>NC_090924.1:316660030-319160030 GCF_040938575.1 Ambystoma mexicanum | reverse complement strand
GAGGTGATACTGCTGGAATCGATGGCTTCTGGTGAGGAAGAGACTCATGGTTTGAAGAAAGGCATGAAGGACTTGCAAGACCTGAAGCAAAGTTGAAAGGTCCAGGAAGCTCAGTCACTGGGAGTGGACCCTTGTAAGTCTTTGAGGAGGGAGGCAGGCTGGTGCAACTTGCCTTAGACAATGGTAGAAGTTCTGTTAGCCTTTCTGCCGAGAGCGCACATGCGGGAGGTAAGGAAGTTGCTGGCTTCAGGAAATGTTCATGTTCAGCCATTAGAGAAGGTGGCGGCTGAGGTAGAGGTTCAGATCTTTTTCTGTCATCCATCTGGGAAAAGGCTTGTGGTTGAAAATGATTAAGGTTTGATTGCACGTTGGATACAACAGCAGGGACGTTTGGCATACTGATAGGAGTGATAGACACAGTACTTGGTATTTCAGGCACACTTGCAGAAGGAGCAATAACAGACACATCTTGAACTGCAGCAGTCATTCCCTTCCTTTGGCTACTAGCACCCAACTGGTGCTTCTTGGCGGAATTCTGTTGCACAAGTTCTGTAGGTAATACGCCGGTCTGCACCACCCCCTGTGCACACCCAGGTGAGTGGTTCTGACTCACCACTTGGTCTAGCTTGATGACTCTGAAGCGGGAGCTGGCAAAAGTCTCAAAATCTGATGCTGCATTTTTTGGAGGCTCTGATGCTAAAGTGAAGCAGTTGGGAGAATCGTCTTGTGGAAAAGGCAGGCATTCTGATGCTCCTCCTGAAGCAAAAGAAAGGCAATCTAACCGTTCATCGACAGTAAATGTTTGGGATTCAGGAGGACTGTCTGGAGCAGTAGAAAATACAGCAGGATCTGATGGTATAGACAGGTATACCTCTGATGTTGGAAGCGAAGCTAAGCAGGATACCGGTGTATCATGAACTGAAGGCAAACAAGCAATAGACTCTGGAACTGAAGACATGCACATATGATGGACTACCGGAGGCTCTCTGGCTGAAGGATGATCTTCTGGATGAGTCACTGTAGACAGGCAGGCCAGAGGAAACTTTGAAGCGGAAGGCATGCAAGTTGGAGCCATCTCGGTAGCTGAATCCAAACATGTCAGGGTCTTTGGGACTAACCCCGTGCATGGTGGAGGCTCTTGATGAAATGGCAGACATGGCAGTGGTTCATTGGTTGAAGACACGTGTACCAAAGATGACTGCAGGGCTGTGGATTGGATCATAGAAGAGTCAATGGTTGTAGGAGGACACACAGAAGTCTCAGAAGTTGATAGACACATTGGTGTCTCAGGAATGGAGGGCACCTTTAGGGCATTAGACTCCTTGGCTCCAGTAACCAAGGACTGAACTGTACCCTTGCGGTCCTTTTCTTTAGTGGGTGACACAGAGTCTCTTTCTTTGTGGAAGTCAAAATCAACCAGTGGAATCACCATAGTAAAGTCTCTGTTAATCAGGATTTCGTCAATTGTCCATTCCTCTGTCTTAGCTTCTGAAAGAGGCAGATTAACAATCAACAGTTCAGGATTCGCCTGCTGGTCTTTTGGTTCTGTATACTGTGGAATGAGTTCATCAGAACATGCAATCTGTACAGTCTCTGACTGTTTGTATTGATCAGAATTGGCAGAAGGAAGAGTGAACCCAGAGGTAAGATCGTCTTCCACATCAGCTTTAAACTCTACTTCAGTCTCAGCAGCTGTATCAAGAGCAGGACCTAAGCCTAGTGTAGTGACTGAATCTGTGTATGCCACCTTTGTGTATTGTGTTTGGAGATCAGAAGCTTGTATGTGTGCTAGCTCAGAATTATGACAGACTGCTACACAGGAAACTTTAGGTAAAGGAGTGGCTTGTAAATCTTCAGCTAACTGCAATCCCTGATAATCAGCAGAACAATTGTTAGAAACTGTGCCCAGGTTGAGCGCTGTGCTAGAAGAAAGACTTTCACTTCCAATAGATCTAACATATTGGCAATTATCATGATTTACCAAAGTCTCTGCACTCAGGGGCTGAACTGTGTTCACTTCATCAACATCAATGGATAAAGTCTGAGGTGTATTCAGGAATGCGTGCAAGATCTTATTCTCCTCTTGTAAAGAAATGAATTCTTGTGTTAACTCCTCAAGCTTGGCTCTTAGTATGCCCTGCATTAACTGTACATCACTATCAGTAGGCACAGGGGGAGGCATAGTAGCATCAGGGCTGGATCCTGCACTAGCAATCTGGATGTGCACCGATTGTGCACTGTCCTCTACTGCTTTCAGGTTCTGAGATTTATACTTTCTCATACTAACTTGGTCTGTGTTACCCTTAAGCAAACTATTGACCTTAGACCTCTTGACATTAGGGACTACCGTATGTACTTGTGCAAAGAAGTATTTGGACTGAGGGTAGAAAACAGAAGTTATGCAAGGAACCCCTCCATTCTTTATGTTTGTACCATGAAACTGTTCTATCTGAGGTGAAGCACAACTGGAATCATGGGGTTCAACAACCGAGGTACTCTTGTATAATAAGTCTGACAGTGTGTTGTTTTCTACGGTTAAGGCTTGCGCTGACATAGAATCGGGATCAGAACAAAAGATCGAACTAGGATCAGGCAATGTAGGATGAGCCATCCTATGGGAAATATACTCTGCTCGTAAATGCCCATTCGTGACAAGGAGTTCATTTAAACCAAGACTAGTGATTTGATTGTCACAGGTAAATGTAGGGGAAGCTTTCTGTACAAACTTGTTAGAGGCCTTGCTGCCTTTCTTTCTTAAACTTGCCATATTCAATGGAAATATTGGGCTGGTCATACTGTCAGGATACTGTCAGGATTAGTCCTGCGAATACTAAGGCAGCGAATATGGCAAGGGAAATGTGCACATAGGAACAATGACTCATGTATGCTAGAAGCCAGGAGTGCAAACAGAGTGTGATTTTAAACCCAATATATGAAAAGGGATGTGGGGTAAGCACCTGACCGCGAGGAAAGTCGGCAAGCGCCTTACCCCCAATTGCTGTTACAGGTACTGACAGCGCTAAACCCACGTGGAGGGCAAGCAATGACAGGATCTGTGAACTAACACTCTGATGGAATCAAATAAGGGAACTAAAGAACTGTACTCACAAGGACGAGATATACCTCTTGAATGTCAGCTAGCCCACGAATCCTGTTGATGAAACTGGGACCCCGAGAGGCTAGAACAGCAATGGGAGAAGTAGGAAGGTCCAGAGGGCAAGGGCTGTAGGTTGCCAGGGAGAGGTAGACTGTAGAACAGGGGGCCCAAGAGGACAAGGGCTGAAGGTAGCCGGAGCGAGGCAGGCTGCAGGGCAGGGAGCCCAGAGGACAAGGGCGGAGGCTGGAAGGCAGCAGAGCGTGATCCGCTGTAATGTGGGGAGCCCGGCAGGGCAAGGGTGAAGGCTGGAAGGCAGCCGAGCGTGATCCGCTGCAGAAAACTAAATACCTAAGTTGAAATAGTGATAACAAATAGTGAGGAAAACATAAGCATTCACACAGGAGCTAGCTAACAACCGCACACCACACCTAAAATCAAAAGGGAAAATAAATGCAGAAGAGCTAAGGAAAACCTGAAATGGATCCCAATAGAAGTAAGGATCAGGAGCAGGGAAAAAGCTAAATAACCAATGCAAACTTTTCCCTACCCCTCCAAGGAAAAGACAGGAAACTAAACTAAGAGGAAGGCTAAGGTAAATGGGTAACAGCAGCAAAGGACAGAGTCAAAGAAATATAGAACACAGACAAACTGGGCTGCATCTAAAAGGGGAAAGCACTGAGAAATGCTGCCTGCAAACAGAGGAAGACAAAAAGGGAAATCAAGGGAGCAGAAATCAATTAGCTCATGAATCCGAAATTCAGGGCGGAGGAAACAAGAAAACAGGAACAAGAAAGTAGGTACAAAAGGCAAGGAACAAGGAACCAGGGACTAGTCAAAACAGGAACACTGCAGACGATGACCAGCGCTGGACTGAAGTGAGACTGTGGCTTTTAAAGCTGCTAAACGAGCACACGCCTCAGGTGTGCTGACTGCTGCACCTGCAGCCACAGGTGTTGCTTATCCTCCACCCAACCTAGTCCTGCAAGGGTGGAGGTGGAGCAGGAGGCCAGGCATTCTGGGAAACACAGTCATTTGGTTAAAGAAGCATGCTGGCTGCCAAAGACCTGGAATGGATCCGGAAGGGAAGTAGTTTGGAAAATAGGGATTTTGCGCTCCCAATTTATTACAGCACTGTGGCATTAGGTTCGGAGGAAATGTCCAGCAAGGAATAAGCCCCAAAACATGCCCCCAAGTGGCGGGAACGGGAGCGAAGGGAGCGAGTCGTGACAGCTTGCTGGGGTGAACTTAATCACGTTTGATTGCATTTCTGAGAACTGTGTGTTTTCCTTCCATTTCCTTGCCTTGCATCAAGGGGGGGAGGGGATTGCCAGAGAAAAGTGATTACATTGTTTGGTTGAAATCATATTAAGTATTTTCTGTACTGCATTCATTGAATATTGCATCCATTTGAACTCTATAAAGCATTTTGTACCACCTTCTTCTTTTGTTCCTATTTACCAGTGTGCTACCTTATCCATTTCATCTCAACTCCTTAGTAATTATAAAGAAGTGTGCTAGTGCCAGATTCTCCGTTGTTGATCTTTATCATATCAGATTAAGTGTGCTATTCAATTATTAATTTATTATAAAGCGTGATATATATATATCTATTTTAAATTATCAAATAAACCTTTTAAACTTGCAAAACAGAACTACTTCTTGGCTCAGTGGGGTCAGGGGGATTCCAAGAGAGGGGTGTTATATAGGGGTAGTCATCCAGAACGCATGAACTGGACCTAAAGATATATCAATAAGGGTTTTCATTCAGTATTATAGACTAGGCGTTGACTTAGCTGTAGTGTTGAATTGAATCCTCTTACAAAGTGGGGGCTCGTCCGGGATTCTGGGTTAGAATACCACTTGTGCAGCTTAATACAGTGTGCTAACTGACGGGATACATACATCCAGTCGGATCACCACGCTGCATTACGCTGTGAAGCATTCCTCAAAAGGGACACTCCAAGAAAAGTTCTGTTCTGCAAAACTAAAATACTAACTTCTGTAAGTCAGGACAGAGACCAATCTCTAGAATGACGACCTTGGTAGATATGAAAATAGCCAGAGAGCACTTCTTACACAAACTATTTGTGAGAGGTGAATGGACTCACCAGGACCAAACGGTCTGGTTGCAGGCCATCACGCAACAGGTCACTGAAACAGGGTCAGATATATATAGAGATCAGGGTCCATTACACGTGGCCCTGAGTGAACTATATATGGCTCCTAAGGCCAAAGATGAGCACGACAAGATTGTTAGGATAGCGGCATATTTATATTTATACATGGGAGCCATACAGAATAAATGTGCTGAAGGCCATGATCTGGCAAAAAGGCAACAGATGGCGTTAGAGAAGGCCCAATCTGATCTGGACTCGTCTGAGCAAAGGCTGCACAGAAGCCAGGAGTCAGAAAATGAGACCAGACAGTACATCACTAAAATAAAGGAGGATATGGATGTGCTGCAAAAGGAAAAGTCAGAACAGGATACCAGATTTCTGGCCTTGCAGAAGGAACACCAAGAAGGTTTGGACTCCCTACTGCAAAGCCAGAAAAAGCTGGAGCAACAGCTAGACTTCAATAGGGCATGTGCTGAGCAGGTAGTCACCCTGCAAGGCCACCTAGATAGAGTGAAGGAGGAGAGCAATAAACTGATTCTGAAAGACCTGGATACCCAGGCAGAGTTTGATCAGGAGCGCCAGAAAGCTGGTGCCTTCCAAAGGCAAAGGGACGACCTGGCGGCACAGATGCAGGCTCTTAGTCAGGAAAGGGATACCTTAGGCCAGGAAGTCTGCCATTTAAAAAGAAAAATGGAAGAAAATCACCTGGCCCACCAGGGACTGGGTGACCTCCAAAAAGAACACCAGAACTTGTTAGAGCACACCAGGAGGGTGGAGGATGCTCTAGCAAGAAAGGAGCAGGCCAATAGGGACATTGCCCAGGAGGTAACCCTCCTGCAGCAAAGACTGGCCCAGTTCTCCAGGACCAATCAGGAAACACAGAGAGAGAATGAAGCTCTCTGCCAGCACAATGATAGGCTCCAACAGCAGGTAGCGATGCAGGAGAGACTGATAGAGTCGAGTAAGGCCTTAACTGAGGAACTGAAAGCACAAATGCAGGCTCTTGCATTGCAACAGGGAGAAGGGGCGGATAGAGATGAGGTCCGCTGGGAAAGAGAGACTCCTGACCATAACCGCAGGAGCCCTAACACCAGGGGCCTTCATCTTCCCCAGTCCCTGGACTCTACCACCCCCATGTCCCCTGGCGCACATGAGCACAGGGCCACAGGGATGGCAGATTACTATCCAGCTAAGAGTATGGGGCTCATAGGCCAGTACCACTCAGGAATGGAGGGGTGGGCATCCGGGTATGGGCACCCAAGTACAGTACAGTTCAATGGGGAACCCCAGGAGAGTAGGCCCATTAAGGGCATCCTGAAAACCTCTGCCCAGTTAGGTCAGTGGAGGGGGTACCCATCAAATCCTGGCAGCAAGGAGGAATCTGAAGACTCCTCTGAACTGCGCAGGACACAGGAGACCAGGTCCCCACATTCTGCCAGCCATTCCCAGGCTCGCAGAATCCAAGAAAACCTGGAAGAACAGACGGGAACCTCTGGGAGCAGTGCCTCTGAGTCCGAGGAAGAATGGACAAGGGTTACCCGAACCAAAAAGGCCAATAAGGCAAAAAGGGCCTTGCTTAAGGACCCCTTAAAGCAGATTAAGGCGATCAGGAGCGTCATCACGCCTTACCATAAGAACGCTAAGTATTCTGTTTGGGAGCACTTAGAGTTGTTTGAACAAATGATGGAGACTTTCCATTTGAAGGACAGCCAAAGCTGCATTCAATATGTAAAGTGGACCTTCTCCCCGGAATACTCCAGTTTCTTTGCAGGGCTGGAGGACCAAAATCATTTAAGATGGTCCACCTATAAGGCGGCCATCTTGAAACATTTTTCTGTTCACAGAAATCCTCAAGAGGCTCGCAAGGCAGCCTACAATTTACAATGTGGGGAGGATCAGGCCCCACAAGAATTTGTGCAGGAGTTAAAGCGTGCTTTTGCGCAAACCACCAGAAGGGTGCGCACAGATAGTAGAGAGTTTGTCAATACATTTTTCCATGCCTTGCCCAAATATATAATGACCCAGCTCGTGAGAGACTTTCATGAGAAAAGATCTTTAGACTGGGTCATTGAACAGGCTACCCGGATCTATGAGGTGCAGAAGCCCATAGAAAATAAAAGCAATGCCCAGAAAAACCCCAAAGCCAACATCACCCCTGCTGCTGCCAAGGTGGCAGAGGTAAAGGTCACCCCCGTTTTGGATTTGGAGATGGGGGGGCCTAAAAACCTACCTGCACCTAATAATGCTAGGCCCAGAAGGTCCTCGGGCCAGTCACAGACAGGGAGCCAGGGAGGCAGCCCCACAAATGGGGTCCCTCGCTCTCCTGACTATGTAAGTCCTCGCTACAAGGGAAATCGACCCATCCTGGGTTATGTGTGGACTCCTCCAGCCCAAGGGGGGGGATCCAGACAAGCACCTAACCCAGGGAACTTCCCTCCAAACTTCCCACAGGAGGGCAGAAATTTACCAAACCCTGGGCAGAACTTTTTCCCCAGATATCCACCCGACTTCCAACCCCAAAATCATCCATCCTTCTTTCCCCAATTCCCTGAGCCCAGACCACTGAATCCGGGAGAGGGGAGGCCAAGGGTGGAGGGGTACCCAAATCTTCCCAACCAGGGGTACTACCAGAGGAGGGACAGCTACCCTTCCCGGGATCAGCCCAGGGGAGAAAACAGGGCCCCGTATCAGCCTGAGCGGGTTTCCCAGTTAGAGCGCCAGGTTCAAAACATGGCGCGGGATATGGGTCATATACTGAGGGCACAGCAGAACCCTCAGATCAGCATGCCGGCGCAGAACGCACCCAACTCTGGACCTGGTGCTCCAGAACAATGACGGGGGCAGCACCCCGATAAATCACCGGTTCCCAGGGAGGAGGCACAAAGGGAAGGGGGGTGTAAAGCCTTGGAGGAAGCTTCCTTCCTCACTTGTAAACAGCCCCTGGAAACCCAGGAACCGGAAACAAAATCTCTTGCCCCTGAAAGTCTGCCTCCTAAGGAGCAGAGGGGGGGTAGGAGAAACAAAAGACCCAAACAGACTCAGTTTGAGGAGGAGGTACAGATCTTCCAATTTGAGGGAGAGGGATCCTCAGAGGATCCTGGGAAAAGGATCTTCTCCTTCAGAGAGGGGGGAACTCCTCCCAAAGAAAAATGGGTCCCTAGGGATGCAAATCCAGACTGGGGAGATGTGGAGACTGAGCTACCGCCGCCCACCATCTCATCCCAGAACCAACAGCAAGAAAATCCCCTGGTTCAAACCCATCCTGGCGACTGCCTCCAAAAAGGGGGGGGCGGCCCAGAAACGGAGCCAGGGGAACCCACAATGGCTCTGATCTCCAGTTGCAAATTTTTTCTTTCAGATTCCCAAGACTCTCCACAGAATTCTGCCCTAATCTCCTCGCTAGCGATGTCCAAAACCAGAAAGTTAGCCCACCAGTTGTCCAAAAATGTACATTATCTGTGCCCCCTTGAGTAGAAGGAGGGAAGATATTATGCACCGGTACAAGTACAGGGGCAGGGTACAATCTCGGCACTGGTGGACACTGGATCTCAAGCTACCCTTCTGTCCAGAAGGGCCTTTGACGAACTGAATGCAGGAAGGGGAGAGAATTACCAAATTCCTCTCACCTCTCTTCCTGGACAACTGCAGAACTTTGACGGGAAGGAAATTCCCGTCGAGGGGACGGCAGACTTGGACATTAAGATCGGGCGACATAAGTTGAAACACCCGGTCATAGTTGTGACCCCAGAGGGCACCCCTTGTTTACTAGGGAATGACCTCCTGAGAAGGTTGTCACCCCTAATAGATTGCGTAAACAAGGTCCTCTGGACTCAGACTAGCCGACCCATAAAATTAAAACAGAGTGTCAACCATGTTAGTTTAAACGGCACATGCCACATGGTTGAACAAAAATCTGACCAAGTAGAATTTCACTTCCAGAACAACCAAATTCCAGACGTGACGGTAATAGCAGTAGGACAACAGACTGGTGATGGGGGGTCCTCTCTATTTCTGAAAATCAACCTTCCTTCCAGTCTAAAGTGGTATTCCACGCTGGAAGGAAACACTCTGAAATTCTATACTAATCCACAATCTGAAACTCCCACTCCTATAGTCCAGAAAGATGTGAAATCAGCTCAGAGCCTGGCTGATCTTCAGCAAATTGGAGAGCAGTTGTTCATCCCTGTCCAGTTAAATGATGGGAAGGACTCTGTTCTCGCTCGAGTGTGTGTGAACAACGGTAAGAGCTTCATCAGCGAAGCCATGTTCCGCCAACTCCCAAAAGATCCAGCCATTCCCACCTTCAAACTGATAGACAAATGGGAAATGGACCTGGAAGCACCCAATTCAAAACATCTCCTGCCAAGCAGGTGTATGCTCAAAATCTCCATTGGCAACAAGAGCATAGTCCATAATTGTTGGGTCGTGCGAGACGTCACTGCCGCCTTTTACTTAGGCAGTGACATTCTCAATCGCTTTGCCATTAGTTTGGACCTAATAAACTTCAAAGCTTGGTCCCGATTAGCGGATAATCCCATGGGCTTTGATGATCCAGAAAAAGCATTTAGGTCAGCTCAATTGCTACCGTATGCAGTTGAAATTCAGGTTAAAGAGGAAGTCACCATCCCAGAAAGGACCCGACAATTCTCCCTGGAAGTGAAAGTTAAAAGGGGACAAGAGTTGAAAAACCCTGATGCTTACATACATCTAAATGCTTCTCTCCAACAGCAAGGGTTGGGGGTACACCCAACTCCATTAGTCAACATAGAACACGACACCATTCCAATAGAGGTGGATAACAGCGACTTAAAGAGTATTACTCTAGCCGCAGGCACCATTATTGGAATGGCGGTTGATGACCGACATTTTTCCATCGACTTAGTAAATGAACTGTTAGGACCAATCCCCAAGGACTGTTTTGACAGTGACAGTGATGACAATACAACACCAGACAGGATTTTTACCCGGCATGGGGGGAACTTCCTGGTGTACACTTCCTGCCCCTATGGTAAGGAAGATGTGACTTGTGATTTCAGGAGGGATGAGGTGATTTTCCAGGTCCATGAGGACTGCCTTTCCCACCTGAAGCCTCCAGTCCAAATCAGCACTCTGACCAGGGACTTCTCCACCCAGCTGGAGGAGGCCGCTGAAATAGCCAAACCAGAAGTCTTTCCAGGCTTCAGGCAGATGGTGGAAGAGAGAGTCAACCTAGCTGATGCCTGTGTGACTCTGGAACAAAAGCAAAAGTTGAAACAAGTTTTCTTGGATTTCCAAGATCTCTTTGCGGTAGACTCATATGACTGTGGTCGCACTGACATCCATACAACAACAATCCCCACGGACCCTGGCATGACTCCTGTGTTTGTGAAGCAATATCGATTGCCTCTCGCATCAATGGAGTCCCTTACTGAAATAATTAAGAACCTTGAGTCCCGGGGAATAATCCGTCCAGTCCACAGCACCTTCAATAATCCGGTGCTGGGAATATTGAAGCCAAACGGCCAGTGGAGACTCTGCGCCGACCTTAGGGAGCTCAACAAACGGGTCCATACTTCCCGATGGCCTCTGCCCTACATTGACCAAGGTCTGGCCCAGATCCAGGGGTCACAGGTATTCACTGCAATAGACCTGACCAATGGATACTGGACCGTGCCTGTCAGTAGGGAGGACCAATACAAACTGGCTTTTACCTTTGGGGGCCAGCAGTACACCTGGACCCGGACTCCCTTCGGATACCTCAACTCCGGCAATGAATTCAACATTTTTCTACACAAGGCCATGCCTGACTTGGGTGCAAGGGGTAACCTGGCTTATGTAGATGATGTCCTCATCAAAAGTTCATCTGTGGAGGAACACATAGCGGAGATCCGTTATGTTCTGACACAGTTGAGGGCCGCCGGAGCAAAACTTTCCTTTCAGAAAGCACAGTGGTGTAAAACCCGTGTTAACTTCTTGGGGCATGAGATTACTCCTCAGGGTCTTTGTCCCCAGGAAAAGAAAGTGGAAGCACTTCAGAAACTGAAAGACCCCACAACTCTGCGGGAAGTAAGGAGCCTCCTTGGACTGACTAATTACAGCAGAAAGTTCATTGAGGGCTACGCAGAGATCACCAGACCCCTGATTCATCTCCTGAAGGGGGGGGTCAAGTGGGAATGGGGTCCAGAACAAGCCGAGGCAGTAAAACAACTCAAAAGAAGCCTCTCACAAGCGCCTTGCCTAGCTTACCCTGTCAGAAACAAGGAGTTCTTCCTGGAGACGGGGTTCTCTAATACGTGCTTGACGGCAGTATTATATCAAAAGCATGACAAGGTCAATAAAGTAATCTCCTATGCGAGCAAAACTTTATCCTCTGTGGAGGAAAAATTCAACGATTGTGAGAAGGCACTCCTGGCAACGGTGTGGGCATTGAAGAATTACCGCCCGTTTATCCAGGGGGAACACATCATAGTGGAGACTCCACACCAGCCTCTGCAATATCTCCAAAGTGACAGAATCCGGGCCGGAAATGTGAGTAATTCCCGAATTACTTCCTGGATTCTGTCAATGCAAGGCTTTCCTGTGGAGGTCAGATATGGCCAAAACAAGAAGAGTCCCCTCGCGCAAGGTCTGGCTGACTTGCATGATTGTGCCAGAGAAAACTGTCTCGAGGACGGAAGTCTAAAAATCAAGGACAACATGGAGGCATACCTTAATTCCCCACACAAAGTCTTTGAAGAAGACAAGTGTGAAGGAATGCCCACTGTGTATGTGGATGGATGCTCTTACCATGTCGACAACAACGGGGAGAAAGAACTGGTGGCCGGCGTAGGGAATGCATGGGTGAATGAGTCCCCAGAACCCTCCGCTGGATACAAAATTGGTCCCCGAAGTAGTCAGGTGGCAGAATTGATGGCTGTGCATCAGGCCATCCTCACTGCTGTCCAGCATCAACTCCACGAACTGGTCATAATCACAGATTCGGATTATGTACGGAACGGGTTCGTGGAGCACCTGGTTAATTGGAAGACCAGAGGCATGGTATGTGCTAACAACAAACCCTTTAAACATGGGAAGTTGATCCAAAACATTGATGATCTGGTCACCTCGAATGGGATGACCATCTATTGGAAGAAGATCAAGGGTCATTCCAAAGTAGAGGGACCAGACAAAACTGGAAATGACTTAGCTGATCAGCTGGCCAAAACCGGGGCCATCCAAGGGGATCTAATTGAGATTGAGTCCCTGTTGGGGGAAATCCAGGTCACTGCCATCACTAGGTCCCAGACAAATGCTCACAACGACCTCTCAATTGCACAATGGAGTAAGGAGACCCCTGATGCTGATTTGATTACTGCTCAGAAGGGGGATCCAATAATTGGTAAATTTTACCAGCACCTTGAGGACCCTGAGAACTTTCCCCTGACGGATACCGATTACATTGGGAAAGAGGACCTAAGAGTGTTGATGAAATGTCCCAAAATGTTCCGGATCCAAGACGGTTTGTTGGTAAGGAAATCCAAAGCTGGCCACGATCAGTGGGTGGTTCCTACCTCATTCCGAAGCCTGATGTTAAGTCACGCCCATGATGCGGCCACCGCCGGTCATAGGGGGTTTCACACAACATTGGAAATCTTAAGAGAGGTTGCATACTGGCCACACATGGGCCAGGGCCTCAACCAATATTTGAAGGGTTGTCTTGTGTGTGCACAATTTCAGCCGACATCCCTCACACACCGGGCGCCTTTACAAAAGAGGGGAATGACACTGCCATGGTCAGATTTACAAATCGACTTTGTAGGCCCTGTGATTCGCTCGGCTAGGGGGAATAAGTACATGTTGACCGTCACATGCTTGTTTACCAAGTGGGTGGAATGTCTCCCAGCCCCAAATTGCAAGGCAGAAACTGCAGCGGCCTTGATGATTAACCACATCTTTTCCCGTTTTGGTCTACCTCAAAGGATTGAGTCAGACAGAGGTAGCCACTTCACCAGTGAAGTAATGACAAAGATGTGGGAGATACTGGGGGTCAAGAGAAAGCTGCATATTGCTTATAGACCAGCTTCTTCTGGGGCAGTAGAGAGATATAACCGGACAATTGTGAGCATATTAAAGAAGTTTGTGGCAGATTCTGGGCCAAGTTGGGATATCCGATTACCTCTGGTCCTAATGGCTATCAGATCTACCCCTTCATCTGCAACTAAAATGTCACCATTCGAGTTGATGACTGGGCGCAAGATGGTGCTTCCTCAGCATTTGCTCTATAGGACCCAAGAGCAGACACTGATAAATGCCTCCACTACTCATGAGTAGGTAGAGAATTTAAGGAAACACCTCCAACATGCTTTTGCTTATGCTCAGCGGAATCTAGAAAGATCGACTGATAGCATGAAGACCCATTATGACCTGAAAACTTCCAGGAAGGAATATCAGGTGGGAGACCGGGTCTATCTATACAACTTCCAAAGGAACCAGGCCAAGCAGCGCAAATTTTTGCCTACATGGAAGGGACCCTTTGAGATCGTCGATAAGATCTCCCCTGTGGCCTACAAGATCCGCATCCCCAAAGGTGGTTCGGCAGAGGGGGAAGACAAGTGGGTCCACATAAACCAGTTGAAATGTTGCCATCCCAGGCACACTCTGCAACAACTGGAGGAATCCTCTGGAATCCTAGCGGGTACTGTATCAGACTAATTCAGTTCCAATCATAAAACCTACCACATCTAGTCTCTAAAATATTGTGATTTACATGAAACTGTCTCTAGTGATGCTGTTTTTTTTTTTCAAAATAAGAATGTAATATTTCGTTACGATGAAATGCATATGCTGCCCCACTATCTCAACAGTGGTGAAAAAAAAAAAAAATCGTCTATGAGTAGATATTGCCGCTCTTCCTTTATCATCCTAGGAGAGATGAAACCATGAAGGATGACCAAGAAGGACGATCCGGAGACCGGGAGCAAAGACACAACGGGCCCGGGGTACCGCCCAATCTTCCCATCAGGACCGGCGAGGAGAACTGATCGATCTGACCGGATGGAGAAGAAGATGCTGAACTGTGCCATCTACAGAAGAGGAAGAAGATTATGCGGACAGACCGGTGCGTGGGTCAGAACCCTTGGGCACGCGACTCCCCATCGACCCAAACTCAAAGTGCAGTCACGTGGGGGGGCTTGTAGGGTGTCCTGACCCACGTTTAAGCTACCCTGCTACAACATTTGGTGCTGTGGGCTTAGGAAATTCAAGATGGCGGGAAACCCACATGTGCGCCGAAATCCAGGAAAGCTGCGCAGTTGTGCGCACACCAAAATGGTTACCTAACTTGCCACCCACCAGTGTAAAGAAAGGTCTTTGTTAACAAAATCCACTTTTACTGATGTCAAAAAGTTGCTGAAATCGTGACTCATTGGACCACTTTAAAGATTCAACCCTTTTTGTGGGGTTCCACATAACCATCTTACTGTAAGGAGCCCCATCAAAACAATGTTAAGCAAGGATTTACTACCATGTAAGAACCATTCCTGTTTAGAATGCATTAATCCAAGAAAATCCCAAAGTTGCATGCAGTGCCAACAAAATCCTCTAGGCGGCACTAGCGGTCTAAACTCTGACTGGAGAACTGAGTGCAGTTTGCTGACAAAGGGATTTGACTCAGCTGACTTCAAAGGCTGCATTTTAATTAAAAAAATTAGCCACATGCTGTTCCCAGAGGCCTGAAGCCTGGGAAACCCTATCACCTCCAGAAGCTTCACACCAGGAGTTAGAATCTCACATGACCTCTTGATTGATAGAAGGCAGACTGGCTGGGAGCTTCCCAGAGACCACACAAAGGACCCTTTCCTCTGAAAGGAATATGTTAATTCTGAAATGTTTGCTGTCAACAAAGATCTGCAAGCCAGCAGAGATCAGAGGACTGACCCACCCAAGTCTTGGAGGCGGACCTCAACACTCTGAGGATTGAATTGAAAGGAAAATATATATTTTACAAAAACACTGATAACTCTTTGTAATCAAATGACAGAAATGTATAACTTTGAGAGCTTTAATTTAAAAAATGTACCTTTAATTCAAGGCCAAATTCGAATTTGTGTGATGTTCTGGGGCAAAACCCCATTGTTTATTAATATTACAGACTCCCTGTTTCAGCTAGACAAACGAAAATGCATTGGTATATGGGTAGATATGTGAGGAACAGTTGTATAAAATTTAATGAAGATCCAATGTTGTGCAGCACATGAAAAAGTGCTAGAAGTGGCCATTTTTGAATGCAAGCTCCTAGGAAAAGCAGATTTGTACAGAGACATGGCTAAATTCAGCCACACCATGTATATGTAATTTTAAACAAATGTGTACCTGTGCAAATATGTTTTTAGGTCAGATATAGATTGTGTATAAAGTTGACAGGGGTGGGTTCTCTGTATCATAAACAGACCTCATCATGATGACACTTCATTTCATTCCCCCAATCAAGTAAGGAATGAAAATTTGACCAATGACGAGTGAGAGGGGCAAGGCTAGTGATGCTGCACACACACACCCACTCTCAAGAAATAGATAAAAGCAGAGAGTCAGGACACATAGAGGGTTTCAATTTCGTCTGCCGCTGGAAGCCCTGCCGGAAAAATCCATACTTACCTCCATCAAACTCCAGAAAGCCAAACTAGAGACTTCAATCTATCCAGAGCAGAGACCAGACCAGAGAGAAAGCAGTGCTGTGCCTAGCAGAGACCAGACCAGAGAGAAAGCAGTGCTGTGCCTAGCAGAGACCAGACCAGAGAGAAAGCAGTGCTGTGCTTAGCAGAGACCAGACCAGGCGCTGTGAGCAGAATCCGGAAAGACCTGACCAGACTGAAGATCGTGACCAAGTCGCTTTCCTGTTCAAAATCTCTTGTGAGTACTTAGCAAAACTCAGAACACATCTCTTAGTTTAAATTCATCTAATTCAATCTATTTAACCTAAGTAGAACTGCCTCCTATCTGTCACCTGTCATTTCTAGTAAAATTTGTCATTTTGAAAAAGTGTGCGTTTAAAATTTACAAAACCAAAAACGACCTTTACTAAATTACTCATATCTCCGCAACCGTTTGGGCTAGAGACTTGCAATAACTTTTATTTGATAGCTTAGAATCGTGGCTTTCCTACGAACCTAGAACCGCATTCCTACCCCTTATAGTTCTACCGCAATCGCGGAACACGCATCCGCGAATTTTACCGCGATTTGCAATTTCTTCACATGTAAAAACTGCTGCTGTTTGCTTTCCATTTGCCAGAAATTCGTTTAACCTGCTAACTATCCCTGCATCATTGCTAGTGTGAGCTTGGACTAATATTAACTAGATACCACTCACCCTGAACCTCTGAAAGGGAATTAAAAACATTTTAGCATATTTTTTAATTCATTGCCAGCACATATCAAAGCAATTTGGGCCTGTGTTTTCAAACTTCTGTAGTCTAAGCTTGCTGGGGTGAACTTAATCACGTTTGATTGCATTTCTGAGAACTGTGTGTTTTCCTTCCATTTCCTTGCCTTGCATCAAGGGGGGGAGGGGATTGCCAGAGAAAAGTGATTACATTGTTTGGTTGAAATCATATTAAGTATTTTCTGTACTGCATTCATTGAATATTGCATCCATTTGAACTCTATAAAGCATTTTGTACCACCTTCTTCTTTTGTTCCTATTTACCAGTGTGCTACCTTATCCATTTCATCTCAACTCCTTAGTAATTATAAAGAAGTGTGCTAGTGCCAGATTCTCCGTTGTTGATCTTTATCATATCAGATTAAGTGTGCTATTCAATTATTAATTTATTATAAAGCGTGATATATATATATCTATTTTAAATTATCAAATAAACCTTTTAAACTTGCAAAACAGAACTACTTCTTGGCTCAGTGGGGTCAGGGGGATTCCAAGAGAGGGGTGTTATATGGGGTAGTCATCCAGAACGCATGAACTGGACCTAAAGATATATCAATAAGGGTTTTCATTCAGTATTATAGACTAGGCGTTGACTTAGCTGTAGTGTTGAATTGAATCCTCTTACATGGTACCCCTATGCGTATACACTGGTTGTATTCACTGTGATGCCTAGACCTCTCTGTAACCCAGGTCTACCCTTTACAACAACTGTTTATTTATGCCTGTCATGTTTAGCTCCTACTGTGTAACATGTTCAAAGTTTTCTAGCTCACAGTTACCTCAGGGTTCGGTGCGCAATACAAATAATAAACAAATGATTGATTTTATTTTTTTGTATCACTCTACCCTATTGTTTCAGGGTTTTGATTTTACTTTGTTAATAGATATTGGTAACACTGTGCATGTTATCACACTTTACTAAGAGCAGTAGAGTTTTAGCGATATAAAGTGGCAACCAGCTGTACCAGATATATCATACACCGATCTAGCACTCACTCACTCTTTGTCTCTCTCACTCTGTCTCTCTCGGTCTTCCTCTTTCTCTCTGCACTCTCTTTCTCTCTCTACTTCTCTTTATCTCTCTCTTTCTGTGTCTCGCTCTCACTCCCTATACCCCTGAATGTCTCTGTCTCTCTCTGTGGGTGAGAGTCACATCATCAAGTGCTTGTTTGCTAGAGCCACCCCAGCTGTTTCTGACAAGAGCGCAATGAGAGAAACAACATACATATCTTGAGCAGGGTTGCAGAGTTGCAGGGAGTGCTTTTTATGGTTAAAAGTAGAAGGAGAGCAACAGCGACAGAGGCCTCCCCCGAAGTGCACACTGACCTGCATTTGGAGACATGCATTGCAATCAACAGTGTCCTGCAGTCATTGCCATTGCAATCAAAAGTGTCCTGCAGGGATGTCTCCTGAATCCTGAGGTCTCATTGTCAGTACAGGAAATATGTGGGGACATGGATATGCTTTGTGGGGGCTGTTGGGGTTCTGACAGGTCTTGTGAGGAAACAAAGGCCCGGGGGATGGGGTTTACAACTGTGTTTGTTATTCTCAATGATTTTGTTAATTTTGAATGTTTGTAAACATTCTAACAAATGTGCTGTTTCGGTCGCAAAAACATTATTTAGCATTCAAAATTAAACATTGCTTTGGTGCTGAAAAAAGAAACAGATCATTTTCTTTAATCTGAACACGACCCTTTCCAAGAAGGAAAGACATCTTGACAGACAAAATGTTGAGTATTCTCCGCAAAAGAAGCAATTGAAAAATGAAACTAAATGTACTAACATCGCAAACAGGCTTTTTTTAAAATGTTGCACTGTTCCTTTCTAATGGCCACTCCTGGGCATATTGAGGCGATATAACATGAGGGTGCCCATGTTATGGGGCCGAGTGAAGCGAAGGTCCCTTAACGTGGGTGGCGGGCCATTACCAGCAACTGTCAGCCCGCCCCAAGTTTTACATTGCCATTAGCACCTATGTAATAGATATGCAGGTGTTAATGGTGACTTTAAATTAAATGAAAGAAAAAAAGAAGTCTTACCTTGCATGACGAGTGCTGCGCTGTATTTCCCCAGTCCTTTCGGCCATATTGATGAACGTGACATCATCAACACGAAAAATGGACTCTGGAAACGATGCATGCCGTTGGGCACCAGGTAAGATTACTTATTAAAACAAATGAAATATACTCTTAGCACCTGCATGTGAGCTACATGGATGTTAAGGGGTTAGGGAGGAGTGGAGAAGAGGAAGGGGGTGCACCTCAGTAGCACTCAAGCTGCTCGGAATGCAAGCTTATACCAGAAAATACAGTCCACGTTCCGAGCTTCCTGATTGGCCAGTGCCCCCTTTCAGAGTGCTAATGTAGTCAAAATAAGAGTGTTACCTTTGTCTTACTGAGCAAACTACACTACCAAAGCCTAGAATAGCCATGTAAGCACAGTATCCTGCCAAA
This sequence comes from Ambystoma mexicanum, assembly GCF_040938575.1. Classification (NCBI taxonomy): domain Eukaryota; kingdom Metazoa; phylum Chordata; class Amphibia; order Caudata; family Ambystomatidae; genus Ambystoma; species Ambystoma mexicanum. The sequence goes on along the minus strand of NC_090924.1, from coordinate 319,140,964 downwards.
GTGGGTCACAAAGAGCTGGATGTGTGAATTGGGGTTACCTGGAACTAAGAGAAAGAGTCAAGAAAAACAATAATACAATTTGCACTAAGCCACCAAGTAGTGGGAGATGCGTGAAGGACGAGGCATTGAAATTAAACTACACGGTCAAAGCTTTTCAGGGCACATCCATGTCTTCTAAGTCTATCCCATCAAAAATGCTCTTTAAACTTATGTTGGTTGGGCATGCAACATGGGAAGAGTTGTTGTGCTAAAATAACTTTCAACTAAATTGCAAATCAGTATGGGATGTTTGCTATATCCAGTTTTTACAATGTGTTATATATAATATATGTGTGTGTGTGTGTGTGTGCTTTATTTGTCTGAGGGTACACTATGTGAGTTGTGTCAAGTATGATATATATAATAACCACAGATAGCTATTTTGGTTGCATGCCTTCTCAAAACAAGTTGTCAAGCACATTACCTCCTCGTCCGTGTTCCTCAAAACAGTTTGTCTGCTAGTTGTAGTTCTTATAAGATCTCAACCCTCTCAGTCGCAGAGTGTCTGACATTACTCCCTAATACTCTTCTGTGATGGCTGGCATGGACTCTCTTAGTACTACTGTCCTCATTCAGGTTTCCCATCACCGGCTTCAGTGCGGCTTGCGTTCTTCCGTTGTATAGCCTCGATGACTCACATTCGGGAAATTGACTTCAACGACGCTGTGCAGAGGTAAGTCACTATCACATTTAGAGCATTCATTTTGCTCAGGAAATCCAAGTGGAAGACCAACATCTCCTCTTGTGCTCAGTGTGTGGATCCATTTCAGAGATTTGCGGGGCACATCTGGCCATTGTAAGAACAACAGGACTCTTGGGGTTTGCTTGCCACTCCACGATACCCCTTGGAGTTCAGTGTGACTTTGGAGGTCTGTGCGAAAGTTACCCAATATCCAAAAGCAGGGGAGGTTAAAAGCAAAAGGTCACGCGGGAGCTCTTAATGAGTGAGCGTGCACAAGTGGGTGGACAACTGGGTGAATGAACAAAAAAAATATCTAGCACGCACCTGGGACAGGGCATTGACAGCAGCACTTATTAGGCCAACGATCTGACATATCCTACAGCTGTTTTATGGATTATTCTATCTGGAGGATCAATAATTGATGCCGTCACATTCAAATACTAGTCAAGTGATCCTAAAAGAAAAAGAATGTGGTACATCTGCCTTCCCAGGAGGAGCTCTGACACTGCAATTTTACACCTTTATATCCTGTTGGAACTGTGCCTGTGTTTTGAGCTGGAAGGCGAAATTGCAGCTATTATTTTTCCCTGAGACCAGGTGCATCATCACCGTGACACATTTATGCATGCTGACAGTCCACGAGCAAAAGAAGTTAGTCAAAGCATGATAGGAACGGAGAGGGCAAAATAATGCACTGACGGCAAGTCTTTTGATTTTAAGTTTCCGCATGTTGGGAGTCATGCTAGAGCACAGAGGGGTTTGGAGAGGCATAGAACCATCTTATACTCAAAATTGCTTTCAGCCCTTTGCCATTTGCCCATTTTAAGGGACATTTGAAGAGTTAATGTTCACTGAGCCTACACTGAATGTGTTGGCGCTCTACTAAATAAAACACAGACCTGGAGCTGGATTCGGGCCAACAAGGCTTTTCCTGCTCCATTTGGGAAGCGCCGCCTCCACCCCTTGCGCAACTCTGTTAATGTGGCTAACATTTAGAGAACATGTAGTGCACAGCTGAGCAGGTAGATGGAGAGACCGCTGTAAAAGGCTTCCTCATAGCAATTAATCACTGCAATTCCCCTGCGGGTCTAAGTTGTGCTGCCATGACTTCATAGGCCTTCAGACATCTAACCGGACAAAGCTTAAACCGTTCTGGAAAAGCTGCATATTCTACTGATTTAATTCCAGTCTTTTTCCTTTTTGATCTATAAAACGTGATGCTTGTCTGCAAAATGTTCTTCTGTCAATTTCCAGAGCCCACACATCCGAAGCTCTTTTGCATGAGATGAGACAGGGTAGGTAACTTTTCCCATAAAGCCTTCCTGGACACATTTTAATTGTCCGGCCCGTAGACGTGAGTACTTTGGAGCTGGTGGTTTTATGATTCTTATTCCTTTGATCAATCTGCAGACTAGCAAATGTTCCCCTGTTGGGTTACCTTAAACTCTCTCATGTCCAGCTGAAATTGCTGAACCATACATATTGATTGTGTGGTATGCTTTCCCCTGCGCTGTCACAGCAGCTAGAAAATTCTCTAAGTGAATTACATCTGTTCGAACGGGATGTACGTCCCTCTCCATGCACGAACGATGCCCCTTTGACCACGTGCTTTTATACGCTTGCTTGGTTCCAGGTAATAGGTGAGGCCAAGGGAAGAGAGGGAGGAGCAATGAATAGAATGATCAGACATGTTGAGGGTTGTCAGCATGTCGGGGAGAATAGGGAGAGCACAAAATAGCACTGCGAGTCGCTAGCACATTTTGAATGCAGGACAAGAACTAGACTGTAGCGAAGGAAGTCTTGTATTAGAGTTTTGAAAGAGGGAGATCTGAAAACAGGCAGCATGCTCAAGACGATTAACAATAAAGGGGAGAAGACAAATTAGGAGGTAGTTGAAAGAACAGGCAAGGTCAAGAGATGTTTTTTTAAGAATGGGTAGGGTTGTCTCATGCGTAAAAGGTTTAGGGAAAATGTTAGAGAGGGAATCGGTAAAGAGAGGTAAGCTTTGTGAGTAAAGAAGGGTAGAGGGATCATAAGTCAGGATGGCGTGGGCTCCAGAGGAGGAGCTGTAGGACTGATCATCCACAGCTATAGCAGAAAAGGGTAAAACAATTAAAAGGAAATAGATTGAGAAGATGAGAGTGAAAGCGAGAACTAAATGAGGCGGGGAGGGAGCGTAAATGAAGGAATAGAGTTAATCCATTTTAGAAGTGAAGTGTGCAGCGAAGTCAGAGGCAGAGAGCTCAGAGTGAAGGCAATGAGCTGGAGGATTCAAGAGTTGATTAAGCAAAGTGAATAGACAACAGGCCTGAGGGGACATGGAGCTAATGAGATTCTGATGGTAAAGCTTTTTGTCATGGAGTAGAGAAGAGAGAATGGAAAGGTTTGTAGGGGAATTAAACACTTTCAGACACATTTCCACTTTCCGGTGGGAGTTGCAAGTTAGCACAAAATGGAGACACGGCTTGGTAGGCTTACGAGTAAGAATAAGGGATGGGGATGAATAGTGTGAGACTAAGGAGAAGGTAATTGTAGAGGACGGGAGATTAGAGGATGAGAGAGAATGAACAAACAAATTCAAAAATGGCAATAACCTCAATAGGGATCAGTGACCCATGGCAACCTTGCAATAAAAGCTGTATCCTGGCCGCCCTTGGCTGTTTGAAATGCTTTGATAAGCTACACTAATGCTGCAGGCTAGGGCATAGTGATGTGTTTAGAGCTTCACTGCACAATACAGCACATAGCGGAATATGCAGTGCTGTACTATGGGCCGGTACAACAGAAGAACCTTGAAAGACTTCAGAGTGTCAAATAGGACAGAAATGCCATTCTGCACACAACGACTGAATCATAGGTTAAGGAGACTCTCCAGTGACGTGTCCTCCTTTGTACACTATAGTGTTTGGGACAATGCCTGTCCTTCGACTCTCGCCAGTGTCCTTGGGTGTTTCTTTGCAGTTTGGAGCCCCTGAACTGTTCTCAAAGGAAAGCAGTAATTAATTGTCGATTTTTTCATTGTGACCTTTTCTCTGTTACCAGTCGCATCTCAAGGCAACGTGTGCAAGAAAGGAGCCAGGAAACAGGACCCAGTGCATGGGGCGGTCTTTGTGAATTTAAAAGAGTGAATGTGACATAAAGAAGAAGGGAGTGGAAGAGAAGTGTGAATGAACGAGACCCTGAGAGAGAAAATGAACCTCCACCAAACCTGTACCCTCACTTGCCCCAAATCCAGTCTATATCACTTGAATACATCTACACTGTAATTGATGTTTGCCATCCTTTTGCTTTTAAGTGGGTGCCCCTCTCCCCTCCCACACACTCATGAATGGACTTCCACTTACTCACTCGCTACATCTAAAGATGATCCTGCTCCACCCTTGTGTTTTTCCTTTTCTTATCTTCCCCGCCCACCTGGTGCCTTCCTGCTTCCCGCTCTTTTTCACCACTTAGCAAGCCACGCCTACCTGGTGCCTTCCTGCTCGCCTCTCTGTTTCCCTACTTAAGGAGCCCTCCAGCTCCTTTTCCTTTGCAGATGGGGAGCAGGTGCAAGTGGATCTAGGTCACCTGGCCTAAGCCCCGCCCACCTGGTGCCTTCCTGCCTGCCGCTCTTTTTCACCACTTAGCAAGCCCCGCCCAACTGGTGCCTTTCCGCTTGCCGCTCTGTTTCCCTACTTAAGGAGCCCTCCAGCTTCTTTTCCTTTGCAGATGGGGAGCAGGTGCAAGTGGATCTAGGTCACCTGGCATTAGCCCCGCCCACCTGGTGCCTTCCTGTCTGCGCTCTTTTTCACCACTTAGCAAGCCCCGCCCACCTGGTGCCTTCCTTCAACATCACCGTTTTGTGGCCAATGCTGGATTTGACTTTTATGGACTTCATTCATTCACGGTGCGTCACTCTTTCTCAACTCTCATGCTGGACTTCCTTTGCATCTTGTACTCATGGTGGCCCTGAATCATGCTGTTCCCATCTTCATCTTGTATCCTGGCTTGCAACATTATGTGTTACTACTGACTTCTGCAATTGTATTCGATCTCCACTCTTGCTTCTCCACTCTTTTTAACTGCTTACTCTCTGTTCTCTCCTTCTTTCCCTTCTCCCTTTTCCTATCTCCTCCCCTTACTTTCTTCTATGCACTTACTCTATCAGAATTGTCCCTGGACCTAATATGATAGCAACCTCGTCTGTTTCCTCCACCCTCCCTTTACTGTTTTTTTCCACCCCACCACCCCTCCAGCACTATCTGAAATGTCGTCAGGCCTAGTATGATAGTCGCTTGTTTTGTTCCTCCCCTCCCTTTCTGCACCCCTCTCCCTCACCTTTTGTTTTTCTCCGGCTCTACCAGAAATGTCGTCAGGCCTAGTACGGTAGTCGCCTGTCTGTTTCCATTTCCTTCCCACTCTCCCCCTCCCTTCCATGTCTTAGCTCTTGCACTATCTGAAATGTCGTCAGGCCGAGTACGATAGTTAATTTCACATCCTTACTGTTCATGGCCTGTAAGAATGTGGTTGTATTTTCCCTTGTTCCCTCCCTTGCCTTGAAGCGCTTTGAAACACATTGTATATAGGCGCTATATAAATAAACTATCATATCATATATCATATCATATCAATTGCGATCTTGTAACCAAACTTGATTTTGTGTTTGTTTTTAATGGAGTTTAGCTAATTTTTTCATTTTAATTTTTTTAAATAACATGTATTTATTCAACCCGTCATTTTATTTTTGGGACATAATGCCAGTTTTCATTTACTAGCTGAATAGGCTGTGTTATGTCAGGTAATGTTATGACTTTTCACATTAATGTCCAATGTCAAAAATCATAAGCCGGAAACAAGGAATAAATACAGAATGAAAAACAATAACATAGCTACAAATACCCAGAGGTCACCCAATACCCACTAACCACTTTGCTCTTTCGCACAACCCAAACCTTCCACCTACAACACACGCCCAGACTGGGGGCTAGTGAATCAACCTACCAAAACATGAAAACCGCACTTCACTCCCTAACCCATGTACAAACTTAACAACCTCTGACAACAAACAACTCAAACACTGGGCACTGCCCTTCCGTGCACAGCAAGCCCAGTGCACAAAACGAAACACAACTAGAAACCTCACACGCACAGACGCCAGTTGCTCCTGGTTCTACACACATCAACAGATGAGCACAACATCCTATCCCACTCTTCCTTACTAAACAACACAACCCACTTTTCCCTACACAGCCACGTGAGCACCTAGAGACCATAAAAAACGTAACATAAACTTCACCGAGCTACTGAACCTTGCACAAGCAGCAGCGGCGATACATGTCGCCTCGAGTTTTGTCATTTTGCCATCTTGCCAACATTGGGAGGGAGAATATCACTTTCATCTCAATTCCTTCAAATATAAAAGTATATTTGTTTTTTTTCTTCTGAAACACGGTGCTTTAGTCCGATAACATTTTATTATTATTCAAGCACATCCAGTTCACAGACACACATGCCTGCCAGCTGCAGAAGTGGACTAGGAAGGACTAGGAAATTATGTTAACACATACTTTTTTTTTTATGGCAAACATGGTTCTTTGAGAGGAGCCCTTAGGAAAAGGCAACTTATTATAGTTTAACTTTCGTTTGACTGAAGTCCAGGGGCAATTCCCTAATTTATCCACAACAACTTGCCAGTAAATGCAGTGACTAAGCTATAGTGAGAACACTGTGTACTTCAAAGGTGGAGTTCAGGGTACACTTGCACATCATGCCGCGTTGTTACCTTGATATTAGGCTTTACCCACGGTTTCCATAAATTCACCAAGGTAATTGTCCATGACAGAAACAAAGCGAGAAAGGGGGTTAATAGCTGCAGAAAATCACATGCCGCCAGCAGGGGAGCTGAAACCCCAAATGGGCACTTAAAAAAGGTATTAAGCACACTGGACCTGGACCATTTACAGAATTAAGGTGATTTACTCAATGACTGAGTATCTTATATACTGAGAAATGGATTTACTTACAGAGAGCAATGTGTTTAAAAGCGTAAATAGGGGGTGCTTTATTTACTCTATGCAGACAAGCCCACCTCTGACACAGAACGCTTGAAGGCTGTACAAAAAGCAACGGTGTGAGGTGTACATCCTAACAACATAACAATTTTGAGTTACCCAAAATGACATGTTTGCAGGGCGTCATGATGAATTGTTTGGTGCAGGTGCCCTTGCCGAAGTCAGCTGCACCCGCCCTTCCTTTATAGGTTGACCAGATTTTAAAAAGTAAAAAAGCGGGACAGGACAACTAACATAAAAGTAGGACTAACTCTTGAAAGTGGCTGTCAAGGCACTACACTTCAGTAGCGGTTGGAGGAAAAGGAGGTTTACGTGTAACTGGTGTAATAAACACATATCATAATTAATTTATCACAAACTACTGCTATCTTAATTCGTAAAATGCAGCATTTCTTCTATGAGATTGTGCAATCCTGTCTGCCAGCTATGAAGACCTACTATCAAAAACCGTGACCACTGCATTCTCCAATGGAAAAATTATCTTGTGAACGGTGGACAGAGAACCCAATTCCTGGACAGTCCCCGCAAAAACCGGGACGTCTGGTCACCCTACCCCTTTATGCCATGCACAGCACAATCTGGCCACGCCCTCTTTCCATACTCCTCCTCGATTTCCTATCCTACTTGAAGCTGTGATCAGGGCCTAGCCAGTCCTTTAAAGTCTCCATCTCTGTGGTATTTCTCAGCAGCCCTATGAAGTCTCTAGCTCTCTAACAGTGTCCAGCATCCATGCCTCTAGCTCTGTAACAGCGCGCCCACTGCTCAGCAGCTGCATACAGTCTCAACTTGAGTACTTCCCCCATGAGCTGTCGTTAACTATGTTTCTGGGCCAAGGAGTCCTGTGAAGTCTCTAGCTCTCTAAATGTATCCAGCAGATATGTGCTGTCTCTAGCTCTGTAACAGTATTCAGCAGACCCATACAGTCGCTAACCCTGTAAGGTATCCCATCAGCCATGTGCAGTTTTCAACTATGCCATAGTATCAAGCAGCCTTCTACAGTCTTTAGCTTTGTAACACTATCAAGCAGCCTTCTGCTGTTTTAGCTCTTTAACAGTATCTAGCAGCCTGCTGCTGTCTCTAGTAGGGCTCGGCAAAATTGTGAAATTCCGCTCTGCCAGCTGTGGAAGCGAAATCTGTAAGATTTCAATCTGTTTTGCCGAAATCTGCCATTCTGCCACCACTGCATATTGAAAATAGCAGCGCAAAGTTTCTCATGCCGTCTTACGAACCAAAATGAGCCACGCAAGGTTTCTCGAGCCACTGCGCGAACCGATCATGGATCAAAAAGAGCGGCACAAAGTTTCTTGTGCCGCTGCGCAAACCTAGCATGGTTAGAAAAGAACAACACAAAGTTTCTCATGCCGCTGTGTAAACCTAACACAAATAGAAAAGAGCAATAGGAAGTTTCTCGTTCATGCACAAACCTAGTACGAATCGAACAAAAAGCTGTACAAAGTTTCTTGTGCCGCTGCACGAACCTAGCATAAATCGAAAATAACAACACAAAGTTTCACCTGCCTCTGCACGAACCTACCACAAATTAAACAAGTAGCAGTGCGACGTTTCGCGTGCAACTTCACAAACCTAGCAGCAACACGAAACTAGTACAGATCTAAAATAAAACTGGCCAGAGTTTCTCGTAACGCCGCGTGAAACTAGCACAGATTATGGAAAACTGTGCAACATTTCTCATGCCGCTGAATGAAACTAGTATGGTTCGAAAAAAGGCCTGCACAAAGTTACTTGTGTCGCAAACCAAGCACAGATTGAAAAAAGACCTGCACAAAGTTTCTCGTGACACTGCACAAACCTATCACGAATCGAAAAACAGCACAAAGTTTCTTGTTTCGCTGCTCAAAACTAACACAAATCGGAAAAAAGACTTGTGTGAAGTTTCTCATCGTGCTGCATGAAACTAACATGGAAATGAAACACCATGAACCGTGTGAACATTTCACTCACCCCTCGTCGCTAACTCTCTAATAGTGTCCAGCAGCCAAGTGGGAACTCTAGCTCTGTAACAGTGTACCCGCTACTACACTTGTGTACAGTCTCTAGCTGAGAAGTCATTCTTCCATGCACTGTTCCTAGATGTGTGTCAGGGCCTAGGAGTTCTTTGAAGTCTTTAGCTCTTTAACAGTAAACAGCAGCCTGGTGCTGTCTCTAGCTCTGTAACAGTATTCAGCAGACCTGTGCAGTCTCTAACCCTGTAAGGTATCCCAGCAGCCACGTGCAGTCTTTTTGCAATCTTTAACTATGTGATAGTTTCCAGGAGCCATATGCAGATGCTAGGTGTATACCAATATCATACAGCCATGTGCAGACTCCAGCTCTATAGCAGTGTGCCCTGTGAGGAATTCGACCATCTGCACGGGAGAGTGCGCTCGCCTGGGCTTTTTGATTTTTTTATAAATGAAAATGAATGATGGGAGATCAACCTCCGAGGACTGTGTGAGGCCATTCTACACACAGTCCATCTGCTACCCGCACAAAACGCATAGTCACATGCACGACGGGAAAACACACCCTACAGGTGCCGTCTTCCCCTGTCATATTCAGCTGGCATGTGAAAGCCCCGGGTACATCCGGCTGGTGGCAGTGGATACTAACGAGATAATTGAGGTAAGCCTGCTGAGTGTGCTTGGTTGCTGAAGAGACAACAGGAAGGCAGGACTGACACCCCATTGATATGCAATGTATCAACTTGAAGCTAGTTCCCACCTCTCTGTATGAAAGGCAGTGAATGCCCTGTCTGGGTCCAGCAGTTACCGCAGGTGTCCCTGCAGAGCAGACTCCTTTAAGAGGGGAGAATTATGTGGTTTGGGGAGACAGGAAATCTGCTCCCAGCAAAAACTTCAAGGGAACCCTGTGCTTTAATCAAGAGTCACAGAGGGCTCAGTTAACCAGAGAGACGCTTTGATCTACAACAGACCGAGAGATGGGTGGGATTTAGGTATATTTTGTCACCCCTTGGCTGTCCTGTTGCAGAGCCCTCTGGTCCTGACCTCATGCATAATGGAAGATTGTTGGTGGGGAACCAGGATTGGTTCATAAAGGTGGCTAAATTTGCACCAATCACTGGGGTCCATTTGACTTTAAAAGAGGGCTGAACCCCTCACTCAGAAGATCATCTGAAGACTTCGAAAGGAGTAAGAAGAAGGACTCATTTGGACCAGAGCTAGAGGTATAGTCTACCTTACATCTTCCGCCAGTGAAGGAAGGCTAGGATTTCCAAGAGGGAAGCAAGATCCCTCCCCTAAACCTCTCCCAGGGAACAGTGGGAGATACCGGACTCAGAGGACCCGTGCAGTAGCTCCAGAAACAGTACCCAGCCAGCGCACAACGTTCCCTGCTAGGTTCTGCCAGCAAGCTTCCTAGGTGGGAAGTGCCAGAGAGTATCTGAACTAAGGACAAGTCCGTTTCCTGCAAACACTCTCCTGGGCGTTGGGCCGTCCGCCTTGAAAGGACACGATCCCTGAGAAGAAGCTAGGAGTGCCACACAGGCATCATCCAGAGTCCATCTTTTAAGGACATTCACGAGACAGTCAAGTCCCCGAACCACATCCGGCTGCACCGCTGACTGTTGTCACACCGCAGTCACCAGAACCGTCCGAGAAAACCCCAACCAGAATTCCAGATCTGCCAACCAGCACAGCAACAACGATTCTTGGCCCCGAGCCACCGCCCCGGACAGCCTGCAGATGTCCGTCCATCCTCGCTTGCCGAACTGCCTGCCACCTGGTAGCTACATCTGTCTCCCGACACTAACTCTGTCTCAAGGGCTGCAAAGTGCCCTGGAATCGTCTTGATGCTGTCAATAACCAAGAACTTCTTCAACACCAGGTACATTGTGGTTCTGCCCCCCTGGTCCTTCTCCGAAGGCCCCTAGAGACAGTTACAACCCTTTGCCCACTCGGAGCTGAAACCAAACAACATTGAACAGTAAGACTGACTACTTTACCAAATACCCTCCTATCAGTATCCAGAATGCTTCCCTTTCCTTCATGAAACTATCTGTCCTCTTTGTTCCTTTACAGGGTGAGTTGTATTTTGTAGTATGCTAGAACTGTCTGTTGTAGTAATAATAAAGTAGATATGTTTATACATGTATATTTTTGCTGTGTTGCAACTAACCAACGATCCATGACCTTGCAGAGATAAGCCTGCCGTTCCGTCCACATTACCAAAATTGGACAAAGAGGTCTTATAATTCACTTGTAATCCAATCTGTTCGATCGCTTCTGGTGTACTAGAGGTGTGGGGTGATTGATGGTTTAGAAACCGATATTCATCCCTGGTCCACTAGTGCCCCGTAAGTTAATTCATCACATGCCCACTGCTCAGCAGCTGCACACAGTCTCAAGGAGAGAAGTAGTTCTTCCGTGCACTGTCTATAGCTGTGTGTCGTCCTGTGAAGTCTTGAGCTCTCTCAAAGTATACATCAGCCCTGTTCAATCTCTAGCCCTGCAGCGGTATCCAGCAACCATGTGCAGTCTCTAGCTCTGACTGTAGCAATGTACCCACTACTCTGCAGCTGCGCAGTCTCTAGCTGAGAAGTAGTTCTTCCATGCACTGTCTCTAGCTGAGTGGCAGGACCTAACAGCCCTGTGAAGTCTACATCTTTCTAGTTCTGTCCAGCAGCAGCCATGTGCCCGGGCGTGTGCCCCAGCTTTGCAACAGTATCCAGCAGGTATGTGCCGTCTCTCCCTTTCCTCTGTAATACCTCAGCATTCTATGTTTAGTCTTTATCTGCACCCTGCACATTAAAGCCCTGTTTCCACGTTCTCTGGCAGAAAATTAATAACACGTTTCAAGGTGCTACTTGCGAAGTGAGTTATTACTGTTCTGCAAACCCTCACGGCTAGAGCACCTGTTATTCGTTCTTCGTTTGAAGGGGGCTCTAAGCCTTTACCTTCGCCAACGTGGTCACGCGCCCTGGCACGAAGCCGACAACTATTAATACACACCCTCTTACATCGCTGCGCTAAATGCCGCCAGCGGGACGTGCTGAATATCATTTGCATAACAATGCATCTGCCAGCAGGGCTGCCGCGGTCTGTGGCAGCTCTCTCTAAATTCATATCTGCACGCGCATGCGCTGTGTGCTACTGCAGGCGCAGATGGAGACAGGCGGGCTGGAGGAGCCAAAGAGAGATTGGGTGCCAGGGGAGAGACTGCAAATGGAATGAGCAATGGCAGGGCAGGCCTTAGGGCAGAGGGGGAAGTGCACCGCCCAGGGCACCATAGCCCCCTAGGTCGCCATTAGCCGAGCAGGGCCCCAGCTCAGGGAGGTTTTCAAGGGCTACCCTGAGCTGGCGTGGTGGCAGAAGTGTCCTTTTGAAATGAAATGCGGGAGCTGGCGGATTTAACAACAATAGGGTGCTGGCACCCTATTGAGATAATTAACTCCCTGCTGTGACAAAGCTAGAGGGGCGCTTTTCATTAGAATAGGGCTTTGATGCTTTCAGTGATTATGTCCCTGCTCCTGAGCAGGTGTGGGGAGATAATCATCTTAATAGGGTGCTACAGCACCCTATTGTTGTTAAATTTGCCTGCAAGCCCATTAAATTTCAAAAGGACGGATTCTCCCTCCACCAAAAAGAAACATTTGGTGCCTCCACTCCCCCCCTTCAATTGACCAGGGGCTAGGCAGCCCCCCCCACACCCCAGAGTGTTTCTTTTTGTGCCCGGGGCGCTGCCGCCACTAAGGCCAGCCCTGAGTAATGGACACGATCTGTGTAAATATAACTACAAGGACGTGATGTGAGTGGGAGAGGAGGGTGTGCATAGCTGGTTCAGAGATAAAGGTGCATGGAAGTTGAAAGTGCGGGATGGCCAGGAATATAGTACTGCAGGACGGCGAGGCTGCCAATAAAGGAAAACCATTTCTAGCCCACGTGGAGTTTGGAACTAGCCCACAAGTAGCCAAATATGTACGGCTCTACCTTTTCTGTTCAAATATGATTCCTGTGTATGTAACACCACCAGTGCCTTAAGTGGCACTACAAAATGAGCCGAGGCTCGTCAAGGGGTGTGGCCTAACGATGGGGTCGCCTGCTGACCCGTTAGGCCACGCCCCCTTGACGAGCCCCGGCTCAATGGGCTACTGGCACCCCTGCCAAGCAGCCTTTTGTAGAGATCAGCACCCTCTCCCCTCTGGTTATGTGTTTTTACATTATGGTGTTTTTTTCTGAAGCCTGAAACTCTCGCACACGAGCGAGAGATTCAGGCTTTAGAAAAAAGCCTTTTCGTGTAGTGGCCGGGGCTGACAGAGCAGATTAGTGGGCCCCGGCAGGGCCCCACCTCAAAACGAGATTTCGGAGCCTGCCGAGGCCTGGCAGGCCCCGGCCCACTTAAAGCCCTGAACACCACTTGTTTAGGATTGTATGTTAAAAACAGAAAGAACATTTGACTTTTGACATAAAGCACACCTGCCCACTCTCCCATGCCAAGCTACCCGCATGGGTATAAACAGCGCCTTACGTGGCAAGGGAAAATGATCCATGAGCTGACCTAATAGCAGTATGGGGTGGTGTCACCTGTCTGCTCGTTAGGCCCTGCCCCCCCTGACGAGCCCGGCTTAATGGGCTACAGGCACCGCTGCCAGGCAGCCCTTTAAAGAGGTCAGCACCCTCTCCCCCCTTAAAGGTGGCACTGCCCCTTGCTGCATCTCTTAGTTAAAGGAATGCCTGTCAAGGAGCAGAAGCACCATTAAGGCTGAAAAGGTGAGTCAGTGGGAAGCCCAGGCATTTTTTCCTAAAGCCTGAAGTTCCCGCGTATGAGCGGGAGCTTCAGGCTTTAGGAAAAAAGTCTTGGCTGCCTGCAGCCTCACTTCTTCTTCAATAATGGTGGCACCAGCCCAAAGGCATTGCTTGGTTAAAAGGATGTATCGCAGGTGCCGGCGCCACCATTATGAAGAAAAGGCCTTTTTTTCTAAAGCATGAATCTGTCGCACATGAGTGAGAGCTTCATGCTTTGGAAAAAAGCCTTGTCCCCTAGAGGCTGGGGCTGCCAGGGGACATTATGGAGCCCTGTCTCAGAACCATACTTCTGAGCCTGCCGGGGCTCTGCTTGCCTAGCCCCGTTCCGCCCCGCTTAAAGCCCTGGGTATAAACAAATCTTTAAAGGGGGGCATAGTTCTCAATTTACACGATTTTGGTGGGTTTCACCCACCTGGCAATCAGCTGACACACCCGCCAAGTCACCTATATGCCCATTCACTTCAATAGGCTCTCACCCGCCACATATAAAATCTGGTGTTTTCAACCGCCTTGGTGATACAAAAGGTTGAGAGCTATGGGGGCCTTTATGCTATCCACCTAAACTGATGTGGAAATTGCCACATTTAAGTGGTGTCGTTTTGGTTCTTTGAGTTGGAAATGTCCTTGTCATCATACATAAGAAAGGGTTTGCTGATGACAAAGGAAATGTGTAAGAGGTTCTGGCTGCAGCCCCCTGGCAGCGCAGTGTGCTTGTCTCAGCCGGGCAAGACATGGAACATGGAAGTCACTTCTTGCCTGCATCAGTGCTGAGTCTGAATGTATCTCGCTTTTCATAATCTATTACACTAAGGTAAGTCCTATAAAATAAAAATGCACTAGTGTTTCATTACCATTGCTTTGTATTGTACCTCCACCACTATAGAGAGTATCTGAACACACATTTTGTTGTGAAAGCATTGCCGTTCGAAATAGCCCAAAAATCCCCAACCGCCCGCCCGCCCACTTCCGTAATTTCCCACACCAATGGATTTTGAGTAGCCCAATTGTGCGGGAAATAACCCAATCTGGCAACCGTGCAGGACGGGCCTAGGGCTGGATTTCGTCAGGACCGGTGATAACAGGCGGCGGGCATGTTGCAACGTGGCAGAAGCAGGAGCTCTCGTTTAAGATGGCGGCCCTTATTGAAGATGGGGTGGTTGACCACTGACTCGTTGCCATTGTTGGGGGTTGGTCGGGACCCCCCCAGCGCCTTTCGTAAGCCCCCAACCCCGAAGGACTCAGCCGGAGACGTCCTCTCGGTTCGGGCTTCCCGGTCTCTCTCCCGCGGCCGGGAACGCCCCGTTTATTTATGTTGCAGGCGGCGGCGTGCAATGTCACGCTGCCGCGTGCGCGCCCATTCATCGGGCAGGGCCACACTCCTCCTTTTTCCAGGAGAACAAGAACAATACTAACAATAGACACTGCAAACCAAACCAAAATGAGTCCTTAACACTTTACGAAAACCCCATGTTCAAAACACCCCTTTATTGACATCCACCCGGGTCCCCTTACTTAACCGTCCTCATCCTCAGGACAAACAGACAGGTGACCCAACACATAATCGCTGAGGTGAGCAGGTTTCCCTCGCCCAGCCCTCTGGGGGTACCTCCTGCTCACCTCCGGCACGGGTGATCTGTCCAGAAGCATGCCCCGGGCCGGGGACTCAGGCAGACAGGGTGTTTCCCTTTCATCCTCAGGGATCTCTCCTGGGTCTGGATCAGGAGGTGGATCAGTTCTTGGATCCCGCAGTTTCTTGAAGAAACTCACATTGCGAGTTACCGCCGACCGTCCGTCCGATGCAGTCACCATGGATCCCCGGACCGCGACGACATCCAGCGGTTCCGGTTCATATGGTAGGGAGAGCTTCCCCTGGGGATGCCTATTCCGAATGAGTACCTCATCGCCAGGCTCCAGCCGCTGCGGGCGAAGCCCTCTCCGAGCGTTCTCTTGCTCGGTCCTCAGCCGCCGGTCCATCTCGACCTGTTGGTCATTGATCACCCCAGGTTCTTTCTCTCCTACCTCCAGTAGCAAACCCCGAGGACACCGCTTGAAAAATGCCTCAGCCGGGGCCACTCCAGTGAATGCATGTGGCGTGGTGCGGTACACCCTCAGAAACTGGTACATAGTTCTCTGCAGTTACTGCCCCTGAGCAATTATAAAGGTCTTATTTAGAGTCCTCATGAGCCGTTCCGCTTCGCCATTGGCCCAGGGCCAGAGGGGCATGATTTTCCTGTGCACCACCCCATAGCTCTCCACCAGCTCCGAGAAGCGTTCGTTCTGGAACGGCGCCCCGTTGTCCGAGCACAGCGTGCGTGGGAAACCATGGGCCACGAACCCCTTTTCCACGGCCACCATGACGTGCTCAAATGCCACAGAATCCACAAACTCCACCTCGGGGTATCTAAAGTACTCGTCAACCAGAACTAGGAAATGGGTGCCCATGGTGGTGGATCCAAAGTCTGCATGAACGATTTCCCAAGGGCGCGTCCCCCTCGGCATTATCTCTATTGCAGGTTCCCGCTGCAGGGGAGATGCCGCCTGGCACCAAACACAGGCCGCCACGAAGTCATCCACCTTGCGTTCTAGCTCGGGGAACCACACCTTCAGCCGTAGGCGTGCCTTGGTCTTGGCGGCACCCTGGTGACCCCGGTGAGCCAAAGCGATCACCTCGTCCACCTTCGACTGGGGCACCACAATCCGATCTCCGTGGAGCAGAAGGCCAGATGTCGAGAACGATAACTCCTCCCGGACTTTCCATAGTTGCTCAAGTCCGGTCCTGGTATCCTGGGTGCACCCCGCCAGAGCCTCCAGCACCGACTTCCAGGAGCCCTTCTGCATCGAGTGTCTTAGGATCTGGAAGCACTCATCTTGCGCTTCAGCTGCCTCCAGCTCCTGGAGAGGCATAGCGTTTGGCGTGGCTGCCTCCACCACCACCCGGACGTGCTCTTCTGCTTCTTCTGCACAGGCGTCCTGGACTTCGCCTGCGTACGCCCCAGGGTGTCTGGAGACATAGTCTGCAGCGTTGTTCGCCCCTGGCCGGTATACCAAGGTGACTCCATACTCCAAAAGGGCGAGCATCCACCGCTCAATGCGTGCCGGTGGCTTGGATGACGACCCTGCAAGGATGGGAAGCAGCGGTTTGTGGTCTGTCACCACCATCACCGGGCGTCCAAGGATGTAGAGCCGTAAGTGCCGGCATCCCCACAGTACTGCCAGCGCCTCACGCTCGATCTGTGAGTATCGCTGCTCTGCATCGGACAGGGTCTTGCTGGCATATGCCACCTGGCGGACGCCCCCACAACTGTCAATTTGTGTTAGCACTGCGCCCAGGCCGAATGGGCTGGCGTCGACGATGATCTCCGAAGGCAGCGCGGGATCGAAGAAAGTCATGGTGTCTTCAGCCGCCAGGGCACCCTTTATGTCATCAAAAGCCGCCTGTTCTAGCGGGCCCCAGTTCCAGATGACATCCTTCCTGGTCAGTGCCCTGAGCGGTTTCCGATCTGGAGGCCAAATTTTTAATGAATCGTCCACAGTATGTGACCATGCCTAGGAAGCTTCGCACCTCGGATACGGACTCCGGAGGCTGCACCTTCTTTATGTCCTGCACCTTACGGGGATCAGGAGACACCCCCCCTTCTTTGAATGCAAAACCAAAGAATTCTATCGATGGTCGGAGAAATTCACACTTCTCTTTGTGGAGGGTGAGTCCCAAGGACTGCAGTCTTCCGAACATCTTCGCCAACCGCCTCAGATGGTCTACCTCCGTTCTGGCAAACACCAGGATGTCGTTGCTTATGTTCAAAACGCCCTGTAGATCAGCCAGGGCACCCCGAATAATGTTCTGGAACACCTCCGCCGCCGAGGACACACCAAAGCTTAGTCTCTTGTAGCGGTATAGCCCTCGGTGTGTCGTGAAGGTAGTAATGTACCTCGACTCGGGGTGGAGGACAACCTGGTGATAGCCCGCTCGAAGGTCCAGTTTTGAAAAGAAACGAGCGCCCTGTACCTCTGCAATGATGTCGTCAATCGTCGGGGTGAGGTGCCTCTCTCTCTTAATGGCCTTGTTCGGGAGCCTCATGTCGACGCATATTCTCACAGCATCGAGTTGTTTAGGCTTCCGTGCCACCACTATCGGGGACACCCAGGGTGTCGGGCCTTCCACCTTTTCTATAATGTCAAGATTGACCAAATTGTCCAGTTCCTTGTCGACAAGTTCACAGAGGTGGAACGGCACCCTTCGATGAATCCGGTCAATGGGCTGCATCGACTCATCAATGTGTAACCTCACTGGGTCACCGGCCATCTGCCCGATCCCCTTGAACAGCGCAGCATACTTTTCGAGCAAGTCATTAATGTCCTCCAAATAGACAGAGTATGCAAATCTGACGATGACGAGGGCCTCTGCTGCAGCACAACTGAGCAGCATGTTGGTGCTCACCGGTGTCAAGTAGAATCGTGCTGTGATTTGGGAGCCCTCATGTTCTACTTTTGCCACGAACACACCGTCCAGAGGGATGGGGTCAACACCACCGAAGGTAAACATGCGGGCCTTGGGAGCAGCCAGTTTGGGGGGCTGGTTCATGGCATCATAGTGTCCACGGGCCATTACATTCACTGACGCCCCAGTGTCCACAAGGACGGGGACTGGAGATCGGTTCACTTCAACCACGCACCTTGGCTGTCTCCTGTTCTTACTTCTCAGGATCCCCACACTCGAGACAAAGAAGATATTCTCTTCCTCCTCTTCTTCAGCCTCCTTCACCTGGGCATCCTCCTCAGTCTGATCCACCTGAGTGACGTTGGATGGTCGACCCTGGCAATTGAGACTGGACCGTCCAGGGCCCCTCGGTATCAATACTGGCATTGCGGCTTTGCATACCCTCGAGAAATCATCCGGCATCCCACACTGTCCACAGGTCTTTCCAGCCGCAGGGCACTCAGCAGGGTGGGGCAGATCATACCCACATTTTTGGCAGATTTCTCCTGCCCTACCGGCTCGATCCCAGGGACTGCCGCCAGGTCTTCGGGTGCCCCTGCCACCTCGCCACATCGCACATACCTCTTCGGTCTTGATGGGGCGCGACCCGGCCTCCATTCTCGCAGCCCTCGCCTCCGACACCTCATGGCACCTCCCCAGTTCAAGGATGCGCTGAAGTGTAATTCCAGGCTCCCTTAACACCTGGCGCCTTAATTTGCCTGATGAGCAAGGCTGGATCAGCATCGTCCTGATCATGTCCTCCGCATCACCTCAAGCGCAGGCCAGCGAGAGACGCCTTAGGCGCCCATAGAAAGTGTCCAGAGTCTCATCGTCTTTCTGTTTGGCAGAGAGCATGACAAAATGTTCATAATCCGCATTGGCGAGAGGCAGGAAGTAGGCCTGCAGAGCGGCCTTCGCCTGATCATAGGATCCATCCCCTGGTGGGAGCGATTCAAAAGTCTCTTGGACAGATGGACCTGCCGAGTACAGCATGGTTGCCAGCCGGGTATCATCATCTACCACCTGGGCAGCCCGAAAGTACATGTCCAGGCGGTCCACCCACCTCCTCCAGCTTGGCCCAAAGCTGGAAGGTGGGCCCGATACATCAAACTCCGGGATGGGCTGCAGAGCCGCATGTGCACGTACCTGAGCCATAACGGGGAGGATCTGTTGAACAACGGGTGCTGCCGCCGGCTGCGCTGGAAGTAGAGGACCTTGAGGGCCTGCCTGACCACCTGGAGGCTGCTGTGCCGGCTGCACTGGAGGTAGCAAACCTTGAGGTGCTGCTGGCAGACGTGGAGGCCGCTGCACCGCCGCTCCGTCCTGGTCCTCAGTATCACTCATTCGTTCGAGCACACAGGCACCCCCAGCATGAAGGACAGGGGCCGTAACTCAAACACCAAGTCCAAATGCCTCCAGCCAGCACCATTGAAGAAGAACAGCTGCTGCACCACACCTCTGTGATGATGAAGAGGATGAAGATCAGTGGGGCCACCAGTCTGATGATGAAGAAGATGAAGAGAAGCCTCAGCTTCCAGCTGTTCCAAAAATTAGGACAAGAAAGAAATATGGGCTATGCAGGCCCAGCCATTGTAGCCCTCCGTCTTGCTTGCACTCGACGTAGGAGACCCTGGAAAATGCAAAAACACCAACTGGGCAAAGTCACATGCAGGTATCACTGCCTGCTAGCAGGATTTCCAAAAATTAGGCCTGGATGCACTTCCCAGCTCAAACCGGAGCTCTGAGAAGTTTCACGGCCTGATTCACAAAATGGCCGCCAGCCGCGTGGGTAACGCACGGCCTGCGGGCCGGAGCGAAGTCTCAAGGCGACCTCGCTGCAAATACACAAAAATTGCCGGTCAAGTCACCGCCGGGCCCAGGCATTGTTTCCCCCACTCGTCGCCACTGTTGGGGGTTGGTCGGGACCCCCCCAGCGCCTTCCGTAAGCCCCTGACCCCGAAGGACTCAGCCGGAGACGTCCTCTCGGTTCGGGCTTCCCGGTCGCTCTCCCGCGGCCGGGAACGCCCCGTTTATTTATGTTGCACGCGGCGGCGTGCAACGTCACGCCGCCACGTGCGCGCCCAGTCATCGGGCAGCGCCACAGTCATACGAGCAACAGTACAGTAAAAAAACAAAAAACAAACGGGAGCAGGCTGAACACTCCATATACATGAATAATGATATTACATATTTTACTAGTTAATATTGTTTTTAAGCCCTTCGTGCTCGATTCCTAACTGCTTACGCGCTCTGTAGTTAGCACCCAATTAAATGGGCCTCAGTGTGTCCATCTCCGTGGGTTGAAGGGGTGAACAGGCCTTGCCAGAATTCCAGCCTATGGCTGCAGACCCACACATAATAATCTTTTGTTTTCCTGTGTAACCCTTTATGTCCGATTCCTCCCGCTTCTAAGCGCAGCTTTAACAGGCGCTCTCATAACACAGCGTATTGCCCCTCATTTATCGGCCTTCCCAAGGATGAAGTTCTGAGTTAGCCCGCCCATGAGAATCAAACTTGTGAAGTGTAGGCTGGCTCCGTGTCTGAGGCGAGCAATTAACTTGTGAGCTATCCGCCTGGATCGCAAGTTTATCTGACGCAAGCACTTACTTCACTGAGCTATCTTGCCGGAATGGTGCAGGAATGTAACAAGCGTTTTATCAATTCAATACAATATACAAATACACATTTCGGAACTTGTAAGCAGATGTCATTTACAGGCCTTGAGCAGGGGTTTCTAGATCCAGTCCTCCAGAACCAAAGTCACTACACGTTTTCCAGATATCCTTTGAATGACGTCAATATAAGATTGCAGCCTTTTCCATGGTCTGTGGTTATCCTGAAAAGTTGGTGCAATTGTGCTCTTGAGGACCAGCCATGAAGACTCCTGCCCTACAAGGGGATTGTCAAAGCATGAATGTCAAGGGGCAATGGAATGGAAACCATGTTCACGAGGACATACGCTTAGAACAGGAACCGTCTACAGGATACAGATTCTTTGTAGCAAAATGAAAATATGGGCCGCCAAGGTCAACGGGGATGTACCATGGCGCCCACAGAGGCAAACCCGATAAAGGGCTTGAATTGTAAAGGTGGGCTCCATTAATGACCATAGGCATGCCATTCCCACTCGTTTCTCTCGGCACAATTCCAGTGTTGGCGCTGTCTGATTGTGCCCACATCCTCATCGACCATCATCTGCCGCTTGTTTGTCCATTTTACGATGGGTTCTCATATTCCTTTATTCCACTGCCCACTCAAACCTGCTTCTTTTCTTCTTTTCTACATCTAGGTGATAATTGACTCCTTAGGTGTCGGCAGATTAAGGGGCTGATTCATGGAATCATTTGTGCCGAAAAACGGGGATTTGTGCGCCATTATGCCCCCAAATCCCTGTTTAAAAAATGGGGATTTGCGGGCAGAATGGCACACAAATCCCCGTTTTTTGGCGCGAATAATTCCATGAATCAGCCCCTTCGTATTTTGTACTGAACAAGTGTAACCATTCACTCCCCTCGCCGTCTCTCACTTTTTCCTTTATTTTACTGTTTCAGTAATTCCAGAACGGCAAGCACCCCCCAACCAACCACATATGCCTTCCCTTGATGCCATGTTGCTACCATAAGAAGCTATAATGTGCAATACTTTGGTGTGCTCTGCGCTGTGTGTTTGACGAGTGGTAGATCGAAAGAATTTGATTGATGACTGTACTGCACTGTGTGCCCCAGGCCAACTCTTCCTTGGCAGGTGCATCCTCTCCAGGAGGGTATCAACAGTGTCCTAGGGGCGAAAAGACTGGTTTCAGTGAGGATTTCCAGCAATCCTTCAAAAGATGTTGCGTCGCTTCCAAGAGAAGCCTCTTCTCAATATTGAGTTGGGAAGAAGCGCACCTCACGGGATGAAATGGAAGAATACCTCTGAGATTGCAGGTCCCCACGAATGACTGGAAAGCTCGGGAACCCCGTCACTCTTCTGTTGACTGGTAATGACCCAGACAGACCCCCCAATTCTGAAACTGCCGGTCCCTCAACTTCTCTGAAACCTCAAAAATTCATAAAGAAAACATGACCAATGTGTGATAGACGTCACAGGAAATGTGTTAAGAGGAAGCAGCAACGGAACAAGACCAGAATAGTTATTCAAACGAGGGTCACATAGTGTGAGCTTGCACTCGGGGAAGTGTCCAGGGCCACTCTGCTAGATAGAATGAGGAGTGGTAGTTTGTATAGGTCCGTGCAGGACATAATGACCTATTGGGAGCTTCTCCGCGAGGCTTTTTGAGAGTTTGTTGGTAGTCTAGGAGATGGTATGTTGGGGCCTGTTGGTAGTGCAAGAGTGTCTTTGGGGTGGTTTGTTGTGATCTGCGGGACCATTCTAGGGGGGTCTTTCTACGGATGTGAGCCATGAGGGCCCATGGAGACTCACCACTGCTGGAGAAGAAGCAGATGGTGCCGCAGGCCCTTATACCCAGCATTTAGAGAGTCTGTCCACCCCCCTATTCTAGGCTCAATTAAGCTACAGAACCACTGTAATGGTTAAAGAAACAGGAAATAGCTTTTAGAGACAGATACAAGCCACAAGAGGAACATCTATAAACAAAAAAGCAGAAACTGAGAGGTGTCAGCAGTGCATATGCAGACAAATTATTCCACACTGCACAAAGTGTGACCATGACTAAATAATTTCTGCTCTGCAGGAGTGTAAGGAGGAGCACTCGCTAAACTGCCTCCTTAGCCCCTACACTTCTACAAACCAACAGTGATCCCAATCATAAGCGCAAGACAGACACGACCAAGAGATATACCTCGCCACCTTTTGTGGAGGAAAAGCTATGAGGGAAGGCTATACTCTCAGAAAGGGTGTAGATGTGATCCACTAGCAACCCAAACAGTAAAGAAAAAACATCCCAAAATAAAGGGAATCTCTAATCAAGGTTATATAAAAAATATATATACTTTTCTGTACAAAGAACAATGAAACCACTATAAAACCCACCCCGTACGATAGAGTACAGAATATGCAATAGATGTTATGTTATATGAACTCACAGAGCACATTGTATGCCCAAGGGCCTCTTGGCGCTACAGAAAACCCAACAGAACAGACTCACCACAGATGGACAACAAGCCCCTCAAAAAAGAATGGTCTTCAGGGATTCAGAAATTGAAGATGATTCTTTGTAGCCCGTAGTGGTGGAGGAGGAAGGGAATTCCACAGCTTAGCAGTGGCTACAGAGTAAGCACGGCTGCCCACTTGAGGCAATCTAAAGCAGGGCACCTGGATCAAACGTGCCTCCTGTGAATGGAGTAAGGGCTTAGGAAGATAAGGGTAGAAGTTAGATTGTAAATATTCTGCTCCTGTCCTATAAAAAGCACGATGAACTAAGCACATTGATTTAAACTGGACCCACTTACATATGGGAAGCCAGTGAAGTTGGTGAAGGAAAGGGGAAATTTGCGCTGTAACCAGGGTTTTTGTCATAGCTCTAGCAGTCGAATTCTGAAGGATTTGCAGGCGATGAGTTAACATGCTGAGCTAAAAAAGGGAGTTACCGTAGGCAACTGTACTCATGACCAACAAAGCCGCAACAGAGCATGTTGTTGTGGAGGGAGAAAAAACAAAACTTTCAGCAGCATTTTTTGTTTAAAATGCCCAGCTTGACAAATAGACGGGACCTGGGCTTCATTAGAAAGGGACAAGGTTATTTTCATCCCAAGATCATTTACCACCAAAAACAGAAGGGAAAAGGGTCAAGGACAGAGGGCCCTGAAGCTTTGGTCCAAAATGAGGAAGCAGAAGGGGGCCCAACCACCAGTACCTCTGTCTTGTCCCCATTCAGTTTAAGCCAGTTGTCGCTCATCCAACAACTCACCTCCTCCAGGCAACTCCTTAGTTGAGACGCAGTGTCAGGCTGAGAGAGATCTAGTTGTACAATGATCTGTGTGTCATCAGCATAGTAGCAACAGAGGTCGTGGGAGTGGATTAGCTCAACTAGAGGTTGAATATAAAAACAGAATAAAATGGGAGATAAGCCAGAGCCCTGGGGGACGACACATGACAGAGATTCTGAGCAGAAAGAAGAAGATAAAGAGAGCGATGTAGTCAGCTCTGCCAGGAACGACTTGAACCAGGATAAAACCTGGTCACATAGAACCGCCCCAGCAAGGCGGTCAAGCAGGATGGAGTGATCAGCTGTGTAAAATGCTGCTGACGGATCTAATAATATCAGAGCACCGACTCCACCCTAGTCAGAGAGCCGGGCCAGGTCATCTACAATAGATACCAACACGCTTGTTGTGCCGCTGACAGGGCGAAATCCTGACTGGAAAGGATTGAAACAGACAGAAGTTTTAAGAAAAGAGCCAATCAGAGGAGAGACCAGAGATTCCAAGAGCTTCATAAGAAAGAGTAGGAGCAATATCGACAAAAGTTTGCCAGAATGGATGGATACGGAGAGGGCTTTTTCCAAAGGGGGAGTACTAAAGCATGTTTTAACTCCAAAGGAATAATCCCTGAGGAACAAGAATGATTTACCGCCTGAGTTACCCAAGGAGAATATGTCAGACATGATGTTTTTAAAAATAGCTAGGGGGATAGAGTCCAGTGGAGAGGCAGATTTAATTTTCCTCGTTGCAAGTACTATATCCACTGATAAAAAAAGAAGGAAATGGGACCAGGAGTGAGCTCATGTTGCCACAGAATTACCTAAATTGTACTTTGCAGTCTGTAAGAAAGATAGTTCAATTTTTTTCATGAATGTCCACAATTTTATGGATACAATGCTTTGAAAGCGAGTCACATAAAGATTGAGAAGGAATAACCATGGTTTGGGAGGATGGTCAAGATGAGGGAGAGTGAACAAGACCAAACTGCTCCTAAGGCTGATTGAGGGTTGTTTCCACTTTATTTGTATAATATCGACATTTTGCCAACTGAATGGCATTATGAAAAATATCGGTAGCATGACGCAGTCCAAGTTTATCGTGTTGAGAGTATGTTCCCTGCCATTGCGGCTCAGCCTGCCGACGTATCAGTCAAAGCAGTTTAAGGTGCTCACTGAACCAAGGTTCGGATGGACGACAACGTTGTTTACAACATTTCTGTGGAGCAAGGTGATCTGCAATGGTAACAAAGGTCTGAGTGAGAATATACAGATCTAAAGACTGGGAAGAAGCAAAGGAGGTATTCATCTGGGTGTAAATAGTTGCAGCGGAAATAGACTGCCACCTGCGCTTCATTACATTCGGCATTTTAGAGGCACTAGGACGAGACTTGATCCCAATAACAAAGATAACAATAAAATGATCATTCAGACAGCTCATAAAGCTGGAAAAACTGTGGTAACAGAATCAGGTGTGGTGCCCAAAAATATAAGTGGGCTCGCAAACTAATTGCATAGTCCTAAATCAGCCAGGGCCACTGAAAAATGAGAAACATATCGATGATTAGTATCACTAAATTTAAAATTAAAAACTACTGACTATCAGTAAGTTGCAGTACTCTGGGTAATGATAACCTGGGGTAGGAAGGCAAGAAGCAAGCAAAATACATTTAAAATATGTCTTTCTTTTGAAACGGTGAAAAAGTAACCAAACCAGTCTCTAGCCCCCAAAGATGAATTAGGGACACAGTTATGGGTCAATAGTACCTTTCCACTGTTCTTAGGCAGTTCAACAGTATCGAACCAGGTTCCAAACTGTGCTGCAGTGCAGGTCGAACCAGGTCCAGGAATGGTGAGTCATGCTGGGTCAAGCGGTGGGTTGGTGTTTAGTCGGTTCGAAACAGGAGCTTGATGCAATTTGAATGCATCGAATGCAGCGGTCGGATAATGCAGTTCGGCTGGCTCACCGGGGTCAGATCGGGAGTCGAGTCGGTTCAAGTGTTGGTAACCTCTGGTTCAGATCAGTGTGTGATGCAATGCTCCGGCTGTTCGATTCAAGGTTATTCAGCTTGATGCAGTGACTTTGGTGCTCCATGCAGGGTTTGAAGAAGCCATGGTTCATGGTTGGTTCGCAGCAGTGAGCAGATTGTTCGACCTAAACTGGTGTTGTGCTCCACTTGGCGCTATGCCGCAGTGAGCCTGTTAGACAGGTGTGCCTCTGGTTCGATTGCAGCGAACATGGTTTGAATGCAGTTAGACCGGTTCGATGTTGCAGAACATGGAACTTTGGCTAATCTGGTCCTCCAGATGATATGAGACCCACTTCGTGGGCTCCAGGAGAGGATGAGTCAATTCAGGCTCTGCTCTCCTAGCCTACAGAGGTTTGATGCAGAGTTGCAGCTCCTGGTCCTCAGCAAGAGTCGCCCCCAATGTGCCCTGGGCATGGTAGGGAACAGAGCTTGCCTCTGCCTTGGACTGCTCCTTCTTTACTTCAGTGGGGAAGGACTTTGGCAAGGTCACCTCTCCCAAAAGAGGTCCAAACTAATTATTCCTCAGGTGTTCAAGAGTAAATCAAAGAAGGGGTGGAAAAATCCTTCTCTTACAGGGCAACACCACAAATGATTGGACACAAACACACCTGCTTTAAGGCGTCCATCTGTATCCTTGAGACAAGTGGTGCTTTGCCTTCAAAGGAGAGGCCCAGCCATTCATTCTCCTGCCCTGCAGGCTGGTAGGCCCCGACTTTCTGACTAGAATACACATAACCCTTCCAGACAAGAGTTTGGCTCACAATGCTGACAAATATATGATATCAATTTGATGTGGCTTTAATAAATATGAGAGATACTAGCCACCATACCTTAAACTCTGATGTGGCTTATATTTAAAGTTTACAACTGTCACCAGGATAGCAACTCTCATAGTTCTGTAGTTTGGGAACAGGGATGCATACTTAAAATAAGCCCCTGCGCTGAAATGACATGGCTGTCATTGCAGCTGTGAAGAGGCCACCTGAGGCCCCTGAACCTGCTCTGTGCCACTGGGGAGCAGGCACTGAAGATAATACTGATTCAGCAGGGCAATGGTGAACACTATGCTTTTGGCATGGAGTTCGTTGAAAAGGGGGCTAGGGTTAGCAGGCCTCCTTTCTGAAACAGAATTACCCACATCATTTTAGTATTTAATGAAATCAATAAAACTAGGTCTTCTACGCTCTCCCCAGCTGCCAATCCTTCACAGTGACAACATCATTATATCTCCATTCATGTTGCGCTTTAGGCCAGATTGCTTCCACTCCCCAGGGCTGTCACATAGGTGCTATATTACCCAATTTAATGTTACTCAGTTTATTTACCCAGTAAAAATGAAGAGCAAGATGGGCTCTGGTGATATTTAAAATGACAGAGACCGGCTCCAAGTCAGAGGTGACACCTATATTTGAGTGTCCACTGATTGTACAAAAAATGCACCATAAAACACCAGGGGGCCTAAATTACAAAGCAGTTTTCAATTAATTTTCCCCACTGAAAAAGTCTCTTGTAAATCATGCCCTTGATCATTTATGGACTAGAAATGCAGAGAGCATTCCAAGCAGGTATCCCAACCCTGGGTGAGACATTTGGTGACTGGTTAGTTGATTTTGTAAATCACAAGCAGCAAATAAGTGCCTTCCATCCTGATCTAGCCAGGTTTGTCAGAGCCATTTCATACGCCAATCATACGCTAACAGAAAAAGTTGAAATATGGATAAACTAAGTTTTACCAAATGGAAGCTCTCAAGTGATAAGCCCTCACAGACACCTGCCCACCACCCGTCGAGTCCTATAGTGTCCTTGCATGCTCACCTGTGTCTTTTAGGGTATGGCAGATATATCATCCGTGCATGGCCTCACGCTTGATGCAAAATGCCATGCCGAGGATGCCCAGTCTTACCCCGTGGCAATCCTGTGATTGGTGAAGCATATAGCTATTGCCGTAAAACATTGGATGAATCGAATTTGGCTCAGTCTAAATTGCGCTGGGAGGTATGAAACGCTAGTGGGTGCATGCAAAAGCCTCACTGAAGAAGCGGTGGAAACTAAAACTAGAAATAATATTAAGAACATCTTAAAGAGACACCCACAAGCGATTTCCAGTGAAACTGTTGGAAAATCTGGATATCAAGTTGAGACTGTGAGGCCAAACGTAGGATCAGCAAACTGGACTGGGGCCCACTGCTAGGTAGATTTAAGTTGTCAGAGGTACACGGGGACTCCACATCTGTATACACAGATGCTATGTAGATCTGTCTGGGAAGCCCATACTGAGGCCGATGGTACTTCGAATGATATAGCACAACTACATCATATTTCCATTAAAATGTAGGAGGGAAGCAATCTAGAGACTGTGGATGCTCACTGCCAAGGTACATCATTGAATGTGTTGATAAATAAAACTATTATTCATTTTCAGTTTTTTTTTAATGTATATTTGAAAATAATCACTTTAATTGTACTATTCCCAGTTGTCACCATGGAAAGTCAGCACATCATTATCAGTTTACAAAATGTCTGGTTAGAACGTTAAGCCCATTCAACAAGTCAGTGCCTGTTTAGATTATGCCTACGTAGCCGGTCATTGCCAATTTCCAGTATAGCCCTTTGGCACATCGTGGTGGACTTCCATTATGCCCAGGTAGCACATCACTGCCAGTAAGCATTAAAGCCATTCAGCAGATCATTTCTAACATGTATACTGCACAATGGGCACATCTGTGCTGGGTTATATGTTGACAATTCAGGACATCACATTAAATCCACTTGATATATCATTGCCAATGTCCTTTCTGGCGCTTTGGCATATCGTTCCTAGATGACATTAAGCCCAGTTAGCTCATTGGATCAGTTTCATTTCAGTATGCCCAGCTTACAGATGATCGGCAGAATACATGAAACGCAGTTAGCACATTACATACACTCTGCCCCCTTAAAACATCAATGTCAAGTTTCCATTATGGGCAGTTACCACATAGTTGCCAGCTCACATTCGCACACTGGGCACTATTTCCCCAAACAAACCAGTGAAAGTTTACATTAAGTCAAGTTATCATGCTATTGCCACTGCGCATTATGCTCACGTACCACACCGTGGCTGCATTCCCGTGTGCTCATTTAATTCCTCATTGCTGGAAAGGACTCACCTCCCTCTATTCAGATGTCAGTGCCAGTTGGAGAATAAGTCAATGCATTCTGCTGTCCTGAGCCTAGACCGGCAGCACGGCTTCTGCAGCCGGGGGCAGGAACCGCAGAGTAAACATGCTATGTCTTGGCCAGGCTCTCGTGCACAGGCTGGGCCTGCTGCGTTTGCACAGCTCTCACCACTAGCATTATGGCTATGGCAGGAACTGCAGAGTAAACATGCTATGTCTTGGCCAGGCTCACTGTTGTCTTGCAGGCTATCTTGCACAGCTCTCACCAATAGCATTGTGACAGGATAGCCGGCGGCAGGAACTGCAGAGTAAACATGCTATGTCTAGGCCAGGCTCCCGTGCACAGGCTGGGCCTGCTGCGTTTGCACAGCTCTCACCACTAGCATTACGGCTATGGCAGGAACTGCAGAGTAAACATGCTATGTCTAAGCGAGGCTCTCGTGCACAGGCCGGGCCTGCTGTGTTTGCACAGCTCTCACCACTAGCATTACGGCTATGGCAGGAACTGCAGAGTAAACATGCTATGTCTACGCCAGGCTCTCGTGCACAGGCCGGGCCTGCTGCGTTTGCACAGCTCTCACCACTAGCATTACGGCTATGGCAGGAATTGCAGAGTAAACATGCTATCTCTTGGCCAGGCTCACTGTTGTCTTGCAGGCTCTCGTGCACAGGCTGGGCCTGCTGCAGTTGCACAGCTCTCGCCACTAGCATTATGACAGGATAGGCTGTGGCAGGAAATGCAGAGTAAACATGCTATATCTAGGCCAGGCTCACTGTTGTCTTGCAGGCTCTCTTGCACAGGCTGGGCCTGCTGCATTTGCACAGCTCTCGCCACTAGCATTATGACAGGATAGCCGGTGGCAGGAACAGTAGAGTAAACATGCTATGTCTAAGCCAGGCTCTCGTGCACAGGCTGGGCCTGCTGCGTTTGCACAGCTCTCACCACTAGCATTACGGCTATGGTAGGAACTGCAGAGTAAACATGCTATGTCTAAGCCAGGCTCTCGTGCACAGGCCGAGCCTGCTGCGTTTGCACAGCTCTCACCACCAGCATTACGGCTATGGGAGGAACTGCAGAGTAAATATGCTATCTCTTGGCCAGGCTCACTGTTGTCTTGCAGGCTCTCGTGCACAGGCTGGGCCTGCTGCAGTTGCACAGCTCTCGTCACTAGCATTATGACAGGATAGGCTGTGGCAGGAAATGCAGAGTAAACACGCTATCTCTAGGCCAGGCTCACTGTTGTCTTGCAGGCTCTCGTGCACACGCTGGGCCTGCTGCAGTTGCACAGCTCTCGCCACTAGCATTACGACAGGATAGGCTGTGGCAGGAAATGCAGAGTAAACATGCTATGTCTAGGCCAGGCTCACTGTTGTCTTGCAGGCTCTCTTGCACAGGCTGGGCCTGCTGCATTTGCACAACTCTCGCCACTAGCATTATGACAGGATAGGCTGTGGCAGGAAATGCAGAGTAAACATGCTATGTCTAGGCCAGGCTCACTGTTGTCTTGCAGGCTCTCTTGCACAGGCTGGGCCTGCTGCAATTGCACAGCTCTCGCCACTAGCATTATGACAGGATAGGCTGTGGCAGGAAATGCAGAGTAAACATGCTATGTCTAGGCCAGGCTCACTGTTGTCTTGCAGGCTCTCTTGCACAGGCTGGGCCTGCTGCATTTGCACAACTCTCGCCACTAGCATTATGACAGGATAGGCTGTGGCAGGAAATGCAGAGTAAACATGCTATGTCTAGGCCAGGCTCACTGTTGTCTTGCAGGCTCTCGTGCACAGGCTGGGCCTGCTGCATTTGCACAGCTCTCGCCACTAGCATTATGACAGGATTTGGGTTGTTTTTAGGGCAATGAACAGGACTGCAATTGAGGCAACAGTGATGCTCACATCATCACGACACGAGTGCAAAACCGTTCTTTTCTCTAACGGAAAGAAAGCAAACATACTCACAGTAGTATAAGGCACGACAGGGCAAGTGATACAAAAGCCACGCTATGGCCTGCGCAGGTTCTAGGTAAACAAAATCAACAACCACAAAAGAAGGAATGCCCCTAATCTGCAATAACCTAAGAAAAAAAGGCAATTTAGATAACATTTGCCCATCACCTTTATGCCAAAGAAACAAAACATAAACAACACAAACCCTGGGAAAAAAATAACTCACCTGCAACGCTACCCTAAAATATGACAAATCAGGCCCTAGCAGCGCAGAGAGCAAACAGCCACACAAGATGCAGACTAAAGGGGTGCACAACTGATTTTTCCAGAGGGCAGAATGTACCTTACATGCTGCCTATAGTGGGTAAAAAATAAAATGTGGGCGGTAGGCGGGGTCAGGGGCATGGCAGGAAGCTTTTCCAACTCCCACTTTTTATTAAACACATGGAAAAAGAATATATTTATTGAGGTCAACCTGTCTTTATTTGTATACTACACATTTCCCATCTGTAGATGGCAGGCCCAAGACAGAAGTGGGCGGGTGGGGGGAGGGAGATCAGGCTGTGGAGCACGCTCCCTACCCTAATGTATGACAGGCAGGGGTGGACTGGGAACCAAAAGTGGCCCTGGAAATAATTTTCAAAGTGGCCCCATATTACATATTTTCAGCAAGACCAACCCTTTTATTATGGTAAAATTGGGAAATACCACACAAAAGAGGCCCAGGGTGCAGAGGCCTACCGGTAAATCTCCAGAGTTGCCTATAGGCCAGTCCACCCCTGATGACAGGCTACCAGCAACCACGAGGCTGCTGGGAGCGCATCTCAGACGGGCTGCTAGAGGGCACTTCTTGGTGAAATGTTCAAAATAAAACAGCCACCCTATCCCTGTTTGAGGGTCCATTTTGGGCCCTGGAGACTGGCTAGGCCACTTTAACCCGTTTTTTGCAACTCGGGAACATATCCTTTTTGAACATTGGTTTTCTTTTTCCCATTTCTCTCCCTGTTTCATCACCCAGCGTGCTGCCTCTTACTGTCTTGCATATTCTGTGTTCCTTCTACAGGGGTGGGTTTTTGTCATTTTTTTCTATTTAGTTATTATTGCACATGGGCTGTTTAATTAAAATATATATATATATATATATATATATATATATATATATATATATATATATATGTGTATATATATATATATATATATATATATATATATATATATATATATATATATATATATATATATTTTATAGACCCTTGATTGGACATTCCGTTATGTTGGACTGCTATACTTTGCTGTTTCGGTTGGTATTGAACCACAATCCCGCCCCTCCTGGGAGTATGACCTTCGCTGGGCCAGGTTTCCACAAAAGGCAAAGGAGGTACATCTCTTAAGTGTGCCTGCTTCAGCTTTATGATTGGGTTACTCTTTGGGTGAGAGGCAGAGTAGGCACTTTAGCCTGTACTTGTGAAGGGCACAAGTCAATTTATCACATGCCCCATGACCCCCACCCCAACCAAACGCCATGCCTATGACCCCCACCCCAATCAAAAGCTATGCCCTATGGCCCCAACAAAAAACTAGGCCCCATGTCCCCCACCCCAACCAAACACTATGCCCTGTGATCCCACACTCCCAAGCAAACACCATTACCATGACCCCTGACCATCAAACAAAACATCATCCCCGTGCCTGCTTACACCCCAACAAAATGCCATTGTTGCTTGCAGGCCACCCTCCATTAGGAAGATCTTCAACGTTGGTGGGCCAGAAAAAACAGCATGCCGTGCCGCACTTGGGTCGCAGACCGTATGTTGTGCACCTGTGGCGTAGAGGGTAGTATCATGCAGTTTTATGAATCTCAGGACCCACCCAAGCACAAGGCCTGACACATTTACTTATATATAGGATCAATTTAAATATCAGTGTCTTCCAAAAATAAAACTAAGGCTGCGGAGATTCCTCAAGAAACATCTTGAAGTGGAAAGATTGGCCCTAGATATGGATTTCACTCAGACCCTCGTGAAAGAAACAGATATAGGGACTCTTGCTAGCGGCAAAGATTGCACCCTCAAACCACATTAATGTTCACCAGGGAAGCCATTTATATCTGTTTGTTTGGTTTTGTCACTGGTATATTCCCATTTGTTTACACCCTCATAAACTGGCCCACCACTTGTTTTCATCTTTGTGCTATTGTACAGGCACCCTTCCGCAAATGCCCCAGGCAGATCTGTAAATGTGTAATTGTAAGTAACTTCTGTTCAAAATTGACATCCCTGTCATTCAAATAAATAGAAATACAAGCAGCAGAATCAAACACTCCTGTAAAGAGACTACGAGCTGGCCATGCTTCTCCACCCCCATGTCTCCACTATTCTCTTTAGGCCACCGAATGGCATAGTGAGGTGAACACCAGGAAGCTGCCAGCACCTGTATTTGTTGTTTTTTTTGGCCAGAACTATCTGAACCTATGTTTGGTGCAATAGAAAGTGTGTTAAATCTGAAAGTCAAGCTGGAATTCCTGTCTGTATCACTGGTGTTAGAAACACAAGAAGACTTTGAACTTCAATACATCTTTTGCAGTGCCGTAAAAAGTGGTGGTCAATTAGTGGTGTACTGCCACTTTACCTCCACTTTACTGCACTGCCAAATTCCGTGGTTTCAGGTAAAGTAGTGGAAACACATTCTGCATCTGGCTGAGCAGGTGGTGCAATGGGGAGATAGAATATTTAAGAGGGAAATATTGGGGTTCCCTTCCAGAAAGAAACAGTGTTTAGTTGTTTCATGGAGGTGAATTACTTTGTGGTAATTTACTTCAATGACTTTACTTTGTGGGGATGTCAATTACATATGTATATTTGGAGGAAACGGGTATAAGGGTGGGGTGACCATGGTAAGAGGGTGGGGAGTAATGGGCTATATGGGGGGCAACCCCCATTATTAAAAAAACGAACATTAAATTGAAGCAGAGGCAGCAAAAACTTAGAACTGTGACACTCTACTCCACAGAAATTACACAAAGACAATCTTCTTTCAGCGTTGACTGTTATTTTATGAGATAGAACCCCAAAACAAAGCGTCTGAATTAGAGTAAGACACAACAAAACATAAACAGAAGAATAATCTTCAAAACATGTGTCCTTTGGTGAGGTGACACTAGGCATTGTGTGTCCAGATTACCATCCATGAACCCTTACACTTATGAAACAGGACACAGAACAGGTCCAACCTGAACCATGGGCAGACCAGCGTAAAATGATCAGGACATTGGCTGTCTTCAAACACTGAACAGATTCATAGCCACTGGTACTCTGGGCAGTGGTGAGTAGGGCATGGAAACTGGGAGGGGTCCTGTCTCATGGAGAACCACACAGGCTGTAACATACCTTCTTGATCACTGAGGGAAAACACTTGAGAAAGGGTTGCTTGCTGTGGAGAATTCGGAATGGGCTGAGTGAAGGTAGTATTTTGAAGAGAGTTCAGGCTGGCTTTAGGGCTGATTAGGGATGTAGAGTTTACTGATAATGGCGAGATGAATGTTATTGAAGAAAACTTCCCTTTTCCCGACCTTCATAGGTCTGGAATCTGCATTTGATTCTGTGATTAGGAGTTTGTCATGGGCATTCCTGAGGAAAGAGATTGGATGAGGAGTATGTATCTATTATTGACGCCCCTGCATGATGGAGAGTTTGCAGGTGTTTATGGACGGAGTGGGGATCTTCACAGGTTGAAGTAGGGAAGGGAGTTAGACAAGGGTGTGTCCTCGCACCCACATTATTCAGACTCCTTTTATGGTTTGGAGGATTCTATGGTCGGGCATAGTTTGAATTTTCCAAAGGTTAGGGTCAGGTCACCCTGATTTTGATGTTTGCAGATAATGCAGTTTTGATAACATGCACAGAGCATGCAATGCACAAATTATTAGGTGTCTTTTGTAGTCTCTGGAAATAGTAAGACCTTACTACTATTAAGTAAAAAACAAAAAGTTATGGCAGCAGGAAGAGCTAGGTAGGTACATGCTCGATTCATTAGTAGTAATGCATCCTTGCACATAGTTCCCCATTTTGACTATGTAGGGGTCACTTTTGAGAATAAAGTAGGGCGGGTACTGCAGGCCAAGAGAAGTATGACGAAATTATTCTAAAGTGCTGGCGGCACGCTAAGGTTCCAAAGGAAGTTTGGTGGGGAGAGGTAGTGCAGGCTTTGTAAATTTACCAGTGGGACTCTGGCAGAGATTTGGGACTATGTGCCCTGTCCCATGCTTACAGTGACAGTGAACGCCTTTTTAGGGTCATTGGTCCAGTTACTTAGTGGTACGGCATCAATCTCACTTTCACTTAAAACAGGAGCTATCCCAATAGGAGACTTCATAGTATTCTACCTGACAGCCCATTGGATACGGCGGTGGACGCACCGTGGGGGTGGGAGTATCTAAATACCACGAAAGCGATTGTGACAATGGAGGGCCACTCTAGGGCGCCGTGGCTGATGTGGCTGAGGAGTAGCTTGAGTGTATTAGGCCTGATCCTGCTATGACATTTTCCTGTCTCCAACCCTCCGGTGAAGATTGGCGCAGTGAGGTACAGATTCCAATGGATATGAAAGAATCATATACTGGAGAGAAAAACAGGTGTCGGAAGATGCTTTCATGGTACATGTCCCACAAGAAATTAAGGGACCTGGAGAAATATCAGACATTGAACATTGCGATTATGACAGGAACATAGGACCTGATTCATGGAATTTGCACAGTGCAAAAATCTCCATGAATCAGGGCCATAGTATATGCCATTTCGATTTGGAAATCACCCCTTGGGGTATTTGATTAAATCATGGAACACACAATCAGAGAGAGAAGGGTATGTCTCTGTGATCACATGATTAAAGAGTTATTAGTACACTTTCTTCTTTTATGCCCCCTTTATAAAAAAGTACAAAGGCAGACACACAGGGCCCAAATTCATGGTTTGTTTTGGCCATTGCTCGACCTTCCCTTTTTTCTCCAATACTGAAGTCTCATCTGTCATTCTTAAACTTAAATCTGCATCTCCTACAGATGCAACACCACTGGCTTTGCAAGAAATATCCACCAACCTAATTGATCATATTACGTCAGCTGTCAATCATTCATTTACCACAGGTACCATCCTGGACTCCCTAAAACATGCATTGGTAATCCCCTTACTTAAGAAACCCTCTTTGGATCCTGAAGTGCTATCTAATTATCACCCGATTTCCCTCCTGCCTTTTCTGATGAAGGTTTTGGAAGCGTTGGTATCCCCTCTGCTTTCCACCTTTCTGGAATCCACTCAGTTTCTTGATGTATTTCAATCAGGCTTTCGGCCGGGCAGAGGCACTGAATCTGTGCTTAACTCGGTGATGGATGACCTTATGTGCCTTGTTGATCAGGGCGGTGTCGGAGCAGTCCTGCTGTTAGATCTGTCAGCTGCTTTCGACACTGTCGATCACGCACTTCTGATCTCCCGCCTTTTTGAAGCCGGTATATCTGGCCAGGTTCTGGAATGGTTCACAACCTTCTTGACCGGCCGCTCGCAATCAGTGTCGCTGCCTCCGTTCTGCTCTGCCCCGGTCCTTCTATCCTGTGGTGTCCCTCAGGGATCGGCTCTTTCCCCCATTTTATTTAATATCTATATAAGATATTTACTGTTTCTGATTGAATCTCATGGGTTCCGTTTCTATTCTTATGCGGATGACACCCAGATATTGGTCCGTTTGGACCTGACTAAACCAGAAACAGCAAAGAGACTAAAAAGGTGGCCGGAAGAGCTGGGTATCTGGATGTCGTTGAATTGGCTTAAATTGAATGGTTCCAAAACCGAAGTTCTGGTTGTGGGTACAGCCACTCCACAATTGTTCTGGACGGTCGACTTCTGGCCATCCACTTTAGGTCCCCTCCTGATACCGGTCCTATCCGTCAGGAATCTGGGAGTACGTTTCTCAGCGACCCTGTCCATGGATGAACAGGAGGGAGCAGTTTGTAAATCAGGACATTTCAAACTCAGGGTCCTTCGGAAAGTCCTTCCCTTCATTCCTACGGCCAGCCAGTCGCCGGTAGTTGGAGCTTTGGTCCTAAGCATCCTGGACTACTGCAACTCATTATACTTGGCCCAACCCAGTTATTTTATTGGGCGCATGCAGCTACTCCAGAATGCCGCCGCTCGCTCCATTATCCGTCCTCCATTTGGTGCCCATATGACACCCATATTGAGACAACTTCATTGGCTTCCTGTTGCCCAACGGATACTGTTGAAATCTATGTGCATGGTCCACCGAGCCTTTTATGGAAAAGGGGCAGAATATTTGCAAATCAAATTCACTCCCTATCAACCAACTCGCACCCTTCGATCTCTTACCGTCCGCCGGCTAACGGTTCAGGTTAGCCCGTAGGGGTGGCCGTGCCTTCTCTGTTGCTGCCGCTGAAGCATGGAATTGCCTTCCAATCGCTTTGCGAGATATCTCTGACCATCTGGCCTTTCGGCGCAGATTGAAAACTTTGCTTTTTTAGTGGCCCTACATGATCTTGCCTCACTCTCTGTTTGCTCAGCGCCAAGATGCCTGCGGGTGTACGTGCGCTTACATAAATGTTGTTAACATAACAAAACAGTCCACAGTGACTTTGCAGTGCTGAAAAGTACCTTTGCAGTGCTGACACAAACCCTGATTCATGAAACTGTGCAAAGTGTATTTCTGCAGTGCAAAGCCAGTACAAAGTCTTTTTTGCGGTACAAAATGACTTTGCACTGCAAAAAAACACTTGGCATAGTTCCATGAATCAGGGTTTGTGTCGGCAGGGCAAAGTCACTTTTCAGCACTGCAAAGTCACTTTGGACTGTGCAAGAAATTCCATGGATTGGGCCCTTATTCTCCTCTTTAGAGAGAAGGGACTTAATACTTGTTTTGCTGCCATCGAATTATGTGCAAGGACAATTCTGTGGTTATTGGAGCGGCAGCTCTCCATGTATTATCGGTGTGGAGAGTTGGAGGAACAGCATTGGCGGATAGAACAAGATGAACATTTGTGAATGATTCTTGTGTTAGAAAATTCAGAACTGAGATGTAATTGACACAATGCTACCAAAATTGTATTCTGTTTTGTATTAGTTTATTATTATTTTTAATGTTAGTCTCTTTTTAAAAGTTGCCAGTGAATTGAAATACTTTATGGGTTTTTTTGTTGCTAAGATCAAATTTTTTAGTGTGAGTGTACTGGCTAAGGCTATGCAACAAACTGAAACAGGATCTAAAATCAATAGGATAAAAGCAAGAACGGGTTCCGGTACAGCTTATTCAGTAACGATTAGAACTGCCCTCTCACCATCACAAGTAGTCAGGGGAAGACCTATAGTAATGCTTACTCAAGCCTGATAGAAGTAATCCTAGATTACTGCGTAAACAACGAACACCTGGGGCCCGATTCTGAGCTTGTGATAAAAAGTGTGGGGAAATACGACATTCTGCGTTCCAGTTTCCAGCACCATCATTCTGAGGTGGGTGGAAATAATGGAGGGGAGATGTGCTTTCCAGCAGCAAAAGATTCTGAAATCACACGTTGGGGGGGGAACATGTGCTCCAGTGACATTGCAAGCATTTCTTAATAGACTGCTACTTTCCTAGTTTAAGAACGTTTTCTTAAATTTTGACGAAACTAGAAAAGTGGTGCTGCAGTCTAAGATATGGATTATTTATAAAGAGAAAAAGTGTAAAGTGGAATTTAAACAAACCTGAAAGGTACCGTATTTTTACTCCGTTTTTTTTTCCCAAAACGTTTTTATTGGCATTTATCAATGTTATAACAAACTTTAGAATCCCCCCCCCAAATACTCCCCCCAGCAACTTCCCCCCACGCCCCTTTTCCTCCCCGGATCGGGGCAGTCTTCTCCTTTACGTTACATGAGAGCAACTTACTCCACTTTTCCAATCGACTTCTCTCTCTCATTTCGCTTACCTTTCCACGCCAAGTGGTTGGATCTCATACCAGCCCCAGAAGTTGTGCCTTCCTTGGACACCACGGCCGCTTATGGTCTTTCATAAGAACTCAGTCAGAGTTTCTCTTGCTTTCCATTTTTGTGCCACCGCTAGGGCGCACACCATCACCAGAATAACATAGACCTTCCTCTGGGCCTTTGTGCCAAGGTTTTCCAGCCCACCGTCCAGCCCCAATATGAATGTCCCAGTATTTTCCTAATGCAGGGCAGCCCCACCAAATGTGCCTCCAGGTTCCTTCCTCTCCACACCCCCTCCAACACATCCCTGAGGACTTCGGGTACATTTTATTCAATCTGCTGGGGGTGAGGTGCCACTGAAACATCAGTTTCAACCATATTTCCTGGATCTGCAGCGAGTGTGCCAGCCTGGGGATGTTCGTCCATAGGGAGGATCAGCGCTATTGCTCGATCCCCTGACCTGCTTCCCTCTCCCAGTTCGCCATGAACTTTCTCGCCCCTTCCTCCACCCCCTCTTTGATCAGCCTGTACAGGTCCCCTACTAGATGTTTGTCCCCTGACCTGATTGTCACATGTCTTTTGAAGGGGGTTAGTGATCGCGTCACTGCATTCCTATTTTCCGGGTACAATGCCCAGTGCCTCAATTGCGCATACTTGAATCTTGCCCCTTCCCCCAATACAAAGTCGCTTTTACAAATGAGGAACAGTTTTATCTCCCACCCTCCCCCTTGAATAAGTCCCGCAGTTTGTTGCAGCCCCCTTCCTGCCATTTCTCAAACCCCCTCCCATCCCGCCCGTGGTGAATTTTGGGTTCCCAAATAACAGAGTGAGTGGCGAAGGAAATGTAGTTATTTTAGAGAATTTTATGACCTTGTCCCACCTATCTCCCACCAAGGCTTCTAGAGTGCTGCAGTACATGTTATGGGGTCTGTCCTCCCTGGGTAGCCATAGGACTTCCGCTATGTTGGGGCCCACAACCGCTTTATCCATCTCTCTCCACCTCTTCTCCCTGTCGCTTCTCCCTGTCCTCTTTCGACCAATCCCTCACCACTCTTATCTGAGATACCTGGTAATATGCAATGAGATCTGCTCTTTCCAAGCCCCCTTTAAACCGGGGCAATTGCATCAGTTTGCTAGGGATACTCGGTTTCTTTCAAGCCCAAATGAACAATCGAATGTTTGTTTGTAAGGCTCTGAAGTATGACTTCGGTATATTTATTGGCAGGGCCATGAACGCATAAAGCAGCTTCGGCTGTACTGTCATTTTTATGGCATTTATTCTGCCCAACCAGGATATAGACAAAGAACACCATCTATTCAGTGTCTTTTTTATGGATTCAAGGAGGGGGGGGGAGTTGGTCTGAAATAGCTGTTCCACTGTTTTGGTGAGGTATATCCCCAAGTATTTCAGTCTGTACTTAGCCCACGCATATTGTGATCTGGCCCTCACCTCCCCTTTCACCTCCTGCGTCAGCTGCAAGCCTAATACCTCTGATCTGCTCCTGTTTATTTCCAACCCTGCCACCTCACTGAAACTTAGTAAGCTCTCTGTCAACAGCCTCCAGCGAGTTCCCCGGGTTAGTTAACATTATCAGCATATCGTCCGCAAATGCTGCAACCTTATGTTCTTTCCCCCCAAATTGGACCCCCTCAATTTCAATATTGGACTTGATCCTACTAAGGATGGGTTCTAGATATATGGCGTACAGGAGTGGGGATAGGGGACACCCTTGCTTTGTGCCCCTGGTGACCATAACCGGGTCAGTCAGTTCGCCATTAATCAATAGCCTAAGTAACAGCGTTTTGTAGCTAGCCGCTATCTTCGAGATAAAGGGTTTCCCTATTCCCATCCTGCGTAGTGTGCTGAATAGAAATTGCCATTCGACTCTATCGAACGCTTTTTCGGCGTCCAAAGCCACTACCAATGCCACTATCTGCCTTTTATTCACCTTTTCTATGATGTGTGCTACCCTTCTAGTATTATCATGGGTCTGTCTCCCCTTAATTAAGCCGGACTGGTTGGGGTCTAGCCTAGGAAGGAGTGAGTCCAACCGGGACACCAAGATCTTCATGTATAGCTTGGCGTCCGTGTTGATGAGGGCAATTGGTCTATAAGAGCCGCACTGGGTCTGATCCTTCCATTGTTTAGGCAAGAAAATCATTTTTGCCTCCTCCATTGACTGCATTATTCCCCCGTCCTTCCCAAATCTGTTAAATAGAGCTGCTAGTTGCGGGGTCAGTAACTCTGCGTGGGCTTTATAAAATTCTGTTGAGAAGCTGGCGGGGCCCAGGGCTTTGTTAAGGGGCAGGGAGGCTATTGCCCTTATCACCCATCACTAGATATCTCTTGCTCCAGTAACTCCCTCTCTTGAGTTGTTATCTTTGGTAGCTGGCAGCCCTCTAGGTATTCTTCCATACCTGTCCCGCCTGAGTTTTCTGACCTATATACCTTCCTATAAAACTCTGTAAATTCCCTCTTGATGGAGGTGATATCTGACCTCTCTTCCCCTTTAGCTGTCTTTATTTTAAGGATGGTCCTCTCATTCTCCTCCACCCTGAGTATCTTAGCCAGTAGGCTGTCTGCTTTATTGCCCCTCGCATAGTATTTCTGCTTCAGGTGCACTAATGCCCTTTCCGCCCTTCACGTTGTTAGTGTGACCAGCTGGCCTCTCACTGCCCTATATTCCTTCCGCACTTCTCCTGTCGGCTTAGTTGCCAATTGGAGAGTGAGCATTTTAAGTTTTTCCTCCAGGCCCCTCTCCAATTGCCTCAGCTCCCTCTCTCGTTTGGTTCTTATCGCTATTATCTTACCCCAGATTGTGGCCTTAAAAGCGTCTGAAATGATTCTCGGTTCCACCCCCTGGGTCTCGTTGTTCTGAAAATATTGGACAATTTCCACCCTCAATCCATCTCTAAGGACCCGGTATCTGAAGGTATGCGTCGGATACCTCCACTTCCATAGGCCCGGTGGGCGGCTGACCATCGTGAATGAAATAGTGACTGGCGCATGGTCCGACAGGGCAATGGCTCCCACTTCCCTCACCCTTCCCAATAAGAGGCGTGAGACCCAAATATAATCGATCCTAGATGCTGTTCTGTGCACGTGGGAATAGAATGTGTAACTCTTTGCTTCACCTCTCTTGGCCCTCCATGTATCTACCAGAGCCAGGTTTTCCATCATTCTCTTTAGTTCCTTGGAGAGCCTATTTTGCGTGGTGAAGGTCGCAGTGCTTGAATCCCTCACAGCGTCCCAAGCTAGGTTGAAATCACCCACTAAGATTATGTTCCCTCTGCCGAACTCTTCAGGTTTTTGGACCACTTTCTGTATGTAGTGGTCTTGCCCTGCGTTCGGGGCATAGAGCAAAGCCACTGTCAGACACTCGCCCCTCCCCTGACAGTTAATCACCACATACCTGCCGGTGTTATCTCTACTGACCTCTGTTATTTTAAGTTCTAGGGTGTTCCTCAATGCTATTAGTGTGCCCGCTTTCTTACTGGGACTATTCGCTTGCTGAATTCTGCTATAGCCCCTTATCCTAAGCCTGTTTTTATCTCTTTCCTGTATTTGGGTTTCGTGGAGGGCTAATATGTCTGGGGCTTCCCTCGCCAGGTATTGGTCCAGTTTTTTCCTTTTGAGCGGTGTATTTAGCCCCTGGATATTCAATGTGAGGACTTTTATCGACCTTTCCCTAGCCATTGGTATATACGTATCCACCGCTCCCGTCTCACCAGGGAGGGGGGCATCCTCCTTCTAGATGTGCTTCTGATCCAGGACATCCCCCTCCTCCCTCTTCCCCCACCCCACTCTCCCACCATACCCCCCTCCATCCTCCCTCCCTCCCACC
The DNA here is from genome assembly GCF_040938575.1 of Ambystoma mexicanum. NCBI lineage: Eukaryota > Metazoa > Chordata > Amphibia > Caudata > Ambystomatidae > Ambystoma > Ambystoma mexicanum. The sequence continues at coordinate 319,098,136 of NC_090924.1, read as the reverse complement.
CCATACTGGATGGACTCAACTGGCCTCTGGCCCCTCTGGCCCCTCTGGCCCCTCTGGCCCCCCCCCCGACTTCCCTACTTGGGTGTTGAGCCCCATAATTCCTCCAGTAGACCCTCGTGCTGGTCCTCCCTGGACCATAAGAGATCCAAGATTCTCCCCCAAAACCCCCCGCCTGTGATTAGCTTATCTGGGTGCTTCCCCCTCCCCTAGGACTTATATTAAGAGCAGAGCTTTAATGATGGCTTCAGTCTTGAGGAAATGTGGCCACGGGTTCTCCCTCTTTTGGCGTATCCTTCCCTGTGTGTTTCGGGCCTCTTGGACCCCGCCTGTTCCTCTGCTTCTTCCTTTACTCCTGCGTCGGCCATTCCCAGTCTTTGCTTTTTGTAATATCTCTGGTGGGAGGCCTGGCCCTCTGTGTTTGCGGCTTCTACATCTAATTCCAGAATCTCCTCGCATTCCTCGACTGTAGTGATTCTCCTATGTCTGCCGTCCACCTCAAACAGGAGGCCAAAAGGAAAGGTCCACTTGTACCTCTTGCTGCCCAGTTCTTGTGTCACCGGGTGCATTTGCCTTCTTTTGGTCAATGTTGTTTGGGATAGGTCCTGATAAAGGAATACAGCTGCACCATTGAATTGGAGATCGTTGGACTGCCTGGCCGCCCTCAGGATATTTTCCTTCTGTTTGTATTCATGCAAATCTGCCAGTAGGTCCCGTGGCCTGGCTCCCTGTTCATTATTCTTCGGGCCCACCCTATGTACTCTGTCAACTTGTATCTCCTCCGGGGTCGACAAGACTAGAAAGGATGCAAAAATGTGTTGGACAGTTTGTAGTAGGTCCGCCTCACTCACCCCTTACGGCAGCGCTTTTATCCGAATGTTAGCCCTCCGGGACCTATTTTCAAGGTCTTCCATCTGGGGCTCCAGATTGTGCATGGCATTGGCCAGTTGCCCCATCATGTCCTCCAGTTTGCGATTGTCCTCGGCCACATCCTGTAGGGCCCTCTCGTTGGTGTCCACTCTGGCCTCAATATTGTGCAGTTTGCGTTTAATTTCTTTTATTTCCCCTGTCAGGTCCTTTCTTTTTTTCCAGCTGCGTCTGCATCGTAGACACCATTCTGTCTCCAAAGTCTTGGAAGCATTGCTACATAAATCTCTGGGTGACTCCCTGTTCCCCTTGGGTTTCTTCTCGAGGGGTATCCTACTATGTACAATTACCAAGATGTACCTGTTGTCAGTATATGATGGTTCCAGGGGTCCGAATAGGTGCATTCTAATTATGAAGAAAGGTACGTCTATGATTGGTAGGGGTTTTAGTGGGGCATGGGGAACATCATCCAGGGCTGTCTTTTGGTAGGTTGGACAGCTGGGACAGTACTGCTTGATCTTGGCATACACTATGGGACAGTAGAATCTGCTTAACAGAGTTTTCTGAGTCGTGTCCAACCCCAGATGCCCTGCTATCAGGTTAGAATGGACCAGCTCCAAAACAACCCTTCAGAACAGCTTGGGTAACAGCAGTTAGTTATAGTTGGTTCTGTCACCCCTGGCATTCACATCAACTCAGTATAGAAGACCCTTATTGTTGACAAAAAGGGGTGTTCACAATGTTTGTCTCTTGACTTCTGAGACTAAGTTCTTCCGGACTTAGTTCAGAAGCGGATCCATTCTTTGGGCTTTGGCAAACTCCAAAGATGCAAGGCTTGAATTTCTGTGGATGGGGTGTCCTCCTCCTGAGTCTCCGTCATCTCATCGATTCTAGCATCTCTTTGTTCAGTCTCGTCAATGTTTCCACCACCTCAATTTCTGGTATAATAGTTTTCTTGCATATTGCTTGTGCTATTGGTTTGCCGGGCCAGACAATGTAGGGCAGGTTCCCATGTTAAAAATGAATATCTTCACCTCCCCATGAAAATCTCCATTAACCACACCAGCTCCAACATTGATGGAATGCTTATGGGGCACTCTGGTCTATGGGGAAATCCGGTCATAGCTCCCCTCTGCAGTCTCTACTCATAAACCGGTTCATTCCATGGACATGGAATGATTACTTCTTTATCTCCATATAGGTTGCACCCTGCAGCACTGGCAGTGACTCTGGTGGGGACCTGGGACATTTTAGTTATTCATACAACCCTCAACATTCTGGATGGCAGTTGGTGACCTCTGTGCCAGGGTCTGCAAGATCCCACGATGACACCACGTACCAAACATGGTCTGCAGAACACTCACTCTCCCAGAGATGGTTCAAGGGTTTTTATTCGGGTATAATGCATTGTGCTAGCACCAACCCTTACTCTTTCGTCTAGATGAAGCAGTTTGCTCCCCAACCCTGGCGTCCCTATTCCCTGGGTTATTATATAGCGCTTATTGACTCCTAGTATCTATGGTCTACCTTGCTTTCAATTACGTCTTAAAGGCAGTTGCCTTATCTATCTATCTGCCTATACTGCCTAGGACTGTCTAAACCGGGCCTACCCGAACAATGTTGTTAGTTCTAAAAGGAATATAGGGTTGTACATAGGCCATACACACACTTAAGCCTCACTCTGGCTTCTTCCCTTCACGCCCTGATGTTCCTCTCCCTTTTGCCCCTCACCTCCAACTGCTCTTACCCCAACTCCTCCCCTCCTTCTCTCCTAGTAATACTCCTTTCTGTTCCTCAGGTGTCCAACCGGACCTACCCCACCAGACTTCAGCTGCCTTTTTGAATGGGTCTGCAAGAAAGAGAAAGAAACTGCCAAGAATACTTATCAAGAGGTACAGGGTAATCCAAGATGGTATGCCAAGAAACATGCTGTATGTCATGTAATTTGTAACTAAGAAGCATAAGGGCGCTTTAACCTTTATGTCAAACCTCTTACATATTCTTGTAACAGCGCCTCGATGCCCCTGGGCTGCAAGTTGCGCGATACAAATGCAAATACAATAAAAAAAATACAGGCACTTGGGGAGGGGATAGGAACTGGGACCCTCCCAACTGCCACCTTCCCCATCTGGGGTAGGAATTCCTCTGATCTCTGTCCTGGTAGGTTTTCTACCCAAGGCTGAGAGTGGTCCCAACCACCCCCACCCCATGACAAGGTGTGATTACTGACCTTGTCACAGTAGATTAAGATTACTCTTTATCTTGTTTATGTGCGATTGCTGTTTCTTTTTCTGCCTCTCCTTGCTTCCTTAACATGAATACACTGACTGTGTTCCTCCCTGGAGGCGATTTTCCGGGCACTTCCTTTTGCCACAGTATATGCTTTTGCTTGCTGTTGTGGTTGCTTGCCCTCGTGGCTCTTTTCTGGATACACTGCTCACCCTGTGTTTTGCCTGACGGCTGATTTATGCAAAGTAAATGAAGAGTAAATGCTGCCTCCGTTGGTAGCATTGTCTCGGGTATTCTTCATTTTCTCCAAGGTCTTTTATTTCTCATTAAAAGATGAATGTTCATCACTATATATCTAAAATAATCTCACCTTTCGGCTCTGGTTTTTCACTTCTCTGGGATCTTTCAAGGTGGCTCTTTCTGTCTGCCTTCCCCACAAAGGATCTATCTCCCGGTTTGGGTTGACATTGCTTTGGGCCTCCCTGCTCCCATCTACACGCCACCCCTTACCTGCTGGGCACGTGTTTGTGCATAACATGATTTTCAAGGCCTTTTTGGTTTTCAAAAGATTCAGCCGCATGCTAACACTGCCACAAGTAGAGGAGTTCCGGCAAGAAGAGTTGTAAGTAAGGCGGCAACGCTTCTGAGATGTCTGGGTACAGCTCTGGCCCTTAGTGTAAAGGCCAAGCTCAGTGGCGTCGCCAGGAATCAAATTTAGGAGGGGCACAGAAGGGGGCCAAAGACAAAAATAGGGGGGCACAGACAAAAGTAGGGGGAGAACATGGTCACTGCTCGTCTTAGGTAGGGGGGCACAAGGGAGGGCACAGGGTTTCACAGGAGCGGCCCCGGCCCCCCCAACACCTCCCTAGCGACGCCACTGGGGCCCAAGCTAGGAAAGGTGGCCCGAGCACCCATCAGAGAGCTCAGCCCAGAGGGTCCACCTGATTCCGCTCTGGCAGTAGAGCTCCGACTACCCACTTCCCAATATCTCAATTTGCAGATGTATTTAAAGATTCCCCTCGAGCTTATTTTTTTTACATGTATGCTACTTGTTAGATGATATGACCTATTTTAACGTTGATATAATATTTGAGGTTTTTGTCACTCTCCCTTTCCAAGACAAATTGCTTTCCCGGCGTGGGCGGAAACTTTAATTGGACGAGGAAGGCACTGGCAATGAAATCTGCCGGCCTAAGGGAATGGAATCAAATGACTGGCTTGCCTCCAGTGGGGGTGCTGTGCGCCAGCCCAGATAATGCATCACCTGGATTTAGTGCCTCTCACACTCGCTTTGCAGCCATTATTCATGCACTACCATACCTTGGAATTCAAGCACATTTTCTCAGCAGGATGCGATGATGTTTGCAGTGAAGCTTTCCATACAAGACAGTCTATACCCACTGTGGAAGTATGTGGCTTTCTTCATTGTTCTAAAACGTAGGAACATGAATGGACTGGTGCAAGTAACATGTTGTCGGGCAAATGTTTAGAGAAGCACTTGTAAAACTGTGGAGGAAATCCAACATGAAGCACTTGTATCCTTTTTACTCTCAACGTGTGGGTCTTTTAGCTGCCATTCCCAAGGTGTCTTCATTGGCCACTTGTTATCCACGAGGACCATCCGGGTTCTTCAACCCAGGGAGGTCCTGCCTTCGTATGCATTGCTCCTCATGCAAGGTAGCCTTCCCAAGAGTGCAGTTCATTGAATAGTTTCATGTAGCACTCCCTGTACCCAATGAAGGTGTCCTAGGTGAAACCAATGGCCATTACTGTCTTCGGCTCCACCTTTTTATTCTGTGGCGACCATCTGATGAAGAAGTCAATGGGACTTTGAAAGCTCCTGCAGAGCACCATCTTAGTGTACTATTTCCAATAAGTCAAATAAAAGTTATCACATTTTGCACTTTTGTCATTGTTTGGTTCTCCTGCTCTCGCATACTCTCCAGACTACCTCTCAGCACCCATCCACTACACCCACTACTCTATAACGCACTGTGCAGCACCTATGCCATTAGAATGCAGCGATTCCCCAGGATGCAAATTCGGTCTAGCTGCAGACGTGTTTCTTTTTGTATTTTTTTATTAGCATGTTCTTCAACAGAAACAACACTTGTGTGCCAACATTCGGCACTTAACATAGGAAAAAAGAAAAAAAAAAGAAAGCATAATAAGATAATAGGAATAGCACAGACAAATGAGGTACAACAATCTTCGTCACAGTTTGCTTGAGTATTACACCCTGGCCTTCATTTCCCATCCTACATCCTCTTCTCACTTATTGCTATTGGTTTCTGGACTTCCCATTGCTGGGGATAGGTTTTCCTGTGGTGTTTGAGACTGGGCAACCAGATAGTGAATATACGGCCCTCATATGTCTCTAGGCCTGGCTTGTGCGTGTAGTGAGATGCCATATTCCATCTCCATGGCATTACAATATAGGGGGTCTGTACACAACTGCCCAAGACTCAGAGATTAAGTCCCTCCCCACACTATCACCACCTGCATTTTTGCCAGAAGCAGCAACCCGATCAGCTTTCTCATGCCTCTGACTATAAGTTTAGTGTAGCCTAGCAATGCAATCAACGGGTTCGGGTCCAGCCTTTCACTCATAATTTCACCTAGTGTTTCAAAGACCCCTTCCCAAAAAGATAGGATTGTTGGACATCCCCATGCTAGGTGCAAGAAGTCGGTTGCTGGGCTGCCACATCTTGCACAATTCTCTGCGAACTCTGTGTAAAATCTGTGTAGTGTGGTCGGCCGTATGATAAAAACGATGCAAGTTTTTAAAGTGAATCTGTTTAAATTTAGCATTGAGTGCCAACCTCTTAGTCTCCTTCCAGCAATAGCCCCATGTCTCGTCTGGTATCTTACATCCCAATGTGATTTCCCATTTGTCTCGGGGGTGGAGGGGTACCTGTTTTCAATTTGGTTGTGAGACACATTTTGTACATAAAGGAAACCACTTTGCTACTGTGACCACTCTGGAGCATTTTGTCTAGTATTGGAGCCAACTCAGGTTCCCTGGGGAAAGTCAAGAATATCCACCTATGGAGTTTCTCAGTCTGAAATACAAAAACACATCTAGGGATGTGAGTTCCCCTCTGGCCCTCATCTCTTCTGGTGTTATAAACTCACCATTCGGGAAGAGATTGCAAAAACAAGTCACCTTCACTCGCTTCATAAATGTGACATAGCTCTTTTCACTGGTAAGCGGGATTCCCGGTATATACATTACCGGCTGGACTGGGGAGCAGATGACCATCGCCTTTAGAGTTGTGCTCGATTCGGGTCCATGCTTTACAGGTCAGTTCTACCATATTCTTTACTCTAGAGGTCCTATTGGGTGCTGTCAGAATAACTGATCTTAAGATGAAAGGTGATGCCAGTGCTCGCTCCAATAGCACATGTCTCCTATCTACCTGATCCCCAAACCAATAAAGGAGAAACCCTGTCTGGGCTACATCGTAATATATTTCAAAACCAGGCAGTGCCAAGCCCCCCTCATTTATTGGCGCAACTAGCTTTACCCCACCAAATCCTGCCCTGTTTCCAAGCCCAGATGAACCGTAGGACCATGGACCTTAGATCCTGAAAAAATTCCCTAGGTATCGGCAGAGGGACATTGAGGAACACATAGAAAAAATGGTTTAACAGCACCATTGTGACCAAGGAGATTCTCCCGTAACGATTTAGGGGAAGGGCCTTTCACCTTTCCACCACTGTCTTCGCCTGTGGTAGTTGTGTGTATATAAAACATTGGGGCTCAGGCAACATCTATCCCTAAATACCGAGTGTGGTCTTCGTGCCACTGAAAGCCTCATTTATCCGCATAGCGTTCAACACTATCTGTGAGCGGGAAAATACCTATTTATTAGCATTGATTCTAAGCATGGAGAAGTCTCCAAATGCAAGTATGTCCCGCATGATCGGGTCCAGGTTACATTTAGGGTTGGTGACAAAGAGCACCATGTCGTCCGCGTAAAGAGAAACCACGACTCTATGCATACAGAGTTGAACCCCCCCCTATGCAAATGACATCCCTGATCCCCTCTGCCATTGGTTCAATCGCTAGTGCAAACAGCAACAGGGACAGAGGATATCCCCGTTGAGTGCCCCTTTCCAGCATTATATTTGAGGTGAGTTGGCCTATAACCCTACCCTTATCACATGACTGTGACTGTGCGTAGAGCACTGAGACTAGCCAGATTAACTGTTCCCCATCCCCATACTGTGTAGTACCGCCAACAGAAAAGGCCATTCCACAGAGTCACAGGCCTTTGTGGCATCTAGTAGTGCAGCCACCAACGACTCGTCCTGCTGCACTGCCACTGTTAACCCAAACATCCTATGCAATCCTACGCAATCCATAAGAGGTAGAGCGTCCTGGTATAAACCCGGATTGTTCACCATCCTATGCACCAGCGGTGCCAATCTGGATGCCAGTATTTTGGCCAGAGTCTTTTGTCCAGATTGATAAGGGATATAGGCCGGTAGGAAGAGCAGTCGTCTGCCTCCTTGTCTGGTTTAATCAGCACCACTACCACTGCTTCCCTCAAGGAGTCTAGTAGTCGGCCATCTTTCAAACTTTGATGATATATCTGCAGTAAATAAGGTGCTATTTCCGAGCATAATACTTGTAAAACTCAGCTGTGCATCCATCCGGCCCAGGAGATTTTCCCGATGGGAGGGATTTAGATGCAGAGAGCACCTCTTCCAATGACACAGGACAGCCCAACCAGTCCCTTTCCTCGTCCGTGGACCAGCACAGGGCCACTGAGTCTAAATATCCATGTATCTGCTGTTGAGAAACCAATAACCGGGAAGAATATAATTGTCCATAGAACCTGAAGAATTCCTGGACTATCTCAGAGTCTGCAAATTTCTCCACACCTTGTGTGTCACTTATTGATAAAACCCGATTCTTGGAACCTTCTGGTCTTTCAGCCTGTGCCAATAATCTGCCTGGCCGTTGCCCCTCTCCATATTGTCGCACTGCAGATTTCCCCAGGAGAAACTTCACCTCTCTATGTGGCAGTTCATTAAATAAATGTAGTTGTTTTTGATCTCTGCTTGTTCTATCTGTGTGTGTGTGTAGCTGTTTTTGACTGTAATTCACATATACATGCCTCAGTATCCGTGTCTTCCCTACGAATGTGATTTAACACCCCAGCTTCTTTCGAAATGCATTCCCCTCTAATTACACATTTGAAACACTCCCACAATATCACAGGTGACTCCACCGTCCCAACATTGATTTCCAAGAAGGTGTCCATAACTTTGGTTAATCCTTTTTGGAACACTCCATCAGACAGCCCCTCACCTTTAAATACCCACGGGGTTCCCTCCTCCCCCGCCCCGGTAGTTCGATGATTAACAACACTGGGGCATGGTCTGACAGTGTGCACGCCAATATGGAAACCTTAGAGACCCCACCGACCAGTGTGTGAGAGAACAGAAAGTAGTCCAACCGGGATGCCGAGTTGTGGACAGAGGAATAGAATATGTATTCCCTTCCCCCTGAATTCCTAGTTCGCCATACATCGTTGACCTCCCAAGCCCAGCAAATGTCCTGCAGCTTACTTGTAGCCTTCGGTATTGGACAGTGAGCCCCCACGGTGCAGACCTGGTCAGGGTCAATAACCGTGTTGAAATCTCCAGCCCATAATATTTCCCCCGATGGCAGCCCTCCCAATTGGTGGTCAATCTATTCCAGAGTCTCAGTCACATCTAGATTTGGGCCCTAATAATTGACCAATGTGTATAGCCAGCCCTGTAGTGTTCCCTGTACAACCAGACCCTTCCCCTGTTGATTTCTGGCCACCTTAATCAAACAGAACCCAACAGAGTTGTGTAGAAGAATGCACACCCCGCTGGTTTGTGAGGAGTAAGATGAAGAATAGCAATGACATCCCCAGTTCCGCCCACATTTAGATTCCCCGTCTGGTGTTAAATGTGTCTCTTGTAGAAACGCACAGTCCACATGATATCTATGCATGTACAATAATACCTTGCAGCACTTTGACGGGCAGTTCAGGCACCTCACATTCCATGTGATACTCCTAAGTGACCCGGCCATGTAGTGCCCATGTTAACCTCTTTCTCAGGAAATGTACTTCTTGCATATTTCGAATAACTGTTATCCGCCGTTGCCCATGATAATAAACCTTCCCTTGATTCCACTGTGCTTCCTTAACATTAATCCCTGCCACAATCCCCCACCACCCCCACCAGTAATCCCAACCTGCCAGTTTCCCCCCACTCTCTCACCAAAAAACCAAACTTGAGCTCTCATATGGGGGCTCACAAGGGCCAGTCCTCTGATCAATCCTCAGAACTGGAACGCGCCCGTCTGGAGTTGTAAACCCCTCAATTCTCACAAGCTCATAATCAGACCCCTCTTTTTAGTAGGTTACGGGGCTTGATTCTTCAGGCATTATTTGCTCTAACTCGCTGTGCCCTAGGTAGGGTATCAAAGAATGCATTCGCCTATTCCGGGGTGTGAAAAAATTGTTTCCTTCCATCATGTTCCACCCTAAATTTTGCCGGAAAAAGTATGGCAGATTTTATGCCCTGCTCTCTAAGTCTCCTTTTGACAGCAATAAACATTTTCCTGGAGGTCTGCACTTAATCCGAAATGTCCAGAAATAGTGTGATCTGTGTATTCTGAAATGACAGAGAGCCCTTTTCCCTAGCTTTGCGCAAAGCTACATCTCTATCCTGATAGTTCAGTAGTCTGACGATCAGGGGTCAGGCCAGCGCTGCCGGGATAGGTTTCTTCCCACTTGGAACACAATGGGCCCTCTGCACTATGAGCACAGCGGAAAACTTGTCATCTTCCAGGTCTTCCTTCAACAGGCCTTCTACCATAGCCTCCATGTTGTGCTGGTCTGCTGTCTTCGATACTCCCATGATTTGCAGATTATGACGCCTGGAGCAAGACTCCAAATCGTCCTGCTTATCCGTTAGTTCTTTCAATACTTTTTTGATCATGACCAAGTTTGTCCTGGCAGTGTTTGACTCATCCTCGACCGTGGATAAATGACCTTCTACCTCATCCAAGTGCTCACCGTGCTTGTCCAGGCGTACTTGCATGTGGTCTACCTTGCATGTTAAGGTATCCATCTTGCCGTCCAGTGATTGGATACTTGCTTGAACTTGGCCTATCATTACTTTGATGTCACTGAGCACTCCTCCCAGGTCTAGCATAGAGGACTGAGGCTTCCATCATAGAGCAGCTCCCAAGTGGTGGGCTTTTGGCTGGGGTGTCAAAGTGTAGTTTGGACTGCTGCTTGCCTGGTTTTTGTGACTTGGACATCTTACTACATATGTCTCCTGGTCTCACTCAAGTGTTCTGTAGGGATCCAAGCTTCGACCAAGGACTTACCACTGTCACAGAATGGCGTACCTTCCTTGCGTATCATACCAGGTATAGCTATATGTCTCAGGGGGCGGGCACGTCTATCTCTCAACACCACCCCACATTGATGAAGGACCAGGCAAATCGGCAGCAGGGTTGCTGCTCCAGCCAATTGCTGCAGATACCGACCGGCAATGTCTACCTCAGGACTCCAGATAGTTATTATCAGGCAGCATCACCATCCCAGCAGGGGAGACCCTGCCTGTCTCTCTGTAGTGTACCCTCCTTTGCAAAATATGCTGGAGCTCCCTCGGACCTTTCCCCCAAGTCAGGGTCTCTGCCTTCCACCCACTGTGCTGTTTAGCGTGAACCCTCCAGCTGTTCCTCGCAGTTCAAGTTTACCATCACTAGGCCAATGCAGCCCATCAAGCATGTATAGGAGAATTCCTTGAAGTACTGGGGATCGTGTCAGAGACTGAGGGGTAGTGTAGGAGCCACACCTCTCGCCCCTGCGACACCACCACACCACCCAGCGTACTGTTGCTGTCTATAGCCGGCCGGGGCTCACCTCTCTTATGCTCTTTGTGTTGTATCTGCCAGGAGGGGCCATGGAATCCAGAGAATTCCCCCGAGGAGCCTTGCCTCCTGTGGTTCAAGTTTCCAGTTAGCTGCTGCGTTTTGTTGTTCTTGTTCGCACACGCGTCTACTTCCACATCAGTTCCTGCAGCAGTGTGTCTTAATCCGATATGGCTGCCTCTCTCTCTGCAGAGAATCCTGCCGGGTTGAGGTCCTCATCCGATGTCATTGAGCCTGGGGTTATACGCCTCGTTCAGCGTGTGGGTGCTCCTCCTCTGTGTGTTCACCAGGCAGGAAGTCCCATCAGGGAGCTCGACCTCCAGGCCGCTCCGATAACTTCTCGATTACACCGTCCCTCAAGCACTTCTCTCCCTCAGCAGCGTAATGTTCCAAACGCAAGACCTTCCCACACAGCCAGGTCGTATATAAACAACAAATACTGTTCAGACGAGGCAGGATAAATGCTGGATTGTATAAGATTGCCCAGGAGTTCACAGGCTCGTTGCTAGCTTGAATGGGCTCTCTACCGCCCTCTGCACACATGTTTCTGTCGCATACTCTCCAGACTACCTCTCTACACCCATCCACATGCCTGCTTGAAATGGGTGACTAGCAGGGCCTGGCCACCGCTGCCTACATTCGTTTTCGCTAAAATACACACAAGCATTCTATTACTCTCTGACGAACTTTCCATACCTGGACTTCTGTCCCCCAGGGGCATTTATCCTACAGCGCCTTGGGACCATACCAATAGTGAAAGGCGCTATATAATTGACAATTACATTACATTGTAAAACTGTATCAACATCGTGTCAGGGCCTGATTTACAAAGCATTTTTCAGTGGGGGTGGTCCCATTGGAAAACACTTTGTAAATCAGGCCCTCAAACTTTATTTTGCACAGCTCCAGAAATACAAAGTTCTCAGCAGGGAGTAGGAATCACTATAATGTGTAGCCAACGGTGGAGCCAGTGCTTCTAATCTCTATGTGGGGCTCTTGCTTTAGCTAGCGTCTGCGAGGCAGCAGCCCATCATTGCCTGCCTTGTGTGCGCAGGAGGCGGCCTCACGGTTTGGATAGGACTGCTCCATTGCACGTGATGGCCCATCTTCCGTAACTTCACTTCAGCATCAAGAAAGTGAGAAATTATAGAATGCTGGATCGAGGGTCCAAGGGTGGTGGCTTCGTAGCCTGAAAGCGTTGGTTGAGACATGACTGCTGATCTGGCAGATTTTTTCCAAAGTGTTGGTGGGTCGGACTGGGGCATTAAATTGTCTTAGGCACTAATGAAAAAGTGGCACATTTTTGGTAAAAAAGTGATGCTAATTGTGGAATTTAAAGAATACTAGCAGAAGTACCCATCCTCCGAACCTGGTTCTTTAGACAGACATGATAACACTGATCCTGTAGGTCGCTGTTCCGATTCACTTATTGCTTGATGTGCTTTGCACCCAGACGTAAACTGCACTGAGAATGGGTGCATGTGGCTGGCTAACGTACCCCGGAGCAGACGTTTGGGGGAGGCGAGAGTTGGAGTGCTGCTGCATACTGGGACCTTCTGTGCTCTCTCCCCACCTGTCGCCTGACCCTGGCATGGTGCAGTTCGTTGTGGTGCATTGCGGTGCAAATATCTCAGAAACCGTGCATCCTAGGCCTTGAAATATGTTTTTTGTTCCTCGTGTCAGGACCGGTCCCTCTACGACCACATAGATGTTTCACCGATTTCAGGCAACAGTCTCATGTGTGAAGGGGCTGAAATCCAGGCAAAGGAGTGGGGTGTCCAAATGTCATGTAGTCAGTAAAGTCTGGAGGGTCCTAACAGGGCATTATGAAAAATGTGGTGCAGATTTATTCAGCAACAATGGTAAAAACTACTAGCCGCATAGTGAAATAACTTAGCAACATGGACCACATTGGCCCAAAAAGTGGCCCACTCTAGAATTGTGTGTTTTTGGCTCGGGCATTGCCTTATTGTCCTATAGGCCAATCCGAACCTGACCAGCACGTCCATGCGTGAACCCATCTCACTCTCATGCTCAAGGTGCAGTAGCCCAGAGTCTGAAGCCCGTAGAGTATTGCTTATTGTCAGACAGATGCGGCGTCCCGCTGATCAAAATGGCTGCAAGGGGGCTGCACCAAGGACACGGAAGAGTGATAGCCCCAGTAGATTAAAGAAATGGCTGAAGCATTCCCATCCCATTTAAATGATGCCTCCAGGCAGCAACCGCCATGGCAGAGGGAGCGCTTCCCCGCGGGCCTGATTAGAGTGATGTGCATAAACAGGTGGAGGAAGGCTGATCACATCAACGCGATTGATTAACTGTCAACTAGCAAAACATGTGGCCAGTAAAATACAGTACACAAGAAATGGCTCGCGCGTGCACAGACACGCAAATCCTACGCTCGAGGAAAGGCTATCTTATTCCTGTTAGATCGGATAGTTGTGCTCGGGAATACCCGCCATAGAGTGCAGAGCAAGAAGTAGATGTCAGGCGCAATTGGTCGCCAGAAATGTCTACCTTACTGTTTGTGACCAAATATCCATCAAAGAAATGGGCCAAGAAACACCCACGACATCCTCAGTGGTAAGAAAAAAAATATCCACCATGCACGACGTCTGGGCTAATATCTCAGGTCAAGAGAGTGAATGCAAACAGGAAGAGGGTTTAAATCAGTAGTGGTGGCCAGTGGCCACCGCTGTACCTCTAGGGGTCAGCTAGTACAGGAGCAGTGTTTACTTATCAGCACAAATGGTCTAGCAGTTCGACCCTCATTCATCTGGCCCCTAAAATGGTTGTGGCCCTGGGGGGACGTTGCTGCATCTCTCAGAGGCCATTATAATGTCATTAGTGGTGCTCTGCACCGGCTTGGCATCTACAGTGACACTGCGTGTCCTTGTCGTGCACGCTAAAACGCCCCATCCAGCCGACTAGATATTCATTTATGTATATGTTTTTTGTTTATTCACAACCCCAAGAAAGTTATGTTGGGTTTTAAAAAGGTTTGAAAAAACCCTTTCACCTGAAATGTGAAACAGGAACATTCATTTAAGCCAAGTCACACATTCAACACCACCTAATAGCCAACGCTGGAAGTTCACCTCCAGTTCTGAGCCACAACCGCAAGGCATTGTGGGTATGCACATGAGCTCAAATGCAAACCTTTTTGCAGAAAACTGGTGCATTGGCCAACCACACAAATGGGCTACCAGTGAGACCGTAATTATACAGAAGCCATGAACTGCCAGCACAGTTGTGCAAGCACATTTTACAAGAAACATCGACAAAGCCAATAGGTCCAGCTTAATTAAAACCCACTTGAAATCTAATAAGTCCAGCTACATGATTCATATATCCAGAGTCAGCCATACACATCCTTACATTGCCATCAAATGCCCAGCGACTGCTACATGTGCCAGTGTAGAGCCAGGCCATGCCCTGATCAGGGCCTACATTGAGAACACTGCTGATGCCGCCTACAAAAGATTAATAGATTACTCCATGTTACCAAGGACATCATACCCCAGGCCTTAGTTTTCATTTCTACATCAGTTGCATTCTGAAAGTTGTAGTCTTGGTTCACTTCAATTGATTGGATAAAACGAGGGTACAACAAAATAAGCATTGTCTAAAGTGAAACACAATAAGTTCACAAATTGGTCTGAAGACATTTCCAAATAAACCCCACGTCCAAACACACCTGCTTAGGTGTAGCCATTATCATATGCCGGAAAGAACCTAAGCGATAGATATAACCTCACATTAATTATTTATTTTTTTACACATATGTTAAGAGCTTGAGTGAAATAAGTTGTTACTTTCAAAACGCATGACGAGCAGAGCCAGGTTAATTGTAAAGAACACAGGGGAGGGGAGAACGAGGAGGTTGAGCTGTGGCCGGTGAGTAACACGATTTGCGTATTATAAGGAAACAAAAGACTTGGAGTGGGAAGAAAGTGTTCCGGGCGACTGAAGCCTGCACTGACAATCTAAGACATCTGAGGTGTTTTTTACACCTAGGCAGAGGGATCTGGAGAATTTAGGAGTTCCTGTGGGCTGCGATCTCTTGAAGCTCTTGAATCTGGCTTGATGTAGGGGGGATCCAAAATACACAGATCACCAAATAACAGAAAGCATGCTCTTTCACTCACCACAGAGAGTCCAAAGGATTAGATTTCCCAGAGTGCACTCTGCTTAACTCATTATGGTTCTCTGCTCTAGAATACACGACCATGGTGCATCTATTACTCAGCGCTGTGGCCCCAGTGAGCTACAAATTCAGTAATGTACCATGCCTCACTCAGAAAAGAAGACTCATAAGGTACACATTATTTATTTGCTCATAATGTTTAAAGTGCCTCTTGCAGAAGCCGCTTTATGGTTTCCCAAGGTGAGAAGAGGAAAGCGTCATCATAATGCAAAGAGCGGGATACAGGGCGAGTACGTCGAACAGCAGCCTGATCCTTCAGAGTCCATGGCTCATTCTGCATGAGTTTCATCGCACTTGGGATCCAATAATTCTTTCTTTAGTTTTGGGATTTGTTATATGTGAATATTTACTTCCAGTAACAAAGTGCTTTGAAGTAAATTGTTTATCGCCCTGGGTGGCAGTGGAAGGTTTCTATTGCTAGCACAATGTGCGCCCTAAGATTCAGTTCAATGACCATTCAAGCTGCCTTGTTTCCGGGTAGGCTGGATTTGCTGCATGAGATTTTTAGGAAGACCAAGGGAGGGGATATTCCAATAGTCACTTCCCAGGATGCACACTACCTCAATAAGGGTGGGAGCTCCAACAGGACCACATATACCAGAATGCACTTCACAACACTCAGGAGGGTGCATGCCATAGTACTGTGTTCCCGCACGCACTTTTCTTTAAGTGGGGCACTTAACCACTTGCAATGTATTTTGTACTTAAATATTCTTGACAATGCCATTAAGCACACCCACTGAGACTCACACTGATTGAAGTTTGGGGGCGTGTGAAGAGGCTGGGTGCCGGGAAGAGATCATTATGGAGGAGCTGAATCCCTCTGGATAGAAACGAGGAGGTGGCCAAAAACTGACCGGCCCATCCTCCCACCCTGTCAAACAGATTTGATCAGATGCTACAAATGTGCAATGAACTCTTGGTTATCACATGACTGCCTTTTGGCACACCAGGGCCCCTTTCCACAATGTATTCTTTTTTCCAGTGCATTAGCACTGAATGAGAGATACATCAGTCTTCCAATATATGCGATCAAACCGGATGGAGCAGAGTCTTCAAGTTGTCCACTGTCAGGGCTCTATTCTGGAACTGGTTGTGGTGCTTATCCCATTTTAAATGTAGGACTATAAGTCAAAGAATGCACAAGGGAATGCTTGGCTTGAAAAGGAGCCGGTAGTGTGTTCCCGAGGACATGTATTATAGTGATTGGGTTGCGTGCAGAATACCCCGTGAAATACAAGCCCTATTCCTCATTTTCCCCACTAGGTCTCATTTTGTTATCCTGAGAAAATACATTAATTCCCATATATTTATTTTCCTGTTTCTGCCAGAATGTTCAAATGCTTAGACCCAAACTAAGCACCAAAATTAAGCAAGTAGCTTAAAAATAAGAATAAAAAACACCCTATTGGAGAATGGCTTTTTCAAGAATAAATGGTACACTGAATTAAAGGAAACGTGAGATGAAGTCTCCATGCTGCACGGGATCAGCCCAGGATTAGAAGGGCCTTAACAAGCTGAGAGCACCCACGTGGGAGTTCCATCCCACTGCGCTAATGATTTAATTTTGTATGGCTTCAGCCTAGTTCTTGTAAACTTTAGAAGTGCAGGATCAATCTCCAGAGGTGACAACAAACAATCTAATTGATGACATTATTGAATTTATACAATCCATAATCAAGATGGTAAAAACAAGAGGGTGCATCAGTTAAGAAGCAATGCCATTGTTCGGCCAGGCAAATCCACGAGGATCTCCATTCTTTTGTCCTCTAAAAATTCACAAGGACACAATGAACCAGGGAGACCAAACGTATCACAATATGTACACTGATGTGAACCGTTATCCACATTTCGGGATTAGGTTTTTTTATGTTAAAATGCTTTTATACAGTGCCAAATCGCCATCATAGAAGTATCAGAGTGCCTGGGCTTGTACATGAAGCAGTGTATTATGCCCCACCCAGGGGATCATCATCTCCAAGACTAATCATTAATGGTGGCCATTATTCAAAGACACAATTGATGTCATTATGAAAATGAAACAGTATAAAAAGTGAATATGGACAGCATTTCAGTAACTATTGACGCTGTAAGCCTTTATAACAATGTACTTCAAATGAGGTCATAGAAGCTGAAAGGGATGCATTAATTGTAGAGAACTACCAAGAAGTTTATCTATTACTAGTGACATCCTTGCAAAACTATTAAGTTCAATTCAACAAAAATTCTACAACCAGTACAAGGAACTTCAATGGGAGCACAGTTTGCACCCATGTTGCAAATGTATTAATGCAGTCGTCTGAACGTCAACAGATCTCATGTTCCATGAAGGAGGCAGACATTGGACCCAATACAGTATGTTTTATTGCCATTCTTCTGGAGAGGCGTTGAAATAATTGTGCTGATGTTTAAATACTGTCCACCCAACAATACAAGTTCCAATTCATAACGACGTTTTTAAATGCTGCAATTGATGTTTCAACAGTAATTCCAGAATGTAGCAGTTACATTAAATCTATGTTTGAAAATTCAATGCTGCAAGCCAAATCACAGCAATTATAATCTGCTGAACAAAAATGACCATACCCTGAGTTATTCAGAGTTAAAAGGATAACAACAAATCAAGACACATTTGAGACTATAGCAACTACAGTAATTGAGAAATGTGCAATGCAAACAGCCAATGACAGCATTCAAATAAAATAAGGAAAAAATGAATAAGATCTCAATAGAGATTTTGAAACATTAAACAGTGGGCCCTGATACCTAGAATGCATTAACAAGTTTACTGATCTACCAGTCGGTGAACAGACTGGACAAATTAAAGTTTCTATATGAAAGCATTGGAAAATGTAACAAAATCACCAGAGGATGGTGGCATTTACAAAAAAAAACCTATCGTAGCAAGTAAAACAATGTGGACTATTGCAGATTAAGACAAATAGCAAATATTCTCATAACTACTGATGCATAACTATTTGTACAAACCCAGAAAAAAGGAATGTCTTACTGTTTGAATTGCTCATGTTGCAATAATATGATTCAAAGTAAATACTTTCATCACCGAAGATACGGAAAAGCAATTGATTTTATGGTCGGATAAAAAACATGAAGAATCGAAGTGAGAATGATCAAACACAAATCCAGCATAAGAACAAACAATTGTGCATCAAGTGTGACAAGACCATTTTTGATGAGGAAACATGCTGTTAGAAAATTAATATTCCAGTTAAGTAATACAAACAACTAGAAAAAAAGGTAGCATTTTGCTCCTTTTTTAATCATCCCCAAACTATTCAGGATACATAAAATGATTGATCAGGAGTTTCTTTAAATATACTTCTTCAGTAGTTTGTTCATTTATAGGATATCACTGCATGTGTTGGTGTTCAGAATGTGTGGGGCCAGAAGTGACCAACTATACAGCACTAATCCCTGAATGAAAGAGTGAAAGATGACCCTCCTGTAGTAAGTTACATAAAACTGAGCTGAAATTGTATCATTATCACTGGTCAATATTTTGTGAGAGGACCAGCGATTTTTTTTTACTCAGGATGTTTTACTTTGGGCAAGCAAATGACACACATTATTGATAAAGCCTCTTTAGAGAAGTTACCTTGAATTCCTACTCCAGGGCTGATGAACTATTCCACCCATTGCTGACCAAAGATACATTACTTTATCCATACAATTCCCCACCCAGAGGAAATTGCACTGGCTACTGCTCCAAGCACGCTTCACCTTCAAGACAGCCTGCATCATCCACAAAGCTCTAATGTCCAAGATGCCGTTATACTTAGCTGAAAGGATCACCATCTATGGAGGTCAGTAAAATACCAGGAGTGGCAGCATCACCAGACCGGAATCCAAGAAGTGCAAACTGGAGAAGACCAGAAGACATGATGCTATTCTCCCATGCTCTGGAACAACCTTCCTGCTAACATCAGGCTGGCTCTCTCCCACTGATGATGTAGGAATGATCAGAAGACTGTGCTCTTCAAGGGACACACGAGTGGCAAATGAGGACCATAGCCCCAGCAGGATGTCCACTACCTCACCCCACTATGTTCTACTCGCCATATCATTGTACTGTTTTCCTTTATTTTTATCTAGGTTTGTACTATATGAATTAACGACATACATAAAACAAATTGGAGCTTTCATATTGTGGTACATCTCTGAGACCGCACTCTAAGTGCAGGATCAGGTTTCAAACCTGCAATGCTCTGTGTTCTCTTGCTTCCAAGTCAAACAGGTTGCACCTGAGCTATCCAACAGGCACAATACATACATGACTACATGTCCCATAATGTACCTTCCTACAAATAGATTATGGTGAAATGCAAATGAAAAAGTTAACTTTTCTCTTCTCCTTCTTCTATCTATAAGCCCACCCATACATCCATTGGCTCAGAGTGAGGCAGTGAGATCAGGGGAATCGATTGGGGTGATTATAGAAGACCCCACGCAATCAGTGAAGGCAATGGCTGTTGGCCAGCAACCTTAGAAGGAAATCGGTGTTTCCTCTTTCTGCCTGCCCACCTTGCTGCAGCAACTCTTACATGAAAGCAAACATCTTGAACAGACAATGGAAAGAGTAGCACCTTCTTCTGACATCACTTGACTGCTTGTCATCTTTTTTTTAGTACAATAGGTCTGTCTGACTTTAAAAAGACCTAAAAATCAGTATGACCAAGTTCTTAATATGAGGGTCTTTAAATAGATTCTTCAGAGAAGTGTAAGGGTTCTGAGGCAAGCGAGGGAATGCAGAACAAATTCCAATGAATTGATTAAAGAAAAGGCATGTGGGGACAAAGGTCCACCAAAGAGCAAGGACTTAAGTAAAGTGCACTATGAGTTACAGGGAGCTGGATGGTGAGAAGGAAATGTATATGTCAGAATATTGGCTGGGGTGCCCAGAGGAGCGAAGGTGCTCTTGGAGCAATGCTTACCAGATAATGATTCATTGATGATTATAAATGATCTATTGAGTACATTGTTGACATACAGAGAGGTACAATAGTGGAGTTGTAATGCTTTTTTACAAACATTAATCAGATTCATCCATGAACGAAATTTCCTAAAGAGCATAGTAACAGTGAGTTACATTTTACTGGATGTTACATTTTATATAAAAGATCAGAATTTGGAGACTACTGGTAATACTAAGCCTACTGATCATAATAATATATTTTTAGCTACAAGTTTTCACCACCCAGCTTAAAAAGGGATATACCATATAGCCAATTCATCAGATACAAAAGAATAATCTCAGAAAAGGTACAACTTTTGATGAGAAGGAAGAGTTGAACAGACAGGTCACAATTGATGAAATCAGGTTTGCCATTGGTAAATTGAATTCTGGGAAGACTCCGGGACCTGATGGCTTACCGGTTGAGTTCTATAAAATTCTGCCAGAGAGGGTGTTGGGTCTTTTGAAGGATATGTATACTGAATCCAAGGAAGCTGGACTTCTCCCGTCGTCTGCAAACCATGCTACTATTTCGGTCTTTTTAAAGAAGGGCAAGGATGGTAACTTGCCGTCAAATTATCGACCAATCAGTTTGATAAACACTGACAATAAGATTTTGGCTAAATTACTTGCTTTACGGATTGAACAACTCATGCCGAAGCTTATTCACACTGACCAATCTGGGTTTGTTAAAGGCCGTAGGACTTCCAGTAATATCAGGAATGTGTTATTGACCATGTCCCATGCACAGGATTTAGATGAAGACGTGGCGATTTTCTCCCTAGATGCTGAGAAAGCATTTGATCGAATTAACTGGCAATATTTGTTTATGGTTTTACGAAATATGAACATGGGAGAAGAATACATTGCGTGGGTGGCCCTTTTATATGCTCGCCCCACAGCCGATGTTAAAACTAATGGCTTATTGTCGGAATCTTTTGATTTCGACAGGGGCACTAGGCAAGGTTGTCCATTGTCCCCATTGTTGTTTGTCCTAGCCATTGAACCGCTGGCTATTGCATTGTGATTTGATTTGAATTTGCAAGGTGTTTCCTTTCGCGGTGTTGAACAGAAGATTTGGTTCTACGCAGATGCTCTTTCATTAGTTTTGAGGAACTTGGATTTATCTTTGCTTTCGTTGATGAACACACTTAATTGGTTTCATGAAGTGGCTGGATATAAGATTAACTGGTCTAAATCGGAGGTAATGCCGGTGACTGCATATTGTGATAAGTCTTTGGTGGTGGGGTTTGGATTTCAATGGTGTGAGAAAAAACTGAAGTACTTGGGGGTTTGGTTGACTCCGGATGTCAGTGATATGGTTGAAGAGAACATGGGTATGGTTTGTAAGGAACTGAAATTGAACGTCCAAAAGTGGTCGGTATTGCATCTATCTCTGTGGGGTAAGGTAAATGCACTAAAGATGAATGCTGCACCAAAAATTAATTATATTCTGAGTATGCTTCCCCTGAAAATTGGCCAATCTTTTTGGAAGTTGATTGATACCACTCTCCAGTCCTTTCTTTGGGATGAGAAACCGCCAAGACTGAAGCTTTGGAAACTCCAGCTTCCGGTTGAGAAGGGGGAACTAGGTGTCCCAAATTTTAAGGCATATCATTTGGCCTTCTCGTGCCAATTTTTTCTTCCTTTTTTGAAGGATTCTCCTAGTGTGTGGGAGATGGCACAGGCAAGTGTGATGGGCCCACTCACCCCAAGAGCGATATTCACGACTGTTAGCAAACATGGTAGTAGATGCCCCTTGACGGAGTTTCTTATAGACGTTTGGAAGAATATCTATGATATGTGTGGCTCGGTTGCTCTGAAATCACCTGATGCATCTCTGTGGTTGAATAAATCTATAACGGACAATGGCAAGTTGTTGTTTTGGCCGGAGTGTTTTCTTGGCGGAATTCAATGGATTAGTGTTGTTTTTAAAGATGGAAAATGGATTGACTTTGCTGAGTTAAGTGCTACTTTTACTGTTGAGAATTTTTCTATCTCGGACTTCAGGAAATTGAAGAGTTGTATTGGTGAAGTGCATTGTGACGGGGATGCGAATGTTGAACTTTTCACTACTGGCGTTCAGTCACTTGCGAGTAGGGTTTATCATCGAATTGTATCGCATTATAAGGAGAATACTGAATTACTTAATGAATGGAGCAGAAGAGTGGGTTGTGAAATCACTTCTGACCTGTGGCTTGTGATGTGTGCGAATGTGAAGATTTGTTCGATAAGTTTGACTGAACGTTCGAGACAAACTAAAATTCTCAATAGAGTTTTTTGGAGCCCGGAAAGGTTTAAAAATAGAGGTTTATCTGATTCTGGTGTTTGTTGGTGTTGCTGGAGTGAGAAAGGCAGTATGGAACATTTGCTGTGGGACTGTGTGAGGGTTCGTGGTTTTTGGCATGAGGTTTGTATTATTTGTCTCGGGGTTCTGAACCAAAATGTTGACTTGGATTTTAAGACTATGGTGCTAGGCTGCGATGATTTACTTGACGACCTTTCACTATCGGAAAAGAAATTTTTGTTCAGAGGTGCTTCTATTTGCAAAAAAATGATTTTGAGGAGCTGGAAATCGTGTGTCTCACCAAAATTGGAGGATTGGATTACAGAAATGAACTGCTTAGCGAATATTGAGAAATTTATATACAGAAAAATGGGAAAATTGAGTTTATATACGAAGGTCTGCAGAGCTTTTTTGAGTAGGTACTAGTTCATCGTTAAATTGTATATTTAATTTTTTTCTTTTTCTTTCTTTTTCTATTCCTACATGTTTATATCCTTTATGCTGTGTTATGATACTTTGTGATTTATTGTTCAGTCCTGTTCTAATTACTAAAATTAAAATAAAGAATTAGAAAAGGTAGAACTTAACTCTAAAAATCAGCAACTCAAAAATACAATTTGGCAAATAAACTATAGACACTAAACTGATGTGTTCACTAGATAAAGTGAAAGATATACCACAAGCAATGCTATTAACTAAAGAACAACAAAAATCAGCACCAGAAATGGCATACATAACAACATACTCTGAACAGAGTAAACACATATGTAAAAGTATTCCATGAAATTGGAAACTTCCTGAAATGGATGCATATTTAAGTACGTTATCACAAAATGTACTGAACTTTGCTTACAGAAAAAGTCAATCCCTCTAGATATTTTTTCATGGGTTGTTCATCACACTGAAAGGGATAGTCAACAGGAAAGTAAAGGCACAATATGAGGCCCAAAATTGTCAAAATTTAAATAATGTTGGGAAAGGAAATTGTATCCAACATCCATACACAGGTTAAAATATTTGGTTGAAACATATACCTACTTGTGACAGGAGTAATGTTATTTGAGGATTAAAGTGCCCACGTGTTATTTAACATGCAGGAATGACAATCATGAAAGCTAAGGTTCGACGGGACGAACATAACTCAAATATTGGTACAAAAAATAAGAAAATCCCCAGTATCAGTACATTTTATAGAGAATAGACATGATATTTCACAGATTAGATTTATATTGGATTGTCTTGAATTACCATTAAGAGGCGGCAACATCAAATAAATGTCTGATAGAAGCGGCAACATCAAACAAATGTTGGATAGAAAAGAACTACATTGGTTAAAAAAATGTGATTCTTTAGCCCCAGACGTATGAATTTGTAATATGATTGATCTCGTTTTAGATGAATTTTGTTATTATAGAATCTATTCTAATACTGATTATCATAAATTAGGGAGTTTGTGAGGAAGCCTATACTGTCCTACAAATAGGTATTTTTTTAACATCTATGATTTATTTAACTGTCTTTATGCAAAGATGTGTCGTCTGGAGTTATATGATGAATTATTTAATGAATAATCGCGCAGAGTATTGATTTATTTACGTTAAACACATTGCAACGTATTTGACTTTGCATATTATGTCAAACATATTCAAGAGTTATTTATTCATTGTGATGATTTTATATTTAGTGGAGGGATCAGAAAATCTGTTGGGAGATTTTGTGACCTTTAATATACCGTAATTGGTTCATATGATTATTGTGTGGACATGGTGGTTGGCATTACATTAAAATCTGATGTAAAAGGGATCCTAATGTATCTAAATGGGAATGCAGTTGAGAATGTAGTGTTTCCTTTCTATACATTTCAAAACTATACTAACTATATGACTGTATTCCAGAAAATATGTAAATTCTGCAGTAAATATTGATGTGGTTCTGAATATACAATGATACACATATTCCAGTATGGTGCTTATGCTATGCAGTGTGTTACAACACATCAGAATGCAAGTCCTTTCTTTGTCTTATTACATGTAGATGCAGTAATGAGCTTTATGCACTCTTCTGTGCTCTATTTAAAAACCTTGGTGTTCTGCACTCAGTTTTTACCAGCATAGTCAACAGGTGAAATGATATTACTGGTGCAAGAGCTCCAAATAAGGTTATAATCTAGAGTTTGTTAACTTTGTTTTTGAGATATGTGATGACTCAAGAGCAATGATTATCTTGATAAAAAAGAGAATTAACATTGTTGTAGGTTATCAAATGGAGCGGTCCATAACACAGCATTAAGGAATGTGAGGACTTGACACTTGTTATTTAAAACAACTTCTGGTGAGTAATGCATTTTGTATCATCTTTGTGTCTGTATATGTAGAGGTGTACTTATGGTGAATTGATGTATATTTATGAATGTAAATATTTTGTGTCCATAAGGTGTCTGTACCTGTCATGTGTGCCGGGTCCTGGAAACAGTGGCACCGATTTTGGTGGGGCGGCCATTGAATGTTCCACCACGTTTTTCTCCTAAGTGAGGTGGTGGTCTAGTCTTTCTCTGTTCCACGTTCGGCGTGCGGCTTGCTGGGAGGCACTTATTCCCTGTCCTCCCAGCAACCAGCGCATTGCAACGTCAGAGTTTCGCTTTTATCACACTCCTGTGTTTTGTTTCAGCACTCATCTCCAAATTTTGCACCCCGGTGCTCTTCTTCCACTCCGCACTGCTCTGCGGACGGTAGACTCTCGCTCTTTCTCTCTCCTTCGCTCTCCAGTGCTTTTTGTTTGGCTGACTTTCGCTTCTGCCTTCCCTTTTGATTTCCGTCGTCCTTACTTTTTCTTTCTTGTTTTCCTCTTACGGTTTTCCTCCGCTCCTCCTTTCCTTTCTTTCTCAACCCCCTTCCTTTCGTCTATGGTTATTGATTTAGTTCTGCCTACCGCTTCCACTTCTTTGAAGTGCTTTGTGGATATTTCCTTACCTGCCGGATTTCACGTTTTCCTGTCTGTGCGGTGAACCGGATTCTACTCAGCTTTCCACAACCTGCTCCGCAAACATTCCTGGAACCACTCCATTTACTCCAGCTCTTCCATCCATGATCCCAAGATCCCGGACCCAACGGACAGAGGTTTTTTTTTAGCCTAAGGCTTTTCCCCCTGATTTTTCACCTGTTTCGGTGGAGGTTCCTCAGGGGGCTACAGCTTACAGGTGGCAACTGTGGCTTCCTATCAAGATAGGCTTCAGACATCATCTTCAAGCCAATACGAGAGCCAGTTGGGTACAACACGGATTCCAGTTCCACAGGTGAGGAGTCGGAGGAGGGTGGTGGGTCAGAAGAAATAAAGATTTATTGTGACACTTGTGACAGTTTGCAGCGTCCACAAGCTATGGCAACTCAAGAACAGGTCCAAGAGCTCTTGGGAGCAGTACATACACTCTCGCAGGAGGTACAGACTTTCAAGAACGAAAATTAGGTTCTTCAGCAAATTTCTCAGGAAGTCCAAACTCTAAAGACAGAAAACATAGTGCTTAAACAAATGGTTACTCTTCGAGAGACCCAGCCTACACCTGAATTGCCCCTGATGCCCTTATCATCGGGTAAATTTGACGGGACCTCCAAGAAGGTGAGAGAATTCCTGGACGCATGTAAAGTTTACTTTACTTTCAGACTCACTCTTTATGCCACAAACCAAGCCGAAGTGGGGTTTCTCATTTCCAATATGACAGGCAACGCCTTGACATGGGAAACTCCCCTGGTTATTGGAGAAAATCATATTCTACAAGATTATGAAGGTTTTCAGACTCTCATCAGCCAAACATTCGAAAGACCAGAAACAACATTTTCCGCTTGTGAAGATTTGTTAGACGCTCATCGAGGTTCTATGGATGTGTTGTCATATATCTCTGTGTTTAAGACCTTGGCATCACAGGCGGGTTGGCCTGAACAGGCCCAATATGCAATCTTCAGGCGAGGTCTTAAAGGAGAAATCAAAGATGAGTTGGCAAGAAAACCTAGACCTTCCTCCTTTGCCTAATTGTTGTCTTCAGTTCTTCAAATTGAACACTGCATCATGGAAAGAAGAAGCAAACACAGAAGGCTCAGAGGCAGACCTTCCTTCGGACCTATGCCCTACGCCCCGACACCCTCCTTACCTGTGCACCATGAAGAACCTATGCAGATAAGAATGGCTAGAGGACCACTTACAGCTGAAGAGAGAAGACGCCACAGAGAAAAGGGCTTATGTGCTTATTGTGCTTGAGAGATTCACTCTATTCAAAACTGTGAGGAGCTATCGTTTTGCAGGTCGGGAAACGACAAACCTCGGAGCTAAAAGGGACAAGTATCTGAGGGGCTACATCTACCTCCAGTCCCTATGTTTCGTTATCTGTCTCTCCTCCTGCTCAGACAGAAACAGAAGATTCTCGCCTACTGGTGATAACTGTACAAGTGCAGGGCAAGCTAGAATGGATAGAAGCATTGGCGTT
Organism: Ambystoma mexicanum; assembly: GCF_040938575.1. Lineage (NCBI taxonomy): Eukaryota > Metazoa > Chordata > Amphibia > Caudata > Ambystomatidae > Ambystoma > Ambystoma mexicanum. The sequence goes on along the minus strand of NC_090924.1, from coordinate 319,071,170 downwards.
ACTGGACTGTGGAGCCGCTGGGAACTTTGTTGATATACATTGGGCCACTCAGATGGGCATCCCAAGGGTTGAATAACTTGAAGACCAGAAGGTAGAAGGAGTTGATGGTTCCCCTTTATCTTCAGGACCCATTACACATATGACCGACGCTCTACAGCTTAAAATGTTTCAACATACCGAGTTCATCTCATTTGACATTATCTGTGCAGCTCATTTTCCCATCATTCTGGGCTTTACGTGGCTCCATAAACATAACCCACACATTGACTGGTCTCGGAATCAGTTGGCTTTCTTTTCTGGGTATTGCAAAGAACATTGTTTGTCTCAGCCCAATATAGCCAAGGTACAGGCCACTAACACACCCCAGAGTGACACTGTAGGAATACATTCCTTACCCTTGGAATACTCCCAATTCGAACAAGTATTCTCCGATCAGGCATCTCTGGAACTTCCTCCTCATAGGCCTGAAGACTGCGCTATAGACATCATTCCGGATGCCTTAGTACCCTTCGGACGCATGCTCTCCCTATCTCAAACAGAAAAGAAGGCACTCAGATCATATTTAGACAACAACCTACAAAATGGTTTTATCCAACCTTCCAAGTCCCCCGCTGGGGCTTCCTTGTTTTTTATACCCAAACAGGACTGAGCAGAACTAAGACCATGTATCAACTTCCATGGCCTTAATCGGGTTACGGTTCAAGATAGGTACCCAATGCCACTTATCACTGATATATTGGAGGCTGTACAGGGAGCCAAGAGATTCACCAAACTGGATCTTCGTAGTGCTTATCATTTACTATGAATACGCCAGGGAGACGAATGGAAGACGGCTTTCCGCACCCCATTTGGCTTATATGAATATCGAGTGATGCCTTTTGGCCTGGTTAATGCACCGGCCGTCTTCCAGAGGTTCATGGACCGAGTATTTTCCAATCTGATGTTTATTACAATGATCATATATCTGGACGATATTTTGATATTCTACAAGGACCCATTTCAGCATGCTCAACATGTTTTGGAAGTTCTCAAACGTCTCCAGTCAAACCATCTATTAGCTAAACTGGAAAAATGCTTATTTGGGGTCACTTCTGTACAGTACCTAGGGTTTGTTCTTTCCGAAGAAGGAATCGCCATGGACAAGAGGAAGATCGCTGCTATTCTTGACTGGAATTTGCCTAGGTCCGTTAAAAAAATCCAAAGGTTCTTGGGATTAGCAAATGTTTATCGCAGATTCATCCCCAATTTCTCAGAAAAGGTGCTACCCATTACCTCTCTCTTAAAAAAGACCTCAGGTCCATTCAAATGGACAGAAGAAGCAGAAAGAAGTTTTCAGCATTTTAAGACATTATTTTGCTCTGCGCCTATTCTCAAACAACCGGATCAAACTAAGCCTTTTATCATAGAGACTGACGCATCAGCAGCAGCCATTGAAGCTGTACAACTCCAGAAGGAGAATGGGGTTCAACACCCGATTGCCTTCCTCTCCAAGACTCTTAATTCCATTCAAAGAAATTATTCAGTTTTGGAAAAAGAGCTGCTTGCCATGAAGCAAGCATGCAAAGAGTGGCGACACTTACTTCAGGGAAGTATTCAACCCTTTACAATACGCACTGACCATCACAATCTCAAGGTGTTGGAGACAATGGAGTGTATCAGTTCTCGCCAGGCAAGATGGGCTCATTTTATTGCGCAATATGATTTCCATATTACCTACTACCCTGGTAGTTTGAATGAGTTGGCTGACGCCCTATACAGAAAAGAAGCCTCAGGAAATTCTCCTGAATTTGTTCCAGAACGCATGTTCCCTAAGAAGCTAGTTGTTGCTTCAGTAGAGACCTTCCTACAGCAGATAAAACAAGCCACCGCTCAAGAACGCAAAGATCAACGGTCCTTGCCTGATGGTATTAAGGAAGAAGACGGATTCTGGTTTAAGGGTGGTCTTCTTTACATCCCTGGGGGTAACCTTCGAAAGAAGGTGTTACACTGGTGTCCTGATCACCCAGCGTCTGGTCATCGAGGAGTGGCGGGAACATTGGATCTCATCCAGCGTTCATACTATAGGCCCAACTTCAGAAAGGAAGTGTCCGCTTATGACAAAGAATGTGCTATATGTTCCAATAGTAAGTATCAATCTAGCAAACCCATTGGGCATTTGGAACAAGCTCTCCCCCCCTCGACTCGTCCATGGGGTACTATCACAACAGATTTCATAGTGGAATTGCCACCTTCACATTCTTGCACCTGTATCATGGTCACTATAGGCACGTACACCAAGATGGCACACTTTTCTCCCTTACCCAAGATTCCATCAGCGGAAGAGATGGCCAGAGTCTTCCTCTGGGATATTTTCCGGCTCCATGGCTTACCGGATAAGATCATTTCAGATAGAGGAATGCAATACACCTCTCAGTTTTGGAAGGCTGTTTGTCAACAACTAGGTATTGAAAGAGCCCCCTCGTTGGAATTTCATCCCCAGTCCAACGAGCAGACTGAGAGGGTTAATGCCACCTTGGAGCAGTATCTTCGCTGCTACTGCAACCAGCAACAAGATAACTGGATGCAGTTACTCCCTACAGTCGAATTTGCTTATAACAACGCTAAACACTCCGCCATTAACATGTCCCCATTCTATTGTACCTATGGAGTGCATCCAAGGAACATCAACCCGGTGGCAAGAAGACCAACGAATTTGCCTGCTATAGAGGCCATTATCGACAGAATCAAAGAAGCGCATCTAGCAGCCAGTGCAAGCCTGGTGACTACCTCTCAAACGTACAAAAGACAGGCAAACACACATCGCCAGAAAGGACCTGATTGGACCATAGGTTCCAAAGTTTGGCTCTCAACCAAATTTCTACCTAGATGGGCTCGCCCATCTAAACTGTCACCTTGTTTCTTGGGGCCTTTCCATATAATCTCTACAATTAATCCGGTGGCCTATAAACTTAGGTTATTGCATAATCTTAGACTAATACACCCTGTCTTTCATTCCTCTTTACTCAAACCTTTTCTTTCTCATTCACATGGGCGCTTCACACCCAATTACAACCACTTCCAAGCGGACGCTAAGGAGGAGTATGAGGTGTCTCACATCTATGACTCCAGATATCACAAAGGTAGACTGGAATACCTAATTGGTTGGAAAGGGTATCCCAGATCTGAAGATTCGTGGGAACCCTCATCCCATGTACATGCTCCTGCTTTGCTAGCCAGGTTTCATAGGTATCATCCGGGGAAGACTGGGGGAGTTGGCATAAAACGGGGGCGTACTGTCATGCGTGCCGGGTCCTGGAAACAGTGGCACTGATTTCGGTGGGGCGGCCATTGAATGTTCCACCACGTTTTTCTCCTAAGTGAGGTGGCGGCTTAGTCTTTCTCTGTTCCACATTTGGCATGCGGCTTGCTGGGAGGCACTTATTCCCTGTCCTCCCAGCAACCCGTGCGTTGCAACATCGGAGTTTCGCTTTATCGCACTCCTGTGTTTTGTTTTAGCGCTCATCTCCAAATTTTGCACCCCGGTGCTCTACTTCCGCTCCGCACTGCTCTGCGGATGGTAGACTCTCTCTTTCTCTCTCCAGTGCTTTTTTTCCGGCTGACTTTCGCTTCTGCCTTCCCGTTTCATTTCCGTCCTACTTACTTTCTCTTTCTTGTTTTCATCTTCCGGTTTTCCTCCGCTCCTCCTTTCCTTTCTTTCTCAACCCCCTTCCTTTCGTCTACGCTTATTGATTTAGTTCTGCCTACCGCTTCTACTTCTTTGACATGCTTTGTCGATATTGTGCTTTTTCCTTGCCTGCTGGATCCCATGTTTTCCTGTCCGTGCGGTGAACTGGATTCTACTCAGCTTTCCACAACCTGCTCCGCAAACGTTCCTGTAACCACTCCATTTACTCCAGCTCCCAAGATCCCGGACCCAACGGACAGAGGTTTTTTTTTAGCCTAAGGCTTTTTCCCCTCATTTTTCACCGGTTTCGGTGGAGGGGCCACAGGGGGCTACAGCTTACAGGTGGCACTGTGGCTTCCTATGGAGATAGGCTTCAGACATCATCTTCACGCCAATACCGAGAGCCAGTTGGGTACAACACGGACTCCAGTTCCACAGGTGACGAGTAGGAGGAGGGTAGTGGGTCAGAAGAAACAGAGGTTTACTGTGACAGTTGTGACAGTACCAGTGAGGGAATATGATTACATCTCATCAGGTTAGTAGAGGAGGATTTTTCATATCATATTTATTTGTCGATTTAACTTAAATTAAGTTATTTAAAAAATGTGTTATTGGTTGTAGGATTAATTTACAGGGCTGCTCCCCTGCAGGGATGTCATTTAGGGGTTGCCAAGGGTCGCACTTGCGACCCCTGAGGGCTCCCTTGCTATCCCTGTGTGCGATCCCTGGGGTCTCCCTTGCTACCTCTGTGGTCTCCCTTGCTACCCCTAAAAAATATATATACATATATTTTTGTTTTTACAAATTGAAACTCCTGTGCTGTGGCCAATGCCATGTGCCTCTTTCTTTCTAGATTGGCTGGTGTTCTTGTTCATGCTTCTTAAGGGGGTTCACAAGTGTAACACTTTGAGTAGTGACCCTAAATAAGAAAGAATAGGAATGACAAATAATGTTTCTTTCTGGAATTCTAAACAATAATTAAAGGTTTTTTTTCAGGCACACTTCAAGGGGTGCGTCACTGATTTAGTTTGCTCTTAAACACCTCTAATTCACAATGCAGACAAAATCCTCCAAAAAGCATTTAGAGTAGAATAAGCATCCATTTCGGACTATGTATTTTGCTTTTCGCAAGTTGCAGTTATAGCATGTTTTTTTCTGCCGATACATATGGTGATTCATTCTTGTATGAAATGAATATCACGTTATAGTGATTTTTTTTTATTGTAATATTTAGTTTTTACAAACTTTTATCACGTTATAGTGATATTGTAACCATGTTTTTCATAGTGTACTTAGAAACAATGCTATGCATGCAACTTCCTGTTTTATCAAGGGGTAAACAGTTGTTTTCTATTGCTTCCTGTGACGTCACTTTGGGGTGGGGTCAAATGACATCACTTACTGTGATGTCATCATAGGTCAAGGGTCATGTGATGCCACTTCCGCTACCCCTGGAATTTTAGTGAAATGACATCCCTATTCCCCTGACAAAGAATATACGAACATTTGAAGCGTATTAAGCAAGATAGTAATGGTCTGATATTTTAGAAGAAGCAGAGTCATTCAGAAGAATATTTTAACCACTGTCATTTCGAAATTTAAAAAATGAAGAATTGATATCAGAAAAATGTTATATGTATAATCATGTAGCTACGATAAACAAAACACGTTTTTCGGTCGTATATATGTATGAATGTATTATTAAATGCGTCTGTAGGCAATTAAACATGGTGAAGGAATGGAAATATAAATGTGTTGTCTTTTTGACTAACATTGGTATTGAAGAAATGCATAACTGTCAATAAATAATTCAGACGGTCTCAGGAAAGAGTATTTTACTCAATTAGAGTGCAGGATGACAACAACAGAGCACTTGTTGTTAATTGTTCTCTATTAGATAGATGGTAGAACCAGAGGCAAACTGAGAGGCTAAAAACTGCTTTACCATCAAAGGGTGTCACATGCATTGTTTGAGGGACCGCTGGGAAGCCCATAGGAAGGCAGCAGGTGTTCCATCAGCAAAGAAGCATCCGTGGGTGAACGGTAGCAGCAATCGATCAGCACTTGTGGACAGGATGTATAGTTAGAGAGGATAGGCAGAGGCGTAGCCAGGATTGTCTAACTAATTTAGATGGGCCTGCTGCAGTGACACTAACATCTGTAAATGCCCACTCAGCGCAGCTGAGTGGGCATTTACAGATTTTGTGTGTGACTTGCCTGCTCAGGTCCTACGTACCCTGTCTATGCCTCTGAGGATAGGTACGCAGACAACAACAGCATCGCCCTAGGTGGTCACCCGAATAACACAGGGGAGTAGTTTGAAAACGAGCCCAAATATATCCCATGAGGCAGACAGTGAGAGGAGCGTTTCTATTCTACAAATGGGAAGCCCTAAGGAAGAACTTGTTTAAAAAAAAAAGAAAAAGCAAATTGTATGTCTTTCTGAAGGTCAAGCAGACTTTGTGGGTCCCTGTGAGATGTTTGGGAGGAATTGCATATTCCTGCAGTCAATACCAATAAGTGCTTTCCTCTTGTTGTGGTTTTCCTGTAACTGCGGGTTCACACCGTTGCACTGAATGAAGATGTTGAATAGGAGTGAATACCATACTTTTGTTCATTAAGGAATTGGTGTGTGGCCACTTGGAGTCTACTTCAATGATCAAGAACGCATTTATAACGTGTCCAATACTGGATTCGATCCTGTGTTACTCTGCATTGTCTTGCGCCCTAGACAAACGTGGATGAACCTGCCCCTGAGCTCCCGGCCCAGTTTACATTCATATAACAACATTACACATATAAACTGCTTCTAGGCACCGATGGGATACCTTACACTCCTACTAAGAAGCACCGCCCAGTGAACACTTATTGAACAAGCATATCATTCTGGGAATTCCATGTAGGATATGGTGCTGGCATCGTCAACCAGAGGAAGTTTCATAACAGCCACTAAAAATATTCACTTTGTGGAATCACCTGATTTTGGGGTACACCGCCAGATTTCCCACACTGAAACCCACCTAGGGCTGGTCGTTCGGGTTTAAAACTATGTCTCGTAAATGCGACCTTGGTTCCAAAAAGCTGCCAGTTATGACTTTTCTTTGTCTACCTGGTGTTTTTGTATCATCCTAATGTTTGGAGTGAAGTTATGCAATATTTTCCTAGTGAGACAATTGCAAAATCCGCTACCCCTCCCCCAATACAGTGCATTGCAATGATCAAGGCCTCAGTTAATCAAGAGCCTGACAGCTAAGTGTGGTACTTTGGAAGGATCTGGTGTATGATTTGCCTTAATGTCCTCATAAAGCCATGCCACAATGAGGGAGCCTAGTGCAACACGTGTGAAGGAGGCCGGGTTCACAGCCAAATGTCAGTCGGTCATTTGGAACATTTACTGATTTTGACGCCGCTGGAAGCCATACCTAACCTCTACCTGAACGGGTGCCCCCTCAACAGGTGCCTGACACTACAAAAACGTGCGCTGTCACCAACAGGATTTGTTGGTTTATTCCAAAGCCTGGGTCCCAACACAGACATTATTTTCTCCTGTTGTCTGGCAGAGAGAAAAGTCTGTGATTCTCCACAGAGAAGAGGTATGCTTTAACTTAAAAATAAACAGTCTCAGAATGAAATAAATGGTTGTAAAAAGTAGGGGAACTGTTTACAGTTTTTAAAAAAATTAAAAGGAGCTGAGCTCGGTTCCTGATAGTTCCCCCTCATTTCTACTTCTGACAACAGGGATATCAAAGCTCCATCCTTGGGAGTCAAATCCACACTATGTTTCAGGATATTCACACAAACCTCTTGGGCCTCATTACGACCCAGGCGGTAAGTTACCGCCTGGGCTGTGACTTTACCACCATGGCGTAAACTATGTTTACGCCATGGTGGTTGGCGGACTTAACGCCCCATTCCGACCTTGGCAGGGCGGTAAGTCCCCAATCCCCATTTACCCTTCCCCATTCCCATTTTTGCCCCATAGGGCATAATGGGAGTGGGGAAGGCGTTAATTACGCCACCGTAAATTACGGTGGCGTAATTAACTCCATGGTCCCTTAGCGCCATGGATTTTAATACCTGCTAAAAGCAGGTGTTAAAAGCACCATGGCGCTAGGGGACCTCGTAATCAGGCGGTAAGGGTCGGCGCTGTTAACGCTGCCGTAAACCCCTTACCGCCTGGGTCGTAATGAGGCCCCTTATCTACTTTGATCGGTTCCAGGTGTTAATATCCCTGCAAAAATATTGCCATACAAAAATATCGCCAATTTTATGCAATTAAGGTATGGAACCTGCGGGGGACACCCCCACAAACCTCACATTAATTTTAAAGGTGCAGGGGACATCCCTGCCGCCCCCGCTCCCAAAAACCCCCAACATTATCACCCCAAAAATATCACCTATGGCCGTTCCTGACTACCATATATATGGTGATATTTTTGGTGGGGATAATATGTAGTGATACCCTTTGATCTAAGTGGGGTTATTTACAAAGGAAGCAGTAATCTTACAAACCTGGTGTTGCTGGGGCTATCAAAGACCAGACTTGGTGACCCCTGATCTACTGTGTCCAATGCCTCAAACAGATCAGGTAAGATCACGTGATGCTTTGGTGGTTGTGAAATGTTTTCTGGATTCTAACTTTGGCCAGTGGAGTTTTTTGATGATGGGTCATTCGTGCGTCAGGGACCTCATCTCACCAAAATGCCATGGGTAGCAGAAGTGACATCACGTGACTCTTGAGTCCCTGTTGACATCAGATGAAGTGATCTCATTTGACCCTGCACCCAAGTGACATCACCAGAAGTGATGGCAAATTACCTTTCAATTTTTCAGATGGTTCTGGCACCTGTGTTTCCAGGCGCTCTTATTTCAGCCAGGTATAAGAACCAAGGCACAGAGGGAGGCATGATCTGTCCATGATTACACCTTTGGGGAATGTCTTTTTCCATATTCAATGTGGGGTCTATATGTAAAATATACATAATGCAATCTCTAACGCAGGCTACAGCTAGTGTATGAAACATCTATGGATCAATGGACACAGAAGTACGCGTTATCTGTGGCGTTGCTGTGTTAAACAAGCCAAAACAGCACTGACCTGGGGAGGCGTGCGCTGCTGTTTAACCTGGAGAAAAATGCTGCACGAGCAAGGCCTGAAAATGAAATCATTGACCAGGATTCAGTATCACCAAAATTCCTTGGTTATAAATGTATCTTTGAGTCAGCTACCACTCTGGTAGAAGAAACCTATTAGACTGGTCTGCGTGCACACAGGGGAGTGCACCCGATAATCATATCTTTTCTGGGGTATACTACCTGGGAAGGTTTCTTTCAATAATCCCAAGACCCCCCATAGCTTTTATCTAAGCGTAACACTGGGTGCCAGAGGACTTAAAAGAAAAACACAATTTAATGTAGTATCATTGCTCGACACATAAATCCATGGCACCACTCAGTTATTTTAAATTGAGAACACCCACAAATTGCTTCTCACCCAGGGACTCACTGCACAGTACCCCTTTGTCAGACCCAGTGATGCCCAATGGCGTAGCACAAGATTTGGCAGCTCCTCTGCGCGCCATGCTGTGCCCCCCTCCCCAAGTCCTTAACAAAGAACAGGGCACGTCACACCCCGGACCGACCTGGACCACCAGGTGTGCGCAATGTCCATGATGATTATGCCACTGCAGGGGCATGCAATACTGCAAATCAAATAAATAAATATGTTTTTTAATCAAAGCTTAAATGTTTAAAGTAAAATAGAAAGAAGGGGGTGGTGCCTGGTCAACAAATTTACCAGCAACCTGTGGTGGTTGGTGAGTTGTTTTTTTGGCAGGGTGTAAATATTTACTGCAAGTATGTGATTGCGACGGAGCATAGCGAGGGAGCCCAAACTAACCACAATGGGTTTGGCGGAATCAGCTGGATTCTTCTCCCTCGCCTGATAAAATGTTTTGAATAATGGGTTAAAATGGTGCATTACACAGCACACTTTCTCCGAAAATGTGGATAAAAGTCCACCAATTTGGGGAAAAAGGCCAACAATCGGTTTTGTTGGGTGTAGGGTAAATCATGAAAAAAGTACAATAGATGCAAATCACCAAAAGGGCACAGGGCATTTCCAAATGCATTATCATGCTGGTCTGTGTGATGTAGGCCAGTATAAAAACATTTTCATGCTGGCTGTGCCCATACATTTCCATGCGGGCTCGACCAACATATGCTAATATTCCCATATAAGACCAAACTCATGTTCGTTTTAAGATGTTTTTTATAGTATCATTACTGGCACTGGACACAAAACTGGCTCTGCCAATATATGCCAGTACTCCTATGTAAGATTATACTCCTGTTGGTTTAGCCATTAAAAGTGACATGTCACAATATGAAAATCTGTCCAAACTGGTTCCAATGTAAGGCAGTCTAGACCCATAAGAACACATATCATGCTTGATGCATCATAGATGCTCAGTTAATAAAATGTCATGCTACAGTAAAAAATATACAGGCCGCTACACCAAAACATCAGTCTAGCGAGGTAACACTAGTTATCATTCTTGCTATTAAAAAAATGCTGAGTAATACATGTCATGCCACAGTAAGCAATGGCTAGATTGATTGCACCAAAATGCCAGTCTAGCCAGGTAATGGCACACATGAGCTTGGCTCTGCCTGAAATACCAGTAAAACATGCAAAGTCAATTAAAGGATGTGGCAAAAAATCCTCCAGCGATCCTCAGTCTTCCAGGGACTTACACACACAAATGCATCCCCTTTCACCCATCAGTCACTCACCCATACATCCCCTCTTGCATTCACCACACAGGCACACACCAAACCCCACCCAGAACATTCCAACACACAGTACCACATTCATACATATTCACCCACCAGTCACTCATTCATACCTTCTCTAACATCCACGTATTGCATTCTCTACAAAGTGACACACACCCACCCACGAGAACATTCAAAAACACATATCATATCACTTCTCATTCACCCACCAGTCACTCACACCTTCTCTTACATCCACTCATTGCTTTCTCTGCACAGGCACCCACCCAGAACATTCAAAAACACACATCACATCACATCACTTCTCATTCACCCACCAGTCACTCACCACTCACCTTCTCTTACATCCACTCATTGCATTCTCTACACAGGCACACACACACCCAGAACATTCAAAAACACACATTACATCACTTCTCATTCACCCACCAGTCACTCACACCTTCTCTTACATCCACTCATTGCATTCTCTACACAGGCACACACCCACCCAGGACATTCAAAAACACACATCACATCACTTCTCATTCACCCACCAGTCACTCACACCTTCTCTTACATCCACTCATTGCTTTCTCTGCACAGGCACCCACCCAGAACATTCAAAAACACACATCACATCACTTCTCATTCACCCACCAGTCACTCACCACTCACCTTCTCTTACATCCACTCATTGCATTCTCTACACAGGCACACACACACCGAGAACATTCAAAAACACACATTACATCACTTCTCATTCACCCACCAGTCACTCACACCTTCTCTTACATCCACTCATTGCATTCTCTACACAGGCACACACCCACCCAGGACATTCAAAAACACATAGCACATCACATTAAAAAAAACTAGAAAGGTAAATTGTAAATTGAGTGAGAAGTACAGTCCAACTAACGGGCCAAACTTGAACCCCTGGAGGAGTCGCGTTTCGGAGGCAGTGTGGTTGATTACAATATACGATAACACTGCAGACCTCTATTTACAGAATTAGGTTTATTTTGTTCAGCATTGAAGTTGTTTAATTTTGGTTTGCAATGTTCTATAAAATTCTGTTACATATATTTTTCTGACTTAATAAAGTTTTCTCAGTAAAACTAAAAAATGTAATATTTATGCATATTAGTCTGTTGGTCTGTGTGTTTCTTCTGGTATCTATATACATTGGTTTGATTAAGTCAATATTTAAATGATTGGTTGATACAGTTTGGTTTAGAATCATTAACCGTTTAAGTACCAACATGTGGCAGCAGTCTCTCTTTTTTGTTTAGCTAATTACCATCGTATCGTGTCAAGAACAATGGCAGCCAGTCAGAATCCTGTCACTCATCCTGCAAAGGCAGAACACTCCTCCCAGTCCACCATTGTAATGGGAATCCCGACACCAGGGGTGCAGGCCTGAATTATTAATATTTATAAGACTGGACTTTGTGCTGACTTAGGCGCACTGGAATTCTGCAGCACGGTCAGGCAAGGGTTACTGAGTCTCATTATGAGTACGGCGGTGCAGTGTAAAGTGTCAGTAAGGTGGTGGTAGGTAGTGGTAAAGTGGCTGTGATTCCAAAATGGGAACGAACACTGCCGTGCTTCGACTCATAAATCCATGTTAAATCCATGGGACTGAGTGGCGATAATGGTGAACAAATTTGGCAGTAAATCTAACCACAAATTTGTCACCAAACTCTTAATGAGGCCCATTGTGTCTCAGATCCCCTTGTGTCAAAGGGGCACATAGGACTTCAGACAATGTCAGGCCAGGTGCCCTTTTCTGACTGACACACTCTGTGATCTTGTGGAACTGAATTAAACTCAAAGTGGTTCGTTTTTTGGACTTATATTTTGACATAATCAAGATCATTTTATGTGACACGTTACATTTATACAGAGGTGGAGTAACACCTCTCGCTCCTTTGGTAAGTCATATGTAGTTATATATGACCTGTGGTTGCGGGGCCACCTAGGCCCGCACACCCCTGCCTATCCATAGGAACGGAAGAGCCAATCGCTGCAGGTGTTAGTGTATGCCTAGGGGCATGTTACACCGGAAGGCCTAAATGTAATATCTGGCCCACACTGAAGTGCCCTCGCCATTTCTGTGAAGTAGCCCCTCACTGTACTCAAATGCTCGACAACACTTGGAATAAGCATTTACATGGGCGACAAGGAGGCGAGGACTGAGGGCATGGGAAGCCCGTAACTTCTAAAAATGTGTACATGTATCTTAATTCTATTTCCTGCATTTCATAGCCCAGGAAAACCCTAAGAAACAAATATGATGTTGCCAAGCAACATTGGTAGCAGAAGGTGGACTGCGCTGACTCTTTAAAAATGGCTACTACTGACATGTATAACACTAAATGTGCGCAGGGGCTGGGACTTAAATCACGTGGCCACTTCATACCTGGGATAGCTACAAATAACAGGTTTTTGCAGCTACTTTGATTGGACAGCTGCCCTTTGAGGCATGTTCTACCGTTCAGTTAACGTTTCTCTCACACTCCATATGGGGGGTCATTATGAGTTGGATGGTAAGGGACTACCGGCACCGGTAAGGAGACCGGTGCTGGTACTCCCTTACCACCCAATTACAAGGTCCCTTAGCGGAACCATAAGGAATGTGTGGTCTAACCACACGTCCCTTACGGGTCCCGCTAAGGGACCAGGGCGCTAATAACGGGCTTGCCATTCACGAGCCCGTTATTAGCGCCCTCCCCATTCCCATTGAGCCCTGTGGGGGCTCAAATGGGAATGGGGAATGGTTTGTTCAATGGGGACTTATCGGTCCCTCCAGGGTTGGAATGCACCAGTAAGTCCCCGTGAACAAGACTGGTGCCGGACCCGGTATTGGAGGCAGCCATGGCGCAAATAGCACCATGGCTACCTCCTACCTCGTAAAGAGGCCCATTGTCAGTCTCTTTAAAGAGTCCAAGGGCTGAATGGTTATTCACTGGTGTAAGTGCTGCCCCACACGCATACGCAGCCCGGTACACGCGGGCAGGCAGTGTAACAACCATGCAGCGCAGTGGAGGACTTCAGCTTCCAGTGCTATTAACCCTGAACCTTTTATGAATACCATAGACACACCCTACATTCTCCACAGCGCCTAAAAGCTGCTGCGTTCATAGGAAGCATTTAACAATGAAAGTGTATTTCTTGCACCTTTACTCAGCGACAAGAAACACTTGCACCTGTTAGTAATTAGCAATGGACAGCATTTACTTCTGTTACTGTATTTTTAGGGTAAATGCAATCTTTCTAGTACATTGTCGATGCCTGGCTTCAATAAATGGCGCCGGTCCGACCAGCGCACCCTAAAAAGAAGTGTTACACTAATGTTTCACCGAATTGTTACAGAAGTGATACAACATCCTGGGATGTGCTTCTTGCATATCACCTGCCCCTAAAACGATCCATACTTGTGAATGAATGGGACCCCATAGTCCTTGGCTATCCCTGCCAGCGGATGGTCCCACTTGGAAATGTTCAATATTAAAGGGGGTTTATTGGCGCAAGGCAGGAATTATCTTTGAAATGCCCGCAGGGTCTTAGCCCTGCTCCAGAAGCCTAGCATCTTACATGCGGGCATTTGCACCGCTAGGAGATGCTCAGCGTGCTTTGAGTTTTAAATATAGCTCTTGCTGCCATGGCATTTCAGTTTCACGGCACTGTATATGTGGCACGCTCACTGGCAATTATTGCATTGCTCTAAAAAGCCGAAGTAAACCAGGAGGGATAACACATATGGCCTCTGGCGGTTTGTGATCGGATTTCTGCTGCAGGCGCATTATCCCACTAATCTAGTTTACCTTATTTTCGGGTCACGGCAGGTCAATGGATTTCATTCTCATGCTCTCTGGGCGCCTCTAGATGTGTTGATTTTATTTTAGATCAGGTCTAGATGCCTATCTTCTTACATGCTCTGTGCATCCCCCGGAAATGGATGGCAGAGAGCAAGCATCGGCGTGTCCGGCCCAGGGCTACAGCTCTGGCGCTGCAGCCCGCGCGCTGGGCTCCGAATAGTCTGAAGCGTCACATACCTGACAGGAAAGCCGCGGAGATGGAGGCAGCCGCCGCCGGTGTCCTGGGTCACTGCCCTCGGTTCCTGGAGAGGAGTGCGTTGTCGGACACGCGTGGGAGGGCTCGGGACGGCGGCGTCGGTCCAGGTGGAGGCACCCCAGGCCACTGGGGTGTGCGGGTCACCGCGTCTGCCGGTCCCGGCGCGGCCCCCAGCGCAGGTTCATTCGCCGGCAACGCGGAAGCGCGAAATCCCGCAGCAGCCAGAGCCCGCCACTGCGGACACTAGTACCCCAGGAGCACGGAGGGCGGCCAAACTTCACAAGTTCGCGTCTTCCTCAGAGGCCAGCGCGCAATATCTGCTTCCCCTGAGGACGCACACGCGCTATAGTGAGGCTACAGCGCCGTGCATACCCGCACACTGATGTCAAATGCGCCTTCCACGAGAATACATGATCTTAGCATAACCAGGAGCAAGATACATGTCGTGTGATTTCGAACTCAGACGTCAGCCTCGCTGGCTTTTTTGGTTTTGTTGCAGTGGTTCGTCTTGAAAATAGAGAGGACTATTTTGTCGCCGCGTCTCCACACAGAGGGGTTTCTCCTCAGCGCCGCGTCAGGTCAGCTTCTCCCCTGATTCAGCAAACGCCAGCCCGCTGCTGCCCGAGCTCTGCCTCCATCCCGACTGCTACAGCTGCAGCAGCTGCGGCTCTGCTGGTGTCCTGCGGGCAATGTCCCCCACCCCCATCCTAGACAGCCTCGGTGCGCTCAGCCGGCAACGCCAGAGCCCTGATTTAAGGTTTCCACAAGGCAAGGCCGTCAGGGGGCGGAGAGGAATGTCTTTCCCTGGATGGGCACACAGGCTGACGGTGGGAGCGGGGTCACGGGAGGTCCTGCTGCGCAGCTCAGCTATGTCCAAATCAGGCAACCCATCGTGCGTGCGGCATCACTCTCACCTGCCTATATGGCGATGTAAATATCTGGCTGCACTTGCAGCGTTTCCGAATTGTATGCGCCTGCCACTGTTAGTAATACAACGGCCAAATGTAACAGAAGTGTAGATCAGATGGATAAAAGGAGGAGTAAGATATTCATCCGGGCTGATGCTGTGACCAGATGGTTGCAGGTGGATAGATGGAGCCAGGACTGATTATTATTCCACTTACTTCGCTAACTGACTGCAGCACAATAATATAAACAAATATCCTTTCAGTGAGGTAACTGAAAAAATGTTCATGATTTATCTGGGATCATTGCAGAATAAGAAGCTTAAAATGGGGGGTCACTTGAATCTATGGAAAATCTCCCTCCGGGCCTGTGCCACAATGCCACCATTGCCAATACTGACATCTTGCATGCTCCTTTCCTGACACGGAAGTTAATCTTATTGAATAAAAACAGGGCTAAACCTCTGAGTGAGTCTATTGTTAGCACACATATATATATGATAAAAATTCTCCCATCTTACAATTTGACCATCTGACTATTTATTTTCATTGCTTAAGGGGCTTGGGTTTAGTCACCCTAAGTTTCCTAGGGTCATCCAGACGTGGACCCCTTGCTCACTGTGCCCAGAGAGGCACAGCTCCACCTCACTGATGAAGCCCAACCAAGCCGAAACACGTGTATGGGGTTGCTGTTGGTTCTCTTGTTCAAGAAGGAATTGTTATAGCATTTTAGTGCTCGACTGCCCATGTGACCGGGACAAAGACTGATATGCAAATGGTCATTTCCCTTCTGTGAAAGGTACAGTGAGTTAAAATGTGGCTTCAGACTCTGGAGTGGGCACCTTCCCAAAGAACAGGTCATTTAGCAGTGTTCGTTCTCACAGAGGGGTGCCTATGACTTTTTTAAAAACTTTTAGTAAATAGGTATCAGTATCAAACGGTTCCAACTATCAGGTAGTTAGCCTGTTTTAATGATTTCAGTAAAAATGAGCAGCATCAGTACAAGCCCAGTTCTTGGGATCTTTCTTGAACAGATTATTGGGTCACCTATCAGGACCAGTGACTCTAGATGGCTGTAATCTTGTTATTACCATATCAATATTATGCACATATTGATTTAATATCCTCATAGTTATTTCTAATTTCAGGTAGTTGCCCTTGATTATACAAATTCATAATATAAACTTCCCATTTATCATTTTGGACGGTATTCATTTCTCACTTAGCCAACCGTGAGGTGTCATGTTCATGATAAATATGCCAAAATATGTGATAATCATTCTCCTTGAGGAACCTTAAATAGTCTGCTATTGATGCTACAGATCACGTATGCAATCTAATCTAATCGTTATACTTTGTTGTGAGGATATATCACTGTAGCATTTTTTCATCCATCTTATCTTTCCTCTTTTTTACCACAACAGAATCAAACATTTTATTCTGTGTGATACCCTTTATCATATTTTTTTTTATTTTGTGACATTACGAAGTGGTCATACTGTATCGTCTCTGTATGATAACATTGTTTTAGCTCAGTGAATTCAGGTAGATCATTATTAACTAATAACATCAAAATAATATAATTACATTTCTGCAAAATGCTCTCTGTCAACCTTAATCTATTTCCAGCATTATTACTGAGGTAGGCACCTTCCAATTGCTCATGTCTACTAGATGTAACATTATTGTTAAGACTATAAACTACAGTTTGAATAAGCAGCTGTTTACCAAAGGTTTCAACTCGCTCACCTTGGCAAGTCGAAGAATCCAATATGGAAGAGGCAAATGCGGCTGTGAAGGTTCCCCTGAGGCAATCCTGGGCCCCCTGACCTAGAAATAGAAATACCAGGGGAGAGGACAGGACCGCCAGGGAAACCCTCTAATGGGAAGAAAACCCTGGATGAGTCTGGAGTCTCGAGGTTCAGGCGGGTGTGGAAGTGAAGATGTTCCTGAGGTGTGGTAGAAAACTGATGTCCTCTGGGAGGCTTCCTCTGGATGCACGAAAGGAAAACAAGAAGAGGATTAGAATGGAAATGAGAGTTGGATGTTTAGTAAAGGGCGGAAGGAGGATCCTCTCACCGTTAATAGAGTCTAGAAAGGTTTAGTCTTGACGAGATGGGTACTCGAAAGGTTTGCAGGTAAGCAACAGGAACTCTATAAGAACAGACAGGTAAGTACTTTGATTGAAACAAAGAACGGGGGGTTCAAAGGAAACAGGGCTTACCCTCACGGGTTTCTGGGAGGAAATGAAAGCCGAAGAGACTTCTCTCGAATCGGCTGAATAATGTTGGATAAGCTGGACTGGTCTGCACTCACAAGGAACGGGGGCTGAGTAGAGTAACTGTAGAAAATGACTGAGAGACAAAGAATCAGAAGAGTAAGAAAAGATTAGCATGAAATTTTCTGCAAGTAGGCAAGAAAAGCGATGGCGAACTCACGGAGCGTCAGTAGCAGAAGCGACGCGAAGATCCGTAGGCTTCGAGTCCGGAAATAGGGTCACGTGAGCATTCTGCGGCATCTCGCAAGGACGTGGGAAGACTGAACCGCTGCTGTCCGCTCGAAGGTCTCTATGAGCGTCCATCTTGGAACTGCTCCTCCAAAGGATTCCACTCAAGCGGGTACGTGTACCGTATAATCGGGTACGTGCCCACAGTGACCATTTACGGCCATGAGTAACAGTATACCCCCTTCTGCTGGGGGGCGCCCCCGGTTTACCCGGGTGAAGACGAAAAAAACGGCGCACCAGCCTAGGTCCATCAACCCCAGAGGCTGGTTCCCATGTCCTTTCCGCTGGCGAATAGCCCTTCCAGTCAATCAAGATTTGCAATGGGCCTCGTCAATAACGAGAGTCACATATATCGGCGACATCAAATTCCGGACCACCGTCCGTAAGGACAGGAGGTTGAGGGGCACCTCTGCTCCGGTGAAATCGATCTCGCACAACCAATTTGATCTGAGACAGATGAAACACAGGATGTATATGACACCAGGAGGCAGGCAAAGCCAGTTTGACCGCCGCTGCACCCACCATGGACAACACCTTAAACGGTCCAAAGTATTTTGGAGAGAGTTTTGATGGGACAAGGCGGCGAGGAAGGAAGCGGGATGCCAACCAAACAGAGTCACCGATAGTAAGTGTCGGGGCTAATCGACGATGAAGATCGGCGGATTGTTTAGCACGGTCTTGAGCCGCCAGAAGAGAATTTTTTATCCAGTTTCTGACCTTCCTGAATGTCGGCAATAAGGCTATCCACTCCCGGGCAGCTGGAAGTAGAAGTCGAAACAGTAGGAACAAAGGAGGGATGGTAGCCATAAGAACAATGAAAGGGACTGGTCCTGAGAGCAGAATGGTAAGAATTATTGTAGGCGAATTCAGCGAATGGAAGCAATTCCACCCAAATATCCTGAGCTGCTGATACAAAGCATCGTAAATATCCTTCTAGGGTCTGATTCAAACGTTCCGTTTGCCCATTGGTTTGGGGATGGTATCCTGAGGTGAGGGCACGTTTGACCCCTAAGACTTGACATATCTTTTGCCAAAAGAGGGAGGTATATTGAGGACCCCGATCTAAAACGATGGCATCTGGTAGACCGTGACGAGAGAACATTTCAGAGAGCAAGATTTTAGCCATTAATGTTGCTCCAGGTAATTTCTGTAAAGGGGTGAAATGAGCCAATTTAGTGAAATAATCTATAGTCACCATAATGGTTGTCTTGTTCTCAGATAGAGGTAGATCGGACACAAAATCAGTGGATATAATTTGCCAAGGTCGGTCTGGGATAGGCATCCTTGTTAGTAATCCCAAAGGTGGGGTTCGTGGAGTCTTTGCATGAGCACAGATACTGCAAGCTGGAACTTAATCACGGACATCATATCTTAGATTTGGCCACCAAAAATGTCGTTGTATAAGTTCCAACATGGAAAGAACCCCTCGATGACCCGCAGCCCATGAATCATGACACATTTGTAGCACTTCCAGCTGTAATGAAGGAATGGGAATCAGAACCTGCGTCCCATGAAAGAAATACCCCGATTCTTTAGTAAGCTGATGGGAGGAAGCGATACTCTCACACAATGATTGATTTTGCGCTGTAGCAATTCGCACCTTTTGAAGAAAGTCCGTTATGACAGCGATGAATTGAGCATTGGGAAACATTTTATCCGAACAGAATTTAGAAGTAGGGGAATCCTTGCGGGATAGAGCATCTTGCTTTTGATTGTGTTTCCCTGGCAGAAAGGTGAATTCGATCCGGAAGGGAAGAAAAAAATTAGCCCAGCGGGCTTGTCGACTGTTAGTAGTGTAAGCATTTTGGAGCACTCTGAGATTCTGATGGTCTGTGCGAACCTTAATAGGATGGGTAGATCCTAATAGTAAATGTCTCCATTCCTTGAAGGCCTGTTTAATAGCCAACAATTCTTTCTCAAGTACAGAGTAGTTCTGTTCTGCTGTATTGAAGGTTTTAGATAAGTAGGCTACTGGTCGTTCTTCCCCCTGCTCTGTCTCTTGTAGAAGTACGGCTCCTAAAGCATATTGTGATACATCTGTTTCCACAATGAATTTCTTAGATTGATCAGGTGTGATAAGAATGGAAGCAGAAGTAAACTTTTCTTTTAAAGCTTGGATGGCTTTCTGAGCTGAATCGTTCCAAGAGAACGTGTTACCTTTTTTCAAAAGTCTGGTGATGGGTAGAATGATTTCGGAAAAACAGGGAATAAAGTTCCGGTAGAAGTTTGCGAACTCTAAAAACCGCTACACGTCCTTTACACTTGCAGGAGATGGCCAATATAAAACTGCTGATACTTTCTTCGGGTCCATAGAAATTCCCTGAGACGACAGTACAAAGCCTAGATAGTTAACTTGTTCCCGATGGAACTCACATTTGGCAGCTTTACAGTAGAGTTTATTTGATTGAAGCCGTTCCAAAACTGTATTAACATGTTGGATATGATCCTCAGGGTTGTTGGAATACACCAGGATATCATCCAAGTAGATGAGGACAAAATGAATTAAAATGTCGGCAAATAGATGGTCCATAAACCGCTGAAAGATAGCCTGGGCATGAACCAAACCGAATGGCATAACGTGATATTCAAAATGACCAAAAGGTGTGCGAAAAGCAGTCTTCCATTCATCACCTGGAGCTATTCGTATGAGATGATAAGCACCTCTAAGATCAAGCTTTGTGTAGAGAGTCGCCCCTCGAACCGCTTCGATGATGTCCGTTATGAGAGGCATGGGGTATTTGTCAGCGATGGTTATCTTGTTTAGACCCCGGTAGTCAATACAAAGGCGGAGTTCATCTGAGTCTTTTTTGGGGATGAAAAACAGAGAAGCTCCCGCCGGTGACACTGATTCGGTTATAAGGCCATTTCGTAAATTGGTTTGAAGGTACTCTTTCAAAACATTCTTCTCACGTTGGGAGAGTACATACATCCTACCAAAAGGAACGGGCTGTTCAGGAAGCAGATCAATATGGCAATCATCTCTCCGATGTGGAGGTAACGTAGGGAACTCGGGATCTTCAAAGATAGCTCGGAATTGCCAATGACATTTAGGGACAGTTTCTAGTAGATTGATAGTTGCTACTGAAGGATTAGGAGCCTCTACAGAGGGGATATGTAAACCTACCGATTCCTGGGAAAGGCAATGGTGTACGCAATATTTTGACCCTAGGAAAAGAGTACCCGCTGACCAGTTAATGAAAGGATTGTGGAGTCTCAACCACGGAAGCCCCAAGATGATAGGAAAATGTGCAGTTTTGATCAGATCGAAAACTAGGGTTTCCTTATGGTCAGCTATCATGCAGGTAATTGGATTAGTTTGTTCTTTAATAGGACCAGAGCTTAAAGTACTCCCATCTACTCCTTGGATGGGAGTAACAAAGGCCTTAGTTATGTGAGGAATACCGTGTCTCTTTGCCCAATCGTAATCCAAAAAAATACCTGCTGCACCGCAGTCAATCAATGCGGCAATGCCGGGTAGTAAATGTTCAGATAATATCATAGATAAAGATACTACCACCATCGTCTGATTATTTGTGGCTTTGTCTAAAGTCATATTGGTTTGACATGGGGAAGGAGGATTCTGTTTCCCTACCGTTCTTCCCCTAACGGTAGGGTCTTGGAGTTTCCCGACTTGGTGTTAGGACTGCGACGTGGGGGCACCAAATGACAATCCTTTAACACATGAGAGGAGGACCCACAGTACATACATAATCCGAGTGTCTTTCTCCTTTCTCTCTCGGTCGTTGATAACGGTCCTCTTATGTTCCCTATTTGCATAGGTTCTTCATTTTGAGGGAGAGTTTTATTCCCTGTAGAGGAATAATCACTAGGTGATCGTAGTCCTTTGCCCTTTCTTCTTTCGTAGGAACGTTCATGCATCCTATAATCTATCTGCATAGGTAGAGCGATCATATCAGCCAAGTTGGCTGGGCGGGGTACTTTAGAGATCTCATCCTTAAGTTCTTCTGTTAATCCTCTACGAAAAAGGGTAAGAAGTCCGTCATCCGGCCAACCCAATTCCGAGGACAATTGTTTGAATTGGGTGATGTACCCTAGTAAATCCTTATTCCCCTGTTTAAGATCAAGGAGCCTTTCTTGTGTAGCAGCTGTTATTTCCTTCCTGCCAAACATAGACTTAAGGCTATTAGAGAAGGCTAGGTAAGAGTCAAGAATCGCATTGTTAGAGGTGACTAAAGGAGTGGCCCAAGCTAAGGCAGGGCCCGAAAGATGAGAAATCACATATCCCACTTTGTCTTTGTCTGTAGGAAAAAAGCGTGATTTAAAGGTATACTGTACTGTACAACTATCGAGGAATTCCTTAAGTTTATAAGGATCACCATCATACATGATTGTGTGTAAGGAGGATGGGGGAGTGTCTGAAAAAGCCCTGACGACTTGCTGTCGCAGTGGAACGTTATCTTGTTCCAAAGATTACACCTCTAACGACATGGCTTGCATGGCCGCCATTAATTGCTGCATTTGTTGTTCCAAGAGGATACTGACTGTCAATATTTGGGCGTTGCTTACTTTACTGTTAAGACTATAAACTACGGTTTGAATAAGCAGCTGTTTACCAAAGGTTTCAACTCGCTCACCTTGACAAGTCGAAGAATCCAATATGGAAGAGGCAAATGCGACTGTGAAGGTTCCCCTGAGGCAATCCTGGCCCCCCCGACCTAGAAATAGAAATACCAGGGGAGAGGACAGGACCGTCAGTGAAATCCTCTAATGGGAAGAAAACCCTGGACGAGTCTGGAGTCTCGAGGTTCAGGCGGGTGTGGAAGTGAAGATGTTCCTGAGGTGTGGTAGAAAACTGATGTTCTCTGGGAGGCTGTTAGGCGGAAACCTGTGCAGTTTCCTCTTGGACCACTGCAAAAGATTTAGGACTACAGGTGTTTGGCAGTAAACCCACTTGGTAGCAGTCTGTACCACACAGATTCACTTGGTAGCTGTGGCTGAGCAGTCAGACTTCCCTCAAGAAGAGTTAGGCAGTATGTGGAGTATACAAAATAGGGCAATTTACACAGTAGAACAAGCAAACACGGAACAAGGCTTCGGTATAAAGATATAAAGGTATTTATTTATAACAACACATCTATGGAAAACACTCTGGCACTAATACGGCAAAGAACTTCAATCACAAGTACTATAAGAAAAAGATCAATCCCCCTAACAATAATTCGACAAGTCTAGGTTCACCGGCATCACTTATTTGCAGACATAGGTGTATGCTTTAACCTAGATGGCACTCTAGTATTCGGTAGGTCGGGAGAGAAAAAGGCAGGTTAAGAAATCACTCAATATCAATACTTTATGGACAAATGCAAGGCAAGTAAGGCAGGGTCTAATGCAGATCACAAAGTTCAGAGGCCAGGCCCACTCGGAGAGAGGCAAGGCGATATGTCCCAAAAAGTGTCTCAGTGGAAATGCGCTTCGAGTCTTTATCGCAAATTGTTATGGAAAGATTGGACCAGTTCAGAACAGAAAGTTAAGAAAGCTTGGAGGCGACCCAATGGAAAGGTGAGGATTAAGACACCTCACTCTATCCGGCAGAAAGGGAAGCCAGGCAGACACGGTACCTTGTTTGTGGAGAGACAGCTCTGGCGGGGGCAGTTGTTCCTGGTGGTGGATGCACGTCGGGTCTTTGCCAAGAGAAGAGATGATCTCGTCGTCGAAGGAAAGTTGAAGATCGTTGCCCCACCAGGGAAGAGACCAGCCGCGGAGTGCTCCTTCACAAGGCACCACTTTTTGGTTGCGGTACAGGGGTAGTGGCTATCCGGTTGCTGAGGTGCTCTGCACGGGCAATTCGACCACTGCGTCCTGGAGCGAAGAAAAAGCAAAGGGGGCTGGTTGTTCCCACCAGTCAGGGGAAGAGACTCTCCGGCAGGGAGATCTCCTCTGTCGTCAGGAAGTGGTGAGTCGGTTCAGCAGGGCTCCACCCGAGGTGCCGTCGTTGCAGGTCGGCTCAGCTTTACCCTCGTCGGATTCCTAGGTCCTGTGGCGACTTCTGAAGATCCAGTCCCAAAAGCCCTGCTTTTATGCAGAAAACCCCCATTCATTCAGCCTAGCTGTCAATCAACACATGCTAAGTGGTGAGCGGGGTGGCTCACCACTTGGGCCAATCACACCAGAGTGCGACTGGAGTTGGCAAGGCAACTCAGTCCAGGGTGCCTAAACCCCCTCCCACACCCTTGTGGTAACCCAGACAGAATGGCACCACTTTGGAGGGTCTCTGTACAGAAGCCCGCCAAAAGTGGAACAAAGGGCTCAACCTTTGGTTTAGGAGCCACAGAGACTAACACAGACGCCATTTTAAAAACCGAGTTCTGGCAGAAAATACCACCCGATAGACTTATTTAAGATAAGTGAACCGGTGGTATGTTAGAGATTAACGAGAAAAAGTATTAATCTCCAACAATGGGAAGAATCCCATAGGGTTATATTCGGGGTCGAATATAACAAGTAGTTTCCACTGCCACCAGCCAAAACTCGACGAGGGGGGACGGGACATTGCCCCCTCGAATAACAGATCCAGGAGTAATCGAATTACCCCTACTAGTACGTCCACAATAGGATGGTTTGTACTAGTTCTGTTAGTACATTTAGGTCTAGTAAAGCCAATGGTGACTTTACATGCCCGGGGAGACAGTAGTCAGTCCCCGGGTATGGAGTCTATGATGGAGGTCTACTAGGACGCCCCAGTGCTATTGCACGGAGGGTGCGGTGTAACACACATAGAAAAACATATGAGACCCTATGGAGTAAAAGACCCCATAGCCCATAGAACAAATTGACATTTCAAGGAATTACAATTATGTCCAAGAGTGGGAGAAAAAGAGTCTCACTCTTGGCAGGATGGACAAAAACAAACTCCAGAAATCCAGCAAAGCTGCTGGGGGACTCACTAGGTTAGGAAATTCAGCCTAAACAGAGAATTCTCCCTAACAGAGGCTTCCTCTGGATGCACGAAAGGAAAACAAAAAGAGGATTAGAATGGAAATGAGAGTTGGATGTTTAGTAAAGGGCGGAAGGAGGATCCTCTCACTGTTAATAGAGTCTAGAAAGGCTTAGTCTTGACAAGATGGGTACTCGAAAGGTTTGCAGGTAAGCAACAGGAACTCTATAAGAACAGACAGGTAAGTACTTTGATTGAAACAAGAAGGACGTGGGAAGACTGAACCGCTGCTGTCCACTCGAAGGTCTTTATGGGTGTACATCTTGGAACGGCTCCTCCAAAGGATTCCACTCAAGAGGGTACGTGTACCGTGTAATCGGGTACGTGCCCACAGTGACCATTTACGGCCATGTGTAACAATTATCAAGTAGAAACTCTATAACAACATAATCACTTAGATTGCTAGGAATCAGCCTAGACATTTTGATTTAGCAAATCCTACTGTGTTTGTTAGTACAAGATCAATCCATGAGTATAAGGTGCCATTTGACCGAGTGTAACACCATGCTTTATCGTCAACCATGATCGGCCACAGAAATTGGTATGAGTGAAAAAATCTCAACCAATCCCCACTATTCTACAGTAGTTCCGCCGCATCTCAAGAGATAGACCATGATTCATGATCATTTTTTTCTAAATAGTAATATTTGTAGATATCCTTCCTATTCTCTGCTCACTTTGGCCTATGGAAATTAAAATCACAAATAATAAAATATTGGTCGTGACCATGCTCAAGAGTCCATGTGTCTATAAATTGTTCAATATTCAGAATGAGGTGTCCGGTCAAATGTTCAAATGCATTTGATCGAATGACAAAATGCTCGAGTCAATTTGACCGAAAACAAAAAGGTCGATTTATTTTTAAATGTATATATTTTTTGTTGCTCTAGTATAGGTAAAAAGAGGTGTTTTAACACCAAAAACAGCGGCTTGGGGGGCGGGGGGTCCGACCACCCCCAAAAATAAAAAATAAAAATTCAACCTTTTTTTTTGGTCAAATTTACTCGAACATATTGTCATTCGACCAACTGCATTCGAGCATTTGACCTATAACCGCAGAATGATTGTTTCTGTTTTAACATTTCCAGGTGGATTATAGATGTTAATAAATAGTGTGGTAACAGTAATTAATACCATGTGTTCCCCACTGAACACAGATTGCAAGAACATATTGACATGTTAAATTACTTAAAAATTCAGTAGCCTTTAGTGGAGAAGCTATTCCCATAATTAGACCACAATAGGGTCGACCAGCTACATTTCTTTGCACAAATTCTGAAATATCTAGTCTCAATCCATATAAAAATCCCTCAGTATGTCACAACCACAGCCCCTGGTCCTGGCATTCGGGCCCTCATGACCACATTGCAGTATTCCTGCGGGGCCCCAAGGGCCCAATCATGCTCCCAAAGACTCTCTTGGAGTCAGGCCTGGCGCTTTTGGCGCCAGACTCATGTGATTGGTAGAGAGGCCATAATCTCCAATGGCAATAGCACAACATGGATGCCTCTACATGGTTCATTCTAGAACTGAACCATGCGGTCTAGTTCTTTGGGTGTGGTCAGGCCTGAAGACACCTGGGATACTTACAGACTATAAAAGCCACACCCAAGCTGCAGAACACACTTCGCGTTGCTCTGCACTCGCAGCGTGACGCTCACCGAGGTCTGATCTCTGTATTCCGGGCCTGCATCTGTGGAAAGAGGAAGCAGAACATCATTATTCATCCTTATCTGCGAGAATCCAGTTTCTGTTGTTCACTCCAGTGTCCTGCACCTCCGGCATCACGGCAGACGCTCCCTCTGGAATCAACCTGAAGGAAGGAAAGGAAACGAAAGACAACATAAGTAAAGTTCGCATTTGCATCTAAACCATCATTCAGAAAAAACGCTTACATGAGTGGAAGTCGCGGTTGGCTTATTCTCATCGCGGCCTTCCATCAATCTGCCGCAGACTTACTCGATGGTGAATCCGGACATCTTCCTCTCACCG
Organism: Ambystoma mexicanum; assembly: GCF_040938575.1. Lineage (NCBI taxonomy): Eukaryota > Metazoa > Chordata > Amphibia > Caudata > Ambystomatidae > Ambystoma > Ambystoma mexicanum. The sequence goes on along the minus strand of NC_090924.1, from coordinate 319,044,291 downwards.
CTCTGCATCCTTTCACCAGCCTTCATCCAGAACATCACGGCGACCTGTGAAGAAGAAGAACAGGTTAGCACATCATAAAAGGGCACATAGCACCGCGCTCTGCGCAGTCACCTACCATCTCAGGCACAGCTCCAGCCTGCTCGGCGCCTCCGCCATTCCTCCCGCACCTAGGGAGATAAAAGACATTAACAGGGGCAATAACAATTAAGGACAAATAAACAAAGCAAAAGACTTACCTGAAGAACTGAGTTGCAGCAGGACTGGTGGACTCGCGGGCCCGCGCTAGTGAAGCAACTCGGCGGCGAAGCGCCCCAACCACAACGCACCTCTGCACAGAATTGCAGGATGGAGAGTGCACCATATCTGAATCCAAGGTGAGGAAGGTTCTACGGTGAATCTGAGGGTTCACGAGGGAGGTGGGCCCAGAGAGGAGGAGACTGTGGGCTAATCCAAACTCCTGTATTCCAGATCAGATCCTTGGCAGAGTGGGAACCCAGGGAAGAAGGATCCGGGTCAAAGGCAGTCCAACCAGATCGGGTGGCGTCCCAGATCGGGTGGTGGATACCAGGTGCGCATTACAGAACGCAAAGCCTCAATAATCATTATCTGTCGGACGTTCAGTATGGAAACCTCGGACACTGACCAGTTAGCCCAGATGCTGGGGCAGTTATGCACCGGACAAGAGACCAATGCATTGCGGAGAGAACTAATAATGGCCAAGGAACGCACAGATGATCTAAGTAGACAAGTCCTTCAGTTGCAGGCCAAACAAGCTCCATTGCCTGGGGCCATTCCATCTAAACGAGCACCACCACTTAATCCGGTCCAGATCCCCCTTCCTGGAGCAATTCCTTTAGCCCCTCCGGAGCGTTTCTCGGGGGACCCTAGGAAGTACGCAACTTTTATGAATCAGTGTCGTCTACATTTTCTTTGCAGACTGGGGTATTTCCTAATGACCAGTCACGAGTGGCCTTTGTACTGTCTTATCTGACTGGTAGTGCTGCAGATTGGTCTGTGCCTTTTGTTAGTCGGGATGACCTCCTAGTACACGTTTTTTGGGGGTTTCCAGCAGGAGATGGAAAAACTCTTCGCCCGCTGTTCGCATTGGCAAGTTTTAGACAATGAACTCTTGTCCCTCCATCAGGGAAACCAAGATCTATTGACTTATATAGCAACCTTCAATAGGTTAGTGGTTGAAGCAGAGTGACCAGAGGACAAAAGGACCGCGTTATTCCATCGGGGCTTAAGGGAGGAGCTAAAAGCCGTTCTTGCCCAGGTAGTGGATCCACCCTAAGACTGTGCCGAGTTTATCAACCTGGTAGTGCAACTTGATCATAGGTTACACGATTGAAGAGTAGATCAAAGCAGACCAGATGTGCGTCCCATGTTCATGCGCTCCAAGGACCATGTTCAGCGAGGAACGGATAGCTCCACGGAACCGATTCAACCAGGGGGGTGTCCGACCCCCTTTAACAAAAGCTGAAAGGGACAAGAGGAGAGAACAGCAGTTATGCTTATACTGCGGAAAAGCAGGTCATTTTCTCAAAGAATGTCCAGTAAAACCACCAAGAAGGTCTGTAGGAGCCACGGAAAAGGAGAAAACAAATGTGGAGTCAGAAAACTACCAGGCCCGGCAAATGTAGGGGTCCATTTGTCGAGTGAAGAAACTCAACTCCAGACCTCCCATTTTGCATTGCCTGTGATCCTGATCAGCCACCAACAGCCGTCAAGAATGCATTCAGTTGAGGCATACATTGACAGCAGAGCCATGGGTAATTACATGGACCAGGATCTTGCAGCAAAGATGGGGCTTCCACTCTGCCCTAAGTCAAATACAGAGACTGGAACCACCGTAGACAGTACCGAAATTTCCTCCGGCCCAGTATCTGAATGTACCACTGATTTAATCCTCTTGTGTCAGGACGGTCACCGGGAATCAATCGCGTTTGATCTCATCAAGGCACCCCAGTTCCGGTTGATCTTAGAAATTGACCTTTCCCGAAGATTGTACATGCACCTGCTATTACAACGGAAGGAAAACAATGAAAACAGGCATGGCTGTCCAAGAAGGATCGGCAAGTACCTTAGGTGTGGTTGGTACCCTACCAAGCCAATATCAGGACTTTCAAGATGTGTTTCAAAAGGAACAGGCTAATACCTTGCCTCCCCACAGACCCTACGATTGCCAGATCGACCTCATACCCGGTGCAAAAATCCCTTGTGGTGGAATCTATGCACTTACAGAACCGGAAAATGAACATCTGAAGCCCTACCTCGAAAATATCTGGCCAGCGGTTTCATCCGCCCCTCGAAGTCACCTGCAGCGTCTCCCTAGTTCTTCGTACCCAAGAAGGAAGGTGATTTGAGGACCTGTATTGACTATTGCGCACTGAATCAATTCACTATTAAAAACCGCTTCCCCTTACCCCTTATCCCGGAATTGTTAGACCAAGTCAAAGAAGCCCAAATCTACACGAAACTGGACCTTAGAGGGGCATATCATCTTGTTCGATTTTTAAAAGGGGGACGAGTGGAAGACCGCGTTTCGTACCAAATACGGTTTATATGAATACCAAGTGATGCCCTTTGGCCTTTGCAATGGGTTCTACGTTATTTCGCCGCGGTATTTTTCATTGCAGGTTTTTCATTTTTCTTTTGGGGGGTTACCCTCCCGGACCCCACTTTTTTATTTTTATTTTATTCCCTTACAACCACAACCATATATTTAATCTTTTTACACCCCCCCAAAAAAAACAAAAAAAAACCAATGAGTTTTTTTTCCAAATAAAAACGCTGATGAAAAAACATGCAATGAAAAATACTGCGGTGAAATGTGTGTATACCTTTGCAATGCCCCTGCCGTATTTCAGTATTTCATGAACGATGTCTTAAGAGAACTGATTGACGTCTGTGCCCTCGTCTATATAGACGATATCCTAGTATATTCGGCCTCCGAACAGGACCATGTCAAACATGTTTGTTCCATTCTTACCAAGCTTTGCCAACATCACCTTTATGCCAAACTCGAAAAATTTTCATTTCACGTTACAGAGGTAGAGTTCCTTGAGTTTATCCTCACTCCAAAGGGAATTCGAATGGACGTGCACAAGGTTGATGCCATTCTAAATTGGCCAGCTCCAAATTCATTCAAAGGAGTCCAGAGCATGTTGGGCTTTGCAAACTTTTACTGCCGATTCATCCCCGGATTCTCCCCAATAGTACACCCAATCACGTCTTTACTGAGAAAGTGCAACAAGAAATTCCAGTGGACAGAAGAAGCTGAAAAGGCTTTTCAGGAACTCAAGGCAAGATTCACTTCCTCTCCAATTCTGCGACACCCCCGTCCAGATCTTCCGTATGTGGTAGAGACGGATGCCCCTAGTGTGGCTATGGGCGCAGTTCTGTCGCAAAGGGACCCACACACCGGCCAGTTACACCCGGTAGCCTTCTGGTTGCGTAAGCTTTCATCACCATCACAGACAAAGAGCTTCTGGCCATTAAATCAGCCTTCAAGGCCTGGCGACATTATCTACTGGGGGCTAGATACACAATCAACGTGATAACAGACCATCGAAATCTACAATACCTAAAGAGTGCAAAAGCTCAATCCTCACGACAACTATGGTGGGCCCTCTTCTTTGCGGAGTATGACTATGTAATCACGTTCCGACCTGGGGTCAAGAATGGCAAAGCCGATGCCCTTTCCCGCATGGGTATAGATGATCAGGTATCATCATCCCTGGCAACAAACTCTTAGGCATTACAACCGCCATGACTTAAGATGAATTGTTACTAGAAGTTCGACGTGCAATGACTCCCAAATCACTGCGGGAGTGGGAGTCACAGGGGGCACACCACAGTGTCAAAGACCAACTACCATACTTCAGGAACCGTCTATTTCTGCCCAAGAAAGAGCTTCAGGAACAAGTCATCTCGGCATATCATGATTCCCTCATGGAAGGCCATGGAAGGCCACCCTGGAATCACCAAAACTCTGGCCAAGGTAAAACTGAGCTACTGGTGGCCAACGTGGTGCAAGGACATCATTCAGTTCATCCTCTCTTGCGGTATTTGTGCACATAATAAGTCATCCAAAAAGAAACCAGCTGGACACCTTAGACCATTGGACATTCCGCCGGCTCCATGGCGTACCTTATCTCTTGACTTTATTACTGCCCTACCTTCTAGTCAAGGATACAATACCATCCTAGTGGTCGTAAACTTGTTCTCTAAAATGGCCCACTTCTTGCTGTTTAAAGGCCTTCCAAATGCATCCAGCCTGGCAAAAACATTCCTGGAACACATTGTGCGACTCCATGGGTTCCCATCAGTACTGATTTCAGATCGAGGTACCCAATTAGTATCCAATTTTTGGAGAAAATGTTGTTCAATAGCCCAAATCGACGTTAGGCTCTCCACTAGCCACCATCCCCAAACAGATGGCCAAACGGAAAGAACAAACCAAACGCTCGAACAGTACCTGCGCTGTATGCTCCACCAAGTGGAAGGGAATTGGAAAGACTTATTGTGGGTTGCCGAATATGCCTACAACAATTCCCAACACAGCAGTACTGGACAGACTCCATTTTATACTATGTACGGCAGACATCCACGCACATCCGAACTGGATGTCCCTACGACTCTGGAAATGCCGGCCGTCAAAACCTTACACTCTATAATCATTCAAGCCTTCACAAGTGCCCTAGAGCAGTTACGTCAAGCCAAGGTTCGCCAGAAGACATACGCAGACCTACGTTGTGAAAAGGTCCCCAACTACCAAATCGGAGACAGAGTGTGGCTAGCATCGAAGCATGTACCTCTAAAAGGGACCCGGACATTCCAACCATGATATCTTGGACCCTTTACCATTGAATCCATCATAAATCCAGCTGCAGTTAAACTGGCCCTGCAACCCAACATGCATATTCATCCTGTGTTCCAAGTATCCCTCTTAAAACCAGTTCAGCCTGGGACACGGGTGACCTCGCCACCTGAACCTGTAATGGTCAATGGAAAACAGGAATTCGAAGTCAAGGACATTCTGTACTCAAAATACGTTAGAGCAAAACTATATCATCTAGTCGATGGAAAGGATATGGCCCACAGGACAGAACATGGGAACCTAGCGAGCACATCCATGCACCACGTTTAATACAACGTTTTCATCGTGCTTATCCCACCAAGCCAGGACCAAACCGAAGAACCACCCTGAGAGGGGCCTTGGGGGGGAGTGCTGTCACGACCACAGCCCCTGGTCCTGGCATTCGGGCCCTCACGACCACATCACAGTATTCCTGCGGGGTCCCAAGGGCCCAATCATGCTCCCAAAGACTCTCTTGGAGTCAGGCCTGGCGCTTTTGGTGCCAGGCTCATGTTATTGGTAGAGAGGCCATAATCTCCAATAGCAATAGCACAACTTGGATGCCTCCACATGGTTCAGTTCTAGAACTGAACCATGCGGTCCAGCTCTTTGGGTGTGGTCAGGCCTGAAGACACCTGGGATACTTACAGACTATAAAAGCCATGCCCGAGCTGCAGAACATGCTTCGCGTTGCTCTGCACTCGCAGCGTAACGTTCACCGAGGTCTGATCTCTGCATTCCGGGCCTGCATCTGTGGAAAGAAGAAGCAGAACAGCATTATTCATCCTTACAGGGGCAAAACGCCCCAACCACAACGCATCCTTTCACCAGCCTTCATCCAGAACATCACGGCGACCTGTGAAGAAGAAGAACAGGTTAGCACATCATAAAAGCGCACATAGCACCGCGCTCTGCGCAGTCACCTACCATCTCAGGCACAGCTCCAGCCTGCTCCGCCATTCCTCCCGCACCTAGGGAGATAAAAGACATTAACAGGGGCAATAACAATTAAGGACAAATAAACAAAGCAAAAGACTTACCTGAAGAACTGAGTCGCAGCAGGACTGGTGGACTCGCGGGCCCGCGCTAGTGAAGCAACTCGGCGGCGAAGCGCCCCAACCACAACGCACCTCTGCACAGAATTGCAGGACGGAGAGGGCACCATATCCGAATCCAAGGTGACGAAGGCTCTACGGGAAATCTGAGGGTTCACGAGGGAGGTGGGCCCAGAGAGGAGGAGACTGTGGGATAATCCAAGCTCCTGTATTCCAGGTCAGATCCATGTCAGAGTGGGAACCCAGGGAAGAAGGATCTGGGTCAAAGGCAGTCCAACCAGATCGGGTGGCGTCCCTGTGGATACCAGGTGAGCGTTACACATTATCTATGTTTTCTGTAGAAGAAAGACAGTCAGTAATTAATTTAAGCCCCTGGGGTTATCCATAAAAGACCCTACACCTCTCGTGCTCCACGACCAAATGATCAAATGATTTGATAATACCTCTTGAGGTATATGCACTGATTTCCACCAATTGCACCTTGTGGGGAATTATGGAATCAAGATTGGAGGAAAAAAACATTTTGAAAAATAATGTAAAAGTTGAATTTTTACCAAAAATCAACGTGACTTTGTGCGCTTTTTACTGCGCCTCCCTGCATATGTATGCTGCAAATTCTAAGTGAATGCCTAGCAGCATATAGGCATTTTGTGTTCCTGCTGCCTACTTTCTCTGTGTTTTCTTGGATGAATTCCAAGATGGCGTCCGTTTTCCCTGTGTGCTAAAGGCATTGTGGCTGGCCTCCCAGGTTTCCACCTGTACTCCCATAGGGCACCAGAGTGTTTTTCCCAACTAACTGGGGACTGGAAGGCTTGCAGCCGGCCCCCTCATCCAAGGACCACTTCTAAGGGCCCTGTCAGCTTCCCTGTCTGATTGCCGGGACGCATGATGCCGCTACTCCACCAGCCTGACCCTTCCCCGTCGCCACCATCTCTCTCAGCTGTGTAATTGGACTACCAAGACACTCCTACTTTCCTCTCCTGGGCTCAGCTCCCTCTTCCTTCCACCCACCCTTTCTCTTCCCTTCCTGAACCTTCACTCTACCCTCTGCCTATTCCAACTTTTCTATCTGCTCTGCTCTTTAATGCTCTCACTCTAGCACTCTCCTCTACTCTTACAACATTTCACTTACCTTTGTTACCCCAGCCTATGCCATTGAATGTCAAATCTGGGTGTGTTTTTGTGAGCAAATTTGGGTGTGTTTAAAAAGTTAAATCTCAGTTTGTTTTTGTAAGCAAATTTGGGTGTGTTTAAAAAGTCAAATCCGAGGGTGTTTTTGTGAGCAAATTTGGGTGTGTTTTTGTGAGCAAATTTGGGTGTGTTTAAAAAGTCAAATCTCAGTGTGTTTTTGCAAGCAAATTTGGGTGTTTCTAAAATGTCAAATCTGAGGGTGTTTTTGTGAGCAAATCTCGGTGTGTTTTTGTGAGCGAATTTGGGTGTGTTTAAAATGTCAAATCTCGGTGTGTTTTTGCAAGCAAATTTGGGTGTGTTTAAAAAGTCATATCTGGGTGTGTTTTTGTAAGCAAATTTGGGTGTGTTTAAAAAGTCAAATCTGGGTGTGTTTTTGTGAACAAATTTGGGTGTGTTTAAAAAGTCAAATCTGGGTGTGTTTTTGTGACCAAATTTGGGTGTGTTTAAGATGTCAAATCTGGGTGTGTTTTTGTAAGCAAATTTGGGTGTGTTTAAAAAGTCAAATCTGGTTGTGTTTTTGTAAGCAAATTTGGTGCGTTTTCATTTTTCTTTCATCTCGTTTTGGACCTTAACTGTAACCTGCTAGCCCAGTGACTGTTCCCTACCGTTGTACTTGCATTTTTCTCTCACTGTCCCCTCTCTACCTGACCATGGCACTATCTGTCTCTCATATCTACTCAAACTGTTACATTATCAACTATCCTTCCCTTCTCACTAATTCTGGTAAGAAGAAATTCAAAAAGGATATCCTGGCCTCCAACCCAGAACTCCCCATTGCTTATACCAATTCCAGCGCTTCTGCCAGACAAACCCTTGTCGACATCCTCTTTGTCGTTCCTTCGCCAGATCTATGGACCCCTCATATGATCTCTGTGCTCTGTCCTGTCTCCCCTTCTCCCATTAATGGTGGCACCCGCTGAGAAGTGCGTATGGATTCCTTCGACTCCTCCAGAGTCATCATAAATGTCTACCTAAATGTCGTGGTGCAAGGCTCTCAGGCCAATTTCTATTTCTATTTCTATTTCTATGTGTTTGTAACGCGCCGACAGCCCGCAGGCATCAGAGCGCAGAGACATCCTGAGAGAAAAAGTAGCATATTAAGAGGGTAAGATAAACCAATATTGGTTAGCGAGGAACAAGTCAGTCATATATATACCCAAGGAGGCCCTGTAGAGTCCGAAAGTTATTGGAAAAGATGTTATCTCTTTGATAGGCAGTTCCCTCTCCTCATCAATTTCCTCTCATCTCCTGCTGTACCCTACTCCACTCCTTTGGCTACCTTGCCCTTTTCTCCTTCCTCCTCTGCCCCATCTCATACTCCTTCCACACCTCCACAGGGCGTACCTCAAATATGTACCCCTCCCTGGAAGGTCTTTAAGGCTGGCAACCTTCTTCATCTTGCCACCCTCAGTCCTCGCTTCACTGTCAAACACTCCTCTGACATCTGCCACCTCCTTGAAGTACTTGACCTTGATGTCCCTGATCTTACTGAGACATGGTTCACGGCCAGCTCTGTCACAAGTTTTGACGCTCTCCTCCCTGATGGCTACAAGATCCTCTCCGCCCCCAGATCCACCCGGCCTGGAGGTGGTGTAGCCCTGATCTTGCCTGAGTGTATTCCTGCCTCTATCATCCCCACTCGGACTTACTCCTCTTTCAAATGTCTTGTCTGTAGGCTCTCCCTCTCTCCGAGCCACTCCCTTACTGTTGCTACACTCTACCGGCCACCTGGTCAATTCACCTCTTTTCTCTCTGAGTGGGCAGATCTCTCCTCTTAGCGCTTGAATGACTATACCTGTTGACCAAACCAGGGACATCTGAACGGCCCTTCAGAAATGGATATTTCGGGAGCTCTCCACTGAGCATTTTCGACTTATTATCCTTAGAGCCACTCACTATCTAGTAAGTGTTAGTTATTTATCAATCTCTGTCTTTTAGAGATTTAATTAATTAACTTTGAATATTAATTGGAAACCTTGGTCTGACTTCTCACTAACCATTAGACAACCTTGTATAATACATTGTGTTTGAATAAAATCCTTGGTTTTAGTAAGATTAATACCTAGGACTATTTTTTAAGATTAGACTCAGAATTTGTCCTTTAAAAAAATATAATAATAAAGTAGGCTAACCCTATAATATATGTCCTAGATATTCCTGGAAGAAACGTGAACATAAACATTCTTGGTCTGATTAGACCATGGAGGGAAGAACGTCCTTCTACCCACTTCTTAAAGAAAAAGGTACAGGGTAAGCACATACAATTGAACATTTAAGCACTTTGTTCTTTAGCTGGATAACCACTCACCAACTAAGTGAGTTTACCATCAGTGAACATACTGTGAATCTAGAAACAGAATTTTTAGTAGTATATTGATACCTACTCACTTTTATTAAGACTCCAACATTTGGTCCATTTTCTTCTAATATGATCACAGTTTTGTTTGTCAAATTTAGATGTTGTTAAAACTATGTCTAATTTATGTTATTCATGTTATAACACCAATATTTTGAAAAATTTGAAAAACTACATACGTTTGTAACCCTCATCTAATCTAGAATATTGTTAAAAAAAAAATTCTACTAGATTAAAGTTTGATTTTCGTAAATACAGCCCCTGAAGAAGAGAATCAATCTCGAAACACATTGGGCACCTTAATTTGGAACAATAAATCTTGAACCAATCAAACATCAAGTCACAGGTTATGTTTTTTTGCACATTAGTGAAAGGTTTTGTTACTTGATTTAATGACTAGACCATGTGATGTCTAAATCCTACTATAGAAACTGAATGTCTAAATAACTTGTGTTTAATTAACAGAGTGAACATTGAATTATTTATCCTCAAATACTTGGCTACATAGCCCTAGACAGTGTGCAGGGGGAGGGGGTTCCCTAACATGGAACTTATTCTGTTCTTACATTGTCCACAACCCATATGCCAGGGTTGTTATCTTGCTCCCCCGCACCTTGACTTAACATTACAACTACATAAATATAATCCCAAACTATTCCACAAGTCAAGATACATTTTGGTGTGCATGGTGTTAAATTCACTTTCAGATCTCTCTTCTGCCATCCTGACCTTTACCTCTCAACTCCTCATCCTTGGTGACCTTAACATCCATCTTGATTCTCCCTTTTCCTCATCTGTGCTCTTTCGCGACCTCTGCGATTCACTCTCCCTTTCTATCCTCCCCTCCGGCCCGACTCACTCTGCTGGCCACATACTTGATGTCATGATCCTCTGGCCTCCCCCTATCTACTCCCCTCACCATTCCTATTTCCTGGAGTGATCACTGCCTCCTCTCCTTTCATCTTCCCATCTCCTCCCCTCAAGCCAAGCCTACCCCAAGACTGCCACCCACCTTCTCGGACATCCGGCCCATGAAACGTGTGTCAGTCGAGGCTTGCGCTGCCATCCTCTCACCCCCTCCTCCACTCCTGGCTGACACATACCCTGACAAAGCCCTGTCTCTCCTCTACTCCTCTATTTCTGATACTCTTGATGCTTTTGCCCCTGTCATGAGGATCCATTTGAAGCCCAAAACCAAGTGTAATTCTTGGTTTGACTCCGACCTAGCTACACTCAAACGTAAGTGTAGGGTGGCCAAGAGGAAATGGAGGGCCTCTTGCTCATCCTCTGACAAACTGGCCAGCTGCCTACTCCAATGGCAATACCGTTTCTCTGTACGTACCAAGAAGCGAGTCCATATACAAGCCTATATCTCTGTGGCATCTAACAACTCGGCCACACTCTTTAAAATCTGCAAGGAGCTGGCCAACCCTGATGCAGTATCCACCCCTCCTCTCGTCTCTCAGGCTCTTTGCAATGACCCTGCCTCACACTTTATCTCTAAAACCCAGGAAATCTTGTCCTCACTCTCCCCTCTCCCTCTCTGCTAGTTGACCCACCCTCAGCTACCCCGCCTCCCTCTTTCTCTGCTTTTCCTCTTTTCTCCCCTGATGAGGTCGCTAGACAGGTCCGATCTATGAAAGCATCCTCAAGACAGGTCCATCCCTGCTCCTCCAAAACTATTAAGGACCACATCGATACCCTTGCACCAGCCCTTGCCGACTTCTGCAACCTCTCCTTTGCCTCTGGATCTTTCCCTTCCCCTCTGAAGCACTCTCTTGTGCATCCTCTCCTCAAGAAACCCACAGCTGATCCCTCTTGTCCGGCTAACTATCGCCCAATTTCCAATACTCCCTTTTTGGGTAAGCTCCTGGAAAAGCTTGCCATCTCTCAGCTTAACCTTCACTCTGACTCAGTTGGCTCTCTCCATGACCACCAATCTGGCTTCAGAGATGCCAGAAGCATGGAAACTGCTCTCCTGAACATCCGTGAAGACCTGCACTCCAACCTTGACTCTAACATTCCCTCCGTCCTCATCCTACTTGATCTCTCCTCTGCTTTTGACATGGTCAACCATACCACCCTGCTAAATTGTCTCCGTGACAACCTGGGTATCACCGATCAGGCTCTGGCCTGGCTGACCTCTTTTCTCTCTGATCGACCCTCCCAGGTACAACTTGGGTCCCACCTATCCTCTATAGCCCTCTCTACCTGTGGTGTTCCCCAGGTTTCTAACCTCTCACCCTGGCTTTTCACTCAATACCTGGCAACTCTCACATACTGCATTTCCATTTTCTGCTCAAATTTCCAGTGCTATGCTGACGACACCCAACTCAATTTCAGGCTTCCCTCGGCCACCTGCTCTCCTTCCCTGATCTCTGACTGCCTAATCTCCATTCAAAACTGGTGTCCTGCAAATGATCTTTCTTTAAACGCCAACAAGACTGAGATCCTCCTCATTGGTACACCCCCCTCCATCCTTTCCCCTCACTCTCTGGCCGGCCTCCCTTGGCCCTCCTCCTGCCCCTACCAGTGAAGCTAAGAACCTTGGGGTCATCTTTGACTCCACACTTTCCTTCTCCGCACCCATCTCTGATGTCTCCAAAAAGTCTAACTTCTTACTGCACCTCCTTAAAGGCACTCTTCCTTTCCTCTCCTTCCCTCAGGAGCTCCTTGGCTGTCATGAACCACCACTCGCGCCCCTTCTGGACTTCCTGGTCCATGATGCATCGTACCACCGGGCGGTGTTCCTCTCAACATGGCCGCCGCATCAGTCATGCTGCGCTCCAGCATTTACGCTGGTGCGATGGACTCCTACAAAAAGGATACGCCCCCGCGGCGCTCCGCGTCTTAACGCTCCTGTACTAGTTAGCAGCTAGTGTGCCTTGCGTTCCTTCCTCGTATAGCTTTTCCGATACTGTAATCCTTCTCCCCTTCATTCCCGGACCCCGGAGCAGTTACTCCCCTTCCAGAACTCTCGCTCCTTCCTTCCTTGCTCCCTTCCTTGCTCCGTTCATACACCCTGTTTGTTTAGCTTACGAGCAGCAACTTCCTTCCTGGTTCCACTCTTATTCCTGAACGTAGTCTACCCTTGCTTCCCGGAATCCTGAACTCTTCCTCTGTCTCCATCCACGTTCCACGCTGGATATAGAGGACCACCGGCCGTACCTGTTCAAGTCCAGGACTTCTCGGAAATCAGAGAAACCCACAAAGAAGAGAGCGGCGAAGGACAAACAGGTAGGATCGGGGGTTGAGTGTGACAGTTTGAGACGCCACGAACCTGATACAGTGTTCAATATGGAGGCTGCAGTCCAGAATCTAATGAGAAGAATGCAGGAATTAACAACAGAGGTCTAGAACCTCAATGCTGAAAATGCAGCCTTAAAGCAACTCGTGCTTTCCCGGAATTCTGCTCTACAGGAAAGTGCTCTAGTCGGGGGCATAGTGGACAAGTATGATCGTTCCAGCAAATCACTGCAGTCCTTCCTTGATTCCTGTTTGGTGCATTTCACATTTAAACCCTACTATTTTTCTACACCTCGAGCCAAAGTGGGGTTTATAATTGCTCATCTCTCAGGAAATGCCTTAGCCTGGGCAACTCCCTTAGTCAATTCTGCGGACCCCCTCCTGGATAATTATGACGGGTTTGTGGAAGCCTTCAAAACCATGTTCGCTCGTCCTGAACAGGTATACAGTGCTCAGGAAAGACTCCTAGAATTCCAAAAAGAAGCAGATTGGTCCCAGGCAGCAAGCTTTACCCTGTTCCGCAGGGGATTAAACAACAAAATCAAAGACAAACTTGCTAGAGTGGCCTAAATTCCTTCCAGGCCCTGGTTGACCTATCTCTCCAAATTGACTTTCGAATCCAGGAAAGAAGAGCAGAAAAGAAAAAAAACAAAACAGCTTCTCCTAAGGTTCCCATGGAATATCCCAGCCCTAAGGAAGCAACCACATCTCACTCTCCTGATCCTGAACCTATGCAACTGGGTTCCATACGGGGTCCAATATCCGCACAAGAAAGGATGCGTAGGATTAACACAGGGCTCTGTATGTATTGTGCCTCGGATAAACATCTAGTACGGAATTGCCCTATTGCTCCACCCCGGCGTTCGGGAAATACCAGCTCCCGATCTTGAGCGGAGCCCAGCTTCGGGAGAATGGTGTTTGCTCCGCCTCAGCTCCTTCCTTACATTACCCTCGATTGAACATCTTGGTGGTCCTACAAACATCCTTATTAACCGCCAATAAGGAGACTCATTCCGTTATGGCCCTAGTAGACTGTGGCCCAATGGGAATCTTCTTGGACCATGAATGGGCCTTGAAACACAGCATTCCCCGGGAAGCTAAGGGAATACTTCAGGCTGTCGAAGGAATTGATGGAAAACCACCTTCGTCAGGACCCATAACCCAACAAACCACGGAACTGTTACTCTCGATCAACAATCATCAGGAGAGGCTTTGTTTTGACATCATCAAGGCAGCACATTACCCCTTGGTTCTGGGAATGCCCTGGCTACAAAAACACAACCCATATATCAATTGGGCGGCAGGGTCCTTATTCCTAGGATCTGAATACTGCCTGTCCCATTGTTTACCCTAGAACATGATTCATAATGTGGATATGGAACCCCAGGTTTCCCAACGACCATCCATCTGTGTTTCCAGTATTTCCCAGGTTCCGGAAATTTATCATGACTTCTCTGACGTGTTTTCCACAGCTATAGTTCAATCACTACCACCACATCGACCAGAAGATTGCGCTATCGTGTCATGGTTCGCCGGCCCTGGAAGATATGGAAGAGATGGAAGAAATGCTAAAAGGACTATTACCTCCAGTAACACTATGCGTGTTCTAGTCTTCCCAGCCTTTATAAACCCGGAAGTTGCTAACGCGCATGCCTTGCAACTTCCAGTGTTACGGGAAGTTATTCTAGCGCTCTGGTGTGTTTGTTTCCTCCTGCTCTCAGGCGGATTTCTCTCTTTGTGTACTCGCTTCTTGCCTTCCCGCTCCATCCCTGTTCTTGCCTCCCGCTTACCTGCTTTCCGCGCGGTACTCTTCGGAGGCTCGCGCTCTCACCTTGGTCACGCCCCCTTCTTTGCTTCGTGATCTGTGTTCCTGTGTCCGCTTCTTTCTGCTCGTTCTGGGACGAAATCACTGTTGCATGGTCTTCTGTGGAGCCGCTGCTATTCAGTCTACCCATCCAACCGTCTCCTGCCGATACTCTATCTGGACATCTCCTCTGGAGCCACGCCTCCGCACCGCAGTGCATTCTGGTGATAGTAGTCATCTGCTGGAACCTTCTACACCATCTGCCAGGGTTTTTCGGCAAGGCTTTTCCCTGGCCCGGGGTGGGCTCCCTGGAGTCCCCGCTGTCAGGCAAAACCGCATTTCTGGCAAAGTGGCTTCTGGTGGAGCCCATACCCAATACTTCAAACAGAAGGAGAGAACTCACAAGAAGGAGACCAGCGAAACCTGGCGACAGGAAGAAAAGGAATCTCATCAGACGACACGGAAGACTCATCTACCTCTCATACAGATTCAGGTGAGGAGGGGTTTGGGGAGCCAAGCATTACTGCACAGACTAAATCTGAGATATCGACACAGAAGACTCTGCAGTGATACCATTTGGAAGAATGTTTATCCTTTCCGAGCCGGAAAAAAGGGCATTGCGGGAGTATCTGGATACCAATCTTGCCAATGGAACCATTCGACCTTCCAAATCTCCAGCCGGTGCCTCCTTGTTTTTTGTGCCCAAGAAAGACACTAAGGAACTTCAACCCTGCCTGGACTATCGGGGACTCAACTAATGCACCCTCACGGACCGCTATCCCCTACCGCTCATATCCGACATATTGGAAGCAATCAGGGGAGCTGTAATCTTTACTAAACTTGACCTAAGAGGCGCCTACCATATCATCCGGATAAGGGAAGCCTTCCGGACCCCCTTTGGGCATTTTGAATACCTGGTAATGCCATTTGGCCTTGCAAACTCCCCTGTGGTGTTTCAGCGATTGATGGATAGAGTCTTTTCGGATATGTTGTTTCTCCTTGTCATAGTATATTTGGATGACATCTTGATTTATTCCAAGGATCCTTAGCTACATCAGAAATGTGTGACATCGGTATTACAACGTTTACGTGAGAATAAATTGCTGGTCAAACCTGAGAAATGTATATTCCACACCCAAACAGTCCATTACCTCGGGTTCGTCCTGAGTGCAAAGGGAATCGAAATGGATCCCTCCAAGGTGCAGTCTATCCTATCTTGGCCAGCCCCTACCACAGTAAAACAGATTAAATCCTTCCTGGGACTTGCCAACTTTTACCAGAAATTAATTACCACTTTCTCTGATGTTGTACAGCCAATAGTTGCATTGTTAAAGAAAGACATTCCTTTCCTTTGGTCCGAAGCTCAAGAAGCAGCCTTCCAGGAGTTAAAATGAAGATTTACTCAGGGTCCTATCCTGGCCCAACCGGATATCGACAGAAGCTTCCTGGTAGAAACTGATGCCTCAGATCACGCAATTGGAGCCGTCCTGAAACAGGAATTTGAGGACAACTTGGAACACCCCATTGCCTATTTATCTCAAACTTTATCTCCCAGTGAGAGCCACTATTCAGTGCTGGAGAAAGAGTTGCTCACCATCCGGCAAGCCTTTACTAATTGGCGCCATTTACTCCTGGGTGCCAAATTTCCTGTCCAGGTGCGAACTGACCATATAAATCTACAGGCTCTACAATCCCTGGAATGCAGGAACAGTCGTCAAGCCCGTTGGGCTTATTTCTTTGCACAGTATCAGTTTCACATTCATCACGTTCCTGGAACTCACAATGTAATTGCTGACGCCTTAACTAGGCGCCCGGATTACGAGCCATTGGAGGCCCGTGCCTTTCCAAAAATGTTCCCTGACACAGTGTTTGTCGCCCAAGCCAACTCCCTGCTGGAAAGGTTTCGAGCTGAAACCCCATCCTCTCAATTGTGGAAGGACCACGTTGGAAAGAACCAATGGTCTTTAATTACAAAAGATGGTTACCTCTTCAAAGATAATAGGTCGGCAGTACCCACGAACAAGTTAAGAACCAAGATCATAAACCTTTGTCATGACACCTTCCATTCCAGGCATCGAGGTATTACTTCCACCCTTCATCATATTCAGAGACAATTCTGGTGGCCTAACATGAAGGATGACGTAAAGGCGTATGTCCAAGCCTGCCCAGTCTGCAGTCAGAATAAGTCAGATAATAGGAAACCTGCTGGTCTTCTCCATCAACCTACATTGCCAGATCCTCCTTGGGAAATAATCGCTACCGATTTTATCGTAGAGCTACCCCCTTCCAAAGGATTTAACACCATAATGTTTACCATCGACCTGTTCACTCACATGGCTCATTTCACCCCATTCCATAAGTTACCTTCAGCCCAGGAAATGGCAGGTATATTTCTGAAACACATCTTCAGATTACACGGACTACCCTCCAAGATCATTTTAGACAGTGGTCCTCAATACATCTCACAGTTCTGGAAACACCTATGCCACATGCTGGGCATCCAACGTGCCTTGGCTTCAGGTTACCACCCTCAAACCAATGGGATTACAGAGCGAGTGAATCAGGCCTTAGAACAATATTTGCGCTGCTTTTCAGCCAAAGTCCTGGATGATTGGTCAATCTTGATTCAAGTGGCAGAATTTGCTTATAACAATTCTTATCACTCAGCCATTAAGACAAGCCCCTTCTTCTGTAGTCAAGGTTTTCATCCATCGGTGCTACCATCCATTCTACCTCATGCCATCCCGGTTCCATCGGTTGATTCCTGGATTGAAAGGTTGGTCACCTCGCAAAGGGATGCTAAAGAACATTTGAAAAAGGCCTGGATGGATGTCAAAAGACATGCTGATGCCAGACGGAGACCTGCCCCTGTCTATGGGATCGGTGACAAGGTCTGACTGTCATCAAAACTACTACCTCGACATCTACATCCTAATAAATTGGCCCCCAAATTCTATGGGCCATTTCCTATCAAGGAGGTCATCAATCAAGTGGCGTATCGACTCCAGTTACCAGACTACTGGAGAAAGATTCATCCTGTCTTTCACACTTCCCTGCTCAAACCTTATCTTTCATCCACTAGGTCAACTCGCTGACCCAATCAGGTGCTAGTCAACAAGCAGACTGAATTCGAGGTCTCCAGGATTTGCGACTCTAGATATAGAAGAGGTCGACTTCAGTACCTAGTGGAATGGAAAGGATATCCTCCCAGCGAAGGAACTTGGGAACCTGTCTCCAACATGAATGCCCTCGCCTAGTGCGGAAATTCCATTTGACTCACCCAGGCAAGGCCGGTGGATCGGCGCTTAAAAGGGGGCATGCTGTCATGAACCGCCACTCGCGCCCCTTCTGGACTTCCTGGTCCATGATGCATCGTACCACCGGGTGGTGTTCTTCTCAACATGGCCGCTACATCAATCATGCTGCGCTCCAGCGTTTACGCCGGTGCGATGGACTCCTACAAAAAGGACACGCCCCCGCGGCGCTCCACGTCTCAACACTCTTGTACTAGTTAGCGGCTAGTGTGCCTTGCGTTCCTTCCTCGTATCACTTTTTCCGATACTTTAATCCTTCTCCCCTTCATTCCCCGCCCCCGGAGCGGTTACTCCTCTTCCAGGTCTATCGCTCCTTCCTTCCTGGCTCCCTTCTTTGCTCCGTGCATAAACCCTGCTTGTTTAGCTTACGAACAGCAACTTCCTTCCTGGTTCTGCGCTTATTCCTGAACATAGTCTACCCTTGCTTCCCGGAATCCTGAACTCTTCCTCTGTCTCCATCCCCGTTCCACGCTGGATATAGAGGACCACAGGCCGTACATGTTCAAGTCCAGGACTTCTCGGAAATCAGAGAAACCCACAAAGAAGAGAGCGGCGAAGGACAAACAGGTAGGATCGTTGGTTCAGTGTGACATTGTCTCCCAAGCTCTGATTCTCTCTAGATTGGACTACTGTAACAGCCTCTTTCTAAATCTACTTGCCTCCACTCTTCGCCCTTTACAACAAATCCAGAACAGGACTGCGAGACTTGTCCTTGGCCTCAAGCCCTGGGATCATATCTCTCCAGCTCTGAAATCCCTTCATTGGCTCCCTGTGGTTGCAAGGATTACATTTAAAACCCTTTACATTGTCCACAAGGCTTTCTGGGGCCTGGGTCTAAATTACCTTCAACTATCCCTCCATAAATACCTCCCCTCTAGAGCCCTTCGCTCCTCTACCTCCAACTCCCTCAGGGTCAGTCGTTTTTCATAGAAACGAGCGGTGGTAGAGCTTTTTCTTTTTCAGGGGCATCCCTCTGTAACTGCCTACCTGCCACCTTGAAACTTGAGGAGAACCATCTACGGTTCCGGGAGCTCCTCAAGACCTTCCTCTTCGCCTCTGCCTTTGCCCCTCTTCTCCCGTGATGATCTGCTTTCACTCTCAGCAATGCTGCACCTGGCCACCCTCTGCCCATCGGGCCGAGGTACCTGCTCACCCTGCCACCCTCCTGCACTGCCCCTGGGCCACCCCTTGCACTTGGGCCTGTATCTGTACCCATACAGGCCCCCCACTCTTTGTCTGCACTGATCATATACTCCCTATCTAACTAACCTTGCACTTGGCCCTCACAGGCTGCACTACCACCGTATTTATTTATTTACTTATTATTTATCTTGTCCTCTCTTATGCTCTGCACTTTCCAATTTCTCCCCCCTCCCTCCTCACTGGGCCTAGTAAGATTGTTATGTTTGTTCTCTCTCCTGTTCCCCTCCCTTTGCCTGGTCGTGCTCTGAAACACCTGTGTATGAGCGCGATATAAATAAAATATCATATCATATCATTCATCTTATTATTCAGTCACTCAACTACCTCTATGTCAGAATAGACCATAGTGACGTTGTTTTGACTGAATGATGAATCAATTTTGGAACACAAGAATGCAAAAAACTTAGTAACAACAGTATTAACAACTTTATCTGTCATGGGAACCATGGATGGTTTCAGTCTCACATTTTTGGATGTAATGCTCTTACAACCTTGATCCAAGCATTTAGTGAGTTCATATCCCATACTAAAAAATGTAGAGGATTGAGACATAGTGACTTTTGTAAGAATCGGAGAGACAAGGCGTATCACCCACCAGTTCGCACCCTTGGGGTCGCAAGGCAATTCCACCAGTGGTAAATCTTGAGAGGTGATTATTTCCAGGTAGGGGACTTGATGTAATAATTCCAGAACATTTATGAGATATATATATGGACTGGCCGACGTTACATAGAGGTCCAGAATCTTTATCCTGTCAGATTTACCATTGACCTGCTTTAAAGATGACACATTAAAAGGTATCTTTGTCGCCCTCTCGGGAACAGCTGATGTTATTTGTGTAGCATGATCAAAATCTGATTGGTCATAATCTGAACTAATTATAGCCATGCAACCTGGCACATGAATCTCACTTTGCTCCATCATTTTGCTTCCAGTAATTTCCTTGTCCTTCCTTATGGCTTGCCGAAAGCGTCTTTCTTGCTTTGAATTGGTATTGATGACATTTTGCAGTGCAATGATATCTCTCTTACTACCCTTAAGCCATTTGGTCGGGGTGTTTCCTTGCTTTTTCTCACATGTAAGAGGTTTACTAGCAATCAAAACTATTTCAAAACCCTTATCTGTTTCTTGACAAGACATGTTTTCGGAAAAGTGGATCCCAATGCCTGAGTAGCCACAGTAAGTACTACTTCTTTATTGAGCTTGATTTTACATTTCTTAGTGGCTAAACAATTCCACTTCTGGATTTTTTTTTCCCTTCAGAATGCTGTCTGCACTATTGTCTTGATTAGTCTTCGATTCCCTGGCTTGATTCTCGTTCGGCGTAATAGTGTCCGGTATTATTACAGTTGAAGTGGTAAATGCCACCTCAGGCTGTGACTCACTAGTTCTGTTATCCACAAGCAATGGGTCATGTCTGGATAGTAAACCTCTCGATCAGTTTCGTTAAGCCTCATGTAATTATCTGTTGGTCTCTGTGTAAAATACTACAAAACAAGAATAAAGCCTTGAGAAAAGTCAAGAATTCAGGTTCTGATCTAGGTTCAATGCAGGATGTCTCTGAGGTAGTTAAATTAGAGTTACGGCCCCGCGACTAAGCATAGACATTTACAGTGATATGAGTGAGTTTCAGTGTTTTGGACAAACTTGTAGAGGGTATAGTAATTATACCAGGATATTAGCATCCTTTTGTAAACTTAGACATACATGTAAGAGCAGATTATTGTTAATTGGATTTTCACATGATAAGTCAATCTCTGTGCATTCTTTATTAGTGCAAGGAGTCACAATTTGTGACCTGGAGGGCTCGGGAAAGTAATGTCTCTCGAATTGCCCTTCGTTGTAGATTTAAGAAAAGCAGTGATGTTCCCTCTAACTGATCCTTCAAGCCCAATTGTCTCACATATAGAGTTCATAATACCTGTAGCCATAGCATCAGAGGTGTGAGTCACTTTTTTTCCACTCTTCTTTTTCCGGGATTCGACAAACAGCAAGTGCCTGTGTATAAGCAGAGCGATCTTTACTTCGTAATGGATATTTGTGAGATATTGCAGGCATTTCTTGAATAGAACTAACAAAGCAATTCTCATATGGTCAAACAGGCCCCAACAAATTGCAGGTAGACACTTGCCTTATCACCACTGACAGGTGGTAATCGTACCCCTTCACTCTTTCAGGGAGCTTTAATGTTCATGCTTCCCGAGCACCTCAGGACCTCAGCGGACCACGGCAGACCATGCTCCACTCTGCCCCACTCCGCTCCGCAGTGTTTCTGAGCAGATATGACTTTGCTGCACAGTCCGCACACAGTGCTCCACTTCCAACAATCGAAGGACCGGCAGTGGAGAGTGGTGACCGAAGAGCTCTGTCTACAGCCTACAGCATGTGAGAGCTGAATTGCTGTATTGCGCCTTTAATAAGGAGACATCGTTACCTATTTAGCAAAGGACCGGCAAAGGACAGTCTGAGGCAGTCCGAGGAAGGACACGGGCCTCGGCGTATCATCCTCTGTACCCATTGCTCGGGAATCGGCGAGGGAAAACTCACGACCAAGGTTATACACAATGAAAATCAGGTAACTGGTGAGTCCGAGCACCGCTCTGTTATAAAAATAAACAAACAAAAAAAAATGGTGACAAATTGAACTTCCTTCTTTGAACTTGACTGCCGACTGTTGCGTGCTACAACAGCGTTCTGCTGTAAATGGAACTTGTGCATTCATTGTTTCAGAAAGAGTCTCGCTCTTAAACAACTGCCATAAATTGAATTTGCTTGCTTAAATTTGACTGCCATAGCTGAGTACCTTAACAGGGTCCCGCTTTAAGAACGTGCCCACTATCATGAGCTCCAAACTGCGAAGCGGTAAACTCTTTATAACAGACAAGGCAGCGCTGAGGGACCATCAAGAGCTTGGAGGGTGGAGTGATGTGAGTTTAGAGCCTCTGGATAAGGTGTCCCCCCCCTTTTAATTGGACTAAGTATGCCCCTGACAACACCCCTAAAAGCTCACACGGAAATCAGCTGCCCCTTGGGGTCCACAAGTGAAAGAGGGACGAGGTGGTCTCACAAAATAGTACCAACAACACAAGCAATTGGAGAAATTGAAAATTTCGATTACCAACGCACCTAGAGCAAGTTACTTTCTCAAGCCCGGAACTTCTATCAAGAAGCAACAATTTTGAGCCCGGACTCCATACCCAACCGACTGTCTTTTTGGAGGTGATAGAAGCAATAGGGCGGCCCACTAAGTCTAATGAAAAAGAGGCTGGACATCATTTAACCATGGCTGACCAGAGTGTACTGGATCAATCCTTTGAAAGGCAGTGTAATGACATGAAGGGCATATTGGAACGCCCTTATCGCGCTATCCATAGAGAGAGCAACTTAATGTCGCATCCATCTGAAAGGCCGCTAAATGACTTAAATCCCCAATTGAGTCCTCTAACTAGCTTCACAGACAAAGAATAAATGAGAACTTTTTCACATCTAAAAATATCACCCTGAGGGGGGACTCAAAAATCATGCAGCAAACGGACACTCTAGGCACAGCCTCAATCTCAGCATTGCATTTGGTGCTGGAATCACTACTCTGCCTGTATGACAATGTTGGGGAAATTGCCCAGGGAAATGCCCACAAACTCATTACCTTGGAACAGGGAATTAATCAGTTGCTGTCGTATCACCTGGACACTACACCTAATAAGTTAGTCTCGTCCTGCACCGGGAAACTGAAGACAAGGTCTTGGAGAGAAACTCAGAAACAATTGCCTGAGTTAAAACAAACTACTACCCCGCGGGGGTGAGGGTGGGGATCAGCCATGGACGTTCGAACCAGACCTCGAGATTCAAGAGTGTATAGAATCCTATGAGTCGCCCGACTCACCCTCGCCACTTGTTGACTTGTGCGAACAGCAGCACGCACCCTGTATGGAAAAAACAGGGCAAGGAGAGAAGTAGCTGGATTCCACAACACATGACCAAACTGTTACATCTAGCCACAACCCAGATCAAGAGGGTTGGGTAAAAGTCTCAAGGAGAAAAAGGAAAACTAAAGCTCAAAACAAAAAAACAAAACATTTACCAGCAGAACAACTCAAGAAAATGTGTGGAGGCCCTAACTCTAGAGGAACAGGCAACCAACACATCCCTAAAAAAGGCCTAAAAAACAAAGAAGGTGCTAAAGGAAAAGTAACAAACCGAGCCACCAAAAAAAACCAAGCAAAAATGACTTTTTTCTTGGGTAATCCGGAGATGCACATGGCAGAGGCTCGATCCCTGGCAACACCCCGCTCTGGAGGCGACCTGTATGGGTGTAAATGCTGAAGCAGGAAAAGGCTCTCTGGAAGTTCAGCCACAACAACTGCAGCTGATATTGAATTCGGCAGGTGAAATAAATCCTGCTCCTGACAACAACCCACTGTCTGTAATTATGGGTGATGAAGCCTCACCTGACTGTGGTCCAGAAATAACACAAGAGCAAAGCAAAAAGGACAAACAGATCTTCCAAGGCACGGAAATGGTGGAAAACTGACATTAAAGAAAATGGAAATCTTTATATGAAAAGGGGGCAAATGATTAACGGTTTCCACGCGGTGTCTCAGCTAAGAACACTACGCTGAGATGACATCTCAAGAGTGCCCTTCCTGAAAAAGGGCGCTGAGAGGTTGGTCTGTTTCTTTGCCTCGAACTTGATTTCCCAAATGGTCTGGAATAATCGAGATGCCCTAAAGACCTTGCGCTTTCAGTTGGAGGAACTTTCATCACAAAAAGAAATTGGACCCTTTTTGAGTCTGATCCAACAGACGGAAATGAAAACATAGCAACCACGGGAAATGGCAGGAGCTACAGGGGAGCCAAACAACATTCGGGATGAAGGGGCTTGTGTGGAAGGTGCCTACGAAATATTCAAGAGAGCATAGTCCAACCGGCAGCAATTATTGTTTTTTAACCTTTCTTATTGATTTTCAACACAATTAAACCAATCAACAACATCTAGCCCGAATGAACCCCTTCTCCCAACCTGCCATACCCAACGTTAGAGCTATACATGTTTACATACAACCGGATTTTGGAGTTCCAATTGCTTCTATGACTTTATACTTTACACTGGGCCTCATTACGACCCTGGCGGTAAGGGGTTTACGCCAGCGTTAGCTGCGCCGACCCCTTACCGCCAATTACGAGGTCCCCTAGCGCCATGGTGCTTTTAACACCTGCTTTTAGCAGGTGTTAAAATCCATGGCGCTAAGGGACCATGGAGTTAATTACGCCACCGTAATTTACGGTGGCGTAATTAACGCCTTCCCCACTCCCATTATGCCCTATGGGGCAAAAATGGGAATGGGGAAGGGTAAATGGGGATTGGGGACTTACCGCCCCGCCAAGGTCGGAATGGGGCGGTAAGTCCGCCAACCACCATGGCGTAAACGTAGTTTACGCCATGGTGGTAAAGTCACGGCCCAGGCGGTAACTTACCGCCTGGGTCGTAATGAGGCCCACTGTCTCTTAAGTCCCATTCTCTCTCCAGCTTGCTTTCTGCCGAGTCTTTCCCAGATATTTCAGTTCCAAGAAAGTTCTCATAATCGCCACCCTATTTCCCTGGGTCTCGTCACACCCTGTGATTGTGAGGTGGAGTCCCACTCTCCCACCTGTTTTTTTTAAATTTAGGAAGGTTGTCCTTCCTCTGCCAGGGAGGCTTGTTTCCAATCTGCAGAGTATTGTCTGAAGGGGGTCCAGTAGTTGATAGGTCTGCTGTTGTCTGGAAGAGACTGTGCAAATCTGTTTTCCCTTTGTTCGCAGGAGTTCATGAACTCTAGCCATCTGGCGAGCACGGATCGTTTACCCCATGATCTGGCATTGAGGTATCTTGCTGTTACCGAGGCCATCCCTATGAGTTTCTTTTCCGGTCGGCGCCCTTTTCCTATCAGCGCTAAGAGCCACAGTTCTGGTGTGTAAGCCCATTTTGTCGAGATCATTGTGGGCATGGCTTCCTCTATCCCCCTCCAGAAGGGATGGATAAGGGGACATACCCATATTACGTGATAGAAGTTCTCGGCCTCAGCATTGCATCATGCACACGTGGAGGATCTATCGGGTATGTACTATGTAGTTTGGCAACAGAGTGGTAGACCTGGTGGAGGAATTCGTAATGGATAAGTCTGAACTGGCTATTCAAATATACCTTGCGAGTTTGCATTCCTATGAGTCTCCAATTCTCTTTGCTAATTATCCTGGTCAGGGCCTCCTCCCAGCGGGCCATGTACCTCAGATCATATGCCTTTTTCTTACTCCTGGCCATTTTGTATATGGTTGAAACCAGTTTTTTGGGGGATAGTGATTGTAGCACATAGTGTAGAATGGGATGGGTGTTGGGGGCCAACGGGAATTCGGGCCATTTAGGTCTCAGTACTTCCCTGATCCTGTAGTACAAAAGCAAGGTTTATGCTGACTAGTTCCCCTTAGCTTGCAGGGCTTCCCATGGCATAAACTTTCCATCTTGTACTAAGTCACCCATTGATAGTATCCCCAGCTTCTGAAAGTGGATGTGGAATGTCCTCTCATATGTAAGCGGGATCCCTTGTACATTGTATATTGGAAGGGCTGGGGAGTATGTTGTCTCTGAGTCAGTCCACCTGATCATCTGCATGTCACTGCTGTGGGTTGTACCTCCGACGAGGCACCTTCATAGGGGCTCCCCACAACTTCCCCACTAGATTGTTCGCGTTAGCAACCTCTTTCGCCAGGATAGAGTGTGGGGAGTCCAGGGTCTAGGTACTCCAGTTCGCTATGTACTGTATCTGAGCTGCTAGGTAGTATTGGTGTAGGTCTGGTACTCCAGCCCGCCCTGTTCATATGGAGCGGTGAGGTTGTCGTACGATATTCTAGCATGTTTGCCCGCCCAAGCCAGCCTGATCATGAAGCTTTTGATGCGGGCCCAGAGGCTTTGCGGGGGGCCAAATGGGGACATTATTGAATATGTAGAGCAATTTAGGGAGTATGACCATTTTGGCTAATGCCATACACGCTGCTTGTTATATGGGTAGTAATATACAGGATTCTACTTTGTGTTCCAGCTGGCTCTGTGTTTTTGTGTAGTTACCCGCGTACAGTCCCTCTATCGTGGTGGTTACTAGGACTCCCAGATAGCTCATATCCTGGGTGCACCAGCAGAAATCTGGTCCAATATCTATCAGTTGCACCTTTGGGGTCAGGGGTAATACCTCGGATTTGTTCCAGTTAATCCGAAGTCCTGAGAGAGCTCCGAAATTTGCTTATCTCGTGCCAACGGGAAGATTTTCCCTGGGGTGTTTAATGCATAACAGGATATCATCAGTGTATAATGAAATAATATTAAGGTAAGATTTTATTCTTACACCACGGTGTGCACGTAGCTCCCTAATGTGACAGGCAAATGGTTCCATCACTAGCGCAAACTGTATCAGGGAGAAGGGGCAGCCCTTTCGTGTGCCTCTGGTAGGGTAAATGTATTCTGATGTTATCCGGTTTGTGTACACTGTGGCCCCGTGGGCTGTGTTTAGGAGTCAAATCCATCTAATAAACGTAAGCCCCACCCCCGAGCGTTGGAGCACTTCGAACAGGAAGGGCCATTCGAAGGAGTCAAAGGCTTTTTCAGCATCCAGCGGTGCTATTACTTCAGGGTTTACATTATGCATGAGTTCAAATAGACGTCTGAGATTATGTTGCGTTGATCGTCCTGGAATAAAGCCTGCATCGTCCGGGAGGACTAGTGCTGGGATGTGTGGGAGTAGCCTTTCTGCCAGTATTTTCGCAAGGATTATATTGTCGATATTAATTAGTGACAATGGTCTGTATGATGCGCATTTGTGGGGGGCTTTCTCGGGTTTGAGGAGTACAGTGACTATTGCTGTTCTTGTGTTTTCCGGGAGGGTACCGGTTCTTAAAGCGTTCTCATACATGGCTCATAGGGAAGGGAGGATGTTCTCCAGGTAAGCTTTATAAAATTCTGCGGTTATGCTGTCATTTCCAGGAGCTTTACCATTCGGGAGGGATGAAACCACCCATTTAGCTCTCCCCCCTGTTCAGGGTCTATCCAGCCCAGGGCCACCTCGTCTGGGTATTGCATCATTGTGTCATGCCCCGCTGTTACTTGGGATGAGTATAACTGCTCGTAGCATCCCCAGAAGATTTTATTGATCCCTGCCAGGTCTTTAACGAGCTGGCCAGTATGGACCTCGACTTCCATTATAGGGGAGAGTTGTCGTTCCTGTTTTAATATAAAGCCCAGGCTGGTGTTTTACTGGGGCGGTCTCCCTCACAGTACCTAGCTGCGGCTATCGGGTCCCCTTTGACTCTCACGTATGTCTTCTGAGTCCCTGGTCCCTTGTCTATTTTCCAGGTCTTTGATAGTACGCTCTGTTTTACCCATGGACCTATGTAGGTATTTTAATAGCCCCCCTTCCTTGGATATACAGCAACCTCTCATATATACCTTAAACGCCCCCCAAATAAAGTCTGGATCGGGGCCTGAGTCCGTATTGGCTGTGAAGTATGTCTGTATATCGTGGCCTATTTCTACTCGGAATGCCCTGTCTTCTAAGGCTGCAGCCCTGAACCTCCATTGCGATTGTCTAGGGGAGCTCGCGTGGACAGTGAGGCGGACCAAGATCCGGGAGTGATCAGAGAATATGCGGGGAGAATGATCACTTCAACCACGTTTCTGGCTGTGGCGGAATTGGCCATGATGTAGTCAATGCGTGACGCGGTGCCATGCAAGTCTGAATAGAAGGTGTATTCTTTATCGGTTGGGGGCATATCGTGCCAGATGTCTTGTAGGTCATGATACTCTGCTATAGTGGGCCGGGTCTGGGCTGTACGCGGGAGCGTTTGCTGTATAGTAGAGGACCTGTCTAATTTCAGCGTAAGGGCCATGTTAAAGTCCCCCACCCATATGACTTCGAACCCCGGGAACTTGTGTATGTGACTGGCACTTCTATGAAAAAACTTGGGGGAGTCGGTGTTGGGAGCGTAGACATTTATCAATAGGATTTTTGACCCTCGTATTTACCCAGCAAGAATCAGGCATCTCCCCTCCTCATCACCTATTCTCTCGTGTAGTTTGAACTCTAGGGAGTTGTGCATATAGATTGCCACACCCCTGTAGTGTGTTGTGAAAGAGGAGCTGTATCTGTGTATCCCCCATCCTCGAGTCCAGGCAGGGGAGCCTCACAGGCCAGGTGTGTACATAATATATTCACTCTATGATTCCTGCTGTAGTTTGCAATCAATCGGTATCTTTTCCGGTTGGTGAAGCCATGCATATTCCAGGACATTATTGACACCAAGCTATTCACTCCCCCTGCTGAGATTGACTCGCCTGTTGTGTAATTGTATGGAATTGCGATTCGATGTCTGTAATTATTTGCGCTCTCACTGTGCATGATTTCACCTGGCTCACCGTATAGACTATCTGTATGTATATAGTAGAACTCCTTTGTGTATGTGTCAACGTATCATTACCCCCAGTCCCCATGTCACAAAGCTCGTGCCATACCCCCTTCTTCACACCCCTGACTCCCCCCCCTACCCACCATGCCAGAAACCATAACCTACCGGCTCCCTACTCTTCTCCCTCCCATAACTTCCCCAAAACAACATTTCCAAACTTGACTGCAGTGTTTTCAGAGAATGGGGTGCTGAGGGCAGTCGGAACACTCCATATGGTGGCGACCTTCATCTCGTGGTCCCCGCTACCGATCTGCGCCCCACGGGCTCTAGCATTTAGGCCCCAGTACCGGTAATATTTGAATCACTTGTAAAGGATATTGCAGTGGCATTCAGGATTAGTGTCTGGGTGACTCTCCCGGGTCTGGGATGTTCGTGACGAAGCGCTCTACTGCTTCTGGGGAGGTAAAGAACATTGCCGAGCTATTATGCTGTATCCGCAATTTTGCCGGGTACATCATTGAGTATCGTAGATCTTTTTTTCGCCGGATGTTTTTGGCTGCTTGGAATGTCTTTCGCTGTTCTTGAACAGCCAAGCAGATGTTCAGGTACTTTTTCTCTCTTGCTCTACGTAGTATGGTATCCCTGTCTCTGTAGCCGAATATTCTGGCTATGATAGGCCGTTCCGGTGCTCCAGGGGGCGGTTGAGCTGCCAGTGATCGGTGGGCTCTCTCCACCATGTATATGCTGGTCACGGGGGGGGGGTTCTCTAGGATTCCACAAACTTCTCCATGTTGTCTATCTGTGTGGAGTCCGGTACCCCCAGTATGCGGATGTTGTTGCGTCCTGAGTGCCCCTCCAGATCCTCGTTCTTTGCAATCACTTTTTTGACTGTTTGTTGCAGGTCTATCATTTCACATTGCAGTAGCTCAATCTTTTCCTCGCCCTCTCCTATTCTCTGTTCTGCATCGGTCATACGTCCGCAGAGTTTGTCGATTTGTGTCGCAGATATGTCAACCTTGCATGTAAGGACATCTTTCTTAGCTCCCAAGTTATCTGTGCTGTTCTTCAATCAAAGCAGCGTCTGGTTCAGGGCGGACATGTCGACTTGGGCCGTTGTTTGGGGCTGTTGGTGGGGTGTAGGGGGCTGTGCTTGATCCGCTTGAGACAACTGGTTCAATTTTCGCTTGTTTTTTGGGGTTGACCATTCTATCGCTGCAATTGTGCTTCGGGCTCCCCACCGGGCAGCGGTCTGATCTTGTGGTGTGCTGTGGTTATGGTCACTTCTGCTTCTCAGACCATCCAGGGTGTTGTCCACTCCTATGGGCTGGGTGTTCCAGTTATTGCTGGGTGTTTCTGTTCTGGGTATTGTCCCTCCTGCTTGCGTACCAGGTGTCCCTCGCCCAGCCTTTGCATGGTCTTCCGAGCTGATCTGGAGTGGATCAGTTACCAGGGCTGGTCTCAGTGCTACGGTGCCTTAGGGGACCATGACTGTTCCCAGTGCATCCCCAGAGCTGTGAAGCACGGCTTTTTACATTGGAGTTTCTCCCTCTGCTCCAGTGCACCTGGTGGAGAGCGAGCCTGGCAGTGGGGGTACTGGGTCAGTCCACGGGGGAAGGCTTTTTGTTCAGCCGCTCCTGGCTGTTGCTTGTTTCACACTGTCGTCTCCTCCACTCTGACCAAGTCTTTTGTGATGCCCTATATGAATGGCTTGGGTCTCCCGGGTCCCGCCCTGGGGGCACTCATAGGATAGGGGAGTCGAGAGTTGTTACTGCAGGGGGTTCAGTTGTCCGAGGTGGGTTTCACAGCCCCTGTTGAAGCGGTCTGATGGGGGGTGCGTTTCCCATGGCAGAGCTTCCAGCACCTTGCGTGAAGTTCGAGTGTGCGCAACGATTCTCTGTCAGTTTCTGGTAATATCTGGAAAGCCAATCTTTTGTGTTGCCGCCGAGGCGCCTTCCCACTCTGTACCCATGCAGTGTGTCCAGAGGGGAGCTCTCCCCTGCTCGGTGCGGGAGTGATGCAATGTTATCCGTTCTTACAGCGGCAGTGAGGAGTGATGATTGCCCTGTTTATTCCAGGCGTGTGTTCCGCTGATATGGATGGGCTATGTTGGGGGGATCTCCTAGGCTGGGTTATGCTGCGGGATCCCCTCTCCTTAAGGAGCTCGTGTGGTCTTAGCTGGTATCAGTGCTGTTGGGGTGTTTATGTTAAAAGCAGAGGATTGTCACTCTTGGGAGGCTGTTCCCGACTCGGGAGTTGTTCCTGCATTTACTTGGAGGGCACCCCCACTTGATATATGCAGAGTTTCTAGTCTCCTGCCACGTCCCGCAATGGGGGTAGCTCACCTTCTCATTCTCGGTGATGTCTGGACAGAAGTAATGCCTTAGTTTGGCTGGCCCGTTGCTGTGTTCGAGTTCCCGGGTGGGCCAGTGCAGGCGTGTGTCGAGGTTGCACAATCGCTGCTGCTGCTGTTGTTATAGTCCCTGACTGACTGCTTATATTCCTGCAAGTGTTGAGGGAGGTGTCATCTGGTTTCACTGATGCAATCCCGCTGCTGGAGCCTCATGAGGGCTGGTGCTGTCTCTCCTGCGGGGTGTGTGGTCACTGGGCAGGGCGCCCTTCCCCCACTCTCACAGCCTGCAGCACGGTCCACTGAGGGTATAATGCCACTCTGGGCTCTCAAATCGCATCACCACTGCGTCCCGGGGTGCTCTGAATCATTGGGAGCATGCTCCTTCAGTGTTAAGGGGTAAACAGGATTGTGGGATGGAGGATTTTGGAGAGGATTTGTCAGTCGACGGCGGAGGTTTTCAGAGGGCAGCCATCTTGGACCGTTGTACAACAATGCCCTCTCCCCCCACTGGCAGCAACTTTGAGCAACCTTACATCGCATTACAGTCTTGGAACACCCGTGGGTTCCATAACCGAACGGGAAGATTCATGGCTGCTTTTAGAGCAACAAATGTGATGCTACTGCAGGAAACTATGGCAGTGGATAGTTTTGAAATGGTAGGTTACTCAACCTCAGTTCTCACATACCTCCAGTTTGGCCTTTGACATGACCCACCACCAAGGACATTGCCTCTCTATGAGTTAATCAGCAAATAATCTGGCCTTTACATTAGATGGGTTGCTTTCCTTTACCCCTCAAATTGTCTCACAAAGTGGAGGTTGCAAGAGCAATGATGCTTGGGCATCTCCATTACAGCAATGGCTTGCACTTGAGTCTCCCTGAAGGCGTAGTACACCAGATATGAGTACTCCAAAATAGACTGATATTCGGCCCATATCATGCCAAACCTCATATCCCTGCATTGACTACCTGCAGAAAGGCAGATTGCCTTCACAACTCTGTATACCATTCACTGAGCCTATTGGGAAGTTGGACCAAAGAAAAACGATCAATCACTAGCCGCTCAGACTTCTACGGTCTGATAACTCCTTCTGCCTCATGTCAGTCCGGCCCTGGAAAAATAGGTTTTGGGGAAAAGTTACTAAAGACAGCTGGTGATACTCTATGGAAAAACCTTCCTGTCCTTCAGAGAGCCTTGGACAACCATCTCCTATTCCGAAATGCTTGAAGACGTTCCTTTTTCAGCACTTTCACCTCATGAAACCTATTGCCAGATGCTAGGAGTGCTTTATTGACTCTAATATCTGTCTGCCTTTGCTATGTTGCACTTATGCCCTGAACCCTAAATGCTGGTTTCATGACAGCGTTGCTCTGTCTGCACTTATTTGCGCTTGTTATAAAAGGTTATTCTCAAATGCCTTGTACTGGTTTTCTGATTTTCCCACATGATTGGCATTTAACTGTTCCTAAATGTTCCAAGGATTTGAAGATTGAGACCCCTATTTCCAAACCTTTACCCAACCTTTTTCCTTCCTTTTCAGTTGGAGCCCTATGAAGTGACTGCGTTTATGTCTGGCACCTTATAAAACAACAATAACTATATAAAATAATATCTGCCACCTCAGCCTGAAGTGGAGACTACCAGTGGCTCTTTTGGTGGTCAATCACCCTCCACAGGTACCGCTCTTGGGGGGGCCTCTTAAGGGAATTGAGTGCCTTGGTCAAACCATCAGACCCTAACATGGGGGCCGGGCAGGTGAAACTGCACAAGTAAACATTTTTGTTCCCAAAATGGTAGTGCCAGGGTCTTTGCTTCTGGAGAGCGTCAGCAGTCACACATAGCTTCATGTATTCATACTTCTTGACACTCACACTTCCCAGTCACATGTTACGTCACCTCAAATGCAATGAACATTCATATACAAAGCATACCATAAGTTTGTCTAGATCCCACCATTCATTCTACAAAGTTGCATATCACATATGTAGGACCTAACCTGACGGGCCCACGTGTAGCTATGCAAGACTCTCTGGCCCAGGAGGTGCTGACAGAATGCCAGACCTGTAAGACACAGGCTTCAATCCCTTACCAGCCAAGTAAATGGGAACACACGCAGACCCCAGACAGTCACCAGGGGGCACAGTGGTTACTACACTCATCATTAGCATTCACACCTCGAGTACTGCTGTTGTAGCGGCAGGGACACTCTTAGTTGTCACTCCAATTACCATCACAGAGACACGAAGGCCCATCAAAGACTCGCAAGCGCAAGAACGAAAGACTCAGCTATGGGTCAAAGTTTCTGTCTTTATTATCTAACAAAACAACAGGGATCCCTCTAGAAAAACATACATTTGCCAGGGTTCTCATCTTCAGGGTGTGTGTCACCCAGGTTTATCCAGGTGTGATGCCACAAAACTAAGCTCTGTCCCCGAAACCTATCAGGCATTCACAATGGTTAGTTTAGGCAAACTAAGTATAAGTTCTGTGAGGGTTAATTCTACTAATGGATAGCTATATCTGGTGGCTCCTCCTGGGACCACCTCTACATGTTTCAATTTCAATCTTTCAGGGTCGCAGGGAACCCATTGGCTCCTACAACATATTATATGTTCATGTGAAAGGTGACTCTGGATTGGGCAGAATGGCTCCTCCCAGCCCTGGGACCAAGGAAAGTTACCAGGCTTAGTGTACCTTGTCAAGGTAATGAGAATGAACATGGGGGAGCTGCATGTTGCCTAATGTTGCCACCTAAGTCTGGGAGAGTGCATTCAATTGGCAGTTCGAAAGCAACACTTGTATCTTTCCACCTCTGATTTGGTGGGAATAGCTTCTCTCCATAGACCTCCATCCATCTCCATCCACATCCTGCCCTGTTCTTCCTGTTCACATGTGTACAGACCACGAAATGAAGCTCTCTTGCCTGTAATAATGAGGATTTTAGTCTATATTTCTCGAAGGTGGCTTATCGTTTTTGTAACCAGGATATTTCTGTCTCCACTCGTCCCTGGCTGGTGCATCGTTTCTGCTTGCCTCTGGCTGCAGCAATCATGCCATCCCTTCCATGTACTCGAAGCTTGTCTCCACATCCTCATTCATTTCAGTGTGCCTATAGCTTCCATATTTGTCTTCATTGCTTTTCCATGTTAGTGGCAGTCAAGTATATTCAAGCTTGGTATACTTATACTTTTCGTATACTTTGCATTTTGCAAGTTCAGCTTTGGCGAAGAATGTGACTATATACAGAGATATGTATGCATGTCTCGTTATCTACCTGCGTGAGTCGTAAGCAGGTGTTTTGTGTCTATATGCAATAAGCTAATGCATGTTCGTGTAGCTTCGTGAATGGGTGGTTCTGTGCCTTTGGATGGCTATGTACTTCATGTCTAAGTGCGGCTACATCGTGATGTCAGTGATGATGTCATTGATTTCTTGATTTGTGGTCAGTCGACTTGTTCGATTGATGGCATCTCCATCTCCTCCAGATCATCAACTGAGCATGGCCTGAATGGCTTTCTTAGAGAGTAACGTTTCTTACATCTGCGATACATCAACAATGGCAGTGAAGGGCCTAACAGTGAGGTGCATCTTCTGTGTCTCAATCTTCAGACTGAGAGTCATGTGGGGGCCGTAAGGGCCATACTTGGACTTACGTCTTCAATCCCCCCTCTGGTCAATGTGTCGACCACACTACCTACACATCTCTCTTTATTCACTTGTAACTTTGGGAGCCAAACATTTGTTTTCCCTCTGAGATGTCCATTGTATTTTGCATGCTTGTATAAACTCCATGTCAGGTAACTGTAGTTGTCCCCCGGGGTCGCACCAAACCCATTTCCCCCAATAATCACAGGTGTTGAATGGGGACTTGAACACTGTTCCTGCCGGGAACAGAGGACACTGCGTCAGTTGTGATTTCAGGGTATACCTTATCTTTGTCTATTCTTCTTCTTCAGTCTCTAAGTCTATCAATACCTTCATCCATACAGTTTTTTCAGTGTTCTTTTTGCATTGCGTAATGGCTATCCTGATGACACAAAAGGTGAACAAAACTAATACTAGGGCTGCCGCCAGTACCGTCAGTCCATTGGCCATCCATGTTGGTATTCAAGAAAAGATATATCACAGCCAGCCTTTGTCTTTCCCTACAGTATTTGCTTCTGCCTCCACCTTAGCATGCAGCTCTGATAACCGGGTAATAGTCTCTGTCAGGGTTCCATTGTCTTCATCATGGGCAGGAATAAATGTAGAGCAAGAAGATCCGATCTTGGCACAAATGCCTCCCTGCATGGCCATGAGGAGGTCTCAAAAATAAATATTCTTAACAGCCATTAACCTCACTGCTCGGAGCTCTTCCTTGATGACATTGAACCTTTTGATGGTTGAATTTACTTTCTGCATCAGCTCCCAGCGCCTTATTTGGAGCCATTTAGTGTTTTTGCTAGTTTGACTGCTGGAACAATGGATGCGGAAAACATTTATATTCTGTTGAACAGTCTTTGCTCTGGTGGTATAGCATCCAATGCCTCTTCCATTTTGATGATGTATAGTTCCCTCTTTTACTCTAGTCAACCCTACAGGTCTCTCTTCCCTTCTCCTAGCATCCATTCTGGGTATCCATCCGCTTGTATGTCCTTCTGGGGTGCTACCAATGCTGGTGTGATCAACTGTACAAGTGAACATATCCCTCCCCAGTAGTGAGGCAGTTGCCATTATGCTTTTGATCCGCAGGCCTAGTAGTGGTTCATAAACACTGCGGTTCTG
This sequence comes from Ambystoma mexicanum, assembly GCF_040938575.1. Classification (NCBI taxonomy): domain Eukaryota; kingdom Metazoa; phylum Chordata; class Amphibia; order Caudata; family Ambystomatidae; genus Ambystoma; species Ambystoma mexicanum. The sequence continues at coordinate 319,008,720 of NC_090924.1, read as the reverse complement.
ACCTAAATGCCTGGTACCTATGAGATCTGTTTACATTCCTTATTCTCTCCAACCTTTACAAGACCATCATTCTGGAAACATAAAGAAGCACCTTCAAGTGGTATGATGGGCATGGGCCCTGCTTTGTTTTCCACCCATGTGAGCAGTTTTGCACTTGCTTCCCTTTCCTTGAAGTAATTTTCATTTTCCCTTTCCCCTACTTACACTGAAACTGTTAGGAGTGCGCATGCTTTGTTCCCAACCACTCCTTCCTTCCACCCATCTGCTGTGTTTAATTGTCATGATACTAGCATCTGTGGTTGTTCCCAGCATCCTGGAGTTCCTCCTATCTCCCTAGGGGCACGGTAGCTCCTTTCTTGTCACTACCCTTGTTTCTCCCTTTTGCAGGCCTTCATTGATACATTCTATGGTCTTGTCTGCACTCCAGTAATCGTCCATCATATCTTGAGTCTTGATGTAGCTATCTTCATACGGGAACGTCTTACTGGACATCCATCTTAGTGTGGCCCATCTCCCTGCGAACTGTCCTCTTGTGGTGCAGAGTGATAAATGCATGAGGCATTGTGCTCTGGCCTTTGGAATTTCAGTTTCTTCGAACGTCTTGGATGCACTCATGGTATAGGGGATGAGAGAGCAGACGTAATAGCTCTCTCCGGTGGTTTGCTTCCCTACCATGGCCATGTGTTTATACCACATGTTGTTTGAAATCCGGCCCAAATCAGTTAGGTAAGAATTAACCTGGCTGAAGTCTATGTCTGCACTGCGCCTAAGTCTCTTTACCTCCTTAGCAGTGTTTATGACCTGACCAGATATGTCTTATGGATAGGGGTTAAAGGTTGTGCATGCAAAAATAACAGTCTTCATAGAACAAGGAGGGTAAAGAGGTAGAGACAGCAGAAGGCACAAAACATCATGACAATGTTTTGAATTTACATTTCCCATTTTGTTATTGCTGAGTGTGTTCTTGCGTTGCTCCAAGGATCTGTAGAACTCACCTGAAAAGCCTAAATAATGCATGGTTCTGAAGTTAGTATATGTTAGGTTAAGCTCTATGTCTATAGTATTGGGTGAGTGCTGCATAGAGCAATCGCTCCCACACTACACGGATTCTCGAATCACTGAGTAGGCCAATAATGGATGGGTCTCCGCGGGTGAACTTTGGGTAGTTCTGAGATACATCTAGCTGAAAAGCATGAAAAAACTATTGTGGAGGAATCATTCACTCTGTTAATGACTGTATCACAAATCGAATGAAACACACTTGAAAGGACATATGTCAATTAAGGACCATATATATCGGAGAGTCTGTACTTTCCTGATGAATACCTATCGTAAGAAAAAGATAATGTGCCCAATCTAGGTGTGCGTATTGTCCTTCCCTAACTCTTTGGTCCTGGGCTGGGTTAGCCACGGATGTGGTTCTTCGTCTTCGTCTTGTTCTTCTTCTTGCTTCAAATCTTCTTGGTTTGGGCAGAAGGAGGCCTCACGTTGGTAGGGCTTACATCTCCAATGTAATTCCAAACCTTCTTACTGCGAACTTTAACTGCACGGTCTGTGGCCTGCACCAAAATGTATGGCCTGTTGAACCTGGGCTTGTACCAGGGAGGAATGAATTTTCTCAACAGGACAGTGTCCCGAGGGTAAAGTAGTGGTGGTTTCAACAGTCCTTCATTTGTTTCTGGGCTGTTATCTTCTCACTGTTCTTCGACCTCTTACGCCTGAAGTTGGAGAGAAATGAAAGTGGCATTAGCCATCAAAGAAGCAACATATTCGTACATTTAATTTCCAAACATGTCAGTGGAGCATGGGGGTCTGTTAATGCACTAGTGGGAGGAGCTGGGGGAGTCACATGTGCCATCCAGTTACCACCTCATGGGGGTTAAGTGGTGGTCGGTTCTGGGCTTATTGCGCAGTGTGAACAGGGCTAAGGGCAAACAATGGAGCCATCCCTTTTTTAAGGTGGCTTTTATTTTTGCAATCTTTTCTTTGAGCAGGCCGTTGGGGTGCTCACAAACTCTGTTTGCTTGTGGGTGATAGGCAATGGAGAATTTGTGCTGTATCCCCAAAAGAGTTGTGATGTGCAAAACGTTTCATTTATGAAATGACGCCCATTGTCAGAACGCAGGACCTCACACACCCCCCATTGTGGAAATACCTATCTAATGAGGAATTTCACAGGTCTGAGAGCATCAGCGTGTGAGCAGGGGCTGGCTTTGATCCATCAGGAAAATGGGCAAACAACCACTATCATTTAGCGGTAGCCCTGGCACACCGGGATCATGTCTACATAGTCTATGTGGAGGTGTTGGAGGGGTCCAATTGGGTGGGTTATGGCTCCTCTCACTACATGTAAAGTATGGCTAGCAGTGAACATTTTACAGGTGACACCGTTTTCATGAATGCGTCTATATGCTCCACCATGTTAGGACAGAACCACTCTTCCCCAATGTGTGTGGCAAGTACGTCCTTACCCAGATGAGTAGGATAGTGCAATTGCATGAGCGCAATCTGCAGCAATTCTGTTGGAATCACTAGCTTACCTGTGCTCTCCTGTTGTCACAAAGCATCAATAGGGGCTATTGCACATCCCCTTTTCACCCATAATTCTTTCTCCTCTATCAGTGCCCTTCCCTTAAATTCCATGTTCTGCTTGGCTGGCAAGGTATTATATCCTTCCTTTAGAATCATATTGCACACACAAATATGTGTGATCGATGGGGTGTCAAAGTGTGTGATTTCAGAAAAATATGCTGTGCACTTTGCTTCCACATCTGCGGCTTTGTTGCTCTGGTAGACTAGGCCCTCCCCACTCGTGTGGGCCTGGCACTTAACGACTGCTATGGCTGATGGGAGTTGCAGCGCATCTATGAGCCTGCCCAATAGGAGAGGCGCTGCACCAGTGTGCCATCAGCAAGTCAGAAGCCCCTCCTATGCCATTGTGACAGCCCAGAGTGTACTGTAGACATCAAGTAGGCCAAGTGCAAATACACTGTAACTTCCTAGTCCCTGCGTGCTTCTAATGCCATTATGAGAGCCACTAATTTTGCAGCTTGCACTGAAAAATGTGAGGGTAACCTTGCGCTTGCTATTACTTCAGCTGTCACATCCGTTTTATTCCCACCACTGCCATTCCCATATATCTTTCTTGCGTTGTCTGGTCTATCGTTGAAGACCCGTCAATATAAAGCACTTCTCCCCCTCAAGTGGCTTTGCTCCCACTTTGGGAAGGTCGTTATACTGTTCCATGTACGTGGTACAGTCATGTAAGTAGTCTCCCTCCTCTACTGGTTCAGCTAGAAGCGTTGCAGGTTCACAGTCCTGTACCTTACCACCTTTATCGCTGGATTAGAGATAATTACTTCATATCCAGAAGCACTCTGCATGCTCAGCGTACTCTTAAGTCTTTCGAGAATTGCAAAGAGAGCATGTTCCAAGCAAAGCATGGTGCTGCATCCCATGGTAATACTTGCCGACTTTTCTACTGTGAATGCGGCAGCAGCCAGTGCTTGTTTGCATGGATAATGTCCTCTTATCACTCGGTCTAAACATCCATTATCATAGTCCAGTGGCTTGTGCCCTAGGGTATTCTTCTGCGTGACTACCACAGTCTTCACTACTCCATTGGAGTGGGAGAACAGATGGAATTTGCCATGGTAGTCTGGGATCCCTAACACTGTAGCTGTGCATATTACTTTTTTCAGCAGCTCAAATGCTTCAGTCATTTCATGTGTCCATAGCAACTTGCCATCCCCTCACTGTGTCTCCCTGAGTCTGCCTTACAAGGGTCACATATATGTACTATAGTCAAACACCAAGGCTCTGCAATAATTGAAGAGGCCCAAGAACTGCTGTATTTCTCTCACTGTCTTTGACATCGGCTGTCATGATACATCATTTCAGTCCCTTCTGGACTATGTTGTCCATAAGACGCTGCTACACCCCTTCAAAGGTAAATCCAACATGGTTGACGCTAGTGCAGAGCTACCGCTCTAGTGTTTCAAGAAGTTCGCCACTTCCTTGAAAAGAGACACGCCCCCGCAGTGCTGCGTGTCTCAACGCTATCTTTCCCAATTTCGGCGAGTGTTGTCCTGCTTGTTTCCGCTTGTACTGGCTATCGCCTTGTTCCTCACAGGCATTGTTCTAGCCCCTTCTACTCCTCCCACCTTATTACTTGAGCTCCTCCTTCACGGGGCCTCATCGGCCGTAGCGCATATTCCCTTACCTGCTAATTATACGTGTCCTGGTTCCTTCCTGGCTTCCTTCCTCCGGAGAGTCAGAGACTTTATCCTAATCCTTCCTGGAGTTGAACGCATAATTACCATGGCCGGATTCTACCTGCACACTGGTGACTGAGGACATGCGACCGTGTCTTTACAAGACCCGAGCCGTCCGGAAGAAAGAAAAACCCCAGACCAAGACTTCGAAAGATATACGGGTGAGATTCCAGGCTAAGTGTTACAGTTTGAGACGCCAAGGATTGAATATTGATGCTAATATGAAAGCCGCGATTCAGGACCTCATGAGAGGCATGCAAGAACTGACAACTGAAGTTCAGAACCTTAAAGCCGAAAATGCAGCATTGAAACAACTTGTGCTCTCCAGAGATTCGCCGTTCCAGGAAAGTGCCATGGTAGGGGGTATTGTGGATAAATATGATGGAAACACCAAGGCACTGCGTTCCTTCCTTGATTCATGTTTAGTGCACTTTACTTTCAAACCATACTATTTCTCAACATCCAGGGCCAAAGAGGGATTCATAATCTCCCACCTTTCAGGAAACGCATTGGCATGGGCAGCTCCCTTAGTAAAGTCAGGGGACCCACTCCTGGACAACTATGAAAGATTTGTGGATGCATTTAAAACCGTGTTTGACAGACCTGAACAGGTATACAGTGCCCAAGAGAAATCATTGGGATTTCAACAAGGTACTCATGATATGTTGTCCTACGTCACCCATTTCAAACAATAGGCCAAGGAGGCTGATTGGACTTCAGAAGCCTGTTTTACTTTGTTTCATCGTGGATTGAATGACGAGATCAAGGATGAACGTGCCCGGGTGGCCCGCCCAAGTTCCTTTCAGGCTTTATTGGATTTGTCTTTGCAAATCGATTTTCGCATCCAGGAAAGAAAGGCTCAAAAGAAAAGAACACGTTTCTTGCCAGCAAGAGCCCCCTTGGATTATCCCAGTCCTAAGGAGACAGCTTCTACTCTTCCGCCGGATCCTGAGCCAATGCAACTTGGTTCCTTACGGGGACCCATTTCTTCACAAGAAAGGACTCGAAGAATCAATACTGGACTTTGCATGTATTGTGCTTCTGACAAACACCTTGTAAGAAATTGCCCGATAGCTCCACCTCGGCGTTCGGGAAACGCCATCCCCTGATCTTGATCAGAGCCCAGCTTCGGGAGAAAGGTACGTGCTCCAAGTCTTCTCCAAGCAAAACCAGTCAACCCACAAATAGCTTGGTGATTCTTCAGGTGTCCCTCTCAATTACCAATAAGGAAAAGTACCCCGTCCTGGCCCTGGTAGTTTGCGGAGCAACGGGCATATTCCTTGACCACAGTTGGGCTCTGAAACACCATATTCCCCGAAAGCCCATGAATATCATACAGGCAGTCGAAGGAATAGATGGGGAAACCATTATCTTCAGGGCCCATAACTCAACAAACCACGGAATTGCTACTACCAATAAACAATCATCAGGAGACTCTGCACTTCGACATAATAAAAGCTGCGCATTACCCGATGGTGCTAGGCATGCCTTGGCTTCAAAGACACAATCCATATATCAACTGAGCAGCAGGTTCCTTGTTCCTAGGATCAGAATATTGTCTCTCACATTGCCTGTTCCAGGGAATGCAACCCCTTTTCTCAGAAGACCTGGAATCCAAGGAATCGTCCATTAGTGTGTCTAATGTAATCCAGGTAGCTGAGTCTTATCAACAATTCTTGGATGTGTTCTCATCAGATCGTTCAAGCATTACCTCCCCATCGACCTGAAGATTGTGCCATTGAAACTGACGATTCTGCAGTCATACCATTTAGAAGGATGTTCATACTTTCGGAACCTGAGAGTGAGTGAATATGTGGACACAAGTCTTTCCAACAGCACCATTAGCCCTTCTTAATCACCTGCAGGGGCGTCCTAATTCCTTGTTCCGAAGAAAGATACCAAGGAACTTCGACCCTGCCTGGACTATCGGGGTCTCAATCAATGCACTCGAAGAACCGTTATCCGTTGCCACTCATCTCAGACATCCTTGAAGCAGTCCGCAGAGCTGTTATTTTTACCACACTTGATCTCCGGGACGCGTATCATCTGATTCGAATAAGAGAAGGCGATGAGTGGAAAACTTCCTTCAGGACACCTTTCGGCCATTTCGAGTACCTAGTGATGCCATTCGGTTTATCGAACGCTCCAGCAGTCTTTCAGCGTTTCATAGAAAGAGTATTCTCAGACATGCTTTTCCTTTTTGTTATCATTTATCTGGACGACATCCTGGTCTATTCCAAGAATACTGCACTACATCAAGAACATGTGTCTCTGGTCTTACAACGTTTACGAGAGAATAATCTACTGGCTAAGCCAGAGAAAAGCATTTTTCATGTTCCTACTGATCGTTATCTGGGATTCGTCCTAGGTCCTCAAGGAATTGAAATGGATCCTGCCAAGGTCAACTCATTCCTCTCGTGGCCGACTTCCACATCAGTAAAACAAATACAATCCTTCCTGGGACTTGCAAACTTTTATCAGAAATTAATTCTTACCTTTTATGCTATTGTGCAGCCATAGTTGCATTACTGAAGAAAGATGTTCCTTTCAACTGGAGAAAAGACCAAGAATCTGCTTTCCACAAGTTAAAACAAAGTTTTACCCAAGGACCCATCCTGGCTCAACCTGACATTGACAAACCCTTCCTGGTGGAAACCGATGCCTCAGATTACGACATAGGGGCTGTACTGAAACAGGAATCTGAAGACAAAAAAAGAACATCCATAGCTTATCTGTCTCGTACTCTGAATCCCAGTGAAACACATTACTCTGTGTTGGAGAAATATTTGCCTGCCACCCGTCGGGCTTTTACCGAATGGCGTCATTTGCTCTTGGGTGCCAAATATCCAATTGAAGTTTGGACTGGTCATCGGAATTTACAGGTCCTTCAGTCCTTGGAGTATAGAAATAGTCGTCAGGCTTGCTGGGACTTCTTTTCTGCTCAATACCAGTTTCAGATACACCGTGTTCCAGGAAGAACCAACATTATTGCTGACGCTCTATCCAGACGGCCTGACTATGAACCTGAAGAAACCTGTGCCCTTCAAAAGATGTTTCCCGATTCCGTCTTTATTGCCCAGGCCGATACTTTATTGGATAACATCCACACAGAAACTCCACTTTCGGATCTATGGAAGGAATACCTTAAGACGAACAGATGGGTATTTTTGACTAAAGACGGTTACCTCTTCAAGGACAAGCGCCTAGTGGTACCTACACAAGAACTGAGATTGAAGATAATAACTCTCTGTCATGATACCTTCCATTCAGGACATCAGGGAATTTCAGCAACTCTTAAACTCATTCAAAGGAACATTTGGTGGCCCAGAATGGCCGAAGATATAAAAGCATACATCCAAGCCTGCGCTGTCTGTAGTCAGAATAAGTGTGACAATAAGAAACCAACAGGTCTTCTGTATCAACCTGCCTTACCGGACCGACCTTGGGAGACTATTGCCACCAACTTTATCGTGGAATTACCTCCATCCAAGGGCTTCACGACTATTATGGTTACCATCGACCTGTTTTCCCATATGGCCCATTTCACTCACTTGGAAAAGCTACCATCAGCACAAGAAATGGCAGGGATTTTCTTAAACCATATCTTCAGACTTCATGACCTCCCTTCTAAAATAATTTCTGACCGGGGCCCTCAGTACATCTCGCAATTCTGGAAGTACTTGTGCAAGATGTTGGGCATTCAACGTGCCTTGTCTTCAGGATATCATCCTCAAACCAATGGGATAACAGAACGAGTCAACCAAACACTCGAACAATACCTACGATGTTTCACCTCCAAGGTACAGGATGATTGGTCCGTCTTGATTCCAGTGGCTGAATTTGCTTAAAATATCTCCGACCATGCTGCTATTAAGACCAGTCTGTTCTTTTGTTCCCAAGGATTTCCTCCATCTGTCTTACCTACAGTCCTGCCTCACTCCACCCCGGTTCCATCAGTCGATTCCTGGATAGAACATTTGGTTACGGTACACAAGAATGTGAAAGGACATTTGGAAAAAGGCCAGGATGGATGTCAAACGTTACGCTGACACCAGGAGAAGACCTGGTCTGAAATATGCCACTGGTGATAAGGTCTGGCTTTCCTCCAGACGCTTACCTCGACACTTAAGACCCAACATGTTGGCTCCACATTTCTATGGGCCTTTTTCAATTAAAGAAATCATCAACCCTGTAGCCTTCCGACTAAAATTACGAGATTCATGGAAAAGGATCCATCCTGTTTTTCACACATCCTTGCTAAAACCTTATTCACAAACTACTAGGACCACTCCTCGACCTACCCCCGTACTTAACAATGAACAAATTGAATTTGAAGTGTCCAGAATTTGTGACTCCAGATATAGAAGGGGTCGTCTACAATATTTGGTGGAATGGAAGGGAGATCCACCCAGTGAACGTACTTGGGAACCAAAGTCCAATATGAACGCTGCTCGCTTGCTATGACGATTCCACTTAACCCATCCGGGCAAACCAGGAGGATTGCAGTTAAAGAGGGGGCATGCTGTCATGATACGTCATTTCAGTCCCTTCTGGACTACGTGGTCCATAAGACACTGCTACACCCCTTCAAAGGTAAATCCAACATGGCTGATGCTAGTGCAGAGCTCCCGCTCTAGTGTTTCCAGAAGGTCACCACTTCCTTGAAAAGAGACACGCCCCTGCGGCACTGCACGTCTCAACGCTATCTTTCTGAACTTGGGCAAGTGTTGTCCTGCTTGTTTCCCTTTGTACTGGCTATCGCCTTGTTCCTCCCAGGCATTGTTCTAGCCCCATCTACTCCTCCTGCCTTATTACTTGCGCTCCCCCTTCCCGGGGCCTCACCGGCCTTAGCACATGTTCCCTTACCTGCTAATTATACATGTCCAGGTTCCTTCCTGGCTTCCTTTCTCCCGAGAGTCATAGACTTTATCCTAATCCTTCCTGGAGTTGAACGCATACTTACCAAGGCCGTATTCCACCTGCTGTCATTAGGGCAGGACGATGGAAGTGTTGGACACGATGGAAGCGCCATTAATTTACCCTTCACGGCGCCCTGTGCAGCGTTCTAGCTGTTACGTTTTGTGCGCCTCATATTGAGGTTAGCCACGCCCCCTCCTTGCGTTGCAACTGTTTCCTGTTCTTCGCTACACGGTTGCCTTCGGTTCCCGTGCCCTCTGTGTTTTCCTCCCATCTGACATTTCTCTTTCATAGCGTCGTGGTTTTCCAGCCTTATTTTTCCGCCTTTGGCGTTACCACTCTCGGTATCTTTTTTCTCTTTATGTGTATTTCCTCCGTTTCTCTGCCTCCACTCGGCTTTTCACTTCCAGGTAACTCCGCCTCCTTCTCTCGGCATTTTCGTATTGCCTTTCCTCCGGGGCATCGTTACTTTCACCCTACCATTTTCACAGCTCCTTCCAGCTTCTGTTTTTTTTCACTGTGCATACTTTCTTTTTCTCCTCGTAAACATTTGGGTGATTTCATCGGGATTATCTGGTTCGCTCCTTGGTTTCTATTTATTCTTGTCTTTGCGGTATCACGTCTAGTTTCACGGCTTCGGGTTGGTAGTTTCTTTTGTCTCTCTCCAGTTTTCATTACTCCCTACCTGCTGCCGATCCTGCTTTAGATGGATGAATGAACTTGGTTTCCAGTCTTCTTCTGTCGGGTACTACGCTGGATTTGTCACCTGGCACTTACCGGATTCCCAGCTGCAGAACCTCTTGGCCTTATTTCCTCGCAGCGCTTACAAGAGCGCACCTCAGTGATTGTTTTCTTCCCGGAACTGAAAGATCGTCGGATTTCCATTCAGCCCCGTGCACATTCAAACAATTCAGGGGTTTTTTCTGCCACTGGCTTTTTCCCCTAACAGGCTGTGCAGGGAATCCTCCGCCTTGGTTGCTGTCTGCCTTCTTACGCAACCACTGTGGCGAGTTCCCGGAACAGACCGTATCTCTTCTCTAAAAAAAAGACTCCGGCCGGACTACGCCATCTGCTGAGGCTGAAATATCTTCCTGCGAATCAGACACCGAATCATAGGTGAGCCCCACTCGTGACAGTTTGCAACGCCCAGTTATGGCCACAGCAGAGCAAGTCCAGGAGTTGATAAATGCGGTACAGAGCCTCTCCCTGGAGATGCAGGGAGTGAAGGCGGAAAATGCTGTGCTTCGACAGCTGATAACCACCAGAGACGCTCATCTGTCCGACCTACCGCCTTTCTCTCTTGCGGTTGGCAAATTTGATGGAGCACCCAAGAAAGTTAAGGAGTTTTTGGATGCCTGCATGGTCTATTTTACATTCCGGCCAAATACATATGCCTCAGACCGCACTCGAGTGGGATTTCTCATATCGAACATGATTGGGAATGCCCTAGCTTGGGCTACTCCATTGGTCACGTCCAACAATCCGGTCCTACAAGATTATAACGCCTTCACTAACCTGTTGCGACAGTCTTTTGAACGTCAGGAGATCGGCTTCTCGGAGGGTGAAGCTATGTTTGACATCAAGCAAGGATCTACAGACCTAATGTCCTACATCTCGGCATTTAAGAGACTGGCAGCCAAAGTGGGTTGGCCCGAGGCTGTACAATATACTGCGTTCAGAAGAGGTCTGCATGAAGATCTAAAAGATGAGTTGGCAAGGGTTCCTAGACCTGCTACGCTAGCCGAATTATTTTCTCTGGTTCTTCAAATAGACTATCGTATTATGGAACGTAAGACAGAGAAAAGGAAGGGTCGATCCCCAATATCCCCAGTTCCTGGACCCCCATCCTCGGCACCTCAAACATCCCACCGGGGAGGGGAAGAACCAATGCAAATCAGCACTGCCAGGGGCCCCCTTTCCTCCGTGGAAAGAAACAGAAGAAAAGAAAGGGGCCTTTGCATGTATTGTGCATCAGACGCCCACCTTCTTAGGGACTGCCCGGAAGTACCCCCACGGCGTCGGGGAAACGACAGACCCCGGTTCTAGAAGGAGCCGCTTACCGGGGTGTAGTGAAAGGCTCACCTTGTGCTCAAACTTCAGGAGAAGATCCACATCTTATGGTTTTACAACTCACTCTGCAATGGAAAGATCAACCTAATTAAAACGCCCTAGCCCTCATTGACAGCGGAGCAGCTGGTAATTTCCTCGACGTAAACTGGGCCACACAAGAAGGCATCTGCTTAGTGAATAAGGAGGAGAAACAAAAGGTGGAAGGAGTGGACGGACGCCCCTTGAGTTCTGGACCCATTGTGCAAGCAGCGACCAACATCCAAGTATGTATTTCACATCACAAGGAAACCCTCGAATTCGATGTTATAAGACCAGCACATTTTCCGGTAATTCTAGGGATTCCTTGGCTACGCCGACACAATCCAACGATAAACTGGTCCCTCAACACCATAAGGTTTGATTCTGAGTTTTGTGTCCAACATTGTTGTCTCCATAATCAAACAGAAAGAGTTGCTGTCTCGTGCCCTTCAGTGGCTTCTGAATCTCTTCAGGTCCATCATATCCATTCAATATTTCAGGAGTATGCTGACGTATTTGAAGACCGATTACCTAAGGATCTACCCCCACACCGTCCTGAAGACTGTGTCATCGACCTGATTCCGGAGACTTCGGTCCCCTTTGGGCGCATGTTCTCCCTGACCATACCCGAAAAGCAAGCTCTAAGAACCTATTTGGATCAGAACCTACAAAACGGATTGATCCGGCCTTCTAAATCCCCAGCAGGGGCTTCTTTGTTTTTTATCGCCAAGAAGGATACCAGCGAACTGCGTCCTTGTATCGATTATAGAGGACTAAACAAGATCACTGTGAGAGATCGCTACCCAATGCCTTTAATCAAGGACGTACTAGAAGCAGTCGAAGGGGCACGCCTGTTTAGTAAACTAGACTTAAGAGGCGCCTATCAACTCTTAAGGGTAAAGAAAGGGGACGAGTGGAAGACGGCTTTCCGTACCCCTTTTGGACTGTTTGAATACAGAGTTATGCCGTTTGGTCTAGTCAATGCCCCGGCAGCCTTTCAGAGGTTTATGGACCATCTATTTGGTGACTTATTGTTTTTTTCGGTAATTGTTTACTTGGACGACATTTTGTTTTTTTCTCGTCACCCTCATCAACATCAGGAACATTTTACCGAGGTTATGAAGCGTTTGAGGCGCCATCAACTCTTTGCAAAACCAGAAAAATGTCTTATTGCTGTGTCTTCTGTACCGTATCTAGGATTTATCCTATCCGAACAAGGCATTGAAATGGATCAGAAGAAGGTCACGGCTATTCTCGAATGGCCCTCTCCTTCCACTGTAAAAGAAGTACAAGCCTTCTTGGGCCTCTCCAACTTTTATAGAAGGTTCATTCTCAACTTCTCTGAACAAGTACTCCCCATCACTACTCTTCTGAAAAAAGACGTTCCCTTCAGTTGGAATCACACGGCTGAACAAGCGTTTCAAGGATTGAAGAAAGCCTTTTGTTCCGCACCCATTCTGAAACAACCTGATCAAAGAATACCCTTCATCGTTGAAACAGACGCTTCAGCTGGGGCTTTGGGGGCAGTACTCAAACAAGAGTATAACGGGGTGGAACACCCTATTGCCTACCTCTCGCGCATACTAAACCCCAGTGAGTACAATTACTCAGTAATTGAGAAAGAGCTGCTGGCCATTAAAAAGGCCTGCTCGGAATGGAGACATCTGCTTCAAGGGTCAAGACACCCATTCGAAATTCGTACAGACCATAGCAATCTTAAGGTATTACAACAAATGGAGTGCAGGAATTCCAGACAAGCACGATGGGCTTATTTCTTTGCTCAATATGATTTTTTCATTACCTACCTTCCGGGTAGCAAGAACATATTGGCAGACTGCTTATCTAGAAGTCCTTCTTCTTTCACCAGTCCACCTTTTAAAGGAGAAGGAATGTTCCCAGAAGTTCGATTTGTCCATTCGATTTCAAGGTTTCTTCAGAAAGTCAAAGAAACCTCAGTAGAGGCTCTCAAGCCTCTTCCCAGATGGATAAGAAACAAACTAACCAAGAAAGAAGGAATGTGGTTCCATCTAGGAAGACTCTTTGTACCCGATGTCAATCTACAAGAACGAGTCCTTCATTGGGGTCACAATTCTCGGATCGCAGGGCACAAGGGCTTCGCTGCCACATCAGACCTGATCCAACGGATGTTTTGGTGGCCATCCATGCTCTCTAACATCAAACAATTTGTTAATTCTTGTCCTATCTGTGCCAGAAGTAAGGCAATCCTTTCCAAACCGGCGGAGCTACTACTACAACCCAGACTACCAACTACTCCGTGGTCACATGTCTCCACAGATTTTGTAACCGATCTTCCGTTATCACAAGGATACACTGCAATTATGGTTACTGTTGACAGCTTCAGCAAGATGGGTCATTTCAGCCCTCTGAAAGGAGTACCTTCGGCTCCAGAGATGGCACAGGTATTTCTCAGAGACGTAATTAGACTCCATGGTATTCCGACTACCATTCTATCTGATCGAGGCTCACAATTCACTTCAACATTCTGGAAGACATTATGTGACCTACTAGGGATTGAAAGAGCTCTCACTTCTGGATACCATCCCCAGTCAAATGGACAAACAGAGCGACTCAATGCCACCATGGAGCAGTACCTCCGTTGCTTCGTCAACGATCAACAAGACGACTGGGTGTCACTTCTCCCCTTGGCCGAATTCTCTTATAATAATACAGTACACTCAGCTATTAAGATGTCACCCTTCTTCTGCATTTATGGACAACATCCCCGATCCTTTCCGCTGGATAAAATCCAACCTTCGAACCTACCAACGGTGGATTCTTTGTTGGAAAACATCCACAAGACCCAAAAGACAGCGGTTAGTAATCTACAAGAAAGTCGAACCCGAAATAAACACCAGGCCGACCTTCACCGCACCCAAAATCCTAACTGGCAAGTCGGGGATAAGGTCTGGCTCTCTACTAAGTACCTACCCAGATGGACTCATCCATCAAAATTGGCCCCCAAATATCTAGGTCCATATTCTATCACTGCTCGGATTAATCCAGTGGCATTTCGACTAAAACTTCCTCATCAACTCAGCCGAATCCATTCAGTGTTTCACTCATCCTTGTTGAAGTCATTTATCCCGGATCTTCACCACCGGAAGAAAAGGTTCCAGATAAAGAGCAGGGAACCTGACCCAGAAGTCTATGAAGTAGACAAGATCCTGGACTCCAGGTATTACAGAGGCAGACTTCAGTACTTGATCCAGTGGAAAGGATACTCTCAGGCTGAAGATTCCTGGGAACCCGTGACCAGTATTTCAGCTCCCAGATGTGTACAGCAGTTTCATGCCCTTCATCCCGGTAAACCCGGGGTAGGTGCCCATAGAAGGGGGCATACTGTGATGAGGGCAGGACGATGGAAGTGTTGGACACGATCGAAGCGCCATTAATTTACCCTTCACGGAGCTCTGTGCAGCGTTCTAGCTGTTACGTTCTGTGCGCCTCATATTGAGGTTAGCCACGCCCCCTCCTTGCGTTGCAACTGTTTCCTGTTCTTCGCTACACGGTTGCCTTCGGTTCCCGTGCCCTCTGTGTTTTCCTCCCATCTGACATTTCTCTTTCATAGCGTCGTGGTTTTCCAGCCTTATTTTTCCGCCTTTGGCGTTACCACTCTCGGTATCTTTTTTCTCTTTATGTGTATTTCCTCCGTTTCTCTGCCTCCACTCGGCTTTTCACTTCCAGGTAACTCCGCCTCCTTCTCTCGGCATTTTTGTATTGCCTTTCCTCCAGGGCATCGTTACTTTCACCCTACCATTTTCACAGCTCCTTCCAGCTTCTGGTTTTTTTCACTGTGCATACTTTCTTTTTCTCCTCGTAAACATTTGGGTGATTTCATCGGGATTATCTGGTTCGCTCCTTGGTTTCTATTTATTCTTGTCTTTGCGGTATCACGTCTAGTTTCACGGCTTCGGGTTGGTAGTTTCTTTTGTCTCTCTCCAGTTTTCATTACTCCCTACCTGCTGCCGATCCTGCATTAGATGGATGAATGAACTTGGTTTCCAGTCTTCTTCTGTCGGGTACTACGCTGGATTTGTCACCTGGCACTTACCGGATTCCCAGCTGCAGAACCTCTTGGCCTTATTTCCTCGCAGCGCTTACAAGAGCGCACCTCACTGATTGTTTTCTTCCCGGAACTGAAAGATCGTCGGACTTCCATTCAGCCCTGTGCACATTCAAACAATTCAGGGGTTTTTTCTGCCACTGGCTTTTTCCCCTAACAGGCTGTACAGGGAATCCTCCGCCTTGGTTGCTGTCTGCCTTCTTACGCAACCACTGTGGCGAGTTCCCGGAACAGACCGTATCTCTTCTCTAAAAAAAAGACTCCGGACCGGACTACGCCATCTGCTGAGGCTGAAATATCTTCCTGCGAATCAGACACCGAATCACAGGTGAGCCCCACTCGTGACACCTGCACACTGGCGACTGAGGACGCGCAACTGTGTCTTTACAAGACCCGAGCCGTCCGGAAGAAATAAAACCCCAGACCAAGACTTCGAAAGATAAACAGATGAGATTCACATCGGCATCCTGCTGGTCGCCTCTGCCCATTCTCGATTCACTATTTGCCCTTCCTGCGATATCAAATGCCAGATACTTAGCACTTCCTTCTGGCAATATTGTAATTTTGTCTTGTTCACCTTGTAACCTTTTCTACCAATACTGTCAACAAGTATACCAAGTCATTTCGACTCTGTGCCTCTCACTTACTACAAATCAAAATGTCATCCACATACTGTACGACTGTGCTCTCCATCTGTATATTGCCAAGATCCATCTGGAGGAACCTACTGAAGAAGGAAGGTGACTCACAGTACCCCTGTGGGAGTCTTGTGTGCATCCACTTCTGGTTTCTATAGAAACAAGGTCAAGTCCTGTGACTCTTCATGGAACGGTCTATAGAAGAAGGCATTCTTCAAGTCTATCACTGTGAAGTGAGTAGCTTCCGTAAGGATGCTATACAGAATTGTCGCTGGACTAGGAACTAATGGGAATTCTGCTTCAAAGATTTGGTTCAAGGGATGCAAATCTTGAATAAAACCCCACAACCCCCGTGTCACCTTTTTTACAGGGTACACTGCGATGTTGCACTGCCATTCTGAGGGTATCAGAATGCCTTGCTTCACTAGTGCAGCGATCGTCTCATAAATACCTTTGACTGCTTCTATTTATTGGGGATACTGCCTCGCCCTTGGCAGAAAAGCCCCTGGTTTGAGCTTTATCTTGACTGCCCCTATCACTTTTCCCAGCATGGTCATTCACTGTGGCACTTCCCTGTAATGTATTCTCACCATTATGTAATGTTTATGTCAAATACCACCTGGTGATCTGATTGATCGCCCTGAAATAGTTCCTCATCTGTCACGTCAGTCAACCTGTATCCCTCCCCTACTGTAATCACCATTCTCCATGATCGTCCTGTGTCATCAGCCCCATGCAATGCTATTCTCTCATCTCTCACTATAACTGCCTCGAGTTCTATTGGGATCACCTTTCCTTCCTGTTCATCTAAGGGAATCTCTGCTCTAAATAAGAACTTGCTGGGTATGCGTAACAGCCTGACCTGTATCCCTGGAAGCCACGCTGTCAATATTCCACTCCATATTGAAAGAACTCAATGTCTATTGGCACCCCCCTCTGAACCGCCTGCCCGCAATATGACTAAATGAGTTCCCTTGCATTCACATAATGAATTCCTGGTGTCGAGCACACTATCCTCTGGTCTGTGAACGAAATGGTCATGTTAAGTCGGCTCATCATGTCTCGACCCATTATGTTCATTGGTGTCTGTCGGGAATATAACAATGGCCTGGTCAGGTCATGTTCTCCTATGAAAAGTGGAAGTTTGTCGGTAAAAGGAACCAAATCAGTTGCCCCAGTGAATCCCTGCGCATTCATGGCAATGCCTGACATTGGGTATCTCCTTCCCTAATACAGGACCAAGTCGCCCCTGTATCCACGAGAAAGGAGACAGTCTTGTCACCTATTGTCACTCCTATGCGTGATTCCTCAGCCGGATTGGGTGTGGCGGATAGGATTGAACACATCAGGTCTGTCTGTGGGCTGCCCTATTGTGGCTATAATGACATTCCTGTCCCTGTGAATGGATTACCCCCTACAAGAGTCGCTCCCCCCAGCTTTGGCACAGGAGCTGACATCATGTCTGCATGTGTCATGGTTATGACTTTCAGCGGTGCTGGTTGTGATGGCTGCATGTGTCCCTGCATCTGCGATGTATGTTTCATGGGCTGATATGGCTGCTCTTGCATGTCCTGTGTGAACGTCTGTCACAGAGCATATGTCTGAGCTTGCGTGTGATCCTGGGCATAATAGTCAGTCTGCTCTGTCTGATATGTGGGTTGGTGCTGCATTCCACCGTTCTGGTACACCCCACCCCTGTTCCTACAAACTCGAGATATATGGCCCATTTGCCCATACATCCAACATTGCACGGGACCCCCCGCCTGTCTTGCTGTCCCCTATGAAACCTGTTGCATTTGATACCCAAACACTCTCCCACAAGGGTTCCCTCCTCGTCCCTGTGGCCAATGATTCGTATCCCTTCGCCCTGCAAAGCCTCCTCATGCTACTTGCGATCTATTCTGCACATGCCCATTAACTACTCCTTTCCCGCTCACTAGCATTGCCCCTTCCATTGTATACTTGGATAGTTTCTTCTGCACAAACTTTGCTTCTTCCTGTTTTCTTTCCTCATGAATTCTTCCAGGCATTTTCTTGCATTAGTCTCCAGTAGTGCACTATGGTTAGCTGAATTTCTGACCAAAGCTTATACTCCATCCCCACTAGCTTCTTAAGCTACTTTGTTGCTCCTGCTTGGGCAACCCTTGACATAATATGTTGTAGAATACCCTGCTGTTTTGTCCTATGGCTCTCTCGTCTCCAGGCACCATCTCTTTGGAATCGCTTGAATATATTGATGTCATGAAGTCAGGGGCACAGGCATGCAGGGGTCGCATGCACAGGAGACCTGGGTGAACACTGTCCTGGCGCCTTTGGCGCCAGGCCCATGAACAAAAGTAAACAAGAACATCCATTTAACACCAAAAAGCTTTTATTATGGACATAGCACTTCAAATGCATTACCCTTGAACATTCCATCCATTAAGCAGGATGCATTAACCTTGAACATTCCATCCATTAAGCAGCCCCAAGTGTATTCTTGGGTGTGGCTGCTAATGGATTGCCTTCGGACGTGCTCACTCTCTAGGAATGACAGAGTGTGGCTGGTAAACCGGCCCTAATGGGCGTGCCCACAATCTCAGCTATATAAGCTGCCCCGATCCTCAAGACAGATGCTTTGTGTTATTCTGCACTTGCGAGCAGTGTAACGCTCACCGTTGCCTGAGCTCAGACTTACCTTTGAAGATCCTGCTTCCTGGACATCCTGCTTCCTGCCAGCATACTTACCAACTGGGGGAAGCTGTTCTTACCTGTACATCTCTTCGGCGAACCAAGTATTCATCTTTACACTTTCCGGAATGCCAAAATCTTCATCTTGGCACCGCAGCACGACACGCTCCATCGTCGACAGCAGCGCCTGCAAGGAAAAACAGAAGACAAGGTCAGACATTGAAAAACAGTCAGTTTAAGGTTGCGCTTCGCCATACTTCGTGCTTTTCCTTAAACCATCACTTAACTGCTGTTGAACATTGTGGTAGCACCCATCTTCCATCCGGCCGCGTCTCACAGCTGCATTGAGGCCGCATTTCCATCTAAGGGAAGAAAACAGAAGAGAGACATTATTGCGGGCATAAATAGGCGCTACATATAAAGACATTAAACAGAACAAACAGCACCACAAGAGCTCAAGAAAGACTTACCAATCATAAGGAGAAGCGTAGTCGCAGCTGGACTAATCCATATCAGGGTCCAGTGAAGGAACTAGATCCAATTCGACGCGCCCCTGCCAGAAGTAGCAGGATGGAGAGCTTATCTTCCATAATTCACAGGTGAGCTTTATGGGCTGGCGTATGCTCACAGAAACCGTACGTTTGGGTGAAGGGTTCGAGAGGTACAACAGTCACAGATTGGCGAACTCACACACTCTTAACTCCACGCAGGAGTAGTATCACCATGTACCACCGCTGACAGCTTTTCTACAGAGGGAGAGGCCTGAAGGGGGTGATTCAGGTTCAGGGACGGCTGCAACCGTGCCCCAACGCCTCCGCAGAGACCAGGTGAGCGTAACGGATGTGGGTCTTCATCCTCATGCATTTTGCGTGCCACAATTGCTTTACTATCTGAGGTGTCTGGGTATTGCACCTTTAGAGCTTGTCATAAGGCTGCTCGCCAGTTATTGAACGGCGTGCCATTGTGTGCAGTGTTCGGTGCAGTTACTCCAGGATACCCTCCCCTTCTCCATGCATCGTCTGCTACCTCCCCAAGAGTGGCTGAAAGTACACTCTTCATCTCACCCACTGCTGATGTCATCCCTGCTGTCAGTCTTTCTATTTTGTAAATCCATTTCCCAGACCCAGCAGTCAACAACTGTAACTTGCATCTTAAATTGTCCTCGTCCATTTGCGGCCATGGAATACACTGAGGCCACCCACCACCCTTCTCCAATAATGGAAACTGTGTCAGTCTCGTCACTCCATACTCTTCTACCGCTTTCCTCCTTGCTATGTCCTCTAGTTCGCTTTGTTTTCTCTTCTCCTTTTCTTCTCTTTCTCGTGCTTCTGTTCGCTCCCTCTCTTTTTGTGACCTATCGCTTTTCTCCTTCTCTTCCCTTTCCCGTCCATGCACTTCCTCCATTATCTCCACTCATTCTTTAGATTCCTCATCTGCGTCTTTACTACTCGTAGTTCCTTCCCCACGTGCCCTGTCTCACTTGCGGCTTTCCCATCCAGTTTGGGCAATATCTGTCCACCTACCCATTCATTCGGGGCTATCAACTCTTGGGCCTCACTAAGCCATGTCTCCCCGAGTCATTCTCCTTTAGCTTCACTTGCAGCTCGCTGCGCTCCTTACATTCGCTGCTGATATCTTGTGTTTCTTTACTCGCTTGCTTTGCTCCACTGGAGCATCTCCGCCACTATATGCTGGAGGTGCAAAAGTGGGATTGGTGTATCCCGCTGCTGCTTTTAACCCCGTTATGGGGTAAAATACCTTACTTTTTGTGTCTGCATCTACGTCTGCGGTTTGAGGAGGAGGGGGGGCAGAGGGCCCTTTGCCTTCCATATCCCGTCGACTCAGCATCCAAAGCCGCTGGATTGAGCCCCCTTCCTCTTCCTGAAACATTTTTCATAACTCTAATATGGCCAGTTGCTTGCTCAATTTGTTCCTCTTATAGGCTGCCTGAAAATAAGTGGCCATTTGTTGCTGAACACATTTGGAAAAACCTCCGTCTTTGGGCCATGGCTTTGCCAACTTGCCCTCAGTTCTGCAAGTCCATTCCGCGCTATACTCGCGTATTTTGTCTTGATACCACAGGAGGGACTTGCATAAGTGTTGGAGAGGTCTATCCCTCATTTTGTCACCTTTTATAACACTTGCCAATTTTTACTTGACCCCAAAAGGGGTTTTCGACACACATAATTTTACCTAGCAATTTCGCAATCCACAATCTCAATACTGTTTCTCCAATACCATGTCACCAAATAATAATAGTGCAATTAAATATTTTCCTAAGCCTCTCCGGATCACCACCATCACTGCGAGCATGCTCTGCGTGCCGCCGCAATGCATCCCTTTGCCCTGAAGGCTCAAATCACAACTCCACTCGTACGCTTCTCAAACTCCACCCCAATGGCCCAACACTAGTTCTCGAAATCAATCAACAGTCTAACAAATGAAATCCACCACTTCCAGTGCACCTCAAGTCCTATCAAATAACCTCGCAGGTGATGTTACCAACACCTTAGAGAAAGAATTCTCGATGCCTGACCCTTAAACATGTCTGCTTGTTAACTGACCAAACACAATGACAAACATGACGTAATACAAACACGGCCATCTTACTGCCTTACTAACGGGATAAACCATTATGTCATGTGGTCCCTCTTGTATAGCATCGCCATATAGGAATACATCTCAGAGAGATAAATAAGAAATCCACCTTCCATTATATAAGGCAGCTTCTCCCGCTAACACCTATACACAGGTAAACCATATATAATCATCCATGAACCAAGCTAAATTGCCTAACTCAGAAGGAAACCATTATATAGTTTTCTTTTTTCAAAGATGTTTCCATCCGCAAGCTAAGCTGACTGTCTAAGAAGACCACCCAAACTGACCACCTAAAGAACGGGAATCCTTACACAGAACAAAAACTGCAACACAAAATATCAAGTGAACATCGCTCCCCATTTGCCACATAGCTGATTCTATAATGACACTCTAGGGTTCGCTGAAGCCTGTCAGACACTGACTCCTCACAATTTGCCACTCTGCAGTCCGGTCTGCTAGGCATCCCTCATGATGCGGGCCGAAATGTCCTTCAACGGCGGCTCCTGTCGACCTCCTCTCTTTTTGTCAGTGCATGGTATTAGGTGTCGATTTCCTCTGCTGCTTCTGGGGAGGTAAAGAACATCGACGAGCCGTTATGTTGGATCCGCAATATTGCCGGGTACATCACTGAGTATCGTAGATCTTTTTTTCGCAGGATGTTTTTCCTGCTTGGAATGTCTTTCGCTGTTCTTGAACAGCCGGGCTGAATTCTGGTAAGAGTCTGATTGTGAATAATCCCCATGTCCGGTACTTTTTCTCCTTTGCTGTACGTAGTATGGTATCCCTGTCTCTGTAGCAGAATATTCTGGCTATGATAGGCCGTTCTGGTGCTCCGGGGGCGGTTGAGCTGCCAGTGATCGGTGGGCTCTCTCCACCATGAACATGCTGGACACGGGGGTTCTCTAGGATCTCAACCAGCAGCTGTGCCACAAACTTCTCAAGGTTGTCTATCTGTATGGAGTCCGGTACCCCCAGTATGCGGATGTTGTTGCCTCTTGAGCGCCCCTCCAGATCCTCGTTCTTTGCAATCACTTTTTTGACTGTTTGTTGCAGGTCTATCATTTCACGTTGCAGTAGCTCAATCTTGTCCTCGCCCTCTCCTATTCTCTGTTCTGCATCGGTCATACGTCCGCAGAGTTTGTCGATTTGTGTCGCGGATATGTCAACCTTGCATGTAAGGACATCGATCTTAGCTCCCAAGTTATCTATGCTGCTCTTCAGGGCGGACAGGTCGACTTGGGCCATTGTTTGGGGCTGTTGGTGGGGCGTAGGGGGCTGTGCTTGATCCGCTTGAGACAACTGGTCCAATTTTCGCTTGTTATTTGGGGTTATTTGGGGTTGACCATTCTATCGCTGCAATTTTGCTTCGGGATCCCCACCGGGCAGCGGTCTGATCTTGTGGTGTGCTGTAGTTATGGTCACTTCTGCTTCTCAGACCATCCAGGGGTGTTGTCCACTCCTATGGGCTGGGTGTTCCAGTTATTGCTGGGTGTTTCTGTTCTGGGTATTGTCCCCGCTGCTTGCGTTCCAGGTGTCCCTCGTCAACCTTTGCATGGTCTTCCAAGCTGATCTGGAGTGGGTCAGTTACCAGGGCTGGTCTCGGTGCTACGCCGCCTTAGGGTACCATGACTGTTCCCAGTGCGTCCCCAGAGCTCTGAGGCCCGTCTTTTTATATTGGGGTTTCCCCCTCTACTCTAGTGCAACTGGTGGAGAGCGAGCCTGGCAGTGGGGGCTCTGGGTCAGTCCACGGGGAAGGCTTTTTGTTCAGCCGCTCCTGGCTGTTGCTTGTTTCACACTGTCGTCTCCTCCACTCTGACCAAGTCTTTTGTGATGCCCTATATAAATGGCTTGGGTCTCCCAGGTCCCACCCTGGGGGCACTCATAGGATAGGGAGTCGAGAGTTGTTACTGCAGGGGGTTCAGGTGTCCGAGGTGGGTTTCACAGCTCCCTGTTGGAGCGGTCTGATGGGGGGTGCATTTCCTATGGCGGAGCTTCCAGCACCTTGCCTGAAGTTCGAGGGTGCGCAGCGATTCTCTGTCAGTTTCTGGTACTATCTGGAAAGCCAATCTTTTGTGTTGCCGCCCGGGCAGCTTCCCACTCTGTACCCATGCAGTGTGTTCAGAGGGCAGCTCTCCCCTGCTCGGTGCGGGAGTGCTGCAATGTTATCCGTTCTTACAGCGGCGGTGAGGAGTGAATGATTGCCCCCTTTATTCCAGGCGTGTGTTCCATTGATACGGATGGGCTATGTTGGGGGGATCTCCTAGGCTGGGTTATGCCGCTGGCTCCCCTCTCCTTAAGCAGCTTGTGTGGTTTTAGCTGATATTAGTGCTGTGAGGGTGTTTATGTTAAAAGCAGAGGATCGTCACTCTTGGGAGGCCGTTCCCGGCACGGGAGTTGTTCCTGCATTTACTTGGAGGGTCCCCCCACTTGATATATGCAGAGTTTCCAGTCTCGCTCGGTCTCCTGCCACGTCTCGCAATGGGGTAGCTCACCTTCTCATTCCCGGTGACGTCTGGACAGAAGTAATGCCTTAGTTTGGCTAGCCCGTTGCTGTGTCTGAGCTCCCGGGTGGGCCAGTGCAGGCGTGTGTGGAGGTTCACAATCGCTGCTGCTGCTGTTGTTATAGTCCATCACTGGCTGCTTATATTCCTGCCAATGTTGAGGGAGGTGTCATCTGGTTTCACTGATGCAATCCCACTGCTCGAACCTCATGAGGGCTGGTGGCTGTCTCTCCTGCGGGGTGTGTGGTCACCGGGCAGGGTGCCCTTCCCCCACTCTCACAGCCTGAAGCACGGGTCACTGGCACACTGAGGGTATAATGCCACTCTGGGCTCTCAAATTGCATCACCACTGCGTCCCGGGGTGCTCTGAATCATTGGTAACACGCTCCTTCAGTGTTAAGGGGTAAACGGGATCGTGGGATGGAGGATTTTGGAGAGGATTTGTCGGTCGACGCCAGAGGTTTTCAGATGGCGGCCATCTAGGACCGTTGTACAACAATGCCCTCTCCCCCCACTGGCAGCAACTTTGAGCAACCTTACATCCCAGTACAGTCTTGGAACACCTGTGGGTTCCATAAACTAACAGGAAGATTCATGCTGCTTTTAGAGCAACAAATGTCATGCTACTGCAGGAAAGTATGGCCGTGGATAGTTTGAAATGGTAGGTTACTCGAGCTCAGTTCTCCCATACCTCCAGTTTGGCCTTTGATATGGCCCACTACCAAGGACGTTGCCTCTCTGAGTTGATCAGCAAATAATCTGGCCTTTAAATTAGATGGGTTGCTTTCCTTTACCCCTCAAATTGTCTCACAAAGTGGAGGTTGCAAGAGCAATGATGCTCGGGCATCTACATTACAGCAATGGCTTGCACTTGGGTGTCCCTGAAGGCGTAGTACACCAGATATGAGTACTCCAAAATAGACTGATATTCGGCCCATATCATGCCAAACCTCATATCCCTGGATTGACTACCTGCAGAAAGGCAGATTGCCTTCACAACTCTGTATACCATTCACTGAGCCTATTGGGAAGTTGGACCAAAGAAAAATGATCAATCACTAGCCACCCAGACTTCTACGGTCTGATAACTCCTTCTGCCTCATGTCAGTCCGGGCCTGGAAAAAGAAGTGTTGGGGAAAAGTTACTAAAGACAGCTGGTGATACTCTATGGAAAAACCTTCCTGTCCTTCTGAGAGCCTTGGACAACCATCTCCTGTTCCGGAAATGCTTGAAGACGTTCCTTTTTCAGCACTTTCACCTCATGAAACCTATTGCCCCATGCTAGGAGTGCTTTATTGACTCTAATATCTGTCTGCCTTTGCTATGTTGCACTTATGCCCTGAACCCTAAAAGCTGGTTTCATGACAGTGTTGCTCTGTCTGCACTTATTTGTGCTTGTTATAAAAGGTTATTCTCAAATGCCTTGTACTAGTTTTCTGATTCTCCCACATGGTTGGCATTTAACTGTTCCTAAATGTTCCAAGGCTTTGAAGATTGAGACCCCTCTTTCCAACCCTTTACCCTACCTTTTTCCTTCCTTTTCAGTTGGAGCCCTATGAAGCGACTGTGTTTATGTCTGGCACCTTATAAAACAACAATAACTATATAAAATAATATCTGCCACCTCAGCCTGAAGTGGAGACTACCAGTGGCTCATTTGGTGGTCAATCACCCTCCCCAGGTCCCACACTTGGGGTGCCTCCTAAGGGAATTGAGTGCCTTGGTCAAACCATCAGACCCTAACATGGGGGGTTCCCAAAATGGTAGTGCCAGGGTCTTTGCTTCTGGAGAGCGTCAGCAGTCACACATTGTTTCATGTGTTCAAACTTCTTGACACTCGCACTTCCCAGTCACATGTTACGTCACCTCAAATGCAATCAACATTCATATACAAAGCATACCATAAGTTTGTCCAGATCCCACCATTCATTCCAAAAAGTTGCATATCACTCAAGTAGGATCTCACCTGACAGGCCCACATCTAGCTATGCAAGACCCTCTGGCCAAGGAGGTGCTGACAGAATGCCAGACCTGTAAGACACAGGCTTCAACCCCTTACCAGCCAAGTAAATGGGAACACATCCTGACCCCAGACAGTCACCAGGGGGCATAGTGGTCACTACACTCATCATTAGCATTCACACCTCGAGTACTGCTGTTGTAGCGGCAGGGACACTCTTAGTTGTCACCACAATCACCATCACAGAGACACTCGGGCCCATCAAAGACTCCCAAGCACAAGAACTAAAGACTCAGCTATGGGTCAAAGTTTCTGTCTTTATTATCTAACAAAACAACAGGGATCCCTCTAGAAAAACATACATTTGCCAGGGTTCTCGTCTCCTGGGCGTGTGTCACCCAGTTCTATCCAGGTGTGATGCCACAAAACTAAGCTCTGTCCCTGAAACCTATCAGGCATTCACAATGGTTAGTTTAGGCAAATTAAGTATAAGTTCTGTGAGGGTTAATTCTACTAATGGATAGCCATATCTGGTGGCTCCTCCTGGGACCACCTCTACATGTTTCAATTTCAATGTTTCAGGGTCGCAGGGAGACATGTGGCTCCTACAACATATTATATCTTCATGTGAAAGGTGACTCTGGATTGAGCAGAATGGCTCCTCCCAGCCCTGGCACCAAGGACAGTTACCAGGCTTAGTGTAACTTGTCAAGGTAATGAGAATGAACATGGGGGGGCTGCATGTTGCCTAATGTTGCCACCTAAGCCTGGGAGAGTGCATTCAGTTGGCAGTTCGAAAGCAACACTTGTATCTTTCCACCTCTGATTTGGTGGGAATAGCTTCTCTCCATCCACCTCCATCCATCTCCAGCCACATCCTGTCCTGTTCTTCCTGTTCACATGTGTAGAGACCACGAAATGAAGCTCTCTTGCCTGTAATAATGAGAATTTTAGTCTATATTTCTCGAAGGTGGCTTATCGTTTATGTAACCAGGAAATGTCCATCTACACTCGTCCCTAGCTGGGTGCATCGTTTCTGCTTGCCTCTGGCTGGAGCAATCATGCCATCCCTTCCATGTACTTGAAGCTTGTCTCCCCATCCTCATTCATTTCAGTGGGCCTATAGCTTCCATATTTGTCTTTATTGCTTTTCCATGTTAGTGGCAGTCAAGTATATTCAAGCTTGGTATACGTATACTTTTCGTATACTTTGCATCTTGCAAGTTCAGCTAGAATGTGACTATATACAGAGATATGTATGCGTGTCTCGTTATCTACCTGCGTGAGTAGTAAGCAGGGGTTTTGTGTCTTTATGCAATAAGCTAATGCATGTTCGTGTAGCTTCGTGAATGGATGGCTATGTACTTCATGTCTAAGTGCGGCTACGTCGTGATGTCAGTGATGACGTCATTGATTTCTTGATTTGTGGTCAGTCGACTTGTTCGATTGATGGCATCTCCATCTCCACCAGATCATCAACTGGGCATGGCCTGAATGGCTGTCTGAGAGAGTAACGTTTCTTACTTCTGTGATACATCAACAATGGCAGTGAAGGGTTTAAGAGTGAGTTGCATCTTCTTTGTCTCAATCTTCAGGCTGAGAGTCATGTGGGGGCCGTAAGGCCATACTTGGACCTACGTCTTCAATCCTTCCTCTGGTCGATGTGTCGACCACACTACCTACACATCTCTCTTTATTCACTTGTAATTTTGGGAGCCAAATATGTGTTATTGTCGTTAATCTCCCCCCGTTTCACCTGGAATCGCTTCTTGCTCTGTTCCGCGGGAGGATTCCTCTTGTGGACGGATCGGGTCTTGTATAGGCTCGCTCGAGTCTCGTCCGGCTGCAGAGCGCGTTCAGAGTTCCGGGAATGTCGCAGTTCCAGGATGTCCAGAAAAAAGGGTAGCGGTCACTAGGGATGAGGATTCTGGGAGCAGAATTAGAGGGAAGGGG
Organism: Ambystoma mexicanum; assembly: GCF_040938575.1. Classification (NCBI taxonomy): domain Eukaryota; kingdom Metazoa; phylum Chordata; class Amphibia; order Caudata; family Ambystomatidae; genus Ambystoma; species Ambystoma mexicanum. The sequence goes on along the minus strand of NC_090924.1, from coordinate 318,981,034 downwards.
TGAAAGGAAGGAAGAAGCAACCAGGAAACTAGGAATAGTGGATTCGCCGAACAGCACACACACGTCAAGTCACTACCTAATGAGAGCGTTGAGACGTGCAGGGCCGCGGGGGCATGGCCAATTTATAGTACGTGCCGTGTGCGACGTGAAGGCTGGTGTGAGGCAAGTCACTCGGCACGGCCATGTTGGGAGTAACAAGGAATACAAGCCCCGTCGCGATAAGGACCAGGAAGTCCAGAAAGGGCAAGTTCTATGGGTCATGACAGCATGCTCCTCCGAAGACCTGTTCCACCAGGTTTTCCCGGGTGTATGAGATGGAATCTTCTAAGCAATCGAGGGGTATTTAAGTTAGAAACTGGTTCCCAGGTTCTCTCGCTAGGAGGATATCCCTTCCATTCAACCTGGTATTGAAGTCGACCCCGTTTATACCTGGAATCGCATATTCTGGACACTTCGTATTCCAGCTGATCATCCACAACAACAGGACTGGGTCTGCAGGATTTTCGGGTGGATTGGATGTAGGGTTTCAATAGGGAAGTGTGAAAGACTGGGTGTATTTTCTTCCAGGAGACAGGTAGGTTGAGTCGGAATGAGACAGGATTGATGATTTCCTTTATGGAAAATGGTCCATAGTACCGAGGGGCTAATTTGTTTGGCCGTAGATGTCGCGGTAATAGTTTCGAGGACAACCAGACTTGATCACCAACAGAATAAGAAGGCACTGGTCTTCTTTTGGAGTCCGCATAACGCTCAGTGCGTGTCTGGGCCTCTTTCAATTGTTCCTTGGCTTCCTTGTGTATGTTGATGAGAGTCTGAATCCACGAGTCGAGAGTAGGTACTGGAGTGGGATGTGGAAGAACAGAAGATAAAACGGACGGGTGAAAACCTTGACTGCAATAGAAATGGCTGACCTTGAGTGCTAAGTGATCGGATATGTTGTAGGCAAACTCGGTCAGGGGTATGAGGAGAGACCAGTCATCCTGAACCTTGGTGGCAAAACAACGAAGATATTGCTTTCAGAATATGCTTGAATTTCCCTTTCACCCGCCTCCTCCTCCTCCTCACCTGAATGTTCGTTTTCGGATGATTCGTCAGAAGGAATGTCTCTTCTCTCTCTCCAAGCTGCAGCAGGCTTTTTATTGGATAATTTAGGATGGGCTCTTCCAGAGGCCACCCTGCCTGATGCAATTGCTCGGCAGTGGGGACCTCCAGGGAGACCACCCCACAGACAGGGAAATGCTTTGCTGAAAAACCCTGTTGATGTAGAACGATGTTGGCAGAATCCGGAGGTTTTAACTGGATTCGGTGACGTAGAAAAGTGGTGGTCTCCTTTGTGGAGGACTGCAAGGACCAGCATGCACTGGTGAGATCTTTATCCCGGTAAGGTGGAGAAGAGTAAGGCGATCCAACATAGAGTAGGGAGCTCCGACAGAAAGATGGAGCGAGGAAGGTTCCAGGCACGTCTGAGGGTCCGGAGCGGAACTGCCTTTGCTGCAAGGAATGACCGCGGGAAGCGCAGTAAGTGGATCGGAAACCCGAGAGGTAAAGTGAAACCAAACGGGAAAGGATATGTTCCGAGGAGCGGAACGTAGGGGAGGAAGGGAAACAGAGGAAGACAAGAGAGGAGGGCAAGGAAGGAAAAGAGCACAAGAGTATTCAGAGTAGAACTTGACAGCGTGTAAACCCGAAAGCAATGAGGGTTGCAACGCGCTGTCGAAAGCTGCCGACGCGCACAAATACACGTCACTAACAGGAAGTGGAAACACTAGAATGTTGCATTCGCTTCTACCATGAGACAATACAGCTCATGCCTTCCTCCATTGATTCCACAACTTCCATGGTTGGCGGATCATGACAGTATGGCCCCTCTTTAAAGACACCCTTCCCGGTTTTCCTGGATTACGCCTATGGAATTGATGTAGGAGTCGAGGTGCCTTGAGGTTTCTTGCAGGCTCCCACGATCTCTCAGACCAGGGGAATCCCTTCCAAAGGATGAGGTATTGGAGCACCCCGTTTCTGTACCTTGAGTCTAGTATGCGTGATACTTCATACTCCTTATCTGGTTCAGTACAAGGAAGTGTCCTTTTGATCCGTCTGTTGTAGGGGTCTGGTCTATATTCCTTCAAAAGGGAGGTATGGAATACAGGATGTATTCTTCTTAGGGACTGTGGTAGAGACAACATGAATGCCACTGGGTTTATGCGCTGATCAATGGAAAAAGGCCCAATGTATCTTGGAGCAAACTTCCCAGTGTGTACCCATCTGGGTAGGTACTTAGTCGATAACCAAACCTTTGTCCCGGTTTGCCACTCCGGATTCGGTCTTCTTTTCTTGTCAGCCCACTTCTTGTACTCTTGACGACTGGAAAGTAGGATTTCCTGGGCTTTCTTGTGACTGTCTTTTAAGGTGTTTACCACCTGATCGATGGTAGGTTGACTAGTGGGCTGAATAGCGGAAAAAGGTAGATGTCTAGGATTGTATCCATAAGTACATCGGAAAGGACTCATTCCAATCGTGTAGTGCGTTGTATTATTGTAGGTGAATTCTGCGATTGGCAAGAGATTGTTCCAATCATCTTGGGCTTGGTTGCAGAAACACCTGAGGTATTGTTCGAGAGTTGCGTTAAGGCGCTCGGTCTGTCCGTTACTCTCCGGGTGAAATCCGGGTGACATAGCCCGTTGTATTTGCAACTGTTTACAAAGTGAAGACCAGAACTTTGAGGTGAACTGAGATCCTCTGTCAGACACAACTGTGAGTGGTAGACCATGGAGATGTACGATATCCTTTAGAAACACCTCTGCAGTAACTGAAGCAGTGGGGGTACCGGTCAGAGAGGAAAAGTGTGCCAGCTTGTTGAAGGAATCCACCACTACCATAATAGCAGTGTGACCTTGGGAGTTCCACTATGAAGTCCATTGACAAGTGTTGCCAAAGCCCGGCTGGAGGAGTGTCTTGCTGTAGGAGCCCCAGTGGTTTTGCTGTGCTATATTTACTCCGGGCACATGTAGGGCAGGAGGATACGTAGTCCTTTGTATCTTTGGTCATTGCTGGCCACCAAAAGTGATGTTTAGTTAGCTCTAATGTGGCATTTTGTCCCTTGTGTCCTGCCGTTGGAAGATCATGACACCAAGACAAAGCTTCTAGTTGAAGTTTCTTAACCGGTAAGTACAGTTGGTCGTCCTTAAACCAGTAATTCCCTTTCTTGAGTAAGGCGGGATCCTTGAAAGAAGCCATTCATTGTGCCTGTAATACTTCCTGTAGAAAGAAGTTGGCCGCTCCTATGAATCTCTTCCCGGACAACATCAGCTCTTGCCCTGTGTACTTCCCTGGTTCTTCTCCTTGACTCCTAGAAAGGGTGTCTGCTAACTGATTCTCTTTTCCAGGTAGATAAGTGAGTTCAAAATCGAAATTGAGAAAAGAAGTATGCCCATCTGGCATGACGTGAGTTACGGCATTCCATCTGTTGCAGGACACTGAGGTTTCTATGGTCTGTACGAACTGTGAAGGGATGCCTGGCCCCTTGTAGTAAATGTCTCCACTCTGTGCAAGCTTGCCGGATGGCCAGTAATTCCTTTTCAAGAACTGAATAGTTCTTTTCACTTGAGGTGAGAGTCCTGGAGTAATAGGCAATAGGGTGTTCCAACAGGTCTTCCTTCCTTTGTAAAAGCGCTGCCCCTATAGCCCCATAGGAGGCATCAGTTTCCACTATAAAGGGTAACAATTGGTCAGGTTGCCTCAGGATTGGTGTGGATACGAATGCCTCTTTTAGTTGCCTAAAAGCCTCTTCGGCCTTCTGGTCCCAGTCAAATTTTGTCTCTTTCTTAAGGAGAGTGGTAACGGGCAAAACTATATCCGAGAAATTCGTAATGAATTTACAGTAAAAATTGGACAGCCCCAGGAATTTCTGAATATCTTTGACGGATTTGGGAGTAGGCCAATTTGTGATGGCTTCAGTTTTGCGTGGATCCATCTCCAGACGTCCTTCGGATAACAAGAAACCTACATATGGAACGGTTGAGGCTTCAAAAAGGCATTTTTCCGGTTTAGCAAATAGCTGATGTTGACGAAGTCTTTGGAGTACTTCCTTTACATGCCCACGGTGTCTTTCAAGGGTGTCTGAGTATATCAAGATATCATCTAAGTAAACCACCACTGAATTGAAGAGCAGATCAGAAAATACTTTATCCATGAATCTTTGGAACTGGGCAGGAGCGTTTACAAGCCCGAAGGGCATCACTCGGTACTCATAATGTCCTAGAGGAGTCCGGAACGCCGTTTTCCACTCGTCTCCTTTTTGAATCCGAAGCAGATGGTAAGCCCCTCTGAGGTCGAGTTTAGTGAACCATCTTGCTCCCTGTACAGCCTCCATGATGTCCTTCATAAGGGGCATAGGGTACCTGTCTCTAATCGTCTGACATCAATGCAGGGTCGGAGCTCGGTTGTTTCCTTTTTGGATATGAAGAACAATGAGGCCCCAGCTGGAGAGACCGATTCTTGGATAAGACCGTTCTTTAGATTGGTGGATAGATATTCTCTTAGGGTTTCCTTTTCTGGGAGGGATAAAGGGAACATTCTCCCGAATGGAACTGCAGCTCCTGGTATTAATTCAATCTTGCAGTCTTCCGGTCTATGAGGCGGCAACGGTCGATGTTGAACATCCGTGAACACATCCTCGAACTCTTGATATGCCTGAGGGATGGTGTTTATGCTGCTTATTTGTACAGCTTCACCGTGATGGGTTTGTTCCTCTTTAGGTCCTAAACATGACTGGGAACAATGTTTAGATCTGAATTCTACCTCGTTGGTCTCCCAGTCTATGTTTGGGTTATGTCTCCTGAGCCAAGGGATCCCTAATATTACTGGAAAGTGGGCCGCACAAATCAAATCAAATATAAGTTCTTCCTGGTGTATATCCATCTTCACCTTGATCTCTAGGGTTTCTTGTGTGATGAGACCTGAAGTTAAAGGCGTGCCATCTACGCCTTCTACAGGAATTGGCAGACACTTCTTCCTTCTGGGAATAAGGTGTTTTTTAGCCCACCCGTCGTCCATGAAAATCCCTGCCGCGCCACAATCCAACATGGCAAGACACTCCACTTCATGACCTGTTTCCCATTCCAATACCACTCTAAATACCATTAAATGATGAGAGATATCTTGTGGATTGGAGACACAGGGATTTATGGCTGAAACCCCTCACTTGTCCCTGTTCAGGGTCGGGGTTGCTCGTTTCCCGATCTCCTGGGTGGTACTTCCGGACAATCCCGCAGGAGATGCTTCTCTGAGCCACAATACATGCAGAGATTCAAATCTTTCCTTCTTTTTCTTTCTGCTGGAGTCAAGGGACCTCTTGTCAATCCTATTTGCATAGGTTCATCGGTCTGGAGTACTGGTGCATTCTTTCCTGAGGACACAGGGAGATGAGGAGGTACCGGAGTGAAAGCACGGGTCTTTCTCTTTTCAGCTCTCCTTTCCGACAACCTGAATTCAATCTGTAGAGCTAACGAGACCAAATCCTAGAAAGTAGTGGGTCTGGCAATTCTAGCCAACTCATCTTTTATATCATCATGGAGCCCTCTCCTGAAAATGGTCTGCTTAGCGGAATCAGGCCATCCTGTCTCGAGGGCGATTCTTTGGAAAGTAGATACATAAGTCTGAACATTTGAAGAGCACTGTCTGGTATCAAGGAGAGTCTCATAGGATGTGTACAACACTTCAGGTCTTTCAAACCTGGCTCGAAAACGTTGCACAAACAAGCCGTAATCGTTGAGTACTGGGTTGGCATTAGTAACCAGCGGAGTAGCCCAAGCCAGTGCGTTTCCCGCTAGATTGGAAATGGGGAAACCGACTTTATTCCTGTCGAGCTCGTAAATCTTTTGCCGGAAAGTGTAATAAATGGTGCAAGAGTCTGGGAACTCCTTCATTCGCTTGGGGTTACCATCGTACTTCCCGCAAGGCAAAGATAATGGAGGTAAGTCTCCTCGACCCTCGTCGCTCCGTTGTACTATTTGCCTTAAATTGGTATTGTCTGCCTTCAGAGCGGCATTGTCGGTCTTCAATGATTGCACTTCTAGATTGATGCCTTGTATAGCATTGACAAGTTCTTGGTATTGTTCCAAGCTAGCCATCTTAGGGCGTTGCAATCTCTCAGAATATGCTTGAATTTCCCTTTCACCCGCCTCCTCCTCCTCCTCCTCACCTGAATGTTCGTTTTCGGATGATTCGTCAGAAGGAATGTCTCTTCTCTCTCTCCAAGCTGCAGCAGGCTTTTTATTGGAGAATTTAGGATGGGCTCTTCCAGAGGCCACCCTGCCTGATGCAATTGCTCGGCAGTGGGGACCTCCAGGGAGACCACCCCACAGACAGGGACAAACTTTGCTGAAAAACCCTGTTGATGTAGAACGATGTTGGCAGAATCCAGAGGTTTTAACTGGATTCGGTGACGTAGAAAAGTGGTGGTCTTCTTTGTGGAGGACTGCAAGGACCAGCATGCACCGGTGAGATCTTTATCCCGGTATGGTGGAGAAGAGTAAGGCGATCCAACATAGAGTATGGAGCTCCGACAGAAAGACGGAGCGAGGAAGGTTCCAGGCACGTCTGAGGGTCCGGAGTGGAACTGCCTTTGCTGCAAGTAATGACCGCGGGAAGCGCGGTAAGTGGATCGGAAACCGGAGAGGTAAAGTGAAACCAAACGGGAAAGGATACGTTCCGAGGAGCGGAACGTAGGGGAGGAAGGGAAACAGAGGAAGACAAGAGAGGAGGGCAAGCAAGGAAAAGAGCACAAGAGTATGCAGAGTAGAACTTGACAGCGTGTAAACCCGAAAGCAATGAGGGTTGCAACGCGCTGTCGAAAGCTGCCGACGCGCATAAATACACGTCACTAAAAGGAAGTGGAAACACTAGAATGCTGCATTCGCTTCTGCCATGAGACAATACGGCTGAACCCTTCCTCCATTGATTCCACAACTTCCATGGTCGGCGGATCATGACAATTGCTCCAGAGTTTGATTTACACGTTCCGTGGCTCCATTGGTTTGTGGGTGATAACCTGATGAGAGAGCGTGTTGGATCCCCAGAATACGACACAGATGTTTCCAGAATTGTGAGACGTATTGAGGTCCTCGGTCTGATATGATCTTGGAAGGAAGCCCATGAAGACGGAAAATGTGTTCCAGGAAGATTCCAGCAAGTTCTGAGGAGGATGGTAGTTTATACAAAGGTGTAAAATGAGCCATATGAGTGAACAAGTTTATGGTTACCATGATGGTCGTGTATCCTCGGGAAGGTGATAATTCCACAATGAAGTCTGTAGCAATAATTTCCCATGGTCTTGTTGGCAGCGATGGTTGCAGTAGAAGACCTGCCGGTCTCCTGTTATCATGTTTGTTTTGACCGCAGATAGCACAAGCCTTGATGTACTGTTGTACGTCGGTCTTCATTCCAAAACTGTCTTTGTATAAAACGTAGGGTGTTAGTTATACCACGATGACCGGAGTGAAGGGTATCATGGCAGAGGTTTATTATCCTTTGTTGTAATTTCTGCATAGGAATGACCAGTGCATTGTCCTTGAATAAATATCCTTCCTTAACTCTTAGATTCCATGGATTCTTCCTTGAAATATCCTTCCAGAGGTCAGAGGACTGGGTTTGCACTCAGATTTCTTCCAGGAGGTTGACTGCTTGAGCTACAAAGATAGTGTGGGGAAACATCTTAGGATAGGCCTTGTCTTCAGTGGCTATGTAGTCAAGACGTCGAGCTAAGGCATCAGCAATCATGTTTTGTGATCCGGGAACATGAGTGATTTGGATTGGTACTGGGCAAAGAAGTAGGCCCAATGCGCCTGACGACAGTTCCTGCCCTCCAACGACTGCAGAATTTGGAGATTCCGATGGTCTGTGCGGACCTGAACTGGATACTTAGCACCCAGAAGTAGGTGTCGCCATTCAGTGAAGGCTTGGAGGATGGCCAACAGTTCCTTCTCCAGGACGGAATAGTGTGTCTCGCTGGGAGTCAGGGTTCATGAAAGGTAAGCAATGGGGTGTTCCAGTTTATCCTCAAATTCCTGTTTCAAGACCGCTCCTATGGCGTAGTTAGAGGCATCCGTTTCCACTAGGAATGGGCGATTTATGTCAGGTTGTGCCATGATGGGGGCTTGCGTGAACTCTGTCTTCAATCGTTGGAATGCTTTATCTTGCGGTGTAGACCAGATAAAGGGGGTGTCTTTCTTCAAGAGAGCAACTATCAGCTGAACAATCTCGGAAAAGGTAGAAATAAACTTCTGGTAAAAGTTGCTGAGCCCCAGGAAGGATTGAACTTGTTTCACAGATGTGGGAGCGGGCCAAGCCAGTATGGCCTTTACCTTTGAAGGGTCCATACCAATTCCATCTGGGCTAATGATGAATCCTAGGTGGTGAACAGAAGTAACGTGAAACAAGCATTTTTCGGGTTTGGCTAAAAGTTTGTGTTCACGAAGTGGTTGTAGTACTGCCTTTACATGTTCTTCATGCTTTAGAGGATCTTTGGAAAAAATCAATATGTCATCCAGATAGACAATGACGAAGAGGAACAACATCTCAGAGAACACCCTATCCATAAAACCCTGAAAGACTGCGGGAGCATTAGCTAGTCCAAAGGGCATGACTAGATATTCATAGTGACCAAAGGGTGTTCTAAAGGCTGTTTTCCATTCGTCTCCTTCCTGGACACGGATTAAGTGGTAGGCACCCCGGAGATCCAACTTCGTGAATATTACAGCGCCTCTCACAGCTTCCAGGATATCCAATATCAGGGGCAGTGGGTACCGATCTTTGAGGGTGCATTGATTTAAGCCTCGATAGTCGAGGCAAGGTCTGAGTTCCTTGGTATCCTTCTTGGGAATGAAGAACAACAAAGCACCCGCTGGAGATTTCGAGGGTCTTATGGTGCCGTTTTCAAGATTGGTGTCTAGGTATTCCCGAAGGACCTTTTTCTCAGGTTCGGAAAGAATGAAAATTCTACCGAAGGGAATTACTGCTGAGGGATCTGTATCTATGGCACAGTCTTCGGGCCTGTGAGGGGGTAAGGCTTGGACTATGGCAGTAGAAAATACATCAGCATATCCCTGATGGGCCCCTGGAACTTGTATGATATTGGAAACCATGAGTGGTGTTTTTAGGTCTCTTGATGGTTCTTTAGGAGGTGTCGAGGAGGGATCCAGGGATAGACAGTGGGACATACAGAACTCTGAGCCCAGGAATAATGATCCTGCTGTCCAATTGATATACGGATTGTGCTTTTGTAACCAGGGCATACCCAAAACCATGAGGTAATGAGCTGACTTAATGATGTCGAATGTAATCCGCTCTTGATGATGGTTTATGGAAAGTTGGATCTCTTTAGTCTGCAGGCTTATGGGTCCTGAAGAGAGGGGTCTTCTGTCAATTGCTTCCACCGGCTGCATGGTGTTTCGTGTCTCGTACGGAATATGATGACTAACCACCCAGTCTTGATCAATGAAAATTCCCATAGCTCCGTAGTCCACCAAGGCCAGAATGGGATAGGTCTTGTTCTTGGAGGGCGACAGGAAGGCCTGTAGTATCACCAAATTGTTTTGTCCAGGGGAGTTCAAGGATGGAATTGATGTGGAGCAAACATCTCTCTCCCGACACCTTGCTCCATCTAGGATCGGGAGCTGGCGTTTCCCGAACGCCGAGGAGGGGCTAGAGGGCATTCTCTAACAAGGTGTTTATCTGAGGCACAATACATGCACAGGCCTGTGTGGATCCTTCTGTGACAGAGAACCTGTAGCAGCAGACAGGTTATCTGGAAATGATAAAGAACAAAACGGTACAAAGGGGCAGACCTCACACATCACAACAGGCGGAATGATTGCTACAGTAACGACACGGACTACAACTCCCAGAATGCCTCAACATATGCATTCTTTAAATAAAAGCCAACAACGGGGAAAAGAAAACAGGGAAAGAAGGCGAGAATCCACATTTCCTTATATGAATAGACTCTCCCAGTTAAGGGTGAAAACTAACGCTGATTCCGTGTGTATGAAGCAGGAAGGAGGGGAATTAGCATCGGCTGTACTGCGCCCAGAAGCAGCACCTCTGACTAATTGCTGGGGAGGAGGAGGAGGGGCACACGGGTTTAAAGCTGCACTAAACGCCTCAACGTGTGTCTCATTTTGCAGGAGTGGAAGGCGACGGCCGGCGTGGATTCCGAGTGGGAAGAGACCAGCTCACAATATCGGTGGGCTTATTAGAGGAAGAAGGGAACTCCGCAGGACGAACCCTTATCGAGACGGCAGGCAACACTGTGCGCGGAGCGGAGCACAGTCACCACGAGAGGAACTGTTCACAAGGTGATAAAACAATACTGGAGTTTTGAGTTTTTCCTTTCACTTCAAGGACGGCGAGAATACTGGAGGAACTTTACATGCCGAATCACAATCAAAGGCTAGATCTCTCTCTACCGCGGGGGGGCTCAGACGAGCGTGTGAAGGAAACCGCTCAGCACGGCACGAACGAAGGTGCTAACAAAGGACTTTAACCCGTGAGGTCACGGTATAAACTGAGGAGGGGGAAAAAGTGAAATAGTTGAATGGCCGTGACGAACTGCCGGTTTAAACATACCAATCCATTGTATTCCGTCCTGGTATGATACAGTTTTCTTGAAGGTAAACCTGAACCTATGATTACGGTCACATTCTGAAAAAGGAATTCTGAGAAGCCTGGTTGGCAATTTAATTTCGAATTGAGACTTTTTGCATAAACTCTCCTTGTGCAACTTGAAGTACTATAAAAATAAATATCACTTGTCAAAATCCTCTGGTGTCTCCGGCTCACTACTTAATACCTTCTCATCCTTTCTTGTGGGGAAATAGGCCCACGGAAGGCTCCTATTTGCATGGGTTCCGGATCTATGTCAGGGTTTGGGGCAGGATCAGCCTTTACAGAAGTCCCAAGGGAATTCTTTTGAAAGGGTATCTTGGTCTTTCTTCTTTCATCCTTTCTTTCCTGGATTCGGATGTCTATTTGCATGGCTAGATCCATAAGAGCCTGGAATGAGCTAGGATGAGCCACCCTGGCTAATTCGTCCTTAATATCCTCGTTTATACCCCTGCGAAATAGAGTGAAACTTGCTTCTGAGGACCAATCCGCTTCCTTGGCCAGTTGTTTGAATCTAGTAACGTACGTTAGCATATCCTGAGATCCCTGTCGGAAATCAAGTAACCGTTCCTGAGCACTAAAAACCTGTTCTGGGCAGTCGAACATAGTCTTGAGTGCCTGAATGAATCCATCATAATCATCCAGGAGGGCATCTCCTGAGTTGACTAAGGGAGTGGCACAGGTCAACGCGTTCCCTGTGAGAGGCAAGATTATGAAGCCCACCTTCGCCCTGGAAGTTGAAAAATAAGAGGGCTTAAAAGTAAAATGCACCAAGCAGGAATCCAGGAATCCACGTAAGGATTTTGCCGAGCCATCATATTTGTCTACCACTCCACCCAGTAACACGCTGTCCTTGTTAGCGGGGTCGCGAGACAAAACAAGCTGGTTTAAAGCAGCATTCTCAGCTTTTAAGTTCTGTAGTTCAGTTGTGAGTTCTTGCATGCCACGCATAAGGTCCTGGACTGCTTTCTCCATAGCAGTATCAGTGTCGGTCGTTTGGCGTCTCAAACTGTCGTAAATCTCCCCTGTCTCACCTGGGATCGCTTCTTGCTCTGTTCCGCGGGAGGATTCCTCTTGTGGACGGATCGGGTCTTGTATAGGCTCGCTCAAGTCTCGTCCGGCTGCAGAGCGCGTCCAGAGTTCCGGGAATGTCGCAGTTCCAGGATGTCCAGGAAAAAGGGTAGCGGATGAGGATTCCGGCAGCAGAATTAGAGGGAAGGGGTGAAAGGAAGGAAGAAGCAACCAGGAAACTAGGAATAGTAGATTCGCCGAACAGCACACACACGTCAAGTCACTACCTAATGATAGCGTTGAGACGCGTGGGGCCGCGGGGGCGTGGCCAATTTATAGAACGTGCAGTGTGCGACGTGAAGGCTGGTGCAAGGCAAGTCACTTGGCACGGCCATGTTGGGAGTAACAAGGAATACAAGCCCTGTCGCGATAAGGACCAGGAAGTCCAGAAAGGGCAAGTTCTATGGGTCATGACAATTATCCCTCTGAGATGGCCATGGTATTTTGCATGCTTGTGTAAACTCCATGTCAGGTAACTGTAGTCGTCCCCCGGGGTGGCACCAAACCCATTTCCCCCAATAGTCACAGGTGTTGAATGGGAACTTGAACACTGTTCCTGCCAGGAACAGAGGACACTGCGTCAGTTGTGATTTCAGGGTATTCCACATCTTTGTCTATTCTTCTTCTTCAGTCTCTAAGTCTAACAATACTTTCATCCATACGGTCTTTTCAGTGTTCTTTTTGCACTGCGTGATGGCTATTCTGATGACACAAAAGGTGAACAAAACGAATACTAGGGCTGCCACCAGTACCTACAGTCCATTGGCCATCCATTTTGGTATTCAAGAAAAGATATATGACAGCCAGCCTTTGTCGTTCCCTACAGTATTTGCTTCTGCCTCCACCTTAGCATGCAGCTCTGATAACCGGGTAATAGCCTCTGTCAGGGTTCCATTGTCTTCATCATGGGCAGGAATAAATGTACAGCAAGAAGATTGATCTTGGCACAAATGCCTCCCTGCATGGCCATGAGCAGTCTAGAACATACCTATTCTTAACAGCCATTAACCTCACTGCTCGGAGCTCTTCCATGATGGCATTGAACCTTTTGATGGATGAATTTATTTTCTGCATCCGCTCCCAGCACCTTATTTGCAGCCATTTAGTGTTTTTGCTAGTTCGGACTGCTGGAACAATGGATGCGGAAAAACTTTCTATTCTGTTGAACAGTCTTTGCTCTGGTGGCATCGCATCCAAGGCCTCTTCCATTTTTGATGATGCATAGTTCCCTCTTTTTACTCTGGTCAACCCTACAGATCTCCCTTCCCTTCTCCTAGTATCCATTCTGGGGAATCCATCTGCGTGTTTGTCCTTCTGGGGTACTACCAGTGCTGGTGTAATCAACTGTACAAGTGAACATATCCCTCCCCAGTTGGGGGGCGGGGGCAGTTGCAGTTATGCTTTTGATCCGCAGGCCTATTAGTGGTTCATAAGCACTGCGGTTCTGACCTAAATGCCTGGTACCTATGAGATCTGTTTACAATCCTTATTCTCTCCAACCTTTACAAGACCATCATTCTGGAAACATAATGGGCATGGGCCCTGCTTCATTTTCCACCTATGTGAGCAGTTTTGCACTTGCTTCCCTTTCCTTGAGGTAATTTTATTTTCCCTTTCCACTACTTCCACTGAAACTGTTAGGAGTGCACATGCTCTGCTCCCAACCACTCCTTCCTTCCACCCATCTGCTGTGTATACTAGCATCTGCGGTTGTTCCCAGCATCCTGGCGTTCCTCCTATCTCCCTTGGGGCACGGTAGCTCCTTTCTTGTCACTCCCTTGTTTCTCCCTTTTACAGGCCTTCACTGACACATTCTATGGTCTTGTCTGCACTCCAGTAATTGTCCATCATTTCTTGAGTCTTGATGTAGCTATCTTCATACAGGAACATCTTACTGGACATCCATCTTAGTGTGGCCCATCTCCCTTGGAACCATCCTCTTGTGGTGCAGAGTGATAAATGCATGAGGCATTGTGCTCTGGTCTTTGGAATTTCAGTTGCTTCGAACATCTTGGATGCACCCATGGCATAGGGGATGAGAGAGTAGACGTAATAGCTCTCTCCGGTGGTTTGCTTCCCTACCATGGCCATGTGTTTATACCACATGTTGTTTGAAATCCGGCCCAAATCGGTTAGGTAAGAATTAACCTGGCTAAAGTCTATGTCTGCACTGCTCCTAAGTCTCTTTACCTCCTTAGCAGTGCTTATCACCTGCCCAGATATTCTTATGGATAGGGGTTAAAGCTTGTGCATGCAAAAATAACAGTCTTCGTTGAACACGGAGGGTAAAGAGGTAGAGACAGCAGAAGGTACAACACATCATGACAATGTTTCCAATTTACATTTCCCATTTTGTTATTGCTGAGTGTGTTCTTGCGTTGCTCCAAGGATTTGTAGAACTCACCTGAACAGCCTAAATAATGCATGGTTATGAAGTTAGTATATGTTAGGATAAGCTCTATGTCTATAGGATTGGGCGAGTGCTGCATAGAACAATCGCTCCCACACTATACAGATTCTGGAATCACTGAGTAGGCCAATAATGGATGGGTCCCCGTGGGTGAACTGTGGGTAGGTCTGAGATACATAAAGCAGAAAAGCGTAGATGGAGTGACCCACTTGGTGTCGAGGTATGCAGATGACACGCTATTATACCTGAACAACCCAGAACACATACTGCCATACATACTAGAGATATTAGATGGGTTCCAGAAGTACACAGGGATTCAAATTAATCAGGAAAAATCATGCCTCTTTCCCCTAGCTGCCTTAGGTGAAGTTAATATTGAAAAACTCCCGATCATGGCCTTTCAATGGAAAGCTACCTCCTTTAAATACCTGGGAATAACTATCCATCGCAACCCTGAAACTGAATACGCACTCAACACGATAAAAGCCGGGAGACCCTGGAGAGATCAATGGCCTTCGGTGGCGGGCAGGGCTGTACTCCTCAAGATGGTGGCATTACCACGATTATTACACTGCTTTAGTAATGTCCCATACAACGTTCCACCACGGTTCTTTAGGGACCTAGATAAACTCTGTAAAGGGTTCCTGTGGAAGGAGGGTAGGCACAGAGTTGCACTGCAGGTGATGCAGCAGCCCTACGAAAAAGGTGGCCTGAAAATACCCAATTTTGAACTGTATTTCTTGGCAGGACAACTGCGACATGTGGTGAGCTGGATGGCAGATGAGATTACGGGAGAAACCTGTCTCTAGCAGCCGGCTTTCCCATGGCTGCTCCTAAGGGACCTACTCTGGACCCCGCAGAAACAAGCTCTGAACTACCCCTACTTGGCGAAACTCGGAGTTCAGCTCTGGAGACGGACATGCAAGGCTTTGAAGATAACAGACCCAATCTCCCCACAGATTCCCGTTGTGGCGATCATGGCGGGTAGACCCTGGGGACAAAGTGATGTAAGAAACAGGTGAAGCCTTGCGGGGTAGCTACTGTAGGAGATCTGTTCAACGACCAGGGAACCCTGACATTCTCTGAACTGCACGGAACCACGGGCCTGCCTACTGGGCAGTTTCTGTTCCACAGAGCAGTGATAAGGGAGCTCAGGACAAGATGGCCGGACATAGGCAATCAAACAACAGAACATGAGAACACAGAAACCTTGTTGAGTGTTGTAGAAGGGGGCAATGAAATCTGGAGGCTCTACGAAACACTAATGAATAGCACAACTAATGACGAGCTCAGAAGCAAAGCGAAATGGGAGCAGGAACTGGGTTTAGAGTTTGAAGACGAAACATTGGGAACCATAACCCAGTATCACAAAAAGGTATGCATGAATGCCAGATTGCAGCTCATACAATTTTACATTATCAACAGAGCGTACCTCACACCTGAAGTGATCTCCAGGTTCAAAGGAGCGGGAACCAAGGAATGCCCTGAATGTAATGAACCGAGAGAGGGAATGACTCATATGTTTTGGGGATGTCCAGTGATACGAGCCTACTGGGCACAGATAGCCATAAAGGTGGAAGTAGCGGACATTGTCTTAGACGTACAAACCCCAGCAGCATGCATCCTGGGCAGATACAAGAGGAGCCGAAAGAATAAGCCATTGAACAAACTAAAAGACTTGCTGTACATTCTTGCAAAGAGACACATAGCCATGGGGTGGAAAAACATCAGGAGTCCTAGTGTGGGAAGACCATCGAAAGTTTGTGGCAGCAGGAACGGGAGCATGGGAGAATGCACTCCGAGAACAGAGCCTAGACTTAAGCGAAGACCCGCAACAGTGGGTGGCGCTTACGGTGTCGTTGCTAACACCGACTTTGGACAATAGTACTGCAGATGAAGCAGAGAGTCCGCAATCGGCGGATGTATTGGCGGAACCCTAGGGCAAAGGCAGAACGAAGTAGGGGGTAGGGAGGTGAATTGGGGGTTATGTGTAATAATGGAATAATGCAATGATGATCAAAAATGTTTTTGTTTATATAGTGATTGTTAAAAGTTTAATAAAATAATTAAACAAAAAAAACAGAAAAGCGTGAAAAAACTATTGTGGAGGAATCATTCACTCTGTTTCTGACTGTATCACAAATCGAATGAAACACTCTTGAAAGGACATACGTTGATTAAGGACCATATATATCGGAGAGTCTGTACTTTCCTGATGAATACCTATCGTAAGAAAAAGCTAATGTGCCCAATCTAGGTGTGCGTATTGTCCTTCCCTAACTCTTTGGTCCTGGACTGGGTTAGCCACTGATGTGGTTCTTCTTCTTAGTCTTGTTCTTCTTCTTGCTTCAAATCGTCTTGATTTGGGCAGGAGGAGGCCTCACCTTGGTAGAGCTTATGTCTCCAATGTAATTCCAAACCTTCTTACCACAAAGTTTAACTGCACGGTCTGTGGCCTGCACCAAAATGTACAGCCTTTTGAAACTGGGCTTGTACCAGTGAGGAATGAAGTTTCTCAACAGGACAGTGTCCCCAGGGTAAAGTAGTGGCGGTTTCAACAGTCCTTCATTTGTTTCTGGGCTGTTATCTTCTTCACTGTTCTTCGACCTCTTACGCCTGCAGAGAAATGAGAGTGGCATTAGCCATCAAAGAAGCAACATAGTCGTACATTTAATTTCCAAACACATCAGTGGAAGCATGGTGGTCTGTCAATGCCCTAGTGGGAGGAGCTGGGGGAATCACATGTGCCATCCAGTTACCACCTCATGGGGCGTTAAGTGGCGGTTGGTTCTGGGCTTATTGCGCAGTGCGAACAGGGCTAAGGGCAAACAATGGAGCCATCCCTTTTTTAAGGTGGATTTTATTTTTGCAATCTTTTCTTTAAGAAGGCCGTTGGGGTGCTCACAAACTCTGTTTGCTTGTGGGTGATAGGCACAGGAGAGTGTGTGCTGTATCCCTAAAAGAGTTGTGATGTGCAAAAAGTTTCATTTATGAAATGACGCACATTGTCAGAACGCAGGACCCCATTGTGGGATTACCTATCTAATGAGGAATTTCACAGGTCTGAGAGCATCAGCGTGTGAGCAGGGACCAGCTTTGATCCATCAGGAAAATGGGCTCACAACCACTATCATTTAGCGGTAGCCCAGATACGCTGGGATCATGTCTACATAGTCTATGTGGAGGTGTTGGAGGGGTCCAATTGGGTGGGTTATGGCTCCTCGCACTACATGTAAAGTATGCCTAGCAGTGAACATTTTACAGGTGACACCGTTTTCATGAATGCGTCTATATGCTCCACCAGGTTAGAACAGAACCACTCTTCCCTAATGTGTGTGGCAAGTAGGTCCTTACCCAGATGAGTAGGATAGTGCAATTGCATGAGCGCAATCTGCAGCAATGCTGTTGGAATCACTAGCTTGCCTGTGCTCTCCTGTGCCACAAAGCATCAATAGGGGCTATTGCACACCCCCTTGTCACCCATAATTCTTTCTCCTCTATCAGTGCCCTTCCCTTTAAATTCCATTTTCTGCTTGGCTGGCAAGGTATTATAGCCTTCCTTTAGAATCATATTGCACACACAAATACGTGTGTTCCATGGGGTGTCAAAGTCTGTGATTTCAGAAAAATATGCTGTGCGCTTTGCTTCCGCATCTGCAGCTTTGTTGCCCCGGTAGAGTAGGCCCTCCTCCCTCATATGGGCCTGGCACTTAACGACTGCTATGGCTGATGGGAGTTGCAGCACATCTATGAGCCTGCCCAATAGGAGAGGGTGCTGCACCAGTGTGCCATCAGCACATCAGAAGCCCCTCCTCTGCCATCGTGACAGCCCAGAGTGTACTGTAGACATCAAGTAGACCGAGTCAGAATACACTGTAACTTCCTAGTCCCTGCGTGCTTCTAATGCCATTATGAGAGCCACTAATTTTGCAGCTTGCACTGAAAAATGTGAGGGTAACCTTGCGCTTGCTATTACTTCAGCTGTCACATCCGTTTTATTCCCACCACTGCCATTCCCATATATCTTTCTTGCGTTGTCTGGTCTATCGTTGAAGACCCGTCAATATAAAGCACTTCTCCCCCTCAAGTGGCTTTGCTCCCACTTTGGGAAGGTCGTTATACTGTTCCATGTACGTGGTACAGTCATGTAAGTAGTCTCCCTCCTCTACTGGTTCAGCTAGAAGCGTTGCAGGTTCACAGTCCTGTAAATTACCACCTTTATCGCTGGATTAGAGATAATTACTTCATATCCAGAAGCACTCTGCATGCTCAGCGTACTCTTAGGTCTTTCAAGAATTGCAAAGAGAGGATGTTCCACGCAAAGCATGGTGCTGCATCCCATGGTAATACTTGCCGACTTTTCTACTGTGAATGCGGCAGCAGCCAGAGCTTGTTTGCATGGATAATGTCCTCTTATCACTGGGTCTAAACATCCATTATTATAGTCCAGTAGCTTGTGCCCTAGGGTATTCTTCTGCGTGACTACCACAGCCTTCTCTACTCCATTGGAGTGTGACAACAAATGGAATTTGTCATGGTAGTCTGGGATCCCTAACACTGTAGCTGTTACGGATATTGTTATTACACCCGATTGAAATAACAAAGGTTTCAATAATCTCACCTTGACAGATTGAATGATCCAATGTGAAACAATCAAATGCCGTAGTGAAAGCTCCCCTGTGACTGCCCTGTCCTCTCCGGGCCGGAATGGAAGTACCCGGTGGAAAGGACAGGACGGCCAGGGAAACCCTCGAGAGGGAAAAAACCCTGGTGGAGTCCGGGAGCCTTGTGGATCAGGAAGGATGCCGAAGTGTCCTTAAATCGTGGCAGAAGTTGGCTGGCTGGAAGGCTTCTTCCAGGTGCACAAACGAACAAGGTAAGAATATACCAGAGACAGATAGAATTCGTATAGTATAGCGGTAGGTAGAATATCGAGTTCTCTAACCAGAGACGGCGGGACTCGATCAATAGATGATTGGTCTTTGGTCTTGGGAGTGTGATAACTGGAAGGCGGGTACCCTAGAAATAATAGCAGGTAAGTGCCGAATGGCGAAAATAAGGGAGAGACCCTGAGAGGAAAGCACTTACTCTAAGCGGGTATTCAAGCAATGACAGAGTCGAAGCTAATAAATTAGCGTAGCCGAAGGAGACGCCGAATTGGCGTGTAATTCCCAACGCGGTAGTAACTGGAGTCGAAGGGGAGAGCTGGTAACAGGATCTGAGAAATAGGACAGGACAGAGTTAGTATAGTAGAGAAGTTCAAAGGAATCCAAGGTAAAAGATAGTATAGAAACGAACTCACGGAGCGTCTGTGGAAACAGAAGCGACGCAAGTTGCTGTCGGCTCAGGTTCCGGATAAAGGATCACGTGAGCGGTTACGAGCGTCTCAGGAAAATGTGGAACAACTAGACTGCTACCCTCTGCCTGGAGATCACAATAAGCAGTCCTCCTGGAAGAAGTACAGTGAAGCAAACCGCACAAGCGATTACAGGCCCACAGAGACCACCTCCCGCAATGTGTAACAGTATGCCCCCTCCTCCTGGGGGGAGGCCCAGGCTTCCCCGGATGACGTTGAAAAAACCTCCAAATTAATTTGGGAGCATGAACCCCAGAGGCGGGTTCCCAAGTTCTTTCCGCAGGAGAATAGCCCTTCCAATCAATCAAAAACTGCAATCTTCCCCTCCTATAACTGGAGTCACAAATATTCGCTACCTCAAATTCAGAACCAGTATCAGTAAGGATAGGAGGTGGTTGGGACGTCCTCATCCGTTGGAAACAATCCGGTATTACCATCTTGATTTGAGATATATGAAATACTGGGTGTATTCGTGACCAGGAAGTTGGTAGGGCAAGTTTGACTGCGGTCGACCCCACCAAAGATAAGACTCGAAAGGGTCCAAAATATTTGGGAGACAGTTTTGACGGGACAAGATGACGAGGAAGGAATCGAGATGCCAACCAAACAGAGTCTCCGACCATAGGATTAGGGGCATCTCGTCGGTGTCGATCCGCATTCTTCTTGGCTCGATCTTGAGCCCCTTGCAGTGATAGCTTGGCTAGCTTCTGACCTTCCTGAATGTCTGTGATGAGACTGTCAACCCCCGGGCATCTGGAAGTAGGAACAGTTACGGCAGGTACGAATGAGGGGTGATAACCGTAAGAACAATGAAAAGGACTGGTGTTAATGGCAGAATGTCTAGCATTATTGTAGGCGAATTCTGCAAAAGGGAGCAATTCGACCCAGTTGTTTTAGGCTGCCGATACAAAACATCTCAAATAGCCCTCCAAAGTCTGATTTAGGCGTTCGGTTTGCCCATTGGTTTGGGGATGATATCCCGAACTAAGGGCCCGTTTGATACCCAAGATGTGACAAACCTTTTGCCAAAACAGTGACGTATATTGGGGACCTCGGTCTGACACAATAGTGTCCGGGAGTCCATGTCGAGAAAAGATTTCGGAGAGAAAAACTTTGGCCATTAAAGCTGCTCCTGGTAGTTTGCATAATGGAGTGAAATGCGCCAATTTGGTAAAATAATCTATAGTGACCATGATGGTGGTTCTATTTTCGGAAGGAGGTAAATCTGAGACAAAATCGGTGGAATTGATCTGCCATGGTCGGTCAGGAATAGGCATTTTAGAGAGCACTCCTAATGGGGGCTTACGTGGAGTCTTGGCTTGAGAACAGATATTGCATGCTGCGACGTAGTCGCGGACATCAGCTACTAACCCCGGCCACCAGAAATAGCGTTGTATTAACTCCAAAGTGGATTGAGAACCCAGGTGAACAGCTGCACAAGAGTCATGACACATCTGTAACACCTCCTGTTGTAAAGAAGGAACGGGAATTAGGACTTGGGTTCCATAAAAAAATAGTTATCTTCAGCAGTGAGATGATGTTTGGAGGCAATATTCTCACATAACGATTTGTTCTGAAGAGTGGCTGTTCGTACTTCTTGGAGGAAATCGGTTAAGACCGCTATGAATCTAGCTTTAGGAAACATCTTTTCTGAGCTGAAGCAGGGTGTATGGGGATCCTTACGGGAAAGAGCATCTGCCCTCAGATTGTGTTTGCCAGGAAGGAAGGTGAAGTCAATCCAGAAGGGAAGGAAAAAATATGCCCAACGGTCCTGTATACTGTTTGTGGTTTGTGCATTCTGGAGTACTCTAAGATTCTGATGATCGGTGCGAACCTTGATCGGAAAGGAAGAACCCAACAGCAGATGTCTCCACTCTTCGAAGGCCCTTTTAATGGCTAAAACATCCTTCTTGAGTACATAATAGTTCTGTTCTGCAGTGTTAAATGTTTTAGACAAATAAGCCACTGTTCTTTCTTCCCCCTGATCTGAGAGTTGTAAAAGGACGGCTCCTAATGCGTATTGGGAGGCATTCGTTTCTACGATGAATGGCTTGGTCTGATCAGGGGTGATCAGAACTGAAGCGGAAGTAAACAACTCTTTCAGTGTTTGAAAGGTGCTTTGGGCAGCTTGGTTTCAGGAAAAAGAGGCACTCTTTTTTAATAGTCGGGTGATGGGTAAAATGGTTTCTGAAAAACAGGGTTCAAATTCCTGTAAAAGTTCGCGAATCCTAAAAATCGCTGAATGTCTTTCGTACAGGAAGGTGTTGGCCAATCCAAGACTGCTGACACTTTCTTTGGATCCATGGAGATGCCTTGCGATGATAGCACAAATCCTAAGTATGTCACTTGTTCCTGATGGAATTCACATTTTGTGGCTTTACAATAGAGGTTGTTAGACTGGAGGCGGTCAAGAACAGTGTTAACATGCCGAATGTGATCTTCTGGGTTGATGGAATACACCAGGGTATCGTCCAGGTATATGATGACAAAGTGGAACAATATATCCGTGAACAAATGATCCATAAATCGCTGGAAAACTGCCGGTGCATTAACCAGTCCAAAGGGCATTACGTGATATTCATAGTGTCCGAAAGGTGTACGGAAAGCCGTTTTCCACTTGTCCCCGGGAGCTATTCGAATGAGGTGGTAAGCTCCTCTAAGATCGAGTTTTGTGCAAAGGGAAGCCCCCCGGACTGCTTCGAGGATGTCAGTAATCAAAGGCATCGGGTACTTGTCGGTTATAGTAATTTTGTTAAGACCCCGGTAGTCAATACAGGGACGGAGTTCGTCGGAATCCTTTTTAGGTATAAAAAAGAGAGAAGCGCCTGCTGGAGACACTGATTCAGAGATCAGACCGTTGTGTAGATTAGTTTGGAGGTATTCCTTTAATACTTTTTTTTCTTTTTGGGAAAGAACATACATTCGACCAAAAGGAATAGGTTGATCGGGAAGTAGGTCGATGTGACAGTCGTCCCTCCTATGTGGAGGTAAAGTAGGAAATTCGGGATTCTCAAAGACGGACTGAAACTTCCTATGACATTGAGGAATAATCTCTAGTTGATTTATTGTGGACACTGCTGGGAGATGTGTTGTTTCTGTAGGGATCTGGATGCCTACTGACTCTAGCGATAGGCAATGATGAACACAATGTTCGGACCCCAGGAATAGAGTCCCAGCTGACCAGTTAATGAAGGGGTTGTGAAGTCGCAACCACGGAAGACCCAAGATGACAGGGAAATGTACCGCTTTAATAAGGTCGAACACCAGAATCTCTTTATGATTGGCAATCATGCAGGTAATCGGTCCGGTTTGTTCCTTAATAGGACCTGAACTCAAAGCACTTCCATCCACTCCTTGGATGGGAGTTACGATGGTTTTGGATGCATGTGTTATCCCATGTTTTGTAGCCCAATCATTGTCCAGAAAATTTCCTGCGGCTCCACAATCAATTAAAGCGGGAATGCCTGATAAGATTATTTCAGAAAGTACCATGGATAAAGACACTATCACCATTGTCTGGCTAGTTGCAGTATCAAGAGACATTCCCATTTGAAATGGGGAAATAGGATTGTGAGCTCCTACCGTTCTTCCTCTTGCTGTAGGGCTTTGAAGTTTCCCGATTTCAGATTAGGTGTACGCCGAGGAGGAACAAGGTTACAATCTTTCAATACATGACAGGAGGACCCACAATACATGCATAAACCAAGAGTCTTTCTCCTCTCTCTTTCAGTAGCGGATAGCGGTCCCCTTAGGGCCCCTACCTGCATAGGCTCTTCGGTAGGGATGTGGGACTTTCCCACTACCGGACAGTAATCCGGATGTGATCGAGTTCCCTTATTCTTCTTCTTTTCATAGGACTGTTCTTGTAAACGGTATTCAATCTGCATAGTAAGAGTTATCATGTCGGCCAGGTTTGCTGGGCGTGGGACTTTAGAGATCTCGTCTTTGAGTTCGTTGTTTAACCCTCTGCGAAAAAGGGTGAGAAGACCCTCATCTGGCCACCCTAGTTGGGAAGACAACTGTTTAAATTGCGTGATGTACCCTAATAAATCCTTACTACCCTGTTTCAGATCGAGGAGTCTTTCTTGGGTGGCAACAGAAATTTCCTGTCTACCGAACATAGTCTTGAGACTGTTTGTAAAAGCTGGGTAGGAATCAAGGATAGCATTACTAAAAGTCACTAAAGGCGTGGCCCATGCTAATGCAGGGCCCGAAAGATGGGAAATTACAAACCCCGCCTTGTCTTTGTCAGTAGGGAAAAAACGAGGTTTGAATGTAAATTGGGTAGTACAGCTGTCAAGGAATTCCTTGAGCTTATGGGGATCGCCATCATACATGATCGTGTGTAAGGTAGATGGGTGAGTGTCTGAAAATGCTCTAGCGACTTGCGGTCACAGTTGTACATTATCTTGTTTTAAGGACTGAACCTCTAAGGACATGGCCTGCATTGCGGCCATCAGTTGCTGCATTTGTTGTTCCATAAGGATTTCGTCTGTCCGTACGGGCGTCGCTTACTGTTACGGATATTGTTATTACACCCGATTGAAATAACAAAGGTTTCAATAATCTCACCTTGACAGATCGAATGATCCAATGTGAAACAATCAAATGCCGCAGTGAAAGCTCCCCTGCAACTGCCCTGTCCTCACCGGGCCGGAATGGAAGTACCCGGTGGAAAGGACAGGACGGCCAGGGAAACCCTCGAGAGGGAAAAAACCCTGGTGGAGTCCGGAAGCCTTGTGGATCAGGAAGGATGCCGAAGTGTCCTCAAGTCGTGGCAGAAGTTGGCTGGCGGGAAGGCTTCTTCTAGGTGCACAAACGAACAAGGTAAGAATATACCAGAGACAGATAGAATTCGTATAGTATAGCGGTAGGTAGAATATCAAGTTCTCTAACCAGAGACGGCGGGACTCGATCAATAGATGATTGGTCTTTGGTCTTGGGAGTGTGATAACTGGAAGGCGGGTACCCTAGAAATAATAGCAGGTAAGTGCGGAATGGCGAAAATAAGGGAGAGACCCTGAGAGGAAAGCACTTACTCTAAGCGGGTATTCAAACAATGACAGAGTCGAAGCTAATAAATTAGCGTAGCCGAAGGAGACGCCGAATCGCCGTGTAATTCCCAACGCGGTAGTAACTAGAGTAGAAGGGGAGAGCTGGTAACAGGATCTGAGAAATATGACAGTACAGATTTAGTACAGTAGAGAAGTTCAAAGGAATCCAAGGTAAAAGATAGTATAGAAACGAACTCACAGAGCGTCTGTGGAAACAGAAGCGACGCAAGTTGCTGTCGGCTCAGGTTCCGGATAAAGGATCACATGAGCGGTTACGAGCGTCTCAGGAAAACTTGGAACAACTAGACTGCTACCCTCTGCCTGGAGATCACAATAAGCAGTCCTCATGGAATAAGTACGGTGAAGCAAACCGCACAAGCGATTACTGGCCCACAGAGACCACCTCCCGCAATGTGTAACAGTAGCTACGCATATTACTTTTTTCAGCAGCTCAAATTCTTCAGTCATTTCATGTGTCCATAGCAACATGCCATCCCCTCACTGTGCCTCCCTGAGTCTGCCTAAAAAGGGTCTCATATATGTACTATAGTCAAACACCAAGGCTCTGCAATAATTGCAGAGGCCCAAGAACTGCTGTATTTCTCTCACTGCCTTTGACATCGGCTGTCATGATACGTCGTTTCAGTCCCTTCTGGACTATGTGGTCCATAAGACACTGCTACACCCCTTCAAAGAGAAATCCAACATGGCCGACGCTAGTGCAGAGCTACCGCTCTAGTGTTTCAAGAAGGTCGCCACTTCCTTGAAAAGAGACACGCCCTGCGGCGCTGCGCGTCTCAACACTACCTTCCGAACTTGGCGACTGTTGTCTTGCTTTTTTACCCTTGTACTGGCTATCGCCTTTTTCCTCCCAGGCATCATTCTAGCCCCTTCTACTCCTCCCACCTTATTAATTGCGCTCCTCCTTCCCGGGGCCTCACCGGCCGTAGCGCATATTCCCTTACCTGCTAATTATACGTGCCCTGGTTCCTTCCTGGCTTCCTTCCTCCCGAGAGTCAGAGACTTTATCCTAATCCTTCCTGGAGTTGAAGGCATACTTACCACAGAGGGAATCTACCTGCACACTGGCGACTGAGGACACACGACCGTGTCTTTACAAGACCCGAGCCGTCCGGAAGAAGGAAAAACCCCAGACCAAGACTTTGAAAGATAAACAGGTGAGATTCCAGGCTAAGTGTGACAGTTTGAGACGCAAAGGATTGAATATTGACACTAATATGGAAGCTGCGGTTCAGGACCTCATGAGAGGCATGCAACAACTGACAACTGAAGTTCAGAACCTTGAAGCCGAAAATGCAGCATTGAAACAACTTGTGCTCTCCAGAGATTCAGCGTTCCAGGAAGTGCCATGGTAGGGGGTATTGTGGATAAATATGATGGAACCACCAAGGCACTGCATTCCTTCCTTGATTCATGTTTAGTGCACTTTACTTTCAAACCATACTATTTCTCAACACCCAGGGCCAAAGTGGGATTCATAATCTCCCACCTTTCAGGAAACGCATTGACACGGGCAACTCCCTTAGTAAAGTCAGGGGACCCACTCCTGGACAACTATGAAGGATTTGTGGATGCATTTAAAACCATGTATGACAGACCTGAATAGGTATGCAGTGCCCAAGAGAAATTATTGGAATTCCAACAAAGCACTCATGATATGTTGTCTTACGTCACCCATTTCAAACAATTGGCCAAGGAGGCTTATTGGACTCCAGAAGCGATTTTCACTTTGTTTCATCGTGGATTGAATGACGAGATCAAGGATGAACTTGCCCGGGAGGCCCACCCATGTTCCTTCCAGGCTTTATTGGATTTGTCTTTGCAAATCGATTTCTGCATCCAGGAAAGAAAGGCTGAAAAGAAAAGAACACATTCCTTGCCAGCAGGAGCCCCCTTGGATTATCCCAGTCCTAAAGAGATGGCTTCTACTCCTCTGCCGGATCCTGAGACAATGCAACTTGGTTCCTTACGGGGACCCCTTTCTTCACAAGAAAGGACTCGAAAAATCAATACTGGACATTGCATGTATTGTGCTTCTGACAAACACCTTGTAAAAAATTGCTCGCTAGCTCCACCTCGGCGTTCGGGAAACGCCAGCTCCCGATCTTAAACAGAGCCCAGCTTTGGGAGAAAGATACACGTGCTCCAAGTCTTCTCGAAGCAAAACCAGTCAATCCACAAACAGCTTGGTGATTCTTCAGGTGTCCCTCTCAATTACCAATAAGGAAAAGTACCCCGTCCTGGCCCTGGTAGATTGCGTAGCAACGGGCATATTCCTTGAACACGATTGGGCTCTGAAACACCATATCCCCCGAAAGCCCAAGGATATCAAACAGACAGTCAAAGGAATCAATGGGAAACCATTATCTTCAGGGCCCATAACTCAACAAACCACGGAATTGCTACTAACAATAAACAATCATCAGGAGACTCTGCACTTTGACATAATAAAAGCTGCTCATTACGCGATGGTGCTAGGCATGCCTTGGCTTCAAAGACACAATCCATATATCAACTGAGCAGCAGGTTCCTTGTTCCTAGGATCAGAATATTGTCTTTCACATTGCCTATTCCAGGGAACGCAACCCCTTTTCTCAGAAGACCTGTAATCCAAGTAATCGTCCATTAGTGTGTCTAATGTAATTCAGGTATCT
Source organism: Ambystoma mexicanum (assembly GCF_040938575.1). Taxonomy (NCBI): domain Eukaryota; kingdom Metazoa; phylum Chordata; class Amphibia; order Caudata; family Ambystomatidae; genus Ambystoma; species Ambystoma mexicanum. Next base: position 318,953,809 of record NC_090924.1, on the reverse strand, counting down.
GAGTCTTACCAACAATTCTTGAATGTGTTCTCATCAGATATCGTTCAAGCATTACCTCCCCATCGACCTGAAGATTGTGTCATTGAAACTGACGATTCTGCAGTCATACCATTTGGAAGGATGTTCATACTTTCAGAACCTGAGAAAAGAGCCCTACGTGAATACTTGGAAACTAGTCTTTCCAACGGCACCATTCGCCCTTCTAAGCCCCTGAAGGGGCGTCCTTATTCTTTGTTCCTAAGAAAGATACCAAGGAACTTCAACCCTGCCTGGACTATTGGGGTCTCAATCAATGCACTCGAAAGGACCGATATCCATTGCCACTCATCTCAGACATCCTGGAAGCAGTCTGCAGAGCTGTTATTTTGACCAAACTTGATCTCCAGGCGCGTATCATCTGATTCGAATAAGAGAAGGCGATGAGTGGAAAACTGCCTTCAGGACACCTTTCGGCCATTTCGAGTACGTAGTGATGCCATTCGGTTTATCGAACGCTCCAGCAGTCTTTCAGCATTTGATGGACAGAGTATTCTCAGACATGCTATTCCTTTTTGTTATTATTTATCTGGATGACATCCTGGTCTATTCCAAGAATCCCGCGCTACATCAAGAACATGTGTCTCTTGTCTTACAACGTTTATGAGAGAATAATCTACTGGCTAAGCCAGAGAAATGCATTTTTCATGTTGCTACTGTTCGTTATCTGGGATTCATCCTAGGTCCTCAGGAAATTGAAATGGATCCTGCCAAGGTCAACTCAATCCTCTCGTGGCCGACTCCCACATCAGTAAAACAAATACAATCCTTCCTGGGACTTGCAAACTTTTATCGAAAATGTATTCCGACATTTTCTGCTATCGTATAGCCCATAGTTGCATTAGTGAAGAAAGATGTTCCTTTCAACTGGACAAAAGACCAAGAATCCGCTTTCCACAAGTTAAAACAAAGGTTTACCCAAAGACCCATCCTGGCTCAACCTGACATTGACAAACCCTTCCTGGTGGAAACCGATGCCTCAGATTACGCCATAAGGGCTGTACTGAAACAGGAATCTGAAGACAGAAAAGAACATCCCATAGCTTATCTGTCTCGTACTCTGAATCCCAGTGAAACACATTACTCTGTGTTGGAGAAATAATTGCTCGCCACCCGTCAGGCTTTTACCGAATGGCGTCATCTGCTCTTGGGTGCCAAATATCCAATTCAAGTTCGGGCTGGTCATGGGAATTTACAGGTCCTTCAGTCCTTGTAGTGTAGAAATAGTCATCAGGCTCGCTGGGCTTTCTTTTTTGCTCAATACCAGTTTCAGATACACCAGGTTCCAGGAATAACCAACATTATTGCTGACGCTCTATCCAGACGGCCTGACTATGAACCTGAAGAAACCTGTGCCCTTCCAAAGATGTTTGCCGATTCTGTCTTTATTGCCCAGGCCAATACTTTATTGGATAACATCCGCACCGAAACTCCACTTTCGGATCTATGGAAGGAATACCTTAAAACGAACAGATGGGTACTTTTGACTAAAAACGGTTACCTCTTCAAGGACAAGCGCCTAGTGGTACCTACACAAGAACTGAGATTGAAGATAATAACTCTCTGTCATGATACCTTCCATTCGGGAAATCGGGGCATTTCAGCAACTCTTAGACTCATTCAGAGGAACATTTGGTGGCCCAGAATGGCTGAAGATATAAAAGCATACATCCAAGCCTGTGCTGTCTGTAGTCAGAATAAGTGTGACAATAAGAAACCAGCAGATCTTCTGTATCAACCAGCCTTACCGGACCGACCTTGGGAGACTATTGGGAGACTATTGCCACCGACTTTATCGTGAAATTACCTCCATCAAAGTGCTTCACGACTTTTATGGTTACCATTGGCCTATTTTCCCATATGGCCCATTTCACTCCCTTGGAAAAGCTACCATCAGCACAAGAAATGGCAGGGATTTTCTTAAGCCATATCTTCAGACTTCATGGACTCCCTTCTAAAATCATTTCTGACCGGGGCCCTCAGTACATCTCGCAATTCTGGAAGTACTTGTGCAAGATGTTGGGCATTCAACGTGCCTTGTCTTCAGGATATCGTCCTCAAACCAATGGGATAACAGAACGAGTCAACCAAACACTCGAACAATACCTACAATGTTTCGCGTCCAAGGTACAGGATGATTGGTCCATCTTGATTCCAGTGGCTGAATTTGCTTATAATAACTCCGACCATGCTGCCATTAAGAACAGTCCGTTCATTTGCTCCCAAGGATTTCATCCATCTGTCTTACCTACAGTCCTGCCTCACTCCACCCCGGTTCCATCAGTCGATTCCTGGATAGAACATTTTGTCAATGCAAATAAAGGGATAAGGGTCTCGACCCTCTCTCCTGAACCACAGAAGCCGAATAGATTCGACCCTCCCACCTTGTTTAGCACGGGCGCCTGAACTTAGTAACACAAGGAGCCACGTGGCAGCCAATGGGGGGAAGAAGGAGTTAGGGAAAGGGGGTGGAATGACAAAGGAAAGGAGGGGGAAACATAACATGCAAATATAACAATAACTCCAACTAAGTACCCTGAAATCTATATAATAACTCCTGCACCTGACCTGTCCTAACCTGACCTCCAGAATGTTTTTTGAACCCCTTCAAACTGTATATGCATATTCATAGTATCTTTTCATAAGCAAGAACACATAACATGACTTTAAACACAATGTAAATGGTGTTAGAAACTCAAACGTAATGAACACAAACATTTAGGAACAATTATGCTCCAAACAGACTTTAGCACATAAAGCATGATGGCACACACTGGGATGAAGCACGTTGGACGCATGGCCCCATGAACACAATGAAGCAACGAACAAATGCTGCACATTAAATACATGCAACAAACAAAACACAGTGTCCTTATTCTCATATGCTTAGGCATTAATTCCTGGTTTTCAGTGAAACACTGTTGATATTCCTGAACAAAGTAAATCAGCCTGCTTTGTATCAAAGTGGTCACGTGTTCCCTCACACGCACACATAACTAATGACTTCAAAAGTTTCATAGCCATAAAATAGAACACCATGGAAAATGCACTTAGCTGATGGCCCGGGCGCCTCACGAGGACACCCGAGCCCTGAAGACTGCTGCTTCCAAAGCACGTCCAAGCCGCTTGTAAATCACTGCCGCGACCCGGGATGCATGCTTATCGATTTCCTGGAATCCGTGCTGACGCCCACCAGTCCTCCGGCGTCCGAAAAGATAACCTGGCTCACACACTCTCCACACTGCCGCCCGTGCACATAATCATTAATTATCTGCACCAGGGCACGGGCGGTTGGAGATTTATTCCTTCCTAATTGCCAGCTGCTGCATCGCGCGAAAACCCGGACTACTGGATTCCCTAGGCATGCTGGGAAACATAGTTTATTCCTAGAACAGCCTATTTTCTGGCTGTAAAGCGCTGTTTCTTGTCCCAAACAACTGTTTTTCTGACAGTACCCCCTCTCTCAGGGCCCTTTCCAAGTCTTGCTTTCTCCGGATGACGCAGATGAAATTGACGCACCAAACGAAGTGCATGAACCGCAGTAGCTGGTTCCCATGAACAATCCTCAGGTCCATATCCCACCCATTGGATAAGATACCATAATTTCTTCTGTCTGTGCCTGGAGTCCAGTATTTTCTGCACCTCGTATTCCGATTGCCCATCCTTGATGATTGCTGGGGGGTTTCTGTGCTCGCGTCCCGGGAGCTGCGGGTTTAAGCAAAGACACATGGAATACTGGATGGGTCTTCAATGATTGCGGCAATTGTAGTTTAACCGCCACCTTAGATATACATTTAATCACCTCATACGGTCCAATAAACGTGGGTGCAAATTTTCGAGGTCCTCTTAAAAGCAGATTGTGAGTAGACAACCATACTCTATCCCCCATCTTGTATTGAGGAGCCTCTCTCCTTTTCTTGTCTGCATGTTTTTTATACTGTTCCTTAGCCTGTTCTAAATTGGCTTTTGCCTTCTGTCTGATGTTCAGAAGTAACTGTTTTCTTTCCTGTAGCGTGGGAATAGTCTCAACATCAGGTAAATATTCAGGTATCATATTTTGCACTTGGCCAAACAAACATTAATTCGGAGCCATACTCAATGATGCGTGTTCAGTATTATTATACGTGAATTCCGCCAACCATAATGATTGTACCCAAGAATCACGACCGTTATGTAAATAACAGCGCACATATTGCTCCAGCGTCTGATTGACTCTCTCAGTTTGTCCATCCGTCTGTGGTTGATAGCTGGTGGACAAGGCACAATCAATTCCTAGCATCAGACAGAATGCACGCCAAAATTTAGAAGTGAATTAAGGACCTCGGTCCGATACAAACTTCTGAGGTAACCCATGTAACCGGACCACATGCTGCAAGAACAATTCAGCCAATCTTCCCGCTCCTGGAATACCTTTACAAGGCACAAAATGAGCTTGCTTTGATAAATAGTCCACCACCACCCATATGGTATCATACTGATCATCTGGAGGTAAATCAGTAATGAAATCCATGGATATATGTGTCCACACTTTCTCAGGTGTTTGTAAAGGTTGGAGCAACCCTGCTTTCTTTGTATGGTCTGCCTTACTACGTACACAGGTTTCACACTCTTGGATATATTTCATAGTGTCCTGTCTCAATCCTGGCCACCAAAAATACTTTTCTAGCATACTCTGTGTCTTTTTACTTCCTGAATGTCCTGCCAAAGGAGAATCGTGACACCAATGCAACGCTTTCTTTTGTACAGTAAGTGTGGGTAAATACAATCTACCAGCATAATACGGAAGACCATTGCGAAAAGTTTCTAATGGATTCTCCTTTCCCCATTGCACTTGTTCGGGTTTTCGCATCTCCTGTTTCACTTGTCTCAATAACTGTGTCATAACCGCTCCCACCACTCTTTCCACTGGAATGATAGTTTTAGTTTCAGTTATAGTATTTTCTAGATTTTGCTGCCTAGACAAAGCATCCGCTTTCCCATTCTTTGTTCCTGGTCTAAAAGTTACCAAGAAATCAAATTCATTAAAGTACTGTGACCACCGTAATTGCCTGGGACTCAGAGTATTGGCAGTCTTGAAATACTGTAGGTTCTTATGATCAGTGACAACCACCACCTGATGTTTGGCCCCTAGCAAGTAATGTCGCCACTCCAGAAAGGCTGCTCGAATGGCCAATAGTTCTTTATCAGTAATGGAATAGTTTTGTTCACAATTAGTAAGCTTACAAGAATAGAAAGCTACTGGATGCCACACCCCTGCTTCATCCCGTTGCGACAACGCTGCCCCAACTGCCAGATTGGATGCATCTGTTTCCACTTGAAAAGGATTCTCCGGATTCGGATGTCTCAGTACCGGAGCTGAGGTAAACGCCTTCTTCAGTTCTTGGAAGGCTATTTCTGCCTCAGAATTCCAACAAAACCTAGTGGCCTTCTTTAATAATTTCGTGATGGGTGTAACAATTTGTGAAAAATTAGAAATAAATCTTCTGTAAAAATTAGCAAAGCCCAAAAAAGACTGAATGTCCTTGATACATTGAGGCACTGGCCATTCAGTAACTGCTTGAACTTTTTTCTTGTCCATCACTATACCAGAAGGGGTCAAAATGAAACCAAGGAATTCTACTTGAGTGGTATGAAAGGCACATTTTTCTAGTTTGACATACAACTGATAATCTTGTAACCGTTTCAACACTGCTCTAACATGACCAATGTGTAACTCTTCAGTAGTTGAGTAAATTAGAATGTCATCTATATATACAATGACAAACACATCTAGGAACTCACTCAACACCTCCTGCATAAAGTATTGAAACGCTGCAGGGGCATTACATAGGCCGAAGGGCATGACAAGGTACTCGAACAAACCAAACTTAGTTCTGAAAGCCGTTTTCCACTCGTCTCCCTCTTTCACCCGGATCAAATGGTAAGCTCCTCTCAAATCCAGTTTTGTGTACACCACTGCTGTTTTAACCTGATCTAACAACACAGAAATCAAAGGTAAAGGATATCTGTTCTTTACTGTCACCTTATTCAATGCTCAGTAATCAATATATGTCCTTAGAGTTCCCTCTTTCTTGGGGACAAAGAATAAAGGAGACGAGACAGGTGAAGTAGAGTGTCTAATAAACCCCTTCTTCATCATTTCATCCAAATATTCCCGTAAATATTGGTTTTCTGTTTCAGTCAAAGCATAGATTCTGCTACAAGGTAACCTGGCCCCTGGCTCCAATTCAATTACACAATCATATGATCTATGGGGTGGTAACCTGTCCGCTCCTCCTTTATCAAATATCTTCGACAAATCTTGGTACTGTGCTGGAATATTTTTCACCACAGCTCCCACCTTGTGTGGTTCAGCCACTTGTTCCGCCAGCAACAATGCGGGGCCCATTTCCTCCTCCATGTGACTCGCACACCCTAAGTCTTCAAAATTCACCTCGTGTTTAACCCAATCAATCCCAGGATTGTGTTTCATTAACCAAGGCATGCCCAAAATGAGTCCAAACTGAGGTGCCGCTATCAAATCAAACACGATTGTCTCAGCATGCCCCGACTCACACTTCATGGTAATAGGCTGAGTCTGCTGACAAATAGGTCCAGAAATTAAGTGTGACCCATCCACCGATTGCACCTCCTTCACCTGTGATTTTTCTCTTAAGGGTAAACATAACCTCTTGGCCAACCCAATATCAATAAAATTACCAGGGGCTCCTGAGTCAACCATGGCTGATACTATCTGTTTGTTACAGGCAAAAAATAAAGTCACTAGAATATACACATGAGACTTCCTGTTTCCTGCCGTGTTAGCTATCCAATTGGGGAACCTAGTCTCCTTCGGGCCTGTCACCTTAGTTCCCCCTAAGGCCGGCCCAATCCTTTTCCCGTCTCCCCTTTACCTTGTTCACCGCTTACTCCTTTCTTGGGAGTGTTCGGGCATGTCCTAATATAGTGTCCTGGTTGCCCACAATACAAACACAAATTGTACGCCTTGCGTTGTTCCTTTTCTGCTGTTGACAAGGGCCCTCTCACTCCACCAATCTGCATGGGTTCTTCTATACTCCTACTGCCTCTTCCCCGATCCAGTCGGGCGAAGGGTGTTACTTCGGGTTTTTTCTTGTCACCCTTGCGCTCATTGATACGATGATCTAGTCTTAAAGCTAAATCAATCATGGCCGTACAAGTAGTCGGTTGAGGTTCCACTTGCGCAATGGCATCCTTCAATTCTTCCTTTAACCCTTGATAAAATAACACAGTCTGCTTATTCTCGGGCCAATCTGTTTCAATAACTAATCTATTAAATTGGGTAACATATGACACTAAGTCGCGCGGTCCCTGTCTTAAAGCCAACAACTCTTTATCTTGCGCCAGTGAAACTTCTCGGCGGTCAAACAACCTTCCAAATTCTCCCAAGAAACCATCCCAATTGTATAATAAAGGATCATCCTTCTGTACTAGAGGCATTGCCCAAGCTGCCGCATCTCCAATTAGATATGAAATGACGAATGCTGTTCTAGCCTGTATGGTCTCAAAGGCTGTGGGTTTACATAAAAAATGTAAGCGGCACTGGGTTAAAAAGGTCATATATTTCTTGGGGTCCCCTGTGAATCTTTCGGGTGCCGCTAAAGGCACACTACTAGGTGGTTGCACTATCACTGTGGCAGGGGCTCTATTTGGAGGAGCACCTGTAGATGGTCCAGCCCCGTCCTACGGGATACTCTGCGCGACCGTACCCTACACCTGATCCTTCAATGTGTTTGATTCTTGTCTGGCTTGCACTAACTCCACTTGAATATCTTATAGTGCTTTTAGCACATCTGCTAACGAAGGAGGATTCGTCTCCATTTGGCCTGGGTGGTTCTATTATCCCGAAATCGGGGGCAGATAATTCTGTCAATGCAAATAAAGGGATAAGGGTCTCGACCCTCTCTCCCGAACCACAGAAGCCGAATAGATTCGACCCTCCCACCTTGGTTAGCACGGGCGCCTGAACTTAGTAACACAAGGAGCCACGTGGCAGCCAATGGGGGGAAGAAGGAGTTAGGGAAAGGGGGTGGAATGGCAAAGGAAAGGAGGGGGAAACATAACATGCAAATATAACAATAACTCCAACTAAGTACCCTGAAATCTATATAATAACTCCTGTACCTGACCTGTCCTAACCTGACCTCCAGAATGTTTTTTGAACCCCTTCAAACTGTATATGCATATTCATAGTATCTTTTCATAAGCAAGAACACATAACATGACTTTAAACACAATGTAAATGGTGTTAGAAACTCAAACGTAATGAACACAAACATTTAGGAACAATTATGCTCCAAACAGACTTTAGCACATAAAGCAAGATGGCACACACTGGGATGAAGCACATTGGACGCATGGCCCCATGAACACAATGAAGCAACGAACAAATGCTGCACATTAAATACATGCAACAAACAAAACACAGTGTCCTTATTCTCATATGCTTAGGCATTCATTCCTGGTTTTCAGTGAAACACTGTTGATATTCCTGAACAAAGTAAATCAGCCTGCTTTGTATCAAAGTGGTCACGTGTTCCCTCACACGCACACATAACTCATGACTTCAAAAGTTTCGTAGCCATAAAATAGAACACCATGGAAAATGCACTTAGCTGATGGCCCGGGCGCCTCACGAGGACACCCGAGCCCTGAAGACTGCTGCTTCCAAAGCACGTCCAAGCCGCTTGTAAATCACTGCTGCGACCAGGGATGCACGCTTATCGATTTCCTGGAATCCGTGCTGATGCCCACCAGTCCTCCGGCGTCCGAAAAGATAACCTGGCTCACACACTCTCCACACTGCCGCCCGTGCACATAATCATTAATTATCTGCACCAGGGCACGGGCGGTTGGAGATTTATTCCTTCCTAATTGCCAGCTGCTGCATCGCGCAAAAACCCCGGACTACTGAATTCCCTAGGCATGCTGGGAAACGTAGTTTATTCCTAGAACAGCCTATTTTCTGGCTGTAAAGCGCTGTTTCTTGTCCCAAACAACTGTTTTTCTGACACATTTGGTTACGGTACACAAGAATGTGAAAGGACATTTGGAAAAGGCCAGGATGGAAGTCAAACGTTACGCTGACACCAGGAGAAGGCCCGGTCTGAAATATGCCATTGGTGATAAGGTCTGGCTTTTCTCCAGACTCTTACCTCGACACTTAAGACCCAACAAGTTGGCTCCACATTTCTATGGGCCTTTTTCAATTAAAGAAATCATCAACCCTGTAGCCTTTCGGCTAAAATGACCAGATTCATGCAAAAGGATCCATCCTGTTTTTCACACGTCCCTGCTAAAACCTTATTCACAAACTACTAGTACCACTCCTCGACCTCCCCCTGTACTCAACAATGAACAAATTGAATTTGAAGTGTCCAGAATTTGTGACTGCAGATATAGAAGGGGTGGAATGGAAGGGAGATCCACCCAGCGAACGCACTTGGGAACCAAAGTCCAATATGAACACCCCTCGCTTGCAACGACAATTCCACTTAACCCATTCGGGCAAACCAGGAGGATCGCAGTTTAAGAGGGGGCATGCTGTCATGATACGTCGTTTCAGTCCCTTCTGGACTATGTGGTCCATTAGACACTGCTACACCCCTTCAAAGGTAAATCCAACATGGCCAACGCTTGTGCAGAGCTACCGCTCTAGTATTTCCAGACATTCGCGACTTCCTTGAAAAGAGACACGCCCCTGCGGCGCTGCATGTCTCAACGCTACCTTTCCGAACTTCGGAGAGTGTTGTTTGGCTTTTTTCCCCTTGTACTGGCTATCACCTTGTTCCTCCCAGGCATTGTTCTAGCCCCTTCTACTCCTCCCACCTTATTCCTTGCGCTCTTCCTTCCTGGGGCCTCACCGGCCGTAGTGCATATTACCTTGCCTGCTAATTATACGTGTCCTGGTTCCTTCCTGGCTTCCTTCCTCCCGAGAGTCAGATACTTTATCCTAATCCTTCCTGGAGTTGAACGCATACTTACCACGGCCGGATTCCACCTGCACACTGGCGACTGAGGACACGCGACCGTGTCTTTACAAGACCCGAACCGTCCGGAAGAAATAAAAACCCCAGACCAAGACTTCGAACGATAAACAGGTGAGATTCCAGGCTAAGTGTGACATCGGCGTTCCTGCTGGTCGCCTCTGCCCATTCTGGATTCACTATTTGCCCTTCCTGCGATATCAAATGCCAGATATTTAGCACTTCCTTCTGGCAATATTGTAATTTTGTCTTGTCCACCTTGTAACCTTTTCTACCAATACTGTCAACAAGTATACCGAGTAATTTCGACACTGTGCCTCTCACTTACTACAAATCAAAATGTCATCCACATACTGTACGACTGTGCTCTCCATCTGTATATTGCCAAGATCCATCTGGAGGAACCTACTGAAGAAGGAAGGTGACTCACAGTATCCCTGTGGGAGTCTCGTGTGCTTCCACTTCCGTTTTCTATATAGAAACAAAGTCAAGTCCTGTGACTCTTCATGGAACGGTCTATAGAAGAAGGCATTCTTCAAGTCTATCACTGTGAAGTCAGGATGCTATACAGAATTGTCACTGGACTAGGAACTAATGGGAATTCTGCTTCAAAGATTTGGTTCAAGGGATGCAAATCTTGAATAAAATCCCACAACCCCCCTAGTCACCTTTTTTACAGGGTACACTGAGATGCTGTACTGCCATTCTGAGGGTATCACAATGCCTTGCTTCACTAGTGCAGCGGTCGTCTCATAAATACCTTTTGACTGCTTCTATTTATTGGGGATACTGCCTCACCCTTGGCAGAAAAGCCCCTGGTTTGAGCTTTATCTTGACAGCCCCTATCCCTTTTCCCAGCATGGTCATTCACTGTGGCACTTCCCTGTAATGTATTCTCACCCATTAGGTAATGTTTATGTCAAATACCACCTTGTGATCTGATTGATCGTCCTGAAATAGTTCCTCATCTGTCACGTCAGTCAACCTGTATCCCTCCCCTGCTGTAATCACCATTCTCCATGATCGTCCTGTGTCATCAGCCCCATGCAATGCTATTCTCTCATCTCTCACTATAACTGCCTCGAGTTCTATTGGGATCACCTTTCCTTCTTGTTCATCTAAGGGAATCTCTGCTCTAAATAAGAACTTGCTGGTTATGCGTAACAGCCTGACCTGTATACCTGGAAGCCACGCTGTCAATACTTCCACTCTATATTGAAAGAACTCAATGTCTATTGGCACCCCCCTCTGAACCGCCTGCCCGTAATATGACTGAATGAGTTCTCTTGCATTCACATAATGAATTCCTAGTGGCGAGCACACTATTCTCTGGTCTGTGAACGAAATGGTCATGGTATGTCGGCTCATCATGTCTCGACCCATTATGTTCATTGGTGTCTGTCGGGAATATAACAATGGCCTGGTCAGGTCATGTTCTCCTATGAAAAGTGGACGTTTGTCGGTAAAAGGAACCAAATCAGTTGCCCCAGTGAATCCCTGCGCATTCATGGCAATGCCTGACATTGGGTATCTCCTTCCCTAATACAGGACCAAGTCACACCCGTATCCATGAGAAAGGAGAAAGTCTTGTCACCTATTGTCAATCCTATGCCTGATTCCTCAGCCGGATTGGGTGTGGCGGATATGATTGAACACATCAGGTCTGTCTGTGGGCTGCCCTATTGTGGCTATAATGACATTCCTGTCCCTGTGAATGGATTACCCCCTACAAGAGTCGGTCCCCCCAGCTCTGGCACAGGAGCTGACATCATGGAGTCTGCATGTGTCGTGGTTATGACTTTCAGCTGTGCTGGTTGTGATGGCTGCATGTGTCCCTGCATCTGTGATGCATGTGTCATGGGCTGATATGGCTGCTCTTGCATGTCCTGTGTGAACGTCTGTCGCAGAGCATATGTCTGAACTTGCGTGTGATCCTGGGCATAATAGTCAGTCTGCTCTGTCTGATATGTGGGTTGGTGCTGCATTCCACCATTCTGGTACACCCACCCCTGTTCCTACAAACTCGAGATATATAGCCCATTTGCCCATATATCCAACATTGCACGAGACCCCCCCGCCTGTCTTTGCTGTCCCCCATTAAACCCCTCTGCACTCTGTTGCATTTGATACCCAAACCCTCTCCCACAAGGGTTCCTTCCTCCTCCCTGTGGCCAATGATTCATATCCCCTCGACCTGCAAAGCCTCCTCCTGCTACTTGCGGTCTATTCTGCACATGCCCAGTAACTTCTCCTTTCCCGCTCGCTAGCATTGCCCCTTCCATTGTATACTTGGATAATTTCTTCCGCACAAACTTTGCTTCTTCCTGTTTTCTTTCCTCATGATTCTTTGTCGCATTTTCTTGCATTAGTCTCCAGTAGTGCACTATGGTTAGCTGAACCCTTGACCTAATATGTTGTAGAATAACCCAACTCTTATCTCCCATGGCTCTCTCGTCTCCAGGCACCATCTCTCTTGAATCGCTTGAATATATTGATGTTGTCATGGTCAGGAAGTTAGGGGCACAGGCATGCAGGGGTCGAATGCACAGGAGACCTGGGTGAACACTGTCCTGGCGCCTGTGGCGCCAGGCTCATGAACAAAAGTAAACAAGGACATCCATTTAACACCAAAAAGCTTTTATTATGGACATAGCACTTCAGATGCATTAACCTTGAACATTCCATCCATTAAGCAGGATGCATTAACCTTTAACATTCCATCCATTAAGCAGCCCCAAGAGTATTCTTGGGTGTGGCTGCTAATGGATTGCCTTTGCATGTGCTCACTCTCTAGGAGTGGCATGGTGTGGCTGGTAAACTGGCCCTAATGGGCGTGCCCACAATCTCAGCTATATAAGCAGCCCCGATCCTCAAGACAGATGCGTCGTGTTATTCTGCACTTGCAAGCAGCGTAATGCTCACCGTTGCCGGAGCTCAGACTTACCTTTGAAGATCCTGCTTCCTGACCATCCTGCTTCCTGCCAGCATACTTATCAACTGGGGGAAGCTGTTCTTACCTGTACATCTCTTCGGCGAACCAAGTATACATCTTTACACTTTCCGGAACGCTGAAATCTTCATCTTGGCACCGCAGCACGACACGCTTCATCGTCGACAGCACCGCCTGCAAGGAAAAACAGAAGACAAGGTTAGACATTGAAAAAACAGTCAGTTTAAGGTTGAGCTTCGCCATACTTTGCGCTTTTCCTTAAACCATCACTTAACTGCTGTCGAACATTGTGGTAGCATCCATCTTCCATCCGGCCGCGTCTCACAGCTGTATTGAGGCCGCATTTCCATCTAAGGGAAGAAAACAGAAGAGAGACATTATTACGGGCATAAATAGGCGCAACATATAAAGACATTAAACAGAACGAACAGCATCACAAGAGCTCAAGAAAGACTTACCAATCATAAGGAGAAGCATAGTCGCAGCTGGACTAATCCTTATCAGGGATCAGTGAAGGAACTAGATCCCATTTGACGCGCCCCTGCCAGAAGTAACAGGACGGAGAGTTTATCTTCCATAATTCACAGGTGAGTTTTATGGGACGGCGTATGCTCACAGAAACCGTACTTTGGGGTGAGGGTTCGAGAGGTACAACAGTCACAGATTGGCGAACTCACACACTCTTATCTCCACGCAGGAGCAGTATCACCACGTACCACCGCTCAGCCTTTCTACTGAGGGAGAGGCCTGAAGGGGGTGATTCAGGTTCAGGGAGGGCTGTAACCGTGCCCCAATGCCTCCTCAGAGACCAGGCGAGCGTAACAGATGTGGGTCTTCATCCTCACGCATTTTGCGTGCCACAATCACGTTTCTATCTGAGGTGTCTGGGTGTTGCACCCTTAGAGCTTGTCATAATGCTGCTCGCCAGTTATTGAACAACGCGCCATTGTGTGCAGTGTTCAGTGCAGTTACTCCAGGATACCCTATCCTTCTCCATGCATCGTCTGCTACCTCCCCAAGAGTGGCTGAAAGTACGCTCTTCATCTCACCCACTGCTAATGTCATCTCCGCTGTCAGTCTTTCTATTTTGTAAATCCATTTCCCAGACCCAGCAGTCAACAACTGTAACTTGCATCTTAAATTGTCCTTGTCCACTTGCGGCCATGGAATATACTGAGGTCACCCAGCACCCTTCCCCAAAAATGGAAACTGTGTCAGTCTCGTCACTCCATACTCTTCTACCGCTTTTCTCCTTGCTATGTCCTCTAGCTCGCTTTGTTTTCTCTTCTCCTTTCCTTCTCTTTCTCGTGCTTCTGTTTGCTCCCTCTCTTTTTGTGACCTATCGCTTTTCTCCTTCTCTTCCCTTTCCCGTCCATGCACTTCCTCCATTATCTCCACTCATTCTTTAGCTTCCTCATCTGCGTCTTTACTACTCGAGGTTCCTTCCCCACGTGCCCTGTCTCACTTGCGGCTTTCCTGTCCAGTTTGGGCAATATCTGTCCACCTACCCATTCATTCGGGGCTATCAACTCTTGGGCCTCACTAAGCCCTGTCTTCCCTAGTCATTCTCCTTTAGCTTCACTTGCAGCTTGCTGCGCTCCTTACATTCGCTGCTGATATCTTGCGTTTCTTTACTCACTTGCTTTGCTCCACTAGGGCATCTCCGCCACTATATGCTGCTTTTAACTCCTTTATGGGGTAAAATCCCTTATTTTCTGTGGCTGCATCTACGTCTGCGGTTTGTGGAGGAGGGGGAGCCGAGGGCCCTTCGCCTTCCATATCCCATCGACTCAGCATCCAATGCCGCTGGATCGAGCCCCCTTCCTCTTCCTGAAACATTTTTCATAACTCTAATATGGCCAGTTGCTTGCTCAATTTGTTCATTTTATAGGCTGCCTGAAAATAAGTGGCCAGTTGTTGATGAACACATTTGGGAAAGCTTCCGTCTTTGGGCCATGGCTTTGCCAACTTGCCCTCAGTTCTGCAAGTCCATTCCGTGCTATAATCGCGTATTTTGTCTTGATACCACAGGAGGGACTTGCATAAGTGTTGGAGAGGTGTATCCCTCATTTCGTCACCTTTTATAACACTTGTCAATTCTTACTTGACCTCAAAACGGGTTTTCGGCACATACAATTTTACCTAGCAATTTTGCAATCCACAATCTCAATACTGTTTCTCCAATACCATGTCACCAAATAATAATAGTGCAATTAAATACTTTCCTAAGCCTCACCGGCTCACCACCATCACTGCAGGCATGCTCTGCGCGCCACCGAACTGCGGCCCTTTGCTCTGAAGGCTGAAATCACTACTCCACTCGTACGCTTCTCAAACTCCACCCCAATGGCCCAACACTAGTTCTCGAAATCAATCAACAGTCTGACAAATGAAATCCACCACTTCCAGTGCACCTCAAGTCCTATCAAACAACCTCGCAGGTGACGTCACCAACACCTTAGAGGAAGAATTCTCGATGCCTGACCCTTAAACATGTCCTGCTTGTTAAACGACCAAACACAATGACAAACATAATGTAATACAAACACGGCCGTCTTACTGCCTTGCTAATGGGATAAACCATTATGTCATGTTGTCCCTCTTCTATAGCATCGCCCTATAGGAATACATTTCAGAGGGATAAATAAGAAATCCACCTTCCGTTATATAAGGCAGCTTCTCCCGCTAAAACCTATACACAGATAAACCATATATAATCATCTATGAACCAAGCTAAATTGCCTAACTCACAAGGAAATCATTATATATTGTTTTCTTTTTTTCAAAGATGTTTTCATCCGCAAGCTAAGCTGACTGTCTAAGCCGACCATCCAAACTGACCACATAAAGAACGGGTAATCCTTACACAGAACAAAAACCGTAACACAAAACATCAAGCAAAACATCCCTACCCATTTGCCACATAGCTGATTCTATAATGACACTCTAGGGTTCGCTGAAGCCTGTCAGACACCGACTCCTCAGAATCTACCACTCTGCAGTCCGGTCTGCTAGGCATCCCTCAGGATGCGGACAGAAATGTCCTTCAACTGCGGCTCCTGTCGACCTCCTCTCTTTTTGACCGTGCATGGAATTAGGCATCAATTTCCACGGGTCGCTGCACAGCCCCGGAAGTGCGCGGTAGGATGAGGTGGCTTACTGCTGAAAGATCTTAGCAACCATCCCTCTGCTACCACTTGTTGTAGCGGCAGGGACACTCTTAGCAGTCACCTTTCAATTTAGAATGTTGCATGGTCACAGGGAGACTATTGGCTCCTGCAACATATTACATCTTTACGTGAAAGGTGACTCTGGATTGGGCAGAATGGATCCTCCCAGCCCTGGGACCGTTGATGGTAACCAGGCTGAGTGTACCTTCTCAAAGTAATGGGAATGAACATGCTTTTTCCCTAATGTTGCCACCTCCGATCACCTAAGCCTGGGAGGGTGAATTCAATTAGCAGTTCATAAGCAACACTTGTATCTTTCCACCTCTGATTTGGTGGGAACAGTTTCTCTCCATCCACCTCAAGTAAATAGGCATTGTCCTTTTCTTCCTGGTAGACACCACAAAATGGATCTCTCTTGCCTGCAATATGAGGAGTTTAGTCTGAATTTCTCACAGTTGGCTTCCTGTCTTGGTCTCTGGAACTTTCTGTCTCCACTCGTTCTTGGCTAGGTGCATTGTGTCTGCTTGCCTCTGGCTGCAGCAATCGTGCCAGCCTTTCCATGTACTTGAAGCTTGTCTTCCCTTCCTCATTCATTTAAGTGGGCCTATAGTTTCCATATTTGTCTTTATGGCCTTTCCATAATAGTGGCAGTGAAGCAAATGCAAGCTTGGTATACATAAACTTTGCATCTTGCAGTTCAGCTTTGGTGAAGAATGTGACTCTATATAGAGATATGTATGTGTGTCTGGCATCTACCTGCGTGAGTCATAAGCATGTGTTGTGTGTCTATATACAATAAGCTAATGAATGTTTGTGTAGCTTTGTGAATGGATAGATATGTACTTCATGTCTAAGCGTGGCTATGTCGTGATGTCAGTGATGACATCATCGATTTCTTGATTTCTAGTCAGTCAACTTGTTCAATTGATGGCATCTCCATCTCCTCCAGATCATCAAATGGGCACGGCCTGAATGGCTGTCTGAGAGAGTAACGTTTCTCACATCTGCGATACATCGCCGATGTCGGTGACGGGCCTAAGAGAGAGGTGCATCTATCGTGTCTCAGTCTTCGGGCTGAGAGTCGTGTGGGGGTCATGAGGGCCATTCTTGGACCTCTGTCTTCACTGCCAATCTGTGCAAGGCCCCATGAATAGGGATGCCCACGCCATAAGTGGTATGTTCCTCATAAAGTACATTGTACTATGGAGCGCCCTTTCGCCATAGTTGATGATCAGAAAACTACATGCAGAGATTGGTCTGCGCAGACATGATGTGGAAGTGGAGGGGATGGAGTAATGGAAAATGGAAAAGTCTAGTTTTTCCACATTTCATCCCACTCATGTTTCTAAAATGTATCAGCTGTAATAATTGACCAAGAGGCATGGAGATTAAATAATTAACCTTAAATCACACACTTTGATGGAGGGGAGAGCGTATGTCCTGAGCAGAATCTATCAGGGTCAACCTAATCCAATATCGCATTTGCTCGACTCTGATGGTGAATGTGGAACGGAAATCTCATTTTAGTGACTTACAGCAAAAGCAGTGGATTATTGAGTCCGCACTATGAGGCGGGCATGGATATTGAGGGAGGTGGCCCACGTGAAGATCAATGTAGCAGAATCTTACTTAGGCAAAATGCACAACATTCTGGGGTCACATGACTGAGGCACAGAAGAGTATGAAGGCTGCATGCAGCTAAATGTTATTGGTATGGTATGTAATTGTTTATTTGTAAAGTGCCTATACACAAAGCAAGTGTTTCAAAGAGCTCAAGGACGGAGGGAACTAGGGAAAAACAATAGTCATTCAGAGCCCTTGAATTTCTGAACGATACAAGTCTGCACGGGCAGAGTGGGTGCGTGGAACAAGTGCATATAATACAATTAATGGTAAAGTTAATAGCAAATAGGTCTGACGACGATTCTGCAGTGTTTCCAAGTGCATTGAGGCACCACCATGCAAGGAGGGTAGACAAGGGAAAAAAACAGATAGGCAATCTTCAAGGCATGGTGCATTCAGATCATGCAAGTGTGCAGACAGGTGCAGGAGAGGGGGGGACAAATGGTAGAGGTGAGGGGGGCTCCAAATGCACTCAGGCAGTCAATAACTGGAGTAAGTGCTGAGAGATGTCACTCTCATGGGTCATTGACCAAGTGCAGTAATGATGAGGCAAGTGCAAGGCTTGGAGGCAGGTGCGCAAGGACTGGCAAGGATGCCAGGGACCTGTGAGACTCTGAGGTACACAAGGCAGCCAGTCAGCAGGCTGCGCGGAAAAGGAGGGAGAGAGGGAGAGAGGGATAGAGCGGAGAGAAAGGTTAGCAGGGTAGAAGGAGAGGGTAGGAAGAGGAGAAGAGGAATGTTTTAAGGAGTTTCAGGAATTTAAGGAGATCAGGCTCAAGACGGAATGCGGCAGGGAGGCCTTTCCAGAGGGTGGCCGCTGCTGAGGATAAAGATCTTGATCCAAATCTCTGCTTGGAGAACCGGCTCACTCACTGAAGGTTGGAGGCAGATGAGCGCAGGGCTCGGGAAGGATAGTATTTAGGTAGGCAACGTTGCAGATAGATAGGTCCCAGGCCCCAGAAAGCCTTGTGGACAATTCAGAGGGTCTTTGTCGTACTCTGTATGTTCCACCGTAAGTCTGGAAGACTACTTGGACCAGATGCCACTGAAGTAATTCAGACTTCCTTCCTGAGAGCACAGCTTGCAGGGTAATAAAACCTGTCAGGCCAAGGGCTCAGGCAAAAAGGCAGAACGCACAGCGGAGCTAGAGGGAAGAAACAAACAAGGTAAATATTACATACCGTTCGTTGATGGCAAAAACCAACCCCTCTACACCCTCTGAGACCCACAAGCTTACCTGTGTATTCCTTTTTTCCTGCGGAATACCCACTTGTGATAACAAACAAGACCAGATGTGGGCGAGGGTCAGGCGGCGACTTACAGAGAGTGCCAAGGTTAGTGTCGCTGGTGTCCCAAAGTCCAAAAGAAAGTGATGCAAACAGCAGAGCGTCCCAAAAACCAAAGAGGAATGATGCAAACCGTAGAGCGTTCCAAAATCCAAAGGAAAGTGATGCAAACAGCAGAGCGTCCAAAAAATCCAAAAGAAAGTGATGCAAACAGCAGAGCGTCCCACAAATCCAAAGGAAAGTGATGCAAACAGCAGAGCGTCCCAAAATCCAAAAACAAAACCAAGCTAGAATGTCACCAGGTGTAAGCGGTCCGCACTGTTCTTCCCAGTGCAGAAGAACAGGATTCAGGAAGAAAAAGATGTGGTGTTTCCTTTCTCAAACACCGGAATGCAGGGTATTTTCTTGTTTGTTCGAAGAGCGGGTAACCAGGAGCGGGTAAGGGATACAGAGTTAGGGATCAGAGAAGGAGCCGGGAGCCAGACATGAGGAGCGGAATCCCAAGACAGTCCGGTACAAGTTCCGTGGTCGAGCAGGGGAGGACAGATCAGACGGGCGCCAAAACAGAATCAGAAACCAGGTAACGAGGTCAAAAAGGGGTAAACAGAAGTCAGTAACCAGGTATACAACAAGTAGGAAAAACGTCTTCCGAGACGCGCTGCTCGCGTAACACAACGGTTTAGGAGCACCGGCTTTCTAGGGGCGTGGCTAGATATAGGAAGTAAAGAAAAAAGAGGCTTGAAACGCATGCAAAGGAAAAAGCGTTCCAAGGATTCCTGACAAGCGCAAGACCTATTGGGAGATGTAGTATTTACTGGCGATGATGCCGGCGTTGATGTAATCGCCAGGACAGGCGCCATGGGCTTCTCCCATGGGCATAAGAATGCCGTAGGAATCCGGGGGGCATGACAGTACCCCACCTCAAAGACTGGCTTCCCCCGGGTCGCAATCCGCGAGACTGGAGAAACGCCCGCAAAAGACGCGGAGCATGAATGTTGGAAGCGGGCTCCCAGGTACGGTCTTCCGGACCGTAACCTTTCCAGTCTACTAGATAACGGCGGACACCCCGGATCAGTCGTGTATCCAATATGGCCTGTACCTCGTATTCCTCTTCACCCAGAATCGTAATGGGGGCTGGTCGATCGAAGAGTCGTGTACCAGCAATGTAAGGACGCAATAGAGAGACATGGAACACGGGGTGTATTTTCCAACTGGGAGGTATGCCCAAGCGATAGGCGACTGCGTTAATGCACTGCGTGATGGGATAGGGACCCACGTAACGAGGGTTTAGTTTACGTTTGCCCGGTATATGAAGATGCACAGTGGATAGCTAGACCTTATCCCCCGGGCGATATTCCGGGGCTGATCGGCGGTGCCGATCAGCATGTGTTTTCATGTGGTCCTGCGCTTGATGTAGATGTTGAAGCACGGCAGTGCGGATAGACAGCAAAGATTGGGCCGTGGCTTGAGCTGCGGGTACCTGTGCCACAGAAGGCAGGGCAGACGGTAAGACCCGCGGATGTTGGCCATACATGGCGTAGAAGGGAGAACAGCCAACTGATGCGTGACAAGCATTGTTATACACGAATTCCGCAGCCCCCAATACGGACAGCCAGTCCGACTGGTACTGTAGACACAAACATCGAAGGTACTGCTCCATGGTGGCATTAAGTCGTTCTGTCTGTCCGTCTGTCTGAGGATGGTATGATGATGACAGGCGAACGTCGATGCCAAGGAATCGGTTGAGAGCCAACCAAAAGCGTGAGGTGAATTGGGATCCACGGTCTGAGACAAGAACCAATGGAAGACCGAACAGACGAACCACGTGTTCGAAGAATAAGTTGGCCAATGCAGGAGCAGAGGGGACGCCTTTACAAGGGACAAACCGAGCCATTCTGGTGAAAGTGTCCACGACCACCAAAATAGTGGTCAAGCCCTGGACCGGTGGAAGCTCTACCACGAAGTCAAGTGACACAGTGTGCCAGGGGCGTGGCGGGATGGGCATTCTCTGGAGAAGCCCTACCGGTTTCCCAGGGATCGATTTGCATTGTGTGCATACGGCGCATTTTGATACAAAATCTGCCACATCCTGTTTCATATTGGGCCACCAACACCAACGGAGGAGTAGGTCGAGTGTCTTGGTTTGTCCTGGGTGGGCGGCTAAACGAGTATTATGAGACCAGTTTAGGGCCTGCAACCGAGTCCGGACGTCAGGGATATACAGGCGTTCCTGTACATATGGCAGTCCTGATATCAAACGTGCCTGCAACCCTTGAAGAACCGTCCCATGGTCCGCTGTCCAATGGCGGATCTGTTCTAATAAGGAACTGGTCGCAGCACAAACACACATAACAGTGTTTTTTGGCAAAACAGGAAGGACTGCCTCTTCGGGGGGTGCATCAACTCTGATGCAAGAAAGTGCATTGGCTTTGCCATGCAAAGGGCTTGGCCGTTAAGTGACAATGAAATTGAATTGTGCAAAAAACAAATGACACCTGATTTGTCTCGAGTGGGTGCACTTCACCGTAGACAGGGCTTGAAGGTTACGTTGGTCCGTATAAACAGTAACAGGATGCCGTCCCCCCAGTAGATGGTGTCACCACTCCTTAAAAGCAGCTCGTATAGCCAATAGCTCCCGCTCCATTATGGTATAATGTTTTTCCGGGGTAGTCATTTTTCTAGAAAAGAAGGCTACGGGGTGTAGTTGCTGAGTTGTGGGACATTTCTGAGACAAGATAGCCCCAAGGGCAATGGCAGAGGCGTCAGCCTCAATGATGAAAGGCAATAGGGGATCTGGGTGTAGCAGGACTGGGGCCGTAGTAAAAGCCTCTTTCAGGGTCTGGAAGGCAACCTGGGCCTGAGTATCCCAACAAAAGGGAACTGAAGGGCTGGTAAGACGTGTCAACGGGGCTACAATAGACGAAAATGATGCAATGAAGCGTCTATAAAAGTTAGCAAATCCTAAGAAGGATTGCAAACTCTTAAGCGAGGTAGGAGTAGGCCAGTCAAGGACTGCTCAAATCTTTGCATCATGCATGTGAACCCCCTGAGATGATATCACGAAACCCAGAAATTCCACAGAGGAAACATGAAAGACACACTTTTCGGCTTTCGCATATAAACCGTGTTCACGAAGACGGATTAATACTGTCCGTACGTGCTCCTCATGCTGTGATGATGTTTCGGAGAATATTAATATGTCGTCCAGGTATATCACAACAAAAACATCCAACAGGTCTCGGAAGATGTCGTTGACGAAGTGTTGGAATGTTGCGGGGGCATTACATAGGCCGAACGGCATCACCAGGTATTCGAAGAAGCCGTATTCGCACTTAAAGGCCGTCTTCCACTCGTCGCCTGCGCGCACCCTCACCAAATTGTAGGCCCCCCTCAAATCCAATTTCGTAAAGATTTTGGCGGTAGTGAGGCGATCCAGTAATTCCGAAATGAGGGGTAATGGATATTGGTTTTTTATAGTCACCGCGTTGAGTGCACGGTAATCCACACAAGGGCGGAGATCCCCCTCCTTCTTTGGGACGAAAAAGATCGGAGACGCAGCTGGAGAACGGGAAGGTCTTATGTGACCAAGTCTTAAAGACTTCTCAATGTAACCCTTTAAGTGTTCCTCCTCGGGTCGTGCCAAGGAATATATCCGCCCGTGAGGGAGAATGGCATTGGGTACCAAATCAATCGGACAATCATATTCCCGGTGAGGTGGGAGTTGTTCCGACAGACCCTTGTCAAACACCTCAACCAAATCCTGATATACGGAAGGTATTTCAGGTGGCGCCTTATTAGTTGCATTAACAGTGCGTGTGTTTGATATTAGAGCCAGGCATGGAGAGGGGAGAGGTATCCCCTGACCAGGAAAGCAATCCACCTTACATAAGGGAGAGGAAAAAAGCACTGTTTGTTTCACCCAATCAATGATGGGGTTATGTTTTTGCAACCAAGGGAGGCCCAGAATAATCCTAAACTGAGGTGCAGAGATAAGATCGAAAGACAGGTGTTCAGTATGCCCTTCCGCCGTACTCATTTGCAAAGGTTGTGTTTGTTTTGTGACATGCCCGAAACCAGACAGGAGCCATCTACTGCATAGATAGCTTCTGGTTTATCTTTAGGGTCTACCGGGATACCATGGGTTACTGCCACTTGTTCGTCCATATAATTACCGGTAGCCCCGGAATCTATCATGACTGGACTAGAAAAGGTTTGAGAGTTGGGCAATAGAAAGGACATATCCAAGTATATGTGTGTGGCAGCTGGACAGAGAAGTGAGCCATTGCAAGGCTGACCCGTCACATCGGCTCGATTTAGGGAAGGGTCGTGGCCTTTCCCGTCCGTTTAACAGGGCGTTTAGGACATACGTGAATGAAATGTCCCGTCTGTCCACAATACAGTCATAGATTGTGTTGTAGTCTTCTCTCTCTCTCTGCCTTCGAGAGAGGACCTTTTACTGCCCCAATATGCATGGGTTCTACATCCCCAGGGACTGGAGAGGGTACCAATTCAGGTTTACCAGGGCGTAGTTCAGGACATCGGCGTTCTCCACGCCTCTGTTGCAGACGAGCATCTACCTGCAACACTAAATCAAGCAAATCAGTAAATACTGAAGGAACAGAGGGGACAACAGATAATGCGTCCTTAAATTCGTCTGACAAGCCCCTATAGAAGACTGCTGCCTTTTTCTGTTCAGGCCAAGAAGTTTCTGCAGCCAACTGATTGAACCGGGCTAGGTACACCAAAAGGGGTTGTTTACCCTGGGACAGCGCCAGAAACTCTAGGTCTGAAGCCTGAGCTTTATATCTGGCATCAAAAACCAGGTTCATGGCTACTAGTAGGGAGTCAAAATTGTACAAAACAGGGTCATCAGACTCCAGTAACGGATTCGCCCAGGCCGCAGCCATACCCCCTAAATGTGAGAGCACAAAGGCTGCTTTTGTTGTGGAATTGGGAAAAGCCAAAGGAAGGCATAGAAAATGTAGACGACATTGGTTGATGAATGTCCTATACGTTTTGGGGTCTCCCGTGAAGCGTTCTGGTGGGGCCAATGGAAAAGGACCAGGTAGTACTACCAGAGCTAAACCGGCTTGGGGTGTCGGAGGAACGGTTGGCGGTACAGGAGCGGGAGCATCCCCAAACTCCTCATCCGCAGGCAAGGGCTGCACAAAACTTTGCATGATATCCATTCATTGATGCAGAGAAGCATGTGCTGCTGCCATGTCTGTGCGGAGCGTGGTAAAGGCCTGCATCATAGCAGCCATGGGATCCGCATTAGGATCCATCATAAACAGACAGGCACCGATATTAGGCTCCTAAATCTGTCGTACTCCGTATGTTCCACCGTAAGTCTGGAAGACTACTTGGACCAGATGCCACTGAAGTAATTCAGACTTCCTTCCTGAGAGCACAGCTTGCAGGGTAATAAAACCTGTCAGGCCAAGGGCTCAGGCAAAAAGGCGGAACGCACAGCGGAGCTAGAGGGAAGAAACAAACAAGGTAAATATTACATATTGTTCGTTGATGGCAAAAACCAACCCCTCTACACCCTCCGAGACCCACAAGCTTACCTGTGTATTCCTTTTTTCCTGCGGAATACCTACTTGTGATAACACACAAGACCAGATGTGGGCGAGGGTCAGACGGCGACTTACAGAGAGTGGCAAGGTTAGTGTCGCTGGTGTCCCAAAGTCCAAAAGAAAGTGATGCAAACAGCAGAGCGTCCCAAAAACCAAAGAGGAATGATGCAAACCGTAGAGCGTCCCAAAATCCAAAGGAAAGTGATGCAAACAGCAGAGCGTCCCAAAAATCCAAAGGAAAGTGATGCAAACAGCAGAGCGTCCCAAAATCCAAAAACAAAACCAAGCTAGAATGTCACCAGGTGAAAGCGGTCCGCACTGTTCTTCCCAGTGCAGAAGAACAGGATTCAGGAAGAAAAAGACATGGTGTTTCCTTTCTCAAACACCGGAATGCAGGGTATTTTCTTGTTTGTTCGAAGAGCGGGTAACCAGGAGCGGGTAAGGGATACAGAGTTAGGGATCAGAGAAGGAGCCGGGAGCCAGACATGAGAAGCGGAATCCCAAGACAGTCCGGTACGAGTTCCATGGTCGAGCAGGGGAGGACAGATCAGACGGGCGCCAAAACAGAATCAGAAACCAGGTAACGAGGTCAAAAAGGGGTAAACAGAAGTCAGTGAACAGGTATACAAGTAGGAAAAACTTTTTCCGAGAAGCGCTGCTCGCGTAACACAACAGTTTAGGAGCACAGGCTTTCTGGGGGCGTGGCTAGATATAGGAAGTAAAGAAAAAAGAGGCGTGAAACACATGCAAAGGAAAAAGCGTTCCAAGGATTCCTGCCAAGCGCAAGACTTATTGGGAGATGTAGTATTTACCGGCGATGATGCCGGCGTTGATGTAATCGCCAGGACAGGCGCCACGGGCTTCTCCCATGGGCATAAGAATGCCGTAGGAATCCGGGGGGCATGACAGTCTTGAACTTGATCCTTGCAGCCACAGGGAGCCAGTGGAGGGATTTCAGCACCAGAGAGATGTGGTCCCTGGGCTTGAGGCCAAGGATAAGTCTTGCGGGTCTGTTCTCGATGAGTTGCAGAGGGCGCAGAGCATAGGCAGGGAGGTTGCAGAAGGGGAAGCCATGGGTGGATGTAGATCAATTTACATAAAAGCATAGCTCAGGATGGATGAATATGTAGGTAAACTATAAAATGGATGGACCCAAGTGGCCTGTCCGTGTGCCACAGTTTCCAGAAGCAATATGTCATTAAGAGCAAGTAGTGTTTGGCTGCATGATGGGCTTGAGCTGTGCTCCAGAGAAACCAGGAAATGTGTTGCTATTATCCGAGGATTATTTGAAATCTTTAACACTGGGAAAACTCTCACTAGTACTTCATGGACTGCCAAACCTACGTGCTGATTGTGAACATGTCCAAAATAGACTTTGACGGGTTGCCTGCTTCATCTCCCTTGGAAGGGCAAATGGCAATCCTGTGAGGTGGCATGTGATGCATCCACCCTCCCGTTCTCAAAGATTTCACAGGTTGGCACCAACTATCTATGGCACAGCTCTCCTGAGGCATAACACAGGGCTGTTAGGGCATTTGAGAATCTACTGCAATGGATGTAGATGTTCTCCCAAAATTCCCATCCAATAAAGAACGCAAGGTATAGGAATTCCTGTGATAGTGGCCTCAAGTATTGTAACAACCTCCTCCAAAATCTTTCAGCGTCAAATAATCTTCTTGACTTCAGAGAGAGACAGAAAACTCTCCTGTTTATGTAATTATCTTTAAGCAATCACCATTACTCTACCCCTCCCGGTTCCCCTCAGCATGTTGTTCTTCGATAGCGCTTTCATGCCTTGGCCGCAGGCGTTCTACAATGCTGGTAGCAAAAGCAATAGTAATAATGAATGATGAATAATGCTAGGAAAACTACAAGTCCATTCTATTAGTGCTGTGTATGGAAAATCCCCAGAACATCATCAATAGAAATTGCTTTAGAACTATGCTGTAACTTGTTTATACAATTGTAATTGGCATAATAAAACAGCAAACTGGGATACATTAACAGAAACTGTTCAAAAGGGTACACTAGATCCTTCTGCAAAGGTATCTATAGAGGACTGGGGCATAACAGTGTTTTTTGCACCTCATAGTTAACAGGATATATGGGGTACATTTATACAAAGTCTTCATAAAACATTTCTCTCACCAATGCCTAAAGTCACACGTGAAGCTCGGGTAGATAATGAATTTGCCCCACTCTCCAGTCAGAGAACATTGCAGACCTCATCAGTTCATATAACTTCTCCAGTGCAGAGGCACCCGATGATATTCCCATGTAGGTGCAAAAAAAATTACAAATAAAATTAAAAGAAAGGCCTCATCTGGACAAAACTATTGCCACAAATGTTCAACTGATACAGCATTAACTGAAACCTACTTTCAGTTTAATGATAGATTCTACCAAAAGATCTGTGGCATCACAATGGGGACTGTTGCTGTGGCAACCACTTTAGCTAATTTGTATGTTGAGTGTCTTGAAAGAAGTAAAACACTGTGTAATGACAATCCCTTTAAAGATAATATCACTTTGTGGAAGAGATACATCGATGACAAGTTAGTCATTTGGCACAGCAATGTTAGAAGTATTAAAGCCTTTTTTGAGTGGTTGAATAAACAGAGACCTTACTTGAAATTCACTATGAATAGCAGTAAGGACAAGCTCAACGTTTTAGATATTACTATTTATGCTGACAATGATGAATGGGTACTATAAATGAAAACCATGCCACAAAACAATGGACAAAAACTCACTTGTGGTCTATGATAGCTTCCATCCGAGGCATGTCCATGAGAATTTACCGATGGGACAATTTATATGGCTTAAACATAATAGTACTAACAGGTCAGAATTTGAAAAGGAGGGACAGTGCTAAGTATCCATTTGAAGGAGAGAGGTTTTCCCAAAAGGATTGTAAAAAGATCTTTTGAAAGAGCTTTGAATAATAATCGCAAAGCATTATTGGAATATCACCAGAAAGATGAGATAAACGACTGAATCGTGTTTGTGAGCACGTTTAATGCAATGTCCAACCAGGTCAAAAGAATAGTCAATAAAAATTGGCATATTATGTCGAAAGGAATCAAGCCGATTGATGCTCCAAGATGTGCATTTAGAAGGAGCAAAAATCTGAAAGAGTTAATAACAAGGAACGACCTATATGAACCTAGCGATAGACAGTTGACCCTAACGGAGACATGGGGTTTGAATAGAACAATGGACCACAGTGCCTGCAGAAACCGTAGATGTTGCACTTCCACAGCTAGAACCACAACAGTTGATACTGGTTTAGATACCCCATGGCAACTAGCTCATTTC
This sequence comes from Ambystoma mexicanum, assembly GCF_040938575.1. NCBI lineage: Eukaryota > Metazoa > Chordata > Amphibia > Caudata > Ambystomatidae > Ambystoma > Ambystoma mexicanum. The sequence continues at coordinate 318,925,843 of NC_090924.1, read as the reverse complement.
ACTAATTGCAACACCTCATGGGTTATTTATGTGATCTGGTGCACCTGGGAAAAGATTTTCATTGGCAAAACTGAACGGCCAATTAAAATTCATATCGGGCAACATAAAAGTTGTATTAGGAACAGGGTATTAACAGCTCCTATGGTAGGTCATTTCGTGATGGTTGGACATACTTGTGATGATTTTAAGTGGTTGGTACTCAGTAAACTAAAGCAGAGTCATAATAAACAACGAGATAAACAATGATTAACTAGATAAGAAACGCGCATTATATTTCTGACCTATAGCCATGTGAATGGGATGAACAAGAATATCGATTGGCACAACTTGTACCACTTCTGTCAGAGAAGAATGTGATATGTGTATGGTATAATAGTTCCACCTTTCTTTGGAGTTACTAACGAAATGCATTTCGTCAATACACTGTTAAGAGTTGTATAGAATGTGTACCAGGTTTACTTTTTGTGGCTTACACGGGATTGGTGAGAACCAATGGGATGGATGACCAGACCCATATGTGTCTATTAATAGATATAGTTTGCCAAATAACATAGTGGTTTTCTCCTCCGAAAATGGCCACCAAAGGTGACGCTTGCATCTATGTAGACTCGCACTAGTTCTTGATGTACGCGTCTACGAAAGAGCGTTAGTAAGCAAAACGAGCAAGGTTCAGGTCGACTTATTTGCACATGGATGGTGTAAGTACTAATGAAACCTACATTATACTGACCGTGCCCTGTTCGAGCTTAGGCAAGGTATATGCATACGGTTTACCCATGCCTCCACTGTGTTTTTTGGATTTCTGCCTGTGTCTACGATTCCGCCTGATGAGTAGTGTTGAAGGCGAAAAACATCCTCTTCTCTGCATTTGTGCACCTGGTGACAGTGTATACCTTGTCCACAACTTGAGATAACAAACACGTGTACAACAAGATGAAAGTAAGCACATTTGTAGTTTTACCACATGTTAACCGTGTATTCTACTTTATGCTCCCAGTGGGAGATGTTACAATGACTGCAGTTATAGTGAGTTTAGAAAACAAGATAGTTATCTTGTCCTTTTAGACAGAACTTGATGAGTAATGCAATTTAAAATAATGTTGTAGATTGCGTGTCGTGTCTATGACTCGAAATGAGTGTATACATCATTAAGATACCTCCCCTTGAGTACCTAGCATCCCCAATGATACTTATACTCTGGACTCTGCTATTGAGTAAGCAATTGGTGAAGTGTGAGTAATTTTAAATAATGGTGAATGACTTGGGACCTTGGGTCACTAACTTCTGGTCCACACTTTTATGTTTCCTTAGGTAGGAAGCCTTGAGGTTGATTTAGACCCTCACATTTACACCTAAGGCAAGTAAATGCAATAGTAAAGTGAGTGAGTTTTGCAGAATACTATTTCACATTAAGGCTAAATTCGACTCAGATTTTTGATTATTTAACAATCGATCGAGAACAACTATTAATAAATTGCTCTTGTTTATGTTTACATTACAGGACAAATCAATAATGAGCAAGACATCGATTGAAGATATTGGTGACAGCACAGAAATCGATTCGAAATCCCCTGAAGAATTTCCTAAATTTGCACATATAAGTTGATTTATTGGAATGAAACATGTTGGGTTATTATGAGCTATATTAATTAGGCTTAATGAATTCGAGCACTTTAGCTGTTGCATAATTGTTTCAAGTTTTTTAGCAATCAAACTGATTTTGAGTATTGTTAAGTGTGAATGGTATGTTTGTGTAGGTTTGTTTGCCTTGTCATTGAGTTTGTGAATATATGTCACAGGATTGCCAAGTATCAATAGGGAATTTATTTATCAGTTTTTGGCTTGTGTTTTTAACATTGCATCTAAATAAATAAAAATGCATTTTTATATTAATCAGGTCAAATTGAAATTCCCCTGCCCTCTATAATTGCTTCTCATGTGGGCTCCTTTAATTGAGTGAACTATAGTATCTAGTGCGTTTTTTAGTTCTTTTAGGTTGTAACCACAGTTGACTGGATTGCTAATACCCATGGAGTTCCCCTTTTGTAAGCAAGCCACAAATGTTCAACGATTGTTTTCATACTGCCACGATACCGGCAACATGTGTGATCATTTCAACATATAAAGAAGATGAAAAGTACATGCCGCTTAAGGACTCATCAGCAAATGTTTTTGATAAAATGATTATGAAAGAATTCAATAATTGGATTCAGGACAAAATCTTACATCTTTCACAAATAGTTTTTTAAAATTAAAGTAGTTTCTATGATTACAAACAAAAAATAAATATATTAAAAGAAAGATGATTTTGTATACTGCTTCTATTGCTCTTTAGAAATGCCTTTGTTAGAGTAGACGACCCCATGCTTTGGAAGATGCTAATACTATGGCATATAAGGGGTGTAAGTGGGAAATTGCTATACCCCTCTAGCATACATGCAAGTCATTGGCTGAGGTCTAAGGCTTTTCTTCTTTTTTTCTCCAGTAATTAGGTTTGGCTCTCGGTGAAGCACACCTCATAAAGTCTCTGCGGTTTAATTCCACTACAACAATTAAAACGCTTCAATGTTGTGTCTCAGGCTTCTGCTGAGCTTGGTTATTTATGACTCTTAAACAGCCATTGCTCTTTATCTCAATGGCATGTTGTTTTGTAAATGTCCCCCTCTTTATTGGGACTACATGGGTCAAGCTTTAGTTGTTGGGCTCAGACAGGTTATTGCCAAGGCGCACTTGCTCTCCTTTTCACAATTTTTTGAAGCAATCGGCCCAGCAGTTCCTAATGTACACTTTGTCATATTCTCTCGTCTCTCAGGATTATATATATATATATATATATATATATATATATATATATATATATATATGTATATATATATATATATATATATATATATATATATATATACACATATACATATATAACAAAAAACCTTGTTAAAGGGACGTTATGATTAAGTAGTACCACTACAAAACCTATGAAATTCAATGGAAAAGCATTTTTACCCCACAAATACCATTCATTTTCCTATTACTGCATTTTCCTTTTGTGCCCGCTGTACACTAATTGCTTTGGTGCCCTTTTTGGAAGTACACGAAAAATGTTTCTCATTGCTGTTGCACACTTGTGCCCTTGAAAACGCACTGCAACACGCCCAACTATCTCTTTCATCAGGAACCTATTTTTACCTGTTTCCACTGCAGTGTTTTTTCCACACTACCACTGTTCCTTCTATTTAGCAAACAATTGTATGGTGGCTATACGATGCGCATCGCACTTACTCGTTTCATTGCCACTTACTTTGTGACACTGTAAAAAGGAGCTTTATGTGATAATCACGTACACAAACCATTTCTAAAGGGACGTTAAGAAACAGGTGCGTTATTACAAACATAGCATCATTTCCAAATACAGTTTGCTAAAGCAAAGTTATGTTTACAGTGCCGTAATAAAAACTTATGAAATTCACTAAGAAAAAACGCTGTTGAAGGGTCGTTATGGTTAAGTTGCACTACTACAAACCTTTTGCCTTTCCTAAAAAAAAAACTACCCTAAAGCACCGTTCTGCTTACAGGCCCCTAATAAAAATCTATGAAATTCACTAACAAAATACGTTGTTAAAAGAAGGTTATGGTTAAGTTGCTCTACTAAACACCTTTTGCCTTTACTGCAAAAAACTACCCTAAAGCAACATTATGGTTAAAGTGCCGTACTAAAAACCTATGAAATTCGCTAACAAAAAACATTGTTAAAGGGACGTTATGGTTAAGTTGTGCTACTACAACCATTTCCGCTTTATTTACAAAACTAGCCTAAAGCATCGTTATGGTTACAGTGCACTATTAAAAACCTATGCAATTGACTCACAAAACATGTGATGTCATCTTTGATTTCATAGGTGTTAGTCCTTGCAGTGCACAGTGGTAGCGCAAGTTATGGTTGCATAGCGTACCATAGCTTGTGAATTTCTGGGGGTTGGGGGTTTTATGTTTTACCTCTAACCATAACATCCCTGTAACAACGTTTTTCCATTGAATTTCATAGGTTTTGTAGTGGTACTACTTAACAATAACGTCCCTTTAACAAGGTTTTTTGTTATATAACAATATGTTATATAACACACTACGGTGGTAGTGTGGAAAAAACACTGCAGTGGAAACAGGTAGAAATAGGCTCCTCATGAGAGAGATAGCTGTGCGTGTTGCAGTGCGTTTTCAAGGGCACAAGTGTGCAACAGCAATGAGAAACATTTTTCGTGTACTTCCAAAAAGGGCACCAAAGCAATTTGTGTACAGTGGGCACAAAAGGAAAATGCAGTAATAGGAAAATGAATGGTATTTGTGGGGAAAAATGCTTGTGCTGGCAATAGATAGATTCCCATTTGTATAGTAGGACAATGGAACAAGTTGTAAAAAGACACAAAAACACTTCTTCACAGTATACCGCGCTTCCTCCATTTTCACACCAAATGAAAAATAACGTCCCTACATGGGTGGCTGCATATTGGGAAACAACAGTATGCAGGAGATTGGAAACAGAATCATTGCCTGCCCTACTACCTCCCTCAGCACAAACGCCACTAAACATTGTGTTACATGGTGTGCATTTCTCCCTACACAAGCAACAACAATAATGTAGTCTGGATCTAGCATCACCAAAGTCTCACACAAATAAACCAAAAGCAATCACTTCAGTGTAGGTGCTCCATACACGTACAGACCTACATGATAGACTGCACAAAACTCCCATCAGACGCACTGTTTCATTCTCTGTCAAGTAATGTATGTGAAAATTACCCACAGAGCATACGCTGTGGTGCGTACAACAAACAGCCATAAGCTCACCCTCTGTATTAAGGTAAACAAATATATCATATAGCACATTCTGTGCATGCATTGCACACCCACAAAGCTCATTGCGCAATCCAGTGTCCTCCACAATCCCAAACAGAATATGTGCATTTGCAAAATCGTCGTATGTTACACTTACAACCCTGCAACTGTGGTGATGTGTGCGATTCTTTGCAGGTGTGCATTCGCAGGAGTACGGGAATAAATGTCAACCAAGGTAGGGGATGTGCTTTGTAGTGGTGGCTTTTTAAAAAAGCAGTTTAAAAAAAAAAACAACTTCCACAGTAACAACTCCTTTGTCGGGCTTTTATAATGGTTTTTATTTGTTGCTCTGTGCCTCACATTCTTACAATAGCGCCTTCACTGCAGCCTGTAGATTCGAAAACCAAATGTCATTGCCACTGTACGACAATGAAATGCCATTTCCATTGAGAAGGTGCAGAAATCAATCATCGATGTTCTCATTCTTACAGGAATACAACCCAGCAGCATGCAAAAAGTTGCACATATTTCTGTTCATAAGACGCCTTCTCACCTCTGGCTGCTGGCAACATTCATTAGAATAGTTATATACTGGACTTGGTGGTATAAATGAGAAAATCACCTTCGCAGTGGCAAAAATATCATCATCTTGTTCAGTTGACGGTACACACTTGCACAAGCTATTGAACCCAAAAGCAACGCTCCATAATGCACTATCACTATGTGTACAGTACCTAAAGTGGCCACTCTTCGACATTCTTCAACCAAATGGTGGGAACTACGGACAGGGACACCGCCCCACAAAGTCTCCACTTTGTCCAAATTCAAATTGCTAATAAGGCCTCTTTCAACGGCATACTGGAGCAGATCGAGCACAAAGCGATCACCCACTATCAAAACTTTGCATTTGCCCATCTCTGCCCGCCTCACTACATGCAGGAATCAAACAAAATATGGCCGCCTTCTCCTGTGACGCTCAATCTAAGCACCTCATTGGACAATTGCAACAATCGCATTTCCATTGGACAGCATGTTCAAAGGCACAGAATATAGCACATGCTCCTCGCAAAGTACTGTTAGAGCCGCACCCCAACAATTCATTTACAGTCCTTCTTCCCTTTCCACTATCCTCTTCCTACCACACCCTGATTAGGTATTTATAAGTAATGACACACGCATCCACCAATGGCCTCCAAGACTTCAGCATCCTGCAATGTCTCTTCTCCACAACAGTTCATATGTACCGTTACAACATTAGGCTGCATGTGTGCTATTAGGAAGCACTTCCAGTTAAAACCTCAGTGAAACATTGGAGTAATTATACATGCACATTCCTGCGCATAAGCACCCATCACCACAAAAGTAACTGATGGACATTTTTTAGAAGTGTTTGCACAACTCTGTTAGAAGTACCTGACTGCACGATATCTGCTTATAAGCGTCCAATACATCTTTAAAAAGCATACTAGTGTTCCTCCCATCTGCCACCATGAAGCGACAATTTGTTGGTATATGCGTACAACAATTTTATTTACCCATATCATACACATTAGTAGCTAATCAGAAACTCTGTTCTTGCCTTCCCACATTGATACCAAATGTGTTCCCCACTAACCCACCTACTATATAACTCGTAACAATAAGCCACTAAATGCACCACTGAATGTATTTTAGCAACCTACAGGCACTTTCCAAAAGGTCAGTGTCTGCACGGGTGTGGTGCTTTGTACGCTGCACTGTTGCTACAGGCTCTTTTTAAATTTGTCCACCTCCACTTTCTGTCCTCAACAACTCATGCAAAGAAAGAGTGCGCAACTTTTCCTTAGCCTGCATGGCAGGTATCCTACCTCTGCTTTAGTAAAATGTGTGCACTACCTCCCACTAACTTCGAACAATAAAATAAAAGGCCTCTGCATTATGCAGAATGACATCTGGTCCCTGGGACCTCAATACCTTCCACTCTCACTTCCTACATATCTGCTTGCTCCACCTTTTCCCTCATCAGCCTCCTACTCCGTCCGGGTCAGTTGCTTGTACACGCAATCAGATGATGGTACATGTCTTTCTTCTGCTGCAGCGTCCCTGTGCAACACGCTCTCTGTCCCCTGCACCTTGAGGTGAATAATGGTAGGCTCTCAAAGCACCTGAAAACCTGTCCATGTACTTCTTCTTTTTCCCCTCCTGTCCCCTGCTGACATCCTGGCTAAAATGTAGTGTGCACTGGTTTCTTACCCAACCTATCAGTGTCCCATTCCACCTCCCTGCCTACACTTCAACACCTGCACCAGCTTTCAGTCAACCCCTGCACTTGCATACTTCTTTCCAGAACCCCAACAGTGCACAATTCACTTTATGTCAACACTTATCCTTGGACTTGCCAACACATGCCATAGTTGCATGTATTTCTGTTTCTTATTGTTCCCATATACTGCACTTTGCCCTCTCTCTTCCCATTCACTTGCGCATGGTCAATGTCAGCTGGCCTAGAGGAATCAATATCTCTGTATGGCCTCTGTTCTGCACCCCTATCCTCGGCGCTCCTTCACACACTTGTATGTATGCATAATACAAACGGCAGAAAGTGCCATAGCACATCATATGATATAATTAACACACTGCATGCATAACAACATCATGGTTGCCACATACTTTATACACTTCACAATATGGTCTTCTATTGTAATGCATGTACTACAAATGTCAGAAAAGTGATCCCACAAAAGCAGCAGGGAATGTATAGTAGCAACGTTACGCAAGTGCGTTCAGTCCATGCATTCAAACATGATGCATGCCCCTAATCTTGCACACTTTCCCATACTCTCCTACATTTATGTGTACAAACAAACCTTCTCTCACAGTCTTTGTGTACACACCACAACCAGTAAGCACATTGCCCAATTTATTTGCCTCCTCAGTGGCAATGCAATAGCTACCATCCTAAAAACAACCAGATGTGTCACGTGGAATCCTCACAGTACCGCGGATTGCGCGGCATTACTGTGCTATACACTGGAGGGGGGTGGGGTTGAGAGGTTGTTAGGGGCGGTGGGGGGGGGGTGAAATAAAGCTGTGGGATTGTGTCTTTAGGTTGGTGTGTAAAACTACTGTAGTGGCCTAGAAGGATTCTGTATGGTTTCACTGGGTGTTTATTTAGACACCAGCACAATAACAATGTTGGGGGGTTGGGTATGGTCGAGAGCAGGGCTGGTCCGTACTCACTGTTGTGCTGTCTAATGATGCAGTTAACTTCACTGCATCCAACGTGTCATGGAATGAGACACACTTAGCAAGCAAGAGCACCCAGGAAGCTGTCCTCAGCCTTGGTATTACGCTCTGTTGGCTGGGCCTCTGTCAGGTGGGCCCTGTCACTTATGAAGCTCCTTCTCAGGAGGAGGGCCAGGGCTGACTGCCTTGGTCATCTTCCCGCTGAGTTCTGGTGCTCTGTTCTCTTCAAGTCCCCAAAAAGACATATTTGTTTTGTCCTTTTTGTTGTGTTTTTATTACATACGTGCATTCATACATTTTTTTTCTTCTTCTTCTGTCTTTTGCTGACTGTCTGTTTCCTTCTCCTCCTGAAATGTTTCTCCACTGAAGATTAACCATTATGTTACATTTCTACAGGACTGTCTGCAAAGCTTTGTGCACAGTGTCAAATACAACAGCATTGCCAATGGAAGTAAAAAAAATGCCATTTCCCTGGAATCACTGGAACTCTCGCTGGTTATTAATGCTGTCATAGTCTGTGCACAACGTCCCAACACTGGACATAAAGTCGCACATGCTTCTGTTTATCCAACGTCTCTCAACCGCTAGCTGTGGACAACTGACACTGGCTGTAACGCTCACCTGATTCCCATGGAGGCGCAGGTCTGGCTTCGAGTGCTGATGCTTCTTCAATGGTGAAGCGCAGGACTCTGAAGATGGACAGGAAGGGCCCTCTACTCTGGCTTCTCCGGCTCGCAGGAATATTCCCCTGTGCGTGAAAAGGGAGTATTACCTACTGACTGAGTTATGATCAAGCCTCCCACTTTCTTCCAACCCTCCACGATACCCTTCCACGATTCCCCGTGAAGTCTCACCTTGGGGTCAGGAAGGATGAGCTCTCCATCCTGCTTCTGATGCAGGGGCGCGTTGAAACCCAGTTACTTCACTGGATTGAGGATTGATGGGAGTTCAGGTAAGCTTGACTATTCAGGTAAGGCTCTGTAAAAGTTCTGTTGCAAGTTCAAAAGTCCAAGCTTAATAATAATGTTCATTGTCTTTTTGCAGCAAGCGCTAATGCTTATGTCTTTTTTCCCCTTAGGGGCCGGGGGTCGGAATGCTGGAGATATGGCACCGACCCGAAGTGAAACGTGCAGTTCTAGTTCCAGTAAATGGCAGGTTAGTTCTGGATGAGCGCTCGGGAACTGACTTTGCATACGCTCATTCAATGTCTTTGTCTTTTTTCCCCATAGGGGCCGGGGTCCGGAAAATGCCTGGAAGCGGCAAGACCCGAAATTAAATGAGGTAAGTCTTATTCCCTTCCTTCTCTCACCTCTTATTCTTGTCTTTTTCTCTAGGCTCTGGGAAGTGGCTGTGTATCCGGATGATCGCTGCTGAAGATGGAGGAACCCAGGAAAGGTGAGTGAAATGCAGCGCTGCAGCGATCGTAACGAAATGCTTTTAAAAAATAATGTCTTCCCTTTCAGGATCGTCGGTGATGTCTCCGTGGTGCAGATTTAGCTGGTAAGGTCTCTTGTTTCCCTTTGCAGGTGACCCAGGATGCTGACAGGTGTGGCTGAAGTCCAGATACAGGAGCTGACACAGTGAGCGTCCAGCTGCGAGGAGCAGAACAACGCGAAGCGTGAGTTGCTGATCGGGTGTGGTTTAAATAGCTTTGGAAGAAGTTCCAAGTGTGTATCCTTCCTCCGATCAGGTATGTATCCTTCCCCGACCACACCCGGGTGGAAAGTAATCCCACAGGTAAAGTAGTTCCATTCAGGCCTCAAGAGGGCCTGGATGTGGCAGCATGGTCTGCATCAGGTAAGTGCACATTAAAACACTTGAACACATGTCTAGCTTTATGAGCCTGGCGCCTAAGGCGCCAGGACAGGGGTTCAACATGAGCCTGGCGCCTAAGGCGCCATGGCTGTGTCCAAAGGGCCCCAGCTTGGGCCCGCTGGCACTCCCCTGGGGGAAATGATGCCTGCCTCTGGGGTTGCTGGGTCGGACCTGGCTCCTTGGAGGTAGGCATCATGACAGTACCCCCCCCTCAAGGCCCCTCCCAAGGTTTTTCCCTCCGGGGGTTTTGGCTTGTTCGGAAATCTCTGGTGAAACCTTTGTACTAATCGAGGTGCGTGGACATGGTTACTAGGCTCCCACGATCTCTCCTGAGGTCCATATCCCTTCCAGTCAACAAGATAGAAGAGTTTCGACTTTACCACCTTGGAGTCTAAAATGTCTTTAACTTCGAATTCTAATTCCCCTTCAATTTGAACTGGATCTGGAGGCTTGGACAATCGGGTTCCTGGTTGTACGGGCTTCAAAAGTGATGCATGAAAAACTGGATGTATACGCATGTTGGACGGTAGATCCAGTTTAAAGGCCACTGGGTTGATTATAGCCTTGATGGGATAAGGTCCTATGAATCTGGGATTGAAGGTTCGCGGGCCCTTGAGGGATAAGTGTTTAGTTGCTAGCCATACCTGGTCTCCTTCTTGGTAAGGCGGAGTTTTACTCCGGTGCAAATCTGCGTTTTCTTTATACTTTTTCTTGGCTTGCTGTAAATGAGTTGCAGCTTCTTTGAAGGCTCGGGTTATTGTGGAATGCAGATGATTTACTGCGGGCATTTCCAGGGTCAGAGGTGGATCTAGGTCAGAGGTCTGAGGATGGTGACCATACAAAGTATAAAAGGGGGTTTGTCCGGTTCCAGAATGCACTGAATTGTTGTATGCATATTCTGCGATCCAAAGGATGTCTTTCCAATTTAACTCGGATTGGTGTAACATGCACCTAAAATATTGCTCGAGAGTCTGATTGGTTCTCTCGGTTTGTCCGTCGGTCTGGGGGTGGTGGCTGGTGGATAACCGCACATCTATTTGTGCTAGTTGGCAACACTTCTTCGAAAAAATGGGAGATAAATTGACTTCCACGATCCGAGACTAATATGGAAGGGAAACCATGTATGCGAACTACATTCTCCAGGAATTCCTTGGCCAAGGTGGAAGCAGAAGACAAACCCTTTAAAGGGATAAAGTGGGCCATTTTGGTGAATAGGTCCACAATTACAAGGATTGTGTTGTAACCAGCACAAGGAGGCAGGTCGGTTATAAAGTCCATTGACAGGGTGTGCCATGGTGCCGGTGGAATATCCAAGGGTTGAAGTAGGCCGGCTGGCCTTTTCTTTTGAGCCTTGTTTTGGGCGCAAATTCCGCAAGACAGAACAAAAGACTTTATGTCTTTTCTCCAAGAAGGCCACCAGAAGTGACGTTTAATTTTTTCCTCCGTTTTAGCGATACCAGGATGTCCTTCCATTAAAGATTCATGATGATGGGCAATAACAAGTTCTTGCAATTCTTTACTTGGCAGAAACAACCGCTCCTAGAAGTAGGGTAAGTCATCCTTAAGCTCTCCGCGCATGCCTCGATGAAACAATGTGATCCTTTTGCTTTCTGGCCAGCCAGTTTCCACAACCAGTCTGTTAAAGGTGGCTATGTAGGACAGAAGATCCTGATTACCTTGTCGTAAGGATAGCAGTTCGTTATCAAGGGCCTGTCCTTGAGAGTGTCGAGCAAAAAAATCTTTCCATGCTGGCCTGGAAGCCCTGAAAATTCTGGAGAATGGGATCATCCTGATTTACCAATGGAATAGACCAATCGGCAGCACTGCCACTGAGGTAAGATAGTATAAAGGCTACCTTGGTCTGGTCGTTAGGGAAGGCTCCGGGTCTGCATAGAAAGTGTAAACGACATTGGTTCATAAAGACAGCATATTTATTGGGATCCCCCGCAAAACGTTCAGGCGGGGCCAAAGGCATGTGTCCAGGTAGATTAATTTGTACCGGGTTACTCAAACCCATTGATGTGGAAATGTCTCCGGAATTAGGTAAAGGAGTGTGCCCTGCCTGGGCCTGTAATAACCTTTTGGCTAGGTCATCTGTTCTTTCCTTGGATAAGATCAGTTCTCTTTTGAGAGTGTTAGTCTCCTGGCGGGCTGAGTGCACCTCTGCCTGTAATTCCCCCAAAAGCTGGGCCAGCTGGTCAGTCTCGGAAGTCTCCATAGCACCCGGGTGGGAAATTGTGGGTAGGCTTCGCGTTCTGTAACGCTCACCTGATTCCCACGGAGGCGCAGGTCTGGCTTCGAGTGCTGATGCTTCTTCAATGGTGAAGCGCAGGACTCTGAAGATGGACAGGAAGGGCCCTCTACTCTGGCTTCTCCGGCTCGCAGGAATATTCCCCTGTGCGTGAAAAGGGAGTATTACCTACTGACTGAGTTATGATCAAGCCTCCCACTTTCTTCCAACCCTCCACGATACCCTTCCACGATTCCCCGTGAAGTCTCACCTTGGGGTCAGGAAGGATGAGCTCTCCATCCTGCTTCTGATGCAGGGGCGCGTTGAAACCCAGTTACTTCACTGGATTGAGGATTGATGGGAGTTCAGGTAAGCTTGACTATTCAGGTAAGGCTCTGTAAAAGTTCTGTTGCAAGTTCAAAAGTCCAAGCTTAATAATAATGTTCATTGTCTTTTTGCAGCAAGCGCTAATGCTTGGCCCTCATTACGACCCTGGCGGAGGACCATGGTGCAATTTGCACCATGGTCCATGGCGCAGAGCTGCCAACTCCGCCATGGGGGTTGGCGGACTTACCGCCCCATTCCGACCTTGGCGGGGCGGTAAGTCCCCAATCCCCATTTACCCTTCCCCATTCCCATTTTTGCCCCATAGGGTATAATGGGAGTGGGGAAGGCGTTAATTACGCCACCGTAAATTACGGTGGCGTAATTAACAACAGGTCCCGTAGCGCCATGGATTTTTCCGCCCGGAAAAACCAGGCGAAAAAAACCACCATGGCGCTACGGGAACTCGTAGTAAGGCGGAAGGGTACGCCATGCAGTACGCTGGCGTAAAACCCTTTCCGCCAGGGTCGTAATGAGGGCCTTTGTCTTTTTTCCCCATAGGGGCCGGGGTCCGGAAAATGCCTGGAAGCGGCAAGACCCGAAATTAAATGAGGTAAGTCTTATTCCCTTCCTTCTCTCACCTCTTATTCTTGTCTTTTTCTCTAGGCTCTGGGAAGTGGCTGTGTATCCGGATGATCGCTGCTGAAGATGGAGGAACCCAGGAAAGGTGAGTGAAATGCAGCGCTGCAGCGATCGTAACGGAATGCTTTTAAAAAATAATGTCTTCCCTTTCAGGATCGTCGGTGATGTCTCCGTGGTGCAGATTTAGCTGGTAAGGTCTCTTGTTTCCCTTTGCAGGTGACCCAGGATGCTGACAGGAGTGGCTGAAGTCCAGATGCAGGAGCTGACACGGTGAGCGTCCAGCTGCGAGGAGCAGAACAACGCGAAGCGTGAGTTGCTGAACGCGTGTGGTTTAAATAGCTTTGGAAGAAGTTCCAAGTGTGTATCCTTCCTCCGATCAGGTTTGTATCCTTCCCCGACCACACCCGGGTGGAAAGTAATCCCACAGGTAAAGTAGTTCCATTCAGGCCTCAAGAGGGCCTGGATGTGGCAGCATGGTCTGCATCAGGTAAGTGCACATTAAAACACTTGAACACATGTCTAGCTTTATGAGCCTGGCACCTAAGGCGCCAGGACAGGGGTTCAACATGAGCCTGGCGCCTAAGGCGCCAGGACTGCGTCCAAAGGGCCCCAGCTTGGGCCCGCTGGCAGTCCCCTGGGGGAAATGATGCCTGCCTCTGGGGTTGCTGGGTCGGGCCTGGCTCCTTGGAGGTAGGCATCATGACACTGGCATGCTACCATTTTCCTCTTGGTGTCATCAATGAGAAAATCACCTTTGAAGTAGGCAATATCTGCATCACAGCTCTCATCAACCTCTTTAAATAAACTAGCAAACATAAACACGACATGTGCCCCAAATGTAGTCCTCCAAAATGCACGACCACCACATACACAGTACAAATAGAGGCCACATAATTTCAAAGAAGATCCATGCAGCCGAAACCCCACTCATAAACTGTGGCCCAAAAAGCCTGCACTCCTTTCAACTGAAAATCAGTATCGAAGCCTCTTTCCACGGCATACCTGTACAGATTGTGCACAAAAATATCACCGACTATAAGCACTCACTGTCCCTCCATGTCCACCAATCTCAATATATCTACCTTTCAGTAAATATGTCACAGGCCCTTCTGTTAAACCACACCCTCCAATCCTCATTGGAGAATCCCCACAATGCCATTTGCGAAGGCGCCATGCTCATAAAGCCATGATGTGGCACATGCACTTTCCCAGCTACAGCTAGGGCCATGCCCCAGTAAATCACACACAATACTTCTTCCCTTTGCACTTGATTTCTCCAACAGTCGCTTACTGCCGCCTATTATCAACTATCACATTTACTAAAATGCGTGCACCAATCACATACTTAAACTCTGCATTACACACTTTCGTTTCTATTCACAACTCCATATGTCCCCTTTAACAGTCACGTTCCCTTTGCTTCCAAAGCCCCTCCACCAGAAACTTTTCCTACAGAATGCCCTATTTCGGCATCCACAACAATCTGCCGGCACACCCAGGACACCTTTTCCCATGCACACAACACTCCACCCTTGCGCACACCCACAACAACACTATGAATGCATGCATACGACCATGTACGCAGCTAACATAGTACACAAATCTAACATACATAGCGGCACTTCAACCCAACTCCCTCACTCCATAAAGCACCCATTCCACAAACATACCATAGCCTCCATCACCCCTACCCACTACCATGCAGAAAGTATTGTTTCACTAGCAACCTAACCACAACATTGTCACAACATTTCCCCTACCTCAACATTTCTGCACACATCATAGTAAAGAACCCATATAAGCTGCACTTCAACCATACCCTGTGCCATACTGCCCGTATGCACACACTGCACCAAGTGGGCACACTGCGTGACTTTTCATTGCACCATGTCCAATCACACATCCAAAACTTTACCATATTCTACCATCCACCTCACCTGCGGAACCAAACATACCCAGCTACCAGCTCATTTGTACTGCTCTATGTCATCTGCAACATACTGCACAACCATTCTTTGCAGGTCACCACCATCTACCAGATGCACAGTCAACATTGCATTAGTGGCGTGGGTGTCCTCATGTCCTAGGCTCTTCAATCCATGGCCTACAACCTACCACCTTCGGCCATACACCCAATAGGCTACACCTTCAACACAGGCACCGCAACTCCATAGTGACATTATGCAAACCCAGCACCCAGTGGACACACTGCATCACTTTTCACAGCACCATCTCCAAGTACACATCAAAAACTTTACCATGTTGTAACAGTGTCCTCACCAGCAAAACCACACAAGCAGTCATGGCAGCTCGCTTGTCCTGCTCTATTGCGTCTGAAATGTGCTCCACACCCATTATTTACAGGACACAACTCTCTGCCTGCTGCTGAATCTGAAATGCCTTACTACTTACTGTGTGTGTCCTAATGTCCTAGCCTCTTCAGTGCATGGCCTAAGGCCTTCAGCCACGCACCCAACAGTCTAGGCCTTCAAGACTGTCACTGCTACTTATTAACATCATCCATTTCACCATTTCACCAACTTCGCCTATCCACATACACAGCAGTACCACCAGCACTACTACCCAACCTGCACACTGCCATGGACCTATAGGGCAACAATTTGCACCACTTACCATAATGCAGAAAGAAAACACTCTTTCCTACACCCCTGTACACTTTCATTTACATACTATGGCGGTCCCCATTCCCATTCCCAAACTATAGTGCCACTGCCTAGGAAGCCACATTCAGTTCGCAACAGTAGCCTACTGCAATACATGTGCATACACCGCACTATGCAAGCACTACCCTGCACCAGATGTACACCCACACTTGCTTTACTGTGGTAGATATGGTTAAGGCCTATGCTCTTCACTGCATGCCCTATGGTCTAGGGCCTTCATCCATGCAACCAATATTATAATCCTTCCACAAACCCAATGCAGCTTCCTTAACCCATGCATGCCACCATGTTCCCAAGTACCGCATTCCATCCGCATGACAGAGCCACCCGCGCTCCCTCCCAACCTATTTCATGTGCAAATCATTCCCCTTCTACACCGTACCTGACACAACTTAGCACAGAAAGAGGTGGCCGCAAACAGGTCACATGTACATGCATCCACCAATCACATACAGAACCTCTTCATTCCACCCATTCACTAAAACAGGTCGCTATAACCAAAATGCACAAACATACCACAGCCTCCACCAACCTTACCCAGACCCATTCACAAAGTATGGTATCACTACCAACCTAACCACAACTGTTGCACAACATTGGCCCTATTGCCACAATTCATCAAATACAATAGTTACCCATCACAATTAAGGTGCACTTCTACCATATCCTCTGCCATAGTAACAGTATGCAAACCCAGCACCCAGTTCCCACACTGCATCACTTTTCACATCACTATCTCCAAGTACACATCAAATACTTTACCATGTTGTAACAGTGTTCTCACCAGCAAAACCAAACATGCAGGCATGGCAGCTCACTTGTTCTGCTCTATGTTAAAAGTCACCACCCTCTACGTACTGCAAATTCCAAGATGCATTAGTACTGTGTCTGTCCTAAAGTCCTAGCCTCTTGAGTGCATGGCCTACGGCCTACGGCCTTTGGCCATGCACACAACAGTCTAAGCCTTCAACAGTGTCACTTCTACATAATGGCACCATCCATTCACCAGCCTGTAACTGCTGCACATTCCGAAATGCATTCGTGGTGTGCGTGTCCTTCAGTCCTAGTTTCTGTAGTGCATGGCCTACGAACTACAGCCTTCGGCCATGCACCCAAGAGTGTACACATTCAACACTATCACTGCTACATAATTGCACCATCCATTTGACCATGTGACCAACTTCACCTATCCACGTACACAGCACGACCACCAACACTACTACCCAACCTTCGCACTACCATTTACCTACACAGCAACAAATTGCACCACTTAGCACAATTTACAAAGAAAACACTCTCTCCTTCAATGCTGTGCACTTTCCTTTGCATACTATGCCTGTCCCCACTTCCATCCTAAACTATAGTGCCAACGCCAAAGTACCCACATTCGGTCAGTAAAGTCATTTCATGAATTAAGCACGGTCTCCAAGTGCCTGGGCCTTTTTTGTTTCCTGTTGTTGCCTGTCAGGTCATTCATTACCTGTATGGTTGTGGTAGATTCTTTATGCATATATATTATGGCATTTGTTTAATGCCTCACTCTCTCGCTCTCTGTCTCATAATTCATTCCTGTGGGGGTTATTGTGATCTCACCATTGTCTCGATCAGCAACAATCCTACCTTGATCTTCCTCCCAGAGGGTCTTTAACATAACTTATCATTTAAACTTGCACCGGGATTTCACAATCTTAACCTCCACTTTTCTCAGTCTTTCTTCGTATCCCTCTTTCACCTTGGAAGTGGTTAAGTTAACTTGCCATGAGTCCTTGCACAGGGGTGGGGGGGGGGGGCAATAAGTCTTAATAGCTCTCGTCTTGTAACTGGCTGGGATTGGCTTCTTCTCACGGTTCACGCCTACTCCTCTCTTGATGTTTCCCTACCCTTTGTGCTCACAGGCGTGGTGATTCTTCCATCCCTGCTGCTCCATCATCTTGTGGTGTTGCCATCTTTCAGATTCTTTTTTTGTTCCTCACCTTTCCCTCCTCTTTGCTCCCCATCCTCCAGGCTGGGTTGTGCTCTGGTACTTCATGACATGCTCTCTCTCGAGCACGTGTCTGGCATCTCTACTCCACCTCTGAAGATCTCCTCTCTTGAAGTTGGTTCCACGTCCCAGACGAGTGGTCGTTTTGTTCCTCCCGCTCCTCCTGCACAACAGGGTTCTAAGGGCTGGCCTTCCCTGGGCTCACAGCAGGCAGGTTGCTCATCAACACTGCCTGTTTCTTGCTCTGCTTCGACAGGACCGGACTGGTCCTATTTGGTGTCTGAGTCCTCTCCGTCGCATTGTTCTCAAGACTCCTGATCCATACTCTACCAATCCTCTCCATTGCTCCTTCCTCACTGGCGATCCCTTTATTCTCTCTTTAGCTTTGAGGGCTTCGTCACCTGACGATAAAGTGAGAAAAAAAGATTCAGTTTGGTGTGCTGTGCTCTGGCCTCCAACTCATCACACCCCCATAGTCTTAATCCATAGTAAACCTGGGACTACATGAGGACCAAAAAGGCAGCAGGTGTTTTTCTAAACTCAATCCCCACCAAAGTAGATGAAAACAAGGTTGTTTATCAGCACCTCCTCTCTTTAGCGTCTATATTGCAGATTTAGCACACTTTCCACTGAAAGAAACAACTTTCCCCCTAAAATGTTCATTGTATCCACTCAAAATGACAACCTACGCAGTTGGCGTAATGTGCCCCTACTTCACACCATTAGGATTACGAAAATGATTAAAAGTTACTAAACTCTTCTGTAAATGGCATAACCTGGAAATAAATTTTAAACAATGAAAATAATGATTTTTCAAGGTCAAAAGAAGATGTCTCCTGCATTTGACTGATGTTTAGAGTCAAACTAATTAACAGTAACTCGAGGGTAGAACTATCAGTGTATCATTGATGACTTGGCCATCAGATAAGCACTATATAAATCTTCAGTCAATAGTGGTGGCTCGCAGCATTGTATTGCTGAAGGAATCGCTTAGATCAATCTTCTGTTTGCCAAACAGCAAACTAGATAGGCTAAACTCACCCCTAAATGATTTTTTAGGGTTAAAATCGTTATCAAATGAGACCTAAAAAACTAAATAATAGACGAAGTACAATATGGAAAAAAGTCTTGGTATTTGCGGAAAAGTGGGACTTCTGCCAATCAATCTTAGAAGAGTTGGGAACGCTCTGCCTACTGGGTGAATGCTGGTCTAGTCCAATAAAGGCCTTTTGAAAGGCCTGCTGCACAAGGAGTTAGCAGCAGGTAAGACTGAAACCACTGAGGATTGCTTGCCTGAGCAGCGTGAATATTTGGAGGTCACGGGAATGAGTCACCTGACTTGTGGCTAACCATTCTTTCCAAAACAAAGTTAACAGTGTTGATAAAAACTCGGATAAAAGAGGTGATGAGAAGGGTGGACATGGTATGCAGTCTTTATAACAAATCCTTTATGTAAGCATACTTTTATATCAAAACTTTTACAACGAAAACACATATAGAGAATATATTTGTAGGTGGGGTAAATGGTTAAATCTTTTCGAAAACGGTAGGTGTGGGTTTTTAGTGGTGGGAAACAGGGGTTTGGATGGGGGAAACTCCCTATCCCCCCAAAAAAATGTTATCTGTTTTTACGTTATAAAGGTTTTGGTATAAAAGCATTCAATATACAAGTGTTCATTATAAAGACATGTAACCAGTGGACATCATCCACTTAAGGAAGTCTTTGTTTCCTTCCATATGAGAAAGTGGGTGCAATTTTACATATCTGGGGTTCTGTGTGTCAGTGTAAGAAGGTTTATACTAAATGTTTACGCTTGGCTGATGTAGAGTGTGGGAATTACAAGGAGCTTAATATTAAATCCCTAAATTGCCCAGATTATGTAGGCTATGTAAAGCCAGTATCGATTGGGTTAATCCCATCTTGCGGTCCTGCTCGTACTCAAGAATTATAGAATACATACCTTAGAAAGCGGGTGCAAGGGAACACATTGACCACCACATGGAAGATGTATCTTTGTTATCGACAAAGCACCAATTGTAGGAGGCTTGAAGAGTCAATTGGAAAACGCATTTTAATCAGATTGGAATTATTTTTCCCTTGCCTTTCCTTTATCAGTTTCTTTTTTTTTCTCCAACTCTCCTTTATCAGTTTCAACATGCGTTTTATATATGTGGGCTGAGTTATTGATTTTTGTTGGACAAATCTGATTAATGAATGGTATGGCTTTAATTAATCGAAAAGCATTTAATAAAAATAAAAGGTTGCACTGGCTGTGAAGCCAGCTAAACCTGATCCAATAGAAGTAGGCAGCCCCTGAACGCATTAGGAGACCTCATTCAGTCCAGTTAGCAGTGGCCTATTTAGGCTTTCTGCTGCCCTAGGCCCAAATCAGTTCATACACCCCCACCCCTCAACTTGCTCCACCTCTGCCAGACTCTGCACCACCACCAGATTCTGCCCCTTCAACAAACTGTCTGCGCTGTCCAAACTACACCCCTTCACCCCTTCAAATGGCAAAGTTTACATATGAGATATGTGAAAGTGGTCCTGGCACATCTTATAAAAATGTTGAATAAAAATAACTTGGCCCCTTTCTATGGGTAGAGCTCTGGTGTTAGCAGGGGGCACAATGGAAATAAGGCAAGTTACCTTCTGCAGCTAATGTACCTCCAATCCCTTGTGCTGGAATGCTATTAAAATATGGAAAAATCACAAGTGAAGTTTGTAAACTCTGCCTGGTCATTAACACTTCAGTAGAGTAAAGACAGTTGGAGAAGGTTCCTGGGATCTTTGGCTGTGCATTCGCATAGTAGACTAATGGATAAGGACAAGCCAGAACAGTCATGTGTGGGAAGCAACAGCATTCCTCGTGGCTGCACAATGCAGGCACCTTTTATAACAAACAAAGTGGTTCATACCATTTACATCATTGCGGTTTGTGCCATTGTCCAAAATACCCAGCACTCCAAGAGGAAACTGAGCAACTGATCGGGCGTTCCAGCACAATATTACCTTGGTGGGTGTGGTTAAGGCAGTGGGTCTTGCCAGCTTGCGTTTAAGTTAATTTAAGATGTTTGTTAACTCTGTAGAGTTGGTTGGACTGTACGACACATGTTGAGATTTGTGGATATAGATGGCCCGCTGTTGTTTGAAGTACAGTTTCACAGTGAAAGTCCTACCTTGTATTTAAAATATATACTTAATGTAAAGATAACTTATAGACATCCCAATTATGCATTGTGTGACATACTTTGAAGTTGGTTCTCCTGGTTGTACTGAGCGTGCAGCAAAATGTCATCAAAGACACATAATAATGGTACACAGTTTTTGTTCTCACCCTTCTATGGCTTTGGGAAGCCTTTCACAGGTTTGTTGACGCACTTGTGCATTTAGATTTACTCTTTGCCATTTTAACTTCTCTATGATCTATTTCATGCTTTCATCTTCTCCACAGACCTCTGAAATGTGGAGCTGAGGAGGGAAATTCGTGCTTGCTTCTGAACATCATTTTAACGCCAGCTGTGGGAACTCTGTGATTGGCTTTTAGCATAGGCATGCAATTAATATTGCAAAATGATGCATCATTTTTACCCTTTACTTTTCTGAAGGGAAACCCCAAATTTTTGTGGCGGTTTAAAAGATGCATTTCTTGTATTTGAATATAAAATTGATTGGTTTACACAGTGTATGTGTGCATTGATGAGAAATCACTCTTAAGATAATGTAAAGTGGCACCAATAAAAGCAATGAGGTTTTGGCTATTTTGCATATTAAAGAACAATCTGAAAAGATAAGAATGACCAAATAGCTTTAAATCAGTCATATGTCTGTGAGAGTTGTATGACATTCGCAAAATATCTAATGCATGCTGGGTTTGGTACACATTTGCTTTAAAAAAAAAAAAAACACCCCAACCATAAAGCTCTTGAAAATATCAAGCATATACATGTGTGGCCAGGAAAGACTTTAGCTTTCAGAGTGGAATGACTGCTAACAGCTCAAAATGAATCGCAGTGTTGTGGATCAGCCAGACTCGAAGAAACAAAATGTGCTTTATATTTAAAAAATGACAAACAGTAAATTGAAAATAACTGCAATAAAATGCTACTCCTCTAGCAATCTGCCGCCCTAGGCCTGGGCCTAGCGGCCTTGCTGTGAATACATCTCTGCAGCCCTCTGCTTTAAAGACAGGGATTGCTGTCTCATTATCAGGCTGAGACTCTCGGGCATCCTTCCCCATGATCAGGCTGGAAGCCCTTGGTGCTGGCAGCTGCTCAAGGGAGTTGGCATTGAAAGGCCTCCACGGTACCGAGCTCTGATGCCTTGCAACACTGATCCCTTTCCTGAGGCGGATCCCCGGCCATGCTCTGCAGAGAAGGAGATCAGACTGAGCACTTCTGACAGCTCCTCATTATCTGCACGGTCTCCTTGCCCGGGCTAGAGCTGGAGCTGAGCCACCCCCATTTGTACCACCTGCTTACTCTCAGTGTCCCTCTTCATCCCTTGCAGATTCCAAATGTTATGTGATGTTATGTTATGTTAGTGGGAGTCATACCGTGCAACACTGCCTTTTGCTTGGTCTCCATGCGCTCTGATTTCAAAGACACCTGGGTTGGATCAGTTAGTGGAGGAGATGTCGAAGCTCAGGTGATGATAATACTCAGTGCAAAGAGGGTTACATTCTACATTCACGTTGAACCGGGCCAAATTCACACTTTGCACCACGCTAAATGGGCCTAATTCACAAAAAAACATTAGGTCTGGCCTAATTAGTGCATTTTTTCAATTAGGCCTACTTAGCGCAATGCAAAGAGTACGTTTGCAGTGCAAAGTGACTTCCCTCCACAAAAATGCACTTTGCACCATTCTTTGAATTAAGCACGGCGCAACGTGTTTGTTGGCAGTGCAAAGTCACTTGGCACTCCGCTAAGCATTCCATGAATTAGGTCCCTTGTCTCTCAAAGGGCCTGTCGTGACTCCCCAAATCTTTCCACTTGTAATTCCTTTATTAAAAAAGCCATTCCGTAAGACAGAATCTATAGTGACGTAACTTCACTGGTGTTTTCAGTATTTATGTATTTATAGAATATATAAAGTGCAGCCTACTGAAAAAGCAAGGAAATATACATTAAAACACATACAATAATATTTTAAGTGTAAGTAGGCAAGACTGTGGCAGTGTGGGGCAAGGTGACTGAACAGCCCCTTGCTCATTACTAAGATCAGAGCAACATATCAATCTGGCTCTAGACCAGCCAGAGACAACAGAGACCTTCCTAGACAATGGTAGTGCCCATGTTAGTATTTTATTTTTACTTCTTTTCTCCCATAGACTTCTATGGGACACCCTTATTTTTTGCTATGTTTTGATTTATGACCTGACTTTTTGGAGGTAAGTAAAAATTGTGCTTAACTTCTCTTGCTTTGTGCTAATTTTTACTTGGAAACTAGGCGGTCCCTGACGCTATCAGTACTGAGAGACAATAGGGGCTCATTACGATTTTGGTGGTGCGGGAAAAAAGTGCCAGTAATTCCGTTACTGCCACTTTTCACACACCACCAAATTACAAATTTGGCAGAATTACCACCGTGGAATTACTGAGTGTTGATTCTACCAATTTCTGGAGGAATGGTTGAGGCTTTATCTCCAGTTGCAGGTAAATCCTCCACTTCTCCACAAATCGTCAGAATGGACACTTGGTAATTCAGCTGGTGGTAATTTCGCCAAAAATCCCCAATAGAGTCCTGTGGCCTCCATAAATGGGGACTAACACCACTTTACCACCACTTTTAATCCTATGGTAAACCCACAGCATCAAGTAGCAGTAATTACCGCCAAATTCCATTTGGCGGTATTCTGGTGAATTTACCACCAGAATACTGCCAAACTTGAAATGAGGCCCTGCTGCATACATCACTTTAAAGTGAAATGTGGTTTTGATATGTTGTAACCTTATAATATTTTCTTTCGTAACTCTTTGGTTACAAATTTAATATGTCCTGGATGCACTGGCTGCAGTGGATATCTCTCTACCATGGTTTTGTGTTTTTACTTGTGCACTTTTTCATTTTACCGCATAAGAGTACCATATACGTTAAAATTGCTGCACCATGACATTTTCACCTGCCATTTGGCCAGATTTTCCTTTAGCCTTCTTCCTGCCGCCTTGGAGCCATAATTTCCGTTTCTCAGGCAAAGACTTGCTTTCCGGGCAAAATGACGGTCTCTGTGTGTGGCCGGATGTGTGGGCTGGGACTGTCTGGTCTCAGTCCACATCCATGTCCCTGAGTGTCTGTTGCTGGGCAGAACGTTTGGCCTGTGGCCGCCCATGAGTGGGCAGCCCCTACCAGTTTGAATGGTGCAGAGGATCTGGTGGCAATTCCAGTTGAACTCCTGGATAAAAGGAGAACTCTGGCAGCCATTCGACAGATCATCATTGGAGCCCACTGAAGACCCAAGAACGACCGTTGCAGCTAGCCGGCATTGCCTCCAGACAATTCCCAGTGAAGCCCTGCTCCTATGTAGAAAATCTCAAGAAGGCCCTTGTCGGTCCTTCAGCCCTTGGACCGGTGGGAACAACCAGTCTTGACCCCTGCTTGAGGATCCATGCCTACTGAAGTGGCCCTGTACTACCAGGTAGATTTACCAGCTCGCTTCTGGGCTACCTCATTACAGCCATCACTGTTCCTGAGTGCGTCCTTGGAACTTGGAGTATCATTTAAAGTGTGCTACAAGATGCCCGATCCTGCATATCCAGCCTTGTAGTCCCAGCAGAAGCAATGCAGGACCTCCTTATTTCACCAAACGAAGATCGCCTGTCACCACCTAAACATGATGACTCCCATGAAATCCCATCTTCTTTGAAGTAGGGATGTTGGCACGGGAAGCCCCCACCACAAAAGCGAGAGGTCTGGTTCAGGGGAAATCACCTCACCCAATAAACAGAGAATGTTTTATTTTTGTATTTATTTTATTGTTTTTTTTATAACGCGCCTAATACCGTACCTGAGTTCTGTTTCTAAGCACGGATCCTGGATTTGAACCTTTGTTGCTCTGCATGGTCTTGCTTCCAAGACCAGCGTGTTGCCCCTGTGCTCTCCTCCATTCAATAGAAAAGTCCAGAAATGTGGCAAAACCACTGCTTTATTAATGAGATCTCAGAAAATAGGGATAAACATGGACATCTCATGATTTTCAACGCTCTCAAATGGTTTTATGTGAGTGGGATGTCACAAATAAACAATACATTTCCAAAACATCGGATGAGATGGGCTTGGGTGAGTAGTATGGCTTGATATGTATTCTATATAGGATGGATGATCTAATTGGTCTGTCCAAATCAGGTAGCTCTGCCTGGGACCATCTGAAAAATGTAGCAAGTGAAATGATGTCATGCTAGTGTGCTGTGAGTGGCTACTGCAACAAAGCGTGAGTGAGCGTTAAAGATGAGTAGGGATTGGACAGTGGGGACTTTCTCAGCCTTGGTGCCTTGGAAGGTTACCAGTAAATGAGCACAATAGAGGGTGGTGAGATGGGCCCCAGGGCACTGCCTGTCCCAATATGGTTACCACTCTCTGACTCCACTGGACGCAAGCAAGGACATTCTGGCTTTCAACTTCATACTTTTTTCACAGTCCCAGTGAAACGGATGGAAACTAACTAAAGTCTCTGAATAGGCATTCCCTTCCACTGCAAGTCACGTGTGTAGGGACCACATTTCAGTTTATCCTGCTCGATAATTTTTATGTATTTTAGCTTGTTTTACTACAGATGTTATTACCTCCCTTGGCCTCTATAGACTTGTTCAGGCTGTTTTCTCCTCTGTGAAGGGTGTAAGCTGATAAGTACATGACATTACTGCAACCTTTGTTTCTTTGATTATTCAGATAGAGTTATGTCTCTCACCTGGGATTTGCTTATTGTCTGTATTTTTTCAATGCTGGCTCAAACCTGTCTTCTCACGATGACCTTGGCAACTGGTGAGCTGTCCGGACTTTGGCTCTTTTTGCTGGCTCAGCAACACATAATCATTTTTCCTTACAGTCTTAAGGCTTTCTGATGGCTCCCAATCATCTAACATGGCTGCGTCTTCCTTCTTGGTTTGCATGGCCAGTCAGTTTAGTTGCGTTCTGCATCAAGCAAACAGTCATAAATAGCAATATCAAAATATCAATATCAATTCCTGTGTGATTTACATTTCAGAGATAGGTTGTATGTGATGTCAATCTTACTGATTGTAAACATGTCCTTTGTCTCTAAGAGTAGTTTGACCTAGTGTCTGTGTAGCTTTGTGCAAGGGATGCATGTGCCTCATGCCTAACACATCTACGTGTGTGTGTGTTCAGCCATGACGTCACTCACCTTCTTCATGATTATAACTCATTTAGTTGCCCCATCAACTGCAGGTTAATTGCTTTGGTGATGTCATCCGGTTATGGTCTGTAGAGCTGCTTCAGTGAGTGGCGTCTGTCACCTTGGCGGTATAACGGTGGTGGGTAGATTCCAGTAGTGATATGCACCGTTCATGTCTGCCACACTGGAACGGGGAGCGGGGGGCTTATACACTCCACCTCTCTAAAATCTTCCCTCTGGTCCAGACATGGATCACACATACTTGAATCTCTTCCCACTGAAAGGTGTCTTGTGGTTCTGCACCTTTGCCACCCTGTACAGGTCGCTTGAGTTCCTTCTGTGTTCGTCTGCGCTCCAGGTCATGTAGCAGCACTCCCCGTCTGGTCTGCACCATCCGCCAGTTCTCCAGGAACGACAAGAACATTTTGTTTTCCTGCTGAATAGCCTACGCTCCTCTTGTATTGCGTAAAGTTCCTCTTCCGTCTGGAGATATACTTTCCCCTCTGCGTCAAGTTCCTCTTCCGTCTGGAGATATACTTTCCCCTCTGCGTCAAGTTCCTCTTCCGTCTGGAGATATACTTTCCCCTCTGCGTCAAGTTCCTCTTCCGTCTGGAGATATACTTTCCCCTCTTCACTCTGCTCAGGTTCAGTGACCTTTTCTTCATCCGGTGTACGTCCAGTTTGGGGAACCCATCTGTCTTTCTGGGGCTCCACCCCGGCCGGTGTGTTCAATGGCACCAGGGTACGTATCCCTCCTCTATTTGAGGGGGGCATCTGCATGTAGGATTTAGGTACAATGGTGGTCCACGAGTACTGCTGTGCCTCCTCTCATGCCATGTACCTTTGAAATCTGTCTGCAGCCTCCGTTCTATCCAACCTTTACTGGACCATCATCCTAGTAACATAGTGGTGTTATTCTTGAAGGGCATTATGGGCAGAGGCCTGTCTTGTTTCCTACTTGGGTGAGTAACTTGGAATGCCTTGCCCACTCCTTGAGGCACTCATCATTTTCTCTCTGCCCCACCTCCACTGGCACTGTCAGGAGCACTTGGGCTTTGCATCCCAGCAGCCCTTCGACCCATTCTTCTCCTGTAAACACCTGTCCATATACTAATAGTTGGGGTCTCTTGCAGCATTCAGGCATTCCCCTTACCTCTCTTCTTCCTGTCTTAAGGCAATTTCCTTTGTGTTCCTATTCTCGCTTCTCCTTTGTTTGGGCCTTCCAGTGTATATTGTATCACATCATCTGCGCTTCAGTAATCTTTTATCATTGTCTGTGTTTTCATTTTACTGTCATCAACTGGGAATGCCTAATGTGGCATTCATCGTAGTGTAGCCCGCTTCCCCTGGAACCGACCCCCACGTTGTGCAAGTGCCAACAGCATCAGGCACTGTGACTTAGTTGCCAGGTTTTCAGCAGCTACAAAAGTCCTGGAGGTGCTCATGGCCTGGGAAGTGAGAGAGCACCCATGGCAGACCTCCGCTGGAGCCCCTTCCCTCACACGGGTCAGGTGCTGGTACTACATATAGTTAGTGGTGTGGACCGAATTGGTCATACAAGCACTTATGTCATCCAAATTGGTAGTGACGCTCCATTGAAGTTGCTTCATCTTTTCGTGATACTAGCAAAGGGGTTGGGTCATTACTTCAGTAACTACGGGAACATATATCATATAACATATACTTGTTCAGGTGCATAATACATTGTGGATTTGTGTAATAATAGGAGGGTAAAGAAGTAGAGATAGCAGAATGCAAAAACAACCATAGCTACAATTTCTTCAGCAGTAATGTTGCTAGTGTGCATGCTCATTACCTTGTTTGTAAGTTAGACCTTGATACCTTGAAAAACCTACACCAGTGTGTACCATCAACACCATTTCCTATTCACTTATTATTTATTTATTCTTTTTTTTCTTTAATGCACAGAGGGTGACCCCTGCCACCACGAGCATCAGGGTTGACACTTAAATGACACTCAGATATCTTTTGTGGGGACCCAACTATCAGGTTCAGGTGTCTCCTTTGCCAATTCCGAGTCACACCAATCCCCTTCCTCCTCACCTGTGAGTTCTGATTCCAAATTTCCACTGAACCTTTTCCTCCACAGCTCTTCTTTCTTCTTTCCTTTTTTTTGAGGATGGGATCTGCCCCAAAGGGAAGCCACCCTGACCCCAGAATAGAAGGTCCGGGGGGCCCCACCTCCTGTTCAGACCAAAGGGGAAAAGCCGTAGGCACAAAAAACCCCTTTCCGGAGGTACCTGGAGGTCTTCACTATTGAAAATGCAGAAGGGATGATCCAGATGTGCAGGGAAGAGATGCCGGTATGGAATGCAGCTAAGGATGGCAGTGGAGGAGTCAGAACAAGTGACCTGGGGCGAGCCAAAGACAGACAACAGAAAGGCCAGTAACTATAGACGAGAGGAGGAAGAAGGAGGGAAGGGAAGAAAAGGGAGAAGAAAAAACCTAGAAATCTAGGGGGGAGCCCACAAGACTCAGGAGAGCAAGGAGAGGCAGACTAGAGAGCCCGCAGCAGGGAAGAGCAAGCCGGGACAGAGGGAAAGCGAAGGGCCGCAAAGGCCGAGAGAGAACACTTACGAGCGCTCCAACCCGAAAGCCTGACGCGAGTAGGTTGCACAGCGCAGACTTCCGGGTTGGAGCTACTAAAAAGACCTTCCCCGGCGGCCGACAGAAAGACTAGACCACAGCTGAGTGTTGGGCGGAGACGTGGCGGAGCGGCTAATGGCCGCTCCAGCGCCATTGGCTCCAAACACGCCAGCTACGGCGGCGTGTGACAGTATGCCCCCCTCCACGGCCTACACCACCCGGTTTACCCGGATGGAGTTGATGGAACCGCCGAGTCAACCTAGGTGCATGAACATGGGACTCGGGTTCTCAAGAGTCCTCAAAATGAGGATACCCCTTCCAGGCCACTAAATATTCAAGCCGCCCTCTTCAATACCTGGAATCCAGAATACTCAAAACCTCGTACTCCTCTGGTAGAGTCGGTTGGCCAAAGGTATGGTTCCCCTTCATTTGTAAGGAGTGTCTGGATCAACAGGTTGGAGAAGAGAGGAGTGAAATACAGGATTAATCCGATGCATGTTTTTAGGGAGTTGTAATCTAAAGGCCACAGGATTTATCTGTTTGACAATCTTGAAGGGACCCAGAAATCGGGGGGTGAGTTTGGTCAGGTGAACCCATCGAGGTAGATACTTGGTGGAAAGCCAGACTCGGTCGCCCACCTTCCAATCGGGACAGGGTAGATGAGATTGGTCTGATTGCTCCTTATACCTCCTACTTGATAAACATAAACTCTGCTGAGCAGACTTGTGAGCGGAGGCTATCTCGGCTAAATGGGATTCAAGCGTAGGTACATTGGAGAAGGATTTGAACATGGGAAGTAATCCCCGTGGGTGTTTCCCATAGGTGCAGAAAAAAGGACTGAGACCTGTAGCTGAGTGTTTAGAGTTATTATATGCAAATTCTGCAGTAGGTAGGAGGGCCAACCAATTGTCTTGCACGCTATTAATGTCGCACCTAAGATATTGCTCAAGAGAGGCATTAAGCCGCTCCATCTGACCATTAGTCTGTGGATGAAACCCCGAAGAAAGGGCACGTTCAATCCCCAAATGCTGACACAGCACCGCCCAAAATCGGGAGGTATATTGACTACCCCGATCGCTGATAATTTTCTCAGGTAACCCATGTAGCCTGAAGATATCCTTTAGAAAAACTTCTGCCATTGCTGACGCAGATGGCACTCCTGGTAGTGGGGAGAAGTGAGCGAGTTTGATAAAGGAATCCACAGTAACCATCAGACAAGTACAGCCCTGAGACGGAGGTAAATCTACAATAAAGTCTGTTGAAATATGGGACCATGGCTGAATAGGCGTCTAAGGTTGTTCAAGAAGGCCATAAGGTTTATGGGTTGGGTTCTTATTCCTGGCACAGGTTTGACAAGATCTACAATGTCTTTTGACATCCTGCGTAAGAGTGGGCCAAAAAAAAGAACGAGAGATAAGATCTAACGTACCTCGTACCCCTCTATGACCTGCTGTCACATGGTCGTGACCCCAACCTAGGATCTTCGATTGTAGGGTTCTAGTGGGGATGAACAATCTCTGTCCAACTAACAACAATCCGTCAGACCATCGGTCCTGGTGTTGTTTGTTCCGAGGTATTCTTGCTTCCGATTCGGGCGTAGTGACCATTCTGACATCTTGGAGAAAGGAGGAAATCAAGCCCACAATACGGTTCCTAGGAAACATATACTCAGGTGCGGGTACTGTCAGCACTTCGGGGACATCACTCCTAGATAAGGCATCTGCCAGACTGTTTAGGGTACCAGGAATATAGGTAATGGTGAAGTCGTATTGACTGAAAAAATGCGCCCAGCGTGCTTGTCGTGAATTAACGTATTCCATATTCCTGAGGATCTGTAAGTTCTTATGATCCGTGCGTAGGGTAAACGGATGCGAGCTTCCTTGTAGTAGGTGTCTCCATTCCTCGCAGGCATCCTTCAATGCCAGTAATTCCTTCTCTATCACGGAATAATTTCTTTGGCTGGTATTGAGGGTCTTTGAGAGATAAGCCACGGGATGTTCCTTCCTGTTTCTGACCTGAAGAAGAACAGCTCCTAAGGCCCTAGCCGATGCATCTGCTTCTACAATGAAGGGCTTGGTTTGGTCTGGCTGGCTCAAGACCTGAGCAGTACAGAACTTCTCTTTAAGCATTAGAAAGGCTTGGTTAGCTTGTTCCATCCAGAGAAAGGGTTGTGACTCTTTCTTGAGAAGGGCAGTAATAGGTAAGACTATTTGGGAGAACTGACCGATAAACTTCCTATAGAAGTTTGCTAACCACAGGAAGCGCTGAACCTCTTTAAGGGAAGCAGGGTCAGGCCACTCAAGGATGGCCGAAACCTTCATTGGGTCCATGGTGATGCCTTCAGAAGAAAGGATATACCCCAAATACGGAACGGATGTAGCATTAAAGAGACATTTCTCTGGTTTAACCTTCAAGTGTTGGGATTGAAGACAGTTAAGTACTGTCCTCAGGTGCTGGGTGTGTTCTTGTTGTGTGGAAGAGAACACCAGAATGTCGTCAAGATAGACTATAGTATTCAAAAAGAGTAAATTCGAAAAGAGACGGTCCATGAAGCGCTGGAATATGGCCGGTGCGTTGACTAATCCAAAGGACATAAAACCCTATACTCGGCAAGGCCGAAAGGTGTTCTAAACGCTGTCTTACATTCATCCCCTTCTCTGATACGGAGGAGATGGTAAGCGCTCCGCAAATCTAATTTAGAGAAGACTGAGGCGCCTTCTACTGCCTCTAGGATGTCGAAGATGAGTGGCATAGGGTAGCGATCCCGAATGGTGACCTTATTCAGGCCACGATAGTCAATACATGGTCTCAATTCCGATGAATCCCGTTTGGGTATAAAAAATAATGAGGCTCCTGCTGGGGATCGTGAAGGTTGTATGAGCCCATTAGTCAGATGAGAGTCCAGATAGGCGCGAAGGACCTTCTTCTCTACTAGAGATAACGAAAACATGCGCCCAAAGGGCACCAGAGCTTCCAGTAGGAGCTCAATGGTGCAGTCTTCCGGACGGTGTGTAGGCAGATCCAGAACGGGAGTTTCCTTGAATACTTCTTGGTATTCTGACAGTTCCGGAGGAATACAACAAACTTTGCAGACATTCTTATGTTCAGGAGTAAGGATTTGTACTGATTCAACTTGCGGCAGTGTAAGACAGTTCTGTTTACAAAAATCCGATTCGAATGCCATAGTGTTGCAGGTCCAGTCTATGGTTGGATTATGTTTCCTAAACCATGGAATTCTGAGAATAATCGGGAAATGAGCAGCTCTGATAAGATCGAACTGCATTTGTTCAGAATGTTGAAGGATGGTCGCTGTAAGAAGCTCTGTAGACTTGATAATAGGTCCGGAGGAAAGTGGGGTACCATCTACTCCTTCTACCTTCTGAGCATCTTCATGTTGCAAAAGAGTGCAACCTTGTTTGTGGGCCCATACAGTGCCCATGAATACCCCTGCTGCCCCACAATCAAGCAGCGCCATGGTGGTAAATTCTGCGTGTCTTGTCCTCAGCTGGATGGTCACTATCATGAGGCGTGCATCCATCGTTGCAACTTGGGACGAAACAGTCACTGTAACATAGGGACTAAGGGTTAGACCTCGGATGCTAGTCCCCTTTAGGTCCGAGGTCGGTCGTTTCCCACCCGCCTAAGAGGTACATCTGGGCAGTTTCGTAGGAGATGGGAATTGGATCCGCAATACATGCACAGTCCGGAATCTCTCCTTCGTTTTCTCTCCTCAGGTGTCAAAGGGGGCAGAGCGGTACTAATCTGCATTGGTTCTTCCTTATGACTCAAGGATGGTATAGGAGGTAGTGAGGAGGTCCCAGGGAGATGGGTGACTGGGGTCTTATGCTTCCTCCTTTCAGCTTTTCATTCTGAAAGCCGATGTTCTATCTGAAGTACTATCGACATCAGATCCGATAAGGTTGTGGGTCGAGCGATGCGAGCTAGCTCGTCCTTAAGTTCCTCCTTTAGACCTCGGCGAAAGAGGGTATACTGTACCTGTTCTGGCCACTCTGCTTCCGTAGCCAGTCGCTTGAAAGAAGAAATGTAGGATAGTAGATCACTGGATCCTTGCTGTACTTCGAGAAGCTCTTCAGCTGCTACATGTGTGATGTCGGGTTGTTCAAAAGTCTGTTTAAGCAAAGACAGGAAGGCTCCATGGTCTTGGTTGACCGGGTTGTTGGATGTCACCAAAGGTGTAGCCCAAGGCAGCGCATTTCCGGTCATATTAGACACCATAAATCCCACCTTAGAGTGGTCTGTGGAATAGGTCTGTGGGCGGAAGGCGAAATGGACAGAACATGCTGCCAGAAACTCCTTCAACCGTTTTGGAGCTCCGTCGAACTTGCCCGAGGACAAGGCCATGGGAGGCAAATCAGATTCACGAGATTCTCGGTAGGCAACCTGTTGCCTCAGGGTGGCATTCTCGGTTTTAACATTCTGCAGTTCTACATTCATAGCCTGAACTGCGGCTACCAACTCTTGAAATTGCTCAGGAGTCGCCATTGACGTTTTTTGGCGTTGCAAACTATCAGGTTCAGGTGTCTCCTTTACCAATTCCAAGTCACACCAATCCCCTTTCTCCTCACCTGTGAGTTCTGATTCCAAGGTTCCACCGAACCTTTTCCTCCACAGCTCTTCTTTCTTCTTTCCTTTTTTTTGAGGATTTGATCTGCCCCAAAGGGAAGCCACCATAACCCCAGAATAGAAGGTCCGAGGGGCCCCACCTCCGGTTCAGACCAAAGGGGAAAAAGCCATAGGCACAAAAAAAACCTTTCCGGAGGTACCTGGAGGTCTTCACTATTGAAAATGCAGAAGGGATGATCCAGATGTGCAGGGAAGAGATGCCGGTATGGTATGCAGCTAAGGATGGCAGTGAAAGAGTCAAAACAAGTGACCGGGGGCGAGCCAAAGACAGACAACAGAACGGCCCATAACTATAGACGAGAGGAGGAAGAAGGAGGGAAGGGAAGAAAAGGGGGAAGAAAAAACCTAGAAATCTAGGGGGGAGCCCACGAGACTCAGGAGAGCAAGGAGAGGGAGACTAGAGAGCCCGCAGCAGGGAAGAGCAAGCCGGGACAGAGGGAAAGCGAAGGGCCGCAAAGGCCGAGAGAGAACACTTACAAGCGCTCCAACCCAAAAGCCTGATGCGAGTAGGTTGCATGTGCAGACTTCCGGGTTGGAGCTACTAAAAAGGCCTTCCCCGGCGGCCGACAGAAAGACTAGACCGCAGTTAAGTGTTGGGCGGAGACGTGGCAGAGCGGCTAAAGGCGCTCCAGCGCCATCGGCTCCATCGACGCCAGCTACGGCGGCGTGTGACACCAACAGCCAATTGGTAGTTCTTTTCTCATGTCACTATCTTTCTCTTTTTCTTCCAAAAGCATCTTCTCCTCCACCCCAAAAGCCTTTCTCTTGTCCCTGGGCCGTTTGTCATCTGCCTGGGTACCTTGCATATTTTTGTAAAACACTCCTAAAGTTGCTTTGTGAAGACCTCTGTGGCTAAACACTGGTCGGTGGCTTCAAGTCCAGGAACCTTTCATCAGTCAAGTGCCCCTTCAATGAGTCCAGAGATCTCTTTCATTTGTACGAGGGCCCTTCTTTGGGGAGCTGGATGCTGGGTTGTAGTAGACTAGTCAGTCAAGGGGAAAATGTTGCCATGGGGGACACCAGGGTGGGGGGAATAAAAGATCTGCTGGAATGTTCTCATGCTCCAGCTCTGTGAGATCTGGGCCTTAGGCTGGGTCCTACAGGCACGCCTGATGATGGGGCCTCCTGTCCCTGCTCGTGGGCTCAGGTGCAGGGTCATTCGATGTGCATTCCTCCCACCTGTGTTTGTTTAAAAGTCCCTTCATGCATGAAACACACAGAAAATCGGATGAGTTTCTCGAAGTGTATATAAACTTTATTATTATCACTCCCTACTACTCCTTCCTTTTATTCACATACCTCTTCCATCTAATTCATATTACACATGATCACTATCCAATCCACCTCTTCCTTCTATGTCATTATTTTGTTGCACTCTTAACTTCACTGGAGAATTAGCTTTCCCACTTTCCTTTAACCACATAAAAGAGAAACAAAGAACAAAACAGAAACAACAGTAATAAAACCCCTTCCCTTTCTTTGCCACTTCTGCTCCTTCTTCCAGGTATGTCCATGACCTGAATTTATTTATGTCTTCTACAGACCAAATGGGGACAAAAGGTCATGATAATGTACTGGGTAGAGTGTTACCCCCTTTTAAGGAGCTGTCGTTTCCTGTCCTGTGCGTGGGACGTCGACCTTGCCGCTGTTTGATTCCTCCACGTGACAGGCCGGCAATCTCTGCACTCTGGGGCCAATGCATTGGTGATGGCTTTCATGGGAAGTCAGAAAAGTTCTTCTTGTCTTTCCAACAATGCTGAATTTGCCCTTTTTGTGTTGAGGCGTTGGCAGGCCTGCATGAGCTGTCTTGACGTGACATTTTCCTCCTTTCCACCTTTTTTTTGCAATTGTAATGCAATCCACAAACCAAAGGGGTCTGTACCCCATTGTTAGGCGATCCTCTGCACACCGATCCACTGCACACCAGAATACTGCTCACATTTCCCCAACACCTCCCTCCAGGGTTCGAGGCTCATGTGATTCGGTTTACCCAAAGGACCGAAAGCTCCGTACCAGGTATGATTTACGGGCTCGATTGCAACCCTTCCTACACTGGCAGTTGCCATGGAGAACATACAGCAGAAGGGGCGGCGTTACATCTCCACGCCGATCGGTCACTTGCTCACGTGATCCAGAGTGGCGTTCCTCACATGACCTTGGTGGACGTCACATGACCCCGAAACACACAGCATATAAGGCTTGAGACACGGAACACTCATTGCTTCTCAGCTGTCTTCAGACCCTGTTTGGCGTTACGTTTTGGTTTGTTTTTCTGGTTTACCTTGATCTTGGAACTCTCTCTTGGACTTCTTCGGATTACCCCTTTGTATCTTTGCTTGGAACTGTTTACCTGTTGCTGAATTTCGGACACGAACCTGACTTGCCTTCGGATCATCCCTTGGTACCTTGTTGAACTTCTACGCCATTTCCCTTTTTGGGATTCAAGTCACGCCTTCAGTCTACAGGTGGTTTATCCTGCATCCACACTTGTCTGCGGTCCTCATGTTCTAGGGACCGCCTCATCTGAGTCTCGAACCTCCCTCCTAGGTTTCCTGGGTTTTCCAAACACCGGATAGGTAAGGCTATTCAGATTCTTTGGTTATTGTGATTATATACTGTAATTGCCTTGTACTTAACCTCGTTCTTTTTGACAGCAGCATTGGTGTTCCAGAGGTTCCGTGGATCCGGGAAGTAACATCTCCCACCTGTGGCCCCAAAGGTCGCACAGCGGGTTTCTTTTAGTTCCCCTGTGCGTCACTTGAGGACGGAGGTTTCAATGGTCTACACGACACTCAAGTCAGAACCGACTGAGAAGCCATATAGTCGTGTTAGACAATGCAGGGGTCCACGGAAGAACCCATAGCTGCTTTAGTTCAGGTGATTACAGTATTAAGGGCAGATATGGCCGCCGCTAATACGGTGATTCACCAAAGGTAAGATTCCATACAGAGTGTTCAGCATTCTCTTCCTGCAGACCCTGAATTCAGGGATGCCAGCACTTCAACCACACCGCCTCCGTTGGCAAGTACCCCAATTCCAGCTCCGGTGGTCCTCCCAACCCCTTCCCCTTTGGCTGCTCCTGAACGTTATCAAGGTGATCCCAAGAAGTTCAGGACTTTCATCAATCAGTGCAAGTTACATTTCTTGTGCAGACCTCTGGCATTTCCTAATACCACCGCCAAAGCCGCTTTTGCCATTTCCCATCTGGCCGGGACAGCTGCCGCTTGGGCTAACCCTTTATTGGAGAACAATAGCCCGGTTCTTTATGATTTTGATTTGTTAGTTCTAGAGATGTCTCGAGTCTTTGATACCAGACACAAGGCACAGTCTAGGGATTTGGAGTTGTTAGAACTAACACAGGGCAGAGGGACTCTGATAGATTACATCACCCGGTACAACCAATTGGTCGCCGAGACATCATGGCCAGAAAGCAAGCGGGTGGTTATATTTTATAGGGGGTTGAATAACGCAATGAAAGATGTCTTAGCAGTGATTCCTTCCATGCCCACTCAGTATCAGGAACTAGTGGATCTTGCCCTGCAGGTGGATGCACGGTGATCAGAGCGCAGAGCTGAGTTGGGGGTTTCTTCCCACCCTACAGTTGTCAGTACCCCTGCTTCCAGTACTGAAGAACCTATGCAAGTAGGAGGTTTACGTAGCCCTATCACAACATCTGAGAGAGAACGTAGAAGGGTGGATAATGCATGCTTTTATTGTGGCACCACGGGACATTATGTGAAGGAATGTCCTCGACGTCCCAAGAAGAGTCAGGTTTTTCGGACAGCTCGACCTTAGATCCGGAGACCAGGTCGAGTGTTCAGTCTTCATCTCCGGGTACCCCTCTTGCCTTTGCTCGTGTCCAGCCCATCTTTGTACAGGCCACTCTTTGTCCCTCTACGGGTATTTCTCATGCAGTCACAATCATCATTGACTCAGGTGCCACTGGGAACTATATAGACATTGCGTTAGCCCATTCCCTCAATCTACCTTTAGTGGTAAAAACCCGACCTGAACCTGTTCAGGCCGTAGATGGCACTGCACTAGTCTCTGGTCCCGTTAGACACCAAACTGCACCTCTATTATTGACCATACAAGACATTCACACAGAGACGTTAAGTTTTGACTTGATCACCACACCTCAATTCGGTATCATATTAGGAATACCATGGTTACGTGAACACAATCCTCTGATTAATTGGCAATCAGGCACGGTGCTCTTCGAGTCTGAGATTTGTCAGAACTATTGTCTCCCAACCCATCAAGCAACAGATACTCCTTCTCGGGCCTTGGGAGCTCTAGTTCAACTCACGCTGAATGATGATGGATCAGAGGTTGTGAATTCCCACACCGTTGGGGGGGGTGGTGTCAGGGATTCCATCTGAGTACAAAGCATTCAAATCAGTTTTCGATCTCGGTTCTTCCGAGGTACTTCCTCCACACAGACCATATGACTGCCCAATTGAATTAATCCCTAATTCCACCATTCCTTCGGGCAGGATTTATTCTTTGTCTCCCTCGGAAGAACAAGCATTGAAACAGTATGTACAGAACGCCCTACGACTAGGACATGTCCACCCCTCTACTTCACCAGCTGCAAGTCCCATATTTTTTGTACCTAAGAAAGAGGGGGACTTACGTCCTTGTGTGGATTATCGGCGTCTTAACGCTATCACGAAAAAGGATAGATATCCAATCCCGTTAATCACACCTCTTCTGGACCACTTATCCAATGCTTCTGTTTTCACCAAGCTGGATCTTCGCGGCGCATACAACTTAGTGCGCGTTCGCGAAGGCGATGAGTGGAAAACTGCCTTTTGCACCCGTTACGGCTTGTATGAATATCTAGTCATGCCCTTCGGTCTATGCAACGCCACGGCAACATTCCAGCGTTTTATGAATGACATATTCAGGGACATTCTGGATGTATACATGGTTGTTTATTTGGACGACATCTTGATCTTTTCACGGAATCTTGATGACCATGTAAAGCATGTCCGGGAAGTATGATCCCAACTGAGGGAACATTCCCTATTTGCCAAACCCGAGAAATGTCAGTTCCATAAAACGTCTGTTGAGTTTCTGGGCTTCCACATTACCCCTGGGGCATTATCCATGAACGAATTAAAGGTTAAAGCAGTCCTAGATTGGCCAGTTCCTCAAACACTCAAGTCCTTGCAGGCCTTTTTGG
Source organism: Ambystoma mexicanum (assembly GCF_040938575.1). Taxonomy (NCBI): domain Eukaryota; kingdom Metazoa; phylum Chordata; class Amphibia; order Caudata; family Ambystomatidae; genus Ambystoma; species Ambystoma mexicanum. The sequence goes on along the minus strand of NC_090924.1, from coordinate 318,887,319 downwards.
GCTTAGCCAACTTTTATAGACGCTTTATTTCCTCCTTTTCCACAATTGTAGCCCCACTCACGGCCCTGACCAGCCCTCAGGTACCCTATCGATGGCAGAAGGAACATCAAGAATCTTTTGAGGCTTTGAAAACCGCTTTCACTACCGCACCGGTGCTCCAGCACCCCAATCCAGATCTTCCATTCAAAGTTGAGGCGGATGCCTCTTCTTTTGCTCTTGGTGCGGTATTGTCTCAGACATGTCCTACAACAGGCAAGTTGCACCCGGTGGCATACCACTCCCGTAAGTTTTCCAATACTGAGACCCATTATACTGTAACGGAGAAGGAACTCCTGGCTGTCATGGACGCCTTTCGTGTCTGGCGCCATCATCTTCTGGGGGCTAAGCATCCAATCATTGTATACTCAGATCATCGAAATCTACAGGATCTGGCCTCCTTGAAGTGCATCAATAGCAGACAGGTCCGGTGGTATCTTTTCTTTTCCGCTTTTGATTTCCACATTATGCATCGTCCTGGAAACTCACATGGAAAAGCGGACGCCTTGTCACGTTCCCCGGGTGGGGTCGAATTGCCAACCTTCCCTGACACTGTTCTTGGAAAGAGTCATGTGTTTTGTCTCTGCACTCCCTCTTTGTCATTGTTAGATTCTGTACGAGCTTGGACGAGCAATCATTCTGACCAACTGCGGGATTGGGACCCCGTTTATTCTGATGGTTTGCCTTTCGTGCATGAACGTCTGTTTCTTCCCACACCTGACACTCGTAACTTGGCCCTTGAGTGGTCTCATGATGCTCCCTTTAATGCCCATCCCGGTCAAGAGCGCACTTTGGATCTCCTAAAGCGTTGGTGCTGGTGGCCCTCTATGAAGCGCGATGTGGAATGCTATGTAAATTCATGCGCTGTTTGTGCTCAGGCTAAACATCGAAGAGGACGACCAGTTGGGCTGCTGCTTCCGCTTCCGGTACCTCCAAGACCTTGGCATACACTGACAATGGATTTCGTGACCGATCTCCCCAAGGTACGAGGTTTTGACACCATCTGGGTGGTGGTGGACACGTTCACAAAAATGGCTCGTTTTATTCCTTGTAAGGGTATTCCTTCGGCCCCAGTCTTGGCAGACTTGTTTTTTGAACATGTGTTCGTGTTATTTGGACTCCCTTCGGTCATTGTATCCGATCGAGGGTCACAATTCACCTCTCGTTTTTGGAGATCATTGACTAAATTACTTGGCATCAATACCAGGTATTCTTCGGCCTATCATCCTGAGACTGATGGGCAGACCAAAAGGATGAATCAATCTATGGAGCAGTATCTTCGGTGTCTTATATTGCAACAACAGGCCTCCTGGTTGAGCGCTTTACGGCTTGCTGAGTTCGCATACAATAACGCGGCTCATTCTGCTACAGGTTTTTCTGCTTTCTACGCCCTCTATGGCCAACACCCCAAGGTCTTGCCTGTCCCTGATGCTTCTGTTTCTTTGAATCCTGCAGCCACGGCTTGTCTTAGGGATCTGTCTGCTGTTCATGCTAGTACTGTGGTCCATCTTACTGAAGCAAAGGCTTCTATGAAGGCTCGTGTTGACGGCAAACGCCTGGCTACTCCTCCCCTGGTGGTGGGTTCTAGGGTGTGGTTGTCTTCACGTCACCTTCGCCTGGTGGGTTGCCGGAAACTTCTGCCTCGTTTCGTTGGCCCGTATGTGATCTCTCAGGTTGTGAATCCAGTGGCTTTTCGTGTAGTTCTCCCGAGTTCTTGGCGTATCCATCCTGTTTTTCATGTCTCTCTCCTCAAGCCTTGTCCTGATTCTTCCCGCCTCCGGGCCCCTGTTGCTCCGGTGTCCCTGGCCTCTCCTGATGTTTTTGAAGTGTCGGCCATTTTGGGTTCCCGTTGGTTTAGGGGTAGGCTCCAGTATTTAGTGGATTGGAAGGGTTATGGACCGAAGGAACGTTCTTGGGTTTCCGCTTTGGATCTTGACGCTCCTCGGTTGGTGGTTCTCTTCCATAGGGATCACCCGTCCTGCACACGGGGTCGTGGGCCGTTGGGGGGGGCTATGTTAGGCGATCCTCTGCACACCGATCCACTGCACACCAGAATACTGCTCACATTTCCCCAACACCTCCCTCCAGGGTTCGAGGCTCATGTGATTCGGTTTACCCAAAGGACCGAAAGCTCCGTACCAGGTATGATTTACGGGCTCGATTGCAACCCTTCCTGCACTGGCAGTTGCCATGGAGAACATACAGCAGAAGGGGCGGCGTTACATCTCCACGCCGATCGGTCACTTGCTCACGTGATCCAGAGTGGCGTTCCTCACGTGACCTTGGTGGACGTCAGATGACCCCGAAACGCACAGTATATAAGGCTTGAGACACAGAACACTCATTGCTTCTCAGCTGTCTTCAGACCCTGTTTGGCGTTACGTTTTGGTTTGCTTTTCTGGTTTACCTTGATCTTGGAACTCTCTCTTGGACTTTTTCGGATTACCCCTTTGTATCTTTGCTTGAAACTGTTTACCTGTTGCTGAATTTCGGACACGAACCTGACTTGCCTTCGGATCATCCCCTGGTACCTTGTTGAACTTCTACGCCATTTCCCTTTTTGGGATTCAAGTCACGCCTTCAGTCTACAGGTGGTTTATCCTGCATCCACACTTGTCTGCGGTCCTCATGTTCTAGGGACCGCCTCATCTGAGTCTCGAACCTCCCTCCTAGGTTTCCTGGGTTTTCTAAACACCGGATAGGTAAGGCTATTCAGATTCTTTGGTTATTGTGATTATATACTGTAATTGCCTTGTACTTAACCTCGTTCTTTTTGACAGCAGCATTGGTGTTCCAGAGGTTCCGTGGATCCGGGAAGTAACATCTCCCACCTGTGGCCCCAAAGGTCGCACAGCAGGTTTCTTTTAGTTCCCCTGTGCGTCACTTGAGGACGGAGGTTTCAACGGTCTACACGACACTCAAGTTAGAACACCCATACAATCCTAAACACAAATCCATTATTCTTACATACTAATTAAAGACGCCCTAAGGATACCACCTTAATTCACTGCATGACAAAACCAACTAATATACTCTCTTTTCATTGTGCTTCCTTGATTGGAAACCACGTAATCTCAAATCCTTTTACTGAGGTTGTCCATCCAACCGTCCCCAAAAGTGACCTCCACTGCCAAAAACATTATTATTATTCATATATTTCATAAAAACCTTAAGAAGGATAGTCAGTTCAAGGAGTCCTGGCTCTGAGGCAGTATTTAAATACTGTTTGGGCTGCTACCCACCCCACTTAATGCCCTACATTAATAATACATTTTTCAAAACATGTCATCACAACCATTCTAATACTCTCTCACTCGCAATGCCAGTCCAGAATCACTTTGCTTACCACATACAATATTTTGCTTCACCCTGATATAGATTAGAATTGCAAATCCTAAAATGCTGTCTTATTCAACAATCTACACTAGTGATATATACACACACATATATATCATCTCTAGACTTACTCATTCCTATGTATTCTCGTCCAAATCTCCTGCTTTGCCAATATATTTTTCACACATGCTCACTTTATGCTCCTCAGATCACACCACTAAAAAAGGATTTGTCCTCTTTAATTAACTTACTTCATAGCTCTCCTCTCTTCTGCTCCCAAAAATCACATCTTGTAAGCACGCTACACTTTATGCCAGCTATTCACTATCTTGTAAAAGGTCCAAACATAACACCTTTTCCAAGGTGCCTCTTCTCTGTGCCAATGTCATTAATAGTTTTCTTTCTTCCTCAAACCACCTTTACAAACTTGCCATCTTACTTTCACAAGTTAGTTAACAACCAAGGATTGCCAGCCGAAAACAAAAGGCATCTTCTTAACATTGCATTGCGTTCCAACATTAGTCAATACAGCGCTTGAATCTCATACTGTTTTCCCTAATGCATCACGCTTACATTACTGTCATTGTTATGTGATCAAAATTGACATCCACAAGAAGCCAACTGTTCCCTTCCTATATCCAAATGTCTGTGTGTGTTGCTTCCCCAATATCTTTGCTACTTCAAAACGTGACTTCTCAGGGGATTGGCCCCATATATCATACTTCAATTACCCCCCCAAAATACTCAATACTGTGTCCTTTTGCTACTTAATTATATCTCATGTTACTCCAAGACACATGTTGAGAAACCAAGCCGCACGCACAGTCGCCAACTAAGCTGTCTCCAGCCTGTGCCTGCTCAACTGCCCCCACCCCCTCTCAGGGCCTATGTGAGCAAAACCAGCTGTCTCCTGAAATGTGGCTTCCTGCAAGCCATTCACAAAGGCTTGTTTTGCTACAAAACAAAACCTTTTGCCCCTTTCTTCACTGACATCTCCGTGTCCCAACTGTGGGCTGACAACCTCCAGCCATGTCTTGTTCACAACCTTCCTCTGACGTCATAAACTACTATACATGCAAAACATATGAGTGCACTCTTAAACTAACACAATAATCAAAAATACCCCAATACAAATACTCCATGGCAGTAATCCTGCTTTTATTCACAGGGGTCCATCTCTCAAAATGTCCAATCAGGGGCGTGGCCCTTCTTCCATAACATAGCATAGGGATACCATTTCATCTTTGTTTTTGTATTCTTTGTATTTTTTTTGTAACATTCCACTAGGCGCCACCTTCCGTAACCTAAGCTAATGCCTAGAAACTGGGATACATCTCTTCATCTGTAAACTAAGCTACCTAGAAATAGGAATATTTCATCCATAACCTAAGCTAAAACCTGGAAACAAAGTTACTATATCCGTAAACTAAGTAAATGCCTAGAGACAGGGATATGTCATCAATAAACTAAGCTGCACCTCGAAAACAGGGATACTCTCATAACAAAAACAACAAAACACAACAATGAATTCCCTACCCATATGATTGCTGGACTCATACTGATACTCCATGGATCCTCCAAAGCCCTCAGACACCGTCACTCTGACACTCTGTGACTCCACTTTCTGGTCTGCTGGCTTACCACAGGGGTGTTGGCAAACTGTCCTCTGCTGCCACTTGAAGTGGGGGTGTTGGCACGGGATACCCCCACCATAAAAGCAAGAGGTCTGGTTCAGGGGAAATGCCCACACATGTTTTATGTGACTATGATGTATGATGGGTCAGTAATGCTAGACAGATAAATGCTTGTAGTTTTCTCATAGGAAGACATTTTATTGAAGGATAGGTTTGCAAATAAAGCCTTGCTTGCCCTACTCTACCCAGGAATTCCCTACCTAGTCTAAAGGTTAAGAGAACAATCTCTAGCATGGGTAAACTGGCCCTCACTCTAAACAACAAACATTCAAGAAAATGATAAAGCAGCATAAGACAAACAATATTGAACAATATTTGGATGACCTTCACCTACCTGGGTGAGATCCTTTGTCCAGGACTTAAAGTCAGCTTCAAAATGTTCAAAGGAAAAGAAAAGTCTTAAACCAGTTCTTATCAGTTCCAGGTCAAAACAAATGTTCATCAAACAAAAATCCACTGGTAAGAATCCTCTGGTTTTGGTTACAAAGACCCCCTTTCAATTCCATCCAAGAAAATAGCACCAATGGTAATCCTGGTTATCTTCTTCTTGAGGATTATTTGTCACAGTTTAAAAGAATAATGACTTTTGTGACTTATGCAGCTACAACAGCTTCACTCACTGGCTTCAGGGACACTGCGGTTAGGGGTTGCTTTGCTTCCCCGACTTCCTCGACTGTTGCTACTACTTGGGATCCACACCCTTCTACAGCATGGGTGTCTCCAGTCCTTCCACCTTAACTGGGAGACTCCTTCACTCCCGAAACCCTCAGCTTGCCTTCTGTTTCTGGCCTTGGGTGCCTGTACATTCTTGGCTCTGCAATCACAGCACCTCAGCTCACATGGGGAAAACTTCACTTCCAGCACGTCTTCCTCTGTGCAGCCTCTGCAATGCAGGATTTGGGAAACATGACCCTCTCAGAACTTGCAGATGAAATCTGCTGTCTCCATGTTCCGGAGTGCCTTCTGTGCTCCCACATCCTTGTGAATTGACATCCTTGTTCTTCTCCTCTTCTACTACTACTGCCAGCCTTCCAACTTCTGCTGCAGCTTCTTCTCCCTCTACTTTCCCGCTGGGGTCTTTTATGACTCACAGGTTTCACAATTGGCTTCAAGTGTGAGCCATTAGTTTCCATCGCCTCACTCCTGCAATGGCTACTAAGCTTAATTGCCTGACTAATACATCTACATGCCTCTTCAACCCTCTCAGTTCCTCTAGGACTCAGGACATGTAGTTTGTTCTAAACAAAGTTTGTTGTTTCTACTTCTTGATTATTTACAAGGGCAGATTTAATTCCCTTAATATTTTTAACAGAGGGGCTGTGTGCTTTAACCTTTATAGAGAAAGATTGTTTGAAAAAGGCAACATATCCACAATCCTTTGTAGAGTACCCTTTGAATTGAGGAGGGCATTTGGTTTTGGATACCAAAAGCAGTCTCTCCTTTGGTATAGGGGGCTTTGATGTCACAACCTTAGGTTTCACAACTTTAGATTTGTTAGGATGTTGAGAGACATTAAAATGACATTAAGCCATCATCTCTTTGGCACAGTGGTAAGAATCTCCCTATCAGAGGAAAGGTACTGTTTCTCATCCCACAGAGTCTCCTCACTACCCTGGGCCCTGTCTCCACTCAGGCGATCCTCCCAGAGTATACGACCCCCAGGGTTGGGATCAGGAAGCGTCTGCCTTCCCCAGGCCACCTGGGAGGAGACCTTAGGCTCGGTTTCAGTGAGGGATCTGCAGGATTCTTCACAGATGTTACAAATAAAAGATACATTTCTAAAACCTGAGTTGAGGTGGGATTGGGTGAGGAGCATGGCTAGATATGTATTCTATATAGGATGGATGATCCACCTGGGACCACCTACAAAATGTAAGTGAATTCATGTAATTTTAGTGTGTTGTGAGTGGCTACTGCAACACAGTGTGAGTGAGCATTAAAGGTGAGTAGGGATTGGACAGTGTGGACTTTCTCAGCCTTGGTGCCTCAGAAGGCTACCAATACATGAGCATGATAGGGGGTGGTGAGATGGGCCCCAGGGCACCGTCTGTCCCAATATGGTTACCACTCTCTGAGCACCTGGCCGTAAGCAAGGACATTCTAGCTTTCAACTTCATACTTTTGTCCCACTGAAATGGATGGGATGGAAAGTCTCTGAATAGGCATTCTCTGCCACTGCAAGTCACGTGTGTAGGGACCGCATTTCAGATTATCCAGCTCAGTAAGTTGTGAGTATTTTAGCTGGTTCTACTATATATGTTATTAGCTCCCTTGGCCTCTGGGGATTTGTTCAGGCCGTTTTCCCCTCTGTGACGGGTGTAAACTGATGAGAACCTGACATTTCTGTAACATTTGTTTCTTTCTTTATTCAGATAGATTTATGTCTCTCACCTGGGATTTGCTTATTGTCTGTATTTTTCCAATGCTTGCTCAAACCTGCCTCCCCACGATGGCCTTGGCAACTGGTGAGCTGTCCGGACTTTGGCTCTTTTCGGTGGTTCAGCAAGACTGAATCTTTCTCCTTACAGTGTTAAAGCTTTTCGATGGCTCCCATCTATCTAGCACAGCTGCATCTTTCATCTTGGTTTACATAGCCACTCAGTTCAGTTGCGTTCTGCATCAAGCAAACAGTTATGTGCATTCCTGTGCAATTAAAATTTCAGCATAAGAGAGATAGGGTGTATGTGATCTCAATCTTAGTGATTGCAAACATGTTCTTCGACTCTACTAGCATGGTTGACCTAGTGTCTCTGTAGCATCATACAGGGATTTATGTGCTTCATGTCTAACACATCTACGTGTGTGTGTATGTGTGTGTGTGTGTTTATGTGTTCAGCCATGATGTCACTCGCCTTCTACATGAATATTACTCATTTAGTTGCCCCATCAACAGCAGGTTCATTGTTTCTGTGATGTCATCCGGTTATGGTCTGTAGGGTTGCTTCAGTGAGTGGCGTCTGTCATCTTGGTGGTATAATGGTGGGGGGTAGATGCCAGTAGTGATATGTACTGTTCATGTCTGTCATGCTGGAGCGGGGGGAGTGGGCTCTCGTACACTCCACCTCTCTACGATCCCCCTCTGGACCAGACATGGATCACACATACTTGAAGCCCCTCCCCACTGATGGGTATATTGTGGTTCCACATCTTTGCCACCCCCTTCAGGTTGCTTGAGTTCCTTCTGTTCCTTCACGCTCCAGGTCATGCAGCAGCACTCCCCTTTTGGCATTACCAAGCGTGTTCTCTGCTCTCGCTTTTCTACTGAAAGGCGGCTTTAGCTGGCACAAGTCATCATATTATAAGGACTCTTGCCTGCCTCAGAGCGAGTGCAAAGTATTAGGGAGTATATTCACCTTGGAGAAATGTATCACGTAGTGCTGTATTCACTGATAACACAAACGAGCACTGGAGCAACTGACCTCAAAGGTCGTATAATAAGGGGGTGTTCTCTGTCAGCAAAACGTTGCAAGGTGTGACCTTGCCAGTTTGAGACCATCCCTCTTCCATCAAAACTCATGTATTCATAAGAGACTGGTCCAGAGGAGGGAGGGGGTTCACTTGCACCGCAGTCTCATGTTGCCATTGGTTATGTGTCTGCTACTACTATACTAATAAAGTGTTCATCCATCCACCAGAATCGTGAGAGGTTCTTTTCCACCACAGTATATATTGTGGGACTGGTGACTTTAGGGAGCTAGGCCCCATTCTGTCTAGGGACTGGACTTACTAAGAGTTAGGCATTTAAGTCTAGGTTTGCTCAGAAGTGTTTTTACTGTTAACTTGATTACTTTCCTGTGTTTCACAGGTTTTTAATCAACTGCTTTCCTATCTTTTCACTTCTCTTTTTCCCACATACAGTTATTGAAAGTATTGCTGTTAACTCTGCTAAACTATTGCTTAGCTGCCTATAAAGTCGGTTGCAAGGGTTCTACTAGTAACCCCCAATTGTGGATTTATGTACGTTTGATATAATGTCTATGATCATTCTTAGGTGTCATTGCTTAGTGTGTATTTTAAAGGCCTACTTAATCATTGTATATTGTTGTACTTCTCTAACTGGAAATATTAGAGTGATCTGTGTGTGTGCCATTGTAGCCCTAGACCACTCTGCTACCGCGATCTTCTAGAGGTAGCAGAGTGGGGAGACATCAGTGTCTTTCCTGTTCACCATAATAGGTTGGCCTCCAGAAATCCCACTTAGGGTTGCTTTTGGAGATTAATTTAACAGTGTCCACCGCCCGCTGAATGGGGTGCCAGTATAACATGTTCTGGTTTGTGTCTAACTTTTGCTGGGGGACCAGAATGCCTGTTTAGTTCCCTCTGCATTGTTTTTGGTAGAACCTACTGTGTACTGGATGATGGAGGTGCCAGTCTAAATTCCTACTTTTTCGGGATTTGTTCAACATAGTGATGGATGGTGCTTCTTTTAGTTCCCTCTAATGTGTTCTGATTTGTATGTGTCACATGTGAGCCGATGGGGCTGCCTGTGTAGGTTTATTTTAATAAGTTCTGGATGGTTTCTACCAAGTGTTGGATGATGGGGTGTATGAAGACGTGATGCCTGTCTAAGCCCCGTCTACGGCATTGTGGATGATGGGGGTGCATGATGAAGTGGGCGCCTGTCTTCATTCCATTAACCTCAAGCTGCATGATAAGGGGTGCATGGTTACGGGATCAGCTTAGTCACCAATTCTAATTTTTTTCGAGAATAAATCCAATCCAAATCCACCATTGTGAAAAACAATGTTGGCAAATGGAATATATGTTTAAGTCGGAGAGGGACATCAAAATTGAAAAAAGTGGGAAAAGAGGGGAGTGTAAAAGGGGAGAGTTAGGGGAGGGTTGTGGTGAGGGTGACGAGCCAGTTACTGGGAGGGTAAAGCCACCCATTAAAAAAAAGGCCAAACTAATTTTTCTAAAAAAGTGAAATTAAGGGCAAATGTAGCTTATTCTCATGGGAACTTCGAATTCGTGACTTATAAACGAAGGGGTGGATGTCTAAGTTCTCTGTAGTAAATTATGAATGATCGGGGACAGTGGAGTAACTTTGCTGCAAATGTTGGGGGGGGGGGCATGACCTCTGAAGAAAAGGTGCCCCAGCCAGATTAATGGGGACAGAATGGTGTGCCATGAAAGTTGGGGGGACAAACACCCCAGACCCCCTAAGATTACACCCATGATCGGGGAGCATGATGATTTGAGTGCTATTCTAAATTGACTCAAACACACAGTGCCCACACACACTGCCCCTGCACATTTCAACCAACACACACACTGCGTACAGGCACAGTGCCACCACAGAAAGACCTCCTCCACAAAGGCATGCTCTGACTGCACACACACACACTCTGCACCCACACACAAAGCCACTTCCCCCCACACACAATGCCACTTCCTCCAAACACATTGCAACTCCCCCCACACGCTCACTGCCATTCCCACCACACACTTTGCCCACACATTTGCTGCCCTTCTACACATTGACCCCCACACACATGCACTGACTTCCACTCACACTGCCCACTCACACTGTCCACTTTACCTGCACACTCTTCTACACACTGACAGTCTGCACATTCACCCACCCACTAACACAAACACTGCCCTTACAACACATGTTACCCCCAAACACATTGCCCTCTCCCACAGATTGCCCCATCACACACACACCCTTCTCCTGTGCACTTTTCCCCCTATGCACACTGCTCCACCCAAGCACACTGTACCGATACACACACTCCCCTGAGACACACAAATCCCCAAGCTCTCCCCCACACACTTTCAAATTTCCACAAAAACACACTTCCCCAAACACTACCCATGCATACCCACACACACAGCCCCAATACACATATCCATTACACGAACCCATCATACATAAGGCCCCTACACACATTGCCCCATGAAGACTTCTCCTCACACACATTGGCAAGCATCACACACTGCCCAAACACACTTCCTCTACAAACAAACTAAAACTGCCCCCCACACACACATGAACTGTCGCTACAAACTAACACTAGCCCCCCACACACTTCCCCTACATACCCATTGCCCTGTTACACACTTTCCCACACACAAGCACCTCCACACACTGTCCCTGTACTCACTTCGCCTGCACACACTTCCACACACTCACTGCATGCAACCTAACCCTCAGCCCAAACAAACATGCACCCACTACCTGCTCACACAAACCTGCCATACAACACACTCTGCCCACACATGTACTGCTCCCCCCACACATTGCCACACCACACACGCCCACCCAGCTCCCATCCATATTGACCCTCATGCACACTACCCAACCCAGGCATACTTTACACACACACACACAACACACACTGCCCCCAAACACTCATATGCACAACCACTGGCCACACACCCATCTGCACCAACACAGAGCCCCACACACATAGCCCTTACACTGCCCCACTATACACACTGTTCAACACACATTTCTCCCATGCAGACTTCCCCACATAAACAGTGGCGAGCATCACACACACGTACACTGCCACAAACACACAAACACTGCCCCCTCACACCTTACAACCTAACCGTGATCCCACACACACTTCCCATACAAATGTGTACACACTACACCATGTGTACCCTTCCCCACACATGCTCACTAACTCCCACATATACACTGCGTCCACACATATACTGCACACACATCTCCCCCACAAACACACAATGTCCCCTTAAATCCATTGGCCCCACACACTTCCGCCACACACTGCCTACACACACACACAATGCCCTCACGCATTCCCCACACAAACTCACATCCCAAACTCACTGCCCTCACACACTTACACTGCGACCACTCACTACATCCACCACACACAATGCCCCAAAACACACACACTTCCCACTCATTCACCATCTGATCACCCCCACACAAACCACTGACCCCCCGCACACTTTACACACATACACACTCCCCCCTCACATTGCCACCACACCAGGCACTGTGCTCACACAGACACATCCCCATTCAAAGACCCTACACCCCACACACACTGCACCTCATATGCATAATAACTGCCCCCACACACGTACTGCCTCCACACACAAACCTTCAACCCTCACTGCCCCCACGCTACTGTTTCACAAACACACTCCACACCACACACACTAACTCCCCACACGCACTGCCCACATACAGCACACATGCACACTCTCCCACACACATGAACACTGCCCATATATGTACACACTGCCCATACACGCAGTTCGTAAACACACTGCCCTCACACTTGCGCGCGCGCACACACACACGTAGTGAGTACCCTGGCATTTCAGAGGAATGTATGCCTATCATTTGTGTACCAGGGCATTTGAAGTCAATCCTTGCCGATGCTGCACGTGCTTTGACATATGTGGAAAATACCTACCAAAAGGTGCACGTAATGAGCATACGACGGTAATATCTGACACATGTTTTACATAGTGTCTATTCAAAAGCCAAAACTATTAAATTGACGCATGCTCGTTTAATGTTGGGGTGGTCACTCACGAGTCCTAGCTTTCTGTTTCTACAAATTACCTTGAGTCAGTTCCTTATAAAATAGCTGCTCCAGTATCAGACGGATGTTTTCCATGCGTTCTCCTCTAAGGCGTCCTCGCCCTGGAAGATGTTATTTGTGATGACGGCAGCGGCACCCCTTTCATCAGGGGCGTTTTCTTGCTTTTATCTACCACTTTTGAAAACCTTCCTAAACCTGTAGTGAGGGTCGGCTGTTGGCTGTTGCTGGATGTTAATGCAATTATGGTCTGTGCACTCTTATCTCTTTGAGGTAATTCGCCAACACCCCCCCCCCCATATGTTCCAATTGCTGCATAAAGAACTACTTTGTACTTCAAATTATTTGGAGTGTTTGGCGAAGATATCCTTCGCTTTGCTCTGTACTATGCCTTTCTGCGCCCTATGCTATGTACTATCATCTCATGGTGTTTTAAGTGCGTCACTAGTAGCCTGAGGCATTCCCAATGTATTTTAATATTTTGACGAACATAGACTGCACTCTGATGTGTATTTTCGTAAACTTTAGGCTTTGCTGTTATTCTGTCTTCTTTGTAATGTACTTATAAGATTGAGCTTCCAGAATTACTCATTCTGTCGTTACATTTTCAACTCATTCTCTCGTTCATGCCACTGTGTCTCTTAACTGCACTAAACCCGTGAGTTAGTAATTGTATTTTAGTATATTGACTAGAATGTACTGCCCTCTAGTGGCCATTTAAGTGATTGCTAGACCTCCTTGTACATTTTGCCTTATTTGAGAATGCCAGGGTCACGTTTACCGCCACTGCACCCTCTCCTCTTTTCCTTGAATGCCTGCAGTAGTCTCCCTGCTTTACCACTAACCAGTGCATCGCACTTCGACAACACTTTGCGCGGGGGTCGCTTTTGCGAATGTGACAGGATCACTTGCTCCAACTGGTGTAATAATACCTACGCTGCACTTCTTATGAATTGTACTATATAACCGAACTTCTCGTATAGGGCCGCTATACAAATACAGGCCATGCTCTCCTCTGGACGTAACACCCAAGACCAATAATTTCAGGACTCCCTTATCAGTCATTCCGCTCAAAGGCTGCAGCAATAACGTCTAATTACTGTCATTGTTTTGGTAAGGAGGTGCTGCACCCTGCACTTTACCCTCGGTGTACGGAGCATGCTTCCGTCCCATTTTGTTTGAATCGCAGCTCTAATTTTTGCAATTATTGGTATGGTTCTGCTGAGCAGTCACTGCACGCTCTGAACTCGTTTCTTGAATGTTAGGCCTTCTTGCTTGGTTTTGCTAGCAGAAATGAGGGCATTATGAGTCTGTTATAGAGCGAAAACGGAATCACACCAACATGTCGACAAAAAATTCCGACGTATTAAATACTGCGCATTTGCGCTGTACAGAATGTCCAACTCTCATTACACTAAACAAGGGGACCAGGTATCCCCTGCTCCCCTTGTTCTGTGTAATGGGCTCGGAGGTTGTGGGGGTGTCCCGATTCCATTACATAGATGGCAGGGGACAATAAAGAAATAAAAAAAGGAGGAAAGAAAAGAAAAAGGACCCTGCATCGCCAGCTCCGACGCATGTTAGTGGAAGGGAACTGATGCTGCAGTGATAGTGGGGAGTCGGCGGCACGCACAGAAGTGTGCCTCCGAGGGGTAAGCAGGTAGGGAAAGGGGAGGAGGGTATGCGCATGCGTATAAACGTGATCTATGTGATGAGCGTTTTTTGTCGTCATTGTCGGCGGCACAGTTTTCAGATAGATACGGTGAAAACAGTAAGTTGACGTCTATTTTAAGAGCTGCCACTGTCATGGTGGCACTTAATAACAATTTCAGGGATTTCATTGGCATTTGTTCAGTAAAAAGGATTTGTTTTCTGTCCTACAAAATAAAAACAAAGGGTGTGGCAGGGTTTAACAACTTCTTTCAAAATGATGACTGATCGCATAATACTATTAGATATAAGACCGTGCATATCTGTTAGCTGCAGGGCACAGTGGATTTAGTTTCTGGCCACTAGTTTGTGGTCAGTGCTTACTAACACTGGTGCAAAGTCAATTTGCATTGCAAAAATACACTTTGCACCGCTCTGTGAATCAAGGTGTTTGTTAGCAGTGCAAAGCGACTTTGCACCAGTGCAAACTGACTTTGCACTACACTAAGGGCCTGATTCAGAGAACGTTTTCCAATGGGATTGCGCTATTATAAAATAGCTTCTGTGAATCAGGCAAGTTCAATGAATCCGCCCATTACCTATTATCGACATTAGAAGTACTTGGTGCAAGACAAAAACTGCATAAGGCGCAAAAGAGATGTAGACTGTTCCTAGAGATGAACAAGTTAGAGACTTTGGAGCATCTACTCATAGAATGTCACAAATTACAATTGGTGAGCGAATCCCATTTCGCTGGATTTGTGCATGATATATCTAGCATTCACACTGTCTATTTTTATAAACGCATTGTGTGTGGGAAACAAACATCGTTATAAATTGCAGCTATAGCTGATGCGCACAATGAGGTGGCAACATTGAAGGATGCTTCCTGCCTCGTTTAAAGAAATGGTTTGTCAAGAATATTTTCTTAAATGGCTTTTATAAATTGTTATCTTTGACGTGGTATTATGAAAGGTTTGCTCATATATTTGTATTTTTTTAAAAAAAACAAAGCACAATAAAAATTAATATAAGAACAATCCACATTTCCTTTATCCCCCCTTCTTCAGCACACCCCTCCCAAGCCTCTCACTGTCTCACACCCACCCTCTGTCTCCCTTCCTCATACTTTAAGAACATTCTTGCCTTTCCAATAAGGAACTCTTACCATATGGAAGTTATGATTATTCTCTCACTTCTCGCTCCTGGAATGTGGACCATAATGCCCCTCTTATAAACCTGGCCAACAGGCTTGCACCTCCTATTCATTCTCAGTATTGACCCCACGCCTCCCTCTGGGGCTTCCCACCTTAATTTCAATGCCCCTTCTCACTCGGCTCCAGCTAATAATACTTGCAGATAGCAATCCCATCATCATACTGACCTCCTTTCGGCTATCATGCCTGCCTCTGTAGAATTAGGGTCTATCTCTACATCCCTATGACTACTCCGTCTCATACCATGCCAATGCCAAAATCCAGTCCTTCACTCCTAGATGTCAGAAAGCCCATAGAGGCGCTACCCCAGGACGTACACAAAAAAGTAAAATACTTGGCACCTTTCCATGCCTCAACTGTGGCAACTGTAATAATGTCATTAAAGGTGCAACAGTATTTCACCCAAGCACGGGAAAATAATTAAGCGCAGAGACCACACCACCTGTCTCACGGAAAATTGATTATATTGCATAAGATGCCCATCCGGCATGTACTATATTGGAGAAACAGGTAGGAAGATACGGGTACAAAAGAACAAGCACAAATCATGCATAAGGAACAGGAACATGACATCTGCGGTCGCAAGACATTTTCATGAGAAAGGGCACAGCATATCTCAACTTAGATTTCAAGTACTGGAAGTCAGAGACACAAAAGGTCTGAGAAAAAACCTTAAGAGACTAAG
Organism: Ambystoma mexicanum; assembly: GCF_040938575.1. Taxonomy (NCBI): domain Eukaryota; kingdom Metazoa; phylum Chordata; class Amphibia; order Caudata; family Ambystomatidae; genus Ambystoma; species Ambystoma mexicanum. Next base: position 318,871,169 of record NC_090924.1, on the reverse strand, counting down.
GGCACAGAGAGAAGCCTACTGGATTGATCATCTTGATACATTAAGTCCCAATGGAATGAACGAGGAATGATATCTCAACTGTTTTCTTTAATGAATGTTAAAAAGTATCCCTTCCAGGCTTCAGTGGTCCAAGGGTGTTAGTAAGATTCAGGTTTTGTTTTTTATTGTTTTTTTTTAAGATTGTCCAGTTTTTTGGCACTTTTTGTTTTATGTCCTCATTCACATTTTGTTGAAAGTCTTATTACATTGAGTCCGCTTTGGTACTGTAATTACTCGGTCTCTTCCATTATTGAACTCTATAAATCTACATTCATGACTGTTAAGTCAAATGTCTGATTCGGAACTATTAACATTCAAGATGGTTTATCACCAAACATCACGTTCCTTCACATATTGGTCACATACTAATGATTCCTCTTTTTAATATACACTACCTGATTATATATAACATTGTGACACCACCATTCCAAGATGGCCGACATTACTGATTACATGCAGCATCCCAAATATATAGGTGTTTCCCAGCGTGGTTGCCATAGACACTGTGGGCCTCATTACACGGTAGGCGGTAGGGATTTACCTGTACCGGTAAAATACCGGTAAATCCCTGCCGCCTTACTACGAGGTCCCTTAGCGGGTTGGAGTTTTAACGCCTGCTTTTTGCAGGCGTTAAATACCAACCCGCTAAGGGACCTCGGAGCTAATTACGGCACCGCTAAATTGCGGTGCCGTAATTAGCGCCTTCCCCATTCCCATTGAGCCCTATGGGGCAGAAATGGGAATGGGGAAGGGCAATGGCGGAAGGGGGATTTACCGCCCCTCCAACCTTGGGATGGGGCGGTAAATCCCCTTTCCGCCAAGGCGGTGCCGGTATTTTACCGGCATGAGCCATGGCGCTAATAGCGCCATGGCTCACCGCCTACCGTGTAATGAGGCCCTGTATCTTTACATTAACAAGCGGCTTGGCTACACGGCTTGCACAGATATGCCGTTCGCGTTACCCGCATGGTGCATCACTTCAGTTCCTCTGAAGACAAGATTAGATATACTTTCAGCTTTATCTGTAACTATTTAATATCATACACAGGCCCTAGAACATGAAGGACAGGTTAATTGTTAAACACAGTTGTGTTGTGTGTTTTTTCATTAGATCACATATTATCCTACACGCATTGGGGTTGCCCGAGTCGAAGGCTTCCTTAAGAGATATCAGGTCAGTATTCTATAGGCGGTTTCACTGACCACGTTCACTGGATATTCTTATCAGTTCACAGTGTTAAGTGGATTACAGCACAAGATTAGTCTTATCTGATTGTTAAAATCACACGTCAAGTCACCACTTTTGTATGTTTACTCACTGACCACATTTATCGGTACCCTTAATGGTGATTCAATTTAGATATGTTTACTAGTAATACACAATACTACAACAACATGCCTATCATTACGTGACTGTTTTGTACAGTATTTTGAAGATTTCTGTTTTATCTCTCTTCATTTGTTGTCTACTGTTGTTTTCTGTATGTATGTCCTGTGACCTGACACGATATAGTGGCTTGCACCCCACTCACATATCTGTATAGAGATTTATTGGAACTCTATCTTTAATTATTTCCAGAAGAAAATAGGTTATGGGGTGCCAACTCATCTCAATAAATATTGAAGCTACCCCGGGGGTTACCTAATCCTCCACTGCCACGTACTGCATTTCACTGTCAAAGACACAAAAGCACTAAGCTGCCTTGCCCGCTAGCGTGTCATTCTTTACAATGCATACTCTTACTCAGCCTTATGAATGTCTGTGTTTTTTGCCTTACTGGGCTAGGAATTGGTATGTTGGAAGAACACGTTTGTCTTCCCAATTCCTGGATGTATTCATCCCTCTAGCATCACTGGTTAAATCAAACTTACCGTTCCTTACTGATTCCTCAGAATCAAACTCCCTCTCCTGGCTTTCTCCCACGGCACTGGAGGGTCATCTGTTGGGGAAACCCCAGCTACCAATTCCATACTTTCGACGATTTAACATGGACGTCGAGCAGGCTCTTCCTAGAGCAACTCATCTGGACATTGATGAGTCTATAGAGACAGAGATGTCCTACCAACCTTGAATGCCTCCACATATCCCCAAGCAACATCCTCCTCTTCCTGCGGAGGTTGGGGAGAGGCAAGAAATTATCTTATCAGCCTTGTTCCTGACATCTCAAGTCAGGCAGCGCACATCACAGCACACAGACAGTATAGTAGACAGCCCCCAGCCATACATGTTCCCTCTCGTCATCTCGGGCAGATCCCACTGCCCTCGAGATTTGCACCCTTGAACCTGCAGCCTCCTCATTGGGCATTCCTTCTTCAAGCACATATTTGAGGGCCATGATTTTATTTCTGAAAATGGGACAGGCCTGCTATCCTTGCAAGCTACAAAAGAATCCTGAAAAACAGAAATGAAAGAACAGGAGGTATTGCTCTAATTTTCAAGGACTCACACTCTATCCTCTCACACCCAGAGATTATCACCCCTGTATGCAAATGTATGCACATCAAATAAAACGTTTTGCCATCCTTTTCCATTTAATTCCTCATCATATAAAAACCATGTGCTACAATTCCAAATTTGGAGAAGCGCTAGCAGACTGTATCACTTGTTCACTTTATGAATATCCTATCTTATGTATTTTAGGGGACTTCAACGTGTGGCTGGGGTTCCCTTCAAATAGGTTTAGGGAGTCGTTAATCCCCAATCTGGAAGGAGTAGACCTTTGCCTTCTTAGCTCTGATGCACGACACAATGCCAGTCATAATCTGGATGCTAATTTCTGCCCCACTAATCTTTTTGAGGGTACTGCCACCTCAGCGTCTTCCTTGGGTGGATAATTCAGATGTGTTCTTCTCTGTAGATGTTATGGTGGTGCCGCTTTAAGAGAGACACGACGGAATAATGTAACTGCGCCGCGCCTCTAAATGGGTCGTCACTGCGTCTGCCCGCCAGTGTAGGTGCGGAGCATGGACCAGCTACATGTGCCACTGTGTCTTCTGAGTGTGGTCCGCGGCTACCGTATGAGCAGGCCTAGAACAATGGCAACAAGGAGGTTGCTGTCAAGGACCCACGTGCTCAGGCATGCAGCAGTGTTCGCCAATGCTTGCTGGCGTCCATTGCAACGACCGGAGATACTCACCAGCTGCAGTGCCATTGCACATACAGAGGTGAGGCACACCCTGCACCACCCGGCATTTAGAGGTTGCGGCTCCCCTCTGGGAAGTGCATTTGCCCCTCTGTGATATATATCTTTTTCGAGCGCTTGTGTGGCGTGAACTTTTAAAAAAATATATAGTTTTTTCTTTCAAAATATATATTTTTTTTCCCTCTTCATCAGTCACCCATATTTTTGGAGGTACTTCTCTGGCCCTGTTGAAGTCTACCAATCGGAGGTGGCTTGATTTTTGGCAGTGGATCCACCATGTGCTGCTGAGTTTTGCAGCCCTCGATTTGGGGGAGGGTGCTCATGCACTCAAGAGGCAGCTGATCTGCTGGAGACGGCAGACTCATGGATGGAGGCCAAGGAAATGTGCCTGCGGTGGCTGCGGCAGTCCCTGCAGGTGGGCAGATTCCCAGACAGCACGGCTCCCTGGCGCTGATGCCAGAGTTTGATGTGTCCGGTGCACCATCCAGTCTAGGCCCAATGTGTAACCTGTGAATGGAGCGCCTGAGATGTACTTTAGAGCCATGGGTGAGGTGAATGACCAGGCGAAGATGTTGACGCTGGTCTGTGCTGCAGGTCCAGCAGTGAACAAGATATTTAATATACTACCGACAGTCGATGACTCCTATGTGGTGGCAAAAGACACATTGAGAGAGTATTTCATGCCGCTCATCAATTTGACCGGCATTTGAAAGGTCGTCATGCCTACCCCTAAGACTGGGTATTTTGCCGGTGGCAGCTGTGACCCAAACATGGCATGTCTCTAATATGGCACAGTGTCCGATGTGTGGTAACCCAAAAGAATTAATTTTACATTTTATGTTATTATGCCAAAAATCCATGCACCTTAGGCGACTGTACTTGAGGCCAGTATTATGGAAGCTGGGGGTTTGGGACACCAAATCAGCATTGAACTTGCTAAAATTGAGTCAAAGACCCATTTGTGGTTTTTGGGTGCGCATATTATATTCATAGAACATGGCTCCTAAGGAACAAAGGGCTGAAATTAGGGGGCAACTGAGTGGTAATGAGCATAACCAATTCCCTGGTATTATGCAAGAGCAACGCTTGGTTTGTTATATATCCCTCACCTAGTAGTTAATCCAATATCCGAATAACCTGGTCTAACTGCATTCTGAGGCTGCGAGCATAGCTCTCCTCAGCGGTTTTATTGACTATCGTTTAGTATATAGACCAATGGTTGGTTTGTAACGTATCCCTCACCTAGAAGTTAATCTAATACTTTAATATCCTGGTTTAATTGTATTCTGAGACTGCAAGTATTACTCTCCTCAGAGGTTTTGACTACAGTTTAGTATATATCCAACTGACTTTGAACTTTTATACCTTATGAAATGTGTTTTCGTTTTTTGCTGGTTATACCTGTTTTTAAGACGTGTACTTGGCTATCCTTGTGTACCTACTGAGCAGTTTTCAATTTTTTTGTCAATGGATGTATATTGTTTGTTTTACTTGATGGCACACGCCGAATAAAAGTTTATTGACAATCAATTTGGACTATGAAAGGTTTGTTATGTACACTGCTAAACAGAAGGATGATGACGCACTTGATACTTTCCATGGCAGACTTAGGCAGCTGGCCTCCACGTGTGCGTGGAACGATGAAGATAGTATGGTATGCCAGCAGCCGATTCAAGACTGTGTGTCAGGCAAGATGCAACGCCAAGTGCTGAGGGAACCAGGTTTGATCCTGGCGTGCATTCTGGAGATGGGCCGTTCCCATGAGTTTGCAGACATGAGAGCATCTAAGATGGATGCCGCCATACGGACTCTGAGGATTGACGATGTGTGTGTCATAGGATGTAAACAAGGGGTCAGGATGGCATGAAGGAGTGTGGGTCCTCGTAAGGATAGAGGACCGGAAACATCATCGCCATGCCTGCAGTGTGGGTATGATCTTCCACACGTGGCTGAATGTGCAGCAAAGGGACGGACGTGCGGAAGGTGTGGCAATCCCAACCATTTTGCACAAATGTGCCGAACTCCAGTTTCTGTGCTAATGCCCAGAGGCCATGTCAGGATGGGTCCATTTGCCCAGAGGTATCCCAAAAATGTGGCCCAGATGGATCAAGAGGAGGATCAAAGTGGTCAAGGGATAGAGGAGGATGAGGAGTAGGTAGATGTCTTCTTCATCTCCAGTGTATTTGAACTAAAGGCAAATAAGAGGAGGCAGCTGAGATGTATGGTCAGTGCCAGTGGATCTGAGGTGCCCGTGCTGGTTGACACTGGCACCTCCTTTAATGTGATAGCATTGAAACACTATTAAACATTGCCCGGTTCTCCAGAGCTAAGCCGGCTGAAGGTTCACATTTTCAAATTTGGATTGGACAGACCTATACCGCTCAAGGGGTATTCATCTCAAAGGTTTGACCATGTAATTAACACCATTAAAACATGTTATTTTGTCATAGACCTCAGCGAAAACACGTTGCTGTGCTGCGACAGAGGGATTGAAGATTGTGAGTTTTGCCTATGGGAGTTATGTAGAGGGCATTCAGGCTGTTCTAGAGAGGTTTGCAGATGTGTTCATTGGAACCAGGAAGCTGGTGAGTGAACCTGTGAATTTCCAAATAGATGTCTCAATCCATCCAGTGGCCCTAAAAGCATAGGTTTCATCTGAGAGAACAGGTTGTCAAAGTGTTGGATCACATAGTTCAGCTGGATATTACTGAGAAAGTGGAAGGATTGACCCGTGGCTTTCTCCTATTGTGGTGGCAAGGAAGCCTAAGCAGCCGGACTCAGTTCGCATTTGTGTGGACATGCGCCTACCAAATAAGGCCATTTAAAGAGAACGACACTTGACACCCACAATTGATGATGTTGTAGCGGAACAGGGGGTGGAATTCTTCTCTAAACTCGACTTGAGGGCAGGATATCATCAAGTGGTCCTGCACCCCGAGTCGAGGTACATTACAACATTCACTACACACAGAATCCTCTACCCCTACAAGCGGCTCAGCTTTGGGGTCTCGTCGGCAGCAGAAGTTTTTCAGAAGATCATTAGAGGGGTGCTCGCTGAGCTGGACGGAGTTTTGAAGATCAGTGATGACATTTTGGTCTTTGCGAAATCAGAAATTGAACACATGGGGAGACTAGAGAAGACCCTGGAAAGAATCAAATTGCTCTGTCTCACACTACATAAGGACAAGTGGGAGTTTTTCTAAAAAAGAATTGACTTCTTTGGGTTCGTGTTCCAGGAAGGGGGTGAGTCATCAGATCTGATAAAAGATGGAGGACATCAGGGAAGAAAACCCTCCAGAGGCGGTGTCGGAAGTCCGTACCTTCCTCGGAATGGTAACATATTGTCAGAGCGATTCATTAAGAACCTGGCCACGCTGGAGCCGTTACGGAATTTAACCAAGAAGGGCACGGTGTGGCAATGGAGCCCGCTGGAACAGGCAGCATTTCATGATATAAATGTCTAGGAGACGCTGCCTGTCGACACATAACATAATATGCTGTGTCTACGTACATGCATCGAAACCTTAAAAATCAAGGATGAGACCCATTGTGGCAAAGCCCTCGCAGGATAAGGCCGTGGTGTTGTGTGACGCAGGTGTGAAGGAGACGCTGCCCGTCGGCACATAATATGCTGCTCCTACGTACACCCATCGAAACCTTTAAAAACCAAGGATTAGACCCTCTGCAGCAAAGCCCTTGTAGGACAAGGCCATAGTGTTGTATGCCACAGGTGTTTAGCGTAAGGGTGTAGCGGCACAGAGTGCAAGCGCATGACAAAATCGCCATCAGCATCCAAAAGGTAAGAAGGTGCGGGGAGGGAGAGTAGCAACTACTTCGCTCCACGCAACTCCCCAGACTTGCGCGACTTTAACCTTTCCACCCAACTCCATGTGCACGGTCCCCCTTGCAACTTAGGCTCTACTTCTCCCGGCCTTTTGCATCCTTCTACTTTCAGCCCGACTCCACGTGCACGGCTCCACTCGCAACTTAGGTTCCACTTCTCCGGCCTTGTGTATGCTTCCCCTTTCTGCCCGACTCCACATGCGTGGCTGCCCTCGCAACTTAGGCTCCACTTCTCCCGGCCTTGCGTGCCCTTCCCCTTCCACCTGACTCAATGTGCATGGTTCCCCTCACAATTTAGGCTCCACTTCTCCTGGTCTTAAGCATCCTTCCCTTTTCCACCTGACTCCACATGCGCTGTTCCCTCGCAACTCAGGCTCCACTTCTCCCAGCCTTGGGCGTCCTTCCCCTTTTCTGCCCGACTTCACATGCAGGGTTCCCCTCACAACTTAGGATCCACTTCTCCCAGGCTTGTGCATCCTTCCCCTTTCCACCCAACTCCATGTGTGCTGTTCCCCTCTCAACTTGGCTCCACTTCTCCCTGACTTGCTCGTCTTTCCCCTTTCCGCCAACTCCATGTGCGCTGTTCCCCTCACACCTCAGGCTCCACCTCTCTTTTCTCCTCCTACCTCTACAAGACCCCCCAGTTTTTACTATTGTGTTGTATATGTTTTGTTGTATTGTGTGCATTTCTCTTCTTACTCCTCTAGTTCCCCCAGGGGTCACTACTGTATTGCATATTTTGTATTGTATTGCTTGCCTTTCTCCTCTCACTTCTCTTGTCCCCGCCCAGTGGTTTCTATTGTATTACTGCACTGTCTCCCTCTCTTTAGGCCCCCCACTAACTGTGATTACTGTTGCTAAGGTATTTGCATTGCCTGTACCGATACTCCCCTTTTGCTCTCCCCCTTTGTGTGCTCTAGTGTGTTATGCCCCTGCCCCATCCTCCTGCTTAGGCTCCCTCCTCGTCCTGCTCCTCCACACACCCCACTATTGTGCTCTCAGTCTCCCCTATCTTCTCTAACTGCTACTCTATCTCCTATCATATCCCGCTCACTAATCTTGGTAGGAAGAAGTTCAAAAGGGACATCTGGTCTCCAACTCAGGCCTCCCTATCGCTGATACCTACACCAGTGCTTCCTCCAGACAGACCCTTACGACATCCTCTTTTTCCTTCCCTCTCCTGGCCTATGGACCAACATATGGTCTCTGTTCTCCCCATTTTTGTTCCTCCTCCATTAATGGTGGCATTCAGTGGGTGGTCCTCCTGGCCCCCTTCCACTTCTCCAAGATGATCATTAATTTCTATCTGAATGGCACCGTCTTGGTCCAGGGCCCTCAGCCCAATCTCCTCCTTTTCGACAGACGTTTCCCACATCTTGTCAACTTCCTTCTTTCTCCTGCTACTCCTACCTTGACCTCTCTGGCTCCTCTGCCACCTCCCTCTTCCGCCACCTCTCTGGCATCCTCCTCATCTTCTCTGGCTGCTCTGCCTCCTCCTGGCTCTGCCACCTCTCTGGAATCCTCCTCATCTTCTCTGACTTCTCTGCCATCTCCTCCTTCCTCCTCTGCCCACTCTCGGTACCCTCTACCACCTCCAAAGGGCGTACATCATGCCTGTACCCCTCCATGGAAGTCTTTCAAATGTGGCAATCTGCTCCACGTCGCTACTCTTAACTCTCGCTCTGCTGTCAAACACTCCCACATCTGCCGACTCCTCGACGAAGAACTTGATCTGGATGTCATCGGTCTCACCGAGACATGGTTCACAGCCAACTCTGTCACAAGTTTTGACACTCTCCTCCCTGATGGCTACAACATCCTCACCGAAAACCAGAACCAACCGTCCAAGAGGTGGAGTAGCCTTGATCTTCCTGGAGTGGCTCCCCTTTTCTGTCATTCCAATGCAGTCCTACTCCTCCTTAGAATACCTGGTCTGCAGACTCTCTATCTCTCCCGGCCTCTCTCTTACTGTGGCCACCATCTAAAGGCCACCTGGCCAGGTCGCACTCTTTCTCTCCGAGTAGGCCGGCCTCTCTTCCACTCTCATTGCCTCTACCTCTCAACTTCTCCTTCTTGGTGACCTCGGCATCCGCCTATATGCTTTTAATACCTCCTCTGGCTCTTTTGGAATCTCTGCGTCTCTCTCTCTCTCTCTCTCTCTCTCTCTCTCTCTCTTTCTTTCTCTCTCTCTCTCCCTCTCTCTCTCTCTTTCTATTCTACCCTCTGGCCCCACACACTCTGCCAGGCGCACCCTGGATGTTCTCATCTATTTAGACACCCCCCTCTCTAACGCTCTCACCACTCTTCACTCTTGGACTAACCACTTTTTTCTCCTCCCACCTGTCGCTCTCTGTCCCCCAGGTGAAGCTGACCCCAGAACTGCCACCCACCTTCTGGGTCATCCGCCCCATGAAGCATGTGTCTGTGGAGGCTTTTGCAGCTACTTTCTCTCCTCCTCCTCCTAAGCCTGCAGCTGACTCACACTCTGACACATCCCTCTCCAACCTGCATCTCTCTATTTCTAACACTCTTGATGCCCTTGTCCCTGTCATGAGGATCCATTTGAAAACCACATCCAAGTGCAACTCTTGGTATGACTCTGACCTCGCCACCCTTAAACGCAAGTGTAGGGTGGCTGAGAGGAAGTGGAGGGCATCAGGCTAATCCTCTGACAAACCTGCCTGGCGCCTGCTCCAAAGACAATACAGACTCTCTGTCCTGTCAAAGAAGAGAGCTTACATCCAAGCCTGCATCTCTGTGGCCTCTAACAACACGGCCGAACTCCTCAAAATCTGCAAGGAGTTGACCAATCCTGCTTCAGTCTCCACCTCTCCTGTTCCCTCCCAGGCCCTTTGCATGGCACTGGCTTCTCACTTCACCACTAAAACTCAGAACATCCTGTCCTCTCTCTCCTCTTCCCCCCCTCTCTCGGCCCCTCTCCGGCTGTCTCTCCTCCTGCTTTCTCCTCTTTCCCTGTGTTCTCTCCTGACAACATTTCTAGACAAGTCTGATCTATGAAAGTCTCGTCCAAGCAGGTGCTGCCCTGCTCCTCCAGAACCACCAAGGACCACATCAAAACCCTCACTCCGGCCTTGGCCCGATTTCTGCAATCACTCTTTTGCCACTTGAACTTCCCCTCCCCATAAAGCACTCACTTGTGCACCCCATCTATAAGAAGCCATCTGCCGATCCTTCCTCTCCGGCATTCGACACAATCAACCACGCCATCCTGATCAATTGTCTCTGAGACAACCTGGGCATCATGAGTCAGGCCCTAGCCTGGTTGACCTCCTTCCTCTCTGATCGACCCTCCCAGGTCCAATTGGTGTCCTTTTTCTCCACCACCTCTCTCTCCACATGTTGCGTTCCCCAGGGTTCTAACCTCTCACCCTGGCTCTTCAACCTTTAGTTGGCTCCTCTTGCCCACCTCATCTCTTTCTTTTCTCCTAACTTTCAGTGTTATACAGATGACACTCAGCTCTTCTTCAGGCGCCCCTCAGTCTCCTCTGTCGCTCATTCCTGACTGTCTATCCGTGATTCAGGAAGGGTGTGCCTCCAACAATCTTTGCCTTAATGCCAGCTGCACGCCAAAGCATGCCCTTAGCCCGGACGAGCTACATGTGTCCACGTGTCTTCTGGTGTGGGAGTCTGGGGCTACCATATGAGCAGGCCTTGAGGCCTATAAAAGACATGACAGCTTGCCCAGCAAATTCACCTCCTGTAACAAATGCCCTGCATCGAATTTGGAAATCAATCAACTTCACGGAAGTATCGACTCCCCTTCTTAAAGAATCCCTTCTTTCCTTGAACACTGTCTAACCATTCCTTAGAAACAAAAACCTTCGATGATTGGTTTTCTGTGGCCCTTAACTCCATGGCTCCTCTTAAAACGTGCAAATGACAGGAATCCAGAAACGAACCCCATTGGTTTTCAGGGACTAAAATGAAGCTCCAGATCATCAACGGACACCCGGAGAAAGCATCACAGACCAAGAGATGAAATTACATTTTTAAACTATAGAAGAGGCTGTCATTCAGAAAATTGAAAAGTCAAATCAAGATTCTAAACAGAAAGATATTTGAATGCCCCAAACCTAGAAAGAGAGGCTTTCAAAATGATTTCAGAGTTATAATGTTCGTCTTCCCCCTCAGCGAATATCTATCCCTCACAAGAACTTTTGAACTCTTTGCTACACACTTCTACCAGAAACAAATCTCCCTGAATGTAGGTATTAAAGTAAAGATTGCTGCTTCTCACTCAAAAATATCTCTCCCTCCCTTCTCATAGCACCCTTCATCTCCCTTTTGACCCCCTCTTCGGCAGCATTTGGCAATAGTGGCAAGGAGTGGCTGCACAGGGTCACCAGCAGATCGTAGTATCCTACCTTATTTAAAGCCCCACTTGACTTCGCTATGGTACCCGGTGCAGATGAATTGCTGATCAATGCATCCTTCAATATGAGGATAGGACGCTGGACGCATTGTGAAACCCTCTACTGAAAAAAAACAGGACTTAATCAATCTGACCCTAATAATCACTGAGCCATCGCAAAACACCAGATTCCTGGCCAAATTAGAAGTTAAGTATGCTTACCCCCCAAATCCCGAGAGTCCGGGGAAAGCAGGACATCCTGGAAGTGGCACGAGCCGGTTGCAGACCAGCCCACAATATGGAATCAGTTCTTATGACGAGGTCCAGGAAAGCGCCTCTGCTTTGATCTCTCATGATCCTTTAGCCGGCTTCCACTTATTCCAGCTCAGCATACTTAAAGGCTGTCTACTGGATTTTTTAATTAGAGACAGGCCACTAAATTGGATAATGTATTTTTTTTTTTAATGAACATTCCTAATGTAACATTATGGATGCTTTCCAATCGAATTACAAAACTGTTTTTGGGGTAGCCCAAGATTCCTCTTTCTCTCCCCTATTCTTGAAACTGTACATTTCAATTCTGTTGTCCTTTTTAAGATCAGCCACTCTTTCTTGTGACAATTATGCAGATGACACGCAGCTAACCTTAAAGTTCTCCAGCAACTCCACTGCATTTAATTAATCACTGAATGCATTAAAAAAATGGATATCTGGAAGACACAATACCACCTGTTCTTAATCCAGAATAAAAACAGAAATTCTCATTTCAGGCAGATCAGCCCTTAAAACGCTCCTAAAAAGTGCAGTCTCTTGCCCATAACACATCACTCTTGTAAAACATCTCACCATTACGTTGTATGGGATCGGTGTGATAACTGCGAATCCATAATGCTGAATCCAAAAATGTACATGTTTCTTCAAACATTTCGCCACAATTATATACGGGTGAGACCCCCGCAAACCCCCCACAGTCCCCCTATAAGTTTTATATTCCTATCCTCCCCCACATATAGTTGCGGGGAAATGTGCATTTCGAAATCCGACATTTTCGGCAGTGATAACATGATCCCCATTGGACGCAGACCTATCTCTTGGTTCCCAAATTAAGCCAGTAGCTAAACACGCATTTGCTCACTTGAAAGTCTATAACGGGCTCGTGCCATTCTTGGCTTTCCCATAAAAAGTCCCCACCATCCCTGCCGCAGTGCTATCCAGATAGGACTATGCTAATGGCCATCACCTCAATGCACCAACTAACTAGAGGGAGTCCAAGAGCCATCGGCCCAGACCCTTGGTGCACCAACTAACCAGAGGGAGTCCAAGAGCCATCGGCTCAGACCCTCAGTGCACCAACTAACCAGAGGGAGTCCAAAAGCCATCGGCCCAGACCCTCAGTGCACCAACTAACCAGAGGGAGTCCAAGAGCCATCGGCCCAGACCCTCTGTGCACCAATTAACCAGAGGGAGTCCAAGAGCTATCGGCCCAGACCCTCGGTGCACCAACTAACCAGAGGGAGTCCAAGAGCCATCGGCCCAGACCCTCGGTGCACCAATTAACCAGAGGGAGTCCAAGAGCTATCGGCCCAGACCCTCGGTGCACCAACTAACTAGAGGGAGTCCAAGAGCCATCGGCCCAGACGCTCGGTGCACCAACTAACCAGAGGGAGTCCAAGAGCCATCGGCTCAGACCCTCAGTGCACCAACTAACCAGAGGGAGTCCAAGAGCCATCGGCCCAGACCCTCGGTGCACCAACTAACCAGAGGGAGTCCAAGAGCCATCGGCTCAGACCCTCAGTGCACCAATTAACCAGAGGGAGTCCAAGAGCCATCGGCCCAGAGCCTCGGTGCACCAACTAACCAGATGGAGTCCAAGAGCCATCGGCCCAGACCGTGCTTCTCCTTGGTCGCGGGCAGCATATTTCTCCTGCTCTGTAGTCTCTGCACTGGCTCCATGTAGGCAGGGGAATTACTTCAAAAGTCTTTTGCATTAGCTTGAAAATGCTGCACAGGGATGTTCCTGCAATGTAAGTCCATTCAATCAAAATCTAAAAGGAACACATCTGACTCTGGTGGTTCCACTTCCAATCTACCCAAAAATAAAGAAGAGAGGCTAAGCTTTCTCCACCTCTCTAGCAACGGAATTCCCTTTCTAAGGAAATCAGACGAATCCTAGACCATCCAGAATTTAAAACAGTGATTACACATGGCTGTTATACAGAGCTCTCTTTGCTCTAATTTCTCATCGGGTTAACACTTCAGATGAGAACAAGTTTTTTTGTCACATCTTAACTTGATTTCTGTTGGTCTTTGCCTAGGCATGTACTGATAGCAAAGGCACAACTTCTCTTGTTATGCTGCTAGGAATGCTTATTACTAAGCAACAAGGGCCGTTTAAAGCGTCCTCATGTGCTATGCACCTATGTCAATTGTATATGGGCCGTATAACTTTGCACTGCTTCTCAATTACTGATCAATGAATGTTTTTATTACCAACTAAGGATGTGATTTAAATTCCCACCATGTTCTTAAAACTGGCTTCTGACTAAGCACCGTGCTTCCGAAGGTTTTCTGCATTTACTCAATTAACTTATATTGTTACAATTGTGGCCACATTGCATATGTATTCGCTCCATTCTGGAACGAATTATTCAAAGTTGTAGCTTCAATGGTCTTTGAGTACTCTCAAAGTTTCAGGCAGGAGTGTTGGGGTGGGGGAGGTTGTCCTCTTAATGACATCCAATAGATGGAGCACAACTCCTGTCTAAAACTTCAGAAGGCTGCTTTTTCAGAACTATTTTATTTGCTACATACAACACACAAGATTGTCATATCACTACCTGTATCATCCAGGCAGTTCTTCCTCTTCTCCCAACACACATGCAATGTGTCCTGCTTATTCACAGCTGTCCTCCAGTGGGCAACTTTGTGTGGCTCGGATTGGGTGAGATTTCTCCTGAAGTCCTCTTTAACTCTCCGCGTTGTGTCCGGGCCTTCATTTTGCACACACCCTATTCTTGCCTCTGACTCCTCTGGCAGCAGATTCGGCATTACCAGTTCCCCTTCCGGGTTTCATCAGAAGGGAATTCCACACGGCCACCTAGTTAGAGGCCTCAGCAACTACAACTCATGGACTCTCTTGAGCACATCTCAATGCCACCGTGCACCCATAACCAGATTCAATCCAGCAGGACAAGTGCATTTCACTAGTAACTGCCTCCATGAAAACTTGCTGGGCCACATGGGCAACTTTCTTTCCATCTTCTAGACCACAATTCCTGTTATCAAAACACTGATAACTATACATGCATCCTGGTGATCGTTACCTTATACCCCCTGTGTTATATTTTCCTGTTTACTTCGACTTAGGTGTGTCTGCTTTGTATGTGGCCTTCCCCCTCTTTCCCTTCCTTCTTATGTCTTCATGGTTCCCATTTCCACCCCACTAAATACAGCCTGGTTAGTACATCCATCAGCATTTTCTCCGGGATTTCCCCTCTTGCCTGTTCTCCCCATCTACTTATTTTTTTCCTTTTTACCCTACACACTACGATCTGGTTAATACCCTGCGGGGTCACAATTTTCCTATGTACAGACAAGGCAGGGTGGTAATGTGCATAGTATAAATGACTTTACATTACATATTAAAGAATCTCGAGATCTGTATCGAGATTTATTGGATACCAAATAAAATGTATAAAAGGATGAAGCCTGAATTAGATAAGCGTCTGTCAAAGTTGTTTCCTAGTGTCCGGCAAATATGAGAAGCCCCACACTCCAGGAAATATATAAATATTGGCTAATTTCACAAAACTGTTACACAAAGAACAGACTGTGCAGGATATCGCCCACTATCATTTGTATGCAAGTATCTTCAAGGTGATTGGCAAATTGTTTAACATTGCCGTCTCATTGAGCCAACATTGATTTTTCCCGGGGAGTGAGAGGAGGGACAATGTCTGTGACCACAAGCTGGATGTTTTTATGATCATGGATCTCACCACCAAACAGGATCTACTATTATTAAACATCATCTCAGGAAAATATGGGATGAGCCAGACAATAGAGAGACAACAGAGAGTTCAATCAGTTATGGCTCTTCTTGATGAAGAGAGGTTTGAGAAAGAGGATTTCTTGAAAGATTTAGATATTGAGTATTATACCAGTAGAGAAACAGGACTCAAACGTAAAAGTCAACTCACTCCACATTTACGTCATGATAAATGCCTGCAAGTTTTCTATAAAGCACTTGTATATTCTTTTATTTATTGTTGTCTTTTTTGTTTCCTTTCTTAGTTTTTTCTGACAGCCTAAACAATTTGTGTTGAGGCATGCAACACATGTTGGCTGTTATTATAACATACAAAAGATATTAACATAAAACAGTTTTATGATAAATGATTTTGAAATTAATTGATATTGTCTAGCAGATTGAGTTAATTTTGAGTGTATTCTCAGTTTATCACATGTATAAAATCTATACATTGTCATAAATAGATAGGAAAATACACCAGACAAGCGAGAAATTAAGTTTCATAGCTCATTTCTTTACTCAAACATTTACAATATGCCAGTCTCTGAAAGGTGCAATGAACCCTGTGGAATCCTCACAAAATCCCTGCCTAAAGTCTCCTCCCAGGTGGTCAGGGGAAGGAAGACACTTCCTGATCCTAACCCTAGCGTTGGTATTAGCCGGGTGGATCACATAGGAGGAGAAGGCCCCCAAGGGAACAGGAGGATTCCATTATGAGAGACGCTGTGTTTGTCTTCTTCAGAAAAGGAGATTGATACTGTTGTGGCCTTATTTCATTATTATTAAATATGGACCAGCCAACAGTCATGCGTCTTCAGGTATCTTTATTCATACATCAACTGAACTTCTCCCAGCATTACATTCTAGAGATCCCCTTAACATTCTACCATTCTAAATTCTAGCCACACTCACGACCTACAACTATGCTAACTATGCAAAGACAACACATAACACCCCCCCTTACTTATCATGTAACTGCTTATTACAGGTGTCAACTATTACATCTGTTCAATCAGTCTCGCTGGCTTCCGAACAAGTCTTTGGGATCTGCTTCTCATGTTCCCATCATGAGGTTCACCCCCAATGTCCATGTTCCGTGAATTCCCACCAGAGTCAAAGTTTCTGCATTCGGAATCTATGCCTCCCACATCCCTTTGCCCATTACTTTCTGCATGCTCTTCCCTCGTAGCAGGTCCCTCACCACCACCCAACAGTTCCTCATCATCAGTATACAACCAAGTTAAATCAATATCCATGTCAAGACCATTTGACTCAATCATCCCATCTTTCCCACACTCATGCCTGTATGGCATGAATCTTTTGAAAAAGGATACATTTCTCGTGACTTCCCCATCAACACCAGTCGCCGTAACCATGGATCCTTTTACATTTTTGACTCTCAATGGTGTTGGTCTATATTTCGAATCCGTTTTCTTTCGCTGATTCTGCTTCACAACCACCACATCTCCTTCATGTAATTTCATCTCTGCAGCCTTTCTTTTGCGATCCACCCACTCTTTGGTCTTCAACCTTTTTATCTGATCTCTTACTCTGATCTCATCGTCTTCCTCAGCTGTGTAATCCTCCAGTCTGGGAAGCCTGATTCGTGGCTTGTACCGTATCATCAATTTCGCTGGAGAGTATTCTGTCATCTCATAAGGGGTGTTTCTATAGCTCCTTAGCATCTGTGAAACTGCTTGAGGAAATGAGATATTGTCCACAACTGCTCTTTGTCTGGCTCTTTTTAGATTACTCATAAATCTTTCCACCATCCCATTTGCCTGCGGCCATAGAGGCGTAATTTTTTGATGACGGAATCCCATTTCAGCAGCAAATTTGCTAAATTCTTGCCCTTGAAAGGGTGCTCCATTATCTGTATGATGATTTGAGGAATTCCCCACTCACTAAAAAGCTCATCTAATACTATCACTACATGATGAAACGCTGTGGAATGTACTTGCTTTACCAGCGGAAATCTTGAGTATTCATCTATAGCTACTAAGAGATATCCACCTTCCTCCAGTGGGCCAAAGAAATCCAATGCCACTCAGATCCACGGTCCTCTGGGCAATGGTACTATCTCCAGAGGCGTTGTTTGAGTCGCAGGGGACGTCACTTGGCAAGCAAAACAATCTTGTATTGTGTCCTCCACAATCAGATCCATGTATGGAAACCATACTTGGTTTCTCAAAATGTTCTTTGTATTCACTACTCCCCTGTGTCCTTCATGAGCCAGCATGACTAATGTCTTCCTCAAACTCTTGAGCGCTATAAGTCTATTCCCTCTTAAAAGCATTCCATCTTTGGTGGCATATAACTCACTGCTCATTTTGGCCAACTTTCTTAAATCGTTCCTATCACCTTCTTCCAAACCCTTTTCTTGTTCTAGCCATTGCCAATTCCCAGCCCTTGTGAGTTTAACTGCTACTCTGATCATTGGATCAGTCCGGCTTTTATCCACGAATGTCTCCTTTGTTATCGCCACGGGCAGTGCATTTAATGATACATATGATATATACTCTTCCGCCTCCATTTGCATCAGTGAATCCACCTCGCTCACCGGATGTCTTGATAAATAAACGGCGGGATTTTCATCTTTCCCTGGCCTGTGTACAATCTTGTAATTGTATTCCTGTAGTCTCATGCCCCAACGCTCAATCCTTGGGGGCTTCTTGATTTGGGGGTTTCCAAATATTGAAATCAATGCCTGATGGTCCGTCACCAACACAAATGGCTTTCCAATTATAAAATGGTTGAACTTCTCGCAAGCCCACACAGAGGCGAGACTCTCCCTTTCTGCCTGTGAGTAAGCTTGCTCAATGTCACTTAGGTCTTGGCTAGCATAGGCAATGACCCTCATTTGCTTGCTCTCTGATTTCTCATCAGGATTTGTTTGTGCAAGAATTGCACCCAACCCCACTGGGCTGGCGTCAGCAATCACTTCGGTATCCCACTCAGGGTTAAAATATGCTAACTGTCTGTCATTTGCCAGCTCACTCTTTATCCCTTTAAAACTTTCTGCACATTTTTCACTCCATGCATACTCCATGTCCTTCTTCAGTAGATGTCTCAAAGGCTCCGTCAGCGTAGCATATTCCGGCATGCATCTTGCACAATACCCAACCATTCCAAGGAAAGATATCAGCTCAGTCACATCTCTCGGGGCCTGCAGCTTCAATATCACTCCCAATTTCTCTGGATCTGCTTTTATTTCATCCTCCGAGAATATGTGTCCAAAGAATTTCAGTCTTCGTTTGTTTATCTCACATTTTTGTGCATTCAATGTTAGTCTACTCTCTTGCAATAACTTACACACTTGCCTCAAAGCATCATCATGCTGAGCTTGATCACTTCCATAACCAAGAATGTCGTTACCATAGTTTAATGCATTTGCTACCAGTGCTATTACTTTCCTGATGGCTTCCTGGAAAATCTCAGCAGCAGCAGAGATCCCAAAACTAAGTCTCTTGTACCTAAATAACCCTTCGTGAGTACTAAAAGTGGTTATTGGATGATTCCTGGTCAATCACCAATTGGTGGTAGCCCTGATTTAAATCCAATTTGCTGAATCTCCTGGCCATATTCAAACGAATTGTCATGTCTTCTATGTTTGGATGTCTCTCTCTCAATATGGCTGTATTTGGTATCCTCATATCCACACAGAGTCGAAGTCGTCCATCAGCCTTAGGAACTACCACTAGGGGAGAAACCCATGGAGTCGGCCCATTCTCCACTCTTTCTATGATATCATTGTCTCTCAATTGTTCAAGCTCCTGCGACACTCTCTTCTGCAAATGAAAGCCCACCCGCCTTGGGTGTTGTGGGACAGGTTGAACCAAACTATCAATTTGTAAACGTACATCATTTGATCTCAACTTTCCAATACCTTGAAACAGTTTTGGGAATTCCATTTTCAGTTTCTCCAGATTCACCTCTTCTTTCGTCATAGATCTTACAGCTTGAGGTTCCGATGGAATCCCTTGTATCTTTTCAGATTGATCGTATCGTACGTCAATGAAACCTAGGTTAGTTGCAGTCCTGCAACTGATGAGGCATCTTCCAATGACAGGGCTTTTAATGACATGTATTTTGGTAGGAATACATTTTCCCAGGTGGATTAAGTCGCAATGAAACAGTCCTATATTTAACAATGGCTGTTCCGCCCCCTCATTGAAAAATTGTGGCTCTCGAAGTTCTTAGGGGGTATTGTTTAGCCACCTTTCAATACATTTCCTCGCTCATGACGCTGACTGTAGCTCCAATATCCACCAGGAACAGTATGACTTCTCCATTTAAATTCACTATTACTCTTATTGCATTCTTATCATTTTCGTGGTCGCCTATCAGCCTCACATATTCTCTGCTGTATCTATCATATTCATATTCCCTGTGGTAGTTCATTGCCTCCACTTCCTCTTCATATGACATAGTTGGTATTGGTGGATTCTCATACGGGTCCCCATACTGTATCCTCTCTTGAGATTGTGGGTCATTATTGGTTATTACTCTTAGTCCAAGATCTTGGGTGCTTTGATCAGGTCTTACAATCTGTAGGTCTTCCATGGCTCTAACAAAGCCAGTTTGAGTTAACTGCGAATTTCCTCTTGCCCCATGATATGGTCTCAAATCCCTCTCTGTATGATTTCACCCTTCAACATTTCTTTGGATATTATATCTTCTGTTCGACATGGCTTGGGAATTATTATTGCTTATAAGTGGCATACTTATCCTTTCCTTAAACATTATTTGGAAATGGTTCTCTTGCCCACATCGGAGGCATAGCTGGCCCATCGCAGGAGAGAGTCCTTTGTGAGGAAATTCGAAGCCACAGCGGTAGCACTGTCTTTCATTGCTGCCCCTACGCATTAAATTAGGTGATCCCATTACTGGATGTCTTCTTTGCCATTGAGTGTTTCTATTCACGACAGCAACAGTCTCTACATTCTTGGGGTTTTCTATGTTTGCCGATGGGCGTCCACTCTCTCATACACTCTGGCTAGTTCCAGTACTTCTCTCATCGGGAGAGGTTTCTTTAATAAGTGCTTTCTAAATTGTGACGAGAGACAACCCTCAATCACTCTCAGCCGTATTGCCTCATCATCATTGAAGTTGGTAAATTCACAGGACCTGGTCTTTTTCTGCAGTCTTAATACGAACTGGGCTATAGTCTCGTGAGGGCTTTGTTTGCATTGGTTAAAAACATATCTCTCATAATTTCTGTTCAGCGGGATTATTATTTGTACATTGATTGCAGCCACCAATAATGGGTAAGTCACTCTCTCTTGTAGCGGAATTGTTTTGATAATACTTTTTATCTCCTTTCCAACTAGATCTGTGAAAATGTCTATTATTATTCGGGGCATTTTGATCCCCTACAGCCCTTAGGAACTCCTCTTATTCCTCAATCCATTCTTGCCACCTCTGACCCTCTGTTTCCTATGGCTCCAGCATAAAGGGGTTTGGTCTTCTAAGGTAGTTCAACGGATTTGTTGACATTAGCATGTTTATTGCCACTTGGGGTATGCTTTGCTGTTGATTTGTGTCTCCCGCAGAGTGGGTGTCTTCCTGTGACATTTGTAACTTCTTGTTTGTTTCCTTTCTGAGATATATATGTGCCTTTTCTTTTTTTTAATTCTTTTTTATTGCACCCACTGGCTCTTTCTACTCTTTTGTTCAATTGTGGATATGTACTTTTATTCACTATGTTACTATTTCATTTCGTTTGTTGTCTTTCAATCTTTGCAAGTTTGTTCATTATATCATTGTTTTCTTTCACAGTTTTATCATTAGTCATTTATAATTCATCTCATTCTGTTTTCCTCTTGTTCTGGTTTATTTACTGTAACTCCTTATGCCTCACGCATTTAAATGTCCCTTACAATCTTCTGACTTCGTTCGGTTACTGTAATTGACATTAAAAGAAAACATTGTCCCCAAGATGGCGGCACGTATTCCGACATCCGCGGGTCCTTTTCTTTAACGCTTTATGCCTACTTCCTTGTTTGTGCGCCGGTCAGTACACGCAGGCCCTTCTCCATGTTCATTCTGCTCACGCGCCAGCTCACGCGTTCAAATACGTTGTCTCTTTGCTTGAATGATGCGCTATCCTACAACTATGCTAACTATGCAAAGACAGCACATAACAGATACCAGAATATTTAATAGTTTGTTGTCAGAGTCAAACTTCCCTTCACATAGATACCCACATTGAGGGTAGGGACAACTCTTATGATTACCAGAGAATTTATATATCTGGGGAGCAGAACATTAATACTTTGACTTCTAGTAAATATAATTCTTCCTTGGATCTGAATCAACCATTAAATCATCTAAAACCCTTTTCTAAGAATGTAGCCACTAATCAATATAAATACAATAAAGGTGAAGTTTATCATTGTGAAATACATGGTAATCGGGACATTGGGGACTTCAAGTCCCACAATTCCCAGAGTACTGAGACGAGGAAGAGGGACTCAGGGGCACTAAACTGCAGTGTGCAGTCTAGTGGTTCTAATGGCCCTAACCTGAGCAGGATCTTTGAATATATAAGGCCCCTCAGGTGCAGGACATTGCAACAGCAGGATCGAGTTGCTGATCCCGCCAGTTGCAGTGGAAGCAGAAGGGAGCCTCCACTAATTGGAAAGAGGTTGTCAGTACTGAGAGATTCTCCAAGGTCAATAACCTGAACTGCAGAGTTCACGCAGTGGGAAGCGGCATTGTGGCTGACTTTCTCCCTGGTGAGAGAGGCTCTCCTGTGGGCATGCAATGTCCTGGTGGCAGGCGAGCGCCGGCTGTCACTTGAAGCAAGGAAAGCTCCTTTCCTGTTCGGCGTGGGCCACGGGAACCAAGAAGAAGCCTGCCATGCAGATGATGGCAGAAGAAGCAGAGCAAGGGCGGATAGTGGATCGTACAGACGTGTGTGGCCACGGGAACCAAGAAGCAGCCAGCCATGCAGATTATGGCAGAAGAAGCATAACAAGGGTGGACAGCATATCGTACAGATGCATGTGACAAAACCGGTGAGTTTACCATCAGCAGGTAACTCGGTACACTGCGTATGCGACCGCTTAACACTAATAATCATTTTGAATAGCGAATTGATAGAAAGGAATCATATTGGCGAAATACGATCTTTATAAAGAGTCAAGAAGAGAAAGATGACAAACATTGTTATAAAAGCAAACACAGTGCCAACACAAAGAAAGGGCCATGCTGAATCAAATCGACCAGAACTATCATTGCCAAAGTAAAGAGGGGGCAATAATTCACAGAGCATATAATGCATGTTGGCTAAACAACAAGAGAACATTGTTGCCAGAAGTTTGTAACTATTTTTGCCAGAATAAGGAAGAAGCAATAGTTAAGCAAGTTACCAACAAGTGTTGCCGAAGCCAAAGAAAGGGCATTTTTAGAAAGAAGCGTTGCCAGCAGTTAATTGAAGTAAATTTGGGAAAACAGAAGTGGCAGGAGAGTATTCAGGAGGAGAGGAGTATAACCTGCATTGGCTGTGGCAAAACCATGAGTGGAACAAACAGTACAAATATGTAACATATTTTCCCAAAGAAAATAGTGAATGTCAATGGTGCTATAAGTTAAAAACGTTCATAAAGATTTGAAGTAGATTGCACCACAACGTACTTGTAGTAGTGGCAGGAGCCTTTTGTCCTGGCATGCCAGTTTGCCAAGATAGGGACCTTTTAGTGGTAGTCTGGCAGGTTAGTGGACCAGGAAGAAATCATTAAAGTACTTGATTGTGGTTGAGGTTTGTCAAGAAGAAAAAGTGTTGGAGCCACTAAAGTGTTACATGAATTGTTGTGGAGTCATCCTGACAGAACTTTTTGTGGATACAGATGAATTGTGAAAGTGTCTTGTTTCTTAAGAAGAAAAAGTTGTGTTGAACACTTTGCTAGAAGTGGAGAGATAAAGACATGCTGTCGAGTTGAACTGTTGCTTAAAGACCACCTGAAAGACGTTTGGAGCAAGAAGAACTTTATGGTCACAACTTGACTGCAAGAAGAATTTTGTTTATTTTAGCTTTGATTGAAATTTCTATTTCGAATCTGGGGAAGGGATACACAGTTATCAAGTATATGGTGAATATAACTTAGTTCTGTTACATTTGTAATTGATATTTATTACCTTTAAAAGTTTGATTTATGTACAAGTGTGAGGGACAGATTCTTTTTGTTAGAGTGTTTTCGTTTAGTTTATATTGATAGGAAGGAAACATTCTCTTCAGGTCAGGGATAGTGAGGTGTTTATCTAACCCTTATGTATTTAATAAAATGGCTTCTTTTTAAAAACCTTTACTAAGTTGCCCGCCTCACATTTCTGACCCCTCCCACAGGGCACGGTCTTCCTGCCAAGAGGTAATGACAGCTTGGCCCTCTATAAAATAAAGGATACATCTCCTGGGATATCTTTGGTAGGTGGCCGGGTTTGTGCAGTCTCTCCTTTAGTCAGACGTTACTAAACTGTGGTTAGGTTAAGATGTCCTCTCTCAACGTCCCTTCCCTGCCAAACAAATTTCTCGACGCTCCAGTCCCCTATGCCCCATGGAATCATCGGGGAGTCTTCCTTGAGTAGTAGGGCTCCTATATAGACTTTCCCATCTGTCTAGTGTGATGGGACTGGCTGTGTGATCATCAAGTCTCTGAAGGTTGGTCCTTCTCTTCCTCCTGCTCCCACATAAGAGATGCCAAAAACAAAATACATTCTTTCCTGAAAGCAAAGTCTCTGGTTAAGGTTTACTCTAGGCCGCCCTCACAATCTTGAAACAACTAAATGTTCTCCTCCAAAAATAGTCTGACTGTGTCTTTCCACAGTATCATTCAGTCTTTTTAGCACAACTTGGCTTAGACTGATGGTGTCAATGATTATGGGGATTATAGGGATGAGGGATTCTGCCTGTGGCCACAGAATGGGTAGAACCCTTACGTTAGACCAAGCAAACCTGCTGCAGGGCCAAGCACTGTTGCAATAATGTCCCCAGAATCTTCTAGAGGTGAGGTGTGCTTGGCGGTATCCCGTCACCCAGTTCCTGCTTACTTTCCTCATCAAACCAATGCTCACTCACTCCTGGGGACATGGATGTCTCTAGGCATGGCCACTGATCATCGAGCTTCTTCCTGGATAACCTCCTTGATATTCATTGACAAGCTTGCTCCTTCTCCCACGTCCTATAGATAAAGGTTTGATGTCTGTTTTCTCAATGTTTGTATGCGGCTGGCCCTACGCCTCTAGAGACCTCACAACTTTCTACTACTCCTTCTGTCTGCTACCACTTTACTCTTCCAGCAGCTTCCTCTTCCTAAGGTGGTGCCTACCTGTGGCCCCTTTCCACCTTGTCCTTCTTCTCCTCAAACTTCTATTTCTTTTTTCATGGATATACTCCTCTGACCACTAGCCTTTCCCCCCTGCTTGATATCCTCATCCACCCTCTATCATTTCCCCTTCTGCTTGATGTACTCTTCCAACTTCTCTTTACAATTCTGTCCTCTCCCTTCTTGCTTGATGTTCTCTTCCTCCAACCTCTCCTTCCACTTTTCTCAACCTCTTCCATTTCCTATGCCCCTAACTCCCTTCTCACCTCGTCTTCCTTCTGAACCTTCAACTCTCCACCCACCTTCTCCTCCAACCAGCGATGTAACACAAAATTTAGGGGCCGTGCTGGCAGCCATGCTTAGGGCCCCCAAGCTCCTAAACAAAGCATGGGATGCACCACACTTTAGGCCGTCCGGGACAATCACATTTGTGCAATGCTCATGATGATCATGCCGCTTAAGGGGTACGGGTGGACTGCACTCGGTGAAAGATTTAAGCATCTTTTTTAAACTTTAAACAAAATGTAAATCTTTCACCTATCGTAGAAACAAGAGGGCGGTGCTTGGCCCCTGGAACCCAAATGTACCAACCACACGTGGTCACTGGTCAATTATTTAATTGGAGAGGTGTAAATATTTGCGACAATTAACGCTGAGTGACCAAGTGTAGCGAGGGGGCACAAACTAACGAAAGGAGATTCGGGCCAAGGTTCTCCCCCGCTGAGATTTTATTTTAAATAATCGGTCAAACTGGTGCATTATACAGCACTTTATCTGTAAAAAACAATTGGGGGAATATGGATGTTTAAAAAGCCAGACAGTTTGTACCCGGTTTTGTAGTGTAACTCTCCCAATATATGCCATTTTCCCCAGATAAGAACATACTCCTGTTGGCTTTACCATTAAAAATGCCAGTCCACAATAAGAAAACATGTCCAAACTTGCTCTAATGTAGGCCAGTCTAGACACATAAGAACAGTTATCATGCTTAATTTATCATAGTTGCTCAGTAAAAAATGGCATGCCACATTAAGAAATGGCTAGATTCGCTGCACCAAAATGCCAGTCTAGCCACGTAATAACACTTATCATGCTTGCCAGGGCAGTTTCTAGACAATAAATCAGACATGGCGAAACACCAGAATATGCCCTCCACACCACATTGCTCCTCTACTGCTGCCTGCACTGCACTCCCTCTACAAAATTATTACATCATTGCAAATTAAATACCATTTTATTAACTTCTACTTAAAAGTGATAAGTAGACAAATTATGCAACAATATTTTAAACATGAGTTCATTTCCTATCCCATGTTTTTCTTT
The DNA here is from genome assembly GCF_040938575.1 of Ambystoma mexicanum. Classification (NCBI taxonomy): domain Eukaryota; kingdom Metazoa; phylum Chordata; class Amphibia; order Caudata; family Ambystomatidae; genus Ambystoma; species Ambystoma mexicanum. The sequence goes on along the minus strand of NC_090924.1, from coordinate 318,845,096 downwards.
GTTGTCTAAATTAAGGGCACTTTCGTAGATGATGCTTCTGTAAAAGTGTCTATTGCTGCTACTGTAATCTATTTTTGCAACAATTTTACTCTCAATTGAAGTGTAACAAGAGCCACTAGCTCTCGAATAAAGGAAACTAGCTCGACGGTGGTGAAGCAGAAGGCAGTTCCCAGCTTTATTAAGGTTAGATTTGATTTGATTTGGTTTGGTTTATTTGTAGCGTGAAGACCTAACAAACGTAATCGTATTTGGGTGCAGATGACTCATGAAAACTGCCATAATCAGACAAAAGCATAATCATCAGTGTTTGGTCCATGTACAATATATAGGGTGTTCTGATAAGTACATCATCCCTCATAAACAACAGACTGTATTTAAATAAATGAGTCTTTAACCATTTCCCAAACAGGCTCAGTGATGTAGCTGCTCGGATCTACACGGGTAGTTTATTCCAGATTGGAGGTCTCTAGACCGCAAAGCTCTGGTCGCCCCTGGACACACAAACGGATGATGGAATACTTAACAGCAGTTTATCCTCGGACCAGAGTGGCCAAGTTGGATAATATCTATGAATCTTATCTGCCAAATAGGCCGGAGCCAGATTGTTACGGCATTTAATGATAAGGCACATAACTTTAAAATCAATCATGTCCCTCAAAGCCAGTGGAGTGCGTGACAGGACCCCCAAATATGGTCGAACTTCTTTGCCCCTACCACAGGCCTCACTGCAGCATTCTGAGGAGCTCTTTGCAGATGTTGACACTGCTTAGATGGAATTCCTGCAAGCAGGCTATTACAGTAGTCTAACTGAACATTTACTAATACTCGGACCACTGCAGCATGCTTGTATGATGGTACATACAGTAGAACTTGACGCAGAAGCTGATGATTATAGAAAACAGACTGCACCCTGGCACTCACCCAAGCCTCACTGCTCAGATTCCCGGCCCATATGGAGCCCAAGTTCTTGATCCTGGTGGCTAGTAGAAGATACGTTCCCAGAAAGTGGGGTGTCTGGGTGCAGTTCCCTGCTTCCAAGAGATGTTTTGGGCCAAACAAGGCCACCTCCGTTCTCTTGGCATTGAGCTGGAGCCAGTTGGCTGCCATACAGTTTCTGACCTCCTCCAGACAATCCTTAACTCTGAGGAAGGACTCCTCCACATTGCCTATGTTCACATAGATCTGCGTATCGTCGGCATAAGACTGAAAGTTCACCCTATGCATCAGTGGACGTAGATATAGGTTAAATAAAAGTTGAGGAGAAAAGGGAGGATCCCTGTGGCACTCCACAGGACTGGGACAGTGAATCAGATACCCAGCCTCCCGATTTTACCCATTGTTGGGTAATATCTATGAATCTTATCTGCCAAATAGGTTAAATAAAAGTTGAGGAGAAAAGGGAGGATCCCTGTGGCACTCCACAGGACTGGGACAGTGAATCAGATACCCAGCCTCCCGATTTTACCCATTGTTGGGTAATATCTATGAATCTTATCTGCCAAATAGGTTAAATAAAAGTTGAGGAGAAAAGGGAGGATCCCTGTGGCACTCCACAGGACTGGGACAGTGAATCAGATACCCAGCCTCCCGATTTTACCCATTGTTGGGTAATATCTATGAATCTTATCTGCCAAATAGGTTAAATAAAAGTTGAGGAGAAAAGGGAGGATCCCTGTGGCACTCCACAGGACTGGGACAGTGAATCAGATACCCAGCCTCCCGATTTTACCCATTGTTGGGTAATATCTATGAATCTTATCTGCCAAATAGGTTAAATAAAAGTTGAGGAGAAAAGGGAGGATCCCTGTGGCACTCCACAGGACTGGGACAGTGAATCAGATACCCAGCCTCCCAATTTTACCCATTGTTGTCTTCTTAATAAAAAGGACTCAAACCGAGCAATAGCCTGTATCGACACGCTTCTGATCACCTGGGTTATAAAGTATGCCTTAGGATTACTTCAAAGCACTATTGGGGAACACCTGAGAAGTAGAAAGACTATGACGTCAAGCAGTCATGGTCATGTTGCCATATGATCTGCGTACCTAGAAAAAATATAACAAATCTTGATAAATGCTGTGAGTGCATGATCATTAAATGGGAAAACCTGGCATATGGTGAAAGTACCTGAGTATAGCATGGCAATATCTAGAAAATGGCATGTGTCCCAAGGCATGTGATGGCAACAGCTGCCTAATGGTGAGAGTTACTGTGCAGATAATGATAACTCCTGGTACAAAATGTTGCATGCCAGATGGATAGATCCTGTGCAAGGTGCTGGCTTTTGTGAATGGCAATGCCATGCAACAGGTTTGAAACCCTGGAGGCACCGACAAGTCCCTTCTTCATTCTGAGGACAATGAATCGAGTAGAATTAGATGGTAATAATGCTGATACATTCAGAGCTTAGAAGTGGTCCAGCTACATGATGCTCTCTAAAAATCACCCGATTCTAATTATACAATGCAAGTACAATGCCAACATACTGAAATGCCCAGTAAATTGTGCTTGCTGTTGTTGTTTGAAGGCAAACACTGTCAATTTCTTTGAATATCTGGCAATGATGCAAGTTCCTTATGGTATGATGACAGTATCTGTGATAGGTTTCATATGAATATAAAGTTTCAAAAGGATTTATGGGGCTTAATTGCAAGTTGTTCTAGAGGCGACTCCTTACAATCCCTGTCAATTGGCCAGAAAAGTCCTTATTTGCTTCACTGAGTTCCTCAAATCGTCGTGGGTCACCGGATTTGGATGGAAAATAAGTCCTAACTGTCCACAAGAAAGCTCAGGAAAAAGAGATGACTCCAGGACTCAGCGCCAGTAGAAAAATCAACGGTTGCTTTAATGTACAATCACATTTAGAAAGTTAGCCCTCTTCTTAGTGATTACACGTGTTTCGGCTCGTCTGAGCCTTTATCAAATCAGGGCCAATGTTGAAACGATAAAGTCCATATGACTGTTGTCAGGTGGAAAGTAACTGGGGCAAATCCCCACAATTCAATATTCCTGCTGCTCAGATTCAATCACGTCGGCTGCCTTGAACATACCCTGGCCAAATCTATGAAATGATGATAACTTAGACATGCAATTGTAATGCTCGGCAGAGGGTGAATGTACATGGGCATGTGAGCTCAATACCTATAGTAGCAAGAAAGAAAACGTTTTCACGACATGCATGTCAAACCCTTTGGCTTTCTCATTAATCGTTTCTACAGTAGTTGTTTTATACATTTGGACATACATTTTGTGCAGTAAATAAAGCAACCACATCATCAAACAAAGGAAGTAATACACTTAAGTGCAATCCCCTCAGCCTTCAACCCTCATAGTTTTCCAAATCCTGACCACTTTGCTAAAACTTAAAGGGTAGCAACAAACAATTTGTACAAACATTGCTTTTTTTCATACTTACTGAAACAGTTTTAGCCTTTCAGAAAAGAGCATAGTTGACTCTGTTACCTGAGCACGTGTTTCCAGTCCTGGACTGTCGTTTAACAGATCAATGCATTCCAGGAGTTGTAGTCTTTTGTTTCAACTGAGTAACATACTAGAAAACAATGATTTTCAAATGAAACCCTAGTGTTGTTGAGATGACATGGATTGACTCATATGATTGCCCTAAAACATTCCGCCTTCCTTTGGTCATTTACTTTTGTGCCCCCTCTACTGCCCCCACAATGGCTATTCCTGCAGGCTTTCACTGGCCCTTTTGATTAAACCAACAAAAAAAAGCAGCCCCTACAGTCCACCGTAAACACCCAAAGTTTATGCATGCTTAGTTTCACAAAGAGGTGTTAATTTAGGAGTTAAATGTCTTCTTTAAAAACCTCTTAGAAGACTATAAGACATTGGATGCATCAATGGAAGTAGATGAATATGGTTAGGCTTTTGTTCCCTTCCTCCGTCCGTTTCCCAGGTCTGTGTAGTGCTATTAAAATGCAAAGGCTCTCTGCTCTCCTAGGAGGGAAATTAACTGGCTGCCTGCTGCGCCCCTCATCCCCAACTGTGCCCTGGCCCATCACCCGGTTTGCTTGCCCTTAGAAGCGAGCCTGATGCTTGCTTTATTGTAGCTCTTCGGTAGAAAATCTATTGACGCATTGATACTTGGCTAGACTGGTTGCACCAAAATGCCAGTCTAGTCACATAATAACCTATATCATGCTTGTTTTATCACGGATGGCCATTAATGCAGTGGTAGCACACCCCTCTAACACCTTAACCCCATTCTTCCACCCTCTACCCCTTCAGATCTCCACCCACCAAAATAAGCTTCTTGGCCAAGCACAACAGCACACACATTCACACAACATTCACTCACTAATTTACACACACCATACATTCACTCTTTCACATGCACACACAGCCACACATACTTCATAAACTCACTCACTCACTCACTCACTCACTCACACACCATAATACACATCCTTCCATGCACACAAGCATACATACACTCAAACATACATCATAAACATGCAACACCCTCATGCACACACATGTAAAAAAAACTTACCTGTTTCCAATCACCTAGCTTCCAAGGGACTCCTCTCCAGCAGGTCCCCGGCTCAGCGCTACAGGAATCAGAAAGCTTTCAAACAGGGAGAGCTTTCTAGTTCCTGACATGTGCAGTGGAGCTGGGGCACCTCCTTCTCAGAACACAAAAGAAATGATTAATATTTCCTTTGCCATTTGAGACGGAGGAGTTAGAGTGTGTAAGGAACTCAAGGTGGCAACAATAAAGGCAGTAAAGACAGACACAAGTGATCACAGTTCAAGGGTGTTTATTAACAACACCTAATCTAAACCTAAATCTAAGATGGGAGCAAGCTATGACAATGATATAATCATAAGGCAATCTTAGTGGATTTGTGTCAAAATAAAAAGGGCCTATACTAAAAATAAACTATTGCCAGTCTGTACCACTAAATGGGTGTGGGACAGGATTCACAGGAAAGAAAGAAGTGTTCACAAATGATAAGTCAGGATGCGGTAGCTGGGGTCTCCCTTCCGCACGTTTTGAGCATGAGACAAGTCGGGACTCCGGAGCACAGCACACGCTCGAGCTTTCCCAGCACGAGAATACAGTTCCGCTCTCAGGTATCAGAACCTCAGGTGGTTAAGTCTCTTTTCTAGTCTCTTGCCTCCGAGGACCTGATGTGTTCCAAAATAATAAACAAAAGTTCCTTTCTGCTTGTACATTGGGTGATGACTTTTAACCTATAGCTCCCCCCTCTTCCGGGCTCATTTCCACAAATGTTCCTAGCAATATCAGGTCCTTTGATGGTTACGTTTCTTGCTTCCGAGGGCCTGGTATGTTCAAAATCATAATCAAAAGTTCCTTTCTGATTATACTTGGGTGCTGATTCTTCGCCCCTGGGTCCCCCTCTTCCAGGCTCAGACCCCTCTCGAATATCAGCCTCCCCCTGTCGAGTTCACTCTGGCTTGTATTTAAAAAGATTCCTCTGTTGCATTCACATGTCGGTGAGGTGATGGTTTTTCACACCTGGATCCCCCACTTGTGGCTCAGAGCCTTCTCGAATGTTTGCCTCCCTCCGTTGGGTTCACTATGGCTTTTGTCAACTCAATTTCACTTCTGGCATTCACAAATCTTAATGTATTTTTAAACAGTTCACTATGGACATCACTCTGTCGGGTTCACTCTTGTCAACACACTGTTCTTTGGGACTTTAGGCTTTGCCCCTTTTTAAACAGTTCACTGTGAACATCCCTCTGTTGGGTTCACCTTGTCAACACACTGTTCATTGGGACTTTAGGCTAGGCCCCTTTCCATCGGCATCCCTCTGTCGGGTCACAACTTTGCATTTCCTTCTACATTCCTTCTAGATGCAGGATTCACTTCCCTTGGGTTTTCACTGGTGTGTTGGTCAAAGACTTTCGACTGTATAGGGTTTTTGCTAGACCCCTGTATGACCACTTTGACCTTTTCCTTGCAGCTCTCCTAGGGCCTTCTGGTATCGGTAGTTTCAACAAACGCGGGATCAATCAGAGTCTCTTGAATGAGCACCCACGTGGTGCCGGACCCCTCTACAGCTGGTTTGCCTTAATGTTAATAGTTCTTTGAACTTCCCTTATTTTGCTATTTGCAACTTTCATTCATCACAGATCGTCTTCTTCTTGGTTCTCCCCTCGACTCACCAGTGATGAACCGATTGACTTTTCTTGTCTCTGAAGTCAAGGATGGATGGTACCACGGTAGCAAGCGTCTCTCCTTGGCTTGGTTGTCAGCGGAGGAGGGCTACGTGTACCGTCGACATCTGCTGAAACACAGGCCAGCTATTGTTTGCAGGTTTAGGATTCCTTCCACTTAGTTCTCCCTGCCTTTCTCCTTCTCTTGAACTGATGTGCTTGGATAGCTCTCTCGTTGTGCGGTCTGCCTTGCTCGTATGTGCTCTTGTGCACCACCTTTTATCCCTGTGGGGAAGGGAAAGGAACACCAGGTGTGTGTTATTCTGGTCAATTGCCTGACTTGCCTGACCCTTGTGTTGGGACATGTCAGGTAAATGGCTCTGGTGTTTGTCCATCGCCTTTCGTGGTGTGCAAAAGTGTTCCTGTTGGAAAAGGGTGGGAGGGGTAGAGTGTTAGAGTATTCTACATGGTAGGATGGGGAAAAAGTGTCATTCATAAGGAAGGGGGGGTTGGTTGACTCGGAAAACTGAGCAGTGCAGGATTTGTGACTTGAATATGGGAAATTATGGGAACAACGGTGTTTTGCCAATTCTGATTGGGAGTTCGGAAAATAATGACCAGACGGACAGGGAGAAGAATGACTGGGTGTATCCAGGTATGTAACAGAAAAACAGGGATCCTGGGAGATGTCATTTCCGACGGCACTGGGATTTGTGTTCCTAAAGGTCTTACCATGGGCTTAGGGTTTGTTGGCTTTGGATAAGGGAGATTCATTGGGAGGAAAGGGGGTAGATTGGAACAGCCTACAAAAGCTTCAGGGACTTCGTCCTCCTCACCTTCCTCGGTATAATACTTTGTCTCCACTGGGGCATTTCCCTGAGCATAACCCTGGGTTCGCCTACCCAGGTGATCCTCCCTCACTCATCTACCCCTAGTATTGGGATCTGAGGGGGTCAGATCTTCATTGGCCACCTGAATAAGGGATTCCCAGGATATACTTGGGAGAATACCCTCAGGTTTCTCACAAGTGACTCTATCTTGAGCCGCATATCAAATAATTATTTCCTTTGTGGCTCGAGATAGAGGTGCTCCAGGGCGCCTCCATCTCCATAGCAAAAGAAATAATTATTTCCTTTGCCGCATGAGAAGGGGGAGTCGATGTACCTCTATCTCACACCGCAAAGGAAATAATTAATGATTTATTTTGCACCATGGATGGAGGCAATCCGCAGCCAGTGGGCCTCAATTTCCTGCTGCAAAATAAATAATTATTTATTTCCTTTGTGGCATGGGATGAAGGAACCCGAGCGCCTCAATCTTGCACCGCAAAAGGTACATCTTCTTTCTGGAGTCTCGGTGGGTCCCCCCAGAACATGTGGTTGCAAGGCCAGTCTTTATATCAGGCAATGCAGGCGGCTACTTGATGTGCTAGGCTCTAGGGGGCACCGGCACCAGCAGTCCGAGAGTACAGGATTCAATACCGGCATCGCGCATCATGATGATGCTGCTGCATTATTAAATCTCATAAAGTAATACTGTGTAGTGTGTATGTTATTCATTTCACGGCGCCAAAAACAGACTCAGTCTGACTGAGAAGTGAGCCCTGTCTGCAGGCGTGCTCCTGCTGCTGTCCAGCAAAGCCAGGCATCACAATGATTTTATGATGCTAGCAGCATTAACTAGCAAAATGTGTTGCTTTCACTTCCGGGCGCCACACATGCCCTCGCTGATTGATAACATTGGACTGTCAGTGGATGGGCTACGTGACCTGACCTGGGTCAGTGTGTTCAGTTGGTGGACAGGCTTTAATTGCACATCATCTCTGATCTGACTCAGAGAATCAAGGCCCAGCTGCCCAACCAGGACTCCATGAGGAGGCCAAGCAGCGAGGGAGAAGCAGTCTGCCAAGATTGACATAATGGTGTTAACCGTGTATTGGTAAGTAATTTTTCTGAATTACCCCTTCTGAAGTAACTGTTATACGTTGTAAATCTGATGCTTATAAGTTAGAAGCATCAGAATTACAGCAACTTGCTGTCATCCGTACCTACAATACTCAGAGGCTGCAGGGTTGAAAAGGACCTAAAAATGTGACAAATGCTAATTCTGCTAGGAGTGGAAGCTGTACATTTGCTATGGATAGAAGCATCTAGCCTGTGTTCTCTACCCTTCCTCTCTCTCATCCATATGGGACACACACTATGCTCAAACACAACACAATTCGCAAATAATGTTGGACTCACAGTGCAATGTGCACAGAGTGAAATAAGCCGAACGCATCCAGCAGGACCCAAACAAACGTTCCCGGATTCTCAGTGGAAACGAGTGCAATGGCTGCCGGGCCAGGCTGCAAATGGAAGTTCTACACAGTCTGCCCTCGATGCATGTCCACGTTTCATCACACACCTGGGCACTCGCAGAGGTATTGGCTATGATGAACACTATGTAATGGCTGGCTGCGTCCACCCATACGGGAGCCAGTGGAGCATGTCAACTGAAATCTCTGTGCAGAGGAGGAGCCAAGTACCTCTACCGGAAGTCCTGCCCCCATTCTGCCTATATGTTGGCAGCCGGAAATTGCGACATGTGCAATGCCAGTAATGGTACCTATACCGCGAAAAAGTTCTTGAAACAAGGTATCCATTGAGAAAACCCTATATGATGTACCCGCACAGAAATGACATTCTCCGGAAGGAAGTTCCAGAAGAAGTGTGAAGATGAGTGAAAGAGAAAACTGGTGACATCACATGAAGCAGAAATGATGCACCCAGAAGAAATGCTGAAGAAGAAAGTATATTTACCTTATAGCATCTGATGGCGAAGTAAAGAATCAAGCAACATGTTGGGAGCAAAATGAAGATTGCACATGCAGAGAAGCACTGAAGAAAATGCAAAGTCATTTCACAATTCTACAGATGCTGTAACGCAATTAGATGAAGTAATCATAAGGCTGTCTATACGTAGTGATTAGACTGCAGGCGGTGCCGCCAATATATATATATATAAGTGTGTATAAAATATGGATGTTCCATAACGCATTTTAGCAAACTTGGACCCTATGAATGGAAGGGATGAAAGTGTGACGCAGTAGAATAAAACAGCTCACGGCAAAGGAAGATTCGAGAAAGCTTGCCTGGCCCAGCGGCAAGAGTTGAGGCCACCAAGAACTTGGTTATCTACTTGAGAAGATACAATGAACGTGAGAATCAAGCCAAGCTCCTTTTTGAGGTGTAATGGAAAAACACTAGAAGTGCCAGGTTTTGTTAATTTAATAGTATTAAATACAACGAAGAAGCTCAAAACGTGGTTTCCTGTCACATGGTCAGAGGAAAATAGACTTTGGAGCAAGCTACACCGAGACCAGACGATAAGGCCATGCTCTCACTCCCTTTTATTCTCAGTCACAGTGATCCTTTGCAAAGCCGAGTTCAAAAGAACTAAGTGAATGGCAGACCGCAGGAGTAATGATGGATGGTGGGCTAATTGGGTGGGGAGGCCTGGACAAGCCAACCCATCCAGCACCTGGGGTACCAGCTTGCGTGCTGCTAGCAAGTGGAATATTCCAGAACGGTACAAGCGTGTCAACCAATCATAGAGGGCCATGTAGCAGAGAGCACTATAGTTTGAGAAGCCAATAGAACATGCTGCATTAGATTGACACAGAGATGACTGGCATTAGGAGTGGGCATAGCTGTCCACCTGACTGTAGAGATCCAATCATGACCCTATACCCCATAGTATAACATATACTTAGATGTTTTCCTTAGACCTATCACAACCCCCCGCAGGTTTTCTTATTTTGCCACGTAGTATGACATCAGTGATGACAAATTTTTAGCATAAAGCTGTGTTTTTTATGCAACATGTTTGAGGGAATACTTGTGCGATGTCCGTTGATGTCCGTAGTAATCCCTGATAGAAAAAATTGCAATTAAAACAGTCGAGTTTTGCCAACTACATGAGTCGGTCTGATTATTGATGTATGAGTAAGATCTGCATCCCCATCCATCTCAGATACTGTTACCTCGTCTTAAAGGGCATTTGGGTTTATCAGTTTTACATTTCCACCATAGTTCAGTGGAATTGGTAAGCACAACAGACACATCCATGGAATAACTACCCTTTGTGATTGGTCATTGGTGTAAAGTCCACGTGCAAATTGATTAAGCATGCAATGACACTTTATGAATTACCCCAAAGCAATATTGCCTTTTTCTTGCTGGCAGAAGCAGATAGCACATGAAAATTGCTAACATGTTTGTGACTTGCCCCCTTACTGTACAGAGCTAGCCTCTTGGGGCCAGGCTGTAGCAGAGCAACGATCCGGGGGGTGCGGGGGGGGGGGGGGCAGCTGAGAAAAGGAGTCACCTGACCCCAGAATAGAGCGATAAGTGAGTAACGTTTTTGTACTTAGCACAGCAAAATACATGGTCTGTTGGTGTTTGGGAGAATTTAGGATGTGCATTAATGGTTTCTGTTTGAAGGCCATGGGGACTGAATGAAGTCTTCCTTCGCAGCCACACTGCTTACCATTGCACACCACAAGCAGACAACAGAGGCTTCCCAAACATTTCTGATGAAAGGAGCCCCTAAATACGTCCCCACTGCAGGGAGAGCTTGTCCTTGGGCCATATTTTCAAAGGGACTGTCGCTGAATGTAGAAGTGGAATGGGCAGGGTGGGAGGGGCTCTATTTATTAGGAGCAAGGCTTTGATGATTCAGAACCCAGGTTTGAAGGGGAATGTGCATTACAGGATGTAAGGGGCCAGGGGCTCTGGGGAGGGAGATCAGAAAATCTGCCCATGAGTCCCCTTCCAAAGGCTGAATTACCTACCTGCTGCACGGCGCTGCTTTCTCTTCTCCATCTTACACCTCCCATTGCACTCTCCAGTCTGCTGTCTTTATCGAAGTATCATTAAGCTGTATGAAAAAGCCAGTATTGCAGAGCTTAGAAGCAGGGGTGCCAACTTTAAAGTTTACAGGAGGGAAGAGAGGGGGCTAGGCTCTTATGGAGCAACCCTTGAACCCAGAGATGTCAACGGAGGTGGCATCCAAGTGAGCGACATCACTTGAAGTGACATTGCAGGCATGTGCCTGTACAGATTGATACATTGGTGAGGATTTGGTTTTTCAATGAAGTTCTACTTTACACCAAAATTAGAAAGTGATGAATAGATCGTTTTACATAACCACTAGCATTTCTCTAGCAGATTTACATTCCACATGTTGGTGGCAGGACTAAGGCTGGCTTATGACTGGTTGATTCCCTCTGAAGGGGGCAGACAGAGTAAAAAGGAATGGCATAGAAGGCTGCCAGCATCATTGATAGTGGTCATGATTAATTGATTAATTGAAAACATTGCATCCATTAGTTTTGTAGTGCAAATGGGCTGTCCAAATGGAAGAAGTTGTGCTGTACAAAACCCAGTCACATTCTATTGTATTACTTTTTAATTTTACTCTGCTTTGCTGCTCCAGAATTACATGTGTCCTATATCAATAGTTAATTCCCACCTACCCTCAAGAAACAAAACCCACAGAATATGTCATTTGAATATAATGTGTAAAGTAGCTCCTTCACTTTATGCACCTGCTGCAGTGATCTGTGTGCAAGCTGCAGGTCACTTTGTATCCGGAAAGTATTGGCAAACCACTTAACCCTTGCAGGCTGATAGATTGAGTAACTTTGAGTTGGTATATGTATTGGAAGTGTCCGGCAAGCTGTGTTGCTAGTGGGCTCATGCCCTACAGAGATTTTCCACTGTCCACCAGCAGGAAAAGTCGGAATAGCAGGCAGTAGCCACATGTCCTGGATGGTAGGAGAGAGGGGAAGACAAACTAAAATAATGTGTGGCAGGTAGCATACCTCCGGAATAAGCAGGTGCATCCGATACTTTAATGGGATATGTATGTATCATTATAATTAATATTACAAGACAAATGGGCCTATTGGCTATAACAGTTCTCTCTAACACACCAGTCTTGCAATATATACATTTCTCTATTTTCCTTCTGGGGCTTTAAATGTGCAATTTGCAGCACTTGCATTACAAACTGCGTTCTCTCTTCCCATGGAAAAGAAAGATGTTTTATCACCTCATTGTCTTCTAACACTGGTTCCTCCACAGCAGCCATTTTCTGACAAAGATGGGTTTAAAGTTCCTCAGTATGCATTTTGTGTTTCAGGTTCCTGGCGGCTGGCTCTCTCGTGACATGCAGCAGTTATGAACCTTATCTTTGTCACCATTGTAATGTATGCATAATTCACCCCACAGGGTTCCATGTGATAATATCCCTGCAAAAAATATCGCCATACAAAAATGTTGCCATATTTTTGCAGCGATATTACCCCATGGAACCTGCGGGGGACACCCCCGCAACTCCCATATATTTTTAAAGGGATCGGGTGACACCCCTGCAACCCCCCGACCCATTTACCCCATAAATTATCCCCACCAAAAATATCACCTATGGCCGTTCCCGAGGACCATATGTACTGCAATATTTTTGGTGGGGATAATGTTACCTGATACCCCCCACAGGTGCTTCAGACTGTTTTACGCTCCAAAGAGGTAGCCCCCAACCATTGTGTTGAAATAGGCCCCCACAAATCTTCAGCCAGGCCTGCTTTAGTAGAGTGATCACCACCAATCTACAGTGTAAGTGCCTCTATTCTATAGAGGAGTGACTCAGCCTTGTTCGAGAGCAGGGTGTTCAGTGGGGAGGTTTCGCAAATACAGTAATGATATGTTATTTATGTAGAGTGTTCACCAAAACACTTTACATACAACATATTTACATAGATTGTCACCCAATCTAAGTTGGTACTTTAAAAAGCTGATGAATACATGAAACAAAATATCATGAAGGAGCCTTTTTCTTTTTAATAGAGTACACCATGCAGGCCAACATAGCCATTCCATTCAAGAGATGAAAGGCACGTCCTGGTTTTAACTTTGCATTCTGGGACTTGTCATCCTGGATTTCCCCATTATAAATGCAGGACTACATGTCCCAGAATGCAAAGTTAAAATCAGGACTGGGCTAGCATCTCCCTGATAGAATGGGTAATGTTGGCATGTATGATACAGTATGAACTGAATAACCTCTAGGGTCTTCACATTTTGGCACAAACCACAGTGAGATAAAATCATGTGCCCAGAATCACACACTTTGTGGTGAAGCTGGCATTTGAGACCATTCTGTAACTTAGGCAGTTAGGCATATATTTTCTCATGTCTAATTGTAAGAAATGTGTGCTTAGGCTTGGCTTTTAAGAATACTCTGTTTTACCGAAAGTACTTGAAAAGTGCAACATGACAAATCCATACATTACACATTACAACATTGAAATATGTTGAGCAAAAAGAGTGTGAATATTTTCCTCCTTCTACATAGAAGCCTAAGAAGGCAGAGCTTATTGGGTCACTTGGAAATGATGGGACCCCAGGATAGAAAAGCAAGGTTGTTCTTGTCAAAGTATTCCTTTCAGTCAGTCCCAATGTCCCAATGGGTGAGTGGGTAGGGGATGTTCACTTTCCTCCTCCTACTGAATTTCAGGGACAGCCCATGTGACCCATTCTCTGTGGTGATGGGGACCTGTTTATGAACATTTTAGGAACACGAGGTAAAGACTGGCCCGGCCTGTGTTCACTTGAGTTGTTTCTGCCATTTATTTGGCACATCACTTACTAAGCCATTAGCCAAACATTCTCAATCTCCATTTCACCAATGATGGACTACCGCAATGTTTGCTGGGTGTGGAACTTTTCATGGTGCCCACCTGAGTACTGATTTGTTTCTCGATCCATATTTATCAATACACTGATTGCACTTCCGACATTAGTCACATAGAACACATGTCTCTGACGGTGAGATTTGTTGATGATAGTGATTGACAAATGAAAGTAAAGGAACACTTTGTCTGCTTTAAACCTATGGACAACTGCTGGAAAAGGCCTAACTGAACTGTTTATTAATGTCCTGAATTAATATAAAATAATTCTTGAATACTGCTGTTGCCAAGCATATGACAGTGGCGCAAACATGAAAGGAAAGAACAGTGACGTTCAGGCTAAGATGCTTGATCTTAATCCAAGAGCATGTTTCTGTGCCTTGCATCTGCTATTCCCTCAATCTGTTTTTTTCTGATGCAGCATTGTCATCTTCGGATTCAGTAACTCTCTTTGGAATACTACAAAGGATATACACTCTGTTTTCAGTATCTATTATTGGTTGGAAAGTCCTCACAAAGAATGCTAGGAATCTCACTGTAAAGCCGCTAAGCGACACCCATTGAGAGAGTCGCATTGACAGCATGAAAGCAGTAGGGTTCCAAGTGACTGACACCTTTGGTGCACTTATGGAAATAGCACAGTTAAGCAAAGCAGATGCTGGAGTGAGACATGAGGCCCAGATTCTGGCTAACCAGATAACTGAATTCAAATTGCTGGTCAAGATAAGTTACATTTTGAGCACATAATACATGTAACATTCTAAAATTAGAGGATCTAATGTATTTATTTTCTATTGCATTTGTATTTCCATCTAGTTCTTTATTGAGTGCCTGATTTACAACATTTGTAACATACCATTTTTGAGGGTTGTCATTTTTGGAGGTGGGGGCACCAACAATGCTTCCCGCCCTGGGGTGCATCTGGTGTAAGAACGGCCCTACATATAAGCATTGAGACAATACATATTAAAACATAATATAAATAGCTCTGCTAACATAAAAAACCAAAGAGGTAATAGAAGCCTTTACCTTAGTGGGGAAGGGCATAGCAGCTACTGCTGCTCGCTATCACTGAAAGCTCACAGATATCAAGTCAAACCAAATATTACAGCGCCCCCGCCAAGCCCCTTTGCTTTCATCACAAGTGGCTTAAACCAGTTTCTCTGTGGTTATCATGAAGGGGACCGAGGAACAAAGAATGAATTGGTGTCTCCACTGACCTTGTTACGTAGAGACACATCCAATCGCAGGAGTCTACCCCCAGACATCACCCAACGGTTGAGTTAAGAAGGAGCAGGTCCATATTAATTTCATGAATACAAAGCCTATGTAAGGATTTGGCATGTGCTTCAAGTGCAGTTCCCAATATCTTCCTGGTTTCAGGGAAAAGTGAAGATCATTTTAGGTGTCAAGAAGGTTGTCTTTGTCACAGCTTTCTCCTGATGTTCCCAAATGTTACTTCTAGGTAAATGAAACATGAACAAACAAGTCTTGCCTGTTGTAAAGAAAGTAAAATATGTAGGCTTTCAATTAAGTACAACCCAGTCGCTAAAAGATTTGACTTTAGAATTGGAGAGTAAAATAATACAGTACATAAGTCAACTGAAATAATTACTGAAGTCGCGCTGCAGATTTTTGCTCCTACTCCTGTTACAAGTTCATAAAGGGAAAGTGATCCTGGCAATCCTGTATGGTATGGAAATCAAACCTTGTGCCTTTAAATTTAATTGGGCTCCCCTAATAGGGCGAGTGTGGAAAAAGACTCTGTCTCTACCTATGTCTCTACATATAGTCCGCAAATTAACAAGGGGGGTCCTGGGAGTCTCTCTGCCAGACATTAGTCCTGGTTACGAGAGACTTACCCAGAGTCTTTAGCTCACTATCTTTCACAGAGAAGAAATATCCCAAACATATCAGTCTTTGTCCTGCCCTGGGGCAGTCCAGCACCGAAATGCTAGGCAATTCTCCTCTGAACAAGAGTACCAACAGAAACCCCAGACACGTGTTTCGGTCTGGTTGGACCTCATCAGTAGGGTGGATCTGTGCCTCTCTAAGAATAGTGAGCAAGGGGTCCACGTCTGGATTCCCCTAGTAACTTAGGGTGAGACCCAAAGTTACTTGAATATGCAAATTAACAAGGGGGGTCCTGGGAGTCTCTCTGCCAGACATTAGTCCTGGTTACGAGAGACTTACCCAGAGTCTTTAGCTCACTATCTTTCACAATAGGGCGAGTGTGGAAAAAGACTCTGTCTCTACCTATGTCTCTACATATAGTCCGACTAAGAATGGTGATATTTGATTAAACATTGAGATGGTTCGAGATTAGGTTTGCCAACTTTGTGACCACCAATGTCATGATAGATTTTCTATCAGAAGTAGGTGCTCTGGAAGTTTTTCCAAAATACATTATAAGTGACAATGGGGTGCAATTCACCTTGTTTGAGATGGAAAGATTCTTGGAAGCACACGGAATGAAGAATGCGAGAGAACGTCTGTGTATCACCCGCAAGGGAATGGATTAGTAGAAAGGATGAATTGGATAATTAAAGGGAATCTGCAGTTGGCATTAGCAACAGGGTTACCATGGGAGTGGTTCTTGTGGGAAATGATTGTGGCATACAGGGATACACCTCACCCAGCTACAGGCTACACACCCTTTTCAATGATGAGGAGGAGAGAGATGAAGTCTTATTTTAACCCTCTTGGATGGGAGCGTGAGGGGAATTCAAATTGGATGAGGATTCTATTGACAGGGTAGGCAAATATCAAACAAAGTACAAGGGAAGGTATGATGAAAACATAGGTCATGGGACAGGACACCATGTGTATGTTGGAGATTTAGTGAGGATTAAGAAACCTTTTTGTGTGAGTAAAGAGGAGTCAGTGTATTTTGGTCAAGGAAGATGGTGTGCAGTGAGTCACATTTCGTGGTATTAGATGGTTGGAGGTAGAATAGATAGAGAGAGGTCAAATGCAATGAGGGTATATGAATTGCCAGAAGTCGAGACAAGCCAGACAATAGGAGAGAAGAGAGGGATGGTCAGAGGGAAGGGAGGATAAATGATGGAAGTGGTAGGGGCACGAGTGGAAGTAGTATAGCATGAGTTGTCAGAATGTGGTAGTGGTGAAATGAGTGGTGAGTGGAAATCGACGCAGTGGGAGATCTTGGACTGTTCCCAGGAGACTGGGAGAATATGTTATGGACTAGTGCAAGAAATGCAAAAACATCAGAATGGAAGTGACCTATGATATGTTGGGTAGAACAAAAGTTGTACAAGTTGAGAGTGGTGAGTTAGCCAAATGTTATAAAGGAAAATGTTGCAGTTTATAAACTTTCATAATGTCATCACGCACTGAGGTTTTCGTAGCCTGGGAATTTCACAGATTAGGAACTACACATTTTTTGATTTCGCTTAAACACAGCTTCATTGTATGCAGAGTGGAAAGACGTTCTTTGTTTGATGAGCCCCATCCCACATAGTCTTCTTCATTGCAAAGTTGAATCAGCACAGCGTAGAAGAGTGGGGAAGTGCAGTCTGTGCAGTCTGTGCACGCCTGCTCGCCTGCTCGCTTGCCGTGATCTGTGATACCTTTAAAGGTAAAAGACATTTTCTTTGTTTTCCCCCACACTGTGTAGCGCAAAGCGGAAGGCTGATACTATTCTAAGCTCAACGGTAGTGTTCACCGGACCCGCCTGTCTTCATTTCATTTCATTGCATCGTTACCGTACTTGCGAGTAACTTTGGTGTGTTTCACTCGAGCAGAAGTATTGATTGGATTGGAGTCCCCAGTCAATGGCATACATATTAGTTTCTGACATCTGTGATATCATACTGATACTATACTAGAGATCATAAATCACTGCCAGCGGGTAGTTTCGCTTGTGTAATACTTTGTCCCCTTGCCTCCCTGTAAACGGATTGTAAAGCTTTTTAACTTGAAATTCGGCACATCTGGGATGAGTGCCTTGGGAATTATATTGATATCGTGAACCATTAAAGGTGCATTCTGGGAATTGTATGCTCCACCTTTTTGCGGCAACTATGGGCCTAGGGCCTTTGACCTGCATTAATCATTGTAAGATCTAAGTACTACAGTGGAACCAGTAACTCTTTCGTATTGCATTGACTCTTTATCCATCAAGGGTGCATTATGGGAACTGTGTGCTCTACTTCTTTGCGGAAACTGTGGGCCTAGCGCCTTTGAGCTGCATTGATCATCGCAAGAACTAAAGCTCCATATTGGAACCAGCACCTTTTGTATTGCATTGCTTTTTATTTACCAATGGTGCATTCTGGGAATTGTGTGCTCTATATCTTTGCAGCAACTGAGGGCCTAGGGCTTTTGAGCTGCATTGATCATTGTAAGATCTAAGTACTACAGTGGAACCACTATTGTTTGTTGTGTTGACTCTTTGAACAATCAAACATGGATTCTGAGAAATGCGTGCTCTATTTTGTCTGCGGTGACTGTGGGCCTAGGGCCTTTGAACTGCATTGACTTTTGAAAGTAGAAAAGTTGTGTTTGTTCTACATCGTAGCAACCTTAGAGTTGTCTAACTATGTGCATTCTGAGAATTGTATGCTCCACTTGACTGCTTTCACTGCGGGCCTAGGTCCTTTGAACCGCATTGTCTATTGAAAGTACTAAAGTTGTGCTTTTTCAACATTATAGAAATCCTAAATTGTGACTATATCTTTGCGGCGAGTGTGGGCCGAGGGCGATTATGCCGCAATAACTTCTGGATTCAGTGAAATACACCTTGTACAATTTGTATCAAAGTGAATTTCTAATTAGATCTGTATCTGCAGTACGGTAACTGTTAAAACTGCAGGCGCTTTGCCTTTAAGCCGTACCAGTCTGTTTAAAATGCTTGGAAAGAAATGTTGTTGTGCATTTTAGATTTAGAAGTGCACGCAGAGGTTTTTATGTCTTTTTTGTTTTGAGAGAACCTGAATTGTTTGTGTTAAATCATTGTGAGATTTTGGCCTGATTCCATCCAAGAAATTGATTTAATGTGAATAGAGTGGAATTGAAAGTTGATACTGCCTTTGTTTTAGGAACATTGCCCTTAAAAATAATAAGGCCTATGTTTCCTTTGTTATATTCCTTTTGCATTTTATAGTTGGAGTTTTACGTGCACCTCATTTTGGGTATATGGGAGTCTTATCACTCAATTGATCAGGTGTGATATATTCTCTGCTTAAGTACATATTCATTTACGTGTGTTGCTATTTAAAAGGGTACTGAGATTGGGAGCGGATATGGGAACACATAACTATTCTTTGAAAACAAATATGCCAAGTAATTTAAATATGCCCAAAACAGGAGTTCAAAGTGGAAGTAGCGCCCGAAGAAAAATATCACTGAAAGTAATTGTCTTGACACCGATTACTAAGTGTACATCTCTCAATTCTGACATGCAAAACTTTTGTTCTGTTCGTCAGGAAGATGAATCAGAGGCGCGAGCACAAACAGCCTCCGTGATTAGGGAGTGTGTTAAAGATTACCAGAAAAATGTTCAAAGTGAGAATACTGCTATATATAAAGATGCCCAGCAGACTACCACTCCTTCTTTTAACAACCAGATCAAACCTAAATCTTCAATGATCATTTCTGATCAGACAATCTTGGGTGCATCTAATTCACTCTCACCGGCAGTACCGATTGTAGTAGATCCAGCTACACCGAACATACATCATATAACTTCTGATATATCAATACATGCGAGCCTTGGTGAAATATCTCTTAATATGAATCAATCCTCATGACCAAATTATTATGGTAGATGTTCTATGGATTCTAGTATTCATTCAATATCTTATTCTAAGCCTACACCGCGTAAACACATCTTGTCACAAGCAGGAACAGCCCCAACTCACACAAATACCAGTTCTATGGTGAAGATAACACGGACAGCAGTAAACACCACAATTCTGAGTGTGTTTAAATTATTTGAATCTCTTGATAGTAAAATATCACACTAATCTGCTCAAATTCAGACAATAGCAGATTGGATTATGAGGGAAGGATTGAATAATAAATCAGATTCCATCTCTAGCACTCAATCCAATAAATGTCCAACTGCTTTGTGCTCTCCTGTACAGATAATAGCTGTAGAGAGAACAGATCACTGATCAGGACTACCTCAATTCGATCATGTAATTGGACCTATAGGTGATCAAATCCAAAATGACGTAGTGGTAAACATAGACAAATCTTGGACAAGTGTGGACCCAAATACCACAGTGCAACAGATTGATATTGAATTGAATCCCTTTGAGATATTTGAGGAAAAGGGATCAAACATTAAAAATCAAAATCCGGTAAAATCTAAATTGCAGAATCATGACTCTAAAATAAAATCAAAAAATATGCAAGCCCAGAAATCCACTAGTGTAAAGAGTGCAACACCATGTATTTGTGCGGTCTGTAAGGTGCTAAGGAGTCCTTTAAAAGAATCGGGTATTAGAGTCATGGTAAAAGAAACAGTAAACTCAATCCCACCATTGAACACTCATAGTGAACCTCCTTTAGCGCATAAACCTTTAGATGATTTAATTACGGTAATAGAACAAGATTACCCTAGACATCCATCAAATTCAGAACCATTACATCCAAAAAAGCCTGATCTAATATTGGAAAAAGAAAGATCTATCTGAAATAAGGAAAGCAGAAGATGCCTACTTGAGAGAACGTCAACCTAATCAAATTTCGGGTTTAAACATGGAAGGAGCTCTAAAAGTAGCTGAATTGACAACATTACCTATTGGTAAGGATATACAACAGAAATCTGTAAATTGACAAGAGGACAATGTTATGTCTGAAACAAAGTGGACTGATATTGTTTCAGCTAGTAAATCTAACATAAATCCACGACCAAATGGAAATTCAGAAAAAACACATAATAGGACTCAAGAAGTGATGCACGCTATACCTAACATCAAAGATAAAACCAGCGTCAGAGCCATGCATTAATAATGAAGTGCTGTGACTTACCAAATAATAAATATCATCTATGTAGGACTAGCATCCTGAACATCTTTGCTGAGGTATCATCACTAGAAGATGTTACCATGGTGGACATAGAGCAAGTTGAATTTTTGAACAATGTGGATCTGTCCATAGTTAGACTTTGGATTCCATCTGGGTTAGTTATGAATGTAGATTGGGGGGCGACGATGGACCTATTTAGAGTAGGATTCATCATAGCTCAAAATCCGGAAGAGAAGATCACGCCCACCACGAATGAGCAAAATAATCAAATAAAATCAAGCTGCTCAACATGTGATCATCTTAACACTCATCATCAAACCTCACACCAAAATAGAAGAGCATAACCATCAGTAGAAAATCATAAAAAACAATACGTTGGCAAGTTGGAACACTCGCGGTCATTCTCATTTACAAAATGGCAGTGAAAATAGAATAGATCAATTTGATATCATTGCGCTCCAGGAAACCTGGCTCATGGTCACCCCAATTTGGGATGACCATGACATAATTTTATCGCCAGCCAAGGCATCTCCTAGAGGCAGACCAACTTCTGGCTTACTGGTAGCAGTAAAGAAAAGTGCTGGATTGCCCAGTGAGTCATGGGCATCTCCGAACATCTACATGCAATTGGTTCAAATAAAGATCTTAAATAAAAAAATTGCCCTAGTAAATTTATATAGAAATCCGGCTGGCATAAATGACGATGCATTTTATAAAGCATTGATAGCCTTGCTTGATACCTTCTCTATGACCACCAGTGTTTCCACTACCATAATTATGGGTGACTTGAATCTAGACTGTATTAACCCTGGTGCCAGAGCGAGAAATGGAGAGGTCCCTAGATAGGAGGCCTTCATGAGTGATTGAAATTTTAGAATGATCAATGGGTCCCTCCCGTGTGATGTGCCACCAAAAACCCATGGAAGAGAGGGAACTCTCATAGCATCATGGATTGTATTTACGTGGAAGAACATCTATTTACGTTAATAGACACATTTGAAATGATATATCAACCAAATAGTGATCATCACATGCTCACCATGGATTGGTCATGGCACCTGGGACAAAATGTGGTGCAGTCTGAAAATTATAGACACTCATTGATTGTGAATAATGCCAAAACACTCCTTCGTTGGTGTGAGGATAATCTTAAAGTCTTAAATTATAAGCTCCGACAACAGAATGCAAATAAAGGTGTGGAAGAGTACACCAAAATGTTGAATGATGATCATTGATGTCAGATCACCCTAACACCTTTTACCATAAACATTGCTTCGAAAAGGAGCTCAAAGCCAGAAAGGCGGAATGGCGTAAAGAGAAAAGGAACATAATGAATCTTCCAATGATAGAGAGATCTAGGGCCTTAAAATTGGCCAAGTGCCGCCATCAAAATTGGACAAAAGGTTGTCATGCATGGTGCTATCAGCATGATAATGAGAACTTGCTTAGATCCATGCACAATAAGAACTCAGCGTAAACTAGGAAACTCCTGAAAGACACACAATGTAATATACAAGCGAGGAGCCAAGTAAATGGCGTATCTGAACAACAATGGTTACAACATTACACCAAGCTATATGCAGATCCAGCATACGATGAGTTGATTCTCTCTCATAAACAACATAATGCTTGGAACTTGCACTTCACTAAAGAAACCATTGAGTACATAATCCAACAACTGAGTGGTTCTAGGGCTATGGGGCCAGATGGTCTGAGTAACTTTATGTTTAAAGCAGACTCGACTAATTGGGCACGTATTTTGCATAATCTTTTTCAAAATATAATGACAGAACAAGCACTTCCGCTATCATGGTGTAAATCCTTGATGGTTCCTATTTTCAAGAAAGATAATCGTTCTTCTCCCACAAACTACAGACCAATAGCCCTGCTGTCTGCGCCGGGAAAGGTTTTTGCCCGCATTGTCCTATGAGATCAAAATGCATGGACTGAAACGCACCAGCAGAGAGACCCCAATCAAACAGGGTTTGTAGCCGGATTGGGAACTGGAATAAATCTTCTATGTCTCAACGCAATAAAAGACCATGCCCTGATGACAAAGCAACTGATTTATTTTTCATTTATTGACCTACACGCTGCTTTTGACTCTGTGTCCCGAGTTCTATTAATATCGAAACTAAAGAAAGCAAACTGCCCGACAACCTTGTGTGATATTATTCAGGCTTTTCATTCTAATACCTCTGTCCAAATAAGGCTTACTACAGAGGGTCTGCTTTCTGCTTCAGTGCACACAGCAAGAGGGCTGAAGCAAGGGTGTATCCCTGCTTCGGCCCTCTTCAATTTTTTTGTGCATGAAGCAGGAGAGGAATTCAGGCTCATTTATTCTGATTCACCTAAATTGAACACCGTTACAATTCAAGCCCTATTTTACGCTGATGATCTGGTGTTGATCTCAAAGACCCCAATAGAGCTCCAGAAACTTTTGAATTGTCTAGCCAAATTCATTGAAAGGAACCAGTTAGTGAGCAACTTAAAGAAGACCCAGACACTTGCATGCACGGCCCGCAATCTCAAACACGGGAAAATGGCAAGGAGGATTGCTAATGTTTGTCTTGATGTGGTGTTATATTATACCTATTTGGGAATGATCTTCGATCGAGAGGTTCATCATAAGAGTCATCTCTTAAATTTAGATCGTAAACTTGCAACAGCCATATCCCAGACTAAAATCATCTTATATAGATATGGAAATTCTCACTGAAGCCCAAAATCATGTTTTATAAACAAAAAGTTACTCCAACTCTGCTTTATGGAATGGATGCAAGACCAGTTGTTCCAAAAACTGTTTTTAACAGATTAGAAGGTACATTTTGGAGGCAGGTGCCTCAATTGCCACAATGCATCCCTGTAGCTCTATTGCGACGTGAATTGGGCCTTGTCTCCTTGAATGCTATATATCAGTGGAAATTATGCGCTCTATGTAGAAAATGTTTGATTGGAACTCAATCGAACACAATATTGAAAACCTTATCTGATTACATCTTCCTTTCAAATCATGTGTTCCCTAAATCGTGGACAACCACCATTTATAAAGTCCTGGCCAATTCAAATGTTTCTATTGAAACTCCCTTACTCAATCCAGATAGAGCTAAAATGAAATTCTATCTAAAAGATTGGATTGAAACGAGAAGAAGCTGCCTGACCTATAAAAGTTTTGGTAATAGTTTGTTTGAGATTTAAAAAAAAATGGCAACAGTTAGCCATATCTGAACATATCACCCACCTCTATTATCAAATCAGCAGTTTTTGGATTCAGATTGAACATTTGGCCAACCTGGGATTTGCTAGCAAATCGAAGATTAATACCACTACATAATAACATCTGTCGATTCTGTAATGATGTAGAGCACAAGGAAACGTTGAAACATTTAATACTGGATTGTTTTGCATTGGTAGCAATAAGACAAAAACTATTTTGGCAAACATTATGTGACTCTAGGGACATTGTGTCCAGTTGATCGTTGGAAGCTATTGTTCTCAACTACAGAAATGAGTATAAGAATAGCCACAATTGAATTTTTAGCATCATTGAAACTGCATGAATAAGATTGTAATCAAATACATAGATATAACCGCTCATATTTTTTGAAGAAAATTGAATTTTTAATTATGTTGCATTATTATCCTTTTCCTTTATTAGAAATGTATTAGTGAATGACAATTTGAGTTGTATCTCTTTTTAACATTGAATGTGAACGATTATGAGTTGGTTAATAATATGTAAATAGGTATGTTAAATGTTTAAATTACTGAAATTTGAAATTTCTATTGTCAAATTCATTTCCTCTTATATTATCAAATGTATTTTATTATTGTTGTTAAATTGATATATCAGCTAATTCAATAAAATAATAATAATAATAATAATAATAATAATAATAATAATAATAATAATAATAATAATAATATCATCAAGTTGCAAATGTTATATTATTTTTAAAGTTGTTGCTTATGAAATGACATAATGCCATCAAGTTCCAAATGTTTTATTATTGAAGAGTTACTGAAGCTAACACAAGTTTCATGTTATTGAATTGTGTTACTATGTTCGAAAGGGCATATGTAGTAATATGGAACTTTGGTGCTTACCAAAGTTCCAAGTGAGGTTGGAGGGTTCCAGAAGCTGAGGAGCGAATGGATGGTTGAGTAACATGGAGACGAGCCAGTGTGGGGCTCTACGCATGTATCGCAAATAAGATAATGTACCTCACTGAGCCTCCACACTCTTCATGACAGTGAATTAAACCAAGTGGCCTATTTAACAGGCCAGGGGCTTGACCCTGTCAGGGGGGCGGACAGGGACCCCTCCCAACCTGGGGTAGGTGGCCTACTCGGGCTAATGCCAGAGCCAATCCTACCCCAGGCTGGGTGAGGGAGTTGAGCTGGACCCAACTCCTGGACCCCTTTCATGTGCATTGATTGTTGACTTGGGTACCACTGTCAATCACCCAATGGCGTGCATCCTCAATTCTAGCCCGATTTCTCTTTATTGTCTTACAGGAGTAGTGAACCCACAATTAAGTGCAGTAACAGATCCAAGAGCAGACCGTGGAAGAAGGACGATGGCCAAGAGACTAACTCTGACACTCATTATCTGAATACTATGCCAAGTTTTTCACACCCTTCTCCAGCAAAACGGATCCGCTATGTTTGATCTAGAAGAGGATGACTTCCAGTTAAAACAAAGACACGCAGGTCGCGTTTGATGCAGTGAAACGTGATATGGAACATGGCCCATGCCTCAGGCCTTTTGACACAAAACTCTTCTCCTACATAGCAAGTGCCTTATGGATAGGATCAGACTGGGGCATAACATTGGATCAGACACCAGTCACAAATGGCGATTCATTTTGAGATGGACTGTTAGGGAAGTGCTCGAGGGGGAGATATTATGTTGAAAATTGTGCATTTTAAAGAATATTTGTTTGTTGCACAGTGTAGTAACTCATATAACTGGCCTATTTTGGTAAAAAAATAACTGGCCCACACTTACATTTTAGGCCTGCACTTCAAGCATTGCCCTATAGGCCAGCCCGAGCCTGCTTATGGAATAAGAGCCACGCTAATACTTCCTTTTGTTGCGAGACAACTGAGGCATTTAAATCAAGATCACTGTCCTGTCCCAATCTTTGACGCATTACTTTGTCATTGAAAAAGAGATGCTTGCATGTGCCTGGGAAGTGACTCATTTTAGACCCTACATATATGGAGCCAGAAATTGTGCATTCTTACCTATCATAAACAATGTGTCCAATTGTTCAGTTCCAGAGACACCAAGATGTGCACACCAGGGCTGTCAAGACATGAAGCCAAGTTGCAGCAATTTCCCTTTGCGAAAACTCGTATTCCCGGAAAGCAGAACTGTCCAGCAGTTTTCACCAGCCAAGCAAAATGGGGAAGAAGACATTATTACCACATGAGCAAACTGTTGTCGCCGAAGTGGGCAACACCTTGTCAGCAGAATCAAGTGGCCTACAAAAGTATGAATGAGTGAAGAACATGTCATCCGATGTCGCAATGATAAAGCCGAAAGAATATGCAACAAAAGGCTGGCCTCCTAAAGGCTGTTTGCCAATGGTATCGCAACCATACAGGAAAGTTGCAGACATCTTTGATTTAAAGGATTGTCTGTTCAGAAATTACAAAGTCATCCCTCCACAAAGGTCAAGACAGGCTATATTGGGGGCATCACACAAAGGACCCTACGACATCTAGATGCAGCAAATGTGTATCCGGACAGTATTGTCCAATTTGACCTAATGCCAATTTGACCTACTCCCATTTGGCTGCATCTTTTTGACCTAATTCGGTAGGTCAAATGGTACACTTTAATAAAAAAATAGTTGTCAGTCTGGTAAGGGAATAGGTTGAGGTGGGGGAAAACGGGGTGAGGACGGGGGTGTCCCCCCGATTTAGGAGGTTGCAGGGGTCTCCCTCTGCAGTAGGTCAAAAAGAATTAGGTCAAAATAATTAGGCCAAATGTGTTTTTTAGGTCAAACAACCCATAGCCTATCAGACCAGGGCACATGGCCTACAAGGTATTCCCAGAGGTTACCTAAGGGCAGAGAAATAAGGGAGCGTCAGCGCCTGGTACAATCTTCCATGCTTAGGCAGTCACAGCCAGTACCTAGGCATCATATCTCCTGCTGTAGATGTGTACTCTTGGACAAACTGGCATATAGTCAATGCCAAAGAGCAATCCCCCAGGAGGGAGCCCGGAGATGCAATCTCAACCGAGAGGTGGGAGCCAAAGGGTAAAGTGGAAAATAACAGAAATCTGGTAGTCTGGCGGAGCCACCGCTGGAACTCTCCCCCTGGCTCGTCAACACTTACTTTGCTCAGCTGGCACTCCAAACGTCCTCCTTCCCTGTCAACTTCCAGTGCTACGCAGATGACACACAATTCTAACTTCAAACTTCCTGCTGACCCTCTTGCATCTTCCATCATCCGTGATTGCCTATCTGCCTTCCAGTCCTGGTGTACTTCCAACGATCTCTGCCTCAATGCTAGCACGACTGAGATCATTCCCATTGGGACCCCTGCTCCCTCCTCCTTCCGCTCACTCTGGCCTTCCTCTATGGGCTCTCCTCCTGCCCCTTCATCTGAAGCCAGAAACCTTGGCATCATCTTCGTCTCCTCTCCCTCCTTACTCCCTCACAATCAGGACATTTTCAAGAAGTCCCACTTTCAACTCGTCCTTCTCGAAGGAATTCTCCCTTTTCTCACTTTCCCCCAGAAGCTCAATGTTACCCAAGTCCTGGTTCTCTCTAGGCTTGACTAGTGCAATACCCTTCTCCTGAATCTACCTTCTTCCAGTTTACAACCCCTCAAGCTAATCTAGAATAGGGCAGTGAGACTTATCCTTGGCCTTAAACCCAGGGACTGCATCTCTCCTGCCCTAAAAACTCTTCACTGGCTCCCGGTTGTGGCACAGATTGAATACAAATCCCCCTGCATCATTCACAAGGCTGTCTGGGGCCTGGGATCACGGTATCTGCAACGTTTTCTTACTAAATTCTCTCCCTCTAGACCTCTATGGTCCTCTGGCACCAACTCTCTGTGTGTAATGTGTTTCGCTAAACAGATGGCCGGTGGCCGATCTCTATACTCAGCTGGCACCCTCTTATGGAACAGCCTCCCCCTTCCTCTACGTCTTGAGCAGGACTTCATCAAATTCCAGAATCTCCTCAAGACTTTCCTCTTCGCCTCCTCCTTGCCTTCTTGCGTCCTCTACTAATCTCACAGTCGCTGTGATTGGTGACCAGAGCCCTTATGTATCCTTCGGGATCCTGGCCTCCCACACGCCCAATCGCCCCAGCCTCTGCCTTCCTCACAGCACTTGCCTCGGCACCCACCGTCCACCATCATGTAGGCTAGCAGGTTATATACGAATTGTTCGAATGTCAATTGTTCGAATCACAATTGCCCTTCTGCACAATTGACCGAATTTAAATGGTAAATGGGAAACCCCCCGCAGCCCCCCACCCAATCCAACCCCCACCCCAACCCCCCTCCCAATCCCCTTATATTATTATTACCCCAGCCCATAATATATATTAAAATGACCATACGGTCAATTGTGCAGAAGGTCAATTAGGACCCCTATTATTCGAACAATTGTGTCATTCGAACAATTGTAAACGAACAATTCGGGTAATACCGGCTAGCCACTTTCTACCCAATGCGACTCCAGGCCGCACAACACTTACCACATGATGCACTTCATCTGCTGCTCACGCACGAGCACGGACATTCCAGCACTTACCCCCACCCCCTCTTCTCGCTGCACTTGCACGTTCTAAATACTCACAAGGCATCGTAGGTTTGTCTTTATCTTTCACTGTATTCATTGTTTTCAATCCCATGTTCCGTCCCTGTTGCCCTGTGGGCGCATTTTGAAACAAAATTGACTTACTGTATAAGCGCCTAACAAATGCACAATAAATAAATAAAAACGATGTGCGAACCAAACTTTAGGTACATTATACATGGTCTCTTGTTGTCAGGAAGGTCGGTAATCTCCTCTTCTTCCTGTGACACCCCAGACTCCCCTTCCTCCCCTTCCTCCTCACCTTGAAGTCTCCGGCGTTGAGTTAGCGTAGGATTGTCCTTTGTTCGAGCCTTCACTCCTTTTTTTTGTAGATAGGGACGACCAAGGTAGGACGCCACAGTGACACCCTTTGGGTGATCTGTGGCAACCCTCCTCGGTCGCTGTTCAATGGGGAAAAAGCCAATGGCACAAAAAACCCCGGAAGCTTAGGATCTTCAAACGTAGTGAGGTAGTAGTTACACACTCCGGAGGCAGCAGTAGAAGGAGAGGAATCTGAAGAACACGGTCCGGCTATAGAGGAAATTCCAGGAAGAATCGGGTATGATACCAGATCAATGTAAGTTCCCGAAACATTAGACCGTAGAGGGCTAGGCGAGGCAATCCACTTGGCAAGCTGAGGTCGGTACATGGGATATCAACAGGAAGTAATTCCGATACTGGATAAGCAGGTAAGGGCTGGACGAGGCAATCCACAAGGCAGGCTGAGGTCGGTACACAGGGATATCACAGATAGAACAGAGGAGGGCAAAAAGGAGGTCCAAGAGTGGTGATTCCTTACAGGAAGAAGACAAGAATAGACGGAAAAAACAGAATAGAGAGAAAAGCTCAAGACGGAAGGGAGGAAGGATACTAGATGGGAACGGAACAGACAAGGGAGGAGGGATAAGAGGACGAGGAGAATAAACGAGATAAAGGCACGGAGCGAAAGAACGGGAGGAGGAAAAGAAACGAAGGATCACAGAGGGAAAAAGGGAAACTATACAAAAAAATACAGCGGCGCAGGAACAGGACGAAAACACTGTACGTTGCAACGCACCTGACCCCGGAAGTGAAAGGATTAAATACCGGTGTCAGGAACGTCGCAACGACAACTAGACCTGCACAGCACGCAAAAAAAAAAACACGTGATGGACCCCGCTATGGCGGGCGCAGCTTCCACTTCTTCCAAAGCCGCCAGGTTCCCTGAGGCGTGACACTTGTGTATCCACTCTGAGATGTGTCCCACTGATTCCACAATGGCCATCCCAAACACCCAGTCACTGACAAGTAGGTAAGCGTGATACACCCTATAGGTCAGGGACAAAAAGTCATTCCTAACAGCTGAGGGTCACAAGCACCTCAGGATCCAATAGCCTGTCAGCAGTAACAGTACATGTATGCATCTGATCAAACAACCAAACAGTATAAGGAGTAGGAAGAAACCTATGAAAGAAATCTCATACTACTTCATATTTCCAGCATCATCCTCACTGGAGTACAGCAACATAATACCAGAAATGTCGTTTTCTAGCGAATATGTGCATGTCTCCTGCCTCAGCGCATGCCCTGATTCTAGATGCTCAGCCATAGCAAGGCAGGGGGCTTGGTGTGATGTGCAGATCAACATCAAGGGAGCTGTTCATCGTTCAGTGCACAGCTTTTAACATAGAAAGGAGCCAACACAGGCGATCTGAAACCCCACATTGAACAGCCAAGACTCTCCTCTCAGAGTCAGGGGGCCCCACTACCTCGCAAGGTGTGTGAACAATGGCGAAAACCTAAAAGGTTCTGATGTGGCCAGTGTGCAAACAGCAATGCACTCGGCATGCTAATGGGCTCAGCACGTAAGCACGAGCGCTATCTCCCATTGGAGACATGAGTGATGTATAACGTCTGAACATAACCCCCATACTGTCAGCCTGTGGCAAATACCCACCTGGAGTGGAAGGGATTCTAGGATGGGGAGCTAACTACAATTTGACAGCGAAGCCCAGGTACATTAGGCATGGAGGAAGTGAGCCCTTTGCATGTGCCAATCTCCCATCTAACGAAATACTTGAAGACACTCACTGTTATGTGTCACAGATGGCCTCAAGATTTCCAAGGCTAAATTAGGTCGTTTCAAGAATGTATTTTTAAGTTTCTCAATTTTGCTAATGATGGATTGAAGAAAGGCCAGGCTAAGGGGAGTCCCTGGTATACACTATCCCTCCACCCTAGCCTAGGCTCCCCTACTCCCCTTTTGGTCGTGCGTCCAGACAAGCGACAGGTAACTCCTACTGTCTATTTCTAGCTAACATGCTGATGAGGGCCTAACGACTGTAGCCTTCTCTATCTTACTACCTCTGGATTACTAAAGGCAATTTGCCCTGATGATTCCCCAATGCAAATGTTGTTTATGTTGTGTTTATGTTGTGCCTTCCCACTTTCTCTTTCTTTTGCGCTCTCTTTCAGTCTCCTTTTCTGTCCTTTCACTATCCAGTCCCTCTCTTTCCCAACTACTATTGCCACCTCCCATTTCCTTCTCTCCTATCTCCGTTCTTTGTCCTTTTCTCTCACCTCTTCCCTCTCTCTCTCACCACTCCCCTATCTCTCTCTCTTTCTGCCTCCAACTCCTACCTCCTATTCCCCCCTTCTTTTTCTCTTTTACCCCCTCCTACTCCATCCTCCTATTTTGACCTTCTCTTTCACTCTTCTCCCTCTGGACTTTTTCACTATTTCCGTAATCCCTCATTCTTTCTCCTATCTCTACTCTCTTATGTCTCTCCAAAGTTTCTCCCCTCCTTGCTGCCCCTCTCCACCTACTGCTCCCTCCAATTCTCCAACCTCCCCATTTGCACCTGTCTCCTCTCTGTCGCCCTCACTACCACTCTGACTTACAATGACTTTCTCTCTCTCACCTTCTAACAACCCTCTACTCTCACTCTCCCTTTTCTCCCCATTATAATTCGTTCCACCACTCACTCTCACGACTACGACTCCACTCTGTCCCGCTTAGTTCCACTTTATCTCACACATAATACCTCAACTGCACTCTTTTCTACACTCTCCAACAAGTCCTCAGCACTCCACATCGGGCCTCTGCTTAGTCTCCTGGTCGACCACCACTCCTCCTGAACTGACCTGAACACCCTTCCTTCATTCTTTAGAGTGTGGGATTTTTATGCCCTGTCCTTCCTCCATGACCGCTTCCTCCCTCACCCTAATGGTCCCTGGTTGCACCTGACTTCTTGGGTCAATCTCGTTCTTACTTTTCCCTGCAGGCCAGGTTACAATTGGAAGTACTTTCAAGAACCTCTCTTCGCCATGCCCCTTTTCTGCTCATATGCATTCATATGCCTGGATCATGTTTGCAGTGGCTGTTGGGTCGTCTTCCTGCCACCCTGGGAAAACGGTGTCATTGCCGGTAGTTTGAATGTGACCGGATAAGAGAGACCCACGTTTGATAAACTGCATTCTTGCGTTGGGAGTCCTACAAGAAGAAAGAGAGAACTGCGACGGAATACGAGGCTGGAAGGTATGGCCCAACAGATAGTGGTTCCAAGGTTATAGGTATGCCGGGCGCACTCAGGGGGCTCAGGGACTGGGGTCCTCCCAAATCCCTCACCCCACCCACCTCTGGGGTAGGATTGGATCTGGCATATGCTCTGGTAGGCCGCCTACCCCTGGTTGGCCAGTGTCCCTGTCACCCCTTGACAGTGTTATGTTCCCGACTCTGCCACATACCTCCACCACTTTTTCTAATTCCCTCCCTCCTCTTCTTTTATCTTTCTTCTCCATCCTCCGGAATTGTAAAAATTCATTTACTTTTAGGAAGTCAGTACCGATCAATAATTCCTCAGGAAATCCCAGCGTCACAATTACTGGTATTTTGATGCATGTGTCAAGTATTTCTATGACCAGCTCCGCTTGGGGAATGTGACAGGGCAAGTAATTCTACTCTCTTAACCTTCGGTGGGGAGCATACCAGGGTGGAAGCCAGAGCCATTCCTACCCTAGAGGGGGAAGGTGACAGTTGGGAGGGCCCCCATTCCTATACCTCCTTTTGTGTGTCATTGGCAATTGTAGTACTCATATTTAAGTCTAATCAGGAAGTGTGGTCTCTCGTATAGTGCTCTGTGTTTAATGCAATGACATCCATTAACAAGTATCCATCTTTGTGGGAAACTACCATCATAGTCCCCTGCCTTTAAAAGGTAGACATTCACTCCCCAGGCATTATAAAGCCATATCTTTTCTGGATGGTTCCTTAAATATTTTTGGAAAAATAATCCTATCTAAGCTAGATGGATGGATCAACCCTAACAACTCTAAACACTAAACAACATCTACACCATCATACAAGCCTGGATGGCCAAGCATGGACTCTGTCTTAATGATGATAACACAGAGTTGCTCCTCCTAGGAACCACAGCAAACCGTAATAAATTAGATGGACAATTCACCTCATTCAAAATTGACGGGAATACAATCAAAATCTGTAAGGAGGTAAAAACTCTAGGTATCTATAGCGACTCGGCTCTTACGTTAAATCGACAAACCAACGCCATTGTCTCAGCGTCAGCCTATACTTGCAAATTAATCACTGCCTGCAGACCATTCGTCACTACTGAGAACTGCATCACAATAACCAGAGGCCTAGCCATGTCTAAACTCGACTATTGCAATGCATTATATCTAGGAACCACCCAACATAACCTAGATAAGATGCAGGTCATACCAAATAATGCCATCAGGTCAGCATTAAACATTCCAAGATCACAACACATCTCTGAAACCAGATGTAACCTAAATTGGCTCTCTGGCAAACAAAGAATCACATTGAAAACTGTGTTACTTACTCATAAGTGTCTCGCAAATCTGGCACCCAACTACCTGACTAACAATCTTTCACGAAACATACCAACACGACCTATTAGATCTGTTCAGAAACATTGCCACAAAATACCCAGGTTCAATCTACAGAGAGCAGGAGGGATTAGCTTCCCTGTATTAGCTGCCAAAAGTTGGAATGCTCTGCCTTTATCACTAAGATCCGAATCTTCCTACCATCTTTTCAGAAAGAATGTAAAGCTGTGGCTTCATGTGCAAGAAAGTAGTAGCTCCCTGTCACACTACCTACCTCACTCTACTAGATCTATCTTTCACACAGCTCTGCAAATGTGTTATTATGTAAATTAGACATCTCTATGCCTCTGTATGTAACTAAATTGCTTATGTGCAACTCTGCAAACTGTAAGAAGTGTTCTGTTTTTGTAGCATGTAGGACAAGTGCCCAGATGCCCCTGGGCTTGGTGCGCTCTACAAATAAACACACTAAACTAAACTAAACATCATGTCTCCATTTCAACTAGGATTTAGAGAGGGACTAGGTGCAGACCTCCAGATCCTAAATCTTTATCTTATATTAACCAGTTTGGTTCATGTTAATAAGGAACCAATCGTTGCTGCCTTTATAAACCTTGCTTCAGCACTTGATACTGTCAACAAGTCAAAACTCTGGTTAGTCGTCTATAATATGGGTACTCCCCTGGACGTGCTGAGGAGTACAATGTGCCTTCTACACAACACAACAACAACAACACATCTGTAATACAATACAAACAGGATGGCACAACAAGAACATTCAAAATCAGAACCGGGGTTAGACAAGGATGTCTTTTGGCCCTCAGGCTTTTTAATTTATTTACAAAATCCTTGTACAGTGAATTGATTGCTATTGATGCCAATTCTCCCACATTTTACGCTTTGAAAATACCATGATGGACATAAGCAGATGATTCTGCTTCAATACCTAGGACACCAGTTGGTCTTCCAAAATATATGAATGCCTATACAGTATATATGACCAAATTAGGTTCAAGGACATATACAAATAAATCGGGTGTGGGAGAACTTTTAAGAAGAAGTAAAATAATATCAGCACTATAACGGTTGTGCACAGTGAGTGCATATAACTACCTTGGGCCAGGCTTCAAGAGATCCTTGAAAGCAGGCACCATTTTGGAATGTTGGAGACGAGGATGGCCCAAGCAACGGCTGGGATCTTTCATTTTTGTAACATGCATACATGATAACCCTTTAGAGTATATGTTTAGGATGTATGCGGCGAAAGTGGTTGCAGTTGCATTTTATGAGAGAAGCTTTTTGGGAAATTGTCTGGCCTACAGAATGAAGAGAACAAGTTTTGCTGCTGACTGGTAGGTTTACCTCAGCCCGATTAATGGAAGGTTTTGCACGGTTCAAAGTGACCTTGCACTGATTCAAAGACACAAACCTTGATTCATGGAACTGTTCAAAGTGCCTTTTTTTGCAGTGCAACGCCATTTTTGTACTGCAAAAATGACTTTTCACTGAAAAAATACACTTTGCACAGTTCCATGAATCCGGATTTGTGTCAGCAGTGCAAAGTCACTTTGAACCGTATTAAAGATATGTGGTAAATCTTGCAGCAGATGATATCTGCAATAAGGAAGTGCAGCAATGCCATAGCAATCCCCTGGCTAGCTTATGTGAAAAGGGAATTTTAGAAGGCTATGCAATTGAAGTATTTTGAGGAAAGAGCCACAATGGATACCGTCTATGGTGTAAGGGTGAAGAACAAATCCAAAAATGGGTAGGCACTTCAAGAGAAGCCAGTCAACTTGTGAAAGAGGAACATCGGGCTATAAAACTAATATCTAGTAATTCATCTATTCAACCTTATTTAAAGTTGACACCATTTGCACAATATCGGAGGCTGATTACCCATCTATACTGCAATTGCCCATAACTCAATACAATCTTGCATAGGTGGTATAGAAATGCATAGGGGAATAGTATATATGCCTGCTGTGGAGGCTAACCGGAAAGAATAATGGACTTTGTTTCACATCAGGTATAACAACATTGGAAGGAGACTTTTATTCCAGTGTTGAAATTATATGGTTTTAGGCAGTGTTGCCCAGCTCTCCCTTTTCCTCTTGTCTGCACATACTATTTTAGGTACATGGCCCTATATTCATGTATTAGACGGGCATCGAACTGGAGAAAGACAGCATTCAGCATTCGGTAACTACACATTGCCAGTAGTAGATTAGTGTGTTGTGAACCTTTCTTCTAATCAAGATAGTGATAAGAATACTCGTTTTACTGGATTAGGTCCAAGATGGAGATTATTTTTCATAGTAAATATGCGGATTGCTGTATTTTTATAGGAATATTTTTTTTAACTATTTACGGTGATTCCACTGGATTTCATTTAGGAATGTATTTGTATAGCTGAATTTGTTTTTAGATTATATTTTATGAGTATTTTTTCTGAAACTAAATGAATACATCTTGATTGTTATGTAAGTTTGATGGGACAGTTGTTCCAAATAAAATTAAAAAATAAATCTTGATCACCCCGCATCTGTTTTACCCAATGTTGACCAGTCTCTATACTGTTGCTAGAAACTTCAATTAACAGTATCACTAGCGATGGAGAAGCAAGAAACCAGCTCACAACAGCATACAGAAAGGGACTACATACTAGCGAACATCGGCCAACATTCTGGGAAGTAAAAACACTATGCAACGTGGCCCAGGACAAAACAAATGGCTTTGGTGCATATGGAGAAAGCGGCAAGGTGCTCTGGAAGGGAACAACGTTCACCTGTGACCGAGCCGGCTCCCTGGCAGAGACTGTAAACACACGGGCCTCATTACAAGTATGCCGGTAAGTATTCCCAGTTACCGTCATGCCGGTGCCACCATTTCTGGCAACCCGTGGTTCTAGTATTACCGGATGATTACGTGTTGTCGGGCACATGCATTCCGGCATAAACTGACAACACTATCGTCCTCGGTACCGGTGCTTCCGAATCCAAATTAACAAGCGGGGGGGGGGGGAGTCCTGGGAGTCTCTTTGCCAGACATTAGTCCTGTTTGCGAGAGCCTTACCCAGATTCTTTAGCTCACTATCTTTCACAGAGGAGACATTTCCAAAACATATCAGTCTAAGTCCTGCCCTGGGGCAGTCCAGCACCGAAATGCTTGGCAATTCTCCTCTGAACAAGAGTACCAACAGCAACCCTAGACAGGTGTTTCAGTTTGGTTGGACCTCAACAGTAGGATGGAGCTGTGCCTCTCTATGAATAGTGAACAATGGGACCAGTCTGGGTTCCCCTAGTAATTTAGGGTGAGACACAAAGCTACTTAAATTATGCAAATTAACAAGGGGGGTCCTGGGAGTCTCTCTGCCAGACATTAGTCCTGTTTGCGAGAGCCTTACCCAGATTCTTTAGCTCACTATCTTTCACAGAGGAGAAATGTCCAAAACATATCAGTCTTTGTCCTGCCCTGGGGCAGTCCAGCACCGAAATGCTCGGCAATTCTTCTCTGAACAAGAGTTCCAACAGCAACCGCAGACACGTGTTTCAGTCTGGTTGGACCTCATCAGTAGATTGGAGCTGTGCCTCTCTAAGAATAGTGAGCAAGGGGTCCACGTCTGGAATCCCCTAGTAATTTAGGGTTAGACCCAAAGCTACTTAAATTATGCAAATTAACAAGGGGGGTCCTGGGAGTCTCTCTACCAGACATTAGTCCTGGTTGCGAGAGCCTTACCCAGATTCTTTAGCTCACAATCTTTCACAGAGGAGAAATGTCCAAAACATATCAGTCTTTGTCCTGCGCTGGGGCAGTCCAGCACCAAAATGCTAGGCAATTCTCCTCTGAACAAGAGTACCAACAGCAACCCCAGACACATGTTTCGGTCTAGTTCGACCTCATCAGTTGGGTGGAGCTGTGCCTCTCTAAGAATAGTGAGCAAGGGGTGGGTCCACGTCTAGATTCACCTAGTAATTTAGGGTGAGACCCAAAGCTACTTAAATTATTCAAATTAACAAAGGGGGTCCTGGGAGTCTCTCTGCCAGACATTAGTCCTGGTTGTGAGAGCCTTACCCAGATCCTTTACCACACTATCTTTCACAGATGACAAATTTCCAAAACATATCAGTCTTTGTCCTGCCCTAGGGCAGTCCAGCACCAAAATGCTAGGCACCTCTCCTCTGAACAAGAGTACTAACAGCAACCTAAGACACGTTTTTCGGTCTGGTTGGACCTCATAAGTAGGGTGGAGCTGTGTCTCTCTAAGAATAGTGAGCAAGAGGTCCACGTCTGGATTCCCCTAGTAACTTAGGGTGAGACCCAAAGCTACTTAAATTATGCAAATTAACAAGGGGGGTCCTGGGAGACCGACCGGCACTGGTAACAGCGGTCGCGCAATTACCAAGCCTGGAAATAAAGTGATCACCCGAATAGGAAACTGGCCGGAGTCCATTACAAACAATCCATTGCAATCCTCAAAGCACAGGCAACATCCACCCCTTCTGACCAGACAAACTCTACTGTCAGCATATTATCTAGAGTCTGTGAGAACCGCAAGGGGAAGCCATGCTTCTCTGTGCACGAGCTGGCCACCACTGTACTAACGTATCACAGAAATGGTAATTGCATCTTTCACAACCCCCAAAACACCTTGCATGCACTGCCCCCGCATCCCCATGAAAACAACATCCTGGGTAGATACATAGTCATACACCCTGGCCACCAAACTATGACCCATCCCAGAAATACACGTAGAACCCTGAACCGGCACCGGGCCATCCCACCAGCCCCAGCTGCTGTAGTACCATCAGCAGAGCAGCCACATGCACATACCCATCTATCAAGTGCAGAGGACATAGCTCACAATGGTGGAGTCCATACAGGGGAGACCAGCAACCACAGCAGCTATGAGCCTTTAGTATTCAGCCTGATGGACCCAATGAGCCCACAAAGCCCACCCTTCCCCAGTGTCAGGGAAATGGATGGCAGACTCTGGTGCATCAAAGAATGTCAGGATGCCTTAACTGCCTTCCTCGACAGATGGCCCACAGAGCAGGCCCACACACCATCCACAGTTCCACGCCTGCAAGTTCTGTGCCCAGCAGCTCAAGGTGACGTTCGATCCGCCTGTTCTCCTCTGCACACAGTCGCACGCCAGAGAGCAAGCGGGGGGCAAATAGGCCCACAACAGACATGTGCCCTATGTGCGTCTTCTGCAAGGACTACTTGGACAACATGACAGGAGTTGCAGAGAGATAGTTAGAGAGGGGCAGTGGAGAGGGGAGGCGGGTAGTTGGGGAGGGGAAGTTGGGAGGGATAGTTGGGGAGGGGAAATGAGGAGGGATAGTTTGGGTAGTTGGTGTAGTTCCACATTTGTTTTTCAATCAATTATATACATTACACTTGGTGTTGCATTGAAATCATGACTGGACATTCGTTTTTAGTGTGACTGAGTGTTTTATTTCCTGTACAGTGCTGAGTGTGTTAGCTGTCCTAAGCCATGTGCTTGTGTGATGTGCTCAGAAATAGTGGTGAATCAGTGCATCGCGTGCCTCACGGCCATTCATGGCATCCCTGCGATGTGCCAATGGCAGGTCCTCCTCACTATCATTCTCATCCTGTCCGGGGGCAGTCGTATGTTGCGCCTGATACGCATGTTGTGCAACATGGCAGAGGCCATGACTATCTTGCCCACCTTCACAGGGCTGTACATCAGTGCTCCCCCCCCCGCGATCTGCTCAGGCAGCGGATCCTTGCCTTTAACAGGCCAAATGTCTATTCAATCGTACGTGTCCTCAACTCATCAGAATGGCATCAAGGTGTATCCAGCATCACCTGCACAGGAGAGACAGAAAGGGGGAAACATCATTGTGGGGCCTGTATCATGTTGGTACAGTCTGTATATTGTTCACTCACTAATGCAAGTTATTACATGCGATTTACAGAACAAGTAGCATATGTCATAGATGAGCATGGTAACATGTGCATTGTCAATGGCAATTGAAGTGTATGCATTCTTTGGACAGTGATCTGACAGATTTCTGTCTGCATTCATCAATGTCAATGGAATGACACAGGCAAACAGCAAATTGGGCTTGTCCGGGTGTAAGTGTGCCTGTGGCACTACCAGGTGGCTTGTTTCTGGGCCTGCAAAATAGAAATCTGCCTGCCACAGCCGGTGTGCTAGACATGTCCGACCTAGCCGGGGGCCGCAGACCAGGTAGGCAGAGCTGTCAAAGGTGATAACGTTTCTTTATGTGCAAAAAAAGAATTGCTCTTATTTAGAGATTGAGTACATGCGTGAAGGCATACTTGCATTTTGATGTGCATGATTTGCTGCATGGGAGAGGTTGACGAGCATCTATGAATCTGGCAAAATGATGGATGTATACACAGAGGGGTACCATAGAAGGAATTGATTGGATTGGGAAGGCGATGACAGGCTAATGATTGCCAAGCAGCCATAATGGTTCATCACTCTGCGTGGTGGATGGGTGGTTTGCTGTCTCTTTTCCATTGCCCATTCACACCCACCTTGCCCTATGACCCTTTGAATATGACACACACAACTCAGACTAATGTGTGTTCTGATTTGGTTTCGATTTGCATGTCCTATGATGGTCATATCACCCATCCATTAATATGTCCTGCTATTTTGTTGCCGTTCAGGTCACATGCATAAGTGTATGTGCACTTGTAACAGGCAGGCGACCTGGCTACATGCTCGGTGGTACGCTAGTGGTTTAGAGGTGGGATGTTGTGCTGCATTTGAATGATTATTATGTGCTGCCGGCGGTGTGGGTTGTGCCCAGTGTGTTTTTGCAGGGATTTGGGACATTGCTGTGATGCATTCTGGTACCTGTAGTCCATTTTATGTTGCAGTTCAGCTTTTATTATGCATCCGCATGCTCCATCTGGCCATTTGACACACGCAACTCATGCCCTTCAACTTAGACATGCTATTTGTGTGTCGGACATTGCATTGCACACAAGCACTGCAGATAGTTGTGCCACCCCCTCACCCCACTCCAATTCCACAGTGCACATGCTTTGGTAATGACACTCACCCAACAGCCACCCAACAGCCAGGTACACTCTCCACTGTGACTTGCCATGTACCTTGGCAGCGTGGAGTTCCTCAGCACTCCACGGTTGATCCTAGGAATCTTGCACAGCAATGGGTGATGCAGTGGTGTGCATCACACACCATCTGCACATTCAGGGAGAGATGTAGTTTACGGTTCCTGTACACTGCCTCAACACCATGCCGGGCCACCAGCTACACATGTGTGCAGTCCAATGCACCAATCACATTGGGCATGCCGGCAAGGGCATGGAATGCAATTTCGTGGCATTAACCTGGTCAAGTGTTCTGGGTAGGCCTATGTGATCAGACACATGCCGCAGGAGGGCATCAATAACCTCAAAGAGGACTCATGAAAAACAGGGTTAAGATAGCCCATGCTGTTCACCCACAGTGTGTTGGCAGGTGCCAATGGCAAGGAATTGTAGCACCGACACTACCTTGAGCAAGGGGGGAGTGGCAGTACGGATCTCGATGAGACTGACAAGGTCATCGTGGATCAGGTCCACTATGGATTTGATGGTGTCCCTGTCTAGCCGGTACACGGTGTGGATCTGTGTTTGGCTGAGGTTGAAAGGTGTGGCCCTTATGTGTGGTATGGGTGGCTGCCTGTGTGGTGCAACTAGCTGGCCATTGTTATTTTGCATGGCAATGATGGCTCTCCTTCTCGTCCTCCACCTCTGCTGCCTCCTCTGACTCTCTGCCTCTTCAAGTTGTATCCCAGCATGCATGGCCTCCAGCTCCATTACTGCTACTGCTGCTGCAAGCATGGCAGTGTTAGAAGGGTTGTGGGGTGTGGGAGTGGTCCTTTTGTGCTCATGGTGGCCACCTGGGCTGATTTGGGCCTCCTGTAGCCTGTTTCTGCACACCTGACACTGTTTAACACCTGATCCGCGATGCCAGTGTTTCCGGGGTCGTCATCACGGTGCTACTGGCACTTTCATGCCGATGTTTCCGTGTACTTGGTACTTCGAATGTGCACATACTACCGCAATGCCAGTGTCTCAGGCACGGCTGATGCATTATTCCCCAGATTCCATTACCAGCATTGGTACGGAGCAACCGGCACCGCTATTTCCGAACCTGCATACTTGTAATGAGGTCCATGGACTTTGCAAACACAGAAATGAACTGTAACATTTACCCTGATTGGCTAGATTCAGCAGACTGGCATGCAAGAAAGAGACAGGGATCCGACCATCCCTTATTTGTATTTTGCCAAATGTAACACCTCCCGTCTAGGGAAGACAAGGATTGGCCCAGTGAACCAGAAGTGGAGACCCAATTGTGGAAGGAGCTGGTGCATATAAGGGGTCACACGAAAAAGGAAGGCATGGGCTGTTCGGGTCAGAGGAAAAGAAGGTGGCAGACCAAGAGGCCAGATGGAGGAAGGACTCTGCAGAGAAGCGTGGAGGCGATGTATAGAAAAAGCGAGGTAGTGGCTGGTGCTTTAAAATGGTAGTGTGTCAGTGTGTGTGCAAGTTGTGTGAGTGAGAGTGGTAGTATGCAAGTAAGGGGTAAGTGAAAATGTGACTAAGGGAGCGAAAGGAAGGTGACTGAGATGATGGTGGGGAGGAGTTGTAGTGGTGTGAAGGGAGGAGTAGTAGTAGTGTGGAGGGAGAAGTAGTGGTGTGGAGGGTGGAGTAGTAGTAGTGAAGAGTAGTGGTGGTGTGGTGGGAGTAGTAGTGGAGTGGAGGTTGGAGACGTATTCGTGTGGAGGTGGGAGAAGGTATAGTGTGGAGAGGGTAGAGAAGCACTGGTGAAGGAGGGTAAGAGTAGAAGGAAATAAGATCAAATCATGGAGCTATACCATAGACAAAGGAGGAAGTCCCAGAGAGAGAGAGGAGAGACAGTGGTGGAGTATGAGGGGTGTGAGTAGGAAGTGCAATGCAGAGGAAGGGAGAGGGACAGAGAGGCATAGAGAGAGGAATATCAGAGCACAGAAGGATCAGCCCTTCAATCAAACCAGTATACGGATAAGAACCCTAGATTGTTTCATGAGGGAGGCTAAATAGATAAGGCATTTGCCTTTAGACCACCATGTTCAGATTTATAACAATTAGATAGTAGGGGTTACCGATTTCTAGTGACATGCCTGGGGTGTAAGGACGACTGGGCTAGGGTGGCATTGTCCATTCCTAGAAGAGAGAGAAATTGACGGCCCTTAGACCATTTTATGTATCAAATTAAAACCCATTGAACTACCTCTGGGAGATGGTGTGTTCTTGATGCCACCCGTGATAGGATAGAGATCCATATCTCCATGAACACAGATGATCTGGGAGAGAGGCCCATCCCAAGTGTTTCTATGGATACAAGGTCAGCCCACACGGCAGTGGGCTGACTTCCAGAATCTAATATGGGCACAGCGGGCTTTCCCTGTATCCTTAATGGGATGTAGAACTGTAGGTCAGCCTCTCGCATGGAATAGAGCACCGAGAATGGTGCGTCAAGCTGCTCTGTCATGTCCAGAAAAGGGTGTGGCGAGTACTCTGCGGGCTGGTGATTTCCTTGAGTTGTGGGCGGGTATCATGAGGGCCTTTTTCTTGGGGTTTAGTTATGAGGAGCCCAATTTCCATGGGTTCTTCTCCTTTCTGGTCTAGACAGAATAAGTCAATATGCCTAGGCTTTCCACAGGGAAAACACCAGATTTCTCTGTCTGTTTGAGATATGGGTTTGGATAGATTCTGGTCTTCTGGACTCATAGGTTTAGTTTTCCGCAAGATCGGAGTTGGCCCTGGGCTGAACATTCCACTGGTGAAACTCCCCTCTCTAGCCAAGTTGATGGATTTAGGATCGTTCCCAGGAATCCATGGCCATCTGGTAGGCATTCACAGTGTGGACAGTTTTCTTGAGTGAAGGCACATGGAGTTGATATGCCACCTTTAGGACATATCAGGGCAAACAGTCATTGACATGTTCCAGGATTAGCATCTCCTCCATTTCTTCATAGGTTTTCCACCCCAGTCACTTATTCAACATGCTCTGGTAGTACACCTTACTGTACACGCATAGGTCAAAACCTTAACCATTAATGTTCTTGATATGATATGATATTATATTTTATTTATATTGTGCTCGTACACAAGTGTTTCATGCCCTAGCACCTCCAAGCTAGATAATTTTAGGTCTTTACATGGAGTGATGCCATCTAGATTTAAGGCTTGCAAGTACTATTGTGATTCTCAGGTAAGAAGTCTTGCTGTATATCTGGCTTGAATATCTCTCCTATCTCTCCCCTACCCTGTGCCACTGATGTTTCTCGCTCTCCTCCTTTCTACTTCTCTCCCGCCTATTCTCCAATCTCACCCTCTACACCTGTCTCCTCTCTCTTTCACTCCCTTACTTCCACTGTCTCTTTCATTCGATTTCCCCCTCTCTTTCACCATCTAATCATCCTGTACTCTCACTCTCTCCTTTCTACCCCTTTCTCTCTACTATCACATGTTCCACCACTCACTCTCTCAACAACCACTCCACTATCTCAAACGCAATACCTCACCTGCACTCTTTTTCACAATCTCCAACAAGTCCTCAGTACTCTGCTCTTACTTCTGGTTTCCACCTGGTCTCTCGATCCACCTATCCTCCTGATCTCACCGGAAAAAACCTTAATCAATTGTTGGGAGAGCAATCTTTTTATGCCTAGTCCTTCCTCCTTGACCTCTTCCATCCCCTTCCCATTGGTCCCTCCCCGGACAATCTCTTTCTTCTTTTTCCCCGGGGGCTGGGTTTTCATGCCCATAATTAAAAAGAAAACCTCTTGGCTACGCCCCTTTTTCTGTGGGTAGGCATTTCTGCTGCCAGATTCTGTTTGTGGTGGCTGTTCAGGTCATTGTCCTGCTGCCCCGGGAATTCGGTGTTGTTGCCGGTAGTCTGGATGTGGCCGGAAAAGAGAGATCCACGTTCAGTGTTGGTGCTTCCATAAGCTGTGTTTTCCCTTGTGGATAAAATACATACTGGAATGGGTTGTCCTGCAAGAAACAAGAAAGATCTCTGGCCAGAAACAAG
Organism: Ambystoma mexicanum; assembly: GCF_040938575.1. Classification (NCBI taxonomy): domain Eukaryota; kingdom Metazoa; phylum Chordata; class Amphibia; order Caudata; family Ambystomatidae; genus Ambystoma; species Ambystoma mexicanum. The sequence continues at coordinate 318,800,444 of NC_090924.1, read as the reverse complement.
GTTGAAAGATGTGGCATGACAGACAGGGGTACCAAGGTTACAGGTATGCCAGGTGCATTCACAGAGTCCAGGGACTGTGGCCTTCTCAACTCCATCGCCGCACCTCTGGGGTAGTATCAGCTCTGGCATATGCCCTGGTAAGGCTGGTTCTCTGCCCCCCCCCCACTGATGGGGTCAAGTCCCTGATCCTATCACACATGTGGTGCTTGAAGCTGTGAGCCTGTATAAGAGATGCCATTAAATGGATGAACGGAGCACTGAGTGAACGACTCGTATCAATGTTCTATGTAAGTCATTTGTGGATAAGAGACTGAGATGTGAGGATGTCAATTGTTAAACCTCATACTTGTCCCAGAGCCAGATTGTAACTAAGAAAACACAACAATTAAGATTCCCTTTTGTAATCTGGGACGAGACTGCTTATTCCGTCTGAAGTGAGAACATAAAAATAGTGATGAGGTAAAAAGCTGCTGCTGAGGGTGGTTGTGGGGAGCCAGGAATGAGATGAGGACACAGAGGACCCATTGTTTTGGTCACAAACTTTTATTAAATAAAAAGAGGGGTGGAAAATACCACACTATCCCTAATATAGGAGGTATTTCCCTATCTCAACCAAAACTAATGGGTCTGTCCTTCGTCAAGAAGTCCCAAAGTAAGAATACGTCCTGTGCCTGAAATCCTATTCTGGTCCTCACACTCTAAAACTAACTCTAAGATGCAAATGATATTGGGCCTCATTGTAAGTCAGCCGGTCAGGTAAACATTTGCCGGTATTGATGGATTCCAGCACTTCAATGGACCGGCCGACTACAGGTCTTCCGGTGGGGCACCTGAGTTACCTCCAGCTAAAAACTGGATGTAAGGCAGGCACCCTACCAGCAAAATAAGCCGTCATTACCAGCACTGGCATTGCCAGTGCCGTTAATCATGGCAAATCCCTTCGTGGAGTACTATGGGACTCCATGAATGGGGATTAATACTGTCACTACGGCACCCGTAACCCGGCGGGGATGCTTCCGGACCAGGTTTAGGAAACGGTAACAACATTTGCCGGTATCCTGGCGACTCTACCGCCAGGATACTGGCAATGTTAGGATGAGGACCATTGTCTCTTGTTTACAAAAGTGTGCAAATGTTGCAATCCAACACAAAAGGTATAAATCCAAACCAAAAAGTTCCAAATGGTCAATGTTCACAGTTCTAGGGAATGGCTCCCTTCCCCAGGTACCTTTTAGCACGTCTAAAATATTCAAACTTAGAATAATCAAGTTTCATAAAGTTCAAAAGGCTAATTCTCCCCCTTTGGATACTGCAATCCACTCCCGGAGAAATGGCTCTCTTCTGCAGGTTTCTCCCCACAATCAAAAGCAGGTTACACTCCTGAAGGTATAAGTCCTCCTTACAATTCTTCTTTTACTGTTTCACAAATTGGGTGCAGGTCCCAGACTTGCAGCTCGCCTGCTATACTCCCCTGCCAGGTTCTTTCCAAATTTACAGCAGCTCAAAGTCTCACATAAATGATTCTTCCTTAGGCTTTCTTTCTACAGCAATGTATCACACATACAGGGCTATGCCTGTTATACTCTCCTGCCAGGTCTTGTATATAGTCTCTTTCACTGCTTTTCATATAGTTAGCTTTGCCTGGTGTACTCTCCTGCCAGGACCTGTGCGCATCTCCTTTCAAACACTGGACTCTGCCTGGTATACTTACCTGCCAGGACTTGTATGCATTTGTTTTCAACACTGCATATTGGTACTTCTCATCTGCTCATTTTATCATTAATGTATGTTTGGGACTTTTCATCTGTTCATTCAGCTTGTTTTACAAATATTCAGTAGACCTTTTCACCATGGTTCAACATAAAATGTCTCTCTCTGGTTTCCCTCCTTGGTCTTCCCCATGTTTGTATTATGGGTCCCAGACCCCAGTCCCACTGTCTAGGGACTTTGTGGCACTGCCCGACAGTGCTTCAGGTTCCCAACCCTTTTTGTTTCTGGCTTCTCTGTGTTCCCGTCTCCAAGCCAGGTGTTTCTCCGACTCCCATGGCTCTCCCTGTTGCTGTCAGCATCTTCGGTAAATGTCTGCACCCTTGACAGCGTCCAAGCCTCCGCAGACTTCAGGAAGCAGGACTTACTCAGCTTTGCGTCCTGCTAGACTCTCCAAAGCACGTTGCTCATCCGGCTGCCCTCTCGCACCTCTTAGCTGTCTTGTCTCCTGCACCGCTGCCGGTACCTTGCTCTGTCGTGAGCTGGAGAACTCCATGTTCCTCTTCCCAGCATAATTTTAAACCATGGTGCCAAATTGTCCTTTCCCAGCGACTAGACCGTGCTCATGGTTCTCGTGGGGAGTGATCATCATCACTCCTCATCTTTTTCTCGTCTCAGTTGTTGTATTGTTTTTGATGCAATGTTGAGAAAGGTGACCTTGAACTTCATTGGGAGTAATCATCACTGCTCCCTGCTGCTTCCTCGTCTCAGTTGTTAATAACCTAGTCTTTAGGTTGCATTGTGGAATACTTGAACTCGACTTGGTTAGAGGTTCGGGGAGAGTATAAAAATATGCCATCAAAGCAAAAGGAAGAGAGGGAACCCCCCTAAATGGGAATGGGGGTATGTGACTAGTTCTGATGATGCCATGTTATCCCCCAAGAGTCGCCTCCCCCATGTAGTCCTCCCTCATATAGCTGCCCACGGGGCAGTGTATGCCGGGGGCAGGTAGTGTATGCCGTTCACTGGCCAAATGAGAAGAGGCTACCTCAGGAAAAGGAGTGATTAAATCATCAAATTCATCACAGGGGGTAGCCAACAGCCAGGGTCATCTGTCCCCAAAAGGACATTCTTCACACCCTGGAAAAACTGTGACACTCTCAGCTATCCACGTGAGCCGTTGAGTCTGCACCTGTCCAGTTTAGCTGGTGAGTGAAGAAGTGAGAGGAGACCAGAGGAAAATGTGGGAGTCTGCTCCTGCATGTCCCTGTGTGAATACTGATTGGCTGAGGTAATCATGTTGTGTGTCTAGGCTGTGATGTCATGGGAGTGTGTGATAACAATGTGTTCAGCTGGCATCACAAGTAGTTTATGTTATGTTCACGTGTGTATACCAATCACTATTTGGTGTATACCAAAAACCTGAATTGCACTCTTTCAGGAGTCAATTATGTACTCTACCACCAGTATTGGTAACACCCTAGTAGTGTTAACTACTGCAGTTCAATACATCAACAAATTAATTAATCCTGGATGCTTCATTTTCATAATGATGTCTTTATTGGTGTTGTCTTTTCACCATTGCTTGAGTAGCAGAAACTCGAGCCAATGCATTTCGGACTCTGGATCGATCGTCAGGAGTGATTCTGTCCACAGTGGAAACAATGGTTATGGTGAACACACCTCCTTATCTGGTATCAAGTGTGATGAATCCCCGGATGTTTCGCTTCTCCCCTAGGGGGAGCCCCTTCCCATGAGGCCAGGGAGGTGAGGCCACTATGGATAGTCCCCCTGGGATGGTACTCAGAAGGTGGATCTCATGGGGAGAGAGGCCCCATATGGGAGTATTGATGATCTGGGAAGAATACGGTATCCCCATGACCAACCATACCTTAACCCACCTTCCTCACCAATCCCCTACAACACCATCCCCAGTGTTCCTATTTGTTTCCTTAAAACCAGTAAGGTAGGAAGATCTGGGACGAGGAAAAGTGTGGACTCCTCAAGGGACCTATGTCCCTTATGTTGTGAGGTGAGGAAGAGACCAACTGACTCATTGGGCGTCCTCTAGATCAGTACTGGGACGAGGAAGAAGTGCGGAAGCATAAAGAACATCCATATAAATCATACTGAGCTGTGTTGTCATTACAGACTTCCTATTGGCCTAACAACTAAAATAGAAGAGGGGAACTTCAAACACAGAGAGGAACCAGGAGTTGCGAAGCCTGTGGCAAGAAGCCGAATGAAGCAGTTGACGACGGGATGCTTACCCATCAGCAGAGACGTTCTGAGAGATCTGCCGGTGTCGGGCCGTGCCTGGAAGCAGGAAGAGGAATCGCCAGCTGGTTGAGAGAGCTGGAGCACGTGGTCCACCTGGAAAGTGCTGCCCAGAAGCAGAAAGCCACTGCAGAGCGCCACAGAGCTGGGAGGGAGAAGGAGGTACCCGAACGGCAGCGAGAGACCCAGAAGCAGCCGAGGGTGACCGGTGAGCAACTAGAGGAGGGTTGGGAGATCAGGAGGCTTGCTGGGAACCCAGCGACACCATAACGTAGTAAGACACGGATCTAGGACCCACACCTAATAAGGAGTGACATCAAGAGTCATCTTCATGGCAGTCTCAGGCAGACTGGGAGACCAGGGCTGCCTAGACCACAGGAGAGAGAAAGAAACCAATAGAATATTGTCTGGGACCCACAAAAAGGAATACCTGGCAGGATAGTGAACTGGGTATAATTATTGAGAAGCAAGAAGATCTAGGAAGGGTCTCGGACCCACATCCAATAACAAACTGCCTTCAAAATCCCTGTTATAGTCACAGTACCTTGCAGGGTAGTATACCAGGTGGGATGTGAATATGGTGAATACTGTGAGCATTGTGAGAAAGGTCAGGGCAAGGGAGACATACCCCTTGGTGTTGATGAATACTGTGAAAGAGGCCAAGAGGAGTGAGTCGTTCTCTTGGCATTGTGAAGAGTCCGATAAAGGCCAGGAGAAGAAAGACACTTATCCTGGCATTGGGAAAACCATTGAGAAACCTGGGAAAGGTCATCGGGAGGGAGTCATCCCCCTTACACTGTGAAGGTACACAACTTGTGTTCTGTGTACCTTTCTGGAACCCCAACCCAAGGAGCCTTTTGAGACTTTTGATTTGTATCCTTTGAGAAGAACATTTAATTTGCATCACCCACTGGCAGACTTAGGGCTGTCGTCCAGAAGAAGGGAGCCATTCTTCTGTACCAAGAAGAACACCCATTTTCCTTAGTTGAGTTTATTGTGTAAGGGTTGGAAATAGGTTTTGGACACAGGATGGTGGACTCTTTGCTGTAGAGTAACATCCTGACAGATTTGTCAGTATTTAGTTGAGGCAGGGAAACCCCTCTTAGAACTAGGGCCAGATAGGGTTTTCTCTACACCCGTGCACAAGGCATACTTGATACCAGAGATGGAGGTGTATTCACCAGAACCATTGTTTCCACTGTAGACAGAATCAGCCCTGACAATTGACCCAGAGTCCGAAATGCATGGGCTAGAAGTTCTGCCAGTCAAGCAACGTTGAAAAGAAAACCCCAATAAAGACATCATTATGAAAATGAAGCATGCAGGACTGATTCATGTGTTGATGTATTGAACTACAGTAGTTAACACTAGTAAGGTGTTCCCAATACTGGCTGTGAACTATCAGTTTTTGTATATGATTGTGTGTGATGTTAGCATGTGGAATGTTAGATCAGCTGTGTTCTCCCATTTACAGATGAAGATTGCCTAGGTAGTGGGTACTAGTGGGCCTCACCTCTCTGTACCGGTGTACTTACCTGAGCCATTGAGCCAATCAGTGCACAGGAGTGAGACAGAGATGCAGAGCCAACCTCTTGAAGGTAATTCCCTCCTCTCTGAGACCCCACCTGGTGTACCCTGTTTATGCTAAAAAGCATTTGTGCTTGGACCTGTCCAGTCAGACAGTGAGCAGCAAGGATAAGAGAGCAAGGGAATGGCGTCATTGACCCAACCACCATACAGGAGTGAGCTGGAGCCCGAGAGCCTGCCATTGTTTCAGGAACTTTATTCTTGCAGCTGAACCACAGGGCATAGGAGATACATCTCTACAGGTGGACCAAGGAGCTCTCATAGAGGCACTGCACCATGGGGCAAAGGTGATATAACACTCTGCTGGATGTTGGCATCCTCATAGAGGTGATGGGCCATGGGGCAGGGCACTAACAGGGCTGTAGTTACATAGAAGCATCAGAAACTGCTCTCCTGAACATCCGTGAAGCATTGGTCGAAGTGGGCGGGAGCGGTCGGGAGCGGTGCTCCTCTAATTCTTTTAATTACATTTTACTGTTCCTATACTTCTATTTTAAAAAGAAACTGTTCCGGAATGGTTTCATTTTAAAATAAAAGTGTAGCAATAAATTGAAGCTTGCACTTTCAGTGCAATGCACTGGACGTTCCCTTAAACAACAGGCATGTATTTTGGGGTTTGTATTGTGCATGGGACGGGGCGTGGTGATGGTGTTTGTGGGGAGCCGTGCAGGCCAGTAGGGAACGTAGTTCCACTACTTCTTTTCATACACTTCGACCACTGCCGTGAAGACCTGCTCACCAACCTTGACTCTAACACCCCGTACGTTCTCATCTTGCTTGATCTCTCTTCAGCCTTTGACACTGTCAACCATGCCATCCTGCTCAACCATCTCCGTGATAACCTGGGTAGCACTGGTCAGGCTCTGGCGTGGCTGACTTCTTTCCTCTCCAACCTACCCTCCCAGGTCCAACTTGGGTCCTTCCTCTCTGACATCTTTTTCTCTACCTGTGGTGTCCCCCATGAATCTAACCTCACTCCCTGGCTGTTCAACCAATACCTGGCACTCCTTGCCCACCGCATTGCCGCTCTCTGTCCCAACTTTCAGTGCTATGCGGATGATACCCAGCTCATTTTCAGGCTACCCGGCCTCTGACTCCCCTTCCCTCATCTCTGACTGTCTGTCTGCCATCCAGGAGTGGTGTTCCGCCAAAGACCTCTGCCTTAATGCCAGTAAGACTGAGATTCTACTCATCGGCACACCCACTCCCTCCTTCCCTGCAGCTCTCTGGGTGGACTCTCTTGGCCCTCTTCCTACCCCCACCTGCAAGGCTAAAATCCTCGGGGTCATCTTCGACTCTGCACTCTCCTTCTCCCCTCACATCTCTGAGGTCTCCACGAAGTCACACTACCAGCTGCACCTCCTTAGAGGTATTCTTCCTTTCCTCTCCTTCCCCCAGAAGCTCACTGTCTCCAGAGCCCTGGTCCTCTCTAAACTGGACTACTGTAACAGCCTCTATCTAAATCTGCCTGCCTCTACACTCCGCCTTCTGCAACTTATCCAGAACAGGACTGCGAGACTTGTCCTTGGCCTCAAGCCCAGGGATCTTATCTCTCCAGGACTGGAATCTTTTCACTGGCTCCCAGTGGCTGCAAGGATTAAGTTTAAAACCCTCTGCATTGTACACAAGGCCTTCTGGGGTCTGGGACCGCAATACCTTCAACCCTCTCTTCCTAAAGATCTTCCTTCTCAAGCTCTTCACTCATCCGCCTCCAACTCCCTCAGGGTCCGTCGCTTCTCCAAGCAACAAGTTGGTGGCAGATCACTCTCTTCGGCAGGGTCCTCTCTCTGGAACAGCCTTCCTGCCTCTCTGAAACTTGAGGAGAACCATCTCCGGTTCCGGAGCACCTCAAAACCTTCCTCTTTGCTTCCGAATTCTCTCCTCTTCTGAATTCCTGACCGTAATTGCACTGGGCTACCTGGCCACCCTTTCTGACCACTGGCCTTGTCAAATGCCCACCTGCACTGCCTCCCTGGCAACCCCTGCACCTGGGGATCGCTGTTCTGTATCCTTACAGTCCCCCTACCAGCAGTTATGTCTGCACTTCCTTGCACTTGCCACCAGCTGGCCGTTTATTTATCTTTATTTATTCCACTTCCCATGTACTGCACTTTCCCGTTTTATTTATCTTATTTATTCCACTTTCCCATGTACTGCACTTTCCCCTCCTCCTTTCCCCCCGCACTTTCCTTTCTTCCCATGCACTTGCGCGATCTGAATGACACCTGGCCTAGTACAATCGTTGTCTGTCTTCCCTTTGTTCCCCCCCTTGCCTTGTCGCGCCTTGAAACACTTGTGTATAGGCGCGTTATAAATGCCACATCATATCATATCATATCAGATGTCTTCAGCCAGTCCATAAGAGGCGACATTTTCAGATGTGTCCAGATTTCCAGGCACCTCCATTACCTGCCTCCTTGCTGCACCACGTGGCACCAAATGAGGTGCTGGACTACTGCTTTCAGGAGGTTGCTATATTGCCGCAGCATGGTGAATGCTGCAGCAATGGGGCTGTGAGGCTGAAAGTTGAAGTGTGCTTTTGTAGCGCTGCAAAATTACACTAACGACTTGATTAAGGGGAAACAGACAGGCGCCTTACAAGGACCCGTGTTCAATCTCCCCACTGAGCACTATAAATGTGAATTGTAGCACAACGAGGTCTAACAGTACTTTGGCTTGCCTTCAATTAGCACTCCCAGAGGAGAACTACCCTCAACTTCATCACCTATCCCATGTCCAAATAATTGGTTACACTAGAGGAAACAGACCAAAGAGTGATCGCATGCCGCACTGTGCACTTAGCAGCCCATGTTTTCTGCAAGCTTCTTTTAAACAGTGGAGGGCTGGTCAGGAGCCCCCACACACCTCTTTCCCATTGAGGCCGAGCAATACCAGTCAGCCTCTGTATCAGGACAGTCTCAGGGAATGCACAGGGGTACCACACATCTCGCTGACTGCCTGAGGATGTTGTATGAGGAACGTTCACGTGTGTGATGCCTGCCAAAGAAGCAGATGAAGGACTAGCATGTGTCCAATTAAGCACAAGGAGGCACTGTGCCCTGTATGTTATGAGTGACGCCTCCCACCAGAAGAGAGTGTGCCATTAAAAGGGAGGTCTGCAAATAAGACCCTCCCTTTCATCATCCTCCATGCTAAAAGCATAGTGCACTAATGTACCTTTGCTGAGACCAGTCTCCTGACATCTCTAGCAACTGCCATGCAGTGGCAGCAAGACAGGTTCAAAGGTCACACGTGCATTCTGCACAGCTGCTGGTATACAATGTTTCAACAGGCAAAGGTGGCTTTTTCATCAACTGCACCTCTGATTCATAACATAACAATTGTAGTTCCTGGTCAGATTAGTTGCATGTTAAACTGTAAATTTAAGCCATGTCTGGTTTTGTCATGGTGGTTACAAGGTTTACACAATTATGCAGCTACAGCAATCTGATGTCACACTAATGTCAGCTTGGTTAGCAGTGCTCAGCTATCACAGGGATGTGTACTGTCTGCCCTGTGTGTCTCCCTTTTATTTTAAACTCTGTTTATTGGCGTATGCAATCTCAGCACATGATCCACAGTCTGTATCTTATGATCAACAAAAAGAGAAACGCCATTGATTACATAGCATATAAGAAACAAATTATAACAATAAACAAAGAAAATAACTGAAAAAACCCAAATAAAGGGCATCCTGGATTCCTTGGTCTAGTGGTCTGGTGGGAGACAGTACACGACAAGTAAACAATCAATTCGAGCAGGTGGGGCGGAAGGAATCATCAAGGGCATCACATACAGGTATAAATCCAGTTAAATACATGATACGAAAGAATAACACAACAATCCAATGATCACAGCGTTTGTCGCCTGATGGGTGGAACATCGTCAAGAGAAGAGTGTTCCATGCCCTCTACATTGTCGATGGGCTCCTGCAATAAAACCCTCAAAGCCCTATACCAAGCAGTGGTCTCTGCTGCACTCCACCTTGCAAGGTCTTTGTACCTAAGACAGTATTGTGCCCCCCCTCTCAATTTCCAGGCCATTGCTATGAGTTGCTTAGCTAAAACACATGCTAACTCCATGAATTTAATCACATGTCTATATTTTTCTGCTCTGGGCTATGCGCCTAACAAGCATTTCACCGGATCCCAGCAGTAATGTGTGTCTCCCGCTTTAACAGATGCATTCTTTGTCTGGTGCCAGAAAGCCTGCACCCGCGTAGAGTACCAGAACATATGGATTATGTCTGCATCATCCATGCTACACCACGGGCAGACAGGTGGCATGATAGAGTCCAATTTAGCCACTCGACTGGGTGTCATGTATGTTCTATGGAGTACATTAAGTTACAAGAGGCGGAACCCTGCATTACATGAAACCTTCTTAACAAAAAACAATGCTGCGTCCCATTGGGTGTCACTTAACTACTGCCCCAAATCCACCTCCCACAATGCTTTCAATCTCATATTCCGCACAGCAACTGCACTCAGGAAGCATCCATAGACCCGAGATACCAGTCGCCAACCATCCTCCACTTCACACAGCAGCGTTAGTAGCGCATTGGGTTCTGGTTCTCCCAGCCAGGTCGTCCATTTCTTCCTAGACATTGCCAAAAGCTTTTGGAATCGTAAGAACTGGCCTTTGGCGAGACCCTCAGTTTGCATGAACTCCATGAGATCCTTAAACATTCCGTCTTTATACATGTGGTGAGCTCTAGATCATCACACCGCCTGGCCACCAGATCCTTAAACATTCCATCTTTATACATGTGGTGAGCTCTAGATCATCACACCGCCTGGCCACCGCCACCACCAGTTCGCCTAGGTCCGAGCATGCATCTGCTGTCATGGGGACATGCATTGAGTACAGGCTACACAACCCTAGTATCTTCACCACTCTCCTCCAATCTTGCCACCCAAGTTTAATCAACAGAGTCATTTTTGGCCCACACAGCAAAAAGCGACCCACAGGGCTTTCTTCCGTCAGGGTCAGGCTGGGGCATAAAATTGTCTCGGGCACCAATGAAAAAGTGGCTCACACTTGCAAATGGCAATTCATTCCTTTTCTGACAGACTGAGTAGTACCAAGGGGGAGGTTTTTGATAAAATGTGATTCAAATTGTGCATTTTAAAGAATATTTATTCAATAACACTGGTCAAAACTAGTAGTCGCGTGGTGAAGTAACTTATCAAACTGGTCCACGTCGGCCAAAAAAGTGGACCACTTCCATCAAAAAAACGTGCCCACGTTAGCGTTTTGTGTTTTTGGTTCAGCATTGCCATATTGCCCTATTGCCCTATTGGCAGTCTGAGCCTGCCTTCCATACTGCTGGGTGCAGCATTTCCTGTAAAAGTCTAAATTCCATAGTATGCTCATCGTACAGCCAGTTTGCGAGGCAATATTATAATGTTAGAATACAAGGTTCGGGCGGATATCTTGCGCTCTAACCATATGTTTTTTAACTTTAGTTTCAGAAATTATTATTTTTACAAGTCCATCCTTTTTATCCATAGATTACTTCCAAGTCAATCCAAAAAACAAGTTTTTTGAGTGGGAACGAGCGCACACAGTTTTATAGCGATCCCACATTTTTTGATAGTCTGTAAGATTCGCTTTGTGTGCCAGCTGAGACCCACTACCGAAAATGGTAGATTATATGAGTAACCGGGACGAAGATAGAGCTGCTCTATTTGCGCCTAGGGGAAGTACATCCAACCCCTTTAGAAGTAGTGCAACCACAACAGAAACTTAAAAACAGAAATTTGTTAAATTGGAAAGATTATCGAAAAAATAAATTAATAAGTATTGGGAACACGCATCTTTGGCGAATTACCTAGAAAACGATATTATTCCCCGAGGTTTGAGAGTTCTGATTTTCCCCAACTTTGACAATGACGAGGATGCAGACCTGGCAGAGAACTGGGAGAAAAATTTTAATCAAAGTTCCAAAGTAATGTTACAATTATTAATAACGCATACCACCAGAGAACATAGGAGAGTTATAGAACAAATCAGCAAAATCAAAGAAGAAATCAAGATTATGCCAAATGCAGAAACTACCAAGGAAAAAAATTATGAGAAAATGAATGAAATTTTACGAGAATATCAATATGAAATAAAATTAAGAAAATTTAGGAAGTTTTTTAGAGACGATAAAGATTACAGACAGGAACGGGTGTACACTTTCCAACCGAAATATGATAATATAACACCACGATCAAGACCAAGCTCCTCAAAAACTACACCTGCCAGCTCTGATCCTGATTCAGAGGAAGAATCTAGAGCAAATGACACTAGTTCGAAAGAAAGCACAGAATACATACATAAAGGAGGACAAAGTTTTTTAGAACAGATACGCAGACACAAGAAGGGGAACTTCAGATTTACGAATTCAAAACAAGTCAGATTTTCAACACCACCAACCAAACCTATACTAATACCAGATGCCACACAAGGGGCAGGAGAGGGGGCAAGCGGAAGCGGGAGTGGAAGCTCCGACGACGATCAGGGACGTCCTGGAATTTTGACCAGGTCCAGCAGCAGGAAACGACAGCGGATTTAGAGAAATGTGATATAGTGATTAATTTGTCAGATAGAATACTCTCTGCGGTCGAAACTGCTGTGTTGAATAAAGGATTCTCGTTTGCACCAAGCGTCAGGACAGATTTTGTGGACTTTCAGATAGATATCTTTAAATTTTTAAGAAAACTGAAATTAAAGAAATTCTTCGTAACACAGGTACAAACATTTAAGCCTAAGACCATCTTGAATCCACTCAGCACATATACCATTTCGGATATTTATAACATCACTTCTTTGACTAGTTTAGCACAAGAGACAACTGTAGATTCTGAATCGATTTCTAGAGCACTAGGTGTTAACAAAAGACATTTGGACCTAAAAGAATTAAAACCCAAATCTAAATTTACACCATGTTTGGGAACAGATAATGTAATTGAAACCTTTCATAAGGCTATTATAAAGGAAATACACAAGTACACGGATAACACAATCTCCAATAGGAAGAGGTGCAGATCTAATCTGAGCAAAGAGGAAATGGAAGCCCTTGGGACTTTTAATGAATGATAAATATATAACCATCAAAGAAGCGGATAAGGGGGGGCAACATTGTGGTAATGAATACTAAGGATTATATTAGTATGGCTATGACTCATGTAGGTACACCACAGTGTTACACCCCTCTTAAATCTAATCCAACGAAGAAAATTGTAATTGAACACTCAGAACTTATAAAGTTATGGTACGATAGAGGTTTCTTAACAGACGATGAGAAAGTTTTCCTGACTAATACGGAACCCAATATGCCGACTTTGTATTTTCTTCGGAAGGTAGACAAGAGTTATAGAACTTTACCAGCAGTTAGACCGATTATGAATGGCATAGGGTGGGTCACAGAGAGCAAGGCCCAATACTTAGATGAAGCATTGAAACCCTATGTTCTCAAAATGAAGTCTTATATTAGAGACAGTATGCATGTTTTGCAATTCTTTAAAACTTTGATATGGGAGTCAGATTACCTCTTGGCCACTTTAGACGTCTCAGCACTTTACACTAGTATAGATCATGACTTAGCAGTTCATACATTAGACTACACTTTCAGGGATTCATCTGCTTCCTATATGCAACATATTCATATGCTTAAGACCTTCCTTAAATTCACTCTGGACAATAATGTATTCATTTTCAATGATAAATACTATGCACAAGCTAAAGGGGTAGCCATGGGTGCCAAATTTGCACCAGCTTTGGCCAACTTATTTATGGCGCAATATGAAGAAACACACATTTATGATCACGAAATGTTTAAAACAAATCTAATTGCATGGAGGAGATACATAGATGATGTTCTAATTGTATGGAAAGGGTCGCTTGAATCATTTGAAAGCTTTGTGACACATGCTAATAACAACAGATTTGGGATAGGTTTTACTGGTTCAGCAAGCTCGCAGAGTGTGGATTTCCTTGACTTACATATCTTTGTAAAGAATGGGTAGATAGAAACCAAAATATATAGGAAACTAACGGAGGTCAATTCTGTACTTTATGCACAGAGTAGTCACCAGAGATCTACGATAGACAATATTCCAGCTGGAGAATTTTATCATGCAAGAAGAAACTGTAGTCTAGATGAGGACTATCTCAGGGAGACCGATCTACTTAGAGACAGATTCATAGAGAGAGGATACAATCAGAGATGTATAAAGAAAGCGGCAGACAAGTACAAAGACTGTAGCCAAGTGGAACTCTTATCTGACCATGCCAAAGAAAGAACTGGGAAAGACCATATTTCTATAATAACTAAGTTTTCACAGGATTCCTCTTTACTCTATAAAATGGTTTCCAAATATTGGCACATTCTAAGACTAGATAAGGATCTGTCACCTTTCTTGACTGAGAAACCAAAGTTTACTTTTACAAGGGCTAATACTATTAAACAAAAATTGAGCCCATCTTTCCTGAATATTAAGGAAGATAATATTAAAGAAACTTGGCTAAAAAGGAAAAAGGGATTTTTTAAATGTAATCAGTGTAGATATGCCTATGATAATTGTGATTCTTTTACTGATGCAAATGGGATGAAAATTGAGATTAAGGAGTTTATCAACTGCAAAACATGCTATGTAATATATGCGATTATTTGTAAGTGTGGTAAACTGTATATTGGTAGAACCATACGGCAACTAAGAATACGAATAAGAGAGCATTTAGCTTGTTTAAGAAATGATGACCCGAAGTCACCATTGGCCATACATTGGCAGCAATATCATCATATTGATAATCAAGAAGATTTAAGATTTATTGGACTCATGCAAATCAAGCTGGGGAAACGGGGGGCAATCTTAGGCTTAAACTCAGACAACAAGAATGCAAATTAATCTGTTATTTAAGAAGTACCATAGTGGGACTTAATCAGGACCATGAGATGCATATATTCTTGTGAAATATTTGTAAATAATACTAATTGGCAAAGCTTCAAACAATTACAATTTGTGATTCCATTCCAGCCCTACCCACAATGGAGTAAGACTCAGTAACCTTCTGTCCAATCCCACCCATAAACCTAGTGTAAGGTTCAAATACGTGATAATGACACATGGGAATGCAACAACACAACTCTGTTGGGAGATTATTAATCTAGTAATGATCATATATTAGGTTGTATCACATGTGAGATATATAAATAGACATGGAGATGCACTGGAGTGTAATGCATAATGCATATGGAAATACTTGAAATAAGGACATCAGACACGATACTAGTATATATCAGTAAATCAAAAAAGTCTTTTTCGGGATTCCCGAGTGATAAACAGTGTTCTATTAACTCATAGCACTTTGTTTACACGACATGCGCGTGTGGCGTCGCTGCGTTCGCGCCCGTGTGACGTCATCGCGTTATATACGTGTGACGTCATCGCGTACACGTGCGCGGGACGTCATCGCGATGCGGTTATCACTCTTGAATGTCTTTGGTGTTTATAAAGTAAGCACAGTCTTGTGTGACTCCCCTTTGGAGCACTTATTAAAGAATTGGTTCTGGGATTGAGCCCGTGACGAGGT
Organism: Ambystoma mexicanum; assembly: GCF_040938575.1. Lineage (NCBI taxonomy): Eukaryota > Metazoa > Chordata > Amphibia > Caudata > Ambystomatidae > Ambystoma > Ambystoma mexicanum. The sequence goes on along the minus strand of NC_090924.1, from coordinate 318,785,291 downwards.
GAGTTTGTATCATTTTTGACTCTCTATGGGACAAAGTTAGTCTATTGTGGTTCAATTTACTAACGGGAAACTGAGGAATATAGAAAGACATGGGATAATGGTGTCATGCATGCTGGACGTGGTCCTACCTCCTACGCTCGTAGAACAGCTAGACCGTTCTATTCCAAATGGCGGTTGTTCGATACGTTGCCGGGAAAACGACGTTTGCACTTTTCACGTCGCTAACTTCACGTGTTTTCTGCTTTGTCACGTGAACTACGGCATTACGTATTTAAGCAGCGTGGAAACTTCACTCGCTGCTTCTGATCGAATCATTTGGCGTTGTGTAGCTGAACCTCCGGTCTGCATCCTTGCAGGTTACTACAGCTACTTTTTGGGCCTTCTATAGCGTGTTTTCCGTCACACGCTGATTCCTGGAGCTGTTTGGTTGCGTGTAAATCCACACGCGCACGCTATCTTCAAGCGCTGCTGGACTGGACTGCGTGAATCCTGCTTGCGTGTAAATCCACACGCGCACGCTATCTTCAAGCGCTGCTGGTCTGGACTGCGTGAATCCTGCTCGCGTGTAAATCCACACGCGCACGCTATCTTCAAGCGCTGCTGGTCTGGACTGCGTGAATCCTGCTCGCGTGTAAATCCACACGCGCACGCTATCTTCAAGCGCTGCTGGACTGGACTGCGTGAATCCTGCTCGCGTGTAAATCCACACGCGCACGCTATCTTCAAGCGCTGCTGGTCTGGACTGCGTGAATCCTGCTCGCGTGTAAATCCACACGCGCACGCTATCTTCAAGCACTGCTGGTCTGGACTGCGTGAATCCTGCTCGCGTGTAAATCCACACGCGCACGCTATCTTCAAGCGCTGCTGGACTGGACTGCGTGAATCCTGCTCGCGTGTAAATCCACACGCGCACGCTATCTTCAAGCGCTGCTGGTCTGGACTGCGTGAATCCTAATCGCGTGTAAATCCACACGCGCACGCTATCTTCAAGCGCTGCTGGACTGGACTGCGTGAATCCTGCTCGCGTGTAAATCCACACGCGCACGCTATCTTCAAGCGCTGCTGGCCTGGACTGCGTGAATCCTGCTCGCGTGTAAAATCCACACGCATATATTGTCTTCGAGCGCTGCTGGCCTGGACTGCGTGAATCCTAATCGCGTGTAAATCCACACGCACACGTTCTTTTCTTCGCGGCTGTGCAGAACCGCGTGAACTTTGTTTATACCTTAAAAGGAGCGCTATTTCCAACTCCTGCACCTGTGACATTAACAGGGGGATTGGTTCATTTCTATACTTTACTCTACGTGGGAAGGAAGCTTTTCAAGGATAATTGGAAGGTGACAGTGAACAGTAATTTGGACGCTATCCTGTGGTGCATCAACCCGGTATCTAGCGTGAGCCTCGTTCCGTTCGGGATAAGTCTCCCTTACTAATCTTCCCTTCCTTGTCGTTTGTTCTACCTTGGATTCCTCAAGAGACTCTGTTGGATTCGTCTGCCCTAGACTCAAGGTCAGTGTGTGCATTCATGACATTTTCTATTCCATCATACCCAGGTGCGGGCAGTTATTCATGATACTTTATTTTGTTCGAGGCTGACTTCCTATACCTTACCCACGCCCTTTCCAGTGATCCATCGCTCTGCCTGTTTTACCGGTCAGAGAGTTGTATCATTTGGAAGGTCTTAACTTGACTTCACAACTATCAAAACGCGTGAACAGGGATCCGGAAGACCCTACCACCTGTATCCTTTTTGAGTACCGTATCCTTTTCGGTTAATACTTTGGTGCTTTCTGACAGAATCAGAAGCCATGGAGGGTACGGATCCTTTAGCTGTTTTGACTCAGTTGATCAGCGATTTGAGAAATGAAATGGTTACGGCACAGGACATGTTACGGCACCGTATGGACGTTATGCAAGACGCCATGCACGGTAGTCCTCAGGGAGCACAGGTTCCAATGGCCACTGCATCTGGATCGGGGACTATGACACCCCCACAGGAAACTATTAATGTGGTTATGCCCACTCAGTTTCCCTTGGCCCCTCCGGAACGGTTCACTGCTGATCCCAAAACCTATAGAACCTTCGTTAATCAGTGCCGACTCCATTTTCTTTGCCGTCCTACATCTTTTCCTGACCTAACCACAAAAGCAGCATTCGTGCTTTCCCATTTAGGGGGCACAGCTGCTGCTTGGGCTAACCCTTTGTTGGAAACAAATAGCCCTTTGTTGTACGACTGTGACGATCTCTTGGCTGCTATGAGTAAAGTCTTTGACATGCGTTATGCTACTCAAGCTATGGATCTGGAGTTACTTAATCTACAACAAGGCAATCAGCCTCTTTTGCCTTACATTGCCCGGTTCAATCAACTAACAGCCGAAACTCAATGGCCTGACGGCAAGAAAACGGCTGTTTTCTACAAGGGTCTTTCAGAAGAACTGAAAGATGCCTTATCTACAGTTCCGGTGGTTCCCACGGGATTCACAGAGTTGCTCGATTTGGTTTTACAAATCGATGCCCGAAGGAATGCTCGGAAAGGAGAGAAAAAGCCTTTCATGCAAGCCTCGGGGCGTTCAGAGACACCGGCAGTTCTCTCTAACGACCCCGAACCCATGCAGATTGGCGTCGTGAGAGGCCGGTTGTCCAATACAGAACGAGAGAACCGAAGAAAGAACCATTTATGTATGTATTGGGGTTCATCTGAGCATTTATTGGCGACATGTCCTAAAAAACCCATGAAGCGTTCGGGAAACGCCAAAACTCGACAATAGCAGGAGTCCCTATGTCGAGTGTTTCATCGGACTCCAGTACCATTCCTAAACACGCACCCGTAATTGTTGAGGTGACGTTACGTTGTGGTGAACGAGAATTGGTTTCCAAGGCCATGGTTGATTCCGGAGCCACCAACAACTACATAGACATCACATATGCCAAGAATTGTTCCATACCCCTTGTAAACAAGAACAAACCTGAAACGGTTAATACCGTGGACGGATCTGTTTTGACTTCTGGTATGGTAACCCAGGAGACGGTATCTGTTCAGATGATATTATCGAATAATCATTCGGAAGAAATCATCTTCGATGTCATAGCTGCTCCACAGTACGAGATCATACTTGGTCTTGCATGGTTAACCCTTCATAATCCCGCCGTTGACTGGGTTTCGGGATTGCTCCAGTATCCTTCGATTCATTGCAATGAACATTGCTTTACCAGTCAGGAGGTGTCAAACAAGCAACACATATTAGCCTCTATGGTGGGAGCTTCGACTATCAGCGTGGTTCATCAAAGCGACACTACCATACCATGCGAATACGCTGAGTATGCTGATGTCTTTGACAAGGGCCAGGCAGAACAATTGCCTCCCCATCGACAGTACGACTGTCCTATTGAATTGATTCCTGGTGCCAAAATCCCTACAGGTCGTTTATATTCACTAACCCCAAAAGAAGACGTTGTGTTGAAAGAATACATTGACAAAGCTTTAGCGATGGGTTTCATACGGCCATCACAATCACCTGCTGCGTCTCCTCTATTCTTTGTTCCGAAGAAAGAGGGAGATCTAAGGCCTTGTATTGATTACAGGGCACTTAACGACATCACCACAAAAAACCAATATCCTTTACCACTGATAAACGTTCTATTGGATCAATTAGGTACTTCCAGTTACTTCACCAAATTGGACTTGCGAGGAGCATACAATTTAGTTCGCATTCGTGAAGGCGACGAATGGAAGACCGCTTTCAAGACACGGTATGGTCTTTACGAGTATTTGGTGATGCCTTTTGGTCTGTGCAACGCTCCCGCCACTTTTCAATTCTTCATGAATGATATATTCAGGGACATAATGGACCAGTTTGTGGTGATTTATCTGGATGACATTCTGATCTATTCGTCTTCTTTTTCGGAACACGTCAAACATGTTTCTACAGTCCTACAAAGACTCAGGGAGAACCTTCTTTATGTGAAAGCCGAGAAATGCGTCTTTCATTCACAGGAAGTGGAATTCCTGGGCTATGACATTACCAATCTAGGGGCTCGAATGAGCCGTTCCAAGGTGAAGGCCATATTGAATTGGCCGGTTCCGCACAATGTCAAGTCATTACAGTCTTTCTTAGGCTTTGCGAATTTTTATCGCAGATTTATTCATTCCTTCTCCAAAACAGTAGCTCCTTTGACGGCCTTAACTAGTTCTAAAGTTCCTTTCTGTTGGAACCCAAATGCCCAAGCATCATTCGAAAAGTTGAAAGAAGCATTTACTATTGCACCCGTGCTTCAGCATCCAGATCCAGATCGCCAGTTTATCGTTGAAGCGGATGCATCCAGTGTCGCTACTGGAGCGGTACTCTCACAAGTTTGCACAGAAACCAAGGAGGAGCACCCAGTGGCTTTCTTCTCTCTCAAACTTACCCCATATGAACGAAACTACACCGTCACTGAGCGGGAACTGCTGGCTATCAAGGATGCCTTCCGAGAATGGCGTCATCATCTTCTTGGGGCCAAGCATCAGGTGTTAGTGTACTCTGACCATAGGAATCTTCAAGCATTCAAATCCATGAAATTCCTTACGGCCCGACAGGCCAGATGGCATGTCTTTTTTGCCCAATACGATTTCCAGGTCACATATCGTCCTGCCCGAGAACACGTTAAGTCGGACGCGTTGTCCCGTATGGGTGAAGAGGCGAAGGAAGAAGCACAAGTACAGAATCAGTTGTTGGCAGATCATGTAATATGTAGTTGTTCTGTTCAACCATCCTTAAAAACCGAAGTACAAGAGTGGGTAAAAAATCATACACAAGTTATCCAGGATATGAATCTGGACGTGCATAACGGTTTACCATTCACACAAGGAGTGCTCTACCTACCGACGTCTTCAACGCGGAATAAAGCCCTCAAGTGGAATCATGATTCCTTGATCGCAGCCCATCCTGGACGGAAGAAAACACTAGAACTACTCAAAAGATGGTGCTGGTGGCCGTCCATGTCAAAAGATGTCATAGATCACGTATCAACTTGTTCTGTATGCATCCAATGTAAAAGCACTCCTGGTAAACCAGTGGGCTTACTCCAGTCCCTACCTGTCCCTAACAAACCATGGGACATGATATCTATGGACTTTGTGGTAGAACTCCCACCAAACCAGGAATACGATACCATATGGGTTGTAGTGGATTATTTCACTAAATTGGCTCTTTATATTCCCTGTATTGGTTTACCAACCGCTGCTGTTCTGGCTGACCTATTCATCCGACATGTATTTCGTTTCTTTGGTCTACCGTCAGTAATCATTACGGACAGGGGCTCACAGTTTGCGTCACGCTTTTGGAGAGCACTAACCTCTGCATTACTGATTGATGATAGAATGTCCAGTGCTTATCACCCTCAAACTGATGGACAGACCGAAAGAGTCAACTGCACTATGGAACAATATCTGCGGTGTCTGTGTCTGCAGTACCAATCGGATTGGCTCACGGTCCTGCCGGCAGCTGAATTCGCCTATAACAACTCCTATCATAGTGCCATAGGCACTTCACCGTTCTATGCGCTTTATGGACAGCACCCCCGATCAATACCTTTGGATTCCAGCTTGTCTTTGGATACTCCTGCCGCAGGCCGTACCTTTCGTGATCTGAAGATATTACAGAGGAAAGTGAGGCAGCAATTAGAGCAGGCTAAAAGACGCGACAAGTTCTATGCCGATGCTCATAGAATACCCGCACCCGTCTACAAGGCTGGTATGAAAGTATGGCTGTCCACCTGTATCCTTTTTGAGTACCGTATCCTTTTCGGTTAATACTTTGGTGCTTTCTGACAAATGGGAACTGAAAAAATAAGATTCAAAGAAAGATGGAGAAATACATTTTCTATTATCTTGAATGGTTACAATTTATATATGACTTTACTAAGATAAAATTATTATTTTATAGTTGGTCCACGAACTTTGGAGCACTAAAAATAACTTACCGATATAATACTCGAACATAATCATCCGCCCAGGTTAGTGAATTTTTCTAATAACTTTTTTTAATTATACAAGAACCAACTTATGGAACTGTAGATACTGCTCATATTATTATATAATATATCAGAGTTTTTCTATATAGGCTTGAAAGTAATTGTCAAATGAAATTGTCGGGTATTGACAACCGAAATCAAAAAGATATAGGGAGAACATTTGGGGTAAGCATAAATCCCATAAAACCCTTGAATTCTGTGTTTAATGCACTAATATGTTATTTGAATATATTTCTAGTTTCTAATTAGGTACTCACAATGTGGTTTTGCTGGAATGGGTCACATGGTGTGTGGGACACAAATTGACAAATAATAATTAACCATATATGAGGCTTATATAATGCAGTTTATTTGAACCTAAATCTAACACTAATTTGAGGTTTTTATTTTATTTTTCTTTGAAATTGGAATTTATTTACTTGAATATGACGTGACTTTCCCATCATCATGCCCTGGTATGTGACACTGTATGGTATGGATTATAATTTTATTTATTATCAATTTTTGTTTTTTAAAAAAACGTACACAAATGTATATACGTGATGAATATGTAACTTGGTACAGCCTTGAAAACGACCTGAGGTCGAAACACGTGTCGGCTGTGTGTTTGCTCGAAGAATAAAATCACTCATTTTGGAGATATATTATGCCAGCGTTTTTTTGGATTGACTTGGAAGTAATCTATGGATAAAAAGGATGGACTTGTAAAAATAATAATTTCTGAAACTAAAGTTAAAAAACATATGGTTAGAGCGCAAGATATCCGCCCGAATCTTGTAATCTAATTTTCACTTTTACAAGCTTTGTGGGAAGTTTGAGGGTAGGATATAACCTGCAGCCAAACTGTTAATTACAAGTTTTTTGAGTGGGAACGAGCGCACACAGTTTTATAGCGATCCCACATTTTTTGATAGTCAATATTATAATGTTTACTATTGCAATCCGGCCTAGAAGAGACAGCAGCAGTTTACCCCAGAATGTCATGGACTGCCTCATCACGTCCACCGTCATGACCCTGTTCTAATGTGCATTTCCTCTGGTGTGTGGCTATATGTAGTCCCAGGTATCTGAACGTGCTGACCTCCCCTTGTAGACCCAGAACTGGCTGATCTTGTGTGTCATAAGGTTGCATTTCCGCTAGGGGTAAGAGGCACGATTTCTGTCTGCTAAATGAAATCCCAGACAGTTTACCAAAGTCGTCTAGGACCACAAGGATAATGGGCAGGTTGTGCTCCGGTTCACACACGTACAGGAGGACAGGTTCTGCATACAGGGAGATAAGATGAGTAGACCACCCCAGCCTCAGAAAATTCCTGGCGCAGGAATACCGCTAGTGGCGTCAATGCTAATATATAAAGCATGGGCGACAGCAGGCTCTCCTGTCGAGTTCCTTGTTGTATGTCCCATGCCTCCGATACTCATCTCCCCATTTTCACCCTAGCAGCCAGTGTGTATAGTAGCTTAACCCAATATATGAAGCCTTCTCCAACTCCAAAACCCTGCAACGCAGCCCACATCCATTCCCAATAAACAGAATCAAATGCCTTAATAGCGTCCAGAGAAACATACGTAGCATCCCGGGAATTAGTCTGGTCTACAATATGTTGCAGGCAGCAAAGATTCATAGAGGTGCTTCGTCCGGGAACAAATCCAGCCTGATCCTCATGGACTATGGTGTTGATTATTTTACGGAGTCTCCCTGCAAGCAACGCAATCACTATTTTGATATCCTGATTTAACATAGCCAGGGTTTGGTAGTAGTCACACAACTTCCCAGGTTTAGGTATAGGGACTATGTAGTTTCCCGTATACTACGGGAGAGTAGGCCCTGTTCATACGCCTCTTCAAATACTTTTAGCAGGACAGGGGCAAGAGTTGAACCGAATGCTTTGTAAAACTCTGTGGGGTGTCCATCTCTTCCTGGTGCCTTCCCGGTGGACAGGGATGAAACACTCCCCTCAGCTCTTCTTCAGTTAGAGGTAGCTCTAGGGTAGCAGCCTGCTCAGCGGTCAGCTGTGGTAGCCGGATCTGGGTAAAGGCCAAGCGTAATTCTGCCGGGTCAACTATTGTCTTATGCCTAAATAGTTTACTATAGAATGCACTAAAGGCGTCATTTATCTCGACTTGAGACCACCTGGGAGCACCACATTCGTCATGGATTAACGTGATTGCCCCCCGTTGTTGTTCCGCGTTACACAGCCACGCCAACAACCTCCCAGATTTGTCCCCCTCTTCATGCATACGTGTCGTATGAACTGTATAATGAAAATTGCAGAGCCACTGCCATGCTTTCACACATTGGGTGTGTAATAGGTGAAGTTCAGTTTCCGTGGTGGGGTCAGCGTTATCTTTCGGTCTTCCAAGGCCCCCAATTTTTTCCTCAGCGATTTCCTAATCCCACCCGCTCCAGCTATAACTTCCTCTCTGGTCACCACCTTCAGAGCTTCCCATCAACTGTTTAAACTGCCCACATTAGTCTCAAGGAAGGTAATGAAAGCATCTTTCAATTGGCCCCAGAAGGCATCATCTTGCAGTAGCTCAGATGACATACGCTGTGTTGGGACTGGTGTTCATGGTCATCGAATATGCCAGTGTACCAATTGTGGAGAGTGATCTGAAAGGAATTACCCAATCTGACCATTTTTATTTTTAGTCGTTGGGTCATTTTTACCTAATTATAGGTCTTACTTTGACCGTCTTTCTTTCTGACCTCATTACTTGAACATGAGGAGTGGGGTTTTCGGGGGGTGTCCCCGCTCCTCATGTTCAAGTATCTGCAGCCTCAGGGGCTGAAGGGGTGTCCCCTGCATCCTTAACAATGGAAGCGGGGGACAAAAATTGCTTGGGCCCCCGTTTACAATGAACATTGAAAATGGGGACCCAAGCAGTTTTAATGCGGGCAGTTTGCCCGCGAACAAATCATTTGTGGGCAGATCGTTTACATCCATCTGAAATAGTGTGCCCCATATATTCTGCTCCTGAAAATTCAGATAAGTTTTCAGCCCCTACAAACAAATAATCAATTCTAATCTAAAGCCTATGAGGGGCCGAATAGTATGAGTGTCCCCGCCTGCTAGCATTCTGCTCCCTCCAAATGTCCACCAGCGATAAATCGTCAGCACAGCATTAAGGGCCTCAGAGGCCGGTAATGACCCGGTCAGCATGGAGTCAGATCTATCCAGGGTTGGGCAGTAATGCAGTTGAAGTCTACCCCACCAAAGAAATAGGGCATCCCTCATGCGGACCAGCGTGCTGCTCAGGGGGCGAAGGAAAGTGGGTGTTGCATGATTAGGGCAATGAATAGGAGTTCACTATGCATATCTCCTGGTGATCCAGACACACATGCATAATCACATATCTGCCCTCTTTATCCGCCTCAACATCTAGGAGCCAAAAGGGAACTGCAGGATCTATTCAAACCATCATCCCCTGGCAAACTTCTTCCTCCCCCATCTAGTAACAGCCTTCTCTTGTTCCGCAGGGAGCAAGTCCGTTTCTTGCAATAATGCGATTGATACTTTTTTCCTGCGCAAGAATGATCTCACCCGGTTTCTACACAAGTAGGAGCCTAGCCCCCTGACGTTCCAGGTCACTATATTAATGTGAGCCATCTAAATAGTACTTAAGCACCCCCGCCAATTGCCCAGAACTACCTCCCTCCTGGCGTCAGCTGCTCACTCTCATATCAGCCATCCACCAACACCCGGACCTCACCCTCTCATATACAGGTTCTGTGTTCCAAGCCCTCCACTCCTCCACCCACGGCTTCCCATCCAGCCATCTGCCACCTTCCAGCACCCAGGATGCCAACTTCCACACCAAAGAACAACCACCATGTATAACAGAACAAGAACAAAAACAATGCACACCGAACAGTGGGGCAATTAACTGCTCAACAGCACCAATCCGTTCGAGCACACCCGTTCCCTCCAGACAACACCTTGCCATCAGGGAAGCGGGCCAAGGGTACCGGCAATGGCCAAATACCAACTGTGTCCAAAGGAAATCGGAGGTGTCAGAGGTTCCACGCCATAGGCAGCGGCATTGCTCTCACACTGCAGAGCGACATCCCAGGCAGCAATGTTGGAGCAAGCACTAGTTGCATCCTGATTGTTACTGCATCAAGCCCACTACGGTAACTTCAGGGGACCTTTCTCCTTCTGTCCGATCCATCTTCCGTATCCCTGTCTGACATGCCATTGTGGTCCATCCACATATTTGCAGCCTCCAGGGTTTCAAAGAAAATCGCCTTTTCTTTGTACAACACCCTCAGCCTAGAAGCATAAGCAAGAATATATTTGAGTCCCAAAATACAGAGCCTCTCTTTTGTGGGGACAAACAGGTTACAACTGCGTATAATATGGGTATATGGCATAATTACCCCTTTGTATAGTACTGCCCTCCCTGGAAAACTGCAATATCACCTATCGATCTCTGAAATTAGGGATCCTGGTGATTATGGGCCGTGGATTGGCCCCCAGTGGCGGCCGTCTTTGTAGTGAGCGCTGTGCCCTCTCCACTGCAAAGCCCCTGGACAACTTTCCTGGGTCGACTTCTCGTAGTATCACATTCTCAATGTACGAGGTAGGGTTTGAGCCCTTCGCACCCTCAAGCAGGCCCAACACGCATATATTATTTCTTCCGGTCCTCCCTGCCACTGTCATGCCGTGGCGGGGATAGCGGGTGTGGAATCGCTGGCGGTTCTGTCCGCCGTAGCATTTCACTCCTCGTCTTTTCCGCGTACCGCTCTAGTCGTTGTACGCGATCGTGACCCGGAAGTATAAAGCACTTCATTCCGAGTTGCATACGCGTTGCAACGTTTCTGGGTTCCCTCCTGTGTTGCTGCCGCTCCCATTACTGGTGAATTTCCTGCCTTTCTGCCTTTCGTTTCGCTGTTTCTACGCAGCTGTGTTCCTCCCTTGTTTCTCTGCCTTGCGCATTGCCTCGTCCTTGTTTAGCCTTCCTTTCTCCTTTTCCCCTTTCTTTTTTGCCTCTTCTTACCTCTTCCTTTACCCCCTTTTTTCTCCTTCCTTCCCAGTTTTGTCCTTCTTTCCTATCCCTTATACCCTTTTTGGGTCCTCCTCCTGCCAGACCTGTGCCTGCCTACCGGACTGTCTGAGTTCAATCCCTTGTACCTATTTGGAACTTCCGTCTACCAGACCCGTGCCTGCTTACCGGACTGCCTGTGTTCAATCCCTTGTACCTATTTGGAACTTCCATCTGCCAGACCCGTGCCTGCTTATCGGACTGCCTGCGCTCTATCCCTTGTACCTATTTTGGAACCTCTGCCTGCCCGACCTGTGCCTGCTTATCGGATTGCTCTTCCATCAGCGAACTTACCTTCTTCGATCATTCACCTGAAATACTACTTCTAGGGGTTTTTTGTGCCTTCCGGCTTTTTTCCCCCTGCGAGGCGCTCTCGGTAGGATAACCCCCGTTGCCCCTATCTTAGTGGCACGGTGGCATCCTATCGAGGGCGTCCTTATCTTCACAAGAAAAAAGAGAAGCCTCCACGACATAAGGACGGAAAGATCAAGCAGAAAGAGGAAGGTGAGGAGTTGGGGGAAGGGGAAGAATCTGCAATTTCATCCGAAGAAGAAGATATAACCGACATTACTGACAGCCACGTTCTCAGTGCGCATTTCCAGGGCAGCATATTTCGCTTCCAAGGCTCTTACTCTCGATTCCAGCTGCAATGACTCTTTCTGCTAAAGACAGGATGCCTTGCCTCAGGAGGTGCACACCGATTTTAATGTCCTCAATCTTGCTCTCCAAAGAGGAACACAAAGCTGCAATTGCAGCCAGGATCCTGTCTTCTTGTGTCTCGTCTCATGCTGTACCAACGGTGGATCTACTCGTTCTGCGCCACCTGACAATGCGTGGGCACGATGTTTCCCCTCGGCTGCAACAGACTCCATGATTGTACTTTTGTTACCTCCTTTCTGCTTGGGGCCCGGTATACCAAGGCACTCAAGACGCACTCCTCACAGTTCCCAACATGCTGCCAGTCAATATAAGTGGGTGACACTGTGGGTGAAGAATTCTCCTTGGCAGTCTCGGAGCAAAGCAGCAGTGCAGAGGCACGGCAGCTAGCACACACCCCTATTCTTAACCCGGGGTGGCGGAGAGGCCAGAGATGTAGCACAAATCCAACAAGCCCCCAGAAGGCGGTACCACCAGTATCCTTTCATCAAATTATACCAGCCATAAAACAAGTCCGTGCAAGCAGCAATTCCAGAGGTAAGCCGCCAGCTCAATGGCAAGCGTGTGCAGGGTGTGCCGAGTTCAGGCAGTCTCTAGCATGCCGCCAGATAAGGCGTATTTTCCTTGCCCAATGGTAAGCCACTTCACTCGCGCATGGTAGTCACCTCTTCAGTTTAGCATCCAGTGCATTGTGTCGATATTTATGATCCCCCTACTGCTGGTCAGAACAAACGCAGTGAAAGATGCAGAAGGTATCTTAAATCTAAAAGGTTTGCTCACTGGTCATTAATTTCTAGCCTGTAGCTACCAATGCACACTGTAGCCCCCCAGCAGGCTGCCTGAGTGCACAGCCCAACATCAAGCCGCCAACACTGCCCGTCTCATTACTCGAGATGGGGGATTCTGTTGTCTTTATTCGCCTTGTAAAAGAAGCGGAAGGCTCGGGGACTGTGCGTTCCGCTGCGCGGCTTCCTTTCCAGGTCTATGATCCCCATGCAGGAGTCCCCCTATTCTGCTTCACTCCATGCTGTAGTCGCGCCGGGTCCTGCCCCCCAGGCAGCCTGCAGTGTGTTAGCTCAGCAGCCCAGCTGCATGGGCCCCCAGGAGGCACTCCCCCACCAGTAGTTACACTGCAGCTCCTGTGCACGCTCTGGCCGTTTCACCAAGTAGGGCCCAGCAATCTTTAACTGAGTCAAGCCACATTCCGGCGCGGCCGCCATTTTGGAATCTCCACCAAGCTGCTCCGGAGCTCATCTCCAGGGGATGCCTCAGGGCTTCTAGATTACTTCTGCTATTATTAAATTTCAGAGTCTATAAAGAATCTATACAGCAACTTAAAGTAACACACCGCTGAATGGATCCAGGCATGAGCTCACAGCAAGCACTTCCTTATAGCATAGGCCCTGGCCATGCCCCCCAGTGTGTCTCTGAAACAGAAATGTGGGACAATGGCCAGGAAGCTGCCTTTTGATCCTCCTGGAGTAAAGGCAACACCTTCCTCTCAGGCACACAAACCCTGTCCAGGAGGTTCCCCTGGAACCAATGCTTTAAAGATAGTCTTCACAAAAACAAAGGCACACTCAGACTAGGGTACTAATTACTGGAGTACTTATGAAGTCAGCAGACCTGGGAAGGGGTGGGGGAGATGAGCCATAAGAAAGCTAGGCTTTGAGAAGGGTCCAACCATCTTGGTTTCTGCTACTGCACTCTACAACTTCCTGCTGACCCTATTTCCTGCACACAAAGCAATCTGGGCATAATGTCAGAAGTCAAGGGACACGTGTTACAGCAGTCTGGATTGGGCCCCTGACAGAAGGCTTGCTTTGGACTAATCCACTGTAGCATTTTGCCTTTACAAAGATGGGGATGGGGACCTTGTCTTTAGTGGATTCATCTTTTGACTCACACAGCAATATAAGGGATACATTGGGCTCCTGTTGAGAATACAGGCTATCCCAATGTCCTCTGCCACAGAGTGAAGAGAGAAGGCATCCAAGGCAGAGGCATTCTTTGCTCCCTAACCATCTGTAGGGAACAGTGGGGTGACACTGTTTTGGACCAAGCCCTCTCTGCTGCCTGTGCACTGGAACCAGGAACCTATTTACCAGAGATGAAGGATTGATGTAGTTGCCTGTGAATATGCAGGCCCTATCTCAGTAGTTATAATAAAGTCAAATGATGTTATTATAGGGGTTGGTTGGATGTGCGCAGGGTGATGAAGATTGTGGAGATGATTTATAAGTTTCTTATATATGGGAGGTGTCTTTCCCCTTTCCCGGTGTCTTCTCTGTGCCCCCATAACACCTAGCGTTTATTATTTTTCTGTAAATCACAGTGGACTTTGTTGTGGGTTTCCCTCTCCTATTGGGGGGAGGCAATGCTTGTATAGGACATTCAGGTCTGGACAAGTATGTTCCCAGAATTGCTGCACTCCAAATGTTTCCAGCAGAGTATGGGTAACTCGGTGAAGACCAGTAGCTTGCCGTTTTGTGGACAGAACTTGTTACGGCTAGTCTGTACAACGAGCACCTTAAAGGAGACAGGAAGAACTTCAGGGGTGGAGGACTTATGTCTCTCACCTGAGGTGGATAAGATCGGACAATATCAGTTCCATCATGACCTGGAAGTGGACTGTCATGTAATGTTTGGAAGCCATGGTAGAGGGCGTATTCTCACATCAATACAATGTATTCCTTTGTAATGTGGGAGGTAGGGATTTCAGGCCGGAAGGCCTACGTAGGCTTCTTAGAAGATATGAGGTCAAGCGGTTTGACGGACATAAGGGGAGCACACCTTGGGGGCGGAGCCGGTTAGTTGTGTTTGCGTGGTTGGGATGGGATGTTGTCTGTTTAATTGTAAGAAGTAGTTATAAATAATGGTTTGTCTATTCAGTCACTGAGAAATAAAACTGTTGGTTTCCTTCACGTTTACATTCCAGACAACTTCCTGGACTGGATGTGTGGAACTAAGGACTTACCTTGTCCCTGGAGACCCTGGACTGGGCCTCTCAGTAACCCAAATGTGCAGAATCAGCTTGGTACCATATTAACCACCTCAAGACATCACTGTGCTGCCTGAACCACATTCAACTCACTTTGGGCTACTACAGAACCCACAGTGCTGTTTTGGCACTCTACAGACTTTGAACAGCTTAACAGCTTTTTCAGGTTGTCTCGATGCTGACTCAACCCAGTGAAGTGCATCACTGCCGCGACTCACCTGTCTCCTTGCCTCTTGGAAGGGCCCGACTCACCGCATCCCGAGCAACAAGTCGGCCCAAAAGAAGCATCACATCGACCGGACTCGAAAGTTGACTCGACCCAGTGAAAGTCATCGATTAACCCATCTCGGAACACCAGCTCTATCCAGAGGACGCATTATTTCAATCTGCCTCAACTGCTGATGTCAGATAACCAATTTTTGGAAATGAGCAGGTCACCTTAGTCTAAAAGGTGACCTTTGCAATTCCACAGGGCAATGATGCGCTGACCAGCCGACTTGAATAAGTTTGTGTTGGAAGTGCTCTCCTGACAATGTTATACAGGGTCGCAGTGCATTTCTCCGTGGCGGGCCTTTAAGGGGCCTGCCACTATAAAATGCGACCCACAAAACACATTTCTATCCCATCTGAGAAACAGAAATGCAAGTTAGACAATAGCAGTTCATAACTCCGTTTTCACACTCAAAATAAAATGTCAAAAGAAATTGTAGACAGGCTCAGGAAGACCCCATCATGCAGTGGCACCCACTATCTGTCTATTCAAAGCAGCCGCATAGGGTTTCCTACAAATTTTGCATATTTAAAAGCGCATCTTGTTTGTAAATTTGGGATGCACTTTAAATGTGCAGAAACACCCCCTGATTTGCGCAAAGGGGTAGAAAAGGCCATCTGAATGAGCATGTGTTTTATGTGCCCATTCAGAAGCAATTGTGGATTAGGCTGCACTTTTTGGGCGCATGTGATGAGATGTGCTTGCGCATTTAATTTCTTGCATCAAAAAAAGTTTTGAGAACCTTTCCCCGTGTGTCTGTTTTTAAAATGTTAGTTTTTCAAAAATGGCTGTTTTCATCAGTGTTTTAGCAAAAATTGCTGTTTTTGCGCTTTAAAAAAAAAAAACATCTGTTTTCGTGGCATGTTGTGTGATCGCAAAATCGCTATGATCTGGAGCATCTGGCTAGGATGAAATAAACATCAAGATACACTCTTACAATCTGACTCCACCTGAAGTGAGAACATATAGTTACTCAAGCTTGACTCAGGACTTCCAGTAGCACGGTCAACTCCACATTGATGGAGTAGAGGAGCAGCTGCATGCCTCTGCAGGAAACCCCGCCCTTCTACCTCCTATATGTTGGATGACTGAGATTGTGCCATGTCTGACACCAGCAGTTGTGCCAATACCGCAACATATGTTTGAAAGAAGATTTGAGACAACCCTATCGAAGGTATCCCCGAAGGGATGACAATTTAAGGGAGGAACTCCCTGAAGGGATATGAGAAAAGAGCAACGATAGAAGCCTGTGACATCATAAGGGAGTCTGAACGGCGTCTTAGATATTCTGACTGAAGAGGATGTATGGATCCTATAAAAATTAATGGCATAGTGAAGAATCAAGTGAACTTTTAAATACGAAAAAGAAGATTCCACATGCACGAAGTACTACAGAGAATCAACAGTTCAATAATTGTACAGACGCTGAAACGCAATTAGACTAAGTCATCATAGAAGCTGGCTATATGTAGTGAATAGAATGTAGGCAAAGTCGCCATTATACAGAAGCTGGACATCAGTATCACAAATGTAGGCCTGGCAGAGAGACTCCCAGGACAGGCAAAGACTGATATGTTTGGGATATTTCTTCTCTGTGAAAGATAGTGAGCTAAAGACTCTGGGTAAGGCTCTTGTAACCAGGACTCATGTCTGGCAGAGAGTCTCCCACGACCCCCCTTGTTATTTGCATATTCCAAGTAACATTGGGTCTCACCCTAACTTACTAGGGAAATCCAGACGTGGACCCCTTGCTCACTATTCTTAGAGAGGCACATCTACACCCTACTGATGAGGTTCAACCAGACGGAAAAACGTGTTTGGAGTTGCTGTTGCTACTCTTGTTCATTGGAGAATTGCCTAGCATTTTGGTGCTGGACTGCCCCAGGGCAGGACAAAGACTGATATGTTTGGGATATTTCTTCTCTGTGAAAGATAGTGAGCTACAAACTCTGGGTAAGGCTCTTGTAACCAGGACTCATGTCTGGCAGAGAGTCTCCCAGGACCCCCCTTGTTATTTGCATATTTCAAGTAACTTTGGGTCTCACCCTAAATTACTAGGGGAATCCAGACGTGGATCCCTTGCTCACTATTCTTAGAGAGGCACAACTACACCCTACTGATGAGGTTCAACCAGACGGAAAAACGTGTTTGGGGTTGCTGTTGCTACTCTTGTTCATTGGAGAATTGCCTAGCATTTTGGTGCTGGACTGCCCCAGGGCAGGACAAAGACTGATATGTTTGGGATATTTCTTCTCTGTGAAAGATAGTGAGCTAGAGACTCTGGGTAAGGCTCTTGTAACCAGGACTCATGTCTGGCAGAGACCCCCCCTTGTTATTTGTATATTTCAAGTAACTTTGGGTCTCACCCTAAGTTACTAGGGGAATCCAGACGTGGCCCCCTTGCTCACTATTCTTAGAGAGGCACAGCTACACCCTACTGATGAGGTTCAACCAGACCGAAACACGTGTCTGGGGTTGCTGTTGGTACTCTTGTTCAGAGGAGAATTGCTTAGCATTTCGGTGCTGGACTACCCCAGGGCAGGACAAAGACTGATATGTTTGGGATATTTCTTGTCTGTGAAAGATAGTGGGCTAAAGACTCTGGGTAAGGCTCTTGTAACCAGGACTCATGTCTGACAGCGAGTCTCACAGGACCCCCCTTGTTATTTTCACAAATGTAGTAAGCCAGGACCCATGAAGAAGGAAAAGAAAAACTATGTTGGAGCAAGAATAAGTTGAATCGTGGAGCTGCATGGCGAGGCTGTCTGGCCTGAAGTCAAGATTGAAGCAGCCAATGTCAGCTATCTATTCTGGAAAGGAGCAAACGTACAAAGGATGAATCATCCCTTGTTAAGGTGCAAAGAAGAAACACCAAGAGTGCCAAGTTTAATTCATTTAAGACATTTAAAAGCTGCAAAATGGACCGAATCTTGGTCCCCTGTCATGTGAGCCAAGGATGAAATTAGCGTTCGAACTCAGAGTCCCAGAACACTGATAGAAAGTGCCTGCACTTTCATGTATTCTCAGAGACAAGGATACTTGCAAGGGCAAGTTCAAAGACAATCTTCATGGCAGAATGTATGGACGATGAGAGATGTTGGGCTAATTGGGTGGGGAGGTAAAGTCAGGCCCACCTCCTTGCACCTGTGTCTGGGCTTATGTGCTGCTAAGTGAACCCAATGTTCCAAACATGGCACAAGCGTGCTAACCAATTGTAGAGGTCCATATAATGAAGGACCTTATAGTTTGAGAAACAAATAAGAAAACGTTTACCTAATATTTTTGAAGATTACATGTTTTAGAGGTAGGCATATGTGGTCCATCTGACAGTGGACAGCCAATTACAAACACAATTCCTACAGATAGTATACTTGGATGATCCCCTTAAGTCTATCCCGATCCCCAGTAGGTTTTTCATTATTTGCCACTTAGTATGACGTCACCTTTGACGTATTTTGAGTATAAAGTCTATGTCGTGTGAAAAGATTGCTGAGAGAAATCGAACGTACGTCTGCTGATGTTCGTTGTAATGCCCTGTTTTAGATAATTGTCAGTAAAACAGTACATTACCATCTTCCTGAGTTGGTTTGGTTATTTGGACTCAGCGTTATACTGTGTGAACACATCCATTACATGCATGTTCCTAAAGGGCCCTAAGCTCAATTGTGTGCACTCTATGCATGCTATGCTGTCCACCACACCCTAGACAACATTCAAGACACTCTCGACAGAGGACCTGGTGGAAACCCTGGCCGCCCTCAGAAGCCACATTGTATACAGAGGACATTCTCCCAGGATCCATCCTAAAGACCCTCCCTGCAGTACCTCTCCTTCCCTACCTGGATATCATCAACGGTTCCCTAACTCAAGAAAACTTCCCACTGACCCTAAAAACAGGAAAAATCCTATCTCTTCTAAAGAACCCCACTCTGGATACTGACAACCTCAGTAACTATCACCCATCGTACCTTCCTAGGTAAGATCAAAGAGAAAGCGGTAGCCACACAACTGCAGCTACACATTGACATCAACAATCTCCCCGAAACCTACAAATCTGGGTTTAGAACCAGATGCAGCATGGAGACAGCACCCATACAGGTGGTTGACGACGCCCTCAACATCCTTGATGACGGCCCCCCCATCTCCTGGTTCTACTCGACCTCTCAGCCGCTTTTGACACATTAGACCAAAAGACACTTACGGACACCCTAAATCGGCTCATGGGGATCAGCAACCTTGTCCTATGCTGGTTCAAGTCCTACCTCACCAAGAGCCAGCAGTTTGTTCAGATGGACTCGTCTAGATCGCCAACGATCCCTGTCACCTGTGGAGTCCCGTAGGATTCCATCTTCTCTCGCGTGATCTTCAATATATACATGGAGTCGTTGTGAGCCCTCTGAGCCACAAACAACAGCCATATCCACCAATACTCCGATGACACACAGCAATACCTCAAGATCGACTCCATCAAGGACATCCATAGGCTAAAAAACTGCCTCTCGCTGATTATGTCTTGGATTTCCAGTGCATACTTGAAGCTCAACCCCTCCCAGACCGAATTCTTACTCCTCACCAACAACACCGAACACCCAGACACACAGACCTGGCTATCAAGCACAAACTCGGAGGGATTCACATCAGAGATCACCTCCTGCACCAAGTACCTTGGGTTCCATATCGACAAACCCTTCTCCTTCAAGACATGCATAGCTAAGAACACTCAGACAGCTTGGTATCAGCTCCGCTCCTACGAAAAGTCAAGCCCTTCCTCCCGCCAGACAGATTTAGATCCACTGTTCCAGCACTGGTCCTATCCCACCTTGATGGGGGCAATGCACTCCTCGAAGGCCTCCCGTTGTCCTCCCTTGCGCCCCGGATAAGTGTCCTACATGCGGCTGCACGCCTCATCAAGGGTCTACGCAGATACAACCACATCACCCCAGCCCTCATCGATCTTCCCTGGCTCCCATTGCACGCACAAATAACCTTCAAGCCTTGCTGCATCATTTATAAGGCAGTCGCCCTCAAATCACCCAGCTACCTTACAGAGAAACTCAGCATTTCCAGGGGACAGCGCACTACCAGAAGCCAAGACACATGCAGACTTGAAATCCGCCACAGCAAATAGGAAGGGACCAGAAAACAAGCCTTCTCTGCCTATGCCCCAAGACTTTGGAACCTCCTCCCTCTCAGCATCAGACTTGCCCCCACGCTCCTATAATTCAGAAAAGAACTCAAGACGCACCTCTTCAAAGAATCTCTTTGCATCAAAACTTAGGCCGTTAAATCCCCCCTTGTGCAACCAGACTCCACTAGATGCCGCCCACCCCTCCACTCTCCGCCACCCAGTAAAGCTGTACCCCTCATCTGTGCCCCTCTGTCCCTCACCCCGCTGTATATCCGTTCTGTTGTTACCTCTGAAAAGCGCTCTGTTATGGATCTGTACTGTTGTATACCTCTGTAAATAGCTCTGCTACGTATCTGTATTGTTGTATAGCTCTGTAAAACGCTCCATTGCTCCCCAAAGCCAGGTCCAAGCTCAATAAATTCCTAATAATAATAACAATATGCTTCAGTGAGGTGTGACACGAATCCTAGTTTCAAGCAAGGTTAGTTCCGGCCCATGCAGGGGACAGCAGTTGCAAGGACAGAATGTAACTGGCATGTCATCTGAGGGAATGGGGAGGCCGTGTGAGTTGTAACTTCCCAGGCTGTAATACAGTAGCCTTTGGAGCACAATGTTTGTAGAGCGTACCTGCACTACATTTGCCGGATGACTCCATGTCATTGTGGACACCCGACTCCACTCCTGGGTGTTTGCTTTTACCTTCATTTACTTCAATCCATTGTATTCAATTGAAGTGAACCAAAACTAAATTGATGGGGAATTGAAAGCCCAGTACCAGTACATGGTGTCCCTCCTGACAGGGAGTCATCTGGCAAACCTGATGAGAATTGCACACGTGCGTGGAGGGGAATGCATTTTGCACAAGCTGGTCGTTTCCCATTGGTGCTCGCTATCCGAGATCTTACCTGATCTCAGCTGCGGATCTGCGCTTTCCATTTACTGTGTGTTACTGCATCTATCCCTGATGTTGCCTGTAAATTGACATCAGGCCAGTAGTGGAGCAGCCACGATACTATCTGTGACCCCTGGCCTCGTGCCCTGATCATCATCTCAGGGGTCACCTACAGACCTGCGGACTCTTAGCATGTCAGGCTAAAAACTCGCAGGACCTGTGGGCGAAATTCCAAGTCTTTTTGCTTCTGTAAAAGGGGAGAACATGGGTACGACGTCCTTTCATCGCCAGGCATTTCAAAGCATGCATTTTAAAAGTGTAAAGAATAACGAAAAAGTTCATCACATTTTTTTGGGGGCGGGGGGTGGGAAAGGGCAGATAAGGGTTTGCGGGGGTCGGGTATACTTACAAATAGGTGTGGGAGGAGGAGTTTGACCCCCCCATACAAAAAAAAAAAAATGCAATGAACTTTCGTTATTTTATGCACGTTTAAAATGCAGGGTTTGAAATGCCTGGCGATGAAAGGACATAGAACCGAGAAAACTAACCCAGTAAGATAGAAAAATGAACTGGCAGTTTGTCAGGGAAAGCAGAGGTTTAATTCCTCCCAGCACAAGGTGGCACAGTTTAATATTCATACCTCTCCACTCACCTGTTTTGGTGGGTGTCACACGCCATGTTAACAGTCCACTCATCCCCAACCCCTTACACGCCCATAAACCTCAATGGGCTCTCACACGCCAAAAACTAAATCGTGTGTTTTCTCCCACCCTGGGGACACAAAAGGTTGAGGGCTATGTTTTTTTTTTTAATAAAGGTGTGGCACAGACAGCTGTCAAGCATAGGCCCCGAGTACATGAGGCAGACGGGGCACTTGCCCCTGTTGTCCTTGAACAACGGTGGAAGGAGTGTAATTTTGCCACGCAGCGATTCTGCAAGTAAAAATCCAAATCCAAATCCAGTGACATGCTCTTCTCAGGTACTTGGCGTGCAAGGCTTCTGGCTCCTTACCTGCTGGGCTCATGTTTAGTGAAGAGTTACCACGCACCTAACAAAATTAGCAAATGCTGCTTACTTGAGAAGGCTGCCTCATTTTCACCTCAGCCTTGGTTAGGCAGGCTGGTGTGGGACAGGGCAAAGCTGTTTGTGGGCTGCATGGGAGAAGCAGGGAATCATAAAGCAGAATGCTACAATGACAGCTCAGCATGTTAGGCGACTGTTGCTGAGATGGTATATGTTTAGGCCTGCCTATAAATGCTGTGGCTTTTTTCCCAATTCCTCTACTAAACCTGCAAAATGTATTGTTTCGACCTCGGGATGGAAATGGCCCCCTTGCTTCGTTGAGCGTGGTCATTTTTGCCCCTGTATAGAAAATCAAAATTTGGTTCTGTCCACGCTAGTGAAAATCAAAAGTTGGCACCCATACTCTCAAGTTTCCCATGACCATGCGTAGGGCTCACGTCGTGGGTACATGTGGGTGGACGGAGTCCCCCCACCTTTTTCAGAGTGCACCTTGATATGCTAATTATTGGTGATGCAACATTCAATTGGTATAGATGCCTGCCCAATTGAACTCATTATGTGATAAATACAATGCATTGGCTAAAAGGGACCCTATATTAATATTTCTAGGTTACCTAGGCGTAGGGTGACACTTGACACACCCAGAGAAATTCTCTTTAAGGACTACCACTTTTGTGATACCCTTAGTGATCCGCAGTCGGCACCCACGACAGGTATGAATATGAAAGATCAGGGAATACGAATCATGAACAAATTTGAATATAAGATTGTAGCTAACCAAAATTATTGCTGTTGTTTGCTTATATTCAACAGAGCGTTCAATTTATGAAAAAGTCAATTTGATTCATATGAAATTCTGCTCCTGAGGAAGGGATATCAGATCCCGAAACACGTTAAGCTTTTACACAAACTCCTTTTCCTTCAAAAAACCTACTTTCTTTTTTGAAAAAATTTCTTGATACAGTACTGTCAATTCTGATGATTTTCTATATATGAAATGCTATACTGTACAATATGAATATAATATTGTTGACTGGTATTAACACTACAGATTCACAAGTTTTTAAGTAAACACTGAAAAAGTGAGACGGAAAGTTTATTCTGTTTAAGCAAAATATATGTGGGCCTTCCACTGTATTCTAAATTTGTTTTGCCATATGATCAATATACCTTTATGAATTTTGTTTGTCTTTTGACATAAACCTAGAGTGTGCATGTGGCACGCGTGTTCCACAGACCGTGGACACCGTTCTCTTTTGTTCCATGTTGATGAGTCCACCCACTTTTTTTTTTTAGGACTTGACCCCTGAGGTCCATGCGTGAGAAGGCTATCCAGTCTTGGTTTTGCTTGAATTCTGGGACTTCTTGTCTTCCTAAATGCCAAGGGTGGAAGAAAAACCTACAAGGCCCAGAATCCAAAGGGAAAACACAACTGGGCGGCAGTCTGCATAGCCACAGGTGGGTGGCCCCAGCTTAGCTATAACATACATGCCAACCCTCCCGATTTAGGCGGGAGACTCCCGACTTTTAATATAAAAAAGTATCTATTTTTCATGTTCTCCCGCCTGTAATCATTCTAGCCCCAATGTATTCCTACGAGGAAATTTACATCTCCCGATTTCCCTAACAAAATCTCCCTACCAGGTGCGTCGGAATGTTGGCATGTATGCTATAAAATCAGATCACTCCCCGCCAACCACCTTGTCTATCACAGCCAGAGCTGAGCTCTCGCCCAAAAACAAAGCCCCCTAAAAAGGTTTTGACCGCATTAGCAACTCAAAAGCAGTAAGGTCTGGGAAGAGAAAGTGGGTGAGGGAGTAATGTCTTCTCCTAAAATAACAAAAACACACAATACAGTAGTTACATCCGAGGAAATCGTAACTGCCCCGCAAATATGTACGTAACAGACAAGCTGCCTGTCCTTGGTATTCTCACATTAGAAGAGAAAATCCCATTTTATATCTACATTACAACAGTGGGTCGTGGGCAGGAGTGCTCAATCTTTCAAGATGGCCGCCACAGTGACAACACGCGCGAAGGTGTACTGTTGGTCCTTTCTCAGTTTCAGTGACGGACCTGGCACGCTTTTACTTAGAGATGTCATCTAACAAAACTGCTGGTAGTAGTAGCACGCAGTGTCAGTGACAATTTATCTGCGGCAGGAACTCGGACGAGCACAGAGTGGTGCCTTACAATGTCTTTCTGCTTTTTCAACGGCGGGGAAAAATTCAAGAATCATTTCAAGCCAGGTAATAAAGAGTTGGAATTCAGACTTGCGAATTAGACTCCGATCATTAAGGCTCACGCTTTCGTAATGTGCGTGGAGATCCATGATAAGCGGGTGCGATATTTGGGGAGACTATTACCGAAGTACTTCTAGTCCCGTGGGACGTTGCCACTTATCTCTTCCGCCTCTAAAATTGCCCAATTTAGGTCATGCTTCAGTTTATGGTAGTATACCAAATGTTACGCTATGTTTCGTCTCAGCCGGGTGAGATCTTAGTCGCAGAAAGTTACCTTGGTGACATGTCATGTTTCCCGTAGACTGTCCATAGCCTTAGCATGCGTTTATATGCAGTTGTTGTGTAACCCGGCGGGAAGTGGAGGCAATTCATTGGGGAGGATGGGATGATTGCATACATTTCCCTTTGCTGCTTCAAGGCGACTTATGTAAGCGCTGAGGATTCGCGTTTCTCATTGATACTGTTTAGCCGATCGTACGGTTCACAATGTTCTTTATACAAGTGCTGGCTAGCTAAAGTGTCACATAATGAGGTAATTGTATATTTAATATCTATCTAGTTTCATAATTTGGAAGTGCTTTATTTTGCTTCACTTGTCATTTTTAACCAATTAACTGTTTATCTGTTAAATTGCTGGAGAAGAGTCGTTTATGTATTGAATTGTATTTTACATATTTCAATTAGAAAACTAGCCATACGCATTCCATACACGAGAGCTTAAGGATGCGGAATGGCTTATACATTTCCCTGAACACTTATTTTGTATTTTTCTGGTTGAAAATATGAGAAATATGTTTTATTTATGGAGGATTGGAGATTATGTGTGGTTTTACAAGCATTTAGAATGCACGTTTTTTTGTGAGGAAATGGAGGAGGATGTTAAATGTGTATCGCTGTCATTGTATGTTTCTAAGAGGAATGTTGACATAATTGAAATCCAGGGTCTCAATACCTGTTCTATGCTATGCTTTGTTTGATGAGACCACTGACCTAGCTAGTTCATATTTTGGGGATTTGGGATGTTTAAAGGCTCTTACAAATAATTGGTGGCAGAGTTTGCATTGGGGACAGTTGCATCTTTTTTAACGTATGGTTGTTATATCTGCTGAATTGCACATGCTTCTCATGCGAAAATGGATACAGATTTCTTGTTGTGTGTTGATGTGCAGCTATTGTACCTGGCCCTGTACATAATACGTTGTCTGGGAGAACATGAAAATCTCTTTCTCTCTGCACCACCAAGAAAGTTATGATGGGTTTAAAAAGGTTTGAAAAAAACCCTTTATCTGAAATGTGAAAGTAGAAAAGTCCATTTGAGCCAAGTCCCACAACGCCACCTAGTAGCACGCGCTGGATGTTTGCCTCCTGTTCTGAGACACAACTGCAAACCCCTCCCCTGGTTGTGAGAGAGAACAGCCCCTCCCGCCCGTGCGCGCTTGAGAGAGAACAGCCCCTCCCGCCCGTGCGCGCTTGAGAGAGAACAGCCCCTCCCGCCCGTGCGCGCTTGAGAGAGAACAGCCCCTCCCGCTCGTGCGCGCTTGAGAGAGAACAGCCCCTCCCGCTCGTGCGCGCTTGAGAGAGAACAGCCCCTCCCGCTCGTGCGCGCTTGAGAGAGAACAGCCCCTCCCGCTCGTGCGCGCTTGAGAGAGAACAGCCCCTCCCGCTCGTGCGCGCTTGAGAGAGAACAGCCCCTCCCGCTCGTGCGCGCGTGAGAGAGAGCGGCCCCTCCCTGTGCGTGAGAGAGAGCGGCCCCTCCCTGTGCGTGAGAGAGAGCGGCCCCTCCCTGTGCGTGCGTGAACGCCCCCTCCCCCGTGCATGCGCGCAAGAGAGAACGCCCCCTCCCCCCCGTGCATGCGCGCAAGAGAGAACGGCCCCTCCCCGTGCATGCGCGCGTGAGAGAGAACGGCCCCTCTGCCTGTGCGTGCGAGAAAACGGCCCCTCCCCCCCGTGTGTGTGTGTGTGTGTGTGTGTGTGTGTGTGTGAGAGAGAGAACGGCCCCTCCCCCTGTGTATGCGTGCGAGAGAGAGAACGGCCCCTCCCCCTGTGTGCGAGAACGGCCCCTCCCCCTGTGTATGCGCGCGCGCGAGAGAGAATGGCCCCTCCCCCTCCATGCATGAGAGAGAATGGCCCCTCTGCCCGTGCGTGCGAGAAAACGGCACCTCTCCCCGTGCGCAAAAACGGCCCCTCCCCCTGTGCGCGCACGAGAGAGAAAATGGCCCCTCCCCCCTTTGGGCACGAGGGAGAAAATGGCCCCTCCCCCCGTGTGCGCGAGAGAGAATGGCCCCTCCCCCCGTGTGCGCGAGAGTGAACGGCCCCTCCCCCGTGCACATGAGAGAGAATGGCCCGTGCGAGAGAGAACACGGCCCCTCCCCCCGTGCGCGCGAGAGAGAACACGGCCCCTCCGCCCGTGCGCGCGCGAGAGAGAGAGAACACGGCCCCTCCCCCCGTGCGCGCGCGAGAGAACGGCCCCTCCCCCCGTGCGCGCGCGAGAGAGAACACGGCCCCTCCCCCCGTGCGCACACGCGAGAAAATGGCCCCCTCCCCCGTGCATACGCGCACGAGAAATAACGGCCCCTCCCCCCGTGCGCGCGTGTGAGAAAAAACGGCCCCTCCCCCCGTGCACGCGCGCGTGAGAGAGAAAACGGCCCCTCCCGCCATGCGCGCGAGAGAGAAAACGGCCCCCCCCATGCGCGCGCGAGAGAGAAAACGGCCCCTTCCCCCGTGCGCGCACGCGAGAAAATGGCCCCTACCCCGTGTGTGTGAGAAAATGGCCCCCCTTAACCCCCCCCCCCCCGTGCTCACGCGCGAGAGAACGGCCCCCCCTTAACCCCCCCCTGCTCACGCGCGTGAGAGAGAACGGCCCCCCCCGTGCGAAAGAACGGCCCCTCTCCCCCCCATGCTCACGTGTGAGAGAGAACTACCCCTCCCCCCGTGCTCATGCGTGAGAGAACTGCCCCTCTCCCTCCCGTGCGCTAGAGAGAGAACTGCCCCCCCTGTGCGCGCAAGAGAACTCCCCCCGTGCCCGCCCGCATCCGCACAAGAGATAACTGCCCCCCCCCGTGCACGATAAAGCTGTCTCAAAAATTGGGAGACAGGTTACAAAAGAACTAGCGACTAGTTTAAAAAAAACTTATGACCAGCAAGAAGAGCTTATTGAGTTTTCAATGAAGAAAATACAAGAAGAAAGGGTACCCACTATTGATGTGAATGAGAATGAGAGACATATTGTGAAGAGGAAAGAATGGAGACAAATCAGTGGTGTGAGAAAATAGGGAATGGATGAGCGTCTTGATAAATTGCCCCATTGTTCATTACAATTGTAAGAATAGATCATGTGGGGGGGGGGATCCTCTTTCTCATTTGAAGGGGCATGTATGTTGACATTAAGGACAAAAAAGTAGATTCGATGGAGGAAGCCTGCAATGAGAGTGATGGAAGGTGGCCAAGTGATCCTTCTTCCACATATTATATCAACTAAGAGCTTCCCGAGAGGTGCACTTTCAGAGGCCATAGTAGAAGCCCAAAAAAGGTGTTGCTCTAGTAGAAGGAAGGAGGGATTCAAAAAGGCAAAGTCATATAGGAATATTTTCCCAAAAATCAATCTAAAAATAAATTGAGGTTGGAATATGTGGCAATGGATGCTGGTAACTTTCCATTAAATTGCCAAAATGTCCTTACTATATTTGCAGAAATCCCGGAATTAAGAGCCATAACGAGCCGGCATATTGATTGTGTGGATTTTATGTACGATGACAGAGTGGACTCAGTATTAATAGATATCGTATCGGGCATTATCTTAACCCTAATTTTGAGTCAAGTTGACTGTTTAGAGGAGCTAGATGTCCAAATTACTGAGGATAGAAAATGGTATCGGAAGAAAGTGGGAAGGAAAAAAATTGCCACCAGCTAGCTTCAAAGATCCCTATCCCTATTCCCTCAGAAATGACAGTCCACATGGATAAACATTGGGATAGAGAAAGAAAGACCATCCCCACCTCTCAGAAATTGGAAAATAGAGATGGAAGAGGATTGGTCATGGGTGTCAATGGCAATAAATAATAAAGCTCCAACATCGGGGCTATGACAACAGTATAGGTCCTAGTTGTTTAACTTAGTGAGTTGTAACTCAAAAGGCAATAGCAATGTATTTAATAACCCAGCCCTTGGCAGTTCACTTAAAAAATATATTATAATTGTAATACAAGAATCTTGGTTGATTAATTGCCCGGGGCTGGATGGGTATTGTGTGTGTTTTCAGGCTGCAGAAAAAGGGAGGAGAGAAAGGCCCTCTGGTGGCCTATTAATTACAATCAAATCAGAGGCCTCAAATAAAGACATTTCTGAAGGCTCGATCCAGAAGGGCACTTGTTTTGCCAGAAGTGAAATTAAAGTTGGACAAATCAGTAATACATGTCTGATTATTAATATTTATTGGCATGAGGGTATTTGTGTTCTAAAGGACTTTCTGGATAAACTGAAGGAGTTTATATACATGTGGCAAGAATCTAATAGGATTGGTTTTATTATTGTTACATGTGATCTTAACTCCACATGTATAGAATTGGAATGTTTGGAGAAAGAGGAGGAGATAATTATGGAATGTGTTATAAACAAGACAATCAAGAAAGGAATGGAATGGAGCTATATTTTTAATTCTCTGGATTTTAGAATGTTAAATCTGGGGTGGATGTCACACTAAATCAGAAAACATGGAGCAGTTGTCATAATCAGCAAACTTGGACTATGTTTGTGTGGATTACGGGTTGTTTGAATTTAGTAAAAGTTGTACAATTGTGGAAACGTTACTGAGTGACCATAACATGTTGACTGCTGTTTTTGACTTGCCACTGGCTAATAGGTTTAATATGCCAAGAGACCACTTAATAGTTAACCATCGTAAGGATAGACTCTCCAGCACACAAATTATTGATTTTAATGGTGAACTTGATAAGGCTTGGAACCCAAGCTGCTATGATTGTAAACTTCATACTTTCTGCGAGGCGACCTTGCATTCCTACCTAGATGATATATTCCAAAGAATGGGGGCAAAATGTAAAAGCACAGATAATATAAGATCTCAGGCAGGTAAACATATTCACCAATATAGTGTATATTAGTTGAACGTAAACTAACTTTAAGAACAACCATTTGTAAGATAAAGGGAAGGAATATTGACTGTAAAGATAAAAAGAAGCTGATATTTGAGGAAAAGAAGAAATATAAACATTGGCTTCGGAACCATCGAAGTATAATGTATTGGTAGGATACAGAAAGTATGCTGATGTTGCTGGGCCAGAAAAACACAGCAAACTTTTGGCAGACCCTGAATGGAGTTAACGGATCTCAAGCAGTTATCCAGTCAGCAGAACACTATATTAGAGGGACCTTGGATTACCCATTTTGAGTCAATTTATAAAAAAAGCTCAGGCATTAATTATACGTTGCCTTGATTTAGTATTAATAGCCATGATATTACCAGCATTATGAATTATGAAACGATTGAATGAGGCATCAAAAGAGCTAGCTCATCTATAGCACCAGGTCCAAATGGCTTAAGTAATAACATTTTTAAGCTAGCACCAGATTTATGGACTAACATTCTGGTCATATTTTTTTCTCATCTTTTAGCAACTGACTGCATACCTAGCTCTTGGCACAGCTCTTATGTTTTTTCCTATACATAAGAAAGGTGATTGTCTAGATCTATCTAACTATAGGTCTTTGATACTGATGGATGCAGATAAAAAAAATTTACATCAGTATTATTACAACATCTAGAGTCCTGGGTCACTGAATGTGGTAGATTGGTGGGCTTTAGAAGGGGACAGAGCACGACTATGAATGGGTTTATGCTCAGTATGTTGCAACATATGGCATGGTCTAGGAAATATGAATATGTATTTATTGCATCAATAGATTTGACTGTTGCTTTTGATTCAGTTAACCGTAGTTTACTTTGGCCCAAACTTGAGAAATGGGGCATTCCCCATGGGATTCTAAAATGGTTGGTGAAACTGCATAGTGAGACAAATATTAGAATCAGACTGAATGGTAAAGGCATGTTGTCAAAAGAAATTGCTAGAGATACAGTGTTGCCCGCTGGCTCCATGTCTTTTTAATCTGTACCTTTCTGACTTGGAAGAGGAAATCATTACTGCCACCTTTGCATCACCTAGAATAGGAAAACAGAAATACTGTTCAATGTCGTATGCAGATTACATTATGTAATTTGACTGTGCAGAACATGGCCTCCAGGGTTTGTTAAATGCCTTTTCCCTGAATAAAGAGTAGAATTTGCTTTGTATTAATACAACCAAGGCGAAGATTATTGGTTCTAAGAGTAATCAGAAGTCTGTTGGATATTTGCGGCAGTTGGAACAAGAAAGGATAATGAGCACTGACAGACTGATATATCTGGGCTTTCCTATTTTTTGTAAACCAGCGAAGTGTCAACATATGGAGTACATGAGAGTAAAAGCAGAAGGTTTGAGCACACAAATTAATGCCATATATAAAAAAAATGGCAGATTTTGTGAAAATGTGAACACAGTCGAATCTTTGAAACACCTCATGGTTGATTGTCCAGAATTGAATTTGAAGAGAATTGTTATATTTTAGACATTTATTTTATAATTCAGCTTGTGTAGATGCATTGTGGGTCCATATATCAAATGGTCATTCGAATTCTGTGATTTATGCAGTTTTACATTATGTGAAATGTTTAGATTTGGTTAATGATGACTTAATATTTTTTGACATTATTAATGATTTTTTGTCATATTTCTTAATATTTTGTATAGGTCTGTGAATTGATGATTGCTATTTAAAATTTTTGGTCTATCCCTACAAGTGGCCAACTGTACCTCATAATCTCATCTCTCATTCTTAGATGTTAGCAGGACTCTTTGGCCATGCTACCCAATTAGGAACAGTCATGCTTCAAGCCCCCAGTTTAACTTTAGATTAAGGATGGCATTGCTATTTTGTCAAGGAAGGAAGACACACTCTCAACTTCCAGTGCATTGCTGATCTCTAGTCACTGCAAGCCCCTTTCCAGTGTTCTTATGTCAAGTTGTTCACAGACAGTTTGATCAGGGAATCCTACAGGAATAACCAAACCTTTTCCAGCATCTTGCCTGATTTTGGGTTCCAAAGTAGCTTGAAATCTGATGCACATAAAAGACATTGGCAGCCTTCATTTATCAACATACTTCAGTCTCTGTACTTTCTCTAAGAAGTGGTGTAGCTTAACCTCTGTGAAATAATACAGTGCTATATAGTCATTTAGAAGTAATGCAGGAGTATAGTTGAGAAAGACTTCTCGGGTTGCTTGTCATCCTGTGTAGGTAGGTGGAGTCCCGGGCAACTTGCAATGACATGGTGAGCTGTGTAGGAAGATCAACCAATGATCTGTGTGACACAAGAAGATTGTGGTTTAGCAAAGTGTGTTTACTTTGTAGTATGTCAGGAAAAGATTTGGACCAATCACCTATAGGAACTAGGGAAGGCTCTAAAAATGATAAGGGAGTTCCTAATAAAAACAGTGTCAGGGATGAAACAACACAAGTCCTTTGCCTCCTCGTTATCCCTAAGCAGCCAATAAAACCCAAAAGATCCCCACCTTGGCTAACGGAAGAGTCCACAAATCCTGTTCTGAAATGTCCAGTCCTATTCTAACCGTGACAGACAGAAAACATCTCCTGCCAAGGCTTTTGCAGGGTTACTCACAGCTTGGACCCTCCTTCGGTCTTTCTGATTTCATGATGCTCCTCCAGACCTATCCCAGTTGTCTACATTCTCAGACTTCGTCAGCCTCTTGCCTTCCAGCTTGTACTTTGCATCCTTTGGTACTTTGCAATATCAGGTGGGTCTCCTTAAATCCTCTTGATCGGCAGCATTCACAACATGTCCCTCCAGGACCTCCGATTTCTCAGTATCTACTTGTTTCGCTTTTAGGTCTCATAGAGTTCTGCTTCCTCGGCATTCAATTTACCAGGTCTTCCCCAGACTTCTGGTCTCTTAGCATTCAGGCATTTTCTAACCCCATGGCAGCCTTCACATCCTTGTTTCAGCATCCGAATTTCTCCTGCAAAGTGGCTACCTTGTACCAATTCGTGGCCTACCTGTCTCCATAAGGAGCGGCAAAAAGCACATTGTTCTGTTCCCAGTCTGTTGCTACATCTCCTGGGATTATCCAGCCTCTTATAGTGCTTTGTATGTATCTGTGCCGGCCTTTGGGAGTGGCTGAGGCCGCTTGGATGTGGTGCCAGTTATTGGGATTGGACTGTTTCCCTCTTTCGCCTCACTTGCCTCTTAAATTTAGAACTAGCAACTTGATGTCAGGATTGCTTAAAGTGTTTCCCCGTGGCCTGTAGCAGTGTAAAAGTCTCATTTGCATTTGGGAATTGAACTGATGGCTTTTTCGATGGTTGTGTCATACTGAGGCTTAGCAGGGAGTGGCGTTCAAGCAGTTGAACCATCCCAGTTCCTTGCGGCTCACCACCCTCACACAAAACAATGGGGAGTTCCTTCAACTCACCACGGCTATCAATTGGCATAGCTCAGAATATCTGTAAGAGGTAGTGCAACTGAAACGCCCAAAAAGGGAACTACTCACTAGCCATAGAAATTAGCTTTAAATTGCGCACATTTTGAGTTTGTCCCCTCAAGGTTTGAGACATGGAACTTTATGCCACCAGTCCCAAAAGCAATAGTTGGTACCACGAGTTTTAAACACTGCTTAAAAAGAGCATGTGCCCCCCGAAATCGTTCCTTTATTGAAACATCAATATATATTTTTCAGGGCTCAAAATGTGCATTCGTCACTAGCCATTGGCTAGGGATAATTGACTCTTTGTAAGTAAGAAGTTATGAGCTGTGTGTATGTGTAGATTTGAGCGGGTGTGCGACTAGTTATGGCTGACTAGTAGCTTGGAACTTGAAATGTGTACCCCTTTGAGACAATTCCTTGATTTGTATATGACGCTCTCTTTATGTTTTGTGCTGTAATGTAACGATCAGATCAAGATTTGAGGAAGGCTGAGCATTTTCCCACTTTTTAGGTGGTAACGCCACATTTTGGTAATTTCGGATTAAAAAAAGGCCACTGCTCTTCAGAAGAGCAGAGATCTGAGGCCTACATAGCAGCAAAGAGGTGTGGCACTTGATCGCGCCTCTGTTGTGTTAAAACTTACAATGTAAATACATATCATACACCTAATACATATCTCTGTTATTTCCACTCCAGGTATTTACGTGTGTGCCAAATGTGGCTATGAGCTTTTTTCCAGCCGCTGCAAATATGAACACTCGTCTCCTTGGCCTACCTTTACAGAGACCATTCACGAGGACAGTTTGTCAAAGATTAAAGAGGAACGAGCGGCATATAAGGTACTGGACTCTGCGTAGGGCGTTGTTTCATAGTTTTTAGAGTTTACTTGTGAAAGTCAAATTCTGTTGCCAACATCTGGTGGGGTTTACTCAATCGTTTTCAAAAGTATGGCATCGAAAGGCGTTACCTGCTGAGCTGTACAATGTTACTCTTGTAAAAGTGTGTTTTGAAACCTGTGACAGTCTCTACTTTTTCCTTCCTCTCCCCGTAGCATTTGCATAATAAGCGGTCTTGGCCAATATCCCTCTCGCTGCTCCTTGTAAGCATTAGCTAGAAGATCAAAGAGGCTGAAAAAGAATACACTGTTTGCTCGGAACTTTAGAGAGGAAGTGGGTCAGTTAGAAGGCTAACGTAATCTGATTAAACAAAAAAAAAAGACATGTTGTCTAGGGAGGATGTAGGACTATAAGTGATCTTTGAACTGGACACGAATGAGGATTTTTCCAGAGGGGACTCAACCCGACATGTCCTAGCAGCATTGTTGAACGAATGGTGGTGGTAGCTCCAGATGCAGCAACGATTGCGCAAGTGAAAGTGGCTGTCGCCCCGAACAAGTCTGTGTTTTCCCTGGAACGTTCAGTGGTGAATACTCCGAGCGCAGCTGGCCTCCTTCTGGACACTGCAGCCACTGCTCCAAACGTTGTGGTCGTTCACAAGTGCTTTATGAAGGTTAAGTAACTGGTAGACTGCATTTGATTTATTTTCAATTTTTAGAAAGTGCAAACCACACAGGAAGATCCGTTCACGTGTTAGAAAAATATATATTTTCGGCACAAATATAAAATGTTACAATATTAGAAGTGTATTGTTGTGCCGTTCATAGGCGTAAAGATGGAATTACCCTCACTCCACTGTCGTTTCGACTGTCCGCTTTCATTTCATTGCTGTACTCCAGACCAGAACCGCCTGACAGTTGTAGCTTCTGGACCAGGTGTTGGGTGCCACTACATGAACTGCTTTTTATGTGAGGCAGGCCACCATGAACTGGGTGCCAGCAGGCAGGATAGCCAGTGAAGTTGGCAAACCACTGTGGTAATATGGTTAAACCTTCTGGTACCCATCACCAACCTGGCTGCAAAATGCAACACTGCCCTTATAGATGCAGCAATAGTGTTGCCAAGATTGCCTTCTTGCAATCTGAGCAAAATCAAATGTGTAATTTCGGAATTGTTCCAAAGTCAGATGCAAGAGTTGGGATCTTGCATGACCCTTAAGGGGGGGGAGGAGAGAGAAGAGAGAAGAGAGAAGAGAGGAGAGAGGAGAGAGGAGAGAGGAGAGAGGAGAGAGGAGAGAGGAGAGAGGAGAGAGGGGAGAGGGGAGAGGGGAGAGGGGAGAGGGGAGAGGGGAGAGGGGAGAGGGGAGAGGGGAAGATATCCCTAGCCCACCAAGGAAAGTTGGGGGGATTTCAAGTCCCTCCAACATGGGACCTGTCTTAGGGGTACCAGGAGCCCGTACCCTGAAGATGAACATTTGCCAACCAAGGGCACCATTGTTGCACCACAGCAGGCCTCTGCGGACAAAGTTGGCAAGGTTTAGGCCGCTACTTATGACTTTTTGTTTCTTCAACACACCACGGGTGAGCAAGACAGGTCCAGATTGGCCACTGTAGAGGGAGGAAGGGCGAGAAATAACGACAGGAAGTTTTGAGTGATCCGGGTGGGGTCAGAGGAGGAGGAGGTGGAGTGATCCGGGTGGGGTCAGAGGAGGAGGAGGTGGAAGACCAAGAAACCAGCAGGAGGCAGGAAAGAGCAGCAGAGTGTATAGGCGATTTCTGGAAAAGGTGAGGTAATAGTTAGTGAGCGAAAGTGGTACTGCTTTGTGATTGTGCATGAGTGTTGTTAGAGGAGTTAGTGTCAGGAGTAAATGTGATGTTTATGGTGTCTGAGTAATAGTATTTTGGAGGGAAAAATCGAAGTGTGGAGGCGGGAGGAGTAGTGTGGAGGCGGGAGGAGTAGTGTGGAGGCGGGAGGAACAATGGAGTGGTGGGGAGGAGGCAGTAGATGTAAGTCAGGAGAGAATTTTAACATCAGGAAGAAGGTAGCATGGTCAAAGGGTGGAAGTGAATGAGAGACATCAGAGGAACAGGAAGCAGATAGAGGAGAGGTGGATGGAGTTGAGGGAAGAGAGTAGATGAAAACACTGAGAGGAAGAGGAGAGACTGAGCTTTGCACAGGAAAGACTGAATCCCACAAGGTGCTTCTATGGCACAATTCCCTAGAACACTTAGGACTGGATAGAGTAGCGACAGTTAGGAAGTCCCTGAGAGAATACAGTTATAGAAAGCAACATGCCTTTAGGACTTCAGAATAAGTACAAGGCAGACTTTAGACGGTAAACGTCAATCTTCTGTATCTACTAAAGTTGGATTAGGGATGCCTGGGGTAGTGAGAATGTGCTATAAAAGGCGAGAGAGGTAGGTTCATATGCAGATGATGTTGTTCTGGTGATACATATTTGTGAGGAGGTGACAAAGGTCTGAAAATGGTAGCACTTAAGTGCCTCGGTTACATGCCTTCCTGCACTGTCCTTGCATTATTATAATATTACATATTACAGATTTTGGTTTCAGTCAATGAGTTGGTAGCCCATAAAGGATTCCTTAGAAATGCATCAGTTTCTTTTCCCACTTACTCAGGCACTACCAGCTTGAAAGGCTTTTAAACCTTTTTCTATTTTTTTCAATGCAGGTATATTGCTAACATGACTTGTATAATGAAGTGTACATTCCTCTAGCATCTCTTTCAGATTCGGTTGTTCTAATCCCTACTTCAAAAGATGGGGAAGGTTAATGTCTTAACAATGTCCTTCACGAACAACTACAATGCCCTGTTATTTCTTCCAGGTCTTTTGATCTGGTTATATTCCTCTTCTCTTCTTCTTCAACCTTAGATGGTTCTGTGCCTTCCAAGGTACTAACTGAGAAATACATTGCCCCGATTGAATTGTTTAGAGTCTGTTTCTAAAAGACCAAAACTCACAACTTGCCTTTCTTTCTTTGTTGAAATGGGTCCCCGAAAATTCTATTTTACTTTGGTACAGGAGAAAAGTTCCCCTACCATTTCATATCTAAGGAATCCTAACAATTGACTTAATATGGTTGTCAGAAAAATTCAATAGGACAAACGTTAACTCCTGCCCCAAGAGAGTGTAGTGTAGTATCTACTGGCAGGAGTCATCAGGCAGTAAACGGGAACCACTCCAGAGCCAGGTAACTATGAAACAAAAGCTTGCTTTAATGTTTCAAGTAAAGAAAGGAAGTTAAGTAAGGAGAGCAGGTTATATGCATCTTCAACCTAGGGCTTAGGTCACAACATATAGGCTGTGTGTTTAATCCTGAGCTCTTTGGAGTATATAACTCCGGGGGAAAATCAACCTGCAGGTCCAAGGAACTTATTATTTTATCTCTCCATGATATTTGACAATCATACAGACAGAAAAGCTGATAATCATTTCCTTCTAACGATTATCTAATAGGGGAGGATGGCCTGTGAGTGCACAGTTCAGAAGGTTAGTCCTTCATGAACTTTTGGGCTGAAGAACTGATCCTTCCCTTCATCATTTGGGTTGTGCATAATCGGTTTGTAATTTTGATTTGTACCTACCTCTTCATTATAGGAACATACCGATTGAATGGGTGGATCAACTTTCTGACAATTTATGCAATCAGATACCAAAGTCCTGATATATGTTTCCATCCCAAAACAAAAGAACCTCTCTCTTACAAAAGATTTCAGTTTCCTAAGGCTGCTATGATCTTGTGTAAGACTGCACTTTTCGCAAGACTATCTTTTTATGACTTTCAGGAATCACCAATTGAAATTGTATTTTATTTTCTGGAGTGGGCTCTCCCTGAGACAGAAATCCTTCCTTCTCAAAACAATGCTTCTCGTATCTCAAAACCCTCCTTTTCTGAAACTACTTGGGAAAGCAGTTTTACTAGAAGAGGGTCATGTCTTTGTGCCATTACGTAGTCGGGAGGGGTGGGGGGGGGGTCGACGGTTGCCTCTCCAAGAACTTCACGTTCCGATCCCGAGAGGAGGGAGTCGATTATAACTTCCTGTTCCTCCATAGAGCTCTCCTTTCCAATCCCTTTTATCTCCACTATTCTGGGAAGCGTGGCTCTCTCAATTACCACTTGAGCGATATTATGGCCCTGATAAACAAAGGTCTTCTTCTTCCCACAATTCTGCATTAATATCTTAACCTCGCCTCTAAAGTTTGGGACCACTACCCCTACCAAAACATCAATCCCAAATCGACATGCCGACCCTAATCTGGGTGCAAGTCGAATATAGGTTCCGGGAGGGGCTATCAAAATCATGTCTGTATTGGCCTTCTTTCCCCTGGAGGAATGGTGTCCTGTCTACTGCTACAAATATTGAATGCCACAGATCCATTTGTGGCCACCGTAGGATCCGAAGCTCTGTTACTCAACTTCTAATATTTTGGGGTTCCCCAGCCTGTGTCAGTTGAGCTGCATTCCAGTTCTGACACTGTATGTCAGACATGCATGGTATGAAGAGAGATGACACAGACAACATATATATATTTTAAACAAAGCTTTATTAATAATCAGGATGGTGTAACACCTAACTAAGCCTGTGCTATGATGGGATTTCTCCTGCTTAAAGAAATCTAAGGAAAGTCTGTGTCTACTAGTCCAAAACAAAACTCTGTCTATGTCAAAACCTATGCTTGTCCTCACAACTATAACCAAATCTGGGGGGAAATGCTCTCAACTAAATATAAATGTTCAAACGTAAATGTTCAGCTACTTGCAGCTTAAGTTATTCTGAAACTCTCTGTCTCAATTCAGTACAGTTTCAAGCAGGCTTTGCTTCAATATAGTGTGATCAAGTTCTGACGTTACCTTCTTAGGTTCACGGACATTACAGTTCAGATCAAGTGAAGATTGTGGGCTTCCCTTCCCCAAGTTCAAATGCAATAAAGTTCACACAGCACTGTGGTCTTGGGACTCCCTTCCCTGCGATAAATGCTCTCCAGGTCTTTAGTTCTCAGGGTTCCCTTCCCCAAGACATATACTGAGGAGTTGACTTGCTTCGTCTGTTCAAAGGTTCACAAGAAACATGAGGTCCACTTGATCTGCCTTTAGGTGGAATTCACTAATTGCTCATATCCTGTACTTCTTTTCCCACATTCAGTGGCTTCTGGTCGTGGCGCAGTTGTCAGACCGCACGGTCCACCCATCACAGGTCGTGCATCCACAAGTCTCCCCAAGGCTGGTGCTCAGTATGTTATGTTATGTTATGTTATTTCATTTGTAAGGCGCCAAAGCCCGAAGGCATCCAGGCGCTGGAAGAAAAGAAAGTAGGCCCTATCTAATACACATAGGTAGCCTGATCAGAATATTATGAGTAGAGGAAAGTCTTTAACTGTTTCCGAAGCATCATAAGATTGTTTGTATTACGCAGAGACACTGGAAGGGCATTCCAGGCCTGTGCGGCCTGTACAAAAAAAGGCGCGGCCATTGCCACAAGCTCTTTTCACTCGATCTACGTATAGAGAGCAGGTTTTAGCTGAGCGAAGAGATCTGCTAGGTACGTATATCTTCAACCTATTCTTGAGATATATGGGCGCATCACCATAAATACATATATGGCAGGTTGTCAGGAGCTTGAATTGTATTCTAGCTGAAATTGGCAGCCAATGGAGAGTCCTCCTAGCTGCGGATGTGGGCTCTAAGCGCTTCATCAGAAAGACAATGCGTACTCCAGAGTTTTGAATCTTTTGGAGTCTTTGTAAGTCAACTTTCTTCGCCCCTCCCAAAAGAGCGTTACAATAGTCCA
Source organism: Ambystoma mexicanum (assembly GCF_040938575.1). Lineage (NCBI taxonomy): Eukaryota > Metazoa > Chordata > Amphibia > Caudata > Ambystomatidae > Ambystoma > Ambystoma mexicanum. The sequence goes on along the minus strand of NC_090924.1, from coordinate 318,745,820 downwards.
CTCTAGGCAGTATTACGGCGCGGACTAATTTTTTTCGGTTTTCCTCTGAGACCAGCGGGGCCACTTGACGAAGCACTTTCAGATGATAGTGCTTTTCAATAATCAACTCTTCAGTAATATTCAATAATCAACTCTTCAATTTCATCATAGGTCTTTCATCTTGTTGTTGTGCTTTTCTAGCAGTGTGCTACTTGATATGCTTAATTGACTCAAAATGTTCATGTACTCTTCATCACTTCGTAGTTTAACCAAGTAACGTTTTTCTTTCAATTCAATATTTCTCAACAATAGCATTCACTTGGTTTCACTCAAAGAACGATTTTCCTGCAGTTTGATATTCAATAAATACAATATTGCGTTGCACTCATCTAAATAGCACCTTTCATTCTGTTTGGCATTCAACGCATGCAAGACTTTCTTACATTGGTGGACCGTTACTGTATTCACAGTTCCTTGCAGCACTCCAGTGTTTCCAGTGCCCTCCGACACTTACCGGGTCTCTGCAGCTCCTCTTGATGGCTTCTCCCCAAGGGGTAAAACTAACTCGCTAGTTTCGGCGGGTGCTTTGTTCAGCACACCCTGGCTCCTGTGCTCAGCTCTGCCTCTGCTCCACGGCAGCACCTGCTGCTCGCCTTCCTTTGCAAGGGTTCCCAGTCCTGCACAGTTCCATTGACAGGACTCCAGGGATATTTGTCACTGTCTCTGTTTCTCGCTCTCCAGCATGGCAAATTCTCAACTCTCTCTCATTTCTGCTGCTGCTTCTCACATGTGCTTCTGTATTCCACCTTTTATACTTTCCTATACCACTAAAAGGTTGCAGGTGAAACAAGGTGTACTCAATTGCCTAACCCTGCTTGAGCCTATTAGAGTGACATGCCTGATCTTCATTGCTACATGCCTCCAGACCACTCTTCCTCGTCACAGTACCAGAGTGGTGTTTATAATAGGAAATCTGCACTACTCCTAGTTGCCTCTTCTTCTTCTCAGTACGTAAGGGAAAACTAAAGGGGAGGATGAGATGGGCTTGGCAATAGCCCATAAAGTCTAAGGGAGGGGAGGGTTGGTCAGTATTAGGAAAGAGGGATACCATGTCTCACGCCTTTGGGTATCCTCTCTCCAATCCCAAGGAACTCCACTCAGGTGATCCTCCCTCGCTTGGCCACCCCCAGGGTTGGGATCCAAAAGTGATGGCCCTACCCTATTCACCTGAACAGAAGACCCCTGGGGAGTAGATGTGAGAGGTCCTTAGGGTTTCACACAATAGTCATTGGCATTAAATACTAACCTTGAAAGCATTTGTATTATTCACCCTAGCTTTTTAGCAGCAGATGTGAAGTTCTTCCATAAGGTTATTTCATTATATAGTTCAGAATTGGCAGAATGCCTGCCGACATGCTCATTTTATGAAAATCATCTCCAACCAGTTGCAAATAGCTCAGTGTTGAAGGTTATTTGCAATATTAAGGCAGTGCTTTCCTTAACACCCTAGAACCCAGCACTAGATCACCCAAGTCTCTGATTCACTGCTCACCTGAGTTCCTATATTGCATTAAGGGATGTTTCCATGAAACAACTCCCTATGGTAGAAATGACTCTTGGCGACTAATCAGTTAACTGTGCTTGCATTGAAAGTTTCTGTTGTGTTAACAATGGAACAGAAACCAGGGGTACAGTTTGCACTAGTCTGCTTTTTTATAAAATTTTAAATTAACATGTTTATTTTAAAAAGTGCTTTATAACTGTAGCTCCCTCCCCAATGTGCTGATTCTCCCAACACAGCGTTTGAGCTGAATGCTACCAGGGATGTTGAGTGTTAGGGATAGTTTAGTGTGCTGAGTTTGCTATGAATGTGGATCGTTTTGACACTTTTTAATGAATTTGTCTCTATCATTTAATTACTTAAATTGGTGGCTCCACAAAGCTGCATTTTTGTGCAGAACTGTGTTGATGGTACCCTACAATGCATGTTCCCAGTTGTTGCTTTCAAACTGAGTGAAAGTGCACTTTATTTAAAAATCGGATAATCTGCGGGAACATGTTAGCATATCAGATAAGGATTATAAAGCTATAAACAGAATAGCATATTTCCATCGTACAGTTATAATGGTTTGTGACAAATCCTTCTGCTGTTTGGTTTTGTGGATAAAGAAGGCTTTGGTGATGGCCTCTTGAAAGCAACGATTTAGCTCATGGAGGTTTCTGGAACAAGGCAATCACTTATTGCACTTTTAAGTTAGAAGTGGGCTACTCCTCCTTCGGTAAACCTAGACCAGTGCTGCCTTTTGTTTGCTGTTTCTCTGCTGTCATGTCTCAGTTTTTCTCAGAACTCACACCATTTGGCTTGTGTCACTTGCAGGTGTCCTGTGGGAAATGTGGGAATGGTCTGGGCCATGAGTTCATCAACGATGGACCGAAGAGAGGCCAGTCGCGCTTCTGAATATTCAGCAACTCGCTCAAGTTTGTCCCTAAAGGTAAAGCCGTGCACTTCAGACTTGGATTTATTTGCCATTAGCTGCAGATTTAAATTTTCTTCATTTCAAAGGTTAACTTGATTGCAGCCATGGAGCTAGAGCTCCAGACTTTGCACCTAATTAAAATATCAGGGTTAGTTAGCGAGTTAGTGAGTTAACTTAAGGAACATTGCGATCACTTGATGCGCCGAAGATTGGCTCTTAATGTTGTGCAATGCCTGATAGGCAGGCTATGGAGTGAGGGTGTGAATTGAATCTCTCTAGCTCTCACAGAACTGACTTGTGTGTGTATTGGCTTTTGCATAGCCACCCATAGGTGTTGGGCTTCTACATTGCTATTTGTTCATATTCCACGCCTTCATTTATATTCACTCTTGTGTTTTGCCACTTTCCCACTGAGCCTGTTGCAACTCTTAGGATTACAAGGAGCACTGTGATGTCGGTGTGTACAACGACATTGTGCCCACTCTTTTGCCCCCATTCGTATGTCACTAAGTTAAAACAGAGCATTTGTCATGAGACATTTGGTCTCTGTGACACAGATTTACAGAGCCTGTTTAATGCTGTGGTCAGCATGTACTGTGTGACGAAGACTGCTGCCAGGACCTCATCAGTTTTCTTTTGTGTAATGGGGAGTGAACTTTGTCCCATCTCGCAAGGCAGTGTCGCATAGCAATTTTCTATGCGATTCTGTCGGTTTGTTTATTAAATTGGCATATGTCTAACAAAACTAGATATTTAAGTTACCATGTTCAGTGAAAGCACAGCTCGCCCTACATTGCTCTTATCTTAAGGGCTCTCTCCACTGCCAGTTTAAAGGGGCTAATGTAGAGAGAGTGCAGCAGTAATCCTCTCCCCCATGCTTCAGTACCAAAAGTGCTAGGCAGGTTTTTTTGTTTTGTTTTTCAAATTATTGCAAACCAGAAGTAACCGAGATGGTACTTTTATTAAGTTAACTATAATCTATCTGGCAAAGACCAGTATGTGTTGACTTTAAAGGATTGGCTTGCAATTCCATGCCTAAACACTTAAGTTGTTACATAATACATAATTGCTACTGTAAAACACTGCATTGTGTACATGCTTTACAGTAAAGTGTAGGCTAGTGTTTCTAAATCTCATAGTGTCAACTATATTTCATTTTGTTGGGGAATATGTGTGATATTGACGAGTGAACACTTTTGAAAATGTACATTATCACATGGCCAATTATATTTGATGACAAACCTAGTTCTGTAACTTGTTGGTTGCATGCATCTTGCAACTGCTGCTCAACCCATGAATAAATCCCATACTTCTTGACATTATATCTGATTGTCGCAAACTACAGTATTTCAGCTAGTTTGCCTAGTTCTCCGCCTGCTGCGCCATTCACTCTACTTAGTATCTTACTTTTGTTTCCTTTTACATAATGAATACACAAAGGTACGTGATCAAAAGTTCCATCCAGTCTGTAGATCTACTGCACTGCCACACACTGAGGTTAGCCTACAGAGCTCGTTTTGCTCTATGATTATGATTGCATTATATATTGGCACCTGTGGGAGAGAGCTAGCCAAACAGTTTTCAGAGCGTTTCTATCATATCTATTTATTTGTGTTCATTCATGCAGCTAGCATTTTACAGACACTCATCCCGGGCCTGTAATGTCTTTACGGCCACTTGCACAATTGAGTAGATTTTATGAAGGGTGGCCACCATTTGCTGGGGATGCTTGGAACTTTGATTTACCATTTACTTTGTTTGCTGTAAATGTCAAAGGTTTTGCTGTGCATGGCTGGCCTTTGGGTGGCAGCAGTGTCCCAAACATAAAGTAGGTTTGTGGTGACATGCACCATTTTACAGAAAGCACATTTAAATTTGTTGTCATCCGTTGCCATGGGTCGAGTGCATCTCTGTTAGGTCAAGTAAGTTAACTAAGATACTTGACCTACAGGTCTAGTGGAATTTGAAAGAATTTGCAATGCCTGGCTCATCTCACTGATGTCTTACTTCAGTGGTATGCAACACTGCTGTTTTGTTGCCTATTTTATGTCTTGGGTACAAAAAACTTCTCGTAACGTTGAAAATATTAGTACAACAGTGTTAATCAAGTACATTTTAATTAACAAAAACTCTGCTACTCAATTTTGGAAAACTAATATATGCCTGGTCTTGGCACATTGCTTCCACTCTCAACACACATACCACCAAGAAATGGACATTCTTCATGGTGACCTTCCAACAAAGTAGATTTTCTACAAAACAACCCTCTGGCATCATAAAAACAAATAAAATAAATAATAACTGTTTTCAACCTAAACATGAATGTGTTTCTTTCATTTGAGTACTCTGGGTTCTTTGGAGTGCACAGACAAAATCTTACACCATTGAGAAATAGCATTATTTGGCTCTTTTGGTGTACCTTGGTGCCCAGCAAGAGAACGCTACCTAGCTGCAGTCTCTGGCTATGGTAGTATAAATGAGGGTTAGCCGACTTCTGAGGTAGTGTACCTCTATGGGAGCTTTAAGATGGTGGTCCCCATTGTAAAACTGGGTATCTCGGCCTCGCACCTCTGTTCACAACCCCATGCCATCTGGAGATGCTTTATTTCAGGCCTACCCCGCTTGCGAGTGTGACTGCTGGTGCCAGTCACCCCATCTGTGTCTTTGCTTGGGCTCCGAACTCTCTCTCTGCCCTACGGGAAACAGAACACACTCTTGTGTGTGGGAAGAAGGGAGGAGGGAGAGAGGGACAGAGAGAGGAAGGGAGGGAGAGAGAGGGAGGGAGAGAGGGAGGGAGGGAGAGAGAGAGAGCGAGAGAGAGAAAACACGAGAGAACAGCAAATGGGTATTACAGTACAGCATTCAAGCAGCACACAACTGTGAGTGGGCGGAGGGGGCCAGTCATTTTTCGTGCCCAGGCCACGTCTTTCAAGTGCGCCCAGGCAAAGTGGAGAGTGGTGCTGTCCGCTCGGCGCTCCCATGATGAGAGTGAGCGCCACGCTCAGAGCCATGCAGCATGCAGTGCTGACAGCATGGGTGTCAGTGCGGTGCTCCTGTGATGAGAGGGAGCGCAGCGCTGACAGCCATGCCGCCAGCAACCCTGGGGGAATGGCATGCCTTACAATTGCCCAATTTCCAGGCTACACTGGTATTCCAAGCCATACCAGTTCGTGAAGCAGGGAATTGGCCAATGGGGCAGAGCCACGTCACTCCCTTGCGACATAGTCAGCAATATGACACCATCCAACAATAACTGTGAACATCTGACGCAGTCCAAGATAAGAAGTAGTTTAATTCCACCTTAGTGCAGCCATAATCTTCTTGAAAGTTTTTGCACTTCAAGGGGCCCTCATCTCCCTCGAAACCTAAGGGCCTGTGACAAAGTCCTCTGCCTATTGTTGGTGGATGCAGTGGTCAGTTGGGTGCCTCCACCCACCATGTGATGCTGGGCTCGGAGGTGGTACAAGTCAATCCCCATGGACCACTCCACCTCTCCCCAAGCCATAGCCAGGAGATTGTCATGAGCAACTTATACCCAACGTTCCTGCCCCTTTAAGGGAGCCTCACGTTCTGTAAGTGGGACAATTACTGACATCTTGGTAAGTTACAGTTCTCCTTCATTGCACACTGGATGGACAAAAAGTCTTACTGTGAAGACTGGAGCAGGGTTTATCTGTGATACTGTCCACTATGGTTGGGGTAGAGGGTCTCCCAAGCCTACAGAGCATTTGTTTTAGGTGACTCCCAACATCGGATCTGAAGACGAGGAAGTGGTCTTCAGATCTGTAGGAAGAACTACAGACCATCATTCCAGTTGTCACACAGGGCTCTAGGATCCCAGAACGTAAATTGATCTACTCCCATTAGAAGAAAACAGTTGCCGCTGTGGTCCAAGGCAGATGCCTGCTTCACACCGTAAAAGGGACTTCATTTGCCATTACAGTTTTTTGCCACACCAGCGTCCCTTCCCTTATGTGTGCCCCTTTCCACTAAACCCGAAAAGAAACTTAATTTACTATTAATGTTCTTCCTCACCCACGTTCCCTTTCTTCTGCCCCTCTCCCTGCTTCTTATCCTCCAGGGGAAGGTGTTCATAAGAGCTGTCTGGGTTCGAGAGCTCAGCCAGTGCAAGGAAGAATATGATTTGAATATAGTCACAGTTCTGTCCTACGACCTTGGGAGAGCTCCACATTGGTGGGGTCCCGCTAATAAGACTATTTACCCATAAACTGCATGTCTATCCATTATTGTGAGGCTATAACAGCCTTCAACATAAGATTCCAAGTGGGACAACAACATGCCACTATTTTATTAGATTTGGGGAGTCAGCAAATGGCAGCGACATCTGAGCTGGTTTGACCGCACATTTTACAGAAACAGACAATTAGTACAATCCTGTACACTGGGGTTGAAAATCCTATACCAGAGTCAGCGTACGATTTAACATTGTTGAGACTGGGGTCTTGTGGACAGTAGCTGTACTGCCCGGACTGCCTGAACACATTATCATGGCAGCAGATTTTCGGCATCTCCCCAAAATGTAAGAAAAACAATTCGAAAACTGGAAGAGAGACCATCCAAGGTGTCGAATAGCCTTTTCCAAAGAAACCAATGGCCTGGATTAATTTACAGAGTGGCTGGCTGAATGGCTAGAACCAGAGAGAATGCCAGAAGAAGAAGAAAATACTCCAGACGTGCAAATGCAATCTCTTGAAGTTGATAAAACCCAAAGATAAATTCACTCCTGCAGCTCATTATTAGAATGTATGAAGACGCAAAAGATAAAGATGATGGTATGCGATGACGTGCCCCCAAAATACCTGAAACAAATGTGTTCACTTATGACAGAAAGCAGACTAGTTGGAATGGAAGATTTCTTCTTTAAGATGTCCTCCTATAGGCAGAGTGAGGGGAACATAAGAAGAGTGACTTGCAAATAGGAAAGGGAGAGAAGAGGAAGCCAGAGTGCAGTTGGCCAGGCATGCAGAGGAAGCATGTTGCAGCTGCTTTTTTGATGCCCCCTTGTAAGAAATTTGAAGCACCTAAGTCTCAATAGGATACTGTTCCATGATGGGTGCTTGTGTCCATGCCAAAGTGACCATAACGTAAAGAATATCTGGCCAGTTGAAAAGCCGCTACCTAGTATGTCAGGTCCAACTTGGGTCCTTCCTCTCCTCTATCTCTGTCTCTACCTATGGTGTTCCCCGGGGGTCTAACCTCTCTCCCTGGCTGTTCAACTAATACCTGGCACTTCTTGCCCACCGCATTGCCGCTCTCTGCCCCAACTTTCAGTGCTATGCGGATGAAACTCGGCTCATTTTTAGGCTTCCTTCCGCCACCTCTTCTGCTTCTCTCATCTTTGACTGTCCGCTATCCAGGAGTGGTGTGCCTGGCAATGATCTCTACCTTAATACCAGTAAGACTGAGATTCTCCTCATCGGCACACCTGCTCCCTCCCTTCCTGTCGCTCTATGGCCAGCCTCTCTTGGCCCTCTTCCTGCTTCCACCTGTAAGGCTAAGAACCTTGGGCTCATCTTCGACTCCACTCTCTCCTTCTCTCCTCACATCTTTGATGTCTCTAAGAAGTCACTCTACTAGCTGCACCTCCTCAGAGGTATTCTTCCTTTCCTCTCCTTCCCTCAGAAGCTCACTGTAACCAGAGCTCTGTTCTCTCTAGGCTGGACTACTGCAACAGACTATTTCTAAATATGCCTGCTTCTACTCTCCGACCTCTGCAACTCATCTAGAACAGGACCGTGAGACTTGTCCTTGGCCTCAAGCCCAGGGATCGTATCTCTCCAGGACTGAAATCTCTGCACTGGCTCCCAGTGGCTGCGAGGATCAAGTTCAAAACCCTCTGCATTGTCCACAAGGCCTTCTGGGCCCTCAGTACCTTCAACTCTCTCTTCCTAAATATCTTCCTTCTCGAGCTCTTCGCTCATCCACCTCCAACTCCCTCAGGGCCAGTCGCTACTCCAAGCAACGAGTTGATGGTAGATCTCTTTCTTCGGCTGGGGCCTTCCTCCCTGAAACTTGAGGAGAACCATCTCCCGTTCCCTAAGCACCTCAAGACCTTCCTCTTTGCTTCTGCGTTCTGTCATCCTCTTCCCCTGCTGAACTCCTGATTGAAATTGCACTGGTCACCTGGCTACCCTCTGATCTCGGGTCCAGGTCCCTTCCCCTGCCAGTTGCACACCTGCACTGCCTCTCGGGCAACCCCTGCCCTCAGGGGCTTTTTCTGTATCCCTACAGTCCCCTACCAGCTCTTGACACTTGATGTCTGCATTTACCCCTGCACTTGGCACAAGCTGGCTGCACTTTTTACCCATTGTTTTTATTTATTTAATTGATTTTCTACTGTAGATCCTATGTATTGCACTGCCTCCCCCTTGCACTTTTCCCTTTCCCCCTTCCCTGCACTTGCGCGATTTCCATGTCACACGGCCTAGTAGATCATTGTCATTGTCTTCCTCGTTGTCATTGTCTTCCCTCTGTTCCCTCTCCCTTGCCTCGTCGCGCCTTGGAACACTTGTCTATAGGCGCATTATAAATACTAGATCATATCATATCATGCAATACTTTTAAGGAGATAATAATACAGATTGTCCACAAACTAATAAATCAGTGGTATTCAAATCCCCAAATGAGATTGAGTTGTGGCGATATTGTAAGATGTGAAAAGAGACTGTAATGCATATCACGTCCTTAATAAATTGTGATTAATAAAATGTTGAACTAAGAAGTGGCCAAGTGAATACTTGACTCCTCCTTGCCACACTAAAAGATGCTGTTTTCCTGACTAGAAAAGGCAAATTCCAAACAAAACATTATATTGGGAAGCGTTATACCACATATGGAGTTGCCTGTTAGGGTACTACTATCTATTTTTTTAACGAGTCCTGTATATTTTACAATATAAATGCACTCGTCGAGAGAAAAGAAAGTCTTTGACTTGAAAACTGTGAACAAAAGGGTATTTTTTCAACTCTCTCGAACAAAAGGGTTACTCAACTTCACTTGCTAAACCCTGCCCACTTAGCAACTGAACCTTTCTCCAGTGAATCTTCAGCCTTTTCATAGGATGGTTTGCCTTTCCTCCAACTAAAGTCTTTCTCAGGCTTCCCATAAACATCAAAAGGCTTCCCTGTAGTAACAAAATGCAAACCGTGGTTTTAGATCCCTAAACTTGTTACGAGTTTGCTGATAATGGTAACATTTGCAGTATTTGCAAAATGCTTCAGAGTTTACTGCCTTGCCTATTCAGGGTCTGGTCAAATAACATCAGCTGTTTTCTTGGTGCACTTTCTGCTGAAAATCTGTATTATTATCTCCATCTGGACACCAGAGAGTTTTTTTTACTTCTTTTCTTGGTGCCTGTGCTTCCCTTCATCAACGTAATTTTTGTTTTACTATCGGCCATTGTAAGGGGGTTTAATGGTGGGTGCCTCTAAAATCTCCTCTCAGCATCTTCAGGAGTGGACTAGGAACCAAAGGAAGCCTTGTTCTTTTGTACACAATGGCCCCATATGGCAGAGTGCAGGCGAAAATTGTAAGCGTGCATGCAACAATATAAAACATTTGGGGTGCTCTCAGAAAAAAGGCCCATGGTTTAGAGGCCCACCGGGTAAGCTCCAGAATTCCATTTAAGCCAATCTACCACTGACCATGTTATGCATAAAAGTGTCATTATTGACCCTTTCTTGCATTAAGGAAATGTAAAGCAGTGGCTTGGACTACTGCTATACATTTTCTATTTCAACCTTCACATTGAAAGTGGGAATGGGAAGAAAGAAAAGGGGAAAAAATAAGTATCTTTTAGGGTCTTCTGGCAGAGGTGGTATTTCTGTAATAACCAGAAATACCACCTTTGCCACTGGTAAACTCTGTATTGGTCAGATTTTAAGAAATACTGCTGGGTAGGTGTTAACTACTGGTGGTATTCCATACAAAAAATCCACGCAACTTGCAATGACCACCATCATCTTGTTTTCAGCTGATGCCAGCCTTTCCTGACGCAAGATGTATCCGAACTATCTTTCTCCTGCCTGCAGAAAGTGGTTGCAGAAGCTATGTTTCTGGACTGTCTGGCTTTAGGCAAGAATGCAGAGCTGCTGTGCAGTGGCAGTGTGGATAGGGCTGCAAATGCAAGCCATTTAGTCTATTCAAGCACCGCCAGATTACCCTTGCCGCCTAACACTAAAATCATTCCTTCTTTTCTTTTCCTATGCTTTCCTTTCACTTTATAGGGGTCTCTATTGGTCTGCTCCTCCTGGGCAGGGTTCCAGTGCTGGTAATGCCATTGAGGACAGGTGCTTCTAGTGAGACTTGGATAAAAGCTGGTCACATAGCTGGGGCTTGAAATGAACATATATTCACATGTGATAGACCTTATGTTTGTTCACAGTTCCAGAAAACCAGCAAAAAGGTAATAACCTTGTTGATTGCTAGCTAGAGCATGAATGAAGCTCAAAGGCTATGCTGGAGCAAGGAAGATGCCCAATTTGAGCCAGAGAATCTAGACACATATGATCAAAATAATGCAGAAGTCATGAAGGACTCAATTTAGTAATATGATGTTAAGGAATGAATAAGAAGGATATTGGGAGTCAAACTAACACACAACAAAAAAGTGGACTCTTGTGGAGGTATCTGCTCAATGCATTTGCGATGCAAAGCTTCTGGGCTGAACTGGCGAGGGTGAATGAGAGAAGTCCACAATGTACTATTGACACCACAATCAAAACCTGTCTCCCTTAAATGGAATGTTCCCAGACACAAGATAAATGGAGCCCAGTAAACTCTGATTTAAAGGTCCTTGCACATACCTCTCCTGCAACATTTGGAAAATAGCTGTGCAAATTAGCAGCACACAGATTGACCGAAAACTGGCAAAAACAGCTTTATACCTTCCCAGATGATACCTCTGATCAATACTGAAATTTAAAAAAAGGATCCGCCCACAAGGAAAATGTATAATCTGGATGGTCAAAAAATATCTCTCGTGCCAGATGACGATATTGAGTTTTCGGGTCTCTGGAGCCAATGACCGAGTCTCTAGAGTTCAGTGGAGCTTTCCCCACCTGTCATTGTGGGCTAACAAGGCTACCAAACTATTGTAAATCTGACAAGGTATGTGGATTTCAATATACTTTATTTCTTATCACAAGATAGTTACATCGGAAGAACCCCCACCATCACCTCCAAGCTCTTATCTCTTGTCAACTGACTTCTTTAGTGTCAGAATATAGAATTAGAACACTGCATCTCACATTCTACATAAGCCTTCACAACACACCTCCCCTCCTTCACACTATCTCAATGTCAACCTTCACCACCCTACACATGTTCCACACCTGACCTTCTTGAATGCCCACCACTAATCTCAGAGCTCGCTCAAACCTCACGGGAAAGCTCCATATACACTCTCCCTTGCGTCTCACTACATCTTTACTAATACGCACCAAATCTCCCACCTTCAACTTGCATTCCTTCACACCTTTCCTACCATCATTCGCCAACCTCATAAGCAACTTCCTATCCCTCTCCTTCCTCTTTACCACTTTCACCTCAGTGTTCACTTTCCTCGCCCTTTTCAACCAGGGAGGTGTGACAAATCTGGAAACTTGCCCCTTCGTCTGTAGGGGCAGCCACCAGCTTTGAGGCTAGTGAGGTGAGCATGCTAAGCAAAACCCCCTGCCTAGAGGTTTGAAAAAGCAGGACCTCACTGAGAGTGACTACCCTCCAGGGACAAGGACTCCCATTCCCATCGGGAACTCCCTGTATCTCGAATATCATGCTTACATGGGAGTAAGAGAGACTCCTAGCGCATCAATATGTTGGACCCAAAACAACCCTGACATTACCTCTATGCGTTTGTCTCAAGGTAATGCTGAATAGGCTGGACAGCTGACGGGCAATAATACCCCCTTTGAAGTTGTGGAGTAAGAATATAGAGCCAACAACCTATAACTGGAGAGAGAGAGAAACCATATGCAGAGGCGAGTCTCCAATATGGGGACGTCGTCAAGGTGCAGAGCCACGCTGAACAGCAGATCCAGGTGTGGCACGCAACGAGGCGGACAGCGAAGGGAGATGCTGCCGGCCCAACGCAGACGTGCAGGGCCTGAGAAGCAAAGGCTGCACAAAACTTAGCTGGAGGCATGACGACATCAAGGATGTGGTGGGCCCTTTGCCTGCAAATTGACACTATAACCAGCAAACGGGGGAGGAGTGAATCCTCTTCTCTCAACACAAAATCCAAAAGGCAAGGGAATGCTGGGACGAGCGGAACCCAAGACCTCTCATACTCAATCCGATGGAGCAGCAAGCTGTGGAGAACGCACTGCTGCCGAAGAGTCGCATCTTCCTTAGATTAAACCCTGCAACACTGAAGGTACGCAGGTTGCCAAGGTTGTAGGGAGGCGGAGAGAGAAAGTGTCGAAGAAGGAAGGAATGCCCTAACCCCATACCAAAGTCAAAGAGGCCCAGAGAGAGAGAAAACACGAGAGACGGAGCATGGTTGCAGGACCCAAAAAACCTGAGTAGTATTAACCTCCAGAAGGGTCACAGGAACTCACAAAATCGAAGAGAGCCACAAAGAGAGAGGGGCTACCAATACCCCACAGTATTACATGAGGCATTGGAACAGAGAAACCCAAGGGAGCCAAATGGGCCTAATAAACAATGTGAAGAGCAGATATGAGGGAGCACAGAGACACCTAACACCAGAACCAAGTGGGGAGGGAACCACGTGGGGAGGGAGAGACCCACCCAAGTGGTGGAGAGGGATCCAGGAAATATCCCTCCACCTAAAGAAATGTGGATAGTTTTTATTGCTATTGCTGAAAATCAAGACTTTTTGTTGTTGAACTTGGGAAACTTGAAGGATTATGATAGCCCGCCAAGTACCCTTAAGGAGAACTGTTGATTACAGATAACCAGTGGATCCAGAGCCAGGAGGTACTCCTGAAACTCCCACGATAGATTGTGGTGAACAACCCTGAGTGTAGAAAGCTTTTGCTAATTTTCTTTTACATTTTTTCTAGGGCCGGTTATTGGATAAGTTTGGACTGAGTTTTACCTTTTTTGGACTATTAACGAGCACCTTACTTTCGATAGGAAGGGAATTCCCCTTTAGCAGTATGATTAGTGAGGCATTTTTTTAAAGTTAAAGAAGTTACTTGGAAACCATGACCTCTAGTCTGAGTACTTCTTCTGGTTTACCATAGAAGGCATACAGGCATGAGACCCTTTCTGCCTCTCATTAATTCAAAAGGCGCAACAATAGTCACTGCATGCGGGGAATACTGCAAAACACTCTCCCTCTTTCCCCTACTTATTCTTTTTTCCTTCCCACATATATCAGCCATCTGTATCGCCTTCATGATACGCCAGTTCACCCATTCCACCACACCATCAGTATCTGGGTGGTAAAACAAGGTCCTTTTGTTCTTGACCCCGTGTGTTGACTAATACTCTTCCCTCCCCTTACTCACAAATTCGGTCCCAAAGCCTTTAGGAATGCTGCTCAGGTGCCCCTCGGATACTCCTTAGGATCAAACACCCCCTCCAAACATTGTCACATTTCATCAGAATGTGTTACACTCATACACTTAGTGTAAATCTATCTAGAAAACAAATCCACCATTACCACCATAAATTCCAACCACCCCCTTGCCAAACACAATGGCCTTAATATATCTATATCTTCTCACACTCCACACAGTGGATCTACCTTTACCATTGGTTAAGCTCAAATACACAACTCCTTTCCTGATTTCTCACATTCAACACACCCTCTCAACTTTCTCTCCACTCCTCATCCAAAGTTGAGCCACTAATAATCATCTCGCTATACAGCTTTTGTTCTCAATATCCCAACATGCCCTGGTGGGCCGTTTCAATCAACTGATCTGTCAAACTCATGGGTGCCACAACTCTCCCCGACCTATACAACTTTTCTCCTTCCACAATCAGTTTGTCTCAACTTCCCTCTCCTCCTTTCGGCAAACCTTTTTTGCAGGCCACTCTTCCCCCATATACACCGTAACATTCCAATACTCTCCCCATGTCTCACACTCTCTAGCCATTCCTCACGTTCAGTGACAAGGTAGTTGGATTCCAATATCCCATCCTCATCGCCATTATTGTAAAGCTGACAAAATTGGTGGATTCCAATAGCCTTTATTTGTTATTGCAAGATAGTTACATCAGAAGAGCCCCCACCATCACCCGCAAGCTCTTCTCTCTTCTCAACTGACTTCTTAGAGTCAAAAGACAGAATCAGAACTCTGCATCTCACATTCTACATACGCCTTCACAAAACAAATCCTCTTCTTTCTTTTGGTCTGGATGCAGGCTTTATAGTGTCCCGTAAACCTTCCCTGACTGGCATCACGTTTGGTGGCCAGATGGGTCATTGATCATAACCAGCAAGGAAAACTAGAGGGTGTTCTCTTGGAGTATCCTGGACTTCTTCCCCTTCACATCTCTGAAATGACCATAACATCATTGGCCCAGTCACATTCTTCGTCCCACCATCTGCTCCTGCCTAGGGTAGGCCTGGTCCTCCAGAATATTCTTATTCTGGCTGACTACTTCCGACTACTTCCTGGCCTTCATCATTACTATCTCTTTCACTCTTTGATCATTTCTCTGCTTTCCTCCTACCTCCTCCCTACCAATCTCTTCCTCTGCTGCTTCTGTGTCATTCTAGTGTCCTGATGTCCACAACTCCTTCTGGCCCTGGGGATCTATCTCGTCCACCCCTTAACCCTCTCTTCCACACCTATTCTATTTCTATGTTTCTGTCCTGTGTCTGTCTCCGCCACCTCCTGTGCCTTTCCTTCTTTTGATCGCACCACCTATTCTGTTCTTGTCATCTCCTCTTTTGTTGCTACTACCTCCTTCAACGTCTTCCTATTAACCCCTTCTGTCCTCGCTCATCATCTGGTATTATACCTCCTTTACTATCACCACCTGTCTGTCTACTATTCCCTCCTGATGTTGCCACCTCTGCTTTGATAATTTTACTACAACTGCTTCCTTGTGTTCAGTTCCCTCTCCTGATGTTACCACCTCTTACTTTACCCTCTCAGCTCTCACCACCTTCTCTTGCTTTCTTCATTTGTCCAGTTGCCTCCTCTGCCGCTGCTCTTCAGGCTGCAAACTTCTCCAAACGTGTGCCTCCTACTCGTGCAACCCACACTCTGCAAATATTGCTTGCTGCCTTTATTCTGTTACTCCTCCTTCCTCAGCGTGGAGCTTACTCTGTGGGTCTGCACCTGTGAGTGTTAACTGATTGAGGACCAGGATTGAATAGCTTCCCCGAGGGCATTTGGGGCTTTTATGGACTCAGGGGGCGGGACCAAGCCTATATCTGGCCTATGCACCATCTTGGATGGTAGACTTGTTCCTCTGAACATCTGTTAAGCTGCCTGCAGTCAGCTGAAGGAAGTTGTGTTTCCAGCAAGTGAAGTAAGGGTTAGAAATGTACTGGAAAAGCTTTCTATACTTTGAGTTTATTGTTAATATTGTGCACGTGGGATATTTTGATTGCCCAGTGTAAAATTCTGTTGCCGAGAAATACTGGAGTTGTAACACGGTTCCTTTGTTTGTTTCTCCACGTTTGGGGAGTTGCATACTGGAAACATTGTATCTTCTGAACCACAGTTTTTGTGATGGGTTCTGCATATTTTGTAAGCCTACTTCCTTTGAAGGACTGTAGCAAACTAGTAACAGTAGGGTTGTATGTGCTTCCTGTGCTGGTCACACAAAAAGGTATTCCCTTAAAGGGAAAGCATTCCATTTCGGTATTGGAGCTTTGGGTCTGGGTAGGGATCGGTTTGGATTTCTTTGAGGAGTTGGACCTTTTCCACTAGCGTGCAGATTATTATTGGGGTCTCAAGCCCGTTGTTAGGCCTCTAGGGCTGGTCTAACCATATGGTTAGACCAGCCCAAACCTTGAAACACTTGTGTATAGGAGCGTTCTAAATGCCATATCATATATCATGGGCCAGTGTGGTGGGGAGAGACTGGACCCATGGCACTGGCCTGTGATGAGGCAAAGTGCTCTGACGTATACCTGAAACACTGGTAAATTGACAAGGTGATGTTCCCCCGGGTCCAACATCCACTGGCTCCAGGTGGCACTGAGTCCTGTGGTGTCACTGCCCCGGTAGTTCTCGGACCAGGCAGGGGACTTTGGCAGAGCCCATAAATAGACTCAATGGCATTGCTGCGGTTTGGTATGAGTATGAGGGATGAGAAAGAGAAGGCAGTGGATCTTCTAAACCCCAAGACAGCTGTACCTTCAATAACAGGAAATGCAAACCTGGACTTGATCATTGAAACTAGGAACATTGTTAACACCATTGTTCAGAGATCAATCGAGAGAGAATCTTGGGAGGTTTTGAAAAACAAAGCATTGCTATGGCTCAGAGAGGAACTGGCTCCTTGAATATTATGGATACACTAGGCGAAACTGATCAAGCTGGTCAATAGACTTTTCACCTTTCCAATGCCCTAATTTTGTCCTAGAACTGTGTTCTGAATGCCATTTCGTGAATAATTAAACCATCAGACATGAATGGACTTTTGTAGGAATCTGTAGCTCTCATTGCCCGAAACAGTTAATTGCTTCTCAAGAATTTAAATAGACTTTGCATTACCAATTGAGAAATTCAGAAAATGGCATACAAAACATTAAAGCTGGGCTCTGTCCATGGTTTCGAATGAATTTGGGGTGGACAAAGAATTCTCTTCCACAGTTCTTTTAATAACCCCAAAATCTCATTGTAAAACCTAATGAGAAATTTGCTTTTTCTCAATTCCCTTTGCTTTTCTGATCTTTTTATTACCAAACTATATATAAGTCACATTACCCTTCATTTCTTGATCTCCCTTTCTTACTGTTCCCTTTTAAATTTAGAGGTACTTTTTACTGATTTATCGTCTTGTATTGCTGAGCACCAAAGTTCTAGAATGGACTGGAGAGCTTCCTACATATACTTAAAGGGTGCATGGGAGCCTCTGTTTAGTAACTGAGGTGTGCCTAGCGCGAGGCTAGTCCTGGAGTGCAGTCTTCAGTTGATTTATTAGCTAGTTTAGGAAAACACCCCAGCAGACCATTCCCCAGCATAGGGGATCTTTAATCTTTCTTGCCCTGCTTAAGCCTGGGCATGGGATTATGTAGTTACCCTTTCGCAGGCACCTCCAATTCTGCCTTGGGCCTTCTTTGAGCTGCTTTGTGTTTCTCATCGGTATGACGTTGAACATGTGGTTCTCTCTACATAGATTTAGAGACATGAACATTGGCAAGTTAGCACAGAAGAATCCTTTGTGTGCATCCCATCCCCATATATTTCCTGCACCAACATGGGTCAGTGTGACTGATTACAATGGGTTATTTGGCCATGTGCAATGGCTACTGAATTTTTGCATCTTCCCTTTCGTGCCTGGCCCAGGTGTTCCCTCAGTGGCTGGAAGTGGGCTTGAATGGGATTCAACCCTGTTGGTACCTCTGCAACACCCCCAAAAGTGGAAACTGCTGGGAGCGCAGAGGGGACATTGGCACCATGTGCAGCCTTGTTGCATGCAGCAGGGAGAAGAAGGGTAAGAAAATTAGGGTAAGAAAATTAGGGTAGACAAGTCTTAAGTGCGCTTGGACATAAATGTGTGCAGTCTTACTATGGAGTACGGAAAGCTGCAGGAGTCGTTATGTAGAGCCTAAGCCTTAGTCAAAGTACTATGTCTAGGAACAACTATATCCCTGCACTGACCAATTTGTGTTGAACTAAGAAAGACTCTAAATATTGTTTATGGTTATAAATTGGTTATATTGTACAACAGTTAAAGGAATGGTTCGCTTTGTATTGCCCCTACGGGTCGGCCATGTGTTTTTAAGCCTAAGTCGCTCGATTTTAGAAAAATTTCCTATGGACCTTACCCGAGTTTTCGTCCATTAAACGCACGCGAAAACAGGCACCAGGGAGCTGGCATTTTGTGATAATCCTATCATTTCCCCCATCGCCCTGGCTGACCTGCTTTTGCGGCACTAAATCATATCCCCCGACCCTGAGCCTGACATTATCAAAACATTCATATTCCCCGCCTCTCTCCGTGACGTTACTGTGCTGCGTATGCAAACGCGCCCAGTCGTCTTCTACGCGACTTCACACAGAACCCGGAAACCAACACAGATCAGCTCACAACACAGAGCGCCACAATTCGGAATATGAAACTGTACTTGAAAATCAAACAGCAACACGGTAAATTTGGTAAAATACATTTATTTGACATTAAATGTTTATAGAATATTCTGCAATTGCCAAATGAACTCCGAAAGTCATTTATTTTCTTTTATCTCTATCCGCAAATCCGTAAAATGTTATCGTGAGTCACGCGCTGTTCCTTTATGGTACACAGGGTGTTGGTTTTCGTTCAAAGAAGCACTTTTGTCGCACGTTGAACCGTAAGGCTGTTCCATCAAGTAGGCACTAGGCCAGCGTAAAGGTTGATATGTTGCTTCTAGCTGCTAGTACCGCGTAAGGGCATATGGGCCCTTGGCGATCGTCCCATAAGATCATCAGAATGGTGCAGTTGTTTACATTAAGCTGCAGCTGGCGGTTAAAAAATCCATCTGCCGGTGTCTGAAACTGGTGGCAGTGGCAAAAGGGAAGGATGTACCTATTTTGAAAACATAAAATGTATAATTAGTCTCGCCAGCCGATCTTTATTAATATTATTCATTTTATTTTTTACGGCCGAGCTGAAACTATTTGCTTTCAAGGATAGTGCAATGGAGTATGTTCGGCTCTAAAATCAATGCGAAAATTAACGAAATAAATCGAGATTAGTACACAATGAGAAACGACTTTTTGTCTACATGCGTGTGGAATGTGGACCTGCATGCCCATGTGCCCACTACAAGGACGATCCCACAGACCTTTTCAAAGCTCTTCATTCATTCATTTATTCATGCATCCATTCATTAATTCTTCATTCCGGTATAAAAGCGTCTAAAGAGTTACTTACATTATGTTTGCAATTTCCATTGTGTCTCTGCGTAATGCAGTCCGTAAATCCCACTGTGCTCTTGACAACGATTTTTCGTATACTGAACTAACATGAAACTCGGTCTAGTTTAAGAATGTTTTGCCTTATCGTCTCAAACGTTATTGCACCCCCCCAACCCCCCCTTCAAATGCAGTTCTTTCTGCATGGTCCCTGTCTCTCAAGGTCAAAAAACAATAGAACCTTATACTGCCAGTGCGAGTTGTGGGCCTCTTCAGGGCGCGAGCTGAAAATCAAAGCCGCTGACCTTCACTCGAAATGAGCATACATTCTTTCTTTGCGACATCCCGTAGTAAAGCCATCTGTGAGAACTTGAAGTTTCGAATCCATCTATGTAGTGCGCCTCAATGTGCAAATGCGAACTGGCTTCCCTCTCGTCTGCAACGGCTCGCTTGGCGCGTTCTAAGGCCCCAATTTTGTCCTCGTTGTCTGCGAGCTTTGAAGCCCCAAAGAACCATAACTATTGAGACTTTAAATTTTTTGGGGAAGGTCAGGGAAAGTATAAAGTACCCGAGGAGATGAGTAGAAAGTGAGATTTATTGTTTGTTTGTTTTATTATTTGCAATACGCAAGCCTCCCCTCGGTTAACAGTGCCCAACATTTATAAGAGATTGTGAAAATTAGTTACATCAACAAAAATATATACATACACATATAGACAAGGTCAGCAATATGAGGTGAATAGAGAGAGAATTCAAAGATGACACCCAGGTAGTTCGGCACCCAGGATGGTGAAGGTAGGTGTTAGTGTTAGCGTACTTTGTATGCACACTGTACAATAAAATGTATTTACAAAAAGACAATCGTATTACAATTATTTAAACCGGGATTTGTACTTCACAACCAGCTCTCCTTTGGGTGGACATGGCACAGTGGCAATGTTGGGTGGCAATGGATCAGTGCTCTGCACAGAAACGTTCAAAATTCCATATCTGTGCTTCTCTAATACAGCAACAATAAGGCTTTTGACAAAGTCGAACTCCATTTCCTCATAGACTGGTTTGATCACCCATTGCTTACTTCTTTTTGAAAAGGCCTTAGTGTAGCGAGGCATCCTTACATTACCCTTAGTCCTAGATTGTTCACGGCCGATATTCTCGTTATGGGCCAAGACGGCAAGTAAAGTCTATGTCTCATGCCCTGTATGCTGAAATGCAAGCGCTTTGGCCTGTACTTTAGGCACATATTGTGGAACACCTCCAAACCTCCTGTGTGACAGAATTCTGTCAGTCCCCTCAAATCTCTTGATAGAGTTTTATCGAAAACAATCTTCTCGATGGCTTTGTGTGTCGGTGAAGATGGATTCAACCACTTCTTCTTCCGTGCCTCCACTGGGGATAAAGGGCCATGTTCACATTGGTGGAAATGTAGGTTTTCTGATCAGCGGTACACGTTGGTACAGTGGTGCATCAGTGACCGCCATTTTTCAAGTAGCATTTCCACTGACCCTTCAAAAGTTTTGGAGCTCCACCAAAGATGGTTGCTGATAGACAGGGACCACTCTGAAATACTTTCCAAACCTTTTTTTTTTCCCTGCAGCCGAGATTTTCTTATTGATTGATTTAGCAAGATGCCATACGTCAAATTGATGTTTAGTATGTGGGAACTGCTCTCTCATTGTCTTGGCAATTGAAACGTGTCTGTCCGTGGCTATGAGGTTGATGTGCATTCCCCTTGATTGTAGATATTCCACTGATTTTATAAATCCTAGTTTCTCCATGGCCACTAAGGATGTACATTGTGTTACCTGCACGACCACTGAACTCACAATTTTCTTACTATCCATGTCCTGAAAGTGGTAGGTGCAGTACTTGGCAGAAAATCCAGGGCTGTCGCACTGTCCATCGCCAGCTAGCCTGAATCGTTTGCCTTTGAATGTATTTGCTAGAGACAATTGTTCAATTTTCCAAGCATCACTAAATGCCGGAAACAGATAATCATGTTGGTATTTGTAGTACTGCGTTTTTTAAATGAAATGGAGTCCCACAAACTGAAAGAAAGACTCTAACTTTCTAAAACTGGAGCCACTAAAAAGTGATGCAGCTGCACACAGTAGATTGCCTGCTGGCAGTTTCCCCAGCATCGGTTGTGCAGACCATGAGAACGTATGATGTAATCTACAGGCGGCATGTATTGTGACGTTACTGCCTTGTTTTTGACGAGTCACATGAATCAATGGCTTCCCACATACTTTCCCTCTGACGGAATGCCCACATTTCAGCATACTTATAATATCCATCAAACAACTGTCGAATACTGTGTATTTGCCCTCTTTCATTAGACTGTCATCCTGCGTCAAAGTTGTTTCAGCCTGTGACGTTGAGGACATATCACCACATTTGAAAGAAATATCGCTGCTATCAAGTTCTGATGCGTCAGTGAATGCTGCTGCTGGTTCATTCTCTGTCATTTCAACATCTGCTACCTCAACATTGATGGGAGAACACAACAATGTCGACAGCTTTTTTGGTGGCAATTTTTTGGCAGGTGTAGATTGTGTGAATTGATCTGCGACTACTTCAGAGCTATCTTCAATACATCCAGTATCATGTTGTTGTGGCGGTGCGGTCGTACTGTAGCAATGGTCCGATAAAACTTTGCTTGATTCTCCGGACACATTCATTTCATGTTCTGGCCATTGGACATGAGCATCCCGTGTCTCAACATGCCGCGCCTGAATTAATAGTTCCTCCATAGTGTAAATGGCCTGGCAAGCAACATCTCTCATTCGCTTCACTGTCTGTGTATGTATAGTTCGTAGACCCACGGGTAACTAGAGGACAGATTGGAAAAGGGATGTTCAGTTTAAACACAAGATAAAGTATAGTACAATTGACTGGAAAAAAACATAAAATAGTCCCCAGCCCAAAAAAATTTGTAAAGTTATGAACTGTTTGTAACTAACCTTATTTTGATTTCTTTTCTTTGCAACTTTTTTGACTCGACCTTCAACATCTGCACGCTGTTGCTCCGATACATATCCGCATGTCTCCCCTTCCTCTTGCGCTGCAACGACTATATTTTCTGTATCCGCTTAGACAGCACGGAATGAGGCTCCATCGACTCCCTGAAACATAGTATTTTCATTACTGTGTATCAAAATATTGTTAGCATAAAACGCACGTGAGGATGAACACACATGTACATCTCAATAGCCAAACACGATTTAAACATTGTGTGGAACAATCAAACGACAAGTATTCGATCTCTGATGACCTAGTTTGATGGAGATGTCAGTATCCATACCTCTGGCTCTACATGGACTGCCACGAATGATTGTATTGAAGAGAAGGCATCAACAACTCCCTGAAACACAGTACTTGCGTTAGTATGGTTTTCAATATCGTAAACATAACACACACTTGGGGTCGACGGCACAGGTACATATAAAGAGATAACCACAAATGTTGCATTGTCTAAAAGAATCAAGGAATATTTAAAAATGATCAGATTTAATCCACTTATTTCTCCGATTTCTTTACATCTGCATCATCTAAATGGGATCTTGTGATTGTAGTGGGAGCTCCATCATCTCCCTGAAACACAGTACTTGCGTTAATAGGGAAGAAAGTATAGCAAATGGAATCACGTTATATGATCACGCTCGATTGAGCTGTCAGTATCCATACCTCATGCTGCTGAAGAATATCTAGGGCTGTTGTCAATGTGGTGCGCACTTCCGAAAGCTGTTGCGGCGATTCGTATCCGCATGGTCCTGCTTCCCCCGGAATTACTTGAATGTCAGGCTCCGCATCAAGTGCGTGGGTTGACGATTCAACAACTGCCTGAAACATAGTATTTGCATTAGTAAGGATTACAATATTGAAAACACAACACACGCTTGGGGTCGACCGTACAGGTACATATCAACGGCTAACCACAAATGAAACATGGTGTAGAACAATCAAACGACAAGTGTTCTAGTCCTGATGATCACGGTCAGTTGAGCTGTCAGTATCCATAACTCTGGCTGCTGAAGAACATCGAGGGCTGTTGTCAATGTGGTGGACGCTTCAGCATCTCCCTGAAAGACAGTACTTGCATTGGTATGGATAACACTAATTATAACTGAAAACAAACACCAGGGGACGACAACTAAGGTGTATATCAATTGGAAAGCACTAACCAAACAATTGGTAAAATAATCACACGATACATACAAACTATTACTTGACATGCATAAAACAAGTCTGTAGCGGAATAGCCAAGTATGATTACCTGATACGCGCTAGAAGTGGTTGATAACTGTGAGCACATGACGGAAGTAGAATGTTCTTCAGATTCAAGGGATAGTCAAGAAGTTGTAAAGGTAAATTATTGTTTGATAATGAAATGCCAATATTTAAAATTGCCATGTAAGGAGACAGAATACTTGAGTAATGCGCAATATAGCACAGTTCCCTGTGCCCATATATAGATTTAGTTTGTGGGTTATGAAATCTAAAAATAATATATTGATAAATGTCATTATTCAAAAAGCTATACACTCATATCAATGTCGAAAGTATTACAAATTGGAAACAACACCTAAAATATCAATGAATCCATTCGGCTACCTACACACTACTGCAGGGCCTAAAGCTAAAAACGGACACTTGACTAACCAGTGGCGGATTGTGGATGAATAGAGTGGGAATAGCGTTTGCGAGCAATTTTCGTGTCGATCGCCGTTTGTTCTTCTTTGTTACCCAACATGTGGTGTACATGTTTGAGGGAAAGTGCCGGCTGCATATGCGGTATCGATCACCCCTCTTGTCCTCAAAGACTTGTTGGACTCTACTTTCCAGCTCATCCAGTGGATATCCGCAATGTCTGACCCATTCTCTTATTCGATCAACAGTTTTCGGGAATACATGCATTGTAGTGCCTTCAGATTTAGCATGGGTCTTCGAAGGGCAACCGCTAATCGAACAGGCAGGCATTGTTGAAAATTCTGAAAAGTAAATATCAAGATTATTATAAAACCTTGATGAATAAAAATGTCATAAAAAAGTAAATGAAGCATACCATGCTCAATGCAAGGTTTGTTTTGGTCGCTGGAACTAAACCAGTTCATCATGTGCGGCTTAGTATTTGCATAAGTTACAGAAATTTCTGTTTTGTCTTGCACGAAAAGGAACCATGCTTACATTATAGACTGGAACCCCGAAGGATGCAATTCGATGACAATTGACACAGATGAAAATAAATAGATCTATTGATGGCATAACAATTGAAACTCAAGTCAATAGCAATGAGACCAATGACCATAGCTCTATTGGGTACTGTAATAGCAAATAGATTGAAATGTAAAAATGACCGAAATATGACTAGGATACATGGCCTTACCTTGACCAACAAACAGTTGGATTCAGCAGGCCGAGCAGTATGTTGCAGGAGAACAGGTAGATGGCCACAGGTAGCACACTGACGAGTTTGCTCGAAGCGGTCACAGATAGCACGGCGACGAGCAGATTAGCATAGATCTCAGTGCTTCTCAGGTTGAAGGTTCAGGAGTTGACTTGCAAAGCACAAAGATGTTCTCATGAGACATAACAAGTGGTTTATAAAGTATTAGAAACAGGGTTGTGTTTGTGAACGAATGACGTGTGTATGTCGTGGTATTATGTTTATTGCAGGGGGGCGGCCTGCCTCAGGGGAGGCCTGCCTGGAGACACAGGGTCTGAGGAGGCCATGTGAGCGATGGCCCCTGGGCGTGGGATACCTTATGAAGTGTACATGCTGTTTGGCACCTTAGCCGTTTGCGCCCGTCACAGCCCCCCATGCCAGAGCTCATCCCCGGTTGCGAACCGCCTTTGATAGAGGGGGTGGGATGGATGGGCCTGGGGCGTGCAGATAACGCACAGGAAGACTGCTGAATGGAGACACACTTATGTGGATTGCAGGGGGGCGGCCTGCCTCAGGGGAGGCCTGCCTGGAGACATGGGGTCTGAGGAGGCCATGTGAGCGATGGCCCCTGGGTGTGGGATACCTTTTGAAGTGTACATGCTGTTTGGCACCTCGGCTGTTTGCGCCCGTCACAGCCCCCCATGCCAGCGCTCATCCCCGGGTGCGAACCGCCTTTGATAGAGGTGGTGGGATGGATGGGCCTGGGGCGTGCAGATAAGGCACAGGAAGACTGCTGAATGGAGACACACTTATGTGGATTGCAGGGGGGAGGCCTGCCTCAGGGGAGGCCTGCCTGGAGACACAGGGTCTGAGGAGGCCATGTGAGCGATGGCCCCTGGGCGTGGGATACCTTTTGAAGTGTACATGCTGTGTGGCACCTTGGCCGTTTGCGCCCGTCCCTTGCCCTTGTGTGACGTTAACTTTGCATGACATTCGCGTAGATGGGAACATTGAGCAGGACACGGGGCATCCATTTTTGTACCCCCTTTCCACTCCATTTTGGTGACCAGGCCTCACTGCGATAGTACAGCGCGCAGAGCACATGGCCCACAGCCTCGTTCCCACTCTGACTGGAAAACTCCAGAGGTATTTGCAATAGCTAATAAATGTAACCCATCACTCTCTGTGATCACGGTCCTGCATGTGAACCGGCCTGAACCAAGCACATGGCTTGTTCATCTCCACAAACGTGTCCTTGCCCACGCACCCTCGCCAGTGGAAAGTTACTGCCATTCTGACCCTGTGTCCGTGCAAGGTATTCTCTTCATGTGCCAGATCACTGACCACGCCATGATGGCCACCTAGCAGATCCCCAAATAACATTAGACCCCTACTGCAGTATATCGTTGCCTATCAATAACAAATGCCACATATCTGAGATTCTTGTGAGCACAGACCCACACTTCAAACAGTGTATTATAGTGGTCAATACCCTTGACCTAAGGACTGTATAATCCAATGTTAATTGATAGTATTGATATATGTGTGACTTTTATAGAGACATAACCGACTGAAAGACTTTGAACAAGTGTTATTTAGTGCATGCATTATTGATAATATATTATGTTAGCTTAGATAGTGACCACCCCGCTTCACAGCGACCTGAACTTCACCCATTCGGAGCACAGGTGTCTGACGTCCATCCTTGAATGGAGACACACTTGATTGATTTAAAAAATCGAAACAACCGTTGTTAAAATATATGTGGTGTTTTATTTTGTAGCTTATTTTGATGACACAAAAATACAAAACTTTACACATTGTACAGTTCAGGTTGCAGCACAGCGAGAGAAAATCCCCTGTACTGACCGCTGTCACTCGGGAACGTTTTTCTTATGGCACGAACGGCACAGGCGGGTATCACTCTTCGAACGCGGTGTCCAAGCCTCCCGTGAAGCCACCATGTAAAGGAACGATAGGCCACCAGCCTGTACCACCTGTGAAAAGGAATGAAACAAACTGTTTTTAAATGACCAAGATAAGTTTAATAAACGTTTGTTGTCAATGACAATTCTTGTAACTAATGGCATTCTGCTCGGACAAATGCTATCTAGACACTGCACACTATTGAACGACTTTCATGCGTTACAATGATATGTATACGTAATTTTGGATATAGTAGAAGGCCATGAAATAGGAGTGGCATGACAAGCAGAGTATGCTTACTCGGATTATGAGGACGAACAGTTGCACGAAGTTTGTGCATAAGCACCATCATTATCCTCAGCACGGACCGTGTGAGGCAGGCTGCCCTGAAGTCTGGCAGCTCGGTGATGCATTGCGGTCGTGGCTCGCCTTCCGAAATGTAGGCCACGCATCCCGAGTTTTCATAGCAGCAGCAGTTCTTCTCCTCCTCCGGTCGGCATTAGCTCGCACCGATTGCATGTGCACCAGGTGGAAACACCGTCCATGCGACTAGGTCCAGTGTCTTCATCCGTTGATTCGTCCTGCCAACTGCTGTCCGAAGCCCCATCGTTTTCACGCGTTTCCCTTTCCAGTAGTTCCTCCTCGAAATACTCGGGCTCGTACATGTAGGGCATTATTGTATCCATTATGTGTTGCACAAACTAAAATAATTGATAGCGGTGGTACTGGTATCTGTCCACACGGGCTACAAGCAACGAAGGTAGCTGACCAGAGCACAGAAACGAGTCACAGAATACTCAAAGCAACACACAGAGAGGAATGGAATCGAAAATCTGCTGCTGTGTGTTGTGAAACAGTCTGTTTATACTTATTGAGGAAAGAGGCGTCCTGCCATTTCCATGGCGACACGTCATTAGCTGAAGCGCAGCGAATGTTGACACAAGACGTGCTTTGGCGTTGTGAAATGGGCGGTACGCGTCTGCTGATGACAGGCTCAGGGGCGGGGGATATGATTTAGTGCCGCAAAAGCAGGTCAGCCAGGGTGATGGGGGAAATGATAGGATTATCACAAAATGGCAGCTCCCTGGTGCCTGTTTTCGCGTGCGTTTAATGGACGAAAACTCGGGTAAGGTCCATAGGAAATTTTTCTAAAATCGAGCGACGTAGGCTTAAAAACACATGGCCGACCCGTAGGGGCAATAAAATTTTTTGACCGAACCATTCCTTTAATCAAGAACCTTTGACATACAAAGCAACTTAGAGGTGAGCATCACATAAAATTATACATAGTCCGATTACAGTGCCTCAGAACTTTACAGTTATGCTGTCATCTAACAGCTCAATTCTTCATTGCTTAATCACATCACACCATGTAGAGGTATAATAGATATATCATCTGATAGCCGACACGTGTTTCAACCAGAGGTCGTTCTCGAGGCTAAGATATAGCCCTAGTCAGATCACAGTCATAAAAGACATACGTTAGTTGTGTTTATATCACTTGGTTATGGAGTTTTAAACAACTCCATAGGCATCATCTTTTTTATTTGTGTTACACAGCACCTTCAGTGCAGTGACACAGGGATATCTTTAGACTTCCCAAAGGTTTAAATACCTTCTCTGGGATAAACGACTGTTCCCAGAGAATGTAAGGTTAAATTGACTTTACTAGTTTTTTAAAATTCCTAGTCTCAGCACACACTATCTTAAAATAGAGTGTGGGAGGGGTTACATAGTATCCCCTGTGTCTAAATACTCATGTAGCAGTCAAATGCTACCCTCTCCTACCGAAACGGCTAGTGGCAGTGGTTTTACACCGAACTCCCATGATTTTTCCCGACCGCAAACACTGGTAGCTAAAAATCGCTGGAGTCATGTTTTTCGAGATGGCACCTTAAGCCCCTTTGTTTAAACAGGTCCTGTCGCCATTTCTTTTTGGAAAGGTCCTTCTAGTGTTTGTTTCTGCGTGCCAAACCAGGTTTGGTCCCTTTGTTTCTATGCCTTTGGCGGGCTTCAGGACTGAAGACCGCCTCTGGCGTCTGAGTGTCTGGGGTGGGCAAGAAGGGAGGGAGGTGCCTGAAACTCTGTGTGCTTAGTCTCCTAGGAGACGCAAATACACTCTGGCGTGATTGGCTGGCTGAGTATCCAGCAAGGACAGCCACCCTGCTGGGTGAGTGGCAGCTAGGCTGGAATGAAAGGGAGAAAACTGTTTAAGAGGTGAGTCTCTTGGACTGGAAAGCAGAGTTGACCACTGGAACGAAAGAACCAAAGACGAGCTGGAAGAGGATGGCTGCTGCAACTCCTGGACCGTTGGTTGGCCCGGTGAAGTCCTGCTACAGGTCAGAAATGACAAGTTCATCTCGACAGAGAAGCCCCTTCAAGGACGACTTCTTCCTTTGAGTTGGTGAGACCAATCTACACGTAGGCCACCTGCATACCATTCTTGAAGCTGGTTAACTAACTAGTGAGAGGGACACCAGCTTGTGTGCTTGAATTACAGCTACTTGAACTGAAGTGACTGCATTTTTGTCCGCGTTTTCCGACGATCCCGCGCAGTGCAGGAGTCCCCCAACGTCCTCCCTCTTGTCTCCCATGCTCCGGAACAGTGAGATCTGCAGGAACTGCCAGGAACTAACGTCTTCTGCTGCATCTTGTTCTTCATATTAAGGTACTGTGCCAACCCGATTGAGAGAATTTACCTTTAGCGGTGAAAGTTTGTGGAACTTTCCCAACTTGCAGGCCTAATCAGCTTGTGACCCAACATATGATTCTGTTTCGTACAAACTACTTCTGAGAACCTTGGCAAAGACTTTACTGTTTACTTCAAGAACTGCTCTTTGCTATCCAAGACACTAGTCCATTGACTTTGACCTAGGCCTATTGAACTGAATCGAGTCCTCAAGTGAACTAAAACTATTTGCACTGCCTAAGAAAGTATTTGTGATCTATTCTGCTAACTCGTGCCTTTTACTCCCATTGAAAGTAACTGAAATGCCATTTTGATCCTATTTCAGGGGAGCCCAATTGACTCAGAAACGTATTGTTTTTTTATTTAAGTGTGTTTGTGTATAATATTAAGTTGCCTCCTTCTAGTGAATGTTTTCTAAATTATTGTGTAATAAATTAATAAGTGTTTTACCAAGAAACCTTGAGTGTAAGTGTCTAGGTGAACCACTGTGATTTAAAGACCTCTGTGTACCATCTTTTACCGCTCACATTCCCTCTTGAGATAAGCCTGGCTGCTCAGCTCACTACCACAAACTGTGTAGTACAGCTTTATACCAAAGGTCGGTTTTGCTTACACCTCTAATCCTAATTGTATGTGGTGGTCCCAGAGGGTACTGCGTGCAATTCTGCCTAACAGCCATATTGAATGAAACCCAGAGAGAGGAAAAAGGTATAGGCCGATTTGACCGACAAAAAATGGTTGCCATGACCAAAAGTTCTAAAAATGCTACCACCAAGTGCGAACCTTTCGTGGTAGAATTGTAAAAATAAAAAACAGGGGTTGCGATGGTGTCCTCTGCATCGCCTCGCTCACCACACTTAATGGTATAGTGAGCAGGGGCTGTGGGGGGACACCCCTGCAGCCTTCCGTTTAACAAAAAAAGAAAAGAAAATGACCCTGTGGCACCAGTTCCGGATCACGGAAGTGGAAGGGAACTGGCGCTGCAGGAACCCAGCGTGAAGATGAAGGTAAGTGGGGTTTGTTTATGTTGGGGGTGTGGGTGGGGGTGTGCTGTGGGTGGGGGGGGTGTTATGGGTATGTTGTGTTGGTGTGAGTATGTATGTGTGCACATGAGAAAGGGCAAAAGGTCTGGTAGTTCGCAGCTTTCTCATGCGACTGTTTCGGCCGTGGTAGTTTCTGCCGCGGCCAAATTACTTAGATTCGAGGAAAAACATAGGAGAGACAAACAAGACACAAGAAAAAACAAAAGGTTTCTTAATTTTTTTGACCTTTGACTGTTTTGTCACAAGTTATTAATTTGTGTGATTTCTACTTGCTCATTTTGTGTCATCACTACTAGCTGACTTAGTGAGACAACTGTAGTTCCTTATTCCGATTTTTATTGATTTATAGGACCACTTAATATGTCAGTTCAAATTAAAACAATATTAGGTGCCCATGCTCATGCATTGGTAGCTGCGTGATTTGATATTGCGTTATTCCCGCTTTATGTCTAGATCTTCTTCCATTAACATTCCCTATGCGGTGTACCCTTCTACCCATTTGTGCTATCTAATCATAAGAGGATGCTTACCATAGTGTCATATCAATATTAAGTACACTCCTCGTCCCGTGTTGTACTGCATAAGATCAATTCTTCTGTAATAAGCAGGATATTTATTTAGTTTGGAATTAGGAATTATTCCATCACAAGTGATTGATTTACTAGTGATACACTTACCCTATACAGTAATTACTCATGTGCCTTCATTATGCATATATCATATACCTTGATCATATAGTCTTGTCACTGTTGCTGAAAAGCAAATGATATTTGATAAGTCTTGGTTGTAATATTGCTTCTGACCTACTAGCAATATTGTCTTCAAATATTGACTAATTTTTCTAAATAGTAGCAACTGGTGCTTAATCTAAAAATATATACTCATGCATCCAGTGTCACATAACCATACCAGTTAATAATTCCACAGAACTTCCTTAGCCATGTATAATTGGAATTCCATTATTAAAATGTCTACATTGTTATTTAGTTTTTCCTGCATATTAGATTATAATCAATCCTCTTGTTCAGGCTCTTTCATCAAAGCAACCCCCTAATACACTAAACCTATAAGAGCACTGGTTGTGCTTACCTTCATTGCAGTAATAGTCTCTGGAGGAATCCAAAAGGGTTGGGTGTCCCACGTGTATTAAAACGTGGGTGCCATTTTGTTTTGGCCAGTATTTATTTGGCTCGATGACACCACACATTCATTGCGACTGATGTCACTTCCTTATTTACAAAATTAAGTCAACAAATGCACGGGCGTACTCCCACGATATAATATGCCCTCATTGGTCCACTCAAATAGGTATTTCTTACCTTAAGAGCTACTATTGCCCCTATAACTCAGCTAACCATCTTACTTCACTCACTAGAATCGTAGATATGATCAGGCACATTTGTAATATATAGTTCCTCCTTGGATGGGAAAGATTGGTCACATTCAGCCTGCTATACATTTTTTCTCCAATCAGAGCCACGGTTCAAAAAATATAACGGTACAATCACAGTGGAAATGAATTTATTTTTTTACTGGTTTACTATAACGGTACCTACGGAAATACATGTTACACCTAAAACGTCAGCTTTTCTCCTTGCAGATACAACTTCGGTTATCTTGTGTGGTTCACTTGACCCTATTTGTCCCTTGTGGCAGAATTCTAGAAAACAAATCCCATATATGTTTTGATTGTTGTGGTTCTATTCGTGTAACCATTCCTATTGTTAATCTCACTTTCCCCAACTGGCAATTCCCACTGTAAATCTCTATACTTTAGCCAAGTTTGTTGGTGTATAGCAGAATAATAGCAAAAACTTCTGCGAGGTGTGTGTGTGTGTGTGTGTGTGTGTGTGAGTTTGTGTTACTATCCTTGTGGGGACTTGGGTGTGTAAACATGCACACGCTGTGGGGACTTGATTTCACTGTGGGGACCTAAACCCAAGTCCCCACATGGTAATGCCTTCCAAATGACTTAAAACAACTTAAAAGACATCTGTGCCAATTTTTAGAACTTTTTAAAAAATGGCTTTGTGGGGACCTGTGTTTATTTTGGTGTGTTGATTTTTTACTCAGCTCTGCCCCCGCAGGGTGGGTGTGGTATTGCAGTCATCAACACACGGACAGGAATTTAAACACACTTGATAAATCAGATGCCCTACATGCTTAGGCAGCAGACAGCAGATTCATGGGAACCATTTATACACAAATACAATTGTGTTTTAAATGGCCTGAACTCTGCGTTTAAATGTAAAATAATGAAATTAAGCTGTTTTTTGTGTATTTTGTATGTTTACAGAATTGGATATAATTGATATGCAATGTAAATCTTCCCTCATTGATTGCACAACACACTTCCAGATTCATTTCAAGCATTGACTACTTTTGTAATAAACAAATCACAATATGACTTACTTTACTTTCTTATTTTTCTGTGATTTTGTTGAAGTCCCCATAGGGGTGGTGTGTGATGAAATTGAATTCTACACTGTCAAGACAACACATTATGTGCACGGATGTCATCTTGTCCATAGTCTGATATGTGAATTAATTGAATGTTGGCATCACATTTTGTCTGATTATTCAAAAAATATTCACAAAGTTGATGTTTAATTGATACTCATTTGGTTTCCTTACAAGTTGATCTCTAAGGGAAAAAAGTGGCAGTAATGGAATTAGCGCCACTTTGATCAATCTGCTGATATAAGGGTTATTGAAAATGGACACTAATTCCTCTGGTGAAATTAACCCAGAAGAAATGAGCGCTGGAGGAATAAGTAATGAAAACCAGTGATAATTCCCCCGGGGCTAAATCCTCCAGTGGAATTAGAGCTGGAAATAAAAATGCTAATTCCATCCTATCTTCAGGTAAAAATACCGAACGAAACACTGCCAAAAATAGTGGCCAATTCAACCAAAAATACCCAAATGGTGAAGGAAAATGCATTCAGGTGATGCAAATGAAGCCACAGATGCACCCAATTGGCCATACAAGGGTATGTGAATACGAATAGTATGTAATGATGCTGAAGTCCCAATGGAGCTGATATGATGGTACTGAGTCCACCAAAAGGATGGTGTGTGGTCATGTTGAGGTCTCCGTTGGGATGTTGTTTGATGACATAGAGGTCCTCACAGGGATGGTGTGTCATTGTATAGAAGGCCATATAAGAATAGTGTGTATTTATGCTCAAGGTCCCATAGAAATGGAATGCAATGATATTGAATCCTCCAACTGAATGGTGTGTGCTGATGTTGAGGTCCCCACAGGGTTGATAAGTGATGATATTGAAGTCCTCACATGGATGGTGTGCGCTGATGGTGAGGTCCCCAAAGGTATGATATGTGATGATATTGAAGTCCTCACATGGATGGTGTGTGCTGATGGTGAGGTCCCCACAGGGATGATATGTGATGATATTGGAGTCCTCACATAGATGGTGTGTGCTGATGGTGAGGTCCCCACAGGCATGATATGTGATGATATTTAAGTCCTCAAATGGACAGTGTGTGCAGATGTTGAGTTCCCCACAGGGTTGATATGTGATGATATTGAAGTCCTCACATGGATGGTGTGTGCTGATGGTGAGGTCCCCACAGGGATGATATGTGATGATATTGAAGTCCTCACATGGATGGTGTGTGTTGATGTTGAGGTACCCACAGGGTTGATATGTGGTGATATTGAAGTCCTCACGTGGATGGTGTGTGCTGATGGTGAGGTCCCCACAGGGTTGATATGTGATGATATTTAAGTCCTCAAATGGGTGGTGTGTGCTGATGTTGAGGTCCCCACAGGGTTGATATGTGAAGATATTGAAGTCCTCACATGGATGGTGTGTGATGATGTTGAAGTCTCCTTAATGAAGATGTATTATGATATTAAACATTTTGTATGTGGACTCTTTGACATTAAATGCCTTACAGATATGTAATGCTTCAAGGAAGTAAAAGAGAGGTTTTGTGAAGATGTTGAAATCATTTAAGAAAGTATTTATAGGCCTGAGTGTGTTTTATGTTAACATGAACTCATGTAATGGTAATGTTACATCATGCTCTGCTTAGTACATGGCCAAATCAGAAATTGAACGAAATCTCACCTGACAATGGGGGTGATTACGAGTTGGGCAGTATTCTGTCTGTAAATCCACTGGACGTACCGTTGCCACCACTTAGTTTGGCAGATTTACAGGTGGATTACACGTGGTGGTGGCGGAGTATGATCCCTTTTTTTCATTGGACTCTATGTGGCATTTTTGGCAGAATTACTGCCTAAGGGAGCAAGGGCTAAAGGTCAGTGTGAACAAGTGCCAGTTTTGCTGGACAAGCAGCAAATACAGCGGAAACATCATCTCTGCAGACATCATTCCTGTAGATCCCGCAAAGACGGAAGCCTTCCTCCCCTGGTCAAGACCTCAGAACTTGAAGGAGTTACAGAGTTTCCTTTCTTTAACAGCTACTGGAGATTTGTTGTGGGATATGCCAACATCGTGCAACCGCTTGTGGACTTCATCAAAGGATACCTGCCTAACTAAAGGAGCGGCAGGACTACTCTGCAGACCATTTACACCATCCACATGAGCCCTTTGATGATAGGTGGACCGACTAATGCCAGGAGGCATTCAAGGAGCTGAGGCAGATCCTCACTACTTGAGCTCCTCGAATACTCAAACCAATTCTGGGCTACACAGATCCTCAGTTGCCTTGCATCTTGCACATTGATGCAAGTCTTCCACCTGGTGATTGTGTGTTGATCCACAGCCTGGAAAAAGAGTGGACAGAACAAGCTGAGTAACAAGTGGGAGTCTCAACCATTCAACATTGAGCATCAATTAGTAGTGCTGCCTGTCTACTGACTATGGGTATGAGGACAGCCAAGAAACATCAAGACCTTGCAATGGAACCATCTGCTCCAAGTCCAGGATGAGTTTGAGCTGACACTGGCAGTGAGAGAAGAGGACGTGAACCCGACTCTGAGAGTGTTCTTTCGAGACTAATCCTGATCCCATTGCTCCTGGTAAATTGGATGTGGCAGGTTACCCTTACCCATTCCTCCACTGGAATATAGGGAGCCTGACTTGGTACAGGGTTGATCGCTGGGTCAGGAATAAACCCTAGATGAGGCCCCGGCTGATCTTCATCCTGCAAACAGGGAGAGCACGACTGTCATGAAACTAACATAGGATTCACCGGGGGTCCAATGTGAGTTTCCCATTGCCTGATCCTAAGTTTTCCATTCTTTCTTCTTTAGTGCAGGTGCCTGTGAGTTCAGGGATACTTTGGCAGGGCGCAGGGCATGAGAGGGGGTTGGGGGTAACAGGAGAGAGACACGGGGCATGAGCGAGGGGTGGGGGTAACATCAGGGAGACACGGGGCATGACCGGGGATGGGGGGCAACAGGAGAGAGATACGGGGCATTAGAGGGGGGTGGGGGTAACAGGAGAGAGACACGTGGCATGAGCGGGGGTGGGGGTAACATCAGGGAGACACGGGGCATGACCGGGGGTGGGGGGCAACAGGAGAGAGATACGGGGCATGAGAGGGGGGTGGGGGGTAACAGGAGAGAGACACGGGGCATGAGCGGGGTGTGGGGGTAACATGAGAGAGACATGGGGCATGAGCTGGGGGTGGGGGGGGCAAAATCAGGGAGACACGGGGCATGAGCGGGGGGTGGGGGGAACACGAGGGAGACACGGGGCATGAGAGGGGGGTGGGGGTACAGGAGAGAGACACAGGGCATGAGCGGGGGTTGGGGGCAACAGCAGGGAGACACGGGGCATGACTGGGGGTGGGGGGCAACAGAAGGGAGACACAGGGCATGACTCGGGGGTGGGGGGCAACAGGAGAGAGACAAGGGGCATGAGAGGGGGCTGGGGGGGTAACAGGAGAGACATGGGGCATGAGCGGGGGTTGGGGGCAACAGCAGGGAGACACGGGGCATGACCGGGGTGTGAGGGGCAACAGGTGAGAGACACAGGGCATGAGAGGGGGTGGGGGTAACAGGAGAGAGACACGGAGCATGAGTGGGGGTAACAGGAGAGAGACACGGAGCATGAGCGGGGGGTGGGGGGTAACAGGAGACAGACACGGGGCATGAGTGGGGGTGGGGGCAACAGCAGGGAGACACGGGGCATGAGCGGGGGGAAAACGAGGGAGACACGGGGCATGAGAGGGGGGTGGGGGTAACAGAAGAGAGACACGGGACATGAGTGGGGGGTGGGGGGCAACGGGAGGGAGACGCAGGGCTTGACGGGGGGTGGGGGGCAACAGGAGAGAGACACGGGACAAGAGAGGGGGGTGGGGGGCAAACAGGAGAGAGACACGGGGCATGAGCGGGAGTGGGGCGCAACATGAGAGAGACACGGGTCATGAGCGGGGGGTGGGGGGTAACAGCAGGGAGACACAGGGCTTGAGCGGAGGATGGGGGGAACACGAGGGAGACACGGGGCATGAGAGGGGGGTGGGGGGTAACAGGAGAGAGACACGGGGCATGAGCGGGGTGGGGGGCAAGAGCAGAGAGACACGGGGCATGAGTGGGGGGTGGGGGGTAACAGGAGAGACATGAGGCATAAGCGAGGGGTGGGGGAACAGGAGAGAGACACGGGGCATGAACGGGGGTGGGGGGCAACAGCAGGGAGACATGGGGCATGACCAGGGTGGTGGGGGGCAACAGGAGAGAGACACGGGGCATGAGAGGGGGTGGGGGTAACAGGAGAGAGACACGGGGCATGAGAGGTGGGTGGTGGGGTAACAGGAGAGAGACACAGGGCATGAGCGGGGGTGGGGGGCAACAGCAGGGAGACACGGGGCATGAGCAGAGGGTGGGGGGCAACAGCAGGGAGACACGGGCATGAGCGGGGGGTGGGGGGAACACGAGGGAGACACGGGGCATGAGTGGGGGGTCGGGGTTAACAGGAGAGAGACACTGGGCATGACCTGGGGGTTGGGGGTAACAGGAGAGAGACATGGGGCATGAGAGGGGGTGGGGGGTAACAGGAGAGAGACACGGGGCATGAGCGGGGGGTAGGGGTAAGAGGAGAGAGACTCGGGGCATGAGCGGGGGGTGGGGGGCAACAGCAGGGAGACACGGGGCATGACCGGGGGTGGGGGTCAACAGGAGAGAGACACGGGGCATGAGAGGGGGGTGGGGGTAACAGGAGAGAGAAAAGGGGCATGAGCGAGGGTGGGGGCAACATGAGAGAGACACAGGGCATGAGCGGGGGTGGGGGGCAACAGCAGGGAGACACGGGGCACGAGCGGGGGTGGGGGGAACACGAGGGAGACACGGGGCATGAGAGGGGGTGGGAGGTAACAGGAGAGAGACACGGGGCATGAGCGGGGGGTTGGGGGCAACAGCAGGGAGACATGGGGCATGACTGGGGGTGTGGGGCAACAGGAGAGAGACACGGGGCACGAGCGGGGGGTGGGGAGTAACAGGAGAGACATGAGGCATAAGCGAGGGGTGGGGGAACAGGAGAGAGACACGGGGCATGAGCGGGGTGTTGGGGTAACAGCAGGGAGACACGGGGCATGACCAGGGTGGTGGGGGGCAACAGGAGAGAGACACGGGGCATGAGAGGGGGGTGGGGGGTAACAGGAGAGAGACACGGGGCATGAGCGGGGGTGGGGGGCAACAGCAGGGAGACACGGGGCATGAGCAGAGGGTGGGGGGCAACAGCAGGGAGATACGGGGCATGAGCGGGGGGTGGGGGAACAGCAGGGAGACACGGGGCATGAGCGGGGGGTCGGAGTTAACAGGAGAGAGACATGGGGCATGAGCAGGGGGTAGGGGGCAACAGGAGAGAGACACGGGGCATGAGCGGGCAGTGGGGGGCAACAGCAGGGAGACACGGGGCATGACCAGGGGGTGGGGGGCAACAGGAGAGAGACACAGGGCATGAGAGGGTGTGGGGGGTAACAGGAGAGAGACACGGGGCATGAGCGGGGGTATGGGTAACAGGAGAGAGACTCGGGGCATGAGCAGGGGGTGGGGGCAACAGCAGGGAGACACGGAGCATGACCGGGGGTGGGGGTCAACAGGAGAGAGACACGGGGCATGAGAGGGGGGTGGGGGTAACAGGAGAGAGACACGGGGCATGAGCGAGGGTGGGGGGCAACATGAGAGAGACACAGGGCATGAGCGGGGGTGGGGGGCAACAGCAGGGAGACACGGGGCATGAGCGGGGGTGGGGGGAACACGAGGGAGACACGGGGCATGAGAGGGGGTGGGAGGTAACATGAGAGAGACACGGGGCATGAGAGGGGGATGAGGGGTAACAGGAGAGAGACACGGGGCACGAGAGGGGGGTGGGGGTAACAGCAGAGAGATACGGGGCATGAGCGGGGGTTGGGGGGCAACAGGAGGGAGACACGGGGCATGACCGGGGGGTGGGGGCGACACGAGAGAGACACGGGACATGAGTGAGGGGTGGGGGGTAACAGGAAACAGACACGGGGCATGAGCGGGGGTGGGAGGCAACAGCAGGGAGACACGGGGCATGAGTGGGGGGAAAACGAGGGAGACACGGGGCATGAGCGGGGGGTAACAGAAGAGAGACACGGGACATGAGCGGGGGGCAAAAGGAGGGAGACACAGGGCATGACCGGGGGGTGGGGGGCAACAGGGAGACACAGGGCATGGCTGGGGGGTCGGGGCAACAGGAGAGGGACTCAGGGCTTGACCTTGGGGTGGGGGGCAACAGGAGAGAGACACGGGGCATGAGAGGGGTGGGGGGTAACAGGAGAGAGACAGGGGGCATGAGCAGGGGTCGGGGGCAACAGCAGGGAGACACGGGGCATGAGCGGGGGGTGGGGGAACACAAGGGAGACACGGGGCATGAGCAGGGGTGTGGGGGTAACAGGAGAGAGACACGGGGCATGAGCGGGTTGTGAGGGGCAACAGCAGGGAGACACGGGGCATGAGTGGGGGTGGGGGGTAACAGAAGAGACACGAGGCGTGAACGGGGGGTGGGGGGCAACAGCAGGGAGACACGGGCATGACTGGGGGGTGGGGGGTAAAAGGAAAGAGACACAGGGCATGAGAGGGGGGCGGGGGGATAACAAGAGAGAGACACGGGGCATGAGTGGGGGTGGGGGGGCAACAGCAGGGAGACGCGGGCATGAGTGGGGGGTGGGAGGCAACAGCAGGGAGACACGGGGCATGAGCAGGGGGTGGGGGTTAACAGGAGAGAGACACTGGGCATGAGCGGGGTTGGGGGGCAACAGCAGGAAGACACGGGGCATGAGCGGGGGCTGGGGGGCAACAGGAGAGACACGGGGCATGTGCGGGGGGTGGGGGGTAACAGGAGAGAGACACGGGGAATGAAAGAGGGGTGGGGGGTTAACAGGAGAGAGACACGGGGCATGAGCGGGGTTGAGGGTAACAGGAGAGAGACTCGGGCATGAGCAGGGGGTGGGGGGCAACAGCAGGGAGAGACGGGGCATGACCGGGGGTGGGGGGCAACATGAGAGAGACACTGGGCATGAGAGGGGGGTGAGGGTAACAGGAGAGAGACACGGGGCATGAGCCGGGGGTGGAGGCCAACATGAGAGAGACACGGGGCATGAGCGGGGGGTGGGGGGCAACAGCAGGGAGACACGGGGCATGAGCGGGGGTGGGGGGAAAACGAGGGAGACACGGGGCATGAGCGGGGGGTCGGAGTTAACAGGAGAGAGACATGGGGCATGAGCGGCGGGTAGGGGGCAACAGGAGAGAGACACGGGGCATGAGCGGGCAGTGGGGGGCAACAGCAGGGAGACACGGGGCATGATCAGGGGGTGGGGGGCAACAGGAGAGAGACACGGGGCATGAGGGGGGGCGGGGGGTAACAGGAGAGAGACACGGGGCATGAGCGGGGGGTGGGGGGCAACAGCAGGGAGACACGGAGCATGACCGGGGGTGGGGGTCAACAGGAGAGAGACACGGGGCATGAGAGGGGGGTGGGGGTAACAGGAGAGAGACACGGGGCATGAGCGAGGGTGGGGGGCAACATGAGAGAGACACAGGGCATGAGCGGGGGTGGGGGGCAACAGCAGGGAGACACGGGGCATGAGCGGGGGTGGGGGGAACATGAGAGAGACACGGGGCATGAGAGGGGGTGGGAGGTAACAGGAGACAGACACGGGGCATGAGCGGGGGGTTGGGAGCAACAGCAGGGAGACATGGGGCATGACTGGGGGTGGGGGGCAACAGAAGGGAGACACGGGGCATGACCGGGGGGGTGGGAGGTAACATGAGAGAGACACGGGGCATGAGAGGGGGGTGAGGGTTAACAGGAGAGAGACACGGGGCACGAGAGGGGGGTGGGGGTAACAGCAGAGAGACACGGGGCATGAGCGGAGGTTGGGGGCAACAGGAGGGAGACACGGGGCATGACCGGGGGGTGGGGGCGACACGAGAGAGACACGGGGCATGAGTGAGGGGTGGGGGGTAACAGGAGACAGACACGGGGCATGAGCGGGGGTGGGAGGCAACAGCAGGGAGACACGGGGCATGAGTGGGGGGAAAACGAGGGAGACACGGGGCATGAGCGGGGGGTGGGGGGTAAAAGGAAAAAGACACAGGGCATGAGAGGGGGGCGAGGGGGGTAACAAGAGAGAGACACGGGGCATGAGTGGGGGGTGGGGGGGCAACAGCAGGGAGACGCGGGCATGAGCGGGGGGTTGGAGGCAACAGCAGGGAGACACGGGGCATGAGCAGGGGGTGGGGGTTAACAGGAGAGAGACACGGGGCCTGAGCGGGGGTGGGGGGCAACAGGAGGGAGACACAGGGCATGAACGAGGGGTGGGGGGCAACAGGGAGACACAGGGCATGGCTGGGGGGTCGGGGCAACAGGAGAGGGACTCAGGGCTTGACCTTGGGGTGGGGGGCAATAGGAGAGAGACACGGGGCATGAGAGGGGGTGGGGGTAACAGGAGAGAGACAGGGGGCATGAACGGGGGGTGGGGGGGCAACAGCAGGGAGACACGGGGCATGAGCGGGGGGTGGGGGGAACACAAGGGAGACACGGGGCATGAGCAGGGGTGTGGGGGTAACAGGAGAGAGACACGGGGCATGAGCGGGTTGTGAGGGGCAACAGCAGTGAGACACAGGGCATGAGTGGGGGTGGGGGGTAACAGGAGAGACACGAGGCATGAACGGGGGGTGGGGGGCAACAGCAGGGAGACATGGGGCATGACTGGGGGGTGGGGGGTAAAAGAGACACAGGGCATGAGAGGGGGGCGGGCGGTAACAAGAGAGAGACACGGGGCATGAGTGGGGGGTGGAGGGGCAACAGCAGGGAGACACGGGCATGAGTGGGGGGTGGGAGGCAACAGCAGGGAGACACGGGGCATGAGCAGGGGGTCGGGGTTAACAGGAGAGAGACACGGGGCATGAGCGGGGGTGGGGGGCAACAGCAGTAAGACACGGGGCATGAGTGGGGGTGGGGGGCAACAGGAGAGAGACATGGGGCATGAGCGGGGTGGGGGAACACGAGGGAGATGCGGGGCATGAGCGGGGGTGGGGGTTAACAGGAGAGAGACACGGGGCAGAAGCAGGGGGTGGGGGGCAACAGGAGAGTGACACGGGGCATGAGCATGGGGTGGGGGGGTAACAGGAGAGAGACACGGGGCATGACTGGGAGATGGGGGCAACAGGAGAGAGACACGGGGCTTGACCGGGGGGTGGGGGGCAACAGGAGAGAGACACGGGGCAAGAGAGGGGGGTGGGGGGTAACAGGAGAGAGACATGGGGCATGAGCAGGGGGGTAACAGGAGAGAGACACGGGGCATGAGAGGGGGGTGGGGGGGTAACAGGAGAGAGACACGGGGCATGAGCGGGGGTGGGGGGCAACAGAAGGGAGACATGTGGCATGAGCGGAGGGTGGGGGGCAACAGCAGGGAGACACGGGGCATGAGCGGGGGATGTGGGCAACAGCAGGGAGACACGGGGCATGAGCGGGGTGGGGGAACACGAGGGAGATGTGGGGCATGAGCGGGCGTGGGGGTTAACAGGAGATAGACACGGGGCATGAGCAGGGGGTGGGGGGCAACAGGAGAGAGACACGGGGCATGAGAGGGGGTGGGGGGGCAACAGGAGAGAGACACGGGGCATGAGCGGGGGTGGGGGGCAACAGCAGGGAGACATGTGGCATGAGCGGAGGGTGGGGGGCAACAGCAGGGAGACACGGGGCATGAGCGGGGGGTGGGGGGAACAAGAGGGAGACACGGGGCATGAGCGGGGGTGGGGGTTAACAGGAGAGAGACACGGGGCATGAGCAGAGGGTGGGGGGCAACAGGAGGGAGACATGTGGCATGAGCGGAGGGTGGGGGGCAACAGCAGGGAGACACGGGGCATGAGCGGGGGTGGGGGGAACAAGAGGGAGACAAGGGGCATGACCGGGGGGTGGGGGCAACAGGAGAGAGACACGGGGCATGAGAGGGGGGTGGGGAGTAACAGGAGAGAGACACGGGGCATGAGCAGAGGGTGGGGGGCAACAGCAGGGAGACACGGGGCATGACCGGGGGGGTGGGGGGCAACATGAGAGAGGCACAGGGCATGAGCGGGGGATGGGGGGCAACAGCAGGGAGACACGGTGCATGAGAGGGGGTGGGGAGTAACAGGAGAGAGACACGGGGCATGAGCAGGGGATAGGGGTAACAGGAGAGAGACACGGGGCATGAGAGGGGGTGGGGGTAACAGGAGAGAGACACGGGGCATGAGCGGGGGGTGGGGGGCAACAGGAGGGAGACACGGGGCATGACCGGGGGTGGGGGCGACAGGAGAGAGACACGGGGCATGAGAGAAGGGTGGGGGGTAACAGGAGAGAGACACGGGGCATGAGCGGGGGTGGTGGGCAACATGAGAGAGACACAGGGCATGAGCGGGGGGTGGGGGGCAACAGCAGGGAGGCACGGGGCATGAGCAGGGGTGGGGGGAACACGAGGGAGACATGGGGCATGAGAGGGTGGTGGGGGTAACAGGAGAGAGACACAGGGCATGAGCAGGGGGTGG
This sequence comes from Ambystoma mexicanum, assembly GCF_040938575.1. Taxonomy (NCBI): domain Eukaryota; kingdom Metazoa; phylum Chordata; class Amphibia; order Caudata; family Ambystomatidae; genus Ambystoma; species Ambystoma mexicanum. The sequence continues at coordinate 318,702,314 of NC_090924.1, read as the reverse complement.
GGGGGCAACAGCAGGGAGACACAGGGCATGACTGGGGCGTGGGGGGCAACATAAGGGAGACACGGGGCATGACCGGGGTGGGGGCAACAGGAGAGAGACACAGGGCATGAGAGGGGGGTGAGGGGTAACAGGAGAGAGACACGGGGCATGAGAGGGGGTGGGGGGTAACAGGAGAGAGACACGGGGCATGAGCGGGGGGTGGGGGGCAACAGGTGGGAGACACGGGGCATGAACGGGGGGTCGGGGCAACAGGAGAGAGACACGGGGCATAAGAGGGGGGTGGGAGGCAACAGCAGGGAGACACGGGGTATGAGTGTGGGGAAAACGAGGGAGACACGGGGCATGAGAGGGGGGTGGGGGGTAACAGAAGAGAGACACGGGACATGAGCTGGGGGTGGGGGGCAAAAGCAGGGAGACACGGGGCATGACCGGGGGTGGGGGGCAACAGAGAGACACAGGGCATGGCTGGGGGGTCGGGGGCAACAGGAGAGAGACACAGGGCCTGACCTGGGGGTGGGGGGCAACAGGAGAGAGACACGGGGCATGAGAGGGGGGTGGGAGGTAACAGGAGAGAGACATGTGGCATGAGCGGGGGTCTGGGGCAACAGCAGGGAGACACGGGGCATGAGCGCGGGGTGGGGGAACATGAGGGAGACACGGGGCATGAGCAGGGGTGTGGGGGTAACAGGAGAGAGAGACAGGGCATGAGCGGGTTGTGAGGGGCAACAGCAGGGAGACACGGGGCATGAGCGGGGGTGGGGGGTAACAGGAGAGACACGAGGCATGAGCGGGGGGTGGGGGGAACAGTAGAGACACGGGGCATGAGCAGGGTGTGGGGGGCAATAGCAGGGAGACACGGGGCATGACCCGGGGCTGGGGGCCACAGGAGAGAGACACGGGGCATGAGAGGGGGGTGGGGGGTAACAGGAGAGAGACACAGGGCATGAGAGGGGGGTGGAGGGGTAACATGAGAGAGAAACGGGGCATGAGCGGGGGGTGGGGGGCAACAGCAGGGAGACACGGGGCATGAGCGGGGGGTGGGGGGCAACAGCAGGGAGACACGGGGCATGAGCAGGGGGTGGGGGTTAACAGGAGAGAGACACGGGGCATGAGCGGGGGGTGGGGGGCAGCAGGTGGGAGACATGGGGCATGACCGGGGGGTCGGGGAAACAGGAGAGAGACACGGGGCATGAGAGGGGGGTGGGGGGGTAAAAGGAGACAGACACAGGGCATGAGCGGGGGGTGGGAGGCAACAGCAGGGAGACACGGGTTATGAGCGGGGGGAAAACGAGGGAGACACGAGGCATGAGAGGGGGGTGGGGGGTAACAGAAGTGAGACACGGGACATGAGCGGGGGGTGGGGGGCAAAAGCAGGGAGACACGGGGCATGACCGGGGGGTGGGGGCAACAGAGAGACACGGGGCATGGCTGGGGGGTCGGGGGCAACAGGAGAGAGACACAGGGCTTGACCTGGGGGTGGGGGGCAACAGGAGAGAGACACGGGGCATGAGAGGGGGGTGGGGGTAACAGGAGAGAGACACGTGGCATGAGCGGGGGTCTGGGGCAACAGCAGGGAGACACGGGACATGAGCGGGGGGTGGGGGAACATGAGCGAGACACGGGGCATGAGCGGGTTGTGAGGGGCAACAGCAGGGAGACACGGGGCATGAGCGGGGGTGGGGGGTAACAGGATTGACACGAGGCATGAGCGGGGCGTGGGGGGCACAGTAGAGACACGGGGCATGAGCAGGGTGTGGGGGGCAACAGCAGGGAGACACGGGGCATGACCCGGGGGTGGGGGGCCACAGGAGAGAGACACGGGGCATGAGAGGGGGTGGGGGGTAACAGGAGAGAGACACAGGGCATGAGAGGGGGGTGGAGGGGTAACAGGAGAGAGAAACGGGGCATGAGCGGGGGGTGGGGGGCAACAGCAGGGAGACACGGGGCATGACCGGGGGGTGGGGGACAACAGCAGGGAGACACGGGGCATGAGCAGGGGGTGGGGGTTAACAGGAGAGAGACACGGGCCTGAGTGGTAGGTGGGGGGCAAATGCAGGGAGACACGGGGCATGACTGGGGGGTGGGGGGCAACAGGAGAGAGACACGGCATGAGCGGGTGGGGGGCAACATGAGAGAGACACGAGGCATGAGCGGGGGTGGGGGGCAACAGCAGGGAGACACGGGGCATGACTGGGGGATGGGGGCAACAAGAGGGAGACACGGGGCATGACTGGGGGATGGGGGCAACAGGAGAGAGACACAGGGCTTGACCGGGGGGTGGGGGGCAACAGGAGAGAGACACGGGGCAAGAGAGGGGGGTGGGGGTAACAGGAGAGAGACCTGGGGCATGAGCGGGGGGTGGCGGGTAACAGGAGAGAGACACGGGGCATGAGAGGGGGGTGGGGGGTAACAGGAGAGAGACACGGGGCATGAGCGGGGATGAGGGGATGGGGGGCAACAGCAGGGAGACATGGGGCATGAGCGGAGGGTGGGGGGCAACAGCAGAGAGACACGGGGCATGAGCGGGGGGTGGGGGGAACAAGAGGGAGACACGGGGCATGAGCGGGGGTGGGGGTTAACAGGAGAGAGACACGGGGCGTGAGCAGGGGGTGGGGGGCAACAGGAGAGAGACACGGGGCATGAGCGGGGGTTGGGGGGCAACAGCAGGAAGACACGGGGCATGACCGGGGGTGGGGGCAACAGGAGAGAGACACGGGGCATGAGAGGGGGGTGGGGAGTAACAGGAGAGAGACACGGGGCATGAGCAGAGGGTTGGGGGCAACAGCAGGGAGACACGGGGCATGTCTGGAGGGTGGGGGGCAACAGGAGAGAGACACAGGGCATGTGCAGGGGGAGGGGGCAACATGAGAGAGGCACAGGGCATGAGCGGTGGGTGGGGGGCAACAGCAGGGAGACACGGGGCATGAGAGGGTGGTGGGGAGTAACAGGAGAGAGACACGGGGCATGAGCAGGGGGAAGGGGTAACAGGAGAGAGACACGGGGCATGAGCGGGGGGTGGGGGCAACAGGAGGGAGACACGGGGCATGACCGGGGGTGGCGGCGACAGGAGAGAGACACGGGGCATGAGAGAGGGGTGGGGGGTAACAGGAGAGAGACACGGGGCATGAGCGGGGGTGGGGGGCAACATGAGAGAGACACAGGGCATGAGCGGGGGGTGGGGGCAACAGCAGGGAGACACGGGGCATGAGCAGGGGTGGGGGGAACACGAGGGAGACACAGAGCATGAGAGGGTGGTGGGGGGTAACAGGAGAGAGACACAGGGCATGAGTGGGGGGTGGGGGGGCAACAGCAGGGAGACACAGGGCATGACTGGTGTGTGGGGGGCAACATAAGGGAGACACGGGGCATGAGAGGAGGGTGAGGGGTAACAGGAGAGAGACACGGGGCATGAGAGGGGGTGGGGGGTAACAGGAGAGAGACACGGGGCATGAGCGGGGGGTGGGGGGCAACAGGTGGGAGACACGGGGCATGACCCGGGGGTCGGGGCAACAGGAGAGAGACACGGGGCATATATTTGAGAACAAAAGCCACTCAGTTGCAGAAAAAGACTAAAAATATGAAAGTGTGCCCCGGGAATAAAATCATAGGAACACAGCAATTCACACAAAAATTAGCTTTGACAAAAACGGCCGCTGGCCTGGCATTGCCATTGCTAATAAATATCGTAAATCTCATCTGCAGAAGACTATGTACATTTAGAGATCAATTGCAGAAGCAGGTTTTACCATATGCGCCTTTGGACACTTAGGGTACTCCTGAGCGAACAGCAAAAGGTAATACAGCAACCGGCTGCTGTCCCCCATTCTTTTAAAAGTGTGAATTAACTTTAAAAAATGCAGTGCAGCTTTTTAATAATGTTCATTTGTTAAATTAAACACAAACTCTTTCTGTATTTCACATTTGTAAACGTGCTGGATTTCCAAGGTCATGTTGCATGCACTCTCTGACCTGCTATTCATGTCGTGTTTTCTAGGGAGCGGTCACTGCCAGCCAGGGAAGAGCTATTGTCATTGAGATGCTTCTGGGCTCAGAGGAATTTAGCACCTAATTACCACACCCTTTTCGTTGATTCTTTACTGGTGTGGAGGAGGGGAAAGCTTACTGCAGTCAGAGCCCTAGTTCAATCATTTGCAAGCCTGCCAGCGTTCTGCCAAATTTCAGGAAAGAAAGCACTTTTGAGGTGCGCCTAAGTTTTGATGTAATCTAAAACTGTGCTGCCATGACTGATAGCAGCGCTCCCGAGTATTACTCTTTTAAGGAGCCCAGAACATTTCCAGATTGTTTCGCTTGATGCATGCAATTTCTGCCTGATGGCTCTGCTGGGTGTGCCACTAATTTATCAAATCGTCACCCACATTATTATATGTTAGTAAAAAAAATAACATATTTTCTCAGTTTATGAATATTACACAAATTATAGTTTTAGTTTATATAACTGCTGGCACTTAATGTGATGTCATCAAGGGGGCCAAAATAAAAGCAATATCGCATCCTATGACATTTTTCGTGTGAAAAGGTTTTGTGATGCTCTTTCTTGTGATGTCATCTGGCATGTGATATGAATTCCTCCAAGCCTAGTATTTTGAGGATTTAAGGTTGCTGTGGACTGCACCAGGTCTCCAGCACTGGAAACTTTGTTACCAATGTATTGCATGTCTAGAGAGGACCTGAGAGTGCATAAGGGATAAAGAATGAGACGTTAATAAGAGAACTGATAAAATGTGCATGTGGTTCTGTGCAGAGAACATGTGCAGTGTTACATGTACACAGCCCATGTGCATGTGCAGCCTGTTATCCGAACATCAGAACATTTAGGATGTCACTATCCTTTCTTAGAATATAGGTTTGATGATTTTCCAGTGCACATAATGTGTCCACATACTTTTCACTATCATGTACAAGTGCAGGTGCTCAGTGGGTTAATGTGCCTACTGCGAAGAGCTGCATCTACATGATTGAATGTCATGAGTAGACCCGTTGAGATTGTTATACTTCATCTATCAATAAAATGATTAATAGTGCATATGGTAAAGCGTTGGCGCTCTGCTAATTTCAGGCTGGATCTTAACTTAGACAAACCACAAGACCTAACCTTTCTGACTGTGTTATAGCTGCTGACTGACATTGGGTTTATACATAAAAGAGGGACCTTTAGTCGATGCTTATCCTCTAAGGCAGATACAGGCCTGGATTGGCCCACCGGGACACCAGGACTTTCCCTGGTTCCCCGGTAGACCTCAGGGGAGCATAGGGCCTCTTTTTTGGGGGAACTGGTGATGGAAACATACCTTAAACAGGAACAAGGAACATCATGATCATCCATCCATGAGCCAGCCTGGGTGGTTCGCTGCCTTCATGATGCTGCCCGTGCGGGTTAGTGGGTTTGCAGGTACAGATGAAGCACAGGCCGCCCCTGCCAGTGCTTCTGCGACGACCAGGTGAGCTCAGCTACCGCATACATCTGTTCTGTTACAGATCCAGACAACTCAAAAAGGAATGTGTATGTGCTACAGCTGCCACCAGTCTGTCTGCCCCCTGTGTAATGTGTTGTGGCAGCATTATTTTCATCAGACCGCACAGGTCCCCCCAGGACCTGTTACCTCGGGTGCTGCAGCACCTCTGATGCTCCCACCTCTTTGCCACCGACAGAGTGGTCGCCGTTTGGAAATGACACACCCTCCACAAAGAAGACAAGTGACCATCTTGCAATGCTGCCTGTGCTGTGGCTGTTAGGGTTGTGGGGTTCTGGATTCAAGCTGACTCTGCCTGTAGTTTGGAATCTACACGTGGCAAAACTGCAGATATGTGCGTGTCACTACTCTGGACAGTCCACGTCTGCAAAGGTCCTACTTGCTCGGTTCCCTGAGATTATAGGAGGTGACGAGTCTCCGATGCAGGATTCCCAAGAGCATACACAATCTGTCTGTGGCTCCGCCTCTTCCCTGCAGATAGGGTTTTACAGTTCATGTGTCCTAGTCTGGGGCAGGTATGACGTCAGTGCTTCCATCTGCGTCCATCCAGGCGCATGCACAGCCAAGTTTCTAGACCAGTATGACTGTGCATGCACAACTGCATTTGCGCTTGTGCAAATGCAGTAAAAAGTCATTTGTACTAATACAAATGCAATTGCACATGTGCAAACTCCTTTCTGCATGCAAAAAATACATTTACCTTTCGTCACACAAGGCCAGATTACCGTTAAGTGTGGATGCATAGTTTGCAATTGTGTTTGTGCACTTGTGTATTATGGAAAGACATTGCAGGGTAGCAGCTGCACAGTAGAGCAGCCCACCTGTTTATGCTACACATGGGATGATGATTTGCGGTGGGCTATCCGAATGTGTGCATGAGCAACATTTGCCGAGTATACTCTGACAGAGAAAGGGGAGTACTAGGGCCAGTGCCACATGTGACATGGTGCAATGTATTGGAAGTGTTATGTAAAGGAGGAACTTCATAGTTCCTTTTACATGGCAATTTTGGCGGACTTGCGAAACCTGTGAGAACAAAGTAGGTATTTCAAAAAACATTAGTGTTGTCAAGATGGGGGTTGGGATACATTCCTATACATACTAAGGGGGTAATTCATAGATTTCAGTGCAGAGGCAGCGCACGCGAGCAGCGCAGATAAGGAGCGTGCGCCAGCGTGCGCCAGCCGTGTGCGCTAAACAGCATTCTGGCACACCGCATATTCATGGAATTTCCAAGCCATTTTCAGCGCTGGCGCAGCGAACATCCCGCAGCGCTAGTTACGCCCCCAAGAACGCCCATTGCGCAATGAAAAGCCATTGAAATCCCCAATGCAGCGCAAAGGGCCGTGCACGAGCTTACAGGGCCGCTACACTGTAATCGCGTGAAAATACTACGCGTACCCCGCTCACGGCAGACAAAATGCGTGAAAATGTACTTGCGCAACCCTCCGAATACACGTACCCAGCTCGTGCCACGTAAGTTGCATAGGAAAAGCACCCCCTGTGGTGTGGGCTGCCTGTGGGGCATGCCCAGGGTGGATGGCCTGCCTGCGGGGCATGGGGAGGGTGAGTGGGCTGCCTGTGGGACATGCCCAGGGTGGCTGGGGTGCCTGCGTGTATTTCGGGGGTGCGCAGGAAGTTTCACACGCGACAGGCCTTGTGCGAGCGGGGTACATGTATTTCGGGGGTGCGCGGGGAGTTTCACATGCGATAGGCCTTGTGTGAGCGGGGTACATGTATTGAGGGGGTGCACGCGAAGTTTCACAGGCGATAGGCCTTGTGCGAGTGGGGTATGTGTATTTCGGGGGTGCGCGGGAAGTTTCACATGCGATAGGCCTTGTGCGAGCGGTGTACGTGTATTTCAGGGGTGCACAGGCAGTTTCACACGTGATAGGTCTTGTGTTAGCGGGGTACGTGTATTTCAGGGGTACGTGGGAAGTTTTACACGCGATTCTGCATTTTGGCCCCTCCCAGGTGTGGCCTTACCCCCTCCCCATGCCCTGCAGGCAGCCCACACCACAGGGGACTACCCTACAACCCTCACCATGCCCTGCAGGCAGCCCACACCACAGGGGACTACCCTACAACCCTCACCATGCCCTGCAGGCAGCCCACATGGCACCATGCACTTGTGAGCGCACTTGTGAGCCCCGACTCATGTCCCCCACCATTGACAGGCACCTGCCAGCAGGCCCCGACTCATGTCCCCCAACTCCAGTGACGGGCACCTGCCAGCAGGCCCCGACTCATGTCCCCCACCCATCCACCCACCCACCATTGACGAGGCACCTGCCAGCAGGCCCGACTCATGTCCCCAAGCTTCCCACACACCCACCATTGATGGGCACCTGCCGGCAGGCCCCGACTCATGTCCCCCACCCACCCCCAGTGACAGGCACCTGCCAGCAGGCCCCGACTCATGTCCCCCGAAAACCCACCCAAATTGGCGGGCACCTGCCAGCAGGCCCCGACTCATGTCCCCCACCCACCCCCAGTGACGGGCACCTGCCAGCAGGCCCCGACTCATGTCCCCCACCCACCCCCAGTGACGGGCACCTGCCAGCAGGCCCTGACTCATGTCCCCCACCCACCCCCAGTGACGGGCACCTGCCAGCTGGCCCGAACTTATGTCCCCCACCCAACATGTCATCACAATCCAGATCCATGGCCCTTATGGCCACCTAAATCCCACCCCATGCCACCCCAGTCCAAACACCCAACCAAGCATTCCATCCACTCCAAATTTAAATTCCCATGTCACGATAGATCCCAAATAACCAGTATGCGCATGAGTACAAGTCCATCAGACCCACACAATGGCGACACATGACTGAGAAAACCCACATTGTGACATGCACGAAACCAATGAGAGAAGACCACACAAATGAAGTAAACCATTTAAATGTATTATATACAAAAATAAATGAATGAAACAAAATTACACAAGAATAAAATGATAAATAAAAGGATGTCCGAAATCAAGGAAAAATTATTAATGGTGAAATGAATAAAATGCAAACAAAAATGCCTCCAAAGTGTCCGTCCATAACACTAAATCCAAAGTCAATATAAAGACAAAACCATTCCTCCATGGTAAACAAAAATATGTAAAATCAGGTCCATAACTATATACAATGTAAAAATCAAGGGTCCATGTGCCTAACAATCCAAAGGAAACCTAACAAAAAACCTACCTAATGAATAACTATTAACAAAAAGGCGGGACATAGTCCATGCGCCCCAAAGGAAAAAAAAATAAACAACTACATAACTATTTACAAAGGCGGCGGGCTAGTCCCACGGCTCACTGTTTGATGTTCCGGGCCAGAGCATCATTGAACTCCATGTTGATGTTCCGGAGGTGGGCCTGTTCCCTGGACTCGAGGTCTCGCAGGGATGCAGCCATGGAATCCCTCAACTCCCTGCGAGTTTCCACGAGGCCCTCCGCCCACCTCAAATCCCGGTGCATGGAGTTCTCCGCCCTGACCATCCTGAGCCGTGCCCTCTCTGCCCGCTGTCACTCCGCATCTATTTGCCGTGCCAGCCGCTGCCACACGGAAGACACTCCCAGTCAGGGGTCCTCCTGCCCCTCGGCCGATGCCTGCCCCCGGGGTGTTGATGGCCCAGAGCCATGATGCCTCCCACGCTGAGCCTGCTGCTGCCTCTGACGCAACTGCCTCCGCCACCACGACGGCATCCGGGCTGATGGAATCCCCAGGTGCCGTCGTGCACATGCGCTGCCCGATGATGCCGGCACATTCTCCATCCGCTGGGGTCAAGTTGGTGGGGTGGCCACCACTGCTGGTCCTCAGACTACTGACTGCGGCAGGGATGGGATCTCCACCTGGCTGGCTGCGTTGGTTGGGGCAGATGCACAGGGGGCCCTGGTGGTATCTGGGCAGGAAGACGGCAGGGAGAATGAATGGCATATAGTGTGCACAGAGGAGGAGAGGGCCGCAAGACTGGCCGACACATGGAGGAAACCCCCGACCATGGCCCCTCCCAACTGGGTCACGTTGGGACACACCTCTTCGTGATGATGTGTGTGGTCCCCACAGGAAGCACGCACGTCATCACGAATGACACGTGTGCGCAATGCGACACCAATCAGGACGGTCTCCATTCAGTCAGGGGTCCCCTCGTCCGCAGGTAGAGGACGTGGACTTCCCCCCTACCTGCGGACGGGCCTGGGATGGGGCATCCCTGCTGGTCCATGGTGATGCAGACACAGTGTCAGGGATAGAGACCTGCACAGGCACCTCCGCGGCAACCTGTGCTGCCTCCTGCCCCTGCCCCTGGACTGCACCACTTGCACCAGTGGTACCAACCCCACCAGGCCCCATTTGCGGCTCTGTAGTGGCCTCCTCCTCCTCTATACCTCTCTCGGACATCATAGGAATCGATTATTCAATATGATTTTATAGCAAAAACCAGAAAACAGATGTCGCTACCTGGTTATATCATGAAAACATCTGTCAAATGACGGGAGTCATTTTATATAAGTCTCTGTCTGCCCATCTCTCTCCTGGCTTGACTTTGCATGTTGTGTGTCTTGCCCCTGTTTTGTGTGTGCTCTGAGGCCTGCGGCGCGATATAAAAATTAAAATAAATATATATACTACAACACCTGGCATGAGTAATAGGACAAACAATATCAATACCTAGCAAAAGGCACAAGTACCTGGGCATCTGATGCAAATATTCAGAGATATTGTGAGCACATACACATATATTTGCAATACTTCCATTCTGATGTGCACCTCAAGTGCAACCTTTTCTCCACTTTTTAGTAACCATACATATTTAATAAGAATGTTTGAATTTGTTTCACAATAATATTGATTGATTGATGAAATAGCCACTGATGCTTTTTTCACTCTGCCAATTTGTTCACTCAACTCTTTTTCAAACTTCATGCTGACACTCTTGCTCCTTCCATCATCTCAGACTGCCATCTGCCATCCAGTCCTGATGCTCTTCCAAGCATCTCTGCCTCAATGCCAGCAAGACTGAGATCCTTCCTCTTAGGACCCCTGCTCGCTCTTTCTTCCTCTCACTCCGGGCATCCTGTATGGGTTCTCCCCCCCCTCCTTCATCCGAAGCCAAAAACCTTGGCGTCATCTTCATCACCCCTCTCTCCTTCCTGCCTCAAATCCATTGACAACCAGTCGAACTTTCAACTCTTCCACCTCAAAGGAATTCTCCCTTTTCTCACTTTCCCCTCAGAAGCTCAATTTTACAAGAGCTCTGGTTCCCTCTAGGCTTGACTACTGCAACAGCCTACTCTTGAATCTATTTTCTTCCTCTCTACGACCCCTGCAGCTAAACCAGAATAGGGCAGCAAGACTTATCCTTGGCCTCAAGCCCAGGGATTGCATCTCTTCTGCCCTGAAAATCTTTGATTGGCTCCCGGTTGCTGCACAAACTAAATTCAAATCCATCTGCATCATCCACAAGGATGTCTGGGGCCCGGGACCACGGTATCTGCATCTTGCTATTACGAAATATTCTCCATCTAGACTGCTACGCTCCCCTGGTACCAACTCTCTGTGTGTGAAGCAGTTCGCTAAACAGTGGGCCAGAGGCCGATCTCTTGCTTCAGCACACTCCTGCCTGTGGAACAGCCTTCCTCTTTGTCTTGAGCCGGACCTCCTCAAATTCCGGAAGCTCCTCAAGACTTTCCTTTTCTCTTCCTCTTCCCCTTCCTCTCTTCTCTCTAACTTCACAGTTGCTACAATTGGTGTCCAGGGCCCTTATGAGTCCTCGGGGCCCTTGCCTCCCACACCCAATCGCCTCATCTTCTGACTACACACAGCACTTGCCTCAGTATTCACTGGCCTACCCCAATATAGGCCGGCACTTACCCACTTCCAGCAGCTGAATGCTTCCTAGCACTTACTGTACCTGGCACTTACATCTGCTGCTCAACCACGAGCACGACATTCCAACACCTACCACCCCGCACCTACCAACGCGCTCCCCCCCCCCTCTTCTCTCTCTGTACTTGCATGCTCTGAGTACTCACAAGGCCCAGAAGGTTCGTCTTTTTCCTCCATTGTATATATTGTTTCAATCCCATGTTCCCTCCCATGCCATCGGAGCGCTTCAAAACACAATTTGCTTGTTGAATAAGCACCTAATAAATGCACAATAAATAAATAGGATCTTTTTTTGTGTTGCAACCTTTACTCCACTGCTGACATTCACACAGCTCTGTCACTGACGCACTCCCCAACCCTTTTACCACAGTTTCCTAGTGTGAAGAAGACTGGTGGGGGGTGTCTGTACTTCTGCTCTCTATATGGTAGAAGAGAGGCACAGAGGACCCCAGCCAAGATTCTCTAGTACGGTAGCAATGGACGAGCAATCAAGGCCTAGCTTCTCAGGAGGTGATGCAGGCTGGTTCTTGAGTACAGTGTAGTCCCCAAGCCCCCACAAAGGAATGTCCACACACTGTATTGTTTAGAACACAGTCTTTATATAATCAATATTCAAGGTTATGTACACTTATCATAATAACTCACTTTGTACTTAGGAAAATCAACAATGGCAAATATATACAATTCTAAAGTGGTACCACCCTTTGTATTAGATCTCATTAAAGTGCACCAACAATACTGTAACAATGTCACACAGATCAATAGAGTGAAACCAGCAATAGAGAGAGGAGAGAAAATAAGATGGTTGAGCAATAGGCAGAATACTGGCCCCTACCACTAGACACAGTTCTGTGTGGAGATCCCCCCACCTGGGCAACCTGTAAAATAAAGATATAGCACAAGCCCAGTCCATATATTGTTCTGCAAGTCTTATTCCCTCCTATAATGTTTTTACTCCCCCAATGTACCTGGTGGAGTCGAGTTCTTCGAAGAGGCGTCGACAGATCCTTCTTGAGCGACCCCCTTTCAAGCGGGAGTCATGGATCGTCGAGAGGCGTCGAGAAGCGTCGAGGAACTCGGTGTTCGGTGAGGGGGAATCGACGGCCCTTCTCGAATGCCTTCCCTTTCAAGCGGGAGACACGGGGCGTCGAACGTCCGTCGACAAACAGGGTAGACCGGCGTCGATGAGGCGGCAGCTTCGTCCGAGCGGTGCTCGTCAGCGTCGGAGCATCGGCGTCCTGCAAGGCAGAGGCGTGCGGGGCACCTCGGTGACAATAATTCTGGACCGCAAAGATTGTGGAGATGGAGGCCCAGCAAGGGTGTCGAGTCGTTCGAGTCTTTGTGGTCTTCGGGTGGCGGGAAACCCACCGGCAGGTTTCTCCTCGGCGCGTTGGTCGTCCTCGACTTTCTCCGGCAGGATAAAGCGGTCGACGGTGCGGACGAGGGAGTCCTTCGATTCGAATGTTCTTAGGCAAAGGAGCGGACGGCTCCGGTCGTCGGCGGCACGGCGTCAAGTGGTTCCCACGGCTGGGCAACAGAACTTCGACGGGCCTCCAGCGGTTACACAAACCTGCGAACCCTGGTCGACGGCAATGGACTTCGACGGCGGCGATGTCCGGGTGCTTCACTTCGATCTCCTCGGCGGTCCCGTCTCGGGTCGGCAGCCTTTCGAGGGTCTGTCTTCCAGGGCGCTTCGGCAAAGATGGAGCGGTGCTCGATGGTCCCTCGGAGCACGGGAAGAGGGTGCCTTACCAGATCCTCTCTCGGGTCAGTCTTCGACGATTTCGGCAGCCTTCGGATCGGTCGAAGCAAATGCCACAGCAAGTCTTCTTCTTCCAGCTGGACGTCGAGGATCAGCAGTTCCAGTTACTCTTAGAGTGGAGACTCAGCTCCAGAACGCTTCTGAACGCTTCTGAACGTTCCCTGAACCTCCTACCAGTGGTGAGAGGTCCCCAGATATACTATTCCGTCTCTCATCCACACTGCTGGCACACACTCAGCAGCCAATCATACAGAAGGGCATTCATGCAGTCAGTCAGCCAATCAGGCACACAGTGCATTCAGGCCACACTCCTCCCTTTCAGACACTCACAACAAGGAATGTGGATTGGGACAAGTACCCAGCCATTCAACACTACACACTGCATTCAGGCCAGTTTCGGGCAGGGCTGTCTCAGTCTTTGTCTCTCATGCCAGAAACCAGACAACCACAACAAGGAGTGTATATTGGTCACACACTCCATTCACCCAGGTACCACCCACAGGAGGTACCCACAACATACAGTCACTGGGAAGGCTCCAGTCAGTCTAGCTGGGCCTTCACAACAACACCATATATGGAACTTCCACCCAACAGCCAGTCAGGGGGAAGGGACAGGGCTTCCCAGGACTTTGGGAAAACAAGGTAACAGGCAATAGAGAGCAAGAGGCCAAAGGGGCCATCTTGTTTCCTATCAGGAATCAACTGATCCCAATGGCAGGGCCTGGGTATCCCAAAATGGAGGACACCCAGAACACCTGTCAAATTCAGCATGGAGCTGCCACCAGCCCATACCCTGCTCTGTGGGCCACCCACAGGTGCCCAAAAACATACACTAGGGGTACAGGGTTGTACCCCTATCCATGGGTGCCATAAGGGTATCCCAGGGGTCTGTTCACCAAACCAAAAGAGAGAGCTGCACTGCCAGGAGTCCCACATGGACTCCTGGGCAGAAAACATGACAGAACACACGATAAAAAGCAGTAAAGGACAAGGATTCAGAGGCCCTGTCCCTCTGATGCATTTCCAGCATCACACCTAGTACTGGCCATTCAAATGTAATTCAGCCCTTCTGAAAAATGCTGATAGAGCCGCCTAAAAGTACAGAGGTTCTGATGATGAGTCCTTGTGCTGTTCCTTTAAAGTATGGCATGGCTATGGAGAAGTGCTATCAACAATACAACACTTTATTATAAACCCCTATTAGAAATGCAGGTACTATGACAAAAAGAAAATATCAGGCCTTCTGAAAAGTGTTGTCCCATGAAAGCTAAAAAAAACTTAAAACAGAACTAATGTGGTTGTGATATGATGACTGCCTGAAATGCATTTCACCAAGGTTGACTAACATCTACCTGTCTGCATGACATCCCTGGTACTAGTCTCCTGCCTCACCGCATACCTCCCTAATCCCACCCCTCAAAAGTCCAGCATACATTTGTTTGATTCTAAACACTGAGTTGTGGGATTCACAGACAGTTCAGCTAGTGTACCGCAGTTCTAAAGTCTGTCCAAACCGTTTACTTTATTCCTTGGTGCCCGCAGCTCTGCCTAAGAACATTTCTCATGTGCATCCTTCACTGTTACTTCTGTACTGTGCTATTAATAATATCAGATGTTGATATAGCATTTCATTCTCATGTGTTGTATTTCTATACTACGTAATATGAGCTGTTATTGTAACCTGATCTAAAGATAATTCATGTATTCACAGCAAATGGATAAAAGTCTGTGTCACCCATGCAGGAATCGTATCTGTGATTTCAGGTTGTACACTATTGCCTAAAACGAGCACTTGACTGATTGAGCATAACCTTGTTCCATGTTGTAAACACAGCCTTGTCTGGACCACAGCACCCTTGTTTATTCCATTGCTTGAACTCCATAAACCATGTCAGTCCTGGTGATGTGCATCCTGTTTTTTTCTAATGTTCAGCCGTACAGATCACTATGCGACTGCTGCTATTCCATACTCACAGCAGCACTACATTCCAGCACTAAGAGTACACATGAACATTGCACTACCAATGTATCGCTACTTTTCGCTGAAACATTATCCTTCCTGATGACACAATGCATAGAAAAATGCTTTGAGTATTTTGTTTTTGCATTTTTGTTCTGACAAGCAAGAATCAGATGGCTTTTAAGGGCCCTTCTATGTACACTGCTTCAACCTAGTATCCTAAAGCCGTTTCCCTGAAGCATGTGCTTTTTAGGGTCCCTGCTTAAAAATCATTCAGAAATGTTCTCGGGCTTAGGTGTAGGTTTAAAAAATAGACCATTGCCCCAAAAACGTGGCCTTGTAAATTAACAGACTTTAACATATATTTTCTGAAGTAGCAAAGTGCCTAACCTGAGAGCTGAGAATTACACTCCGTGTGCCCCTTCCCCCTTCCTGTCCTTGACCTGTGTGCCAGGCACACCTTCTTCTTTGCAGAGGAACTCCCATCGCCATGGATACCAGGCAGAGAGGTGTTAATCTTAGCCGTCAAGTTCTACATGACAAAGGCTTTGCGCAAGTGACTGCTTTGCATGAATCTCAGCCGCATCACCCAGCCCACAACTCCTCACTATTAAGCAGTCAAGCACAGTAAGTGGGTAAATGTGAATCTAGAAACAAACAATTGGTGTTTACTGTATGAATCCCCAAACAAACAGTACATTATTTAAAAGTCGTACACAGTGGTGAATTTATGTCCCCTCTCCCATATGCTAAATCAAAAAAACAGTTTAATTTAGAGCAGGGTGCCTGTCCAAAAAGGATTGCTGTTTATGACATCTTAAAAAACGAATAGTTGTATTATAGCAACATTTACAGGGTAATCAAGCAGTACATCTAAAAATGTTGCGAAAAAAAGGACAAACGCACCTGCAGTTTTTCTTATTATTAAGCATGATATTGCTTTCCGTTTGAGAAGCAGCTGATCATGAGGCCTCTTGTCCTGATGTTGTTGACGGGTGATCGCAGTTGTTTTTGGAGAGTGAACCCATTGAAATCAAAGGGGTAAACTGTTTTTTGAAGGATGGGGAATGTTTGCTGGGAGTTCGTAGACACTGAACTCTATGACTAGGGGCTTGCGATGAGGGTGAAAATGAGCCCAATAGGGAAATATTCCAAATGAGGGCGAGTTGAGAGAGGTATGTTCAATCATCCTTTTTGGTTTACTTGGCACAGTGTAAGCTGCGCACCATGCTGGGCATTCTCTGACTCTTAAGAGCCATCTCACAGAAGATGAAACAGCCAGAGTGGCACGTAACGTTTCTCATCCATCTGTGTCTGGGACTCTGCCTAGGGTGGTGGGCCGTCCCATATTTAGCAGGACTGTCCCGTTTTTAAGTACTGTGTTCCTTACAATGCCTGAGCATGATGGACAAAATCCTTATGTAGTTACCATTACCTTTTTACGTGACCATTTGCAAGACAGCATCTCGCCTCTGTTTACTTTTTTGTAGTACTACGCCATCCTTGCTAGCTTGACCCTCTGCTCCTCTCATCATTCCTGTATATGTGCAGTGCTGTTGTTTCTCTGAACTGATTTAGGGCACTGCTGCTGTTGTTCCTGCAAATGCTAATATAGTATGTATGCTTTCACTATGACTCTTGACTTAGGCTGGTAATGCTTATTTATTTATTTTGTCATTTATATAGCGCACATAACCCAGAGACATCTAGGGCGCTTTTGCTTAAGTGGATTGGTTACAATGGTTGTTTGCACAGGTAATGGGTTACAGACAGTACCTGACTGTGTTATTTGGGTAGTCAGTTAGGTACAACATGGTTACTGGCAGGTTGACAAGAGATTGAGAAGTTAGTTACATGGGATACATCCTGATATTGCAGTGGACAACCAAGTTAAGTGGCAGGTATTAGGTTGAAGCATTGTAAAAGTTGCTCCTCATGGTACGGGGGGCTTCATCAACTAGAGAGGGACAAATTAGGTAAGGTCCATCACATTGCCAGAAGCTGCGCCACATGTTGCGGGGACTTTATCAAGTAAACAGGGAAAAGTCAGGTGGGTTCATTATATTGCAAGACACTGCGCCTCATGTTACAGGGGGCTTCAACAAATACAACAGGGAAAGTCAAGTGGGTTCATCACATTGCAAAAGCTGCGCCTCATGGTACAAGGGGCTTCATCAACTAGACAGGGACAAATCAGACAAGGTCCGTTACATTGCAGGAAGCCGTGACTCATGTTGCGGAGGGCTTCATCAAGTAAGCAAGGAAAGTCAGGTGGGTTCATCGCAATGCAAAAGTCGTTCCTCATGGTGCGGTGGGCTTCGTCAAATAAGCAGGGACAAGACCGAGTAGGTCAATAATAGCAAGTAATGAGCAACGCTCCGAGAGCGGGACAAAGGGCTAGAAGCAAAGGTCACTAAGTCAATTGCGGGGCAGATATGGATGACCGCAATGGTTGAGGAGGCATAATTGGATATGCACTGACTACTGGAGCGGGATTAGCACCCGATGAAACAGGGAAGATGAGCAGCACAAAATCATTGTGAATGACAACAAGAAGCTTGTTAGGACCATACGCAGATCGGGGTGTCTGCGAGATGCGAAATACAGCAGTTGAAGTAGGTCTGAGTGTAGAGCGGCTATAAGCGGTCTGAAAGAAAGAGCCACACCTCGTCAGGCAGAGGGTGGGAGTCTTTGGAATCCTGGTGCCATTTAGTAAAGACAATATTTAGCAGGGTGAGCAGAGACTTACTTGGCGAGTGCAGTTACTGGTGGAGAATGATGGGGCTTCTGTTTTATGTAGAGGACTGTTGATGATGATTGGGTAGTTATAGGGGTAACGTTTCATGAGTATGTTATAATATTAATTGGATGCCATCCAATGCCGGACAGAGCCAGACAGAGCCAGACAGAGATTGATGGCCTTAAAAGTGGCCCTTGCATGGGGGCTGGCGTCGCCTGCCGGCGCCCAGTAATAGGGGCATTTTGTATCGACGGGAGCCAACCCAGGGCATGCAGAGGGAGGTCGGGTGTTCAAGGCAACACAGGCAAGGCTGAGTTAAATCAGGTTGCCATCTTGGAATGGAGCAGGCGCTCCCAATTAACATTAGCACTCATAGGCAGTAGTGCTTACCCATAGCCAGTTTTCTTCATCCACGATGGACTGCAGGTGGTATGGCATCCATCAGGATCTGGTTCTTGTTCTGCTGCACGTCTTACATCTTGCCTCTGTACCAGTTTCTGGAAAAGACCCACCCCAGTTCTCGCAAAATCAAAGGTTCTGTGCACTAAATACCTAGTTCCATCTTCTGAACAAAAGTAAATGTACATTTAAGTAATGCTACCCACGGGGACAGGATGGATTGACCAGTAACAACTTGGGGTCCAAGTTATAGGCCTGAGAGAAGTCGGTGCCAATAATTGCTGATGCAGCTTGCCAAGGTGAGTATTATTACTATTAGCATTCCAGGGATAAGCCCTCAGGTGCTAACAGTGATTAAAAATAAAAAGTGAAGCACTCTTGATGTGTGGGTAAAGACCAACTACAGTACTTTAAAGTAAAAAGCCAATCTTCCATTTCTATTTTTCATTGGCAGTGTACTTCAGGTGGGGGCGAGTTGTGAGCCAATCAGACAACTAGCTAGTTGGTGGGGAAGCAGTGGGCTGCACAGCCCACAGGTGCAGTGGGCAGGACCGGAGAGGTGATCTGAGAGGCAGAGCAGAGTCAGGGATGGCAGGAAGGCAAAGTACCCGAGACGCAGCACAGGACGGAAGTGTGGAACAAGGGCATGGATTAGTGGTTTCAACTGTGCTACCTGATTTGCCACCCATTTTCTAGAGAGTGCTAATTTACTGAGAATGCTTTAAAAGTGGGCATGCAAAGTGCAACACGATCTCTTAATAACCAATACATTTATTGTCAGTACAACAGCTATTCTATCATGCAGAAAACGTCTCTTTGAACAATCCAACAGAATGCACAGAATATGTTTGTGCTCAGTGGCCAACTGTGGTAAAATGAGCTTGGCAGATTGACTTAGAGACTGATTCTTTTCTCTATGGTCTGTAGATATGGTTCCCAGAAATGTTGAGCAATGTTTTCTTGCCATCATTCATACACACCGGCATCAGTACCAATAAGGCCTGTGCAGGTGTTTGCGTCCACCTAGAGAAGAGGCTGTGCGAAACAGCGGACTGTAGAGGTAGACATTGTGAGAGAAAGAGAGGCATGACACTGAATTCTGAGAACCATAGTACACGTAACAATGTGTCCACAAAACAATGTAAAGTTGAACGTGTGAACCGAGCCACAAGCCAAAGTGTGTGAACTGAAGAACTCAACCCACAACATTCACAGAAGAACTGTGTGTGAAAGAAGACAACTGTTTCATACTCGGTAATGGACTAGAAACAACTCTCACATGGCAGTTGACTACTGATGATCAATATAATAGAGTTTTAAAAAAAAGGGTTTGTTTCCATTCCAATGCTTTATGATGAGCCATCACATACGCATGATATTTCCATGACATTACTCAGAACTCACAGTATATTTGAGGATGTGCTATAACGTAAAGAGAATCGATAAGCTTACAGCATTGGCCAGGTATTGGTATCTAATGCATACGTTTTCACGTCATTTGCCAGCTATTGCTAGCTTTGTTATCTTTATGCTCCTTTGCTCAAAAGTTCAGCCACAACATATAGCTTTTTGTTTAACCATCTTCCACTCAGAAAGGTACTCATCAAATGATGAGGCATTTCCTAATTTGCAAATGTGGGATTCTTGCCATTACGGATCTATTTTTTAACCGTGTGGGGAGTGTTAATAGGCCTCAGGTGTAGGCAATCACGGTCAAGTGGTTGACATTGCCTGACAGTATTAGTGCGACATGTCCAATGCAATGTATAGGCATATTTGCTCTTAGCTCTCCTCTACCTCGGCTCAGTGTTCATGTAGGAAATGGGGGGGGGGGGGGTTGGGTGTAGGGGGAAGGCATGGTATCAAGATAAGACAGACACAAGTGATCACAGTTCAAGGGTGTTTATTAAACTGTACAAATGGGTAAGATAAACACCTAATCTAAACCTAAATCTAAGATGGGAGCAAGCTACGACCATCAAATAATAATAATACTGTCCTAGTGGTGTCTTAATCAAAGAAAAAGGGCCTATGCTAAAAAATAAAAACTATTTCCAATCCTTACCGCTCTGCTACAAAAGAGTGTGGGACAGTGTTCACAACAAAATAAATTGTTCTCAAAATGATAAGTCAGGATGGTATAGCCGGAGTCTCCATTCCCCACTTTTTTAGCACTGGACAAGACGGGACTCTTCAGCACAGCACACTGCTGGGCTTCTCCAGCATGAGCTTAACGTTTGTTTCCAAATTATTAGAGCCTTCTGTGGGCAAGTCTCTTTCACACAGTCTCTTGCCTCAGAGGACCCGATGAGCCATAAACAACAAAAACAAAAGCTATTTTAGTAAATCTTCAAGTTGGGTGATTACTCTTCGCCTTTGGATCTCCCTCAACCATGCTTCGATCCCTCTTTGTGTTAGCCTCTCTCCTTCGAGTTCACTACGGCCTTTCATTCAAACATAACATTCAAGAATCTCAATGTATTTTTAAACAGTCATTCACTGTGGACAAGTTCACTCTTGTCAACACAATGTTCACGGGGTAGCACTGTTTACCCCAATTCGCAGGCATCCTTCAGCCGGGTTCACGTTTGCCAATATCACAGTTCACTTTGCTTTATCACAATGCAGGATTTACTTCCTCAGTTTTCTCCTGGAATCCCTCCTCCGTCGGGTTCACATACCCATTCGAACACAATTCTATTAACACAATTCACTTGCCTTCTCCACGTGTCAATGACTTTCGAGTGTACAAGGGGTTTTGCTTAACCCTTGTATGACCAGCTTGACACCTCACGCCAGCCTTTCCCAATGCCTCTTGGTATTTGTAGTTTCAACACAAAAAGGTCCCAGCCAGAGTCCTTCGAATGGGCGCCCACATAGCGCCGGACCACTCTGTATCTGGACCTTTACTGGGTTTTCTCTAAAGTTCATAAACACAAGTTCTTTGTTCACACAGTGTTGCTGCTTGGGCCCCGCACAGTTTGGTTTATTATTACTTTTGTTTGACTCACCGGCTTCTCTGAATTTGCTTCAGTTTCTGATTTCGGGAGTCAAGGACAGCACCAGGGTAGCCTGCGCTGCTCCCCGCTTTCGCTATCAACGCGGGAGGGTCTTGTGTGCCATTGACACCTGTCACCACACTCCAGCTGGACTTCCCAGTCTTATGATTGTCCTTTCAGAGGTTTTGCATGGCTAAGTTGAAAAGGACATGGGCAAGTCCTTCCTCGTCCTCCTTTCAGGTCTCGCCGCCTTTCTTCTCCGTTTGAACTGCCAGTCGGGAATAGCTGCGTCCTTGTGCGTTCTGCCTTGCTCCAAAGTATGTTCTTGTGCTCTGTCTTTTATCCCTGTGGAGAAGGGAAGGGGCAGTCAGGTGTGTGTGATTAGTGGCAATGGCCTGACTCTGCCTGACCATTGTGTTGGGACATGTCAGTTAAACGGGTCTGGTTTTAGTCCGTTGTTTGTCACAGTGTAAGAAAGTGTTTGTGTTGTAAAGGGGGGTAGAGCTTCTAAGTATCCTACGTAGTAGGATGGGGAAAAGGTATAAGGAAGGCATACCATGTCTCACCCTTTGGGTGTCCTGTTATGGTGTAGCTTTTATGAGGCATATATATATATATATATATATATATATATATATATATATATATATATATATATATATATATATATATATGTCAATTAAGATGTAGGTTCAAGATATAGAAATATATGCAAGTTAAATGTTATGTTCAATAACAATGGAAAGCAAGTATTACCATGGAAAGAATACAGCCCTATCTATTCAATGTAGCCTGGAATGGAGGTATGTCATACTGTAAGAGAACATTCCATTTTGGATCAACACACTCAAGAAAAAGTCCTATATGTTACTGAGGATGAGGGACAGAAGTCTTCTGATGATGAGAATGAACTTCCAGTGGAAAATGTTATTGTTAACACCATCGCTGATACCATTAATGCAGTTGATGATGTGGATAATGAAGATGATGAATGTGAGCGCCCTTATGCAAATGTTAAAGTGGATGGTAAAGAAGTATGGATGATGGCAGATTCAGGATCAAAAATAACACTCTTGTCCAAGGAAGTGTTTGAAAGAGTAGTGAAAGGGGATGTACGAGGACTTTTAAACCTGATATTAGGCCTGGTGGCTACAATCAGGACCCCATTGATCTCTTGGGGTATAATAAGAATCACTTTCAATTTAAAGACAGGGAATGTGAAGGGAACATGTATGTAACCAAAAGAGGTCTTACTCTACTGTGGTGGAGGGAACAAAAGAAATTGAAGATCAAGTTAGATCCCAATAGTCCTGAACAAGTGTTGCAAGTGAATGAATCAATCATCAGTAAACACCCCAAAGTATTTAAAGAGGGCATTGGAAAGATTAAAGGTATACAGCATCAAATCTTGTTAAGGAAAGGGAGTATCCCTGTGGTTGCAAAATTGAGGCCAGTACCTTTGGCAATTAGAGAAGGAGTTAAAGAGGAGCTGGCGAAATTGTTGATACTATATGTTATTGAAAGAACAGGAGGGGTAGACTGGACTTCTCCACTAGTGGTAGTTAAGAAGAGCTCAGGTGAGCTCCGCTTGTGTGTGGACGTACGTCAACTCAATAAGTGTGTGTTGGTAGATCGCCATCCTCTACCTAATCTGTCAGAGATGCTTTCGAGAATTGGGCAAGGAAAGGTATTCTCAAAATTAGACATGGCTTCCGCTTACCATCAAGTAGAATTGGAAGAACGATGCAGAAAGCTCACAGCATTTGTCACTCATGAGGGAGTTTTCCAGTTCAAACGCATGCCTTTTGGACTTGTATCTGCTGCTGCAGTTTTTCAAAAGGTCATGGACAGATTGGTTGGAAAAATCAGAGGTGTATATTGTTTTCAGGATGATGTGTTGATTTGTGGGAAGAGTGAAGAGGAACACAATAACACACTCCATAGAGTTTTGGAGATATTTGAAAAGAATGGCATAGTGTTAAGGGAAGGAAAATGTAAATTTGGTGTTTCTAAAGTTGAATATTTAGGCCATGAAATATCGGCAGATGGTTTAAAGCCAAAAGAGAGTTTGGTAAGTGCCATAAAAGATATCAGAAGCCCAGAGGACAAAGCACAATTGAGATCATTCCTAGGGATGACTGAATTTTATCAGAAGTTTGTACACAACTATGCTAGTAAGGTGACTGAATTGAGAAAACTGCTGAAGAAAGGAAGTGAGTTTGTCTGGTTGTCCAAATGTGAGAGTGAATTTGTCAGATTGAAGAAGGAAATAGATTTAGCACAACCATTAGGACAGTTTGATACGTACCGCCAGAGTAAAGTCACTGTTGATGCATCCGAAATGTGGATTGGTGCAGTGTTGTCTCAAGTGGATGATAAGGGAAAGGAAGAGATTATAGCACATGCATCTCGAGGATTAAGAGGAGCTGAATTTATGTATTCTGTCCTTGAAAAAGAGGCTTTAGCCTGTTATTGGGCCATGGAGAAATTCAGAAATTTTATATGGGGAGCATGTTTTATGTTGTGCACTGATCATAAACCACTTAAAGAAATTTTAGAGAATAAAGGCCTAGATAAGGTGTCCAGGAGGGTTGCCGGATGGATTACCCGTATGCAATGTCACAGTTTTGTGGTTAAAGTAATTCCGGGTAAAGAAAACATACTAGCAGATAGTTTGTCAAGGTTAAGGAAACAAGAGAATGAAAATGATTCATATGGTGAGAATGTGGAAATGGAAATGGTTTTCATTAATACTGAGGGCATAGTGTTCAAGGAAGAATGGTTGGAGGAAATGGACAAGGACGAGTGTTTAAAGTTGGTTATTACATATGTGGATTTGGGTGATTGGCCCAAGAAAACAGAATTGAAAGAAGATACCGTCCCATTTTGGGAGGTCAGGAATGAACTAAGTGTGGTAGGTGGTATTTTATTCAGATGGGAGCGTGCTGTGGTTCCCAGAATGTTACGAAACAGAATTACTGATTTAGCTCATGTAGGACACATTGGCATTAGCAGAACAAAAAGTGTTTTACGTAACAAGTATTGGTGGCCTGGATTTGATAGGGACATAGGACACTCAGCCAGTCTTCTTTCTATATGTACTAAGATTGGAAAAGGAGAAGTGGCTAGACAACAACCCCTGGTAGAGGTAGAAGTACCAGGTGGAGTTTGGAGAGATGTGGCAGTGGATATCCTGGGCCCAGTTGATTTAGGGTATGGAAGAGGAAAATGTATCTTTGTTCTAGTTGATCTATTTTCACGCTGGTGTGAGTTTAGTATAGTAAGGGAGACCACCGGAGAGGCCTTAGTAAAGGAGTTACAACAGATATTTGCTAGGGAAGGTGTCCCTGAAAGCATTCTGACTGACAATGGTCCTCAATTTGTTGGTGGATGTTTTGCAAAATATGTCAAAGAGGCTGGAATCAAACACAAGAGGACTGCGTTATATCACCCGGAGACGAATGGGTGTGTAGAAAGAATGAATAGATGTATCATGGAAAGAATTAGGATGGCAACTGAAACAGGATGTGATAGAAAAGTTGCAATCCAGGACAGGATTTTTGGTCTGCGCATGTCACCTCATTCATTTACGGGAATAACCCCTTTCAAGTTAATGAGAGGACGTAAACCAAACACGGTGGTCAGTCCTCCATGGTTGGGAAGAAGAAGAGAAAGTGATTATGTGGTAGATGGTGTGAGCAAAGATTTGAAAAAGAAAAAGAAGGAATGGAGAGCGCGTGAGAATGCAAGGAGAGGGAAGAAAACTGAGAATTGAATGTGGAGACATGGTGAGGATAAAGAAAGGGGTGTTGAAGAAGAAAGGAGAAGCACTATATTCCGATCCTGTAAAGGGAATTGCGGTGCTGCGTGGAGCGATTCGGGTAGTGGGAGGACAAGTGTGGAACTTGAATCGTGTTGCTTTTGTGAAAAGGGGTGGATGATGTTTTTGGAATAAAATAAAGGAGGGAGATGTGTTATGGTGTAGCTTTTATGAGGCATATATATATGTCAATTAAGATGTAGGTTCAAGATATAGAAATATAAGCAAGATAAATGTTATGTTCAATAACAATGGAAAGCAAGTATTGCCATGGAAAGAATACAGCCCTGTCTATTCAATGTAGCCTGGAATGGAGGTATGTCATACTGTAAGAGAACATTCCATTTGGCTATGATGCTGCTGTTTACTTTTGTTGGCATTCCAAGTGAATCTGTTGCTGCTTTCCTGTGTGCCTGGTTGTAGTGTTATGCAGCTGGAGGCCCTTTCATTATAAATATAACTTAAAATAAGCAGTTCCTTTAACTTGCGGTTGTCCGGATGTTCATACTTAACATGTCCCACTTCCACTCTCTGAACATCCCTCATCGAGGTGATCCTCCCCCAATGGTCCACCCCAGGCACTGGATTCAATAGCCATGGCAATGTCCTGGTCACCTGGGTGACAGATCTCTGGGGACTAGAGGGTGAGACACCATCAGGTTTATCACATGGGAGGTGGGCATATCCTATGACATAGGATTGGGTAGTGGTAAAGGAAAAAGTGGGATACCGCTTATCCCCGTCAGATGTCTCACCCCCACTCCCTGAGGACCCCTCACCCAGGTGATCCTCCTGCACCCCCAGGGTCTGGACCCAAAGGTGATGTCTGTGATCCAGCCACCTGAGCAAGAGACCCGCAGGGTTTAGAAAGTGAGACACCCTTTGGTTTCTCACAATGAAAAGACACAGAAAAGCAGTTCATCCCAGTTTCAGGGGCTGAAATGCTAGTGTGAATGCAGCGGTTTAACCCGCGATTGTCGCACTTCTAAAGAAAAATTATGACAGGGTACGAAATTACCCTACATGATTATTGCCTCCACCTGCACCTGTTTCAAATGGCACAGTGGGAACGCCTTTGTTTCAGGGCATTTAAAAGCATGTGAATTCAGAAAGGGGTACAAAAAGAGCATCTGAATGAGCACATTTAAGATGCGTTAATTCCGATGCCCTTTGTGAATTGGGCTGCTTCTTTATTCAGTGTATGTGAGGAGGTGTGCTGTTACATTGACATTTCAAAATGTTTTGTAGCGTTGACGATGTTAAAGTCTGATGAGGAATAGATTGTGATGATACAGAAGGTGTATGATTATACTGAAGGTATCCTCGCAACATTGAAAAATAAATTGAGAATATATTGAAATGTCTTATCTTGCTTGTGTGGGATGATACTAAATTCAACAGAAGGCTAATGCTAGTTTATACTCAAGCTGCCACCGGCATGGTGTGGGATGGTATGAAGTACCCGGAGGGATAGTGTGTGATGATTTTGAAGTCACCACAGTAGTGGTGTGTCATCAAATTGAGGTCCGCACAGCAATGGTATGTCATCAAATTGAAGTCCCCGCCCCACAGGAATAATGTGTGATTACACTGAAGTCCCCAGAGGAATGGTGTGTGAACGTTCTCACAGAGATAGCGAGTGTAACAATGATGTCTCTGCAGTGTAAATCGTTGGGGAGTTTTAAGTCCATCACAGGACAGCGGGCCTCATTACGATTTGGGTGGTAAGTGATAAAATTGTCAGTAACTGAGTTATCCCCAATTTTACTACTATGCCAAATTATGACTTTCAGCTTTCAATGGAGGTTTTATCTCCAGCAAAACCCTGGAGCAAAATCTTCCCACTCAACGCCAAAAAATCAGCAGATTTGGCAGAATTCTGCCACGGTAATTCCACAAAGAAAGCCCCATTACATCCAATGAATGGGGAATTACACCACCACAACTTGTAATCAGGCTGAAATTCTTCCTGATCAAGTGGCGGTAACACTAATTCATTTTCCACTAATTTATCGCAGAATTACTGCCTAACTCGTATTGTGGCTCAGTGTGTAACCACATCTACTACTTCACAGTGAAGCTCTGTGATAGAATTGAAATTCCCCAAGCGAACAGCATATGGCAGTGTTCAACTGGTCGACCCCTCCTATGCTTACATCCTATATTTTACTCTCATAATAGGAGTGACTCTGGAGAAAAGGTGTGACTATTCTCTTGCAGGTATTTGACTATGCTGTCCTGGTTGACTTATAGCTTAATATTTTGAAACAATAAAAGTAAGGTATCCAATTATGAAACTGTCATAATGTAACATTTTTAAAAGCTTTTGAGCAATCTGAATTCTTGTGTCTGAACCATTAAAGAGGTTGAAAGAAAGCCGAGGCCGATTGATGAGCATGTTTAAGTGGGAGGCAGTAAATGGAAGGGGGCACATTAACATAGACATGGCACAGACCTATGGAATAGCAGTAGTTACTGGGGAGAGACATGATAAGTGTACAGAGCATGAAGGCTTGGATAATAACGTCTGGTTCTTCATGTTGTTGCAACAGTAATGAGCTGAGACAACTAGTTATCCTTACTTTCTTGCCAGTATAATAGTGTTGTGCAAAGGAAGGTCGTTGAAGACGCCCTTAAGAGTGCTAAGGACGAATACGACGCTCAAATCCCTTGGCCAATTGACAAACAAGCCCTATGTTCAACGGGGTTCCTCAAACTCTAGAAGGTTTTGGGTTCAGGGTGCTCAACATTCCATGGGCTACACTCAAGGTGAACAGTCCTTGTCTTGGGGCCAATCGCAAGGTCAAGGTTCTGCTCCCAATTTTAAATGAGGAAATAGAAGGGAAGAACCTTACCTGGGAGAGGCTCCACCTCTCCCAAATAATGATGCCCCGGTTCAGGTCCCCTCCCATGCCACTCCAGTAGGAGGCAGAATTTCACACTTCTCCCACGCATGGGAGGGGATAACGTCAGATAAGTGGGTGTTGTCCACCGTGACAGGTGGGAATTGAGCTGTTACAAAAACCACCCTACCACCCGCCGAGACAAAGGAAAATGACAACAGAAGAAAAACAAATACTGTTGGAAGAAGTAAAGGCACTGCTGGAAAAGGACGCATATAGATCGTTCCAGCAAATCAGGTAAACAAGGGTATTTATTCAACGTACTGTGCCAAAGAATGACCTTTCCATGCGCCCAGTACTAGATCTGCGGCCTGTGAACAAATATGTCAAACCCCAAAGGTTTCGCATGACCCCGCTTGAGGGGGAGATTCCACACCTAAAACGAATGGGGATTACATGGCAACATTGCATATGAAAGATGCATATTTTCATATTTCAATGCTCCCTGCGCACAGAAAATATCTGTGCTTCAAGATAGTGGGAGTTCACTACCAGTTCAAGGTACTCCCCTTCGGCATTGCCTCAGCACCAAGAGTATTCACCAAGGTACTGGTGGTGGTGGAAGCACACCTGCGCAGAAAGTCCATCCCAGTATACCCTTTTGTGGATGACTAATTAACAGGGAATCTCCTCAAATTTGCCAACAAAATACTCAAAAGACAATAGACCTTCTTTTCAATCTGGGCTTTTCCATCAACAAAAAGATATCAAGCTAAGTCCCTAGACAAATAAAACAATTTCTATGGGCTATTCTAAAGACAAAAGAGGAACTGAATTTCCCCTAAAACGAGAGAGTACAAAACATGCTGCTGCGAGTACCTCACTACAAAGTCGGTCGCCAAATAACTGTACGCAAAGCAATGTACTTGCTCGGGATGAGGGCCTCATGCATTCACTTGCGCATGTGTCCAATGCAGGAATGGTTAGCAAAACAATGGACTCAGGCAAGCAGTCAGGGGATGATCTAGTGGTTGTTTCGCTAACCTTGGTACAGGCTCTTTGCTGGTGGTCCAGGGACAACCTACTCGAAGGAAAACCCTTTCGCGTTCCACCACCACAAGCGATCCTCACTACAAATGGATCACTCGCCGGATGGGGGGGGCTCACTTCTTCCACCACACATCCCATGGCCAATGGACATGCACTACAGCACAGAAACATATCTACTTCCTGTAACTATTGTCAGTCCTCAAGGCTCTTCAAGCCTTTCAGCAACATCTGGCAGGTCAAACAGTGCAGGTCCTCACAGACAGCACAACTGCCATGTTCTACCTAAACAAGCAAAGAGACAAAGTCTGTCCAAGCTAGCCTCAAGAATACAGAAGTGGGCACTCAAGCAGAATATTTTCCTAACATCTGAGCATGTTCCAGGGGAACTCAATTCTCTGGCCGACATTCTAAGCAGATACCCTCTACCAGAAGAACACGAGTGCCAACTCGACAGAGATATCCTTTCAAGACAGAATATTCTCACAATGGGGTCACCCCCCATTAGACTTGTTTGCCACAAGCCTAAACGCACAATGCCCAGACTTCGCGTCCAGGTTTCCCCAACCAGGGTCCAAGGGGAACGCCCTGTGGATAAACTGGTCAGGGAAATGTGCTTGGGCAACACCCCCCCCATCCCCTGACACCGCTCCTGAGCAAAATAGTGCACAAGATGCACCAGGAACAGGTAACTCTAATTGTGGTTGCTCCCATGTTTGCCAGACAACCTTAGATTCCACATCTGCTCAAACTGGCGATGTGCGACCCAATCAAGCTCCCGTGCCCATACAACAAGCTAACACATACAAGGGAGCATCCCTCCACCCGCACCATAAATCTATGAACTTGGCAGCTTGGCTCCTGAAGTCATAGAACTTGGCCACTTGAATCTTCCAGAAAGGTGTATGGATATCCTAAAGGAGGCACAAAAACTCAACACCAGACACTGCTATTTCAATAAGTGGAAGAGATTTGTGAAATTGTGCATGTCACAAACACTAAACCCAACATTGTTCCCCAGCTAACATTCTACATTATGGCCTAGTATTTAATTCCATCAAAGTGCATCTGGCAGCTCTGTCAGCTTACACCACTTCACAGAACAAGGTGTCCTGGTGGAAAGTTCCAGTCATTAAGGCATTCATTGAAGGGATAAAGAGGCTGTAACCTCAATTTCCAACCCTCCTCAGGGTTGGGATCTCAGTGCTATGCTCTCCAAGCTCATGGGTCCACCCTTTGAGCCTATGCGCAATGCCAGCCTAAAACATCTGACTTACAAGATTGCATTCCTGGTAGACATCATCTCTATAAAATGAGTCAGCGAGCTACAGGATTTTTCCGCACAAGACCATTTCTTCATAATACACAAGGACAAGGTTGTCCTCAGAACACATCCATCTAACTGAGCAGAAAGAAGCCTCCGTACACTTGATGTACGGAGGGTGGTCTTGTACTATGTGAACAAAACTAAACCTCTAAGGAAAACAGACCAACTCTTTGTTTCCATAGCACCTGGAAGGGAAGGTGATCACATGTCAAAGAACGCCATCTCCAGATGGATTGTCAAGTGCATACAGCTCTGCTATTCCCTATCCAGGAAAGTCTTACCTTTCACACCAAGGGCTCAATCTACCAGAGGTATAGTAGCTACCCTAGCTTTCATTGCAAACATCCCTCTAGACGCCATTTGCAAAGCTGCTACATTGAGTTCCATCCATACGTTCCCACAGCATTATTGCATTAACACACACTCTAAAGCAGATTTACAGGTGGGATAAGGTGTCCGAAAACATCTCTTTGCTTCTGTACCTTCTCACTTCCCACCTCTTTCTCCAGATACTGCTCGGTAATCTATGCAGAACATGTGATCTAAGCAGATCCACAAGCTCCAGAAGGGATACATTAATCACTGTAATTGTATTTCTGTGCTTTTATCTGCTTAGATGAACGTGCCCACCCTTCCTCCCCTTCTGGAGTAGAAGACACACAGATGTTTTCTGGGCTATCACTGTTTCTGCTTCATTACATCTGTACTCACGCTACACTTCATGCAACCTCATGTCAGAAATAAACAATCTGAGGGACATCGACGCGTGAAGGACCATGTGTACAGTACAGGTCACACTAGGGATAGTATTATTAACACAGCCTGTCAACGTCCATTTTTGAGTTTTCAAAACAAATCTTGTGATACTCTGCAACTTCCACTAGATGTTGGACTATGCAGAGCATGTGAATCTAAGCAGATACAAGCACCAGAAATACGATTACGGTGAGTAATGTATCCCATATTCCCATATATATAAAATGGAAGTTGGATATGTATGTGTGTCTGTTCGAAATGTTCAGCATACTTCCCAACATGCTACCAACCTGAAATTTGGCATGTGGGTAGGGTTCCATGGTGTAGACAATGTAACACATATAAAATAGACCTTTTTCAGATTTTTTTAAGCAATGTGCAATGCTTTCCCCCATCATATAGCTCTCTGAACCATAGTTCCGCTGTAGTTCTACGTTCATTGTTGCTAAAGTTCAGCAGTTCATGAAAACTTCAGCAGTTCATTGTTCCAAACTTTCCACACTATCAGCATTCTAGCTGACATTAGCGGCACTCACTTTTGAAGTCATGCGGTTGACACAAAACAGTGCTTTTGTAGTAATGCGGGTGACAGGAAATGGTGCATGACTCTTCTATAGTGTCCCCAATGACATTGTCAGTCACATCATGGCAAATCTATCATGATAATTACAGGAACTTCATTTCGCATGGAAGCTGATGAATGTATGCCATCTCAACAGTACAAAGCGTACATGTTTCAGTCGTACACGTACAGGTACAGCACTTCAATCTTACACACTTCAGCCCTAAACGGGGACAGCACTTATGTTGAGGTCGCTGCTGCCTCGGCTGTAGATCAGGACACCAATAATGTTGCTGTGCAATCTCAATGCTCCAACTCAAAGTAGCTGGAATCGATTTATGTGACTCATGCTGTTTTAATGGTCAGCTTTATGTGGCTTGGTCCAGAGTTGGAAACAAAGACAAATTGTTCACACTAGCTCCTACAGGAAACACTAGCAATTTTGTCTTCAAAGAAGCATTGGTTTAGTTTATTAAATAAACTTCAAACTAGGACTTAAGTAGGATTTACTGTGCGAAGCACGGGTACACCTGCTAGTAGTATATAATACAACACACCTGGGCGCATATGTCTACGCAAGACCCATGTATCCATTTCACAACCTCACTTCACAACCTCACAGTAAACCGATGTATCCAAATCTGTACTAATCACACTTAAGAATCTGCAGCTCACCTTTTACTCTGCTGCCACCAACCCCCACCTTCTTCTATTGCAGAGCATAATGCCAAGAAGCCACGAAAATAGCATAAGCCAGGTTATACAATTTTCAATTATATATATATTTATGCTGGTGCATATCATCACTGACTTTAACATCACAATTGTCACACATCTCTGTGTGGAAGGTAGCATCATCATTATGACACTATCTCTGAGACTTTAACACATCCCCTATCAAACACAATCTGTGTAGGACGTTCAGCCTTATTTTTATGGCAGAGTATCTCTGTGGGGACCTTTACATCATTATAATCACAAACTATCTCTATGGGGACATACTCATCCATCATGTACCATCTCTGTGGGGACATTAACATCATTATATTCAAACACCATCTCTGTGGGGTCTTCAGCTTCATTTTTATCACACAGCATCTCTGTGGGGACTTTTACATCATTATAACCACACACCATCTCTATGGGGACATAATCATTGTTATCACACACCAGCTCTGTGGGGACTTTAACATTGTTATCTTCAAACACCATCTCTGT
The DNA here is from genome assembly GCF_040938575.1 of Ambystoma mexicanum. Classification (NCBI taxonomy): domain Eukaryota; kingdom Metazoa; phylum Chordata; class Amphibia; order Caudata; family Ambystomatidae; genus Ambystoma; species Ambystoma mexicanum. The sequence continues at coordinate 318,669,510 of NC_090924.1, read as the reverse complement.
GGGGTATTCAGCCTCATTTTAATCATACACCATCTCTGTCTGGACTTTAACATCATTATAATAACACACCATATCCATGGGGACTTTAACATCAAAATAATCACACACGTCTGTGGGGACTTTAAGATCAGTATATTCAAACACCATCTCTGTGGGGACTTCAACCTATTTTTTATCGCACACTATCTTTGTGGGGACTTAATCATTACCATTATTACACACCATCTCTGTGGGGTCTTCACCCTCCTTTATGACACACACTATCTCTCTGGGGACTTAATCATCACCGTTATCACACATCTCTGTAACAAACTTAAAATCATTATACCCACATGCCATCTCCATGGGGACATAATCATCACTATTATCATATGCCATCTCTATAAAGGACATTAATGTTTTTATCATTGTACACCATCTTTGTGGAGACTTAAAAATCTGAATATACATACACCATCTGTGTGGAGCCATTCTAATCATCAAAATCAAACACCATCTCTGTGAGGATTTTAACATCATTATATTCAAACACCATCTCTGTGGGGGTCTTCAGCCTCATTTTTATCACACAGCATCTCTGTGGGGACTTTTCCATCATTATAATCACACACCATCTCTATGGGGACATAATCATCATCGTTATCACACACCATCTCTGTGGGGACTTTAACATCATTATCTTCAAACACCATCTCTGTGGGGTCTTCATCCTCATTGTAATCATACACCATCTCTGTGGGGACTTTAACATCGTTATAATAACACACCAGAGTGCTCTATATATTTATGTCCCGTTTGTATAGTGTTATTCTTGTATCGTATGTATCTATGCTTCTGCTATATCGTGTACATTATGCATCTGTATATTCTGACCTGTATTTTATATGCCACTAGGTAACCTAAGCTGAAAGTCTTCTTGCTTCTTCTGTGCCCTGATACCTTCGGGTCTGGCACACATTATAAATAAATTTAAAAAAAACACACCATCTCTATGGGGACTTAATCATTACCATTATCACGCACCATCTCCATGGGGACTTTAACTCTAACATCACAATAATCACACATCATCTCTGTGGGGACTTCAACCTATTTTCAATCGCACACCATCTTTGTGGGGATTTAATCATTACCATTATCACACACCATCTCTGTGGGGTCTTCACCCTCCTTTATGGCACACACTATCTCTCTGGGGACTTAATCATCACCATTATCACACATCTCTGTAACAAACTTAAAATCATTATAGCAACATGCCATTTCCATGGGGACATAATCATCACTGTTATCATATACCATCTCTGTAAAGGATGTTAATGTTATTATCATCGTACACCGTCTTTGTGGGGACTTAAAAATCTGAATATGCATACACCATCTTTGTGGGGCCATTGAAATCATTATATTCAAACACCATCTCTTTGAGGACTTCAACATCATCATCACACACAACCAATAAAATGAAATGTCTTTAATAGAGAAGCTTCGACATTTTGGGGGTTTTATTGCACATGGTTCTATTAGAGGAAACTGGTGTTGGGGTCTTAGTGGGTTAGATGGGGAGTCGTCTGAAAAGCCTGCAGTGTTGACAAGTGGAGGCCGTACCTACCTCAGTGCCCAATGCTGGTATGGTTCAGTATGGTTTGTGAAAGTGGCACTTGGATTTCTCATTTATATGGAGATGAGGGCCCAGGGTCTATTAAATGAGTGTGCTAGTATGCCGAATTAGCCACTGGATTAGGGGATGAGTAAAATGGATAGAGGTTAGAACTTTGGCATGCCTCTATCTGGTTCATGTGGTATTAATATGCATAAGGCTGTCATGTGTGAGATGGATATATTTGTGTAGTGTAAAGCAGTAGGCAAAGGATAGGTAAGTCATTTAGGTGGGCAATAGGAGATGAGAAATGAGGACAAACGGGGAGTTTAACACTGCACAGAAATGATTGAGTTCCCATCTTTTGTTGACCTCTGCATGGCCTCTGTGTGTCTTTAATAACATTCTTTCTTATCACACACCATCTTTGTGGGGACATTAACATCATTGTAATCACACACCATCTCTGTGGGGACTTTGGTGTTATCATAATCACACACCATCTCTGTGGGGACCATACCATTGTCATAATTGAACACCATCTCTGTGGGGACCTTATCATGATTATCACTTAGAATTGCTTTGGAGAATTTAAATTGACCATAATCAAACATGATCTCTATTGGAAAGGTAACTTCACTAATATTAAACATGATCCAAAAGTAGATAACAACACCTCATCATTCCTAAAGAGGAGATGTGTAAATAGGGAAGATGGTGCCTGTGGAAGAATGAAACTTGAATTTGAAATCCTGCTTCCTTTTTTATCACAAAGTGTAATCCTGGGTCAATCATGGTATCTCCTGTGCCACAGTTCTCTTTCCTGGAAGTTTTTTTAGTGTTTATAATAGTGTTTACTGCCAGAACAAACTGCCTTTAAGTTTCACATGCAAATTAAACATCTTGCACATTCAAAAACATCCTAATCCATCTGTTGTGGTGCCTAGATATCAGGAATGTACTTGTATATAAAATATATTGTATACTAAGTACTATAAAGTAAGCATTTTTTCATTTGCTCATTATACATTCCATCCCAAATAAGAATAATGTGGTAAGTCCCCATAAGGATGGTAACACACGTTCAAGTCCCCGCAAAGATGGTACCAAACACGCGACTAAAAATAAGTATTTTTGCAAATTTGAAGTTGGATCCTGTATTATGAATTTTTTCTGAATATATTTCTGCTATTAACACATTTCCAGAACATTGGGAAAGGTTAGTCCCCACAAGGTAGGTAAAGTGTGTGTGTGTGTGTGTGTGTGTGTGTGTGTGTGTGTGTGTGTGTGTGTGTGTGTGTGTGTGTGTGTGTGTAAGTGTGTGTAAGTGTGTGTAAGTGTGTGTAAGTGTGTGTAAGTGTGTGTAAGTGTGTGTGTGTGTGTGTAAGTAAGTAAAATGTACATGTCCATCCAGTATTACGTGATAGCTCATGTGAACATTGATAATGCTATTTGTCCTGGACACAAAGATACATGATTATGGTCAGGAACAACTATTCGCAATATTCACATATCCTAAGTGTTAAATCAGGTCAATGCAGGAATTGCCCCATAATATATTTTAAAAAAGGTAATACAGTGGTAGCTAATCTATTGGTCCAGATTTCACAAAAAGACCTTAATCTCATGTTCTGAGTTCAGGCCAGTGAAAGCACTGTGTAGTCTGCAAATGCATCTTGCTTCCATTTGTCTGAGCAGTAGTTTCTGGTTTCCTCGCTTACTGCATTTTATGTGATGCTTAGGCTGTCAAATGATATACATATTATACCTCTGAACTTTGCGCTCTGAAACACTTGTGTATGAGCGCGATACAATTAAAATATCATATCTTCATGGTGTGATGTGATTAAGCAATGAAGAGTTGGGCTGTTAGATTATAGGGTAACTGTAAAGTTCTGAGGAATTGTAACCAGACTATGTATAATTTTATGTGACGCTTACCTCTACGTTGATTTGTATGTCGAAGGTTCTTGATTAACTGGTGTACATTGTAACCAATGTATAACCATAAACAAGGTTTAGAGTCTTTCTCACTTGAATTGGTCAGCGCAGGGTGATGGTTATTTCTAGAAATAGCTGGAAAAAGTAGTGGGCAGGTTGCCCCCTTGTGGGTCAGGCTGCAAAACCACCCAGCTCCCCCTCCCAAAAAGATATTATGCTCTCTAACTGAGTGTCTGAGACAAATAACCACTCTGACTCCAGAGACAAGTCCAAAGGTGTTTATTGTAGAATATACACTAACAAAGCAGCTGTCCATTCTTAAAAAGGGTCTCTAGAGCCTATCAAGTTCTTATGGAAGTTTGGTGCTAGTGCGTCCCTCTCTAACTTGACTTTCCCCAGCCTTTTCTTCCTTCCTTGCCCAGGCGTCCGTACCAGTGATGTTGGTTTTATCGCCTGGTGGCCCCTACTGTCTGCTTTTCTCACTTGTGGTGTAGTGTTTGCCCAAGTCAGTGGCTAACTTTCTCCCTAGCAGCTTTCAAACTTTTGTAAGGGTGTTCCTAATTATGCTCACACCAGAATGGATACACCCCTCTAGGCAAATAAGGCAAAAAGACATTCTTGTAAGTATAACAAATTTAATCTTACAAAATGAAGATGGTAGCAAAGGACTCTGCTGCCTGAACGCTCTTCTCCTTTCCCTCTCCTTGTTCCTTCCTGCCAAAGTGGTTTCAGGCAGAGGTTTATATAGGTCTGGCTTGCTGTGGTGGTGTCACTGGATCAGGATCATGGCTTCATCCCAGTGTCTCCTTTTTCCATGATAGGGATGCTCCAAAAGCCTTCTTTCTTCGTTGTCAGCAATTTTGACACGTTTTCTACATTTTGCCAGCTATGCAAAAACACACTGTAGCTAATGCTTTCCTCCATTTTGCTAACTATGCAAAAACACACTGCAGCTCTGCAGACCTTTACAAACCTTGAGGCCTAGCCCAAGGAAAAACTAAAGATTTTTATGTATAAACTATTTTCATTCATTCTATCCATATTTCAAATACTCCTGCTAATGTTATCTGGGTCCTGTAGTTTCCTCCACCCTTAATACTTATCATTTTTATTTCTAAATGCACTTTGCTGTACGAAACATGCTAGTGCTATTTTTAACCCTCATGGACCCTTGATGGACAGTCGACACCTGGTGAGTCTGTTTGTGCTGGCCATGGTGACGAACACTGCACAGTTAAGTGCCTGTGGTCAATTTTAGATCCCACATGCCGCATTCCGGGAAGGAGGGGGGAGTTTGACTCATGTACAGCACTAAGATTTTACAATGCCTAGGATCCGACATTACAAATCTATCCAGCTAATAGTAAATTGCACCTTATATTTAGACAATGGGCCTCATTACAAGTTTGTCGGTCCGGTAACAACTGTACCGGTAAACTTGCCGGTACTGTTATTACCGGACCGGCAAACTACGAGTTCTGCTCGCGGGTGCCTTTTTGCACGCCAGGTCTGACCTGCCAGGTGGACCGGCACCTGCGAGCAGACCATGTTGGATGCACCGGCACCATTCCTGAATGGTGCCTGTGCATTCGGCCTCCCCATTCCCATTGAGCCCTATGGGAATGAGGAGTAATTATTACCGGCACCCGGCAATGGTGGAAATACAGGGTCCGCCAGGGCTGTAATGCCCCTGTATTTCCCCATTGCCAGGCGCCGGAATAATTTGCAAGTTCGGCGGCAGCCTTCCGGTTTTACCGGCAAGGTTACCGCCAAACTTGTAATGAGGCCCAATAACTACCTTCTTCAGTGCTTGCCTATGTCTGTGTATGTGATTGTTTGCATGAGAGAGCCACCCCAGTGCCTGCACCACAAGTCCATTATAGTGCCTTAAAGAGGTCTTGCCTAACTCTAAAGCGCTTGGGGGTTCCCTATTGCTTTCCCTATCCTATCCTAGCCCGCTTAGTATTTTAGGAGGTTTTAAGGAGTTAGGCATGGTTCCCCTTTCACCCGGTGTCAATCGCTCACCATACACGCACAATCTTACTTGACCTTTTCCTACTCTGAGTCCTAAGGTGTTCTCCCACCATGTTTCTGTCCCTCTGGCCTTACAATCTACCTTAATACCAACACCCTTTGATATTACTTCTCTGCTCAACTGCTTCTCTCACTGCACCCAATTAGCACTCTGCTACTCTCTATGGTTATTTACTCCTCCCTCCTACTACTTCTCTGCCCACACCTATACTCCTACTATACTACTGCTTCTCCCTATTACCACTTCTCTATTACCACTCCTCCTCCTCACTAGCACTACTCTGCCTCCAGTTTTACTACCAATATCACTTTACTACTACTGCTTTACTACCTCTTTCCTCTCGAGTTTACTCTTTATGACTATCCTACTACCACTGCTACCATTTCTGTACTAATGCTGCCTCCCATCTCTAGTCTAAGAACACTATTTTGCTGTATAGGCACCTAACTCATGCTCAATAAATCAAATACATACATAGTCTCAATATCAACTTCTACTATCACTACTACTACTACTACTACTGCCTACTACTACCTCCTCCTGCTCTACTCCTACTACACTCACTCCCACGCACAAAAACTCCACAGACTCCTCTCGCCAATAACCTCCACACTCCATCTGCGCTTTCCTCCTCTGGTCTCTCGGACATACTCCTCCACCTCCTGTCCTCACTCAACTAGCCCACACCAGACAGCTCTCACACTATCCCTTAAATACCCCATCTCCACCCAGGATTGGTCAACTTACCCTCACCAATGAACTTACCTTCCTGGAGGAGTGTGGTAGGGGAAGGGCTTGAGAAGGCTCATAAGGGCTTGTAAGCCCCGCCCTCTTTCTCACGCACGTTGCCACATTTACTGTGCCAACGTAACTGTGGCTCCCATGGGACTGCTGTCCCTTTTTATTGAGGCCCTCTAATAGTCCTATTGTAATCCTATATATCCCAGGTGGCTTAGTGGTACTGTTACTAAGGCCCCCATAGATACCTGTCATTAATAGAAATCCCTGGTGATGTAGTGGCTCTGCACAAGCTCCATTCCTGAATGCTGTGTCAACTCAGAGTCTCAGCGCCGTCCCTCTCTATTGTTCCGGTGTGTGCCGCTCGCTGCTGAAACTACTGCGGGCAAATCGTTCGCATGAGAAAGATGCGAACTACCAAAAGTTTGCACCTTTCTCATGCAAACACACATACATTCTCACACACACAACGCACCCATAACACCCCCCACCCACACCCTCAGCACACCCTCACCCCCAACATAAACAAACCCCACCTACCTTCATTGTGGGTTCCTGCAGTGCCAGTTCCCTTTCACTTCTGTGATCGGGAACCGGCGCTGCAGGGTTTTCTTTTATTTATTTTTTATTTTTTTTTAAACGGAAGGCTCCGGGGGTGTCCCCCGCAACCTCTGCTCACTATATGAAGTATAGTGAGCGAAGCGATGCAGAGGACACCCCGCAGCCCCGTCTTTTTTTTCATTCATAATGCTACCACCAAAGGATCGAACTTTTGGTGTTCGAACCTTTGGTGGTAGCATTTTTAGAACATTTGGTCTTTGCGACCATTTCTTTACGGTAAATTTGTCCTACACCGTTTTCTCTGCTCCCCACTGAGTCACCAGAACTACACATCTCTCTTCGTCTTGCTGGTGGTTCCATTGTCACGCTGGAGCATTTGTCTTATCCACACCCTTCCACCGTGTCTTCTGCTCCATGACGCCTTGTTGTGACGCTGTCATTACCAGAGGTAAGGAGGGACTGGGAGGTGGCCTGTCTGCACGTCAGCACCGTGGAGGGGTGGAGGAGGTTAGGCTCCCTCCCCTGACAGAGCCTAGAAACAGGCCCTGTCACAACCCCCAGAAAACAGCACAGGTAGTGCCCCTGAGCATGGAGGATGCAAATAGCTGAGGCAAAAGGGCACTCCTCCTTAAATAAGGAAAGCCAACCACCCATTTCTAAAAGCGGACCACAGTACACACACAACATTTTTGAATAGCTCCTGTACAGGGTTTGTGAGAGAACCATGGGGACTGCATGCCCTGGTCTTGGAAGGTCGCAGAATTCTATGAGATGAAAGTTTCAGATGAAAATACACAAATATGATTGAACTGTAAAAACCTGTCAATAGAATGGCTTTTGAATCCTGACTAGCTCCCTGACCGAATACAACTAAAGCATTAAAGGTGCATGATCAAAGAAGTTTTCTCATGTTTCATTGTATTCCTTATTTGTTTTAATTTAACACAATGTTTCAGAAAGCACATTTAGGTACCAAGACATAATTCTGCTGGTAATAGTGTGTCTAAACCTATTGTAGTGCTTCTTTGTAGGTCCGATATTGACCTCGGGGGAATCAAAAGGACACTGCAGATCTTCTGATTAATACCAACACTGGTAAGATCGGTTTTCAAAACAGATTAACTTTAACCAGGGTTTGTATTAATCGGATATTGTCATTCAACCTACAAGAACAGATAGTAAAGAGTCGATTCTCAACCTCCAAAAAGAAGCAAGCCAGTCTGTAATGGTGGATGAGCTTGAAACTATTACTGAGCCAGCTTTGTCTTTTATGGTAAATTATTATTTCTCAACTGCATTAGTTTCAATTACCTACATTATGCTGTAGCCTCAGCTATCATTAAGCAGCTGGATAATGAAAGTTCTTACTTGAACAATAGCTCTTCTGTGAGGTTAACCTCCCCAGTTTCATAAGCTTTTGACTATCCCCCTCCATGATGGCAGATGCCAACAGTTTTTTTTTTTCTGATTGTTATTCTTATTTTATGTAAAAGTAACCCATATTAAAACAAATGGAAAATTGCAAACAAGTGTCACTGTAAATGTTTAGACGGCTGATGTAAGGATTCCCAGAATGCTCAGCGCGAGAGAACTAACTTCAGTTCTATTTTCCACTCTAAGAAAATGGCTTTTGAACACTTTGTGACTTCGCGTTTCAGAGAACACTTCTTTTTCAACAATTCTTTTCAGAGTAATTTTGTTTTAGAATGTTTGTTGTTTTCTGTACTTTCATTCTCATAGGTAAGTGTGTTAGCTGCCCCCCCCCCCATAGGTCTATAGCCTTGGTTTTAAACTGTTAGTCCAATGTGATGCCAACGTTTCCGCTATGGATGGGTGTTATAAATGCCTTTTCTGTCCAACTACAATAGGTCAATCCCTTCAATGTTTTGTTTACAGGGGGCTTGTACCACAGCAGTGATTCTATTGTATTCTAACACAACAAGAGCAACAAGCTACCCCCTCCTCCTGTTTCCTCAATACACATCATTTAAACACTTAGCAGCCAACAATTCATTAACTGCATACAAATCTCCAACATTGATGTGAAAATATTAAAACTACAGCTTATTCATTTGACCAAGAAAAACATATATATATATATATATATACACACTCTTTACAACAACTCATCTAATAAAATAACTCAAAGGACATACATATCAAACGTATTAAAGTGCAATCGTGTAATAGAGGGTTAGTTTTAAAGTGCCATTTGTGCAAATAGTCAATTTTTTTACATGTCAGCGATTTTCATACCTGCTACACTATGGTAACATGGATCGTGGTGATCTTTTCAACAGCGGTAGATTTTTCTTTTAACATTTTCAAATGGGGACTAAACAAAGCCCCAATGGGTTTTGTGAGGAACCTGAGGGTGTCCTCAATTCTTTTCACCCAGAATCCTCCTCTCGGGTGGCTAGGTAAATGCCATCGTTTTTGGATCCCGAACCTGCGGGTGCATATGCGAGGGAGGATCACCTGGGTGGAGGAAACTTTGGCAGTGGGGAGAGGATGTCCTTGGGTGAGACATGGTATCCCCTGTTCCCTTTCCAAAATGAACCTTCTATCCCTCTAGCCTTTGTAGGCTACTGTCAGCCCTTTCCCATTTCTTATTTCTGAAATGTCCCCCAAGATTATCACCTCGACACTGGGACGAGGAAGAGACCAATTAAGAGGACACATCCTCATTTAGGTGAGAGAAATCCATATTCACTGTGTTGTTAATGCAGACACAAATCAACCAAGTACTGAGACGGGTAGGAGACAGTACAGAGTAATGCATGCTTCCTTTTCAAACCTCCCTAAATACCACTTTGTTACTGGGACAAAGAAGAGGGCTATAGAAGTGTACTATTGGAATACCCAGGCATGTCCAGCTAATAGGTTTTGTGAAGGTCAGGCAATTTAACTAAAGGACCCACACCTGTGGGCCTTTGCCAATCCCCATAGGTATAAGAAGCCTGGCTGCACAGCAAAAGGGAGAGCACGGAAAGGAATCCAGAAGAGGGTTGCCGGCACGAGCGGAAGAGAAGCTGGCTGGAGAGCGAGTGGGGCGTGAAGCCGAAAGGAGTGTTGGGCAGGAAAGAGGGACACTGTGGTAGAGACTTGACATGAGAGGGTCTGGAAGGCCTGCCAACCCTCCCCGTTGGGTGCACGCAGCAGGAGCTGTCGGCGCTGAGAACCTCCAGCGGCTGCAGAACTACAAGAGAGCGAGCAGTGCTCTCTCCGGTCTCCGCAGAGGAAGAGCAGGGACACAAGAAGGCAGACCACAGTGCAAGGAGCAGACGAGAAGCCGAGGGGAGCTGCCATATGGAGCCGGTGACTGATACAAGGGAAACACTCATATCGAGGCGCTCCGGGAGATCTAAATACGAATATTAGCTACTGTATGAATGAAAAATTGTTATAAGCACTTTTGGAATATAGAAACAAACGCTTTTGGTAAAGCAAACAAACTGAAGGTGATAAAAAGCAATTTTGAATGCCGCATAAAGCAGAAGCAAGTTATTTTGAATACCGAACAAATTGAAAGACATTGTGAACAATTTTGAATGCTGCATAACACAGAATCAAGTTATGAGTACTTATGAATAGAATGGAATTAAGGTGGTGCATGGGAGAGATACCACGGAGTGAATTGTTTCAAAGACAACTGTTGACAAAGCCAAGCAAACCAGGCCATGTTAAAGTGTTGGAAGAATAACATTGATGAAAGGAACACGTTTAACTGTTCAAGGAAAGTAATGGACAATTGTTGATGGAAGCAGATAAGAAGGGGTATTGTTTGCGTGACCTGTAATGGGTGGACCGTGTGGTCCAACAATTGCGCCTAGACCTAGGGTCCTTTATCAACGGCTACTTATTTGATTTTGAAGTAAAAATAAATAGACTTGAACCGGTGAAGCGTACTCATGACAAGAGAGTTGGGAAGTGTACCAAGGAACTGCATTGTTTTGAAAAGCTGGAAGATTTGAACTCTTGGGACAGGAACCCCAGTCTTTTGTGAACTGTCTTGAACTTGGGGAGGTGGGAGCTGATCATAAGCCAAGTGCCAGAAGAAGCGCTACACTTTCTTTTGAACACTATTCATTTTGAAGCTGATATCCCTACACATTGTATACAGTTAGTTGTGAGGGCAAGTATAGGTTTTGGACACACAGTTACTTGATTTGGACATCCTGAGGCAGGCTATCCTTAGTTTTCCTTAGGTAGGGAAATCCCACCTTAGCATAGGACAGGTTAGGCCTTGTTCCACCCTTACTTTGAAGGTTAATAGAACTTTTGAGTATACATTTGAATCTGTTGTCTGTCTATTGCCTCATGATGCCTTCGCAGTTTGTTGTTTGATCACTGAACAGACATTATATTTAATCACCAAGCTCTCACTTTCTTCAAGAACTGGAAAAAGTTCCCCACACTTTCCCTCCCATTCATTCTCTATATTTTTATCTAACAAATGGATGCATTTTTCATAAATGTCGACAGGCAGCGTTTCAGCCTTTTTCCTTGAGATCCACCCATCTCATTGTAATCTCTCATTCTTTCACCTCTAGGTCTTCATCAGGACAGAAAATATTGCTTGTAATATGAGAGTGTGAGGAATGTATGGAATAAATAGTAGACAGACACAATGGGTACAGGTTTAAAAAAAACCTTTATTTATACTTTTGATTGGGACGGTAGAATTCCTAACTGGCCCTAACTCTAAAATGGGACTAATCTCAACCATTAAACAATAACAAATACGTCCAAGTCAGTCTGGTCAAAATGAAAAGGCCTATTCTAAGTGAAAGGGAGGTATGGTATCACAAGTATGAGACTGACACAAAAGGTATAGTTTGTAAAACCTTTATTTAATTTTCAGGGTTTGGAAAAACTCTACTATGCCCTATAGCTAAGATGGGAGTACTCTCTGCCATAAAATAATAAAGAAAATGCAGTCTTAGTCAGTCTGTCAAATAAAAATGGCCTATGCTACACAACCAAATGCCTGCACTATCTCTTATACAAAAAGTGTGTAAAGGGAAATAGGTATGCAAAGAAAATCAGTGGGAAAATACAAAGAATGAAAGTGGCTGAGTCAGCTCTCCTCCCCACGTTGAACAGCACGTAGTAAGGCGGTTCACATAAACAGAATGACACACTCTGGCTCAGGTTCTCAAAACAAATAAGTTCAAATCGTGGCCTGGCCTTCCACGTTAAAGTCACTTTTCCAACGTTAACAAAATGGGTTCATGGTTCAACCAAAAGTTCCAGTAGGCCTGCCTCGATCGGGCTCGGACCTTTCAAAGTAAAAAGTTCATGCAGGCCTTCCTCTGTCAGGGTAGGACACAGCACTTGCAGGGGTTCCCTTCCGCAAGCTTTATTCACCTTCGTTAGGGATTCTCTTCCCCTAAATGATCACACTTCACTTCCGGTCTCCCTCAGTCGGGCTCAGACCTTTTTCTGATGTCGAAGACTTTCGAATGTGCAAGGCTTTTTCTATAGACCCCTGCAGGACCACTTTGACTTTCCCTTCAACTCGCACTCTTGTGTTATTTGCCCCAGTGTTTCTTGGTCTATGGAGTTCAATCTCATAAGCACAAGAATTCAATATTCACTCTTTACTTCCCCTTTTGCAGGGTCACTCTTGATCATCACACTCTATAAAAAGTTCATTCACTTGGCTGCTTTTAAATAAAAGATTTCACCTTTCACAGAGACAATTGAGTGGGATACTTCCTTTCGCCGGACCACTCCGCTACTCTGTATCAATGGCTTCTTAGTTATCCGTAATTTAATGTTCACCACAGGTCTGCCTTTCTTCGCGTCTCATCCACACGCGTGCAGCCTTCAGTTTTGCTATATACTTTTGCAACTTCAGTCTACCCTTAAAACACACCAGTCTTTCATGTTGCTTGCCAACTCCACCGGCTGTGTGCATTCCTTTCTTCTTTTTCCCCAATTCACGGGTCAAGGTTAATACCACAGGCTTGACCTCGCCTCCTCAACTCTGTCGTTCACCCGAGAGGACCGAAGGGCCCCTTTGAAACACAATGTAGTCTTCTTGTCTGGAATCTGGCCTTGTACACGTATCTCTTAAGATTCTTTGGAGGCAACAACCTCCTGCAGGGAACTCCTGGGTTGCTTCACCCCTGGCTCTTGTCCCTCGATCAGTTGCTGTGCTCCAGTAGCTTTGCCTTTGCACTGGAAGTTCTGCTGCTTCTCTTGTTCGACCTTGCTCAGATTGTTTCTGTGTTCCACCTTTTATCTGTGTGGGGAGAGCTAATGGGTATCAGATGTATATGATTGAAGTCAAGTGCCTGACTTTGCCCGACTCGATTAGCAGGACATGTCCAGTGTGATGTGTTCTGGTTAGCCTTGTTACTCGGTCGCTCTCGGCCCAGTGTTTGTGTGGAAAGGGCGGGGGGTGAGTTGGGACATCAGAGTATCCTATAAAATAGGAGGAATCATGGGTACAGGAAAGGGGGAAATACCATGTCTCGCCATCAGTCGCCTCACCCCCACTCCACGAAGACCCCTCACCCAGGTGATCCTCACGCACAGGTCCACCCCCAGGGTCTGGATCCTGGCCACCTTAAAGAGAGAGATCCCCAGTGACTAGTAGGTGAGAACCCTTTTGGTTTCTCACATATCCTTCCCCTATGCTATGTAGCCGCACCTGTTTCACTGGCAAACTGGGAAAGGAAATAGACGTTCCCCTGGTTCTTACCTTTTCAGTGTTCCACAGTGAAACAGTAGGGTTGCAGATCCAAGAACCATTGCGTGAATCGAGGATTAGAGTCCTTTCGTTGATTTATCCATACCAAAGGTGAGTGGTCAGTGTGAAGGTAGTACCCAATGTGGACAGTTGCCCATTTAATGGGAAGGGCTTCCAATTCCAACACAGAGTAGTTATTTTCACAGGGAAAAGTTTTACGACTAGTGAATAGGATGGGGTGTTCTAATCCATTGTGTATTTGCGATAGTACCGCTCCTAACCCTGTGAGGGAGGCATCGGTCTACAATACAAATTCCTTCGAGAAGTCTACTACTTTTAATATTGGATTTTGGTATGCGGTTCGTTTCAGGTTAGTGTAACAAGCATCGTCCTTATCATTCCAACAAACATTCTGCGGTTCTGCATTTCTTTACTTGTGTCAATCTGGCTGTTCTATCTGAAAAATGTGTGATAACCCTACGAGAATACCTGATTAGTCCAGTCCTAGGAATGCCCAAAGGTCTCTCTTGTTCCTAGTTGTGGAAGCATCTAGGACAGCTTTCCCTTTTTCTTGTTGGAGCTGAACACTGCCATTTCCTACAAAGAAGCCTAGGTATTTCACGGCTATGGATTGGCAGTTAAGCCGGCCTCTCTGACGGTTCTCATAATAATGGATAGATGGAAAAGTTGAGTCCTACTTAGATCTTCGCTAGAGGTTTCCCTTCTATATAGTAATCCTTGTTTCAGGAAGAAAAAGGGGTTCCCCTTTTCTTGTCCTTCTCCCTCAGGAATTACTTGTAAGAAAGCCTCTGCGTGTACTGGATCATTTTGCTGGGTGAAGGCTAGGTCGGGAAGGATGGGTAGGTTCCTCTTCCTTCTCGTCCTGCGTTGGTACGTATCTCATCGGCCTCTCCAAAACTTAAGTTACCTCTCTGTTTCCTCTGATTCAATTTCTTCCTCAAAACAGGGAAATAAAGCGTTTTCAAGAATCCCCTGTGCAATCTTGTCCCTAGGACGTATTTCAAACATGATCTTACCATGGTTCTGCAGGAGAACATTTATGTCTCCGTGAAAGTCTGGGTCTACAACACCTGAGGGTATTAGAACTAAGTCTGTGGGAATCATCCTGTTACGATCATGCCTGGCACACCCCAGACTCACCTATTCCGCCATTCCTTGCTGTCTACCGCCGTCTATGGAGACTGCATCGCTGACTCCCACGGGGGTCGCAGTCCATCGAAACAGGACGCTACGCACAGGAAGCAGATCAGCTGACATTATGTTGGTGTCAGGACTTAGCTTGTAGCCGTTGGCTAGAGGAAATGACCTATCGCGTAATTCTGTGACCCTTTTGAATACAAAGCCACGTCAAACCAGCGCCGTTCTTGCAACAGTGATTTATTACCGCATGGATCCACGACTACAGCCACATTCAGGTATTATGTTAGTTATTTAGTTTAGTGTATTGCCATTACAGAATTCAAGACCAGTATTGATGGTAAGCCTCCAATGTTTTCTATGTTACCTTGTCTACACCTAAGGCTTGTTTCGGAGTACATACCTAACGTTAATCCTCTCCCCCTTTCCCATTCAGCTCCAGTCTTGCTGTCCACACAGAAGGAGGTGTGTCTAGTAGCACTCCTTCCTAAGTGGAAGAACTATTTTGTGTAGAACTCTTTTGTATAGTATATACGTGCCAAAAGGGATTTTCCTCTTTGGTTGGAGGGTATATTCTTCCAGAGCCCTGAGAGGTCTGCATATTGTCCTGCTGCAACCTAAAGACCCAGCAGACGTGACATATTGCAAGAACCTTTTGTTAGGTTTCCCGGGCTATGGAGAATGTACTTAAAGAACTTAGAGTGGCAGTACAAAAATTGCGAGTGGACTTAGCCACTTCTCGCCAGGAATCTGCTTTGATATACCAAAATATGACTGTTACAAGGCACCGTCGACCAGCTCACCAAAAGACCTAGCAGCCCCGGTACGTTGTGGGGTTCTGTGGGAAGACCCAGCTCATCCACTGGAGCGTCTGCTCGCACAGATTCCAGACCAATACTGACCCCAGCCACCCGGGCGGCACCTGGCACTCCTATAGCGGTGCCATCCCCACGTATGCCTCCTAAGTTTGGCAGGGATCTGAAACAGTTCCAGTCATTTATGAATCAACGTAAAATACATTTCTTGAATCGATCTCAGCTGTACCAATCTGGCCAAGCCAAGATCTCCTTTGTCTTGTTCAACCTAGACAAAACAGCATTAGCATGGCCCACACCATACATTGAAGGAAATAGGCCTCATTAAAAGTATGCTGGTAGAAAATCGGAATTACCGGCATGCCGGTGCTACCGTATCGATGTGGCACTGCTGGCCGAATCAACGATTGATTCTGTGTTGGCATGCATGAGCATTCCGGCATGCCAGAAACGGTAGCACGACAATGCCGGTAACATCATCAAACGGTCCCAAAAAACCCCATACTGCTAGCCTCGCTGCTGCTGACTCTGATTCCAGCTCCGCGCACCCAGACATACCGGCACCGCTGTTACCGGTATAACCGTGACCGGAAATAATGTGATTGCCGGAACAGGAAATGTATCCATTGCAATCCTCTGTGCACAGGTGTCAGAGCCATATCCCATGCACTGACAAACTTCACCAGACATGTCCTCTAGGCAGCTAACTACCCAGAAGCGCAAGCCACGTTTCAGTGAAGCGGAACAGAACATGTTGGCGGACACGTTGGTGGAGAACCCAGGCAAAGTCTTCTGCAGCGATCTACGCTGGCAATCCCAAATAAGGAAAAAAGTAATCTGGGAGGAGGTGGCCCGGAAGGTGTCAGCGGCCGGGACAACCCCCAGAACAGTCGGGGACTGCTGCAAGAGGTGGGACGATCTACATCTCCAGTTGCGGAACCGCCTTTCCGCACAGTGCACCCAGGGCATGGCCACAGGAGGTGGACCAGCATCCCCAATCAAACTCCAGGCCTGGGAGAAACCTGCAGCAGTATCATGCACCTGGAGGCTATCGAGGGAGTTGGAGATGCGAAGGCTGAGGATCCTACATCTGATGAGGCTGGTGAGTCCCCGTAAGACCAATGACAGATCACACACCTTGTCACCTCTATACAAATCAGTAGGCCAACATGTCAAGTATGTCACACACAGCGCTGGTACAGCCCTATTGGCGGTGCATCCACCTTCAACCTCATTGCACACATCCACATAGACCTTGCCTGCAACCCACATCCATACACCACTCACTCATCACACAGGTCCCCTGTATCGCCCTCACAAGATGCACCTGCAGGCACTCGGACACATATCACCCTGACACTGCACAACTTCTGTTGTCACCACTGTGCTACCACATGCCCAAAGTAACGTCAGTGTCAAGCACCCCCTACACCAGCAAATGGCAAGATGGACACATCAATGATACATGCGGCCCACTTGTCCCATTCGCCTGTCCCATCCCGCTAAATCATCATCCACCCTGCAACGACCATAGGCAGCAGTTACATGTGAAACACATCCGTGTCACAATTGGACTCAACACCATGTCATACAGCTTGTCTGGCACACCTATAACACCCAAACCGTGAAAGACCAGTACCCCAGGCAACAGCCACTGCTCACACCATGTCTGCACACCACACATGCACCCCCGACACATGCATGTGTGCACCATGCCATGGCCACTACCATGTCCATGACAACGCACATACATTGGAGAGTACTAGCATTTATGTCTGTCTGATGAATCCACACCCATCACTGATGCTCTGCCTTTCTGTCCAACACAGGCACATCATCTGGCAATGACGGCGAACAGCCAGCCACATCCAGGACCACCCGGGCACGGCCCGCCACCGGACAACCACCACCTCCACCCAGGATTCTAATGCATCCACCAGCAGACGGGAGCAGGAAACTACTTCCGCTGCCCAGCCACCACCCTCCCAGCAGGAGGCCTCTGCTGCCCAGCCACCTGCCCAGCAGGAGGCACCTGGGGCACATCCACCACCCCAACTCCAAGGGGGTGGACCCGACAACATTGGGGACGAAGGTGAAGTCGACAATATACTCAGCGACCAGAGCTATGGGGATGCTGCAAGATTCAGTCCGATGGGCCTAAGGAGCCCCCAACACAGACAACCACCACCCGACGCAATGTACGTGATATCGAGGGGCGCCTGTCTCGGATGTAGGAAAAACAGCAATCTATGCACACATTGGTGCAACAATACCTGGCCGAGGCCCGGCTCATGCGGGAGACACTTCAGGACACATTCAGGAATACCACACGGATGCTGGGCAGAGCCACGGAAGGAGTTTACCATCTGGCACGGCGTGTAAGGGAGGGGAATGGATCAATTTCAACCCTGGTGGAGTCCATAGCCATGTTGGTGCAGGCAATTGTGGAACAATGGCACATAACCTTGCCACTGGCACCATCCTCAAGTACCACTCCCACAAGTTCCCTACCAAGCAGCTCAAGGCGTAGATCGCAGCAGCTCACTCGCCCTGCAGAAGGATGCACCCTGCTGCCTAAAAAGGGACATAAATAGGACACAGATTGTGTGTGTGTGTGTGTGTGTGTGTGTGTGTGTGTGGGGGGGGGATAGTTTAGGAGGGGGTGTGGGGATATTTGGGAAGGGGGTGTGGAGAGGGATAGTCGGATAGGATCATAAAGGTAGTTAAGGCCTATTGCAATTGTAAATAGTTTTCTGATGTTTGTTAATCTGCTTAGAATCACATGCTGTGCATAGTCCGACATCCAGTGGTCACTGCGGAGTATTGCATTTTGTTTTTCGTAGTCGAAAAGGGGACGCCGACAAGGCGTGTCTGTAACACTATCCCTATAGTGACATGCATTGTACCCACAATTCCTCACGCGTCGAGGTCCCACACATTGTTTTTTTCCGCCCAGATATTGGTCACCTTTACGCAGAGCACCTCGAGAGAAATTGCAAAGACATTTACTCGACCCTTTTGTCGTTATTTAAGAACATATACATTAGAACACCCCTTCTACGTCGTAGCTGAGAAACTGTTTTACCGCCGAATAAGAACTTCGACGGCAATGACTTCAACGGAGGAGATCCTTCGGCGCTGCCGGACACGTGGCCTGGCATTGCTGGCCTAAGACAGTAGGGAGAGTGGGGTCATGGGACATTTCTTGTTCTTTCTAAGAATGCCTTTCTCTTTACACTCCCTTTCCTTCGGGGTCGTTATCACGTTTAACTGTATCCTCAGCTATGGAGAGGACTCCCTTTAGATTTTGCCCGCGCTGCAAGGGCAAATTCACTTGGAAAGACGAGCACAAACGGTGTAACCGTTGCTTGCCCCTCGACCACAAAGAGGACGGCTGTGCGGCCTGTAAGCTTCTTAAGCCTAAGACTTTAAATGATCGCAGTGTTAAAAGGTGGGCAGCCTATGCTATGTCTAGGTCTGATTCCTCACCCGTCGCCGCCGAGTGTGACGAGGATAGTGATAACCCAACCTCCGCATCGGAGGTTGCAGACCTCTCTAGGGAGCGTTCCCGCTCCTCGTCTGTCCCCGGCCCCGACAAGCTCGGCTCACGCCCAGCTTATGGGGATGAACACCCCGGCAACACTGACGAACACAGAAAACACAAACATAAGCACACAACCCACGGCACGTCTTTTTCGAAGACGAAGACAGCCCTAGCGCAAACGGAGACGCTGGGCCTACCAGCGACCTCCACCCACCGTAAGGGTCGCAAGCCCTCCCCGCAACCGCGACTAGCGACTGGGCTACCCGCAGACAAGGGCACTACCATCAACACATCAGGCGACGCGCCGCGTAAGAGCGCTATCGTCGCCGAAAAAGACTCGGCACCGCCCAGCACGACGCCAGATGAACCCTCGACGGAGAAACTAATTGTCGAGAGCTTGGCACGTATAGTTTCCAAGGACGGCCAGAAACTGATGGCGAGTGACACGCCGAAAACCGCTCACAAGGCCAGGGAAGCACTGAGGATGCCGGAAGGAAGGCAGGGACTGCTCCCGCCATCGAAAGAAGGCCCTAGCCTGCAGGAAGGTTTCTCAGAAGGCAAAGGGACCTTATCCTCGAAGTTATGGGACAGACCTAGATGGATAGAGGCAGAGGGACCTCCTTTTTTTGCCTCCAGACCGTTCTGGTTTACTATACTGGACTGTTGAGGGATTCCAGTCATGTATGGACAAGCTGGACAGATTTATGTCCACTCCTGAAAATAAAATGGCTAAGAGACCAAGGGAGGCGCTTCAGGAGGACCCTAGGGCTAAATATCCTAGATTATTTAACACCCTCCAAGAGGGTATGAATACTTATGTCCTCACTGAAGAAAACTCCCACTTCCAGGAAGATGAGGAGTTCTTAAATAGTGAAGACCAACAAAACCTAGGAACAGAAGGTTTTGAGGAAAACACTGACATGGGTAGGGGGGCTTCGAGGAAGACCCAGATGAAGGTGGCTCACAGCCCTGGCAGTCACCAACAGAGTCTACAGACCCTGACATCTTAAACCTTCCCTGTCCTCAAACCACACCGGTCAGGAATCCATCACCAATAGATGATCAACCCACCTTCAATGGTCTACTTCGAAAGGCAGCAGGCGATTTGAGATTGAAACTGGCGAAAATTAGCCCTGATACTGATTTTGTGGAAAAGATCATTAAAGAAAAACCTCCCACTAGTCAAACCATTCCCGTCCTCGCCTCAGTTAAGAGACAAATTACTCCATCGCTGTCCACACCTGCACTGGTAAGAGGGGTCAATCCCAGAATTGAAAAATTGTTTACTCCCTCTCAGTCAGACCCATTATACATTAGGGGTCACTCAATTCCGCACTCCTTGGTGGTAACTACCACAAGGAAAAGAGCGGGGGTTCCGCTGTCAACCAGCGAAGCACCCCCACACAAGGAAGGAAAGAAGCTCTATGCCCTGGGTAAAAGAATTACAGCCTCGGCAGCTTTTTCAAACAGAATTGCCAATAATAATACACTACTGGCAAGTTATGCTGATGCCCAATGGGGAAAATTACGGCAAGACCTCGAGGAAGTTCCTGAGCCCTTAAGAACTTGTTATTGGCCACAGTAACAGAAGGAACTCTGGTTAACCAGAGCATCATTAAAAACACTCTTGATGCTGCAGAAACGGATGGCCGTTCCTTAGTGCAGGGAATTCTTCTGAAGCGTCATGTCTGGCTCCGCAATTCCGGTTTTAAGCCAGAAACACAGGCGTCGCTCATTAACAAACCAATAGAAGAGTCTAACCTCTTTGGGAAGCCAGTGGACGACGCACTGGAGACTGCAAAGAAAGAGTTCGACACCCTCAAGACCTTAGACCAAATCTCAAGGCCTCCCAATAAGCGAGGATTTGGCAACAAATGCTTTTTTCGAGGGCAACGCCAACAACAGCAGCAACAACAGCAGTATACTACCGGCAACTGGTCCTCTACTCGGGGAACCAGTGGCCAGTACACGCAAAGAGGACAGTGCCGTTGCAAGAGCAGAGGTCGGGCCCCACTCCCAGAGGTTCCCGAGCTACCAACACTATGACCCGAAGATCCGGGTCCATGCATCACCGGTCGGGGCCAGTTAACATCTTTCCTACCAGCATGGGAGGGGATAACATCAGGGCGATAGGTATTGTCAACTATAGCCCACGGGTACTGTATAGAATTCAGTCGGTCCCCCAAGTACAGACCCCCAAGGGGACGATGCCTGTCATCGGAACACCTCGCCATTCTTCTTCAAGAAGTGGAACTACTGCTACTAAAAGGAGCAATAGAGGTCATGCCTCTATCACAGGTAACGGAAGGTATTTATTCAGTGTACTTCCTTGTACCCAAAAAGGATTTAACCATGTGCCCTGTACTAGATCTGCGCCCAGCGAACAAATTTGTCAAACCTCAAAAATTTCGCATGGTGACCCTACAGGAAGTAATCCCCCTACTTTCGCAGGGAGATTACATGACAACACTGGACATGAAAGATGCATACATTCATATTTTAATGTTGCCAGCGCACAGAAAATACCTCAGGTTCATGATAGAGGGCAAACACTACCAGTTCAGAGTGCTACCCTTTGGCATAGCGTCAGCGCCGAGGGTATTCACGAAAGTACTGGCAGTGGCCCACCTGCGCAGGTTGTCCATGCCAGTATACCCTTACCTCGACGATTGGCTCATAACAGGGGATTCTTACGAAACATGCTTCTCAAATACCCCAAAAACTGTAGACCTTTTGTTCCAACTGGGCTTCTCCATCAACGAGAAGAAGTCCAGCCTAGACCCCAGCCAGATCAAACAATTCCTAGGGGCTCTAATTCGAACAAAGGACGGCCTCCAATGAGAGGGTCCAAAATATGCTGTTACAGATCCCTCAATATGTGGCCGGTTGAGAGGTGATGGTGCGCAAAGCAATGCTTTTGCTAGGAATGATGGCGTCATGTATATATCTGGTACCTCACGCGCGACTGCGGATGCGCCCAATGCAATAGTGGCTCAACAGCCAGTGGTGTCAGGCCAGCGGACAATGGGACGATCTAGTGGTGGTCTCGCAGGCCTTGGTTCTCTCGCTACGGTGGTGGTCGAAGGAAAACCTTGTAATAGGGAAACCATTCGCCACCCCTACAGTGGAGGCCACTCTAACCACAGACGCATCCCTCACAGGATGGGGGGCTCACCTATCCCATCAGACTGCACACAGAGTTTGGACTCCGAGCATAGCGTCCAAACACATAAACTTGCTGGAACTGCTAGCGGTCTTCAAAGCACTGAAGGCTTTCCAGGTACACCTGCATGGGAAGACAGAGATGGTCCTCACAGACAGCACCGCAGCCATGTACTATCTGAAAAAGCAAGGGGGCACTCACTCTCCAGGACGGTCCAAGCTGTTCCATAAAATCTGGAAGTGGGCTCTCAAACGCAACATGTTACTGTTGTCACAACATGTACCAGGGGAACTCAATCTGCTGGCAGACAAACTCAGTAGAGACTTCCCTCTGCCCGCAGAGTACGAATGGCGGTTAAAAGAAGACATCGTCTTCGACGTCTTCACACAATGGGGATTCCCAGATATAGATCTGTTCGCAACTCTGGAGAACACCCAATGCCAAGATTATGCCTCCAGGTACCCCCAGAACCAATCCAAGGGGAACGGTCCATCGATACCATGGTCAGGGAAATGTGTTTACGCTTCCCCCCCCCCCCGACTCCCCTTCTCAACAAGATAGTGCACAAGATGCATCAGGAACCAGTTACCATACTAGTGGCCCCTATGTGGGCCCGGCAGCCATGGTTCTCTCACTTGATGGAAATGTCTCTATCTCCTCCAGTGAAACTTCCCTGCCCCTACAACATGCTGTCACAGGACAAGGGCAGAACACTACACCCATGCCCACAGACGCTGAACTTAGCAGCCTGGCTCCTGAGGACATAGAATCTGGACATTTACAACTCCCTCAAAGATGCATGGGCATTCTTAAGGAGGCTAGAAAACCTAACACTCGTTACTGCTATTCCAGCAAATGGAAAAGATTTGTCATCTGGTGTAGAGATAACAACATCAACCCAGTTGTCTGCTCTCCCACACAGATTGTTCTTTACCTGACTCACTGATTAGACTCAGGCCTGGTCTTTAATTCCATTAAAGTTCATCTAGCTGCACTTTCCGCTTATACCACTTCTCAGCACAAAGTGTCATGGTGGAAAGTCCGAGTTATTAAGGCATTCATGGAGGGAGTAAAGAGAATACACCCTCCTATAGCTAACCCAGCTCCCGGATGGGACCTAAATGTGGTACTTACCAGGCTTATGGGCTCATCCTTTGAGCCCATGCACAAAGCATCCCTTAAGAACCTCACTCTTAAAACGGCTTTCCTAATAGCTATCACCTCCATTAGGAGAGTGAGTGAACTACAAGCGTTCTCTATACCAGACCCCTTTGTATCAGTTCACAAGGATAAGGTGGTTCTACGCACACACCCTAGATTTGCACCAAAATTAATTTCTAAATTCCATGTCAACCAATCAATAGAACTACCAACGTTCTTTCAGAACCCTTCAAGTTTGGGAGAAAAGAGCCTGCATACACTAGATGTACGCAGGGCTGTCATGTTTTACATAGAAAGAACTAGACCTCTGAGAAAGACTAATCAGTTCTTTGTCTCAGTGGCAGCAGGAAGAGAAGGAGATGCAGTTTCAAAATTCACTATATCTAGATGGATTGTCCAATGCATCACTCTCTGTTACACTCTTGCTAAGAGAGAACTACCCTTCAAGCCAAGAGCACATTCTACTCGAGGTACTGGGGCTTCCATAGCATTCATTGCAAATGTCCCTCTGGAGTCCATTTGCAAAGCGGCAACCTGGAGTTCTGTACACACCTTTACAAAACACTACTGTCTAGATGCCCACTCTAGATCTGATTCCCAGGTGGGGCAAGCAGTGTTAAGACATCTATTTTCTACTGTTCCTTCTCACAACCCACCTCCAACTCCGGGTGCTGCTCGCTAGTCTATGCACAGCATGTGATTCTAAGCAGATTAACAAACATCAGAAGACAATGCATTACTTACCGTAAAAGCATTTCTGATGATTATCTGCTTAGATTCACATGCGTCCACCCTTTCTGCCCGCTTGGATGGAAGGAACATAGACGTCTTTACCTTTCTCTCTTTTCTGTACTCACTCACGTCTAATAGGCTCCCTCGGGGCAGAAAATATACAAACAGAGGGACCTCGACGCGTGAGGGATTGTGGGTACAATGCACGTCACTATAGGGATAGTGTTACAGACACGTCTTGTCGACGTCCCTTTTTCGACTACGAAAAACAAAATGCAATACTCTGCAGTGACCACTGGATGTCGGACTATGCACAGCATGTGAATCTAAGCAGATACAACTGTCAGAAATGCTTTTACGGTAAGTAATGCATTGTCATTCTTGTCACAATATATTTGATGTTGAAAAAAGAAACATGACTGAACATTGATTTTTCAGTGTGAGTTCATTTATTCATGTACAGTTCCCAGTGTGATCCATGTCCAGTGCCCAATGTGCTCGATGTCCAGTGCTGTGTGTGAAATAGGTGCTCAAAAGTAGTGGTGTATAAGTTCTCAACGTGTGGCACGTCCATCATTGCCATTGCAGTGCTGTGCATTATCCTAATCAGTCTTGTCCTCAGTCTCTGCTGGCAGCATGTCCATGTCGGGGGTCAGGGGGACGTTGCGCCCGATGCACATGTTGTTCAACATGGAACATGCCAGCACAATTTTGCCCATCTTTTCAGGGCTGTACATGAGGGCTCCCCCCTATGTGCTGAGGCAGCGAAACGTGGCCTTCAATTGGCCAAAAGTCTTCTCAATGGTGCAACGAGCGCATACATGGGCACGGTTGTAAGCCTGTTGTGGGGTTGCTTGACGGGGTCCTTAGCCATGGCATCAGGGGATACTCAGCATCACCTGCTTCTGGAGCAACAGAAAGAGTACATGTCCATTTCCTGGACATTTCATGTTGGCACAGGCTGTGAGAAGACTAACATGCACAGGCAAAAATTAGTTTAGATAGCATATGTTCTTTTTCCTGTACCCGAAGGGAAATTTGTCAGTATGCGTGTGGGGGGTGTGTTGTGCAGTTGCTTTCACCTGGACCCTTCACAGACATGAAAATCAACTATATGTCCCTGTACAGCGGTACTTTTAGCACTTAAATGATTTGCGTTCGTGATTTAGTGGTAGTAACGGTAGGCAGTCTTTATTAGGAATCCTTCATGTAGACATGCTTTTATATCGTAACCCATATGACGAAAAAATATATTGATCAAATATGTGTGTGTGAGGGGTAAAGGGTTAAATAATTGCAATAAGAGTGGGGGAGGGTATTTAGGGATGGGAAAAGCTGAATTGGGCGACGCTGCCCCCCTTAAAATCATGTATTAGTGGTAGTTAAGTATTTTCTCAATTTGGAAGATTTGGTCTAAAAGCATTCAATTTAATGGTGTTCCTTATGGAGACGTACGGGTACTAACAGGCAGTGTACCTGTCAAATGTGTGTGCAGTCACACATTTTATTTTTGTGTGGCAGTTTCTGGATTCTCTGGCTGAGCATCATGAGTTGTGGGTTTCCTTGACTGTGTTTTTGCTTGTCATTATAGTGTGGTGCATTCTGGTACATGTGGTTTTGGTTTAATGCTCGACCAAATAGTTGTAGTTATGTATGCACTGTATGTATTACATACATGGAGACACAGCTGTCCAGGTCTGGTGCTGTGGCATGCTACTACTGTGTTGCACCTTCAGTTACACCTACACACTTGCACATTTCATACCCTCACAATGCTGAGTAGTGTCATGTCCCCTTCAATGTGTGAGGTTTATTATTGTGGGTAATCATGTTCCTTGTTCTTATTCTTCATCTACCTTTGTCTTTTAATGACCTATCCGGCCTCTGTGCACTTTCACTGAGGTTTAGTAAAGGTTACAGGAAATTGCAGTAGGAGTAATGATGGATTAATGCATGCATTGTGCACATCCACATACTGGGCCATATTTCAACACTCCACATGGCCTTGTAGTTAGACTCACCCAGCAGCCAGGTATGCTGTGCTGTTTACTCCACCCCTCCAACCTCATTTCAACACTCCACATGACCTTGTAGTTGGACTCACCCAGCAGCCAGGTAAGTTGTCTAGTGTGTCGTGCCATGTAGCGGGCAGCGTGGAGTTTTGCAGCACCATGGAGTCATGTGTAGAGCCAGGGAATCTAGCACAGCAATGTGTGATGAGGTGGCGGGCATTACACACCATCTGTACGTTGAGGGAATGGAACAGCTTCTTGTTGCGGTACACAACCTCCACAGCATGCCTGACCTCCAGCTCCACATTTGTGCAGTCCACCGCACCAATAACATTAGGCATGCCTACAAGTGCATGGAATGCTATTTTTGTGACATTCACCTCCTCAGCAGTCTGTGGTAAGCTGATGTGGTCCCATATGTGGGAAAGGAGTGCATCTAGCACCTGAAAGAGCACACGGGAGAAACAGGGTTGGGAGATACCATGCAGCTGCCCCACTGTATGCTGGTATGTGCCTGTGGCAAGAACATGTAGCAAAGACACTACCTTCAGCAAGGTGGGATGGCTGTCCGGATATTAATGAGGCTCACCAGGTCATCATGTATCAGGTCCACTATAGTGGTGATGGTGTCCCCGTTTAGCGGTACAGGGCGTGGATCTGACCTGGGGTGAGGTTAAATGGGGTGGCCCTTAGGCGAGGGATTGGTGGCTGCCTTCGGGGTACAACCTTCTGCACATTGGGGATTTGCTGGGCCATGATGGCCTCCTTCTCTTCATCCACGCGCCTCTGCCTCACTGCCTCTTCAATTAGTAGCTCTGCAGGCATGTCCTCCAGCACCAGTACTGCTGCAGCTAATGGTAGCATTGTGGTTTTGGAAGGAGTGTGGGGTGTGGGAGTGGTCCTTTTGTGTTGTGGCACAGCCCATTGGATCCATCTGTGCTGATTTTGAGCCCCTGTGGCATGTTTCTACACACCAGAATCCACTTAACGCCTGGTCCACACCGGCATCGTTTTCACATTGTTACAGGCATGTCCATGCCAGTGGTTGCGTGTCCGTGCACCTCGGAATGTGAACTTACTTACGCCATGCCGGTATCACAGGCACGGCTGCTGCGTGTCTTCGCAGATACCGGCAACGGGGTCGCCAGACGCGGTCGGTCCCTTGCGATGCACTCGGACTACTCCGGTCTGAAAAAAGCTGCTGGTACGGATATACCAGCAACGCTATTTCTGGACCAGCATACTTGTAATGAGGCCCATAGTCCTTTATTGACCGATTATCCGGGGTTTATAACAGTTTTTCAAGCCACATTCGACCAGCAATATGCCAGTCAATCGATCAGGTCCAAACTGCTGGAAATCCATCAAGGCAATAGAGATATCTTGACATATATATCTCACTTGCAAGGCCTTGTCACCCAGACTGATTGGCCTGAAGACGCCTGTTTAACAATCTTTCATAAAGGTCTACAAGAAGACCTTAAAGACACCCTGAGTCAGGTAGTGGACCTTCCCGCCACATTAGCCGAGTACTTATGTTTGGTGATACGGATCGATCAAAGACTTAGTGATCGCCAAGAGGAGATGAAAATAATTGAATACCTCAGGTCCCTTCCTCGATGGGAAAATCCCCTACCAGTGATTCCGAACCTAATGCAGTTAGGTAGCACTAGAGGGCCCCTTCAATTGGAGGAGAGGGAGAGATAGCGGAAACTCAATTTGTGTTATTATTTTGGGGATCCCGGACATCCTGTCCGAACCTGTCCCCGGAGAAACCCCAATCCAATGGGAAATGCTACGACTTGTCCTCAGTAGGGAATGTGAGAGCGAGTCAGTGCTTAACTAATTCCCATCCACGGACTAATCGCTCTATGCCTAATCAGTCTCCCCACATGTACATACAAGTCGACCTATTCCTAGACCAAGACAGGTGGGAGAAGGCCACTGCACTAATAGATAGTGGAGCCACAGGGAACTTTATTGATCTCCAATTCGCCCACCAAGCTAAGATTCCTTCATTTCCCAAACCTCACTTAGAACCTATCATTTCAGTAGATGGTTCTCCCCTGATTTCAGGACCCATTGTCTTATGTTCTCTGTCCTATTTTATGATATGTGCCTCCCACAATCAAGAATGAAGCCATAGCTGCACCCCATTTCCAGATCATTTCAGGGATTCCTTGGCTCACATATCATAACCCATGTATAGACTGGCAAATATATAAATTGTTCTTTCAAGGAGGGCAATGCCCACCCTGATGTTCAACATAATTGAGTCTATTCCCACCAGGGCATCTTCAGGACCAGTGTCAACCTCTCGTCCCATTTAGCTCAAAGAGCCCTGGTAACCCTACCCGAATTACCTTTTGAATACGCATTGTTTTCGAATGCTTTTGACCCCAAAGAGGCAGACAGACTCCCCATTCTACCCCTTGAAAACTTCCCCTATCACCTGATTCCTCTCCTTTCCTCTTCACCTTTTCCTTGCCTTGTCCAACTCCCTCTCCTCCCCCACCTCTTCCCTCTCTACCCCGCCTCAGTTAATTGCTCTTTGCACTGTTTTGTTGAATGATTGAAGATGTAAATTTTGCTCCCATTGTTAAGTGTTATTGTTTTTTTGTAATCTGTTGTTCCATTGTACAGCGCCTTGGTGTAAAGCGCTCTATAAATAAATCAATCAATCAATTTACGTGGTCATCTATTTGGTTGATATCCTGATATACTCTTCTTCCTGTGAGGATCATGTCCAAGAAGTACCGACGAGATTGAGGATCCATCGGTTGTATGCTAAGGCGTCTCAAGGGTGAATAGGGTAAGCTACTTAGACTACTTAGACTACATCCTTACCCCGTGGGGGCTCGAAATGGACCCTAGGAAAATCTCAGCTATAATCGACTGGCCTAGTCCAAAGTCCAAAGAAGATTCATTGGGTTTGCTAACTTTTATAGTCATTTCATTCCCAACTATTCCAATCTTCTACTGTCCTTGACCAAATTGTTAAAGAAAGGGGTGGATTACGAATGCAATACAGAAACTCACCATGCTTTCAATGTGTTAAAAACCAAGTTCATAACAGCACCCGTTTAGAAATCACCTGATTCTAACCTTCATAAATACTGGAGACTAATGCTTCCAACCATCCTTTAGGTTTCTTATTGCTACAAAAGGATCCTTCCACGTGTTTATCCCATCCGAAAGAGTATTTTTCTCGCACTTTCACAGCTGCCGAAAGGAATTACAGCATCTTCGAAAAAAGAGCTCCTTGCAATTAAAGATGAATTCCTTAATTGGAGGCACCTACTGGAAGGTGGTCGCCATTCCATAATTGTCTACACTGACCACAGAAACCTGGGATTCATGAAAATGGCCAGGGCCATGAATCAAAGACAGAATCGATGGATTCACTTTTTTTCCCGTTTCGACTTCCTAGTCACTTTCAAACCTGGTAACCTGAACATGAAAGCAGATGCCTTATATCGAGCCTTTTCGGATGATTTGAAGGAGGAAGGAGGACTCCCTTTTATTCGTATAAAAGGGAGTCCTTCTTTGTTCAGGATTATTGCTACTACCAACCCATATCTCTTCACTTATGAAGATATCTTGAAATGTACCTACACTCCAGATATGAAACAATCATTTCTCACTGATTCTCCTTCCAACAAAGAACATCAGGGGTTACTCTTGCATCAACATAAACTATGGTTACCCACGAGGGAAAGCCAACACACCATGTTGTACTGGTGTCATGATCTGCCACTTCGGAGGTCACTTCGGAGTCCGTAAAACCCTGGAGAAAATTCAAAGATACGCCTGATGGAAAACTATGAAGAGTGACATCAAGGATTTCATACAAGGAGGCGGTGTGTGTGCTAAAATAAGACGTTGCGCAGAAAACCAATGGGATTACTGTTCCCCTTGCCTGTCCCCTCTCAACCATGACAGTTGTATTCCATGGACTGTATCACGGATCTCCCGCCCATAGAGGGCCATACCGTGATCCTTACCATAGTTGACTCTTTTTCTAAAATGGACCATTTTGTAGCATTAAAGACGGTACCTTTAGCTTCCAGTTTGGCTAGAAACTACGTCCATCCTGTCTTTTGCTTGCATGGCCTACCAGAAGCCATAGTGACCAACGGGCTCACAACGGGCTCACAATTCATATCTCCTTTCTGAAGAGAAGCCAGTCAGGCCTTAGGAGTTAAATAAAATTTCTCTTCTGCATACCACTCGCAGAGTGATGGCCAAAGCGAAGGGCTAACCAACAGTGGGGCAACACCTTCACTATTACATTACCGAACAAGAAAAATCATGCCCTCAGCGCTTGCTGAATTTGCATATAATTACTCATATCATACCTCCATTCAAGACACTCCCTTCCACTTGATCCAAGGAATATATCCATGTTCCCTCCCGATCTAATCACATGCCCACAGTCCAGACCTTCTTAGATCAAGTCCAAAAAGGGATTAAAACTGCAAAGATACATCTCCAAAAGGCAAAAGACCTGGCTTGCGGATCCGCTAATAAAGAGAAGGCCCTCACCTCACTAAAAGGTCAATGACATGGTATGGCTTTCGACCACCCATATCAAAGTACCTGCTTGTCTATGAAATTCAAGCCCAGGTTTATCGGTCCCATTGCCATCTCACATGTTCTACCACCTGTTACACCGCAAGACTAATACAAAATCCATTCCATGGTGGACTCCCGTCTCTTTAGGAAACAATTGCAATACCTGATTCACTGGAAAGAGTATGGGGTTGAAGATCGATCTTGGGTTCCTTCCGATATGATCTCTGCTTCAAGATTGCAGGACAGGTTCTGCAGTTCTTTTCCTAATAAACCTGGTTCTGGTGTTGCCTCACCCGTTCCTCGCAGGGTGAGGGGTTTTGGAAGGGGGCATGCTGTTAGGATTACGCCTGGCACCTCCCAGACTCACCACTTCCTACCGGAGTCCATGGAGACTGCGTCGCTTACTCACGCGGGGGTTGCAGTCCATAGAAACAGGACGCTCCACACAGGAAGGAGATCAGCTGACGTTACTTTGACAGCAGGACTTCTTGGATCCTCTCCTCTAATCCCGAGCCGACAGCTGCAAGCTATCATGCAATCCTGCGACCCGTATCAATGCAAAGCCACGTCATAGCAGCGCAGTTCTTGGAACAGTGATTTATTACCACATGGCTCCACGACTACAGCCACATTCAGATATTTAGCTTGTTGCTTAGTTTAGTGTTTTGCCATTACAGAGTCCAAGACCAGTATTGATGATAAGCCTCCAATGTGTTCTGTGTTACCTTGTCTACACCAAGGTTTGTTTCTGAGTACAAACCTAAAGTTAACACCCTTCCCTTTTCCCATTAAGCTCCAGTCTTGTTGTCTACACAGAAGGGGGTGTCTCCAGTAGCACTCCTGCCTGGGTGGAAGAACTCTTTTGTGTAGTATATACGTTCCAAGGGGGATTTTCCTCTTAGGTTGAAGGGTATATTCTTCCAGAGCCTCTGAGCGTTCTGCATATTGTCCTGCTGCAACCTAAAGACCCCGCAGACGTGACACATCCCTCTTTTCCTGGGAGGCATAGTGGCTTCTCTGCTACTATAAATATCAAAGCCTATGGATTCTTTTGTGGCTGTAGAGGGGTTTGAGGCTCTGTGACTAAGTTTCTGGAATGTTAGGGTCCCCAATTTGTCTCAATTGAGTTGTATCCCACTCGGACACCATATGTAAGGGAGGCATGGTATCACAAGTATGACACTGACACAAAAGGTACAATTTGTAAACCTTTTTTTACTTCTCGGGGTTTGGGAAAACATCTACTATGCCCTATAGCTAAGATGGGAGTAGTGTCTACCATCAAGTAATAAAGAAAACACAGTCCTTGTTAGTCTGTCAAATCAAAATGGCCTGTACTACAAAATCTAATGCCTGCCCTATCTCTTATACAAAAAGTGTGTAAAGGGAAATATGTATGCAAAGAAAATCAGTGGGGAAAATGCAAAGAATCGAAGTGGCTGAGGCAGCTCTCCTCTCCACGTTTTTTTTAGAGTAAGCCGGTCCCCGCAGACAGGATGACACACTCTGGCTCAGGTTCTCATAAGAAAGCAGTTCAAATCGTTGATGGAGACTTGTCTGGCCTTCCACGTTAAAGTCACTTTTCCAGCGTTAACAAAAGTTCTTTCACAGTTCAACAAATGGGGTTAACAGTTCAACCAAAAGTTCAAGTAGGCCTTCCTCGATCAGGCTCAGACCTTTCAAGGTAAAAGGTTCACCTTGGCCTCCCCCAGCCGGTCTTGGACCTCTCATTCACAGCACTTGCGGGGGTCACCTTCCCCAAGCTTTATTCACCTTCGTTAGGGGTTGCCTTCCCCTAACTTATCACACTTCACTTCAGGTCTCCCTCAATCTGGCTCAGACCTTTTCCTGATTTCGATTGTGCAAGGTTTTTACTATAGACCTCCACAGCACCATTTCAACTTTCTCTTTAACTTATTTGCCCCAGTGTTTCTTGGTCTATGGAGTTCGATCTCATAAGAACAAGAGTTCAATATTCACTCTTTACTTCCCCGTTTGCTGGGGTCACTCTTAATCATCACGCTCTTTAATTTACATTCACTCGGTTGCTTTTTAATGAAACATTTCACCTTTTTGAGAGACTTTTGAGTGGGCTACTAGCTTTCGCCGGACCACTCTGCTACGCTTTATCGCTGGCTTCTTAGTTATTGGTAATTTAAAGTTCACCACAGGTCTGCCTTTCTTTGCATCTCATCCACACACATGCAGCCTTCAATTGTGCGATACACTTCACACACCGGTCTTTCATGTCACTCGCCACCTCACCAGCTGTGTGCATTCCTTTCTTGTCTTTTCCTTTTAATTCCTGAGTCATGGTTAATACCACAGACTTGGCCTTGCCTCCCCAACTCTGTCCTTCACCCGAGAGTGCCACAGGCGCCTTTGAAACACAATGCAGCCTTCTTGTCTGGAATTTGCCTCCTCCACGTATCTCTTATGATTCTTTTGGAGGCAACGATTTCCTACAGGGAACTCCTGGGTTCCTTCACCCCAGGCTCTCGTCCCTACGATCTGTCTCTCTGCTCCAGTAGGTTGGCCTTTGCCCTGGAAGTTCTGCTGCTTCTCGTGTTCAACCTTTCTCAGAGTGTGTCTCTATGTTCCGCCTTTTATCCATGTGGTGAGAGCCAATGTATGTGATTAAAGTCAAGTGCTTGACTTTGCTTTACCCGATAAGTGGGACATGTCCAATGGGATGTGTTATGGATAGCCTTGTTACTCTGTTGCCCTCTTCCTCAGTCCAGTGTTTGTGTGGAAAAGGGGGGGAAGTTGGGACATCGGCGAATCCTATGAAATAGGTTGGGTCATGGGTACGGGAAAGGGGGGAATACAGTGTCTTGCCCGCCGGTTGCCTCAGCTCCACTCCCTGAATATCCCTCACCCAGGTGATACTCACGCACTGGTCCACTCCCAGGGTCTGGATCCAAAGGCAATCGCCATGCCCTGGCCACCTGAGATTGAGATCCCGAGGGACTAGTAGGTGAGACACCCTTTTGTTTCTCACATAACAAAACCTAACCTTGCCCTCCTTCTTAGAATAACAAAAGTGTTAAGGGAATACACAATGAAAATAGTGTCTCAAAAGGAAATGTCTAAATGGCTTCAGCACCAACTCCCTTCCCCAGGTTCAACCACACAGGGTCTAGAGAGTCTTTCAAAAATCAAAGGATAGGTAGATGGATGGCACAATTATGTCAGTCTTGCACACTTTGGCTTACTGGTACAATTGAACAGTTCACTCTTAGGCTTTCAACTTCTGGTAGCTCAGTCACTTCTTTAGGCTTTGCCTGCCTTACCATCAATACTCAGTTCATATATTCTCAATTTCTCACAGTTCCGCACAGGCTTCCCTCTGCCGGGCTCGGCCTGTCTCTCCTTCGTGGGGGTTCCTTTCCCCACGTTTTATCTTGTATATCTTTTCTCTGTCGTGCATGACCACTTCAACCTCTGTTTCAACGATCCTTCGGTTTACAATTTTCTCTGGTAGCACCAATGGCTCTTGGCACTTGTAGTTCTTATTCTCCTTCACTTGCCTTCTTGGCCTTTCTCCAAAGCTCTTATAGTTTACTTTTGCCCTCTTGCCATATTTCACAGTTCACAAATGTCACGTTTCTCTTATTCAACCTTCTTTCATTATTGCGGTTTCCGCTGACCTCCGCTTGCAATATCTTTCAAATTCCAAAAACATTTCACAGAGACTTTCGAAGTGTGACTTTCTCTCACAGGACCACTCTGCTACTTTGTATCCTTGCCTTTTAACAATTGTTCTCTTCATTCATGTTTTCTTGGCACAAGTGCATCCTACAACTTTCAAATTACAGTCATTTTCCTTTTAACATCAACCAGACTTTTGTTTCCATTGGTAACTCGCCGGCTATGTTAATTGGATTTCTTTCATCTGTTTCCTGCAGCTCAAGGCAGTTACCAATGCCTCTTCTGCTCCTCCCCAAATCCGCTGTTCACCCGGGAGAGTCGCAGGCTGCTTTCTGGCAACTTGAAGGTTTTTTTCCTCTGCTCGCTCGGCTTTGCTTTTTGAACATTCACAGCCTCCCAAAAGCATGGCAATCTTGACTGGCTTTCGCTTGATCCTCAGTACTGTCGATCAACCCGTTGGCCTTCCACCTTCCACAGCCTAGTTCGCAACAGCCTCAGAAGAGCTGTTCCTTCTCGTACCCAGCCTCACGCAAAATGTGCTTGTCCGCTCCATCTTTTATTTTCATAGGGAGTGCTAATAAGTGGCAGGTGTCCATTGTTGAGGTTAAATACCTCACTGTGCCTGGCTTCATTACAGGGACAGAGCCAATGCAAGTCAGGAGAGATGATACTTCTAACCTCACTCCTCATCTTATTTGGTACAGTATTTTTGTCAGGGAGAAGTGGGGAAGAATTATGGGAGTTGTAGATTTCCATAAAATAAGCAGGGATAGGGGTTAGATGTGTTGTGGAAAAAGGGGATACCATGTCTCACCATTGGGTGCTTCTCTCCCACAACCTCCTAACCAGGTGATCATCCCTTGCTTGTCCACCCCAAGGGTCGGGATACAAAAGATGGCCTTCCTCTGGCCACCGGAGTATGGAATCCCCAGGGGCTAGGTTGTGAAACACCCTCTGGCTTTTCACATACTCTTTCCCTATGTGATGTGGACAAATCTTTTTTGCTGGGGAACTGTGAAAGGAAATTCACGTTGCTCTGATCTTTGCCTTTCCTTTGTGAAACAGTATGACTGTAAGTCCAGAAACCATTGCATAAGATGTGGGTTAGATTCTTTTCGCTGACTTATCTAGAAAAGTTGAGAATAATCAGAAACCAGAATTAATTTTCTTCCCAAGAGGTAATATTTAAGGTAAGGGATGGCCCATTTGATAGCTAACACTTCTAATTCTAGCACTGAATAGTTCCTCTCTCTGGGAAATAGTTTGTGACTGGCAAATAATATAGGGGGTTCTAAGCCTTTGTGTACTTGGGATAATACAGCCCCCAATCCAGTCAGAGAGGGGTCAGTCTGAAATATACAGCTTTTTGAGAAATCTGCCACTTTTAGTATGGGGTTCTGACATAAAGTGTATTTTAAGTTATTCTAACAGACTTCATCCTCATCAGTCCAACAAATCTTTTGTGGTTCAGCATTTTTAGCTTGTCAGTTAGCTGAGATGTTTTTTCTGAGAAATTTGGGACAAATCTGCGATAGTATCCAGTTAAACCCAAAAATGCCCTAAGATCGCGTTTGGTCTTAGGTGTTGGTGAATTTAGAACGGCTTTTACTTGCTGAGGCTGTATTCTACAATTTACTACAAAAAATCTAGATATCTCACAGCTGATTGAGCTAATCTACATTTTTTTATATTAGCTGTCAGCCCGGCTTTTCATAGTGCTCATAATGGTATACAGATGATAAAGATGGTCTTTCCAGGTTGGGCTATAAATAATATCATCAATATACACCCCGCAGAAATCAGAATAGGGCTGTAAAATACCATCCATTAGTCTTTGGAAAGTCTCTGGCGCTCCGTGTAAACCAAAGGGTAGGACCTTGAAATGGAAAAGTCCTATCAGTGTTGAAAAGGCTGTTTTTTCTTTGCGCCATTTAAATGAACCTGCCAGTATCTCTTTGTTAAATCTAATGTTGACATATGACCTACATTTCCCAGCTTGTTTATCAGGTCATCTATACGAGGCATGGGATATGCATCAAAGGCTGAGCTAGCGTTGACCTGTCTAAAATCTATGCAAAATCTCCAAGTTTGGTCTGGTGTTCGTTCAGAAGATATGTTATGACTGCGTGTTTGGTTGCGTTGGGCGTATGCTGAGAAATTCTGTCTAGGCCTGGTGGCGCAATCAGCAGATCAATGGTAGCCGGTAGGAATTGTTAAAACCGTTGCTTCCGGTCACGTGTTGAGAGACGCTAATATGCTCGTGCACGCTCTATTATTCACTTAACTCTTTTCACCACCACTCGCTTTAGCGCAAAAGACCTAGACAGATTGCCAAACTCACATTGCACACAGCCCAACACAGGATTAGACACGAACACCACTGGCATCACTGGTGCCACCATGGACTTGGGATACCACCAGACAGCACCTTGGCACTAGGCAGATGCCATGAGCTTATACTAAGACATGTAATTTTTGTTCCTTCTACCGCACTTAATCCAATTATTTCACTCCCAGCCCTAGGCGAATCCAAGGACCCAGGACTGGGACCCAACAAGAGAATT
Organism: Ambystoma mexicanum; assembly: GCF_040938575.1. NCBI lineage: Eukaryota > Metazoa > Chordata > Amphibia > Caudata > Ambystomatidae > Ambystoma > Ambystoma mexicanum. Next base: position 318,632,560 of record NC_090924.1, on the reverse strand, counting down.
CCTACTCCAAAGGGGCTCGACCTGGGGCAACAACCCTCCATCCTAAAACCCACACCTTGGTAAGAGCCACATACATAGAAATATATGATCAACTAAACCTAGTTTTCAATTAGCTACCCCTTTCCTGTTCTTCTTCTTCCGCCCTCGTTTTCCTTCCTCTACCACTCAGGGCTCTGGCACTGCCCATAACCATTGTAACACATGTACATACCATGAACTATGAATGTCATAGAACCTATGCTGAAATATGTATGCCTCACCCACTCACCTGTTGTTAAACACATGTCACTTACCTTGCATATGTCATATATACCAACCAACTGCTGAATATGTGCAATTGTAATTTTAATATCAGCCTTGATAAAGACCCCTTGTGGTTGAAACACGTGTCGGCTGACCACCACAAGACTGAGTCTACACTGTAATAGAAATGTCACCGTAACAACCGCATTTAGCGTGGGAATCGATTAATGTACAATGATTTTCAAATTAATGCATTGCAAGTTAACCAGGACTGTCTCTCTATACCTACATAGAGGTGTGACCTTGCACATAAGAATCAGGAATACAAGAATAATAAATGGAACTTAGCGCAGGAGTGTTCAAAACTAGAGCTCGACTCCTCTCTATCCTGTTACTCATAAAATGAGATCCTTGATCTGTTAGAATTTCTTTTGGGTACCCAACCGGGGAAAGAAATGGTAGCCAGTGTTTTAGTATTTGCTGGGTCGTACTATTCCTCATGGGGAAGGCCTCAGGATACCTGGTAGCGTAATCAACAATCACTAAGACAAACTTATTGCCCAGTTTAAAAGTTTCAAGGGGCCCAACTATGTCCATCCGAATTCAGGGCGAATGTGACTTCTATTATAGGTAGTGGATTTAAAGGGGCAGGTGGAGGAATATGTGTGCTGGTCTTATGACATATCTCACACGTCTGTACAACGTTTTTAAAGGAATGGTTCGGTCAAAATTTTTTATTGCCCCTACGGGTCGGCCATGTGTTTTTAAGCCGAAGTCGCTCGATTTTGGAAAAATTTCCTATGGACCTTACCCGAGTTTTCGTCCATTAAACACACGCGAAAACAGGCACCAGGGAGCTGCCATTTTGTGATAATCTTATCATTTCCCCCATCGCCCTAGCTGACCTGCTTTTGCAGCACTAAATCATATCCCCCACCCCTGAGCCTGACATTATCAAAACATTCATATTCCCCGCCTCTCTCCGTGACGTTACTGTGCTGCATAGGCAAACGTGCCCAGTCGTCTTCTACGCGACTTCACACAGAACCCGGAAACCAACACAGATCAGCTCACAACACAGCGCACCACAAATCGGAATATGAAACTGTACTTTAAAATCAAACAGCAACACAGTAAATTTGGTAAAGTACATTTATTTGACATTAAATGTTTATAGAATATTCAGCAATTGACATATGAACTCCGAAAGTCATTTATTTTCTTTTATCTCTATCCGCAAATCCTTAAAATGTTATTGTGAGTCACGCGCTGTTCCTTTATGGTACACAGGGTGTTGGTTTTCGTTCAAAGAGGCACTTTTATCGCACGTTGAACCGCAAGGCTGTTCCATCAAGTAGGCACTAGGCCAGCGTAAAGGTTGATATGTTGCTTCTAGCTGCTAGTACCGCGTAAGGGCATATGGGCCCTTGGCGATCGTCCCATAAGATCATCAGAATGGTGCAGTTGTTTACATTAAGCTGCAGGTGGCGGCTGAAGAAACCGTCTGCCGGTGTCTGAAACTGGTGGCAGGGGCAAAACGGGAGTATGTACCTATTTTGAAAACATAAAATGTATAATTAGTCTCGCCTGCCGATCTGTATTAATATTATTAATTTTATCTATTACGGCCGAGCTGAAACTATTTGCTTTCAAGTATAGTGCAATGGAGTATGTTCGGCTCTAAAATCAATGCGAAAACTAACTAAATAAATCGAGGTTGGTACACAATGAGAAACGACTTTTTGTCTACATGCGTGTGGAATGTGGACCTTCATGCCCATGTGCCCGCTACAAGGACGATCCCACAAATCTTTTCAAAGCTCTTCATTCATTCATTCATTTATTCATGCATCCATTCATTAATTCCTCATTCCGGTATAAAAGCGTCTAAAGAGTTACTTACATTATATTTGCAATTTCCATTGTGTGTCTGCGTAATGCAGTCCGTAAATCCCACTGTGCTCTTGACAACGATTTTTCGTATACTGAACTAACATGAAACTCGGTCTAGTTTAAGAATTTTCTGCCTTATCGTCTCAAACGTTATTGCACCTCCCAACCCCCTCTTCAAATGAAGTTCTTTCAGCATGGTCCCTGTCTCTCAAGGTCAAAAAACAATAGAACCTTATACTGCCAGTGTGAGTTGTGGGCCTCTTCAGGGCACGAGCTGAAAATCAAAGCCGCTGACCTTCACTAGAAATTAGCATACATTCTTTCTTTGCAACATCCCGTAGTAAAGCCATCTGTGAGAACTGAAGTTTCGAATCCATCTATGTAGTGCGCCTCAATGTGCAAATGCGAACTGGCTTCTCTCTCATCTCCAACGGCTCGCTTGGTGCGTTCTAAGGCCCCAATTTTGTCCTCGTTGTCTGCAAGCTTTGAAGCCCCAAAGAACCATAACTATTGAGACTTTTAATTTTTTGGGGAAGGTCAGGTGAAAGTATAAAGTACCCGAGCAGTTGATTTGAAAGTGAGATTTATTGTTTGTTTGTTTTATTATTTGCAATACGCAAGCCTCCCCTCGGTTAACAGTGCCCAGCATTTATAAGAGATTGCGAAAATTTGTTACATCAACAAAAATATATACATACACAAATAGACAAGGTCAGCAATATGAGGTGAATAGAGAGAGAATTCAAAGATGACACCCAGGTAGTTCGGCACCCAGGATGGTGAAGGTAGGGGTTAGGGTTAGCGTACTTTGTATGCACACTGTACAATAAAATTTATTTACAAAAAGACAATTGTATTACAATTATTTAAACCGGGATTTGTACTTCACAACCAGCTCTCCTTTGGGTGGACATGGCACAGTGGCAATGGATCGGTGCTCTGCACAGAAACGTTCAAAATTCCATATCTGTGCTTCTCTGATACCGCAACAACAAGGCTTTTGACAAAGTCGAACTCCATTTCCGCATAGACTGGTTTGATCACCCATTGCTTACTTCTTTTTGAAAAGACCTTAGTGTAGCGAGGCATCCTTACATCACCCTTAGTCCTAGATTGTTCACGGCTGAGATTCTCGTTATGGGCCAAGACGGCAAGTAGAGTCCTATGTCTCATGCCCTGTATGCTGAAATGCAAGCGCTTTGGCCTGTACTTTAGGCACATATTGTGGAACACCTCCAAACCTCCTGTGTGACAGAATTCAGTCAGTCCCCTCAAATCTCTTGATAGTTTTATCGAAAACAATCTTCTCAATGGCTTTGTGTGTCGGTGAAGATGGATTCAACCACTTCTTCTTCCGGGCCTCCACTTGGGATAAAGGGCCATGATCACATTGGTGGAAATGTAGGTTTTCTGACCAGCGGTGCACGTTGGTACAGTGGTGCATCAGTGACCGCCATTTTTCAAGTATTATTTCCACTGACCCTTCACAAGTTTTGGAGCTCCACCAAAGATGGTTGCTGATAGACTGGGACCACTCTGAAATACTTTCCAAACCTTTTTTTTCCCCTGCAGCCGAGATTTTCTTATTGATTGATTGAGCAAGATGCCATACGTCAAATTGATGTTTAATATGTGGGAACTGCTCTCTCATTGCCTTGGAAATTGAAACGTGTCTGTCCGTGGCTAGGAGGTCGATGTGCATTCCCCTCGATTGTAGATATTCCACTGATTTTATAAATCCTAGTTTCTCCATGGCCACTGAGGATGTACATTGTGTTACCTGCACGACCACCAAACTCACAATTTTCTTACTATCCATGTCCTGAAAGTGGTAGGTACAGTACTTGGCAGAAAATCCAGGGCTGTCGCACTGTCCATCGCCAGCTAGCCTGAATCGTTTGCCTTCGAATGTACTTGCTCGAGACAATTGTTCAATTTTCCAAGCATCACTAATGGCCGGAAACAGATAATCATGTTGGTATTTGTAGTACTGCGTTTTTGAAATGAAATGGAGTCCCACAAACTGAAAGAAAGACTCTAACTTTCTAAAACTGGAGCCACTAAAAAGTGATGCAGCTGCACACAGTAGATTGCCTGCTGGCAGTTTCCCCAGCATCGGTTGTGCAGACCATGAGAATGTATGATGTAATCTACAGGCGGCATGTATTGTGACGTTACTGCCTGGTTTTTGATGAGTCACATGAATCAATGGCTTCCCACATACTTTACCTCTGACTGAATGCCCACATTTCAGCATACTTATAATATCCATCAAACAACTGTCGAATACTATGTATTTGCCCTCTTTCATTAGACTGTCATCCTGCGTCAAAGTTGATTCGGCCTGTGACGTTGAGGACATATCACCACATTTGAAAGAAATATCGCTGCTATCAAGTTCTGATGCGTCGGTGATTGCTGCTGCTGGTTCATTTTTTGTCACATCAACATCTGTTACTTCAACATTGATGGGAGAACACAACAATGTCGACAGCTTTTTTGGTGGCAATTTTTTGGCGGGTGTAGATTGTGTGAATTGATCTGCGACTACTTCAGAGCTATCTTCAATACTTCCAGTATCATGTTGTTGCGGCGGTGCGGTCGTACTGTAGCAATGGTCCAATAAAACTTTGCTGGATTCTCCGGACACATTCATTTCATGTTCTGGCCATTGGACATGAGCATGCCGAGTGTTACACCTCGCCCTCGGCCGCGCCATGTTTCCAGGGTTCTGCCTCGTTGCTCTCGTATGAGCAAGAACAATTGGGGAATTTCGGTTAACACTAAAATAAGGGACAGGAAAGTGATCGCCCTTCATAAAGGGTTACGGCGCCGGCATGCGCCCTTCCTATCGCGCTGGCAGCTGCCATGGCAAATTTCTACACGAACTACAGCATCCAGAAAACCTGCTACGTTGTAGTGCTCGGCGTTGAGAGGGGAGCCTCATTTTCAAACGATACGCCTCTTGTTGTTATTTATTCCACCGCGGCATACAGAACGCTGCTTCTGTTTAAAGTTACAACCGGCATACTTTCCGAAGTGCTCTCCCTGTATCTTGAATTGTGAAGTCCTTGTTTTTCCCGTGTACCGACCCTGCCTGCACACGGACTCCTTCTTCTGAATCTCCGATTGAACTGTTTTCTGACCACCCGTGTACCAGACCCCTTGCCTGCTTTCCGGAACTCTTGGACACTGATTCTGCTGTGTTTTGTGACCGCCTGTGTACCAGACCCCTGCCTGCTTCCTGGACTCTGAGATAGGAACTTCTCCGGTAAGAAAGACTCTATTTGGAATCCATTATTCTGTGGAATTCGACTTCATTCCTAAGTGCATCTTTTGAACGCTTTGCTGTGGTGCACCATCCCGAATCCAGTGCGACCCTCGTTCCGTTCGGGGATAGCTACCCTACTAACCTCCCTATTTTTTATTTTATACTTTCGTTGGTTCCCAGGACCCTTTACGTCAATCCTATTTCCATGAGGGGTAAAGTATAGTTTTTCTTGGTTTTTCCATACTGCAGAATTATGCATTAGCCATATACTAAGAACTCTCTACTTTATAGGTTACTCCGGTTCCTTTGGCTTAAGGGGAGATTAAACCAGGTACTACTAAAGGGGAATAGTTTTGGGAATAACCCAGTTTCATTATTGGCAGATTATTAACTTGTTATCCTTTCCTTTACAGCCTGGGTTTGAGACGGTCTGTTCTCCCTGCTTTTTTGATCGATCGGTCCCCTTGTCTGTACAGTTCAGCAGGTGGTCATATCGGTTTAAAGAGCTCATTCCCTCACAGAGAGGAGGCTTGGGTAGGAGGCTCCAACCCTAGCTCCTTCAAGCAACTCCCCAGCAATAGAGGTCCGGCCTGTTTACGTATTCTCCATTTCGGTGAGTAACACCGAGTCTCAACACGCAGCGTCTGAATTAATAGTTCCTCCATAGTGTAAATGGTCTGGCAAGCAACAGCTCTCATTCGCTTCACTGTCTGTGTATCTATAGTTCGTAGACCCACGGGTAACTAGAGGACAGATTGGAAAAGGGATGTTCAGTTTAAACACAAGATAAAGTATAGTACAATTGACTGGAAGAAAAACATAAAATAGTCCCCAGCACAAAACAATTTCTAAAGTTATAAACTGTTTGTAACTAACCTTATTTTGGTTTCTTTTCTTTACAACTTTTTTGACTCGACCTTCAACATCTGCACGCTGTTGCTCTGATATGTATCCGCATGTCTCCCCTTCCTCTTGCGCTGCAATGACTATATTTTCTGTATCCGCATAGACAGCACGGAATGAGGCTCCATCGACTCCCTGAAACATAGTATTTTCATTACTGTGTATCAAAATATTGTTAGCGTAAAACGCACGTGAGGACGAACACAAATGTACATCTTAATAGCCAAACACGTTTTAAACATTGTGTGGAACAATCAAACGACAAGTATTCGAGCTCTGATGACCTAGTTCGATGGAGATGTCAGTATACATACCTCTGGCTCTACATGGACTGCCACGAATGATTGTATTGAAGAGGAGGCATCAGCAACTCCCTGAAACACAGTACTTGCGTTAGTATGGTTTTCAATATCGTAAACATAACACACACTTGGGGTCGACGGCACAGGTACCTATAAAGAGATAACCACAAATGTTGCATTATCTAAAAGAATCAGGGGGGGCGTGGCTAGGAAGCCATGTGAAAGGACGTGTCTGCACGGGGGCTCCCGAAGATCCGCACATTATCCGACTGAAACAGTGCAAGGACCGAAGTAATTTGGCTGAGACTGATATGACTGCGTACATGAATCTCAGGTGAACGTGTGGATACGTTTCGATACGGGCCTGCACCGTGAGAGCGCAACAAAAAGCTAAAAGAAGATCTGGAGGCGAGAGCGCGATGAACGAGAAAATGGCCGCCGAACGAAGGAACAAAGGGGTGCTGGATCTGGGCGCCTGACGGTCGCACTGGAGCGTGGTGGTAGTGTAGGTGCATGACGCGGGTGCATCGAGGTCATTAAGGACACCCAGCCCTGCGAGGCCGACAGCGTGGACCTGGGAAGGGAGCAGGGCCTGACCGAAGATACTTTGTAACCGGAGCGTGCGGTGTGACCGGGAACTGTGCCCCGGGTCCTTGGTGGCCTAAAGTGCGCCTCAGAGGGTGAGACAAGATGGCCGGGGGAGCCGGAGGACAGAGGAACTTTGTGTCAGAGAAGTGGTGATAACAATGGGGCACCCGCAGAGCGCACTGTGACACCCTGCCCCAGATCCGAGCGGGGATAGAAGGACGGTAGACATGTCTAACAAGCCCCTGAGAGCGAAGACCAAACAGCACACGCTCGACGAATACGCTAAAACGCCTCCCGGCCCAGACGGAGCCAAAAGCAAAGACAAAACGCAAGCCAAGGAAATGGCCGCCGGGGGTGCGAACCACGAGGTCCTCGCTGCGATCGCAGACCTGAAAGCGACCTGGGAGACCAAGCTCCAGCTCGCTGTGGCTGAACTGAAGACCGCAATGGAACTCCAGGTTGGAGCAGTGCAGGAGGACGTGAACCTCCTAAGGCAGGACGTGCGTACCCTGGCAGAGCGCACGGAGACTTTGGAGAAAGAATTGGGCCCTACCGCGGCGGACTGCGCTGCGCATAAGCGTGAACTCCATGCCCTGGTGCAACGCGTGGGCAACCTGGAGAGTAGGGCGGAGGAGGCAGAAGGGCGCGCCCGGAGGAACAACATCCGTATCGTGGGCCTGCCGGAGGGAACTGAGGGCCGCAACCCAACGGAATTTATCGAAAACATGCTACTGCAGGAGATCACGGGAGGCATCCTGTCGCAGGGTTTTGCGGTTGAGAGAGCGCACAGGGCCTTAACTAGGAAGCCACCACCGGGAAACCCGCCCAGGCCAGTGATAGCTAAGATCCTTAACTACCGGGACCGAGAAAGGATCCTTGAACACTTCCGCAAGGGAGGTACTATACAACGAGGAGCGGCGAATATAACGGCATATCCCGATTACACCCTGCAGGTACAGCGCAGTCGTATGAACTTCGGAACGGTGAAGAGGAGATTGCGGGAAGCGGGACTTAAATATATGTTGCTCTATCCGGCCAAACTGAAGGTTTTCTTTCAGAGCAAGCTACTGTTCTTTGTCACCCCAGAGGATGCTATGGAATGGTTGGATGCACAAAACTGCCCTCAGGAGTCAGATGTTCAGACGGCCGGTGGAAAATAAAGGACGGGATAAGTAACGCTGTAGGCCCGGTCGGGTCATGAACATTGGGACTAGATTATAGTCATTGAACTCGCTTGAGAACATGCGCGCGTCAGGGGTTATGAAACGTGGTCCTTGCGCGGACCTGGCTGCGAAGTCGAGGAGCCGCCTGAAGCCACCCTTTACACCCCCTTTTTTTTGTGTTTAGCTTAGTCACTGTTAGTGGGGTGACACCCTGTCGGGTTCTCTATTTGGGTTTTCCAAGGAGGACCGAACACAGGGATGCCTGAGATCCAGGGATGGAGCTGGGCAGTTGTTGGGGGTAGGGGTTTGGGGGGAGTTTTAGTTTTTGTATGAGCCTGGGGGTGAAACCGGGAGTGGATGTTTGCAAAGTGGGGAGGGATTGCCTCGGATGGGGGGAGGAAACTACTGATAGGCCATGGGAGACCTCAGGATATTAACGTGGAACGTTAGGGGGCTTAACAGTTACCTCAAGCGAAATAAAGTCATGTTGTATCTTAAGAGGCAGAAGATAGACGTAGCCCTGCTACAGGAGACACATCTAAAGCGAGAGAAACTGGAGCTGGTAGGGAGGAAGTGGAAGGGAACAGTGGTAGGATCAACGTACTCCGCCTATGCCAGAGGAGTGCTGGTATGGGTGGCGCCACACGTCCCATTCAAGCTAATTGAGGAGGTTGTGGAAGAGGATGGGAGGTTGGTTATGGTGAGGGGGCTGGTAGAGAACAAAGTAGTGTGCATTGTAAACACATACGCGCCTAACCTGGAAACGGTGACATATTTTAGGACGCTGTGCACCAAGCTCAGTGTTGGGATGGGGGGAATGGTGATATGGGGTGGTTACTTTAATTGCGTGTTAAACCCCAGGGAGGATAGGTCGGATGACAAGATGGCTAAGCCCAGTCAGGCGGCTAAGGTATTGCAGACGCTGCTGGCGGATTTTGGCCTAGAGGATGTGTGGAGAGCAAAACACCCGAGCGCGAGACAATACTCGCACTATTCGGCTCCGCATCTACTGCACACGAGGCTTGATTACTTTTTCACTACGCCAGACATAGTCGCGGAGTGCGACCACATAGACTACAGGGCGAGGGTCCTCTCTGACCACTCGCCCCTGGTCATGCGATGGCAACTGTATTCCCCACGAGCGCGTATACCAACATGGCGCCTAAGGGCGGAGGCGCTCAAAGACCCCGCCTTCAGAGAGGGCATTAGGGAAGAGATAACTGCTTATTTTGAGGTGAATAAAGGGAGCGTTCAGTCGGCTGGCACCTTATGGGAGGCCTTCAAGGTCGTAATGCGGGGGATCGCCATTGGGAAGTCTAAGGGATTGATGGGGGGAGTCCTGGCGGATTTGCATAGAGCTGAGACTGCGCTGGAGGAGGAGTTGAAAGGTGGTGGGACAGATGCGGAGGCGGTCTCCAAATTGCAACAGGAGTGTGCGGAACAGTGGGACAGGCTCTGTAACTTGAACTATAGAAAGTATATTGAGAGACTGCATGCGGGGGGAGATAAAACGGGCCGACTCTTAGCTTGGCTGTACAAGAGTGAGACCCCACGATCCCCGATCAGATTGGTAACCAATGAAAAGGGGGAGGAGGTAGACACCCAAGAAGGCGTGAACAGGGCATTCGTGGAATACTATAAGGTCTTATACGAAGATTGCGAGGGGGGCAGCCAGGAGGAGATAGACGAAGTGCTGGAAGATGTAGGCTTGCCCAAGGTCAGCGATGAGGAGCGAGAGGAGCTGGATGCTCCGATCACCCTGGAAGAGCTGAAGGAGATTGTGAGACAGTTGCCCACTAGTAAGGCCACAGGGGCAGATGGGTTCCCCAGTGAATTTTATAAAGTTTATGCAGAGGAAGTGCTCCCGCCCATGCTGGAAATGCTCAACGAAGCGTACGAGATGGGACGGCTGCCGGAGTCACTTAGGGAGGCGATTATAATACCGCTCCTCAAGCCAAATAAACCGGGACATGATTGTGGCTCCTACAGGCCCCTGTCGATGCTGAACCAAGATAGTAAGATCCTGACAGCTGTCCTGGCTACTAGAATGCGTAGAGTGATCGGCAAGTTGATCCACCCTGACCAGACGGGCTATGTCCCTAATAGGAACATCACTCATAACCACAGGCGCCTCCATAGGGTGGTCGAGTGGGGTGGTGGTGAGGACGGCGAAATGGCGATAGTGGCATTGGACGCGGTTAAGGCGTTCGACTCTGTTCGGTGGCCTTGGCTGCTAGCGGCTCTGAGAGGGTACGGGATGGGACCAAGTTATGTTAGGTGGGCCGAGATGTTATACAGTGCACCACTAGCCAGGGTCCGCACGGGTGCGGTGGTGTCAGAGAGATGGCAGTTGGGCAGAGGCACTAGGCAGGGGTGTCCCTGGTCCCCAATGTTGTACATCCTGGCCCTAGAACCCTTGGCGATTTACCTCCGACAGCAATATGACCCGGTCGGCATCGATGTGAGAGGAGAGTGTCACCTTATATCCCTGTATGCAGATGATATGCTGTTATACCTAAGATACCCAGAAGAAAATTTGCAGTATGTCCTAGAGGTGATGGGGAGGTATGCCTGGTTGTCCGGTATAGCGGTAAACCCTCAGAAATCCACTCTATTTCCGCTAGGGGGCTATGTGGGGACTCCAGTGGAGAGGTTGCCAGTGTTGCAGATCCCGTGGGCGACGAGATCCTTTAGATACTTGGGAATTGATGTGTATCACACGACCGTGGAAGAGCACAAGCATAACACTGAACTTGCTGTGGGGAAGATCGAGAAATGTATGAGGTTCTGGGAAAGATTGCCACTAGCGATGATGGGCCGAGGAGCTATGCTTAAAATGGTAGTGCTGCCCAGGCTTCTGCATTATTTTAACAACATCCCCTACATGATTCCTAAGAAGTTTTTTGTGAGGCTACATAGTGTTTGCAGAGAATTCCTGTGGCACGGCATGCGCAACAGAGTCGCTCTGTGGAAGCTGCAGAACTTCTATGAGAAGGGCGGAATCAAGCTGCCGAACTTTGAGGCATATTATGTGGCAGCGCAGCTACAATATGTGTCCAGGTGGCTCTCTGATGACGAGACCCCCGAACACAGGCTGTTTGGGAGGGATTGCTCCCCTTTTTACTTGCGAGAGGTGATCTGGGTGGCTAATGCATGCATGAGGGAGCGGCCTAGTATGCTAGCTTTGGGACGGAACATGTGGAAACGGGCCTGCCGGATGATGGGCAACCCTTTGCCGTGTGTGTTGCAGTTCCCATTGGTCGCACTGGCGAAGGGAGATGGGCAGCTCAGAGCAACCATTCGGATATACTGGGAGTCAGTGGGGTTGGTCACCATGGGAGATATTTGGCAGGATGGGACCATCTTGGAGTTCGAAGAATTAGAGGCAGGGTCGGGACTGCACAGGGGCCAATATATGACATATCACAGGATAGTGCAGGAGATCCGGAATAGGTGGCCCGAAACTACCCTGGCCGATGAACCGGATGCCACGGTGGAGATACTATATGACACATCGGAGGGCGGGCATGAGGTGTCTAGGTTGTACGAGATGTTGATGATGAAGGTTGGGAGCGATTTAGAGCACTTGAGACTGGAATGGGAAACGGAGATGGGGGCCCTGATGGCAGATGGGTTGTGGGAGCGAGCCCTCGGGTATCATAAAAAAGTATCGAGAAACGCCAGGTTTAAGCAAATACAGCTTTATATAACGCACAGGGCATACCTGACCCCTTTGAGAATATCCAAATTTCGTGACGTTGGACACCAGGCGTGCCCCAAGTGTGACGAGGAGAATGCAGACATGATACACATGTTTTGGGCGTGCCCAGTAATTGCAAGCTATTGGGGTGAAGTGGCGCAGAAGCTGGCAGGAAAGGGTGTTACGCTCAAAGTGGATTCCGCCTGGGCCTGCTTACTGGGGGGATATCCCAAAGCGCGTAAACTGAGACATGTCGATAAATTGAAAGATCTGGCTTATGTGCTTGCTAAACGTAGGATTGCCATGGGCTGGAAGGAGTGTCATAAGCCGCGAACGGAGGTCTGGTGGAGGGATCTCCAAAAATGGGCGGAGGCCGAGACGGCTGTGTGGCAGGATACCGGTGTTGCAGGGGAGGAGGAGGAAACGTGCTCTCTTGCGGCATGGAAACTGTTGATAGCTGAACTGTTTGGAACGGGGTCGGCTCCAATTGAATCTGAGAGTGATAACGCCCCCTCGTCCACAGCAGATACCACTGGCGAACACCATACAGGCTCATAGGGGGGAGGGATGGGGATTGCAGTGTTGTTTGTTGTTAAATGTGTTTATTTATGTTCTAGTTGTAATGTCGTGTGGTTTATATATATAAAATAAAAATAAATTTAAAAAAAAAAAATCTAAAAGAATCAGGGAATATTTAAAAATGATCAGATTTAATCGACTTATTTCTCCAATGTCTTTACATCTGCATCATCTAAATGTGATCTTGTGATTGTAGTGGAAGCTCCATCATCTCCCTGAAACACAGTACTTGCGTTAATCGGGAAGAAAGTATAGCAAATGGAATTACGTTATATGATCACGCTTGATGGAGCTGTCAGTATCCATACCTCATGCTGCTGAAGAATATCTAGGGCTGTTGTCAATGTGGTGCGCACTTCCGAAAGCTGTTGCGCCGATTCGTATCCGCATGGTCCCGCATCCACCGGAATTACTTGAATGTCAGGCTCCGCATCAAGTGCAGGGGTTGACGATTCAACAACAGCCTGAAAACATAGTATTTGCATTAGTAAGGATTACAATATTGAAAACACAACACACGCTTGGGGTCGACCGCACAGGTACATATCAACGGCTAACCACAAATGAAACATGGTGTACAACAATCAAACGACAAGTGTTCCAGTCCTGATGATCACGGTCAGTTGAGCTGTCAGTATACATACCTCGGGCTGCTGAAGATCATCTAGGGCTGTTGTCAATGTGGTGGACGCTTCAGCATCTCCCTGAAAGACAGTACTTGCATTAGTATGGATAACACTAATTATAACTGAAAACAAACACCAGGGGACGACAACTAAGGTGTATATCAATTGGAAAGCACTAACCAAACAATTGGTAAAATAATCACACGATACATTCAAACTATTACTTGATATGCATAAAACAAGTCTGTAGCGGAATAGCCAAGTATGATTACCTGATACGCGCTAGAAATGGTTGATAACTGCGAGCACGTGACAGAAGTAGAATGTTCTTCAGATTCAAGGGATAGTCAAGAAGTTGTAAAGGTAAATTATTGTTTGATAATGAAATGCCAATATTTAAAATTGCCATGTAAGGAGACAGAATACTTGAGTAATGCGCAATATAGCACAGTTCCCTGTGCCCATATATAGATTTAGTTTGTGGGTTATGAAATCTAAAAATAATATATTGATAAATGTCATTATTCAAAAAGCTATACACTCATATCAATGTCGAAAGTATTACAAATTGGGAGCAACACCTAAAATATCAATGAATCCATTCGGCTACCTACACACTACTGCAAGGCCTAAAGCTAAAAACGGACACTTGACTCACCAGTGGCGGATTGTGGATGAATAGAGTGGGAATAGCGTTTGCGATCAATTTTCGTGTCGATCGCCGTTTGTTCTTCTTTGTTACCCAAGATGTGGTGTACATGTTCGAGGGAAAGTGCCGGCTGCAGATGCAGTATCGATCACCCCTCTTGTCCTCAAAGACTTGTTGGACTCTACTTTCCAGCTCATCCAGTGGATATCCGCAATGTCTGACCCATTCTCTTGTTCGATCAACAGTTTTCGGGAATACATGCATTGTAGTGTCTTCAGATTTAGCATGGGTCTTCGAAGGGCAACCGCTAATCGAACAGGCAGGCATTGTTGAAAATTCTGAAAAGTAAATATGAAGATTATTATAAAACCTTGATGAATAAAAATGTCATAAAAAAAGTAAATGAACCATACCAGGCTCAATGCAAGGTTTGTTTTGGTCGCCGGAACTATACCAGTTCATCATGTGCGGCTTAGTATTTGCATACGTTACAGAAATTTCTGTTTTGTCTTGCACGAAAAGGAACCATGCTTACATTATAGACTGGACCCCTGAAGGATGCAATTCGATGACAATTGACACAGATGAAAATAAATAGATCTATTGATAGCATAACAATTGAAACTCAAGTCAATAGCAATGAGACCAATGACCATAGCTCTATTGGGTACTGTAATAGCAAATAGATTGAAATGTAAAAATGACCGAAATATGACTAGGATACATGGCCTTACCTTGACCAACAAACAGTTGGATTTAGCAGGCCGAGCAGGATGTTGCAGGAGAACAGGTAGATGGCCTCAGGTAGCACACTGACAAGTTTGCTTGAAGCGGTCAGATAGCACAGCGACAAGCAGATTAGCATAGATCTCAGTGCTTCTCAGGTAGAAGGTTCAGGAGTTGACTTGCAAAGCACAAAGATGTTCTCATGAGACATATCAAGTGGTTTATAAAGTATTAGAAACAGGGGTGTGTTTGTGAATGAATGAATGACGTGTGTATGTCGTGGTATTATGTTTATTGCAGGGGGGCGGCCTGCCTGGAGACACGGGGTCTGAGGAGGCCATGTGAGCGATGGCCCCTGGGCGTGGGATACCTTTTGAAGTGTACATGCTGTTTGGCACCTTGGCCGTTTGCGCCTGTCACAGCCCCCCATGCCAGCGCTCATCCCCGGGATCGAACTGCCTTTGATAGAGGGGGTGGGATGGATGGGCCTGGGGCGTGCAGATAAGGCACAGGAAGACTGCTGAATGGAGACACACTTATGTGGATTGCAGGGGGCGGCCTGCCTCAGGGGAGGCCTGCCTGGAGACTCGGGGTCTGAGGAGGCCATGTGAGCGATGGCCCCTGGGCGTGGGATACCTTTTGAAGTGTACATGCTTTTTGGCACCTTGGCCGTTTGCGCCCGTCCCTTGCCCTTATGTGATGTTAAAGGACACAGGGCATCCATTTTTGTACCCCCTTTCCACTCCATTTTGGTGACCAGGCCTCACTGCGATAGTACAGCGCGCAGAGCACATGGCCCACAGCCTCGTTCCCACTCTGACTGGAAAACTCCAGAGGTATTTGCAACAGCTAATAAATGTAACACATCACTCTCTGAGATCATGGTCCTGCATGTGAACCGGCTTGAACCATGCACATGGCTCGTTCATCTCCACAAACGTGTCCTTGCCCACGCACCCTCGCCAGTGGAAAGTAACTGCCATTCTGATCCTGTGTCCCTGCAAGGTATTCTCTTCATGTGCCAGACCACTGACCACGCCATGATGGCCACCTAGCAGATCCCCAACTAACATTAGACCCGTACTGCAGTATATCGTTGTCTATCAATAACAAATGCCACATATCGGAGATTCTTGTGAGCACATACCCACACTTCAAACACTGTATTATAGTGGTCAAGACCCTAGACTTAAGGCCTGTATAATCCAATGTTCATTGAAAGCATTGATATATGTGTGACTTTTATAGAGACATAACTGACTGAAAGACTTTGAACAAGTGTTATTTAGTGCATGCATTATTGATAATATATTTGGTTAGCTTAGATAGTGACCACCCCGCTTTACAGCGACCTGAACTTCACCCATTCCGAGCACAGGTGTCTGACGTCCATCCTTGCATGGAGACACACTTGATTGATTTAAAAAATCGAAACAACCGTTGTTAAAATATATGTGGTGTTTTATTTTGTAGCTTATTTTGATGACACAAAAATACAACAGTTTACACATTGTACAGTTCAGGTTGCAGCACAGCGAGAGAAAATCCCCTGTACTGACCGCTGTCACTCGGGAATGTTTCTCTTATGGCACGAACGGCACAGGCGGGTATCACTCTTCGAACGCGGTGTCCAAGCCTCCCGTGAAGCCACAATGTAAAGGAACGATAGGCCACCAGCCTGTACCACCTGTGAAAAGGAATGAAACACACTGTTTTTAAATGACCAAGATATTTTTAATAAACGTTTGTTGTCAATGACAATTCTTGTAACTAATGGCATTCTGCTCGGACAAATGCTATCTAGACACTGCACACTATTGAGCGACTTTCATGCGTTACAATGATATGTATATGTAATTTTGGATATAGTAGAAGACCATGAAATAGTAGTGGCATCACAAGCAGAGTATACCTACTCGTTACTCGGATTACGAGGACGAACAGTTGCGCGAAGTTCGTGCATAAGCACCATCATTATCCTCAACACGGACCGTGTGAGGCAGGCTGCCCTGAAGTCTGGCAGCTCGGTGATGCATTGCGGTCGTGGCTCGCCTTCCGAAATGTAGGCCACGCATCCCGTGTTTTCACAGCAGCAGCAGTTCTCCTCCTCGGTCGGCATTAGCTCGCACCGATTGCATGTGCACCAGGTGGAAACACCGTCCATGCGACTAGGTCCAGTGTCTTCATCCGTTGATTCGTCCTGCCAACTGCTGTCCGAAGCCCCATCGTTTTCGTGTGTTTCCCTTTCCAGTAGTTCCTCCTCGGTATACTTGGGCTCGTACATGCAGGGCATTATTGTATCCATTGTGTATTGCACAAGCTAAAATAATTGATAGCGGTGGTACTGGTATCTGTCCACACGGGCTACAAGCAACATAAGGTAGCTGACCAGAGCACAGAAACGAGTCACAGAATACTCAAAGTAACACAGAGAGAGGAATGGAATCGAAAATCTGCTGCTGTGTGTTGTGAAACGGTCTGTTTATACTTATTGAGGAAAGAGGCGTCCTGCCATTTCCATGCCGACACGTCATTAGCTGAAGCGCAGCGAATGTTGACACGAGACGTGCTTTGGCGTTGTGAAATTTGGCGGTATGCGTCTGCTGATGACAGGCTCAGGGGCGGGGGATATGATTTAGTGCCGCAAAAGCAGGTCAGCCAGGGCGATGGGGGAAATGATAGGATTATCACAAAATGGCAGCTCCCTGGTGCCTGTTTTTGCATGCGTTTAATGGACGAAAACTCGGGTAAGGTCCATAGGAAATTTTCTAAAATCGAGCGACTTAGGCTTAAAAACACATGGCCGACCCGTAGGGGCAATACAAATTTTTGACCGAACCATTCCTTCAATATTGGCAGGTATTCCTGGCCAATAGAACTATCCACCAATATGGGCTTGAGTTTTAACTTCTTCTAGATGTCCACCTGTTAAATGTGAGTGGGCAATTC
The DNA here is from genome assembly GCF_040938575.1 of Ambystoma mexicanum. Lineage (NCBI taxonomy): Eukaryota > Metazoa > Chordata > Amphibia > Caudata > Ambystomatidae > Ambystoma > Ambystoma mexicanum. The sequence continues at coordinate 318,614,968 of NC_090924.1, read as the reverse complement.
CCGGGACTATTTTCCGATGGGTTTTGGAAATTACCAACTGGGTTTTTCATGTCCCTTCCCCTGAGGTTTCGCTTCCATATAGCAGTCCTTGGTACACAAAAAAGAAGGGACTTACTTTATTACTGCCTTCTGACTGAAAGATTCTGCTAGTAATGGATCATTTCTCTGAGCAAAAGCTGAATCTGGCAGGACAGTTACTTGGCTAGTATTGATGTCGGGTCTCTCATCAGCCTCTCCAAAACCTAGATTTCCCTTCTCCGCCACTTCCTGTTCTCTCTCTTCCTTTAACTGGGGTAATAAAGCCCTTTCAAGAATGCCTTGTGCTATTTTATCCCAAGGATGTATGTCAAATGATGTCTCCCCATAATTATTCAAAAGTACTTTCACATCTCCCCTGAAATCCAGATCAATAACTGCGAGTACATCCAGTCCGAATTTCAACGCTAAACCAGATTTGGGAGCTAGTCTGATGTAGCATCCACGGGGGAGGTATTAGAACTAAGTCGGTGGGAAGCATACTTGTTTTCCCTGGAGGGATGAATACTTCCCTACTACTGCAGATGTAAAATCCAATAGAACCTTTTGTGGCTACAGTGGGGTTTGAGGTTCTACCACTTAGTTTCTGAAACTTTAGGGTTCCCCAATTTGTTTCAATTGAGTCACATCCCAACCCTGACATGGTATGTGAGGAAGGCATGGTATCAATAGTAGATACAGACACAATGGATACAAGTTTCAAAAACCTTTATTTATATTTTTGATTGGGATGGTAATATTCCTAACTGGCCTAACTCTAAAATTGGAGTAATCTCGACCATTACACAATAACAAATACGTCCAAGTCAGTCTGGTCAACATATAAAGCCCTATATTAAGAAAACCTAAGCTTACCCTCCTTCTTAGAATAACAAATGTGTTAAGGGGATACAAAATTAAAATAGTGTCTCAAAAGTAAATGTCAGAATGGCTTCAATGCCAACTCCCTTCCCTAGGTTCAGCCCCACAGGGTCTAGAGAGTCTCTCAAAAAACAAAGGATAGGTGAATGGCACAATTCTGTCAGTCTTGCACACTTTGGCTTACTGGTACAATTGAACAGTTCACTCTTAGGCTTTCAACTTCTGGTAGCTCAATCACTTTAGGCTTTGCATGCCTTATCATCAATACTCAATTTCTCACAGTTCCGCACAGGCTTCCCTATGCCGGGCTCGAGCCTGTCTCTCCTTCGTGGGCGTTCCCTTCCCCACGTTTTATCTCCTATATCTTTTCTCTGTTGAAGACTTTTGAGACTGCAAGGAATTTACATAGACCTCTCCATGACCACTTCAACCTCTTTCAATAATCCTTCGGTTCAAAATGTTCTCTGGTAGCACCAATGCCTCTTGGTACTTGTAGTTCTCTTTCACTTGCCTTCTTGGCCTTTCTCCATATTTCTTATAGTTTACTTTTTCCCTCTTGGCTTATTTCACGCTTCACTTTACTTGTGCCGGGCTAGGCCTGGTCATGCACGAAAGAGAAAAGATATACAAGATAAAACGTGGGGAAAGGAACCCCCCACGAAGCAGACTTCGTGGGGGGTTCCTTTCCCCACGTTTTATCTTGTATATCTTTTCTCTGGGGGGATTCCTTTCCCCACGTTTTATCTTGTATATCTTTTCTCTGTTGTGCATGAACACTTCAACCTCTGTTTCAACGATCCTTCGGTTCACAATTTTCTCTGGTAGCACCAATGCCTCTTGGCACTTGTGGTTCTTATTCTCCTTCACTTGCCTTCTTGGCCTTTCTCCAAAGTTCTTATAGTTTACGTTTGCCCTCTTGGCATATTTTACAGTTCACAAATGTCACTTTCCTCTTATCCAACCTTCTTTCCTTATTGCAGTTTCCTTTCACCTCCACTTGCAATATCTTTCAAATTCCAAAAACATTTCACAAAGACTTTCAAATGCGTGACTTTCTCTCGCAGGACATGTCTGCTACTCTGTATCCTTGTCTTTTAACAATTGTTCTCTTCATTTGCGTTTTATTGTCACACGCTCACCCATCAACTTTCAAATTACAATCACTTTCCCTTTAACATCAACCAGACTTTTGTTTCCCTCGATAACTCACCGGCTATGTTAATTGGATTTCTTTCATCTCTTTCCTGAAGCTCAAGGCCGTTACCAATGCCTCTTCTGCTCCTCCCTAACTCTGCCGTTCACCCGGGAGGGTTGCGGGCCTCTTTCTGGCAACTTGAAGGTTTCTTTCTTCTGCTCGCTCGGCTTTGCTTTTCGAATGCTCACGGCATCCCGAAAGCATGGAAATCTATCCTGGCTTTCTCTTGATCCTCTCCACTCTCGATCAGCCCGTTGGCCGTCCACCTTCTACAGCCTGGTTCTCAACAGGCTCGGAAGAGCTGTTCCTTCTCGTACCCCGCCTCGCAGAAAGTGTACTTGTGCATGCCACTTTTTATCTTCACAGGTATTGCTAATAAGTGCCAGGTGTACATTGTTGAAGTTATATGCCTGACTTTGCCTGGCCCCATTACAGGGACAGGGCCAATGCAAGTCAGGGGAGTGTAAGGGAGGCATGGCATCACACATATCACACTGACGCAAAAGGTCCAATTTGTTAAACCTTTATTGAAGTTTCAATTGGGTTGGAGAGACTCCTTATTTGCCCTATAGCGAAGATGGGAGTAGTCTCGACCATCAAATAATAAACAAACGGCACTATTTGAGTCCATCAAATCAAAATAAGCTATACTAACAAAAGCTAACGCCTGACCTATATCTTGTACAAAAAGTGTGAAAAGGAGAATATTAAGGGAAAGTCATTATTCAAATATAAAGACTAAATGTGGCTAAGTCAGCTCTCCTCCCCACATTGGACAGCACAGAATAAGACAGTCCTTGTAGGCAAGATGACACACTCTGGTTGAGGCTCTTAACACAAAGGCAGTTCATTATGTGGATCGAGGTCTGCCTGGTCTTCCACATTAGTCTTCCTTTCCAATTCTCAAACACAGTTCACCAAAGAGTGTCACGATCCATGCTCCTGACCCCATCAGGTATAACAGCCGCCTGGCAGCTGTGGGGCTAAAGCCCTTCTCACTGGCCCCAAAGGCCTTAAAACTCCATCAGAAACATACATGGAGTCAGTCATGGCGCCTTTTGCGCCAGAGTCATTATCAGGAATAAAGCAATACCAGTTTTGGACCTTAATCCAACATGGAGGCCTATTACACAGCTCAGTTCTTTAGAACCAAGCCATGCGGTCTAGTGTTTTGGGTGTGGCTGGGCCTGGAACTACTTGGCCTGGAACTACTTTACCTGGGCTATTTAAACCACACCCAAACAGCAGAACACGCTTCCTGCAGTGTAACGCTCACCGTGTCCAGTTCCTGCTCATCTGCTTCTCCGGCGGCCCGATCCTGAAGCCCTAGATCTGGCTTCCATTAATAACCTGGAAGAACAAGAACAGCATTAGCGAGCAAGAACACTTACCTGTGAAGTAACCGGTCTTGAATCCATCCTGCACTTCGCTTACCTCGCCCATCTTCGGAGTTCGCCGCAACCTGCAAAGGTAAAGAAACAAGGACAGCATTAATAACAATTCTTACCTGGGCAAGAAGCGAGTCCTGGCAGCACCCTGCGCTTCTCTTACCTCAGCCATCTCCGGGTTTCACTGCAAGGGAGAAGGATCAAGGTCAGCATTAACAAAGCACTTACCTGGGCAAGCAGCGCTTCGATCGCTTATCACTCCGGAACATCACTGCAACCTGTACAAAGAAGGGAAGAGAACACAGGTTAGCAATTAACACCAATAAACAGCGCAGCACTCCGCATCAATAACTCACTGTGGTCTTCGCCATCGGCGCGGCAACTCCGGGATCGCAACCATCCCTGTGAAAACAAAAGAGACATTGTTAGAGAACAGCGTAGTGGAGCAAGACGCCGAGAAGACAGAGAAAACAGAGGGAAATAAAGAGACGGAATAAAGACGGGAAAGACATTATAACTCACCTGCAAGACAGCAAGCAGAGTCGGAGTCACTAGGTCCATGGAACGCCCGCACCAACCATGCGCCCCTGCACAGAGATGCAGGACGGAGAGTTCAAAGCACAAAAACCTAAGGTGAGCGATAACCCCAATGGAGGGGATTTGGATCAGAGGGAGGTGGGAGTCCACCCATCACAGAACCAGTATCTTAACCCTCCATTCTCCTGTAATAGGCGCTACCCAACTACTGGCACATAACCAAGCAGAGCGGGGTCCGGGATATTGCTTAGACCTCTATCCAGTATCGTGTGGTGCCCCGTGGATACCAGGTGAGCATAACAACAGTTAACATCGATCTCCCTCAGCCAGGCTCAGACCTCTGAAAGTGAAAGTTCACATCTGTCTCCCTCAATCTGGCTCGGACCTTTCACAGCCAAAGTTTTGTCGGCCTCCCTCAATCGGACTCAGACCTTTCACAGCAAAACAAAACACTTGCTGGGCATCATTCACCTCTTCTAGGGCTTCCTTTCCCCTAACTTATTACACCTTTGGTCTCCCTCTGTTGGGCTCAGACCTTTTCCTGATGTCAAAGACTTTCAAATGTTCGTGGCTTTTCCTTTGCAGTACCACTCGACTTTCCAACTTGTAACTCATACTTCTATATCATTTGCCCCAGTGTTTCCTGGTCTGCGTAGTTCACTGTATTATGCACCAAAATTCAACGTTCACCTTTTACTCTCCCTGTTTCTCAGGGTCAATTTCAATCACCTCACTTTTACAGTTCATTCACTTTATCGCTAGAAAATGTTCACCTTTCACAAAGGCTTTCGAGTGGGCTACTTCCTTTTGCTGGACCACTCCGTTACTCAGTATCGCTGACTTTACAGCTATCGTTGCTTCAAGGTTAATTCGCAGGTCTGCCTTTCTTTGCGTCTCATCCACATGCATGCTGCTTTAAATTGTGCGATAATATGTTGCTACTTCAATCTTTCTTTAGCACACACCGGTCTCTCACGACGTTTCCCAACTCACCGGCTGTGTGCGTTTCTTTTCTGTGCTGCTTTGATTCTCGAGTCAAGGTTAGTACCACAGGCTTGACCTCACCTCCCCAACTCTGCAGTTCACCCGGGAGGATAGCTGGCATCCTCGAAACACAATGCAGCTTTCTTCTTTGGTACTCGGCCTTCTCCATGTACCTTTCGCTACCTTTTGGGGGCAATGACCTCCTTCAGGGAACTCCTGGGATTCTCCACCCGTGGCTCTCGTCCCTCGGTCCGTTGCTCTACTCCAGTAGGTTCTCCTTCCCCCAGAAGTTCTGCTCTTAGCCGTGTTCCACCTTGCTCAGAGTGTGTTTCTACGTTCCGCCTTTTTTCCATGTGAGGAGAGCTAATTGTTCTCAGATGTATGCACTTAGGGTTAAGTGCCTCACTTCGCCGGACCCAATTAGTGGGACATGTCCAATGCAATGTGTAAGAGTTTGCATTATTACTCTGTCGCTCTTCCTCTGCCAAGTGTTTGTGTGGAAAGGGAAGGGGGAATGGAGACATTGGAGAACCCTGTGAAATAGAAGGGATCATAGGTATGGGAAAGGGATGAATACCGCGTCTTTCCACCGGCTGCCACATCCCTTGTCCCCAAAGACCCTTCACCCAGGTGATCTTCCTGCACTGGTCCACACCCTGGATCCAAAGGCGATGGCTGTGCCCTGGCTACCTGAGAGAGAGATCCCCGGTGACTAGCAGGTGGCACACCCTTTGGTTTCTCACATACCCTTCCCCTATGCAATATTGCTGCATCTGTTTCACAGGGAAACCAGAAAATGAAATTCACGTTCTCCCGTTCCTTTCCATTTCGGTGTTCCACAGTAAAACAGTAGGGTTGCAAGTTTAAGAACCATCACTTCACTCGAGTCTTTTCGTTAACTTATCCATACCAAAGGTGAGTGGTTGGTAACAAGTGTGAACTTCCTCCCCAGAAGGTAGTACCTCAGATAAATAATTGCCCATTTGATGGCAAGGGCCTCTAATTTCAGAGTCGTTTTTTTCACATGAGAAGAGTTTGCGACTGGAGAATAGGAATGGGGTGTTTTAATTTATTGCATATTTGCGACAATACTGCTCCTAACACTGTAAGGGAGGCATCAGTCTGTAATATGAATTCCTTCACTTTTAGTCTTGGGTTTTGGCATAAGGTTTGTTTCAAATTATGGTAATGCAAATCTTCCTCATCAGGCCAATGAATTTTCTGTGCCTCCATATTTCTTAATTTGCCAGTCAGTCTAAGTGTTCTATCGGACAAATTTGGGATAAACATACGGTAATAACCAATTAACACTAGGAATGCCCTGAGGTCTCTCTTGGTCTTGGGTGTGGGGGCATCTAGGACGGTTTTCACTTTTACTTGCTGGGGCTGGACCCTGCCATTCTCTATAAAGAAGCCTAGGTATTTCACAGCCGATTTAGCCTGCTTGCGTTTTGATGGATTGGCAGTTAAGCCGGCCTCTCTGAGGGTTCTCATAGTAGTAGAAAGATGAAAAAGATGGTCTTCCCAAATTTTACTATAAATGAGTATGTCCTCAATATAGGCCCCCACAGAAATTGGAGTAAGGTTGTAATATCCTGTCCACAAGTCGTTGGACCCCATTCAGTCCAAAAGAGAGGACTTTGAATTGGAATAGTCCCATTCGTGTCAAGAAAGATGTCAAGAAAGCTGTCTTTTCCATAACGGGTCCATTTACATGGACCTGCCAATATCCTTTGGTTAAACCTAGGGTTGACAGGAATGTGGCATTCTGCGGTTTATGGAAGAAGCCTGAGAAAGTACACACAAGGAGTCTAAGACAGTTGTACTAACTTTAAGCTCTCCATCTCCAACACTCTGGACATCCTTGCCCCTGCCATGATTATCCGCATGAAGCATGCCTCCAAGCGCACCACCTGGTTTGACTCCGACCTGGCATTTCTGAAACCCAAGTGCAGAACTGCTGAGCAGAAGTGGCAGGCTTCAAACGCATTCTCTGACAGACTGGCCTGCTGCCTGCTCCAAAGGGAATAGAGACTATCCATCTGCTCGAAGGAGAGTGCCTATAGCTAAGCCTGCATCTCTGCGGCCACTAACAACACTGCTGAACTTTTCAAAATCTGAAAGGCACTATCCAATCCTCACTCTATTCTACACCACTCCCTTCTTCCTCATGGCTCTCAGGCCTCCCTTGGTCACCCTCTCCTCTTCCCTCCTTCTCTCCTCTTTCTCTCCTATATCACCAGATGAGGTCTCTAGGCAAGTCTGCTTTATGAAAGTATCATCCAAACAGGTGCTCCCCTGCTCTTCCAGAACTATCCAGGACACCATTGCCTCTATTGCTCCAGCCTTGGCTGATTTCTTCAATGCCTCCTTTGGCAGTGGATCCTTCCTGCTACTCCTCAAGCACTCGCTTGTGCACCCTCTCCTCAAAAAGCCTTCTGCTGACCCCTCTTGTCCGGATAACAAACGCCCTATCTCCATTAACCCCTTCCTAGGCAAACTCTTGGAGAAGCTGGCCATCTCCCAGCTTATCCATCACACTGAATTTGTTGGTTATCTCCACGACCACCAGTTTGACTTCAGAGAGCCAGAGGCACAGAAACTGTACTCCTCAGCACCCGTGAAGACTTTCTCTGTAATCTCGATAACAACCCTCCCTCTGTTGTCATCCTTCTTGATCTTTCCTCTGCTTTGATTCGGTCATGCCACCCTTCTAAATTGGCTCTGTGATACCCTTGGCATCACGGACCTGGCTCTGGACTGGTTGACCTCCTTCCTCTCTGACCGTCCTTCCCAGGTTCAACTTGGCCCTTTTCTCTCACCCATCACACTCTCCACCTCTGGTGTTCCTTGGGGCTCTATCCTCTTACCGTGGCTCTTCAACATCTACCTCGCCCCTCTAGCTCGTTTGATCGCTGCCTTCTCTCCTAACTTCCAGTGTTATGTGGACGACATGCAGCTCTCTTTCATGCTTCCTTCCACTGCCGCCTCTTCTTCCTCTCTCATTCCTGACTCTGTCTGCTATTCGGCATGGTGCATTGCTAACAATCTCTGCCTTAATGCCAGTAAGAATGCGATCCTTCTCATTAGGACCCCAGCTCCCACCTTCCCTCCTACTCTCTGGCCGCTCTCCATTGTCCCCCTCCCCTCATCCTCCTGTGACGCAAAAAAACTTGGTGTCATCTTCGACTCCTCTCTCTCCTTCTCTCCTCACATCTTGCCAAGAATGCCCAATTTCAGCTGCACCTCCTCAGAGGCATTCTCCCTTTCCTCACCTCCACCCTGAAACCCAATGTCTCCAAACCTCTGTTCCTCTCTAGGCTGGACTACTGCAACAGCCTCTTCCTCGTTCTGCCCAATTCCTCCCTTCGCGCCTTTCACCTAATCCAGAATAGGACTGCAAGACTTTTCCTTGGCCTCAGGCCCAGGGGATTATCTCTCCAGCCCTAAAATGACTCACCTGGCTCCGGTTGCTGCGAGGATCAAGTTCATGGCCCTCTGCATCATCCACAAGGCTTTCTCGGGCCTGGGACCCTGCTACTTCCAACTCTCTCTCCCTAAATACCTCCCTGCCAGAGCTGTATGGTCTTCTAGCTCCAATCCTCTGCAGGTCAGACGCTTTTACAAGCAGGGAGTGGGGGTAGATCTATCTCCTTCACAGGTGCCTCCTTCTGGAATGGCCTCCCTTCCCCTCTCAGACTTCAGCTGGATCTTCTTAAGTTCCAGAAGCTTTTCAAGACCCTAATTTTCTCTTCTTCCTTCTGTCTTGCCCTCCCCTGTTAATGTCCCCCTCTGCCTTTTTTGACGGGCTGCCTGGTTCCTTTTGATTCTTACAGGGCAACGGGCCCTCCTCGACCAGTCTACTGCTGCACTTGTCTCCGCTGACGATGACCCTCCCACAACCTGCACTTGCCCGTCCGGGCTTCCTCCCCTTGCACTAGCCTGGATGGCCCTGAACCCCATTGAGCCCTTTGAGCCCTTGCAGCCCTGTACCTCACACTTACCACATAGACCTTCTTCCCTTGCTCTCTCTGCATTCCCCTGGCACTTGTCCACCTGGCCTCCCTTTAGCACTTGCCTAACACATGGGCCCCTTTTCCGCCCTGACTGGCACTCGCCACCTCCCCACCCCCCTCCCCCCCCGTCTCCCCCTCCACTCTCCCCCACACTTCTTGTTACTGCACTTGCATGATCCGAATGACACAAGGCCTAGTAGGACCGTTTTTGTTTTTCATACCTGACCACCCCCCCAGTTTTATCTTGTTGCACCTTGAAACACCTTTTGCTGTGTAGTTGCATTATAAATACCCAATAAATAAATGAAAACCAGTGTTTGTGATGGGTGCAAAACAAAGAAGGGTTTCTGTGCATGTCCTGAAAATGCATATGTAAGATATAATAGGTTTCTCAAGTCTCCCATAATTTGAGGATAGTCTCTGCGATTGTCTGACAATCTCTCTGATCCTGGTGTTGTAGCCAAACATCGCTGAAGTGAAGTCAGTTGATCAGTTTCCCCGAAACTGTTCCAAAAAGAAACCTCCCTGAATTTTAGTCATCCTTGGTGGATATTTCAGTTGGTTTCTTGCAAATGATTTCTACTGGCTCCTGTTGCAGCATGTGGGATTTTGACATTAGTGACGGGCGCTACCACACCAGAGACAGGAATGCGTTCCAAGGGTCTTTATTGTAGATATTCCAACAATCAAAATAGCTGTATGGGCCTACTGGGTTCTTAGGGTGTTTTGCGCCAAGGACGTTCCTCTCTAACTCGACTGCCCTGGCCTCTTCCTCCTCCCTAGCCCAGACGTCCATAACGAAGTGTTAGTAATATTGTATGGGGAACCCTACTGTCTGTGTTTCTTCCTTCAGCAAAAATTGATATCCCTAAGGCAGTGGCTGGCTACCTCCCTAGGAGTGTTCTAGTTGTCCCTGACCTAGCCCCGCTTAGCACTCTATTGGAAATATGGGTTGGTGCTTCCTTCCACCCACTTCCACTTGCACACACAGGGCCTCATTACAACATAGGCGCTCTCGTGATGAAGGATGCCGGTACGGGACCGGCACCCTTCATTACGGGATGCCCTATTACGAGGTTCCCTTGCGGGACCCGGTAAGGACGCCTGGTCAGACCAGACGTCCTTTGTGTGTCCCACGAGAGGACCAGGGAGCTAATAACGGGCCCGTTATTATCGCCCTCCCCATTCTCATTGAGCCCTATTGGGGCTCAAATGGGAATGGGGATGGGTTTTTTTGAATGAGGAATTACCAGGTCCTCCAAGGTTGGAATGACCCGGTTATTCCTCATTGAAGGAACCCGGTACTGGGACCCGGTATGGAGGCAGCCATGCCCTTATTTAAGGGCATGGCTGCCTCCATACTCATAATGAGGCCCACAGTCTCTCCTGACCCTAATCTGCACTGGGCACCAGGATGTTCCCCTCCAACCATACTATTGTCCCTCTTCTCTGACACTCAGCCTTCCTATACCTCCGCCCTTAGATGTTACCTCTCTTATTCCTGTCTCCAACCACCACTCTACAACAATATCTCTGCTACTATCTCCTTCCTTCCTCCTCACTACTGCTCCTCCTTCTACTCCACTGTCACCACTACTTCCATAACAACCTCTCTAATGTTCCTACTACCACTACTGCCAATTACTACTTCCTGCTACTACCACCACTCCCATTTACTACCTTCTACTCTATCGCTATTTCACACACTGCTTACTCTCACACACTAACACTCCAGAGGCCCCCTTTCACCTACAGCCTCCACACTCATTTTGCATCCTCTAGTCGGTCGGCGATCCTCCTCCACCTCCTGCCCTCACCCAACTTACCCACACTACAGAACTCAATTACACCGCCTTAAGGACCCTATCCATTTGCAGGATTGGATATTCACCCTGTCCATTCACCTACCTGGCTCCAGGGGATGTGGCAGGGGAAGTGCTTAGGTAGGCTTCAAAAAGGGTTTGTAAGCCCAGTCCCCTTTTCAGGCAGCACCTCTTGCAAGGAAAAGAAGTCCTGTTTGTCCCTAGTCCCGTTTGATAAGGCCTTCTGGTGTTTTAATGTTAATTTCCTCGGTTGAAGTTTCATTAATAAGGCCTCTATTTCTCGATGCTGCATAGACTCTAGACTAGAGTCTCAGCGATATTCCTTTCTCTTACGGCCGGTGTTCTGCCACATGCCACGTCTTGCGTCAAAGTGCAGATTGCTGCTGCGTGGTGTCTTCCTTCTGCTGCTCCCTGTTGCGAATTCTCTCCATCTGCGTTCTCCTGCAGCGGGGACACCGCCATCATCACAGGTAAGGTGGGGAGTGGGCCGGTACACACTCACGCGGGCACAGCAGGTTGTTTGGGGTGGGCGGCTCCCACCCTTCCCCTCACAGAGCATGTGCGCAGGCCTTGTCACAATACACAAAACTTTATAGCAACGTGACAGACCATGGTATGTTTCCCTTTGTCTCTCTATGGTAAATTATATACAAAAACACCCGCAAGGCCCAACTTAATTTCAATACCCCAAGCGAGAAACATTTATTGAAAGAGAAAGAAAACAGCAAAGTTTTTCATAAAGTACACCTAGAAATGTTTTTACTGTACTCATTTATTTTAACTATAGAAACAGCAATGCCTTGTTAGTCTGTGATTAAAGAGTGTTAATTATTACAAACACATATTATGTGATGGTACATGAAAAGGGTGCGTATTTATTTTCTGCCTTTTGTATATGTTCACTGGTTGTCAAATAAAGTATACATCAGCAACAGGATCCGATGCTTAGGCGCTGGATTTTATTTGCCTATGAGAAGGCGTTGGTCGGCTTCTCAGGGGCAAATGGGGAGTGGCTGTGGGTCGGCATGATGGACAGGATAAACTTGTTTTGGCGCGGTGTATTATGTTGAAAATACCGGTTTCCTGCACTGAACATTCCAAAATTGCTGTATGTTCATTTGTACAGGCACAAATCACATTTTCATAAAATATAACAACATTATTACAAAACACGAGTTTGTTGAAAAGGTTGAGCATAAATGTTTGTTTTTCTATACCGATGAAACACAACCACCACATGTCATTTCTTTCGTTTTGCGCTTGGTGGATGTTTTTTTAATGCGTTTTAAGCCCATCTTTGTGAGCGGGTTTGTGTGTTCACCCTTTTTGCGCCTTATAAAAATAGTGTCAACAGAGACACGAAAAAGTACCGACAATTATTTTTAAAATCCGTTGCAGCGCTCCTAGAAATCACCGAGTGGTCATTAGGGAAACATCATCACTGCTCGCAAAATGTACTAGCCCACTCGCATTGTGATGAGATTTTATGAAGGGCGAGTACAATTTTCATGGTACGCTACCTTGCTGGTGAGTATGGAGATGTATGAAACTTTAATTTGCCATTTACTGCAAAGAAACTTTTTTTGCAGTAAATGGCAAATAAAAGTTTCACTGTGCATGGTGGCCTTTGGGTGGCAGCATTGCACCAAATATGAAGTGCGCTTCGGGTGACATGCACCATTTTACTGAAAACACTGGTAAATAGTTGGTCACCCGTCACCATGGGACGAGCGCTGTGACGAGCGCTTTTCTCTTGTCACGTATTTAAACTAATGCTTTTAGCAGTATGCACACAAGCTCAACAAGTCTCACACTTGCCATTTCATTTTCCAAAACCCCTGCAAGGTGAAGGCCAGTGCACAAGCAGCACATTTGTTGTCTGCACTGGTGCACACCCATTGATAAATCTGCCCCCAGATCAGCCTCATACTGCCAGTGTTGTTGCTGTTTCTTTCTTCTTCATGTTAAAAATTTAAATCTGGAAATAAAAAATAAAAAAATGGTGTTATTTATGTGGATACCCTCATTAAAAGATAATTACTCTAGGCTGAGTAGCGTATTTGTTATGACCAAACTAGATTGTGTCTTTGTGGCAAATGTCCACAACTCTTCTTTCATCCACCTTAAATGTATGGTGCCCCTTTCTCCACCTTATAAAGGTCATAATATAATAATGTAGAGAAACCAGCACGTTCCCTTACAGTGAGACGTTAAGGGTGCTCCAGAACTGATGATTCTGGTCGCATCCTTGGATGCAGACCCAGAATGCTTCAGATTTATACTTTTTCATTCATGGCAAGACTTATTTGCCACCTGTCGTTCAGACATCTCCTGACCCAGATTTCCACCCTTGGTCTTACACGAGGCTTGCGCGTATGTTTTTTTAAATGTACTCATCCGATGGTTTGCAAGTTATCATGAAAGTAGAGAGCGTCCAGTCTTCACCTAGGATTTCACATCCTTCTAATACAGTAACCAATCTTAATCACGAACAAGTTTACAATATCTTTGATTCAATGTTTTTTTTTCTTCTCCAGACAATGTTGATGGCGAGCTGAAGAAAGAGTAAGAAGAGAGTATGCTAAGCAAAAATGAACAACGTTTAGCTTGTGTGTAATTTGGGAATTTGGCGTGCTTCCTGGCAGCGGATCCACCGTTTGACTCTCCCCGGGCAAGCCCTACCTGGACCCTGGGGAAACGATGCTTCTGTGGTCCATCCAGGGAGTCATCCAAGGTTCAAGATGCTGCTATCAGTACATCAGAACTGTTTTCCAATACATTTTTACAGTTCAAAGCTACGACGCATGAGAGATGATCTGTTTTTATAGGACCCGAATCACACTGTTCAGCCATGAAGTGTTAAGTTATTAAAATACAGCCTTGAACATTCACAGTTTGTGTAATCCTGAAGGGTATCTCGATTGTAATTTCTAGCGACCTACATTGGGAAAATACCATCAGCAAGGTGGTCTACGTCATTACCAGCAAAAGCAATAATGCTACTTGAAGGGGTGAAGCAAATACAATGGACTGTTTCTTGGCGTTTTCCAAACGCAGTTTGAATTTGTGGAAAATGTATTATGAACGAAAGTCTAAAAGCATCTACGTTAGCTCTCAGGGAAATTAACAGGCAAAGTTTATTAGCATGTCGTTCTTGGAAGAAAAAAAGAGCAGCATTCCAGCCTAAACCCCTTTGGAATGCCAACTCGGCTACCCTCATGCCCCTCATGACGCTAAACCCCATATCTTCGAAGTGTCCTACGTTGGCCTTGCGTCACATTCCTCCGGCCTCCAATAAACTATAGCAAGCACTGCACTGCTACAACAGTCCGTCTTCTCTTTTCATTATTCTGCACATCATATGTTAAACGGCTTCCGGAGCATGATGATGCATTTCGGTGACATCCGGTCCCATCCTCAGGCGATGGGCATATGTCCTCCACCCCTTTATGAAGTTGTGGTCCCTTATGTGATGCTTCTTGTCTATGGCGGTTGGAACCAGTTTATTCCACAAATGGCAGGCCGGTGTCCTTCCACTAGGGCCTGCTGGAAAGTACAAATTCAGCATATACTCCGGGGACGCATGCTCAGTCTATAAAGTCTATCACAAGCATTGCCACAAGCCAGTAGTCCATGGGGAAAGTCTTAACCATGTCAGCTACAATTTATAGAAAAATAATAAACGCTAGGGTAAAGTGTCTATGCGCTTGGTGGCATCAGAGACAGAGAGAGACCTCCATGTATGAAAATAAGCTCATGAACATTCCCTGCATCGTCATCCCGCTCCCCGCACCCAGACATTGGGCCTCATTACAAGTTTGCCGGTCCAATAACTACGGTACCCGTAAGCTTGCCGGTACTCTAGTTACTGGACCGGCAAACTACGAGTTCTGCTCAAGGGTGCCTTTTCGCCCACCAAGTCGGACCTGGTGGGTGGTCCGGCACCCGCTAGCGGAGCATGTCGGATGCACCGGCACCATTCCGAATGGTGCCGGCGCATCCCGTCTCTCCATTCCCATTGAGCCCTATGGGTCTCAAATGGGAATGGGGAGTAAAAGTTTCCGGCCCCTGGCAATGGGGAAATACAGGGTCTGGCAGGGTTGTAATGGCCCTGTATTTCCCCATTTCCAGGGCTGGAAAAATTTGCAAGTTTGGCGGCAGCCTGCCGGTTTTACCGGCAAGGCTACCGCCAAACTTGTAATGAGGCCCATATACTTTTAAATTACATCATTCTACTTCCTTGCAGTTTCTAAAATGGGGTTTGTCCATTCACAGTATGTTCCTAGATATTTTGCTTGTACCTCGATTTTGATGTAAAATCAGTCAGCAATGGGCAGCACTCGGGGCCCGATTCTTAACTTGGCGCAGTGAACGTGCTAAAGAGCATGATTCACTGCGCCAAATCAGGAAGCCCAGGCTCCACCACTATTCTCAAATGTGCCTGGTCATCCTCGTAGTGCACAACAGTACACATTCAGCATTGCGCCTGTTTTTGTCATAATGGGCACAACCCTGAAATCTCTGCAGCATTTTTGTAAAATAACGACATATTCGTTATTTTACAAAAATGCTGTCGAGAACAACCTATTTATTTCCCCACAGGTTCACACAGTAAAAAGGGTTGGCCTTGCAAAAAGATTTATATATTGGACCACTTTGGAATGTATTTCCAGGGCTCAGTCCACCCATGCAAACCTATGTTAAGGAATAGCATTGGATTAAGCATTGGGTGCAGAGATGTCTCTATTAGGATACATAAATGTCATCCTAATAGAGACATCTCTGCACCCAATGCTTAATCCAATGCTATTCCTTAACATAGGTTTGCATGTGTGGGCTGCAGTAAACATTTTCTGCCATCATGCAAGCGGCTTAACTGCGCTGGGACCGGATTCTTGTGGCACTCCTCCAGAATAACGGCACCAAAATGGTACTGTATATGTGCGTGACTTTAGCGCACATATAAAACTTGAGGAGTGCCACAAGAATACCAGTCTGAAGAGGCAGGTAACGAATGTGGCGGTTGCTAGGTTGGTTTCCAACCCATCCTAGCAACCGCCACATGTATTCCGAAAGTGGCGCATTCGTACCGACTTCAAAAGATTTGCCTCCTTCAGAATAGGTCTTAAATACCGAAAAGGTTGTTAACGCTTTTAACAACCTTTTCGGTACTTAACACCAGTTGAGAATTGGGCCCTGAATGTATAGTTTATCACGAAGAAGACATCTTTTTTTACTGTTCATTGCTATGGTTGTATTTCCTTTCTAACTCACTGGTTCATTATAGGTGTTGGCTATTAACCCTCCCTCCCTCTAGAAGAATGATGGGCTGGGTCTTGACCCGACAGGGACGTGGCCTTTGGGAATCTCACAGATCTGCCATCGGGTGCCTTTAAAAACATTATTGTGCCAGTGACCTAAACTGGGTCAGGGACGTAATCCTGCAGTTGCGGATGTCTGTAAACTCCATCTACAGCCTCTGCTTCCACGGTTAGGACTTAGCATTATGGCCTTGCACTCAATGTATACACACTTCTCCCACCTGCAAGTACTGCACTAGCCAACAACCCATTGCTATATACAAGGTTATATCTGTTAAACGGCAAGCCGCAAACAATGTTCTCTTTAGTTTATTTGGCAATGTCCTTGAGCCCTCAGCCCCCTTACAGCTGACTCTCAAACTCTGCATGAACTTCAGGCAATTAACTGAAGGAGTCTAATTTCCATTCACATATGTTTTTATTTGAAGAATTTCTGTGGGTTTATTTACTCCTTTTAAGATGTTTGTACCAGTGGTCTGCATAATTTGATTTTGACAATAATAACAAAATGTTTTAATGCTTTACAGTTTGATTCTTCATAGTTGTCCTTTGTGTATAAGGCTCTGCACAAGGTAGTACTGCATTCAAAGAAAAATTAATTTACAAGCTCCGGTGCCATGCATGCACTTTAATATTTGTGGAGATGTCACATCCCACATCAGCAACCCTCTTGTAGAACTCTTGTTTCACTCCATAGCACAAGTGAACAGTGAATGGGTACGAAACCTTTTTTTTTCTTTTATCAAAATGTAAGTATAAAGTAACATGACTCGTACAACCTACAAAGGTGGTACAATTGCTCTATCTCACCCTCTACCTCTGGTGTTCCCCAAGGGTCTGACCTCTCTCCCTGGCGGTTCAACCAATACCTTGCACCCGTTTCCCACCACATTGCAGCACTGTGCTCCAACTTCCAGTGCTATGCGGATGACACTCGGCTCGTCTTCAGGCTTCCCTCTGCCACCTCCTCTCCTTCTCTCATTTCTGACTGTCCGCTATCCAGGAGTGGTGTGCCGCCAATTATGGACGGCCTCCATGGCCCTCTTCCTGCTCCCACCTATGAGTCTGGTAAGAGGATCATCTTCGACTCCACACGCTCCTTTTCTCCTCGCACCTCTGACCTTTCCAAGAAGTCAAGCTACCAACTGTACCTCCTCAGAGGTATTCTTCCTTTCCTCTTCTTCCCCCAGAAGCTTACTGTCTCTCGAGCTCTGGTTCTCTCTAGGCTTGACTATTGCAACAGCCTCTTTCTAAATCTGCCTGCTTCTACTTTCTGCCCTCTGCAACTCATCCATAGCAGAACTGCAAGACATTTCCTTGGCCTGAAGCCCTGGGATCCTATCTCTCCAGCCCTGAAATCTCTTCATTGGCTCCCAGTGGCTGCAAGGATTAAGTTCAAGACCCTTTGCATTGTCCACAAGGCTTTCTGGGGCCTGGGTCCAAAATACCATCAACTCTCCCTCCATAAATACCTTCCCACTCAACTCTTGGCTCCTCCACCTCCAACTCCCTCGGGGTCAGTCCCTTCTCCAAGCAACAAGTTGGGGGTAGATCTTTCCTCGGCTGGGGCCTCCCTCTGAAACAGCCTCCATGCCAGTCTAAAACTTGAGGAGAACCATCTCTAGTTCTGGAAGTACCTCGAGACCTTCTTTTCTTCTGCCTTCCCTTTGCCTCTCCCCTGCTGATCTGTCTGCTTCGAGGCAGTGCACCTGGTTACCCTCTGACTTCGGGCCCAGGTCCCTGCCAACCCATGCACTCACCTGCACTGCCTCCTGGCAACCCCTGCACTTGGGTTGTATCTGTAACCCTACAGTCCCCTTACCTACACTTATCAGACACCCCTTGTCTGCACGTTAAACCCTGCTCTTGCCACCCAGCTGGCTGGACTACCAGTTGTTGTTATCCCTTGCTTGGCACTTTCCCCTTCTCCCCTCCCCCTGCACTTTCCCACTTCCCTCTCCCCTGCACGTGCGCATTCTTAATGTCACTGAGCCTATTAAGATCATTGTTTTGTCCTCACTTGATTCCCCTCCCTTGCCCTGTCGCGCTCTGAAACACTTGTGTATGAGCGCGATACAAATAAAATATCATATAGCCCATGGGATGCAGGCACTCCAGTGATTTCACATACAGGACAGTGGCCGTAAGTGCTGCATCACTAGTGCTGCAATGCAGCCATTGCAGTATGACTTTTGTCTCTGTGATCTGTTAATTTCATGTCTATCCAAATCTTGGAGGGAGGATTTAGAGGGCCTTCCTAGATGACCAGCGACCTGTTGGAATTCAAGCACCCACAACTTCTTCTATAATTGCTTGGGTCCTATAATGTTGGTGAATTGGGTTGCATTGGTAAGCACACACTTAACAGATGAGGAGCACATGTTTGATTTTCTGTCCACCTACTGAGTCCATATTGAAAGATATATGGCTTTCTTAAACAAAGTGTGCCTCCATGAGGATGATTTTTAGGCGAGCCTGTGAATTTGGAGACCACTGTGAAGTTTCATTGAAACTGTCAGTACTTTTTCACCATGACCAATTTGTATTCCTGCATCTGCTGGACTTAATTTAACATTGAAATAAAAATCTATTTTTAACTTCCAGTCGCCTCTGTTGTGAAAGTAATTTTTGTATAGGCTCTTATTATTTTTGTGAAAACGCCTCTGAACGTATCCATGTATTGGCTGGTTGAGAAGCATGGTGAGAAGCTCAATAGCTCCAATCATTACTCTGTGTTCTGTTTCTATGATTGCATATTCTATGGTATACGTGCTGTGACAAAGTACCATGCTGGATCCTGGATGATGAGACTGGGGTCCCCTTGGGGGTTGCGAGCCCCCACCCACACCATGATGCAGGCCCTGTAGGAGGCACATGGAGGATACCCCAAGTTCCCAATTAATCACCAACCTCAGCTTAAATGATTTCTCCCAGTCCATTGGGGACACCGACTCCTCTGGCTTTAAGGAGGCAAAGGCAGTCGTAGGGCATTTCTTTCCCATGGCGTTCTCTACACCGAGCATAAGGGAGGGTAAGAAAAGAAGAGCCCACCATGCTCTCCCCTGTTACCCTCAGAGATGCGAGTGACAAATACGGGCCTACTTATTTCAACAGGGAAGTCCATCCCCTAAGCAATGTGGTAGAAATACCCCAGAAATCGCTGGTCAGTATGTGGGAGGACCCCTGCCTTTTATCATATCTTTTATTTTATCGTAGACCTTTCTATGATGCTCGTAGAAAATGTTACATTTATCGAGTAACACAGGCAGACTGTTAAAGAAAAGAGAAAACCTTGTTTGAAGGGCAACATAAATCGCAGGTCTTGCCTGCTCACTGCAGCTCTTCCTCAGGACTTCGCCAGTTCAAAAAATATAACACTTAATAAAAGGGTTTGAACAGAATGAATGTTAACTGGCAGCTGGCAGTGCTCACCTGTGCAGGGGCCCACGAACCCAGACTGCTGGTGCCGAAGCGTACAGTCACATACTGCGTGTCAGGAGTCACGCATTCTTACTGTGGCCATGTACTTTGTTTATTGAGATTATCTAAGATGGCAGTCCTCCTACTTGTACGATCAGCTCCTAGACCTGTGCTACGGCAGCTCAATAGGCAACAAGGAACAGATGGGGCGTTCATAGTTCACTGGTGAGCCCGCCAATCACAGTGCTTGCAATGAACCACCAGCTAAGGACTATTAGGCAGTTATGAGATGTGGGGTCGAGAGCTGGCGGCATGCAAAGCAGTATAGTGTGTGGCAGTGCAGCGAGGATGATAGAGTCCATGCCTGCATCTGGTCACAGGCTACTTCACCTCCTGACCAGGACCAAGAAGGAAGCAATGCTGGCGATCCGCGAGTGGCCCATGACTTGGGTACGCCCACGTGGGCTAAATGTGAGGCACAGCATTTTTTGGCCAGCTATCAAAGGAAAAAATGTACTGCAACACAATCTGAACGTGCCATGTGGCTGTATCTTCTCTCACAGGTTTTACCCGCTTCAGCCGCTAAGAGCTCATTTGTTTTACATACTTGGTGTGCTTTACATCGTGGCCTCTACACGCTCCAACATGGCCGCCGCAGACACAGGCACCGGA
Source organism: Ambystoma mexicanum (assembly GCF_040938575.1). NCBI lineage: Eukaryota > Metazoa > Chordata > Amphibia > Caudata > Ambystomatidae > Ambystoma > Ambystoma mexicanum. Next base: position 318,594,715 of record NC_090924.1, on the reverse strand, counting down.
GTGCCTGCTAATCCAACTTTGCTGCACCTCTGATTGGCCATGAAATTCCTCCTAAACCAATCGAGTTAGCCGGCAGGCTGAACAGCCCCCAGCCCCCCCCCTCACTGACAAGGCCCTCACGAAGGCCCCTGTCTTGCCAGATTCCTCCATTATTTCTTATTTTCCACACCTGCATCTGGTCACAGTCTGCTTCACCTCCTGGCCAGGATCAGGACCCAGAAGCAAGCGATTTCTGCAATCTGCGAATGGCCCATGATTTAAGAAAGCCCACGTTGGCTATATGTGAGGCACAGCATTTTTTGGGCAGATATCAAAGGAAAAAATGCACTGCAGCACCATCTGACTGTGTTGGTATATCTTCTGTCACAGGCTTTACCTGCTTCAGCAGCTAAGAGCGCATTTGCTTTATTTGCAAAAACATACTTGGTGTGCTTTAACATCGTGGCCTCTACACTCTCCAACATGGCTGCCACAGACACCGGAGTGCCTGCTAGTCCAACCTTGATGTACCTCTGATTGGCCATAGAATTCCTCCTAAACCAATCTAGGGAGCCGGCAGGCTGAGCCGCCCTCTGACAATGGCCCTCACTAAAGCCCCGGTCTGGCCTGTCTGTTCCTGGCCGACAGGCCACTCCTCGTCGGCCAGACGCACCAATGGGTTTCCGAATGCATTCTGGTGTTCCTCAAGGTAAGAGCGCCCTCATGCACCTATCTCACTGGCTTGTCCCAGCCTGCAGACCTACTCTATCCCTTGGCCTGGCCCTGCTGCCCGCAGCTGGTTTGCCATGTTTGGAACCCCCTGAACTTCCAATCCCTGGACTGGAGGCCTCACTATCTACCATCCTTTGATGTCCTGCGCCCCCTCGGATTGCTGAGTAGCGTAGCAACCGCAGGCCCCACAAATCTTGATGTACATTTCACTCTGCCTTTTTCACTGCAATCCTGTCCTTAAACTGCATTCTGAGCCTTGTATTCTAACGTCTTGTGTGAAAGACAAATCTAACTGTATTACCCTGCTCCTTTAGTGCTTTCCCACAGCTTTCTGGTGTGCTGTGGGAATACTGAAACTAGATGTAAGCATAAACTTCAGTTCTGGATACTTACTACTTGGCTATCCTTAGGCTAACCACGTGCACACCACTCCCTCAAGTATCTTTATGCCTCTCTTTTCTCCATCTTAAATGCCACATTCGATGCCCTGTATGTTCCAACTGTTTACATGACTCATGTACCATCTAAAATTTGAATCTGTTGTGATTTACACCTGCGCATTGGCTGTCTTTTTTGCTGCATTTTAGTGCCTTGCTGGAAAGTCGAATTTAGATGTGCCTTTAAACCTGTGCATTGGCTGTTAGTTTTGTATTTTAGTGCCTTGCTGGACAGCTGAATTTAGATGTATTTTTAAACCTGCGCTTTGACTGTTTTCTGCTGCATTTTGGTGCCTTTTGTGCTGCACTTTAGTGCCTTGCTGGAAAGTCGAATTTAGATGTGCTGTTATACCTGTGCATTGACTGTTTTCTGCTGCATTTTAGCGATCACTGAGTCTGGGTACTTAAATTTCTGCTACCCTGTGCTCATCCATGTCCAAAGCACCTTCTCATCTGTGCCTGCTTGGCTGCTCGGACGCCTGGTGAGCTTTTTCAGTGCACTGTGCAGCTCACCTGTCTGTCTCTCTCCCTCCCCGCCAAACACATGGCACTCTTTATCTCTTTATCTACTCCATCTACTGTAACTGCTACTCCATCACCTATCCTACCTCGGTCACGAAGTCTGGAAGAAAAAAGCTCAAAGGAGCTCTCCTGACCTCTAAACCAGGCCTACCTATTGCTGACACTTACATCAACGCTACTTCCAGGCAGACTATTACTGACATCCACTTTTCTGTCCCCTCCCTGGACCTATGGACTCCCCACTTGGTCTCTACTCTCTTACCTTTCTCCTCTTCACCCATTAATGGGGGCACTAGATGGGAAGTACTCTTGGCATACTTCCTATAGGTGCATCATTAATATTTATCACAATGGCACTATCATGGCCCAAGGTTCTCAGTCCACTCTTCTCCTTCTTAAACAGCACCTGCCCACGCTCATTAACTTCCTCTCTTCTCCTGATTCTCCTCCCTCACCCTCTCAAACCTTTCCACCATGCCCGACAGGAGTACCACGGGCCTGTTACCCTCAGAAAACCTTTAAATGTGGTAATAAGCTTTACTTAGCTACTTTGAATGCTCGTTCTGCTGTCAAACACTCCTGACATCTGCCACCTTCTTGAAGACTTTGACCTTAACATCATCGCCCTTACGGAGACGTGGCTCAATGCCAGCTCTGTCACTGTTGTTGACACTCTCCTTCCTAAGGGCTACAAACTTCTCTCCAAACCCAGGCCCAACCGACGCAGAGGTGGAGTGGCCCTGATTTTTTTTTCTGACTGGGTCCCTGCTTCTATCATACCTACTCAATCCTACACCTCCTTTGGCTGCCTTGTCTATAGACTCAGGGTCTCACCTACTCTCTTACCCTTGCTACCATCTAGAGGCTCCCTGGCCCTATCCCTCTCTTCCTCTCTGAATGTGCTGACATCACCTCCTCCCTCTTGACCTCTACTCCCAAACTCCACCCCCTCAGTGACTTCAATATCCACATCGACTCTCCTGAACCAGCCACTCTGTGACTCGGTCTCTCTTACTATTCTTGTTTCCGGTCCGACCCACTCATCCGGACACACTCTGGATTCCTTCATCTCTGGTGACATCCCTATCTCTAACCCGGTCACCATGCCCTCTCCTGGTCTGACCACTCTCTCTCCTCTCCTACAACTTGGGGCCCCTCTGTCCTCTGACCCAGCCACCTCTCGCACTGCCAGCCTCCTTCACCATCATTGACTGAGCAAGTGTCAGTCATGCTTTTGCCTCCACTTTCATCCCTATCCCACCCCTGCTTCTGACTCTCCCTCTGACTCTGTCCTTGCTAACTTTCACCTCTCCATCTCTAACACCCTTGAAATCCTTGCTCCTGTCATGAGGGTTCGCCTGAAGCCTGCCTTCAAGTGCAATGGTTGGTATGACTCCGATCTAGCTACTCTGAAATATAAGTGCAGAGTTGCTGAACGGAACTGGCAGACCTCGGGTTCATCCTCTGACCAACTGGCCTGTCGCCTGCTCCAAAGGCAATATTGTTTTTCTATCTGCTCCAAGAAGAGCACCCACATTCAAACCTGCATCTCTAGAGCTACTAACAGGCTGAACTTTTCAAAATCTACAAGGAACTTGCCAATCCAACTGCAGTTTCCACCTCTCTCCTTCCTTCCTTCCTTCCTTCCTTCCTTCCTTCCTTCCTTCCTTCCTTCCTTCCTTCCTTTCTTTCCTTCTTTCCTTCTTTCCTTCTTTCCTTCTTTCCTTCCTTCCTTCCTTCCTTCCTTCCTTCCTTCCTTCCTTCCTTCCTTCCTTCCTTCCTTCCTTCCTTCCTTCCTTCCTTCCTTCCTTCCTTCCTTCCTTCCTTCCTTCCTTCCTTCCTTCCTTCCTTCCTTCCCAGGCTCTCTGCTTTCGCCTCCCATTTCCCATCTAAAACTCGGGACACCCTGTCCTCACTCCACCACCCTCATCTCCACCACTTCCCCTGCCCCCTTGGCTCCCCTCCATCCCTTGCACTCTCATTCCTCCTGCCCATAGCACCTGATGAGGTCTCTAAAGTTGTCTGTGCTATGAAGGTCTCACCGAAACAGGTGCTCCCCTGCTCTTCTACAACCATTAAGGACAACATTTCTTCTCTCTCCATTGCTCTTGATGACTTCTGTAACCACTCCTTTGCTACTAGCTCTTTCCCCTCTAGCACTCCCCTGTGCACCCTCTCCTAAAAAAGCAGTCTGCTGAACCCCCCTGCCCGGCTAACTATCACCCTATCTTCAATCTTCGAGAAGTTGGTGCTCCCTCAGTTGACCCTTCACACTCAACTTGTTGGTTGCCTCCATGACCATCAATCTGGATTCCGGGCATCCAGAGAAACTGAATCTGCTGTCCTGAACACCCGTGAAGACATGGTCACAAATCTTGACCATCCTGCTGTTCTCATTCTCCTCAATCTCTCCTCTGTCTTTGACACAGTCAACCATTCTATCCTCATAAAATGGCTCTGTGATACCATCTGAATCACGGACTGGGCCCTGGATTGGATGACCTCTTTCCTCACTAACAGCCCTTCCCAGTTGCAACTGGGCCCTTTCTCCTCCACCACCTTACTCTCTACCTGCGGCGTACCCCAGGGCTCTAACCAATCTCCGTGGCTCTTCAATATCTATCTCACCCCTCTTTTCCGAGATAGATATTGAAGACTAATCTCCTACTTCTGTCTTCATTTCCAGTGTTATGCTGATGACACCACAGCTTTCCTTCAAACTTCCCTCTACAGCATCCTCTTCCTCCTCTCCCATCCATGATTGCCTGTCCGCCATCCAGGTATGGTGTACGGCTAACAATCTGTCTTAATGCCAGTAAGATGGAGATGCTTCTCATTGGGTCTCCTGCGCCCAGTTAACCTCATACCCTCTGGCTTCCCTTCTTGGACCCTCTACCTTCATTATCCTGTGAGGCCAAAAACCTTGGAGTCATCTTCGACTACGCTCTCTCCTTCACCCCACACATCTTGGACCTTGCCAAGAAGGCCCATGTCCATATTCACCTCCTTAGAGGCATGCTCCCTTTCCTCACCTTTCCCCAGAAGCACAATGTCTCTAGAGCTCTGGTCCTATCTAGGCTGGACTACTGCAACAGCCTCTTCCTCAATCTCTCCCTTTCCTCCCATAACACCCCCTTCAGCTAATCCAGAAAAGGGCTGCAAGACTTCTTCCTGCCCTCAAGCCCGGGGACTGTATCTCTCAGCCCTAAATTGGTGCCTCTCTTCGGAACAGCCTCCCTGGCCCTCTCAGACTTGAGCCAGAAATTGCAGTCTGGAAATGAGTATACCATGTTAGCAAAACATCATATCACCACAAAGCATCCACTATCACAGTACAACATACCATTGTAGTCTGGAGATGAGTATACATTGCAAGGAAAAAATCAAAACACCTCAAATCATCCACTGTCACAAAACAGCATACCACTGCAGTATGGAAATGAGTATACCATGAAAGAAAAAAATCATAACACCACTAAGCATCCACTATCACAGTACAAAACATACCACTGCAGTCCATAAATGAGTATACCATGCAAGAAAAAAATCGTAACACCACAAAGCATCCGCTATCACAGTACAAAATCCATTGCAGTCTGGAAATGCATTTACCAGAAAGAAAATTCAAAATACCACTAAGCATCCACTATCATAGCACAACATACCAACTGCCTGCCTCTACTCTTCGCCCTTTACAACTAATCCAGAAAAGGACTGCGAGACTTGTCCTTGGCCTCAAGCCCAGGGAGCGTATCTCTACAGCTCTGAAATCTCTCCACTGGCATCAAGTTCAAGACCCTCAGCCTTGTCCACAAGGCTTCCTGGGGCCAGGGATCACACTACATCCAACTCTCTCTTCCTAAGCATTTTCCTTCTAGAGTCCTCCTCTCAGCCACCTCCAACTCCCTGAGGGTCAGACGCTTCTCCAGGCTGAGTCGAGGGGTAGATCTCTGTCCTCTGCTGGGGCTTCCCTCTGGACTAGCCTCCCTGCCTCTCTCAAACTTTAGCAAGACTACCTAAGGTTCTGGAAGCAACTCAAGACCTTCCTTTTTGCTTCTGCTTTTTCTCTCTCTCGTCCCTGCTGATGTCCCTGTCTGCTGTGTTAGGTGGTTAACGGGCCACCCTCTGTACCTTAATGGGCACCAGACTCCTGCATGACCAGTAGCCCCTGCAATGCCTCCGGGCCTCTCACGCACTTAGGGACTGTATCTGCAACCCTACAGTCCCCCGCCAACTTGCAATTACTTGAGATGGCCACCCCAGCAGCAATTTCCTGAGCTTGCCTTTTGCACTCTCTCCATCCCCCCACTCCCCTGGCACTTCTCCTCTCCCTTCCTTTGAGCATTTGCACAATCTGAAGGACACAAGGCCTAGCAAGATCGTTTGTTTTGTCCTCCCTTGTCTCCCCTTCCGTGTCTTGTCGCGCCTAGAAACACTTGTGTACAGGCGCATTATAAATGACTTATCATAGCAGTCTGAAAATGAGTATACATTGCAAGAATACATTAAAAAAACATGTAAGAAAAGAATCCTACCTCAAAGCATCCACTATCACAGTACAACACACCACCATATCAGGGACGTCATTTCACCAAAATGCCAGGGGTAGCGGAAGTGACATCACACGACCCTTGACCCCCTGATGACATCACAGGAAGTGATGTCATTTGACCCCACCCCAAAGTGATATCGCGGGAAGCGATGGAACACGACCTTTCACCCATTGACAATTCAGGAAGTGGCATCACATAGCATTGTACACTACGAAAAATATGGTTACGATATCACTATAATGTGATGTACATTTCATACCTGAATGGATCGCCATATGTATCCTTAAGATCAGTGTGTGTATAGGCCCATATTACCAAATTACTGTGATTGCAAGCAGACGTCCATGACCAAATGATAATGATGTGTTATTATATAGCACTTAAGCTTAAGTGCTTTACATAGAAGAAATATACATCCAATATCACCCAACCTGTGTTGGTACCCATTTATCGACCTCAGAAGGATGAAAGGCTGAGTTGAGGCGTTAGAACAGACTAAATCAGTGACTCACCCCCTGAAGTGTACCTGAAATAAACCTTAAATGAGTCTAGCAATTATTGTATAGAATTCCAGAAAGACACATTTTTTTGGCATTCCTATTCTTTCTTATTTAGGTTCAGTGCTGAAAGTGTTAGACTTGTGGCCCTCATGTTCTTATTTTTCTTCTTTTTTTAAGGGGCCTGAACAAGAAAGCTAGCCACTCCCGAATTAAAGAGCCACATGGTGCTGGCCACAGCCCAGGAGCTTGCATTGCAAAAAAAAAAAAAAGGTTTTTTTTTAGTGGTCGCAGGGGATACCTCAGGGGTCGCACTTGCGACCTCTGGCGACCCCCAAATGACGTCCCTGCACCATATAGGAGAGAATAAATACCTGATCGCCTATTTTAGGGTTTGCGTACCGAAGTCTGTGTTCTAAATTCTGCTGCTGCTTCATGCAACATATTAAGAGCAGTTTTCTGGCCCACCTGATGCAGGACTTCCTGTAAGTAATGAAGAAGATGGGGCACAAAGTGAGAGTACCTCAGTCCCCATTAAGGTCATTTTCTGTAACATTGACAAACTAACCACTTTTCTCTCCTACCATTACTCCTTCAGTCACACACGTGCCCATTATTGATGTGCCGCTTGACTTTAACTAATGTCATTTTGATTTTCTGTAATGTAGGTGTGCTGTTATTTTTCCTTTATTAATGTAGCAATACAGTACCAAAATGCAAAGTGATGGTGGCTTTATAGCCCAGGCTAGCTAACCAACCTACACTGCTTGAGATCTTGGTAAACTCTTCTACTACAGGTGACATAAGACACACTCCAAAAGAGCCTGTGATGGTCAACTGCTTGTATTCTTTATTTGACAAAGGTGTGCAACTTGGTGCTATGTATCATAAGATTAAATCTGCAGTCCAACACAAGAAATGTTTTTCTCCAGCATGGGGTCTGGCATGGATTTACATGCTCATGAATATTCCCCGTCGTCAGTCTGGGAATCCTTGGTAAAAGAAAAAAACTTTCACTTACAAACTGTCTTTCTCCTATAAACCAATCACTGAGCTCTGCCTAAGCCTCTCCTCTGGCAGCCATCTTCAGATTTGTATTGCACGTTCAAGTGTTGGGAGTCCTCGTGTGTTGTTCTGAGAACTTTTCTACGGTTTCAAGTTTTTTCGTCAAATATTTCTTATTTTTGTCAAATAGAGCCTGTGTGCTCTTTCCTTCTTTCATCCAGCAAGCAGGGATCCATTTGTCAGCGTCTTTCGTCGCCCCTCAAGGGCAAGAATCGTTGAGTTTTCATCAAGATTCCAGAAGGCCATCGGGCCTACACCACACGCCAGACCATGTCGGAGGAAAAGAAGGACTGAGGTTCTCTCTTCAAGCTCTGCTCCAGCTGCGGATTAAGGATGTGTTTGTGGAGGAGGATCTGTTCGCCAGAGAAGGAGGCGCAATCCTGCACCACAACCCACGATCGCTGAACCTGTAGGCCTGGCTCCTGCAGCCTTAGAGTTTGGTGGGTACGAGTTACCGGCGGACTGCAGGGAAGTCCTGACCAGGGCCAGAGCATAGTTGACTCTTACGGGCACAAGTATAAGCGTTTTGCGATTTGGTACTACTTGTCGTTGGGCCAAGGCAGGGCTGGCACACGCCTCCATCAAAGTACATCCTGTGGCTATCTCCCACTAAACCAGGTCTCTGGGACGGTCTGCTCTCTGGTCCCACCGTCTAGTCAAAGAGTTCCTCAAAGGACTGTTTTGATCGTTCCCGCCGGTGAAGACACCTTTCCCCGACGTGGGAACTCAATGTTGTTGCGACGAGGCTCATGGGGGGGGGCCTTCGATCCTATGCAGCAAGCTCCTCTCAAGTTCCTTTGGTGGGAATGGCTTTTCTCGTGGCCATCACCTCTGCCAGTAGGGTAGGTGAGATCCAGGCCCTGTCCTGCAACCGGCCTTACCTGACTTTCCATGAGACGAGGGTGGTGCTGCGGACGCACTCCTCCTTCATGTCAAAGGGTCTGTCAGAATTCCACCACAACGCACCCTTGGTGTTGCCAGTGTTTTTTTGTGACGCCTTTGTTGCCGGCTGAAAGGACTTTGCACTCGCTCGATGTGGCGTGTGCTCTGAAGTACTCCTGAGTTTACAGAAGACGTCTCAACTTTTTGTGAACTTGGGTCCTGTGAGTCATGGGAAAACTTTGTCCAAGGCTTCCATTTCCAGGTGGCTCTCCGGCTGTATCACGCACTGTCACCAGTTGGCAAACCGACCACTGCCTGGCCGTCCAAGAGCCCATTCCACCAGAGCGATTGCTGCAACGACAGCGTTCTTGTCTGATGTGCCCCTGCTGGACATCTGCAGGGCTGCTACATGGAGGTCTACGCACACCTTGACAAGATTCTACTGCGTCAACAGGGATTCCAGAGAGGAGTCCAGGATTGGCCAAGCAGTGCTACGCAACCTGTTTGCTTGAAGGTGAGCCTGTTCGGGAGGTAAGAGTAATTGCTTCTGTTGAGCCTTGCCACCTCTCGTGGTTGTGTATGTATGTACTGCTATATATTCTTTATTCATGAGCATGTGAATCCATGCCAGATCCCATGCTGGAGACAGAACAAGTTACTTACATGTAGCTGTTGTTCTCCAGCATGGGTCTGGCATGGATTCACATGCAAACCCTTCCACCTACCCCTCTGTGGTTCGTCTTGGTCATACTGCCACTTTATGTGCTATCAAATCTGAAGATGGCTGCCAAAGGATGGGCTTAGGGAGAGGGCAGTCATTGGCTGGAGGCAGGATGACCCAGAGCTCAGTGATTGGTTTATAGGAGAAAGACAGGTTGTAAGTGAAAGTGAAACAGTTCTTTCTTTTACCAAGGATTCCCGGCCTGACGGGGAATATTCATGAGCATGTGAATCCATGCCAGACTCATGCTGGAGAACAACAGTTACCGGTAAGTAACTTGTTCCTTACCTGTCAGGCAGATAGTAGCATGGTAAGGAAATACACAGCCCTAGACAACACATTACATTTATTTTTGTTTTCTTAACTGCAGGTAAAATTGAGCAGCCAACTGTGGGCAGTGTGGGATTTTGGTTGTGAGATTCAGATGCAGTAAGAGTGGCCCTCCCATTAGACTCTGCTCATGTGCTTGGCTCCACAGGTTCACAAAGGGACCAAAACCATTTCAAACTCAGCAGGACAAAATGGAGGCTGGTGGTCTAAGTCTCCCCTCATAAAATAATAGGGGGACTTCCTCCACTCACAAGTACAATCGACTTATGTATTGCTGCTGGAGTGACCTTTGCACGCAGTGGGCGGAGCCAGTGGGGTTTAGGTTGGGTCGGTCAACCTCCTCTCAATGATGCCCAGTTCACCCTCTTACCTCCTGTGCGGCCATCCCTGATAGCGCACATCATAATCATTTTTTATTAAAAACATGTGCGCGCGCCCACAGCTACATGGTTGCTAGCATGTTGCAAACATGTCTGTGAGCTGTCCTATTGTGGGTATAATGATAGTCTGTTTCCCGTGTAGGGATAGTGCCCCACTATGGTCAACCCCTCCCATCCTTTTCACTGGTACGGTTGCCATTGTGTCCATGGGTTCTGGTGAGCAGTCCTGTTAAAACAAAAAGAAGATATCGAGGCTGAGTACCCCAAAAGGAAATCCACCAAACGCGGGTTACAAAGGAACATACAAAGATCTTTATTTTATACTGAACAGTTTCAAAGGACAAAGCAACAAATAGCTATCGGCCTTCAGTACAACACAGCGAACTCCAGCTCGGTTCGGTGTGATCAGTGAGTGGGACTGTACATTAGAATAGTCGCCCTTTTTATACTATCGAAATCATGATGTTCAACCCACCTTACGAGTTAATATACATTAATAAATCACGGATCTAGGGTTCGTGTCGAGTTCATACATCTATACATTTAGGGTTTACCTTTAATACATTCACTAACAAGTCAAAGATGGCAACAGTATGTCTTAGGATTTCTCGTTAAGCCTTCTCAAACAGTTTTATACAATGTAGTCAGACAAGTGTTCACATTTCGATATTTGAATACATTTTGTTTAACATATGCTCGCGAATTAGCTTCATTGGTGCAAGTAATCCTCTACACACAGGTCAGCGAAGGACAAGGTCTCAGTACATGACCCTTACATATGGCCTGCAGGCAAGTTACATGGAATGACATTGTCCACCATCTTAGAACACAGGGTGACTTTAAAGAGGAGAACCTAAAATGGCGGATAGACCTAAAATGGCGGCTTACACTGATCTAAGGTCAAGACCTTGCAACGCGGATTTCCTCACAAGTGGCTTATAAGCAGCTTGGCGTAGGCCAATATGCATATATTTATACAGTATAGGAGGCACAATATGATTTTCCGTTCGACAAACCCTCCTTTTGGCCTATGCCAAGCTCTAAACTACTTCTGGTCAATTTATGAACAACTCCACGTCTCAACATCCATACACCCTGAATCACAGTCAGAAATATCTATTGCCATTAGATCATCTATAAGGATTTCTTTCAGCACATACAGTTTGGAACTCTTATCTGGGGCATATACCGTGTGTCCTATTGTATCTATCACCTGTGCGCAACATCCCCCTACCATCAAACATATACTAGGTAAACACTGTATACAGCAACAAAGAAGCAACAGAATTCCCAAAATAATTAGTAAGACCGAAAGCACCTTCCAACCCCAAGATTGCAAGAAGTCCCAGAACCAAGCCCCAAGATCCCAGTTTCCCTCGGGAACGTGCACTTCTGAACTAAGGACGTGCAGATTCTGTATTGCCTTGAAAATAGTTAAGGAGGAATCTGGCACGAAAAAACAGCAAGCAGACCGCACCAATTTACACACTCCACCACGTTCAGCCAGAATGACATCTAATGCCGATCCGGTTCTGAAGCGCTACTAATCTTATTGCTTTCTGTTCTAATGTCATATTATCGAGTATGTCTGTGGTCCGGTTGATGGTTTTCTCCAGTACTCTTGCTAGTCTCCTCATGTCTTCAGAGTTCGCTATTTGACCCCAAAATGGCACGAAGGATTTCGCTACATCTCCCAGGAACTGTGCTGGAGTGTCACCATTCTCGTCCCACCATGGACGAGCCTTTGAAACCTCTACAGTACTGGCTATGAATACCCCGGGTAACAGGATGCCTAAATAACAAGTTCCCTGCCAATCCCTGGGTAACCATGGAAATGCTACATTGCCGTAAACAAAGTAGACCGGTTCGCCTACATACAAAGGTCTGTCTCCCCCAGTCAAATTTGCAACGTTGGCACAACCTCTAAAATGTCCCATTGACTGAGTACCATTCCTCTGTATGCAGAAAGAAACTAAATCGGGGCTCTGGTTAACAGTGTAAGAAGGGGGCATGGCATCCTTATTGCCTATAGGAGCCATCTTGAAAGAAATCAAAGACTGAAAAGGATAAGAGTCTATCAGAAGGCCTAATAGAAGCAACATTGAGCTTGCTCCTATTTGCGAAAAGCAAGCATCCCAAGGGAATAAGAACACGTTTCTCAAAACTATTGAAATTAGTACCATCAAAGTTCCCCGAGATGCTATCATTCCATCGGCCAAAGAATAGTGCTCTAAGAGAAGCATAACAAGCAGTTGTCAAAGGTAAAGGATGAATATACCACCCTAGCCCCTTATCCCTGTGTTGCGGTAAATGCAAACAGACCCAACAGTTGGACTTATTGAAAATGGCATGTGTAGCATTCATGATAAGTAACAATGTATTATTGTAGTATCTGTCTATGCTGAGAGTCTCTAGGAGATAAAGTATGCAGATGCACAAAAGGAGTAAAAACAGTGGGTACATTTTCAGTCAGTAACAAGGTTTCGAACAGATGCACTTCTTCCAGGTACCAAAAACTTAAAACAGTTACTATTATAAAACCAATTAACATTATGACAAGACAGCAGTACGTTTTCGGGGCCCAAACAGTTTGTCCATTCTCACTGCTGGTCACACGATCATTTATCAGTCCTGTACGAGCAGTAGCGGTTGCAGGCATTGTAGTCTTCAAACGAAATAAAACCCCAGTGTTTTTTGCTGGCGACCTCCTGGCCGAGTGAATTCTTAGTCCTTCCACAGCCCTAGCCAACAGAATCCCCTTTTTCAAACAATTACTTGGGCAAAAGCAAGCCCTCAATGATTTTCCTTTCTTCTTCGAATGCACAGCCGAACCGTGCCGTAAGTCTATTTCCTTGGACGCAAATTGTACCTCGTTGCCCCCGGTACTGATTGATCCGAGAACAATGTGTCATCACTTCCCATTGGAAGCGACGTATCAAGAGCAAGTGAAGATGCAAGATCCGGAACAACAGTTTCCGGAAACAAAACGTTTGGAGAGTGTGGAGACAAAATGGCTGATACCCCAGGCCTCACGGGCTCAGAGAGAGACTCTGATGCACTCTCGTTGTTGTTTACTGCTTCGGGATCGTTGGTTGCAGTGTTGGTGAGGGGTTCTGTTTCTCCTGTATCATATGGCAGGGTGTGGAACCCTCTTGAAATGCGTAGCGTGGATCAGATTTTTCCTGCCTGTAACCTGCACCGCAGTCTGTGTGACCAGCAGGACCTGGAAAGGGCCCCGCCACCAAGGTGCAAGGCAAGAGGATCGCTCAAATGCCTTCGTCAACACCCAGTCACCGGGCCGAATGCTGTGACCTGGGCCCTCGTATCGTACAGGTAAAGCCTCTTGCACCTGGTGATCAATCAAATACAGGTTTTTAGTCAACTGGCTACAGTAATCTGAAAGAAGTACATTTTTGACATTTTTCAAAGACTGACATTTTGGAAGGTTCCAGATATTGGCAGGTCTCCCCATTACCACCTCAAATTGAGAGAGCCCAGTCTTAGTTTGAGGGGTTGTACGCACAGCTAGCAATACGATCGGTAAGGCGTCCGGCCATTTTAATTTGGTGCCGGCACACGTTTTAGCGAGCTTGTTCTTGATGATGCCGTTGTGTCTTTCTACTAATCCGGCACTCTGAGCATGTCTGACCAAATGGAACTGTTTGACGATTTGCAATGCCGCACTATCTGCAGAATTACAGCAGCGACAAAATGTGGACCATCGTCCGACCAGATGACTCTTGGTAGCCCAAACATAGAAAAATACTCTTTCACATAGTTTTTGCAGTAGTCATGGCTGTAGCGTCTTTAACAGGAAAAGCCTCAACCCATTTGATGAAAGCGCAGATGACAACTAACACATATTTCAGGTTATTACACTGTTCCATTTCGATAAAATCAAAGTGAATGACCTCAAAGGGGACAGAAGGTGGACCAAAACTTCCCCTGGGATTTGATGTTCCCTTTCCCACATTGTGCTGCAACGGGATCATCTAATTCTGAACATAACGCTCAGCTATTTTAGAGATTTTGTCAGTTGCCCAAACTTTCTCCAACATTTGTGTAAGCTTCCGGCCACATATATGGGTAGGGCCTTGAGCCATGACGATCATCATTATTACGTATGCGTCAGGAAGTAGCTATTTTCCTTCAACTACATCCACCCAACACCCATCATCATCGAGTTTTCCCCAAGTCCTCTGCCCATCTCTTGGACTCTTCTAGTGTGGCATCGGCTTGGATGTCCTTTACAGAGTCAACACCCTCATCCATTACATAGGCATTTATGGTCTCCCTTGAAATGTACATATCTGTAGAAAGGTTGGTGCCAGTCTGTTTAGCTATCTGATCAGCGAAAGCGTTCCCTTTTCCTATATCATCTACAATCTTTCGATGTGCTACACATTTCACGACTGCTAACTGAGTGCAAAGTGCAAGCACTGAGAGCAGTTGTACTATTAGGGAGCCATGCTGAATCTTTGTACCATGTGAAGTTAAGAACCCTCTTTCTGACCAAAGTCTACCAAAGTTGTGAACCACCCCAAAGGCATAGTGACTGTCAGTATATATATTCACAGTAAGCCCTTCGGAAAGTTCACAAGCTCGGGTCAATGCTATAATCTCTGCGGCCTGCACAGAGTAATGCGTGATTCTCATGGTTTCCACGACCGTGCTTAATGTGGTGATTGCATAAGCAGCTGTGGATGTACCATCTGAAAGTTTGAAGCAGGAGCCATCGCAAAACAGCTCCCCTTGTGATTATTCAAAGGAGTGTCTTTTTAGGTCAATTCTACTCTTTGTCTCTTGTTCGGTAGTGTACAGACAATCATGTGACTCTTCGTCACTGCAAACAGTACCTTGCGGGAAAGGTAAGAGTTCAGAGGATTAAGAACACAACACCTCTTGATTTGTGTGTGGGGAGCAAACAAGATCAATTCATATCCCGTCACCCGTGTGGAAGTGAGGTGTTGGCGTTTGAGTTCTGTTCAATAGAACATCTACAGAGTGAGGCACCATCATAAGGTTTAGAGGATGGCCTAGGACCATTCCCTCACTCTGTTTTACAGACGCAGCAGCAGCAGCAACAGCTCGCAAACATCTTGGCAAAGTGCATGCTACAGGATCAAGGGCGGAAGAAAAGTAACCGCATTGCCCTATTCTTCCCTCCATGTTACTGTGTTAATACAGCCAAAGCACATCCATCACATTCATGCACAAACAACACAAAGGCCTTTTCATAGTTTGGTGTGCCCAAAACCGGTGCCAAGAACAATGCAGTCTTGAGCAGATCAAATGCTTGCTGGTGATCCATGTTCCACGGCAATGGTGAAGAAATGCCCTTCTTCGTCAGAGCCAACACCGGCTTAATCATTAAGGAGAAGTTCGGGATCCCTACAGTAAGAAGCCATAGCTATCAATGCTCTAACTTCCCTCTGTGTATTTGGGACAGACATGCCAGAAATGAGTTTTATCCGTTCAGGTGTCAATCTTCTTCCCTCCTTTGACAGGAGATAGCCTAAATAGGCGACCTCCTGACAACAAAATTGAAACTTTTTTAAGCAAAGTTTTGTGTCCATGTTTAGTCAGGTGTATGAGTAATAACACAGTACCCTCCTTACAAGCACTCTCAGAATTGGCAGCCAAAAGCAAGTCATCAACATACTGAAGCAGTGTACAAGTAGAGGGCAATTCAAGAGTATCAAGCTGTTCTTTCAAAGCCCTACTGTAGATGCTAGGACTTTCCGTGTAACCTTGAGGTACACGGGTAAAGGTAAACAAGCATCCCCCTAAGGTGAACGTGAACAAGTATCTACTGTCCTTGTGTATAGGAATACTAAAGAAAGCATTCTTCAGATCCACAACAATAAAGTAAGTAGCTGAAGCCGGAATCATAGTTAATATTGTCGTCACATCAGGCACAATTGGAAATTGCGGAGCGACAACCTTATTGATGGCACGTAGATCAATTATGAAACGAAAAGGAATTGCATTATCGCCTTTCTTGTACACGGGCTAAATTGCACTGTTGCACAAACTACCTGCAATTTCCTCAATCACCCCTCGATGCACAAAATTGGAAACAATACATTTCAAAGCTTGTGCACCCCCAACTGAAATCTTATATTGTGGAATACGTGGCAGCTTTACTCCATGTTTCAAGACTATTTTAACAGGCTTGATCTGTAAAACACCGACATCATTGTCGTCAATTGCCCATAAACTCTCTGGTACATCACTGAATTCTGGCGGCAATGGTCTAGTCAAGAATTGAGAGACAGAAAGTTGCTGTGATGAAATCGTAAAACGCACTCCGTCAGAAGAACCATGAATTACCGCATTTAATTCCTTCAACAGATTCAACACCAGCAAATTCTCTCCACAATTCAAAGTCAAAAGGAATGGACAGTGGTCCGTGAAGGGACCCAACGAAATAGGTACTGGCAAAGAAACTGGACAAACAACTGGTGTGCCACATTTGGTACCTGATTATCCTGTGAAAAAGGTTGCTGTGGATCCTGTGTAAACTGGCTTCTACCAGGGCCCCCTGTACCTGGGTGACCTCTGGATCGTCTACCCATATTTCCAAATGCATTATTTGACCTTTGCCGAAGGATCAGGCATTGTGCACGCCAATGACCCTCTTCCCTACAATAGGCACACTGGTTAATGTTTACAGGAACCAAGGGCATATTTCCTTGTGGAACATACTGACCTCTAATCTGCGAACTCCCCCCTCTAGGACTTCTAACAATTTTCTGCAATAATACTGTTTTCTCCAAATCACCTTTTCTCTTCTCGACTCTTTCCTTTTCATTATTGACATGATTCTCATAGTACTGAGCCATATGCAGTACTTCTGATTAAGACTTTGCTTGCCAAGCACTCTCAGAAGACATAATTTGCGACTGGATGTCAAGGAACAATCCGCGCACAAATTTGTCTACAAATAATCTTTTCCCAGACTCTGTGCCTATGTCTTGTCCACTGAAATCCCAGAATACCTGTTCGAACCGATTAAAGAACTCAGTAGCACCCTCAGACTTCCCTTGGACACAGGGTGTAAGCTTGTCCCAAATAATTCTTTTTTCGGGAATTATGGTTTTCGATTTCGCAATGATTCTGTCAGGTAAAGTTAGTATCACCTGAGCCCTACTGGCCTTTCTCCATCGAGTCTAATTATGTTAGCCCATGTATCTCCTAACCCTGCTACATCATCTATAGTCCTAACCTGTTTCCACAAATCTACGGGCAGGAGTACAGGAAATAACTGATCAATATCACCTAAGGTGAATATTGAGGACTGCAAGACAGACTCCATTTCTTTATAGAATCCTGTCGGATTTTTCCTAATGTCGGGAATAGATTGTCTAATGGTGTTTACTTCCTGTCTTGAGAACGGAACTGCGACACAAAATGTGCAGGAATATCTCGAGTAGGTGTACCTGCTACAGCATCAGCTGCAATCTCAACTTTCAGAACAAATGTCGGAGGAACCTCTCTCATAGGCAACTGAGAAGTAGGCAACTCCGAACGCTTACTAAGCAACAGAGCCAAATCGAGCGCTAAAGCAGTCCAAGAAGTGTCAAGTGAAAAATTCTTATAAATACTCAATAACTCTGTGGGACAACAAATCTTCCTTTTTATACATTCATCCTGCAGGTACTCTACCATTACCTGTATCACTTTCCTCTGCATTTCTGGCGTATACTGACTATACGTGTCATATATGTCAAGTGGAGTTATCGACCTGTCTGAGATCCATCTAATCGCATCTTTTGTACAAATTCGTGTTTCCTTGGATATCGATTTACGAACCGATAGGAATGAAGGAAGGAACCGTTTCTGTAGATACATACTATCCTCATCATCATCCTCATTCTGTAACCTTTCCAACTCCTTCCTATAATCAAATATCCTCTCAACATGCTCTTGTACTTTCTCCACAGTGTCTCTAAAAAGCGCTACGGTGTTCAGATCCCTCAACCCTTGTGGGAGATCTGTATTGTTTAGTCTGTCCCACATTACACATAAGTGAATCCCTAACCCCTCAATAAAAACATTTTTCTCAGGAAAATTGTCCATATTAGAAAGTGTGGCAAAAACATTGGCTCGATCATCCCTTTCTATACAATGCTTAGCACATGCGATCAAGTCAAATTTCTTCTCTGGAGGTAAAGTATTGCGAGTGACAACCCTTGATCCCGTTCCCTAATCGACTACAAGCAGTGCAGGACCACTTGGAAGAGGAACAGCAGGCAAGTTCAGCGGAGGTAATATTACTGGTGCAATAGGAAGAGGCAGAGGAGCAGGTGGAGGAACAACGACTGGAGGAAGAGGAACAACAGGAGGAGCAGGAACAACAGGCACAACAGCAGGAAGAGCAGGAATAACAGCAGGAAGAGGCAAAGCAGCAGGAAGAGGAACATACGGAGTTGGCGCAGTGGTACCAGGCATTCGTTCATTTAACAATTTATCAATAAATTTGTCAAAAACATGAAAGTCTTTAGAAGGATAGATTTTCTGAATGCCAAGTGAGAAAGCCCTATCCATATTCCTAGCCAACTCAGACTGTTTATTTTGGTCATATAACAATGCTTTTTTTCAGCGTTCGTCTTATGACGGCGCGCACGTTTTTCTCTAGTCTTAAGCTGTGACAAAGCTTCTTTCTTCCAATTCTGCAAGACATCGAATGCTGCAGGACTAGCCTTTTTCTTTAATAAAATTGATTCTAAATATTCAATACGAGGGATTTCAAAACTACCATTGATCGACCACTGAAGTTCGGAAGCATGCCTGGTTTGTCTGTGCCAAATATCATTAAACACTATACTACCAATGCCATGCTTACAGTACATAGTACAAGCCGGCGACCCCTCCTGTGGTGCCGGACGGCTAAATTCCAAAGATTGCCTATCACTGCAGAATAACGCCCTGAAGCAGGTAGACAATTTCCCAGGCATATCAAAATATTGGTGTTACCTGGTCAATAATTGTATTTGCAGATACAATGCGCCAAAACAAATTATCAGGATACTTAAGAATCGGGTCACGGCTCACCTGATCAATCCTAAGGAGGTCCGATCAGATTTCAAAGATTCTTTTCTAACTAATCTTACCTCGTGTTTGGTGATTTCGGCAAATCTGCCCGCCTCGATAAGTGGACCCTTGTCAAGATGCCGTCTCGGACTACAAGCTCATCGTCCAGGGATCGGGTCGTACAGTGCTGCTGAGGTGTCGCGTCTCTTTCAGAAAGGGGCCCCCTTTATTTTGTTACGATGTCCGATCCCGGTCCAATAGCTCGTGTCAACCTTCGGCGATCCGGCATCAATCTTGAGGGTCCCTATTCGGGCGCCAACTGTGAAAACAAAAAGAAGATATTGAGGCTGAGTACACCAAAAGGAAATACACCAAACGCGGGTTACAAAGGAACATACAAAGATCTTTAATTTATACTGAACAGTTTCAAAGGACAAAGCAACAGATAGCTATCGGCCCTCAGTACAACACAGTGAACTCCAGCTCAGTTCGGTGTGCTCAGTGAGTGGGACTGTACATTAGAATAGTCGCACTTTTTATACTCTCGATATCATGATGTTCAACCCACCTTACGAGTTAATATAAGTTAATACATCACAGATCTAGGGTTTGTGCCGAGTTCATACATCTATACGTTTAGGGTTTACCTTTAATACATTCACTAACAAGTCAAAGATGGCAACAGTATGTCTTAGGATTTCTCGTTAAGCCTTCTCAAACAGTTTTATACAATGTAGTCAGACAAGTGTTCACATTTCGATATTTGAATAAATTGTGTTTAACATATGCTCGCGAATTAGCTTTGTTGGCGCAAGTAATCCTCTACACACAGGTTAGCGAAGGACAAGGTCTCAGTTCATGACCCTAACATATGGCCTGCAGGCAAGTTACATATTAGTTTGTACACAGAGGTCAGGACGGCCATGTTACATTCGGAATGACATTGTCCACCATCTTAGAACACAGGGTGACTTTAAAGAGGAAAACCTAATATGGCGGCTTACACTGATCTAAGGTCAAGACCTTGCAATGCGGATTTTCTCGCAAGTGGCTTATAAGCAGCTTGGCGTAGGCCAATATACATATATTTGTACAGTATAGGAGGCACAATATGATTTTCCGTTCGACAGTCCTGTATCTGAGTTAGCTGTTGTGCTGCTTGCAAATGCTGTGGTAGTGGTGCTGTCATCTGTGGTGCCTTTTGTTGGGGTATTGACATTTGTGCGTGCTGAGGCTGTTTCTGTACTCGGGGCGTCATTTGCTGTTGTATGTTCTGTGTCTGTCCTTGTTGCTGCATGTCTACCCATCCTGCCCTCCTTGGTAGACTTGCTGCCCTTGTTCACCCATCCTTGTTGCATCTCCCTGGTTCTGTATGTACGAGAGATGTGACCTAGCTGCCCACAGGCCCAGCACTGGGGTGGCGCTCTTGCTTGCCATGGGAATCCTCCCCCACCATCACCTTGTCCCTGTTACATTTGCTGTGTATATCCCTAAACCCCTGCATGGGTTGGTGTTATTGTGGGCTGAAACCCCATCCTCGTTGGAACCCTCGCCTGCCATGATAATTCTGTTGGCATCCGCCCCTTCCCATGTATCCTCCTCCCATGGGCGGTGCGTATTGCCGCTTGGTGCTGTACTGTGGTTGCTGTTGAACCTGAGGCTGAGTTTGGGAGGTCACGATTTGCATTTGTGGGCCGGGGCTTGTTATTAATGCTCCTTCTAGTGCATATTTTGACAATTTCTTATGGACCAGTTTTGCCTCATCTGTCTTTCTTTCTTCTGCTATTTGCTTTACCTTTTCTTTCCATAGCCTACAATGGTGCACTATGGTAAGTTGTATTTCTGTACTGGTTCTGCTAATCCTTGCAACAAGATATGATAAAAGATCGCTATCGTTTTGTCCCACGGCTCTTGAGTTTCATGGCGCCAAAGCTCTTGAATCTCTTGAATTAAATTAACAGGATCCTCATTGTCACGCATCTTGCGTGACGTGATTGCCCCCATGTCTGATGTGTTGGGGTACTGTTTCCACAGTGCCTGCCATACTGCTGTCCTGCAATTTGCAAATGGTGACTCGTCGTGTTCTGTGTTTTGGGTAGCCACCCCTGGGAACCCTGCACTCTTCCAAATGTCGTCGGCTGCGTCACCCAATATTCAGACCAAAAACCCTTGATGTCGCACACCGCCAACCTGTGTCCCACCGCCATTTTCTCAATTTCCCAGCTCCTCCACTTAATGAGGGTAGCCTGCACTTAATATTTTCTTTATCTGTGTGCTTCCAGGGCATGTACTCTGGTCTTGTCCCCCCTCGTTCCAATAACGGCACCTGTGAGTACGCAGCCCGTTCTTCAGGTGTTGGCCTTTACTGTTTTATATGAATGGGCCCCCTTTAGTCCTCAATTTCCATACCTATGTCTATTGGCTCTACTTCGTGTCTGTTGTGGTACGTATTGTGCCCCTGTCAGCCCCCCGCCCCCGTGGACACGAGTGTCCTCTATTTTGTATGAATGCGGCCCTGTCTCTCCTGCACCCTGGGAGGGCCTATTGTTGTTTGGCATTTGTGTGGCTGCCCTTTCTGTTTTGTCTTGAGTTAGTTTGCCTGTGTCCTGTCCCCCACCCCTCTGTTCTTGTGACCTGCACTCCCACGAGGACCCTTCTCCCATTCGCGTTAGATAGAGTTTACCGGGCCCCTCCCTTTCTTCGTCACTGTTGTCACCGTCCTCGTCTAACTCCTCGTCCATAACGCTACAGAATCCATTAGTAAAACTTGCGTGTAATTGGGTAGCGTATCGTGACTGTGTTGAGATCAATGTCAGTTAATTTACACGTATTATCCTCTTCCCGTACTCCCATGTGTGTGACACCACTTCTTGCTTTACTTACCTTAAGTGTGTTTGCACAGCCTACGGGGCTTCCCTTAGACATGGTTGTACTGTCCTGTCCCCTCCACCCCCACGTTGCTGCTCAGCTCGCCTTTTCCTTTCTAGTTCTGCTTTAATTGCTTCACTTACCTTTTAATTGCCCGCTCATCCTCATTCTCCTGATCACGTTCTCTTACCATCCTTGCCAATCTTAACTCTATCTCTTCTCCTCATACCTATGTGTTGCTTGTAGTAGTATTTTCTTTTTCCATAGTGCCATCTCCCTCTCCTTTTCTTCTTCTCCCAGTTTCTCTATTTCCTCCCTATCCTTCTCCATCTCTGTCTTTTGCCTTTACTCCCTCATTGTCCTCTCCATTATGTCTCTCTGCTCCCTCTCCAACAGTGCCACATGCTCCTTTCGACCCTGGTCCTGTAGTTCCAATTCTCTTGCTATCTCTTTCTTCTGCTCCCTGTCTGCCTCTTCTAGTCTTGCTTCCTCGTCTCCTTGAAGTTGCCCCTCCTCTTCTACCTGTGTTGCCCTTCCTCTACAACTGTGTCCCAGGTCCAAGCCTTCTATTGCCCTTGTTGCACCTTCCGCTTCCCCTCTGGTGACCCCTTCAATTTCAAGAGCATCGGTGCCGCTACCCACTCTTCAGGGCCTATTCCTGCAAATTCTGTCTTTGTGCATCTTAGCCCTTCCTCGTCGAGGTCGGGGCTGTCGGCCGCCTGACTTGTGCCTTGCAGATGCTCACTTTGGGCATATGGGGGCGGTTTATATGTATGGTTTGAGTATCCTTATGCTGCTTTTAATTCCCGTAACGGTTAAATGCCCTGCTTCAAATATATCCATACGTTTAGCTAACTTCTTTCCTTTGTATGTGCTTTGTAAGTGGGTCAGTAGGGATTGCAGCACGTCCTTGGAGAAACTGCCGTTAGGTGGCCATGGTCTTGCTATCTTTACTTCCGTGCTTTTGGAACATTGTATACTATATTTCACTATTTTGTCTTTGTAGGGAGGCTGGGTCTTGCAAAGGTGCTGGGTGGGAGTTACCGCCCCACTATACATGACCCTCACACCTCTGTGCGAAAACATAGCAGTGTTATCTTTTACCTGAGCTCTAATTGAGGATTTCGATGCTCCGCTGTCAGGGGGGAAAACAAATGTTATATGGTACAATACTTTATAACTTTTTTACTGTTTATGAGCCTCTGCGGCTCTGTACCTTACGCGGCATACTCTGTGTACCGCCCCACTTTCACCAGCGCTGCCGTTGTTGGGCACACCACCTGCATCACGCTCATGTGCCTTCCACGCCCCACCACTTGTTCACCTAACTAACAATCCAAATGCTGTACTTCTATTCCTTCACCGTTTACACCACACCGTCCTGTGCACCAACCTATGGGTGACGTCACCAAGCTAAAGTTGAACATATGATAGACACTTTGTGCACACACAGAGCAATGACCCGTTGTGTATCAACACCACAACAAGAACCCGAAAAAAAAACCAAACTGCACAGCTGTCTTCCCACCACCCAAGAGTGGAGTATACTTGCCAACTCTGTGATTGAACTGCACCTGCCGTGTCACCTGACGTGTGATACGTCTCTCTCCAAGGAGATTAACCATTTAATGCACCTTCCGCAATCTAGGATAGCTCCAGCTAACCCTTACAGGGATACGTCATCTATGCACCAAACTAAAACGTCCAACTCATAGGAATACCACACATCTACATATACATTCACGGTCTGAGCATATCGAGTGAACAATCCGTACTTAACACATGAACCTGTTGTCTCGCAACTGGAACTCTTAATAAACACAGAAAAGGGACTTGTACCTCCGCTCCTGTTCCTAACTCTATTCAAATGCTACCACTATTCCAATACCAACATTTATCTCAATTTACATCTCCCCCTCCCTATATACACAAAACCCACCCACAAAATGCATTGCTAGTTGCGTGGACCACACTTACTTTTGTTCAGCGTCTGCTGGCGTCGCTCAGCCACTGGCTCCCCGTTATCCACTCGTCTCACCCCTCTGGACTGCATGGACACCTCACCGACCGCAGGTGGGATAATTTTGAAAGTCAGCTCTTGAAGACCAATCTCCGGTAGCGCTGTCCGGTTGTCTCGCAATTCCCACAAGGGTTTTGCAGTCTTCCGGGTCTGATGGCTAAGGAGGCAGCACATGGTGGGCTGATGTCACAAACAATATCAGCAGTGCCACCAACTTGTTAGGGGGACCTCCGGGCAGGCAGAGCTGTACTGGAGTACACGGACACCCAGCTCATGGAAGGCCCTAACTCCTTCCCTTGTCCCAAAGAAGTTGAGGGACACACAAATAGCAAAAGTCTCACTTATTACAGACAACAAACACACAGGGGTCATATGCGTGGAGGGAAGTCCAGGCACATCTCAGAGAACTCTGGCTCGCAGGCCAGTTTTCATACCTTGTGATGTCACAAACTTCGTCACTCAGGCTCTTCCCAGAAAACCTATTGCCACTCATGATAGGTCACTGAGTGTTATTATCCATATAGGAGCTTATAGAGGAGTGATATTAGTGGACGAACCTGTGTCAGGTGGTGTGCCTGGATCATCCCCGAAAACTGCTACTCTGAAAATGTTACAGTGAGCAAGCCCCGTGATTGGTCAGTAACCCCTGCCATCTGCCCCTAGACCCAAAGGGTTTGATTGGCTGGTCCGTGGGCCCCCAAGCCTGGGACAAACTCCATTCACAGTCCGCGAGACACCCGTTTGCAATACATGTATACTATGTGTCAGCGAGGTGCAACTATGTGTCAGCGTTTATGACAGTGTGTAGAAGACTAATGCATGAGAGCGTACCATTTCCATTGTACACGAGTATCTGGAGAGTAGCGATTTTGTTGCAGACCACTGTCTGGTAATGGGATGGCTGCTCCTTCCCAGCCTCCGAGTCCTGGCTCAGAATCAGCTCGGCCGGGTCACGTGTTTGGAGACCACTCTTGTGAGCTCAATTGCTTCGAATTAGTCTGTATTTTGCAGGGGATATTCCTTGCTGCAGCCGGTGTCACTTTGGCTATGCGTGTGGAATGTCATTTGCAACTTTGTGGCCTTGGCAGTGCCGTTGCTCCTGCCGTAGCTGTTCTTCTTGCACAGCATCTTGAGGGCTTCAGATTTCTCTAAGACGATCATGGCCTGCTAGATTTCCTAAGGCCTAGTCTGGCTTCTAGTAAGTGTTTTCCATAGTGTCCATAGGTTAGTGTGTGATGGCTGCCAGGTCCCTTGAGTGCTCCTGTCATGCCATAGGGTTAGTTGCATGTAGTTGCATGTAAGTATCTGCAAGCATGTCCATGAGCTCTTCTTTCTTCTTGCGTTCCTTGCGTTGCTGTGGTAAGCCTAAGTGGCAAAATACTAAACGTGCAGACAGTATGTATATGTCACTGTCCTCTATTTCATAGAGCTGTACTCCTGTGTTCTTCGTGTGAGTTGGGTGTGTGTGTCCCGGATTTGCAGATTGCATGTGTGCTTCACGTCTAACTTGGCTATGACGTTGTGATGTCTCTAACGACTTGAGGCATGGCTTCTTGGTGCTTTTAGTCGATTCTGTCCATGTAGCTGTTTCCAGCTCTGTCTTGTGTGTCTTCGTCCACTTTGGGTAGAGTTTGTATTGCTGCAGGGTTCTAAGGTCTGCTGATAGGGTATCTTTTGTGGTAGTTGTCCATTGTGGGAGCAGTGGGAATTGCTGTGAGCTCGTATGATTGACAGCCATGTTGTCGTTGGTGCTTCTTCGGGTTGGTGGGTTCTTTCGGGACGGAAGGCATATTCTGATTTTCCCTCTTCAAATGGTGTAAAGTGCTCCTGTGCACTATTAATGGCATACTATTAACTGGATTTTTTTTCATGTGTTACCCAAGAGAATCAGTTGTAAATGTTATGGGTTTGTAATGTTTCCTAAAAAAGGTATGCTTTTAAAATGCACCCTTTCAACACATGTTACAAACTTTCTTGGATGAGAACCCCACTCTCAAATCCCTCTATGCTTTTTCATGGTCCCTCGCTATGTTAGTTTGCTTGTGCTAATTTGGAGAACTATTTATGCTTCTCCACTGAAAATATTCACCGGACGTGACTGGCCCTGAATCATGAAATGTACTGGACTTTTTCATGTGTTACACTAAAAAACGAATTGTATACTGGATGGATTTTTAGGGGAGAAATGCCCCCTTCGCCCCAGCCCTCCCCGAGTCCCTCTTTAATTATTTTGGGCGCGTGCATTGGGAAGTGTGTACTGAAGCGTGCTGTTGTCTGGGCTACACGCTGCTGGAGAATTGTGGAGATTTCAACACTGGACTCTAATCACTGCAATTGAACTGGATCTATTGCTACAAAGAGGTCTGTTTGGACTTCTTATGTATCCCCTTTACTCATAGCTAGCACTTGTATAAGTATAGAGCCTATCTTAATATATATTTTGCATTTTCTAGATAACACGAAGCCCCAGCCCCAAATGCCTTGTAACGGTACAGAATTTGGTGCACGTGCGCATTGGGAAGTGTGTATTGACGTGTGCTGTTGGCTGCATAGCTGCTCCTGCCTTTGCCGGGCAACTCTGCGTGTTATAGTTTTCTTTTCTCCTGCATGTGCCTTCAGAAATCTAGCACGATAATCTGCTAACCCGGATTCATGACATAAATCATTGCTGTGCCTCCATTTGTGGTCCTTGCTTCTACTGCTGATACTCACTTGTTTCCTTTCCTTAGTGAGTACGGCTGATTTACCGGTTATCTGGTGTGTTGCTATCTTCATAAGATTATTTCGTGTCTCTGCCCACACATTGATTGGAATGGTAATGCCACGTAGGCCAATTATCTGATCAGATGTGCAAGTACCATCTACTGTGGAACGAGCTGAGGAATCCTCCACTGTCACACTCCATACCGTTTTTCGTTTGTGCACGAGAGTCTTTAGGTGGGCCGAGGATATTCGGTATACCACCCGTGGCCTTTGCACAATTGATGTGTAAGCTCTAGTGTTTTCTCGCGAGCTATCGCGAACTGTGTAATTCTGACCTTACTTTTAATATTGTTGAAAAGGGAGTGCTGGCCGTAGTGTGAACTTACTTAGCTTTGCTCACAGCCTGCCTCAGCTCGGTGGTCTTCTTGCCCACATGTAGCGAATATCAGATGGTTTTCTGTTGTTTCTTTTCTTTCCAACCCATTATTGGAGCATGACACATGCGGGTATAACTGAAAATATTCGCTTGTAAATGACCTGCGACTGCCTCCAACTCTTTTAGTAAATATTGGCACTGTTTGTTCATATGACAATTCTAGGTTGTGATTGCCACTAGACTTTGAAGAGGGTAGTTTTATAAACCAGTACTGTTCTTAACTTAAGCCACGTGGTATAAGAATGTGTTAATTTGCCTCACCTCTTTGTACCACAATAAATCATTTCGACGGGATTGTGTCCGCCGTATTCCACATCTCTGACAGGTAATGACCACAGCTGTGCTGCTTCAGAAAATTTTCGGCAGAGGGCGTACTGCGTCGATGTCGATCCATAGTCCCTCGAGGGCCTCCGTCGAGGGTCGATGTCACCGAATGTTATATATAGGATGCACAGCGCCCGTAGCCTAAGTTCTGTTTTTTCTGCAAACGTGTTTGCTTCTGAATCTCGGTGTGCTCGATTCTTCTCTTCGAAAGCGATGTCTTTGTCTTCTTCTACTACCCCGAAGTTGGGCTTTAAAAAATGTCGGGACTGCAGTTTGAAAATGTCCATCATGGACCTGCCTCTGGTGCCTCTGCGAAAGCCATGCCACCGATGACTGCGATGATTGCCAGTCCTTGACTTCTAAGGCCTTGCAGTAACGTAAGAAGTTGTTAAAGGTAGGTAGGGTGTCTAAACCCCATAAATCAAAGTCCGCTGGGCTTTCGACCGATGATTCGAGGGGCGACTCTCCGCTTCGGCAAAAATCCAGGGGGTCCTCGGTTTCAGAGTGGTTCCCGCCATTCCTCTGCCTCTTCGAGGAATTCTAGGGAGCGCTGCCACCGGTCGCCTTCCCAGTCCTCGTCGGAGGACTCCGCCAGACGGTTGACTTGTCCCACCAATGGGATGCATTCCGCCAGCAGATGATGGTGATTTTCGAATCGCAAGGCTCAGTTCCGGCTGCGCCTTCGAAAGAAGCTGGCAAGGAATGGGCTCGGTCCACCACTCGCACGCCTTCGGGCTCAGGCAGTTGGCACGATCATTGGGAGCCGTCGAGGTCGCGATCGGACAAGGGAGATCACCATAGCCATGCCAGATCCATGTCCCAGTCCTCGACGCCATTGAGACCGTCGGAACCTGTGAAGCCTTCGAGGAAGGCATCAACGCCATTGGCGCCATGTCTGTTGAGGGACGCTCTCGGGGCTGCGCCCTCAAAGAAGTTGTTGATGCCGCCTGCGCCTCCGTCAACATCGACGCCGATTCCCTCGGAACCTTCAACGCCGTTTGTGGAGGATATGCCGGAGGTGCCCCGGAGGACTGTGGAACCTCAGAGGAAGGCTCTCAGTAAGTCCATGAGGCCTGTTTTTGAGCCCTACTCTGTTCCTCCTCCCAGATTGGATTTGTTCCAACCTTTGGAGTATATTTCAGAGGTGGAGGAACGGTCTGATGAGGAGATAGTTGTGCCTCCTGATGTCCGTGATGACCTTTTGTCTGGGCACAGTCAGATGGAGGAACTCCATCAGTCCTTGCATGACGTCAGTGGTCTTGACACCTCCCCGGAGGTGGAGTTTGGCAGGCCTGAGCCTGGGTCGCATGCCGAATCCTCCTATAGGCATCTCATGTCAAGGGTGACAGAGTACTTGGGGTGGTCTGCTCCACCTGTTGATTTTGATCAGGATGATTTGACGGACATCCTGAACCAAGGTCCACCCACTGTTGCCGTTTCACATGGCTTTGCAAAGGAGGGTGGCGGCGGCTTGGACTGCTCCAGAGAGTCTCCGGCAGTTAATAAGTCACTTCTGAAAAAATACCACCCAGCCAGTAGTGACCCCTGCTACTTGTCGACGCACCCTACTCTGGAGAGTTTGGTGGTGAAGGCAGCTACGGCCACCGCGAAGCAGGCTGCGTACCCTACTATCCCTCCTAATAGGGACGGCAAGCGCTTTGATGATTGGGCGAAGAAGGTATTTTCATCTGGGGGTATGGTTTTGAAGGCAGCCAACTCCGTTTGTGCCTTGGCGAGATTCACTCGCACTCTGTGGAACTGTGCATCTTTGGCGGCTGAGCATATTCCCGAAGGGGAAGAACAGGATGGTTTTCTAGCCCTCGTGCAAGACTGCAAGAATGCCATTTGTGAATCCGTTCAGTCAGGCTTGGAGACGGCAGACTGTGTGAGGCGGTCCATGGCTGCGAGCACTGTGATACGCAAGTTTGCATTGTTGTGGAAGTCGGGGTTTGCACCTGATGTGCAATCCTGGCTTCTCAACATGCCCTTTGATGGTGTTCATCTGTTTGGCAGTAAGGCTGACGAGAGCCTTGAGAGGTTCCAGACCTCCAAAGCTGCAGCGAAGTCTTTGAGCACTGGAGTACGTCAACCTCTGCCTTTTCGTCTTAGGGGACAGCAATGGAGGGGAGGTTCCTTTCGGTACTACTACCTTTGGTAGATCGAGAGGAGCTGCCAGTCAAAGGGGCCACCTTAGGAGTACCAGAGGTGGAAAGCAAGGTACTTGAGGTGCCAATGCCGCTTGGGCAGTTGCCTCTTTGCCCTCAGGCACTGCCGCAGCCACGTCCGCTCAGTCATGAGGCCATGTCCCATGGTTCGCCGGTTGGGGCAGACTTGCGCAGCATCTTGGAGAAGGGTGATCCATTACTTCAGATGTGTGGGTACTGGAGATCATAGCCCATGGCTACTGTCTTCCCTTCCGGCAGAGGCCTCACGACAATCCACTGGGGAAGCACTTTGAAGCACCCGGATCCGCTCCTTGTGCAGGAAATCTATCCCTGCCAGAGAAAGGTGCCATAGAACTGGTGCCTGTAGCGGAGAGGAACAAGGGATGGTATTCCCCTTATTTTTTGATCCCGAAAAAGGACGGGGGATTGAGACCCATCATGGACTTGCGTTAGTTGAACAAGCTCCTCAGGAAGGACAAGTTCAAGATGGTAACGCTTTCTCAAGTCCTCCAGGCCCTTCAACTTCAGGATTGGTTGGTGTCTCTTGACCTCAAGGATGCTTACTTTCATGTGCCGATTCATCCCAAGCACAGAAGTACCTGAGGTTCGTGGGTGGTGACTTGCATTTTCAGTTTCGGGTCCTGCCGTGCGGATTGACCACCGCCCGATAGTCTTCACCAAGCTGATGGTGGTGGTGGCAGCGTATCTCAGGGGAGGGGGGATTCACGTCTACCCCTACCTGGGCCATTGGTTGATCAAAGCGCGCTCTCCAGAGCAAGCCCTGGATCATCTGTCCATCACCTGCCACTCCCTCCACAAGTTGGGCTTCTCCCTCAATTTAAAGAAGTCACATTTGACACCTACCCACCGGCTCCAATACATTGGGGCAGTGCTCAACACATCCCTGGGGCAGTGTTCGCCTCCCCATGTGCGGGCTCATCACATTCTGCAGATGGTGGTCAAGTTTCAACATGCCCAGAGTCTCCCGGCGTTCGAGATCTTGAGGTTGCTCGGCCTCATGGCATCCTGCATTTTCCTGGTGCCAGAGGCCAGGCTGCGGATGAGATCTCTGCAGTGGACTCTCAAGATGCAGTGGTTGCAGTTCTCCGGCAGGATGTCGGATCCCATTCAGATCCTGCCCTCGGTCGCCCAGGATCTTCTGTGGTGGACCGTCGAAGGCAATCTGATGAAGGGTGCTCCATTTTGGCAACCATGACCGGAGGTGACGGACGCATCCCTCACTTGTTGGGGAGCTCATGCCAACGAGTTGACAACAAGCGGACGTTGATCTCCATCAGAGTCCAGACTCCACATCAATTTGTTAGAGCTGCGGGCCGTCAGGCTAGCCCTGAAGGCGTTTTTGCCGTCTGTGTGGGGGAAGAATGTCCTGATCATGACAGACAATACAGTGGTCATGCACAACAAAAAAGGGGGGCAGGGTCACTCCCGTTGTGCAGGGAGGCGATGCAGCTGTGGTTCTGGCCATCCAGCAGGAAATTTTTATCTCGGCAGTTCATCTGGCCGGAGACAAAAACACGGTGTCGGACGCTGGGAGCAGGCAGAGCACGGTCTCTCACGAGCGCGAGCTGGCTCAGGAAGTTCTTTTGGAGATCTTCGGCCTTTGGGGAACCCCACAAATGGATCTCTTCACCACCAGTGTCAACCGGAAGTGCGAGAGATTCTGCTCGCAGGAATTTCCTACAAGAGGAACTTTAGGGGACGCGTTTGTAGTGCAGTGTTCTTTCCCACTGCTGTATGCGTTTCCTCCAGTCCCTGTCATTCCTCAAGTGTTGCGGAGGTTACGGAGGTTCGGTTCCCGAATGATCCTCATTGCTCCGGCATGGGCCAGGAGAGCGTGGTACCCGGACCTTCTCGCTATGTCCATCTGCACTCCACGCCGTCTTCCCCATCGAGACAATCTGCTCTCACAGGAGGGGGGGTCGGGTTCTCCATCCAGAGGTCCATCCATCTCAGCCTTCATGCTTGGTATCTGAAAGGTTGAGGTATAAGGATTGGGACCTCCCCGAAGACGTGATGGAGGTGTTGCTTTCGGCCAGAAGGCCTGCAACGAAATCCCTGTACCGTTACCGTTGGAGAAAGTTCTGTGACTGGTGCAGGGTACAGAATGTGGATACTTTCCAATGTTCCATTCCTTTGGTTTTGTCTTTTTTGATTTCTTTAGCCCACATGGGCCTGCAAGTGGGTACCATTAAGGGTTACCTGGTGGCGCTGTCCATATTTAGGCGCTCGTCTGAGGAATGTTCATATTTTAAGATTCCTTTGATTTCTCAGTTTTTAAAAGGGCTAACCAATGTGTTTACACCGTCGCCTTTCCAGGTGCCAGGATGGGATTTGAATTTGGTTTTAAAGTTCCTACTGGGAGCTCCGTTTGAGCCCTTACATTCTTGTCCATTGCGACTGTTGTCCTTTAAAACTGTATTTTTAGTTCTGGTTACTTCTACACGCAGAGTGAGTGAGTTGCAGGCACTTTCCGCAAAGCCACCCTTTACTGTGTCCATAAGGACAGGGTTGTCCTGCGGGTGCAGCCTTCTTTTCTTCCGAAGGTTGTGTCGGAATTCCATTTGAGCCAGAAGGTGATTCTTCCGGCGTTTTATCCTCCTCCACATCCTGGTAAGGAAGAGGAGAGGCTCCATAGGTTGGATCCTAGGAGAGCTTTGAGTTTCCATCTCTCACGGATGTCCCGGGTCAGAGTGGATGATCAGCTTTTTGTTGGTTATGCTGGAATGCGCTTGGGTCAGGCTGTTTCCAAGCAGGCCTTGTCCAGATGGATCATTTTGACGATCTCTGAGTGTTACCATTTGGCGGGAAAGGACCCTCCAGTAGGCTTACGGGCTCATTCTACTAGGGGTGTGGCTGCCTCCACTGCTCTACAGAGGGGCATTCCTATTCACAATATTTGCGAAGCAGCCACATGGGCCGCTGTCCATACTTTTGTGAGATACTGTTCCTTGGACTCCCTCCATGGGCAGGATTTGGCCTTTGGTAAGGCAGTCCTCTATTCAGCCATTTGATTGGGCATTCTAAAATTCTAAATTGTAAATTCTTGTCCCACCTCCATACGTTGGTACTGCTTTGGGAGTCTGTCAGAGATGTGGAATACGTCGGAGGACACAATCCGCTCGAAGAACAAGCTACTTACTTTATCTGGTAACGTTCTTTCGATGGGATGTTCCTCCGAAATATTCCACATCGAACCCTCCCAGCCTGCCCCTCTACAGAATTTCTTATGCGATTGCAGCTTACATTTCCGCAAGGTTTTCTGCAGTCATACTGGCAGGGGATTGGTGCCACACGTTCTGGGAAAAAAACTACAACTGAAGCTACTGGCACTGTGCGTTCTATATATAACATCCGGTGACGTCATTGAGGCAGGACGCCCTCTGCTGAAAATGTTCCAAAGCAGCACAGCTGTGGTCATTACCTGTCAGGGATGTGGAATACATTGGAGGAACATCCCATCGAAAGAACGTTACCAGATAAATAAGTAACTTGTTCTTTGAATGTGTCTCTTGTATGTGTTGACCGTCAAATTGGACTGCCTTTTACACTGATGAGATAGTTATTTATAACTCTTGTCTTCTACTTTTATTCCTAAACCAAAAAATATATATATTTTTTTTAAAAAAGGATTCTGTTTGGGAGATCACTACTTTGCAACTCCTGAGAGGCTGTGTGTGCTCTGCTCACCTTGATGGTTGTTGGTCTCAGAAGTGGTAGGTGCCTCGCTGACACAGCAGCCTCTGCTTCTGTAAACATGAACAAATCACCTACATCAGCAAGTGTAGTTGAATCGATTTGTGGGATCACTCCCTGTGATCAAAAGGAACTCTTGCTTATGTCTAACCATCTTATTAAATCTGATAAATGTGTGTCAGCTCTTGCTCCACATTTAGTTTATCAAGAGCTAACGCACACAGATGTTCATGCATTGATTCATCATTTCTTCTTCCTTTGCAAATGATCCACTCTCCTATTTGTTACAATGGATTTCTGAAGTCTGACCTGGAGGGCAGAGGTTCAGAAGGCCAGCCTAGTTTCTTGGAACAGAGTAACCTTCTGGACAAGCCAGACCAATCAAGGTAGCATTGGCGGTGGTCAAACCTAGTTCTCAGGAGAGGTGTGGGTGACTGAAAGACCTCAATGAGCACACAGAGTAAAGGACATTTACAAATCACTCCCAGTCAGGTGCATATATATAAAAGAAATACAAATACATGTATTCAAGGCATTTGAGTTTCAACACAATAACAGTAACACTTTTAAACCAACACAATCCTATTAAAATATATATATACAAAACCAAGTGGCCTAAGGGGTTAATGCACAAAATGGGTCCACAGCCTAGAAAAAGGGAAGGAAGCAGGTAGTGCAAAGAGTCTTTAAGCAGTTCTGCAGTAATCACAATCCTAACTGAAAGGCAGTCCAGTCCCTAAGAAGAGTGGAGCCTATTGCTCAAATGTACTTGCAATGCTGGTGCACGCGGTAGTGCAGATCGGTGAAAACAAGGTCTCTTGTAGGGTCTGTAGCAGCTCAGGAAGGTGGGTGAGGTGATGTAGAATAGGTTCCTACTATTCGTTTAGGGTCTCCCTGTGAAGTCAGAACAGGTTCCAGGAGTTGTGTATAGTTCGATATCTCAGGCTATCTGCGGAAAGGAGAGGGGCCCTCAGGGGCCACTCGTGCATAAAAATGGATGGATGCGCTCAGGGTCACTTGTAAGGGTTGCAATTACTCACCGACCCCTGGCGCACTCCAGACTACACTTTGGCAGTCAACTCCAATTTCGGTTGCAGGTTCAAATGCGGCAATCTCGCGGCTCTGCGGCTTTCAGCGACGAAGTTACAGAGTTCATTCCCAAACTGTACAGTGGTGATTTCTCCACTGCTGATGGATGGATCAAGCCAGTTTCACTGTAGCAGGCTTCAGGCCACAGAGGGGCAAAGCTGCAATGCACTTGCAAAGTTCGTCACCACTGCTGGGCGACACGGTAACCGTGTGTACTCGGTTCGGGCTCTCTCTCTTTACTCCAGACCTGGCAATACCAAGTGTACGAAATTCGGTGTGAGAGTGCCGTGAACACAGATTTTGCGATGTACCAAGTTTCAATGGCCTCCTCAGAATGGCGGTGATATCAGAGCAAAGGTCCTGCACAAGCTGTTCAGCCCACTGGTTGGCCCAGGGACACTTCTGAGAAGGCTTACTTGCAGGATTTGATGAAGGTGCCGAGGGTAGTTAATCGCTCTATTCCAATGGGTCGAAGCACCTTCGCAGATCTTCTAGTTCGGTCAGATGCAGAGGGGTCCAGCGGTACAACAGCGGGCTCAGGGTGCCAAACCTTCCAGTGGGTCACCAGCGGTTCCTTGACTCGGCTTCTTAGTTTCAGGATACTTGGATCCTATCCTTCGTTCAGTGAGAACTCAAGAGATTGACCTGGTATGGGTCTTTGTAGCCTTCTCTTATCCAGAATCTACTTTGTGCCAAAATAAAGAGGACCCAATGGGAGATCTGCTCACATACAGGCACGCCATATGTAGACCAATCACAGACCACAATGGTCCCAGGCATTCACAGCACACCAGATTCTCTGGCACTCAGGATGTGTATTTGAACCAGACAGTCCAGCCCACATCCTGGAAGCACACACACAAGGCATGCAGAAGCCTGCAAAAGCTTGGTGTTTCGCGGGAGAATGCATGTCCAAATAAGGACTGACTCGGGTCGGCTCGACCTGAAGAAGGTGAAGGGCCAAGATGGCCAAAGGACAGGACAAAGAACCTCGTGGCATGGCCATTTTGGAGTCAGGCCACCTATTCGTGCCAAACGTGGTAAGCACGTTTTACCTTGCAGGAAAGGGTTCAAAATACATGAAAAGATAAACTGTCACCAGCCCTGTCGATGGCACATCTGCACCTCTCCTAAAAAATCCTTTGAGATTATCTAGGGCCTTTGGAAATGACAGGAAGGTCCAAGTGCACTATACTGTGAGGTACATTGTGCACTTGCAACATGTTGCAGAAAAGTTCCAACATTGACAAGGACTAAGGGAAACAATTCTCCCAGTACTGACTGTTTTCAAGGGCATGCCAGTTTCCCCATAATAAAGTGAGCGAAAAGCCCAGGGGAGTGCCGCTGAAGGCTGTGCTCCACTGGCAATGTCAGACTATGGTGTATAACAGCAGCAAAAAGTTGGGGGTTACACAACTGGAACGAAAATTACACATGAAATGGAAATTTTTCCTAACACTACTCAATGCATGAGTTATGTGACTTGGAAGCAATAGTGCACAAGTCTGCCTTTAAGGAGACCGGCACACCAACCGGTGCCGTGGAGGACGTTCAGTCTGACATTGGTGTCATTGATGTGGTATCTGACGTCTCCATGCTGGCACCTGCAGTGATGGCAGAGCTAGGCAAATGGGCAAGATTCTCAATAGGTCCTCCCACACCGAGATATCTTTGCTACCTCGTTCGATAGATGAAATGTGTCTCTTTAATACCAAAAACCCCCTGCGTTCATTTATGATTGATCCTTCGCTAACTACATTGGTTTGCTCTACCTGTAGCCACTTGTACCATTTTACATTCCAACAATTCTCATCAAGAGCCTTGTACTTCAAACATGATATGGAAGAGGTGTTATATCCCTCTAAACAAGAGTGTACTCACTAAAATGTCCGGAGAGCCTTGGTCCTAACTCACCTGCACCTAGCATTAACCTATCACAAGATCTGAACTCTCACGACATGTACTCCTTTCCAGTCTTGACACGAATACTAAATCTATTGGATAAAGGACATGAGGTAACTTATTAGGAGACTCGTGAAATCAAGGCTTCTCTGTCTGAGATCCTTGCCAAAATGTAGAGGGCTAAATATTTGTACATGTGAATAGACGGAATCTAACACGTGAAAAGAGATAGGTATGGTATATCTCTAGCATGTGTCAAACTGATAGCAGACATACCTTCTCTCAATCATCTCAAACCACGGTCTCTCATTCCTCAACGTTGTTGAGAAAGAATGTCATTGGGGACTCTAATCACGTCTACAATGACACGCTCCAACGCCATACCAAGGATATATGGGAAACCGTTAACACCAATTTGGCTAAAATTGCAGAACTTGAATCAAATCTAAAAGTATTACTGGACTCAGTGGGGTGTGAACATAGGTGTAGTACTCTGGCATCACAAATCAATGAAGAGGTCATAGGCCATGATCTCAGTGCTCCTAATAGTCCCTACCCCCTAACAGATATGATGGAACAAATGGATAAAACATTTGATTGGAATTCGCCAACTAAATCTCCTCCAGTATCTACGTCAAACTGCTCGTTGACACCGGAGGTATTCTTCTCTCAAAGAATCAAACTAGGAGAGCTTAGAGCCAAAAAAAGAAGAGCAAATAGAATTAAGTTAACCGATCTTTCCCTAAAATAATCCAAAAACCAGCCAATGTGTAAAATCACGGGACATAATTCCTCTGTCAAGAATTTATGTAACCTGTCTAAAGAGGATGAGATCATAGATCTAAATCAGCTAAATCGAGAAAGCAAAAACTACTTACAAGAAAATTCAAATGTGATTACTAAAGAGTCAGTCTGTTGCAATCACCAAATGGACAAAAAAAACAGGATGTTAGTGGAAATCTTTCAAACACAACAGACACTGGGCCTCATTACAATGTTACTGGTCCGGTAACAACGGTACCGGTAAGCTTGCCGGTGCCCTTGTTACCGGACCAGCAAACTAGGAGGTCTGCTCATGGGTGCCTGTCAGCCTGGCCGGTCTGACCTACTGGGTGGAACGGCACCCGCAAGTAGACCTACATGGTAGCACCGGCACCGATATTAACTGTGCCGTTTCTACTGACATGCACATCGGGCTCAATGGGAATGGGGAGTAATAATTACCGCCACCCGGCAATGGGCAATTACCGGGTCCAGCAGGGCTGGAATGCTGCGGTAATTGCCCATTGCCCGGTGCCGGTAAAAAAATGACTCTGGCAGCAGCCGTGCCGGTATTTACTGGCACGGCTACTGCCTCAGTAATAATGAGGCCCACTGTCCATAATCCACAGTCATGCACTCAGTCAGTAGACTCTATGCCAATACCTAGTCGACTTCTTAGTGGGGGCAACAGCATCAAACAAACTGAGATGAGGTTTATTTCATTGAATCCTTGTGGTTTTAGCCACCTGTATGCATGGTTCAACTCTCTTGAAATTGTCAATAAACCCACTGTTTTTCTTGTACAGGAAACCATGAAGTAACAACAGTTTTACTTAAATGGCTATACCACTTATACCTCATTAGCTAAAGTAGGTTCTGCTGGTAGATCTTTTGGGGGGCTTGCGGTCTTGATAAACAACCTGTAAAAGCTAAAACTAAGATGATCTCATCCTCTGAAGAGCTGTTGCCCATAGAACTAACATCACCGGATAGTGTAAACATTACCTTTCTCATTATTATCCTTTACTAGAACTCTATGAAGGTTCCACTATCTGTGATTTTTTTAACAACTCACCAAAATACTTGAAGATGCGATCCATCGCAACCCCGACTACTTGATTGTCATTGGTGGGGACTTTAACTGTGCAAGTGGCTCTTTTTCGAATCAACCACAAAGTTGATCAAAAGTGTGAGTTGACCTCTGTTGTTAGAGGTCAAAGGTGGCATACCTTCTTCTTGGAATGGGACATTTTCTTGGCAGAATTTGATGGAGGCGACTCTGATTTCACCTGGCAAAGAGGGAATCACAAATCTCTCATCAACTATTTCTATTTCTATTTCTATGTCTCCTCATTCTTAGTAAACAGATATGAAAAGGTGATGATAGTCAATCCGCGGCTAGGTGATCATATGATCATCAAACTTAATGTTGGTTGTAGACACAGGACACACAAAGTTGTGCCTGTTCTCTCGCTATTGGAAGTGGAGCGTTCAGGACTCTCGCTTTGGTGGAACAATAAGTTATGTCATTGTTTCATTGCTATACTGAAAACACATCTAATGACTATTGGTGGGGTTTATACCTGCGAGACAGATCCTCAGCAGGCTGCGAATTTCATCAATTATACCATTAGAAGTGTTCTTAATAACATAGATAAACACCCCCAGATTAAACTTACATGCAAAAAACACGCTTACAACTCAAATGTTGCATGTTCTAAAACCAATAACCAATAAGAACCAATAAATACAAAATGGAGGGAACTCTTAGCATGCGGATTCTCAGCCGAACAGTACAAGCAAAGTAAAAAGCAAATTGATCAGATTCACAAGAAATTCAATAGAATAAAAACCTTAAGAATACAGATGCACATTGCTGATAACCAGAACATGATTAAGAACTTATGCAAATATGATAACAAATCTATTTGGGCTCTTATGAGGGAAACTTCCCAATGCACAGCTGTGTCCATGGACTCCTCCATTCCTGCAGAGGTATGGGTTTCTCATTTCAGGCACACTTATCAAATACCTCTTGCGTATGCTTACATCATTGGTTGATCTATGATAATTCAACCCTGGGACTCTGCCGTTGGAACATTGAAGACGTGCAGTGGGCCATCTCGAAGTTGAATTACTCTAAAGCATCTGACCCTGACGGCATTCCATCCTGTGTCCTGGATTTCGGATCCACTGCTATGGTCCAGCATTCTGAAAATTAAGAATAACTTGATTTTCAAGCTGAAACAAATTCTGGAATCATGTTTACAGTCCCTAATCGTCCCGATTTTCAAAAAAGGCAACTATTAAAATCCTTCAGATTATAGGCCTATCGCTCTAATGGATGCTTCTTCCAATGTTTTCTC
Organism: Ambystoma mexicanum; assembly: GCF_040938575.1. NCBI lineage: Eukaryota > Metazoa > Chordata > Amphibia > Caudata > Ambystomatidae > Ambystoma > Ambystoma mexicanum. Next base: position 318,555,232 of record NC_090924.1, on the reverse strand, counting down.
CATTTTAATTCTTAATGATCTTGAAAACTACATTCAAGCCAACACCACTCTGTCGCGCTTCCAGATAGGGTTTTGTAAAAGAATGGGTACGGCATTAAATGCACCATCTTGTCCCACCTTCTCGAAACCACTACAAAATCAGCAAGTGGGCCTATTTATATGGCATCGCTCGACATGACTTCGGCTTTCTACTCCGTCATCAGAGCTCTTTTGGGGCGAAAAATGGCAATGTATGGTATCTCGCTGAAAATAATCTTCTTAATCTCAGTGTTACACTAAAATACCAGTGATCGAGTGTGAATTAATAAAGAGGGTGGACTAACTGAAGCAATTCAGATGTCCATAGGGGTTAAGCAGGGTTGTAACTTGGCTTCAACCCTGTTTAACCTCTATTTTAGTGACTGAGAGGATTTGTGGAGACATCACAATACTTTTCTGGTCTCTTTGGGCAAGCTCCGTATTAATTGGATGGCATTTGCCGATGACCTAATCTATTTCAATAAGACTCTGTTGGGGCTTCAAAGTAAGCTCCAGATTTTCACGGCATATGCTGACGAATTTTATTTACATCCCAACGCTGAAAAATCAAAGATAGTTGTCACGAAGTGGACGATGTTAGGAGGCACTATTGAATGTGTTTTTCCATTGCGCTATCTTGATTATAATTTGTGTGACACATCTGCAAGCATATGGAGGAACTCACTGATTCTTAAACTTAGACCACTTCTCTCCCAAATGAAAGTGTTGTACAAAAAAATACTGCACATTTTCTCTTATTCCAGCCATTGAATTTTACACTCTAAAAGTTGAATCCATCTTACTTTATGGACTGGATATGTGTCTCTTAGATATGGGCGAATGTCTTAATCAATTGCAGGGGCGTATCTGGAAAGAGACTCTGGGACTCGCCAAATCTTTGCCAAACCCAATCGTTGCGCATGAGCTAGGATTATGTTCTCTATCTTCTAAACATCAATGGAGATTACTAACCAACTACTCCAAAATGATCAATCCTCTGAGTAACTCGCTATATAAGAATTTAGGTTTCATGCTAAGCGATGCTTCTCTTCCACCCTCGAAGCTTTTTCGTGAAAGAATGCAACGTATATTGGGAACGATTGGCGCCGAGGAACAAGATCTGACTTCATGACCAGAAACTGTGAAAAAAAAGCTCTATTGCTTTGACTGGTCGTGTACCATTGATGCACTTAGTAAATCTAGGAGTACAAGGAATATGCCCACTTTGTTAGAAAAAGATCATCACAGTGTTTATATCTAGAGTGCTTTCCATGTGAAAAAGCTTGGGATCTATACATAAGATTTAAATTCAATTTGTTTCATACCAGAGAGCGGGTGAAACACTGGGATAAAACGGGGCTTGTGTAATCTGACACAACGTGCCAATTTTGCTCTGTAGCAAATCTAACAGAACACTCCAACATTTAGTCATCACTTGTTCTTTCTTTAAATCAGACCGGATTAAGCTTCTTGGTAAAGACAATGTTGGTGATACCAGCTATTCAAGAAGCTTTCTCTGGATGAGATGTATGTGGGCGGAAAATGTGTCTTTGATCATCTCGCTTACACATCTATTATCAGAAATTAATAAGTAATTGATGCCTAATGTGATTCAATAGGGATAATGTCACTTAAATGTGTATCCGCGGCAGCCAAATTAGTTTTCAACCTTTGTGTTTTGGGATTAAGCACACATTCTCTGCACATGTGTTGCTTTCCACTGTTTCACTGCACTTTGTGCTCAACCTTTGTGTTGTGGGCTTAAAGGAGAAATTCGTTAGCGCTTTTGTACATGTGTTGTTTTATACATTGAGCTATGGCAATTTGTGATCGATATGTTGGTTTAAGATGAATTTTAACATGTTTCTTTGACTATTCGCTTCACAGCAATTTGTGGTCAATGTGTTGGTTTAGGGTGAACTTTAGCATGATTCTTTGATGTTCTTGTTCATTTGTTCTTTAAGTGTGAAACACAAAGGACTGATGTCAGATGTGCTGCAACGGGAATGATGATGCTTAATTGTGTATCTCCTTTATTTAATCTACTTGCACTTTTGTTCTCAACCTTTGTGTTGTGGGCTCAAGCACACATTTCCTAGCGCTTTTGCACATGCAAAGTTTTGCACAACTGACTCATGGCAATGTGGGCCAACACGCTGGTTTTAAGACGAAGAAGATGAATTTTAACATGTCGATTTTATTTAAATATGCATATATGTAAATGTTTTATTCTTTTTTTGTTTTACTTCTAGTTGGTACATCTCTTTTGTAAAGGTTTTGTATAAACCATATGCAAATAAAATATACATATATATTTTGGGTTCCCTCACGACACTCATTTGGGGGAATATTCAGCCCCTGCAATCGAAACTTTCATCAGCTGTGAGGGCTGACCCAATCATTTAGAATCCTGGAGTCCCTCAGAAGCCATCCCACCTCCCGGCACCAAAAGCTGCCACTGTTTGCGATCAACAGCCTTTTTGGTGCCAAATTCTCTTGCATCTCATAATGCTGCTCATTTTTGGTGCAGAGACAACACAAAGTTGCAGCTGGTTCGCGCTTGCGCAAGATGGCAACATCCGCCCTGAGGATTGTGGGCAGCGGTGAGTGGGACATGATCTATTTGTACAACCTGTGCCTTGGGACATACAGGCACGCAATCTTGAAACCCTTGCATTGCATAAACACGGTGCCCTGCAGCGGGGCAAAGACCAGCTCTGCGGCTCCGAAAACAAAGTTACAGAGTGCGCAGAGGAAGAAAACCACTGCATGTGATTGGACTCCGCATGCTGCTCAAATCCTATTGGTCAGCAAGCTTGTGTTTTTCTGACTGCAGCTGCGTGGGCACAGGCTAGGGATGGGGCGTTGAGAGCTTGTGGGCTCATGTCCTATTGTATAAAGTAGCAAAGCCGGCTGAAATTCTTGCAGGAACAGAGGATCGGAGCTGTTTATGAAGCAGTGAGAAGACTCCCTCGATGATTACTGAACCTGCACGTGCTGCCAAAGTCTAGGTCAAGGGCCCCATTCTGTGTTTGGTGGTAAAAGTAAAAAGCAGGCGGCAGAAGTTCATGTAGCAAACCTGCTAGCCACCATGTCAATTCTATACATAAAGGGCCCGATTCACTTTGCACTGCCAACAAACACCCTGATTCACAGAGGGGTGCAAAGTGAGGTGTTGTGGGCAACAGTGGCCCCCAGGCTGGTTTGAGTGTGGCTTAACGTGAACCGTGACATTTCTTGAATTATTTCCGACGATTGCGGTAGCCTTGACAGTTTGGGAGGTTGAAATGCAGGGAAAGGATATGGTTTTCGGGTTGGGCAGTAAATCAGCGTTGCAGGCCATCAACAATTAGAGAGCATCTTGCCCCATGGTCTTCAGATTGCTGAAAGAGCAGGTAGTGTCAGGTCTCAGGCCGTCCCTGGTGTGTGTAAGAAAACTGACAATTCTTTGTTTTATGATTTGATCTGATATGCTAGGTTATTTATAACACGCTTAATACCCAGAGGTTCTAAGCGCGGACGCGGGGATCGAACCTGTGATGCGCCGTGTCGTCTAGCTTCCAAGGCGAGCACGTTGCCCCTGAGCTATCCTCCCGAGACTTGTTTTATGATGCAGGAGTTTCGGTGTTGGCTTCCGGAAGTGGAGGAGAGGATGACTGCATTACCAGAGGCACTCCTGAGGCTTGGTGTCCAGCCCTCGCCCCGATGATTAAGGGCTCCCTGACCACAAACACCAAGGCAGCATATGAGAAAGCATTCATGGAGTTTAGGGTGTTCTGCAGAGGGCAGGGCTTGGAGTCTATCTTTCACTGGGAGTCACTTATTTGCTATACTACTACTACAACATGGAAATGGGGTCGTGCGCGTTTCTCTCAAAGAATATACTGCTCAGGCACAGTAAGCAGCGATGTATGGAGCAGAGTTGTGGGGGCAGTCCAACATGCATACCCGGGCAGTTGTTGAAAATAAGAATCTGAAGAAGTTACTGGGCGAGCCCATCTGCTCCTGCCGAAGGGTGTCCGGTCAAACGTTCGAATCAAAATGGTCGAATGACAAAAGGGTCGAGTCAAAACGACTGAAAACAAAAGGGTCGAATGTTTTTTGAAATGTATATTTATTTTTTTGCCTTAGTATAGGTAAAAAAAAAGGTGTTTTTACACCAAAAACGGGGATTTGGGGGGGACCCCCCCAAATAAATAAATAAATATTTGATCCTTTATTTCGGTCATTTTGACTCGACCCTTTTGTCATTCGATCATTTTGATTCGAACATTCGACCTATAACTTTCCCGGAGCCTGCTGGTTCGTTCGAGACGGGCATGCAGGGAAAAGAGTCTGCCTGCCAGTTCCATCCAGCTCTTTACTGGGTCCGGTTTGGTCTAACAAAGAGGTACTTAAATACAGAGAAGCACTGCAGGATGTGTTATCCCAGCAAGTGGGAAGTCCATGTACAGAGGATTCTGATGGATCTGGATCCGGGTGGCTATTCGAGCGACCCACATGCCATTACAACACATTGTAAAGTTAGAGTCAAAGTTGCATCATTGGCTTTGATGCGGTGGGATACTCTGTCTAAAGCTACAACTTCCAAATTCCTAGCACGCTATCTTATAATCAAGACGGAGGAGGGGTTTGAGCCAGACCTGGATCTTATCAGTCCTAAGCTTGAAAGGTCCCTGTATGTGAAATTTCAATTTGGAATCCTGCCTTCAGCAGAGTTGATGCACACATGGGATGCTAATGCTTCATCTGTTTGTATCCTATGCAGGGGTGGCATGGAGGATCTGAAGAATTTGATTCTGTTGTGTCGTGCGCCTGTAACATCTCGGGCCCCGTGCTGCAGGCGCACGGCCCGTTTACAAACACTCAGGCGGTGTGCGTCCCCTTTCCTCCAGCGCTGGAGGTTGCCATGGAGACGCGGGGCTCGCCTCTCTCATCTATGCGCCGAGTCACTTGTAAGTCAGCTGATTGCAGCATGCTGAGGCCGCGCCCCCCCTGCAAGGCATTCATAAACGCCATCCGCTTTGGAGAACGCTGCTTCTAATTAGCGTTCCTTACTACTTCTATTGCAACCCTCTTTTTGGTTATCAGACTATGGACTTTGACCCTACTGTCCTGCTTTGCCTACTCCTTTGGATTTGTCGAACTGGTTCCGGTGCCCGCACCGGTGTTTAGGAGGATTTTCCCTCCTTGAGTCTCCCTCGCCTACTGCAGCGTTCTGGACTTACATTTTGTACGCTGACGCTTATGTTGTTTAAGTCCTGTGCAAAAGTATCAGTACGCCTCATCATTCCCACATCCTGCTGCAAGTTTCAACAGGCAAACTAACACTACCTCTATTACGTCTCTCCTGGAAGTCGAGACATTGCCCTGACAGCTTCAAGGTGAGATCTCAATCCTTCTGCCAACGCTGTATATTCCATGCAATACTTCAACTCTATTGTTTAACGAACCATGGGTGATATTACTCTGTTTATTGATATACCATTGGAATTTCATTTGATTGCTGCCAAGTGGACCTGTTTGAGATCCTCTCCTAAATAGAGACTCCTCTGTGTGGAACTGTACTTTTTGGAATCCCTGTGCACTGTGGACGCTGCCCTGGTTAGTGCACCATCCCGGCTCTAGTTTACGTTTCGCTTGTCGCCCGGGGTACCTCCCTATACTAACCTTCCTCTTTGTTATTTTTTCCTGTCGTTGTTTTACAATAACCTTGCTCCTTCCTGTCTCACCAAAGGTAAGAACTCATTTAGTGTGTTACTTTTGGGCATTATACTACCACCTAAGGGGATAACCGGTTCCTTCTTGTTTTGTCTATTTCGCTCAGCTGTTGGCTATTTGGTAGAGGTCCATTCGTTTAAAATCTATGTTCCTGTCCAGAGTGACACAGGTAGATTAACTTCCAGCCCCCAATTGTGCTTAAATTAGTTATTTTCAACTGACTAACCTGTTTATCGTTTTCCCTTACAGTCTTGGCATAGCGGTGTGGGATATCGCCGCTCTTTTGAGTAATCCATCACTCTGTCTGTCACCTTACACAGCAGAAGGCTATATTACTAAAAAGAGGTCCTCAAGTTGAGGAGGCCTGGCTCTGGGTGTATTCCTTTTCAGGAAAACGCCACAGATTGGGCTGAATTATTGTCCGGAGCAGCTCCTTCTCATCTGTGATTCGAGGTCGAGCAACGCCCCGGCCAGCTCAGCTATCGGTGAGTTACATCGCCATTGCCCCTGAGGAGGCGTTTCCAAAAACCACTCTTTCGGGGGCGTGGATGTAGATGCACAGAAGGGGCAATGGCTATGGCTATCTGCCTAAATGCAGCTGATATTCCGGCAGTGCATGCCACAAGCCAATATCTGAAGTGAGTTTGGAGGATACGTATGAGTAAACTTCAAGGTCTATGATACCAATCAATTTCAACACATCTGCTTGTATACTATTTTTATTTGTGGATTATGTCCATCATATGTTTTATATCATTCTATGTACGTAATAATGATATGTGAATGTATGTGTGCTTTTATAACTGTCGAATAAAGCTTATGAACTGAACTACTACTACTCTTGAGGTTTGCTCTGGTGTAAGGTTTGGTGTGGATATTTCGGATGAATCGTACTTAGAGGACCACAAGGCTTTGGAAATTATGCCTTTTTTATCCTCAACTAATCAGGTAGCTACTCAGAATTGAAGCCAATACACATAAGGAGAACTCCTCATTACCTACTGTTAATGGAGGGGGAGAGAAAACCGAATAAGCTAAAAATAGTACTGAATACAAGATCATTAGTGAAGCATTCTACTGAAGTCTGGCTTGATTGTCACAGCAGATCTTGATATTGTATGTTTGACTGAAGCATGGCCTTAATGATACTACTAATCGTGCAGCCTTATTAGCTCCCCCCGCAGGTTATAATATAGCCAGAACTGATAGAAAGTAAGGCAGAGGTGGAGGCACAGCGTTTATCCGTAAAGATACATTGAATACACATTTGCTTCACCAAACGGCCCTTGATAGCTGTGAATATACATTCATTAAACTATCACTAGATTTTGATACAAAAGTGTCCTTTTTAAAACCATTTATCGTCCCCTGCAAGACACTGCGTTATTTGAGCAACAGCTCCTAACATATTCGGAGACCTCATGAAGAAATCAAGTTATGTTCTTGTACTTGCAGATTTTAACTTGTGGGGATTTGATAATAAGGACCAGGAAGATGTTATCTAATCTGTCAGCCTTGCAGGCGCTGGGCCTCCTTCAGCAGATAAAACAGCCTACGCATGGAGAAGGACACATATCGGATTGGGTATTGCCTTATAATTTAATTATTGACTGTTTGTCTGTCCTCCCTTGCTTATGGACAGATCATTTTCTGATCTCCTTCTGCCTGAGAATTGGAAGATGGTTAATTACGGTCCTAGACCTGCAGCACAAGTTAGGAATCTGCATACGGTCTCTTTAGAGCCATTTTCTAAACTAGTTCTTCCATCCCTTTAACTCCGTACCCACTTCTGAAACCTCAATTCTTGTTGATAGGTTTCAGAATAGTACTAAGGTGGCCATTGAGATATTAGCGGCTCATACTCTAAAGAAGATACAAATGGAGACTTGTGGCAAAACATGTTTTTTGGTGGATATTATGAACTGTAGAAGAATAAAGAGACTAGCTGAACGTCCCCGCAAAGGGAAACCATGTGAGAATACCCTTTCCTCTTATCGGGTGGCAGCTGCCAAATATACATGTCATCGTAGATGCCAAGCATACTAGCTTTGATAACAGTATAGACAGGGCAAAATCCAGCCAGGAGGAGCTTTTCACTATCTTGAGGGAGCTGGAAGGAAAGAAACGTATGACCACTGCCATTAATAAAAGTAATGAGTGGTGCACTGAAATTCAGAAAGGTGTTTACCGCTAAAATAAAACTTCAACAGGCGACAATTGAGACTCAATGGGTGAGATTGCAGAGCTCAAATTATTGTGTGGCTGCTAATTTTCCTCTGTTGGTCACCCCTGACAGACCTCTGGAATTTTGTTTTGATAAGATAAAGGATTCCGACATTAAAAGGGTTGTGAGGAGGTGGAAGCCAACAGTATCTCCAAGTGATGTATGTCCAGCAAGAATAATAAAGAAGTCCATAGATGTCCTAGCAACATTTTTAACACATTGTGAATTCCTCCTTTCTTACAGCTAAACTTGCACTGGCACTTAAAGAGCTGTGGATATCTCCTACTCTTAAAAAGGATCCTTTAGATCCTACAGTGGTGGGTAATTATTGACCCATCACAAAAGTCTTGTTTCTCTTGAAGGTACTTGGTAGAGTAGCCGATCGACAATTTCAAAAGTATGTAGACACACATGGACTGCTGAGTCCTCTCAGTCTGGCTTTCAAAGTCAGGATGGTACGGAAACTGCATTGTTGTATTTGCGAGCTAGTCTTGCTAATATAGTGGACAACGGTCAGGTTGCATTGCTAATGTTGCTGGATCTCTCAGCGGCCTTTAATTTGTGGATCATGGCCTGCTGTTAGAGAGATTGAGAACACTTGGTAATTGCTCTGACTTGGCGATCGCTTGACTAGCATCTTTTTTGGGCCCACGTCAGACACGGGTGATGGCTGATGAGTTTCAATCAATTTCTGAATTGTTAACATGTTGGCTGCCTCGGGGAGCTTGCCTCGCCCCGATTTTGTTTAATATGTATATGCGCTCCTTTTTTTGTATCTCTAGGATGTCACCGGCATTGGTTATACTAACTATCCAATGACACCCCGATTTGTCTGCCACTTATGAGGCTGATGTAGCTAGAATCAATCAGATATATTCATTGGTTCAAACATGGATGGCCTCCAACTCATTGGCTTTGAATGGTGGTAAAACAAGGCTCATGTTGGTGGGTTCTAGTTAACACCTATAAACACTTGATCCTGACTATATGTGGGTTAGTATCAATAATTGTAATAATCTGGTTAGTCCTTGTGTTAAAACCCTTGGCGTAAACCTGGACAGGTTTGTCTATGAAGCAACATGCTCTAAGTCAAATGTTCTTGTGCATATACTGTCAAACATATTAGGCAGATTAAGCCATATCTTAGCACAGCCAATATATCAATGTTGGCTACAGCTGTGGTAAACTCCAGAGTTGATTATTGTAATAGGCTTCTGGTGGGTACAACTAAAACAAATAGCAACATTCTACGAATAGCCCAAAATGGAACTATTAGAGCCATGTGTGGGTTGGCAAGGACAGAACACACAAAACAGGCGAGGAGATCCTTGCATTGGCTTCCAGTTCATCGCCGGATATCTCATAAGAGTCTGTCTCTTAGGTACAAATGTCTCTCGGATCAAGCACCTACTTATTTGGCGCAACTCTTCAGAAAGCGCATGCTCTGCGCGCTTTGCGCTCTAATGGGAATAGGAATCTGATTGTACCACGTTTTAAAGTGAAAAAGTTTGGGACTTGTTTTGACGTTCAGGCACCTGGTTTGTGGAACTCCCTTCCCCGTGACATTAGAGATATACCTGATCTTTCAGGCTTTAAAAGAGCTATGAAACCCTTTTTCGTTTAATTCTAAGTATTAGTGCGACAGTTCATTGCTGTTGGCCTTTGTGCCTGACACTCTTTTCTTTCTTATCTGACACTTCTCTTGTTATTTGTATTGTTGGTCTGTGAGCGCACTAAGGCCTATGGGCGTGATGCGCGCTATAAAAGTGTAATCATATTAATATCTGTGGCAATTGCATGATCACTGGTGACTAATGGAACGGCACGTAGTAAGGTGGCCGCAGTGAGGTTTTTTTGCAGGCCTTCCTGGGGTGGAGTGCCTGTCATCAGATGTTGTCGCCTGTAAGGCATTGTCTGGTTGGAGCAGGCTGCAAGGGACAGAGAAAGATGTTGGGAGACCCCATAGACTTCCTGAACTAGTTCGGCTAGTGCAGAGTCTGCCAAGGATCTGTAGAGACAGCTATGAGTCTGTGTTATTCAGGGCAGTATTTGTGACCTCCTTTTTTGGTTCATTCAGAATTGGCGAACTGGTAGGGGTACCCATAGCCGATCGGTTGGGGAATTCACACGCGCGGACTTGGTGCTCTCTGAAGGGTTATTAGTCAATTTTTGAGTCAGGTGGCCAGACTGACCAGGAGGGAAGAGGAGCCAGGATGTCATTGCACACACATAGTGTTGCCCGGTTTGGTCCGGTGAGGGCCATAACGGACATCCTCGCAGTAAGGGGGGAGGACATGAGGCCTTTATTTTGGCACCAGAATGGGTCCAGTGTATCCTGCTTCCAATTTAGGAAGGTGTTTGAGAGGCCACTCTCAGTGGCAGGGCTAGAAGGGTTCGGGTTTTCCCCCCAATCTTTTCGAATAGGGGCGGCTAAAATGGCCGCGGGTATCGGTTTTCGGAGGGAGCAAATTATGAAGCTGGGACAGTGGAAATCAAACGAGTTTAAGGGCTACATTCGCCCTCACTTGTCATGTTGAGGGGAGGGGGTGAGGGTATTTCTCTTGCGTCAGTTTAGAGAAGGATGTGCCTGCTGTTGTATGACTTTGTATCTCACACTTGTGTTCTCTTGTCACGCTAAAGGATGCCGCTGAGAAGGGTGGTGTGGATCCTTGGACACTCGTTCACCACGAGGATGGAGCCCTTGGTGCCGGCACATCCATGCCAACTGCAACAGGTGTGGGAGATGATGACAAAAGAGGGCACAAAGCAGGGTCTGCGGGACTCGGTGTGGTTATTCTGCACATCAGGGGCAACAGCTTGGTTCCTTTGGGGAGAAAGGAGCTAAAGGAGAGGTTGGTGTCTCTCTTCTCCTGGATGTGCAGGTTTTGTCCCCAAGCAATCACCGCGTGGTCACACATTATACCCCGGACTAGGAGAGGATTGGCGGGGCGGCACCCTGCTCAACATTTCGGCAAGGAAACTGAACAATACAGTGGCCTGGTTGGCTTCCTGCCCCGGGCAATTAAGGAGTGGGGCCAGTGGCCTGGTGAGAGGCACAGCATACTTGTATCAGGACGGAATGCACCTGTCTGATCAGGGGACAGAAAATGTGTGTAAGAACTTTGTGGCTTTTATTCTCACGGCATGGGATGGTGGGAGTGGCCCGGACCTGTAGGTCCTCGTCCCTGTGGCAGGTGGTAGACGTCCAAGAGGATGGTCCTTTTCCACTTTGGGGGGGGGTGGAGGGCATTGCCCGGGATAGGCCAGCGGCGTGGGTTAGCTGCTTCTTATTGGGGTTTCGGCTGGTGGGGGACTGGGATCAGGAGGAGGTTGGGGTAGGTATGAGGTACGGGGCCTCCTGGTACCGCTCCAAAATAAGGAATGAAGGGGAGGCCAGGCTGGCGCCTCACTGCCATGCACCGCCCAGGGGGTGGAATGGACCATCTGTCATGAAATTGTAAATGATGCTGCTATGTTTGTTGTTTTCAGGTTGCTCTATTGACGGGTCACGTTTGTGGGTTGTGCTGCTGCTTTAAAATTGGTTTCATGTGTTCTTCTGCGTTTGCGCGCTGCCACCTGCTCAGCCCAAAGGGTTGGGCTTGCTGAAAATGTGTAATAGTGTTCCACTTTGAACATTGTTTCCAGGGCCTCTTTTGGTTCCCGGTGCACTCGTTCTGGGACACGAAAGCAGTGCCCATTCATGTGTGGGCTTCTGGGAGATGGAAAGGAGTCATTTGTAAACAGTGGGCCTGATTCACAAAGATTTGAACTGGAACAAGACAGGAGACGCTGTGAGCTGATTTACCCCCGCTACATTGCACCTGATTCACAAATCCTAATGCCGGGGCAAATGAATATCGGGAGTTGCTGATCAAATCTTTGGGAATCGCATTCATATGCGAGCTTCGCAGAGGTGCTCTGAGCAGCTGCCGATTTGGTCTAGTTTTAGGCTTTGCCAATCAGTTAGCAAGATGTGAGATGCTCACGGCATCCCATGATTTGCTGCAGTGCCTTTTTCTGTGCATCGGGTCCATTGGGCCTTTGGATGTAAGCGCACAATCTCTGGTAGGCGTTGCGAGGCCTGCTGAGAGACGAAAAGCAGATCTGCAGAACAATGAACACGCTACAGAAAACACAGCAGAAGAACACCACCCTGTGTGATTGCTCTCAGAACGCCAATCTCCTCACAACACTTGGAGAGTCTCCTCAAGTACAAAGTTCAGAGAACCTGGAGAGGGCCTCTACATTGGAAGACCAGAGGAAGCGCTGTTTGGAAGTTCAAGGCCCTTCAAAAAATGCAAAAGAGCCCACATGACACCTACAAGTATCGGTGAATGCCACATTTTTTGTATAAAGAAATAAACTATAATAATAACGAAAAGTAAAAGGGCCGTAAATTGGCAATGCATAGCAAATCGCATACAATAAGGCAGGATGTCATAAGCTGCATCCCGGTTGCAAGACCTCTGTATGTTTTTCTGAGCTTTATTTTTCCTCGTTGTTGTGGCCTTTCCCTCGGTAACCCCAATTTTCTATGGTCTACAGGACGTCTTTTATGAACTTCGAAACTTCCGTTTTCAGAGAGCTTTTAAAAAATGACACGTAACTCCTCATCTATTTCATCTCCCAGCCTGCCTCACTATATCCCCATTCAGCTCTGTTTAAGCATTCTGACATTTCTGTGCTGCTGTGCAACCTTTTTTAGTTGCAGATACATAAGTGTGATGAGGAGAACGGTGCACATGACCAACACGCACACTTGGAAACCCCAAAGAACTGGATATAGAGACAATAAAAACACAACATATTTACCTTAAAGAAAAGAACAATTATTAGTGAAAAGTCTTTCTTCGCAGTGGACCTGGTTACCATCGCTGCCAAGATGGCTAGCAACTCCAAATTCACTCCTGGCTTTAGGCCTCCTCCTTAGATCTTCTAACAGGTACGTTAGGGCCCTGCCCGCCTCCTTTTCCATCTTGTGGCAGGTAGGGTGACCATGGACATTTCAACTCTGACCCCTTGAAATATAACTTCCTGTTAGCCAACGCTGCCGGCACCCCCATTCATACTGGTAAAGGCACAGCCATGATGCAGCGGCTCCAGCCTTGATGCCCCGGCCCCCATCAACCATTGTGAACCTACTAGACTAACCACCCAACTCTTGACACTGCAGACATTTGCGCCTACGTGCACCATACGTCGCAGCATAGATGTAGGTATATAGTACAACTGACGTGACGCCATGGGTAAAGGGGCAGGGTAACGTCACGTGCGTGGGGAAAACCTATTGAAAAGTCTGGTCTGGTCGGATCAGAGACCCCCGTGGGCAAATACCGTGAGGAAATCTTCCAGCCTCAGTGCTGGCATACCTTATTGCTAAAAGGAACCTTGTAATCCCTTTTGAAGAACTATGTTTGAAAAGAAACATTCAAAAATGCATTTTTTGACAAATGGCTGCAAATTTCAAAGTAGCCACTAGATGGTGCAAATGTTCTTTTTGCGGGCGTCATGGAATTTTTAGCACTGTTCAAACTGACTTTGCACTGCCAACACGAATCCTGATTCCTGGAACTGGCGAAGTGTATTTTTGCAGTGCAAAGTCATTGTGTATTGCAAAATTAACGCTGTGCTGATTTTGCACGGACTTTGCAGAGTAAAAATACTAGGGCTGTGCCGAATAGCATATTTAGTATTCGGCCGAATACCGAATAGTTTGTCAACTATTCGGCCAAAGCCGAATATGAAGCCGAATAGTTGCTTTATTTAGTAAATCATGTTCCAAACTTCAAAAAAACACACTTATTAAAAAAAAACAAATAAAGCACTCTATCCTTAAATTATATAAGCCAGAAAAAAGCAGATTTAACCAAAATGAAGGGACCAAATGTACAGAAGATTGTTGCATATTCATTGCCAATTAAAGTAGGAGGCTTCACAAATGCAATGCATCTGATTCACAAATACAAAAGGACTGCCTTTGTGAATCAGATGCATTGCATTCTCTATCCAGTTGCAAAGTCGATGCGGTCTAGTTTAGAAACTTCTTTGCAGCTCACATAAAAATGTATAAAATTGTTCATGTCGGCTCATGCAGGACACAAGTCAAGAGGAAATCTTAAATGCGTGAACTCCATCTCACAACTATTCACCCCACCCAAGCGAATGCTGCTCAATTTTCACTTATCCTAGCCACTCCTTCTTGCCAATACACAAACATATGCAATTTATCATTCCTGATAAAATATCAGATAATGTTAAACTCAGGACTCAAGTCCTTAAAAAAAGAAAAGGGGGGACTATGATGTACGCAATGGGAAGTGACATGACAGGAACTGAAAGTATCTATGCACATTTCTTTCAGTTTCTTTTCCAACTGAAATAAGTGCACATTGCATACACATTTGCCAAAAGAAAAGATTTTCCTGTATTGTTGCAGGCTAAGTATAAAAGAGGAACACCTTTTATGTCTAAGAATCTGTAACAAAACATGTTCTAAAGAGCAGATTATAATATAAGATATTTTTCAGCTGTGTGATAGCAATTTGTCTGGTCTAATTCTATTCAGTTTTGCAAACTGAAGTCCATATTTGCCTTTCTGAGTTCATGTTGCATTGTATTCAAATGAGAATGTCAAAGTATTCGGCAAGAGCCGAATAGTAAGAAACTATTCGGCCGGAGCCGAATAGCTTTTTTTCAACCGGAATTCAGTCGAATACTTTCTCGAAGCCGAAGTTCGGTACACCCCTAAAAAATAAACTTTGCACAGTTCCATGAATCGGGGGTTGTGTAGCAGTTCAAAGTCACTTTCAAGTGTGAAAGAATTCCAGCAATCTGGCCCTATACACGGCGCAGGACGTTTAGGCGCGGCTGATTCGGCGCCGGACGTTCTGGCGCAGCTGTTTGGCCTAGCCAGCAGGGCACAAGGACCTCTTGGCACTGGCACGTTTCGGCACGGTAACATGCACCATGAATGGGCAGTAAAAGCCCAATGCAATAATTGCTCATCTTGTTTATGCGCTCATTTTGCATTTAGAAAATCTCAGCACTCGCCTGCACACCTGGGAGCACTCGGAGCACGGATTTAATAACCCGCCCGCTCACAGTAGGTGGCCTAAATAACCGAGCTCATAGAATTATCAACAGCCCGGTGCATGTTCGCTTATATCGCCCACCGGAGTCATGGCAGGTAACCACATAGAATCCACTCACTGGACGGCCACTCCTTCGGGGGGATTGATTGTGAACCCTCCCCCACCCTGTATCTTGTCCGCTAGCGTCACGGAAGTACGTATTGCCAACTGAAGCGTCCCTGTCGCCCCGTAGATGTCAATAGCTCTACAGCACTACTCAATAAAGCGCTTTGAGGCGAAAGGAATCCTGCACGAGGCGCTGTATGAAACTTGATTTTTAAAATCAAAGCCAGCTCTTACATTAAACCTCATGCACCCATCATCTAGCTCAACCACTACTCCCATTCCACTAATTCGACCCACTCCTACCCAAGTGGTTTCTCACCCAACTAATGATCTTGTAGAAATCCATGTTGAATGAATCCTGACATGACGAACCTTGTCCTTTACAAAAACATGCGTAACATCACTTGCCAATTGCTAACATCTGGCTCTAAACAGTAAACGTCCCGGGAGGATAGCTCAGCGGCAACGTGCTCGCCTTGGAAGCAGGACGATCCCGGGTCCGCGCTTAGAAACCTCTGGGTATTTAAGCGCATTATAAATACGCAACTAAGTCAAACAACTAAAAACAAAGAATTCCTGTAACAGCGCCTCGATTGGTGGTGTGAGCGCTTTAAAAATGCAAATTAATAACTGCCTCCTCGTGCTATCTTATCGTCGTGGGCGACAGGTGAGGTGCCCTGATCATTGAACATGCTTTTCTAACTTGTAATTCGTTGTTCACTCGATCACATGGCACTTTGGAACTCGATGAGACGTTTCATTTATAGGGAATGTAGCTCACGTCCGGGCTCACGTGATGAATTGGTGGGGTTTGTCACCTAAGGACACCCTAAATTGGGAGGCAATCCCTGAACGTGTCGGATAGAGGTACATATAATATCAACTCGGAAACTAATGTCATGATCTGGAGGCATGCAGCGCTTTATATAAGGAAATAGACAGCACAGGCAGGGGGCACCCCGCAGCTAAGCAAGCGGGGGCCAGTAACCTGTGGGGGAAGAAGGAGGGGGGGGGGGACAGATCACAGGCTGCTGACAGGTCAGCAGCCTGTGACTCAGGGGAAGCGCAACACCTCTCAGGATGAGGGACACAATGGGGTGCTGCAACACAATAGAAGGTGCCAAGCACCAAAATCAGGGAAGTGGGAAACACCCAGGTAGGGAACAAAAGAGCACCACAAGGTGCAAATCGTCGTCGGAGGCAGCTGGCGGGGGGGGGGGTTTGGGGGCTGTGGGGGGCAGCGCGGCATTTCCCCCACACAAACAGACTTAGCCTAGAGCTAGTCATCACCAATATAAGGAGCTGACCGAGAAGCAGAAAAGTACAATCTGTTTGCTACTCTGCACAGAGCACCAAACAAGCAGTCTGCATACACAGCATACTTTTTCTTTCCCAAGAACCCTCCCACCCAAGAAAAAGGGAAGAGAGAGAAGAGAAGGGGGGCCCCGGGGGGAACGCGAAGCGTTTACCCCCGGGGAGTATTTTGGCGCTGCACACGGCCAGCGAGTGGCCGCGGGGGGTAGAGCGCCTGTTCCCGGGGTACTTAAGGGCTCAGGGAAGGTTCGGGAGGCAGGCGACGGTTAGGACTTGTCGATTGTACAGGTCCCGTTGCCTGCTCCCGAGCCTTCCCTGTGTCCCTGGGCCTAGCTGTCGGTTAGTGCAGGTGAGGTAGGGGATTTAGGCAGCTTTAAGGCGGGTAGGTAAATTTAAAAAAAAAAAAAAAAAAAAAAAAAAAAAAAAAGTGAAGTTGTTTTGGGTAGCAGGGTAGGAGGGGTGCCGTAAATAAGACACCCCTCTCGGCTTACCGGCATATTTCAGGTTCCGGGGCCTTCAGGCGGGTGGCCCGCGAGCGGGGGGAAGGCTTGTGGGGCTCCGTGTCGGCCGACTCTCATTTCGGGTCGGCGTTAGGGCTAAAGGGGGAGCGGAGCCTCAGCTGATCCGCAGAGTCGAGTACGCGGGGATTCTTTGTGCTCCGCCCGCTCCGCTCCGAGCGTTTCGTTCCGCGTGCGTGGGCGTTTTTTCCCCAACGCTCGCGCATATAAGGGGCTGGGCGGCGGTTTTAAAGGAGCCGCGCCCAAGTTAGTGTGGAGTGCGGTGCGCTCCGGACACAGCCAGGTGGCAGTGTTCTGCCTGTTAGCAAGTGCTAACAAGGGCTTGCTTTTGGGAGTTTTTGTAGGGCTCCCTCTTTGGGAATAGGGGTGAGGAAGGGGAGGGCAGGGTGATAAGTGGTAGTGGGGCAGGGGGAATAATAAAATATAAAAAAAAAAAAAAAATTTTTGGTTAATTTATTAATTTTCAATTTACCAGTAGGGAAGCAATATAAAAAAAAAAAATAAAAAAAAATATATACAGTTAAGGTAGGTTAGTTTAAATTGGTGGCCTGTTATTAATTGGCTCTATTAGGGAGGCTATTTTCAAGGTTTCACACTAGGTGCGTGTGTGGTTTGGGGTTCTTTTTGGGGGCGCTTTGCTCCTTTTGAGTTTTTGAGGTTATAAGGCTGTAAGGGCTAGTCCACGGGTAGGTCCCGGCTCGGGGGCATAGATTATTTAGGGCAATTTTTGAGGGTTGTATTGGCTGGGCACACACATTTTAGTGTGCACAATGACAGGCCGGGGGGCGAGCAAGAAGGGGCTGGTGGATGCCGGGGCCTTGAAGAAGGCCCTGGAAATCATTAGCAGGGCAACTAAAGCCCAATTGGAAAGTGCGGTAGGGGAAGTTACGGGAGAAGAAGGGAGCGGTGGGGGCCGGCCGCAGCGCAGAGCGGCGGCAGACGGTGCATTGGCGGCGGTGGTAGCTTGCACCCCTACGGCAGGAAAAGGGGAGATTTGGGAATCTAGGGGCAGGAAGATGAGGAGGGAGATAGACAGGAGGGCAGAAGGGGGTTTAATGAGTTCAGAGGGTCAGCCAGAAAGGGAGGAAGGGTATGATAGCTCCAGGGTAGAGGGGAGTTCTCGGGAGGGTAGAGACCGAGGGAACAACAGTGGGGGCAGGGGTGGAGGGCAGGTGGGTGTGGCAGGGCAGAGAGGAAGAGGGGGAAAACACCTGCAGAAGAGTGCGGGTGGGAGAAGGAGGGAGAGGTCCCCGTCATTTGAGGAGGGTAGGGTGGGGCGCGGAACGGCCCCCCCGGATAGGAGGAGTGGGGGCGGAGGGCGCTGCGCAGCCCCCGCTGTGCAGATGGAGGTTGAGGGTTTTGGTACGGCCCCTCCTCAGTCAACGCAAGGAGAGCCTAGAGGGCACAGCACGGCCCCTAGCAACGAGGATGTCAGGGTGGAGGTCGGAACGCCTCGCCCAAGAGAACAGGACCAGGCAGAGGTTCCCACAGCCCCGCCGAGAAGACGTCAGAGGAGTGGCGGGGCGGACGCCCCGGGCTCGGAGGAAGATCTGCAAATCATCTCGGGCAGGAGCCCGCATCCTCAATGGTATTTAAGGGGTGATGAAGTTGGTTGGGATGAATATGGGGGGCAATGGGAATTTGAGGATTACAGGGCGGAAAGGGGGTGGGCGGAGGAGAGAAGAAGTTCAAGGAGGGACGGGGAAAGGGAAGTACAAGGGGGTCGGGGCGAAACGGGTCGAGGAAATTATTGGCTGGGCGATTGTGCTGACATGTTTTGTCCCCGCAGCAGGAGCCCTCTGAGAATGGAGAGGAGGAGCAGCGGTGTGGAGGCCAGGCCGCAGATGGCAGGAGTGGAAAGAGGTGAGAGGGAAAGGGAATGGTCATCTGCATGGCAGAGAGGGGTCACAAATAGGGGGTTGGGGGATGACCGGGGTGGTCTACAAGGTGTGATGAAGGAAGTAGGGGTGCAGGCTTTTGGAGCTGAAGGGGTTGGAAAGAACATTTGCTCCGTGGAGGTCCAAACGGACAAGGTGGTGGAGCCAGTGGGGCTCGAGGTGCAGGCGGAAAAAGATAAAGAGGTGGAGGTAAAGGGAAAGGAGAAGAAATTGCCATACATGGGGATAACAAAGCCATTGGGGGCACATTTGATGGCAGCAACCAGGGAGAAGATACAGGGAGGTGAGTTTGTCGATGTCTTCAAGTTGCTGCATAGGGAGGTGAGAGCGAAAGAGGGGTCTAAGGAGGAAGAGAGAGAGTTGGCTTCACGCCCGAGGGTCCCGATGACCATTGAGAATTGGACGTCGGCGTTTATCATTTATGCCAGCGTGTATTGCGAAAAATTCCCGGAGCGTTGCGTGGCTCTGTTGAAGTACATGGATGTAATAAGGAAGGCCTTCACGAGCTTTGGGGGCTTTGCTTGGGTAAGGTATGACGAGGAATTTAGAGCAAGAATGGCGGAGGACAGTCAGGCGGTCTGGGGGGAGATAGATATGGATCTTTGGCTGCAATGGATGGCCCCAACGAGGCCAGCCCCGACATTACACACGGCGAGCGGGCTGCCAGTGCCTTTCCGGCCCTTTCTTGGTCGCCCCGCCCATGAAGGGGCGGGGGGAGGAGGCAGGGGCCAATCCTCACCAGCATGCTGGGGGTACAATAAGGAGAGCTGCGCAAGAACCATGTGTAGGTTCAAGCATGAGTGCAGCAAGTGTGGGGGGAAACACCCTCTCACGCAGTGTTTCCAACAAGGAGACAGAGGAAGGGGGAGAGGGGCAGGAAGAGGGGTTGGGGGGAAAAGCTTTTACTCCAATTAAAGTGGAGGTGCTGGAGGATTGGTTGCAATTCTACCCGGATAGGGAAGGTGCTAAGATTTTGAGTGAGGGTTTTGGGCAGGGGTTTAGATTAGGTTACCAGGGTCCAAGGGTGCGGAGATGGGCGGAAAATCTGAAGTCAGCAAGAGAGAACATGGAAGTGGTAAGGCAAAAATTGAGCAAGGAATTGGCAGCGGGCAGGATGGTGGGTCCGTTTGATGAAGTACCGGGTGACCTAGTAATATCTCCACTGGGGGTGGTGCCCAAGAAAGCCCCGGGAGAGTTCAGACTGATTCATCACTTGTCTTGGCCGGAGGGTATGTCAGTTAATGACTTCATTGCCCCGGAAGAGTGTGGGGTGGTGTACGCGAGTGTAGACCAGGCGGTGGAGCTAATAAGGAAAGAAAGGCGAGGGGCCTTCATGGCCAAGTGCGATATCAAAGCGGCGTTTAGATTATTGACAGTGCACCCAGAGGATTTTTGGTTTTTGGGGTTGCAGTTTGAGGACCGTATTTACATAGACAAAGCATTGCCTATGGGTTGTGCAATCTCCTGTGCGCTGTTTGAACGATTTAGCTCTTTTTTACAGTGGGTTTTCTCATTCAGCTCAGGGTGGGAGAGTGTGTTGCACTATTTGGATGACTTTCTGTTTATTAGCGGGGCAAAAAGGGAGGAGGAGTGCAGAAGAATGGTAAAGTTGTTTCAAGACTTGATGGAGGAGCTGGGGGTACCATTAGCCGAAGACAAGACAGAAGGGCCGGCAGTGGTGTTAACATTCCTGGGAATTGAGTTGGATTCAGTTGCCATGACCTCACGCTTGCCGCACGACAAGGTGAGCAAATTGGTGGTACTGTTGGAAAAAACAGTAGGGGCCAAGAAAATGATGCTGATGGAGATGCAGAGATTGGTGGGACATCTGAACTTTGCATGTAAGGTGGTGGAGGACATTTTGCAGAAATATGGCAAGGGCCATGGCGGGAGCAAAGTGCCCACATCACAGGATAAGAATATCGGGGGCAGTGCGGGAGGATTGCAGGATTTGGTTACGTTTTTTGGAGAGTTTCAATGGAACGTCTATGTGGTTGCAGGGAGATCCAGTGACTTGGGAAGTTCAGATTCTTTCGGATGCAGCGGGGGCCGGTGGTTTTGGAGTGTTTTGGGGAGGAAAATGGTGTGCCGAAAAATGGCCGGAGAGATGGTTGAAGGAAGGGAGGAGCATAGCGTTCTTGGAGTTTTTTCCATTACTAGTTGCATTGGAGTTGTGGGGGAAGGAGCTACGAAATAAGAAGGTGAATTTCAATGTAGACAACGAGTGCGTGGTCCATGTGGTGAACAGGCAGTCAGCGAGGGATCAGAGGGTGGCAAGGTTGATGAGAGAATTTGTCCTGCGTTGCATGGAATGGAATGTGGTGTTTAAAGCAACACATGTGCCAGGGAAGGATAATGGCATCGCTGATGCATTATCTCGTTTTCAATGGCAGAGATTCCGTGGATTGGCTCCAGAGGCAGATCGGGAGGGGCGGCAGATTCCGAAGGAGCTGTGGAAGATAGGAGGCTGAGAGCGCTGGCACTGGTGGAGGGTTCATTGGCCGCGGCATCCAAGAAGTCATACAGGAGGGCCTGGGAGGAGTTTATTAAAGGAGGAGCTAGTAGTTGGAGGGGTAGATGGGATGCGGAAGAGCGGAGGAGGGATGACGTGATTAATTTCATACTGAGGTGCATTGACAGGGGCTGGTCAAGGGCGACGATAACAGGAAAACTAGCAGGGATCTCCTTTTACGGAAAATGGTTTTGGGGTTTTCAACCAAGTGGGGGGGAGATGGCAAGTAGGATGTTGGAAGGATGGGCAAGGGAGAGTAAGAGGGACAAAGATAGGAGGAGGCCGATATCGGCTGAATTAATGCAGAGTTTGATTGAGGTTTTGGGGGGAGTTTGCTGGTCGGTATGGGAAGTGGAATTGTTTGCAGCTTGTTTTACATGGTTATTTTTTGGGGCCTTTAGGGTTTCTGAGTTGGTAGGGGGAAAAGGGGGGCTAGGGGGGCTGCAGTGGGATGATGTGCAGGTTACAGAGGAGGGTCTAGACATCAAGATAAAAAAGTCAAAGACGGATCAGAAGGGAAAGGGCTCTTGGGTCCGGCTGGGTCGAGGGAGCGAGGGTCTATGCCCAATTAAGGTGGGCAAGGTATGGAAGGAGCGCTGTGGGTTTAACTCTGGTTTGGTTTTCCTGCATGCGGATGGATCCCCGGTTTCAGCAGCGCAGGTTTTGGGAGTATTGCGTAAGGCGCTGTGCAGAGTAGGAGAAAAGGGGGAGGAGTTTGGGACTCATTCTTTTAGGATGGGCGCAGCATCTGAGGGTAGCAGGCTGGGTTTTTCTGAAGAACGGGTCAAAAGCTTGGGGCGTTGGAGATCGGGAAAATACAAGGGTTACGTTAGGGATTTTGGGGAAAAGGGATTACTGAAGACAGTTAGTGGAGGACTGGGGGGCGAGTTGTTTTGTTTTGTAATAAGATGACTTGTCAGTAATTTGTGTAATTTTTGTTTCAGATGCTGCGCAAAGAAATGGGGAGTTGGCGCAAGTTTGGATTGTTGGACATTCAATTGTGAAGTGGGCTGGCAAAGAGGCGGAGAAAAGGGTGTTTGGTAGACAGCTGGGGTGCAGTTATAAAGAAGTGGTGGTGAGGTGGCATGGTTTGGGGGGCCTGAGATGGGATCAGCTGCTGCCCATATTGGCAGGGATGAGAGAGCGATATGGAGTTCCTCAGGTGGTGATGCTGCATGCTGGGGAGAATGACCTGGTTAGGGATACGGGGGTGGCTCTGCTGAGAAAGATGAAGAGGGACTTAGGTTGGGTTAGGGATATGTGGCCTCAAGCGGTGGTGGTGTGGACGAAGTTGTTGCCGAGAAGAGTTTGGAGGGGTGCAAGGAATGAGGGAGCGATAGAGCGGGCTAGGAAGGGGATAAACAGAGAAATGGAGAAATTTTGTGCGTCAGTGAAAGTGAGGGTCATGGACCATAAGGAGATAACATACGAGGGGTTTCTTGTTTTTAGAGGGGATGGGGTACACTTGTCCATATACGGGAACAGTTACTACCTGGCGGTCTTGAGTTTGTGGCTGGGAGACTGGGTGAAAAGTTTGAGGTAGAAAGGGGGTGGGGTTTGGGGCAGAAAGAACTCCTCGGGGGAGGGTTTTTCTGGTGCCGGGGCATGGCCCCTTTTGATGTGGGGGGGGGAAGCACAATGGGGGAATGACACGGGAAAGGAGGGGGTGGCGCTGCTTGCACAAGCAGGTCACCCCGGTGGATCAGGTATTGAGCCTGGAGGGGCATGGCCCCTGGGGAAAAAGCGGGACGCCTGGAAAAGGGGCAAGGATTCGGTAGGATCCAAGGGATCATTAGGGAGGAAATGGGTTATTTAATTATTTAATTGTTGGGGGAAAATGGGAAATGTTTAAGTTATTTAATTGATTGTTTAAATAGCCATTTAGTTTGTTAGGCCATGGAGCCAGTTATGCGTTATGATTGTAAGCTTTGGCCTGTCACATTAAAGCGACCTTTTCCACTTTTAAATGAGTCTGGGTTTTTGTGCAGTAAGCCAAAAGGGGGGCCCCGGGGGGAACGCGAAGCGTTTCCCCCCGGGGAGTATTTTGGCGCTGCACACGGCCAGCGAGTGGCCGCGGGGGGTAGAGCGCCTGTTCCCGGGGTACTTAAGGGCTCAGGGAAGGTTCGGGAGGCAGGCGACGGTTAGGACTTGTCGATTGTCCCGCCCTCCCACCCCTTCATTTTGTTTAGGGAATTTAGTTGTAATGGGGGGGGTCGTTTGGCAGTGGATTATGAGGAAGAGGGGGGGGTTATGGTTTAGGGGTCGGTTAAGAGGGCAGGGTTGGTAGCTTGGTGTGACAGGTCAGGGCATCGGGGAAGTTATGTGTAATATTGTTGCTGATGTGGCAGGTCAGGCTGGCTGCAGGTCCCAGGTAAGAGGAGTTTGGTGTAGAGGGGAGTTTCAAGGGGTCAAAGGTGTCCGGGGTGCCGGGGGCATGGCCCCTTTTGATGTGGGGGGGGGGGAGCACAATGGGGGAATGACACGGGAAAGGAGGGGGTGGCGCTGCTTGCACAAGCAGGTCACCCCGGTGGATCAGGTATTGAGCCTGGAGGGGCATGGCCCCTGGGGAAAAAGCGGGACGCCTGGAAAAGGGGCAAGGATTCGGTAGGATCCAAGGGATCATTAGGGAGGAAATGGGTTATTTAATTATTTAATTGTTGGGGGAAAATGGGAAATGTTTAAGTTATTTAATTGATTGTTTAAATAGCCATTTAGTTTGTTAGGCCATGGAGCCAGTTATGCGTTATGATTGTAAGCTTTGGCCTGTCACATTAAAGCGACCTTTTCCACTTTTAAATGAGTCTGGGTTTTTGTGCAGTAAGCCAAAAGAGATACAGGGCAACAAACGGGGCCCACGTCCTCGTGGGAAGAGGAAGGTGGCACAACCCTGGACCCCGTGAGCAAACGTGTACATTATGTATTATTATGATGATTAAGATGATTGTGTATTATTACGTGATGGGCAATAAAAACCACAACCTTTTATTGCCAACACTTACACAGTGCTTTTGTGGTCTCTGTGGGAATGATGGAGCACATTCTAGTCCATAGCTCTCAACTCACACGCTTTTGGCGGGTGTCACCCGCCTTGTAAACAGCCGATTCACCCGCCAAGCCTCCAGCACGCCCATTCATTTCAATGGGCCTCTCACCCGCCAAAAATAAAATCGGGTGTTTTCACCCGCCTTTGCGATACAAACGGTTGAGAGCTATGGTCTAGTCTCTTGGTTCTACAGGTTATTAAAGTGCCTGACCTTAGTGTGTGCCGTGCCCATGGTGACCTGGACGGGAGCCCCTTACCGCCTGAGACACCTGTCCAGGGGCGTTGCTAGGGGGGGGGCTAAGGGGGCTATAGCCCCTGATCTTTTGGTTGTAGCCCCGGATAGAATCTCAGGAGCTACAGCCAAAAGACTAGCTAGCCCCCAGTCCCAACAGTTCTGACATCAGCTTAGCCCCGGGTCTTTTCCAGACCTAGCAACTCCCCTGCACCTGGCAGATGTTATATTGTATGTGCAGTTCCCGTGCAGCGGTGCCCGTGTGCTGTCCTAGAACGGCTGCATGTCGCGAAGTACTGTGCTGCTTCCTGTATTGGTATTCGCCTTAGTTGACATGTCCCACATACACACACAAATGGCAGATGTTTGCGGCAAAACGGGTGGTGCCAAATCAACGGCGCCGGAATGGCCTTCGCCCCACTAAGGCCGCGCCAAACCGGCCGGCGCAGAAAAGAGGGTGCCGAAAAGGGGTGTACCACACTATGAACACACACACAGGTTTCCTTGTAAATTGTAATAGGAATAAAAAAATTCCCATTTATCATTTGTACGCCCACCCGCCGCCCCCGCCGCCCCCGCCGCCCCCAGCTCTTTATCACAGATATTTAAATGAGACTCACGGCGCTAGCACCCTAAGTGTGACTCTGACAACCAAACACAGGCATCCGGACCCATCTTATTTGACATTCAAACATATACACTTTCTTCCTCGCGCAGCTATGAGAAGGCAATGCAGTGATAATTTATCGGTAATATTCCTACCGGTAATAGTCCCGTTCTTCCTCTTCACAGAACTTAGTGAAACCTCTGACTCCACGACTAGGACCCTTCGTCTATTTTTATTTTTTTGTTGCCCTGCCACTAGTCCTTCACAACGTATAGTATAATCACTCACCTGGGATAAAAATGGCCATCCCCATCGGGCAGGTGTGGTGGGTTGGAAGTACTGTGACGAAGAAGAACAGGACTAGGTAATGAAGGTTACCGGTAAGCAGAGCTGGGAATTGGGACACATTTTCCTGGATCTGAGATCTGGCGAAATATGTCTCCCGGGATCCAGGAAAACCATTTACATCCTTTTAAGGGTTTTAATGTTTTTAGCTTGGTTTTATTGCCAAAGCCAGGAATCGAACACACGAAAGCCTAGAGACTGACCCACTAGACCACTTGAATAACTGGTCAGTATCCATGTGAATATGCTTGCCAGGGTTGCACTCTGCAGGAAATATGTAAGCAAGCTTTGTAGGTTTAAAAGGAAATCGCCTTTTATATTTTGCTTAGAACATCATACAAAACACTCCTCTCCTGTGTTATTTTTCACGTGGTAATGAATCTCATGAAAAGGAAATGTTTTATTGGGGGCATTGGAGGGATTAGAAACACTCCTGCGTGCACCCACCTCACCCCTCCACCCTTCTCTCACTGCTGGGATCCTACAGTTAGTCATTCCGATTTCCAGCACTGCCGGTAAGTAATCCCTGCATTCCCTCTACAACCTTCTTCCTCGTCCCAGTATTTACTCAGTGACGTATACCCAGCCATACAGAGGGGAAGGGCAATACCCACACCCACCACAATGTACTGCAGGCACCCTTTTATTTACCATCAGTGCCCAGTAACCATCACCTGCATCCCCTGCTCCTCTATTCCAAATGAAGTGGATACATGTGCATGAATGTTCAGACGGTAAAACCTAACAAATGTGTGAGGATTAGCCCAAGTAGCCATTACTCATTTCTGTGATAGCTATCCCCCTGCTTCAGTCCAAGAAACTGCCACACCTCTTGTAGATCACCCATGAATCTTTTCAGGTAAAGCCAGTCCTGCCACCTTACATGCCTCAGCAAAACAGAAAGGTGATGGCTGGAAGATTTTGAATTAATCATAACCACAGGCAAAGTTCTGGGCAACCCTCCAGACTATCGTTTTTCAGCCTGCCAAGCCATTACAGAAGGGGAAAAACCATATGCAAATCAGACTTGGTCCTACCCCAAAAGGGGCAGTCCAGCCCGAACTGCTAGGTCACATCCCTTCTGCACGAGGCCACAAGCATCCCCAGACATGTTTCAGCCTTTTTGGGCGTCATCAGTGAGGAGTAGCTTGGGTCTCTAGGCCCGGCAGGCTGGGCATACCCGTCCCACTCGGGGTGACTTTAGCAAAACAGAAAGGTGATGGCTGGAAGATTTTGAATTAATCATAACCACGGGCAAAGCTCTGGGCAACCCTCCAGACCATAGTTTTTCAGCCTGCCAAGCCATTACAGAAGGGGAAAAACCATATGCAAATCAGACTTGGTCCTACCCCAAAAGGGGCAGTCCAGCCCGAACTGCTAGGTCACATCTCTTCTGCACGAGACCACAAGCATCCCCAGACATGTTTCAGCCTTTTTGGGCGTCATCACTGAGCAGTAGCTTGGGTCTCTAGGCCCGGCAGACTCGGGACCCACGTCTGGGAATACCCGTCCCACTTGGGGTGACTTTAGCAAAACAGAAAGGTGATGGCTGGAAGGTTTTGAATTAATCATAACCACGGACAACCCTCCAGACCATCGTTTTTCAGCATGCCAAGCCATTACAGAAGGGGAAAAACCATATGCAAATCAGGCTTGGTCCTACCCCAAAAGGGGCAGTCCAGCCCGAACTGCTAGGTCACATCCCTTCTGCACGAGACCACAAGCATCCCCAGACATGTTTCATCCTTTTTGGGCGTCATCAGTGAGGAGTAGCTTGGGTCTCTAGGCCCGACAGACTCAGGACCCACGTCTGGGCATACCCGTCACACTCGGAGTGACTTTAGCAAAACAGAAAGGTGATGGCTGGAAGATTTTGAATTAATCATAACCATGGGCAAATCTCTGGGCAACCCTCCAGACCATCGTTTTTCAGCCTGCCAAGCCATTACAGAAGGGGAAAACCATATGCAAATCAGGCTTGGACCTACCCCAAAAGGGGCAGTCCAGCCTGAACTGCTAGGTCACATCCCTTCTGCACAAGACCACAAGCATCCCCAGACATGTTTCAGCCCTTTTGGGCGTCATCAGTGAGGAGTAGCTTGGGTGTCTAGGCCCGGCAGACTCGGGACCCATGTCTCGGCATACCCGTCACACTCGGGGTGACTTTAGCAAAACAAAGGTGATGGCTGGAAGGTTTTGAATAAATCATAACCACGGGCAAAGCTCTGGGCAACCCTCCAGACCATCGTTTTTCAGCCTGCCAAGCCATTACAGAAGGGGAAAAACAATATGCAAATCAGGCTTGGTCCTACCTCAAAAGGGGCAGTCCAGCCCGAACTGCTAGGTCACATCCCTTCTGCACGAGACCACAAGCATCCCCAGACATGTTTCAGCCTTTTTGGGCGTCATCAGTGAGGAGTAGCTTGGGTCTCTAGGCCCGGCAGCCTCGGGACCCACGTCTGGGCATACCCATCCCACTCGGGGTGACTTTAACAAAACAGAAAGGTGATGGCTGGAAGGTTTTGAATTAATCATAACCATGGGCAAAGCTCTGGGCAACCCTCCAGACCATCGTTTTTCAGCCTGCCAAGGCATTACAGAAGGGGAAAAACCATATGCAAATCAGGCTTGGTCCTACCCGAAAAGGGGCAGTCCAGCCCGAACTGCTAGGTCACACCCCTTCTGCACGACACCACAAGCATCCCCAG
Organism: Ambystoma mexicanum; assembly: GCF_040938575.1. Classification (NCBI taxonomy): domain Eukaryota; kingdom Metazoa; phylum Chordata; class Amphibia; order Caudata; family Ambystomatidae; genus Ambystoma; species Ambystoma mexicanum. The sequence continues at coordinate 318,526,896 of NC_090924.1, read as the reverse complement.
ACATGTTTCAGCCTTTTTGGGCGTCATCAGTGAGGACTAGCTTGGGTCTCTAGGCCCGGCAGACTCGGGACCCACGTCTGGGCATACCGGTCCCACTCGGGGTGACTTTAGCAAAACAGAAAGGTACAGGCCTCAGTCATGGTGTCCCAAATCCATCTACTAATCCTAGCCACAGATGATTTTTTACCCAGAGTATTCCACCAAACCGTAACAAACATGCTATCCACTATGCAGCAACGCTGAGACCTTCCTAGATAGCTCGGCATAGCTCTCTTCACATCCAGTAGACGCCAGCGCTCTGCCTCTGGCAGTGCCGGTGCAAGGAATTTTGCCACCCTAGGCAAACTGTCAGATTGGCGCCCGCCCCCCCACTCCAGATCCTAACAGTTCTCAACCAACCGTCCTCATTTTGTTACCGAATGCTGCAAAACCCCTTCTACTCTATCATATACTTTTGCATGAGGGCTTGGTTCAGTGAAACAGTGCTTCAAAGTCATCTTCCATCCAATGTGACGAGCTGTAGAAAAAACAGATTTGTGGCAGCTACCAATTTTATAAATATGTTTTAAAAGTTACCTTACCACATTTCCTGGGTAGGCTATTTAAATCACCCCCTAGTTTTATCCTGAAGGCTGTTGGGTAATAGGAATTTGGGAACAGGATTGGATAATCATCTACAGAACCTCCTAGAAATGCAACTAAAACATAGGAAAGTAAGCCATAAGATAGCTAGTGGGTTGAGCGCTCGTTGCTGAGATATGTGTGTGATCTGCAGGTACATGTTGTAATCCTGGCATGGCCAACTCAGCGTTTCATCCTTCCGAGGATGATGAATGAGTAGCAGCTTTAGTTGGGTGATAATTGTATCTAAATATGTTTCATGTAGGTTTCATGTTTAGACACTCACAATTTAGACACTTAAGTATACTGAGCGACAGAGAGCAACTGTGATTTGCTCAAGATCACACATTTTTGATAAAGTGGGTCATCCAGTTATCTGATTCAGCTTTCCTGTTGCCAAATTACATGCATGCACCTTCAACAGTTTGGCACAAATATCCCATAGACCCATCCAAATAGGAGGCATGGGCCTCATTACAAGTACACCGGTCAGGACTTAACGCTGCCGGTATAACCATACGGGCACCGTTTCCGCATCCGCCTAATCATGACCTGCGGACACAGAAATAGCACCAACTTCCACCGCCACCGCGGAGTTTAAGCTCCCGTAAACTCCGCCTGCATGGAAACCCCTCCGTTACCGGCAATATTAAACACTGCGAGCACCACAAGTAGCGCGGACATGGAAACACCGCCAACCGTGATCACGGTGGCGGTACCGCCGCCACCGCGAACATGACGTTAAACAGTGGCTGGTGACCTGAATCAGGGCACAGGTGCACCAAATCAGCCTAGCTGGACCCAGCAGGCCACTGGGAGCCTACAAAAGGGCCACACCCAGGCCAACTCAAAACAGAACCATCCAGGCAGCAGCTCTAGTAGCATTGGGACTGGGCCTACTCAACCAACAGGCAGCACTGCAAATGATGGCAGTAATGTTGCAGAGGAGGAGGCAGAGGCGTAGGAGGTGCAGGCGGCAACCAGCTAACCCTGTACCCATGGCAAACCCCATTGTCCAGCCGGCACCACCCCGCAGGCAGCCTGCAATACCACGCATCAGGGCCTCACCCTGGAACCTTACCCCAGGACAGATCCACACATTATACCGGCTGGACCGTCCAACAATCCTGTACATCACCGCCATGATAGAGGACGACATCAGCAGCCACATAGACACCCCCACCGCCACCCCCCGTCCTGAAGTTTGTGTCTGCACTGCATTTTCTTGGAACCGGTACCTATCAACACACAGTTGGTGAGCTGCAAGGCCTATCATAACCCTGTTTCTCCAAAATCCTGGTACAGGTACTGGATGCCCTGTTGCGCCATGTGTCTGAACAGATTGCCCTACCCCGCACCCTCCCCCAGGTAATTGCCACCAAGTTGGCCTTCCATGCCATTGCAGGCATGCCAAATTGCATAGGTGCAGTCGACTGCACCCACATTGAGCTGACAGTGCCACGTGCAATCGAGATGGTGTTCCGCAATAGGAAACAGTACCACTCACTGAATGTACAGATGGTATGTGATGCCACACAAGTGATAACACATTGCTGCGCACGTTTCCCGGGCTCAACACATGACTCAATGGTACTGCGGAATTCCACATTTCCATGGTACGTGGAACGCTATGCTGGACAAAGCACATGGCTATTGGGTGAGTACAGCTGCCAATGCACCGGCCCTGTGGAAGTGGTGTGTGTGTGTCCAGGGGAATGAGCAATGTGAGTGTGCCGCTGCACATGCATCACCCCCAGGCCCATCAACAGAATAGACAGCAGAACCCAAACATCACAAAGCAACACATGACAGGTTGCCACAGTGTCCCCGTACACACCCTGCCACATGACACACACAGCCCGAACTGCCGCTGGCACATACATCTGGAGCCACTGCAAACCTCCACCCACAGTATGCAACACTGCCCTACCAATGCACATGATGCCTGTACATGAGACGTCCTGCATCGACTACATCATCACAGTGGACTGACTCTGCCATGTGTGCATATCACTGCACAATGCCATACTTACAAGCTAATGTCACCCGCAGGGCAGAGTACACATGCACACCAATGCGTTGGTCAATGTCCAGTTGCCAACGTCCTCTACGATGACCAAAGAAGAGAACCACCCACCGGTCCAACCACTGCATGCCACATATGCATGAATGAACAATGACACAAGATTGCACTGCATCTGATGAAGACATGATACTACAAACACTGACATGTCCCCCACATCTACATCCCATGTAGGTGATGCTGGATATGCACTCGTGCCATGGCTGATGACGCCTGTACGGAGGCCAAGGAACAGGCATGAAGAAGCGTACAACAGGGCACATGTCCGCACACGTGGCATGATTGAGAGGACATTTGGACTACTGAAGGCCCGGTTCCGCTGTTCGAGCAGATCTAGCGGATCACTGCTGTACAGCCCAGTGAAGACGGGTAAAATTACGCTCGTTTGTGCCATGCTGCACAATCTGTGCCTGCGCAGGAACATTCCAATGCCCCCAGACGCAGATGATGAAGATGGGGATGGAGACGGAGACGGAGATGGGGATGGGTGGCTCAACCTCCTCCTGGAGGTCCACTAGATGGACAATGAGCACGGGATGCACTGATTCGCATTTACTTTTGAGAGACTGCACATTCACAGCATTGGATGGATATGGTGATGCCAGTAAATGAATTGTTGTACTGCCAATGAAATGATGGATGTCCACTCATGTATGTTTTTTTTCAAATGATGATATATTCATGAAATCACAACAGGGAAGGCGGTGCAATGGTTAGGGAAGCTGTACACCCGTGCCCACCCACCACCCAAACGTACCCACCCCCAACCAGGCCCCAATACACAAACCCCCTAATGGACCTCCCCCACCACCCAAACGTACCTGCCCCCAACCAGGCCCCAATACACAAACCCCCTAATGGACCTCCCCCACCACCCAAACGTACCCACCCCCAACCAGGCCCCAACACACAAACCCCCTAATGGACCTCCCCCACCACCCAAATGTACCCACCCCTCGCACCCTTCTAGTCCCCATGTGTCCTGCAGTGCCCGACACACATGCCATCATTTCCGTGTGCGCTTCTACGCTTGTGCATCCTTGCCCGAGAGCCCTGTTAGCCGACTCGAGCGCCTCCGTGGACTGGCAGTGGTGGAGCTGGATGGGGTGGTAGCAGTGGATGACACAGAATCTGGAATAGGTGGCAAACGTGCAAGATTTGCCTGTTGGCCAATCAACATGGACTCAAGAATCCTCGAAGTGTTGTCATTGCCCTCCCGCACATGGCGTGCCAGGGTCACTATAGTGCTGGCAAAGCATCCAATGGACCTTGAGAGGCGAAGTACAGATGTGCTGTAGCACCCCCTCTGCAGCCGGGATTCCTCGAGCTGCCTTTCTACCAGCTGGGTGAGGGTAGCCTGCTGCTCCTCCATCCGCTGCATGCGGGAATTTAGCTCTGCCATTGAGGGGGTAGGTGACCTCATAGGACTGTGGAGTGATGTGGGGCTGAACTCCAGCTGATGGAACGATTCCAAGTCATCCAGGGTGGGCACCTCCCCCTGTGGCCCTGTATCAGACTGCACTGCCGGGGCACTGTTGTCGCTACATGCTGCCTCCTCTGCAGTGCAGATGCTTTCTGTGGTGGGTTGTATTGGCATGATGGGTGCCCGTGGCACCTGTGTTGCATAAGGGAGTGTGGAGATGGTGGAGATGTTGGTGATGGTGGCCGGCCCATGTTTTGCAGATGCTACTGGGGGCAGAGATGCCGAAATGCTGCCAGCATCCTCCTGGGCAGGGGCGCTGGCTTGCACACGTGCAGGAGCTGATTGCCTGGGCTGTTGTGCAGTATCACTTTCACTTGATACGGCTGTGGGGACAGAGAGGGCATGCAATTAGTTGTGTGGTGGTGCTTGATGGGTGCATCACATGCATCATACAGGTTGATCAGTTAAAAGTAGCATTTACATGCATATGCCTGTCGTCGGACATGTATTGTAGTGATATGGTTCATCATCTGGATCATAATTGTGTCCTTTGGGCCACTCATGCACTGGCTGGGGGGGGATTGTAATTGGGTCCTTTGGGCCACTCATGCACTGGCTGGGGGCAGGGGGGGTTGTTATTGGGTCCTTTGGGCCACTCATGCGCTGGCTGGAGGGGGGGGTGGTTGTTATTGGGTCCTTTGGGCCACTCATGCACTAGCTGGAGGGGGGGGTTATTGGGTCCTTTGGGCCACTCCTGGCCTCAACATGTACTCATATGGCATTCATATTTGCGCACTTACCAGCATCTGCAGGTGGGCTCACTCCTGCCTCAGCATCCCCGATCCCATGGATGCCCTCAAGGTGGAGGACACTGCTGCAGCGCTCCTCCCTTGTTTGCAGCCTCAGTGGTGAAGGGGGCCCTCCACCTGTCCCACTGCTGAGTTGGCGGTGTGTGGAGATCAGGTTCCGCACCCTCAGCCTGAGGTTGTCCCACCTCTTGTGGCAGTCTTTTACACTCGTCACAGTCACGCCCACAGCGGTGCACTTGCGTGCTGCTTCCACCCACACTTCCTTCTTGTGCTGCTGTGTAGCATGCCGTTGATCGGCACTGAACAGCATCAGGGACGTCATTTAGGGGTTGCCAGAGGTCGCAACTGCGACCTTTGTGTTCACCCTTGCGACCTCTAGGAAAAAAAACAAAAAAAAAAAAATCAAAGTTTTTTTTTTTTTTTGTAATGCAATCTCATGGGCTGTGGCCAGCACCATGTAGCTCTTTAGTTCTGGAGTAACAGGCTTTCTTGTTAAAGCCCCTTAAAAAAAAGAAGAAAAAGAAGAAAAGGAGTGACACAAGTTTAACACTTTCAGCACTGACCCTAAATAAGAAAGATTAGGAATACCAAATAATGTGTCTTTCTGGAATTCTATACAATAATTGCTGGACTCATTAAAGGTTTATTTCAGGCACACTTCAGGGGGTGAGTCACTGATTTAGTCTGTTCTTAAATGCCCCAACTCAGCCTTTCATCCTTCTGAGGTCGATAAATGAGTACCAACACAGGTTGGGTGATTTTGGGTGTATATTTTTTCTACATAAAGCGTTTAAGCGCAAGTGCTATATAACAACACTTCATTATCATTGGGTCATGGACGTCTGCTTGCATTCACAGTAATTTGGTAATATGGGCCTATACACACTGATCTTAACGATACATATGGCGATCCATTCTTGTATGAAATGTACATCACATTATAGTGATATAACCATATTTTTGTAGTGTAGAATGCTATGTGATAGCACTTCCTGTTTTGTAAACGGGTGAAAGGTCGCGTTCCATCGCATCCCGCGATATCACTTTGGGGTGAGGTCAAATAACATCACTTCCTGTGATGTCACCAGGGGGTCAAGGGTCGTGTGATGTCACTTCCGCTACCCCTGGCATTTTGGTGAAATGACGTCCCTGAACAGCATATCAGCATACTCCACTATGTGTTCAACCAAGACAGTTAGCTCCGCCTCACTGAAGCGCTGTTTTCGTTGCCTCTGTGCTGGAATCCTGGAAGACATGCTGTTGGTCTTTTTGGGCTTCTCACAGTGTGCATCCTGCTTGTGCTGACTCTGGATGGGAATGGATTCTGCTTTATATGATGGCTGCCTCTCTGTTTCCTGTTTTGGCGATCATGGTATTTCCGGTTCCATGTCCATGGTGACGGTGGCGGACACGGTTTTTACGCTACTTGTGGCGCCACTATGTCCATTTCCGTGGCGGTGGTTACACCGTTTCCGCGTCCGTGTGGTGCGCGCGACCGACAACATGTAATCTGCCGGTCTTTCCGCAACCTTGCAGACGCGGAAACTTTATTTCCGCTGCCGCGGAATCACTGCAGTCCGGACCGGAAAAGTTGTAATGAGGCATTGTCTTTCGAAGACCCACTTTACAGAAAATCTCCCCCAACAAACATAGCAAAACATTTGGGTGGCTCTTCTGGGGAACAAATGAGGCTCATATCTGAATCTGGCAACATACAATATAGAAGGTTATGGAAACATGTTATGCAAAACATGCCCAGTTTGCTTTTAGAGGAGAAATGACCACACGAGGAAATGTATATCTTCAAACATTACACTGTAAATAAGTCTACCAAGTGGCATGTCAAAAACGAGGAAGGACACATGCTGAGAATTAAAATTTGAGAAGCAGACAAACTTAATGAAACAAACCCCACCTTCACATTTCAAAGATTAACTGTTCATTTTTTTTTTTAAAAGAGCCGAGTCATGTAAAAGCGTGTTCCAAGGTAAAAGGGCTGAAGACAGCTGTTGGCACGTCACTCTGATTGAATTGCCCTCCTCCTCACCCAATCACACCATGCACAGCCTTGTATTCATGAGGTGTGAATTGCCCTGCTGGAGGGGCTGACTTCTAGGCCAGCATGCATAAAAAGAAATCAACAAACGAATGTGGGCAGCTCAAAACAGCAGCTCCAAGGGCCAGATTTGGTGCCACACCACCAAAACAAAAGAAACAATTATTGGCAATGCCAAAGGTTTGGGTCTTTTAGTAGACATGGGAAAGGCATTTGCCAGGCACTGCCGTAGTGGTATTAACTGGCCGTTGATGGTAGCAGGTGCATATGGTGAGAATAACTGGGCATATAACTGCAGTGCCTGGTAAATGCCTACTACCTATACACGAGTCAAAACTGTTGACTTTGCCAATGCTTGTTTTTAACAGGACTTCAGTGAAGGAGAGCATAGTGCTTATAAATTGAGTGGCTGTAGGCAGGCCTGGTAAGACATTTTTATTATATTAGTAGCAAATGTACAGCTCAGATTAAGTGAATAACTCTCAGAAGACTGCTTTGAAAAAACATTGGCGGCACTACAAGTGCAAAGTTGTATGATAAGGCTTGAGTAAAGCGAACTCAAAGACATCCCAGGAGTGGATGCGTTTTGGGAAGGGAGTGGGTTGGAATGGCCATAGGGATTAGCATGGCCTTGGGTAATCAATGGGTGGGTCAATAAGCAAACAACACCGACAACCTTTGTGTCCCTCCTCATACGCTATTGCTCCCCACTCGGATGCAATCGTTCGGATTACAGGTGGGGCTTTCCAAAGCAAAAAATAAATGCTCTCATCACATGGCCTGCATGAAGTCCATGACTGCAGGACAACTAACTACCCCTTCTGCCACCACCTCCATAACCATTGTGGCAGGCCTGGGCCCGACTGCATTTTATCCTTAAAAAATTCTAACCAAATCTAGTTACCAGAACGTATCAGTTCACTGAAAGCCCGGAGCTCGAAAAAAAGGGCAAACGGGCACAGACAGGCTCTTTGCATGGTGGGGCACGGAGGAGTTGTAGACGTGGGTATCTTCTCAGCATCCCCACTGCACAGAATCTTGTGGGTTGCACCTGGACCGTGGTAACACTAAGATTTGCTTATTGCTAAGCCACTTCTCTCCTTCCTTGTAGCAGGGCAGCAGTCGCAGGGCACACTGGAAGCTCAAATGGCCACTCGTGTCCCACGCAGGCAGATGGGGCCAATCGGCCCACCCAGCATGACCATTGTAGAGGAGATTAGATTTACCGGGCATTGGATTATCATATTAATAGGTGAGAAGGCAACATATCAAGGAGGGAGGCATTGCTGTGAGATGTGGGAAGAAAACAATGGGAACGGGACAGGAGGACAAGAACAGGAAACAAGAGAAAGAGAAAGGGGGGCATTGGAAACATGAGGGGATCAGACAGGGAGACACACACACATCAAGGATAGAGCGATGGTAATATGTGGATAGGGCATACAGGCAGGTGAGTGGCGACAGAGGGAAGGGGCTGGACAAAGGGGTGGACTAAAGGACACCGGGATGAAGGGTGGAGGCAGAAGGGCATATAGACTAAAGAAATGGCAATGGCACCCCGACCACAGAGTTGTGGACACAAAGATGGGGCCAGGGAGCATGGCAGAAGGATGATGGTGTTAGGCGGAGCCACAAAGTCACGTTGACAGGAAGACGAAATAGGGGAATGCAGTGAGTACTAAGGGCAAGGGAGGGTATGAGTGAAGAAGGAAATGCACAGGCAGCAGAGAACTGGAGAGGAGTGGGACAGTGACAGAAGAGCGGACGTGACTGGGACGAGAACACAGGAGCAGGGCACAGAGTGCGCAGCCAGGCAGTTACACGAAAGTCAGCATGCTGCATGCAAGAATAGGGTCGGCCGGCGGCGGCGAGGACCATGAGGTCTGCAACTGAGAGAGGAGAGCAGGGGTTCAGTGTCCTGGCCGGACTAAGGGTAGAGTCGTATCCAGGTACACACTTCGATCAGGGCACAAGGATTATGCAGTCTATGCTAATGTTGTGAGCAACTCATACAGCGAAAGAGCTATAACAATAACAAATTATCAGTACATTTCCTAAAAAACGGATTCCATTATTTCCATAATAGTGCCGTAAGCCGCAGTGGCAGACTTGAGGCCGTCACCCGCCCCTGAGGGGCTCTTACTGTTAGAGCTTGCAGCCTGAGCCATTGCCGGCCAGGCATTGGCATAACATTTATTTAAGACAGAGATGGTTGGGGGGCGCTGCATGCATGATGCACCATGGTGTTGGTCGGCAGTAGTCGGCACAGCACCTCGGTCCTCACCTGCATCAGACTGTTACTCTCTCACTCTCTCAGCACTGCACAGCCATGGCCCGGCCCCCGGGCTGCTCTCACAGGTACAGCAGGGGCCGCCGTCACCAGGATGGGTCAGGTAGCCTAATACGGGCACTGGCCTGGCGTGCACCGCACAGCAAAAGGCTGATGCAGGCCTGCAGCTAGTGCACGGTGCGCAGGCGATCACCACATCTGACGATAGGACCAATTCAAGTTAACAGGTTCAAGGGGCTCAGCCAGGCTGCACAATGCACTGCAGCATTCACTGGCTCATACCATCGAGTCGACGATCGGCCGAGGGGGCAAGTGCAGTGTTTCGTGGTGTGCTAATGCGCAGGTGTCAGCGCTGCCACGCCCATGGCACTCGTGACCCTGACCCGACCACGAGTCCCAACCTTCATGATGCCACCTGGTCTGCTGCTGCTGCAGCCAGCCTGAAGACAGTGTAACTACAGGGCAGGGCTGGTGCTATTACAGGCAAGGAAGTCATTTGTGTGGAGGTGTTAATGCAGCATTTTGCTGCTCTAACATTTCCAACATGTAGGCAAGCACCTAACCTTGCCTAGTGATAGCACTGGCCCTGGCCTCCGGAGAAGCCTGGTTCAGAAACAATTCCGCTAGCACGAATTTCTGGGATTGATGACATTTTGAAATCGCTTATTGGCATACATTTGGTGTCAGTTGGTAAGAACAATGCCTCCGCGGGAGGACCTTCAGAAAAAGAGATGTGCACCACAGCACCCTCAACTCCCCCAAAAACGCAACCTTGACAGGAAGGAACTTTAAGTCCACTGACTCCAGCGGTTTGAATGGCAGGCTTTCCAATAATATTAGAACCAATGGCAAATCCCAAACTTGCAGCCCCTTAATCTCCTGCGACCTGCACTGAGTGTAGCTTTTCAGCAATTGAGACACCATTGCCTTCCATTCAGTACCTCCACCCCAATGCTCTCAAACCTTCTGAATGGCCAACCCTTGGGCTGTGAGAAGGTAGGCCGACAGCCCTATGTGAAAGCCCTCGCTCAAAAAATGCACTAGCGCAGCGTTTGGGCATCTCATGGGATCAACCTGTAATTTTGTTAATCAATGATGAAAAGGAGCACTAGAGCCCAGCATATCCCTTACTGTTATCTGGTCTCCTGACGTCCTAAAGAACTGTGGCTAGTGGAGAGGACAACCCTTGTTTTTGCCACCCTTCCCTCTCAACTTGATTGCCCCCTACCTTATCTTCCTACCTGAATTTATTCCCAATATCACCGGAACAGAGGTCTTTCTCCAAGAGCAAGATTGGTTATTTGTCTAGTTTCTTGTTCTTTGTTGTGCGTGTCTAATTAGGAGTATTGGTGTTGTGATTATCTGATCAAATAGAATTGTATTGGGTTGAGGCGCAGGTGGCAAGGTGTGTTACAATACAAATCCTTTTGCTGTGAGACTTTGGGTCTGAGTCTCACATTAACTAGGCCCTCTGCTTGCCCACCCGTTTGAGGATGTGTTTCTTGAAATAACCAATATGCAAATTTAGGTGTGGTAGTTGGTTCAACCAGGTCTCAGCCTCGTTTAGGTTAAGTGTCTATCGCCGTGGCGCTCCCAATGTATCACCCAACATGGCTGAATATTTAGTGAGTAGAGATGAAGACATCAAGGCATTATTTTCCCCGGAGGGTAGTACATCAAATGCGTTTAGCACCACAGGTAACACCATAGAAACTTTGAGAAAAACATTTGTCAAATTAGGAAGACTATCGAAAAAAGAAATGAAGACATTTTGGGATATGACAGCAATTAAATGATATTTGGAACAAGATAAAATCCCCAGAGGTCTAAAAATATGAATTTTCATGGACTTTAACAATCCAGAAGATGCTGACCAAGCAGATAAATGGTAAACCAATCTTAATCAGCCGTCCTAAATCATGATGGAACTACTTGTATAGCATGACAATGGGGAACATAGGAGAGTGGTTGCATCCATTGAAATTTTGAAAACAGAGATTCAGCAAATAAATGCCCCAGTGACAACAGTAAAAAAAAAATCAAAATCATGCATGATATATTAATGATCCATTAAGATGAAGTGAAACAGAGAAAATCGCTTAAATTCTTCTGCGTTGACAGAGACTATTGAGAAGATAGAGTTTATACGCTCCAACCCAAATACGATGAGAGTACGCAGGGTCATTCTAGAGAAGGTACTCCTCAGTCATCTCCTGAAGGGTCTGATGTAGATATTGTCATGCACAACAAATCAGTTGCACAACGAGCACAACCACGCACCATATCGCTTGACACCCCGACACACACTGCTAGACTCCCCGTGTCACAGTCCGCCTCCCAAGTCATCACTTCACCTATGGTGCGAGGGAGTCGTCATCACCGGCGGTTTCGGGCCGGGCGCAGAGGCCGGCCCGGTTTGTTGCCTCGTTTTCATTGGCAACTCCCGTGGAGGCTGCGTTCGGGCTTGAGCACCCGATCACGGTTACTTCCTGGGTTCGCGACGGTTTCCCGATCACGTGGTCAAGTTTCCACTCATGTGACTGGGAGCCGACGCACGTAAAAGCCGGGAAGTTCGAGTGGCTCACCGCTTCACAGCTGTTTCAGAACTCTGTTTGGCGCTTTCAGGATTTTCGTTGTTTGCTTCATCGGATTTTGGACTCAGGCTTACGAACCACGGATTTGCTCTCTCTTGCTCCATGGATACTGTCACTCAGAACTTTGTACGAATTATTGGTACTCTTTTGCTACGCTCAACGGATTGATTTTGGATTATCGCTTTCTGGCTTTTGATCTTCCGACCATAGACTACGTGACCAGTTCCAAGTTCCCTTCGGCTATGGAAGGGCTACAGGCACCAGCCGGTACCTACCATCTAGAACACGGCTGTCTGGATCTTTGACGCTCCCTCGCATCTGACGCTAGGCACCCTAGCTCCATCCCGCTAGATTTAGGTAAGAAAGTTATTGCACACTCTTTCATATCAAAGTACTGTGTTTGCCTGTGCTAACCCTAACTTCCTTTTAACAGCCTCTGGGATCCTCAGCATCATCAGATCCAGTGAATCATCAAGCCACCTGTGGCCTCAAAGCTCGCACAGGGAGTTCCTTTACTCTTTTCCTGTGGGTGATTTGTGGACAGAGGCCCCTTTATTATTCACTACACGGCAAGTCACGACAGACTGTGAAGCCGTTGCGTTGTGATGAGTATGGAGCCTGCAGCTGAGGATCCCGTGGCTGCCTTGGTACAGGCACTCACATTGCTAAGGGCGGATATGGGTGCAGCTACTGCTGCGATACACCAGAGGCTAGATTTGATCCAAAGTACACAACACCCTCTGCCTGCAGATGCTGAGTTCGGAGAGGCCGCTGCCGCGGCTCAAACCCCACCTGTTCAGCCTATTGTTCCTCAGCCCCCCATTGTCCCTACAACACCTCAGTTGCCAGTACTCATGCCCACGTCATTTCCCTTGGCCGCCCCTGAAAGGTTCCACGGTGATCCTAGAAAGTTTCGTACATTTATAAACCAATGCAAACTACACTTCCTTTGCAGACCTCAGGCTTTCCCGGATGCCACCACAAAAGCGGCATTCACTTTGTCTCATTTGGCCGGCACTGCAGCAGCATGGGCTAACCCTCTGTTGGAAAGTAATAATCCTGTTCTATATGACTTTGAACTGCTGATCACAGAAATGTCTTGTGTGTTTGATACATGCCACAAAGCACAGTCCCGAGACCTCGAGTTGTTAGATCTGACTCAAGGAAAGGGATCCCTCATAGAATACATTGCTCGTTTCAATCAGCTAACTGCTGAAACATCATGGCCTGAACAAAAAAAGGCAGTTGTCTTCTATAGAGGGCTCAACAACACCATGAAAGACGCTATGGCTGTCATCCCTTCCTTGCCCACGACTCATACCGATTTAGTGGATCTCGCGTTACAAATCGACGCAAGGCGTTCCGAACGTCGTTTTGAAACAGGAGTTCCCAATACCAATTTGCCTTCCTCCTCCTCTGACACAGGCGTCAAGGCCATGCAGATAGGTGGTATTCGCAGCCCTATCACACAAGTAGAGAGAGACCGCAGAAGAACTGATCATGCTTGTTTCTATTGTGGCCTGAATGGCCATTTTGTAAAGTCATGTCCTAGATGCCCTAAGCTCAAGAATCCGGTTTTTCAGAATGCTCGACCCTAGATCCGGGGGCTGGCTCGAGCAATACTTCCCTTTCCCCGGACAGGTACCCCAACTTTGGTAGGATTAGACCAGTGTTATTGCAAGCCACGATAAAACCAACACCCGATATTGTTCATGCTGTCTCAATTTATTTAGACTCAGACGCCACGGGCAACTATATTGACATTAAACTGGCTGGGTCCTTAAATTTACCTCTGATTAACAAGGAGCGTCCAGAGCCGGTACAGGCGGTGGATGGCACAGCACTGATTTCAGGCCCAATCAAGCAACAGACTGCCCCAGTCACTCTAACTATTCAGAACACGCATCAGGAAGTTATCTCATTCGACCTGATTACTATGCCACAGATTGGGATCATATTGGGTCTTCCATGGTTGCATCTACACAACCCTTTGGTTGATTGGAAGTCTGGGCAGGTTCATTTCGAATCTGAAACATGTCAGAACTTTTGTCTCATTTCACCTGACGACACGGTATCATCCCCACGAGCCCTAGGGGCCATAGCACAACTCACACTACACGAAGACGTTACTATGGCCATAGAGCCTCATGTGGTGGGGGCTGTTGCCACTGGTTTTCCTACAGAATACGAGGATTTCCATGAAGTCTTTGATAAGGGTTCCTCGGAGGTACTCCCACCACATCGTTCCTACGACTGCCCCATCGACTTGCTTCCTGATTCTGTGATTCCCTCAGGTCGTATCTATTCCTTGTCTCCCTCGGAAGAACAAGCTTTAAAGGAATACATACAGGTAGCCTTGAAAGTCGGTCATATACGTCCCTCCACCTCACCGGCGGCTAGCCCTATTTTTTTTGTCCCCAAGAAAGAGGGCGATCTACGTCCTTGTGTGGACTACCGTCGACTAAATTCTATTACCATCAAGAATCGATATCCGATTCCTTTGATTACCCCATTATTGGACAGGTTAAGCCATGCCTCCATCTTCACAAAACTTGACCTTCGCGGGGCCTATAATCTGGTCAGAATTCGTTCCGGAGACGAGTGGAAAACGGCTTTCTGCACTTGCTACGGATTGTTTGAATATGTGGTCATGCCCTTTGGGCTTTGTAACGCCCCTGCTACCTTTCAACGTTTCATGAATGAGATCTTTCACTATTTGTTGGATGTGTGTGTAGCAGTATACTTGGATGACATCTTGATATACTCACAGAACATAAAGGACCACATATCACATGTCCGCGAGGTACTGTCCCGTCTCTGCCAACACTCACTCTATGCCAAACCTGAGAAGTGTCAGTTCCACACTGAAAGTGTGGAATTTCTGGGTTTCCATATCACCCTTGGGGGTCTGGCAATGAACCAGTCCAAGGTCGGTGCAGTCTTGGATTGGCCTAAGCCCTGTAACATTAAGGCCCTGCAGTCTTTCCTTGGGTTCTCAAATTTCTACAGGCGCTTCATCCAGGATTTCTCATCCTTTGTAGCCCCTCTCACTGCCCTGACCAGTCCCAAGTCCCCTTTTGTATGGTTACAGGAACACCAAGCCGCTTTTGACACCCTGAAATAAGCATTTACCACAGCTCCCGTCCTGAAGCACCCGGACCCAGAACTCCCGTTCATTGTGGAGGCTGATGCTTCCTCCTTTGCCCTTGGTGCGGTTTTGTCCCAACGCTGTCCTTCCTCGGGTCAATTACACCCGATTGCATTTCATTCTCGAAAGTTCTCTGCTACAGAGTTGCACTACACCGTCACGGAGAAGGAGCTGTTGGCCATCAAGGATGCCTTCCAGGTTTGGCGGCATCATCTGTTGGGGGCAAGGCACGCTGTCATTGTGTTCACCGACCACCGTAATCTTCAGGATTTGGCCTCACTAAAGTGTAGTCGGCAGGTGTGGTGGCACTTGTTCTTTGCGGCCTTTGACTTTCAGATCAAACATAGGTCTGGTTTGTCCCAAGGGAAGGCGGCCGCGTTGTCCCGCTCTGCGGGTGGGGTATCCTTGCCTGTTTTCCCGGAAAATCTGTTAGACCAGCATGTCATTTGTATTTGCACCCCTCCTCTGCCTTTGTTGGATTCCATTCGCAAATGGGTGTCACTACATCCTGATCAGGTTACTGAGTGGGATCCGGTGTTTCATGTCGGGCTACCGTATATCCAAAACAGATTGTGGTTACCAACGACCGACGCTCGGAATCTTGCTTTGGAGTGGTCCCACGATAGCGCCATCAATGGTCATCCCGGACAAAGACGCACGTTGGACCTCCTCAGATGTTGGTGTTGGTGGCCCTCCATGAAACACGACGTAGAAGGATATGTTAACACCTGTGCAATATGCGCCCAGTGTAAACATCGCAGAGGGCGCCCGCTGGGGCTTTTACTTCCTTTACCTATACCCCCCAGGCCCTGGCACACGGTATCCATGGTCCGTGCAGTCTTGGATTGGCCTAAACCCTGTAACATTAAGGCCCTGCAGTCTTTCCTTGGGTTCTCAAATTTCTACAGGCGCTTCATCCAGGATTTCTCATCCCTTGTAGCCCCTCTCACTGCCCTGACCAGTCCCAAGTCCCCTTTTGTATGGTTACAGGAACACCAAGCCGCTTTTGACGCCCTGAAATTAGCATTTACCACAGCTCCCGTCCTGAAGCACCCGGACCCAGAACTCCCGTTCATTGTGGAGGCTGATGCTTCTTCCTATGCCCTTGGTGCGGTTTTGTCCCAACGCTGTCCTTCCTCGGGTCAATTACACCGATTGCATTTCATTCTCGAAAGTTCTCTGCTACAGAGTTGCACTACACCGTCACAGAGAAGGAGCTGTTGGCCATCAAGGATGCCTTCCAGGTTTGGCGGCATCATCTGTTGGGGGCAAGGCACGCTGTCACTGTGTTCACCGACCACCGTAATCTTCAGGATTTGGGCTCACTAAAGTGTATTAACAGTCGGCAGGTGTGGTGGCACTTGTTCTTTGCGGCCTTTGACTTTCAGATCAAACATAGGTCCGGTTTGTCCCATGGGAAGGCGGACGCGTTGTCCCGCTCTCCGGGTGGGGTATCCTTGCCTGTTTTCCCGGAAAATCTGTTAGACCAGCATGTCATTTGTATTTGCACCCCTCCTCTGCCTTTGTTGGATTCCATTCGCAAATGGGTTTCACTACATCCTGATCAGGTTACTGAGTGGGATCCGGTGTTTCATGTCGGGCTACCGTATATCCAAAACAGATTGTGGTTACCAACGACCGACGCTCGTAATCTTGCTTTGGAGTGGTCCCACGATAGCGCCATCAATGGTCATCCCGGACAAAGACGTTGGACCTCCTCAGATGTTGGTGTTGGTGGCCCTCCATGAAACACGACGTAGAAGGATATGTTAACACCTGTACAATATGCGCCCAGTGTAAACATCGCAGAGGGCGCCCGCTGGGGCTTTTGCTTCCTTTACCTATACCCCCCAGGCCCTGGCACACGGTATCCATGGATTTCGTAACAGATCTGCCCCGAACCAAGGGATTCGATACCATTTGGGTAGTAGTCGACTCCTTTTCCAAAATGGCTCGATTCATTCCCTGTTCCGGTATCCCTTCAGCCCCGGCCTTGGCCGATCTTTTCTTCAAATCGGTCTTTTGTCTCTTTGGGTTACCCGCAGTTATCATCTCAGATAGGGGTCCCCAGTTCACTTCTCGTTTCTGGCGAGCACTCACGGTCCTTCTAGGCATCGATTCCCGTTTCTCTTCCGCATATCACCCAGAAACGGACGGTCAGACTGAGAGGGTGAACCAAGCCATGGAGCAGTATTTGCGTTGTCTAGTGTTGCAACACCAGCAGTCCTGGCTGAATTTGCTACACCTCTCTGAGTTCTCCTACAATAATGCAACACACTCCTCCACTGGCTCTTCTCCCTTTTATGTTTTGTATGGTCAACACCCTCACACTTTGCCTATCCCAGACCTTGCACCTTCTGATAACCCTGCTGCTGCCTGTGCCCGCGACTTATCGGTCGTTCATGCTCAAACCTTTACTCACCTTTGGGAGGCCCAGGAGTCTACGAAGGCTGCAGCGGATCGGAAGAGAACAGTGGCACCTTCCTATGTTGTGAGGGACAGGGTTTGGCTCTCTTCTCGCCATCTCAAGCTTCCTGGTTGTCGCAAATTACTCCCTCGCTTTGTGGGTCCATATAGGATTTCCGCTGTAATAAACCCTGTGGCTTATCGCCTCTCGGTCCCTGCCTCCTGGCGCATACACCCTGTTTTTCACACCTCTTTGCTGAAACCTTGCCCGGCTCCTACCCGTCTCCGGTCTATGCCTGGTCCTGTTTCAGTGGGGGACTCGATGGAATACGAGGTTTCGGGTATATTGGGTTCCCGTATGGTTCGGGGTAGTTCTCCATTACCTTGTGGATTGGGCAGGTTTTGGCCCCGAGGAGCGTTGTTGGGTCCGTGCGAGTGATGTCCATGCCCCTGGGCTTGTTTCACGTTTTCACCGGGATCATCCTTCTTGCCCACGTGGTCGTGGGCCATTGAGGGGGGGCTCTGTCATGCACAACAAATCAGTTGCACAACCAGCACAACCACGCACCATATTGCTTGACACCCCTACACACACTGCTAGACTCCCCGGGTCACAGTCCGCCTCCCAAGTCATCACTTCACCTATGGTGCGAGGGAGTCGTCATTACCGGCGGTTTCGGGCCGTGCGCAGAGGCCGGCCCGGTTTGTTGCCTCATTTTCATTGGCAACTCCCGTGGAGGCTGCGTTCGGGCTTGAGCACCCGATCACGGTTACTTCCTGGGTTTGCGACGGTTTCCCGATCACGTGGTCAAGTTTCCACTCACGTGACTGGGAGCCGACGCACGTAAAAGCCGGGAAGTTCGAGTGGCTCACCGCTTCACAGCTGTTTCACAACTCTGTTTGGCGCTTTCAGGATTTTCGTTGTTTGCTTCATCGGATTTTGGACTCAGGCTTACGAACCACGGATTTGCTCTCTCTTGCTCCACGGATACTGTCACTCAGAACTTTGTACGAATTATTGGTACTCTTTTGCTACGCTCAACGGATTGATTTTGGATTATCCCTTTCTGGCTTTTGATCTTCCGACCATAGACTACGTGACCAGTTCCATGTTCCCTTCGGCTACGGAAGGGCTACAGGCACCAGCCGGTACCTACCATCTAGAACACGGCTGTCCGGATCTTTGACGCTCCCTCGCATCTGACCCTAGGCACCCTAGCTCCATCCCGCTAGATTTAGGTAAGAAAGTTATTGCACACTCTTTCATATCAAAGTACTGTGTTTGCCTGTGCTAACCCTAACTTCCTTTTAACAGCCTCTGGGATCCTCGGCGTCATCAGATCCAGTGAATCATCAAACCACCTGTGGCCTCAAAGCTCGCACAGGGAGTTCCTTTACTCTTTTCCTGTGGGTGAATTGTGGACAGAGGCCCCTTTATTCTTCACTACGCGGCAAGTCACGACAGATAGCTAACCTGAGACTCCAGAAGCAAATTTAGCAAACAATAAGAAAGGTTTTGTTAGACCAAATCAGAAGAATCAAGAAACAGAATTTCAAGGTCCAAAGCTTCCTGTCCTGGTTCAGGACAATGTCCTGGCTAAACATACTGTTAGGAAATGATCTAGTAGAGTTGGGGTTGATCTCGGATGGTCTTCCCCTGACTGCTGCTGCAGTCACTAGGTCACAGGTTACACAGGGACCGGCTGCAAGTCCGGTACCCTTGCCGACAGGGAAACTCAAGGCGCGAAGGAAATGGAAGAGAAAGAAGGCCACCTCTGTGGAGGGAGCCCCTGCTCTTCCTGCTGTTCCGACAGCACCCATTGGGATCCATGCTACGGACGGGCTGGATCCCCAGTGGTAAACCCCGTCTCAACTCCTGTGGGAGAGGTTCTCAACCCGCAGGATCATCCCAACCTTCAATGCTTGTTAGCTGAAGGGGGACCCTCCCGGGCGGACGTCTGTAAGGGGCAGAGCGAGTGCCACTCTCTCGAGGGTCTAAGGAAACAGGCCCTGTCCCAGGCACAAGGAGAAGTGCCTAGGACATTCCGAATCTATTGGGAGGGTGAGCTCCTTGTTAGTGAGCCCACTAAGCCTGAACCTTGTGCACTCAAGAGGTTGGTGGTACCCCAGGTTTACAAGCCCTTCCTGCTGCAGTTGGCGCATGAGGTGCCCTTAGCTGGTCATCCTGGTACCAAGAAGACTAAGCAGAGGTTCTCTCCCCATTTGTACTGGCCTCGGATGGGAGTGATTCAGTACCCATTGGAATTAGTTTAGGTATTACCCTCTTATCAAAGACCCTCCAATAACCTTCCCACCTCTGTAGAGATCATTAATGCAATAACCCTGGGAATATTGCTTAATTAAGAATGGCATACATATTATTCTGGCAAATTACCAGAGAGGATAACATTTCTTCTGCAAAAAAATGTTCAACTCCTTTTTCTTCTTACTTAATTAAATCATATTTTCAAGACCCAAACTCCCCACTTTCTAAGTTGGCTCAGTGACTCACGTTTCCTAATTCAACAGTTTAATCCTACTTTTTAACTGTTCCACAATCTCTTTTGGTCTGGGACATAATAGAAATGTGATCTGTATATTTTGCTTTTGTTGTCCATCGACACCTTGCTAAAGCACTGTGGAGCCAGTGATAGCCTGCATGGGAGACATCTAGGCACACTGATGTGACCTTTATCACCCCTACCTCCAGAGACCTCCCTCCACCTCCAGGGGAGTGTCCAAGACACCCCCAGCCCCAGCAGGGGCTGTGGTAGAAGTAGGGAAAAGCATGTACCTATCATTGTGCAAAAGTACCAAGAGCAGGCAACAACACCTGCAGTAGGTATCTACTCCCAATTACCAACACAGGAGGGGTTTACCAATGTCACAATATTTTTGTACTGATTTCCATTGCTCACACCATCTAGTAATCCATGGAGTGTATTGAAAGACATCTACCCTGTACCATACATCAATACACAGTAGTTAAATAGATGCCCACAGTTAATATTCATGTTCAAATGCATCTGATAACACTCAGTAATGAACATTCAATGAATGTGTTTTACACTCTCATGAAAAAAAGACATATTTTAATGATGAGAAATATGTAATGAAGAAACATTGCTATTATTATACGCAATATGCAAAACACACTATAAAATGCAAAAAGTCATTAATGAAAAGCTGAAATCGTGGTCATCGCCTCTACCTCTAATCAAGACTGAGAATGATCAACCTTCTCCATGAAATCATAGTCATCTCAAAAAACCAATTCCCTGCTTCACCAGGTCATGCTAGGTGACCTCACAAATCATGAGAGGCAACCTCATAGAAAAGCACCTGCCCAAATACCTCAGTACCTTTCTCAAGTTGATAGTAATAAAGGGTAATCGTTCTCTCATACTCACTAACTGTAGAAGGTAGGGAGATGAGAGCTGGATACGAATGGATGGCTGAATCAATTTACACATTCCAGGACCAAATGACAAAAATTGTCAAAAATATCAAAAGCCACCTTATCAGAGCACCATCAGAAAAATATAGAAAAGAAGGAAAAATGCTTCAAAAAGAATTTGATTTTGCATTGGGATCTATGGTGCCAACGTGTAGACCATCCAGAACAGGGCCTGCTAATTAGGTTGTGAGCTGATGTGCCTTGGGGGAGGGAAATCAAAAATATTCCCCAATGAAAAACCAAAGTCAATAGGCAGGGTCCTTTAGGACTCAAAATGACTTAAAATAGCCAGAGATCCAGCCTAGTGGCCTTAGAATCCAGTGAAAGAAAAAGAATGAGCTGGACCCTCCCTTCTGGAAGGCCTCTCTCTTCTCCCTCCAGTCTTCCAGCCATCGACGTCTGCTCCTTATCTTCTTGCCAGCTCCACCGCCTGAACTGCTGTCTGGGCATTTGAGCCTGCTCTATTTATAATCAATGGCAGGAGGTGTCACCTCCCATCATTAGCATGCCCATCCCACAACAGACTAAAACTGTCCTATGCCTACAACCACTAGAATTCATCCAGTACTACAAATCAGTGGCCGACATCTTTCTTGTGTAAACTATAGCATGGATGATCCCGTCATCCAGCAATAGGAACCTTTCCAACAACATTGTCAATGGATAGCACCGATCCTGTGAAAACCACAGTAAGGACACCATTTTGCAGTTCGTCCGCAGTGCTGTAATTTGCATAGTTAGCTCTTTACTATTTATTGGAACATTGGATTTTTTCTCAGAAGAATAGAGCAATTAACGGCTTTGCATATACAGTGGAATTGTAATGTACCAAGCTCCAGTTCACAGGAACCTGGGACAGACCATTGAAAAAAACCACTGATGTAACGTATTTCAATATTTCTAAGACAATGCTTGCAGCTCGCGTTTACCTAATATGAAAGTGTTTGCATCACACTTTGCATTAGCATCAAGGCTGGGCCTACGGCTCACACCACATGCCACTTTAAGCATGACTGACATGGGCAGACATGGGAAATTACATGCCACCCCTCCATGAGCCATAAAGCAAGTCGTGAAAGATCATAGGTATCATGGGAATAAGAGTGAAGACACAAAGGAGCAGGTAAACGTGACAGAATACTTATTTGCTAAAAAAGTGTTCACTCAGAATCTTCACTAGATAATACATTCTGAAATATAAAAATGTCTTCTTGAGAAGAGACAGCCTCAGCAGCTACTGGTCAGCAGACAATCTTCTGTCGCTGATGGTCGCTGATGAATCAGAGATGGGTAGATGTTCATCACACAAAAAGTTCCAAACAGTTCTCATCTGTTAGTCAGGATTCAGTTTTGGTGCATTGAACAAGTTCACTGCTACTTGTTACAATAAAATAAAAAGATAATCAGGATGAATCGAGCTGTGAGGATGCAGAACACAGGTGTGATCCCCGAGTTTATGTTTCCAAAAAAGTCCAACACATTGTTCAATGGATTGAAAGAGAAGAATGTCTTTGTCAGCCAGGCCATAATGGATCCCAGAATGGAGCTCCCATTTGTTGAAGCAGAGCTTTCCAATAGGGCTTGGATCTTCTTTGTCCAATATTGTGTTCCCTCTAGTAGGTTGTTGGCCAATTACAGTGCTCTGTCTGATGCTTCCACGAAAGTCTCTATGGTGCTAGTGATGTGTATCTTCAGATCTAGAAGGTATGCTAGTCACAGTTATAGTTGCAGGAACTTCAGAGGTGATGGCTTCACTTCACGTCAATTCAATAGCACTAGATCAGCCCGCACTAGTGGATGAAAAACAATGTTGCAACACTGTACCACCTTTGAGACTGTGAACAAGCTGGCTATCCCCACAGGCACACCACAGCATGAAGTGTTAAACTGCACAATGTACGATCCATGAGGTAGTAGCAGAGGTTTTCTGCTGAAGGTTACCATTCGAGATGCACTCAGCTTGCAATTGGTTGAGTTTGAATTCTGCTCACACAGGCTGATCTTGAGAATGTCCTGGCATCTTGCATGGGTTGTTCCCACACAGTTCTTCAAGGAATACAGTTGCACCGTAGAATCCTCATGAGGTACACATAGATGGGTGTAGGGCACCTCATAGAGAGTTTGTATCCATTGCTTCACTACTCAATGCATGGTGCCCCAGAACTGCAGTTCATCACACAACCGAGGTGTTTCTGCTGGCACAGGAACATTCAGGGTCCCATGCAGTGTCCATGACAATGAGTCTTTGTCCCATGCCAATATTCCATAGAATGTTCTCTTGAGTACACTCAGCAACGTGTAGGTAGACTCTGAAATGACCTGTCTTTGAGCTTGTCTTGATAGATTCAGGTCTGTCAGCTGCCTTGGCCATGTGATGGTACTCCAGTCTGGAACACCTGTAGAGAGTGTGCTCAGGAGGTTTGTAAACTTCAGAAGTTAAAGGATTGCTTGTTGTTCATCCTGTAAAGTTTCAAAGTCTTCTTGGATGATCTGCATTATATCCACTACCACATCTCTCAGCTTGCCTGCTGCAATGCAATGCCGTTGTCATCAGCTGCAAAAAGGCTCATTTCAACGGGCAGTCTTAACAGTCCTCGGATTTCCAGGACTGCTTTCTTCCACGTAAGTGCAGCTTCTTTAGCCTTCCTTTTGGCCCTTGCTCTTCTAGGTGACCTCTCCTGTCTAGCAATGATGAGAAATTATCTGATCCTCCGCATATACTTCACTAACAACCTCATGTAAAGGTGCTTGCTTTGCCATTATCTAGCCTGCTTTGCATATGAAAATGGCACAGGTTTGTCAAATGTATAGTAAAACATTAGGTGTATAGGGAGCCACGCCTATACCTTTGTGTCGTTTGTAACACTCATTGCTGCCAAGATTCCAGCCTACTGGAATGCCTGATGCATTTGTAATGTGTTCATATTTGTTTTCCTTTATTTTTTTGTTAAACTGTGCAGCTGTCATCCAGAATTTACCCTCTTTGGCTTCCCAATCCCGATAGATAGATATAATGTATGAAATACAGCTTACTGCACAATGAGTGGAATTGAGGAAGTAAATTAAAAGGGGATTACTGCATGCTAAATATAGAGTGTCTGATCCATATGCTTGCCATGGTTAGCCACCCCATGATGTTGAACCCACGAATGGGCCCTTTTAAAATCGGTAATACATCATACAAGGATGGGGATGCAGAATAATTCTTAAACCAAATAATAAGACTGACTCAGGAAGTTTGGCAAAATGTCTCCACACTGTTTTATTTTCAATTGTCTAAAACAGGGAGTTACAACAGATGTTCAATCGTGCTCTCAATCATTTTGCATAAAAAACACACCTAAGTACTAAAAATTTGTCATAAGTGATGTCATAATATGTGAAAAACTAAGAAAAACCTATGTGGGATTGTGATAGGCTCAAGGGGAACATCTAAGTACACTTTCTTTAGGGGATCGGGTTGTGATTGGGTCTCTACAGTCAGGTGGACAACTTTTGCCCACCCCTAGTGCAAGTCATCCTTATCAGTTACTAGATACATGGTACACCATTGGCTCTCAAACTATAAGGCCCTTTGATATATGGCCTTCTACAATTGGTTGGCATGCTTGTGTGCCCTTCTGGAACATTCGGGTCACTAGCTGCATGTAAACTGGTACCCAAGGTGCTGTTGGGTGGACTTGACCGTGTCTTCTGCCATTCAGATTGTCTTTGAACTTGGCCTTGCAAAGTATCATTGCTCCTGAGAATAAAAGGGAGTATAGGCACATCCTTATCACAGTTCAGGTCTCCAGTCCTATTTTCATCCTCGACTCACGTGACAGGAGACAGTATTTCGGCCTGTTTTTCACCATTTAATTGTCTTGAATTAATAAACTTGGCACTCATTGTGTTCTTTCCTCACACCTTAACAAAGGCCGATTCAGCTTCTCACGTCCTCTATTCTTCAAGGATAGATAACCAGTTATTGGCTGCTCCATCATTTGACACCAGGCCAGACAGCTATCCCAGGCCTTTCCTCGATCTTAAGATGTTTATCTTGCTGCGACACAGCACTCTGATCCTTCTTTCTTCATGGGTCTGAGCTTACTAAATATGTGACATCGATGTCCAGAATTATATGTAATGGTGGCACGGTCTGCAGTCTATTCACTACGTATAGCCAGCCTTTATGATTACTTAATCTACTTGCGTTACAGCATCTGTACACTTATAAAATGACTTGCATTTTCTGCAGTGCTCGTCACACGTGCAATCTTCATTCTGCATACGAAAGTCTTCTCGATTTTTTACTTCATCATCCGATTCCATAAAGTCTATGCATCTTCTTCGACAATTCTTCTCAGTGCGTCCCGCTCAATTCTTGTGACGTCACCAGCCTCTTTTCTTCTCATCTTCATATTCCTTCAGGGATCTCCTCCAAGAGATTGTCATCTCTGCGAGGATACATCACATAGGGTCTTCTCCACGGACACCTGATCTCGAAGGCTCATCGTGGACTAGGCACCATCACTCGTGTTGCGCATGTTGCAATTTCCGGCTTCCAACATAAAGGCAGAATGGGTGCGGGACTTGCTGCACGGGCATTCACCTGCTCCTCTACACTGTGTTAAGAGGGGCTGTGTCTTGCCATGCTTTCTCTGTCATTGTGGCATATAATGTTTGATCATATACAACAGCATGTGTAAGTCACATATACTGACCAGTCGCAGGTGGTGGGGTGAATATATATGTTCACTCGTTTCAATATATATGCTCACTCCCTATCATCACTCCCTTCAATGGGAGATCTTTCACGCATGGGAATTGTGCCTTAATCTCTGGTGGTGAGTTCAGTAATGGAACAGGACAATGCTCCCAATTGGCCTTCCTTGACCACTGCACTGGTCTTTGTTTATAGAAATGAAAGTTGTCAAAATATTTCACATGACTTACATGGTCTGCCATGTTATCTAACTTTTCTAGATCATCTTCAGGATCTAACAGTGCTCCTTGAGCAAAGGCTTCTACCTTGGATCTCAACAGGGCCCTATCAGTGTCTGTGATGTCCATTTTAGGGGTCACTAGCCTATATTCATCTATCATTGATAGTGTATGTACCTGGAGTTGCATACTAGGCCCACTGTAGGTTTCATACTGGTGTGTCCAGAATTGGCCTAACTCTACTGGGTATATGCTTATTTGTGTTGAGACTCCTCCTCGCCACCCACACATCACTCTTGTGTATTGGCTGGGTAGTCTGTGCTGTATCTAAGGGTGAAATGTTCAACTGTTGGCCAATCATTGGGATTAAAAAATATCCTGAAGTCAATAAGACAAAGAAAGGTGAGAAGGCTTATCCACAGCAAAGTGTAAAAATCATTGTTCCAACAAAACGTTTGAATGTTTTTGTGCACTTTGGACAGTAAAACATCTTCATCTTCACAATGGATCTCACGCTTGGACTTGTTTCTAGACCTGTTTACGGATATTCACTTCCTGGAAAAATAGACCTGTTTTCATATGACTTGGAGGTTTCTGGAGTTATTGTTAACTTCACATTTTCATCTATTCTTGCTTGCTTATCAGGTTGTTCAAGATAGAGAGTCTCTTTCCTGGGGAACAGGGGTATAACCATCTGGAGCTGGCTCAAGGTGGTCGACGGACACTTCGCAAACCTTTCTTATGGGTGCAGGGCTGGTAGGACTGCTGTCCTTGAGTCAATACGTTTCAATACCTTCACAGGAGGTCCGTAGTGTGGTCCAAGTGCTTCTTCATCATGAATCTTCTCCAGGACATAGTCCCCAGATTTCAAGGTAGTCTGTGACTTGTCTTTGTATTGATGCTGTGGTGAATCTTCAACATTGATGGAGTCTCGTAGGAGATTTATGAGAAGCAGCTGGTCTGGTTTGGTGAGAGAACTACAAGAATTGTGTAAATCAAGCATATACATAGGAGCGCCAAACAGCAACTCATAAGGTATTTTACCCTCACATTGAGAAGGGCAAGGTAGATTATTTATGCTACGCTGCACTATAGGAACGTGATTCACCCAATTACCACCAGAAGAAAGGATGCATTTAGTCAAGGCTTGCTTTATTATCCCATTTGCCCTCTCTACAACACCATTATCTTGTGGACAAACAAGTTAGAGAAATGCAGAGTACATCCCCAACATGGCAGGGCCTGTTTTAAGGCTTTGCCTGAAAAGGCTGGCCGTTTGTCATCTTGGAGCAATTTGGGTGCTGTCATGACAGCAAACCCTTTATGATTTGATTTGATTTATTGATTTATAGGGCGCCCCACACCCTGAGGTATCTGGGTGCATTGCAAGACAACTGTGATGCAAAAATAGATACATACATACAATCATGCTACAATTGGATGCAAAAATGGATACATACATACAGTCATGGTACAAATTAGGTAAAGGGATAGTAGGGTCCACAGGTAAGAAAAACCAGCATTTTCAAATAATATACAAAGGTCAGGCAATTGCACATAATTTACAAGAGTAAGGTACATAAAGAGGTATAAGATGCTGTAGGTAACAAGTGCATTAGTGCAGAAGGCGATTAGGTCCTCTGTTTACTTCTGGCATTTGGAGGAAGAGAGTGATTCGACGCTAGCCACTTTTTTTTGTTAGTCCTGAAGCTTTGGAATGACTGGTCAGTGCGCAGATGAAGGGGGAGGGCATTTCATGCTTGGGCAGCCTGCACCGGGAAACTGATGCCTCCCACTATTTTCAGGCTAACCCTAGGAACTGTGATGTAGTACCAGTTGGAGGACCTAGTAGGTCGTGACAATGTTTTATTCGTGATTTTCTCTCTTAAGTATTGCGGGGCCGCGTTGTTAAGGCATTTATGAGTGATGGATACTAATTTAAACTGAATCCTGTCCTTGATGGAAAGCCAATTATGCTTTCTTCTAGTTTCTGAGATATGTTCTCTTTTAGGAATACTCAAGGCAGTTCTGAGGGCATTATTTTATAATATTTGGAGTTTGTTTGAGATTTGTTTGTTTGCTCCTGCATAGAGAGCGTTACAGTAATCAAGTTTAGACAGGATTAAAGCTCTCGCTAATATGATGCAACTATTAGTCGAGAGTTACGGTTTGCAGGCATGTATAAGCTTACAAGTGTACGAAGTTGCAGAGGCCGTAGCATTAACTTGTTTATGCAAGTTCAGAGTGGAGTCAAGGTGAAAAGCTAATGTTTTAGTTTCCTTGGCGACATTGATGGTGATGCCATCTATGTTGAAAGAAGCGTATTGGGAGTCAAGTTTATTGAGGTTCGTGGGGGCACCTAGGATCAGAATCTCAGTCTTATCATTATTCAGGCAGAGGCTGTGGACTGCCATCCATGCCTGGATGATAAGGTAGATTTTCTTTAGTAAGGCAAGGTCTGAGTCGTAATTGCCTGAAAGGGGTATAAGTATCTGGACGTCATCTGCCTAATTCCTATAGATGACACGCAGATGGGTCCAGTTTGTCGAAGATGGGCTTTGTAAATACATTATACAATGTTGGGGAGACGCAGGAGCCTTGGGGCACTCTGCATGTAATGGGGGATGGGTCAGCAGCCTCAGACGGAGAGAAGACTCTCAATGATCTGTTGCTAAGAAAAGATTTAATCCAGTTTGAGGCCTCTTGAGAGAAGTTGGCACCAGATGAAAGGTGTACACAGAGAATATTGTGATCCACCAAATCCAAAGTGGCTGAGAGGTCTAACGGGAGAGGTAATGCACATTGTCTGTTATCTTTCAGTTGGTCTATTTGCATTTTCAAATCGATCAGAGCAGTTTCAGTCCCATGGAGTGGGGTAAAACCTGATTGTTTAAGCCCTAGGAGATTATTTGTCTCAAGGTAACGTTGGATCTGAAGGTATGCAGCTTTGTAAATTATTTTAAGTAGAAAAGGGACAGCCGTTATAGGCCTATAATTAGATGGGATGGCTGGGTCTAATGCTGCTTTCTTGAGTAGTGGCAGAATCCACGCATCCTTGAGGTTTGTAGGTACATTACAAGTCCTAAATGAGGAGTTTATTAGTTTGGTAACAAATGGGGCAAGGTCTCTAGCGGCTTCATTGATAATTTGGGCTAGGTACAGGTCACTGTGGCATTTTGATGGTTTGAGGGATGCTATGATTATTTCTACCGCTAAGTGAGTAACTTGGGTAAATTTGAATTCTTGGAGAGTACTAAATGCAGGATTATTTTGGGGTCCCTGAGAGGTCTCAGAATTAGAGAGGTTAAACCTTTTGGCTGCTATTTTGTTTTTGAGGGTGGCAATTTTGTTAGAAAGAGCGTTTTGGATATCCGTGCACCATTCTTTGTTTTTGGGGCATGAGTCATCAGGAGGTATGGTGATTCCATTTCCCTCAGGATTGCAAAGAGTTCCTTCGTGCTGGAGCTGGCATTATGAATCCTTTCATTGTTAGTTTCTCGTTTGGTTTGAATAATCACAGCTTTATATTGTGAGGATATTTCCTTCACATTGTCTTTATTTTCTTTTGATGGAAGGTTTTTCCATTTGGCTTCCATTTTTCTTTTTTCTGACCTCAGAGCTTTTAGCTATGGTGTAAGCCATGTGTTGAGGTGTGCTTTAGGTTTACTTTTACGTAGTTGGAGTGGGGCAATGGAGTCAAAGCTAGGGTCATTGTGGTGTTATATAGGTTGACTAGTTCAGCAGGGTCTTCAGAATTGGAAGCGTTTAGGGTAGGGAGCAGGATGGGTAACAAGTTGTCAGACGTGATATTTCGTTTGTAGGGGAGGGGCTATTGTATTAGGTTTGTTGGCTAGTCGGTTGGCACAGATGGTAAAGGGAATTAGGAAGTGGTCCATCCAGGACTGGGGTTCGTTGGCTGTGATTGAGGTTTCGCAATTTTGGTCAGCAATCCAATCTTGGATTCTCCCTTTCTCATGAGTAGGTTGGAGGACTCTTTGCGTAAAGCATCATTCAGTTAACGATTCCTCGAGTGTCTTGGCTGAGTGGTCTTTGGGGTCCTGCTAGCCCATGTTAAAGTCTCCTAGCAGTAGTGTTTGTGAAGTGGGTTTAGTGTTGGCCGAAAGCAAGGGGATGAGGTCTTTCTCAAAGGACCCAATGGGGCCAGGAGGTCTGTAAATTAGGTGGATGGTGAGGGTGCTGGATTTAGAGGTGGCTAGTTTGACCGTGAGAAGCTCACAGGACTTGACAATAGGGGAGGTAGTTACTCTGAGCGCTAAGCTGGACTTAGCGATAAAGGAGACACCCCCTCCTTTTGTCATTTCTCTGTCCGCTCTTACCATAGTGTAGGAGTCGGGGATGGCTAGAAGGAGAGATGGTCCTGCTGCAGCATGGAGCCAGGTCTCCGAGATAGCTAGGAAGTCAAGTTCTCCCTTGGCGATAATGTCAGCTAACTCTGTAGCATGCGCGATAATAGATCTTGCATTTATTGGGGCGCCTTTGACATAAGGGTTAGTGGGCTGGGGTGAAGTCGTGGGGTTCTTCTCTAAGTTCTTTTTAGGTTTTATAGGGGTTGAAGTGTTGGGCGTTGAATGAGGTGGTTGAGGTGGCAGACTGGTAAAAGGCAGTGATTTGTTGGGGTGAGGTAGATGACGGAGACTCTCCGGGGTGTGTTAGATACGGTTGAGTGTCTGTTGAGCCTAGAACCAAGTCTTTCATTTCTGAGAATGCCACAGCAGGGCTGGTTCGCTGTACATTTAGTAGCGAATAGCTTAATCCATTGGCTGGGTGTGGGAGTGTCTATAGAGTTAGGCCTAATTGGGTTAATGTTATTGTTGCTTGAACATAGTTTTAAGTTTGGCAGAAATAAGGTAGCTTTAACACAAGAGTCAGGTGAGCTAAATTTCAATGGTGGGAGAAAGTTGGTAGGATAAATCTTGGTGGGGGAGAAAGGATTCATGTTTGACTTGCCGGTATCACCTCTGGCTGAGCGTAGTCAAGCACTAAGGCGCAGAGTAGGCTAGCTATTGATAGGAGCCGGTGACTAGCTAAGTGGGGGTTAATAGCATGCATGCTAAGATCTGAACTAGCACATGTAAGGCCTGCATAAGCGACAGGCAGAAATCTAGGAATCGGCCAATCGCTGAGCACACTATAGTTTTAGGACAGGATGCTATGCAAATCGTTAAAGTTACAGTAGGTCCTTGTTAGTCCTGTGGTAGGCTAAGGCAGAGGTTTCGTCTAGGACATTAGAGTCGTGGTGAGATATGTATGAAGCTATACAGTCCACTGGGAGCCAGTCAAGCTGTTACATATACACGCAATAACAATTAATAATAGCTATCATCAAATAGGCTAGTGGGTAAATGACACATGCATTCGATGCAGGGCGCTGGAAGCGGTCATAATATACTTTTGTGATGGCAGTGCGCAACGCGAGCATGAGGGTAAACTAGTGGTGGTTCGAGGATGTTGGCATGGTATTGGCTCGGTGGTTCGGTTTAGGTCATTAGAGACATACGACCCTGGCGGCCGCGGAATGAACGGTGCAGGTAAGGTACTGGCACTGTTCATTCCGGGCCGCCACATTATGAGTCTGGCTGTCACATCTGGTCAGACGTGCATACCGGCACCCGCGAATAGGCCAGGATGCTAACAACGGACCCGTCATTAACGGGTCTGTTGTTAGCATCCTCCCCATTCCCATTGAACCTATGAGGGCTCAATGGGAATGGGCACTTACCGGGTCCGGGTCCCGAAAATTGGAATTAGCGGGCCCGCAAAAGTCGGAATGGCCCAGTAATTCCCTTTTTTCGGGACCCAGACACCAGTTTGGAGGTAGCCATGCTGGTAATGACGTCATGGTTACCTCCAAACTTGTAATGAGGCCCAGAGACCGCAAGGTGAGAGGCAGTACAGTGTGCTATTGTGAAGCCAGGGCTACATGATGGACAGCGCCGTATATTGGCATAACAAAAAGCGAGTGGTGCCACAGTGTGTGTGATAATGGGCACAGTCCAGGGGTCAGGTAGCGATGCAGCATACAGGCAGCAGGTGACCTGGTAGCCTAATATAGTTAGTAGCTCAAACAGAGGGCTAGTAGGCCCACACGCGGGCAACAGGTGGCCAAGGTATGTCGCAGTACAAAGGTAATAGCACAACAATGGGATAGATGTGGCAATATTGATTGAAAAACATCAATACATAAACATCACAGTATTCTAAATGGAGCAGATCAAAGCATTTCAGACTAATTGGTAGAACATTGCGTTATTGTAAATAGAGCAGATCAATACATTTCAGTCTAATTGGTAACAATATAACAGTTGTGCCTATTGCAGTACGGTGCTAGGATGGTCTGAGCGGTAGAAGTGGGGCCTAGTAGGGGGCAAGGCAGCGTGAAACTAATGCATGAAAGGATCGTGTTCGACGCCGGGATGGCGGCACGTTTAAGTCACAGTTACACTCTATGGCATGACATGGTTTCTTCACATGTTGGACTAAGCATATTCGATGATGTTCATGAGGAAGGTACATAGAAAGACTTACAATAGCAGGGCTGGGATGGGTGTTATCCATTATATAGTTAGCTAGGCAGGTGTTTGCAAGGCAATTAGTACCATATGTTATAGCGAGGGGTAAGTCGCAATGTTTGACGAGGCAGGAAAGCGTTGCTGTTCAGTAAGGTTTGGAGTAGAGTACGGCCTTAGTATGCAGCATTGGGTATAGTGTACAGGGCTATGAGAAGGAGCGCTGTATGGAGGTGGCGCAGACGTTCCCGATACAATGCTCGGTTGTAGCGGGTTCGTTTATGAGGGCGGCTGTCGGTGGTAGCTATCGGTAGGCTTGGTAAGCGGTGTAGATGTAGGGGGTTCAGGGATGATCGGTAGGCTTACCCAAAGTTAGAATGCTGGTTGGAGCTTGTACTGCACACAGCGCTGTATGCGTTGGGGTGCGCAGCAAGCGTCCCACGGCT
The DNA here is from genome assembly GCF_040938575.1 of Ambystoma mexicanum. Classification (NCBI taxonomy): domain Eukaryota; kingdom Metazoa; phylum Chordata; class Amphibia; order Caudata; family Ambystomatidae; genus Ambystoma; species Ambystoma mexicanum. The sequence continues at coordinate 318,494,113 of NC_090924.1, read as the reverse complement.
GCGGAACGGCCCAGACAGGTCCAGACAGGTGCTAAGCCTTCATACCAATGGCCGGCTCTCGCCTTCCGGTCTCCCTCACGTAGGGAAGTAGTTGCTGGCAGCCAATCACGGCACGGCAACAAATACAAATGCAAATGTTGCTAAGCAGCACAACGCTAAGAACGAGCTGCCATTTTCGGCGGTCGCATTCACAAATAAAGGTACACTCGATGGCGAATTTCTGATGCTCTGCAGGTCTTTTTCTGGAGGTGTAGAAGACAAGCAGAAGTGATCAGGCAGCCAAAGAGAAATGGGCGGCCAGGTCGTGCTTGCGTCTCCTTACCCGACTCGGGATGCAACTGTATCTAATGGCATCCTGGGCTCCCTGGAGGGATGCATGACCTCCTTACAATCAGCTTTCTTCTGAAGAATTAGCCAAGTGAACCTTGTGTACGAGTCCACCACGATTAACAAATATTTGTACTTGTTGACGGGTGCCAGTGAGCCTATGTGGTCCATATACATGCATTCAAAAGGTACTGTTACCCTTGTTAGTGTGCTTACTGGTGGTTTGTGGGAATTGCCCACTGTTGCCTGTAAACATATGAGACAATTTGCTATGTACTGTCATACCTCTTTGCTAAGCCCTGGCCACCAGTATCTACCCTGCAAGAGTCATGTAGTAGCTGAAATCCAAGTGGGTTCAGGCTACACTTGCATGCGCTGTGGAGATTAATCAAACTCTATCCTCCTTGTTCAGTACTACCATGCCAACAGGAGGCCTCCTATTGACCTATGTATAGTGACTATAACTGTATTCTCCTTTACAGCATAGTTATAAGTAGTGGGGAACCCTTAAAGGTTAGGACTGTTAGCATCTAGACATACTTTTTTGTCATTTATGTCATCAGTTGTGTATGTGGCTGAGCGTGTTAATGCTGCTACTACCTTGTGTACAGTCCACTGTCTTTCAGACTCATGAGCATGCGCATTGCCTGCACTATGCACATAATCTTTTCTGTGTGCTTTTGTATGCGTAACCCAGATGAGAGTTGTAGCCTTCTTGATGTCCCATATTTCTTGCCAAATTTGTTTTGACAATATTGGCTTGCCTTTAGAATCTCTGAATGAGTTGGCTTGCCACCATTGAAGGTCAAAGTTACAACCTTGTGCTACATAGTATGAATTAGACACAATTAGGGTGGGCTTACATGGATCAATTTGTTTTAGTGTAAGGAGGAGGCCTTGTAACTCACCAACCTGAGCTGATGTATCTTTTAAATATTTTGTTTGTGTATCCTGGTGTTCAAATACACTGGAATGCTTGAATCACCCTCTTACTGCAGCACAGGCAGTAGAATACTTAAAGTGTGTCCAAACTGCTGGAACAACACTTCTATCACAGTGTGGTATATTTGCAAACATCCAAAGTGGGATGTCTGGCACTGGTAGTGCTGCATCTGCTTCTGGTTGTGGAGACCATTCTAGATCATACATTTTGAGCAATTCTGGTTTATAGTGATACTTGTCTCTGGTGTTGTCTGCGTTGTGGCCCACTGAACCTCGCTGGTGTGTAGTGCTTTTGCATTTATAATACTAGAGCGTGTAGCAGCTTGTAAGTGCACTAACGGTGTATTTATGTGCATGATTTTGTTTGCCGCTAATGTGCATTCCTTCTACACTATCATTTGTACATCAGCCAGAATCTTTTCTTCTGGAGAACGTTTTAGCTCAGGAATTGTATAGACATGTGAATGGTATGCTAGGAGTTTTGCCTCTCCATGGTTACACACTACATATGTAAAAGCTTTTGGACCAGGAAATATTGTCACTTCTAAGTCCTTGTCTGTGTTCCTGTACCGAAGAGAACTACTTTGAGTCATCTTTTGGCAGTGGCGTATGGTGAATTATTTAAGAGGAGGGTCATAAATATTTCTCCTAGATATGCAATAGCGACCGAGCGTAGCGATGGACCCCAAACCAATCAAGGAAGGTCAGGGGAAGGGGGTTTAAATGGTGCATTTAGACACATTGGGTAAAAAGCCAAACCGTTTGAAGTTGGTTTTGATGCCTTTGCCCAAAATATGTGCCAATATACATCATTTTTACACTGACTGTGCCCATACATTTCCATGCTGACTGCACTTATCATTCTTGCTTTACCAAAGATATCCAATAAAATATGTCATACAACAATAAGAAATGGCTACTGGCTGCATTGAAATGCGTAGCCTAACTAAATAATAACACTTATCATGTTTTTTCAAAGATGTCCAATACAAATTGTCATGCCACAGTAAGACTGGTTGCATAAAAATGCCGGTCTTGCTTCGTAATAACACTTATCATGCTTGCTTTATCAAAGCTGCCCCATACAAAATGTCATATGTTAAGGCATCATGAGTCAGACACAGACAGCAGGTTCAGGTTTCTCAACAAAGTTTTATTTTAACTCAAAGGGCAGGGTGGATGAATGCCTAACTTGCCATATGCCAAGGTGGAATTTCCCTACCTAAAGAAAACTAAGGATAGTCTATGACAGGATGTCCAAAATAAAAGTCTGTGTCCAAAACCTATACTTACCCTCACAACTAACTGCATGCAATGTGTAGGGATGTCAGCATCACAAAGGAGCAGTGTTAAAAGTAAAGTTCAGAGCTTATTCTAGCTCTTTGGCTTCCGATCAGCTCCCTTTCCCCAAAGTAGTTCATCAAATACAGGGGTTCCCTTTGCTAAGAGTTCACATCTTCCAGCTTTCAAAGCAACACTTCACTTGAATAGCACAAGGTCTTTGAACAACACAGGCTTCTTGATAGGTGTTTATAGTGGCTTTTCCATTCAGGGGGACCTAGTCTAGGCACAGCTATTGGACCACACATCCCACCCATTACAGATTACACAATCAGAACCATTCCTTGACTGTTCTCCTTGGACTACAGTCCACTGCTTCTGCTCAGCAGTGAGATTCAGTCACATGTGTCACACTCTTCTGACAATGTAATCTGGCTGGTATTAGCACCTTGTGCTCCTTACACCTCCTCATGTTTCCTTGGCACTTGCCAATGCTTGTTTCCTCACATTGTACAGTTCTTTGCACTTACTTGGCTGTGGCTAGTATTAGATCTCTCATATCTTGCTTGCAACTCTTTGTGCCCTCTCGGCTTTGCTAGCACTTGTTTCACTTAGTGCCGTTCATTATTTCCATGCAGTTCACAACTTTCCCATCAGTAAAGTTCACACTCTTTCTTTCACTCCTTTAAGGATGCCAGAGTGTTTTCAACTTGTTCTCAATTCATTCTATGTTAAAAAAATGTTTCCTTGGCTTTAACTTGCTTTCAATTAATTCAGTATTCAAAGTACGTTTCATCTGCTGTCATTCCATTAACTTCGTTCGGTATTCAAATTACGTTTCATCTGCTTTCATTTCATTCGGTATTCAAAGTGCCTTGCATTCACTTTATTTCTATCAACGCCTGGCAGCCCAGTGTTTCCCCCTTCTGGTTTCACTCACCGGTTGGTCTTATGACTCCTCGCAAGTCCTTCTGCTGCCACAGGTTCCTGGTTCTCTGTGCGGTCGCTCGTGTCTTCTACCGGCAGTCTTCTTCGGGCTCACGCACACCCAACAAAGCTTCCACAGTGCAGCAAGATACATAGGACCGCTTCCTTCGGTCTTGCCAGCATCCGTCTCACGGCCTGACACCAGCCTCCAGCTTCATCTGTCACCTCTTCTGGCTGCACTGCTTCACAGGCTTCCAGCACTCCTCCTGCCACACCGCCACACTGGAGAGGTCTCGCTGCACACAGCTGACAGTGCTCTCACAGCTGCCCATGCTTCCACAGCTGACACCATTTGACATGGGCTTCCAGCATTTAAAGCTCCCGCCTACAGTTTTGTTACAAAAAGGACTAGATCGCTCACCAGAAAAGTGGCAGTCCTGCCTTGATCCTTTTTGTCCTCCTCCTCCTCATCCCAGTAGTTAGTTGTGGCTGAAAAATGTTAATTTTCACAAAATGAGGATGTGTTGGTCCATTTGTCCTCTTCTTCATCCCAGTACCATATTGATGCATTTTGAGGAATATTTTAGGGGAATAGCAGTGACAGGGCTGACAAAAGTCTATGAAGGCTTGTGGGATGGGGGGTTCATGGTGAAAGGGAAATGGGGGATACCATGTCTCACCTAAGCACGTCCTCTCCCCACTTCCCAAGTCTCCTCCACCTAGGGTTGGGATCTGTGTGGTAGCACCTGGAGCATTCCAAGTGTCGAATGGGATTACTAAAATAAATTATCTCAGGCCCAAATAACCAGACAGACTCAAAGAATATGGCAAAATACGACTTTATTATCAGTTCAATAAAGTCTGGAAACCTGGCGAACAAACAGATTGTAGCTCACACAATCTCAACGCATTTCAATTATGCAAAAGCTTTTGTACCTCAATGTACATCACATCATCCTACGTGGCAAACAGTAAACACCTATCAGGCAGAGGGATTGGTTAAGGGAACATATATAACTATAGTTCATATAAGTGTTAGTATCATCATTAGCTGCACCTTATCTGGTAGGCATGCCTTAAACAACCTCTTACTACGTAAAATACGGATAATAGCTTAACAACAGCAGCGGATATGCTTCTGCAACAATATATGGTCCACCTCTCAATAGACTCATATGATTGGTTGGCAGTCTCCTTCAACCTTGGACATTGCGCTCGTTAGCAGCACGTAAGCACCGAAATCCAGGTGCAAGGCAACAACATCAGACAACTGCCCTCCTTAGCTAATTACCCTACCATCTCTCATCAGTTAGGCCTTAAACCAATGCTTCTTCTCTGTAGTTGAGATTACTGACTGTTTCCGTCCTCTGAACTTTAAAGGGGGTGAAGGTAAATTGTTATCTTCGTCTGAAACTTTATGAATAGGCCTTGTCTTCTGGTTTTGTACCATGTGTAAGGAGACCATGATTTCTTTTTCCATTCTGTCCTTTTATTTAGTGCTCTTTGATTTAATTATATTGGATGCTAATACACTGCTCGGCCTGTGCTTTCTGCATCTTTGATTGTTCAATACTTGGCACTTGCAATTATTTACTCCTTTATTTAATCTAAGAGAAATATCTCTCATGCACATGGCTTATCCTCTTCGAATCCTTTCGTGCATTGTAGTTGCTTTTTGCTGCAGCATCCTTGATTCAAAACTAAACAAATATCCTTTGTTCTTGCACAAATCTGTATTCCAGCACCTGTCAGCTCTGCAGTCTTGGTCTTTCTCCTCAAGGCTTCCCGCTTACCATCATACGATGCCAATGTCCATTTTCTCAAAATGGCTGCTTCACTTGTGTTATATTCTTACTTCAGCAAGCTTCTACATTGTTTTATCTACCTTGCGTTTCTGCGTTTATACATCTACTGCATCTCTTGTTACTTATCTTCTAAGTGTATATGGTTTTTCTTCATCTTCGCATATATGTTTACTTTGTCACTTTAGTCACATCTTCATTCTCTTTATATCCAAACATCCGGTTTAGTGCAACCACATATCTCCTCTTCTTCACAACGTCAATTCACACCTGTCAGACTTTTCTTATAGTTCTGCTATGCCCAGTGGTGTCTGCCAGCTCATGTCTACCGCATCAGTTCAAGGGTACATTCATTAAGGTTTCCTCTGTGCATACCTTCTCTCATACCATCGATGTGGTATTGGGATGATACCAGGTGTCATGCTCAGTTTTCTCTTGCTGTTCTTTCAATATGACAGAGGTGAGGGGGTGGGTTTTATAGATGATGTGTACATCTGCCTCTCTACATTTCCCCCCTCTGGTCGAGTCCTCGACCACCTCCTCTTACCTTTTCTTCACACTGTGGTTTCTTTGGAATCCATGTCTTTGTCACCCCCCTCAGGTCACCTGCATTCTTTATGTATTCATCCACACTCCAGGTCATATAGCAACACTCTCCAGTTGGTGAACAAAACACCCACATCCCACATAGTTCTTATGGTCCTTAGGATACTGAAACTTCGTTCCTGGGGATGGCATAGGGATTCCTTTTAGGCACTTAGGGTGGTGTTTTGAGTCTGTGTGTGCTCATCAGCCACAGCATTCACATTGATCATGATCTTCAACCCGATAGCTTTCTTTGCTGTCTTCTTACATTGTTCTATGATTGTTCTTATAAGACAGAATCCCAGCAACACTAACACTAGTATTGTTCCCAACATTTTGAAGGTATGTACCATCCAGGTTGGGACCCATGAGAACAGAGATGAAAGCCAATCTTCATCTTCCGTTTTGTTTACTTGTTCCTCCATTTTCATATGCAGAGTTGACAACATAGTCATTGCTTCTGTCAGGGTTCCATTTTCTCCATCATGGGCAGGTGTATATGTACAGCAAGAAGGCCTGATTTTTGCTCAAACGTCTCCTTCCATTGCTATAGTTAAGTTCAGGACATACCTGTTCCGGAGAGTCATGAGCCTGATGGCCTTCAATTCTTCTTTTTAATCACATTTAATCCTTTTATGGTCATATTAATTGTTTGTAACAGTTCCCATCTGGTGATTTATAAGCCTGAATTCCTGGCATGTATATGGCTGTAAATATCACTGCTGTCCTACCGAACAATCTGTGCTCATCTGGAATGTCGCAATAAACCTCTATTGATTTTGCAGAAAAATAGTTCTCTCTCTTCTGACATGTGAGGTTGAGCAACCTCTTCTTCCTTTGGTGTGCATCCATTTTTGGAAAGTCGCCAATGTGGAGATCACTTTGGGGGATCACCAATGCAGGAACATGTATTATCACTATAGAACATATTCTTCCCCAATGTATAGGCAGCTTCATATAAACTTTGGACCCACAGGCCCAATAGTGGTCCATTAACACAGCATTTCCTCCTTTCATTCCTGGCACATCAATGATCTGCTTGCATCCTTTATTTTCTCCAACTTTGGTCGGACCACTGTATCTGAAATACAGTGTTGCAATGTTCATCGGTAGCATGGATACAGGTCCTGCTTCATCTTTTTATTTATTTATATGTTTATAAAGCGCTGGAGCTCACAGGCATCAGAGTTCTATAATAAGAAAACAAATGACAATATAGAATAACATAAACAGAACACAATCAGGTGGAACACAAGTAATAACAGCATAGTCACAATTAATTATGGCACCAATCATTCTGAACAGGGGTTTATTGCCTAAGGCTAGCCCACTATAAGACATAATTTCGAAGAACCCTCAGGAAAGTATTTGCAACTACTAAGAAAGAATGGCAGGTTGCTGGACCCACATACTACCAAAACACAGTCCCTATTTTCCTAAGTACACCAGTCATCAATCTGAAGCCTACATAACATTATCAAATCTGAAAGTCTAACAAATCCCGGCCCAGTTCTTTGACGAAGCCAAGCCAAAACTTGATTCCTTAGTACCTCTCTTGGTTCTTTCCCACATGACTTCTCTATGTTAGCTGATAACAAAATTCCTGTGGTCCATGACAAAATCTCATATGGTCTTATCCCTAAGTACCGGCATTAATAATTTCTTTACTCATAGATTTTTAGAGATAGATGAAGGAGTTGAACTTTCCAAGTCGACACAAATCCGTAGAGCCTGGCTTGAATTTCCTTACATCAACCAATGGTAGTGTATTACAGCTCCCCATTTGCTCACCTACTTCAGAAGGAGGAATGGAATGCCCTGCCATTGAAGGAGGGCTGATTGCAATGCCCAAGACATCAGGTGTTACTTGCATGGTTTGTGAGAACTGGTCCATTTTCTCCAGTTGAAAGGCTAACTGGCCAGTATTATTCAATTGACCTAGGTGCTGGTGCATCATTAGGGGAATTGAAAGATCTGTTTGGAATAGTTTCTATGCCTTAATAATATGATGATTCCCTACACAATTATCCAAGGAATCTATCCATGAACAAAAGTCAGAAAAATGATTGTACAAGTTCAGTTATTTAATTATATTGGCCTTTACCAGTGAACCGTTAAGTCCTTTTTAAATTTTTTAAATGAGGAAGCATGTCATTACATGGATCGGGGTGCAGAATAGCCCTCACACCAATAACCAAACCGACTCGGGAAGTTGGCAAACAAAATCTGCTTTATTGTCAATTGTCTAAAACAGGGAGTACAATGGACATCAACGGACATCTCACAGCCTAATCTCAAAGCATCATATGAAATAACATCCTCATATAGCAAAAACACATCACTCATGACAGCATATTAGGTGGCAAACTAAGAAAACCTACTTGGGATTGTATACATCTAGGTATACTTTCTGTAGGAGATTGGATTGTGATTGGGTATCTACTGTCAGGTGGACAACTTGTGCCCACCCCTTGTGCAAGTCATCCTCAATATTTGTTAGATACGCGACACCCCATTGGCTCTCAAACTATAGGTCTCTTCAATATATGGCCCTCTATAATTGGTTGGCACACTTGTAACCTTCTGGAATATTTGACTCGCTAGCAGCATGTAAGCTGGTACCCAAGGTGCTTGTGGGTGAACTTGACCATGCCTCCCCACCTAATTAGCCCACCATCCATCATCACTCACTCATGCTGTCTGCCATTTGAATTATCTTTGAACTCAGCCTTGCAAAGTATCACTGCTCATGAGAATAGAAGGGAGTGTGAGCACGTTCTTATCTTCAAGTCTCAATGCAGCTTGCCCATTTTCTATTTCCATCCATCCCACGTGACAGGAGACCGCATTTGAGCTCCTTTCTTCACATTTAATGATATTAAATTAATAAAACTTGGCACCCATAGTGTCTTTACATTGCACCTCAACAGGAGCTTGCCTTGTTTGTCACGTTCTTTGTATCTCCTCGAATAGATAACCAGTGCTTGGCTGCCCCAACCCTTTACACTGGGCCAGACAACCTTCTCGATCCTTCCATGATTTTCAGCAGTTTTCTCTGCTGCCCCACACTTTCACCCCTTCACTTTCACTGGTCTTGGCTTATTAAAGTTGCAACATCGAATACCCAGACTCTATAAATACATATATATATTGGCGGCACCACCTGCAGCCTGTTCACTACGTATAGCCAACCTTCATAATTACTTAGTCTACTTGCGTTGTAGCATCTGTACAGTTATAAAGCTACTTATATTTTTTTCAGTGTTCTTCATACGTGCAATTTTCATTTTGGACATAAACTGTTACTCGATTCCTTATTTCGTCATCAGGCTCCATAAGATCTATGCATTTTCTCCTTTGATCATCCTTCACAGTGCAGCTCTCTCATTTCTTGTGACCTCACCATCCTCTTGCATTCACTGCTTCACACTTCTTCAGGGACCTCCCCTAAGAGGCTGTCATCTCTCTAGGGGTACTTTTATAGGACCTTCTCAATGGATACCTTATTTCAAAGACCTTTTGTGGTACTGGGATCATTATCAGCGTTGTGCATGTCGCAATTTCCGGCTTCCAACATATAGGCAAAATAGGGTGGGATTTCCGGTAGAGGCATTTGGCTCCTCCTCTACACTCCCCCCTCTGGTTGATTCATCGACCATTCGCCCATCAGTCTTCACATCTAGACATCCTCGTCGGAAAAAGTGCTTCTTTGGAGTCCATATCTTCATTACTCCTTTCAGAGATCCTGTTGATTTTACATGGTCATCAACACTCTAGGTCATGTGGTGACATTGTCCTTTCGGGCTGCAGTAGATCCATCGTCGCATATACTTCTTGTGCTTTCTCGGATACAGGAACTTCATTCCCTCAGGTGCTAGAATGCTTGCTTCTATATATTTTCTGATTTCTTCATTTGTCAGCTCCTTAGGCCCAAACCCAGACTCAACATCATGATCTTCATTGCTCCTGCTTTCTTTGCTGTCTTCTTACACTGTGCAATTATTATCTTTATCACACAGAATTCAAACATGATCATCACCAGTAGTGCTCCAAGAAACTTAAATATTCACCATCCATTGTGGAACCCATGAGAAGATCGATGCAAACCAGCCATCTTCTGCAATATATTCGGTCTCATCTTCCATCTTGATGTGCAAGTTTGTTAGCAATGTTATGGCCTCTGTCAAGGTCCCATTCTCGTCATCATGAGAAGATACGAATGTGCAACATGATTCCCCGATGATTTTGGCACAAATACCTACATCCATTGCCGTATCATGTCCAAGACATACCTATTCTGGAGAGTCATCAGTCTTGTGGCTTCCTTGCTTCCTTGATTGTGTTGAATCCCTTTATGGTAGTGTTGATCATCTGCAGGAGCTCCCAGCAAGTGATTTGCAACCACTTCACATTCGCCATTGTCTGTATCCCTGGCATAAAGATAGTCGTGAATACTGCAGCAATCTGACTGAACAACCTATGTTCATATGGAATAGAATCGAAGGCTTCTATTGACTTCGCTGAAAAATAATTCTCCCTTCTTGTCCGATTGAGAAATCCAAATGATCTCCTCTTCCTCATGTGAGCATCTACTTTTGGAAATTCTCCAATGTTCAGGTCACTCTTTGGAATCACCAATGCTGGAACATGAGAAAGGAATATTGAACACAGCCCTCCCCATTCTTTGGGCATCTTCATATAAGCTCTGGATCCATTGGCCCAGATGTGGTCCATTAACACCACTGTTCCATCCTTCATTCCTGGTACATAAAAAATGTGTCCACACTGCTGATTCATTCCAACCTTTCTCGTGCCATTGTTTCTGAAACACAAGGATGCACTACCTAGAGGCACTATCTGCAAAGGTCCTCATTTATCATCGACCCATTTCACAATTTTTCAACCAATGAAGCTTGCATTCATTTTCTGCAGTATTTATGACTGGTTCATACTATCCTGTTAGTGCTAAAGCGTTACATACAATCAGCCCTTCAGTCCATCCCTCCAAAGTCAGCACTGTTCCCTTGATTTGCAGCTAACCTCTCTCCTTGCATCTTCGTATTTCTTCGTGATTCTTTCCTTGACAATTGAGCATTTTGTTTCTTCTCTTCTGATTCCTGCTCCATTTATTCCAGGCTGTTTATATCTTATTACTTGATTCCTTGTCTCTGATTTCGCTTTTGTCTTTAAATCTTGCACATAGTCATCTTCTCTTGGTGACCTCTTCTCAGTCACCCATACCAAGGATACTGTTCGACCCTGGAATTGACCTCTTGCCTGGCAGAGTGCAAGGTGCATCAGGCAATGAGCTTTTTGGACTGCTAATTCTATAGCTATGAATATCTTAGAAGTCCCCACAGGATAAGGTAAGAGAGCCCAAACATAGCAACTCTCTTCGGATGTTCTCTCTCCTTACTTTTTCATGTGTTGTTACCCATGTGTGCTGTACTGTCTATATAATTGTTTAATTCAGGATCATCTTCCCTTGTGCTTCTCTTGTGTCTCCCTCTTGCAAAGTGAGTGCTTGCATAATACTCAAGAAGCATATCAGTAATGGTCCTTCCTATAGGGGAGACCCTAGAAACATTCATTTTAACAATGGGCAACCCTACATGAGCCACTGGTGTGGGGAAAATGACAAATGGTCTTGGCCTCTCAGTAATAGCAATTTCTGCGTGAGTCACTGGAGTGGGAAGAATCAAAGGCACTTCCTCTTTGCTTGGACCAATAAAATAAACAGAATGAATCAAAAGAACCAGGAAGACAAGGATGAATGCTGAGCATGTATATATTATACAACAATACATGAATCCCCACTATGTACGATTCTCTGAACATCGTTAAACTTGCTCACTTTCCAAAACTGTACTATTTTCAATGTTCCTCATAATGCCTATGTACTACTTTAAGGAAGGAAAAAAACTTTTTAATCAGGCAATTCTGGTATATCAGGTAGCTGCAGGATCTGCTCAACTATTGCCAAAAGTGGCCTCCTTGTCGCAGGGCCATTTTTAGGATCATACAGAAAAGTAGGTATGTTGACACTACGCCCAACAAGAGCAGGATAAGCTCTAAGAATAAATATGAAAGCAGCAATAAGGATCCTATTGGCATCGTCGTTTGACAAAACCCTAGAGTAAACCAAACAATTGCATTGTATGAAAGGAATCAGGGTATTATTCACGCTTCCAATCTCTTATTAGATGCTGTTGCTCAAACATATCCACAACATGTCAACAATTTTCTAGAGTTAAATTTTCAAAGATACCTGCAGCTCAAGAACTGAGTTTGCAGTCCTGCTATAATATCTATAAAGAGTGTCCGCGGTGGGCCACAGTCCAAATGAAGACTTTATTTAATTAGCAACCTTAGCGTCCTTCTTCCTCGTCATTGATTGGATCAGCAAGTGCTGAACAACTTCTCCTTTTCTTGCTTCCCAAGTCTGCAAGCGGTGCACTTCTTCTCCTTATTTTGCTTCTTAATCGATCATTGGGGGGGTGTCGGCCTCACCAGCATATGGCTTTACGTCATTCAAATGGATCTAAGCACGTCTCCCTTCGACCTTTACTGCTGAGGGAGTAACGTTCTCCACTAAATAAGGTCCACTAAACCCAGGCTCGTGCCACTTTCTGGTAAAATTCCATATTAGAATTGCATCTCCAATAAAAAGTCAGGTAGTAATTCTGAAATTCCAGTTGCTGAATGGTCTTCATCTGTGTCCTGAGACCGACCCCCCTGGTGCTTGAGTTGATCTGAAATGACAGAGATACTAGCGGGCATACAAGTCAAATACGCGCATAACTCATTTCCTAACATTTCTGCAGTCTTCTGGGCATCACTTCTGCTTCTCGATGGAGGAAACAAAGGCGTTCTCATTCGCCTCCCTGTCACTAACTCGTGGGGTGTGAGGTGGTGATCTGACCCATGATGATTCCTTAATGCCTATAAGGCTAGGGGTAGGCAATACAGCTATCCCTTCTTCAGTGTCTATTTAAGTTTTGGGATCCTCTCTTTAATAAGACCGTTGAGTCTCTCACAAACGCTGTTCGCTTGCCAGTGATAAGCAAAAGAAAACATGTGCTTAATATTCAATAATAGACTTATCTGATCAAATACTTCATTAACAAAATGGGGCCCATTATCGAATCTCAGCACCTCACACACTCCCCGTCTTGGAAAGACTTCTCGTACTAAAATCTTTGCTCTGCAAGTGGCATCAGGGTGTGTACAGGGAACTGCTTCGATCCATCTGGAGAAGGGACACACCACCACTACCATGTACCTGTATCCACTACATACTTGCAGCATATCAACATAGTCAATATGTAAATGCTGAAATGAACCATTCGGTCGAGTAATCATTCCTCTAATCATTCGCAGTATATGCCCAACTGTCAACATTTGACATATGATGCAAGTTACTATGTAAAATGCAATGGGTTCTAACAGGTTTGGTATGAACCAGTCCTCCGCAATAGTTGCTACGAGGCTCTTCCTAGTTACATGCGCAGAGTAGTGCAGCTGCTCAAGTACTACCTTTAATAATGCTACTGGCTTTCCAGTGCTGTTTTGTTGCCATAGTGCTTCGGAGGGGGATACAGAACACCCACTTTGTTTCTGTAACTCTTTCTCTTCCTGTAGTGCACTGGCCTGAATTTCCATCAACTGTGTTCTCAGTAAATTATTAAACCCTTCATTTGTTACCATAATCGTGACTACTTTCTCCTTTACATCTGGAGTATCAAAACTTGAAATATCTGGTGAATATGCAAGCCTTTTGGCCGCTACATCTGCAGCTTCGTTCCCGCCAGAAATAAAGTCAGTTTGCTTAGTATGTGCTGCACATTTAACTATCGCTATGGCTACTGGGATTTGTAGTGCCTTAATAAGCCTGTCCAATAACACTGCGTACTGCACTGGAGTGCCATCCGCCCGGAGATAGCCCCTGTTTTTCCAATGTGCTAACCCTGCGTGCCCGGTTCACGTCACATAGACAAAGTCCCTATAGACTGTCACTTCCTGACCTTCATGATTTTTTGCGTGACAATAAGCGCCATCAATTCTGCTTCTTGCGCTGAAAAGTGAGACCACAGTCTTGCACTTGCTACAACCTCAAATTCTCACCACAGCTGCGCCAGAATGCCTTTCCCCACTAGTTTGATCAATTTTCGAAGAACCATCAATAAAGAGAATCCCCCCCCCTGCTAACGCATTTTCCTTTACGTGTGGGTGGTCATCGTAGAATTCTTTGTAGTTTGCGCAATCATGCACCTGCTCGCTCTCTGCCACAGGATCAGCTACAAACATGGCAGGTTTCACTATTTTTGATCTGACTATTTTAATCGCTGGATTTGATATGATCACCTCAAATGCAGAGGCTCTCTGAGATGTCAATGTACCCTTAGGTTTCTCCAAAATAGCAAACAAAGCATGCTCCACAAAGAGTGCCATAGATTACCCCATGATATGATATGATATGGCATTTATAACGCACCTATACACAAGTGTTTCGAGGCGCAACCCATCACAATACTGGTAGACTTCTCAATTGCAAATGCGGCTGCTGCCAGTGACTGTACGCAATCAAAGTGCCACCTCATAACTGGATCCAAAATCCCACTGTAATATGCAAAAGGTTTATAACTTAGTGCAGTCCTCTGTGTAAGTACTGCTGTCATAACTGTCCCATTTTTGTGCGAAAAAATTGGGAATTCCTAAAACTGGAGCTGTACAAATTGCTTTCTTCAATTCTTCAAACCCTGCCTCCATTTCTTCAGACCATTTTATTTTCTCATTGTTTACCTGTGCTTCCTTTAGAGCTTGCAAAAGAGGACTTGTGTTTGAACTGTAATCAAACACCCATGCTCTAACATAATTACATAGTCCCAAAAACTGCTGCATTTGCTTCACCGTGTGTGGTTTTGCTATTTTCATAATCGCCTCAGCTCTCTCAGGTGTGACCCTCTTTCCTTCATGGGAGATCAATTGGCCTATATACAACACCTCTTATTGACAATACTGCAACTTCTCTTTGTCTACCTTATATCCTTTGTCTGCTAGGATAGTCATTAACTGAATCGAGTCTTGCCTGCACTCATCTTCTGTAGTGCTACAAATCAGAATGTCATCTATGTGCTGTATCACAACGCTCTTCAAATCAATGTTTCCTAGGTCCATCTGAAGGCCCCTATTAAAGATTGACGAAGACTCTTAGTACCCTTGGGGCAGCCTAGTATGATTCAGACGTGTCTGGTGGAACGAAAAGGAAGTCAAGTCTTGTGAATCCTTGTGCAACGGGATTGGGAAAAAGGCATTTTTCAAGTCAATCACCATAAAATATCGTGCCTCAACAACGATACTGCATAGTATCATCGCTAGATTAGGAACTAAAGGAAACTCTGCCTTTAAAATCTGGGTATTCGGTCTAATATCTTGTATAAATCTCCATGCCCCCCCCTTTGATTTCTTGATAGGATACATTGCGGTATTACACTACGTCATAGGGGCCTGCAGTCCATAACGTGCTTGGCACCTTTTCCAAGTCTTAATTAAAAAATGCTGGGTGCTGCCGCACTATTGCCATTCGCTGTGGGATCTCTCTTTTCTCTATTCTAATCCAATATGTAATATTCATCTCGAATAGTACTTCATCATCTGTCGGATCATCTTTAAATATATCATCAGTGACGTCAGTCAGTCTACTTCCTTTCTCCAGTAGCAATCACTGTACTCCATGGCCTGCCCTCGTCATCTGTTCCTTCGAGCATTGCCTCATACTATGGCTGCATTTAACTCTAGAGGAATAGTTTGTCCCCCCTCTTCATCCATAAGTATCTGTGGCCTGAACAAGAATTCATCAGGTTTTCTCATAATCTTTCCCACTAAGCCGGGTAGCCATGTCAACAGAATGCGTACCCCATAAAGAAAGACTTCTGGCTCTAGTGGCATTCCTCGCAGAGCCAATGGCCCTGTAAATGCCAATATAAATGTGCCCACGTTCATATAATGATTCCCTGTAGTAGAACACACTATGCCTTCATCAGTGAAAGAAATTGTCATGTTAAGCTTCGTCATAAAATCTCACCCTAGAATATTAACTGGTGTCTGCTTTGAATACAATAATGGAACAGACATATCACACTCTCCTATGCAGACTGGTAATTTATCAGTAAAGGGAACTCGACTCGTAGCTCCAGAGAATCCCTGAGCATTCATGGCAATCCCCGACATTGGGTATTTTCCCTCTCGTATACATGAATGAGTAGCCCCAGTGTCTACTAGAAAAGAAAAAAAAATGCCTCCTATCGTCACATCAACCCTTGGTTCCTCTTGGGGGTCAGGTGTCACTGATAGTACCAAACACATCTAGTCACCATGTGAGCTGTCCTATTGTGGATACATGCATACCCCTTTCTGTGTGAAAGGATTTGCTCCCACCACAGTGACACCCCCTATTCTAGGTGTCAATAACTGTCCCGTGTTTGCGTTCTGCTACATCTGCACGGGTGCATGCTGTGACTGCCCTTGCAGAGGTTTCAACGGTGCTTGCTGTGGCTGTAATTCTTCTTGTATTTACGGCACTTGTGCCTGATACACTGCCTGATCTTGGGCAAACCCATCCTAGCTTGCGAGCTATAGGCTGGAGGATAAGTTGTCCCCGCTCTTGAGAATTGCCCATTCTGTACATACCCTTGACTTCCACATGCACATGCAATATGCCCTGTCATCCCACAAGTCCAGCATACCGGAGGAGCCCTTCTGACTAGTCCCCCTTGGTTAAATCCTCCTTGCACATTCTGATTATCATTCTGCATATTCTGAAAACCGCCTTAGTTATTTTGAAAAGCACCTCTTCCTCTGTCGCCCATTCCTCTGCCTCGCGGCACAAACCCATTCCCTCCTTGATCCAATTGGCGCTGATTATTCGCCTGTTATTTGCCCACTGTTTGCTGCATTCCCAGTTCCTCTCTGCTTGTCAATACCGCCCCTTCTATGGCATACTTTAACAATTTCCTCTGAACAAACTTGGCTTCCTCAAGTTTTCTAGCATCTTCCTTCTTCTTATTCTTCTCCTGTAACAGCTGACAGTGATGCACTATAGTCAACTGTTTCTCTGCCTATGGCTTCACTTCCATTCCCACTAGTTCCTAGAGTTACCTCTGTACTTGATCGGGCAACCCCTGACATAAAATGTGGTAAAATACTACCACTTTTTTCCCCATGGATCTTGAGTTTCAAGAGTCCACAGTTCCTGAATGTCCTGAATGTAAACAAGTGGATCCTCCTCCTCTTTCATCTTACGTGTCATAAATGCACCCATATCTGATGTGTCAGGATACTGCACTCTGAGAGCTCTCCAGACATCTGTTCTACAATTATTAAATGGCGCTCCATCGTGCGCTGTGTTCTTTGCCGTGACACTTGAATAGTCTGCTCTTGTCCAAATGTCATCAGCTCTTCCCCTGGGATGGCGGCTAGAAGACCCTTAATTTCCCCTATTGCCAATGTATTTCCCCCTGTCATGTTCTCTAATTCATAAATCCATTTCCCCACACACGCCGTCAAACTACAAAGTTTGCACCTTAAATTATCCTTATCCATTTGTGGCCAGGGAATATACTGTGTTCTGGCCCCTCCTTTCTCCAATAAAGGGAACTGCGTGAATCCCTACCCGCAATCAGCTCCCATCATCTGCCTATTCATCGTGGGGACAGTGGTTCCTGATCACCTTCTACCTGGCAATGACCTCAACCTGCTCCCATATGGCGGTGACTCCCCTTTCTCGATATAAGATCATCCCGTAGGACGTTCTGGAAACGCTACAGGATCTGGCGTCCTATCCTTAGGTTGCTCTAAATCAGACCATCTCATCTCCTTGTCTGCCTGCAGACATCCCTCAGGCCACATACACCTCCTCCCTCTTCCACACGGAAGGTTTCTCTTGCTTCATCTGACAGATATAGCCCCTAACTCTGGTCCCCTTCACTTTTGTCTAAAGTCAGCCTGTCTAAAGACAAGGCTCTATGCTCGAGACTAAACGGGTCTCTTTCTTCGCTTCGGGAAGATCAGGGATTGATCTCCCTTCCCTCAGTTTCCCAATTTGCTACCTTCTCTCAAGTCTTGATAGGCTTTATCAATCCTATCTTCGATGCTCCCTGTATCAAAATTCTCTTCTAGGGCTACTCTAGAAGGCCCTGGCATTGCCTCCTTTATTGGAAGAAACTCCTCTATATTACCCCATGATACCACTGGCCTCAATTCCATTAACTCCTTTAGAATGCAATCAATATCGTGCTCCCGCTGTCTCCTTTTTCGTTCCAATTTTTCGTCTAATTATCTTTGCTTTCTCGCCTCCCATTTAACTCTTTCCTCTTCTTGTCTTTTCTCCTCTCTTCTTTCGTTTGCTCTTTGCTCTTCCTCTTCCCTTTGTCTTTGTATCCATTTATCCCTTAATTTCTGTGCTTCTTCCTCTTCTGCTTCCCTTTCTTGCCTATCTCATTCTTTAATTGCTCTCTGTCTGTTGTCAAACTTTGTTTGTTCCTCTGACCTTTCTTCTTTCTTTTGTTGCTCTCCCTGATACATCTGTTCTTGTCTCTGTCTGGTCTTTTTCTTGTGTTCATCCTCTTTCAATCTCTTCTCGTTTCCTGTCTTTTCTGTCCTGTTCGTCTTGATCTTCTCTTTGCCTGACCTCCTCGATACTAACTTTTTCCACCGAGCTTGAGCAATATCTGTCCTCCCATCCATTCATTCTGCATGACCGTTACTTCGTCAGCTTTATCCTTCTCTCCTTTCCATTTCTTAATCTCTCTTTATATGTCTGTTGTCATATTCGATCACTCACTTTTCACCTCTTTGTTCTGTATGATCTTAATATCTCTTCCTTCATTCTGCTCTCTTCAGGACTATCGTCACTGCTATAAGCAGGCGGCTCATATATCGGATTATTATATCCTGTCGCTGCTTTTAGTTCCTTTAACGGATACAATCCTGCATCTTCTGTACTTTCACCATTCACTTCAGGTGAGGTAAGGGGGGCAGAATGCTCAACACCTTCCTCCCTACACTGAGTAAGCATCCACTCCTCAGGCAGTGGATCTTCTCTCTCCTCCTGGTACATTTTCCAGAGCTCTAAAATAGCTAAACTCTTTTACTATTTTTCCTTATGTACGTACCGTGCAAGTATGTGGCCATGTGTTGCAATACCGCTTTAACAGCAATCCCCCCTGTGGCTATGGCATGAACATTTTGTCTGCTGTGCCCTTTACCCACTCCGCACTGTACTGTTTGTGCGTTTAGGCATGTGCTTTGGCAGCGTTTTGCACAGGTGCATCAGTGGAGTAATATCTCCCATTGTGACGAGTCTCAATTGACTGTCAATACTTAACAGCGTTTACACAGATACATTTATAAAAACAACAAATATGAGCGCGCTCCAACACTCACCGCTCAAGACCTCTATTTCTCAATAACCTCAACCTACTGTTTGGTCAGGGCCGACAATGACCTTTACAAAGGCAATAACTTTTTATCTCCACTTCAACTGTACACAACTTATTCTTGTCGCTCTTCGACACCTTTTTAAACCAAACACATAGACGGACAGACTAGTCGACTCTTTTACATTTATACCATAGTACTCCTTTTCTCTGTCTTGCCCCTAAACCTAAATATAATCTGACTAGAGTTTAACTTGTGTCTGAACATAAACCTGTTTATGCGCAGCCTAGTTTAGCCCGACTGGGGTGTGAGACGAGTTCTTCTAAAACTCCTTGAGTTAGGAATCCTGGGCCTTATCTCTTAAAACGCTCTTGAGTTATACTTTAAAACGATCTTCGTTTACACTTTATAATCAACCCCATTACTTTTCCAACTACTCCATTGCCTTTCAAAATGACCACAATCCATCCCCACAGTTTGCCATTCCCCTCAGTCTACTCACCATTCGCTCGTTCTGCTAGAGGCCTACGGTATCGGCTCTCCTCTCCAATCGACCACTTTCGCCTTCCGTCCGCAAAGCGCCTGTGGAAAACAGGAGGGATTTCGTCAAAGGGAGGCCTGTCCCACCTCTATCAATTTTCTTGCAAAAATTCTATATCAGCCGCTCTCCACAGGAAACCCTGCGATCTTCCGTCTAGATGGCTATGGGTGCTCAATAGTCCAAAACTATGAGTTCTATTTAGTTGATGGGCCGGTAAACATCTTACCTATTACCACGTGAACCGTTAGGTCCTTTTTGAATGAGGAAGCACATCATTACATGGATGGGGGTGCAGAATAGCTCTCACACCAATAACCAAACCGACTCAGGAAGTTGGCAAACAAAAGCTGCTTTATTGTCAATTGTCTAAATCAGGGAGTACAAAGGAAACGGACGTCTCACAGCATAATCTCGAAGCATCATATGAAAAAACATGCTTATATAGCAAAATCTCGTCACTCATGATGCCATACTACGTGGCAAACAAGAAAATCTACTTGGGATTGTGATAGGTCTACAGGGAACATCTAGGTATACTTTCTGTAAGGGATTGGATTGTGATTGGGTATCTACTGTCAGGTGGCCAACTTGTGCCCAACCCTTGTGCAAGTACTCCTCAATATTTGTTAGATATTCGACACACCATTGGCTCTCAAACTATAGGGCTCTTCAATACATGGCCCTCTATAATTGGTTGGCACACTTGTACCCATCTGGAATATTCGACTCGCTAGCAGCACATAAGCTGGCCCCGCAGGTGCTTGTGGGTGAATTTGACTATGCCTCCCCACTCAATTAGCCCACCATCCATCATCACTCATGCTGTCTGCCATTCGAATTGTCTTTGAGCTCGACCTTGCAAAGGATCACTGCTCATGAGAATAGAAGGGAGTGCGAGCACGTTCCTATCTTCAAGTCTTGATGCAGCATGCCCATTTTCTATTTCCATCCATCCCATGTGACAGGAGACCGTGTTTGAGCTCCTTTCTTCACATTTAATGATATTGAATGAATAAAACTTGGCGCCTATAGTGTCCTTCCATTGCACCTCAAAAGGAGCTCGCCTTGTTTTTCACGTTCTTTGTATCTCCTCGAATAGATAACCAGTTCTTGGCTGCCCCAACCCTTGCCACTGGACCAGACAGCCTTCTCGATCCTTCCATGATTTTCTGCTGTTTTTTCTGCTGCCCCACACTTTCAGCCCCTCTCTTTCACAGGTCCTGACTTCCTAAAGTTGCAACATTGAATATCCAGACTCTATACATATATATATATATATTGGCAGCACTGCCTGCAGTCTATTCTATACATATAGCCAGCCTTCATGATTACTTAGTCTACTTGTGTTGCAGCATCTGTACAGTTATAATGCAACTTATATTTTCTTCAGTGTTCTTCGTATGTGCAATTTTCATTTTGCACATAAACTGTTACTCGATTCCTTATTTCGTCATCAGGTTCCATAAGGTCTATGCATTCTCTTCTTTGATCATCCTTCTCAGTGCATCACTCTCATTTTATGTGACGTCACCATCCTCTTGCATTCACCGCTTCACACTTCTTCAGGGACCTCGCCTAAGAGGCTGTCATCTCTCTGGCGGTACATCTTATAGGGCCTTCTCAATGGATACCTTGATTTGAAGACCTTTTGTGGTATGGGGATCATTATCGGCATTGTGCATGTCACAATTTCCAGCTTCCTACATATATGCAAAATAGGGGCAGGATTTCCGGTAGAGGCATTTGGTTCCTACTCTACACCAGTGACTATTGTTCAGGGGTGGTCCGCTTCTGTGGGTTATCCTCAGGATCAGACAGTAGTAGTTCTGTGGAAAAGACCAGAGGCTTGAAATTAGTGTCAGTCCCCTTTGCATAAAAAAAAGGTGCTGCAGAGGGGGAAATCGCCATTTTATCCTTTATATTTGTTAAGGAATTTTCAGTTAGGAACCGCAACAGTTGTTAGATTAACCAAATTGCGAGCCAACTCATTACTTCCACTGTGCAGGTCAGTAGCATCGCCGATATCAGAGGACAAGTCAGCTGTCTCCGTATGCAGCCTCTGCCTCCTGCGTGAGCTCAACGCCCGAACCTTGGATAAACCCATGTTAGTAACTTTGAATACTTGGCCCATTCCTTATGGCATCCATAATTTACTACTTGCACTATCATTACTGGTGCTGTCATCAATAAGTCTGTACTGCATCACATCATTCCTTTTTCCCCATCCTGTACTGGTGGCTACTTGTCCATATACCAATAACTGAGGTCTCTCCAAGCATCCTGGCAATCCTGGTGTTTCCTATGTGTCTGCACAATCCAGTCTCTTTTGTTCAACAATTCTCATCTCTCCTCTAGTCAGACCACTAAATGAGTACAGGAACATTCTGCTCTACCAATTTGTGTCCTTTATCATCTTCTGTCTTTATATACGCATCTTCATATGGGAACTTTCCCTTTGACATCCATCGTAGGGTTGCCCACTTCCCTTCAAATTGTCCTCTTGTCATGCATTCTGCTAGATGGCTGAGGCACTTTGCATCATGGTTCGGTTTTTCTCTTGCTATAAATGTTCTGACTGTGCTAATAGCATAAGGGAGGAGAGAACAGACAAATCAGCTCTCATCTGATGTTCTTCTCCCCACCTCACTCATGTGCTAATACCACATATTTTCAATGGGCTGAATTATAAAGGTATGAATTTATATCATGATAATGTTCTCCAACATCCCTCTTAAATTGGTTAATTTGCTTGGTAATATCAGGGAAAATATCACTCGTGCTTTTGTTAGGGATAGAAACAGCTCTCTCATTGTTTGACACTCCATCTATATTGTAAAACATCATTTGACGAAATGCTATAAGAATAAGGAAAAAAGGACTAAACATTGTGCAAAACGTGACTACAAGAAATATTGCAAAAGAATTAATGCGCTGTAATGCATTCTTTGTATTAATCTTTCTTCTTTCTAGCAATCTGTATCTTTTAAGTTGAAAGATCCCCATTCTCTTTTAATCAACGTTTTGTTTTTGTTACTCTTTATAACAACCACACTTTTTATAACATAAATTGTAATAGTATTGCAATGATGATCCTGTGAATAATGGAGGCTGTCTTAGGATCTCCAAAAAAGGTGACAATATTAACATTTTGTCTCACTAGAGCTGGCTAGGATAGAAGTATATAAGTGAAAAAAGCATACAAGAATGTGTGCAACATTATAGGCAGCATAAAGTGTCATATGCATTCTTCTTTTTCTGTCTTTATAGCATTGGGCCTCATTACGAGGTTGGAGGTTAGGCAAGGCTACCTCCATACCGGCATGAAAATCCGGCACCCATGAATGGGCAATTACTGGGGTATTCCGGCCCTGCCGGACCCAATAATTGCCCTTTCGCGGGTGCCGGTGCCGATATATCCCCATTCCCATTTCAGCCCCATAGGGCTCAATGGGAATGGGGATGCCTGTAGCACCGTTATTACTGGTGCCGGTGCTACAGGCTTGCTGTGCTTATGGGTGCCTTTCATTCTGCCAGGGCAGACCTGGCGAAATGAAAGACACCCGCGAGCACAACTCAGAGTTTGCCGGTCGAGTAACAGCGGTACCGGCAAGCATACCGCTACCGTTGTTACCGGACCAGCAACCTCGTAATGAGGCCCAATGTCTTTTTTACCTAACAGGATTAGTTCTGTGACCATTCATTTTCCTTTGAACTTGGGAATGATCGAAAGTTCAAATTGTTTTTATTTCATCTGTTCTTGTTGGCACTTGGTAGCCAATCTAGTCTGCATTTGTGGAACTTCATCTCTTGCTTCCCTGTCAACGGGTGTCAGAGGGATAAGGGTCTCTCCTTTGTAAGGCTTTACGTCATTCAGATGCAGTCAAGCTCATCTTCCTTGGACCTTCACAGCATTGGGTGTGACCCCCCTCTACTAGGTATGGTCATTCAAAACAGGGCTTATTACAAGTGCGAAGAAAACTCTACGCGCACTTGGTTCCCTGGATAAAAACAAGGTGGCTTTAACAGTCGATAGGATTGATCGTTTGGCTGTTGTCTTCTTCAATCATCTTCAACTCTTCCCTCTGATTTTGGATCTGTTGGGAAATAAAAGAAACACTAGCAGCAATATTTGTGAAATAATCATGCATCTTATCCCCTAATGTTTTTGCTACACTCTGGGCATCAGTTTCTATCTGAGTGGGAGGAGCAAGGGGTACTCGCTGCAGCATCCAGTCACAAACTCATGAGAAGTCAGGTTGTGATCTGAGCCAGGCTGGTTTCTCAATGCGACTAGGGCAGTGGATATGCAATGTAGCCATCACTTTTTAACAGTAATCTTTATCGTGTCTATCCTTTCTTTAAGGAGTCAGTTTTAACGCTCACAAATACCATTCACCTGTGGGTGATAAGCAAATGAAAACGTATGCTTTATGCCTAATAGAAGAGTTATCTATTTGAACATCTCATTTACGAAATGCGGCCCATTGTCAGACCGCAGGACTTCGCAAAGACCCCATCTAGGAAACACCTCTCGTATGAGAAATTTAGAAGCACATGTGGCGTCGGGCGTGGAGCTGCATCGATCCATCTGGAAAAAGGACACACTACTACTAAAATATATCTGTAGCCATTGCATGTTTGCAACATATCAACATAATTCATATGCAGATGCTGAAAAGGACCATAGTGGCGGGGTATTGCTCCTCTCACTCTTCGCAAGGAATGCTCTGCTGTGAATTTCTGATAGACAATAAACTGTGCAACGTGTTCTAATACATTTGTCAAAAACCAGTCTTCTGCGATCATGGCAGCAAGATTTGCTCTGGTTGTATGTGCAGGATAGTAAAGCTGATCCAGTGCAACTCTCGATAATGCTAGAGGCATTACTGGCTTTACTGTACTATCTTGTCTCCATATAGCCTCTGAGAGGAGTAAAGAACCCCCCCGTCTCTTCCAAAAATCATGTTCTTCTTGTGGAGCTCGACCCTGCAGCTCACTTAACTGTACAATGGATAACATATTAAAGCCTTCCTTCATCATCATACATTGTGCTGACATTTCCTTAACACTTTCTTCTTCAAAATCGGAAATATTTGGGAAATACGCTTCTCTTTTTTGCTTAAATATCTGCAGCTTCATTACCACAAGAAATCATATCTGCCCTCTTAGTACAGGCTGCACGCTTCACCACGGTTATAGCAAATGGGAGCTTTAGCACCTTAATAAGCTTGTCCAATAGTGGCGCATGTTGCACTGGTGTGCCGTCTGTGCAAAGGAAGACCCTCCTTTTCCAGCGTGACAACCCTGCATGTATGGTTGAAGTCACATAGGTGGAGTCAGAGTATACTGTCACTTCCTCATCCTCATATCTCTGAAGTGCAGCAATAAGCGCCACTAATTCTGCAGCCTGTGCTGACCAATGTGAAGGCAATCTTGCACCAATTGAAATTCACCATTCTGTTTTAACTTCACTACTGCTGATTCTGTATGCCTTTCTCCTGTCATTTGATCAATTTTCAAAGAACCAGCAATTAATATAATTCACTCCCCCTCCTAGAGCGCTTTCTTTAACGCGGGGAATATCGTCATCAAACTCAGTATACGTAGTGCTATCATGTACATAATCCTCCATCTCTACTGGTTCTGCAATAAATGTTGCTGGATGCACTACTCTACATCTAACAATTTGAATCGCTGGGCTTGATATGATCACTTCATATCCTGACGCTCTTTGTGTAATCAACGTACTTTTAGGTTTCTCAAAATGCCAAATAAGAAATGCTCGATGTATAACGTCATTGAACACCCCATTGTAATACTTGCAGCTGTTTCAATTGCAAAAGCAGTAGAAGCTAATGCCTGTTTGCAGGGGTAATGCTATGTCATTACAGGGTCTAGAATTCTACTGCAATAAGCCAATGGTTTATGTCTATGTCCTAATGTTGTCTTCTGTGTAAGAACTGCTGTCATTACCACTCCATTTGAATGCGAGAATAAATAAAATGACTCATTATAATCTGGAATCTCTTACACAGGGGCTGTTCGAAGGTGTACAGGGTTTGGCTTGACCCGTTGCCGGACCACTTCGATTTCACACTTCACAGTTATACTCTCTCAGTTGGATACCTAACAGAGACCTTCGAATGGGCCCCCATGTGGCGCCGGACCACTCTGTATATGGCATCTCTGCAGCCTCTAACAACACAGCCAAACTCTTTAAAATCTGCAAGGAACTGACCAATCATGTTGCAGTCGCTACCTCTCCTGCTCCCTCCCAGGCCCTCTGTACGGCTCTGCCCTCTCACTTCTCAGTTAAAACTCAGGACATCCTGTCCTCTATCTCCTCTTTCTCTCTCGGCCCCCCTTTGGCCATCTCTCCCTCTCCTTCTTTCTCCTCTTTCTCTCTCACAACACCTGACGAGGTTTCGAGACAAGTCTGGTCTGTGAAAGTGTCATCCAGAAAAGTGTTCCCCTGGCCCTCCCGATGCATCAAGGACCATATTGACACCCTCCCTTCAGCCTTGGCCGATTTCTGTAATCACTCTTTCGCCACTGGAACTTTCCCCTTTCCCCTTAAGCACTCCCTTGTGCACCCCCTTCTCAAGAAGCTGTCTGCCGATCCTACCTGCCCGGAAAACTATCGCCCAATCTCCAATACCCCTTTTCTGGGTAAGCTCTTGAAAATGCTGGCCATCTCCCAGCACACTCTCCACACTGAATGTGTTGGTTGTCTCCATGACCATCAGTCTGGCTTCAGAGCTGACAGAGACATGGGAACTGCTCTCCTGAACACCCGTGAAGATCTGCTCTCTAACCTTGATTCCAGCATTCCTTCTATCCTCATCCTCCTTGATCTTTCCTCTGCTTTCGACACGGTCACCCACGCCATCTTGATCAATCTGTGTGAGAACCTGGCATCACGATTCATACCCTGGAGTGGCTGACCTCCTTCCTCTTGAACCGCCCCTCCCAGTTCCAACTTGATCCCTTTCTCTCCACCACCTCTCTCTCTAACTCTGGTATTCCCCAGGGCTCTATCCTCTCACCCTGCTTTTTCAACCTCTACTATGCCCCTTTCGCCCACCTGATCTCTACCATCTCCTATATCTTTCATTGTTATGCAGATGATATTCAACTTTCCTTCAGGCTCCTCTCAGCCTCCTCTCCTCTCTCGCTCATTCCTGACTGTCTATCTGTGATTCAGGATTGGTGCGCCTCCAACGATCTCTGCCTTAATGCCAGTAAGACAGACATCCTTCTCATTGGGACACCTGCCCCTGCTTTCCCTCTCTGACTCTGGCTGCCCGCCTTGGGCCTTCTTCCTTCGCCTTCCTGCGAGGCAAAAAACATTGGTGTCATCTTCAACTCCACTCTCTCTTTCTCTCCTCACATCTTGGATGTCACCAAGAAGTCCCACTACCAGCTGCACCTCCTCAAAGGGACTCTTCCCTTTTCTCACTTTCCCCCAGAAGCTCACTGTCTCCAGATCCCTGGTTCTCTCTAGGCTGGACTACTGCAACAGCCTCTTTCTCAATCTGCTTTCATCTACTCTCTGCCCTCTGCAACTAATCCAGAACAGGACTACGAGACTTATCCTTGGCCTCAAGCCAAGGGACCGTATCTCTCCAGCCTTGAAATCTCTCTACTGGCTGAAAGGATCAAGTTCAAGACCCTTTGCATTGTCCACCAGGCTTTCTGCGGCCAGGGCCCGCACTACATCTAACGCTCTCTTACAAAACACCTTCCTTCTTGAACCCTTCGCTCAGCTACCTCCAACTCTCTAAGGGTTAGACGCTTCTCCAGGCAGAGAGTGGGGGTAGATCTCTCTCCTCTGCAGGTGCCTCCCCCAGGAAGGACCTCCCTACCCCACTCAAACTTGATCCGGACCACCTGAAGTTCTGGAAGCATCTCAAAACATTCCTCTTCTCCTCTGCTTTCTCTCTCTCCCTCCTCTGCTGACCTACCTATCTGCTGTACCGACTGGTTGCTTGGCCCCCCTCAGAGTCTCACTACAAGGATCTTTCTTGATCAGTCGCCCTTGCACTGCCTCCAGGCCTACCACGCACTTAGGGGCTATAACCTTACAGTCCCTTGTTCTCCTTGCACTACCCAGAGCCACGATGCCCTGGCTGCACTTACTCAGAGCATTGCTGGCCTGTTTTTCCCTCCCCTCCCCCTTGCACTTCCTCTCTCCCTTTCCCCTTCTCGTTCTCATACTTGCACGATCTGAATGACACAAGGACTAATAAAATCGTTTGTCTTGTCCTCCCTCTGTCTTCCCTCCCTTGTCTTGTCGTGCCTAGAAACACTTGTGTACAGGTGCGTTATAAATGACTTATCATATCATATATTCACCCATACGTATGCATGCATTGATTCATCTTTTGTGAATACGCCACAAACCAAAATGGTTCCTGCAGACAGCCTTATAATGTATGAGGCTGACGCAAGAGAAAAATATCATACAGCACTCTTCACCAGGTCTGCCCACTCAATTCAACCGCACAATCTGCTACCCACAAAACACAGAGAGCAGTTGACGTTCTGTTTTATATTTCAATATATTTATTTTGGTTAAAAGTTTTACACACATTAACCATATTTAAATACATCTTTTAAGCCAGAATTGTTGCACTTATGTAAACTCAACCTGCTCTGCTAGGTCTCTACTTTAATTACACAGGCCACTCCACTCCTCTTTTAAAACTTTATTAGCTACTTGGGATTTGAGGCTGGCGAAATCCTTTTAGGCCCCTCCCCCAAATATTGCATCAGGACCCATTAGAGCCCCCCCTCGATTCCTTATCCCACTTAAAGCACTGATCACCCGCCCAACGTGCAAGCATACACAGGGGAGACTGGGAAATGTACAGGAACCCTTGCTTTAACACGGGGTATCTTGCATTCGCTGATGCAGGCCGCGAACAGCAAGAATCTGGCAAATAATCCTGCCCTGAGGATGTGTCAGCATTGGCCCCTCAATGACGGATTTTTTGCCTTACGTAGAGTGAGCGTGTCGTGGGAATGTATGCAACGACGAGGGTAAATAAGAGAACCAAACTCCGGGAACATTTGAGAGGGCCTCATCATAAGTGAGGGGCAAATGGAAAAACACTGACAATGGGCACCTCCGTCAACGGCGAACAACGCTCTTATCCCTTAATACGTATATGTCCCATGCTTCTTCCCAGGAACAGTTGCAAAGGCATAGCCATGCAAAGACATGTTTGTTGCTTTTGACAATTGGAAATGCAAGTTGGTTACACTCCTGTCCTGATCCTTGGACTGCAGACATGGGATTCCTCAAGATTGTGAATGTGCCATAGTAGACCACCTAGCAGTTTCTGTCGCAGAGGCGTAGCAAGGATTGTCAAACTAGTGGGGCATGAACCTAATGTAGTTGGGCCCGCCGCTGTGACATTAACATCTGTAAATGCCCACACAACGCTGCTGAGTGGGTATTTATATATTTTTGGTGGGCCTTGTCCGCTCAGGGCCTACCCTGTCTACACCTCTGGTTTCAGTCCAAAATGGCCGCTGCCCTGACAAAGATGCCAGCATTATTTCCACATTAATTGCTACAGATTTGGCCTACCTTAGACCTGGTGCAGCAAAAGCACCAAATGTTTGCAGGGGTGAAGGCGCTCAGCAGTTAGGATGACAATACTGATTCAGCAATGAAGGGACTCATAGATTCCCCACACTGTGTGGGTACCCCAAGTTATGGATGGCGTTCCCTCGACATGCACTGAAACACTGAGACTTGGCCATAAGCAGAAAAAGGCAGGAATGCCATGGCTCATGCCATGATGTGGCTGTAAATGGACCGGGATATGGTTGAGAGTTTGAGAGGAGCATTTATTGTCGGGTGCAGAGTACCACCAATTAATCTTCTGCACTTAGTGTTACAGCATGCCTACTGACATGATTATTTCAGATACTGATGCCAGGCAGGACTCCATGGAACAGGGCATCCATGGCTACATCCTACAGGGGACAATCAATCCTCGCCAATCCACAATGGTCCAGCGGTCTGCAACCTTTGGCTCTCTAGATGTTTTGGACTCCACTCCTATCAGCCATAGCTCACATAGTCATTGCTGAGGGATCATGGGAATCGTAGTCCAAAACATCTGGAGAGCCGTTGGTTGCAGACCACAGTGTCGACTCCCATTGTTCCCCCACCAGCACTTATCACCACACCCAGGCCCTTAGATGCCTATGGTGCCACCGCCACAAAATCCACCATCTGCACAATGGGCACATGGGCATTAATAGCTGAGGAGGGAGGACATTTTGGGTGGTGCGATTGGTTTATGATAAGACTATGCCACCCATAGAGTACTCTCCTCCCCACCAAATGATTGAGATACAACCCACTCCATCGTCCCTGGCACCTGTCGCACATCAGGTGACAGCAGCTCTAGTTCCCTTCCTTCGGAAGCACCTGTACCACCCGCTCGCCAGACTGACCTATTTGGGCCCGTGCTTCACAGTTTCTTTTTTCGGGTGTCACTCTTGGAGGCAATGTTAGATCAGGTGCAGCGGAACAGACAGGAGGCGATTACTAAATGCATGTTCATTGGACAGGTGGTTCTCTAGATCATCGGGTGAGGGTGCGGGTGCAGCAGGAAGTTCAGACTTCTAACTCTCTGAGGAAGGTAATTGAGGAAAGACACGTGTGAATTAGTGCCTATGCTTTGAGGGCTGTGGCCTAAGCTGCCCCGGCTCAAGGAAGGCGTCTAGATGGTCCCGAGGCCATGGCTGGAACGAGGTAGCTGAGGCCCACAATGACAGAGAAGCCCAGAGCCTTTCAGCTGAGAAAGAATGCAGCCCTCGTTCATGCCTTTCGCCTTTTGTTTTGAACCTCGTAGCATGGTTGAGCTATTCTCTCAGTAGACAGATGTAAAAGCCATTCTCAACCACGCCCAGTCATGTGCCACCTTGAGTGGGCTACTGGTTCACCAGGAGCAGTCTCTATCTGTAATGTAAATCTTTTGCAGCCAGAACAGCATCTGACATATGCTGGCTCCTCCTCCTCGAACACTTTGGCACAACAGTCGCTAGAGCGGCCGAGAATGTAGTCTGTGTAGCAGAGGTGGACTGGGATCCAAAAGAGGCCCTGGAAATAATGTTCAAAGTGGCCCCAGAGGACACATTTTCAGTAAGCACAACCCTTTTCCTATGAGAAAATGTGGAAACACCACACGAAAAGGTCCAGGGTGCAGAGGCCTTCTGGGAAATCTCCAAAGTACCCTATAGGCCAGGCCACCTCTGCTGTGTAGGGAGTAGCCACGTCACCACTCATGCTAGCAGTAAGAGGCCCAGGACGTGTGAATATTTGTTTTTCTGCCCATCTTCACCTTTGAGCACAGTATTTTCTTGGATCACACCCCACCCTTTGGAGTTCAGTCTATTGGACTCCCCCATTTGCGACTATGGAACTTTTGAAATCAATCTTGTTGGAAAAAGTCGACATGCCTACCATCTGAGAACTTTGGTTGGGTTGTGGAGCCTTCCACACCTCAGTTGGAGTACATGGTTTTTTTGTATGACCTCATCCCATGCTGAACTTTGTTCTTTTTAATACCACACTCTTCTGCAAACTATGCAATTCTTTACAAGGGTTAATGGGGTCCTTTTATTTCCGTGAATATTAAGATTGGGTTAGGTTGGGTTTTTGAGCAATACCTTTGCAATTAACCCCTCCAATGACTTTAGGACAAATATACATGTCTGAAAAAAGGTGAAAAAAGGCTGCATTTTGCCCTTAGGACATATATATATATATATATCTATATATATATATATATTAACAATTTCAAACCCAACATCCATAAATCAATGTCCCGAACACCAGGCAGACCTATTGTGGCATCAATAGACTCCTTATTAGAAAACACCTTGAAATATGTTGATAATTTTCTGTTCCCTTTTGTGGAAACTTTACCCTCTTATACCAAGGACACAACAGCTTTTTTGAATCAAATTGCACACATTCCTTGGCAACCAGACTTTCTTCTGGTTACATTGGATGTGGTTTCCCTATATACCTGTATTTCACATTCTAAAGGCATAGATGCAGTCAAAAGATTTCTGTCCACCAGATCACTAAGCTATCGAGAACACTCACGTATGCTTTTGGACATGTTGTCTTTCATTCTGACCCACAATTCTTTTATGTTTGATTCCAAGTATTATAATCAAATCTGCGAAACAGCAATGGGCACAGCAGTAGCCCCAACCTGTGCAAATCTGTACATGGGTGCGTGGGAGGAGGAACTCTTTTCCAGTGATAACTAGAAGAAACATACAGGCAAAATAATTATGTGGCAAAGATACATTGATGATGTATTCATCATTTTGAATGGAACAGCAAATGAATGGACTTGTTTCTTTCACAGCTTGAACCAAAACCATCAGAATCTGAAATTTACAGAACAACACAACAAGTTGGAAATTATAAGCACAGAGCTACACAGAAAAGAAACAAGTACCAATCCACTTCTAGATGTGACAAGTGCTCACCCACAATGCCTTAAAAATATCATTCCGTACGGGGATTCTTGAGGATTGAAAGGAATTGCAGCGAGAATGAAGTGTGGGAGATCAATGCAAAAAAGACTGCAGCAAGATTTCTAATGCGAGGATATTAGAAAAGAATCATAAGTAAAGCCTATGACCGCAGTTGCAATAAAAGTTGGGAAACAAGATTTTGACGCTAGTCCACATTTGCCGTTGCAATAAAAGTCGGGAAATGATTCTAGCAAAGAGCTTACATAAAGAACAGTCAAAAGATCAACAGAAAGAGGACTCCATTATTAGATTCATTACGACGTACAACTCCGGAGCTAAAGAAACAAAACAGATTTTGAACAAGCATTGGTATCTTTTGAAACAAGATTTTGACGTTAGTCCACATTTGCCGTCACATGCCACAATAACCTATAGGAAGCCATCATCAATAGAAACAAAAATGTCACCCAGTATGTTTCAGTCACCCAAAAAACAGAGCACTAATACCTGGTTAACAAAAAGATTACCAGGTTTTTACACTTGTGGTAAATGCAAAGCGTGTCGCTATGGAATAAACACCAAGGCTTTTTCACACCCTCGAACCAAAAAGGAAATCAAGATTAAACAGGATTTGAGGTGTTCCACACAATTTGTCATTTACGTAATTACATGTTCATGTAATTTATGGTACATTGGTAGCACAAAACTGGAAGCCAAGCTACGGATATTACAACATTTACGTGCAATCAAGAATCATGATATGTCCTATCCACTTGCCAAACATTTTGAAGACATTCATCAGAATGATATTGTATCATCCAAATATTTTGTCATTGACACAGTGGCGGTACACCCAAGAGGTGGAGATAGATTACGAAAATTGAGATAATAGGAATCCAGATACATAGTGGATTTTAACACCAAGTTTCCGGGAGGTCCCAATCATGTTGAAGAATTGTATGTATTCTTGGGATCCTAAAAATATGACCACCATGAAAAATAGACTGTGTTCCCACCATCAGAATAAAAAAATGTGTATAAAAAAAGAATAATTATTTTTTTAAAATATCTTTTTTGTGCATAAAAAATGAGTTAGGGTGTATAGTACACTAAGTACGAATCAGACGTCCAAGCATCTGTTTGCAGTTTTTGCATTTGTTTTCTTATTGGTTTTTCTTAAAAGTTTTTTCAATTTACTGCTTTATCACTTGTAAATAGGATAGAATAATTTGCACTTGTAGACAAAGTATGCTGCATTTGCAGGTTCACAATGTGCCAGACTCTTATATCTGTGAAATTCAAAGGGAAATATTCTTTAACAATACGAATAGATTTGATGGGATTTTAAAAATCATGACCAATATCATCATGAAATAGTGGCAATTCTACTTTTGGAGACCATTTCGTCATTACGTCTACTCCTTGGTTTTAACATGTGATTTGTTTACCAAGCACTATGCACTTTAACTTTTTACCTTTTTTTTACTATAAAGTGACTCCATTTATGATATTGTGAGTTAAACGAATAAGTATGTTTTACCTGTTGGTAGTAACATGTGATCCGGGTGTAAAGCACAATGCACTTCAAGATTTTTGACTACAAAACAATGTACTCGGGACTTCTGCATGCCCTATGTATCACAAGGACAACCGGCAAGGGCAACATAGAGTCTCCCATTTTATATTGCCACCTATAGAAATATTTTTTTAAATATATAATTCGATCGAGACGCCCGCAAGGTAACACACAATCTCCCATTTGAATTAATGATTTTTGTACAATCTCCCCCGATTTTGTAATGTTAAAATACAAGTTGGTCAATCTATATTATAGAGGCACCCGCAAGGGTAACACACAGTCTCTAATTAGATTTAATGATCTTTTTTATAAATCCTCCCGTCTTTCAATGTTAAAACCAAGTTGGGCTAGCTATATCATAGAGGCACCCGGCAAGGACAACACACAGTCTCCATTTTAAAATAATGATCTATTCATAGATCTTTTTTCTTTTAAATGTTCAAATCTAGGCGGTCCATCCATATTACAGAGGCACCCACAAGGGTAACACACAGTCTCCCATCCCAATTTGTGATTTATCCACAGAGTTATAATATTGATAGTATAAGCACATAGCACTTTAATGTCTAGCAGCCCAACAGTATTTTTATAGCACATAGCACTTTAGTATATAACATCAATTGCAATAATAAGGCATTGTGCACATTAATATAGTTATATAAACATACATCTTCTAAGGGACATCAAGATGTGATTAGAAGCACTGAGCACTTTTTCACACCCACTAGGGACAATGAAACTCAGTGAATACTATAACAATTATTTTTGCTTTCATCATTTATTGATAAACACTCGAATAGAATGAATGCATTGTTAATAATCCAATATAATATTGTTATCAATAGCTCTGAGCACTTTAGTACGAATCCACTGTGATAATGAAATGCGGTGAAAATCATGGGATATGCATAACATGTATTCGTCATGTGTATTGTTTAAATGTGTGGCATCAAAATAGAACGAAAGCATTGGCAAAAAACATTTTAAAATGGCCGTCTGTTTTCTATAGAAAAGGTTTCGACACAAGAATGCTAAACATTAAAGATGGACTTATACCATTTGTCCATAATAATGCAGTCCTCTCTCCATTGCACATACCAGACGAAGCCCGAGTAGGGTGAAACGCGCTGTTCTTTCTTGCATGCTGCTTCTGCCTTCCTTGTCCACATACCTTTTTTACTAATAAAGGACTTTCTGGCTGCACAGCAAACAGCTGCGTGTGGATTTATGAGGACTAATTAAGTTTTTCAAGACAATTACAATTACAGCCGGAGTGCCGTTGCGCCCAAGGCTGAATTCCAGTCTCTGTTTTGTTTAATATATATATAGTGCAAGACCAAACTGTAAACAAATAAAATGAGTAATTTGGTACATCATATATATATTTATATTCATTGAAAAAATGTTAGTTAAGGTAGTTAAGGTAGTTAAGGAACAGTTAAGGTGATCAGATATAAAGCAACAAAACCCTTGACATTCAGCTGATGTTGGAAGTGAAGATCAACGTACTTCGGGGTCCCACGTTGATGATCCCTAGGATCTAATTTTATTTTATTTATTTATTGGGCATTTGTAAAGTGCATATACATAAAGGAATTGTGATTCAAAGTGCCCACACGGCAAAGGAAGGGGAACAAAGGAAAAGAAGTACAATGGAATAAGATAACAATGAAGGGCAAAATACAAAAAACGGTCCTACAAGGCCTCGGAGCATGCAAGTGCAGAAAGAGAAGGGACAGTGGAAGGGGGTAAGTGCTAGAGGTTCCACAGAGGGGGGGAGTGCCAGTGAGCCAGTTACAGAGGCAACAGTTGAGAGCCAGCGAGCCCGATGCAAAGACAGACAGGTAAGTGACTAATTAGTGGAAGAGGGGTCACCATCCACTTCAATAAGTGCAGGTCAGTGAGACATCACAGGCCAGTGTTGCCCATAGGCAAGTGCAGGATGAGGGTGGATGCTGAAGGCGATTGGACAGAGGGCAATGACCCAAAAAGACACATAAGGGTCCAGACCACCATTCACAATGACTGTGGGGTTTAGCACAGGAGGGAGAGAGGGAAGGAGGAGGAGAAGAGCAGTGTCT
The DNA here is from genome assembly GCF_040938575.1 of Ambystoma mexicanum. Taxonomy (NCBI): domain Eukaryota; kingdom Metazoa; phylum Chordata; class Amphibia; order Caudata; family Ambystomatidae; genus Ambystoma; species Ambystoma mexicanum. The sequence continues at coordinate 318,458,095 of NC_090924.1, read as the reverse complement.
TTAGGTGCTTGCAGAATTTGAGGAGATCTGGCTGAAGACGGAGAGAAAGGGGGAGGCTCTTTGGGAGGGGGGAGCCAGTCGAGAGAGAGAACGGCCACCCGCTCTCTGCTTACAGAAGCACTTGACAAGCAAAGAGTTGGAGGCAGAAGATCGGAGGGATCTGGAGGGAGAGTATTTGGTGAGAGCAAATTGCAGATAGCATGGTCTGCAGCCCCAGACAGCTTTATGGATGGTACAGAGGCATTTAAATGAGATCCTTGTAGCAAACGGGAGCCAGTGAAGAGATTTAAGGGCTAGAGAGATACAGTCTCTGGGCTTGAAGTCAAGCATAAGTCTTGCAGCCCTATTCTTGATTAGTTGGAAGGGGTGGAAAGAAGAAGAAGGTAGGTTAAGGAAGAGGCTGCTAGAATAGTCCAGCCCGGAGAGTACCAGAGCTCTGGAGACATTAAACTTCTGGGGAAAGGTGAGGAAAGGGAGGATGAGTCTGAGGAGGTATGTTGGAAAGGGGGCTTCTTGGCAAGGTCCAAGATGTGAGGAATGAAAGAGAAAGGGGAGTCGTATATAACTCCCAGGTTTCTGGATTCGGAGGAAGGAGAGGGGGAGAGCCCATAGAAGGAGGCCAGAGTGAAGGGAGACAACAGGGAACAGGGGTCCCAATAGGAAGAATCTCAGCCTTGCTGGCATTGTGACAGAGATCATTGGAGGTGCACCAAGACTGGATGACAGACAGGCAATCAGGAATGCCAGAAGAAGTCAGAAGGGATGTAGAGGGTAGTCTGAAAAAGAGTTGGGTGTCATATGCATACCAATGGAAGTGCGGGGAGAAAGTGGAGATAAGGTGAGCAAGAGAGGCAAGATAGATGTTAAAGAGCCAAGGCAAGAAGATAGAGCCCCGGGGAATGCCACAAGTGGAGATAGAGGTGGGTGTGGAGCAAGAACCCAGGATAATCTGTGAGGGCCGCCCAGTGAGGAAGGAGGTCAGCCAGTCCAGTGTCCGCTCCGAAATACCAAGGGTATCAAGGAGCTGCTTTATGAGGATGGAGTGGTTGACCGTGTCAAAAGCAGAGGAGAAATCAAGTAGAATGAGAACAGCGGGTGAGTTGGAATCAAGACATGCAAGTAGGTCTTCACAGGTGTTCAGGAGAGCAGTTTCCATGCCATGGTCATGCAGGTAACCAACAAGCTTAGTATGCTGGGTCAATTGGGGGAAGATCAACTTCTCCACAGGTTTCCCATACTAATTATTTCTTGAATGGAAACTGAGATAAAGTACCGTGATTTGTGTGTTTCCCTAATTAATTTGTGTGATTTTTATTGTGTAACAAGAAGTTGATTTTAAGCAGGAACAGGGTATTTTGCTGCCCAGCGCAAAGGAAATTCTAAAATAATTGTACATAATAAAGCAATTTCTAAAAATAAATACTATTGAATTAGATGATGCCGGATGAAATTTCCTTACAAAGCTGCTCATTCGTGGGGAGTGGACAGAGGCGGATGAAGGGACCTTGCAAGCTAAAATGATGCAAAAGTTCACATCAGAAGGAATTGACATTTGGTTTGAAGGTGGCACAAAGCATTAGAGGCCATTTAAATGACCCGAAAATGCTCAAGAAGAACTGATTCAAATGGCTCAGATCACAGCCTATCTATACTTCCACTTGCAGTTAGTGGAAGAGCGAGTGCAGAAGAGTGAGGCTTGTGCACTGTGTAAGAGTGAGGGCCTCATCACGAGTTGTCGGTAACCCTTAAAATTGGCGGTAACGCCATCAGCGCCGAATTTAAGGGTCCGCCAGATCACAAGTACAAATACCGCCAGCGCCATTACAGCTGGCGCAAGTGCAGCCGGCTGTACAAGCGTCAGCTGTAAAAGCACCAGTATCCATTCGCACTAAAACATAGCAATCATGAATCTGGCGTAGGCACAATTAGCGCCAGAAAAGCGGCAGAAATACCCCCAGCAAAATGCTGGAGACAAAAGAACACAAGGCACAGCAATAAGGGCCCAGGTGAAACCAATGCAAATCAGAGGCATACAAAGGACCCACCCATGCACAACACACCCTCCCCAACACCATTACACCAGCAGGAGCAGGGAGGAGACAGCAATAAGGGCCCAGGTCAAACCAATGCAAATCAGAGGCCTACAATGGACCCACCCATGCACAAAACACTCTCCCCAACACCATTACACCAGAAGGAGCAGGGAGGAGACAGCAATAAGGGCCCAGGTGAAACCAATGCAAATCAGAGGCCTACAAAGGACCCACCCATGCCCAACACACACTTCCAAACAGCATGCTGCCATTTAGAGCCGGGAGCCTTGATGTGGACATTTACCTGCTGCGCCTGGAGCTACAGAGGCCAGCCAACCAGGCCAGGGTCCTGGGAGCGCAGGGGGTGGTGGGAATGAGGAGAAGGAGGAGGAGAGCAGTACCAGCAAGGAAGGCAGCCATCCCCAGGCCCAGGCCAACACCCTGGGCCCTGACTGATGGCCAGTTGGTGACCGAATATCGGCTGGACAGGACAACCATCACCCAGTTGCTGGACACAATCCACGCTGACATCGGCAGCCGTATAGCCATCAGCACAGCAGTACCCCCACTTGTGAAGCTTGTGTCCGTGCTACAATTCCTCGGGACTGGCAGCTACCAACACACTGTTGCCATGATGCATGGCATGGCCCAGTCCACCTTCATTGCCATGCTGGGACAGGTGCTGGATGCAGTGTTGATTCATGTGAATGAGAACATTGCATTGCCAGCCACACAGGCACAGGTGAACCAGCTGAAGGGTCAATTCCATGCCATTGCCCAAGTCCCGAATGTAATAGCAGCCCTGGACTGCACACATGTAGCACTCGTACCACCCCAGGCACGAGGCAGCCTACAGAAACCAGACAAATTACCATTCCCTGAATGTGCAGATGACATGTAGCACTGACCTCACCTTCAGCCACTGCTGTGCCCGCTACCCAGGATCCACCCACGACTCCATGGTCCTGCGCAACAGTACCCTGCCAGCGTACATGGAAAGGCACCAAGGCCAAAACACATGGATGCTGGGTGAGCACAAATGTAGTCCGTAATTCATGTTGAATCACATCTGCTGGGGCTGGTCACACACAGTGAAATCCCTGAATGGCAATAGGAAGCACCATCACTGCAGCATTTCCATGCAAGCACCTTGCACGAGAAACCTTGGACATGTCCAAAACAGCAGAACGCACCCATTCAGGATGTAAAAGACATGTGGCAGCACAGTGACATATGGAAGGCCTACTACCACAAAGCCTCCTGTGTGAGTTGCACTATGGCGTCCCACCCTGACACAGTACAGACATCCCACCCGACAGTCATGCCAATGTAACACAAAAGTTGGCACATCCACAAAAGCACTGCACATAAGTAGTCTGATAAATGACAATGTACATCCCCGAAACACTGTCCCCTGATTGGCCAATGAAATGCCTGGAGAACAGTACATAATAGTGGCAACCAGCAAATGCAACAGCAGACAAAGGGAATGGCAATGACACATGAGCTAACGACTTGTCGCATGCACAAGCAGATGGAAGGGTCCTCTTCCCCAGTGACAAGGGACATAGTACTGTTACATTTTGAAACAGAGGCGTACCAAGTTGTGAGTACTCCATTGATTCAATGCTGCTCCTAGCACAGCACACTCCACAATGTTAGTGACCAAATGATAAGTAGGCCACATGTGATATGTGAGTGTGATGCACATTACAACTCACAAATACATAGATGAACAGCTGGAAGGCAACCTCACACCATGCATGTCCTGGAAGTAAAAGGTTGGATGCCAACATTGCAATGAGATGGCATGACCTACTCAACAGAAACTTGATCCTGCTGAATATGTCACTGATGACTGAGCCTTGTACACCCACTGAACTTACCTTGTTCCCAAAAGCTTTCTCTCCCCTGCAGGTGATTCTGGATATCCCCAGTACACATGGCTCATGACCCCTGTGCGTCATCCACACACTGCAGCTGAGCGGGCATACAACATTGCCCATGGTCGTACACGGATCTGCGTGGAGAGGGCATTTAGACTGCTGTAGGCTGTATGGGAGGGGCATTGATGTATGCACCTGGAAAAGTTGGAAAAATTGTACTGACATGTGCCATGCTGCATAACATTTGCTGTTGCAGGAATGTGCCACTGCCCCCCGATGCTCATGTGCAGCCACCTGAGGATGGTAGTGAAGGTGATGATGTGCCAGAAGGTTTTGCACGTGCACAAAGGTTTGGGCTGAGGGAGGGGAGGTTGGCCAGACAGGGCTTGATTGATGATTTTCTTTTTATACGGTTGACGGCTACATTTTGCACATGTCACTTGAACATTTAAGAGCACTTCATCACAATCACAACTGTCCATGCTTTGTTTGAATTGTAAACGTGATTTATTCAAAGATTTTCTATCCCCCTTCCCCCCAGTGAACACCCAGCACACAATCCCCCCTCTCCCCAGTGAACACCCAGCAAACAATCCCCCCTCCCCCCTGTGAACACCCAGCACACAATCCCCCCTCCCCCCAGTGAACTCCCCACAATAGTGCATGTCCAACTACGATGGTCGCGGGTGCTTTCCATGTCCTGGCCCCTCTGGGGTGCGGGATCTCAGGTGGCGCAATGAATGGCACCTAGGAGAACTCTCAAGGGATCCCTCCGTGGGTGTAGTGGAGGTAGATGGGACTGACCCGGTTGCTTGCAGATGCTGACGGAGAGGGTTGTTCCCTTCCCTTGTCTGCTCAGCGAGTGCAGATACTGCCTCACACAACTCCCATACCCTTTGGCCTAAACCTGTCAGAGCTGAGGTGCATTGCTCCACCACTCTGCGTGTGCGCGCGCGTTGTCTCAAGCAATGTACTTGCAGCCATGCTGTATGGCTGCGCTGATGGCCTTGATGTGCCGGCTGTGCACTTTGGCCATGGATTCTACTTTTGCCTGTTTGGCCTCAATTATGTCCAGACGTCCCATCACTGCTGGTCCCGTGACGAAAGGTACCCCTGGTGTGGCAGGTACCGGCCTGCCACTTGTGCGCTGTTGTGGGGGGGCTGCATGGGGTCATGTTGCCGGCTTGGATGGGGCTTTCGGGCTCTGGGTGGCGGTCTTCAGGGCTGCCATATGATGGTGTGTCTATATCTGGCTGTGGTGTGCAGACATTGCGCACATGCACATGTGAGGTTTGTGCTCCCTGTGTGCCTGGCCCTGGGGTCCCCTGTGGTATGCCCATCCCTTCGGCATTGCTGCTTCCGGGGGAATGCAAATGTCCTGCCTGATGCACACCTGGAGGTGTCACTCCCACGTCAGGTGACTCCTTCTGCATCGGAAGCCTGCATGGTGGCTTGGGGCGAGCTGGGCGCAGACATCCTGCGGACATGTGGGTGCTGCAGCGGTCTGGTTGGGTTGCGTTGTGGTGAAGTGGGATGGGTCCGGCGTCGGTTCCCTTCCGTGTGGCCCCTTTGTGGGGTGGTGGTGCTGGTCGAGGCACGCTACCTCGGGCGCTGTGATGGAGTGGCCTCCTCCCAGTCATCTTCATCCCGTGAGGTTCCCTGTGGGCCTGTGGGGTACATAGGGTGTGATTGTGTTCAAGGCCACCTACATACGTATCAAGCAGTTCATGCCATCAAGTGGGATTGTAGGCAGTATCAATTATGCATGCCACTTGCATTTTGTTCAGTCTCCATTTGGTGATTGGTGTAATGCTTGAGTGTGGAGGAACACTGCATGGAAATGTTTGTGTGACAAGATCACATGCGGGATCGGGGTGCACCACGCTCAGGGTCCTGGGGGTGTATTCATGCACACTCACACTCTACGTAGCTGTCCCATGGCTATGGATGTCTGTCCCCTGCCCCCTGTATTGATGCACTGCACGTGCAGGGGAGTGTAGGCAGCACTACGGTTCAATGGTTCAAGGCCTCACTTATGGGTGTCTGCAGTGCCTCACACACATTTCATCACATTCATCCACTCAGGGTCTGCATGTGTGGTACTTTCAGTTGCATGCATCCTGGGTGGGACTCACCTGCAGTTGGATCGATACCAGTGCCTGCCTCCGCTCCACCAATTCCCTCTGTGGTGCCCGTGTCGATTAGGTCAGTCATCTTCTCCTCCCAGGGTGTGAGTTCAGGTGGTGGTGGTGGTGGCCCTCCTCCAGTGCCCCTGCTTGCACTCCTGTGCTGTGAGAGGATGCCGCAGACTCTCACACGCAAGTCATTGAGGCGCTTGCGACAGTCCTCACCATCCCGGGGCACGCGCCCCACTGCAGACACCCTTTGGCTGATGTTCTGCCAGATCTGTCCACGGCGCTGCCCACTGGTCTTGCGCTGTTGCAGTTCTTCATGGTGGATCTCTGCCTCCTCCACCAGTACGGCCAGCTCCTGGTCACTAAAGTTTGGCTTCCTCACCCTGTCCAGGGCTGACTTGCCCCTAGTGCGCTCCTGTGACATGATTCACTCTTCCCAGGGGTGGATGGCTTGCAGGGGCTGTGATATCCGACGGATTGTGATTTCCAAGATAGCTGCCGCTTTGTTTCCCGTTCCGGCAGTGACGTGTTTCCCGCGCGCTAATAGCGCGTACTTATGGTGCCCGCTATTAGCGCAGTATGGCGGTGGCGCATGGTGCGCTGGATTTACGGGTTCTTGGGCCGTTTTCCCGTTGAGCGCTATTTGCGCTACCGCCATATCCCTGTGCACGTGCACGCAAACTCTTGATCTGGCAGACTATCCACCGGGGGGCTTGGCGTTAGCGCTAATTACGCTGGATGGGAAAACCGCTGCATTACCGCCCAACTCATGATGAGGCCCTGACAATCTAAATGAGGCGCAGACAGAACTCAAACAGTTAGAAGATCAAGTACAGCAGAACCATATTTCCGAGCTAAAACAAGAAAGCCTCATTGAACAACTAAAAAATGAGTTAAAAACCCAGCAGCAAGAGAGGGCAGAGCGTGAAACACAGTTTTCCTCACTGCAACATGCACATAAAGACTGTGTTGAAAACTTGAACACACTGCAACGTAAGGTAAATGATCAGACTATTTATAACAGAGGGCTGTTATATGATCTCATGTCCTTTCAATTACAAATAAAGGAGTTGAAAAATGAGAACAGTCAGTTAATTTTAAAAGGGGTTGATTCCCAAAATTACTTTGATCAGATATATCAGCAGGTGCATACTTTAAAACAACAGAAAATTCAACTGGTGAAGGAAAATACCTCTTGAACCCATAGAATAGTATCCTTGCGCAGGAGGTGCACCAGTTGAACATGGTTGTAGAAAAGAGTTAGTCAGGTTCTCAGGATCTGTCCAGAATTAGAGAAGAAAGGAATGAGCTAGTAATTGTAATTGTAATTGATATTTGTAAATCGCTTAAACACAAGTGAAGTGCTTCGAAGCGATTCAAAGCGCTTCAAGGCGGGAAGGGAATACTGAGTCATTCTTAGGCCTTGAAGTTTCCGAATGATCTAACAAAAAATGACTAGCATTGTAGACCTGACGGCATTGCTACTAGTGCAAGTGCATGACAAGAAGGAAGGCGAGAAAGGGTGGAGGAGAGGAAGAGGAACATACAATCCATAAACTACAGTACTAGGCCAACAATGTTATAGATAGTGCAAGTGCATGACATAGAGTGAGGTGATAAGGGGGTGAGGAGAAGGAAAAGAACATACAGAAACAAAAGCTACCATACTAGGCCTGGCGAACTAGGCCTAGTGCATTCCAGGTAATGTAAGTGTGCAGACAGGAAGTGAAAGGGAGGTGGAGGGGAACAAGTGTGCCCAGCCCAGCAGGGCCTTGGGTTAATTGCAGAGGGGTTACCCTTCTCATGGAAAGAATTCCAGAAGTGCAGTAGTGATGATCATAGTGCAGTTGCCTGGAGACAAGTGCAAGGACTGGCGGGGTAGCCTGGGACCTGTGAGGCTCTGGAGGTGCACCAGGCAACCAGTCAGCAGAACAGAATGGAGTTAGGGAAGAGAAGGAGGAGGGAAGTAGGGAGAATAGAGAGGTGGTTAGGAGTGAGAAAAAGGAGAGTGAGAGGAGAAAGAGGAAGAGAAGGGGAAGGTCTTGACGAATTTCCTGGATTTATGGAGATCAGGCTCACGACGGAGAGAGGGCAGCTGTTCCAGAGGGAAGCACCTGCAGAGGATAAAGATCTATACCCAAATCTCTGTTTGGAAAAACAGCTCACCCGCAGAGAGTTGGAAGAGGACGAGCAGAGGGCTCTTGAAGGAGAAATTTAAAGGAGAGAGAGTTGTAAATAGTGCAGCCCTGGCCTTGCAGCCATGGGGAGCCAGTGGAATGATTTCAGCGCCAGAGAGATGCGGTCCCTGGGCTTGAGGCCAAGGATAATCTTGCAGTTCTGTTCTGGATGAGTTGTCGAGGTCAGAGAGTAGGAATATTGAGAAAGAGACTATTGCAGTAGTCCATTCTAGAAAGAACCAGGGCTCTGGAAACGGTAAGCCTCTGGGGGAAAGTGAGAAAAGGTAGAATACCTCCGAGGAGATGCAGCTGGTAGTGGGACTTTTTAGAGATGTCTGATATGTGAGAGGAGAAAGAGAGCATGGAGTCGAAGCTGACCCCCAGATTTTCTGCCTCACTAGTGGGTACAAGTGAGACGAATAGAATCTGAACTACTAGAGGCAGTGGATTGTAGGGATGAGAAAGAAAAAGAGATTAGTCTCCTGAAGGATAAGCGCCTTGAATATGCATGCAGCATACAAGGCTCACAGAGGGAGAATGAATGCAGCAAACAAAAGATCAGTTGGCACCTCAGGGCAGGGTGCTTGATGCTAATCAGGCCTTATGTCAGCATTAACAAGCCAGCTCTCTGACTACCAACAGGACATAAGGAAAGAGAGACACATGGGTGAAAGTCTCACCAAGTAAATTGAAAATTATACGCAGGCCCTGAGGCACCCTGACCAATCAGGATATCGGACAAGGCCCACTGATCAAGGTGAGGCACCCCTCCCAGCAGGAGCCTCATACCCATCATTTACAACCTCTCATGTACAAATGGGAACTGGCCTCATGCATGTCTCTTATCAAGAAGAGGGTGACATGAGGCAGTTAGACTTACCCAGGCCTAGCACAACTGATCCAGAAGGCCAGTCCCTGTCTGATATTGATGAGTATTCATCTCTACCACACAGAAGGGAAAGTGGCTGGACCAGTGTGTCCTGGGAAGTAAGGAATAATACTGTAAGTACTTCACACCATGAAAACTCTTATGATGAGAAAGTCAGGGAGTTAGATTGGCTGAACATGAGATCACAGAGAGACCCCTTAGCTCGCATTGCTGGAGAAGAACCTTTAAAGCTTCAGCCCAAGAGGGGCATTCTAAAATCCTCTGTACATTCAGGGGAAGGAGGGATTCCCCAGACTCCCTTGAAGGAGGGATGATTAAACTGAGTTATATCTTGGGCCTGAAAGTAACTACAGGGAGAGTGACCATGAGAGTTCACTTTTGCCAAGGCAAGAGGAGTCCAGATCCTGTGGTTCTGGGAGATATGCCCATTCTCATAGAGATGGGGAGTGCCTAGGAGAAAGGCAAGGGAGTACGAGTAGCAATTCTGAGTCAGAAGGTGAATGGTCTCCGGTGCAGAAGAAGAAAAAGGCAGGGAAACAGAGTTTTATGAAAGACCCAATAAGAAAAATCAAGGCCATAAAGAGCTTCCTGACCCCATACCCTAAGAATGCCAAGTATTCGGTATGGTAGCACCTGGAACTTTATGAGCAGATGATGCCTTCATTCCAGATCAGGAATTATGTGAATTGTATAAAATTTGCTAAATGGACTTTCTCACCTGAGTACTCCAGTTTCCTTGCAGGACTGGAGGACCAGGATCATTAAAAATGGTCCACCTATAAGATGGATATTTTTAAACATTTCTTCTCACACAGAAACCCACAGGAGGCCTGTAAGGCTGCCTATAATTTACAATGTGGGGAGGATCAGGCAGCTAGGGAGTTTGTGCAGTAGCTGCTGAGACTTCCCAGCGGGTGAACACGACGAGCAGAGAGTTCATGCCTACATATTTCCATGCGCACCCCAAATATATCATGACTCAGTTGGTGCATGATTTTCATGAACACAGGACCCTGGATTGGGTGATTGAACAGGCCACCAAGATCTATGAGGTCCAAAATCTGCTGAGAGTAAAAATACCACCAAAGCCGACAAACTATATAACACCCCTGCTGCTGCAAAGGTGGGTGGCAGAGCTATAAACGACCCCTCCATTGTACTTGGAGACATGGGGACCTAAAAGTAACCCTCCTGCCAATAAGTCAAATAGAAGGCAGAAGGGACCCCCCAACCCAGCCCAATCAAATGGTAGTCAGGCAGGGGCCCAGAACAAGGATCCCTTTGAAACTGCCACCTACATAAGCCCTAGGTACAAGAGTACCAAACCAATCCAGGGGTATGTATACCCTCCCCTGGCCAAGGGGGGGGCAATCAGGTAAGTACTGCCCCAGGAAACTTCCCACCAAACTTCCCTCAGTAGAGAAGTATCACTCCACCTTCCAATCTGAACTTTTTCTGCAGATATCCCCCGAACCATAACTTCCGAAACAATTCTCTTCTCTCTTCCCGGTTCCAGGAAAATAGATCCCAGAACCCAGGAGAACAGGGATTCAGGATGGAAATGAATGGGTGAAATGTCCAGAACCTGAGCTACTCTGGGAGAAGGGACAGTTGCCCTTTTTGGGAGCAGCCAAGATATGACTTGAGACCTCCCTACCACCCAGAAAAGGTCTTCCAACTGGAGCAACAGGTTCAGCAACTGGTCGATAATCTGGGGTGTATGCTGAGGGCTCAGTCTAACTTTCAACCTAAGCCTTCTTCGCAGAATTCCCCTACACCCAGATGTGATGCCCCAGAGGTGAAATGACGTGAGGAAACCGCTGACAAACCACAAGTTTCCGAGGAGGGGGCCCGGTGGAGGGGAGATGCCAAGCCCTAGAGGAAGCTTCCTTTATCACACAGACAGAACCCACAAAAACATCTTGGCCTGAAAGTGTCTATTCTTTTTTTTTTGTTGTTAATTTTATTTTCAATTTAAATATTAGAACATCACATTAAAAAAACCAGCAAGATAACAAAGTAACTATGTACAAAATTACAATGCATTAAATAATTAAATAAATACGCCACCCCACCCCCCACCCCCAGTCACATGGTCCACATCTGATAATATACAATTGTAATGTTCAATGTCAGCTTCGATACAATGAAAGAAATCTCCCCCATATCTTCTTAAATAGCAAATTATTGCCTTGTTTTCTGTACAAAACATTTTCCATCAGCCAGATTATGCATTTCATGTATCCAATCATCCTTATGTAAGGTAACAGCAGTTTTCCAATTCTTTAGGATGATTTTCTTTCCAACCATGGCACCTCTAAATAAGCATTTCCTCTGCCTTTGAGTAAGATCTACCAAGATTTCATCATAACCCAGCACCAATGTCTGAAAATCAAACACTATCTTCTCATTCAAAACCTTCTCAAAGATTATACCTATTTCTATCCAAAATTCCCATACCTTCCTGCAATCCCACAACATATGTTCGCTTGTACCGGTCTCATGAACACAAGCCCAACAACCTGGATCGTCCTTCAGACCTCTTTTCCATAACCTCTCGGGGGTCCAATTAACCCGATTCAGGATCTTAATTCGTCTCGTCCTTTCAGTCAATCCCAAGGAGCAAAGTTTAACATTTGCACACATTCTTGTCAACAACTCCACTGTAATGTCAGAACCAATTCTACGACTCCACTCTTCTCTCAGTAAATCATTGCCTTTGTATTCATTCACAATTAGTTTGCATACCCGGCTAGCCAGGCCACCTTCCCCAACCTTCGACTCTCTTGTGCGTATATCCAGATTCATTCTGGCCTTCAAATCAATCACACCAATAGCATTCTTCAATTTTCTGTAATCTGCGACCTTGAAATTTTAAATATTAAATTGTTATTGTATTTCTCTAGCATTCAAACATTTCCCCTCCTTAAAGATATCTTCAATCCAACAGACACCCCCCAAAAACCATTCCCGGTAGAATAAAGTTTTGTTCTCCAATATAATGAAAGGACTCATCCATATCGATGTCCCCAGATCTTTATATGTATTCACATTCAGTAATCTAGTCAATTTTTCCCATGAACATCTCAGACAGACAGTCAACAGATCTTTCAAACATCTCGTCCTCGATTCTGTGGTGAACATCGCCCTCGGTTTTAGAGGACCATTATAACTCGTCTCTGCCACAACCCACTCATCAGGTAACTGTGCTAGGAATTTAACCATAAAATCACAAATATAGGCAAGTTGATAAGCCCTAAAGTTCGGCACCCCCAGTCCACCTTTATCCAAAGGCAATTGCAGTTATCACAACTTCAATCTAGGTGGCGTCCTATCCCATAAGAAACCTTGGATAAGCCTATCCAACTCATTCCAGTATTTAGTATCAATATTTAGCAGAATCATACTTAAGACATAGTTGATCTTAGGGGTCGACACCATTTTTAAAGCATTAACCTTCCCCCATAATGAATGATTCAATAAACCCCATTGTTCCAAATCATTCTTAAAGGTTGAACAATTTGTTTCCATGTTTATCTTCACTAGATCACTGACCTTCGGAGTAATCCAGATCCCAAGATACAACATTTTATCCGGACACCACCTAAACCCCATACTGGTTATAAACTGTTTACTACAACATGGTACCAGGGGCCAAACCTCTGACTTTGTCCAATTTATTTTATATCTGGAGGTTGTGTGAAATAATGTCAATATATCCATGAGAGCTGGTGAAGACTCCAAGTCCCTGAGTACCAGGCGCAAGTCATCTGCAAACACCACCGTTTTTGTTGCATCCCTCAGAAAGACATTCCTTTTATATTTGGATGGTCTCTAATCGTAGCAGCTAGGGGTTCAATCGCAATAGCAAACAACAGTGGAGATAGGGGACACCCTTGTCTCATCCCTCTTTCTAGCTTGAATGGGTCCGTTCAAAAGCCGTTTGTGCTGACATCAGCTATTGGTTCTGAGTAAAGTAATCTAACCCAAGACCTGAAATTCTCCCCAAATCCCATTTTCTCAAGGACTGAAAGGAGGAAGTCCCAATCCACTCGATCAAATGCTTTTTTTGCGTCTAATGAAAAAAACACAGTACTATCCATTGGGTCAGTCGCCTTAGAAATCGTCTGGAATAACCTCTTAATATTGCTTGATGTTTTCCTTCCTTCCACAAAACTGGACTGATTTCCGTGGATCAAAGCTGGGAGAATATCTTCTAGTCTAATTGCCAAGATCTTTGCCAGGATTTTATTATCCGTGTTAATAAGACTGATCGGCCTATAACTCGCCGGAAGCATATCATCCTTCCCCTTTTTAGGAAATACCGAAATCATAGCATGTCTTGTAGTTGCTGGCAATAGACCATTCGCCAAAGAGGCCATGTACATGTCCTTCAATAATTCAAGGGCCGAGTCTGGCAACAACCTATAAAATTCCATTGGAAAGCCATCAGGTCCCGGTGACTTCCCTACTTTTAATCTGCAATTGCTTTTTTGATCTCATCCAAAGTTATCTCCCCCCTCAAGAAATTTTGAGTCACAATCTGAAAGCTTAGAAATCTCTGCTTTTTCAAGAAAAACATTACACCTGATGGCTTTGTCAGATTCATTCCAGTATAGAACCACATAATAATCTCCTCTGTCCATCTTTGGTTCGAATAGATGTGATAGATCTCTCCGACTCCCTTTTCTTGAGCCTGTAAGCCAGCCACCGGTCACATTTCTCTCCTTTTTCAAAGTATACACATTTCTGATAATGGTATCTCCTTTCTGCCCGTTCATCAATTATATTTTTCATTTCTCTCTTCAATTTCAACAACTCCGTCGTATTGTCCAACCCATTTGGATCTGCCATTTTTCTCTTTGTCAGATCACTAATCTCCGTCTCAAGTTCATTTTGTCTAGTGTCATTTTTTCTATTTACCCCACACGTCAGACTAATCAAATAGCCTTGCATAGTACATTTGAAAATCTCTCATACAACCTCAGGCCCCAAATCACCCCTGTGATTTTCTGACACAAAAAAATTAATTTCTGTTCTCAACTTCTCTAGTACCTCCTTGCTCTGTATAACTACACTGTTCATCTTCCAAGTATATTGTCTTTGTCACAAAACAGTTTTATACACATAGTTACATGGGCATGATCCGTTAATAAAATGTTGCCTATTTCACTTGTCTTATAATTCTCAGTAATTTTTCCCGCTGTTAACAGCATATCAAGTCCAGAATATACAGAGTGAGCACCCGAATAAAAACTGTACTCTCTAGCACATGGATGTTCCAGCGTCCAGCAGTCTTCCAAGGTGTGTTCCCTAAGCAGGTCTTCCAAAGATAGATGATGACGATTAGTCTGCCTTCTATTAATAGATACACTTCTATCCATGTCTTTGTTCAAAACAGCATTAAAACCTCCACCTAGAATGATGGTATTGGTTCCCAAATCTTGTAATGTCTGAGCCACTTTCCTAAAAAACGACCCATCATCCACTGATGGGGCATATATATTACATAAAGCAACCACACAGCCTTGAATATTAACCAGCAATGCCACCATTCTACCCTCTATGTCAGTTATTTCTTTCAATACTTTAAGAGGAACATTTCTCCTGAACAAAATAGCAACTCCTCGTGAACGTGAGGAAAAGGAGGAACCATATACCCTCCCAACCCAGCCTTTTAAGAGATGAGTTTCTTGAATGAAACATACATAGATCTTCCGATCCTTTAAATAGGACATAATCTTCAACCTTTTTTTTGGAGTATTTAATCCATTGACATTCCATGTAGCCACATGCAGATCATTCGCCATCTTCACCACCCCACCACCATTAAATGGTTGTTCAAATAAAGGAGACCCAACCAAATTAATTGAACGCAACAAATGATTTGTAGATGTGAACACAACCCCCCCCCCTCTTAAAAAGAAGCAAGTCACCAGCAACAGACAAAATTTACAAACTAAAAATAACATTTGAAACAGTCCAGTGTCCCGGACACCTCTCCTATATACAAATGAACTCCATAAAATAATAGTAAGATATTGAAAACACTAATCTAAAACTAACATGATCCACATCTTGTCAAATTAAGAACCGTTCTCCATCCCATTCTAATACTAACCACACGAGTACTTTGTTATAACTCTGAGATACTGTATAAACACCATGCCTAATTAAATGAGCTAAACTGTTTATAACCTCAATTCCCAACTCATCTTCCCCCAACTCGCTCATCCTCTTGGAAAAACATCAATTCGATATATATCCCATCCAACTTTCTCCCTTACAATCCCTTTATATTTTGTTAACCCCTAATAATACTATTCATTTGCGTTAATCCACCAAGTTTAAATGGGGTAACCTATCTTTATTCAACATTCACTCGCATATTTTGGATTGTATCAAATTTATAGCACCAACCATAAAATGACTCAATGGGCCTCATTACAACCTGCCATTCCGGGACCGTGCAAAATCCGTGACGGCGGTAAAAACGTTTCCGTGTCTGCAAGGTTGCGGAAAAACCGTCCGATTACACGCTGTTGGTCGCGCGCACCACACGGACTTGGAAACGTTGTTACCGCCGTCACGGAAAACCCCACGGAAATGGAAATAACGAAACCACAAGTGGCGCTAAACCCGTTTCCGCCTCCGCCACCACGGACACGGAACCGGAAATACCATGATCGCCAAAACAGGAAACAGAGAGGCGGCCCTCATATAAAAGCACAATCCATTGCCATCCAGAGCCAACACAAGCACAATCCGAACTCTGAGAAGCCAAAAGGGACCACCAGCATGACTGCCAGGATTCCTGCTCAGAGGCAGCGCAAACAGCGCTTCAGCGAGGCGGAGCTGACCGTCTTGGTGGAGCACATTGTGGACAATGCTGAGATGCTGTTCAGCACCGACCAACGGCGTGCCACACAGCAGCAGAGGAAGGAGGTGTGGGCCGAAGCTGCACGCAAGTGCACCGCCGTGGGCGTGGCAGTGAGGAGCGTGAAGGACTGCCACAAGCGTTGGGACGACCTGAGGCTGAGGGTACGCAACCTAATTTCCACGCACCGCCAACGCAGCAGTGGGACAGGCGGAGGACCCCCTTCCCCACTGAGGCTGCAAGCATGGGCGGAGCGTTGCAGCAGCGTCCTCCACCTAGAGGGAATCCATGGGATCGGGCAGGCTGAGGCAGGAGTGAGCCCACCTGCAGATGCCGATAAGTGCCCAAACATGAATGCCACATGTAAATATGCAGTTGTGAGTACTGGGCCAAAGGACCCATTAACAACCCCCCCCCAGGCAGTGCATGTGTGGGCCAAAGGACCCATTAACAACCCCCCCCCCAGGCAGTGCATGTGTGGGCAAAAGGACCCATTAACAACCCCCCCCCCCCCAGGCAGTGCATGTGTGGGCCAAAGGACCCATTAACAACCCCCCCCGGCAGTGCATGTGTGGGCCAAAGGACCCATTAACAACCCCCCCCCCCAGGCAGTGCATGTGTGGGCCAAAGGACCCATGAACAATCCCCCCCCCAGGCAGTGCATGTGTGGGCCAAAGGACCCATGAACAATCCCCCCCCCCGGCAGTGCATGTGTGGGCCAAAGGACCCATTAACAACCCCCCCCCCAGGCAGTGCATGTGTGGGCCAAAGGACCCATGAACAATCCCCCCCCCCAGGCAGTGCATGTGTGGGCCAAAGGACCCATGAACAATCCCCCCCCCCAGGCAGTGCATGTGTGGGCCAAAGGACCCATGAACAATCCCCCCCCCAGGCAGTGCATGTGTGGGCCAAAGGACCCATCATGATCCGTATGTCAACCAATATCACTGAATGCAGACACCAGCAATCAGATGCATGTGACTAACACTATTCAATGTACAATCTTAATGACGCATGTGATGCACCCATCAGCCACCACAACAACACTAATTTCATGCCCTTTGTGTCCCCACAGCCGTTTCAAGTGACAGTGATACTGCACAACAGGCCAGCCAATCTGCATCGGCAAGTACATTAGCCACCGCCACCACACAGGAGGATGCTGCCGGCAGTTCTGCACCTCTGGCCACATTACCAGCCACTACAGATGTGCGGCACACCACCACCACCGACATCCCCACCGTCGCCACACTGGCTGAGTCTAGACAGGTGCCACGGGAACCTATCATGGACACCCAACACAACACTGAAGGCAGCAGCACTGCAGAGGGGGCGGCCTGCAGTGATAACAGTGCCCCGCAAGAGCACTCGGAAACGGGGCCACAGGGGGAGATGCCCACATTGGAAGACCTGGGCTCCTTCCATGAGCTGGGGTTCAGCCCCACTTCACTGGGGAGTCCCATGAGGTCGCCCACCCCATCCATGGCCGAACTGAATGCCCGCATGCAGCGGATGGAGGACCAGCAGGCTATCCTCACCCAGCTGGTGGAGAGGCAGCTAGAGGAATCCAGGCTGCAGAGGGAGAGCTACAGCGCCTCAGTGCGTCGCCTGTCGAGGTCCATTGGACGCTTTGCGAGCACCATAGTGACCCTTGCACGCCATGTGCGGGAGGGCAACGACAACACCTCCAGGCTTGTAGAGGCCATGTTGGTTGGCCAACAGGCAAATCTGTCACGGATGCCCTCAATCCCAGATTCTGGGCCATCAAACACTACCACCCCATCCAGCTCCACTACTGCCAGTCCAAGGAGGCGCTCGAGTAGGCTAACGGGTCCTTCGGGCAAGGTTGCACAGGCACAGAAGCGCACGCGGAAGTGATGGCATGTGTGTGGGGCAGTGCAGGACACATGTGGACTACAAGGGTGTGAGAGGGGTGGGCACGTTTGGGTGGTGGGGTAGGTAGTTTTGGGGGTTTGGACAGTGGGCTCTGGGTGGGGGTGGGCACGTTTGGGTGGTGGGTGGCCCCGGGTGTACAGCTTCCCTAACCAATGCACCTTCTTCCCTGTTGTTGTCACATCAATACATCACCATTTCAAATCAAGACATACATGTGTGGACATTGATCATTTATTTTGCAGTGCAACTATTAATTCATTGTCGTCACCATGTTTGTGCATTTCTGTGAATGTGCTGTGACTCAAAAGTAAATGCCAATCAGGGCATCCCGTGCTCTCTGGCCATCATGTGGACCCCCAGGGGGAGGCGGTGCCATCCCATCCCCATCTCCATCCCCATCCCCATCCCCATCCCCATCTCCATCCCCATCCCCATCTTCCTCATCTGCGTATGGTGGCATTGGGATGTTCCTGCGCAGGCATATATTGTGCAGCATGGCACATACGAGCGTGATTTTGCCCGTCTTCACTGGGCTGTACAGCAGTGATCCGCCAGATCTGCTCAGACAGCGGAAACAGGCCTTCAGCAGTCCAAATGTCCTCTCAATCATTCCACGTGTGCGGATATGTGCCCTATTGTATGCCTCTTTATGCCTGTTCCTTGGTCTCCGTACAGCTGTCATCATCCATGCGTGAGTGCATATCCCGCATCACCTACATGGGATGTAGATGGGGGAACATGTCAGTGTTTGTGGCATCAGGTCCCCATCTGCTGCTGTGCATTCTTGTATCATCATTCATTCATGCATATGTACCATGCAGTGTCTGGAGGTATGTTTCGGCCATCACGAGGTATGTCGCTGACTGCATATGGGCCTACACATTGACTTGCATGTTTACTGTGCCCTGCGGGTGAAATTTGATTGTGTGCATGTCATGGTGCAGTGCTGTCCACACATGGCAGAGTGATTCCACTGTACGGAAGTAGTAAATACACGTCGTCTCATTTACACGCCTCCCGTGCTTTTTGGGGCAGTGTTTCAATTGAGGGTGGGTGTCTGCAGTGGCACAGGGTTAATGGGACAGTGACTGGATTGGCTGTGGCAGCATGTGCACGGGCACATTGTGGTGCCCTGTCATGTCTTCCTTCATGATGTATGGCATCTGCTGTGTATTTGGTAGATGGAAGGGGGGTGATGCATGTGCGGTCACAGCGGCACACTCACAATGCTCATTGGCCTACACACACACCACTCCGACAGGGTTGTAGCATCGTCAGCTGTACTCACCCAATAGCCACGTGCTTTGTCCGGCGTAGCGTTCCATGTACCGTGGCAACGTGGAATTCCGCAGTACCATTGAGTCATGTGATGAGCCTGGGAAACGTGCACAGCAGTGTGTAATCAGTTGCATGGCATCACAAACCATCTGGACATTCAAAGAGTGATACTGTTTCCTATTGCGGAACACCGCCTCAATTGCATGTGGTACTGTCAGCTCGATGTGGGTGCAGTCAACTGCGCCTATGCAATTTGGCATGCCTGCCATGGCATGGAAGGCCACCTTGGTGGCAATGACCTCGGGGAGGGTGCGGGGTAGGGCTATGTGTTCCGACACATGGCGCAACAGGGCATCCAGTACCTGTACCAGGATGTTGTGATATGCCGTGTAGCTCACCAACCGTGTGTTGATAGGTGCCAGTGCCAAGGAAATGCAGGACTGAGACAACCTTCAAGAGGGAGGGGATGGCGGTGGGGGTGTCAATTAGGCTCCTGATGTTGTCCTGAATCATGGCGGTGATGTGCAGGATTGTTGCACGGTCCAGCCGGTATAGGGTGTGGATCTGTCCTGGGGTGAGGTTCCAGGGTGAGGCCCTGATGCGTGGTATTGGTGGCTGGCGGCGGGGTCGGGCTGGCTGGGCAATGGGGTTTGCCATAGCTGCAGGGTTGGCTGGTTGCCGCCTGCGCCTCCTCCGCCTACGCCTCCTCCTCTGCGCCATTACTGCCACCATGTGCAGTACTGCCTGTTGGTTGAGTAGGCCCAGCCCCAGTGCTACTAGACCTGCTGCCTGCATGGTTCTGTGTTGTGTTGGGCTGGGTGTGGCCCTTTTGTAGGCTCCCAGTGTCCTGCTAGGTCCAGCTGGGCTGATTTGGTGCACCTGTGCCCTGATTCAGTTCAGCAGGCAGTGTATAACGCCATGTTCGCGCTGGCGGCTGTTCCGCCACCGTGATCACGGTATTTCCGCAATTTTTTTCCCGGTATTTCCGTGTCCGCGCTAGTTGTGATGCTCACGGTGTTTAGTGTTGCCGGTAACGGAGGGGTTTCCGTGCAGACGGACTTAAGGGGAACCCTGTTTCCGCGGTGGCGGTTTAGGGTGGTGCTATTACCGGGGCCGCGGGTCATGATTGCGCGGACATGGAAACGGTGCCGGTATGGTTTTACCGGCAGTGTTAATTCCGGACCGGAGTACTTGTAATGAGGCCCAATGTATTTTAAAATGTCCACATCATCCGTCACCCTTCCATATCCAAACTGCGAATTTGCCTACCCCCAATTTGTCCCAAAGACCCATCCGGTCTCAGTAATAACTACCAAAATCAGATGTATAAAGTTCAGACCCGTCTATATGGAAATCTGCATTCTATAATAATGAACGTTTTGGATTCTATATTGGTTGATATGCACCCAATAAAACCATTAAAGGGATTAATCCCACTCCCAAAAGGTCAACTATCTTTCACCCACCATTCATACCACCACATTAACAGATATACTGTAATCCCAATAAACTTAGTGATCTTTTAAATATAGTCCACAAAAGCACAGCACTAGAAACAATGTACTCCCCACATCATTCACCCATCTTCCATCGCTCAGGCCAATTCTCCAGTCTTCACATTCACCTTAAAGGCATCCACTCTCCACAGCCCTCCTACGTTCCTATTAATATGTCCTCAGTCACCTCCTCCCCTGGGAATACATTTAAAAAACTAAGATTGCACTATATATAAGCTGAGACCAATGGAATCATTAAATCCAGTTATATTAGTCATCCTATCCCAAAAGTAAATGCAATATGCTTTTCCAGCTCATGCATCATTAAAAACATGTATCATTCACTACTGAACATACATTACACATTTTTATAGGCAATCATAAGTAACAATGTTTAAAGATTTCTAGCCAGTGAACTATTAAGCTATAAATCAAGGTCTAAAATGCAACTTTACTGGACTGGCACATAAACATATGCGCATGCAGGATCCCAGAAAAAAACGGAAATGTAATACAAGGGACAGAAATGCCTACAGAAGTTATATTCATCGGACCATGTCCCATGTAAGCAAATCTGCACACACCAAAAAACAGAATGGACAGGAAAAGATGAAAAGAGTTGAGATAGTGGGCCATTCTCCAAATCTATGCAGCAGCACCGAATCATTGGTTGATAGAGGACAGTTAGTGAAGTTTAAATCAAAAAGCACCCATTAATAAGATGTATCCCTACAGGCACATCAACCAAAGAAAAAGAGCTTGAACCATATCGCCATGCATAGTGACCCACCGATTAAAATATTATGAATAACACATATTATGTACTCAAACCGTCATCATTCCCCCAACACTCTAATGTAAGCCTGCACATCTATAGTTTTACTTGTATTCATACACATTGTAATCCTTCCTCATTATGAATATTAGCTAACACCATCAACAATAACAAAGCATTACAAGTGATGCCCATTACAAAACACCCAGGCCCCAACTGCATGTAGCCACCACCCAGAATCCCCCGGTTCCAAATCGTACATATCCCCTGTGTTCCCTACTAGCACTTAGAGACTAACTGCACACCACCCAACATCAAGGCACCTAAGCAGCGACCCACACACTACCAACTCCACCCCGCATCCCGACCGCTGCAATCCCCAAACCCACCCCCTACCGACAAGACTCAAGCAAAACTCAACCTTTTCACCTGATGGAGATGTGGGTGTATGCATGTGAGAGCATCGAGAACATGGTCATGGGCTATCCGTATGGATTCACACCAATGGGATGTCTAAAGCAACAATGGTGGAAACCACCCCACAAACAGTAAATATTATAAGAAGTGTTAGTGCTTTGATGGTACTTCTGGCTGCCGACTAGAGAGTAGCAGCTTCGGTTTCTGTAATGTCACATACCTCCGGGCCTTCCTACATCACCACACATTGCTCATAAAAGTAAAAGGGCCTATACTAAGAAAAACCCACTTGCCATCTTTCGCCTCCTCTTGATCTGCCATGCTGAGTTAGCCTTCATGTTGTGCGGTCTGCCTTGCTCTCCATGTGCTTTCGTGCTCCACCTTTTATCCCTGTGGGGAAAGGAAAGGGCCGTCAGGTGTATGTGATTTAGGTCAATTGCCTGACTCTGCCTGACCCTTGCGTCGGGACGTGTCCGGTAAACAGGTTTATCATTAGTCCTTTGTCTGTTACAGTGTAAGGAAGTGTTCAGGTTGGAAGAGGAGAGAGGTAGAGTTTCTACGTGTGCTGCATGGTAGGATGGTAGAAAAGTGTCATATGGAATTATAGCTTTTGTACCAGGGGGTTTGATTAACTTAGAAGGGTGAGATTGGTAGGATTTGTGAGACAGACTGGGATGACTGGGATTGTTATCGTGAACTGAAAAGGAGGGATTATGGGAACGTTCGTGTTTAGTCCATGTAGACTGGGTGGTCGGAAAAGAATAACCAGAGAGATGTGAAAAAGAAGGTTTGGGAGTATTGTATGTAACAGGGAAACAGGAATTCTGGGATACATACTTTTTAGGTGCATCGTTTTTGGGACCTTAGAGGATTGGGTTTGTATGCAGGGCTTGTTGGATCAGGGTGGGATAGTTTTAATGGAAGGAAGTGAGGCAGATGTATTATAACCCACAAAGATTTTAGGGATCTCCTCCTCCTCTCTTTCTTCGTCTCTGATGTCAGACCATGTCTCAACTGGGGCATTCTCCCAAGTATAACCCCGGGCTCCCCTACCAAGGTAATCCTCCCTCGCTCGTCCACCCCGAGGGTTGGGATCTGAGACCACTAGTCCTCCCCTGGCCACTTAAATAAGGGATTATGGAGGTACACTCGGGAGAATACCCTCAGGTTTCTCACAAAGGAAACGCCCTAAAATTGTATACCAATCCAAAGTCAGAAGAAACATTGAGTCATGTGAAACCAGACAAGGAAGAACCCACTCAAAATCTGATGGACATTCAGAAAAAGGGCAACATTTGTTTTTCCCCATTAATTTAAATGAGGGGGAGGAGCCGGTGCTTGCCAGAGTATGCCTGAATAATGGAAGGAGCTTCCTCAGCGAAGGATTATTCAGGAAACTCCCAAAAGATCAGACAATTCCCACATATAAATTGATTGACAAATGGGAAGTAGGTCTGGAAACCCCAAATTCCAAACATCTCCTGACTAGCAAGTGTATGCTGAACCTTTCCATTGGCAACAAAAGCACAGAACATAATTGTTGGGTCATGAGAGATGTCCCTTCCACCTTGTATGTGGCAAGTGACATTCTCAACATATTCGCAATCAATATGGACCTAATTAATAATAAAGCCAGGTGCCAACTGGGGGGTAACCCCATGGGCTTTGACAACACTGATAAAGCATTCCAGTCAGCTCAATTGCTGCCTTATGCCATTGAACTTCAAGTGCAAAAAGAGGATACCATCTGAGGGCAGGTGCGACAATGTACTCTCCCCCTCAAAATTAAGTGATGACAAACACAAGAACCCCTACATATATCTAAATTCCCATCTCCAACAACAAGGTTTGTATTTAAATCCAACACCTCTAGTAGATCTAGAACACAACACCATTTGAATATTGTTGGATAAGAACGACCTTCGAAGTATCACTTTGGGCAAAGACACCCTTATTTTAATGACGGTTGATGCCCAACATTACTCTATTGATTTAGGTAATGAAATCATGTGACCAATCCCAAACAACGGTTTTGACATCAGCGACGGTATTCCACCAAAAACTATGTTTTACTAGGCATGGGGGGAATTTAATGGTGTAGTCTTCCTACCCCTATGGGTGGAAGAGGTGACCTGTGACATTAGGAGGAATGAGGTGGTGTTCAGAGACAAGGACCACTACCTTGAATCTCCTGTCCAGGTCAACATCATAAAAAGAGATCTCTCCACCCAACTGCAGGATACCGCTGAAATTGCTAAGCCTGCGGTCTTTCCAGGTTTCAAGAAGATGGTCAAGCAAAGGTCAATCTTGCTGATGCCTGTGAGACCGAAGAGCAAAGACAAAAACTAAAACAGGTCTTCCTGAAATTTCAAGATATCATTTCAGTGGACTCACACGACTGTGGATGCACATCAACTCATTCAACCACCATTCCCACTGACCCCCAGTTGGCTCCAGTATTTCTGAAACAATACTGGTTACCTCTCACATCCATGGAGTCACTCACAGAGATTATGAAGAATTTAGATTCCTGTGAGATAATTTGTCCGATCCACAGTACCTTCAACAATCTGGTATTGGGGATACTCAAATCAAATGGCCAATGGAGACTATGTACAGACCTGAGGGAGTTGAACAAACGGGTCCACATGTCAAGATGGCCACTTCCCTACATCGATCCAGAGCTGGCACGGATCCAAGGGTCAAAGGTGTACACCGCCATTGACCCGACCACCGGTTACTGGACAGTAGCCATGAGTAGAGAAGACCAGTACAAGCTTGCCCTTACCTTCGGGGGCAGCAGTACACATGCAACCAAACCCCCTTTGGATACATAAACTCAGGCAATGAGTTCAACATCTTCCTACATAGGCCATGCCTGATTTGGGAAAAAGGCAAAACCTGGCCTATGTGAATGATGTTTTGATCAAGAGCCCAACTGTGGAGGAACATATGGCAGAAATCTGCTATGTTCTGACCAAGTTGCAGAAAGCTGGAGCAAAACTGTCCTTTCAGAAGGCAGAGTGGTGTGAGACCCAAGTAAACTTCTTAGGGCACGAGATCACACCTGAGTGTCTTGATCCCCAGGCGAAGAAGGTGGAAGCCTTATTGAAATTAAAAACCTGACTACTCTGCGAGAATTAAGAAGTCTTCTTGGACTCACTAATTATAGTCAGAAGTTAATTGACAAATACACTTGGTCCATTCATTAAATGCTGGAGTCAAGTGGGAGTGGGGTCCAGAAAAATCTGATGCAGTTAAACAACTGAAAATAAGCCTTTGCTAGGCTCCTTGTTTGGCTAACCCCATAAAGAATAAGGAGTTTCTCTTGGAGACAGGGTTCTCAGATACTTGCCTAACAGCACTGTTGTATCAAAAGCACGACAAGGTCAACAAAGTCATCTTGTACACAAGCAAGTCTTTGTTCTTTGTAGAGGGAAAATTTGACGACTGCAAGAAGGCACTCCTTGCAACCGTGTAGGCGTTAAATTACTGCCTATTCATCCTGGTGGAGCACATCACTGTCGGGGCTCCTCACCAACTCTTGCAATATCTACAAAGTGACAGAATCCGGGTGGGGAACATTAGTAATTCCAGAATTACTTCCTGGATTCTGTCCATGCAAGGCATTCCCGTGGAGGTCAGATATGGCCAAAACAAGAAGAGTCCCCAAGCGCAAGGGTTGTTAGACTTGCATGATTGTGCTCAAGAAAACTGTCTCGAGGATGAAAGTCTGACGACCAACAACAACATGGAGGCATACTTAATTCCCCACAAAAGGTCTATGAATTAAACATGTGTCATGAGATACCCACAGTTTATGT
The DNA here is from genome assembly GCF_040938575.1 of Ambystoma mexicanum. Taxonomy (NCBI): domain Eukaryota; kingdom Metazoa; phylum Chordata; class Amphibia; order Caudata; family Ambystomatidae; genus Ambystoma; species Ambystoma mexicanum. Next base: position 318,432,412 of record NC_090924.1, on the reverse strand, counting down.
GTAAGGGTACTCCTACCATATTGATAACAACGGGGAAAAATAACTGGTGGCTGGCATTGGGAATGCCTGGGCAAATGATACCCTGGAACCCTCTGATGGTTATAAAATAGGACCCCGAAGTAGTCAGGTTCCAAAGTTGATGGCTCTTCATCAAGCCATCCTCACTGCAGTGCACCGCAAACTCAATGAACTGGTCATAATCACTGATTCTGATTATGTCAGGAATGGGTTCGTGGAGCACCTGATTAACTGAAAGAATCAAAGCATGCTTTGTGCCAGCAACAAACCCTTAAAGCATGCCAAACTGATCTAGTTAATTGATTATCTGGTGACCTTCATTGAGATGACTATCTATTGGAAGAAGATAAGAGGTCATTCCAAAATAGAGGGGCCAGATAAGACTGGAAATGATCTGGCTGGCCAACTGGCTAAAACCAGAGCATTGCAGGGGCATTTCATAGAAAGCGAATTCCTGCTGGGTGAAATCCAAGTTGCTGCTGTCACAAGGTCACAAACTCAGGCGAATAGAGAAGTCTCGACTGCCCAGTGGAGTAAAGATTGGGAATGCCTGGGCAAATGATACCCTGGAACCCTCAGATGGTTATAAAATAGGACCCCGAAGTAGTCAGGTTGAAGAGTTGATGGCTGTTCATCAAGCCATCCTCACTGCAGTGTACCACCAACTCAATGACCTGGTCATAATCACTGACACTGATTATGTCAGGAATGGGTTCGGGAGCACCTGATTAACTGAAAGAATCAAAGCATGCTTTGTGGCAGCAATAAACCCTTAAATCATGCCAAACTGAGCTAGTCAATTGATGATCTGGTTACCTCCATTGAGATACCATCTATTGGAAGAAGATAAGAGGTCATCCCAAAATAGAGGGGCCAGATAACACTTGAAATGTCCTGGATGGCCAGCTGGATAAAATCATATCACTGCTGCGGGATTTCATAGAAAGCAAATCCCTGCTGGCTGAAATCCAAATTTCTGTTGTCACCTGATCACAAACTCATGCGAATAGAGAAGTCTCGACTGCCCAAAGATACACCAGATGCAGATTTGATTGCTGCCCAGAAAGAGGACATGGTCATTAGGAAATGTTATCAACACATTGAAGACCCCGTGAGCTTTTCTCTAACAGAGTTAGATTGTACTGGTAAACAGGATCTCCGGGTGTTGATTAAGTTTTCCAAGATGTTCTGGGTCCAAGATGGCTTGTTGGTAAGGAGAGCCCTATCTGGCTGTGACCAGTGGGTGGTACATACCTCATTCCAAAGCCTGATGTTGAATTGCACCCATGATGTGGCCACTGCCAGTCATAGGGGGCTTTACATGACCTTAGAAATCTTGCACAAGGTTGCCTACTGGCCACATATGGGCCAGGACCTCGACACTTACCTACAGGGGGGTCTTGTGTGTGCTAAATTTCAACCCAAATCACTCACACAGAGAGCTTCCCTACAAAAAATGGGAATTACACTGCCTTGGTCAGATGTGCATGTTGATCTCATCGTTGACTGTGAATGCTTGTTCACAAAGTGGGCAGAATGTCTTAAAGCCCCGAATTGTAAGGCAGAGACAGCTGCAACACTAATGATCAACCACAACGTCTCTCCTTTTGGCCTTCCGCAAAGGATTGAGGCAAACCGAGGAAGCCATTTTACCAGTGAGGTGATTGTGAAGATGTGGGAGATTCTAGGGGCAAAAGGAAATCTCCATATTGCCTACTACGTGGCCTCAATCGGCAGGGTGGAGAGATACAACAAAACAATTATGAGCATCTTAAAGAAGTTCATGGCAGACTCTGTACCCAGTTGGGACATCCGATTAACACTGTCCTGATGGCTATTAGGTCTACACCATCTTCTGCAACAAAGATGTCTCTATTTGATCTCATGAGCAGACAGAAACTTGTGTTACCGCAGCATCTGCCCTATAGAACTCAGCAGCAGACACTGATAAATGTGTCCACTACTCACAAGTACATTGAAAATGTAAGGAAGCACCTTCAGCATTCTTTTGCTTATGCTCAGCGCAATTTAGAAAAGTCGGCTGAAAGAAAGAAGACCTATAATGACCTAAAGACCACCAATAAAGAATATGAGGTAGGGGACAAGGTATACTTGTACAATTGTCAAATTAATCAGGCCAAGGAGCGGAAATATCTCCTGTCTTGGCATAGTGCCTCTAAAATTGTAGATAAAATATCCCCTATTGCCTTCAAGATCTGTATCCCAAAAGAAGAACAGACAGAAGAAAGATGGGTCCACATCAATCAGTTGAAAACTGTCATCCCAGACAAGCTTTATGACTGATTGAGGACCCAATTGAAAGTCGAGAAGAGGAACAATACGAGGAGTGAAAACCCTGGATGTAGAGCTATAACAGGTGAGTATTTTAATTTATATTCTTTGTGAAAAAATGTGCAAAATGGATGTTCTGAAATACTGTGTCTAGCCTTATGTAATGTTTCCCTCTTTTGAATGTAAGTGTTGAAATGTGATGTCTCTTTCTATGTAATATTTTCCTCTCAAATGCAACGTTCATCTTCTGGTGAATATGGGGGTGTAAAAAGTACTGGCTGCCATTTTATTTAATTCCCCATGATTAGCTGAATTGGAAAATATGTATAATATGGCAGTTATTAGTAAAATTATGAAGTTTTGCCACATAACTATTTTTCGCCAAAAATGTGACATGAGAACAAATGGGGATTGCAAATGGAAGCTGCCATATGTCTGTTCCAGACTCCTAAGCCAATCCTTAGAGATGGGCTGGAGTTGGAAGGAGAGAGAAGGGCAACTGTCCAATCCTATTTCTGCAAACTCTTGCAGGGTGCTCCCCCAAGATTGTAAACTTGATGGTGTCATCCCTGCTATATAAAGTGGAATGCACTATGAGGAAGGAACAGAACTGCTGAAAAATTATCATTGGGATAGCTGCTAAAATTACCATCAAGAGAGCTGCTAAAACACACCATCTGACTGCTGCAACGAAACACCACAGGAGATTGCTGAGAGTGCATCTGATTGGAGCTGTCTATTTCTGGGAAGTCCTAAAAGATGACTGGGTCTTATGGTGGAGTGCTGGGGGCCATCCTTGAGGGAGGAGTGACCATATGGAAGGGTTGGAGTGCATGGAAGTGGTGGAAGTGCATGGAACGGTCGGAGTGCATGGAACGGTTGGAGTGCATGGAACGGCAGGAAAAGATGAAATGGTTGAAGTGCATCGAACGGTTGGTGTGCATGGAATGCATGGAGTAGTGACTACGGAGGGCTCAGACTCAACGGATGGAGTTGAACGGACGAAGCCGCCTGAACAGACTGAGTGAATAAAACTGATTTCATGGTTCAGATTTGCACTCGATCTCCAGCACCTACTGAAAACCACCATATCACATCACCACGCTTACTCTCTTCTATACACCACCACTCAACTAGAACACAGCGATACTATGACACATTCGGTATAGCTGTTCTCATACCAACACCAGCCGCATACTCCACATCACCCTAACTAAACACAGCTGGCAGCACACCCACCAGCCTAGGCGTTCTCCTCAGGCCTAACGCTGCCTGAATCGGTCTGATATCAATCTGCCAGAACGAACACATCCTCCTGATTTCCCAACCACCACACCTACCGCCAAGAAGCAGCTATTACACGAGTACCACACCTGCTGTGCTGCACACATATCCGGTGCTCACACGCACCTTATGACTCTCTCTCTCTCTCTCTCTCTCTACCGACTTGAACTACGGTTCCCAAGGGCGTTCAACCTACCAGCGCCTTGAGATCATAACAAAGGTACATAAGGTGCTATCTAAATGCAAAGTTACATAACATAACATATTCCTGCCATATCCTTCCAGAGGGCCCTGGCATGAAGCTGGCTGTCCTGCATGGAGCTGTCTATTTCTGGGAAGTCCTAAAAGATGACTGGGTGTTATGGTGGAGTGCTGGGGGCCATCCTTGAGGGAGGAGTGACCATATTCCTGCCATATCCTTCCAGAGGGCCCTGACATGCAGCTGGCTGTCCTGCATTTTAAACAGAGGTTTCCTATGTAAGTAGAAGTGAACCTTCTGCAACCAAAATGTGGGGGAATCTGCTGGCCTTTAAATCCTTTTCCTTTAAAGCAGGTCGGGTTTGGGAAAAAACTGTCTAGATCCTTAGCCTATTTAACTAAAAATATTAATTTAATTACATCCCTTTGGCAGAACACTATGGGGTGATCGTTGTTAAAATTCAAAATTAACAAAGCTCACTTCCCAGTGTGTGCTGAAAAACTATAGCCTATAATTTAATTTGGTAATCCTTTTTGTCTTGTTGACCCCAACCTCTTTAAGGAAGAGAGGTGTATTTGTTTTTAAATCAGTCCAATCTTTTTGTCCAACTTTCCCCAACACAGGCCTTTCAGTGGAGGGTGTCTGGAATCCACAATTCTTCAATCATCCTGATTTTTTGTCAGACTTCCCCCAGCCCAGACCAAAGTAGGAGGGGGTCTGAAAAACTAACCGCTAAATCACCCTGTGTTTATTTTAAAGCAAAGGTGTGTCTGAAATAATAATTGCCATATGCATTTGCCCACATTTGTAAAACTAAACTGTTATCCTTTTAAGCTTGCAGAAAAATCAAAACTCCATAGCACTACATTTGTTATTGTTTGTGTTCACTGATCTGCGCTAATTATTTCTTGAATTGAAATTGAGATAACGTACTGTGATTTGTGTGTTTCCCCTATTAATTTGTGTGATTTATTTGTGTAACAAGAAGTAGATTGTGAGCCACAAAGAAGGTGGCAGTGTAGTTTGCGCAATTTTTCTTAACATCTAATTCAACTAAACATAAGCATATTTCCTGTACACCTGCCTGGTTCTTGGCTCATTAGTAGCTCAGGGGGAGGGATCCAAAGGGTATTAGATTAATTGGAGATAGGGCTGTAGAAAAGAATCCATTAAACAGTTTGTTGCATGACACCTTGAGGTGGGTGGGAAGGAACTCCCTGTGTTAAAAGTGGCCTCTCAATAAACGGTTACAATGCAACCCTATCAGCATATTAAACTTCCACACACCAACTGCCACTTAAAAATGTTCTAGAAATCTTTTTTGTATCTGCATTTCCCTTACTTATACAAAATAATTGTTCACAGTGCTGCTATAAATGCACATATGCATTGTGCAGTGAGAGAAGTGCATGAATGGAAGGGGGCAGGAGATGGGCAAGTGCTGATGGAAGCCCAGGAGAGAAGAGCAGTGTGAGGCCACTAGCTAAGTGTTGGGGAGCAGAAGTCCCAAAGGTGGGGTGCACAGCCACCAGGCAATAGGCCCGCAAGGGCACTGCTCAGGGGGTGGGGGTACTTGTGTCATCTAGGTATACGGTGTGGAACCTGTGAGGTTTATGAGGGACCAAGCCATCAGTCTCAGTGGTATGAGTTAGCAGGGAAGGTACAGCGGGAATGAGAAAGAGAAAAGCAGCATTTTGAGCAATTTCCAGAATTTAAGGAAGCCTGTCTCAAGTCTGAGAGGAGCAGGGAGGCTATTCCAAAGAGAGGCACCCGCCGAAGAAAGAAGCCTGCCTCCTGCTCTTTGAAGAAGCATTTGACAGGCAGAGAATTTGAGTTAGAGGAGCAGAGGGCACTAGCATGGGTGTATTTATGGAGAGAAAGTTGGATATAGCATTGTGCCAGCCCCCAGAAAGCCTTGTTGATGATACAGAGGGTCTTCAATTTCATCCTTGCGGCCACCAGGAGGCAGTGTAGAGATTTTAGGGCTCCAGAGATATGATCCCTGAGCTTGAGGCCAAGGATAAGACTTGCAGCCCTATTCAGGATTAGCTGAAGGGGGCATAGGGAACGAAGGGGGAGGGTGAGGAAGAGACTGTTGCAGTAGTCCTGCCTAAATGGACCAGGCTGTACAGACGTTGAGCTTCTGGGGTAAGGTGAGCAAAGGTAGAATGCCTCTAAGTAGGAGAAGCTGAAAGTGGGCCTTCGTGACAAGGTCAAAGATATAAGAAGTGAAGGAGAGAGAGGATGATCCCAAGGTTTTTGGCCTCACAGGATGGTGAGGAGCGCCCAAGGAGGGCGGCCCGAGGGTAGGAGGGAAACACAGCACAGGTATCCCAATAAGAAGAATCTCCATCTCACTGGCATCAAGACAGAGATCGTTAGCCGCACACAATGCCTGGATGGAGGTCAGACAATCGGGGGTAAAAGACGGGGAACAGAAAATAATACAGGGAAGTTTCAAGGAAAGCTGTGTGTCATCGACATAACACTGGAAATGAGAAGAGAAGGAGGAGATCAGATGAGCCAGAGAGACGAGATAGATATTGAAGAGCCACAGCAATAGGATAGAACCCTGGGGGATGCTGCAGGTAGAGAGTGAGGTGTTGGAGGAGAAGCGGCCCAGTTGCAGCTGGGAAATGCGGTTAGTGAGGAAACAGGTCAGCCAGTCCAGTGCCCGGTCCATGATGCCGAAGGTATCATGTAGCTGTTTAATGAGGATAGAAAAGTTAACTGTGTCAAAGGCGGAGGAGAGATCGAGGAGCACTGCCCTCAATTGTCCTATGATCATAAATACCATATACACTTCAATTATATCATTCCACTATTACAAATACGGGAAACTCCCACTATAGTACCTAAAATAACCATACCGTGCCCCCAAGAAACTGGCCACTGGTTACAACCACCACAATAGAATTAAACTATATAACAAGTATGTACAATACACCTTCAAATAACAAGACTCACCCAGACCCCCAGACCTAAATCCCAATATCGTCCGTGAACAGAAAAATGTATGACAGACATGGCAGCACATGCAAAGCTTTCTTTCACCTATAAAATAGCTCTATATCTATATTTTTCCAGTGCCCCACCCTTTCCAAGCCCTCATTCATCCACAAAATAACCCCAAATATATTTTCCAGACTTCTTTCGCTCACCTCACTGTCCACTGACAAAGGCTGTGTTCCAATATGGCACCCGTTTCTAAAATTATGACGTACCTTGTGTTTTCAAAATTCCAATCAGCATGCGCCTCTCTGCAAAGTTTGGTGACTATTTGCCGAATGGCGCCAAAGTTATAAGGTGCCCAAAAAGTACTCTTTCTATAAGTTATGCAACTTAACCAATGATATTTATTACCATTCATTATGTAAACATTTCTCATAAGCAAATATCACCATTTTTTATTTTGACAGAAATGGCAAACACACTTCAGTGGCTAGAAGAAAACTTTCCCAAAGAAGAAATGAGTGAAGATGAAATCTCTAATGGTAAACAATACATCTTTCCACATAAACTAATAATGTAATTTATGGAGAGCTGATTGAAATAATAATGTATTATTTTCCTATAGTACATAGTTTACATGAAGAAACTACACCACCGATTAATTATGCAGAATCCCAACAATCAGAAATACAATCCCAAACGCCAACTGCACAGATGAAATAATGATCTTGTCTGCAAAATTGGATGAATTTAGCAATGACTTTAAAGAACTTTTAAATTATGTTAAAAATCATGTTATTAGAAATGTTGATTATCACTGTCCTACTTGTACCTGTCCCTCTTCCCCCAGCAATCACCCCAATCTAATTCACAAAACATAAATCAAATACACTTTTATGAAACTTCGCTCCCTCTCTACCTCCCTCTCTCCCCTCCCTCTCTCTCTCTCCCTCGGTCCCCCCCATATGATGACTTTATTGAAATTCCAAACTGTCCCATTTAAGTATCCCATTCTAATACCTATATGACTCAAAAAGAGACTAGATTGTCTGCTTAACGACCAAAGGAGCAGTCCCCCTTCCCATTCTAATGCCCCTTCCCTTTCATTAATAAATGTATTTTTTCTAACATAAATATATTACTGGGTAATACATTCTTATTTTTTTCTTTAAAACACCAATTAATAGTCTGCGGACATCCCAACTGTTTGGAGGCTCTGTTAATGAAATGAGGCATCCGTGGACATCGTGTCCTGTCCGGGCGCGTCCGGTCTCACATAAGGCACTTTTAATTACTCCGTGGACAAGGCGCCCGTTTGCGGTCATCCATGATCATGCGCCCTGCGTCTCCCACTAGACAGGTTCCACGGACACCCGGCGTGGATGCCCCGGATGTCATGTGACCGCACCCGTGCGGCATGACAGTGTGTCCACGGATGGTGTCCGTCGCCACGGACAGTTTGAATTTGCATTAAAATTATGAGTGCAAGGGAGGCGAGGGGTCCACAGTCTGTGGACACTGGTTTCTAGGATTTTGTTAGTTTGCAGCCTGGTGTAAGGGCTGCTACTTTCTCCCTTGCACCCTTCGACTTATTCTAAAAATAACGAGAGGTTCTCTTTAGAATACTGGAGTGCATCTGTATATCAGATTTAGTATTATCTCTCATGGTCAGCCACCTTCCCAGAGCCACCATCACCACATGGAGGGCATGGAAAAGGGAGCAGGCAAGATGATGCAGAGGAGGAGGACGAGGAACAGGAAGATGAGGTAGAGGTAGAGAAAGTTCCTACCTTCAGCATCTAGACAGAGTTGTGGGTGTGGTTATTTTTTAAGACCATTATGATATGATATGATTGGGTATTTATAAGGCGCTAATACCCAGAGGTTTCTAAGCGCAGATCCGTTGATCGAACCTGTGGTGCTCCGTGTTGTCTTGCTTCCAAGACGAGCATGTTGCCCCTGAGCTATCCTTTTGGGTTTACCAAAAGCTTGGGATGCCAAGGTACAATCCATTGAGTGCAGGGTCATACGCAGTCGCGGACAACCTGGCCAGTTCTCTTTTGGGACCACCTCCATCTGATGCCACACTCACTCCAACCACCTGGGGGCTCTGAAAAAGGCTGTTCCTTTCTCAGGGAGAAGTAAGTTATCGTCTTCTACCCCATCTTCCTCAACCGCTCCTGCCACCACATAGGCTAATCCTGGGGAACAGAGGATCCCATTGGCTGCCTTGCAGGCCATACAGAATGCTAATGTCCCTTAGTTTTTTAGGGTCACAATACTCTTTTTGTTCTGTGACACACCGCTCTGCACGGGGGAGCAGTTCCAGAGTGCTTTCGAGGCCACAGTCAAGGAGCACAAGAAACACTGCCACTGACCGTAGACCATATCTGTGGTTGGTGCCCCTTCCCTCCCCCACCTTACCTCCTCACCTCTTCTAAAATATAGAAGGCAGAAAGAAAAAAAAAAGTTCCTTTAGGACCCACCTTTCACAGTTAAAAAATGGAACTAAAAATAAAAATCACAGGACCTTTTGCAGTCTGCATAGTCCATGGACAGCAGAAAAGTCAGCGGACACCTAGAAAATTCCAAGCGTGGGAGAATTATAATCAATAAACTTGCTGGCTCTTAAAGGAACATTTTTTTAAAGAAATTTGGGGAGTTTTATATACTGAACGTAATTTTTATTTTAATTTTCGCAAAAACTGCTTCTAATTTTTTTCGGTTTTTGTTTTTTATTTACTACAACTACTAAAACAATACTTCACAACATATTTCGTGAGTTTCAGTGCATTTTGGATATACAAAAGAAAAATATGATTTCCGACGTCAGTCAAATGTACTCCATCTCCTCTTAAAATATTTACGCTATCCAATTTGATATTTTCGTTGTTAAAAGATGCCATTCCTAAAGCATATAAAAAAAAGCACATACACCTTTATTGACATGACTTGGCTAGTGTTTCTACTCATTTGGCGCTAGTACATTCCATCATATGAGTTTTTTTGTTTCTTTGACTCAGTTGAGTATAATAACTTGGATCCACACACTGCTTCTTTAGTATACCATTGTTGGTTTATTGTAGTTTTGTTCCTCCTTTTTTTTAATATGCAAAAGGTTTAGAAGATGGTGCCGACACGTGTTTCGACCTTACTACTGGTCTTTATCAAGGCTGGATTGGTTATATGTGCTGAATCGCTGGTATGTGGGCTGGAGGCCTCAAAGGTTTTCCATAGTGGAGAGTGGTAAGTTTTCTCTAGTTAGGCGTATCTTAATAAAGGTTTCTGGTTAGCTTGCGCTCCGGTGCTCGATTTCTGCACTGAAATCTGCAGAAATCGAGCACCAGAGTGCGAGCTAACCAGCAACCTTAATTAAGATACGCCTAACCAGAATTTGAAGGGGTTTTCGGTTTTACTTGGAACCATAACGTCACTTTAACAAAGTTTTTTTTTTACTGAATTTCATAGGTTTTTAGTAGCGCAACTTAACCATAATGTCCCTTTAAAAAAGTTTTTTTTAACTGAATTTCATAGGTTTTTATTAGCGCAACTTAACCATAATGTCTACGAACATCTGACTTCATTGCACACATTCCGCAGAATGCCACATGACCATATGCTGGTGCACAGTATGATGACGTGTCCGCGAACCCGTACGCACGTCACAATAAGATCTGTGCTTCATGGACACTGTGCTACTACATTTTCTACTGATGTAGGAACTTGCAACTTCAACATTTCCCTTGCTCAGCTCCAATACCTATTGGTACTCAGCCATTTCCCAATCTAGTACACAGTACATACTTTTGGCAAAACTGCTATTTATCTTAAAATGACATCAGCTAAGGGCATCCCTCCTCCCCAAGACACACCACCACTGCTGTAATCAAGGAGCATGAGAAACACTGCCCCTACCTTAGAAGTAACACACAAGCAACATTTTACCCTGTCCACATGGCCCTCCATATTAGTGTTTGGTGCCTCTTCCCTAATTTCCCTTCCCGACCTTTCGTCGTTAGCTGTCCTGCCAAAAAAAAGCCATTCAAAAACAAAATAAATGTTCCTTTAGGAACCACCTTTCACAGGTAAAAAATAGAACTAAAAAAAAACGCATGGACTCCATCTACTTTATATTTCTCAGTAAAGTACATAGACGCAAAAACATTTTCCAACATTTCCATTTGCATTGTGTGTTATGCTAATGGCAATATTGTGGCGCTCAACCTCCGTTCCAGGGACTGGAATGGTGGATAACGGCCACCCAATCGAAGCGAGGGTGGATAACAAGGTCTCTGGACCATTATCCCTCCATTCCAGCCCCTGAAATGGGGGATGAAGGCCATTAGCAGCCTAGGTGTGCAAAGCGGTAACCCGTGCTACTAAAAAAGTGGATTTTTCGTCCTACACCGGGACGCCTTTGGCATCCCGGGTTAGGAAGTAAAATCCTTTTCCAAGATGGCCACCAAGGAAAGGGAAGGCGAGGGGTCCATACAGGGCCCCTCTTTGCCTTCCATGGCAGCCAGCAGAAGGGAAAAAGAAGAGCCTATGACCATATTACCACAAACACTTTTTCTTTTCTTTCAAATGTATGCTAATTTCTAATAACGCTACCATGAAAGTCAGTCCCAGGTGCACATGGCCACTTTAATCCTATGTGTTGTCCTTTCTGGTCATGGGCAGTAGCCACATTGTCCGGATCATGACTGTGAAGAGAAAAGAACGACCGGTGGGGGGTGTCTGTACTTCTGCTCTCTATATGGTAGAGGAGAGGCACAGAGGACCCCGGCCAAGAGTCTCTAATACGGTAGCAATGGACGAGCAATCAAGGCCTAGCTTCTCAGGAGGTGATGCAGGCTGGTTCTTAAGTACAGTGTACCCCAAGCCCCCACAAAGGAATGTCCACACACTGTATTGGTTAGAACACAGTCTTTATATAATCAATAGTCAAGGTTATGTACACTTATCACAATAACTCACTTTGTACTCCGGAAAATCAACAATGGCAAATATATACAATTCTAAAGTGGTACCACCCTTTGTACTAGATCTTCTTAAAGTGCATCAACAATACTGTAACAATGTCACACAGATCAATAGAGTGAAACCAGCAATAGAGAGAGGAGAGAAAATAAGATGGTTGAGCAATAGGCAGAATACTGGCCCCTACCACTAGGCACAGTTCTGTGTGGAGATCCCCCCACCTGGGCAACCTGTAAAATAAAGATATACCACAAGCCCAGTCCATATATTGTTCTGCAAGTCTTATTCCCTCCTATAATGTTTTTACCCCCCCAATGTACCTGGTGGAGTCGAGTTCTTCGAAGAGGCGTCGACAGATCCTTCTTGAGCGACCCCCTTTCAAGCGGGAGTCACGGATCGTCGAGAGGCGTCGAGAAACGTCGAGGAACTCGGTGTTCGGCGACAGGGAATTGACGGCCCTTCTTGAATGCCTTCCCTTTCAAGCGGGAGGCACGGGGCGTCGAACGTCCGTCGACAAACAAGGTAGAACGGCGTCGATGAGGCGGCAGCTTCGTCCGAGCGGTGCTCGTCGGCGTCGGAGCGTCGGCGTCCTGCAAGGCAGAGGCGTGCGGGGCACCTCGGTGACAATAGTTCTGGACCGCAAAGATTGTGGAGACGGAGGCCCAGCAAGGGCGTCGAGTCGTTCGAGTCTTTGTGGTCTTCGGGTGGCGGGAAACCCACCGGCAGGTTTCTCCTTGGCGCGTTGGTCGTCCTCGACTTTCTCCGGCAGGATAAAGCGGTCGACGGTGCGGACGAGGGAGTCCTTCGATTCGAATGTTCTTAGGCAAAGGAGTGGGCGGCTCCGGTCGTCGGCGGCACGGCGTCAAGTGGTTCCCACGGCTGGGCAACCCAACTTCGACGGGCCTCCAGCGGTTACACAAACCTGCGAACCCTGGTCGACGGCAATGGACTTCGACGGCGTCGATGTCCGGGTGCTTCACTTCGATCTCCTCGGTGATCCCGTCTCGGGTCGGCAGCCTTTCGAGGGTCTGTCTTCCAGGGCGCTTCGGCGAAGATGGAGCGGTGCTCGATGGTCCCTCGGAGCACGGGAAGAGGGCGCCTTACCAGTTCCTCTCTCGGGTCAGTCTTCGACGATTTCGGCAGCCTTCGGATCGGTCGAAGCAAATGCAACAGCAAGTCTTCTTCTTCCAGCTGGACGTCGAGGATCAGCAGTTCCAGTTACTCTTAGAGTGGAGACTCAGCTCCAAAACGCTTCTGAACGCTTCTGAACGTTCCTGAACCCCTGAACAGTGGTGAGAGGTCCCCAGATATACTATTCTGTCTCTCATCCAGACTGCTGGCACACACTCAGCAGCCAATCATACAGAGGGGCATTCATGCAGTCAGTCAGCCAATCAGGCACACAGTGCATTCAGGCCACACTCCTCCCTTTCAGACACTCACAACAAGGAATGTGGATTGGGACAAGTACCCAGCCATTCAACACTACACACTGCATTCAGGCCAGTTTCGGGCAGGGCTGTCTCAGTCTTTGTCTCTCATGCCAGAAACCAGACAACCACAACAAGGAGTGCATATTGGTCACACACTCCATTCACCCAGGTCCCACCCACAGGAGGTACCCACAACATACAGTCACTGGGAAGGCTCCAGTCAGTCTAGCTGGGCCTTCACAACAACACTATATATGGAACTTCCACCCAACAGCCAGTCAGGGGGAAGGGACAGAGTCAGGGCTTCCCAGGACTTTGGGAAAACAAGGTAACAGGCAATAGAAAGCAAGAGGCCACAGGGGCCATCTTGTTTCATATCAGGAATCAACTGATCCCAATGGCAGGGCCTGGGTATCCCAAAATGGAGGACACCCAGAGCACCTGTCAACTTCAACATGGAGCTGCCACCAGCCCATACCCTGCTCTGTGGGCCACCCACAGGTGCCCAAAAACATACACTAGGGGCACAGGGTTGTACCCCTACCCATGGGTGCCATAAGGGTATCCCATGGGTCTGTTCACCAAACCAAAAGAGAGAGCTGCACTGCCAGGAGTCCCACATGGACCCCTGGGCAGAAAACATGACAGAACACACGATAAAAAGCAGTAAAGGACAAGGATTCAGAGGCCCTGTCCCTCAGATGCATTTCCAGCATCACAATGACCTTATACCATGACCCCGACATTCTGCCCACTGCCCATGGCTACAGCCTACCCCTCCGTCACCAAAGCTATAATGATATTTTTTTTAACTACATTATGACACTTGTCAAATAAGAAAAATATTCCACATTTGCAAAACCATGCTTTTCGATCCTTACCAATGAGCCTTACGCAAATTTGCTGGAAAGCCACCCAAGGTTTATTTTTTCAAAACTGTCAAATGAATGCCCATACAACCGTCATATAAGCTGTGCACAAAATCTCAACAAACTTTGTAAAATCATTTGAAAGCAAGGCAGAAATATCCCACCCATCATCATCACCGCTGACCTCCCCAAACATTGTTTCATAAGTTTCACAAGTGCAATGTTAAGAAAATATAAATTTGCTGCGAGGGGCGGGCCATGTATTTTTATACATAAGTTGATCTATCGCAAACATTTCCAAATCACCTTACCTCATGTCTCCTCTTTTGGAAACATACGAAATCTGGCAGCTATTCTCATCCATTGCTGCATCTGCCTAAGGTAAACTGCCGTGACATCACTAAATCATATGCTCCGCCCCTGACCCTCACATAACCAACCCAAGTGATATAGAACACCTTTCTCAGTGACGTTCCTCTTCAGCGTAGGCAAATGCACCCATAATCACCTAAGTGATGTGACGTGACACAGAACTCGAAAAGCAACACACATCGACTAACAACATACCTTGTCAGAATGCGAATGATTAAACCAGTCTTTAAAAGAAATCAATAACACTGTACAATTTGTAAATTACTTTTATTTCACAATGAACTCTCTGAGAACATCTGACCATTCCCATATTCAATCAAATTACAAATTTGTGTCTTCGCTCGTGGACGTAAATGTTAATCGTGATGCACACGTTGTTCTTTTTGCATACTCAAAGTGTTTGTTTTCAATAAAGCAACTGCTTGGGTCGCACAGTGAATTCCAGGGAGTCTGCATCAACTTGGGCCTAGAGCACCATAAAAGATGTTATGTTACTCCTAGTCGCTAGTGCAGCGTACGGGCACATGGGTCCTGCGCGATCGTACCACAAAACAGTCACAGTGAGCCAGCCGTTGACGACGAGGTGCACCTGGCGAATGAAAAATCCATCAGTTGGCATCTGGAATCCATGGCAATCACAGTAAGGCAGCATGTAGCTATTTTGAAAACATACCAGAAAATAAGTATCAATACCTGACCTTTATCACAATGTATCTATTGATTTCTTAATTCGGCATATAGTTTAAACTAATGATTAGCATACACATCAAACAATCTCAAAAAAACAAAAAGAACATGGAAACTGATACACAATTGGATATGGTCATACATGACATTTTAAAGAAATATTAGCGTTCAATCTGGGTGAATCTAGTGATAGTCTACATACACCTACATTCTGCACTCCCCATAGCTGCATAAAAAAGACAACCACACAGAAAGATAGTACGTGAGTTACATTGCCAAAATAAATGTTCAGCTAATAATAAGTTATTGCTTTTTCCGGTGTACAGTCGTCAAAAGGAAACTTACATGATATTGACCGTCTCCATTCTCTTCGCGTAAATCAGACCGTGATGCTCAATGCGCTTGCACCAAAGATTCTTTCTGAACTGATTTTACATGTTCCTTACACACTTTTGGAATGCATAACCTTATTAAATGTTCATTACTACAAACCTCCTCTCACTGCATTTCTCACAAAATATTCTCTTTCTCTCAAGGTGAAAAAAACAATTGACCCTTATAGTTTCTGTGCCATGCGTAGGCTTCCTTAGCTCGCAACCAAAAAATCAAAGCTGGTGACCTTCACTCAGAATCTAAATACATTCTCACTTTGCAACAACATGGCTCAACGCATTCATGAGAACTTGTAGTCGCATACACGTGCAGTGCCGCTGTTTCCATCAAACACTGCAGGTGGCTGCCTCAGATGCCAGACTCTAGGGGGCGCCAGTCTGACTTTAATATTATTTTAAATACATTGTAACACAGACACATTAGTCCTTCGCCTGTACTTTACGCACATTATAATAAGGAACACCTCCAAATGTACCGTATGACTTTTGTGACAAAAAAACACAACTTTTTTGCTTCTTGCTGCCACATCCCATCCCATCCTCATCAACCCTCACCTTTCGAAACAGTATTTGATAAGGTTAACAAGTGCAATGTGGTGTGTTGTCGAATGTTTTTGCGGCGATGTCTGTGGACACCAAAAAACGGTTGAAAGATGGCGGGCGCTTCGGAACAATCTGACGCAACTTCACGCTCTTCACCATCCAATGAGGGAACGCGTCACATGGCCGTGGACTTAACGCAACCCGATTACCCAATCGATGTCCTGTCCGCGGAGCGAACAGGGAAGTGTGTCCGCGGAGCGTACATAGATATCATACATTTTTTTAGACCTACTTTTTGGTCGTTTTAAAGAAAACTACTGGACGCTTTTTCATCAAATTTACAAAAGCACACTTTTGGGACCAAGCCGCTGCTCCTGCTGCAAATTTGGTGAAAATCCGCCCAGCGGTTTGGGCTGTATGGGTGCGCAAGGTTTTTCCCCCATTCAGTATATGGGAAAAAAGACGTTTTGGGACCCCCCCTATAACTTTCCCCCCCTGGACCAAACCTCACCAAACTTTGCAAAAAAATTCAGAGTGGGCCATATACTTTTTTTTTTTGCAAAGTTTAGCGAGCATTCGTCCAGGGGGAGCGGAGTTATAAGCCACCCAAAAAGTACTCTTCCTATGGAAACAGTAACTTAACCATAACTACACAGCCACTAGTGTGGATGTGTAAGAGATATGCTCTTCACCACATCCACATTCTACTTATTCCCTGCACCCATCTCATTCTCATGTTGGGAAATGCAGAAAACAATATGGAAACGTTACATTCACAGAACCAGCAGAGGAATGTAGCCTACAACAGGAGAAAGAGGCTGGGACCAGGTTTAATTAATAAGCCCAGGGTGGAAGTAGTAGGAGAATGGAGGGAGTCAAGTGGGGTGATGAGAGAGAGAGAGAGAGATAGAGAGAGAGAGAGATAGAGAGAGAGAGAGAGAGAGAGAGAGAGAGAGAGAGAGAGAGAGATGAAATTGCCACAAAACTTAAAACGGGAGCGGATTATTCACCTAAAGGGGAAAATCCCATTGGATTTCTGCATGGGCGCATGCGGCTATTTCAGTTTTCGTGCACAGAAATAATCAATTTTTGCCTGAGAAAATACTGAAAGTAAAACATGAACCGAATTTAGCCGATTTTGCTCCTCTTGTGTTAATTTCCCACACACGTAAAAGTGTGAGTGAAATAACACCTGCACCAAAACCACTGCTTTCTCATGAGCTGCCTCAAACAAGAGACGCCGATGCACGACCAAAACCTTACACATGCCCAACTTTGCGTTGTCTTTAAGATCCGGGAACTCAATATGGCCATTTTTAAACAAACAACGTGAAGATTTAGTCCCACTCCAGTTTTCCTTCCCCCATCATTAAAATGCCATTTTGTGAGACTAATGCAAACTCTGGCTTCAGAAGAGAATTCTGCTTTGTTAAGGAAAACGGTCCTTGCATCAGCGCCATGATTAATTTAGCACAATCAACGGCTTTTTTCGGCATCAGGAATTGAATTATGCGATTAGGCTGATGGGAATGGAGGCAGTTGTTTAGACAAAAATCATTAATTTCTTTGTCGCTCACCCCTGGGTGACCTTATTTTTTTTTTTTTTTTTTAAAGAACACATCTATACACGGTGAGAGGGGGCACTGTTTAGTCCTCTTAGCTCGCAAACCAGAAATAGGAACTTTGCTTTGTGAGGGGACGAGTCTTGGAAAAGAACGGGGGGAACTCATCTGCTCATAAAAAGTAATCCCCCCGCGGGGAACCTGGAGACATAAGATCACAACATAGGCCAAGCGCGAGCCCAATGGCGCGTCCCTTGACATTTGGAATTAAACCGCAAGGCCTAATCATTTGCAGCTGGTATTGATTTGAAAGGCCCCGTGCGAGAGACATCGCAGAAAACGAGGACATTCTCACAGTTCCACTGAGAGCCGGAAGGGTGTATATGGCCCACTGGGCCACCTCTCTGTGATGTCTGGTGCCCTCTACCCAGGCCTTTCCCTGGATACAGACGACCTACAGTTAGAGCGTTTAAACTGGGCCTCTAACATCTCTACAAACGTTCGCATATTTCACAGTGACAATTAGATGCCACCTTGACTACCACCTCGCTCCCTGTGCGGCACGGGCAACTGCAGTGCTGCAGCAGTGAGGGTCCTGCAAAGTGTAACCTCTAATGTGCCGAATATTGCCATATATGATGTGTGTACTTTTCAAGGCATTTATAGAAAAACAAATGATTTTGTTTTTGGAAACCCAAACCGTGAAAAATATTTGTGACCTATCACTGGGAAGATGTGTGGTCAAGTGCTTACATCAGAGCATGGGTCCAAATACTGATTTCACCACTTCAATGAAATGTGTGATCCTGGGCAAATCATTTAATCTCACTGTGCCTGATCTGCTGACATTGAGTGTCACTAGAAGTGATTTAGTTTGACATTTCTGCTATGAAGAAAAACCCTCATAGTTTACTAAACCACTGAGTTGTTGCATATTGATAATAGTGAATATGTATATATTGCACAGCACATTATTCTCTTGGCTTACACATGAACACTTATTTTTATGTATTTTTTATGTATTTACCAATGGTGTCCTAGAGTATTGAAGACTGATGCCACAGCTTGTAAAGTCATTTCCTGTGAAGTTGCTTCTGATCATGCCAATCCATATCGTGCAAATTAGGATTCTGCACATCTTTTGCTGGACAAGTCCAGAAGACAAATTAGAACATATCATACATAACAGTGCCACATTGTTGTGACTTTGTTGTTCTGTGTATGTTTTCCCGAGCCTCAGGTGGTGGAGGCCTGGGGGGATATAAGCAGCTGCCCCTATTCTGGTAGTTTTAGTACACAGCTACATATTTCTTTTTTTCATGGCATTAAATGTGTACTTTGCCTTGTGTGCATGTTACAGGCTGCCTATGCTGGCTGCTGTCACCTTAACTGAAGACTTTAAATATGTGCTTTGCAGCAGGTTACAGACTGGCTTTGATAGCACACAGAATCCAGCAGTATTATCACCTCTATGCCTTTTACTTTATTTCATCTGCATTAGTACCTTACTGACATAGCAATTACTAACTTTTCAGTGGCAGCTTAGTGTTTCAGCTCCCCTCTGGCTGCCTGTCCTAAAGAGCAGTTCTTTGTATCCATTCTTATTTAAGCAATCCACGGGTGCTACAGACTGTGTCCACCCCCCTAACTGTAGGCAATGGGGGGACCATTCATATTGAAATGGGCCTCCACAAGCCCTGACAAATGTTTAGGGCCCTGCGAGTGAGCGCTAAAACTGCTCTTTGTTGTTCCAATCTGCTTGTCTTCCAGCAAGCAGGAATGAGGGCATGTGTGGGTGTGTTGTGGCTGATGTGAGGCAATTGGGAAGGTGGTGGACCAGGACACAGCAGGGCCTGCTTGCCCTTTGTCCGTCATTCGAGTGCTAAATCTGCCTCTGCCCAAACCTAATCCAAAACAATCTCTGCCATGTGCCCAGTCCTGGAAAATGTAGCACTAGACCTTGCGGCCAGATTAATTCAATCGCTTGAGGGACCTGCAATGCGGGTGCAGGTACCTCAGACTCAACCAATCTTAGATATGCGCATGAGGCAGGTCTCCACAACTAAAGCAAATGGGTGGCACGCACACAGTAAGTGCACACGCCCTCTTTGCTCAATGATCTGGAATAACAACAATGGCCTATGGCAGCACTCTGCTTGACCTAATGGGGCATGAACAAACATCTGTGACCAGACAAATGCCCCAAATGACAATTTTTCAAGGGGTGCAATGACAACACACCATTTGACATTACTAAGCTCTCACCCGGTTTTTCATAAATTCTCTCATGCATCGACACCGTACCAAAGTGACAAAAAATAGATAAAGGTCATTAGCAGTGGGATGTGGGGATCTAATGATCCTTAAATCAATGTTTTGCCATTGATGGGTGACTAAGGTTAGGGCTGGGTAACTTCTTTCATGAGAAATGATGATCACAGAGTCTCAGTTGCCTAATGGCTCTCAATGCTTTCCAGCGGCTTTGTGATAGTGCCAGTCTTGCATGATCTTGCAGACTTGTGATAGCGCCAGTCTGGCATGATCTTGCAGACCTGTGCTAGCGCTAGTCTGGCATGATCTTGCAGACTTGTGAGAGTGCCAGTCTGGCATGATCTTGCAGAGTTGTGAGAGTGCCAGTCTGGCATGATCTTGGAGACTTGTGAAGCGCCAGTCTGGCATGACCTTGATTAGTTGTGAGAGTGCCAGTCTGGCATGATCTTGTAGACTTGTGATAGCGCCAGTCTGGCATGATCTTGCATACTTGTGAGAGTGGCAGTCATGCATGATCTTCCGGCATGATCTTGTGGACTTGTGAGAGTTCCAGTTTGGCTAGTCCTACCCCACCAAGGTTGACGGTCCCTTTGGATCCGGAGGTCTGTGGGCCGTTGGGCTTTGTGCGGCACTAGACACCACAACGCCATGCCTCGAACTTTGGGTGCAGTGAGGACCACATAGCTAAAAGGAAGCTGTCCGGGTTTGGCAAATTGGATTTTCTTGGTTTGTCTTATGAGATGTAATGTTCGGTTATGGTTTGATAGAAGTAGGAATAAAATTCGACAGTGCATGCCAGGGCTACATTTCACTACTGAGAAATGGTTGGTGTGGGGGGGGTGTTCAGACCTCCCGATTAAAATAAACGGTCCAGATTTGATCCTAAGCATATTAAACAAAATGCAGTGTTTTCCTCTGTTCGATGTTCTAGACCTGCCAGTGAAACTATTACCCAAACAGTCCCTGTGGAAAATGTTTGACTAATGCACATGGCTGTTATGTGAAAGGTTGGTGGGTTGTCTTTAAGTCTTACTGTCAAATCACCAAACTATTGCAACCGTCTTTTGGTTTAGAAAACCTATTCCATTGTGTTGATTTGTTGGTAAATGCGTATTGCAATCCATCCCTTCTTTGCCTTCCCTCAACATGATATGATATGTCATTTGTAACGCGCCTGTACACAAGTGTTTCTTGTGTGATATCAGCCATCGTGCTCATGCCTGCAGGCAGTGCACCCACTGGCATCTGAAAATGCATACTCTCTCACTCCATTCGTCGCTGGGATTCTGCAAATGGCCATCAGACCCTCTTCCCAAATCCGGACGTGATATGATATATGATATGATATGATATGATAAGTCATTTATAACACGTCTGTACACAAGTGTTTCTGGATGTGACAAGACAAGCAAGGGTAGACAGAGGGTGGACAAAACAAACAATCTTACTAGGCCTTGTCTCATTCAGATTCTGCAAGTGTGAGGGAAGAGAAGAAGTGCCAGGGGCATGGGGGGAGTGCAGTGGCAAAAACGTGGTAAGTGCTGCCAGTGTGGTGGCTCAAGTAAGTGCAGGGACGTAGGGGACTGTAGGGTTGCAGATACAGTCCCTAAATGGATGGAAGGCCCGGAAGCAGTGCAGGGGGCTACTGGTCGTGCAGGAGCCTGGTGACAGTGAGGTTCAGTGGGTGGCCAGGTAACCAGTTAGCGCAGCAAACAGGTGCATAAGCAGGTGAGAGGGAGAGAGAAAGCAGAAGCGAAGAGGAAGGTCTTGAGTTACTTCCAGAACTTTAGTTGGTCCTGCTCAAGTTTGAGAGAGGCCGGGAGGCTGTTCCAGAGGGAGACCCCAGCAGGGGACAGAGATCTACCCCCCACTCTCTGCCTGGAGAAGGGCCTGACCCTCAGAGTGTTGGAGGTGAATGGGGAGTGGGCTCGAGTAGGAAGATGCTTAGGAAGAGAGAATTGGATGTAGTTTGGTTCCCGGCCGCAGAAAGTCTTGTGGACGATGCAGAGGGTCTTGAACTTGATCCTTGCAGCCACCGGGAGCCAGTGGAGAGATTTCAGGGCTGGAGAGATACAATCCCTGGGCTTAAGGCCAAGTACAAGTCTCGCAGTCCTGTTCTGGATTAGTTGAAAAGGCGAGTAGTAGAGGCAGGCAGATTCAGAAAGAGGCTGTTGCAGTGGTCCAGCCTAGAGACTCTGGGGCTCTGGATACTGTGAGATTATAGGGGAAAGTGAGAATAGGAAGAATACATCTGAGAAGGTGCACTTCTTAGAGATGTCAGAGATGTGAGGAGAGAAGGAGAGGGTGGGGTCGAAGATGACCCTAAGGTTCTTCACCTCACAGGAAGGTGACGGTAGAGGGGCCAAGGTGTACGTGAGTACAGAGCACCCAATTCTGGGACAGTCCCAGCAAAACCGGGATATCTGGTCAGGCTAAGCTGGCTGGTCATGTCCCATTGTATTGCCCGCCAGACCTCAGGGCTTGTGCTGCAAAGTGGAGAGCCCTCTCCACTTTGCAGCACAAAGTGGAGAGGGCTCTCACTCAATAACAAGTGATTATTAGGACCAATGTGGGCACTTGACCTTTCACATTAAGAACAAGACCAGATCTTCGAAGCTGGCCTGGACTACCATGGTGGAAATACAGTTCTTGAGGCAATTGCATAATCTTCTGGCCACTGACAGCTAGTTATATCCCCTGCTAATTAGCTGGTCTATGTGGCACTGACCTTTTGGAGGGCTTACTCCTAGTTGCTGGGTTACCGACTCCCTTCATCAGGGTAGCGCACACATTAAGGGCTGGGCGTCTTTCTTCTGTGTCTACCTCAATATTCGCGGTGGAGGTGAGAAGATAAGGGCTGATCTGGCCTCCAGGTGGATTTTCAGGATTTTCTGAAGGTCCCAGAGCACACATTTTGCAACTGTCTTGCAGAACATAACTCTAGACGATGGTGCTTTGATGGAAGAAGCCTCTGTTCATGCAGGTTGCTAACCCAAGATGGTGTATTCTTCTAAACCAGCCCTGTGGGGTATGATAGGCAGCCAAGAAAGCCTATTACACCATCATACAGGACTGGGATCACCTGCCCACACTCCCATCCCCCATCTCATCTCATCCAATGTGATTATGAAAGGACAGATTTTTCCGTTTTTTGTGAATTAAAGATATCATATTTTGGTAGATTAATAGGAAAGTTGTCTTTTAAAAACACATACATGTTCCCAAAAAGAACATTTACTGAAGGGGAAGCCAAACCGCCCAAACCCCTCAAATTAGACCATACAAACGTCACTTTTGTTTATGTCACAGTAGATTGAAATCGTCCCCGATAAAGTGAATTGGCGTTTGCAGAAATGTGGCGGTAAAAGTGCTGTGCATTTGACCGGCGGCGTGTGGCTGCAACGCAGAGACTGGAGACCATTCACAGTTCCATGAATTCTATGCGGATTAGTGAAGAGAGAGGAGAAGGATTTATAGGCTCTGTGTGTGGGAAGGAATGCATCTGGTTGCATCTCAGAATATTCTGATGCATGAAGTGTGATTATGGTAGTGTGCCATTTGCTTGTAACTGATAGGGAGAGGTATGGCGGGTGTGTAACAGGGTGAAGGTTCTGTTGCAGTGGTTGACAGATCTTCAGTTTTAGACATTGATTTGGGTGGGGATGCACCATGGAGCTAGCTCGTAAGAGGTCGCGGGGGATACCAGTTCAGGAAGGACTGGAGGTCCTCTGCTTCTGCAGCAGAGGCACCATTTGCAGTATGGTGGTATCTGAGTGTATATTCAAAATTGGGTGTATGAAGGTTATGTGACATGGCTAGTGATAGGAGGGCCATGGGGTGACCCCCTAATGCTTGCTGGGACTTCCTTTGGAACAGGGGCGCAACCAGCCTCAATATTCTGGGGGGCTAGCAGTGGTGGATCTGGGGAGTGGGGGCCAGAGGGGGTCATCGCCCCCCTGACTCTCCCCTGGTGGCCAGTGCACCACACAGCCTCCCACTGGTGCCCTGTTAGGTGCCCTCCCCCACGCCTCTGGCACCAAAAGCTGCTTCTGATACTGGGGGCTGATTGACAGTTTTGAAAGCTGGCCGTGAGTGGGGCCATTAACCCAACATGCTGTCAGACGCCCCACACTCATACTCTGAGCCTAGGAGGCTGATTGCAGCGTGGCCCATTAGATCTTTCTTTCATCCCAATTAAGATGCTACTTTTGTTTCACAGAGCAATGCTAATCATTGGAGGTGTGGGCCATCTAAATGCTGAGCCCAGCAGTTAAGCCTTTGGCTGCAACATAAGGGGTATGGTGATGGCGTCTGGCCAGAATTTTCTTCTGGGCCTCGCTACCTTTGCTGCTGCAGCCGCTTCCTCGTTAATGATTGTTTAAATCTAAATACTCTGCTCTTCCAAGTCAGAAATCTGACAGGCTCTTGTGGTAGCACCCAGGGCTGATGTTCACATCAGCGTGTTGCCTTCGGCAACCCCCTCAAAGTGGGAGGACAGAAGCCCTCCCAAGGCATGGGCTGGCGCCGTCCTGACTTTGGAGGATGAAAAGCAATGGCTTCTTTCTTTTTGTACTTTTCTATCTCGTTTTCTCTATTTGAGCACATTCTTTTATTGCCACAGGTTTGTTTTTTCTTCTATTGGCCTCCTCTCAGGAGGAAGCAATTTGGTCATCTACCTCTCCCTAGACAGGCTGTGGGTGCCTGTGGGTGACCCCCTGCGGAGCTGAGGGTTCAGTCCCTTGCTACATCACTCTTGGTCTTGACACTGGCTGTGCTAACCCCTACTCACTACTGGATTTGGCACTTTCCTGCCTGCGCGTTTGTATAATGGGAAAGAAGTTAATTTTCATGCCACTGCATGTATTTTTCGTGATTTGTTAACTCTGCAGGCGTCTTCTGAGCACCTTACAATTAAAACATCTAAACAGAATTGCTAATTGGAAAGGGGGTCTAGAAAGCTTGCACAGATTGGAATGTTTCGGGAATCCAGGGGTGGCTAGGGCTCCAAATCCTGGGAAAACCTTCGCTCACATCTCCATTTGGACTGCTCACCACTGACACAGGTTGAAGGAGCATTGGCTGATTGGCCACCGCTAAGGTTGAGAAAACCTCCCATAAAGTGTCCTATCAGACTCTCAAACGTTTTGGGGAAATGTTATAAAAGTTTGGGGTGGCCCGTGGTCCATTCACATGCCCTTAATCAGCTTGAGTCCCCATGAAATTCTCGAATTGCAATGGCATTTGGGAGATTAGAGGTCTTAAAAGGCAAGGTAAAACATTCTAAATAAGGAAATCATTACAATACATATATATATATATATATTCACTAACAAAAAGCGTTGTTAAAGGGTTGTTATGGTTAAGTTACACTACTAAAAAAACCTGTGAAATTCAATGGAAAAACCTTGTTACAGGAACGTTATGGTTACAGGTAAAACCGAAAACCTCCTGAAATTCAACAGTTATTTAAACTAAGCAACCTTAACTCGTGCCACCAGTGTGCACTGCAGGGACTAACACCCATGACATCAAAGATGACATCAAAATCTCATTCTTGACATCACTGATGACATCACATGTGTGGCTCCCTCTGTTTTCTTCACTAGCAATAGTGGGGCAGGTGCTTTTTGTCACTAACAGTCAGGAACAAACAATTCAAAAGGTTCTATATTTGTGTACGGCACCCTTCTCATATGTTCTTATACTACTTTCCTTACAGTTCACTCACATCAAAAAGTTCATTGTTGCAGAAGAACATTCCACGAGCGGACAAAAAAGTGTACATGCTTCTGTTGATGTGACACCTTCCTTCGTCTGGCTCGGAACAACAACCATGAGCATTAGGCCATACTCTTCATGGTATTATGGATGAGAAAATCAACTTGGTGGTGGGAAAAAGCATCCTCACGACATCCAGCAACCTCCTCAGTCTACGGGACAATTGTAAGCAATGCATTAACCCATATGCATGCCGCCGTAATGAATTACGATACCATCTACTACTGGAAATGTGGCAAGGTCTTTGCAAAGTTCATGCATATCAAAGAAATGGCACTCATGCACAGTGTTCCACAATGCGTCCACTCCTTCCAAACCAAAATTGCCATCAAAGTTTCTTTGCAGAGCATAGTTGTGCACATCTATTACAAAGGGATCACCTACAGGCAACACAATATGTTTCACCATGTCATCCACCCTCAGTAGGCAGAGTATAATGTGCAACCATTTCACCTCCCCTTCCTGTTAACCACACCCATACTACCTGATTGGCTAATCCCCACACTGCCATGGCAATTGGGCAAGGTGGTGTAAAGGGCAGATTTTGCCATGTGCGCCTCCCAAAGTAGCATGTGGGCCGCACCCCTGTAAAACTGGACAGTCCTTCCCTTTGCACTATCTTCTCTGCAGTCCTACTTCATTAGGTTACTGTAAATAGGCAGTCCCGCATCCACCAATTGCATTAAAGCCGCCATCATCGAACACTGTCACTGCTGTACACTTGAAATGTACTGTTACACATTTATAGTACAAATGTCGTGCCATTCCAAAGCACATCCACGACAAAGTTCAATGTAATTATGCACAATTTCTCCATCCGCATACATCCACATACCCAACCAGGATGTGACATGTGCCATCTTGAAAGTACTGTGTAATCCACTACCTTTTTGTGATAGTGAAGGTGGGGGGGGGGGAGAGGGGTCGGGGTAAACAATATGAAACTAGGCAGAGGATTCAGTCTTCCAGCGTATATGTATAGAGTGTTTTTAATTTCTTTTCTAGGTACATGCAAGCAATTTTGTTTTGTATTTTCTCGTTATATGCGTTTCTGTTTGTCAATGGAGCTGAATAAAATGCCATTTCTACGGAACCACTGCATATTATGCGACCTCTTGATCTCATAGTGGGTGGAGAACATGCCAGCAGTCTGCATAAAGTGGCGCATAATTCTGTTTATAACACACCTTCCGACCGCTGGCTGGGGACAAATCACATTGTCATGGACCCACACTGCTCTTGGTGTTATGCATGAGAAAACCACCTTGGCAGTAGGAAAATTATGCATCACTGCAGCCAGCAACCTCGTCAGTAGACGGATTAATCGTCCACACATGTAACCCAAATGTGCACTTCCATAGTGCACCACGACACAGTCCACGTTCGTGACAGATGCCACATATCTGCAAAGGTGAACCATCCTGCTGAAACTGCAGTCACCATGACAGAAAGTGTCCACTCCTTCCAACCCGAAATTACTAGAAACGCCTCTGTGGACGCAACGCCTGTGCAGATGGCGCACAAAGGTATCACCGCCGATAAGCACTGTGCGTCTCTCCATGTCGACCACCCTCACAACACAGTATTGTGATGAAATGGTAACGCCCCTTCCTATGAACCACGCCCTAAACTCCTAATTGCCTATTTCCCACAATTCCATTTCCCTTTCCACCCTGCTCATAATGGGAGGATGTGCATGTGCACTTTCCACTACGGTGAGGGCCACGGCCCAGTAAAGCTCTTAGAATACTTCTTCCCTTTGCACGGTCAGTTTTTGCAGCACTCCCCAAATTGGGTGCTGTCACATTTCAAAACATGCATGCACCAATCACATACAAAACTGCGAAATGTGTCAGACTTAGCAGAAGCCACAATCATAGGGTAGCCTACACCACCCCTATGCACTACCATTGACACGCTATTGTGTCACTGCCAACCTATGCACACCACCTTCACAACATTGGGCCTACTTCAATAAATCTGCACACAGCAGAGTAACCAACCACATATAAACTGCCCTTCAACTATACCCACATTACGCACGCACTGCACCCTGTGGCAACACTACCCAACTTCTCACTGCACCCTCTCCTGCCGCACACCAAATACTTTAGCATATTCCAATTATCACCACAACCATAAAATGCACAATACACGCTTTGCAACTCACTTGTGCTGCTGTAGCACGTCGACAGTGTGCTCCACACTCATTCTCCAAAGATCACCACCCTGTGCCTCATACACTGCCAAACCTGCATTGCTCTAGTGGGTCTGCTCCTTGCACACATTCCCCCCACCGTAATTCAACAATACATGTCCGCATATCACCAACTACCACTATGCACATATGCACCACTAGCACCAGTACTCCTAATCAACCTTGACACTGCAATGGACATACACATCATTACATACAATTGTTACCATAATGTAAAACATTGCACTGTCTCCGGCACCCCTACGCCCTTTCATTCACATACTATTGTCTTACCCACTTCGACTTAGAAAGGATTGTTTCACTGGCAACGTAGACACAACATGTTTAGAACATTGCCCATTCTGCAAGCATTGTGCACACAGCACACTATCCAAGCAGATATAAGCTGCCCTTCAACCCTACCCTGTAACATACTCACAGTAAACATGCATTGTACCCAGGGCCCACACAGCATGAATTTTCACTGTAGCATCTCCAACGACAGGAAACCGCCATTAAGGTATGCAGTAACAAATTGCAACAGTTACCATAATGTACAAACAAGACACTCTCTCCTGCATCCCTGTACACTTTCAATCACATACTATGGGTTAACACACTACCATTCACAAAGTATTGTGCCACTGCCAACCTACTCACAATCTGTTTGCATCTGTGGCCTATAATGGCTTATATGTGCTCCACACCCATTCCTTACATGTCACCACCCTCTAACTCATGCACATTGAAAAATGCATTACTGCTGTGCGTGTCCTCAAGGCCTAGGCTCTTGAATGCATGACCTACAGCCTATGGCCTTCGGCCAAGCATCCAATAGTCTAGGCCTCGAA
Source organism: Ambystoma mexicanum (assembly GCF_040938575.1). NCBI lineage: Eukaryota > Metazoa > Chordata > Amphibia > Caudata > Ambystomatidae > Ambystoma > Ambystoma mexicanum. The sequence goes on along the minus strand of NC_090924.1, from coordinate 318,403,732 downwards.
CACACTCACGGCAATGTAATACCACCATGCTTCTCTCCATATCAGCAACTGCGACAATCCACATAGACACCACTGCCACCATCACTCCTACCCAACCTGTACACCGCCATGGCACTACGCAGCAACAAATGGCAACAGTTAACATAATGGCCATGTGGGCAGCTACCATTTTTCACAAACGTGCCACACATAGGTAGCAGCACTTCACCTCAACTCCCCCACACTATAAAACACCCAATCACAAACACAGGCCGCACTTACCAAAATGCACAAACATACCACATCCTCCACCACCTCTACCCACAGCCATTCACAAAGTATTGTGCCACTAACCACAACATTTTCACAGCATTCGGCCTACTTCAACAATTCTGCACACAGCATAGGCCTTGAACAAACCTACAGCAAGGTAATGCCACCATGCATTTTACCATTTCACTAACTACGACCATCGACATACAATACACACCACTGCCACCAACAGTCCTACCCAACCTGCGCACAACTATGTAGCTATGCAACAACAAATTGTAACATGTTAACACAATGTGGAAAGGAAACACTCTCTCCTGCACCCCTATACACTTTCATTCACATACTATAGGTTTATCCACTCCCAATCAGAAAGTACTGTATCACTGCCAGACTACCCACAATCAGTTTGCAGCACTAACGCTATTACAACCTATCTGCACACACTGCACTATGCAAGCACCACCATGTACCGGATGCAGACTCAAACAATGCCTTCCTGCGGTGTGTATGTTGCAGCCCAACGCTCCTCAGTGCATGCCCTACAGCCTCTGGGCTACGAGCTACGGCCATGCACCCAATAGTGTAATCTTTCCACAGACCCACCGCACCTTCATTCACCCATGCATGCCTCCATGTGCCCAACTACTGCATTCCATCCACAGCGCACGGCCATCTGCGCTCCCACCCAACCTATGTCATGTGCAATGCACTCCTCATCTGCAAATGACCTGCCACCACTCACCACGAAAACAGGTCACAGCAGAAGCTAAGGGACCATTACGACAGTTGCCTCCAATCACCACAGAAAATCCCAGCCTACATATGTCACATATAAACCACTTCTCACTCCCCCAGCCATTCCCTCCCCTATTGCCGCCAACACAATGCGTACGGTACATTTCCCAGACCCTTCCGCCGCTGCACTGTCCTCTGATACACCATGGTGGCTTTCCCAAAAAAGGTTGGCGCACAGCATGCTTACCTCCAGCCAACCACCCGCTGTGTCCAAACTTCTCTGACACCACGCCTTACCACGATCCAATGACACTTCTGCCCGCGAGCGAACAGGGAAATGGGTCCACAGAGCGGACCCAGATAACACACATTTTTGGGATGTACATTTTAGTGTTTTGCAAAAAATATACTGGTCCGATTTCAAACGAACACACACAAGCATGCTTTCTGGCCCAAGCCCCTGGCGCAAATTTGGTGAAAATCTGTCCAGCCGTTTAATCTGTAGCCGTGCGCAAAGTTTTTCCTCATTCAGTTTATGGGGAAAAAAAATGTGCTACCACCTATAACTCTCCCCCCCCCACACAAAACCTTGCCCAACTTGGTGAAAAAATTAATTCAGAGCCGGCCATATACTTTTTTTGCAAAGTTTGGTGAGGATTCGTCCAGGGGGAGCGAAGTTATAAGCTGCCGAAAAAGTGCGCTTCCTATGAGTTTAGCAACTTAACCATAACTACACGGCTGCTACCGCGGGCCGTATATATATATATATATATATATATATATATATATATATTCAAGGAAAAAACTTCAGTTGAAGGTACGTTCAGGTGAGAGCTTAACGCAACAAAACCCCTGAAATTCAGCTACAGCCACCTTAACTGTGCGTCCCCTGTCACAGCCTATGACCACAATGTTGACATCACAGATAACATCACTGATGACTTCACTAATTACATGTTGTATGAGAACACTGATGACATTACAAATCACATCACTGAAGCCATCACTGGTGACAACACTAATTACATTGAATGTAACTGTTTACATCAATAATGGAAGCAGGCATAACATCATTTATAAGTTAGCCCATGAAAGGTTTGATTGCGTTGATAACAATTTAGGCTGTGGACTTGGCCATGACAGAGGCTGGGTTCACTGCCCAGCACCAAAGGGCATAGCTAGTGGTCGGTTAGTGTTCAAAAATACCAAAGTGCATGGTTACAAGCCAAGCCTAGTAGCCCACCACTGTTTTTAAATATTCAGTGGGCAACGTTGAAAGCTGTATTCAGTGGCCAAGACTAACGGCCATAGCTAGTGCCCATTAATATGTTACAATAGACTGTCGGTACAACCGATGGCTGTGGCCACTGGCTAATATCGTGTTGAAGACCATGGCAAGTGGCTGGTTAGTGTATATGATATACAGTGGGCACGTCCGAAGTCCATCGCTTATGGCATGTTAGTATTTTAAAATATACGGTGGACATGGCCAAAAGATTAACAAACTGCTCATGGTCAAAGGCCATGGCTAGTGAGGCCCATCTATATATTAGATTACATAGTGGGAACAGCTAAAGATTGTGATCACTGGCCAGTATTGTGCTACAGCCCGTGGCTAGTTATTGATCAGTGTATATAATATACAGTAGACACAAATGAAAGCTGTAGCCACTGGTGAAGGCCAAAGTCTATGGTTGGTGGCCTGTTAGTGTTTTAAAATATACAGTGCACATGGGTGAAGACTGTGGCCAGTGTCAATAACTGAAGGCCATGATTAGTACCGATTAATGTGTTAAAATATATTTGCCCGTGAACAGTCACCATGGCTGAAGGACATCCTTAATGCTGGTTACTGCTGTAATGTAATCAATGATGTCATCAGTATCTGTGATGTCATCATTGTGGTCATAGGTTGCGCAACAGGGTGCGCAAGTTAAGGTGGCTTTAGCTGAATTTCAGGGGCTTTGTTGCATATAATGTGCCTGCAACTGACATTTTTTCGTTGAATTTCAAAGGTTTTGTTACAATGTATTGCACACCTTAATGTCCCTGCAAATGAAGATTTTTCCTTGAATTTCCGAGGTTTTGCTATACGATACATTATTGACATTAAAAATAGACAATTGAGCTAATGAAAACAATATGTAATGTGTAGAAAGTAAAATAAAAAGAAATTGTACAACCACATTCCACCCAAATAAATCTGTTGTTAAAAAACTTTGTTTGCATATGTACTTATCTTTTTAAAGTATTTACATTTATATATGTACTGTTGATAATTAGAAAGTTATTAAAGTGTTACAGTAACTGTGTACAAAGACTACACTCAAGGGGCCTCATTACAAGTTTGGCGGTCTCGATACCAGGGTGCTGGCAAGCTCACCGGAACTGCCATGCTAAGAGTCTGCCTGTCAGGGCTGCTGTGCCACACAGGTCTGACCTTGCTGTGTGCATCGGCCCCAGCAGGCAGAGTCGTCACAGAAGCACTGGCACTGTTAGCAATGGTGCCGGTGCTTCTGTCTCGGAATGGGGACTCACAAAATCTTGTAATGTCCTAGTGACACCGGAAAGTTAGGTGCCAGATTTGGTGTTAAGCTATTGGCGGCATATCCGCCGGTGCCACCAGCAGCTTACCGCCAACCTCGTAATGAGTTCTAATGTATTTAAAAATAAATTGGTTTTGTTTCCGCGACTGTCAAAATACAAGCACAATTAAATGCAGCAACAACTGAGGGGGTCTACTTGCGACTCCCACATGGGATAACCTCAGCTATAATAAAATACATAGCTATATGTTGTTTTATTTTTAAACTGTATTGAAAAGATAAATTAAACGTCTTTGATCCATATTTGCAGTATGTGTTTTTATTGTCTGTTTTAATAACTGAAATGTTGGCACTGAAAATAAACCGTTTTAGGGATAAGGAAAAAAGAGGTAGGAAATGGGAAGGGAAAAATACTAGGATTCATACATATAACTAAAGATTTTTAAAAAGAACATTTATTTTTTTCGCATTTTATATTTAGTGCATTTATTTGAGGTTTTTTCTAAAAAATGGGGTGAAATAAATGGACACTTAAAAATATACCTAGCGTTGGCAATTGGCCGTATGGTTCAAAAGAGTCTTTCCCAAAGCATCTAGGGTGCCACCTCCTACCTCGATCGTACTGTAGCAGGTTTTGCACATCACAATAAAATTAGATAGATCGGGTGCAGGCAAGATGGACTGAGGTTGGGTGTTAGTTTGGTGGAAAATAGTTGGTAATCAAATTGGAAGTCTGTGGCACAGATGAAAAATACTGCTGTGCTGATCTTGCTCCATCTGCTTTGACCCTATGTTTCACAAAAGCCTTCCTATAGGATTCATCGACTTCATCCCAATGAACACAGACAAGATGTTGAATTAACGTGGATGTCCCCAAGCTTTGCGATGGCTTGTGTGAAGGACCCCTTACAGCTAAATTTATACATGACCTCCTCGATCTCCTTTTGCTGTGTTGGTCCTTTATGTGTAAATATTGCCAACTCTCAGCTATATTTATATGTGCACATCGCTTTTTCTGCTGGGAGAAAGCTGAAACCACCCACACCACCACATCATCACTGCTGGTCGTAGTCCTATTGAAATGCAGGAACGCGGAGGAAAAATAAAAACTGTCAAAAAACACAACACAATAAGGACTCTGCCAATTAATGTCAAAAAATTTTCAAAAAGAAAAATATAATAAGCTAAAATAACAAAAACTGACAAACTACAAAGCACAAGACAAAGGTCAAAAGGTATAGGAACAACAAAGGTAAAAAAAGGAATGGCTAAATTAAGGTACTGCTTTTAAAAGTTCCTGAAGGCTCACAGTGAAGTTCACCCGCCAAGAGACAAAAAGCAATAACAGCAAAACATGAAAAAGGCGTTTGGGAGTGTGTTGTAACTGCGGTTACGTGATATAGCCAACCAAAATATGTTTTACATATGTGAGGGTATGCCCACGCGCAAGGACGTGTTCGCACCTAAATGATTGACTAACCACATCACCCAATGAGGAGCCGCGCCTACACGTGGTAGTAGCCGCATCAATGGAAGGCCCAATAACTTAATAAAGTTACGTTGATGCAGCTTCACGGGTTTGCACCTGTTTTTAACAGCCAGTCGCATTATGGGCTGCGTAGCCAATGCAGTTTGACGATACCTGCATGTGCGAAATGAGCCCATAGGACGTCGACCTCCTTCAACGTGGTTAGGCATCTTCGTGCCTGATGCACCAGCCAATCATATCATGTGCTGTGGCTCCACGCCTACTCACCTACACAGGAATTTTATCCGCGTCAACAAACGATCCAATCACACGTTGCGATGTATTGACACAAGTACGCCCATGCAGTTTGATGAAATCTGCACATGTGCGAAATGAGCCAATAGGATGTCGACCTCCTTCAACACAGCTATGCATCTTTGTGCCTGATGCGCCAGCCATTCATATCACACGCACCGCCTCCAGCAAAACAATATGTTTCTTTTCATTTTAATTTGATTTGTTACATGTGTTTTCCTCCCTTGTTCCATCCCTCTTTCCTTCCCCCAAAACAGCCCTTTTAAGCACCACCCTTTAAGTTACAAAAGTAGATAAAATTGAACACAGACTGCAAAAACATATTACAATATCTATTGTAATCTATTTTATGCAGTTTGAGTGCCTACAATCCCCCATAATGTTTATTTGTAACCGCGGTTACAATGTTAACAGGGGAGTCATTTAGCTTTGGATAGAACTACTCCAGTCGTTGCTCGCCTTTGCTGTAGAAGCATAATGTTGCGACTCATTGTCTGATGCAGTAGCAGCGGCTGAAAATAATAATATACAAAAATATACAAATCTGTGTCTATGCATATGTGCATTGCACATATATATATATATGGTATCCGGTAATTTTTCCAAATGCATTTTTTTAAAATGCAATTATCTCGAAAACATTTTGTCGAAAAAAATGTTTTTGAATGTATTATATTTTTATTTAATATGTATTTTTTGGGTTTTGAAAGTAAAAAAAAGTGTTTTAAAAAAAAACAGGGGGGTTTAGGGAGGAACCCCCCCATTTAAAAAAACAAAAAAGACATTCAAAATATTTTTCTTCGGTGAAATGTTTTCGACATAATGGCATTTGAAAAAATGCTATTCGAAAAAATCACTATAAACCATATATATATATCATATTCATCAAATGTCTTACACAATACCTTTTTATGTGTTATCTTCTTTCTTCAACATTATTAACTCGGAAACAGAATTAAATGTATTTCATAATAAAATATAAACAAGAATCGTCATGTTTTTTTCATAATGGTACTAAGTGATTACTGAATTTATTCCCAGTACACAACCAATACAAAGTTGTATTCATTAATCATAAGATAGAGGATAAAACTTCTCATTGGAGAAAAAAAACCTCTATTCAGTTCTGTAAAGTATGTAACAATACATATATATACATATATCCTATCCCACTTTCTACAAGTATGTCTATATAATATGTGACATACAATTGTAAACAATCTTATAAAATAACATTAACTAAAAAAACACTTCACACTTAGGAAATACCACTTTCAAAAAGAAAGAGTTGCTACAATGTAGCATTGGGAAAAATGCATTATGATTACCTCAACTATACTAACCATTTAGGTAAATACGAACTTGGTTTTGCATCAGCAAATTCTAACAGGAATTGCCGACAATCTCAATAGTTTGTGCACCTACAAAGGCATTTCAATACAATGAAAATATGTTAAAATACTGTACAAACAATGTATTCAACCTTAATCAGGAAACCAAGACATATAACCCAACTATGTCTTCAGTTTTACAAATAAATAAATGTGTAACATTATTCCGAGTATAAATCTTTTTAAAGTATAGTCATACCAATATTTCAAATAATAGGTAGACAATACAAACTCGTGTACATATTAACTCTTAGCAAAAACTACACTAATAACCTAACAATTTCCATACTTCTTGTAAAATCTTTGTTTGGCCACCTGCACATATGAGAGGTTTGTAATGACATTTCAAAATGTACCCATCAAATTTAACATTTTTAAAAACTAGGAATTGTTATTTAAATTTCTATTGGCACAGATAGGTGTGTGCAGTGTGAAATACTTTTTTTTAATTATATCGAAATTCATTCTAAAAAATAAAAACATATCTACATTGCCATCACAATACTTCTTATATAATTTGGTGTTCATCCTTTTGTTTGGCCACACCCAAAAAGCCAATGCTAATTTTCTAAAACCTGCTATAAAAAAGAAGAAAAAAACATCCACAGTTAAATGACTCAATACATTGTACAACTTTTCTGAGAAAAAAAAACACACTGAACATAGAACATATTTAAACATTGAACAATGTAACACTTCAAGAAAGCTGTTTCCATTTTTTTGATGGATTTGGAATACTTTTTTGAAAGGTTGTGTGTGTACGTATGTCCACCACCTACACAAATAACAACTAAACACAGTATGTCTGCATTCTTTCATAAAACTCTTAATAGTCGTTATATCTCATTTATTTTACAAACATTGTACTTTATTGTTTTTGTATCTACAACCTACTGCTAACTTGTTTCATATGTAAACAGTCATGATCTTCTACACTCCCTTACACTCATAATAATGTACATGGAACCATTTGTGTAAGCTAGCACCTATAGGGAACACTTGTACATATTAAAATATACAGTGTTTTACACAAAAATCAGAAGTAGAAGATTGCAGAATGCTGTTTTCTCTTCTAATGTATGTAATCTTCAGAATCTTACCTCTACATTTATTTTGTGATGTTTTTAAAATACATCCAAGTAACAATCCATATTCTACTTTACATAAAACATTTATTACCCTATTCTTCCATTTCAAACTTGTATTTGGCATGTTTAAATTCACAAAGAATACAAAACATACATTTTAAAAAAACATGGTTCTTACAACATTAAGTAAGCATTCTGTAAACGCTTTGGCAATCTAACTTGGTTTGTGACTATAGAGTCATTACCAACACGATAATCTACTTCTGTACATACCCATGTTGTGAAATGTCCACAGTGAATGGATGCCCCCTTATGAAAAATAATTGCACGTGTCTTAAAGGTTTTCTTACTAATACAAGCTTGACTTTTTACAAAATTCATTACTGACGTGTTAACTTTCCTGCATCTACACTGTATCTTTGAAACATAATCAATACATACTTATTAAAAACTAGATTTTGCACTGTTGATTGTAAATTACAACCACAGACACTGCATTGCATGTCATGGAATGCTTTAGTTGGAAGATTCGAAAATGTACACTTTTCTGATCAGGGGTAGGAACATATACAAATCTTTTAGAAATATCCTGAGTACTGTAATCTTTCTTACATTGTGGACACATATGATTCCACCCGTAACTAATTCCTACATACCTATCTACACTAACAATTTCCTGCACTAATAAATTGAAGCCAGTTATTAAATATTCCTGTGTATTTTGCGAAAATTGTTGTTTTCCACTTGTACCAGCTACTACATTTCGGATTGACATTGGCGAATGTGTACTGTGTGGTTTTTCATCTACAGATATTTTAAGAAATACGAGTTCTGCACATAGCTGTTTCAAAGATACATTACAATAGCTTTAAACTCTTTTTTCATTACTAAATCTGCAATGAGAATATGTTCTAGCTGAACAACTCGCCAACTCCGGTAGATTCTGTGGTTTTTTAGTCTTAAGAGGAATTATTTTATTTGAATCTAGTTACACTGACTCCTTATGTTTCCTGGCTAAGAGCTTAGCAGTTACAGGTATATGGTTCAGGTAAGGAGCATAGAGTACATGCAACCTATTATATTCTTGGATGCAAGAAATGTCAGCTGTCACTTTTTTCACACGTGACAAAGCTACATATGACATTCCTTCTTTAAACACTGGATGAACAATGTCAATAAGTGCTGCTTCTAAAGTCAACTCTTGTGATTTACGAATAGTTATTGCACATGCAGAGCACTATGGCAGCTGCACTCTTTTCACAAAGGTATCCTTAAAAAGCATGAAACTTGCAGAGGTCCGAGAAATCAAATGAGTTTCTGCTACACGATTAAACAAGACATGGGAAAACTAATGGAGCTATTTCCTCACACCATCTTTATCTTTTCCAATTTGCCTCAGAGGTAGATATGGAGATGGACCACCAGATTTAATGGTAAAAGTTAAAAATCACAGAGAAATGTTGTTTCAGCATTCATGGGAGACCACAACCAATTATGGATTTCAAACAACAACATACAGTTCTGCATGGCCAATTTCTACAGATATGATATAATATACACAACCAATGAAGTAAATGCAGTGTTCCGTCATAACTTCAAAACAGTACTCCAAATGTGCTAAAATACTACACTCAGTGTACCACAAAACAGTCCTTTTAAAGACAACTTATCACATATAAATACACGAATACAATAAAATAATACCCAAACACTTTTTTTATTATACCCGTGGCTACAGTTCATTGACTTTTATTATAACCGCGGTTACAAATTGTTACTTAAAGGGGGTGCTCACTTTGGGTTTTATAGTACAATAGAGCTTGAAAGATCAGTACAGTACAACACTGCTCATGGAGTTAGGTAAGGTAGCTGAACAGAAAGAAAGCAGACAATAATACATGACAGAAAATTAGGTAGGGAAACATTTACAGGGTAATTCATAGAATTTCGCACAAAAGTGGCGCACGCGGCTGGTGCACAGTGTGTGCGTGCGAATGTCTGCGCCAGCCGCGTGCGCTAAAATCGATTTCAGCGCACAGCGTACTCATGGATTTTAGCCTCCAAAACCAGCCGTGGCACAGAGTAGCGCAGCGACCCTGCAGCAGCGCCAGTTACACCCCCAAGAATGCCCTCGCGCAAGGAAAAGCCATAAAAATTCCCAATTCAGCGCAAAGGGCTGCGCTAACCCTGGACCAGTTTACAGGGCTGCCAAACAGCAAACGCCAAGTGGGGAACGTGTATCACTGGGGTGTGTGTGAAGTTTCACACGCGAAAGGGCCTGTGCGAGTGGGGTACGTGTATTACGGGGGTGCGTGGGAATTTTCACACGCAATTGGGCTGGGTACGTGTATCTCAGGGGTGCGCGGGAAGTTTCACATGCAAATGGCCTGGGTACGTGTATTTCAGGGGTGCGCGGGAAGTTTCACACGCGATTTGCCTGTGTATGTGTATTTCAGGGGTGCGCGGGAAGTTGCACACGCGATTGGACCTGGGTACGTGTATTTCAGGGGTGCGCGGGAAGTTTCACATGCGATTGGGCTTGGTACGTGTATTTCAGGGGTGCGCGGGAAGTTTCACACGCGATTGGCCTGGGTACGTGTATTTCAGGGGTGCGCGGGAAGTTTCACACGAGATTGGCCTGGGTACGTGTATTTCAGGGGAGCGCGGGAAGTTTCACACGCGATTGGCCTGGGTACGTGTATTTCAGGGATGCGTGGGAAGTTTCACACGTGATTGGCCTGGGTACGTGTATTTCAGGGGTGTGCGGGAAGTTTCACACGTGATTGGAGTAGGGTACGTGTATTACCGGGCTGCGCATGAAGTTTCACACGTGACTTTGCTGTCAGAGCGGGGAACGCGTATTTCGGGGGTGCGCGGGATGTCCTACACGTGAATTGGCAGTGTGGGTCCTCCGAGGTGTCCCCTCTACCCCCTCCACGGCACCTGAAGACAGCCCACACCACAGGGGATGACCCTGCACCCCTGGTCATGTCCCGCAGGCAGCACATCCACCATGGGCATGCCCCCCAGCCAAGCCACATGTCACGTTGCAATATGATCACCAACTCATGTCTCCCAGCACCCCCACACCCCAGCAGTCAGGGGCACCTTCCAGCAGGGCCCCACACATGTCCCACTCATGTCCCCTTGCACTCCCACCCCCCAGCAGTGCAGGGCACCTGCCAGCAGGCCCCCACTCATGTCCCACTCTTGTCCACTTGCACCCCCACCCCCCAGCAGTGCAGGGCACCTGTCAGTAGGCCCCCACTCATGTCCCCTTGCACTCCCACCCCCCAGCAGTGCAGGGAACCTGCCAGCAGGCCCCCACTCATGTCCCACTCATGTCCCCTTGCACCCCCAACACCCAGCAGTGCAGGGCACCTGCCAGCAGGCCCCCACTCATGTCCCACTTATGTCCCCTTGCACACCCACCCCCCAGCAGTGCAGGGCACCTGCCAGCAGGCCCCCACTCATGTCCCATTCATGTCCCCTTGCACACCCACCCCCCAGCAGTGCAGGGCACCTGCCAGCAGGCCCCCACTCATGTCCCCTTGCACTCCCACCCCCCAGCAGTGCAGGGCACCTGCCAGCAGGCCCCCACTCATGTCCCACTCATGTCCCCTTGCACCCCCACGCCCCAGCAGGGCAGGGCACCTGCCAGCAGGCCCCCACATATGTCCCCCAGCACCCCGACCCCCAGCAGTGCAGGGCACCTGCCAGCAGGCCCCCACACATGTCCCACTCATGTCCCCTTGCACCCCACCCCCCAGCAGTGCAGGGCACCTGCCAGCAGGCCCCCACTCATGTCCCACTCATGTCCCCTTGCACACCCACCCCCCAGCAGGGCAGGGCACCTGCCAGCAGGCCCCCACTCATGTCCCACTCATATCCCCTTGCACCCCCACCCCCCAGCAGGGCAGGGCACCTGCCAGCAGGCCCCCACACATGTCCCCCAGCACCCCGACCCCCAGCAGTGCAGGGCACCTGCCAGCAGGCCCCCACTCATGTCCCACTCATGTCCCCTTGCACCCCACCCCCCAGCAGTGCAGGGCACCTGCCAGCAGGCCCCCACTCATGTCCCACTCATGTCCCCTTGCACACCCACCCCCCAGCAGGGCAGGGCACCTGCCAGCAGGCCCCCACTCATGTCCCACTCATATCCCCTTGCACCCCCACCCCCCAGCAGGGCAGGGCACCTGCCAGCAGGCCCCCTCTCATGTCCCACTCATGTCCCCTTGCACACCCACCCCCCAGCAGTGCAGGGCACCTGCCAGCAGGCCCCCACCCATGTCCCACTCATGTCCCCCAGCACCCCCACCCCGCAGCAGTCAGGGGCACCTTCCAGCAGGCCCCCACACATGTCCCACTCATGTCCCCTTGCACCCCCACCCCCCAGCAGTGCAGGGCACCTGCCAGCAGGCCCCCACTCATGTCCCACTCTTGTCCACTTGCAACCCCACCCCCCAGCAGTGCAGGGCACCGGCCAGTAGGCCCCCACTCATGTCCCCTTGCACCCCCACCCCCCAGCAGTGCAGGGCACTGCCAGCAGGCCCCCACTCATGTCCCACTCATGTCCCCTTGCACCCCCAACACCCAGCAGTGCAGGGCACCTGCCAGCAGGCCCCCACTCATGTCCCACTTATGTCCCCTTGCACCCCCAACCCCCAGCAGTGCAGGGCACCTGCCAGCAGGCCCCCACTCATGTCCCATTCATGTCCCCTTGCACACCCACCCCCCAGCAGTGCAGGGCACCTGCCAGCAGGCCCCCACTCATGTCCCCTTGCACTCCCACCCCCCCAGCAGTGCAGGGCACCTGCCAGCAGACCCCCACTCATGTCCCACTCATGTCCCCTTGCACCCCCACCCCCCAGCAGGGCAGGGCACCTGCCAGCAGGCCCCCACACATGTCCCCCAGCACCCCCACCCCCAGCAGTGCAGGGCACCTGCCAGCAGGCCCCCACACATGTCCCACTCATGTCCCCTTGCACCCCACCCCCCAGCAGTCAGGGGCACCTGCCAGCAGGCCCCCACACATGTCCCCCAGCACCCCCAACCCTCAGCAGTCAGGGGCACCTGCCAGCAGGCTCCCACACATGTCCCACACATGTCCCCCTGCACCCCCACCCCACCATCATTGACAGGCACCTGCCAGCAGGCCTTGACACATGTCCCCCAGCCAACACAACATCACAATCCAGATCCCTGGCTCTTATGGCCACACAAATCCCACACCACAGCACCCCAGTCCAAACAACCAACCAAGCTTTACATCCACTGCAAATAGAAATCCCCATTACATGATAGATCACAAATAAGCAATACGCGCATGAGTACAAGTCTGTCCGACCCACACAATGGCAACACATGACTGAGAAAACCCACATTGTGACATGCATGAAACCAATGAGAGAAGACCACACATTGAAGTAAGAAACACACATTTAATCAAGTCAATATGAAGGGAATGAAATAAAAACACACAATAATGCCAATAATAATGAAAATGCAGCATGTCCCAAAAAATGATAAATAAAAAAAAGAGAATCCAAATTAATCCAAATGAAAATGTGTCCAAAGTCACCGTCCAACAAAGCAAATCCAAAGGGAAAGAAAAGCGCAATATCCATTGCTCCAGGGTGAAGAAAAATAAAGATGAAGGAGAAAAATCCACTGTAAAACTATGTACAAATAGCAAATCCAGGGTCCATGAGCCCAACGACATAAATGAAACCTACAATGAAACCTACCAAATTACTAACTATATACAAAAATGTGGGGCATAGTCCATGTGCCCCAAATGAAATAAAAAATAAATGAAACTTAACACTAATGAACTATATACAATGGCGGCGGGCAAGTCCAATGGCTCACTTGTTGATGTCATGGGCCAGGGCATCATCGAACTCCTGTTCAATGTCTTGGAGGCGGGCCTGTTCTCTGGCCCCGAGGTCTCGCAGGGATAACGCCATGTCCACCTCCAACTCCCTGCAAATTCCCTCGAGGCACTCAGCCCGCCTCAGCGCCATGTGCATGGAGTTCTCTGCCCTGACCATCGTGAGCCGTGCCTCCTCCCCCCGCCACCGCTCCACACCTATCTGCTGGCCCAACCGCTGCCACACGGAAGACACTCCCATTCCAGGGTCCTCCTGCCCTCTGGCCAATGCCTGCCCCTCTGATGTAGATTGCACCGAGCCATAATGCCTCCCACGTTGAGCCTGCCGCTGCCTCCGACGCAACTGCCTCTGCCAGCACGACGGCATCCAGGCTGATGGAATCCACCGATGCCGTCGTGCACGTGCCCTGCTCGATGATGCCGGCACATCCTCCATCTGCTGGGGTCCAGTTGCTGTGGTGTCCACCCCTGCTGGACCTCTGACTCCCGACTGTGGCAGGGAAGGGATCCCCACCGATCTGGCTGCGTTGGTCAGGGCAGGTCCACAGGGGGCCCTGGTGGCATCTGGGCCGGAAGACGGCATGGAGAACGACTGGCGCATAGTCTCCACAGAGGAGGAGAGGGCCGCCAGAGTGGCCGACACATGTACAAAATCCCCGACCATGGACACTCCCAACTGGGCCACGTTGGCACGCTGCTCTTCGTGATGACGTGCGTTCTCCCCCCGGCAAGCACGCACGTCATCACGAATGTCACGCGTGCGCAATGCGACACCAATCAGGACCTTCTCCATACCTCCAGGGATCCCCTCGTCCGCAGGTAGAGGAGTGTCAGATGACATGGGCATCCCCCCTACCTGCGACGGGCCTGGGATGGGGCATCCCTGCTGGTGGATGGTGGTGCAGTCACAGGGTCAGGGACAGCGACATGCACAGGCCCCTCCGCGGTGACCGGTGCTGCCTCCTGCCCCTGGCCCTGGACTGCACCAGTAGTACCACCCCCACCAGGCCCCATGTGCGGCTCAGTAGCGGCCTCCTCCTCCTCTGTGGAAGCCACCAACCTGGATGGCTCCACACCGTCTTCCGCCGTTGCAAGCCCCTGTGGGGGCTCACCCACCCCCTCCGCTGCAGCCATAGTGGCAGACGCAGCACCAGTCCCCTCACTCCCGGATGATGGTAAATTCTGGGAGGGTGACTGGGCCTTGCGTCGCCGGCCGGTGGGGGCATCCCCGCCTCTTTGCTCCACAGCGCCGTCTCCGCCCTCTTCATCACTTGCCGCTGTGTAGAGGGAGACATAGAACACAAGCATCAGGGTACTGTACAATGGTCCCCTAGACAGGAAGCAATAGCAGATGAGTGGCACTGGCGAACATCACTTCCATCATGTAACTCCACATCACATGGGTCAGTGCAGGCAAAACACATGCAGTAACAGGCATGGCGCATGCTATGAACATTAGCATACATGTCCAAGGGACTCTTCAAACATACAATACTGGTTTGAAACTCACATGCATCATGGGTCATGCCCATCACATGCACACACTTCACCCTAGTTTCATCCATCTGGCCTTGTACACCCCAGACACAGTGAATACAAGGATGAGTAGGCTGCATCAGTGAATCTGAACATTGTCACAGACATGTGTCATGCATCCATGGCATTTCCAAGTCACAGACACGCAAGTCAGACACACAGACATGGACACCATGCATGTCCATGACAGCAGCACCCATCTCTCACACCCCATCCATGTCCAATAACAGAGACAGCCATGCATTAATGTGTGCAGTCCCCATGCTGCTCCGCATGTTGCATTGTAACACATGCATCAACCATGTGCTTCACGCATTACTGGTCTCACAAGCATGACCATGATGTCCCTGCACACACACATACGTACATGGCCTATGTCACACATACAGGCAAGTATCAGACAACCAGCACCCTGCAACATGCCCTGTCTCACACAGCAATGCTTGGCCACTTACCGCTCAACTCCGGACGGGTCTGCCTCCGAAGGATCTGGGCGTGGAGCGCTGGGCCTACGCGTTCCAGGACCCTCATCTGGATGGTACTCATGCTACCCTGCCCCCCCTCCACGAGGCGCCGGGCCTTGTTGAGGGTCCTGGACCTGAAGTCCTCCCAGCGCTTCTTGACATGATGGAATTCGCGGACTGCCACCCCCTCCGCGTTGATGGCAGTCACAATGTCCGTCCAGATCCTGGTCTGTCCTTCCTTGTCGGCGCGCGACCTTCCGAAGAGGGCCTCATAATGCCCGAGGACAAGCTCCACCAGGACACCAACTTTGGTCGCAGTGAAGCTGGTGGCCCTCTGCCTCTCTGGCTGGGGGTTGCCAATGGTGCCAGATGGAGATGTGCTCAACATGGCAACCCCAGAGGCAGGAGTGGGTGGGCAACTGGGTCCTGGGGCTGGGCTATGGAGCGATGGAATCCCAGTCGGGAGTCTTGTGTTCCAGCAGGGGTGGACACAGCAACTGCACCCCTGCAGATGGCTGACGTGCGGGCACCAAATAGCAGGGCACGTGGGCAGCAGACAGGCAGGCAGCAGCAGATGGCTGGTGGGAGTGTGCTCGGGGCTCTAAGGCTGGAAAATGGCCTTCAGGGCAGGAGCGTGGTCTTCCGTGTGTGTGCGCATGGCCAGCTTGATACGGGGTGATTTGGCACGTGAAAATCTTGCACATCAGCGTGTAATTCGTGGCAAGGCACTTAGCGCGTAAGCGCGTCAGCACATGTACGCGATATCATTGGACCAAAGGCCCCTAGCGCGTAGGCGCGTCTGTGACGTATTGTGCACGGGCGTTGCCCTTTCGCATGTAAAACTTGCCGTGCACCCCTGAAATACACGTACTCCGCTCGAACAGGGCCGCGAACCCCAGGAATACACGTACCCTGCTGAAATCGCGGGTGAAACTTCCCGCAACCCCCAGGAATACACGTACTCCGCTCAACAGGGCCCTTTCGCATGTAAAACTTCACGCTGTACCCCAGAACTACACGTACCCCGCTCGCTCGCACAGGGCCAATATTTCTGAGCTTCGCAGGAAGTTTCACACACGATTCCAGCAGGGTACGTGTATTTCTGGGGTTCGCGGGAAGTTTCACATGCGATAGGCCCTGTGCGAGTGGGGTACATGTATTTCTGGGGTGCGCGGGATGTTTCACACGCGATTCCAGCAGGGTACGTGTATTTCTGGGGTTCGCGGGAAGTTTCACACACGATAGGCCCTGTGCGAGTGGGGTACGTGTATTTCGGGGGTGCAGGGGAGTCCTACACGTGAATTGGAAATGTGGGTCCTCCCAGGTGTTCCCTCTACACCCTCCACGGCCACTGCAGGCAGCCCACACCACAGGGGACTACCCTGCACCCCTGGTCATGTCCCGCAGACAGCCCATCCACCATGGGCATGCCCCCCAGCCAAGCCACATGTTACCTTGCACTAATGATCACCAACGCATTACCCCCTTGCAACCCCACCCCCCAGCAGTGCAGGGCACCTGCCAGCAGGCCCCCACTCATGTCCCACTCATGTCTTCTTGCACCCCCACCCCCCAGCAGGGCAGGGCATCTGCCAGCAGGCCCCCACTCATGTCCCACTCATGTCACCTTGCACCCCCATCCCCCAGCAGTGCAGGGAACCTGCCAGCAGGCCCCCACTCATGTCCCCTTGCACCCCCACCCCACAGCAGTGCAGGGCACCTGCCAGCAGGCCCCCACTCATATCCCACTCATGTCCCCTTGCACCCCCAGCAGTGCAGGGCGCCTGCTAGCAGGCCCCCACTCATGTCCCACTCATGTCCCCTTGCACCCCCACCCCCCAGCAGTGCAGGGCACCTGCCAGCAGGCCCCCACTCATGTCCCACTCATGTCCCCTTGCACCCCCACCCCCCAGCAGTGCAGGGCACCTGCCAGCAGGCCCCCACTCATGTCCCCTTGCACACCCACCCCCCAGCAGTGCAGGGCACCTGCCAGCAGGCCCCCACTCATGTCCCCCTGCCCCCAGGTCATGACGATCCTCAATCATGGCCCTTATGGCCAGCCTCCCCAGCCCAAAGACCCAACCAAGTATTGCATCCACCCAGATAGAAAAGGCAATTACATGATAAACCCCAATGGCAAGTATGTAAATGAACACATGTCCGTCACACACACACAATGGTTGCAAGTGAATGTGAAAACCCATATCATGACATGCATGAAACCAATGAGATAATACCACACATCGAAGTATGAAGAAAAAAATGTATTAAAAGCAACATGAATGGAATTTAAATCAAACAAACAACAATGGGAATAAAAAAAGAAAAGCTGCATGTCCCTAAAATAATGAAAAACAAGAAATCATAATCCAAAGGAAAGGTGTCCAAAGTCACAGTCCAACAAAGCAAATCCAAGGGAAAAACAAAAGTGAAAACCATTGCTCCATGGGGAAATCCAAAAAAAAGACATGAATCCAATAGTGAACTATATACAGATGAACAATCCAGGGTCCATGATCCTAACTGAAGAAATGAAACCTATCAAAAATACTACCTAATGAAAAACTATACCCAGAAACGTGGTGCATTGTCCAAGCGCAACCAAAATAAAGAAAAAACCAAAGGAAACCTAACACTATCTAACTATTTACAAGGGCAGCGGGTTAGTCCGACGGCTCACTTTTGGATGTCCCGGGCCAGGGCATCATCAAACTACTGCTCAATGTCCCGGAGGCGGTCCTCTTCCATGGCCCCGAGGGTTCATAGGGACGATGCCATGTTCTCCTCCAACTCCCTGCGAATTGCCTCGAGGCACTCGGCCCGCCTCAGGGCCCTCCGCATGGAATTCTCCGCCCTGACCATCGTGAGCCGTGCCTCTTCTGCCCGCTGCCGCTCCGCATCTATGGCATGGCCTAACCACTGCCACACGGAAGACACTTCCCGTCCTGGGTCCTCATGCCCTCTGGCCGATGCCTGCCCCTCCGATAACGAAGGCTCCGAGCCATCATGGCTCCCACCTTGTTGCTGCTGCTGCTGTGCCTCTGCCCGTGCCCTGGATCTTGCTGCCTGCACATCCTCCTCCGGCTGGGGTGCAGTTGGTGAGGTGGCCACCCCTGCTGGATGTCAGACTCCCGACTGTGGCAGGGATGTGTCCCCCACCAGCCTGGCCGCAGGGTCAGAGGCAGCTCCACAGGGCACCCTGGTGACACATGGGTGGGAAGATGGCACGGAGTACGACTGGCGCATAGGGGGTTCAGTTGAGGAGGGGGTCGGAACAAGGCCCAGCAAACGGAGGAATCCGGCCCTGGTGACCTGTCCCAGTAGGTTGACGTGGTCAATGAGCCATTCGAGACGACATGCCGTCTCCCCATGAAAAGACTGCATTTCGCCTCGCATGGCCCGTTGACGCAATGCCACACCACCCAGGACAGGCTCAACCCGGTCCCGGATAGCTACGTCCGCAGGCAGAGGAAGGCCAGTTGTCGTAAGCTCATCCCCTGCCTGAAAATGGGTCTGGACGTAGGTATCCCTGCTGGTGCAAGATGATGCAGTCACAGGATCGGGGACAGGATTACACACAGGCACCTCTGCGGCGGCCTGTGCTGCCTCCTGTCCCTGCCCCTGCATTGCACCACTAGCACCAGTGGAATCCCCACCTCCAGACCCCGTCTCTGTCCCTTGCACGGCCTCCTCCTCCACCAAACCCCCACCAACCTGGATGACTCCGTGCCATCTTCCTCAGACAGGCCCTGTGGGGTCTCAGCTGCCCCTTCTGCTGCTGAGGAGTCCAACTCCGACCTCCGCCTCTTGGACCTCCCCTCGGCAGCTGCGACCTGGGACGCGGCACCGGACTCCTCACTCCCCGACGAGATGACAACCAGGGAGGGGAGCCGGGCCTTGCGTCTCCGGCTGGCGGTGCAATCCCTGCCGCTGTGCTCCACAGCACCCTCTCCGTCCTCTTCATCAGTCGACGCTGCAGACAGGGAGAGATGGGACACAGGCATCAGGGCACTGTACAATGGACTCACACACACATGACAGTTGCACACAAGTGTCATTGTCAAACTTCAGACATGGCATCACAATCCCCAACACACATGTAATTTCAAATCACACACATGAGCTATTCCACAGCCATATCGCAACAGCCAGCACCATCCACACACATACAACAGCATGAGCAGGCAAAGGTGAGCCAGACATCACATGAGACACAGGGAGTGCACTAGACATGCACGCACGCCACCACACTTACATGCATGTGTACACCTCCACCAAGTGTCACAGTGATGAGATCGGCATCCATGTCACATCTGGCAATCAGTCTTCTACATATCAGTCTCACATGCATCCATGTTGCATGACAGTTGCACACTTGTCAGATACACATACATGCACATGTACACAGTGCAGATACATGTAGCTGGAACCAACATCCATGTGTGACACCACAACCTTGACAACTGACCTACATAGTCATTCAAACATGTGCGCTCACACATCTGCATTTGGCCTGCATGCTTACACACAAATACACCATCCATGAGTCTCACACATGAAAGGACTCACATGTGTCAGCCTCACGGCCCTGTACATACACATCCATACATGGCCCTACAAAACCACATGTGCAACCTGCACACTACTGGCACACCACCACACGCACAGCTTCCAATCAGTATGTATGTACACTTACCGCTCGACTCCAGACGGGTCTGCCTCTCAAGGACCTGAGCGTGGAGCGCTGGGTATACGCATTCCAGGACCCTCATTTGGTCTTCCGACTGGTGGCCCCGGCGCCCCTTAGCATCTGCTGCCTTCAAGAGGCGCCGGGCCTTGTTGAGGGTCCTGCACCGGATGTCCTCCCAGCGCTTCATGACATGATGGAATTCGTGGCCTGCCACCCCCTCCGTGTTGATGGCAATCTCGATGTCCGTCCAGATCCTGGTCCGTCCTTCCTTTTCGGCGCACGACCTTCCGAAGAGGGCATCATACTGCCCCAGGACTTGCTCCACCAGGACACCAACTTCGGTGGCAGTGAAGCTGGTGGCCCTCTGCCTCTCTGGCTGGGGGTTGCCAGTGCCGCCAGATGGTGTAGTGCTGGACATGGCAACCCCAGAGGCAGGAGTGGGTGGGCAACTGGGTCCTGGGGCTGGGCTGTGGAGCGATGGGATCCCAGTCGGGAGTCTTCGGTTCCAGCAGGGGTGGTCACAGCAACAGCACCCCTGGCTGACGTGCAGGCAGCAAATGGCAGGGTACGTCGGCAGCAGGCAATCAGGCAGCAGCAGATGGCAGGTGGGAGCGTGCTCGGGGCTCTGTGGGGCAGTAATTCGGCCTTCTGGGCAGGAGCGTGGTCTTCCGTGTGTGAACGCGTGGCCAGCTTGATACGGAGTGATTTGGCATGTGTAAATCTTGCACGTCAGCGTGTAATTCGAGGAAAGGCCCTTAGTGCGTATCAGCGCACGTACGTGTTTTCATTGGACCAAAGGCCCTTAGCGCGTAAGCGCCTCTGTGACGTGATGTGCGCGGGTGTTTCCCACATAGCACGTGATGACAGAGCACACGTGGAAAAGCTGCACGTCCGAGTGTCAGCGCGTGTAATTGGAGGAAAAGACGCGTACACGCGTAAGTGACGTGTACGTGTGGGCCGGTTTAAAAGGTACGTGTAGGACGCCATTTCCTTGTACGTGCTTTTTGTGGAGAGCGAGTGGGTGGATTCTGTACTTCTGTCGTTTCACACGCGATTACTTCACAGCGTTTCAAGTTCGTACTCCCTGTTACCTCTGACAGCTTTCATTTTTCTACTTTTTTTGGGCCTGTTTCCTCAAACAGTGTTCACTTCTCCTTTTGTCCTGTCTCCTCAGACAGCGTACAATTCTTCTTTTGGCGGGGGTGTTGCCAACACGCACACGTGCGTATTTTTCACATTCTTTTTCCAAGCAGACGGTGAGTTACGCACGTACTTAGCAACTGTGCTTGCCCCGTGTGTCGCGTACCCCTTCAGAGGTCATTGTAGGCTGCATGTATCACGCGTATGCTTATTTTTGTGTTTCTGGGTGCCACAGCATAGTGCGGGTTAATTTTTCCATGCACGTGGACTACGAGGGGTTGCGTGCACGTTTATTTTTGTTTTTGGGCTGCCTGTGCGTTGCGTGACCCATCATCTTCCCCCAGGGGTCACAGACAGCCTTGTTAGAGCACTAGGGTACGAATTCCATCTAGTACTCTACCCCTTTGACCCCCAATTGCCCAGGACAATAGTTTACTGCTCCTGCCATACGCACAACAACATCAGTGCCATGGTTGGAAGGTGACCAAGCGGTAAGGGAGGCAAAGGTGGCCGACCTTCAAAAGGTGGAGGTGGTGGGCGCGGTAGGGGACATGGTCAGGATTTGCAGGGTGCCCCTAGACCCCCATGTGTGGAGGACCAATCAGGGACACCCATGCCCCTTCCCCATGGTTGAGGGAGACGTGGCTGAGACCATCCCAGCTCAGCCCTTGTTGGACCAGCCCATTGTGGCACCTGACCTGGCACAGGATGACTCCCTGGCTGACTTCCAGGTCAGCAAGTCTAAGCCACGTATGGCGGTGCAAGTTCTCACCAAGGCACGTGGATCTGGGGCAGCTATGTCATCTGCTGCCCCAAGTATGCAGGGTGGTGAGGCTGCAGGGGCAGCTGCAGCTCCATCCGCCCCAGCTCTGACTCTCCCAGCCAGGACAGTGTCGGTCCTGGTCCATCATACTGATGTTCCCCCCTGCCAACATCACACTTCAGACAATGCCTGCATCAAGTCCTATGGTCAATGTGCATTCGCACACTCCAACAACCCAGTCCACTGGTGATTCTGCCCCTACTTACCAGAGTGGCGTAAGCCACTCTGGCTCCGCTCCACCTTCTAAAAAGAGGAAGAAGGGTGCTCTGGGATGACAGGCTGAGACCCCAGGCACGGCTACACACTCTGGTACCTCAAGGAAGCCTTGCTTCAATGATTCGGAACTTAATGCACTTGTGAACTATGTGTTGCAACATAGCCACGAAATGGTGGTGACTGCAGGGTCCAAGACCACACCTGGTCAACGTAAGGCACACTGGCAGACCATCGCCAACCACATAAGTGCCCTTGGATTTGTGAGGCGCTCAGCTGATGATTGCTACAAGCGGTGGAACAACCTGAAACGCAGAGCAAAGGACAAGCTGGCCTCAAGTCATGCCGCTACTCTGGTGACTGGCGGTGGGTCTCCACAAGAGGACAACAAACTCACCGAACATGAGTCTGTTGCTGGGACCTTCGTCACAGAGGAACAGATCCGAGGTGTGGGAGAACTACCCGATTATGACTCATTGTCCAGTGAGTGCCCATGCGTGTGTGCGTAATGCATGTGTATGTTGTTTGGGTGACGGGTTCTGATTGAGTGCCAGGTGAGGGTGTGTGTGACTGAGTAGTATGGGTCACCCATGTGCTTCATCCAAAACATTCTGCAGCCTTGAATTTGGGTGTGACACTATCCCTTCTGCCCACAGTAGTAATTTAGCGCAACATTACGGCAGTTGCCCTTGAGGTGGCATCATGCAACATTGTTTGTATTTTTCATTGTTCTTTCAGGCTGATCGTTTCAATTCTCCCACTTTTGCAACACATTCCTCAGCCCTATGGTGACATTTGTGACATGCTTCTGTCATTGAAGAACCCCACATTGGCCCACATTTGTCACCTTGGTAGTTGAATGATTTGCCCATTCAGGCTGAATGAGTATTGTCCTGATCACATGATGTTTTTGGGCCTGTTTGAATGTGGAACATGCTAGTTGTTTCCTGTCATGTTGAAGTGCACAACCATCGATGTGTACATGGCCCTGCAATCACTGTATTTTTGTACACTGGATGTGTTGCAGTGTGTGGCACATGGCGTACCTTTTCACACTATGTGGCATTTTTCATCTCTTCATGTCCATCTCACATGGATGGGTGACAGTACTCATTCACTGACATATGGATGTACTTGTGGAATGTACCATGGCTATGGTACATGCCATCTGTGTTATGGCATGTGTCATTTATGTGTATAGGACATGCCACTCACAGGCCAATGTGTGATGGCAGTGCTTCCCAGCATGCAGCAAATGTGTTGCTCTTCCATCTTGGTGTCATTAGTGTCAGACTTTTGCCTCGCCTTCCAACTCTGTGACAGTGCATGCATGGGAGGGTTATAGTCATGTGGGACATGTGTAAATCATGTACTGGTTCTGTAGCTTGTCAGGCCTATTTGTGTGCTATGGTGCTAATGCCTGTTTCCATTTTTTGTCTTTCATGTTTTTGCAGGGGATGACGTACTTGATGCTGTTGAGGTTGAGGAGATGGTGCAGACCCAGGAGGAACCTGAGGCACAACCGGCCACCAGTGGGGGACGTGGTGTGGTGGTGGGTGAGAACCCACTCTTGCTGCAAACGATTTGTTCCAGGGGTGTCTCTGGGTGCACCTCCCTAGACCTCTATTCAGGTGTTGATTCGGATGATGAGACCTATGTGGCGTCGCAGGTAAGTGTTTCTGGAAGGGGTTCTGTTCTGTCCAACCCACCTGCACCAGGGGTAGAACCCTCTATATGGATGTCAGTGTTGGTTAGTCAGCCTTTGGCGGTTACGGGTGCAGGGTCACACTCCACAACATCTGATCCTGTTCCTGGACCAGCAGATCAGAGGGGTTATGCAGTCCTGCAGCCTCAGGCAGTGCCGGCACAGCAAGGCGCAGATCGCCTTGCCCCAAACAGGTGTGGTGCCCGCCGACGCGGTGGCCGTACGCCACCAGGCAATACCGCATGGGAACAATCCATTTACGGTATGGCAACCCAACAGGCAGCATCAGTTGAGATGATGGCTCAAGCAATGGAGAGGGTGGCCACTTCCATTGTCCCCCCTGAAAGGCAGATGGAGCTACTATAGCAGGCAACAGACTCCATTTGCCAATCACACAGGGAGGACATGCTGGCATCCAACACGGACAGACGGGCAGCACTGGAGACTCTACGCCAATCGATATCAATAGAGTCCCAGGGCCACAGGGAAGCCCTGTGGGTAGAACTCCATCACCCCAGGGAGACTCTTGTTGACCTTGAGACTTCCACTAACTTCAGGACAGAACAGCAGCTGGAGCGGCTCACACGTTCGCTCTCAGCTGAGATGCAGGCATCACATCAGGTGCTGCATGGGGATCTCTGCACTATAATCCTCCAGAATGAGACCTTCCACACCCGCATGCTTGCTGCCATGGAGGGCCATACCAGGGCTTTGCGTGGGCTTCCTCGCATAGTACCACCACCTCCTGTGGCAGCAGCAGAGGTTAATGAGAGCGACAGCAGCAGCTCTCCCACATTGGCATAGACGTGCAGGCCATGAGCCCATGGAGGTGTTTTTTTTTCCCAACATCCACACAGGCGGCTGTTGGTGCGCACTTTGATTTTTGATTTTTGCTTTTTTGATTTTTGATTTTTGATTATTTTTTAACAGTGTGTTGCCTTGTGTGGCTCCTGTGGGCATCCACTGTATTCCGGCTGGGCGCATGCAGGCTTGTCCTGAGTTTGGGTTTGATGCTTGGGTTCGTGAGACACTCACCCCTCCTGCTTCCCGTTTCCATGGGCTTGCAAAGGGTGTGACCAAGTGAAAGTGATGTACACAGTGATGTTGGGCTCCCATGAGCTGTGTGGGCAGTCTGTAGTCAATATTGTGTAGACATTCCTTGTGTATATTGTTGTTGTATTGTACACTGCATGTTGGAATTATGTATGCTTCTGCTTCCATGTCTCCCTCTGAATTTGCAGGTTCATTCCTCATGTCTTCACAAGGCTGTCTACTTTGGAGATGGAGTTCATGTTGTATGCAGTACACAGACAAGTTTTGAAGCCTGCAAGACTACAGTTGGAAGGGGGCAATGTGGTGGCATATTCAGGCTGTAAGACTACGACTACTTAAACTTAGTATTGTCATGTTTTAGTTATGTTTGAGCTTGTGTAGCTGCATTGTATTGTTGGTAAGTATTTGGTCATGTGTGTTGTTAGTTCAACATTACTGGGAGCATATTGTGTGTGGCCAGTTTCCATTAGGGACACTGTACTTTGTGACACTTGTGTCAGGTTTTCGGGATTGCTTTGTTTGCTCTCACATAGCATGACATGCCATGGTGTGTTGGGTGGTGGTGCTGGGGAGGGGTTGGCTGACATGGCACTGTTCTCATGTTGTATTTTGCAAGGGGGCAATGCATTTAGCAGCATTTGTGTCTTTTGATGACACAGCATTGGTGGTGTTTCTGTAGGTAGGGATGCACACATTGTGACACTTCCAGGTGACCAATCTCAGGCTGGTTTGGTTGTGACAGTTCACTGTCCCTTGTGTCATCATCGATTGTCAGCTGGTATGTGGCAGGGCTGTGTGCACTCCACAGGGGTGTGATTCTAAGTGAAGTAATTAGCCACCAGCTGCGTTCGGGCTGCCTCGCCCCATGCCCTGTCCCCTCCCATGCGCAGCGGGTGTGCATGTGGTTGGGGATGTGGGGGCACCACCATGTCCACCAACAGGCCCCGGCGTGTTGCAACGTTGTGTTGGACACATGTGCCACTATGATCCTGCACACTACTGGGGGAGCATATAACAGCTGCCCGCCAGAACGGTCAAGGGAGCGAAAGCGTGACTTTAGCACTCCGAATGTGCGCTCCACTATGCCCCGGGTTGCAATATGGGCTGTGTTGTATCTTACCTCGGGTGGCGGGGTGGGGTTCTGAATTGGCGTCATCATGTGGGTGCTCAGAGGGTAGGCACTGTCCCCTGGGGAGGTGGTGATGGGTATCATTAGTAGGGTTGTGACATTACTCAGTATCTGGCATGCATGCATGTGCTGTGGCATTTATACTCACCAAGCAGCCATGTATCGCCATGCCGCCCAGCTTCTAGGTCCCGGTTTAGGGTTGACATTCTGTAAATGAAACTGTCGTGGGTGGACCCTGGATAGTTGGCATATACTGAGGTGATGATTCCCTTGGCATCACATACTACCTGGACGTTGATGGAATGCCAGTGCTTGCGTTTGTATAGATGTGCTCTGATGCCCTGGGGGGACGTAGATCCACATGGGTGCAATCAATGGCACCTAGGACTTTGGGGAATTTTGGAACCCCGTAGAAATCCTGGACGGCAGCCTGCCTTTCTGCAGGTGTTCTGGGCAGGTATATGTGCCTGCGGACTGATGGGCGTGCAGTCATGATGGCCAAGACCTGGTGTAGGCAGCGTGACTGCATGGCCTGTGACACCCCCCCCGACTATGGCACTTGTCCGCTGAAATGATCCGGTGGCCAAAAAGTGCAGTACATTGAGGACCTTCTCCAGGGGGCTGAGTGCTTGGGAGCAGAGGGTGGGTGATGTGAGGTCATCCTCCCACTCACTGACCAGGTCGAGTATTATGTGAGGTGGAAACCTGTACCTCCCATACACCTGGTCATCAGGCATGCCAAAAAGGCTGGTTCTGGGTGTGAAAATTCTGGGCCTGACTATCCTCCTCCTCCTCCTGCGGTATTCCATGACCACTGCTGCTAGGAACGGTATGTTCATCCTGCCGTCTGAGCTTGCTTGTTGTTTGTGCGCACTTTTATGCTGTGTAGGTCCACGTACGCCTGCTTCCTGCTGGCGTACGTGTTTCCAGATTAGCGCATCTTTTTTGGCACGTGCGTGTGGGCGTTCCGCGCATTTGCCTCCTGTACTTCCCCGCCCACCCCAGTAATACACGTACCCCGCTCGCCAAGGCCCAATCGCGTGTAAAACTTCCCGCGAGCCCCTGAAGTACACGTACCCAACTCACCCAGGCACAATCGCGTGTAAAACTTCCTGCAAGCCCCTGAAGTACACGTACCCCGCTTGCCCAGGCACAATCGCGTGTTAAACTTCCTGCGCACCCCCGAAATACACGCTATTTTTGACACAGCGGGTGTCCGTGTTTGTCGCGTACCCCTTTGCACGTCATTTGTCCTAAAGGGCCACAGTATGGGACATTCATCAGAGCTGTATATACAGGCTTTTTGTTAGCGCGCATTTTTTAATGCGCAGGGACGCTACCGCCTGCATTCGTTTGGCGGACATGTGTTGATTTACATAGTTGACGTTTGGTTTGTGTCATGAGATCGCATTTCACTGCTGGGGGGTGGGTGTGCAAGGGGACATGAGCGGGGGCCTGCTGGCAGGTGCCCTGCACTGCTGGGGGGTGGGGGTGCAAGGGGACATGAGTGGGACATGAGTGGGGGCCTGCTGGCAGGTGGCCTGCACTGCTGGGCGGTGGGTGTGCAAGGGGACATGAGTGGGGGCCTGCTGGCAGGTGCCCTGCACTGCTGGGGGGTGGGGGTGCAAGGGGACATGAGTGGGACATGAGTGGGGGTCTGCTGGCAGGTGCCCTGCACTGCTGGGGGTGCAAGGGGACATGAGTGGGGGCCTGCTGGCAGGCGCCCCTCAGTGCTGGGGGGTGGGGGTGCAAGGGGACATGCGTGGGACATGAGTGGGGGCCTGTTGGCAGGTGCCCCTCAGTGCTGGGGGGTGGGTGTGCAAGGGGACATGAGTGGGGGCCTGCTGGCAGGTGCCCTGCACTGCTGGGAGGTGTGGGTGCAAGGGGACATGAGTGGGGTCTGCTGGCAGGTGCCCCGCAGTGCTGGGGTGTGGGGGTGCAAGGGGACATGAGTGGGGGCCTGCTGGCAGGTGCCCCTCAGTGCTGGGGGGTGGGGGTGCAAGGGGACATGAGTGAGGGCCTGCTGGCAGGTGCCCCTCAGTGCTGGGGGGTGGGGGTGCAAGGGGACATGAGTGGGGGCCTGCTGGCAGGTGCCCTGCACTGCTGGGGGGTGGGGGTGCAAGGGGACATGAGTGGGGGCCTGCTGGCAGGTGCCCTGCACTGCTGGGGGGTGGGGGTGCAAGGGGACATGAGTGGGGGCCTGCTGGCAGGTACCCTGCACTGCTGGGGGGTGGGGGTGGAGGCGGTTATGCGTTGATGTGCAGTAGTGCAAGCTGACATGTGGCTTGGCTGGGGGGCATGCCCATGGTGGATGGGCTGCCTGTGGGACATGACCAGGGGTGCAGGGTAGTCCCCTATGGTGTGGGCTGCCTGCAGGGGCCATGGAGGGTGTAGAGGGAATACCTGGGAGGACCCACACTGCCAATTCACGTGTAGGACTCCCCTGCACCCCAGATATACACGTACCCCGCTCGCACTGGGCCTGTCGCGTGTGAAACGTCCCGCGCACCCCCGAAATACATGTACTCCTCTCGCCCAAGACCAATCGCGTGTGAAACTTCCCGCGCACCCCAGATTTACATGTACCCAGGCCAATCGCATGTGAAACTTCACACGAACCCCAGGAATACATGTACCCCACTCGCACAGGGCCTATCGCGTGTGAAACTTCCCGCGAACCCCAGATTTACACGCACCCCGCTCGCCCAAGGTCAATCGTGTGTGAAACTTCCTGCGCACCCCCGAAATACACGCACACGCTATTTTTGACACAGCGGGTGTTCGTGTTTGTCGCGTACCCCTTTACACGTCATTTTTCCTAGAGGGCCACAGTATGGGACAATCATCAGAGCTGTATATACGTGCTTTTTGTTAGCGCACATTTTAGCGCACATTTTTTTCATGCGCAGGGACACTACCGCCTGCCTTCGTATGGCAGACGTGTTTAGGCCTGTGCGCGTATTCGCCCGTGCGCTGGTTTGCCCTATTCGATTCCATGAATACATTTTGTAGGCGAGCGTGTGGGCGTTCCGCGCACTTGCCTCCTGTACTTCCCCCGTGACGCCCACATTTTCACGCGTTGTTCCCCATTCCGTGTGCCACGCCCGTGTTACGCCTAGTTTTGTTATGTGCGCCGTGCTATGTGCGCTTTCGCTGTGGCCGTAGCGCACGCCGTTAGATGACCTGTGCGCCGGCGTGCGCCATGCAGATTTTCAGCGCACATCCCAGATTTTACTCGCGCACGGACTTCCATGAATCGATGTGTGCGGGTTTTGCTGCGATTTTCGCACTTGCACTGCAATTCGCACGGTTTCGCACGCTTGCGCGGGAATTTTCAGCGCAAATTAATTCCATGAATCGGCCTGTTAATAGGCACAAGATCTAATAGCATGAGTGACAATCCAACGGCTAAAGTACAGTGTATGGGGCATCTAAAACGTGAGTACGGTGGCTACTTTTTGTATTAATGTTTTTATAACTATTTATTTATTTTCTTCTGTTTTTCTTCATAATTTCACATGTATGAAAGTCTGAAAACACACAGCCAAAATACATAAGACTCCCAAATACCTACTGTATCACTGACCATGGCCTTTCACCCCCGACGTCACTATACCTATAAAAATAACTTTTAAAAAGAAATAAAACACTGACACCCAAAATGTATAGACGCGGGCACAAAACTACTCTTACCCATGGTTAGCTGTAGTCCTTCCCAGCCTCGGCTATAGCCATGATTATCGCTAAACGGCAGGGAAGAAAATGCTTTCCTGCCCCCCAAAGTCCCTCACCAAGTGCCCCCCTCATCTGTGCCAGCTCCCCCCACTCGCCTGCCATCGCCCTTTCCCCCAAAACACATGCTGTTTCTGTGACACAGTTTGCTTTGAGATGTCGGCTATTTGAGACTACAGCAGGGGCTACAGAAAGCTTCATGTTGCAAACTCAGTCCCTAGACCCCCTCTAACTCCCTCCATCTCCCAAATTTCACTTGGTGCCCTCTAGCCACCCCCACCTCTAACCTGATGTCATTTGCATGTTTTTTGACCTGCAAATAGCTTTTTTCCTGCGTTTCATTTACCCATATCCTCGGCTATAGCCGTGGATATCTCTTGCATCGAGAGAAAAACAAGATGGGGGTCATTTCATTTCTAAAAAATCCTGATTTCAGGTCAATCCCCAAGATATAGCTATTTATTTTTGAGAAGGGGCACCCACTTCTTCCTCAAATATTTAAATAACTACTGCACGGAATAACCCCAAACCACACATGGATCACGAGTCAATGCTTCATGCCCAAGTTGTTTCAGACCTGGTCCAAATCCATCCAGTGGTTTGGGCTGTGCGCTTAGCCAAAAATGTACCCTGTTTGTCTATGGGAAAATTAATAGGAAGTAGGATGCATTTTTGGAGCAAAAAATAAATTTGGGACACTTAATAACTTTTTCTTTTTTAACAAATCTTTATGAAACTTTGCAGTCTGGGTGGTCTGTGGGTTTTTAATCACTTTCGAAATTTTGCCCAAAACCATTACTTAAATCAAAAGTTATTAACAATTAAATTTTGAGGGGTTCCCATAGGAGTCCGACTCACCTTAACTATAGCAACACCAAGAAAGTTATTGTGGGTTTAAAAAGGTTTGAAAAAAAACCTTTCACCTGAAATGTGAAAATAGGAAAGTTCAGCTCCAGTTCTAAGCACTGATAATCCCTAATTGGGTGGAACCAGGTATGTAGTTGTCCTGGCAGCCTTGCAAAATGTCTGTCTTGGGTTGATTAAGCTATGTATAAAGTAGCACTGTCCTCTTAGACAAAGACAATTTCCTGGAGAAAAAGGTGTGCATTTCGGCTAATTTGCATACCCACAATGGCTTGCTGTTGTGGCTCAGAACTGGAGGTGAACTTCCAGTGATGGCTACTAGGGGCGCTGTGAAGTGTGTAACCTGGCTCCAATGTATTTTCCTATTTATATATTTAAATGTATTGCATACTTACAGTCATATATTGGCTTTAGATACAAAATATCACATCAATTCCATATCATAACATCACCAATAAAATACACAAACACGTAATAAATGTAAATACTTATGGGCCAATTCATAGAACTCAGCGCAGAAGTAGCACACGCGCCTGGCGCACAGAGGGAGTGTGTGACACACGTGCACCAGGCGCAGCGCAAAACAGCATTTTGGCACACCCTGTATTCATGGATTTCCCGAGCCATTTGCAGCCGTGGTGCATCGAAAATCCAGCAGCACCAGTAACGCCCCCAAGAACGCCCCTTGCACCAGAAAATGCCATAGAAATCCCCAATACGGTGCAAAGGGCCGCACAAACCCTGGACCAGCCGCCCTACACCATATTTGCGTGAAAAACAGCGCGTACCCCGCTCGCCGCAGCCAAATCGTGTGAAAAGGGCCTTGCGAACCCCGTGAAATTACTTTCTAGACTCGTGCCAGCAAAATTGCATGAAAATCTGCTGGCGCACCCCCTTAAATACGCTTAGCCCACTCGCGCCTGACAAAACGCGTGAAAATCTACCTGCGCACCCCCTTGAATACACGTACCCTGCTTGCGCCAGACAAAACGCGTGAAAAAGTCCTACCGTAACCATACATGTATCTGGCTTGCGCCAGCCAAAACGCGTGAAAACTCCTTGCGCACCCCCTTGAATATGCATACCCCGCTCGCGCAAGCCAAATTGTGTGAAAAAGGCCTACCGTAACCCTGCAAATACACGTACCCCGCTCGTGCAAGCCAAATCGCGTGAAAATTCCTTGTGCACCCCCTTGAATACACGTACCCTGCTTGTGCCAGCCAAACACGTGAAAATCTGCCCACGCACCCCCTTGAATACGCGTACTCGGCTTGCACAAACGAAATTGCGTGAAAAGCACCTCGCGTACCCGTGAACTCACGTACCCTGGTTGTGCCTGCCAAATTGCTTGAAAAATGCCTCGCGTGCTTGCAGCACCCGCGAACACACCCTGCAGGCAGCCCACACCACAAGGGACCCCCCATTACCCGTGACCATGCCTGCAGACAGCCCACACCACAAGGGATCCCCCCATCACCCGTGACCATGCCTGCAGTGCAGGCAGCCCACACCAAAAGGAATCCCCCCATCACCCATGACCATGCCTGCAGGCAGCCCACACCACAAGGGACACCCCATCACCCGTGACCATGCCTGCAGGCAGCCCACACAACACAGGACCACACCATCACCCGTGACCATACCCGCAGGCAGCCCACACCACAAGGGACACCCCATCACCCGTGACCATGCCTGCAGGCAGCCCAGACCACACAGGACCACACCATCACCTGTGACCATGCCCGCAGGCAGCCCACACCACAAGGGACCCCTCCATCACCCGTGACCATGCCTGCAGGCAGCCCACACCAAAAGGAATCCCCCCATCACCCGTGACCATGCCCACAGGCAGCCCACACCACAAGGGACACCCCATCACCCGTGACCATGCCTACAGGCAGCCCACACCACACAGGACAACACCATCACCTGTGACCATGCCCGCAGGCAGCCCACACCACAAGGGACCCCTCCATCACCCATGACCATGCCTGCAGGTGGCACACACCACAGGGGACCCCCATCACCCCTGACCATGCCTGCAGGTAGCCCACACCACAAGGGTCCCCCCATCACCTGTGACCATGCCCACAGGCAGCCCACACCACAAGGGACCCCCATCACCTGTGGCCATGCCCGCAGGCAGCCCACACCACAAGGGACCCTCCATCACCCGTGAACATGCCTGCAGGCAGACCACACCACAAGGGATCCCCCATCACCCGTGACCATGCCTGCAGGCAGCCCACACCACAAGGGACCACACCATCACCCGTGACCATGCCCGCAGGCAGCCCACACCACAAGGGACCCCCATCACCTGTAACCATGCCCGCAGGCAGCCCACACCACAAGGGTCCCCCCATCAACCGTGACCATGCCTGCAGGCAGTGCACACCACAAGGGATGCCTCCATCACCCGTGACCATGCCCGCAGGCAGCCCACACCACAAGGGACCCCCACATCACCCGTAACCATGCCTGCAGGCAGCCCACACCACAAGGGATGACACCATCACCCGTGAAAATGCCCACAGGCAGCCCACACCACAAAAAACCCCCATCACCCGTGACCATGCCTGCAGGCAGCCCACACCACAAGGGACCCCCCCATCACCCGTAAGCATGCCTGCAGGCAGCCCACATGGCACCATACACTGCATGCAGGCCCTAACCCATGTCCCCCCAATCCACCATTGACAGCAACCTGCAGGCAAGCCCCGACTCATGTCCCCCCACCAGTGACGGGAACCTGCAAGCAGACCCCAACTCATGTCTCCCCACCCCACCAGTGATGGCAACCTGCAGGCAGGCCCCGACTCATGTCCCCCCACCAGTGACGGGAACCTGCAAGCAGGCCCTGACTCATGTCCCCCCGACCCCACCAGTGACGGCAACCTGCAGGCAGGTCTCGAATCATGTCCCCCCACCAGTGACAGGAACCTGCAAGCAGGCCCCAACTCATGTCCCCCCAACAAACACATTGTCACAACATACAATCATGCAGCAAATGTCCACCCAAATGCCACACCCCTCTGCCCCTCCACAGTGCAACTCCACCCCCATCCATTGGCCCCACTTCCCAGTACAGGCCCCATGGCATGTTATTCACAAAAGCACACATGCATGCACCCAAAGACATGCCCAACATGGCCCCACAGCAGTGACACATGACTGAGCCAATGACTATTGCCACATGCCCCAAACAAATGAAAGCAGACAACACATAGGGCCTCATCACGCGTTGGACAGTAATGCCGGCGCTATTAGCGCCAGGCGCTAATAGCCCTACCGCCAAACCCCGGCGCTATTAGCGCCGGATCACGGGTTTGGCGGAAGGGTTATTGCCCATTCCCCATTGGGCCCATTCGGGAATTCCTCATTCCCCATTGGGCCCAATGGGGAATATTTGCGCTATTACCGACGGCGGATTTCCCGCCGGGGGTAATCGCACTGAAAATCGGCAATTTTGCCGCGGATTTCCCCTAGCTCAAATCCGCCAAAGCCATTATCTGGCGGACCCTTAAATGCGGCGGTAATAGCGCTACCGCCGCATTTAAGGGTTACAGCCAGACTCGTGATGAGGCCCATAGATGGAACTGCATGCAAATGTATTAACAAAAGCAAAATACACCAAATGAAAATCAAACACGAGAATGGAAATGAAATGAATACAAAGAGAAATGAAATCCTAATCCAAATCCAAAAAGAAAATCCCAAAACATGAAAATCCATAAAGTGATCCTTGTCCAAAGTAATGTTTTCGGTTCCAAAAGTTAACCATAAAAAACCATTACTCCATGTGAACGAAAAAAATCCAAAAATCAAATGAAGCCCAACTATATACAATGAAAGGATGAAGGGTCCATGATCCCAAAAGTCTGAATAGTCCACAAAAAAATACCACAAAAGCAAACTGTATACAGAAAGTGGAGCAATGTCCATGGACTCCAAGAAAAAGAAAGGAAACCTAACACTAAAGAACTATTTACAATGGCGGCGGGCTAGTGCTACGGCTCACCATTGTTACTAAGAGTTTTGGCCAGGGCCTCATCGAACTCCGTGTCCAAAGCCCAGAGGCGGGACAGTGCTCTATCCTCGAGGGCTCGCAGGGACATCGCCATGCTCTCCACCAACACCCTGCGAGTCTCCTCGAGGAACTCAGCCCGCCTCTCTGCCCGCCGCATGGAGTTCTCCACCCTGACCATGGTGAGCTGTGCCCTCTCTGCCCGCCGCCGCTCTGCACCTATTTGCCGGCCCATCCGCTGCCACACGGAAGACATGCTTTGTCCAGGGTCCTCCTGCGATTTGGCCGATGCCTGCTCCGTGATATAGTTGGCCCCAAGTCCTGGTGCCTCCTACGTTGAGCCTGCTGCTGCCCTGATACCATCTGCCTGTGCCAGGGACAGGATTAGACACAGACCCCTCGGCGGCGACCTACGCTGCCTCCTGCCCCTGCTCCTGGACTGCACCAATTGCACCGGTGCCGTCACCCACTCCAGGCCTCATGAGCATGTCTGATGCGGCCTCCTCCTCCTCCTAAATCACCACCGACCTGGATGCCTCTGCACCGTCTTCCGCATTGTCCTGCCCCTGTGGGGGCTCACCTGCCCCTTCTGCTGACGAGGAGCCCACGTCCAACCTCGCCCTCTTGGGCATCCCCTCGGCAGCTGCGGCTGGATCCGTGGACGCAGCGCCTGTCCCCTCACTCCCAGAAGATGATATAACCTGGGAGGGTGACTGGGCCTTGCGTCTCCGGCTGGTGGAGGCACCCCTGCCGTTTTGCTCCATAGCGCCGTCTCTGCCCTGTTCCACAATCGCCGCTGTAGATAGGGAGACATTGAACACAAGCATCAGGGTACTGAACAGTAGTCTGCTAGCCACAAAGCAAATGCACATTAGTGGCACTGTCAAACATCACAACCATCATCACCCTCCACAACACACGAGTCAGTGCAAGCAACACACATCCACAAACAAGCATGGCACGTGCAAAAGACATTTGCATCCATGTCCAAGGCACTGTGGGAAAATCAGAAGGGGGGCTGAACCTTACATGCATCATGGGACATGCACATCACATGCTCACACACCACATGACAATCATGCATCTGGCCATGTCTACCTCCTGTCATAGAGCACTTATTGGCAACTGTGCCGCATCAGTCAATCATGCATCAAGATGGACATGTGTCATGCATCCATGGCGATTCCCAGTAACACACTCACCACTCAGACACACGCACATGTACACCGTGCACGCCCATCAAGGTGACATAGGCATCCATGTTTCACACCACAAACATAGCCGAGTACAGACACAGGCATGCAAACATGTGTGCGTCGTCACATGCTGGTGCACATCATGCATTGCAACACAGACACCATTGATGTGGAACTTGCTTGACTGGACTCACATGCAGCACTGTCATGTCCCTGGATACAGACAACCATACATGGGGCATGCCAGACATACGGCCAAGGTGTCCACTCCTGCCACACCTCAACATGCACTACCCTGGACAAGAACACACGGACACTTACCACTCGACTCCAGACGGGTCTGAAACTAGAGGACCTGGTGCTGAAGCGCTGGGCGTGTGCACTCCAGGACCATCATCTGGATGTTGCTCAACTGGTCCCGGTGCCCCACTTCTCCACCAGCTGCAACGAGGGACTGGGCCTTGTTGAGGGTCCTGGACCTGAAGTCCTCCCAGTGCTTCCAGACGCGTTGGTAGTTCGAGATGCCACCCCCTCCGTGTTGATGGAATCTTTCCTTGTCGAGGCGCAATGTAGGGAAGAGGGCATCATAATGCCCCAGGGCTTGCTCCACCAGGATGCCAGGATGCCAACTTCATTGGTAGTGAAGCCTGCAGCCCTCTGCCTCTCTGACTGGGGGGTTGCCACTAGCCCCAGATGTTGCTTAGTCTGACATGGCAACCCCTGAGGCAGGTGTGGGTGGGCAACTGGGTTCTGGGGCTGGGCTGTGGAGCGATATTACAGCAGTCGGGAGTCTTCTGTTCCAGCAAAGGTGGTTGCAGCAACAGGACCTCTGGCAATATCTTCTGTGCAGGCACCAAATTGCAGGGTACGTTGGTGGCAGCCTGGCTGGCAGCAGTAGATGGCTCGTAGGAGGCTGCTCTGGGCTTTGGGGGGCAGGAAAATGGCCTTCTGGGCAGGAGCGTGGTCTTCCGTGTGTAGTCGCGTGGCCAGCTTAATGCAGAATGACTCAGCACGTGAAAAAACAGCACGTTAGTGTGAAATTCGAGGAAAGCCCCTTAGCACGTAAGTGCGTAAGTGACATGATGTTTGTGGGCGTTGCCTTCAGCACAGGTTAAAGGTCCGCGTGGGACAGCAGTTCGCTGTACATGCTTATCGTGGAGACCGACACATGTGTTTCTTCTTCTTGTGGGTTCACAGTGTAGAGGAGGTCCCAGATACAGCCTGCACCCCAGCCACGCAATTCGAGGTACCTGAAGCATACTCGCCAAGATATGTGACGTATAAGGAGCAAATAAACCAACAGAAAGCCATGGTGGGGCCAAGAATCTTACTCCAGCCAAAGCTGAAGGAAGGAGCAGAATCGAAACTCAGTAAGAAGCAGCTCAATGCCTGGGAATTCGAGGTCAACTCCAGGAAGGGAGGAGAGCGGCAACTCTGGAGAAACAAAACCTAAGTGCATACCAGCCAGCCAGTGAAGGTCATGATAAGGAGGCCCCAGGCAGGTGGCGAGGCTATGAAAGAATTAAATACACGAAAAGAGGGAAAATTAAGCAGATTCACGGTGAACAGACACATGACCAGCCAAGGGCAGACAGGTATTAACGTCTGATGTCACCCAGAACCCGAGGATGCCATAGCTTTTCCTGATAAGAGCTACATTTCGAGGCCATGCTCAGCCAACGAATTGACACATTGGGCCTCATTACACGGAGGGCGGTAAGGGCACCGGTACCGGTAAACCCTTACCACCTTACTACGAGGTCGCTTTGCGGGTTGGTTCTTTAAAGCCTGCTGTTTAGCAGACGTTAAAAACCAACCCGCAAAGGGACCAGGCTGCTAAGTACGGTACCGCAATTTGCGGCACCGTGATTACCGCCTTCCCCATTCCCATAGAGCCCTATGGGGCAAAAATGGGAATGGGGAAGGGCAATGGGGGAAGGGGGAATTACCGCCCCGCCAACCTTGGAATAGGGCAGTAATTCCCCTTTCCTCCAAGGCGGTGCCGGTATTTTACCGGCATGGACCAAGGTGCTAATAGCACCTTTGTCCTCCGCCTACCGTGTAATGAGGCCCATAGTCCTAAAGGTACTGATTGATGGAAGGGAGGCAGGGTGAAACTTGGGGCACTCCGCATCTGGGTGTCCATTCTGCATGCTGCTAATTAAAGTGGAGATTTATGCCTAGGGGTGTAACCCACCCAATCACAATGGACCAAATAATCTAGGGTCTTATAGCTTGTAGAACCAATTAGACGTCGTGCATGTAGTGACGTCTATTACGAGGGATGTAGTGGGATGGGCGTAGACACCCACCCGATAAGAATTATCCAATCCTCATGCTTTGTTACCGTATACAGATATAGCACCTATACTTAAGTTACCTTTTCCAACCAATAGAATTTCATGTCAAACTTATGAGTGTTACACGTCAATGATGACGAATTTCTGCTATAACTATTGCTGTCTGAATGAAGAATTTGGAAGTTGAAGCGAGACAGGCGATTGCAACACTGCTGATTTCCATTTGTTTCCCCGTTTCTTGTACTTGTCATTAAACTGACTTCCCTTTGCCAAACCATTGAGTTGTCCTTATTGATTTGTGTTGGAGTAAGTGAATCCTGCACCCCATCCTCCTCAAGGTGCAGCTATCTCGTTTTAAGGTGTCGGAGTGCGAGCTCTGAATCTCAATGGGCCCGTTCAGGAGTCGCTCAGATTTCCAGTACACTTGGTAGCGACGAGGATGGTTCTTGACTATCAACTATTGATTAATTATTAAGACGCCTATTGACCCGTCGACACGAAGCAACTCTAGGTCTTCGACAATATCACGAGTCCTTCGCTATTCGGCCGAAGTAGACTGAGAA
Organism: Ambystoma mexicanum; assembly: GCF_040938575.1. NCBI lineage: Eukaryota > Metazoa > Chordata > Amphibia > Caudata > Ambystomatidae > Ambystoma > Ambystoma mexicanum. Next base: position 318,364,606 of record NC_090924.1, on the reverse strand, counting down.
AGCTTCCCGTGGATAATGATGGTATAAGCCCATAAAAACTGCAGTGGGTCTGAAGGAACCTGCCTTACAGAGCATTAACCCTTCTCATTCCTATAGGCAGCCTATCGGATGAAAAGGCTGAAGGAGGCATAAAAGAGGGGCTGCGATCCCGAGGATCCAGAGAGTCAAGATGCGAGCGGTGAGTGAAACTATAAATTCATCATTTTGGCAAACGTTCTGTTAGGTATTGGAACAAGTAATGGAAAAGGTAACAGAGGGAGGCGGAAAAAATAAAATAGTTAGAAGTAGAGAAGACTGTATATATATATAAGGGGATAATGACTCGAGCACAATACAGAAAAATTGTGGTTACCGGGAGGACACCCGAGAGAAAAATAATGGTTACCGGGAGGACACCCGAGAGAAAATAGTGGTTACCGGGAGGGGCACCCGAGAGAAAAACAGGGGACTACCAGAAGGGACACCTGAGATAAAAAGTAAGAGGATTCGCCTTGTTCCTGCGCTTTAATACAGCGGTCAGAAGAAACTTGAACTCAGAGCCCATATAATAGGGGACAGTTAGGCTACTATGACAATTATAGACGTCATAAAAGGAGTTTGTTTAAACTCCATGTTGGGGTATTGATTAGAAGGCAGAGATATATGTGTCCAGCTGGTGTCTGTCTAGTCTGTAAAGTGTCTATTGTACGTGTTCTGTTGTATGTCACATATAAAGAATTATTGAAATCATTGATTGTGTGAAATGAAGTTGGGATTTACACGATTCTGAAGCTGAGAGGGAATCGCACATGGATTGATGTTCTTGAAGTAGATTAATGGTATAAAATTTTGATGAAAAAAGATTGGATCGGAGCTTGCGGTTTTGGTGCTCGCTCATACTGTCGGGAGTGGTGAATGTGCATGAAAATATTGCTAGAACCAGAGTACAAGCATGGAAGAGATAACCCCACTCGCCCATCTGTGCAAGCAATTGCCCAATCATGCACCCAAACTTAAGAAGTATAGTGCAGAGTGGGTTAAGGGTACTGCCCACAAGATGTTTATGCCGTGGCCACAGAACAGGTCTTTATCTAAAGCCGTCTTACAGCATATGACCATTTATCTACATGCCACATATACAGGTAAAAAACTAGAGAAATGTCTTGCTGTTCTAGAACTTTGGAAAATGTTCGAGCAGCCGAAGGAGGAAGTGCCTCCCGCAGACTGGATATTAAACATATGCACGGAGGGGGGTGAGACGCCTACCGCGCCACCGGCCCCGCCTGAGCCAGAAACGGAGAGAAGTAAGTCAGAGGTACTCTACCCGCTAAGGGAGCTAAAGCCAGCTATGGGATATAGTAACCCTGCGTATGAGTCACCTACGTATACTAGTGATGAAATCAAGGAGAAGGAGCAGGAAATCAATATTACCTCTGCAGTCCTGAGGGACAAGGAGAGACGTGATGATGAAAGGAAGGATCAGGCACAGACAAGTGCACCCCTAAATATAGAGAGAGAGGGAATGGAATGGTAAGGAAATAAAGATAGAACTGATGAGATAGCATTCGCTAAGGATGAATGGATGGGAGGACAGATATTTTTGAAACTTGATGGAAAGCAAAGTGATGATGTGAGACCAAGAGAGAGGTCTGATGAAACATGAGGAAGGGAGAAAGAAAGGGATAAGGAAACAAGGGACGAAAGGATAAAAAGATATATTGAGACAAGAACAGCTATATCGCGAAGAGCAAGAAAGAGCAAGAAAAACAGCTTAACCACAAACAGAAGGCAGCCTATGACCAGTACAGACAGAATCAGAGAGGTTGGAAGAAGAACAAAGAGTACGTGAGAAAAGGATAAAGAAACGAAAGGATGAGGAAAATCAAAGGGCAGATGAACGTAGAAATGAGAGGAGAAGGGAAGAAGATAAGGTCAGAGAAGAAGCAAAGAAGCACAAAGAATTCGACAATGATATTGAATGTAAGCGTAGACAGAGGGCACGCAATCTCGAATATCTGGAGCGGGAAGTTAAGAAACCCGGTCCTGTTGTAGAATGGGAAGATATTGAAGAATTCTTCCCTGCCAACGAGTCAGTGTCAGGCACGGAGGGAGCTAATATCGAATATGACTTCGACACCAGAAGCATCGGGGAAACGATCGATAAGATATATGATGAGATATATGATGAGATGGGGTTAGAACGAATATCTCAAGGAGAGGGGGAAGACGAGCGCTTGGAGTGCACTCAACTGTATGACACCGAGGATATCACTCAAAGTAGCGGTAGCAAAAGACTGTCTTTGGACAGACTAGAAATCAATCAAACTGATGATGACGCGAGAAGTTGCGTGAATTGGGAACAATCGATGTCCGACTCCGGAGATGATACAGAGCACGAGACAAATGATGAAGGGAGACAGCGTGAAAATCGGCTCCCAAGGGATAAAGGGGTGCGATGGTCAGACGCTAGCGAGTCCGCACTAAGGGCATCAGAAGCTACATCACAGTCTGACTGACACGAAAGAACACCCCATGGCCAGAGGAGGGTGTCAGCACCTGTCTATGTAGACAGATTGAGGACATTGCCAAGTAGACGGCAATGCAGGAATGTTACCCCGGCGATAGACAGGAGAGCTATGGGGAAAGAGAAGGAAGACTGCATGTTCCAATTCCCGCTTTTAGAGAAGAGAGGAGCAAGACCGCAATATATTCCATGGCCACACATGGATCAGGAGAACCTAAAGAATAAGCTTCTAATGCTGACGTCGGGAGCTGGGAAGTGGATAGATGAGCTGGAAAAGATGACCGGGGTGTCACGTTAGCTATTGGTGACATCAAAGGTCTCCTAAAAGCCATACTCTGTGAGAGAGCAGACGATGTGTGGGCATGGGCTGGGTACCCTGGTGTTACTATAATTAACACTGCCCACGATGGAGCGCCATTCAACAATTGCAGAGCAGCAGTATGGAAAGCGCTACGAGTACTGTATCCAGACACTTCCGATATGGGAGCTATTATGACTTGAAAAAAGAAGGAGTCAGTAGATCCGTTGCTTTATATCCAGAAGTTTTAAGACGCATGGGTGCTCGAAATGCATGAATCTTGGACAAAATCCATCCCTGTATTCTACCATATATTGTGCCAAGGGTTACCAGAACCGGTGCAGAAACAGCTCAAGAAATTGGTAAGAGTAGAGGCTAAACCTTGGGCCGAAATACAGCTGACAATTGCTCACTACTGTAGATTGTTGCAAGAAAAGAACCAAAAAAGGAGGCAACTCGTAAGTGCGAGGAAGCAAATCTGGTGCAAAAGAAACTCTCAAAGTATGCTCTTGAAGGAGCTGTGCTGACAAGCCCAGCTGAACTGAACGTACAACAGGTGGCTAACCCACAACAGAACCAGAATAATGCAGAATTTTACCCGTGGGGAAGGGGATTCATAGGCAGAGGATGGCAAAGTAACCAGGGAGGGTTTCAAAGTAATCAGGGAGGCTTCCAGAATAATCAGGGAGGCTTTCGAAATGTGCAGATGGGTGGTATCAAATGGACAGATAGCCCGACCACCGCCAGTATGTTGGCTGTGTGGCATGACAGGGCATGTAGCGCGATCGTGCAAAAGCCAAGGCACGTTGCAAAATGGTCAAGTAATGGAAGCAGGTACGGTGAATCCGCCTGCAAACTCCCAACAGGGCGGTGCACAGAATCACACAGTGCAGCAGCCATTACCAGGCTTGCAGAAAAGTGCACAGCAAAGGGTTAAACCCCCGAACATGGGGCATCTGCCACAAGGGCAATCCCAACAGGTAGCACTGCATATGTCACAGGGAGCAAACACCGGAAGGGGAGGCAACCTTGGGAATGGAGAAAATCCACAAGTATATAGTGGGCCAAACTTATATATGAACTAGGACAGTTCACTGGGAACTCTGATGTACTCTATCCTATCAGTGACACCGGACCCTAACAGGGAACCGAGGGTGAATGTCGTCATAGGGGAGAAAGAATATTCCTTCTTAGTTGACACAGGTGCAACACGCTTGTCTATACGAGAAGGCAAGTTTTCCTTGTCCGGCCAGGCCATAGATACTCAGAGTTTTACAGGAGCTCATAGTCGAGTTCCCTTTACGGATAATCTCCCAGTCTCCGTAGGAGAGTGCGAAATGAATGTACCTTTATTATATTCACGTCAGACCCCAGTAAATATTTAGGGTCGAGATTTAATGACAAAGTTGAATATGACTATATCGTTCACAGAGGAGGGCATAGTATGCTCCACTCCAGGAATGCATTATTCTAACGTGTGCAAAATGATCAGAGCGTACTCCGGGCGCAGAGCTATGAGAGCTATACCATTAGAACCAGAGGTCTTCGCATATGGCATGCGTGTGCTTATGGCGGGATTGCCAAGCCTCGCAGATAGAACTATGAGAACCCCTGATGAGTTCTTATTCAGGCCAAGAATACCCATGCATGAAGAAGAGGGACAAGTATTTCCCTTATTGATACATATTGCAGCAGTACGAGGGAAAGTAGTAATGGTCGAAGGGTTCGACGATGAAGGCAGACAATGGTGTGCAATTATCGCCATTGAAGAAGGGTACCGAGTGACTGACGTTACCGATGATGATCTGTTCGAAGAACACCCTGACTTAGAAGAGACCAGGGTAGAAGTAAGTCTCATATTCTGGGTCAAAATGATTAAACGAGAAGTCCCTCAGAGAATGATGTTGGCGCTGATCCGCCCTGCATACTTTGATGACGATATGGCACAGGTGCCTGTCGCAGTATGGATTACAGGACCCTATGACGTAGGCCTCTTGAAAGGGGTAGGAGAAGTGAAGATTAAACTGAAACCAGGAGCAATTTTACCAAAAGCACAACAATCTCCCATGTCCAGAGAAGCGGATGAAGGGATTGCGAAGACAATTTCCGCCATGATGGCTCAGGGCATCCTTGTGACGTCAGAATCACCCTGTAATACGGTGATTTACTCCGTCAAGAAATCAAAGGGAGGGTCTTGGCGTTTGATCCAAGATTTAAGGGCATTAAACGATATAGTCAAAGCCGAATTCCCTCTAGTCCCTAATCCATCTATGATCTTGTGTAACATACTGATCGAGGCGAAATACTTCACGGTGACCGATTTGAAAAATGCTTTTTCTCTCAATCCCGTTGCACCGTGACTCACAAGACCTGATGTCATTTACGTTCAGACAAATGCATCTGAAAAGTACGTGATTACCTAAGGTGTATTGTGAGTCCCCGTCTTTTTTCAGTAGAGTCCTGCAAATGGACCTAAGCAACATTGCAGGCGCGATTCGATCCAGCTATTGACCTTACTGGCAGAGAAAGGATATAAGGTTGACAAAGAAAAGTTACAATATTGTCAACAAGAGGCTCTATACATAGGTCAGCTAATTTCACACAAAGGGAAAAGGGTAACCCCAGGAAGAACTGAAGCTATCATGAACACGGCAAAGCCGCTCACGATAAAGCAAATGCAGCGCTTCCTAGGCCTGTGCAATTATGTGAGAGCATGGGTCTTCGACTACAGCTCGTATACCAAGCCCTTGCTCCAGGCCCTAAAGAAGGCCCAGGTGACAAAGGAAAAAACTGAATGGACTGAGAAAATGGAAAAAGGGTTTACTGAACTCAAGAGAGCAATTTGCATGGCCCCAGTTCTCGGGATTCCTAATTATGCAGAAGAATTCTACCTGTTCTCTCACACAGATGGCAGAGTTATGACGGCAGTGCTCACCCAAAGAACCTGGTTGGGGTATAAGCCCCTGGCGTACTACAGTGGGAACCTGGACCCAGTCATGAGAGGCCACTTCCCATGCGAACAAAGTTTAGCTGCTGCCACGTTCGCCATAGAAAAGGCGACAACTAGACAACTATTGTAATGGGATGCTCCATGACGTTATACTTTGAGCACTCATTATTTGCCATATAAGAGAAACCAAAAGGTACACTGACATCCCAAAGGGCCTCTGCCTATGAGGTGATCATATCAAATCCATCGATCAAAATAGTTTGATGTAAAACAGTAAACCCAGCTACGTTCATAGCTGAGCCAGTCACTGAAGGAGAACCGATACATGACTGTGAAAACTATGAAGAGTTCTATGATGAAATCCCCAGGGTGAAAGAAAATGCCCTGTTGAGTGGTGAGATTGTCTTCATTGACGGTTCTTCGAGAATCGACCAAGAAGACGGACTAAGATATACAGGCGTTGCTGTAATAAAACACATAGCGAACAGAGAATTCCAAGTACTCGTTAGTGCATGAATATCATCTCATTCTTCAGCACAGGCTGCAGAATTATTGGCGTTGATACTCGCCATTGAGAATCATGCAGACCAGGAAGTAATGGTGTACAGTGACTCTGCCTATGTGACGTCCACAGTGCACGCAGGTTTAGCGCGCTGGAAAAGGAGGGGCTACCTCCGAGTGGATGGCACGCCAGTGCAACATGCAGCCTTACTGGACAGGCTGGTCAAGGCACTACAACTCCCAGTGGGCATAGCGGTCGTGAAATTCGCCGCCCATACTCACGGGACAGATTTTGTGTCACGTAGTAATCACGCAGAGACACGGAAGCCAAGCGTATGGCATCCAAAAATGAGACGATCATGGAAGTAGAAGTGGCACGCACCCATGAACGTATGATGATAGCTCGAGCCACACCAGAGGCCTATAGTAATATGGGACAAACTCAATTGATGGAACTTCAAGGGGAGGCATCACAGGACAAAAAGAACCTGTGGACGCATAGAGGTTGTTCTTTAAACCCCTCAGAGGGATTGTGGAGGCAAGACAGCACTGGTAAACCAGTTATGTCTATAACCCTACTAAAGATAGCATTGGAGCAATTACATTACCCCTTATATATGACAAAAGAAAATCTTGCTGCAACGCTTGCAGAAGACTGGTTTATACCGAATTTAGCAGAGCATGTTGCATTTTTTATGGTGAACTGCATAATCTGCCAGCAGTTCACCGCTGGGCACACATTAAAAATAGTGAGGGGAGTCATCCCCGGCCAAATGGGCCATTTCAGCACTTGCACGTTGATTATGTCGACATGATTCAAGTATGTAACGGGTACATGTACTTAATTGTAGTGGTGTGTCCGTTCTCAAGATGTATAGAAGCAGGTCCTTGTACACACCCAGACACAACCTGTGCTGCCAAATTCCTGGCGAGGGAAGTGTTCCCTAGATGGGGGGTGTGTGAGGTAATGAAATCAGATAACGGGGCCCACTTTGTAAACTCAGTCTTTGAACAGGTCAGATTGCTGCTTGGTATAAAGCACAAGTTCTCATTGGCGTATCATCCAGAGGGAAATGGCATATGCGAGCGGCTCAACGGCTTGTTAAAGGAAAGGATAGCCAAGTTGAAGCTTACTCTAAAGAAAGGATGGCTGCACTGTCTACCACTGGCATTGTATGCTCTACGGAACCAACCAGGCTCCGACCATCATCTTACGCCGCATGAGATAGTCACGGGAAGGAGAATGAGGACCCCCCCCTTACACCTCGAGATAGAGCTAGATGTGATGCCCAGTCCACTCGAGAGGTCCTGGGAACCGAGTTGTCGGAATACCTGAACTGCATGACATCAAGCCTGTCTGTAATTTCAGACCAACTGCAGCGACGACGAAAAGGGTGCAGCACAACACCAGACCCAGCAGGAGGTGCTGAAACAGACACAGCTCAAGGTTTATGTGCGCCAATAATCTTCCCTGGTGATGCAGTGCTGGTAAGAAACCACACAAGGAAAAGGTGGGACGATCCAAGATTCAACGGCCCGTTCATTGTAGAAGACTACACGCCCTCAGCCATCAAATTGCAAGGCAGGAGAGCTTGGATCTTCCTAAATGACATTAAACCTTATATCGGTGAGATCCGTTTAGCTGCACCACACCACAAAGAAACCACAGACAACGTGGAAGAACCCCAGCACATGCAGACAAGATCTATGACAAGGAAGAAGGATGCATAAGAAATCAAAAGCCAAGAAAAGGAACTCCTGTGCAAATTGTGGTTTAAAAACAGGGACATTTCCCACTGGGAAAAGGGGGAATAAGGAAATAATACAGACACTCTGTGCATTAAAGTTGCAGGGTGAAGAACGAAAAGGGCAATAAGGAGATATTACGAGCACTCTATGCATCATAGATGTAGGGTGAAGAAGAGAATCGTGCATGTAAGCCACTGCACACTGACAAAACAAACCTTTGAATCAAGCCATCCTTAAGCATTGCTGAAAAACAAGACTCTGATAGACTGTGAGTGAAAGACTTTTCCGGATATAAGCAAAACAGTATCCTAAAGCAGCAAATACCAAGACTTTGTTTCACAGAACACATGGTATCTCCCGCCAGAAATCTCACATGGGATGTATTGACCTACTTCCAGTTAGTGATAATTTCATAACCGTCACTTGTAGGGAGAGTCTCCAGTGTCACAGACTTTATACAAGATCTTGTTAATAAGAAAGTAATCTGGCAACTACTGACTGTCATCGCGGAAGCCCTCGCTGAATTGCCCAAATATAGTAATAAAGACACAAATGCTTCCACCACAAGTGCTCATCGATGAACTGACATACACGCTTTTGTTCCGCATTATAGAGGAGTGCTCAGGTCTCATCGGAAGAACCACGGATACACTAACTTACATTAGAGATCCAAGAAACAATGAATATATGAACCAACTGTGGATCAAGCTCAACTACGTGGTCGCAATCCACGCCGCAGGAAAGTGCAAAGACTGTTCATGTGAAAAGAAAGGCCTGTGACTGTCTCTTTCACCCGAGGACAGTCGGCTACAACACAATGTCCTGTTCCGTCTAGTCACTGACTATCCAGAAATAGTGGGAAGGCCTGCAGAGGTTGACGTCATCACCTTCCTCAGAGATCCAGCTAACACTGCACACATGGGAACACTCCTCCACGGCATCATGCTCCAGGTGGAGCTGTCCAACGTTCAAAGGGAGTACCTAAGAAGATTCCAGTGAAACCTTCCGTCAAGGGACTGATCGAAACCAAAGACACAGTTCTTCACCTTCCCGCCGAGGGACAGATCCAAGAGACAGAGACACAGTTCTTCATCTTCCCACCGAGGGACAGATCCAAGAGACAGAGACACAGTTCTTCATCTTTCCGCCGAGGGACAGATTGAGAGCAGAGACGAGGACTCCACCATCTATTTTTATTTTTATTTTTATTTTTATTCTTGTTTTTCATTCTTTATTTTTATTATTTTTCTGACTCTGATTTGAAGTGATTGCTATTCCTTCCATTTTGCATTTAGTAAAACCCAGCTTGTCTTCCGGACTAAAGCAAATTCGGGTGTGGACTGGGAATTGACCTATTTTGAATATGCTCAATGAATATGACTCACCAAAGAGGATAGTCTAATCTTTTCCGTAGTCTAGCAAGAGAACTGCATCCCGTAACCAGAGACAATTGTCACCCTCGAGAGGGGAGACACTTAAGAAGCACAAGACACTTTATGTTACAAACTTTCTGAAAGACAATCTTGGAGTAAATGAAAAAGAATAGAACTTTATAGAATGTTAACCAGTGATATGATTGAAATGGGCGCCCAGAACAGTAACCCAGTCCTCCCACAGACAGAGGGGCGCCCCCGCTTCCCTGGAAGAAAATGCTGCAAATTATCATATCGAACGATAATGTGCATATGCATAGTGATTATTATTGTTTTTCTGTCATTAACAATAAGAACTGCATTCTTTATTGGTGCACAAAGCATTCCAATTTCAGTGCACCCACCAGATAATGTACGTACAAATCCCACGAAAGCACCCAGACCTATATAGTCATTCCGGTTCTATTAAAATCTGATGGTAAGGTAAACTAACTGCAGCATGGATGGTCCTTGGAGCCTGCAAGGAAGCAGTAGAGAACTCACAAAAATGGTGCAAACCTCTATGGCCAAAGTTGGTAAAATTAATAACATGGATCGAGGACAGAGGAGGACCCCTGCAGATAGTACCACTGGAGAGCCTGAAATTATGCTTCAGAAACAATGGTATGAGGAAGATGGGAGGGAATCAGAACTGTGAACAGATTTTTGAGGCTCCAGGGATGACACAAGGAACCGCAGTGATTATGGATTATTACTGGGCGTGTGAATCCAAGGCATACATAAAACTGCCGAGAAACTGGGGAGACATATGCACAAAAGTGAATGTCCGCGTTCCTGCACTGGTGATCCCAAAGAGAGACCTGAGTATTGACAGTTTCCCGAAAGCAGATGCTCACCTAAGGAAAAGGAGGTCTGTGGAACTGGTATCTTGAATGAAGAGAGAGAACTACTTTTCTACTAAATCAGAAGAGGCCTTTTATGCAATCCCATATGAGCACATGCTGTTTAGCCTCACCTCAACAGTTTTCACAAAGCTACTCTTGCCACACATCCAAGCTGGTGTAAACGCTAAAGGATTGCAGATAACCAGATGGGAGTTATTGCAGACCAGAACTAAGAGAAATCCGATTGATGACCCTCCAGAACAGATATGTACTTGACATGATCACAGCGATGGATGGAGGTGTTTGCGCAGAAATCGGAGAATAATGTTGCACATTTATACCTTCGCATGATGAAGAAAATGGAACCTTAACAGAAGCCATAAGTATGCTGACAAACTTGCAGAACCAGATGACTGATGAAACTGATGAAGTAGAAGATGACAGCTGGTTCAGAGCATTATTCTCATGGGTTGCACAATGGATGGCGGACATATTCAAGTTACTGGGAGCCCTGCTACTGATGATACTATTAGGATGTTGTGTTATAAAAATAATCATCACATAGTGCCAGAAAACTGCAAAGAAAGCCATTGGGATGAATATCTTGGTCGATGGCGAACTAGGATGGAAGCCCAGAGACCTGACTGATGAAGAAATAAAAGACCTTGTGAAGGCCAGCGAATTTGCGCCAAAGGGAACAAAGTTTGCATATCCCAGAAACCTAAGAAGCTATGAAGGAAAATGTATCTATTGCAGCCCAAATGGACAATGTCAGCTTATGACCTGGAACAAAGACGAACATGTGAAAGCAGCAGGAAGCTTGAAAGGAGTGATAAAGATATGGACCCCAAAGAGACATACGTTCACACCATCGTGTTTGAACCCAGAAGATGATGAACAGGATACAGAAGAGCCAAGTAAGGTGGACCCAAAGGAGGAAGCAGAATTGGTCGATGAACCGACCAGAGGAGGGAGTGTAGAGGAGGTCCCAGATACGGCCTGCACCCCAGCCCCACAATTTGAGGTACCTGAAGCATACTCGCCAAGATATGTGACATATAAGGAGCAAATAAACCAACAGAGAGCCACGGTGGGGCTATGTCCAGTACCCATCAGAAGGACTTGTATACCTATTGAAGCACCTATCACCAGACAACCATGGGCTGCACAGTATCCATTGAGCCAACCATACCAGCAGCTCACACGAAATGAAGACTACTTACAGACAGTCCCCGAAGAGGCACACAGAGCCTTAATGGAAGGCAAATGTTGACGACATAAGAGCCCAGATTGACGTGACATACAGATAACCATAAACAATGATCAAAAGATAATACACAAGGATGAAATGTAAAGAATAGTGATGTGATGTGACGTATAAGAAGATACAACGTTGCAGCACAAAGAACGTAACCAGGATCGAATTGTGCAATTGACTGAATGCATGTAAATAGGCTTGGAACGCAAGAAGCTAAGTAAACGGTACTGCTTGCAATGCTTACTAGAAGAATAGAGCGGCAAGCGCCAATTATATATCTACCTCAATGAAGTACATTATACAAATGCGACTCCATTTTGTAAAGCAGAATCAAGCCCAAATTGCAAGGGGTAAAACAGGCCAAGAGTCTTACTCCAGCCAAAGCTGAAGGAAGGAGCGGAATCGAAACTCAGTAAGAAGCAGTTCAATGCCTGGGAATTCAAGGTCAACTCCAGGAAGGGAGGAGAGCGGCAACTCCGGAGAAACGAAACCTAAGAGCATACCAGCCAGGCCAGTGAAGGTCGTGATAATGAGGCCCCAGGCAGGTGGCGAGGCTATGAAATAATTAAATACATGAAAAGAGGGAAAATGAAGCAGATTCACAGTGAACAGACATGTGACCAGCCAAGGGCAGAGAGGTACCAACCTCTGATGTCACCCAGAACCCGAGGATGCCAAAACTTTTCCTGATAAAAGCTACAGTTCAAGGTCATCCTCAGCCAACTAATTGACACATAGCCCTAAAGGTACTGATTGATGGAAGGGAGGCAGGGTGAAATTTGGGGCACTTCGCATCTGGGTATCCATTCTGCATGCTGCTAATTAAAGTGGAGATTTATGCCTACGGGTGTAACCCATCCAATCACAATGAACCAAATAATCTAGGGTCCTATAGCTTGGAGAACCAATTAGACGTTGTGCATGTAGTGACGTCTATCACGAGTGATGTAGTGGGATGGGCGTAGACACCCACCCGATAAGAATTATCCAATCCTCATGCTTTGTTACCATATACAGAAATAGCACCTATAATTAATTTACCTTTTGCATCCAATAAAATTTCATATCAAACTTATGAGTGTTACACGTCAATGATGACGAATTTCTGCTGTAACTATTGCTGTCTGAATGAAGAATTTGGAAATTGAAGCGAGACAGGCGTTCGCAACATTGCTGATTTCCATTTGTTTCCCCGTTTCTTGTACTTGTCATTAAACGGACTTCCCTTTTCCAAACCATTGAGTTGCCCTTATTGATTTGTGTTGGAGTAAGTGAATCCTGCACCCCATCCTCCTCAAGGTGCAGCTATCTCGTTTTAAGGAGCCGGAGAGCGAGCTCTGAATCTCAATGGGCCCGTTCTGGAGTCGCTCAGCTCTCCAGTACAATACGCGATATCTTCACTATGGTTAGAGTTCGTATTTCTTGTTTTGGCGGGGGAGTTGGCTACGCACACACACATACGTGTTTTTCTTGTCCATGCAAGGCAGATGGTGAGTCGCGCACATTTATTTTTCCCACTCTGGTTCCCCCTGTGTGTCGAGGTCAGAGTAGCCTGCGTGTTCCACACGTATGCATTTTTTGTGTCCCTGGGTGCCACGGCGTACTTGGGGAGGTTTATTCCACGCACATGGGCTACCGGGGGTTGCGTGCACATTTATTTTGTTTTTCTGGGGTGCCTGAGCGTTGAGTGGCCTGTCATTTTTCACCAGGGGTCACAGACAGGCTGGCAGGATCACAGGGGTGCGTCTACCATCACGTACCTTGCCCCCTTCACCCCAAATGCCCAGGACAATTGTTGTGTGCACCTCCCATTGGCAATAGTCCATCTGTGCCATGGTTGGGAGGCCAGCACAAGGTAAGGGCGGCAAACTTGGGTGACCTCCCAGGGCTGGCCATGGTGGGGCGCATGGCCAGGGTGGCCAGGGAGTCCAGGGAGTCCAGGGAGGCCAAGGTGGCTGCAGAGGGGGACATGGTCAGGGTGTTCCACAGGGGCAGGATGTCCAGCCACATGCTGCGACAGCCATGCCACCACTCCCAGTGGCTCAGGGAGATGCTGCTGCTGCAGACATCCCCGGTGCACATCTGACCCCACAGCTAGTGTCATCTGCTGGCACGGGCCACCAGGTAGTGGAAGCTGCAGGTGCAGCTGCGGCGACCAGCATCCAGCCTCGGGGTCAGCCAGTGCAGGCTGCTTTGCCACAGGAGGACTCCCAGGCAGATTTTCAGGTTAGGACGTGTGTCTAAGGTTGCTGTGACCAAGGCACATGTATCTGGGGCAGTGGTGACATCTGCTGCCCCGAGCATCCAGGTGGTGGGAACTGCAGGGGCAGATGCAGCCAACACCACCCCGGCTGTGAGTCTGCCAGCCAGGACTCTGTCGGTCACAGCCCTTGGCACTGAGGCAGTTGTGCCGCTGGGTCCTGGCAACAGCACCCAGCACCCTTCGTCCTCATGCCATTGACTACTCCTGCTCGGCCTATGTCGTCACATGACTGACGGCCATGTGAAGTAACCCTGCAAGCTGCTCCTCCTCACTGGCATGCTTCCTTGCCTCTCCACCACCCTGCAGCTTACTGTCTCCATGGTACTGGTGATTTCTGTGTTGTACTACTGCAATGGCCCGTTCCCCATTTCTGTGTACATGCACACTTCCCTCTGCAACCCTGTCAAACCTGTACTGTGGGGTACATCTTTTGTCCTTGATGCAGGTTGTCTCACTTGGACCATGCAGATGGCACAGGCTCAGAGTGGACATGAGTGTGCATTCATGGACCATGTGCATTCCCTGCAAGCCCCTATGGGTCCGTGGCAGGCTACTCATTATACTACATCTCTGGTATTTTATCTGTCTCATGGTATTTGGTAATCCATTTCATGCTCACTCAGGGTCACTTCCTCATCACGCACAAGTTTAGGATGTCCTTGTCTGTGTCGAGCACAGGCCTCCCTCTGTTACAGCCACCCTGCCTCTAGGCAACAAGTGCTGTGGCTTCTGCGTGTATGGGTGTACTTCTGATGGTTCCTCATGTGTCCTGCTTTCTGTCCCCCTCTTATCTGCTGTAGTCTCAGCTGATTGAGATGATGCAATTGACACCTGCCAACCCTGTCTGCAACTACACATTTCTCTGGTCAGCCATTCAGAGCCATGCACTGCCTCCCTGCCATTCCCCAGATGGGGGATTAGGTGGGTTTCACTGTATCCCTACAACCCAGTGCCAACACTTTGCACATGATGACTGCACTTGCATTGCTTCGTCCCTGTTCTCTCTCCTTTTTCAGCTCGGTAATGGTGTAGTGAGGACGTTGTATTGCCCCCCCTCAGATCGGCCCAACTGGTCCTCGGACCCTCGTGTTCGCCACTAGAGGGACCTCCCCCTATTACCTGCTTAGCCCCTTGCTGCAGGTGAGTTTCCGACGCCTTGGTTCTCACTGGTGGTAGGTTATCCGTACTTTTATTCATCTGTGTGGTAATTTGTGTCTTTGTCTTTAGATGTGCAGGCTTCGAGGCTTTTTCCCGCGCATCTTTGCCACTTCTGTGGTACTGAAATATCTCATGGGGGGACCACTCTATCCCTTCAAGTAAGTGTAGGGCCAATTTTAGCCCTTTATGTACCTGGCCGAGGGCACTGCATATCTTTCAGTTCTGGGTCGGGCTTTTGGGCACACTCGGCATGCGGACACCTGGACACAGCAGCACCTCATTTCGTCTCCTAGGGGGTCTATATTAGTGTGTTGTATTTTCCCCCTCTTTACGTTCCTTGTGGAGCGTTTTCTTTTTCTCTGCCCTCTCCTTGCCCGTTGACAGGGAAGGGTACAGTGAATGATTTGTTCTGGTGGAGGTTGTTTCTACATTGATGCTACCACTCTGGTGAAGGGTGGATTTCCTCTAATACACAGTAGTTCGGTGTTTTCACTGGTGGAGGACATCTTCTCCTTCTTTATGCTGTTATTTAGTCACCTTTCCAGTAGCTGCAAGTTTTTTTCTCTTGGGCTGCTGGGGGCGTTTTTATTTGGCTGAACAGGTCAGTAATATAATTATTTATCACATCCACAGAACTCCATTCCCCTTGGGGTCCTGACGAAGGCAGCAGAATTGATGCCCTGCCGAAATGTCCTGTACATCGCTCCTTGCTACCGAGCTCTGTGATATGGCCCAACAACGCCATAATGGACGTAGACCTGGGATGTGTGTGTTTTGGTCAGGTGTAATTTAATTTGCCATGTCTAATTAGTTTTAGCATTGTAATTGGGTGACACTGCCACACGGAGCATATCTGTGACTTGTTAGCCAGATAGGGCCAGGAAGTTAGAATGTGCGCCCACCCTGCTCTGGTATATATAATCCTCGCTGTGTCACCTGTGCTTTTATGATTATATCATGAAATTGTTAATAGATGCATTTTCCACTTTTTCCACATTGATATATGTCTGTATGTGGTGTTTTTTTATGATTGTGTACATAGGACCTATGGCCTACGAAATAAAACTATGATTTTTTTATATTAAATGAAAAATATGGTACACTGTGTATTTCTCATTCTGTGAGGTGATGTATACAACTCACGGAATGGGACCCAGTTTAAATTGAGACTGGGTCATCAAATGTGTTCCTGAATGTTTCATCTGGGGGACTCCCCTTTGTGTGTTGATGATGTCACTCATTTGTCCCCTGTATGCCTTTGAGTGTGTATCCCTTGTGTGGCTATATCTGCTGGCACGGGCCACCAGGTAGTGGAAGCTGCAGGTGCAGCTGCGGCGACCAGCATCCAGCCTCAGGGTCAGCCAGTGCAGGCTGCTTTGCCACAGGAGGACTCCCAGGCAGATTTTCAGGTTAGGACGTGTGTCTAAGGTTGCTGTGACCAAGGCTGGGGCAGTGGTGACATCTGCTGCCCCGAGCAGCCAGGTGGTGGGAACTGCAGAGGCAGATGCAGCCAACACCACCCCGGCTGTGAGTCTGCCAGCCAGGACTCTGTCATTCACAACCCTTGGCACTGAGGCAGTTGTGCCGCTGGGTCCTGGCAACAGCACCCAGCACCCTCCGTCCTCATGCCATTGACTACTCCCGCTCGGCCTATGTCGTCACATGACTGACGGCCATGTGAAGTAACCCTGCAAGCTGCTCCTCCTCACTGGCATGCTTCCTTGCCTCTCCACCACCCTGCAGCTTACTGTCTCCATGGTACTGGTGATTTCTGTGTTGTACTACTGCAATGGCCCGTTCCCCATTTCTGTGTACATGCACACTTCCCTCTGCAACCCTGTCAAACCTGTACTGTGGGGTACATCTTTTGTCCTTGATGCAGGTTGTCTCACTTGGACCATGCAGATGGCACAGGCTCAGAGTGGACATGAGTGTGCATTCATGGACCATGTGCATTCCCTGCAAGCCCCTATGGGTCCGTGGCAGGCTACTCATTATACTACATCTCCGGTATTTTATCCATCTCATGGTATTTGGTAATCCATTTCATGCTCACTCATGGTCACTTCCTCATCACGCACAAGTTTAGGATGTCCTTGTCTGTGTCGAGCACAGGCCTCCCTCTGTTACAGCCACCCTGCCTCTAGGCAACTAGTGCTGTGGCTTCTGCGTGTATGGGTGTACTTCTGATGGTTCCTCATGTGTCCTGCTTTCTGTCCCCCTCTTATCTGCTGTAGTCTCAGTTGATTGAGATGATGCAATTGACACCTGCCAACCCTGTCTGCAACTACACATTTCTCTGGTCAGCCATTCAGAGCCATGCACTGCCTCCCTGCCATTCCCCGGATGGGGGATTAGATGGGTTTCACTGTATCCCTACAACCCAGTGCCAACACTTTGCACATGATGACTGCACTTGCCCTTATATTGCCGTCATGTCACGAGATTGACATCACTACGTTTTTGTTTATGTTGATAGTTGAGGCCGTACACATGTACTGCACTGCAGCCATGCACTTCTGAGCCATGTTTCACCCTTCAACATGAATATTCAGTTGTGTGATGTCAAAGTGTCCTGGCCTGTATGCATCCATGTGCCCGACTTCACTGTATTTCAATGCACTTGTGTGTTGCATCCTGTGACACGTGTACTTTTTTATATTTATTTTCTTGTAGTGCATGTTGACATGCATTTTACATGTGTCATGAACAGTTCTATTTAACTTACTGCTCTGGCTATTTGGGAATTCTGCCATGGCTATGCTACGTGCCAGCTCTTTGTTGCCAATTGTCATTTTTGACTAAGATCTATGCCTGCCAGAAGTTTGTGTGTGATGCAGGTGATATGCAACATGCAGTACATGTGTGGGTTTCACATTTGACAAGCATCCATGTCTGCTTTCAGGGTCCCCTTCCATTTCATTGCCACTGCATGCATGCCGGAGTTTGTGTCATGTGTGACATGGCTGCTTCATGTGTTGGCTGTCAATATTGTGATGTCTATGTGTGTGGTATGTGCTGCTGACATGTGTGCTCATGTGTTTTTTTATTTTGTTACAGGTGATGAAGCACTGAAAGCAGAGGACGAGGAGGAGATGGCAGACTGGGTGGAGGGTTCAGGTCAACAACCATGCACCAGTGGAGGTCGTGGTGTGGTAGGCCGCGAACATCCATCGGTGCTCCAGGCCATCATGTTCAGGGCTGCCTCTGGGTACTACTCTGAGGATCTCTTTGACTCTGATGTTGAATCAGATGCTCATCAATCCATGCCATCGACATTGAGTGATTCTGATGTGGATGCTGTTCTGTCTGCTACACCTGCAGTGGGGGTAGACCCCTGAAGGGGCCAGTCAGTGTCGGAATGTCGGCCTGTGGTGTTTACGGGTGCAGGGTCATGCTCCACACCAGTTGCTCCTGTTCCTGGGGCAGCAGATCAACGGAGGAATGCAGTACTATAGCTACAGGCAGTGCCAGCACAGCAAGGACCACGTCTCCTTGGGCCCAACAGGTGTGATGTCCAGCAAAGCGGTGGCCGTGCACCACCAGGGAACACTGGGTGGGGGAATGCCATGTATGCCATTGCACAGCAACAGGGCCGAGCAATTGAGATGTTGGCTCAAGGCATGGAACGTGTGGCCGATTCCTTTCTCCCCCCTGATAGGCAGGTGGAGCTCCAGCAGCAGGCAACGCAGTCCACGTGCCCGCTCACTCAGGCTGGGCACGGCGGCCTCCAACGGGGCCAGCCGGACTGAACTGGTGGCTCTGCGCACAGCTATTGCTACTGAGGCAGAGGCCCACAGGGAAGCCCTGAGGGAAGATAACACCTCCCTCAGAACTACTCTGGCTGCACTCATGATGAGCCAGGGGAGACAGGCAGAATAGAGGATGGAGCAGCTGGAACACACCATCTCGGCTGAACTCCAGGCAAGCTGGGAGGAGGTCCATCTGTCATGTGAGGGCTCGCAGGCAGAACTCTGTGCTACATGTGAGACCTTGCAGGAGGAACTCCGTGTTTCACTTGGTTCCATGTAATAATGTCGCCACAAAAATCTCGGCATGCAAAAATATCGCCGAAAATGGCTGTTTTTTGTGGCAACATTATTGCATGGAACATGCGGGGGACACCCCCGCAACCCCCAAATGTTTTTTTTTTCTTTTTTAAAATGTTTTTTTTGCCCCTGTCCCCATATATATGGTCACCCATATAATATCGCCGCAACCTTTTCCCGGCGATATTATTTACGGCGACCATATATATGGGGATAATATTACCTGATACCTTTCACTTGAGGTACTGCATGGGGACCTCTGTGCCATATTCCTGCAGAACCAGGCTTACCAGGCTCACATGCTTGCTGACGTGGAGGGGTTTACTGGGGCTATGCGTGGTCAGGCACCTGGACCACGCACACCTCCTGATGTACAACCAGAGGGTGACAATGAATTTCTCACTCAGGTTGGGCTGTGCAGACCATGAGCCCAGGGAGGATTTTTTTTTTATCTCAACATCTACTCATGTGGGACAACGCAAACCTACAATCACCGCAACATCCACCTCCCCGCCACCGCCCCACCGAGTCGACTATGGCCATTTATTTTTGGTCTATTTTGCATTCATGTAACTTTGTGGTGCTTTGTGGCATCCAATGGCATCCACTGTGTGTTCCGGCTGGGCCAGAAAGGTTTGTCTCGTGTTTGTGTTTGTGGCTTGGGGTCCGGACACATATGCCACTCCTGCTTCCCTTTTCCATGGGCTCGCAAGGATGGCAATGTGTGACAGTAACTTACACAGAGGCAGGCATTGGGCTTCCGTCATATCTGTGGCTACCCTGAAGTGCAACTTGTGTGTAAACCTGTAGTGGGGATTCTTGATGGTTTCTCCAGTGCATGGTTGGACTGCATTTTGGTGAGTATATTTTTGACTGTGCATGATTTAATGTTGCTTATTCATGTATTGCCTTGACTGTATGCATTGTTGATGTACTTCATACTGTATGCGGTCCCATGCCCCCTTCGGTTGTCGAAGTCACTCTCATGATGGAAGGGGGACGTGTGGTGGCAATGTCACATTGAGGCACTTGTGCTATGGTGATTCATCACTGTCTGACATTTCACTGTTGGATTCTGTGTTCATGATATGTTATGCTGGTAAATTGATAGTCCTGTGTTGGTTTTGCTTATGATGTGTCACAGGATCGGCAATATGTTTCTGTTGCAGATGTGTCCACAACGGAGTAGTTCACATGGAAAATGTACGCAACACTGAAGGTTCATGCATTTCCCATGCTAACATGCATTGAATTCCCTGCAAACACACCCGACAACACACACAACACACCCCCACCTCCACCCCCAACACCACCCCAACATCCCCCACCACACACTACTTGCCTTCTGAGACATGCTGTGTCCCTGTTGCACAAGTTCACTTTGACTTTCGTGATCATTTATTTGCTTTGTTTTTTTTATCCAGCTGCAGGGGTTTCCAGGCTGCAAACACCACTCACTGTACTGTGTTGTGTAGTGAGCGGGGTGTTGTGGGGGACACCCCTGCAGCACCTGCATTTTCTTTTCTTTTTTGGGATTCCCTGAAATGCATGCCACCAAAGGTTCGAGCTTTTGGTGTTCACTCCTTTGGAGGCATGCATTTATGTCCTTTTAGTATAGGTTGGATATTTTTGCTCACTCTTTTCTTCAGAGTCCGTATTTGAGGGAATTGTCTGTGGCCTGTTTCTATTTGTGACGGTGCACTTTGTGACAGTTGTATCATGTGTGTTGATTTTTTATTGAAGTTTTCACATTGCATGCCATGGCATGGTGTGTCGGGTGGGTGACATGGGGTTGAGGGAGGTTTAGGTGACATAGCAGTATTTGGATGTGCTGTTTTGCATGGGGGGTGGTATCTGTAGCTTGCATGTGTGCCTTTTGGTCACACAGGATTGTGTTTGTTTAAGTGGCTAGGGATGCACACAATGCTGCAATTCCAATGACACATTGTCAGGGTGTTAAGGTTGTGACAGTTGACTGTCCCTTTATCATCATTGATTGTCCACTGGAATGTGCCAGGCCTTTGTGCACTCCGCAGGGGGGGCGGGCGTTTAGGTGAAAAATGTAGCCACAAGCTGGGCTGCCTCGCCACGTGCCCTTTCCCCTCCCATGCCCAGCGGGTGTGCATGTGGTTGGGGATGTGGAGCCACCACCATGTCCACCGGTACACCCAACTGGGTTGCAACGTTGTGCAGGACATATGCTGCCACAATGATCCTGCACACTACTGTGGGTGCATATACTAGCTGCCCACCAGAGCGGTCAAGGGAGCGGAAACATGACTTAAGCACTCCAAATGTGCGCTCCACTATGCCCCTGGTTGCAATATGGGCTGCGTTGTATCTTACCAGGGGTGGTGTGGTTCTGTATTGGCATCATCATGTAGGTGCACAGAGGGTAGGCACTGTCCCCTGGGGAGGTCATAATGGTTGTCATTAGTTGGGTTTGTGTATTTGTCTGTGTGTGACATGCATGCATGTGCACAGACATTTGTACTCACCAATGAACCATGTGTTGCCATGCCTCCCAGCTTCCAGGTCCCGGTGTAGGGCTGACATTCTGAATATGAAACTGTCATGGGTGGACCGGGATTGTTTGCATAGACAGAGGTGATGATTCCCTTGGCATCGCAAACAAACTGCATGTTGATGGAATGCCAATGCTTGCAGTTGCGATAGATCTGCTCAGTGTCCCTAGGTGGACACAGGGCCACATGGGTGCAATCAATGGCACCAAGCACTTTGGGGAAGTGTGGCACCCTGTGAAAGTCCTGGGCCACGGCCTGCCTTTCTGCGGGTGTTCTGGGCATGTATATGTGCCTGCAGACTGAGGGGTGTGCAGTCATGATTGCCAACACCTGGTGTAGGTAGCGTGACTGCATGGCCTGTGAGACTCCCCCAACTATGGCAGTTGTCCTCTGAAATGGCCAAAAAATGCAGGACATTGAGCACCTTTTCCAAGGGGCTCAGTGCTTGGGAGCACAAGGTGGGGTCATCCTCCCACTTAGTGACCAGGTCTAGGATGATATGAGGTGGAAAGCCATACCTGCCATAGACCTGGTCATCAGGCATCCCAAAAAGGCTGGTCCTGGGTAAAGAAAATGTGGGGCCTGGATACCCTCCCCCTCCTGTGGTGTCACATGATCACTGCTGCGAGAAATGGGACAATTCATCGTAGCTGTATATGCTTATTTGTTGTTTGCATGCACTTTTATGCTGCGCAGGGGCGCTTATGCCTGCTTTCACGTGGCGGACGTGTTTCCAGCTTTTCGCCTCATTTGGCGTGCGTGGGTTTGCCCTGTTCAATTCCATGAATACGTGTTGTTAGCGTGCGTGTGGGCGTTGCAAGGATTTCGCTGCTGAACTTCCCACGTTTCGCCCACATGTTCACGTGTTTTTCCCCATTCTGTGTGTTCCGCCCCCTTTTTAGGTGTATGCGCTGGATGTTGTGCGCCTTCACTGGGTGACTCGCGCACAGTGCTCGGGATGTCGTAGTGACATGTGCGCCACATGCGGATTCGGCGCAGGTCCCAGGTAAGCCACGTGCAGTGCCTTCCATGAATCGGGAAACGTGCGCTTGCGTGCGTTTCACACGCACGTGATGTGTTTTTCACGCTTGTGCCACACATTTTGGCGCACACTGATTCCATGAATCACCCCGAAAATCTCATGATAATTCCCTGTTCTCACATCAACAATTAAACATGTAAAACAACATCCTAGTTACATCACAAACATTACAAATCTCATACATTAAAAATCAAGTGCATTTAAAACATCCATAACAAATTCACAGAATTTTGCAAGATAGTAAATTAGATTAAAACCATTCCCAGCCATGAATTCATCTCATAAGACGCACATATTTTTTTTACCAGAAATGTCATTCGTATATTGAGCCAGAAATGGATAATGGGGCATAGAAAGGCTGTCACATTACATGAATAGGTGTTTCAGCGAGGGGGAATTGCTCAGGGGAAATGTCTGTCTTGGAATCAAGACAACGTGGCCATTGCAACACAAGTTCGAATCCCCATCCCATGCTTAGAAACCAATCTCTGGTATTAAGAAGCTGTTACAAAAGAACAATTATAATAGATTCAATAATTGTTTCACCACACAATCTGCAATAGCGATTCTTCTTCACTAAACCTCTCCTCACACTCAATTTCACATACTTTTGCGATGTTAAATTTGATGTACATATAGAGTCTCGTAATCTCGCCGTAAGAATATGCCACGATATACCCAAGGGAACCTTGCCTTCTAAGGAAATATTCTAAAAACAGCCCATGTAGACTTTCATGGCCAATGTGATTGTTTCCTGCTCAATATCAAATCGATGTATTTTTTTCTTCACCATACTTTTAAAAGCCAATGCGGACACAAGGGAGTTTTGTACACCCAGTCGGGGATGCCACTGTTCAGTGATTGCAAAAAGTCCATCAGTACAACGGTCCTTTATTGGATTATTCAAGAAGGGAAAGACATGCACTACAGTGTATAGCACCTGCCTCCCTAGCCTGCAATTTCCGATGAAGCAATAACATTCTTTTTCCAAGCACAGTCCCTGAGCTTACAATAATACATTCCAGGTGTATGTATTCAATAGGATGAGATCGAGGTAGCCTTAGGAGATTACGCAATGTTTTGCCTTCGTATATAGTAAACTCATTCCGATACTTCATACCCCACGCCTCAGCCCCATAAATCATAAGTGGGAGAATCTTTGCTCGATACATAGTCAATATGCTCAGTATAGAATGTCCACCATTTCTACCTATAAATGTGTTCAATACTCCCACCTGCTGGGTTACATTATTGCAAACAACTCCCAATGTGCCTTCCATGTGTTCTGTTCATCCAGTATAACTCCTAGGTACTCATAACTACCAACTTGTTCAATCTTGCATTTATTGATCGTCCAGCAATAGCTTTTAATTTTTACATTCTTTGGCTTGAATACCATGATCTTCATTTTTTCGGTATTCTTTTTCTAAACTATTCAATTCTGTATAAATACCAAGGGTATCCAGTTTAATGTGTAAGCCCCTAGGTGTGCAATCTAAAATCAACAGATCATCGCCATAACCGTGCCAGGATACAGCAATATTCCCATATCTAACTGCGGATGTTCCGGTTATTTCAAGAACATTATCTAGATCCTCCATATACAAGTTAAATAATGAAGCTTGCCAGTATGCATCCTAGTTTTACTCCCAGAAATGTAGGGATCCAATCAGGGAAATGTCCCATCCTATCGTATCAAACCCTCACTCTAGTGTCAGAGTATAATTATATAATCATTGACAAAAGGTCCCTCGGTATATCCCAGGCAACACATTTTTGCCATAAGCGATTCTGAGGGGCTGTATCGAACGCTGCACTGTAATCAACGAATGCTGCATATACAGGCAACTTTCGAGTAGTTCAAAAATACTCTATTAGAGCTCCAGCCGTAATTAAATTATACAGCGTACTAGAGCCCTTCCTGAATCCAGTTTGATTGTAAGGGATGATGCGCTTACTATCACTCCATGGTGTTAGCTCTTGAAGCAGAATCCTAGCAAAAATGGCTAGTAGGTGAAAATTACTGGGTATTGCCGAGCATCCCTTTTTATACACCAGTATAATATTACTATCTTTCCATGAATGTGGAATAATGCCCACTCGACTAATGCTAGAGAATAAGCCATGCAGAGCAGCAGCACACAGACCGGGTTCCTTTTTACCAGGGCATTACAGATGTCATCCGGCCCTTATGCCCTGTTGCACGGGAAGAGTTTAATTTCTTTATAATGGATATTAATTCACTATAGGCAAACTTATACCCCCAATTTATTTAGCATTCTAGGACCGGCAGAGCATCAGTTGGAGTTTTACCAAAATAGTGTTCATTATATAGGGTTCGCAATCCGCTCTGGAAGCACCCCCACTAATTGATAAGCCTTTCTTTCCTACGTTTATGATGACCACAAAAGATGATTTTCATACATAATTGCATGCCAAGCCAAAGTTAGCCACACCTTTTTTTTTTAAAAGTGTGATACGATATGGTATGATATTTTATTTATAGCGTGCCTATACATAAGTGTTTCAAGGCGTGACAAGGCAAGGAAGGGGAACAAGGGAGGACAAGACAATGATCTTACTAGGCCAAGTGACATTGAGATTGCACAAGTGCACCGGGGAGGGAAGTGGAAAAAGCACCAGGGGAAGAGGAGGAGGAGAAGTGCGAGACATAGAAGAAGACATACAAGTAGTGCGGCCAACAAGCGGCAGTGCACGGTGGTTAAGTGCAGACAGCAAGGGTTAGATAAGTGCAAGTAGGGGGCTGTAGGGTTGCAGATACAGCCCCGGGGCAGGTGTGCAAGTGGGAGGGCAGGGACCTGGGGCCGAGGTTCAGAGGGTAGCCAGGTAGACCAGTGCAGTATCAGACAGGTGATCAGCACGGAAGTGGAAGATGGAAGGCAGAAGCAAAGAGGACAGTCTTGAGTTGCTTCTGGAACCGGAGATGGTTCTGCTCAAGTTTCAGAGAGGCAGAGAGGCTGGTCCAGAGGGAGGTGCCAGAAGAAGAGAGAAATCTGCCCCCAGCTCGCTGCTTAGAAAAGCACCTGACTCTCAAGGAGTTAGAGGTGGAGGAGCAAATAGCTCGAAAGGGAAGATACTTCTGAAGAGAAAGCTAGAGATATATAGGTCCCAGCCCCCAGAATGCCTTGTGGACAATACAAAGGGTTTTGAATTTGATCATTGCAGCCACTCCGAGCCAATGGAGAGATTACAGTGCTGAGAGATATGATCCCTGGGTTTAAGGGCAAGGACAAGTCTCACAGTCCTGTTCTGGATGAGTTGCAAGGATGGAGAGTTGAGGTGGGTACATTTAAAAAGAGGCTGTTACAGTAGTCTAGCCTAAAGAGAACTAGAGCTCTTTAGACAGTGAGCTTCTGGGGGAAGGAGAGGAAAGGAAGAATACCTCTGATGAGGTGCAGTTGATAATTTGACTTCTTAGAGACATCGGAAATGTGAGGAGAGAAAGAGAGTGTGGAGTCAAAGATAACTCTGAGGTTCTTAGCCTCACATGTGGGAGGGGGAAGAGAGCCAAGGGAGGCCTGCCAGAGACTGGAGGGAAAGAAGGGTGCAGGTGTGCCGATGAGGAGGATCTCTGTCTTACTGGCATTCAGGCAGCGATCATTGGTGGCGTACCACTCCTGGATTGCAGACAGACAGTCAGGGATGAGAGAAGGAGAAGAGGCAGCAGATGAGAGCCTGAAGGCGAGCTGGGTATCATTTGCGTAGCACTGGAAGTTGGAGCAGAGAGCAGCAATGCGGTAGGCGTGAGGTGCCAGGTATTGGTTGAACAACCAGATAGAAAGGTTAGATCCCTGGAGAACACCACAGTTGGAGAGAGAGTTGGAGGAGAGGAAGGACCTAAGTTGGACCTGGGAGGGTCAGTAAGAGAGGAAAGAAGTCAGCCAGTCCGGAGCCTAATCAGTGATACCCAGGTAATCATGGAGTCGGTTGAGCAGGTTGGCATGGTTGACTGTGTCAAAGGCAGAGGAGAGATCAAATAGGATGAGGACAGAGGGGAGATAAGAATCAAGGTTAGAGAGCAGGTCTTCACAGATGTTCAGGAGAGCTTTTACTGAGCTTCTGGCTGCTCTGAAGCCAGACTGATACTCATGGGGACAACCAACGGATCCAGTGTGAAAATTAAGCTCGGAGATGGCCAGCTTTTCCAGGTGTTTGCCCAGGAAAGGTGTGATAGAGATTGGGCAATAATTAGCCGGAAAGGAGGGGTTGGCTGAGGGTTTCTTGAGAAGAGGTTGCGCAAGAGAGTGCTTCAGGGGGAGGGGAAGGTTCCAGAGGTGAAAGAGTGGTTGCAGAAGTCAGCCAAGGCTGGAGCGAGGCTGTCATTGTGGTCCTTGATGGTTTTGGAAGAACAGGGAAGAACCTGTTTTGATGAGGTTTTCATAGATCGGACTTGTCTAGAAACCTTGCCAGGGGAGAAGAGAGGAAAGGCAGAGAAGGGAGGTGAGGTGGCTGCAGGGGAGCCGGAGGATGAGGAGAGACTGGAGGGAGAAGCAGGAGAAGCTGAGAGGGTGAACAGCATGTCCTGGCTTTTAGAGATGAAGTGAGAAGCCAGGGCGTACAGTGGGTCTCGGAAGGGACAGGAGAGGTAGAGACTTCGGCGGGATTACAGATTTTAAAGAGTTTTTCCGATTTATTATATGCTGCAGGAACGCAGGCTTGTATGGGAGCTCTCTTCTTAGTGAGGACAGAGAGTCGGTATTTGTGATGCTGGAAATGCATTGGAGGGACAGGGCCTCCATGTCCTTGTCTTGTACTCCTTTTATCATGTGTGTTCTGTCTTATTTTCTACACAGGAGTCCATGTGGGACTCCTGGCAGTGTAGTTTTTCCTCTTTTTGGTTTTGTGAACAGACCCTTGGGATATCCTTATGGCACCCAGGAGTGTGGACATTACTTTGTGGGGGCTTGGGGACACTGTACTTAAAAAACAGCCCACATCAGCCCCTAATTGCTCATCCAATGTTACCAAAATAGAGAATCTTGGCTGGGGTGCTCAGTGCTTCTACTCTGCCATATAGAGAGCAGGAGTACAGATACCCCCTCCAGTCATTACCCTGGTGGCAGCAGTGGGATGCTCATGGTTTTAAGAATCAGTGTATAACCTTACCACTTACAAAATATCCATACTTTGTGAATTTGAGGTTTAGTTGTGTACTAGATAACTACATTACAAGTAATGGAATCTATTGCAAATGGTAAATTGACTAGGATGGGCTTAGAGGCTCTTCAGAGTCCTTGTGAAGCCAGGGAGTTAGACTTTGAAGACAAGTCTAGGGTTGAGCTGATAGCTGCCCTGGTGGACTACCGGAATGATTGTGAAGCTTGTAAAGGCCTACTCCCCGTCTCACACGTACAATACCAATAAATGTGACACACCCCAATGGGGAATGAGACTAAGAGAACAGGCTGCAAGAGTTTAAGTTTAGTTTATGTCAAATTGGCATCCAGAGAACTCTGCTGCCCGAGAGCGCTCTGGCAAACAAAACACTTACAATTGATTAAAAGGGCAAAAAAAATCATCAGTGATGTCAGAGACGAATGTTACAAGAGTTCATTATGATTGGACACAAGACCACAATGTATAGGTACATGTAGGCGCTGCTCCTCCGTGATTAGCTGCTTGGTTGGCGGGAGGGTGAGCATCACGAGATCCATCTGTCTGTGTCCAGGCGGGTGAGGGTGAAGTCGCGGTGAGGTAGGGCGGGCCCTAACTAAGCTAACATGAGATACTACCATCAGACATGCGCTAAATAATGATCACTACAGTTCCTTCGAGTATATTAATCGAGTATATAAATCGTACACATATAATCACAGCATTTACTCATTGGGACTTATGGAGTACCAGTTTAGGGTCTTGGGCAGTGAGATAACATTGACTGTGGGGTGGGTCAGGTGCATCAAAAGAGGCTATAAGACATTCTGACATTTGTTAGTTCTAAGGTGCAATATACTGTGACAGAGGTCTGGTGTTAGTTGGGGGCACATTGGGGTGGGCTTCACAGTAGGGTCACACGTCTGTTACCTCAAGGGGATACCTTATGAGGGCACAGGGTTATAGTGGTAGTAATTTTCCAACAGTGGGGGTAAGAGGGCACAGGCAGGTTTGTGGAGATGGATGAGCTACAAGTCATGTTTCAGGCCGGTTCACACATAGGACAGTGATCTCAGAGGAAGGGTAAAGTGTTACATTGGTGTATTTGTTTCAATTATGTCCGGCTCATCCATGAGAAGTGGAGCTGCAAAGCTTTCAGGCACAGTGAGAAAAGGTGGGGGCCATGAGCACGGTGTGCGTGGTGCTGCAGAGGTGAGAGGAGTCTTTTCATATTATCGCAGTGAGGCCTAATCCAAAGATTGAGTCGAGGGTACACAAAATGGAAGCCAAGTGTTCCGCAGAACACCCCTGTATCTGCTACTGTTAGCATGCCTACGAGCAATGGAAGCTTCTGCCATTATTGTGCGAGTAAGTGGCTTACATCGTGCTGAATGTATGAGGGGGGCCTAAACGACCCCTCACTCCCACACATTCCCCCCTTTCGTTACGTCTAAAGTAACAAACTAATTTTTATTATTCTCCCTTCGATAATACTCTGCTTCTGCCACTTCCCATGCACGTGTACCGTTTATTGGTATCCAAGCCCTACATACACCACCCAGGCTCTGCCCTCTCCTTGCGTATTCATCAGGTGTGCATGTCATGTATATTCCTCCATCCCCATCCAGGTCCACCCACACTTCCCTGTATCATTGCAGCTCCCGTGGTTCTTTAATTATTGTGTGATATAGGTTATCTAGCCTATTGCCATGTTGGCGATAGACAGCTGTCATGCGGTATTTTGGTGGGTTTGAATCTCCAGTCTGTATTTGTGCATCTATCATGGTTGCTACCATTGTCTGTTTGCCCATTGTTACCAAAATCATTGTTGAACTAGTCATTGATTTTGCACAGCATCGGATTCCTAGTTGGCCCACACAGAAAAATAGCAAAATAAAAACGACAACTGGTACAAACATTTTCACCATAATGTTGAACCAGGACGGTATCCAATTGAACATGTTGTCATGCCATTTGTTTTATGTAAACCTTGTCCCTTTGATGACAAAAAATGGTTCTTTGATGCAAATCACTCCTTGCGGCTTGCTCATGCAGGTTTTCTGGTTCTCCAGCATTTCTATTGTAACTGTGTGTAACTGGAAGGTGCTCTGAATTCTACATAATACGAGATGAATTAAACATTGGGCATCCGACAAGGGCACTTCTTGAGGTACAAGTATTTTAGGTGTGATACGTACGGTATGAGAGAGCAAACATAGCAGCGCTCATTCGTGGCTTGTTTTGCTGTTGCACTCATGTCTGAGTACCATTTGTTTGATTTGTCTGGTTGGTGGGGGTCTTCAATTTCGTCTAATCCCAGGCAATGGTAAACATCATATATTTTACCTCCTGCCACCCTTTTCTGTCTCCTCCTCCCCCCTTCCCTGTTATTGATCATTTTTACTCTCTGATAGTTTATGGGGAAGACATCTGCCCATGTTGTGTCATTGGGTTCACTAGCATTTTACCAGACCTGTGGTACTGGAGTCTCTTGTGTAATTGTAGTATCAGGATTAAAGTGCATTATAGTGCCTTGTGAGGTAGGTTCTGTGGTTGTGCGCACATGAGTATTTATCAGGTCATGCTCACCCTCCCAGGAGTAATCCCCATCATACTGATTGGTCTCGTTATCTTTACTTGGTTTAATAGCAGCAAGTGAAAAAAGTGGGGTTGTGGCCGTGCGATTTTTGTGCAACGTAGAAAGATTGCTATTTGCAGAGCGGTTATGTTTCCACATAGTCTTAACTCCAGCCCATATGAGCGTTGAGCCCTCTCGTATCAGGTTTACCCCCCCCCTTTCATATCCTTAATTATAAAAGCCACAGTCCAGTACCATGTCGCAAAAAATAACATCACGGAAAACAATATTACTGCAAATTTGAGGCCACACTCTAGGTTATACCATATGCTTATTCTACTATCTACTCTATCACTATCTACATGTGTGTCGTCGTCAGTAAGTGCCCTCCTTTCTGCCATTTTTCCACCTGGAGAGGCGATATAAAATTGTTAAGTTTCATGCACACATTTCTATTATTACTCACATTCATTTCTGTTTTATTGATATCACATTACTTTTCATCTTATCAATTATTTAACTCATACTAATTTTAGTGTGCACACTTCTATTCTATTCTACGACTGTTCTTTAAACTGTATGAACATAAACTTATTTGTATATCAGTGAAAACATTTCTTTTAGTAATGACAGTCACTTTTCCGTGCATAATGTCAATCACGATAATGCGAAAAACAGAGAGAGAGAGAGAGAGAGAGTGTGAGAGGTGAGAGAGAGAGAGATAGAGAGAGAGAGAGAGAGAGAGAGAGAGAGAGAGAGATACAGTTCCCTACTTCTTCTTTATATAAACATATGTACCGTCATTTATACACTTTTCCTTTCTTTTGTCATGCAGTTTTTCTCGTCAGCCTTCTGTTTTGTCATTTTATTTTTTCACACCTGTCTTTTATCCACTTGCAACCTTGTTGCTATTATTTTGTTGACATTGAGGGATTGCACTATCGCATGCTCTTCTCACATCTGACAGACGCACCCGATATTTCAATCCCTTTACTTTAATCGTGGTAGGTGTGCAATAGATAGCCTCGTAGGTCCCATGATATCTTGGAGAGTTCCATCCCCGCACAAAACTTTGCACGTACACATTTTCACCTGGCATTAATTGACCCTTTGGGCTGTCTTGTGCTGGCATTGTAGTATCTGTCTCAGCATTTTGTGTAAATGGTGGTGCGATCTGTCTTGCTATGCTACGCACTGCGCGTTTCAGTTGGGTAAGGTATTGCTTAAATTCATCCCCCAGCATTATGGCAGCTCTGTGAGCATCTAAAGCTCCTCTTACTGGGGAAAGTGGCGTATGGATGCGCCGACCCATCACTATTTAGTGCGGGCTTAAATGATGGTCTTTACTTGGTTGTGTTCTGAGTTGGAACAGCGCTAGGGGCAAGCAATACACCCAGTTCTTCTTAAGCGTGTTACACAGCTTTGATAGTTTCGTTTTGAGTAGGCCGTTGATTTTTTTCTACCCCTCTGTTCTCCAACAGGTGATAAATCGAACAGAATTTATGCTTAACACCCAGTAATGTCATTACATCTTTAAATAGATAATTTACAAAGTACGTGCTGTTGTCTGACCTCCCGCACTAGGAACTTCGCAGCACACTTTGCGTCTGGGTGGGGGCATGGTCCAGCTTCCACCCACCTTGAGAATGGACAAACTATCACAATCAGATATCTCGCTCTATTACATCTTTCCCCCATATCCGCCTAGTCAATGTGGAGCTCTCTAAACGGGCCCACAGGACGTGGTAGCATTCCTCACAACGTCCTCAGGGTCATTCCTAAATTGTATGTCTGGAATGTTGTGCATTCTACTGTGAATTTTGACAAGTGTTCCTGCAAATGTGGAACAAACCAATGTTCCTGAATTTCAGATGCAATGTGTTGTTTAGTCACATGTGTTGGGAAGTGTAGTTGTTGAAATGCTATTTCTAATAATTCCACTGGCATCACTACTTTCCCTGTTAGTTCCTGTCTCCATATTAAATCTGTCGGGGACTGTTTGCATCCTCTCTTCCCCCACAACTCTTGTTCTTCTGTAGGTGCACGTTTTTGGAGCTCTAGTATTAGGGCAATTGGTGTATGGCTGTATATTTGTACTGTGTATTTTAACAATGCACTCCACGGCTTGTGGGACATTGAAATATGCACCATCTTTCACTGCAGCATCGGCTGCTGCGTTTCCCAATGAGATTGTGTCCGTGTTGTTAGTATGCGCTTGGCATTTCACCAACGCTACCATGGATGGTTCGGCTAGTGCTTCTATCAGTTCATTTAGTAGGGCATCATGTTGTACTGGTGAACCATCTGCCCTTCTGAACCCTCTTCATCGCCATTGTGACAACCCTGAGTGCACTGTTGTGGTAGCATATACTGAGTCAGAATATATTGTCACAGCACATCCTTTTGCTGTACGCAGTGCTTCAATAAGCGCTGTCAGTTCCGCTACTTGGGCTGAGTAATGAGAGGGGAGGCATCTCTGTACAATAATCTAATATCCTTCTCCCTCCATTCTTACAACTGCCGCCCCTACGTGCTTTTCTCCTGTCTCACTGTCTATTGATGCTGACCCATCAACAAAGTATATTTCTCCCTCTTGTAGTGCATTTTCACTCACTTTGGGAATATCATCTTCCTCTCCCTCATATGTAGCACAATCATGCGCCTGCATGTCTGCTACTGTGCATGGTTCGGTAATAAATATAGCTGGGTTTACTGTCTTACATCTCACCACATGAACTTTTGGGCTGGATATTATAATTTCATACGCCGTTGCCCTTTGTGTCGTTAAGGCAGATTTTGAGCATTCTAAAATTCTAAAGAGTGAGTGTTCTGCGTATAGTGTCACTGAGTATCCCATCACGATGGTGGCAATTTTTTCTATTGCGAAGGCCGCTGCAGCGAGAGCTTGTTCGCATGCGAAGTGGTCCTGCATTACCGACTCTAGTGTGCCGCTGTAGTAGGCCAATGGCCTGTGACCTAATGATGTTTTCTGAGTCAAAACTGCAGTCATTAAAATGCCATTGCAGTGTGAAAAAAGGTAGAACTCCTGATCATAATCAGGGTTCGCCAAAACTGGTGCATGCGCAATAAGGTCTTGCAATTTGAAATATTGTGTCATCATCTCGTCCGCCCACTTCAACGGAACATTATTCTTTTGCATTTCCTTTAGGGCATGTAACAGTGGGCGTGTGTATGCTGCATAATCGAGTATCCAGGCACAGCAGTAATTGCAGATGCCAAGAAATGTTTGCATGTCCTTCACTGTTTTTGGTATCATCATGTGGCGTATTGCTGCTGCTCTATCTGGTAAAATTCTCTTACCATCTTTTGAAATCAGCTGCCCTAAATAGAACACCTCTGCTAGGCAATATTGCAGCTTACCTTTGTCCACCTTGTATACCCTTGTCGCTAGTAAATTTAACAATGCTATTGAATCGGCCCTGCACTGTTCTTCACTTTTACTGCAGACAAGTAGATTGTCCACGTACTGTATTATCATGCTTTCTACATCCGTGTTTCCAAGATCTTCGTGCAAGATTCTATTGAAAATGCTTGGGCACTCACAATACCCCTGTGGTAACCTACAATGCTCATATCTGTTCCACCCTAGTGTGAACGCTGTGAGGTACTGACAGCTTGGGTCAAGTGGTATCGAGAAGAAGGCGTTCTTCAAATCCACTACTGTGAAACAAGTAACATCTTTAGGTATGCTACACAAAATTGATGCAGGATTAGGTACTAATGGAAATTCTTTCTGTATGACGTCATTAAGTGGGCGTAGTTCCTGGATCATCCTCCAAGCCCCGCCCCTTGCTTTCTTGATCGGGAAAATTGCAGTGTTACATGGTGAATTCGATGGCACTATTATCCCTTGTTGCAGTAATGCATTTATTGTATCTCGTATCCCTTCCTCTGCCTCCCTTGATAGTGGGTATTGTTTTACTCTAGGGGGTATTGCACCCGGTTTCAATTTTATTTTGATGGGCGTGACCTCTTGTAACAGCCCTACATCATGGGGGCCAGTGGTCCATATTCTGGCAGGACTTTTTCCATATATTCCTCAAATATAGTGGGTGACACACTAACACTAGCCATGAGAGGGTTGTGTATTTCCCTGTGTTGGATCATGATGTCACATGGTACACTAATTTCCATTATTATTTCCCCATCACTCTCATTGTCAGTGAACAATTCTTCATCAGTTAAATTGTGCAGCTTTATATTTGGGTCTATGCACAGCACTGTTCTCCATTCGCACCAATGTGTGTCCAGTCCTATCACTGCAATATGTTTACTTGAAACCTGCACCCCTTCCAGATCTATAGACAAAATTGTGCCTGGTACAACATCTGTATTCAGAATTGGGCGGAAGACAAAATCTGAGGGCACTTTCCATTCTTTTCTTGTTATTTTTGGCACCACTCTAGCAAGTACCCTGATACCATATATGAACATATCCATGTCTATGGGCACCCTTCTTACTGCAATTTCATTGGTCATGGTGCTAATCATCAGCATTGCCCTTACTGGGCACACTCCTGGGGTGGAACACACTATTCCCTGCTCAGTAAAGAAAATGGTATTATTTAATTTACTCAGGAGGTCTCTTCCCAGCACATTTATGGGCGAGTCTTCATGATATAGTAGAGGTGCTTGCACCGTTTTTTCCTCCACTGTTATGTCAAGATCTTTTGTGTAAGGAATTTAAAAATAGCCCCAGAGAACCCTTGCGTTTCCAAATTTTTTCCCCGAGAGCGGGAACCGACTTTCCATAAGGCACGATTTTTCAGCTCCCGAGTCCACCATAAAGATGAACTGTTTATTGCCTATCTCCACCCCCACTAGTGGTTCCTCTTCTGCACGTAGGGTAGTGGATAGGACTGAACACGCAGGTGCTTTCTGTGGGATGTCCTAATCTGCATATATCTCCATTCCTGGAACAGAGAATACATTGTCCCCCACTACCGCTACGCGGCGAAAAGGTGCCGGCGCGCCATTTGCAGACGTTGCAAAAATGTTGGTGTTCGCATTGCCCATAGTGTTCTGCCTTGCCATTTGTTGTTGCATACCTCTCTGCTGTGGTTGTTGTCTTTGTTGAATTTGTGGTTCCCTCTGCTGTGGTTCATTATAGTATTGTTCGTTCTGCCCATTCCCTCCCATAGGTAACCCATAGGGACTGCCTGCTTGTGGGTGACCATACTGCTGCTTGTTTCCCATGGGGGGCTGCCCTTGATAATAACCCATTGGTCGCATTCTGCACCCTCCCGAAAAAATGTCCCCACCTCCCACAATTCCAGCATGACCCTTGTGGTCCTCTCCTCATTCCTGGCCCTCCGAATCATCTATTTCCCATTCCTCCAAATCCCCCTCTTGGTCCTCGGTACCCACCTCGTCCTCTTGCGGGCCTGCCTTGCCACTGGGGCCCTCCGTACTGCTCCTCTCTGTCCCATTGCTCCTGTCAATTTGCAGCCCACGATGCGGCCATCCTTGCTGGTGTATTTCCTAACCCCTCCTCTCCTTCCCCCTGTCTTTAGGTGTTGTGGCATTCATTGCCGCGACTTTCACTAATTTATTTTCTACTAACTTTGCTTCATCTGCCAACCTCCTCTGTACTATCTCTCTTTCTCTTTCTTTGGTCCCACGCCGTGCCCGTTTCAGATCTCCACAGGTCTTGCACCCGGAGGATAAATTGCGTAGGCTCCTCCTCCTCTCCCATAGTGCATTGCATCACTAAGTGTAAATCTGGAGTGTCAGGAAAAGTTCTCCGCAATGCATCCCATACTTGTGCTCTTACGTTATTAAATGATGACCCATCATGGCGGTCACAGTTCGCTGTAACTCCCAGGAAGCCCGACTTCACACACACTGCGTCTGCTTGATCACCAACGGCAGACACTAATAAACTCTTTACATCTCCTATAGCCAGTGGCACCCCTGCTGTGTGTTTTTTGAATGCATGTATCCACTTCCCCGCCCCACCCGAAAGTGGAGGGAGAAGTTTCAACAAGTTATTCTTGTCCATCTGTGCCCATGGTATGTAATGCGGTCTCCCTGCTCCCTTATGTATCAGAGGCATTTGTAGTTTCGCTTTTCCTCCTTTCTTACTTACTGTTCCCTTCTTTGTCTTACTCACCAGCATGTTCCCTACTCTTTGCCTTAACCTCCCTTGCCACTTTGGCACGGCCTTTTCATCCTCTTGGTTGAATGGGAATGGCAGCGGAGATCCCACTGCCGCCGCTCCCTCTTCATATTCATCTAGGTCACTCCATACTTCCTCTATCTCCTCTTCTGACTCCCTTTCTCCTTGCTCTTCCCCTCTTTGGCTGTCTGTGGTTGCAGGTCGTATTATTCTTACAGGTTTGCCATTTAAATGGAACAGGAACTCTCCCGATTGCCACTCTTGTTCTTGCCCTTTTGGTATAGGTGCCGGCGGTGGCGGGGATGGTGTAGATCCCCCTGCAACACTTGGCGGAGGGGTGAGATCACCTACTGTCAATGGTGGTACTTCCCCTCCTCCTGGCAACATCTGTCCCTTGTCGCACAACGCTCTTAATCGCCTTATTTCCATTTGGGCATGCGCGAGCTGTCTGTCTAAGTCTCCTGTTAGCTGGGCTAAGTTCACTGGAGGGCCACTCGTTGGCCCGTATAACCCTCCTGTTTCATATGGTGGCGGGGTGGTAGCTGATGCGGTTGCCGGGGTATTTGGTGTGGTGGGTGCTGGCACATACAGGGGCTCACTATAGCCCACTGCGGGTCTTGTCAATAAGGGGTAAAGTCTAGTAAGGTAATTCTCTCTCGTTATTATTGTGCATTCTTCCCCTGCAGCACCCTCCCCCCTCTGGGCCCTTCTCTTTCTCGGGTAGTGTGTCTTTACTTACCTCACCGCTAGTAGTTACTTCTTTGAACATTCGCCATAGGTCTAGCACCTCCCTCCTGTTCTGCAATTGTTTTCCCCTGTATTTCGCTAGCAGATGTGTCGATACAAGATCTAATACACGTTTGCCAAATGACCCTCCTTCAGGCCTTATTGGCGGTACACCCTCTCCTTTTATTTCCGATACCCACTGATCGTGGTACTTCTGTAATTTCTCACCACTATACAAAGGGAGATGCTGGCAGATATGTGCTAACAGTGTTGTCCCTCCCATGATACTGTATATCTTGCTCTTACTTGTGTTCACTCCTTTTTCTGGGTAAAATTACACAATGTCAATCAGCAAGTGACCTCCTTTCGTTAACACCTCTGTTCAACCTTTTTTCACTGGCAACCTCAAAAAATATCAACAATCTTTTTTACTTACACCCTTTTGCAGGAATCACAAATTATTTGCCAACCTCAATCACTAATTATTTACAAACTTTTCTCATCAAACCTCGTTTTAGTGAATACATAGATACATATGTACTTACTTACAAACCAACATGAAACACTTTAACACATTAAACATGTAACATATACTACCTTTCTATTTTACTCCCTTTTTTTCAATTATCTTGGTTTATTGTCCCTCGTTCTTGTTTTCTGAGGCACTCCCCACCTCTGAGCCCCCCTTAGGCTACCTCTCAAAGAATTCTGCTCACACGGAAAAATAATATTATAAATTACTACTCCGAGGCCCTCATTACAACACCGGCGCTAAACCATGGCGCTATTAGCACCATGGTTGGTGCCGGTGTTGTAACGAGTCTGCCATGGTGAAATGGGGAAATACCACCCCATTCCAAGGTTGGCGGGGCGGTATTTCCCCATTTCACCATGGCCCATCCCCATTCCCATTTTTGCCCCATAGGGCTCAATGGGAATGGGGAAGGCGGCAATTACGGTTCCTCAAATTGCGGTACCGTAATTGCCCGCGAGGTCCCTACTTTAACGGCTGGTCCAGACAAAGGGACCTCGTAGTAAGGCACTAAGTGGTTAACGGCGCCGCAGCCTTTTACGGCGCTGTTAACCACTTAGCGCCTGGGTCGTAATGAGGCCCCGAGTCTACTAGATATATGAGACTCCTACTTTATTCTCTTTATCTCCACTTGTTCGCTCCACTGGTCGAGACAATGCTATGTAGTGCTGCCTTCTACCCCCCTTTGGAGCTAGGATCCCATACTCTTTTTATCTCTATCTCCACAACAACCTAATGGCCATATAAAGGAGAGGTAAGAAAAAGCCTCAGTCACATTCACACAGACCCTAAACTATTCCCTCAGTTTCTGTTTTTCCCCCTATTTTATCCGTTTTGCTTTTTATACCCCTTTCCCAATTTTTCCTTCCTCCCCTGAGAGTCTCGCAACCAGTACTCACGTGTGCAGAAGGGTAATCCGAAAGCCACCGTTCACGGTCTATCCACAATATGGTCCGCACCCCAACCAAGCCGTGACCCGCCTTGGCAAGAGTTTATGTTTTGTTTATGTCAAATTGGCATCCAGAGAACTCTGCTGCCCGAGAGCGCTCTGGCAAACAAAACACTTACAATTGTTTAAAAGGGCAAAACAAATCATCAGTGATGTCAGATACGAATGTTACAAGAGTTCATTATGATTGGACACAAGACCACAATGTATAGGTACATGTAGGCGCTGCTCCTCCGTGATTAGCTGCTTGGTTGGCGGGAGGGTGAGCATCTTGAGATCCATCTGACTGTGTCCAGGCGGGTGAGGGTGAGGTCGCGGTGAGGTAGGGCGGGCCCTAACTAAGCTAACATGAGATTCTACCATCAGGCATGCACTAAATAATGATCACTACCGTCCCTTCGAGTATATTAATCGAGTATATAAATCGTACACATATAATCACAGCATTTACTAATTGGGACATATATGGAGTACCGATTTAGGGTCTTGGGCAGTGAGATAACATTGACTGTTGGGTGGGTCCAGATGCATCAAAAGAGGCTATAAGACATTCTGACATTTGTTAGTTCTAAGATGCAATATACTGTGACAGAGGTCTGGTGTTAGTTGGGGGCACATTGGGGTGTGCTTTACAATAGGGTCACACGTCTGTTACATCAAGGGGATACCTTACGAGGGCACAGGGTTATGGTGACAGTAATTTTCCAACAGCGGGGGTAAGAGGGCACAGGCAGATTTGTGGAGATGGATGAGCTACAAGTCATGTTTCAGGCTGGTTCACACATAGGACAGTGATCTCAGAGGAAGGGTAAAGTGTTACATTGGTGTATTTGTTTCAATTATGTTTCGCTCATCCGTGAGAAGTGGAGCTGCAAAGCTTTCAGACACAGTGAGAAAGGTTGGGGGCCATGAGCGCGGCATGCGCAGCGCTGCAGAGGGGAGAGGAGCCTTTTCGTATTATCGCAGTGAGGCCTAATCCAAAGATGGAGTCGAGGGTACACAAAATGGAAGCCACGTGTCCCGCACAACAACCCCGCATCTACTATTGTTAACATGCCTACGAGCAATGGAAGCGTCCCCCATAATTGTGCGATCAAATGGCTTACATCGTGCTGAATGTATGAGGGGGGCCTAAACGACCCCTCACTCCCACAAGGGCTCTAGAAGGGGGGATGCAACCACTGAGGACCCTGCCCCCTGGGGATGTTACTGAATCTGTTTCTGGGAGTGCCACCACTCCTGCTGCCTCTATTCCGAATCCCAGCAGTGTTTCTTCAGGGAACCCCTCGGAACTTGAATTATTGAGGATGAAATTGGCCTTTGAATATAAAAAGTTGGAAACAGAAGCTGAACTTATGAAGCAGGAGTTGGCACAGCAAGTGATACTCAAAAATAGGGATCTTGAACTCAAAGGCAGGGACCTTGAACTTAAAAACAAGGACACTGAGTGTCAGAGAATCCATCTAGAGAAAGCTAGAATGGAGACTTCTGCAAAACCAGTTGAGAGTGTCAGGTCCCCTGCCACCAAGTTTATGAAAGATTTGGTTGGTGTGTATGTGGAGGGATCTGATATCCTCCAATGGATTGAAGCATTAGAAATGGCTTGTGGAATCCATGATGTTGATAAAAGTGATTGGGCTAAGTTTTTGTTAAGCAGAGTGCCTCAGACTGGGTATGACTGTATTCTAAAACTGAGCGTGAGTCAGTATGAGTGCTCGAAGTCTGCTTTGATTGCCAAGTTTGGCAGGATACCTACCGAATACCTTAAAAGGTTCAGGGAATATCAGAAAAGAGAGAATGTGTCTTGAATTGACTGGGTGAGTGCTGCACATATAAACATGATGCGGTTAATTGATGGTTGCAAAGTGAAAACGTTTGTTGAATTGTCCCACCTTTTGTTTTTTGAGCAATTTTCTGAAGCCTGTTCACCAGAGCTGCGTCAGTATTTTTCTGACCAGAACATTTTAGATCCCTTTAAGCTGGCCAGGCTGGCTGACAAGTGGGTCTCCCACTGGGTGTCCCCTAAGGAACCCAGTGGGAAGGACAAAGAAAAGGGGGCCTCTCAGAAGTCTGAGGAGTCCCAAAAGCAGTCACAGTCGGGTAAATCTAAACCTTCCTCTCCTAAGACCCACAAATCTAGTGGGGATAAGTCCTATGTGGGTGGGAGTAAGTGTAGTGGTTCCACTGCTGCAAAGCAGGCTCCCAGTGGCTCCAGTACCGTACCTCGCATTCCTGGCACTTGTTGGGACTGTAGGGCTCTGGGTCACAAGAAGGGTGACCCCAAGTGTAAAAGTAAGGCACTTCGAGTCTAGGCTGTCAGCCTGACCTACCCTTGTTCCATGTCTGAGGTGGAGGCCACTGTCTTCCCCTCCTCTACAGGGATCACATTCAGTGCTCCTGCAGAGATTTCCCTAGTGTCCCTAGTGGCCTGGTGACCAGTATGCAGAAGTATGGGCTACAATCCCACAGAACACCGGTAGGTTTTTGAGAAGTGTCCTCTTGAATGGCCAGCCTTCTACTGGTTTGAGAGACACTGGGGCAAGTATGACAGTGGTGGACAGGACCCTGCTCATGCCAGAGGACTATGTAGGTGCTCCTCCGAGAAGCTTGTGGGCTTGTTAGCTGGTGGGCCTCCCAAATGAACTCTTCTAGCCCTAGCCACCATCACGATTGCGGTCAAGACGGCAAAGCTTCCTGTCCTGTTCACGACAATGTCCCTGCTAACATTCTGTTAGGCAATGATCTAGTGGCGTTGGGATTGATCTCTGATTGTCTCTCCCTGACTGCTGCTGCAGTCACTAGGTCACATGTCATGCCGGGTCTGACTGCCAGTCATGTACCCAAGCCAAAGGAGAGACCCCAGGCTAGAAGGAAGAACAAGAAGGCCAACTCTGTGAAGGGGGCTCCTTCTCATCCTGCTGCTTCAGCAGCACCCACTAGGATTCATGCTCCAGATGGGCTGGGTCCAGTGGTGAACCCAGACTCAACTCCTGAGGGAGAAGAGCCAGAAGACCCTCCTGCAGGAGAGGTGCTCAACCCAGATGACCACCCCAACCTTCAATGCCTGCTTGCTGAAGGGGGGCCCTCTAGTGGAGACTTCTGTAAGGGTCAGAGAGGGTGCCACTCTCTCGAGCGTCTGAGGAAACAGGCCCTGGCCCAGCCACAAGGTGAAGTGCCTAGGTCTTTCCGGATTTACTGGGAGGATGAGCTCCTTTGTAGTGAGCCCACTAAGCCTGAACCTGGTGCCCTCAAGAGGTTGGTGGCACCCCAGGTTTACAGGCACTTCCTACTACAGTTGGCACATGAGGTGCCCTTAGCTGGTCATCTTGGGACCAAGAAGACTAAGCAGAGGCTCTCTGCATATTTTTGCTGGCTCCGGATGGGAGTAGAAGTGGAGTCCCACTGCAGGACTTGCCCCACTAGTCAATTCTCTGGCAAGAATGGAGGCAGTGTCAATGCCCCACTTCAGCCATTGCCAGTGGTTGGCACACCATTTGAGAGGGTGGGCATCAACATTGTTGGTCCCCTTGACCCTCCCACTTCAGGTGGACATCGGTTCATCCTGGTCTTGGTAGATCATGCCACCAGGTACCACAATGCTATACCCCTTCGGACTGTTACTGCCAAGGTGGTTGCCAGGGCTCCCCTGGCCATTTTTACCAGGGTTGGATTCCCTAAGGAGGTTGTCTCTGACAGACAATCCAAGTTCATGTCGAGTTACATGAAAACGATGTGGAAAGAGTGCAGAGTAACCTACAAGTTCTCGACCAACTACCATCCCCAGACCAATGGTCTGGTTGAGAGATTTAATAAAACTCTCAAGGGCATGCTGGGTGTTTTGGAAGAGCCCCTAAGGAGGATAGGGGATCTCCTCCTGCCATGCCTGCTGTTTGCTTACAGAGAAGTACCTCAAGAGGGTGTTGGTTTCAGGCCCTTTGAGTTGCTCTTTGGACATCCCTTGAGGGGGCCCATTGTCCTGATCAGAGAAGGTTTGGAAGCCACCCCTTCAGGTCCTGCGAAGCAGGTAGGGGACTATGTGTTAGGCCTCAGATGGAGAATGACACAGATGATGTGCCAGGAAGACAGCGAACCTTAAGGCAAGCCAGGAATTGAACAAATACTGGCATGACCTTAAAGCGTCACAAGTGGATTGGGCTCCAGGTCAGGAGATCCTTGTGATGGAGCCTACCAAGCCTAGAGCTTTGGCAGATAAGTGGACTGGACCCTTCAGGATAATCTCCAAGATGGGCGAAGTCAATTATCTGGTTCACATGGGAGTCCCTGGGGTAGCCCCACATGTATTCCACGTCAACAGGTTGAAGCCTTTCCATAGGCGAGCAGATGTCTCATGTGTCTTGCTAGCTTCAGAGCAAGAAGATGATGAGAGAGAGTCCCTTCCTGATTTGGTTCA
Source organism: Ambystoma mexicanum (assembly GCF_040938575.1). Classification (NCBI taxonomy): domain Eukaryota; kingdom Metazoa; phylum Chordata; class Amphibia; order Caudata; family Ambystomatidae; genus Ambystoma; species Ambystoma mexicanum. Next base: position 318,321,603 of record NC_090924.1, on the reverse strand, counting down.
GTGGATGGTGTGCATCTCTCTCCAGATCTGACACTCGAGCAGCAGAGGGCCTGCAGGGCTTTGCTCCGGCAGTATGCCCCTCTGTTCTCACTGACGCCAGGCCTCACCCCATGCTGCAGGCACAAAACTGACACTGGTGACAGTGTACCTGTCAACAGCAGATGCTGCTGAATGTCAGACACGGTTAAGAACCACATCCAGGCTGAGTTTGCCAAGATGTTGGATCTGGGTGTTATTGAACCCTCAACCAGTCCCTGGTCCAGTACAGTGGTCCTTGTCCTCAAGGCAAGTTCCCAGGCAGGTACCAAGGATTGGTGGTTCTGTGTGGACTACAGAGGAGTCAATTCCATCACCAAAACTGACGCACCCCATTGCCCAGGGCTGATGAGCTTGTGGACACCATAGGTGCTGCCAAATGTGTAAGCACCTTTGACCTTACCTCAGGCTATTGGGAAACAGCTCTGACGGACCATGCCAAGGAGGGGCTCTACCAGATTAGAGTCATGCCTTTTGGGTTGAAAAACGCACCTGCCACCTTCTAAAGATTAGTCAATCATGCGCTTAGTGGGCCGCAGGCCTTTTGTGTGGCCTACTTAGACTACATTGCTGTCTACAGTTCCACCCGGAAAGACCATTTGACTCATTTGGATAAGGTGTTGCAGGCCTTGAAAAGGGATAACCTCACTATCAAGACCACCAAGTGCCAGATAGCTCAAGGGAAAGTCACTTATCTTGATCATGAGGTAGGAGGGGGTCAAATCCAACCTCTCCCCAGTAAGGTACAGGATGTACATGACTGGGAGACTCCCACTACTCAAACCCAGGAGAGAGCTTTTTTGGGCCTCACCAGGTTTTGCCGCAACTTCATGGCGGACTATGGAACCATAGCTGCCCCACTGACAGCTCTGACTTCGCCCAAACAACTGAGGAAGGTTAACTGGACAGAAGACTGTCAGAGGGCCTTCACTGGCTTGAAGGAAAGTCTGTGTAGGGCACCTGTGTTGTGTGCGTGTGATTACAGCAAACCCTTTATCGTTCAGACTGATGCCTGCAACACCGGAATTGGAGCTGTCTTTTCCCAGTTAGATGACAAAGGGAGGGAACATCCTATCATATTCATCAGGAGACAACTCAAGGGTAGAGAACTTAGGTGGGCTACTGTTGAAAAAGAATGTTTTAGCACAGTTTGGAGGCTTAGGTGTTTTATGCCCTACCTTACGAGGTCTACAATCAAGGTCCAAACAGACCATAAGCCCCTGAAGTGGATTATGCAGATGAAGGATGAAAACCTGAAACTGCTCAGGTGGTCCATTAGCCTGCAAGGGCTAGACTTCACAATTGAGCATAGGTCAGGGAAGAGTCATGATAATGCAGATGGCCTTTCCAGAAGGTATATTGACCGCCTGCATGAGGGTGTCAATCTCATGGGAGATTAGACCACCCTAACCTCAGTCTGAGGGGGGTGACTGTGATGCTGGAAATGCATTGGAGGGACAGGGCCTCCATGTCCTTTACTCCTTTTATCATGGGTGTTACACATGATAAAAGGAGTACATGCTACACTGCACACTGCCATGCCACATGCTACACTGCCAGGAGTCCATGTGGGTCTCCTGGCAGTGTAGCCCTTCCTCTTTTTTGTATGGTGATCAGACCCTTGGGATACCCTTATGGCACCCATGGGCGGGGGTACAACCCTGTACCGCTAGTGTATGTTTTTGGGCACCTGTGTGGGGCCCACAGAGCAGGGTATGGGCTGGTGGCAGCTCCATGCTGAATTTGACAGGCGCTCTGAGTATCCTCCATTTTGGGATACCCTTGCCATGCCATTGGAATCAGTTGATTCCTTATAGGCGACAAGATGACCTCTGTGGCCTCTTGCTTTCTATTTCCTGTTACCTTGTTTTCCCAAAGTCCGGGAATCCCTGACTCTGTCCCTTCCCCGGACTGGTTGGTGGGTGTAAGTTCCATATATGGTATTGTGGGAAGTCCAGGCCAGACTGGCTGGAGCCTTCCCAGTGACTGTGTGTTGTGGATACACCCTTGGGGTGGGACCTGGGTGAATGGAGTGTGTGACCAATATGCATTTCATGTTATGGGTGTCTGTTTTCTGGTATGTGACACAAAGGGCCTCATTACACGGACGGCGGTAACCATGGCGCTGTTAGCGCCATGGTTGCCGCCGGTATTTTACTGAGTCCACCATGGTGAATGGCGGAATTACCGCCCTATTCCAAGGTGTGTGGGGGCGGTAATTCCCCATTCACCATGGCCCTTCCCCATTCCCATTTTTGCCCCCATAGGGCTCAATGGGAATGGGGAAGGCGGTAATTACGGTACCGCAAATTGCGGTACTGTAATTACCTCCTAGGTCCCTTTGCGGGTCCCGTCCTTAACGGCTGGTAAAACCAGCCGTTAAGGTAGGGTCCCACAGAGGGACCTCGTAGTAAGGCGGTAAGGGTTTACCGGCACTGGTACCCTTACCGGTACCGGTAAACCCTTACCGCCGTCCGTGTAATGAGGCCCAAAGACTGAGACAGCCCTGTCCGAAACTGGTATGAATGCAGTGTGGAGTTCTGAATGGCTGGGTGTGTGTCCCAATCCACATTCCTTGTTGTGAGTGGCTGGATAGAGAAGAATGACCTGAATGCACTGTTAGCCTGATTGGCTGCCTGCCTGAATGCCCTTCTGAATGATTGGTTGCCTGAGTGTGACCCAGCAGAGTGAATGAGAGACCAAACAGTGTATCTGGGGACCTCTCACTGATGGAAACCATTCAGAAACTGAAGTCAAAAATTGATGCTTGATCTCGAAGCCAAGCCATAAGAAGAACATTAACTGTTGTTTCCCTTCGATGCAATCTGAAAGCTGCTGCTGTGCCTTCAAGAAACTGATCCAAGAGAGGACCTGGCTAGGAAACCTCTTCCGGAGCTACGAGGGACCATCGTGCTCCAGCTAACCTTCGACAAGGCTCCCTGGAAGTCAGTCCTCGAAAGGCAGTTGACCGGAGATGGGGACCACTGAGGAATCTCGAGGCGCAGCACCCAGACATCTAGGCCATCGAAGTCCATCATCGTCGACCAGGGTTCGGGGGATCGCTGTAACTGCCGGAGCCCCGTCGAAGCTGTGTTGCCCAGAAGCAAGGATAGCTTAACTCCGTGCCGCGGATGACCGGATCTGCAACGCTCCATTGCCTAAGAACACTTTGAATCAAGGACTCCCTTGCTCACCACCGCCGACTACTTTGTCCAGCCAGAGAAAGTCAAGGTCGCTGACAAACTGAGGAGAATCCGCCAGTGATTTTCCTGCCACCCAAAGTCCACAAAGACACAGACGACATGACGCTCTTGCTGGGCCTACGTTCTTCATTGACTCTAACGGCAACAAACTATTATCGTCATGGTGCACTGCACGCCTCATCTTCGCAGGACGTCCACGACCGATCTTCGATGAGCACCGCCAGGACCGAAGCTGCTGCATCAACGCCATTGTTCACCCTTTTCTTTGAGGGATCTCGACGATCCGTGGCTCCTGCCTTAAAGGGAGTTCACTCAAGAAGGATCTGTTGACGACCCGACACCAAACTCTGCTAAACCAGGTACATTGGGGTAGTAGAACATTTGTAGAGGGAAATAATATATGGACTGGGCTTGTTTATTATATTATTTACAAGTTGCCCAGGTGGGGGGATCCTCACACAGAACTGTGCCTGGCGGTAGGGGTCAAGTATTCTGCCAATTGTTTAACCATTTGTTTTCCTTCCAAAAGTCTATGGTTGATACCTTTTGCTATTGATTTGTATGCCATTTGAAACTGTCAGCAGTTGGTGCTTTTTAATGGAATCAAAGAATAATTGTGGTACCACATAGAAATTGTACATTTATCATTATAAAATTACCTGAGCACAAAGTGTGTTATTTTGTCTGTATATAACTTGAACCATATTTATATAAAGAAATGTGTTATCACTAACATAGTGTGTGGACATTCCTTTGTCGGGGCTTGGGGACTACACTGTACTTAAGAACCTGCCTGCATCACCTCCTGAGAGCTTTAGCCTTGATTGCTTGTTCAACCTTACCAAAATAGAGAATCTTGGCTGGGGTGCTCTGTGCTTCTACTCTGCCATATAGAGAGCAGGAGTACAGATACCCCCCTCCAGTCTTTACAGTATTGCCTTTGGAGCAGACAGCAGGCCAGTTTGTCAGAGAATGTACAAGAAGCCAACCATTTCCTCTCAGCACCCTACACTTACGTTTAAGGGTGACGAGATCTGAGTCGTACCAGGAGTTGCACTTGGCTTTAGGCTTCATGCGGATCCTCATGACAGGGGCAAGTGCATCAAGAGTTTCAGAGATAGCAGAGTGGAGCATGTAAAGGGCTGTGTCAGGATGTGAGTCAGCCAGAGGTGCAGAGGGGGGAGAGAAAGAGCCTCAACTGACACAGGCTTCATGGGTCAAATGACTGAGTAGGTGGGTGGCAGTGTGGGGGTAGGCTTGGCCTGAGCGGTGGAGAGAGAGAGATGAGACGAGCGGAGAACGTGGTCACTCCAGGAGAGAGGAGTGGTGAGAGAGTTAGAGAGGGGGGTCTGAGGAGATCAGAACATCGAGAGTGTGCCCTGCAGAGTGAGTCGGGCCAGAGGGAAGAATAGGTAGAGAGAGAGAAAGAGAGGCACAGAGGTTGCAAAAGAGGCCCGTGGTGGTGCCGCCAGTAATTAAATACATTTTTGGTTTCTTTGTTCAGCATCCCAAGAGAAGGTATCAGCTCTTGAACCTCCTTGCAAACATGTTATTACATGTAGAAAAATGTAACATGACTTGAAATATATATTTTTTATTGCACTTTAACAATGGCAATATTAACAGATGAATAATTAAAAAAATGACTCTGTTCAAGTACAAGCTCAGTGAAATGTCAAAAGATGTATAATATTAAAATTAACAAATTATATTTTACTTGATATAAATCCTTTATAAAAAATATAGGGCCTCATTACACGGTAGGCGGTAAGGGTTTACCGTACCGGTATTTTACCGGTACTGGTAAATCCTTACCGCCTTACTACGAGGTCCCTTTGCGGGTTGGGGAATTTAACGCCTGCTTTTTGCAGGCGTTAAAAACCAACCCGCAAAGGGACCAGTGGAGCTAATTACGGTACCGCAATTTGCGGTACCGTAATTAGCGCCTTCCCCATTCCCATAGAGTCCTATAAAGCAAAAATGGGAATGGGAAGGGCAATAGTGGAAGGGGGAATTACCGCCCTGCCAACCTTGGAATGGGGCGGTAATTGCCCTTTCCACCAAGGCGGTGCTGGTATTTTACCGGCATGAACCATGGCGCTAACAGCGCCATGGTTCACCGCCTACCGTGTAATGAGGCCCATAGTGTCAGCAAATTCATAAAATCACTTTAAATTTACAAAAATCCAGGAATAGTAAACATATAATATCATGATATATTTTAAAAAATTTTTAGAAGCTTTTAAACTATTGAAATAAATATATAGTACAAAAATAGTGACATCAAGTTCAATGGGCCTCATTACAACCATGGCGGTATGGTAACAACGGTGCCGGTAAGCTACCGGCACTGCTGCTACCGCACCACCATACTACGAGCTGTGCTCATGGGCGCCTGTCAGCACGCCAGGTCTGGCCTGGCAGGCAGAGTGGCACCTGCGAGCACAACTCGTGTATGCACTGACACCGTTATCAACAGTGCCGGTGCATTCAAGCTCCCCATTCCCATTCACCCCTACGGGGTCGAATGGGGATTGGGAGTCCCTTATTACCGGCACCCGCGAATGGGCAATTACCGGGTCCGCCAAACTCGGCATGACCCCGTAATTGCCCATTCGCGGGTGCCGGAGAAAATGCAACTACAGCGATTTTACAGGCACGGCTACCGCCAGTCTTATAATGAGCCCAATATCTTTAAAATTGCAATAAATGCAATGTACAGAAATGTCAAACATATAATGTTATAATTTCAAATGAGTGTTAAAAGATTTTAAAGTAGTTTAAAACATATATATTAACCATTTATCATTTTAAGAAAGTTGCGATTTGGTTTATGTTTTTAAAATAAAATTCAGACAAACCTCTTTTTTTAAAATCTTTTAAAAACATCATGGGACTCAAGCACCATAACGTTAGAGTGGTTTGAGTTTTCGTAGAACTATTCTGGATTTTCCCGAGGCCTCTGAAAGCAGTCTGGAGGTCGATGTGCATCACCATATGTGGCAAACCCATAAATCCCTCTGTTACTATCCAGGGAATGTTCCGAACAGTCGAGAGACTTTGGTTGAGACTTGGCAAAACATCGGTTTGTCAAATTAGGTGGTCTGATAGCACAGCGCATAGAGCCTGCTGACGCAGGTTTGAATCCCGGCAGCGCCAACCTCAGCCTTTCATCCTTCTGAGGTCAATAAATGAGCACCACAGAACTTGGGTAATAATAAGCAGCGCTCAGATACCTGAGGGTTCCTAGTATAAATGCTATATTATTATTATTATTATTAAATGCGATGCAGTGTGTTTCACTTCCACGTCTATAGTTCAAATGTAGCTTGGGCAGGTCAGGAGGGACTGACATTCATTACCATTTGGTTAATTAAATGTGCTGTGGAGGATCAGAAAAACACACATGACCAGAAAGTATTGCAATACCCAGTACTAGGGGAGTATCCATCATGGCTGGGAGGGTATGAGTGCACTATGAAAAAAGTCCTGTATTGTGAGGGGGTATCGAGATCTTCCAATGTGTGGTCAACGAAGGGAGTGAGAGATAACCAGCCATCTTCTTGCACTTCCATGCCCCTCTCAGGCAATGCCACTAAAGTCTAAAGCAGTGGCACCTGGTGAATTTGTAAAGAACAGCGTAAAGGATTTCCCTGAACTCGCCTGAATGTGCACACCTGAACTAATCCAGTATGGATTTGGTGGTTCATCCCCTGAGAATTCGTTTTAAACACATGGTTAAAATCATGCATTTTTCAGTATAAATTCCAGAAGATTTGTGTAACAATCCATAGAGTTTACACTCAGTTCTGTAGGGAAACACATGATACATTGCAACATTTGCCAAGTCACTGACAGTACACAGTAGCGCTTTGAGGTCTGTCCCTGTTTCATGCTCTTTGTAGCCAAATAAACTACTGAGGAAACTACTGATCTCAACAATACATGCCAGCATTGCTACTGTATAACATATCTTCATTTTGCAAGTGCCCAAAGAAAACATGTGGTCTGTCTCAATAGTATATGGCTATGCTACCCATCTTTCAACCTCCAAGTGCCCAAATGCCCCAAATGCCTAAATCAAATCCTGTCACAATATATTGCCATGCTGCCTCCACTTCTCCCTCGTGTGGCTCTTAGTGCCTTTACCCTTAAAAACATAGATACACACACACACATACACACATACACATATTGGCACAAACATTCATGAAAATACTTTTTTTAAACATACTTTGTTTCTGTACGGTCCCTCAGCTCTCCTCCAACCGGAAGGTCCTCTTCTAAAAGTGCCAAAGAAAGAATTAAGGGCTTGGATTTAGAGTCCTAGCATGCATGCTTCTGCACATGCTGTGGCTTCAAACCACATTCACAAATGTTCCTTAGGGCCTGATCCACAGGGTGTTTTTCAATGGGATTGCGCCATTCTAAAATGCGTCTGTGAATCATATGTGAATCTGGTTTGTAAATAGCAGATGTTACTATTGCCTCACCAAATGGTACTCATGTTTTAGTCTGCAGGACGATGAAAGGCAGAGGCGGCCCTGCCAACATTCTAACATATCAATATGGATTGCACTAAGATCTTTGGAGTTTTACATACATGTGAACAAGACCCGGTGGCATGAAGATGCTTAATTGGCAGATGTAAATGTTTTCACTTCTGCCAACAGCGATAATCTACATGCAAGTTGTGAGAATTCTAAAGACCTGGAAAGCGAGTAATGAGGACAACTCACTTTTCTCAACTGATATCACTACTTACTTCACCCTCTTGTTTCTTCAGGATATAAGGAAACAGAGTTCTGAAAAACCTTTCTGTCAACCCTGGCATTTTAGGCACAAGTCATTTTGCATTCCTAAACACATTCTGAATGTTGAACTATAAGAACCAGAATGTACTAAACTGTGAGATCAAAAGCTCGAAATGGTTAATTATTTCACACCTCACATTGCAACACTGGAGATCTCCTTACGCGCTCCCACGGGTCTTATTGAGTTCAAGACTTAGACATTCCCCCCAAAAAAACTTTCGATCGGGCATGTAATTTAGAGCATACATCGATCATTCTTGAAAAAATTTCCAATGCATCTTCCCTGAGTTTTTCTCACTTTAACACATGCAAACATTATTGGTCGGGTACCGCCATCTTGTGTTAATCTTATCCATTGATCCTACGCCCTAAGTTTAAGTACCCTCGCGGCACTTATTCTGATCACTCACTCCTAACGCTGACATCACTAGACGCTCATGCCCCATTTCACAACCCCCATGCACGTCTCATGTCAACGTCCTCTGTGCACGATCTATTGACGTGTTTCCATGGAAATGCCAAGATGCCTCGTTCCTCAACAAGTGTAAACAAACCCTTTCTGATCACACAGCGTTGGGTTTCTTTTTCCTTCATGTTAGTGTATTTCATTTCAAGCTTCCCTGACTTGTTTCTGCTCTATTCAGCTATCTGCCAAGTACGACAGACTGAGAATCGGTACTTATGCTTCCAAAAATTAATTAACTCAGTAGTTGCTTTTCATGACAAATGTCTTTACCAAACCATATTTAAACATGTGTCCTTGCAAACCTTTAAAGTTTGAGCCTATTAATCTTGTCTTTTCATGATGTGTTTTTGTAACATGGCTGGTTCTTCGCTTGTCTTTCTTTAAGGTTCAATGTTAATAGGAAACCTCTTTTCTTTACTGAATATAAACAAAAACGTTTTTATTTACCTCGCTGTTGATTCTGAGGTCTTCACTATTCATGAACTATGGCAACAATTCAGACCTATCTGTACGAGGCCGTATATTCAGAAGAGGGAATGTTTGAAAGCGAAAAAAAACTCCAGACGATGAGGAATCAGATGAAAGTCATGAGGATCAATCACCGGAGCCTGAACTCAGTCGCAGACGTTTCCACCTGGTGTATCTGCCATTGTTTCGAGCTTATGCCTACTTTGGTGGGGAACTGCTGTTGCAGAGAAAACTCTGACTGCTTGGCCTACATTGCTGAAGAAGATGCACCACCACTATGCGTTACCGAGCTGCATGACTTCAGGGCTGCCTGCCTTACAAGATCCGTGTTGTGAATGATGATGGTTCTTATGCATGAACTTCGAGCTACAGTTCACCCTCGTAATCCAAGCAACAAGTAAGTTCAGTCTCTATATGTTGTGTGTTTGATGACCGAGACAGCTAACATAATATGTTGTTCCTCTACATCAATATAACTTTGATGGATCACTGATGAAAGAATTTTTCTGTAAATTGAATAATTTTCTAATTTTAATCTGAAAATAAAGTGTTCATGTTTAGATTTATCATCCAACCAATTATGTTTCTTTCACTTGGAAGTATCTCCCAAACTGTTTTTGCGGAATGTGCATTCACATTTCTAATTGATCCCTAATTGAAATCACAATCAGTGCAGGAAAAGGTACTTTTTAAAGCATAGCAATGCCTTACATTTTACAAGGTAGTGCAAACAAAAAACATGCTATTATTGGGTTCATTCAAGTGAACTATTTCTGTACTCTTACACAGGTAGTACAGACTTGTGGCATAGCGTGCCTTTACCTGGTGGATTCATGGAAGACTGGGATTTCGCGTTCGATGAATGATACCTGCCTGTGTGGTTCGAGCCATTCATGATAAATTCCCCAGTGACCACAGACAATACTGTGGTTTTATACAGACAATACCTCAACCACAGCAGTATAATTTGTTGTGTCGTTGCCATCCACTTAACCAAACTAAATTAAAACATTGGGCCTCATTATGAGTTTTTAGCGACATGGCTACCCCCAAACCGGGCACCGGGTCTGGTTCCCGAAAATAGGGAATTACCAGGCCATGCCGACTTTGGCGGGCCCGGTAATTCCCAATCTCGTGACCAGGATCCGGTACATCCCCATTCCCATTTGAGCCCCCATAGGAAAGACCATGGTGTCTGGCTCAGTCCTTGTCTTCACTAGCCAGTCCCAGGGATATAGCGCCTAGCATATTTTGTCATGCTCAGGCGACACTATGTTGGGGAATGATTCCAATGTGAACAAATGGGACCCCGTGTTGGAGTTCGGACACCTGATTAAAACAGCAGAAAAATTCCTGGCAATGTCCATCTCCCCGTCTACCTCGCTCAACATATGGCGCTTGGACCAATCAGCTTGCTGTTTTTCTCCCACAGGAAACACACACACCCCTCCTTGTTAAAGACAGGGATCTGACTGCATCACGGTGCCTTGAGTCAATGCTTTCAGTCCATGTGTCAGTGCCATAGGTATCAGTTGTCTTGTTGCATTTATGTTCCATTGAATCTATTTAGCATGTATGCACCTTTAAAAATCCATAACTCCCACCACTATGACATCCCCGTAATGGAATATGAAGGTCATAGTTCATTGCGGTGATGTCACAAACCCCCACACATACCTTTGGTGCTGTCCTGGAGAGAAACGCTCTTCGTTGCTCTCTACACATCACCTCCACCGTGTCCTAAGAGGGGCTCAGAGCCTGCCTCCAGCGTCCAGGCTGGAAACAGGAAGTGAACAAGCTGCTACAGTAAAGGACCCTACTTTTCTACCATAGCTCAGAGGAACCTAATAGACACCTATATGCAACATGAAGTAATATATGGGTGACTATTAACCATGGGGAAATATTCCACCTTGTGGTTCAGACAACTAGACAACTTTGCTCGAGTTGTCTATCAGATATGAATCTCAATCCCCTGCTGAAATATTTCCTTGTAGTTGATAGTCACCCAAGTGCAATTCTATATGCTGTCAGATTAAAACGAGTTGCTAGTTATTAAATGGCTGCAGACTTTGCCCCAAACCTCTTGCCTTCTAGACTTCTAGACTTTGTCTGAGGATACTGAGCACTAGCTTGAATACGTTCTGTGGGAGAACCCGTTGTCCACCATTAACATGCAGGAATCTTTATTATTAGTTTTGGCTCTTTTCCAGAACATTATTAATTTTGAGTATTGAGCATTTCCTGGTCTATGCAGTGCTCCCTAACCCAAGCATGCTTCTCCAGTTTTGCTGTGAATATTAGTCTGGCCAGGGAATGGCATGGGCAGGCACCAGACCAAGGCAGGGAGAATGTCATGTGGATCCTGCACTGACCAGGCTTTTATCATTGGCCTCTTTAGTCTCCCCCTTGCTCAGTCAATTTCCCAACCACACTGACAAAAGCAGTGGGGAGAGCAGGTACAGAGTAAGGAACAAGATATGCTAGGGCAACAAAACAAAAATAAATAAAATAAATAAATCAGCCCATATTCACAAATCTCAGTCCATGAATTCTTTGAAGAACAAATATTTGAGTGGTACCTGGGAATGCGTTTTTCAGACCATGTGTGAAAAATGATCCATTTTAAAGAAAATTGGGACAAGGGCGTTGGTGAAAGCTGTAAACTGCATGTTATCTTAAGTAACTCAATAGTTAAACTGCACCCGTCACCACTATAGTGGTCTAATGGTGCCTGACCTTGTTGGACAAGGTGGCATATTGTGACACTGCCAGGGTGTCACCAGACCTAAGTCTGTGATAAGGAAAGTGTAGGGATGGGGAGTGAGTGTGTGCGGATGGGCCTTTAATCACCTTAACCCAAACCAGGCCCACCACTTAAGTACACGGTTGTAGATAAAGCCAGTTTTATTGTACGCAGCTCTGTGGAGTGGTTAGATGGTGTTGCAGGACCAAACTAACCCAAGTTTGAACAATACAACATCAGTTGGCATCTTATATATTTTTGCAACAATTTAAAACACTCCCAGATACTTTATTACAATCCACCCCCAAATATGATTGGTAAAAACCTCTTCAAAGAAATCCCATCTTTTCCCAATTCTTTCATTTTCATTGGCCAGTCTTATCTTGACTGTCATCTTCAGAGCATATTTAAAACACACCTCTTCTTAAGATTCGTCTGCAGTAGGCCATGACATCACTACTTGGTTAAACATTGGTATTGAAAACATAATTCATTGCAAGCTATAAATGGCCTAATGCATGTGGGCCTCATTACGAGTTAGGTGGAAATTCGGCAGTAAATCCACCAAAATATTACCCTAAGGAATTACTGTTACCACCACTTGGTCAGGGGGAATTTCCACCTGATTACAAGTGGTGGTCGCGGTATAATTACTCATTTTTTGTGGGTCCATTGGACCCAATGGGGCTTTTTTTGCGGAATTACTGCAGTGGAACTGCCGCCACAGTAATTCTGCTGATTTTACGGCGTTGAGTGCGAAGATTTACTTCCAGGGTTTTTCTGGAGGTAAATCCTCCACTCAAAACCCAAACTTCCAATTTGGCGTAGTGGTAAAATTGGTGGTAACTCAGTTACCGCCAATTTTACCACTTACCGCCTAACTCTAATGAGACTTTAAGTGTGATTGCACATAATCTGCTTATGTATTTTAGAAAATAGAGGACGGTCTGCATAAACAGGATCATCTTTGAACTACTGATTGCGATCTCTATTCCCCAGATTCCTGGCATCTCTAAAAGACCTTCTAATTTATTCGCCACATACAGCCTCGGATGACCTGGAAAAACACTTAACCACCAGAAACCCTGGCCTCAGGTCTCATGTTTATTACCACCAAACAAATGACTAACCCTCTCTAAAAATGTTAATACAAAGGGCGAGATAACATCTGTTCCCTCGTGGGACTTTAAACCTTGTCCTGTTCATACGCTGGCCTTCTTACTAAGTAACTTATTCTTCTTTCTGTCAAGAATGTCCCTGCTACTTAAAATCCATGTGCAGCATCTGACCATGGAGCAAAGCACCCCATTGTGTGGATTGTGTTTGTGTTGCATTTGCAGTTTTAATATTTATCTTTCGTGCATGAAGATCTAACGTGTATAGATTCTAACCAATTCTAAAACTAACAGTAACACATTCCATCCATACTTAACTCCATTTGATTCATAAGGATTTGCAACACTGCCCCAGTTCGCTGCCATCCCCCCTTCATCAATATAGTGTGCATAACATGAATCCCTCGTAAAAATGGGGACCCTGCTTGACCACCCCAACATTATCACTTTTAGTTAATACTTTAACTAACAAATCATATTCAACTTCTTGGGGAACATCTCTACAACCATCTCGCACCCTGGTCTCAATATGGGCATACTCCTGCGCTGAATCAACCCAACTGGTCCCCCCACCATTTTCACAATCGACCCGCTGCTCCACACAAGCATGCCAATTTGGTGGTGGAAGCAAAACAGCTTCAGTTTGAGTACCTGCATGGGATGAAGTAGTTGTGGCCTTAGCCTTGGACATGGTTACGGTCATCATGGCAGCAACTGTTGGTACCTGGGCAGAACAACAACGTAGGATAGGTTGGCAGGTACAAAAAAGAATAAGGCAAAAGACAAAAATAGGCATCAGAATCTTCACACCAAGGCTCAACCAGAGAGGTACCCAAGAGAATAAAGAATCAATCCATGAGTCGTTGGTGATCCCATCCTCAGTTTCCATGATCACTTTCAGTTTATGCAGGGAAGCAATAGTTCTGGTCAGTGTGTCATTTTCTGTTTCATTAGGAGGCACACGCGTGCAGCAGGTACTCCTGATTTTCCTGCATACTCTGCCCTCCATTGCTGTCAAGAGGTTCAGTATGTACCGGTTTTTCAAAGTTATGAGCCTCAGTGCAGTGCCCGTAATTCTTCCTTAATGGCACTAAACGCTGACTCTGAAGTGTTTTTGGAGAGCAAGAGTTCATACCTGGTCACCTGGAGCCATTTGGCATTTGCTGCTGCTTGGACACCAGGTGCCAGGAGAGAGGTGAAAAAAGTCTTAGTGTGGTTAAAAAGCCCATATTGATCAGGAATGTCTGCTACGGCCTGTGATGATGCTGCTGAGAGGTAGTTGGACCTTTTCCTTCATTGTAATTGTCTGGGATTTTCGCCATCAAACATATTCTCTGATTTGTCTATATACAGTGGTGAAGGAGATGCAAGGGGCACAGGGGACGAAGGGGGCACAGATGTACATTTGGGCATTGGATGGGCCAAAATCAGGTGCACTTCAGGGATCACAATTAGGGGCACATTAAGGTTAGAGACACTGCACACACCTCGCCAGGCTGGAGGCAACTGCCAGTATGTATTCTGTCCACAGATCCAAATGTTGTCGAGAAGGGCAGCCGTACCTCCAGCCAAATCTGCAATGAGTAGAGTGTTACTGCAGTTCCCATTTGTGCCAAAGGGCACCGTGCCATCCCCATAAAACATAGCGGAAAATGGGTAAGTGTCTGTATCTTAACAGGTTTTTCTGACTTTTTGAGCCACGTCAGATACTGCAAATGATTTCTCCATACTGTCCCACACTCTTTGTTTATTTGTGCCACCCCTAATTCTGAGAATCCTCTCACTCCTTCATGCTCTGCAACTCTTCACCCTTTGCTCCCATTGATTTATAGAAAAAACAGGTCCTTCCAAGAGCAATTAGACTCATTGAGTACACCTAATATTTTTGTGTTCTGCCTGATGGCCATTGAACATTGATCGTCACTTCTTATGATTGATGCTGTAATTGACTGCCCTTTAAACTGCTCTCAAGCCCTGCACAGAGCTAGTTGCACTAGATATAGCGTATCGACTAGCTCTATCTCACTCAAGATAAACACCCTAGGAATGCCAGAAGTATGGGGGATGAGAGCGCAGATGTAGCAATATCCTATGGCTCTCTCTCTCTCTCTCTCTCTCTCCCAACCTTACTCATATGGCCATACCATACATTGCCAGCTGTGAAAGCATGTGCATTCATTATGATATTTAACTTATGATCAAAAAATCGCTATCAACATTTCTTCTTCCTCTTAACATTTTCTCCTCAGACTTCATAAGATTGGGCAATTTGAGTTGTCCCCATTCATACTGTTTGTCATCTTCAGACATGATGACCCAAGGACCAAAAAAAACACAAAAACATTCATTGTTACACAATTTACAATCTCAAACATTCCTTTTCTAATACAAACATTTTTAAACTCCTGATCTCCATTCGCACACCCCTTTGCACTGAAATGAACAGTGAATACTTAGGGAGTACTTAACTTCTGTGCCTGCTCCTGGTCCTGTAAATGTGGATGGCTGGTGGTATACCTTTCAGTGTCTTTCATGTGAATCTATCTCTTATTGCCCTCCACCTCATGCCAGTCGAAGTTGCGTAGACCACTGTATGTGGCCATCGGAAATGCTGCTCGTTCCAGTGACACACAAAGGTGCGACTGTAGACGCTGCCTCCGGGGAGATGCTGTATTTTGTGCTGATCATAGATAGTGTTGCTGCTTTTTCCTGTTGTCTGTTGGTGAGAAGACACAACCTGTGATGTTATAGCCTTAACGCCTTTTGTTAATGCTGTGAGATATTCCTTAAACTCCTCTCCTAAGACTGCTGAGAGTCTTATGTACATCTGATGTCATACTTGTAGGTGAGAGAGGTGTATGTAGCCTACGCCCAGTCATGATTTCGTGAGGGCTCAAATGATGGTCCTTCTCTGGCTGGTTTTGTTTGTAAAATAAACCTAGTGGGAGGCAAACAAACTATTATTTATTTAAAGCTGCTCATAAATTGGATAACCGGGCCTTAAGGACCCCATTAAGCCTCTCCACTATTCTGTTGGCCTGCACAACCAATGCTTTATTCTTAGCAGCGAAGTGATTTCTGCAAACAAAGCATTAAAGAAGCTTGATTGTCAGATTTTAGAATTACACAAATTCCCCACTTTGGAAGTACCTCTCTCACCAGGAATCACACTGCCAATTTAGCATCAGGGTGTACACAGGGACCAACCTCAAACCACCAGGACAATGGACAAGCCACCACAATAAGATATCTGAAATTACTGCACCTCGTTATCATGTCCACAACATCGATGTGGAGCTCCTTGAATGGACCAGAGGTTCTGTACAAGGCCCTTTCACTGACCACATGATATTTCCGGGAGATAACTATTTGCACCATTCATAACTCCCTACTAAGCTACTTACCTGTTCTCGTAAATTAGGGATAAACCAATCCTTCAGGATCTCTGCTGCAATTTGACATTGAGAAGTATGTGATGGGTAATGTAGTTGCTCTTGCACCAAAAGAAGCAGCTCCACAGGCATTACTACCATCCCCGTCACTTCCTGTCTCCAAAGCAAATCTGTGGGGTAGAGAACAGATCCTCTCTTTTTCCAAAGCTCCTGTTCCCCTCTAGGGGCTTTCCCTTGTATTTTAGTTGGTATCGTATATAAGTTTTGCACCAATTTAAAGCACTCCCAGATACTTTAATACAATCCACCACCCAAATATGACTTGACAAAACCTCTTAAAAGAAAACCCATCTTTTCCCAATTCTTCCATTTTCATTGGCCAGTCTTATATTGACTGTCATCTTCAGATCATATTCAAAACACACCTCTTCTTCAGATTTGTCTGTAGTAGTCCATGACGTCAGTACATAGTTAAACATTGGTATTGAAAACATAATTCATTGCTAGCAATAGCTGGCCTAAGGCCTTTAACTTTAAGTGTGATTGCACATGGCCCACTTACATATTTTAGCAAATAAAGGAAGGTCTGCATAAACAGGATCTTCTCTGAACTACTGATTGTGATCTCAATTCCCCAGACTCCTGGCACCTCTAAAAAACCTTCTAATTTATGCAGCCACATACAGTCTCTGATGACCTGGAAGAAGACTTAACCTCCAGAAACTCTGGCCTCGGGCCTCATGTTTATTACCACCAATCAAATGACTAATCCCCTCTAAAGATTTTAATACAAATGGCGAGATCACCTCTGTTCCCTTGCGGGACTGTAAACATTGTCCTGTTCGTATGCTGACCTTCTTACTAGGTAACTCATTCTTCTTTCCGCCAAGAATATCCTTGCTACTTAAAATTCATGTGCAGCAGCTAACCGTGGAGCAAAGCACCCCATTGTGTGGATTGTGTTTGTGTTCCATTTGCAGTTTAAAT
Organism: Ambystoma mexicanum; assembly: GCF_040938575.1. Taxonomy (NCBI): domain Eukaryota; kingdom Metazoa; phylum Chordata; class Amphibia; order Caudata; family Ambystomatidae; genus Ambystoma; species Ambystoma mexicanum. The sequence goes on along the minus strand of NC_090924.1, from coordinate 318,304,376 downwards.
ATTGTATCTTTCTATGCACATGAAGATCTAATATGTATACATTATAACCAATTGTAACATTAAAAGTAACATATCCCATACATCTAATTAACTCCATTCGATTCATACAGATTTGCAACACTGCCCTAGTTCGCTGCCACCCCCCCATCATCAATATGGTGTGTGCAACATGAATCCCTCTTAATAATGGGGACCCTCCTTGACCACCCGGACAAGAGATAGGGAAGAGGGATTAGCAGAAAAACAAACCATTTCAGAGCATAAAAACGATGGGGAAGAGTGGGATGTGATATGATTGAGGTAGTAGGGACGTGTGCCTCTTAAGTGTTGTTAGTTATTGGTATGCATGAGAAAATGGGGACCCTCCTTGACCACCCGGACAAGTGATAGGGAAGAGGGATTAGCAGAAAAGCAAACCATTTCAGAGCATAAAAACGATGGGGAAGAGTGGGATGTTATATGATTGAGGTAGTAGGGACGTGTGCCTCTTAAGTGTGGTTAGTTATTGGTATGCACGAGAAAAGGTCTAAAGAATGTACAGCTCGATTTGGAGAACTTTTTGTGATGCCAGTATCTAGACCTGACGAAGTATGATGAGATATTGGTTTCCTAGTTTACCCAACTAACTCACATTGGTCTACAAAACCAGGCCACACTGTTCAAATGGGCGGGCTCTTCTGGCATTGTCCTATAGCTTTATACAGCAATCTGATACTGGGGAGGAGAAGATGGGGCTGTGCCTGCTCTACTCCTGACCTTCTGACCTCCACTGTGTTGCTGCTGGCAGGTGGGAAGAGAAGGTGACAATGGCCCTCATTACGACCCTTGCGGAAAGCGACTGACCGGAGCGCCACAGCGTAAATAGCGTTTCCGCCATTGCACGAAGGAGCAAAGAGCGGCCCATTCCGACCCATCGGGCACGAGCACCACGCCACGGCGGAAGTGCAAAGTCCGCGATGGCGGAAATGACCCCAAAACGGCCCACACCGCCGCCGTACGGCGCCCTAGGTGCAATACCGCCACCCCTCTTAGCGGTCACCGCAGTGTGCGCCTACCGGAAAGTACGGTGACCGGAAATATACGGAAACGGAAGTTAAAACATGGGCCCGGAACGGGAAACATCCCGGCGTACACCTATAAAACCACTAAAACCACACAACCACTAAAATCACTACCCTGAAACACACCCCAACCCGTCACCCACCCTAGCGAAACCAAGACAAATGGGAAAAGTAGCGAAGAAAGCGTGCGACCGCAAGCGGCAGGTCCACTTCTCCCGCGAGGAACTCACCGTGCTAACAGAGACCCTCCAGGAGAATGCTGCCGTCGTCTTCTCCACGCAAATGACCAGAACGGCACTTGCAAACAAGAAGACCATATGGGCTCTGGTGGCACAGCGGGTAAGTGCGGTGGGGACCGCACCCCGCACCCCACAGCAATGCCGCAAGCGATGGGACGACCTGCGGATACGCGTCCGCAGCATACTCTCTGCCAACCGCAACATTGCCACAGCCACCGGGGGAGGTCCTGAATCACCCATCAAGTTGACCCCCTGGGAAGAAATCTGTGCCTCCACCATCGGAATGGAGAGCATAGAGGGAGTCGGAGGGATGGAGAAAGGAGTGCAGACATCCGAAGATTCAGGTAGGTGTACCAGATAAAACAATGCCAAATCCACACAGTCCATCCATGTGAAGTACCATGCGTCCACATAGTGCAACAGAAACACATGTCCAGGAGAACGGCCACACACATCGGCCTGATAGCGCACGTTAAAACCCACAATAAATACATAAATAATTAAAAACCCCTAATACACGCACTACACGTGCAGCAGGCACACCCTAACTGCAGGCTGCCAAACAACTGCACCCTCACTCCACACACAAATCAAAGCACCTCCAAGGACCCGACCCAAATCACCCTCAGGTACCACCCCAGAGCATGTGATACAATGCCATTCCAATTCCCACAGACCCATCATTAACCCTCGCCCTCCTTTACTCCACCACAGGGTCCGATCCAAACGACGAGCTACAGGACACCCCTACCAGCACACCTGCAAAGAGGGCCAAGACCAACGGCCAGAGACCCTCCACCTCAGCTGCACGCATCAAGACACGGCAGCAGCACAAATCAGGTGGCAGCACAGAGGAGGGAACATCAACAGGCACCCCAGCAGCCAGCATGCCCACAACACCACCACCACAGGTCCCCCCAATGGATGCCACAGAAGGCACTGCCTCTGGTGGCAGCAGCACCATAGGTGACACCCCATTGATGGCAGCATGCTCCGACACAGAAAACGGGGATGTCGAAGTCAGATCCATCCATGACCTGTCCCAATCCCCCTGTCTGTCCCATCCCGTACAACATGAGGATACCACGCAGGGGCACCCACAAGACAACGACTGGCCATCCCCCACAAGCCCTGTGGCAAGGCAACATGAGGACAACAGCCCCTCTGTGACACCCCCGCAAATGGGCATGGCCCAGCAGAGGCAACAGTCCCTCGACAAGTTAATCGTGCAACAGCAGCAAATGGCCACGCTCCTCAAGGACCATGCCGATGAATGTGGGGGCACTAAGGCAGACATAGAAACATCAACTGAGACACTTAGGGCAGAAATGGAGAGAGGCACAGAGACGCTAAGGGCACAAATGGAGAGTAGCACCGAGAGCCTGAGAGTCCAAATGGAGAGAAGCACCGAGAGCCTGAGGGGGGAACTGCATGCGACGTCCAAAGACGTATGTGCCGAACTTGCCGCAGTGCGCCGTGTGCTCACTGAGCTCTCGCAAACCCTTAGGGACATGCATGGACGTGAGCAGGCAGACACATCATCCGTTGCAAGTTCCGTCCAGGGCAGCCCCCAACGTAGATCTGGAAGGAACCTGCGCTCCACAGGCAGGGGTGCCCCTGATACCCGCAGAGGGGGCTTGCAATAGCGACAGCCCACTGACAATGAGCATCTTTGGACACTGGGGTTCGGGGGGGAGGTAGGAGGGTGGAGGGGGTGTGTTGGGCTCACTTGGGTGGCGGGTCGATAGGGTGTTCAACATGACATCACATATGCCATATAAAGTGCACGATCAACCAATGAGATGTGTGGACATTGATTTTTGTGTACTAGGCCATCATAGGCGTACAGTCCATATTGTGCATGTCCCAGACACGCACAGTGCCACGAGTCCCGTGTCCATGTATCAGCCACCAGGCGTGAGTGCTAGAAGCATACATCAATGAGATGATGACGAATGTCACGGGCCTCCGGTGCCTCGCAGACTCCATGAGGTGCTGCCACATCCCCACCCTCATCATGACCATCATCAGGTGCTTGCAGTTCTGCGTCAGGGGGCATGGGCACATTTCTACGTACGCACATGTTGTGTAGCATGACACATGCCATCACCATCTTTGCAACCTTCTCATGGCGGTACAGGAGTGCCCCGCCAGACCTGCTGAGGCAGCGGAAACGAGTCTTCAGTAGGCCGAATGCCTGTTCAATGACTACACGGGTACGTGAGTGGGCATGGTTGTAGTCCTCCTCATGCTGGTCCCGTGGGTTCCGGACTGGTGTGAGGAGCCATCTCTTCAGTGGATATCCAGCATCACCTGTATGTGGACGAGAAACCTATGATGTGGAATGCCATTGCTACGTACGCACACCCCCCCCCTTCCTGCCAGGTCATTGCCAAATCACATTCCCCACATAATCATGCATGTAATGAGACTCACCGAGTAGCCAGGATCTGTTCCCTGCGTGTCGCTCCATGTAGCGTGGTATTGTAGAGTTCCTCAAGACCATAGAATCATGGGTAGATCCAGGGAATCGGGCACAACAATGTGTAATGATCCTGTTGGAGTCACACACCATTTGTACATTCAGGGAATGAAATTGTTTTCTGTTGCGGTACTGGGCCTCCATTGCATGTGGGACGACCAATTCCACATGGGTGCAGTCGATGGCACCAATGCAACCCGGTATGCCGGCAAGTGCATGGAATCCCACTTTTGTGTTGGTAATTTCCTGCTCCGAGCGTGGTAGAGAGATGTAGTCGTCTGCGTGCTGCAGGAGGGCATCGAGCACTTGCAATAGTGTCCGTGAGAACAGTGGCTGAGAAATGCCATGCAACTGTCCGACTGTGTGCTGGTAGGTGCCTGTGGCCAGGAAGTGGAGTACAGACACCACCTTCAGTAGGGGTGGGATGGCGGTTGGGCTATCTATCATGCTGACAAGGTCAGCCTGTGTCATGTCCACAATGGCGGCTATGGTGTCCCGGTCCAGACGGTAGAGGGTGTGGATCTGCTCATCAGTGAGGTTGAACGGATGTGCTCGGAGGCGTGGGATTGCGGGCTGCCTGCGTGGTGGTAGTGGCTGTGCTGGCGGCCCTTGCTGGCCCTGCCTTGCCCTCCTCCTCCTCCTGCGTCTCCTTCGTGCGGCCGGTTGTAGTTGGTGTTCGTCTTCTTCTTGGAGTTGGAGTACTTGCAGTGCTATCAGGTCCCCCAGGGCCAACATCGCGAGTCCTGCCGGTAGCATTTCGGTGTGGTTGTGGGAGGAGACTGGCTGTGCAATTTATGTGTTTTCAGGCTGTATGGCCTCCACCTGTGGTGATTAATTCCACCTGTGCAAGCTGCTCTCCCCTTTGGCCGAGCACGTCCCGCGCACAACGCTGCAAATCTGGGAATGGCATCTTGCTATTGCAATCATGTATTTGTACCCGATGGCCGTGTAACATTGGTTGACATGTTCATTCTGCTGTGGTCCCATTGTTGCACATACTATCTGTGCAGTCGCGAACAGACTTGTGAAGGGTCAGTGGAACGTAGTACTCGAGTAACGGTGGGCCCTCATGCATCACTTTACCGAGTTGCAATGACGGGCGGGGCGTCCCATTTGTGGGTGAAGGCAGTTGCCATTTTCACACACAGCCGCACTCGATGGAATAATTAGTGATTTCAAACGGCCACAGATGCCTTTTCGGCGTGATGTTGCAAATGTGGAATTCCAAGGGCGGCGCTTTCGGTTTCCAGCTAGCGGCGAGGAGATGCCCACAGGTCTGACTGCAAATATAACGTTCTGTTGTTCAATGTCCTTGAGACAGGGCCCATGGCGAGGAAGCAATGATTGATATGAATAGTTTGGGATGCGCAATTGCTACGTGGGCGATGAGGCCGGCCGTTCCCAGATACAGGTTACTGCACAACACTGGAATTACGGGCTGGGGCACTGTGGATTTTGCAGGCTGCATAACGCACAGACTCAATGGATGTTTCTAATGTTATGTGAGTAATTATTCAGGCGTTTTGATTCCGGGATGAGGGAATGATGAATGGATGCATGGGCAGGTGATTTGATACAGAGTTTGCCATGTACAGGGCTTCTTGGGATCTATCCGCCTCCCCTACGCTATGTGATGCAGGGCTGCCATGGTGGGACCATCGTCTATCTGGCCTTGTTGAGCCCTCCCTGTCTCGACACGCCCTCAGACACTTGTGTCCATGCACATTAACATTCCCATCTGATGGATTCTGTTTTGACAGACGCATGCACAGGTACACTCGTTTGTGATGGTGTTTGCACCTCGATATAGATGGTTAGGAGTCGCAAGTGGTTTTGGGGTGGTGATGATCCTTTGGAGTGGGCTAGCATGCATATGGCTGTGGATTTCGTGTGATCATTGAAGTGAGTTGTTGGAATGTAGTTCTGATGGCCATTCTGTTCTTTTTCTTTTCTTTTGGTTGACAGGTATCTCCTCCCCTTTTGCCACTGCCATCTGTATGCCACTCCTGCAGATGGGTTTTACTCCCGACACCTGCTGCTTCGTGTTAATCAGTGGAGCAGCATTACGATCTTATGGGACGATCGCCAATGGCCCACATGCCCTTACGCTGTACTGGTGGCTCGGAGCAACATTTTGGCCTTTCGGCTGGACTAGTGCCTCCCCATTGGGATGGCCCTGCGGTTCTGTGCGCTTCCATGTTGCCTTTTCGTACGTGAATGTGGCTCTGTGTACCATGAGGGAACAGGACGACACACAAGTAGTGGCTGGTCATTTCTTGCGGATGCAGCCCACAATGGTGATTGGTGTTTAGGAGTTCATGGCCTGATGGCTGTATGGGCTTGGTGACTTTGATGTGCATTAAATTTCTATTCTGATTTGGCCCGTGTAGCGTTTTTCTTTGCAAGTGATGTGGCATATGCCTATTTGGGGGGCGATGTATTGTGAGGAGATCTGCATTGGGTTCCAGCTTCGGAGTTTAGTTGCGTGGTACTGTACTGGGCGCGTTTGCCTACTAAGCCCGTGAGGTCAGGGATGGGGGCTGCCAATATGACAGTTTGAATGTTGTCATGCTCAGGGGCGGGGGATTGGGTTTTGTGTAACAGATGCCGGTCAGCCAGGTGGACTGGTGGAATGATGTGATTCTCGGAATATGGCTGGTCACAGGTGCCTGTGTTTGCGTGCGTTTCTTTGTGGGGGACTGTGGTCATGTCCATTGGGATGGCTTCTGTGTTCGTGCCATCTGTGCCCTGCAGCTCCCATTGGCCCCTCTTGTGTTTCTTTTGTTCGTTGCCATGCATGGGTGACTTGTACATTTCAATGGTTGCATTGTGGCTTCATTGCACCTACGGGGAGTTGTACTTTGTGGGCAGGGAGCGGTGTACAGGCACTCAGTGGGGCCGTTTACGGTTGATTCGCGATGCCGTACTTCTCACCATGGCGGAATGGTACATTACGCCATGCCTGATGGCGTTAGGTACATGTCCGCTAGGGTCGGAATTGGCGTACCGTTGCGCCATGGTGGTGTTTGCGGTTTCGCATGGCGCGCGCGTGCTTGGTGCAGTTAGCGTTGGCGTTCACTATGGTGTCGCTAATGGCTTCGTACTTTGCGGTGACGGGTCATAGTCGCACCGAGCGCTATTCGATGGCGGTATTGCATTTCCGCCATCGTTTTCCGATTTCCGCAAGGGTCGTAATGAGGGCCAATGTGAGGACCTTGCAAGATGCTGAGTTCTTGGGAACTAGATGGCTCTTCCTTGTAATTGGGGGGGGGTAGCTGGGTAGGAGGTTCTGTGTTATTCTGCATCAATTCCGTCCTCACCGACTGCAGTCAACACATCATTCTTCCACATTTCCAAAACAAAGAAAATAACTACAATTTTGTATGCCTCAATGCTTCTCTCTCTCTGTGCCATACACATCTGACCAAAATCACATCTCATCTGCTGCTTTAGTCTCATTATCAATGTGTATAATGATGATACCTGCATGTCAGTAAGTATTGACAATAACCCCCTGCACTGCAAACAGCATGCACCTTTTCATGGCTACACGCCACAACAGAACGCATGGACATTTCCGAAACCTTGTGCATATGAAACAAATCTATTGGTTATTTTGTGTAGAACTTTTATTGAATTTTGCATTGAATTTGTAATATGAACTGTGTGAAAAGTTTAAAAAAATGTAAATATAACACACAATAAAAAATGTTTTAAAGGACGTTGTGGCACATTATCTCTAAATATCAAATATTTTCTCCAACACTTGCTTTCCTCCATTTTGCCCATATCTCTCGGCCCTGGACCCAGACCTTTGCCTGTAGCAAAAATCCTTAGCATCTGGCTTTAGCTCAAACTCTCACTTACTTTTCAAATAAACTCTGTGATGCTTCTATCTATGTACTCATAAGAAGGTACTATCCTTCCTGTGTTTTCCACAGAATGGAGCAGTATTCAGTGCCCTCATTCCTTCCATACTGGATTATGGCTAGAGTGGCTTCCTCTTCCTTCCACCCTTTCCCATTTGCAGAGTCCACAGAGTGCAGAATGCGGCAGCACCGAGAGAAGCAACCACATACCTCCTAAACACTCCTCTTCTCACTTACCCGAACATCAGGAACAGATCATATTCCATCAAATCCCCATGCATTGCCCGCTGTGCCTTCCCCAACCTTAGACCACCATTCCTAGCCTCAAAATGCCAACACTAGGCCCCCACTAGAGGTCTGTGCTCCTCCCCCAAAGAGCTCCTGCCCAACATCTTACCTATGCAAAAAACACTTAAGCAGGTGCATGGCCTCATGCTGTTGCATCTAGACTCAAGATCTGGGAAACCCAAGACCACTTGACATCATAAACATACCTGAAAATCACGTACGTTCAAAAATCTAATTCTATTAGCTTACCACTCCTGTATCTGGAATAGTACCAGGAGATTGCAGGTGTATGTTGCGCTCAAACATTGTTAAAATAACGTAAAATATTCAATTGCAAGCCCTGGAAACATGGTGAGTACCTGGGTAATTGATGCCACTTGCTGCCAATCTGGAGAGTGCCATTTGTATTGTATTGTACTTGTCATTTGTATAGCACCAATTTTACCATTATTATAGTCGCAATGCGCTGTTAATGGGAACGCCCTCGGAGGACAGAATTTCAGAGTGTTGGAGGTCCTTGGCATGATTATGATGCGTGTGTCCATTTCACAACAGTCCCTGCCAGGGGGGTGGGGGCAGGAGTACCACAGTGTTTGAGACCAAACCCCAGCAATAGTGTGAGTACATGGGATTTGAAGGAAATCCCTGCCAATGGTGCGAGAACCTGGACATTGATAGCAATCCATGAAAATTGTACGAGTACCTGGGCTATTGATGACAACACCTGGCTGTTGCATGTGTATCAGGGACTTTGATTGCAATACCAGCAATGGTGTGACAACCTGCCATTTGATGTCGGTACCTGGCAATGGTGTGAGTATCTGGATACTGGATGGCAGTGAAGCAAGTTTCTGGAGATTTTACGACAATATCCGACAATTAGGTGTTTAAGCTGGCAATGGCAACAGCCATCCTAGATTGGATTTGAGTTCCTAGGCTTTTTATGGTAATACCTGTATTATAGCAATACCTTAAATATGATGTGAGTACCAGAGGATAGCATCACAATACCTGGCAAATGAAAGTAATTCCTTGGGTCGGAGTCAGGGTATGTTATTGGTATTGTTTGTCAGTTTTGTATTAAAAAGAAGTTTCTCAGACAATGCCAGTTTCTGCACTGTTCCCAGTGAACCAGGTCTTTGTGCGCACACAGGGCTCTTAGCAAGGTGGTGCTGTATTTCACCTTGTTTACCTGAAGGGCAGTGTTACGGTATGATGGTGAATGACAGGGAGTCTTAACTGTGTGTGCTTTGTTTGCAAGTGTATGGATGTTATGGAGTGTCCCTTTTTATTATCTGATTTCATGCAAAAACATAATGTAGTGGCATTACTCTGACACTAGGGGCACTGGCCTGACAGAGTGGGTGGACTTGCACGGTTCAGTGTAAATGGAAGTGAAGGGGAGGAGGTGAAAGATAGATGAACGATATACTAGTGAGGTGGGAAAGGCAATGTTGACCTCTGACTGATGACAAGGTCCCCTCTCCATTAGGGTGGTGAGATGTCACCAGAAATGATGAAGAATAGACAAACAATGTTTCTTCTGAGGCATCACATTTTGTGCTACAGATTCACCAAGTGGGTGAAAGCGAGCTCTTTGAAGCCAGTCATGCACTGAGGGTTCTTGTGCCTTCATCAAACATACAAGGACTGGGCCTATAGGAGCCAGTTTGGTGGGCCCTGTTTAGGAGTGATAACGCAAGAATTGGGTGAATGACAGGGGAAGCTATACCAAGGACTGAGGCCCTGAGGTACAGGAGAGGGGGAAGGCTCAGGTGTTGAGCAGTTACCCCCACCCAATGTTGGCATTGAGCAAGGGAAGAGGCTGTGGCGTAGTGCAGCCCTGCTCTTGGAAGGGTCTTGGTGATACCTGCTGCTTCTAACAGGAGAATGGATGCCGGCCTAATGCCTTCATGAGTTCCAATACCTGCTTTTCAACCTAACAGCTCTTCAGCCCCTTCCCAGTGTGGATTTCTTATATTCTAAGTTTCCCTTCAATATCTTCCTTATATGTGCATCAGTGCCCCCACCTGTCCCCATGTTGAGAGCAAGAGCCCTTATGTGAAAATCGACATGAAATGCAAAATGGGAGGTTTTCCTCAAGCACACACTGGCAGACTATGCCACAAGTAGCTAAAATGGATGGACTTCAAACCCGGCTTTTATTTCTCTTATGTCATGTTTACAGTATTTATTTGTGCATACATATTACATCTGTGTACCACCGTCTCTGAACTGTCCAGGTGCACCAACTTCCGCCAGTGGTTCGCCCATCACTTTCTCTGGCAGCTCGCTGCTATGACTCAGGCCATGCTGCCATGTAAGGAAGCACGGAGGGGCCCTCCCTGCACTAAAAGAGAGGGACCCTGGGTAGTCCATAATTAGGAGTCCCGCTGCCACTGGCTAGTAGTGCATCATACTTCCCCAGGAATACAGTCTTCTCCCACCATCTTCCTATGGGGGATCTCTCGTCTCGGTACCATTTCCCACATCAAAGAGGGGTCTTCCTACGCTAGAAAAGCAGACATGAAGTGCAAACTGGTCCCTAACGGTCCAGGATGTTTATTGTCCCCTGGGCAGGGTTGGACTGGGGGTTGGACTGGGGGATAAAATCAGTCTAGGCACCAAGGAAAAAGTGTCCCACAATCACACATTACAATTCATTACTATCCAGATCAGACTGTTTGTGTACTATCAAAGGGGGTGTTTTTTTCAAATTAAATATGTTGCAAATAATGCATTTGCTTAGTAATGAATATAGTATAATATAGTATAACATTGTTTAAAACTAGTGTAGTAACAAATGAAACTGGCCCACTCTTGCAAAAAAAGTGCTCCATTCTGTCAAGACAAACTTGGCCCATCTAGAATCATGTGTTGGCACTTCGGCATGGCCCTATTGCCCAACAGGCCAGTCCAAGCCTTCATGTTCTATCCTCTCTCCCTTTAGAAAGCATAGCTTTTTGCATTATGACATGGTGTTCAAAGATGTAATGGATGAAGATGTATCTGGGAACTAGCAATGTTGGTCTCCCTTTCTCTGTCTCTGTCTCTCTCTCTCTCTCTCTCTCTCTCTCTCTCTCTTTCTCTCTCTCTCTCTCTGTCTCTCTCTATCAGCCATTTGTAATGAAAATAACGATAAAATAATATTTTTATAACATTACAACTTTAAAATGTTGCATATTTCCTTCCAACTCACAGGTCAACCTATTAATTTGGGCATTTTATTTATTTATACTTTAATGTGGTATAGATTGAAAGAAAATTCAAACTTTACACATAATAAACAATTATACATTAAGATCAGTAAAAGACAATAAACAAATAATATTCAAGAAAAAAAATAAAGAAAAAGGAAAAATATTAAAATGAACAGATAATAATGATGTGTCATGTATCAAGTTAAGAATGGGCAATATTATCTTTTCCCAAAGTTCTGTGCAAACTTGTACACTTGAAATAATGATCTACATATTTCCAAGGCCACTCCCATAAAGATCATATGTTAAAAAGATTTGCAGTGTACCTACCACAAGTCCCACAATGGCATATATTTTCTTTACATTGCGGTTCTCAAGTTAATCAAATCAATGGGCCCAACTTTAATTCGATTTTCAGCCATATGTTATAGAGGGCTACGAACCAATGCATGTTACAGGTGTTTGTGCAATTTAGCCAGAATGACATTTCACAGATGGTTTGGGGGTTATGTACAAATTCACCAAGAAATAGTTCTATTGTACTAGCTAATGTCTGGCATTCCGTTAGAAGATGTTTTGCTGTCTTCAAAAATTCAGATGATTTACAGAGGCGACAAACTCGCTCTAGGACAGGAATATTTTCCCTGGCTCCCAGGTTCCTCAGAGTAGGTAGTTGTTCCAATCTGAACAGAGTGATGAAACGTCTGAGTCTTTTAGTAGGCCAAAGATTTAAATATGCTTGGGGCTTCATGTAGGTGTACAATCTGTATTTGATAAATTGATAGCTCTGTAGAGTACTCAGATGTGCAAAGTTCTCAAGCCAATCCCAGAGGTCCACCCTTTTCCCAAGTGCATTTTGAACTTCCTTAGTGTAGGCTATCCCTCTGTGTGTCCATCCTATGTCAGCAATACATTTTGTCATAGATTTAAATATGGGCGAAGTGGTGTGGTTTTTAACAACTTCCTTGTGTATCACAGACAATAACGGATTGGAACAGCAACTGGTCATCTTGAGAAAGAACCCGGCTCTCCTTTTGAGTACTATTGCTTTTAATGATGGTAAGGCCAGTTCTAGACTTATCAAGGCCATTGGCACTCCTGGGGGCAGCCCCAGTATGCAACGCCAAAGTTTACCCTCCATCACTTGAAGCCAAGATAAATCAAAAGAGAGGAGGGCCTCAAGGCCGTAAGTGAGCATAGGTGTAAACATTTGTATATAAAGGTGCCGTGTCCCCCAGAGCGTGAAACCACCCTGCTTGTTTGAGAATGCAGAAATAAGTGCAGTAACTTGCGCCACCCTGATTTTGCGTCCTTGTCTGCAGTAGCGGTAATCACCCTTAGGCTCAATTTCTACTCCGAGGTAACGATAGGAGGGTGCATAAGGTATATTTGTTTTACCCACCATCAGGTTAACTCGGGATGCTCTTTTCCCAGTGAATCTGAGCACTTTGGTCTTGTCTAGGTTGATAGTCAGACCATTAGCACTAGCATATTCCCATAGAGTGGTAGCGGAGCGCCAAAGTGCACTAATGGTGTTATCAAATACTACCAAAATCGGCATATGCTAGTACTGTGCAAGGTGCCTCACCAATTTTCGGCAGGCAATTGTCAGCTTCAGCTAGAACTGCCGGGATGTCATATACATAAAGATTGTAGATAAGGGGTGCGGTGACACATCCCTCTTTTACCCCTGTATTTTGAGTCACTTTTTTGGTCATATTGCCTTCTTGATTTAACCTGAGTCGGGCCGTAGTATTATGGTGCAGGAGTCTCAGATAATACAAGAGACCTCCGGGCATCCCATTGATTCAAGTTTCAACCACAATCTTTCTCTGGGGATGGACTCGAAAACAGCCTTGAAGTCAATGTATAAGGCATACAAAGGAGGCTGCCCCCGTGTGCGAAGTATGTCCATCGCCATAAGATTGTGTGAGGTAGAGTAATCCCGCCGAAATCCACACTGGAATTTGCTGAGTATGTTGGCCTCATCTACTCATTTCTGCACTTCGCTTAACAGCAATGAGACAAAAAGTTTTCCTGTTATATCCAGCATAGAGAGGAGCCTATAGTTATTGAGATCAGCACGGTTACCCTTTTTAAAAATAGGAATAAGGATTGATGTTTGCCAAGATTGGGGGATTCTCCCCTGCGCTAAGATCTTTTAAAAAAGTACGGAGAATAACTCTGCCCAAAATTCAGGGTAATTCTTAATTACTACATTAGCCAGCCCATTGGGGCCAGGGGCTCTTGAGGATTTAAGAGCTTTTATTTTGTTCAAAATGACCACAGAGGATACTTCAAAAGGCGGGTAATTAGGGGCCTGATACGGGGATATAAAATGACACTGAGTCTCCCTTGAATTACGCCCTTCTAGAAATTTTAACCAGACCTCCTCACTAATAGGATTAGCTAGATGGCTTTTGCCATTATCCCTAGTCCCATTTAAGAGTGACGATATACTGCGAGAGTTCCTAGAGCAGATAGTCTGCACTAGCCTTTGATAGGCACTATTTCTATCTGCCTTTTTTATATTCTTAATGCTAGTTCTATAACTGTTTTTAGCTTTTCTAACTCTCTCGCAGTAAAGGGCTGCTGGTAAGTTCAAGGTCTTGATACTACGGATTTCAGCTCTCAGCCCTCTCTTAGCATCTCTAATTCCTTTATTGTAGGGGAGACTAACGCCCTCTGTTCTTAACATGTAGCCCATTTTAGCCGCAGCATGTTTTCCCGAATATGCCAGAATCCATTCTTCAATGGCATTCACGGTCATGATGTTAAAATCCAGAAAGCTAGCAGAGAAAGTGGGTTTCAGGGCTTCCGTAGCCGATCTAATATTCTTTTCAGGCCAGACCATTCTTGACCCTGCGCTATTGGTGTTAATGCTGCCAATATTCAGTGTGGAGGAGGCATGACTTGGTAATCGGAGAAGACATTGGAGCATCGCATGATCACTCCAGTTGTTATGGATCACTTTCATATCAGCTACTTTCGACTGCATCTCGGGGCACATGAATATATGGCCAGGCGTACGGCCATTTATCATCTCAAGGTCCCAAAAAGCGAACAATTGTAACCAACCTAGCCCCTCAACCTCCCTTTTCTCATGGGCCATTAGACATTTTGTACTAAGATTAGGATTAGACGATGTATGGCCCTCACCAGTCATATGGCAGTTAAAGTCCCCCATAACCACTACTGCTGCATTACCAGGATTCGTTGTCCAAGATGACATTAGATACTGGAATGCTTCTTGTAAGGATTCTCTAATAACTGCTCCTAGCGGATTGTAAAGGTTAACAAGGAGGAACCTAAAAGAACAGCTTTCCTTTCCGTATTCAATCTCTACTGCCATGAGGTAATCCTCAGAATTACAATGAATCCTTCGAGATACCACCGTGTTAACCACCCCGATGAGTAAGCCCCCAAAGGGGCGGCCCCTTGTACCCCGTTTTGCAAATGATTGATACACAACAAATCCATCCCATAACAAGGGATCCATTGCCCGGGTCTCTTGGAGACAAATACAACTGTGTTTAGACAAAAGGTCAACGGAACCCTCTGATCTCAGTAAGTGGGCAAGGCCTCTGCAGTTCCAAGTAAGAAATGAAAAAGCTTAAAGATTGTGTAAGACTCCTGGGAGGGATTCCATCAGCCATTTAACTACTTGCTGTACTTCAGCGAGTTCAAGGTTTTTCGCTTCAGCTGGCTTAAGACAATTAGATACGGGGTCTGGAGCTGAAGTATCATCTGGGTCAATGCTAAGGTCAATCTCATTCGGATCCATGTCAATATCAACTGCCCTAAGTTCCTCTTTGTATTTCCTGATCAGCCGTGCTGTCGACAGAAAAGTACAATGTAGGGCAGAGACGTTGAGGTTGGGACCTAGCAAAGGTTCTACAAACAAGAAGTCATCAGATTTCAATACTCGGAGTTGGGGAATGCAATAAAGTCTGACCAATAACTCAGATTGCACAAGCCAAGTGTTTTTACCGCTCTGATCTAAGTTCTTAATAAGACAGATGCGATTCTTGTTGATGCCCGTAGGATCGTTCCCAGTTACAAGTGATGCAAGCACCGGTATGCTTCCCTCATCCGCAGATGATGATGGTTGCTCAGTGCATACTGGCAAGCTAGGTTCAAGTCCCAGGTCCAGGTCTTCCAAAAAGTCCTCGTCTACGACCGGACTGATGGATTTCTCTTCAGGCACTAGCCAGCTAGTAAGGAGTCCTTTGGTCGTTGACGCCCGTGCAGCTGCTCTAGTTAGTCTTTTCTTGGCTTTTTTTTTAGCGTGTGTCCAACCCTATCCATGGCACAGCAATAGAGGGTGAGGCACTAGTTTTAGATTTTTTATTTTTGAGCGCCTTCTTCGCCAGTCCACGTTGCTTCCGTGAGAAGAAAACGTAGGGGCTTTGTACAGTATCAAGGTCACCAACATTCTCCTGGGGTGCGTCATAGGCTCCAGCGCTGATGATGGATTCTAATGGTTTTACTTCAGCTTCTTCATTATTATCCTGATCTTCGCTTCCTTCCACGATGTGTAGGGCGTCGAATAAGTTAACTTCCGCCTCTTCACGGAGAGGATCCTTCTGATCTAGTTCCATAGTGAGGGTGTTAGTGTTAGTCAGGATACGACCTGACATTTGCAGTAAGATCTTAAGCGCAAATTTTAGAGCAGCAACTGATGATTGAAGCTCAGCAATCTCAGTTAAGCCAGGATATTGACAATCCAAGTCTTCGTCCTCTTTGTCTGGTACATCCTTCATAGATGCCATTGCTAAATTAGGGGAAGCAGACAATCGTCCACTGCTTCCAATGGAGTTTAGTAGACCAGGAGGAGTTCTCATATTGCTTACATTGTTGGGTAATGAGCCACTTACTATCGTCCGTGATGTTTGTGATGACATCCCTCTCTGAATATTTAAGCACAGGTCTAAGAGAGAATTGTTGTCAATATCATCAACATTGGTAGTATTCAATAAGAGGCTGCCACTTGGGTCAGGGACAACCATTTCCTCAATTGTAGTTGAGTTTATTTCCGGTGGTGGATTCACTGGAAAAAACTCAGTGATAGCACCTTGGTCCACCGGCTTGGAATACTTAGCATTCTTCTTGGGTTTAGCACCCTTCATATAAGTCTCCATGTTCTCCTTTATGGGTTGGACCTTAATTTTCCGCAGATTATATAGTTCAAGTGAGAGGACCTTTTCCCCTGCTGCATGTCAGCGGAAGATGGCAAATCAAAGTCCACCAGAGTTCTTTAGTCAGAAAAAGGAAACTCTCCAATGCTGATTTAGGTGCTAAGTACAGGGGTCATAGAGAGATAGTTGTTATTCCTTCTGAGCCCAAGGAGGTAGAGAGGAATACGCTACAATCCTCAGGGGCTGTCCAGACAATTCCTCTCACCCGGGGACCATAAGGTTGGTCAAAAATCAATGTATCAGGGCACCCAGGATCAAAGGACTAAGCCCACAGTCTCCAGGGCGTGTGACCTTGGGACCAGATTAAATTTAACAATGCAACAGTGTCCAGCCTGCTCTAGTGCAGCAGGATGGTGCAATAATGCAGGAGCAGGGCCCTGCTCTCCTCCCACACAAGCCAAAGCTAATGAAGATTGCAAACAGCAATGGAGCAGGCAGAAGCTGGAACTTTCAGCAAATATATAGTGTTATCTGATATAACACTATAATTGTGCTGCGCTAGTATATTAATGCACGAAACAAGTGAGCCTCAATGGGCTCAGAGTGAAAGCCAGAAAGAGTGAGAAAGCAGCCCAATAAGTGTCACTCCCGGCTCTCCACTCACCTCCAAACTACGAAAAGCAAACCCTGTGCAAAAAGAGCTGGCTGAAGAAAGCACTCCCGTGGCCCGCCGTAGTCTCCCAGCCGGCCCACGGCAAGGGCCACGCTTCGTTGTTGTGCCGGCGCACCGAAACCATGTGTGAAGCCACCCAGGTCAGGTCCTCGGTAGCAGTCCTCAATCACACCCTCGCCTGCCACCTGCGCCCGCCCCGCGTGGCACCGCTCCACTCCAGCGACAGCTCCCGACAGCTCCTGTGAGCGCAGGGGGACGCAGAAGAACACGCCGGTTCAGGGCTGCTACAACGAAGACAGAGCCGCGTTCAGTCAGTCGTTTGGTCCGTTAGAGGAAGGGACCCGCAGCGTGCTTACACAAGCGGAAAGAGCCGTGTCAAGCCGCACCTCAAAACAGTGTGTGCAGTACTACGTTGTGAGAGGCCGCATCCGACACTCACCTAATTGCATTGCCTATAGAGCACTGGCATTGGCATTGAACAATTTTAATGCTAACAAGGGGACTTGCACCTGCAAACTAGCCCCTGGTAAATCCACACTCTGAACTCTGACTTACTGGCTCTCCCTTCAGAAAACATAGCTGTTTGCATTATAACATAGCTGTCAAAGTTGTAATTGATGAAGATGCATCTGGGAACTAGAAAGGGTTGGACTGGGGAATAAAATGCATACTTTGGGAGTAAATGCCTTTTAGGGCAAAATAAAATTGAAGTCAATAATTACGAAGAATGACAGGTACTTTTTGCAGGCTTCTGCTTTTCCAGTCGGAGAGGAAAAAGGGGGACAATTAAGCAGTGGATTTGTGAAAGTGCCAGTCTGACCATAAAGAGTGAAGGGAGGGGCTCAGACCAACGTCCCATGAAAATACAAACACTTCTGAGATTGCACAAGTGGATGTCATGTTTCAGACCCCAAAGCACAAAGGTGGGTTGTCCTTATAAACCATTGACACCAGGGGCAATGAATACCAGCTTAATAAAACAGGGATTACATCATCAACCCCCAAAGTGGGAAGATAACACCACATAAGCCATATGGAGTCTCCTCCACCCTTAACAGATGTTCTGAGGGCACTACAGGATATTCAGGCGGAATTGGTACAGTCTTAGCAGGATATAACCTTGTTAAAGATGCAGGTTAGTGGGTTAATCACTCAGGGAACACCGCTCCAGGGGGTGCAGTGGCAGCATCTGCTTCTGGCTCCCCTGGACGATCAAATACGGTGGTGGTGCAGCACCACTTAGGTGTCCCTCTGGCAGCTCTGGGCAGGTTTTCAGGGGATCCCATAAAGGTTTCCACCTTTTTGACACAGTGTAAGTTACATTTCTTGTGTAAGCCGACCGCGTTTGAGTCCGCCCAAGCCTGCACAGCATTTGTCATTACTTATTTGTCGGGGGAACGCAGCATCCTGGGCAATTCTGTTGATACAGAAGAACGACCCCATACTATGTGGTTGGGGAGGATTTTCTATTGAATTTGCACATTTGTTTGATTGCTGCAATGTGTCCTTGGTGCAAGATAAAGAACTGCTGGCCCTTAGGCATGGTACTAAGGATTTGGTGACAAATGTGACGCAGTTTAACCAGCTAGTGGTGGACACAGCTTGGCCCGAACCAAAACACATGGTTTTGTTCTATCAAGGTTTGAGGGATGAGTTAAAGGATGTGATTGCACACGTGGAAACCCACCAAGAATCATGTAGTGCTCTGATTGACCTGGCCCTGAGGTTAGATCATTGAGTGAGCATAGGGGAGAAAGAAGGAGGACAGAGGTGTAACATTTGTATGGTTGGACAGAAGTAAAGAGGTGGTGGGATGCTTGGGAGGAGATCAGGGGAAGCCCATGCAGATTGGTAGTGTACGGGGACCACTGTCTTCAGAGGAGAGCTAACAATCTGTGTCTCTATTGTGGTAAGGTGGGGCATTATATCAGGAACTGTCCTAATACCCAGCCACGAAACTTGGAAAGGAAAAATACAGAGGTTGGAAAAGAGAGGGCTCAGCAGGTGGGGCAATGACTACACCAAGCCTTAGGGAAGAAGAGTTCCCGTCGTCAGTGGCTAATATAATACAGCTCAAGGCACTGCACTTATATCTGCTGCTAACCTTGATTTTTGCCAATACGAGGGAGATGATTTTGGCAATGGTGGATTTAGGGGCTACCGGGAATTTCTTTGATATCTCTTTAGCAGCCAAGTTGGGAATACCTACACTGTTGAAGTAGGAAAGTGAGCTTGTACAAGCAGTAGATGATCTGGTCCCAATACCACACAGACCGAAGGAATGTTGATGAGGTGTTGGGCGGGACATGAAAAGACTATTGCATTTGATTTAATTGCAGCTCCCCAATTCAGGGTTATTTTGGGAATTGTGTGGCTAGTGACACATAACCCAAACATTGACTTGAAGAGGACATTGACATTTGAGACTGAGGGATGCAGATACCAACTCACTAACATTGGGGATCACATTAATTCTTTGGTGGAAGGGGTATGTCCCCAGTTTAAAATTCGAGCGGTGGCTGCCACTTTGCCTGTGGAGTATCAATAATTTGCAGGAGTGTTTGATAAGGGAAGTGCATCACAGTTGCCCCCTCATAGACTATTCAACTGTGACTGATCTGGAGGCTAATGCTAGGCTGCTGTGTAGCTGGATTTACACACTCTCAGAAACAGATACTCAAAATCTACGGGAGTATATAGACAGAATGGTGGCTTGTGGGTTCATTTCGCCATACCAAGTCACCTATTTCTTCTCCTTTGATTTTTGTGCCCAAGATGGAGGGAACCTTTAGAACCTGTATTGATTAAGAATAGATTTCCAATGAGAGGGGGCACTGTTGCACAACAAGATGGCCGCTTAAGTGAGGAGCTCCTCTCCGGCATGAATCCTGTTCGATTTATATCCTGCTTCTAGACTGCATCGAGTTTGGTAAACTACCCGCGCTGGTCCCCGAGAGAATCCTGGACTCGCAGGCAAAATCCCGATCGAAATCGGACTTCCTAAACTTGGGAAGCCTGGTGGACCTTGAGGCTGTGGACCCGATCCGCTCCGCGGCTCCACAGGAATCTACGAGGGAGCCGCTGCTTCCTCCCACACCGGGCCTCATAGTGGGCGGAGCGGGGCTGGCGGACTGCGCCCAGGAAACGTTGCGGCACACATTCTCCGGACATACTGCGCTCTGCCCAGCATCGAGCGCCCTGCTACGTTTCCCTGATTGATAAAGGTGCCCGCGACGAAATCCTACCATCATCCAATCATACTGTGAAAATCTGTGCATTTCAGCCCTGAAGGACACTGGCCCGCATAGGCCACAGAACACGCTATTTTGGTGCAATCGACGTCGCAGACACACCGAGATCACTGCGAGCCTCACACGTCCCGAGCCGTCCTCCACTACAACTCATAACATGGCCTTCTCATATCACCTGGCTCAGGCTGTTTTTTCACCTTCACAATGCCTGGAAAAAACGTGGGCAAAAACAGGAAGACAGGTCCCATGGACTCCTTCACGAGCTCACAATCACCCCCTGAAAGCCCGGATCTTCAACTCCCTGCCTCATCCTTGAATACAGAGGATACGAAATTTGATCACCTAATGACCACGGTTCAAAATGGGTTCCTGGCTATCAATGTCAAGCTCAACTAAATTGTTTCCACGATAGGCTCCCTCAAAACTCGTCTAGACAAGGAAAGTGCCAGAATCACAGAAGCTGAAGGCAGAATTGGCATGAATGAGGACTCCACTCGGCAAAACACCCAGGACATAGCACTCCTCAGAGGGGAAATGAATAAACTCTGTGACAAGTGCGATGATTTGGAATCTCGGTATAGATGGAACAACATCCATATAGTCGGCCTTTCGGAGACCTTCTGTAAAGGTCCAATGGAGTCCCGAATCGAAGACCTTTTGAGATCTCTCCTTAGGGAGGAGGCACTCTCACCTCAGTTCCTTGTTGAGCGGGCACATCGCTCCCTCACTCTGCCACCCAGGCCCGGGGCTCCCCCCCGCACGGTGATAGCCAAACTGCTGAATTACAGAGATTACAGAGATAGGGACGCCGTCCTTAAGCTGGCAAGAGAGAAAGGACCCCTGAGGTTCGGCAATGACAACATCCATATATATCCGGACTTCTCCGCGGGTGTCCAAACTCAAAGATGATACTACGAAACCATCAAGCGCCAGCTACGATTGAGACAGGTCCCCTATGCCCTTCTCTTTCCGGTGAAACTTCATATACAGCATAGTGGAAGAGCACACTTCTTCGAATCCCCTGCAACGGCGTTGGTCTACATGGAAGCCTCAATACCCCTTCCGCATGAAGACGGGAGCTCGACCAGAACGATTTGCAACAACCTGTATAGCTTGTCTTACTATTCACTGGGCCCAGCCACAGTCACGGCTGGCCTCTTTTGGCCACTGAAAATGCTGGAAGCAGGGTGAAGCAGGGGAACACCTCTGCCCCCATCCTTGAATACTGCCGGATGAGATGCGCTCGAACGTGAAGCGGAGTTGCTGCACTCGTCCCCTTCTTTGGGAACATCCACAAGTTAGTTAAAAAGGTTCATCATCAAGTTGGGTACGATGGTGTGGGTGGGTACGGGCAACAGGGGACTGTTCTATTGTTCGAAAACAATGTTAATGCCTCAGGAAGCCCCTGTTGGGCACCAGGCACGAAGTTCAGTTGGCTTAGTCACCGATAAAATTGTACTCATTGCTCCACTCGCTGTCCTCCTCTATGTGAAAACCCTCCCTCCCAAGCTTTTTTATGATGCACGGAAATGGCGCCGAAAACTAGTACACCCAGGGGGCTTAAACTAAAACTACTCACCTGGAATATCTGGGGGCTAAACAATAGGGCGAAAGCCAGCAAAGTAGGGGCATACATTAACAGGCATCACCCGCATATTGCTATGCTCCAAGAGACTCATGCATTAAAATCCACCAACGAGAGTATCCTGCGGCAATGGGGAAACAATAGGTATTATATGGAATACTCCTCCCAAAAAAGAGGTGTCATCACGTTAATACACCCCTCATTGGGGTTCTCCACCGAGAAAAGCAAAATCGACCCACAGGGCAGATATGTTGTGATCTGGGGCACCGTGGCAGGCAGAAAACTTATATTGGTTAATATATATGGTCCATACTTAGATGACCCAGAGTTCTACACACGCTTCCTTGCAGAGATAGGCCCGACAACGGAAGCCTGGGTTCTGTGGGGAGGGGACCTCAACACTATCCTTGATACCACACTGGACAGGTCCTCAAGTAAACCTAGAGCCCTCACTAAAGCGGCCAACATTATACGCCAAGCCCAGGAGGAACTAACCCTGTCCGATGCATGGAGAGGGATCCATCCCACAGATAGAAAATATACATTCTATTGCTCTGTCCATGATTCCGAATCCAGAATAGATTACTGGCTCATCTCCTCCCCTCTTATCAACTCTATTGAATGCTGCGACATCCTTCCGAGCACACTCTCGGACCATTCCCCTGTCACTCTCGACATATTGTTCCCCGACATCAATCGCTCTGCACAGCGATGGAGGATGCCCCCCAATATATTGAAGGACCAGAATGTAGTAGAAACTCTACACACCGAGATGGAAGAATTCTTCCAGTTGAACAAAGGCTAAAGAAATGTACATCTTGATATCTATATGTGTCACAGCACTACAGGCATTACAAAAAGGATAGCACAGTCATCCAATTAACTAATAATTACAAAATTGTAAACAAGTTATTTATCCCATATGACATCCCTGTTTTATTAAGCATGTTTGAAACTCCAAGCAGTGAATGAAAGTCTTTATTTCCATGCCTCCTATTTATTAGATGTGTTTTGGCTTCTCCAGAATCGAAAATATAGAAAAACTCAATAATGGCCTACATGGAGTATACTGCAGTGAAGAACTACAATTCAAGAAGCTTCTGAAAAAAACAAAAAGAAGAAGAAATGTGTAATTTCAATTCCCGTGCATTTACTCCCTGTTTGCTGTCCTTTTCTATGATATTTGGCTTTCAGTATCTATTGGTCTTTTATATTATTAATACAATCGTTTTTACATTTTTCTGTCTGGAAATCCCACAATGTATGGTTTACTGTATTTGAATTCTACTTACTTTATAAATGCTTGTCCGCTGTTTCTGAGGACGGCCTCGTCATCTGCCCCATGTCCCGGGGGCTGAAGTTGCTTAATGTACTGCTCTTTTCTTTGTATTCTGGTGTTTGCTTTTTCTTATGTTATGTTAGGAAAATATCTACAGCGCACAGGCACCGAAATGTATCTTGGCGGTAGAGAGATCAAGGCAAACAGCCACAACCATAGCATCACCGCAATTAAAACAGTTATGTTTTGACAGACTTTCTAAAGACCAGATGGTTAGAAAGACCTTTTATGGCAAGAGGGAGCTCGTTCTATAGCTGAGCCGCTGCTATGGAAAAGGCTTGACCCCCCCAATCCGCATGCGACGGAAGGAAGGAATACCAAGCAGGTTGGCAAAAGCGGATCGCAAACAGCGTTTGGGGCAGTACTGAGTAAACTTTGTGCAGAGATATTCCGCACCAGGGTCATGCAGTGCCCAATGGAAAATGCATAAAGCCTTGAACCTAATGCTCTGGGCCACCGGGAGCCAATGCAGGGCCAACAGCACTGGTGAGATATGGGCTCCATAAGGCGTACCTGTGGAGACACGCTCTGCTAAATTTTGTTGGCACTGAAGTCACAGAATCAGCCCCTTAAGTTGGGCCAGGTAGAGGGAATTGCAATAGTCAAGACGGCTAAGCAACATAGCAGCCACCACCGGAGGACGGAGGGTGGCAGGGATCATGGGAAGTGCTTTTTTCAGAAGTTTAAGCTGAAAATATCCAGTTGGCAGACAGAGGCAACTTGGGCATCCATAGACAGGGACGCTGACAGGACAATGTCCTGGTTTTTCACCTTCACTGCCAGAGAAGGAAGAGGGCCAAGAGAGGAAGGCCAAAGGGGGACACCCAAAGTGAGGGATCAGGGGGACAGCCCACCACCAAAACCTCGTTCTTGTCTCCGTTCAATTTTAGCCTGTGGTTCACCCACTCACCCAAGGCCGCCAGGCACCTCTGAAGGCATGACACCTCAGCCTGATCAATATCTAAATGAATCAGGATCTGGGTGTCGTCAACATAAGAGTTCCACCTCATGCCGAAGGAGCGGATGAGACACAGAAGCGCCCAGATGTATATATTGAAAACAATAGGAGACAAGGAGGTACCCTGCGGCACCCCACAGCTCAGATAGCAGGGGGTGGATATAAACAGGGGCATAGAGAGAGCCTGGATATGATCTGCGAGGAACGAGCAGTACCAGGTCAGTACCTGCCAGATATACCCACCTAGGCAAGACGGGACAGCAGGATTGGGTGGTCAACATTGTCAATACAATTCCAGGACTACAAGTCGCAGAATGCCTGTAATAACACTAGGAGTAAATGATTTACTCACGCATGACACAGGGCAAATACTGCAAGGGTGACAAATGAGGCAGAAACGTACTGGCAATCTTCATTACTCCTAGTCTTCCTCTTCCTAGACAATATTTACTTGTGAGGTCCCTACCTCCTCATCAGGAATCTATCCCATCTCTTTGATTATACCATACATGCCCCATCTCTCTCTACTGAACGCATACCACTCCCAGCCACCACAACGTGTCAGTTCAATACCCCTAAAACATCATGTCCTTTTTTCACTACGCACCAGGGTGGGAGAGGCGGGTTGCAAGTAGTGTGACGAGGATAAGTAGGACTAGGAGTAACGGGCTTGTTATCTCCACATCTCTATTCCTCATCCCAGTACTTACTTGTGAGGCATACCAAATAATGCAGCGAAAAACTATCCATGATTAAAACCACAGACCAACCAGAGTGCTGCTCCAACACCCAGTCACCAATTTATCACCAGCCACTACAACAAATCACCCTTGCACGTGAGCACCAGTTCTCAACACTCCCACCTAAAGGCGGCCGACTCTTGCGTTTTGCAATTTGAGGCAAATGTTTTTTGTGAACGTGTTCAGGTCGGCCCAGGCTGCCATCCTGCCCATGCCCTAAATAGGCACTCCCTGAACCTCTGCCCAGGATGCCGACATGCCTTTAGTTGGGCAGCCCTAAATGAATAGGCCAAAGCAATTTCTTGCCGAATCCATCAGCTAACTTTAGGGGCCATCCCCCCTAAGCCAGGCTTTAGACCTCTAAGCGTAACAAACAAATTGTCTGACTACCTAATTGAAGCAGTCTTGTCCAGATACGTCAAGACATACCTCTTGACATCCAGCTTGTGCCACTGCTCCTACTCTGAAGTAACAGAAGAACAATGTCCTGTGCCTGTTAAAATTTAGAGAGAACCTTCAGGGAAAAAAGGATCACACAGGAGAATAGGTGAATCTGACTGGATCTGCAGAAACGTGGCCGAACAAAGCAATGTCCCAATCTCTCCTAGAATTTGGGCCGAGGTAACACCTGCCAGAAACACAGCCTTCCAAGTTAGAAACTGGATGTCCACTACTCCATAGGTTCTAATGGGGAGTCAGGTAAAGTACACAAGACCAAAGGGAGGTACAATTCTGGTACCCCTAGATACACTATGGGCCTGTTCAGCAAGAAACTCTTCAGCAGCCAAATCACCAGTGGCTCACATCCAGAACTCAGAACCCAAGGCTTCTGAAAAGCCTGAATAGCCACCCACTGAGCCTGTAAGGACACTAGCATGCTCATGTCCTGGCCTTCTTAAAAGAATTGCAAAATCATCGACACAGAGCAATCCACAGGCTGTATGGCCTTCTTGCCAGGCCAATGCACAAAATTCCTCCAGTGCTTGTATGTGTTTATGTTATGTATGCGTGCATGCATGCAAGGGTGTGTTATGTATTAAGTAATGTGTGAGTGAGTGTATAATGTATGGGTGGCTGGGTGCGTGTGTGAATGAACAAGTGAATGGTGTGTGAATGAGTATGTGCATGTGGTTGAGCTGGCCCGGCGCAAAGGAGCAGATTTTTGTTGGTGATGGGTAAGTGGCCGGGTGCGCTGCTACATTTTTTAATGGGCAACCATCCATGATAAAAACAAGTATGTTATATGTTATGTGGCTGGAATGGTATTTTGGTGGAGCGAGTCTAGCCATTTCGTACTGTGGCATGACATTTTTCAAAAGCATTTATAATAAAGCATGCATGATAAGTGTTATTACCTGGCTAGACGGTGATTTGGGTACAACCAGTCTAGCCTTTTCCTACTGTGACATGGCCTTTTTTACTGGATACCTATGATAAAGCAAGCATGTTGTGTTATTACGTGGCTAGACTGGTATTTTGGTGCAGCCAGTAGAGCTATTTCTCAGTATGGCATATTAATGTTAAAGGATATTTATACCATGCACTGTCACCAATTGAGTGGTCTCCTGGCTCTCTGGCAGCTCTGAAAGGCAAGAGGGTAGGGTAAGTTAGTTGGACAGAGTGAGAGAAAGAGCAAGAGAGCTGCGATGTGCTGTTGGCTGCTTCGGTTTGGTTAACACCATTCGCTGAGCGTAGGTGTATTTTTCGGTCGATAGCCTTCATGTGCTGTTGTGCGAGGCTATGTGTGGTTTGTATTGTTGTTGCAGTGTAGTGAAGTGTGTGCGGTTTGTCGTGCTATAGAGGTATGATTGTGTTTAGTTCAGATTTTGAGAGGTGTATGCAGAGGGATGTGTTTTTTATTAGTAGGGTTGGTTATAGACATTACTATCTAGATGCGACTCAAGCTAGATGTTCACATTCCTGTCTAGATGTGTCACAATATTTGGCATAAAATAATATTCACATTTCTGTCTCGATGTGACACAAGCTGCCATTTGTGTTCTGGGCATCTGTAATAAAGTAAACATGATATGTTTTGTTATGTTGTTAGACTGGCATCTAGGTGTAGCCAGTTTGGACATGTTTCTTATTGTGGCATGGCATTTTTAATAGCAAGCCAATAGGAGTATGTCCTTACACTGGGGATACTTCCACATATTGTCAGAGCCAGCCTGGACATGTTTTCTTGTAGAATCATTAC
Source organism: Ambystoma mexicanum (assembly GCF_040938575.1). NCBI lineage: Eukaryota > Metazoa > Chordata > Amphibia > Caudata > Ambystomatidae > Ambystoma > Ambystoma mexicanum. Next base: position 318,277,353 of record NC_090924.1, on the reverse strand, counting down.
TGGCATGACAAGCAAAGCAAACAGGAGTATCTTCTTACATGGCAATACTGCCATATGTTGATGATGTCATTATAAACATATATGTGAACATGTATGTGTAGAGTTAGCATGAATGTGTTTTTAAAATGACATATATTGAGGGTAAAGGCATCAAGAAAGTGCATTAGCAAATGCTCCTGTGTACTGTTGGTAAGTTGCACATATTGGAGTTTTGGATTGCAGTTACCCTACAAAACCAATTGCAAACTGTCTGGCTTTTTACCCAATATTTCACAGAAAGGGTGAAGTGTAATGCACCATTTTAACCTATTATTCAAAAAATGTTCTTGTGGTTGGTAGGGTGGGTGGGGTTTGAACCCACCCCCAAACTCTGTTTGGCTTGTTTGCGTTTCCTCGCTACAATCGGCCACTCTGGTATATTTGTGGGACATGTTTATCAGTTCAATAAAAACATTCACGTGCCGTCAATGGATGAATGGCTGGCGGGTGAATGGGTATGAATGTATGCATGCATGGTTGGGGCCGAGGCAAGGGGCATTGGAGAATTAATGTTTTCTTACACATTTTACTGCTATTTTTGGGCATAGACAACATGCTGAATGTTATTACTTGGAGCAGGTTTTGGAGTGGGAGGGTTGTATCACAATGGGGCAGGCAGACTGGGCATTTTCTTTCTGTGAAATGGCATTTTCTAGTCAAATAAGGGCATGGTCAATATGATATGTATTCTTACATGGGGCACTTGTTTTCTTACTGTGGCATTGCATGTTTTACTGCTCTTTAGGGCAAAGACAACATGGTGAGAGTTCTCACATGGTGGGTGGAGGCATTTGTGCAGATATGGTTCCTTACTGCAGCATTGCATGTTTTAATTGGCATTGAGGACAAAGCCAACATATTCTTACATGTTGGTGCGAGGGTTGGACACGTACTTGTGCAGCAGCAATAAACGTATTTTCTTCCTGTGGCAGGAGATTTGTACTGCCATTGAGGGCAAATCCAACGAGAGAATGTTTGTAAATGGGGATACCGACATATACTGACAGATCCAGCATGAACATGTTTTCTTATGGTATCATTACTGTGCATAATATCAATGGCTACACACAGAGTTGGCTAGTACACTTGAGTGTCAGGGCTCAGTAGCCAAGCCCAGCACCCCCTTGTTTCTACACTAGGTGAAAGATTTAAAGTTTGATTAAAACACACATTTGCATCTTTCACATAGGGCAGTGAATGACATGCCCATGCAGCAGCCTGATCATCATGCGAATTGCGCGTGCGTGGTGGTCCAGGCTGGCACGCAATGTGGCATTGCCCGTGATTTATTGTTGAGTTTGGGGGGCCCCCTCTGCATAGCTTGCCGGAGGGCCCCCGCATTTTGTGTGATGCCACTGCCGCCCTCTCCGCAAGGCTGCCACAGTCATGTCTTGTGCAGCCCCAAGCCCCATGCCCCTGTGCCATACTGCACCAGCGCCCGGGATGTGTTTCGCAGAACCGGTGGTGGGACACTCCAAAGGAAGGCTCCCCCTCCTGGCCAGCCCACACCACCAAGGCTGCACCCTCAGCCCCCTACCCTCACTTATCAAAGCCAGGGCTTGGAGTGACTCTATGCCTCGGGCAGTAGTAGGGACAGGCCGCCTTGGGAGGAACCGCTAATGATGGGCTGTCAGAAACCAGGAACCCTCATCTAGGCCCCCCTGCCCGGCAGGAGGGCCTAGGAGGCAGCCATCCCTACTACCAGGCACTCAGAGCTCAGTGCAGGGAGAAGGTCAAAATCCAGGCGCACATCCAAACTCAGCAGGGAGAAGAAAAATGGAGCAGCACCGATAGATTCTGTTATTAAAACTGAAACTTTGTGGTGGCTGGGAGTGTTATGCTCTTGTTGGAGAGGGTGGGCCATGTACTGTGTCATGAAAAAGATTGCTGATGGGGAGGTTGATACGTCACAGTGGCACGTGCAGGTGGAGGTAACTCATATGACTCCTATAGCTGTGAAGTTGCCCCAGGTCATGTGTGACGTATGTGATTACTCTGAAAAAAAAAGTTCTGGAAAGGCCAAACCTCCCCTTGATCACGTGAGTCCATTTTGTAATCCATTTTGAAATTGACTCGCTCCCCAAAGAAATGCGCATGGCTTGATTTACACGTGTTTTTCAATGGGCACGTCATAAATCCGGCCCTTTGGGAACATGGAAGTGATTTAATAATAAGTGGTCGGAAGTGGCATTCCAAGAGTCAGGAAGGAGGTCAATCAAAAAATGCAAATTTGAAAAAATATGTGATTCCCAGGATTCGAACTAATTACATAAAAGTAAGAACAACTTATCGCGGTAAGACGAAATTATAATACCGGATGTCAAGTACTGTTTCCTGAACTCTCAGGACTGGGTGAAGGCATCGTACATTTGGTTGCTTTATGACTGTGTTCACGCTGTTTATACTAAACGTCCTTATTTGTCGATTCTGGGCCTCCCACGAATCCAGCGTTCACGGAAAAAAGCCCCCCAAAATGGCATTTTTGGTTTTGAGTATTCTCGATCCTGCACACTAGTAAGTACACTGTACATTGCCAAAAACGCATCTACCCTAGCGTTCTGTAAAGGTCTCGCTCGCCATATTTAAATATTCACTCGGGTGCAACGGGCGCTTTTGTGAGCGGATCGTATGACAGAAATAGCGTTTTTCCAACTTTCATTTCTGAAACTTTTAACGTACTCGGACATTTTTTGAGCCTATGATAGGCCAATTAAAAGGATTTCGTCTTCCTTCGTTTTCCTGACGCGCAGAAAACAGGCTAATTATGAAAGCCCCTCGCATGTTAGAGAATCATTATTGTGTCTCGGGCGAGGGAACCTGTCAATGGAAAGCCAGATCCCATCTGGACCAAATTAGCACCGTATTTTCGAATAATGACTCCATCCATCTCCATTCCACTTTCTATCACACCCCGCAGAATTGCGTTACTAATGGGCATCGCGCAGCGCCGAGCAGGCCGACGGTGCTCGTAGTGCCCCCCTGTCCGTCCGTCCCAGCGCTTTGAAGCTCACATTGATTTTTCTTCCTATTGTTTACATGGGCTGACAGTTGAACTTTTGAAAGAGCTTTGGAGACAGCTTTTGGAAGGGTGAGGCCGGACCGTTTTTCAAAAGTTTACAAGTATTATTAGTGTATTTCTGAGCGACAAGAGAGACATGTTTTGTTATTTCTTAAAATGAGGAAACTAAAGGAACTTTTCTGACCACTGACTTTTACAACACAAGTATTAACCGTATCCATGCAGGAGACATGACTCCATTCTTAACTTAAATATTGCATTCTAGGCGGTGTAGTCCTGGGTTTACAATAGGGAAATCCAGTGGCGTGTCCAGACTCCAGTGGTCGAAGTGTACGAAAAGAAGTAGAGGCGCACTGCTCCCAACCGCTCCCGCCCACTTCGACCACTGCCAGACTCTTTTGACTGGCGTGGGGCCAAGTGGGGCACTGACTTATGCAGGGTGGCATTAAGTACGTGCACACACACGCACACATACTGATCATAGTTTAGGGCAATGGGGTCGCACCTGGAGTGGCCAATCCGGAGTAGCACGTGCCACCCCAGGCCACTCCCTGGACACGCCTATGGTTCCAGAATGCCAAAACTAAACACACAAACGGTCTAGCGTATCCCAAATGGAATTGACAGTGTTGGGGTTGTATACTTTTAAAACCAGCATTGACAAAGCAAATCGTTTGGGCTGTTTTATGATAGAAGTGGTTTCTGAGTTCAAGCGCACAGACACTCTTAGGCAGGTGGGGCTATGTTGAGGGAAAAGCAGACAAAGAATGATGAAGAGAGGGTGCAAGAGGGCCAGATGAATGAATACACATGTGGAGATACATGACTGCATGAGAGCGAGGGAGGGTGAGTGAGTGAATGAAGACGGGAATAATAGCTTTGAAGATGGATGAATGAATGACAGAAAGTTTAAAGGGATATGACAGCGTGAGGTTGTATTGGCAGATAATGGATAGTGGTATATGCAAATGTGAATGAACAGGCATCATAGGTAATAAAGAGAACTGATTAGAAAAGTCAGAAAATGTACACTCGGTTCTGTAGAGTAACAGGAAAAAAACTCAATAGATGGACACCGGGTCACGAGCACTACAAAGGACCGGTATACACCACTTTACATGCTGCCTGTGCCCAGAGTATATGGCAAAGCACTGTAAAGCACATGTTCATAATACCTCTGCCCACAGTAAATGACAAGATGCTCCTGTCGGGCACTTTTCATACAGCTGGTACTCAAATATATGCCAGTATTGCAATTGTAAACAACTTCACTGATGGTGCCTACAATATATGCCAGCACTGCCTCTGTAAAAGACATCAGCACGATGTTAATTGATATTTGTATTACGCCTCATTGTCATTGTTATTATTTTGGACACTTTAGGATGTGTGGCTCTTTGGCAGATGGTAGTCTGAACAAGCATGAAAATAGAGTATTACAATGTATGCGACCATAGAATGTTTTATTACATGCAAATGTCCCACCAGAATCATAGAGAAATAGTGTAATGACTGTATGTTAGCTGTAGTATTTAGAGTGTTCAGGCAAAGCGTGGATTGCAATGTCAGTGAATACGTGACAGCTGGACTACATTTTCCATGGATCTCAGTCGTATTCTATAGAGCGCAGAGCTAGAGGTGCAGAGAGAGGTGAGTACAAGAGAGACTATCAATCCCAAAGGCAAATGCTACAATTGAGGGCTCTGCAATGCGTGTCATGCAGATTGCATGCACATTTAGTGAAATTGTCAATGACACATTGCAATGCATGCCCACTTGCCGGGCCATGTACTACCGTGAAAAACAAACAGATCTGCTCAAAAGACTTGTAACAGTTTCACAAGTGGTAGATATTGAATGATAGACTAAGTGATGGGCTCAGGAAACACGTCACAATGATAAGGTGGACTAGAACATGGTGTCATTGGGTCGCAATTAAGCAATGGAGACATATTTGAGTCATATATGTGAGTCATATGCTTTACAATGCATTATGCTAGCTTGAAGTACACATTTTATCTATGTATTTCAATATGTGTGTTGCACGGCAAAAGCTCCAGGGCTAGATTTGTGGGGGGTGGGGGATCCTAAGGCACATATTGGGAGACAGGTGTAGGACGGCACAGCAATGCACAGTTTCTTAAACTTTATATGACTTTTAAATACCTAACCGGCATCTTACCTGTCTTCAGCACCTCATTGGGAAATGGATGCAAGATGAATAGGCAAAGGTTAGGATTCCCCCCAAAAACCCTAGGGAGAAACACTAGGTTATAATAACTTTGAACAAACGCAAGGAAAGGCAGACAAAAAAATGCTGGTGTTAAGTTTCTTTAGTTGATATTTCATTTCTCCCAGTACACAAGTCGTTTTTAAACTTTTGTTATAAAATGTTGGACTCCCAAGACACTTTATAAGCTCTCAATATCCATAAGCAGCTAAATAAGAACATAATCTTACACTAAAAATAGTAATTTAAAAAATACAAAACAGAGTCATTAAAAGTACCCAAAAAGATGTATTTTCTTCTCATTGACGGTCAGCTGGCAGGCAGGCAGGGCAGCAGCGTGTGGGAGCCCCACAGTCCTTAAATGGTGTATGCAAGAAGCAGGCCAGCAAATGAACAGCAGCGTAGGCGGTTCCCTTTAACACTTTATGACTGGGCTGCGTTTCAGTGCAGCCCGGCCTTGTTAGCAGGATGGGAGCCCCAATCAATTCCCTCAACCCTCTGCCAGCAGCGAGCGGCACGGGAAGTCCTTGTAGGACTCACCTTGGCCTCCACTATTCACATGATGCTCCATGGCTAAGCGGTAGTGACATTGGGTGCTCCCTGTCCTTATGGGGGGGTGGGGAGGGGTGGCTAATGATGAAGGGGCAGGCCCACAGGGTCGAGGAGAGGCGCTATGAGGGCAGCAGTGATATTGGGCGATTCCCTCTCTTTCACGGGCAGCACTACATGTTGGGGACTGTTGTGTCTCAGTGGGGGAATCTCTGGCCCCCACTGTGGTGCTCCGTAAGCCCCGGGCCCCTGCTGCCTCAAGAACTGACTCGGAGACGAGGTACACTGCTCGGTCTTCCCGGTCGCGAATGCCGCATCCGGGAACGCCCCCTTTATTAATAGTGCACGCGGCGGAGTGCAACGTCACGCCGCCGCGTGTGTTCCCTTAAGGGGGACAGCACCACAGGGACCAGGCCGTGGCGGTGAACACGAAGAGGATCAACCAGGTACTTTTTTTTCACTGCAATGCTGAGTGGAGAGCCTGTGCCACCCTGCTATGAGAGGCTGGGATTCAACTGTTGTAACGCGGTTCCACAAGCAACATTATTTTTTCATTATATGAAGGATCCCCTGCGTGTCTTCACGCTCCGTGGGATCCTTTATTATATTTTCTTCCTTTGGTTTCGTTTTGTTTCTTTCTTTCACAGGGGGTTACATTAGGTACTCAGAAAGCATTGAGGGGAGTTTAAGGGCAAGAAACTAATATGTAAACAAGCACAGAACCATCAGAGAGAATACACTGAACTAGTCTGATATTGTTGATCTGCAGGTCTGTTTCTCACCCCTTAGTTCAATCCTCCGGTTGCACTGTTTTTGATATGGAAGAAAAAGGGATGATTCTGCATGCCCTCTCTCTGTCACCTGACTTTCCCCGGCATCCTGTGAGCTTTGTGATTTATACTGAAGTCCCCCTGCCACTACAGCTCTTTGACTGACATGCTCTCCCAATATTCCACATGGCTACCAGGCTGGGTGCTTTTTAAGCCCCCCATTTTGGTCCCATGGTGATTCTCTCAACCTACAGGTGTGAGTTGGAGTGGGCCTCTGGCAGTTGTAATTTAGTTTTAGCTTCAACAGGCATGCCGTCATTTTGACCACATTACACATGTAATGTAAATGGTTTTGTATAGTGCCTGACTGCCACTACTTGGTGTCCTTGCTGCATTTGGCTCTGTAAGAGAAAAAGGGAGGTTGGGAGTATGTTATCCATAGGGAAGAACCCAAGATCTTATAGACTACAGCGCTTTGGGTCTGGTTAGCCGCTGATGTGGAAGAGTTCGACAGGGCTGAAGAGGAGAGCTTAGTCGTGGCTCAGCAAGTGTGTATGTGCTAAGGGCTAGGCCTGTGGGGGTTCATGTGTGTGTGGTGTAAGGTTGTAGGAGATCTTAGAGGGGAGTCAGTAAAGTGGGGGAATTCCTTACAAAGCAAAACTCTCTCTCGCTCTCAAATAAATACATTGTACTCCACGAGGACCAAAACAAGCATCTGCAAGTTGTAGGCCAATGTACCAGTAGGAATTGGTAATCAGTTAGTAAGGTAGTTGCACTAGGAAGTACGTAAACAAATGAAGGTGATTACTTCAGATTTATTAGGATTCAAAGTCAATTGGTAGGTGCTGTTTGACAAACTACCTTACTAACTGATTACCAATTCCTTTTTCCAAACGCTGACTATAAGTGAATATCAGCCACAGTTAGTTTGTTGCAGCAAGTTTTGTGTTTAATTGTGTATGCATCTCACTCTATATATTTTAGAATGGCACACAGGCGAAATATTCCCTTTATCTCCAGTTACAATGTACCGGTAGGGTAGGAATTTTCTTAAACACTACTTTTGGCCATTTGTTTTAATGCTCTCCCTTTGTGTGTCCCACAAGGCAGGCCAGAAATGGCTGTTGTGCTTATGTGGACTCACTATGAGCCCAGCTCTGCCGCATCCACAGGGGTTTATACTGGGGTAGCCTGGTTTTCTGCCCCAGTAAAGGCCAATACACCTTCTGTGTCGGTGTTCCTCAGTATGTGTTTGGCACTCATCAGGGCCAGTCTGATTGGCCAGCTACCAACATCTTGGTATGTCTGACTGGTGTGACTATGTGATTGGGGCAGGGTGGCCCTATCTAGGAGAGATTGTATATTCCTCATATCAGTATATCCCTACCTGAAATGCTGGAGGTTTGCAATGAAGATGGGCTGTTGCATTTGTGGACCTGGGTTGGCTTTATTGGTGAGACTGTAATTCCTTTGTCCTTGCCCTGGATTCTTAAGGCTTTTGAAAGTCTTCCCTGGGCTTTTTCACATCTAACCCATGTCCTCTTTCATTACTGGACAGACTGTCCTGTCATGGACCCATTTATATGCCGTTGCTCTGCTGCCTCTCTGTGAAATCCTCCTGGGCAAAGAACCTTGAGGTAAGGAATTTTGGTAGCCTTGACAAGTGGTGGGTTACCACTACTCCACTTCAACACCGTCTTGGGCCATCCTGGGTCACCTCCCTCCATTGCAGTCATCATGTGACCATTCTTAGTTGGCTTTCTGTCTAGTCTTGACCCTTGAGCAGCCCAGTTTCTACACCTTCCTGATGTCTCCTCAGTTGCTGCTGCTTCTGGCTGGTGGGGGAACCTCAAGGGAACATGGATTATTATTCGTTTCTTCAGTTTGGTTCATTGCTGGTCCATTAGTTCACGTTCCTAGGTACCAGATTATTGTCAAAGCCCTGTAAAATGTCTGTATTTACTGGGATTTCTGCTGTGTCTGAGACAAATCGTCAGTGGCCATTGCCATACCTGCTTGTCCCCAGGTCCTTGGGTCCTGATATATTCCTTGGAATTGTTTTCAGCGGTCCCCTTGGTCTGGGAGTAACAGGGTTTTGTAGAACCCTGTCTACTGCGAGTTACCATTGACTTCCATTGGCCTAAATCCTGCTTGGTGATTAGGGGTGAACTGGGAACCAAAGGTGGGCAATCATTCTCAGCCAAAAAGTTAATCCATCCATGTTGGGAGAGGAAGTAAAACCCAAGTGATTTCTTAAGCTGTGGATTTGTGCCTCTGCATTTGATAATTAGTAGAGAAGCTGACCTGGGCTAGTTTGAGGACAGAGGGCCCGGAAAGCATCATGTCACAGTGTGAATGGTAAGTTGTGTTACAAGGATAGAATAAGCCCCACATAGCTGACTGGCAAAATGTGTCAATTGTGACATAAAACAGCGTTTCATTAACCTCCTTGTACCGGCGGCTTGTGAACATAGTGTATAACATTTAATTGGAATAAATGTTTTTCTTTTTGGTTATGAGGCTCAGAAAATGTGACTAGCATTCTTGTCGAGTTGGGTGTGGGGATTGCTAGCAATTTGGCTAAGGGAACAGTCCATTGACAGCAAGCATATTGCTTTCTCACAAGAAAATTCAGCATGTTCCATCTTGAATGGAATAACAGTGCCATATTTATCCACGTTGGTGAATGCAATGTTGTATGAAATGCTCGTTCATATATCTATGAGGTAAAAAGAAATGCAACTAAACAGATGTAGTAGCGTATATTTGGTTCACTTTGGTGAGAATGTTGATGATTACTACATAAAAGTAGAAATGTGCACTCACCTGTAGCCCTTTGTTAGTGATATTTGACTCTTGGTGAATAGGATATGGTGTGTTGTGTGTATGTATAGAATTGAGGCGGCAATTGACTTTTTCATGGCTATTTAGTCGCTTGTAACTTGAACTTTTGCCCCCTGAAATATGTTGACCTATATGAAGTGGGAGGATTGTTCATACCATGTTTTAGATGTACAAAGTAAATGTCAGGGCATAAAACATCTCATGTTCTAGCAGTGATGAAATTCTTGTTGGAGGACCATAAAACATCTCATGTTCTAGCAGTGATGAAATTCTTGTTGGAGGACCTACTGGAGAGCGGACTGTCTGGAACATTCTAACTGTATCATTTATTTGGCTCTTTTTTTTCCTTTTATTGGATGAGTGATATGGATTTTTCTCTTTTTAAATTCTGTTTTGCTAAAAAAAAAATGTATGCAATTTTGATGCAAATAAAAAATAAGTAAATAACATAGCAGGATCAGTCAAAAGTCCTGAGTGACAGTGTGTGGGGACTCCCCATCGCAAGATCGCGGGAAGGTGATCTCGCAAGATCACGGAAGCGAGAAGCGCGGAGGAACGCACTTCACTCAGAATCCGGCAGGCAGCGTAGTGAACGCACCGCCCCAGCGCTCCTCCTGATCCAGGGAGCCCCAGTGACCAGGAGCCCTACAAAAGAGGACATAACTGCCAGAGCATAATGCCAAGGCTGAAGGAAGCCTCCTGGGTGCTCTAGGGGATTGACTGTGTGCAGGCATTGTGCACACTCTGCTTACAGGGAGTAAACTGTTGGGCACATGGACAGCAACTGATGTGAGTACAGCTCTTCCCCTCCCATGGACATAATCTACCCCAGGTTACCAGTTTTGTGGTGTGTAAATAAACACTGCTTACAGCACTACCAGTGTCCTGTCTTCATTGAGACCCCTACACAGTGCTAGGTCAGAGGATTCGTAGTTGACATGCCAAAAAAAAGAAGACAATACAAAGTGGGGATGGCAGGCATATCCTCCCACAGTCTCATCACTGAGTGCTGATTCAGAAGCGGAAGAAGAGCAGCAACAATCCATTTCTGCACTCCAAGGCCCTGAAACCACCTTCCATTGTAGATTGTATTTTGTATTTATTTGATATTTATATAGCGCTTTACACCAAAGCGCTGTACATGAGAACAAGACGGTACGATAAAATGCAGAAAAATAGGAAACACAGAAGAAATCTGTATTTATAGTATTTATACTAACCTTGTTAAGCAGAAGAAAGACGATAAGATCTCAAAGTGACCCGGAAAGTACAATACAGAGAAATAGAACAAAGAGAAAGAGAGAGAGCATTCCAGTGTAAGGGGGCAAGATGAGAACATGAGTGAAAACGAACCATAGCACAGGGAGGACGAGGAACAACAAGAAGGGAATAGGAAGAGGAACGGAGTAAACGAGAAGGAATATACAGTAAAACAAGAGAAGAAAGATAAGGTGGTGAAAGGCCAAGGAGAGATTTAAAAACTAAGCGCAGAAAATGAAATCTTAGATGATGATGGAAAGAAAGCCATCCAAAATCAACCAAAGGGGAATAAATAAAGTCGCAAGGAGAAATAGGACACAAATAGAGGCATTGAATACAGATTTCAGAAGAGATAAGAGAGATAAGGAAAGCCCAAAGAGGGTAGAAAAACAGTAGAAGAGCCGGGAAAAGATTAAGGCAGACACCAGAAGTAGAGTGGCCTTAAAAGCCATGAAAGGATGGGCTTTCCGAATGTTGTGCAAGTGAAAACGGCAGGAATGCACGGATAGAGAGATGTGACGACTAAAGGATAGATCTGAGTCTAGATAAAGACCCAGATTACGGGCTGTAAAGGAGGTAGGTAAGTGAGCTGGGGGAAATTATATGAAAGGAGGGGGGAGAGTGGAATAGTGGTGGAAGGAAAGAAAACAACCTTGGTTTTAGCAGCATTGAGTACCAAGAAGTGGTCTGTCATGCAAGATTTAATAGCAAGGAGACAAGTGCTGTGCTTATTGTGAATATCATCAGTGAAGTGTGGGAAGGATAGAAAGAGTTGAGCGTCATCAGCTTAGAGATAGTGGGAAAGCCCAAAAGAAGAAATAACGCCGGCAAGTGAAGAGGTATAGAGAGAAAAGAGGAAAGGACCAAGGACAGAGTCTTGCGGTACACCATAAGTAAGTGGGAATGTGTTTGAAGAAGCCCTGGCCCAAAAGACTGAGAAAGTCCTCTAGGACAGGTATGACTCGAACCAAGATAGAACAGAACAAGAAAAAACAAAAGAAGAGAGGGCAGACAATAGACACGAGTGATTAACAGTGTTGAAAGCTGCAGAAAGATCCAGAAGAATGAGAAGAGGGGAGTGTTTAGTGTGATGTGCAGAGTGTTAAGATAACAGAATAGCCAGGACGAAAGCCAGATTGAAAAAAACAAAGAATAGAGTTACCCGAAACAAAAGTGGAAACCTGAGAGTAAACAATACGTTCAAGAATTTTAGAATGATAAGGCAAGAGGGAAAAAGGGCTGACATTAGAAGCACAGGAGACATCAGCAGACAGTTTCTTTAGTATCGGGATGATGGTAGCGTTCTTAATTGAGGATGGAAAGATTGAAGTGGATAGAGAGGAGTTAAACAGAATTGTAAGGTAGGGGACAAGGGAGGGAAAGACTTAGGAATAAGTATGGATGGAAGAGAATCCTTTGGGGAGGAGGATAGGTGGCCCCAAGCAAGCAAGAGAGAGGTCTCCTCATTAGTATTTGGAGTGAACCTAGTGAGAGTCTCCCCAGGAGGAATCATAGAAATAGGAGTCTATACCACTTCCATCCATGCAGGGAAGGATATAACAGCGATAGAGTGATTTAAAAAAAAAGAAAATATACATTTTTTTTGCTAATCATGTTATACAATTAAATAAACTGCAGTAAAAGTATCATGTTTCCTTTTGAACAAGGTGACCCTGAGGACAATTACCAGAGAAGCTGTAAAGAAATAATTTGATCAAGGCAGTTTTGGCTTCCTTTACATGAGTGTACTTCTGTGCTCTTCTTGTTTATTGTTGGAGTCGAGATCCTTGTCGGTAAGTACTGACATTCCTAACAGTGCATGACCCTGCTGACTGCTCTGCTAATTTTTGGTGCAATCAGATGACAACCCCTGTTTTTGGTCTGCAGTGCTGTTCTCTTTGCTTCAAGGTCTGTATGCAGCGTACCAACGTCCGTAGTGCCTGTAAAGACGAAACTGACTTTTGAACTGCACTTGGCATCCTGTATCAAGTACTTTCCTGATATAAATGTACTATTATCTGATTTATCAAGATGAATCTTTCTTGTTTTCTGATGCTGACATTTGTCTTAAATGCTGGAGCCTTTAACACTACTTGTCATGAATCGCAGGAGCCTAATGCTCATTCATGGATGGAAAGCAAGAAAGCTTTTCTGCTTGCTACTTGGCAATACCTGGCCTGCACACAGAGCATGTACAGCAGCTGGGTATGTAAACATCTCCATGGCGTGATCACGTTTTCCTATAGCACCAGTTCCTCTCAATTGGGGAAACATCTGGTTTCCACATCCAATATCTCCAAACCTTGTGCTGTTCATCGTTCACAGATGTGTTTTTCAGGCTTTCTGGATTTTCTTACTCCAGATCAGCTTCAGAGGAAACCTGCAGCAGTGCATTTATTTTCTCTTGTTAAAGGCCTGCTACACTAATCATGGTTCCCTGGGTAGTAGAAGGTCCAGATATACTCTACCCACCAGCACTGGGGTTATTATCGGTTACCTTCTCTTTTTTATGAAGGGTTTATTTTTCTGAATCTGGATATGACACCTATCTTTGGAGTTTTTGCCTGTTTCTCATTACCTGTGTATTGAGGTTATATAGGAATTTGTTATATGGGATAGGTTCTGCCCGATCTTAGACACCATGCTACACTTCCTTCACCTCCAAGACACAAAAGGCAACCTGGTTGTGAAGTTTTATTGAGGCAGTATCATGCTTACAATCTGGAATATATATTGAGCTGAACCAAGAGAAGATTCTCAATTTACCACTGCAAAAAGAGAGAATGGCAACTGACACCACCTCAATTCCCCTTGCACTCATTACTCATCAACAGGTGGCAATTTGCATTTTTCTTGACTTCACTTGCGAAAGGTTTGCTAATTAAACTAATACCCAATAATAATAAAAAGAACCGGTAGCAATATGTTTGGTGGTAATGAGAACCAAATGGCCTTAGACACTATCGTGGCCTCAAAAGATGTTTGTGCTGTAGTGGGATTAAAATGCCATACATGTATCCCAGACTGTGGAGATAACCTTACTGAGAGTGTTCCATAACAGAACATCTGTGGCCATATTACACAAAGAGAATACATACACAGGGTGGCCCCTTTGGTCCTGGCTAACTAATTCTGTTGGCTTTGTTGGAGCACCTATAATCCATGAGATGTTGATGTTTCCCACTGGTGGAATTACTAGCTGGTAATGCTGTGTACAGAGGAGTTTATAGCACTTTGTACCAAACCCTATGAGGATTGGTTGGAATAGTCCTTGGGTACTAAGTTGGAGATTTGGGCTGGCATGCCCCCGAGGGATGTAGCGACAACGATGCTGCGTAAATTGATAACACACTTGGGCGTGAGATTGTACTGGTTGAATGGACATGAAGCACTCTCAATCAGAAAACACTCAAAGTAGGATGTTGTGGGAATCCTGATTTAATTTGGAGCATTGCCGGGGGAGGCTCGGGAAGCTGCAGGAGTTGGTGCAGAGCAGAGGAGTGGGGCAACACGGCTTGTAGCAACTCCATGAGAAGGTGTCTGGCAGGAAGGCATATCATATCATATCAGAGCTGAGAGGAAAGAGGGAGATTTGCAGGCAACACCATCAGTAAAGACTGCGTGGCAGCCAAGGGGATCGCTTGTACACCCAGCCGTGGCTACCACTCACCGCGAATACTCAACATTTACCTGACCTTCAGGCCTGTCATCCATGACGGCATGACAGTGCCACTGGTTGCGAGTTTTGCACTGTGAGCCCTGGGATGCTATGGTGAAGTGATTGGACCTGGTAGGGTTCTTTATATGTGTCTCTCTGAAGAGACACTTACATATAAACGACAAGTGGGGATGAGGCATGCTGGTTTTATGGCATGGGTGCAGTGCATATCCTGGCAGATGGAGAGATCATAAATAATGTGGGGGTTGGGTGTCAAGAAAAGTGTGGCAGTGTGCTTTTGAGGCCAGCAAATGTGTATGTGTGTGGATACAGTGGGCACTTAAGACATTGCTTGCCACAGTACTCTGCCTGCAACAAAGCCCTGCACTCTAACACAACATTTACTTCACTACACAAGCTCACGATAATACCTAGACTACATTATTTTTTTCGATTAAACTAGATACTGTATGTGACAAATGTTAAAGCAGCATTGCATGATCCGAGAAAGTCCTGCAATCGTGTATTTATGTGGCTATGCCCTCTGGTTGATCATAAGTGACACTCAGAGTTAGAGTTATCCATCTTGCCCATGACTCTTTGGGCATCTGAACAGTAGAGAGCTTTACAGCTGTAGATTTTAGACCTAATTGTAGAGCGGAATGTGGAGGGACAGTGTCCATGGCTACTGACTCGTACAGCAGACTCCAATAATTAGATTATACAAAGGTCTGCTGCAAAAGAAAAGCCAGAATGGAACGGCACACTTACAAACCTGCCAAAGGTAGTGGACCATCCATGTCATTGTCCAATGTAAAACTTACTGGGATGGAATACGAGATCACTCTGCAAGGAATAATGATGGAACTAAAATTGATGCATTCCAAGTGATCCTCTCAAATCGCAAGTATTGCTTCTATAATGTATGACATTCATACTCGCCTTGCGAAACGTAGGCCTTTGCACCTCATGGCACTCGCTTTACGTAAGAGACAGGCAGCACAAATGATCAACTCCAATCGGGGCCTGGACAGGAATTTACTTGAGGGAGATGAGAAAGTTGTGGAGGAACAGCTGCATATCTATGCAGGAGATCCTGCCCCCCTTCCTCCCATATGTTGGAGACATGAGACCATGCAGTGTTTGACACCAGCCGTTGTGCCAATACCGCAGCCTGTGTTCGAAAGAAGATATTCATTGAGACAACCCTACTGAATGTATCCCCGAACTGATGACATTCTAAGGGAGGAACTCCCTGAAGGAATATGAAAAAGAGCAAGGAAAAGAAGCTAGTGCTGTCACAAGAAGTATGTACAACGTCTCGAGATACTGGCTGAAGAGGATGTATAGATCCTAAAGAAACTAATTACAAAGTAAAGAATCAAGTGAACTTTTAAATGCAAAGAAGAAGATTACACATACATGAAGCTCTGCAGAAAATCAACTGTTCAATAGATGTACAGATGCTGAAACGCAAGGTAGGCTAAGTCATCATAGAAGCCGGCGATACGTAGTGAAGAGAATGCAGGCGGAACCGCCATTATATTGAAGCTGGACATCAGTATCATGAATTTAGTGAGCCAGGACCCAGGAAGGGAAAACTGTGTCGCAGAAAGAATAAGCAGAATCGTGGAGCTGCATGGCGAGGTTGTCTGGCCTGGAGTCAAGACTGATGCAGCCATGGTCAGTTATCTTTTCTGGAAGTTAGCGAACTTTCGGAGGATGAATTATCCCTTGTTAAGGTGCAAAGAAAGAACACTAAGGGTGCCAAGTTTACTTCATTTAAAGAATTTAAAACACGCAAAATGGACCAAATCACGGTTTCCTGTCAACTGAGCCAAGGATGAAAATAGAGTTTGAACTTGCAGTCCTAGACACGATAGAGAGTGCCCTCACTCCTGTGCATTCTCAAAGACAAGGATACTTTTGCAAGGACAAGTACATAGACAATCTTCATGGTAGAAGGCATGGGTGATAAGAGATGCTGGGCTAATTGGTTGGGGAGGTAGTGTCATGCCCCATCTCCTTGCACCTGAGTCTGGGCTATGTGCTGCTAAGTGAACCGAATGTTCCAGACATGGCACAAGCATGCCAACCAATTATATTAGTCCACATAACGTAGTTTGAAGACCAATGAGAAACTGTGTATCTAATGTTTCTGAAGATGACATGTTTTAGAGGTAGGTATATTTAATCCACCTGATAGTGGACAGCCAGTCACAATCCTAGATCCTATAGAAAGTATACTTAGATGTTTGCTTTAGCCAATCCCGACCCTTGATAGGTAGGTTTTTCATTATTGCCACGCAGTATGACATCACCTTTGATGTATTTTTGGCATAAAAACTTGTTTGAGTAAAGATTTCTGAGAGATAATGAGCGTATGTCCATTGATGTTTGTTGTAAACTCTCTGTTTTAGATAATTGTTAATAAAAAAATACTTTGCCAGCTTCCTGAGTTGGTTCGGTTATTTGGACTCCTAATTATTCAGTTTGAACTCATCCATTACATCTGAACGTTCCTAAAGGGCCCTAAGATCAAAGTCAATGAGCTGTTTGCACAATTTTATGGCAAACTGTGACCGTCAAGCTGCCCAGGCTGGGAATGTCCCAAATAGAAAGTCTTGCCGCTCCAATCACCGCCTCGAAGGTGCTCCGTGCAATCAAGTCTCTGTTGGCAGGGAAGGCGGCTGGAACCGATGGACTTCCCATCGACTATTACAAAGCACTTGCGGACCACTTAGCGCCCACTCTTGAGTCGGTGTTCGCTGGAGCTGGGACTAGTGGCCACCTCCCACGTTCTATGCTGGCAGCTAACATTGTGGTGTTTCACAAGAAAGGGTGTGACCCTGGGGACTGCAAGTCCTACCAACCCATCTCTTTGATCAACGCTCATGCAAAAATCCTGGCGAAATGCCTGGTGCAGCGCATCAAGGAGCTAATCCCACTCCTTATTCATAGAGACCAAACAGGCTTCATCCACAGCAGACACTCTGCCGATAATGTTCGCCGGCTGTTACATGTCATTGCAGGGGGAACAGACCTTGAAGAGGGAATCCTAACATTAGATGCCGAGAAGGAATTCGATAAGGTCTGATGGGACTTTAGGTTTCAAGTGTTAGACACTTATGGCTTCCCAGACAAGTACGTCAAACTAGTGAGGCTCCTATACACAGACCCGATGGCCTCGGTGGTCTTGAATGGTATTACGTCTGCCCCCTTTTCCCTATATTCAGGTACACGCCAGGGGTGCCCGCTATCCCCACTCTTGTATGTCCTCACCATTGAGCCTTTGGCTGTGAAATTACGGGCTTACCGTGAATGGTCAGGAATAGAGAGGGGTGTTGAAGAACATCAGGTGTCCCTATACACGGATGACCTACATAAGCAACTATAAGACCTCACTGCCGAGACTGTACCAGGTCTTGCAATGTTTCGGTCCCATGGCTGGCTATGTCATTAATTGGACGAAATCAGAGGTTTTTCCAGTGAGACCCGACATCCCCTGGAATCCCGGCAGGGTGGCCCCCTTCAGGCTCCAGCTTCGCTATATCACATGCTTAGGTCTGAAAATCTGCCCCGAACTGGATGAGATCTCAGGGCTTAACTACCCCCCTCCCCTGGTCCTACAGAAAATTAAACAGGCTCTACTTCTGTGGGACTTGCTCCCTCTGTCCCTCTTCGGTAGAATTAACGCTTTCAAAATGAATTCTCTACCGAGTCTGACCTACCTAGCTATGATGCTCCCCTTTGCCCAGACGAGGCAATTGTTCAAGGAACTGGACACCCATATATCCAAATTTGCCTGGAGGGGTAAGAAAGCATGACTAAGGCTCAAAGTACTGCAGGCCTCGAAGGCAGACGGTGGACTAGTGCTACCGGAGTGGAGATCGTACTACTTGGCCGTGCAAGCGTGCTGGGCCAAACGGTGGCTTAACTCTGTCAACCTGACCAGCTGGAAAACAACAGAACTATCCCTGCTGGTGACGTTTCTGCTGCATGAGGCCCTGGCATTGCTTGGCTCACTGATCTGGGTGACACCATCCTGCAGCAGTGTTAGAGCGCGCTTGTCATACAGACTACAACACAAACTACATTCTAATCAAGACGAGGCATGGCAGCATGTTAGGGTGATGGGTCTACATGAAGAAGAGGCCCCACTTTAAATCGAAGAGACTAGGCAGCTGCTCGGACTGGGGGAGACGAATTGGCTCCATTATATTCCCTGTCATCAGTCATCCGTAAGCACACCACAGAACAGACTCGAATGGTGACACCAATGGTGGGCGCAGTCGAAATGGAACAAAACACGTCGTCACATCCACACCTGCGTGATTTCTATGGAATATGCGCCCCCAATAATCTGGAGTGCCATCAATGGTCGGACGATCTTGGAACTACATTTGACCCAGGTGACTTGTATGACTTTTTCGAAACCATACCGTTGGTCTCGTTTAACGTTCGCAACCAATATATCCAATACAAATTGATCCAGCTGTTGTATAACACACTGAGTAAGCTATTTCGGATGGGTCTCACACAATCTCCAACAAGTTGACGACAATCCGGCGGGGGTGGGTGGGTACGATAGGCATGTCATTTGGACCTGCCCGCGGATCGCGTTATACTGGCAAAAGGTACAAAAACAGATCACACACATCGATGAGACTGAAATCAAGCTGGCACTGGACTCGCTGTTATTTGGGGGGGCAGAGGGAAGATTGGCACACAGAACCCCTGCCGCATAAATGGATACACTTAATGCTCTTGACCGCCTGTAAAACCCTAATAGTCAAATGGAAAGCTGTTAATCCCCCTACTAAATCCATATGGCAGACATTACTCATCAAGCTATGCTCCCTGGAAGACAGTGCCTTCAAACGCCTCTCTAGGCCTGCACAGGCGGAAGGTTTTTGGCCATTAGCCGAGATATAAATGTGAATTCTTCAACATCCAATATGAGCAAGACCACCGAGGGATTGACATTCACCGGCCCTGGGACCCACAAGTAAGGGGAGGCGAGGGAAGTGCGCTGACAATGCATGGGGGCCATACCATCCCAAACTAAGGCCCCCCTATCCCATGCTGCAGGACACCCCACTCACATCGCTGCCCTATGTAGCTCGGTTATCGCATTGCTGCTGAATAAACCTGGACTTACTTAGTTAGAGCAACTGACGCTCACCATAGATGGAGGGGGAGTGGGATATAATGACATTTGGGAGGAGCCCTTGGGGTGGCAGCAGAGGCCCAATGTGACACTACTTTCTGGGAGCTGACCCGAGGCCCAATGTGACACTACTTTCTGGGGGCTGACCCGAGACTCTGTTTTGCGGCTATGAACTATGAAGGTGACTCGACCCATGACATGGGCTATATGCGAGGATCTTCGCGAGGGCAGGGAGGGAAGGGGAGGGAGGTCAGTTATTACAGCTGCAGTCATAGGTATATTAACTGCTGCCCTGCAGTAGAATTTGTTTGAGTTGCGGGTGTTGTGGCTCTGGCAGCATTGTGATCCAGCTGCTCATCGTTGAAAAATGCCCAGCCTATGTAAGGGGCTGTACGTTTTTGATATTTTAATAAAAATATATTTTTTAAAATAAATAAATAGGGCTTCGGCCATGGCGCATGCCGCAATAAGCAAATCATAGTACACATTTGTCCTTACTCAGGGCCAAGCCCATTGCCCAGACACCAAAGTTATATCACAATGTTTTGTACTTACCTTTTGACACTTTAGAAAATATAAAACACCGGACAGATTTGCAAACCCATGCTTTGAGGTCCTTGCTGATGCTCCTTGCAAATGTTTGCTACAATCCTGTCCAGCACTTTAGGGCTTTAGCCACGAGCAGATTTTTTTTTCCCGTTCAAACCTATCTCGATTTTAAAAAAAACATTACCACATAGCTGGTGCCTTTGCACGTCCATCGTGGTCATGGCCAGTAGCCAAATTGTCCGGGTCATGGTCTGGCCACTGCCCATGACCACAGGCTATACCTCAGTCACCAAAGGTATATCACTATTTATTGTACTTACATTATGACACTTTTCAAGAAATAAAATATGGACACATTTGCAAAACCATGCCTTCGGGTTCCCTGCCAATGTTTTATTTTTTGAAAAGTGTCAACATTTACGTACAAAAATTGTAATTTAACTTAGCCCCCACTTGACAAAATCCATTCAGATTTTGCACTAACATTAAAAGTTGGGTCTATAATCGTTCTGAAAACATTTGTGTAGATTAGTCAAACGGCAACAAAGTAATGAGCCATCTAAAAATGTTGAGAACCCCCTTTAATATTTCCCCTCTTGACAGAATCCCACCAAACTTTGCAAAACCATTTAAATCTGGGTGTAACATGTTTTTGCAAACTTTTGTGCAGATTCGTCAAACGGCACCAAATTAATAAGCCATTCAAATATTTTGGGACCCCCCACCGCTCTAATTTTTCCCCCTCTTAGCAAAACAGAGCCAAACATTGAATTATCAGTTAGGGTCAGGTCTAAAATGATATTGCAAAATGTCCTGCAGTTTGATTGTGTGGCGCCAAAGTTATAAGCCATCCCAAAACTGCTTTTCACCGACCCTGAAATGCAAAAAATATGTATGGATGTCCCCGAACATCTGAGATGTTAGCGGACATTGAGATGAAAAAACACCAGATTGTTGGCTTTTTATGTCCATATCCCATCCCTTCCTCATCACCCCTCATCTCCCCAGAGATAGTTTCATTTGTTTGACATGTGCAATGTTGTGTTTTTTAATATGTTTTTACCGCAATTTCCGCAGACGTTGGGCACTGTTCGCGAATCCAACAAGGAGTTCGCTTAAAAAGTTTCGATGCACCTCACTTTTTTAACCAACCAATCAGCGGGTGCGTACGATGTCCGTGGATATCACATCAGACTCTGATTGGTCCAGAGGCATCTGCAGACCACGAATTGGGAAGTGAGTCCACAGACCAGACCCAGACAGAAGCACAATTTTGGGACTAAGCCGCCACTCTTGGCGCAAATTTGGTGAAAATCCATCCAGTGGTTTGGGCTGTAGGTGTGAGCAAATTTTGTTTTCCATTGCGTCTATGAGGATTTCCTCAAATTTTGGGACACCCCTTTAACTTTGCCCCCCCAGATGAAACCACACCAAACTTCGCATAATCATTCTGAGGGGGCCATATACCTTTTTTGCAAAGTTTGGTGAGGATTTGTCCAGGAGGGGCAAAGTTATAAAAGCCACTCAAAAGTGCTCTTTCTGTGAGTTGAGCAACGTAGCCATAACTACTGGACCGCTAGCGCAGAGCCTATGATATATATATATATATATATATATATATATATATATATATATATATATATATATATATATATATATATATATATATATATATATATATATATATTCAGTGAAAAAACTTTGTCAAAGGGACGTTATGGTTCCAAGTAAAACCGAAAAACCCTTGAAATTCGCCAGTTATGGTAAACTAAGCAACCATAACTCGCGCCACCACCGTGCACTGCTAAGACTAACAACCAGGACATCAAAGATGACATCACAAATGTCATTGATGACATCACATGTGTATGTACTTTTCATGAAATATGTGTACAAGGGATTCTTATTATAATGTTGCGAAAAAAGTGTCAAGGATCATTGCAATAAATATCATGCCCTAATTAGTGCATTGAACGATGCAGTGATATAAATAGCATTCTATTATGGGGTTCTATCTAGTATACTAAGCTACTCATACAGAAAAATGACATTGTGTGCAGCGTACAAGATGAAGGTGTAATATTCGTAATGTTAATATGTTGAATAATGAAATGATAATTGTTTTCTTAATAGATTTTTGTGTATTGTGAAATTTGTAATAAGTAGCTAATAAAACACATGTATTACATAACTGCATTACTATAGACAAAACACAAAGACAAGAACACATACCAATATGGGTATATACAGGGAAAGTGAAGTTAGCAAAAAAGCACAAGTAGTAGCAGAAACAATTCATAACTTAACTGATTATTTTCATGCAAATAAATTATTGCTCTGTTTCAAAGCTGCTATTTACCCTATGTATATGTATCACTTGATGTGATTGGACCCTAAGGAAAGTAGTGTGAGTACAATGTATACAAATATGACCATATACAGGGAAAGTACAGCCATAAAAATAAACAACAGAACTATCAGAAAGTGCTCATAAGTCTATTGATTATCTTTATGCACAAAAAGGATTTCTGTCTTTCAAGCTTGTGTCTTCCCGTATGTATATGTTTCATATGATGTGACTGGACTCTAAGGGAATTACTGTAAGAACCTACTTGAAGGATATGTCTACAAATAAAATAACATTTTTAGTTTCTGACTGTTACTGAAGAAAACCATGTGGCCTAGATATGTCAGCAAAAGAAAAAAGAGTGAGCCAGACATGTGATGTCATCAGTGATGTCATCAATGACATTTGTGATGTCATCTTTGATGTCCTGGGTGTTAGTCTTAGCAGTGCACGGTGGTGGCACGAGTTATGGTTGCTTAGCTTACCATAACGGGCGAATTTCATGGGTTTTTCGGTTTTACTTGGAACCATAACGTCCCTTTGACAAAGTTTTTTCACTGAATTCCATAGGTTTTTAGTAGCGCAACTTAACCATAACGTCCCTTTAACAAAGTTTTTTCACTGAATTTCATAGGTTTCTAGTAGCGCAACTTAACCATAACGTCCCTTTAACAAAGTTTTTTCACTGAATTTCATAGGTTTCTAGTAGCGCAACATAACCATAACGTCCCTTTAACAAAGTTTTTTCATTGAATTTCATAGGTTTTTATTAGTGCAACTTAACGTCCCTGTAACAGATTTTTTTTTTACTGAATTTTATAGGTTTTTATTAGTGCAACGTCACCATAAAATCCTTTTCAATAGATGAAGACCACTGGCATCTTAGGTCCTCAAAGTGGGAACCCCGGGTGGTAAAAAAAAAAAAGATTTTCCTTCCTACACCGGGACGTCTGCGGCGTCCCGGTGTAGGAAGGAAAATCTTTTACCAAAGTCGGCCACCATAGAAAGGGAAGGTGGGGTGTATAAAGAGAACACAACAGGGCATGAGGGGAGACACATGGGCATGAGCAGGGGGTGAGAGGGAACAGGGCACAAACGGGGCATGAGCAAGGGGTCGTGGGGGGGAAAAGGAAGGAAACACGGGGCATGAGCGGGGGTGGGGGGAACACGAGAGAGACACGGGGCATGAGCAGCGGGTGGGGGGGAACAGGGGAGACACGGGGCATGAGCGGGGGGTGGGGAGGAACACGAGGGAGACACAGGGCATGAGCGGGGGGTGGTGGGGAGGAACACGAGGAAGATTCAGGGCATGAGCGGGGGGTGGGGAGGAACACGAGGGAGACACGGGGCATGAGCGGGGGGTGGGGGAACAGGGGAGACACTGGGCTTGAGCAGGAGGTGGGGGAAACAGGGCACACATGGGGCATGAGTGGGGGGTGGGGGGAACAGGGCACACACGGGGCATGAGCAGGGGGTGGGGGAATATGGCACACACGGGGCATGAGCGGGGGTGGTGGGGAAAGGAGAGAGACAAGGGCCTGAGCGGGGGGTGGAGGGAACACAAGGGAGACACGGCGCATGAGCGGGGGGCTGGGGGTAACACGGGGCATGAGCGGGGGTGGGGGGAACAAGAGGGAGACATGGGGCATGAGCAGGGGGTGGGGGCAACAGGAGACACGGGGCATGAGCAGGGTGCGGGGGGAACACGAGGGAGACACGGGTCATGAGCGGGGGGGTGCGGAGAACAGGAGGGAAACACAGGCCATGAGCGGGGGGTGGGGATACAGGAGGGAAACACAGGGCATGAGCGGGGGGGTGGGGGTACAGGAGGGAAACACGGGGCATGAGCAGGGGGTGGGGGGTACACGAGGTAAACACGGGGCATGAGCGGGGGTTGGGGGACAGGGGAGACATGGGGCATGAGCGGGGGCTGGGGGGACAGGGGAGACACGGGGCATGAGTGGGGATGGGGGGAATAGGAGAGAGACACTGGGCATGAGTGGGGGTGGTGGGAACAGGGGAGACACGGGGCATGAGCGGGAGGGTGGGGGGTAACACAAGGGAGACATGGGGCATGAGCGGGGGGTTGGGGGGAAAGGAGGGAGACATGGGGCCTGAGCGCATGAGCGGGGGTGGGGGGAACAGGGGAGACACGGGGCATGAGCGGGGGGTGGAGGTAACACAACGGAGACATGGGGCATGAGCGGGGGGGTGGGGGGTACACGAGGGACACACGGGGCATGAGCGGGGGGTGGGGGGGACAGGGGAGACACGGGGCATGAGCGGGGGGTGGGGGGGACAGGGGAGACACAGGGCATGAGCAGGGGTGGGGGGAATAGGAGAGCGACACGGGGCATGAGCGGGGGTGGGGGGAACAGGGGAGACACGGGGCATGAGCGGGGGGGCGGGGGGAAAGGAGGGAGACACGGGGCATGAGTGCATGAGCAGGGGTGGGGGGAACAGGGGAGACACGGGGCATGAGCAGGGGTGGGGGTAACACAAGGGAGACACAGGGCATAAGCGGGGGTGGGGGGTAACACAGGGGAGACAGGACATGAGCGGGGGGTGGGGGGGTAACACAAGGGAGACACGGGGCATGAGCGGGGGGTGGGGGGAAGGAGGGAGACAGGGGGCATGAGCGGGCGGTGGGGGGAAGGGGAGAGACACACGGTGCATGAGCGGGGGGTGGGGGGAAGGGGAGAGAGACACGGGGCATGAGCGGTGGTGGGGGGAACAGTAGGGAGACACGGGGCATGAGCGGGGGTGGGGGGAAGGGGAGAGAGACACAAAGGGCATGAGCGGGGGATGGGGTGAAGGGGAGAGAGACACGGGGCATGACCGGGGGTGGGGGGAAGGGGAGAGAGACAGGGGGCATGAGTGGGGGGTGGGGCCGAAGGGGACAGACACACGGGGCATGAGCGGGGGGTGGGGGGAAGGGGAGAGACACACGGGGCATGAGCGGGGGTGGGCGGGGAAGGGGAGAGACAGACGGGGCATGTGCGGGGGGTGGGGGGAAGGGGAGAGACACAAGGGGCATGAGCGGGGGGTGGGGGGAAAGGAGGGAGACACGGGGCATGAGTTGGGGGTGGGGGGAAGGGCAGAGATACACGGGGCATAAGCAGGGGGTGGTGGGGAAGGGAGAGAGACACGGGGCATGAGCGGGGGTGGGGGGAAGGGGAGAGACACACGGGGCATGAGCGGGGGGTGGGGGGAAAGAAGGGAGACACGGGGCATGAGCAGGGGTGGGGGAAAGGGGAGAGACACACAGGGCTTGTGCGGGGGGTCGGAGGAAGGGGGAGACACAAGAGGCATGAGCGGGGGTGGGTGGAAAGGAGGGAGACACGGGGCATGAGCGGGGGTGGGGGAAGGGGAGAGAAACACGGGGCATGAGCGGGGGGTGGGGAGGGAGAGACACACAGGGCATGAGCGGGGGAAAGGAGAGAGACACTGGGCAGGAGCGGGAGGTGGGGGGAAGGGGAGAGACGCGGGGGGTGGGGGGTAACACAAGGGAGACACAGGGCATGAGCTGGGGGTGGGGGGTAACACAAGGGAGACACGGGGCATGAGCGGGGGTGGGGGTAACAGGGGAGACAGGTCATGAGCAGGGGGTGGGGGGAACAGGGGAGACACGGGCATGAGCGGGGCGTGGGGGGAACAGTAGGGAGACACAGGGCATGAGCGGGGGTTGGGGGGAAAGGAGGGAGATACACGGGGCATGAGCGGGGGGTGAGGGGAAGGGGAGAGAGACACGGGGCATGAGCGGGGTAGGGGGGAAGGGGATAGACACACGGGGCATGAGCGGGGGGTGGGGGGAGGGGAGAGACACACGGGGCATGAGCGGGCGGTGGGGGGAAAGGAGGGAGACACAGGGCATGAGCGGGGGGTGGGGGGAAGGGGAGAGACACGGGGCATGAGCGGGGGTGGGGGGGAACAGTAGGGAGACACGGGGCATGAGCGGGGGGTGGGGGGAAGGGGAGAGAGACACGGGGCATGAGTGGGTGGAAGGGGAGAGACACACGGGCATGAGCGGAGGGTGGGGGGAAGGGGAGAGACACACGGGGCATGAGCAGGGGGTGGGGGGAACAGTAGGGAGACACGGGGCAGGGGGTGGGGGAAGGGAAGAAACACACGAGGCATGAGCAGGGGTGGGGGGAAGGGGTGAGACACACGGGGCATGAGCGGGGGTGGGGGGAAGGGTAGAGAGACATGGGGCATGAGCGGGGGATGGGCGAGAAGGGGAGAGAGACACGGAGCATGAGCGGGGGGGAGGAAGGGGAGAGACACGGGGCATTAGTTGGGGGAGGGGAGAGACACGGGGCATGAGCGGGGGGTGGGGGAAAGGAGGGAGACGCGGGGCATGAGCAGGGGTTGTGGGGGAAGGGAAGAGACACAAAGGGCATGAGCAGGGGTGGGGGGAAGGGGAGAGAGACACGGGGCATGAGCAGGGGGTGGGGGAATGGGAGAGACACACGGGGCATGAGCAGGGGGGTGGGGGGGAAGGGGAGAGAGAAACGGGGCATGAGCGGGTGGGTGGGGGGAACAGTAGGGAGACACAGGGCATGAGCGGGGGTTGGGGGGGAAGGGGAGAGACACACGGGGCGTGAGCGGGGGGTGGGGGGAAGGGGAGAGACACATGGGGCATGAGCGGGGGGTGGGGGGGAAGGGGAGAGAGACACGGGGCATGAGCGGGGGGTGGAGGGAAGGGGAGAGAGACACGGGGCATGAGCGGGGGTGGGGGGAAGGGGATAGGCATGCGGGGCATGAGCGGGGGGTGGGGGGAGGGGGGAGACACACGGGCCATGAGCGGGCGGTGGGGGGAAAGGAGGGAGACACAGGGCATGAGCGGGGGGTGGGGGGAAGGGGAGAGACACACGGGGGGTGGGGGAACAGTAGGGAGACACAGGGCATGAGCGGGGGCTGGGGGGAAGGGGAGAAACACATGAGGCATGAGCGGGGGTGGGGGGGGAGGGGTGCGACACACGGGGAATGAGCGGGGGGTGGGCGGAAGGAGAGAGAGACACAGGGCATGAGCGGGGGTGGGAAGGAAGGGGAGAGACACAGGGCATTAGTGGGGGGAGGGGAGAGACACAGAGCATGAGCGGGGGGTGGGGGAAAGGAGGGAGACACGGGGCATGAGTGGGGGTGGGGAGGAAGGGGAGAGACACACGGGGCATGAGCGGGGGGTGGGGGGGAATGGGAGAGACACGGGGCATGAGCGGGGGGTGGGGGGGAAGGGAAGAGCGACACGGGGCATGAGCAGGGGGTGTGGGGGAAGGGGAGAGAGATACGGGGCATGAGCGGGGAGTAGGGGGGAAGGGGAGAGAGACACGGGGCATGAGCGGGGGGTGGGGGGAAGGGAAGAGAGGCACGGGCATGAGCGGCAGGTGGGGGGTAATAGGGGAGACAGGGCATGGGTGGGGGTAACACAATGGAGACACGGGGCATGAGAGGGGGTGGGGAGGTAACATGAGGGAGACACGGGGCATGAGCAGGGGTTGGGGGGGTACCACAAGGGTAGACACGGGGCATGAGCGGGGGTTGGGGGGGTAACACAAGGGAGACACGGGGCATGAGCTGGGGGTGGGGGAAGGGGAGAGAGACACGGGGCATGAGCGGGGGTGGGGGGAAGGGGAGAGAGACATGGGGCATGAGCGGGGGGTGGGGGGAAGGGGAGAGACACACGGGGCATGAGCGGGGGCTGGGGGGAAGGGGAGAGAGACACGGGGCATGAGCGGGGAGTGGGGGAACAGTAGGGAGACATGGGGCATGAGCGGGGGGTGGGGGGGAAGGGGAGAGACACACGGGGCATGAGCGGGGGGTGGGGGGAAGGGGAGAGACACACGGGCCATGAGCGGGGGTGGGGGGAAGGGGAGAGAGTCACAGGGCATGAGCGGGGGTGGGGGGAAGGGGAGAGAGACACGGGGCATGAGCGGGGGGTAGGGGGAAAGGGGAGAGACACAAGGGGAAGGGGGTAGGGGGAAGGGGAGAGAGACACGGGGCAGGAGCGGGGGGTAGGGGGAAGGGGAGAGAGACACGGGGCATGAGCGGGGGTGGGGGGAAGGGGTAGAGACACGGGACAGAGCGGGGGGTGGGGGAAGGGGAGAGAGACACGGGCCATGAGCGGGGGGTGGGGGTCAGGGGGAAGGGGAGAGACACATGGGGCATGAGCAGGGGGAGGGGAGACGCACAGGGCATGAGCGAGGGGTGAGTGGGAAGGGGAGAGACACACGGGGCATGAGGGGGGGTGTGGGGGAGAGACAAATGGGGCATGAGCGGGGGGTGGGGGGGAGAGACACACAGGACATGAGCGGGGGAAAGGAGGGAGACACAGGGCATGAGCGGGGGTGGGGTGGAAGGGGAGAGACACGGGGCATGAGCAGGGGGTAGTTGGTAACACGAGGGAGACACGGGGCATGAGTGGGGGATGGGGGGGTAACAAGGGAGACACGGGACATGAGCTGGGGGTGGGGGGTAACACAAGGGAGACACGGGGCATGAGCAGGGGGTGGGGGTAACAGGGGAGACAGGTCATGAGTGGGGGGTGGGGGGGTACAGGGGAGACATGGGGCATGAGCGGGGCATGGGGGGAACAGTAGGGAGACACGGGACATGAGCAGGGTTGGGGGGAAGGGGAGAGACACACGGGGCATGAGCGGGGGGTGGGGGGAACAGTAGGGAGACACGGGGCATGAGCAGGGGGTGGGGGGGAAGGGGAGAGACACACGGGGCATGAGCGGGGGTGGGCGGGAAGGGGAGAGACACACGGGGCATGAGCGGGGGTGGGGGGCAGAGACACACAGGGCATGAGCGGGGGTGGGGGGAAGGGGAGAGACACACGGGACATGAGCGGGGGGGTGGTGGAGGGGGGAGACACAGGGCATGAGCCGGGGGTGGGGGGCAGAGACACACGGGGCATGAGCGGGGGTGGGGGGGAAGGGGAGAGACACACGGGACATGAGCGGGGGTGTGGTGGAGGGGAGAGACACGGGGCATGAGCCGGGGGTGGGGGGAAGGGAGGGAGACAGGGCATGAGGGGGGGTGGGGGGTAAGAAGGGAGACACACGGGGCATGAGCGGGGGGTGGGGGGAAGGGGAGAGAGACACGGGGCATGAGCGGGGGGTAGGGGAAAGGGGATAGACACACGGGGCATGAGCGGGTGGTGGGGGGAAAGGAGGGAGACACGGGGCATGAACGGGGGGTGGGGGGAAGGGGAGAGACACATGGGGCATGAGCGGGGGGTGGGGGGAAGTGGAGAGAGACACAGGGCATGAGCGGGGGGTGGGGGAGAAGGGGAGAGACACACGGGGCATGAGAGGGGGGTGGGGAGGAAGAGGAGAGAGACATGGGGCATGAGTGGGGGTGGGGGGAACAGTAGGGAGACACGGGGTATGAGCGGGGGGTGGGGGGAAGGGGAGAGACACACAGGGCATGAGCGGGGGGGTGGAGGGGAAGGGGTGAGACACACGGGGCATGAGCAGGGAGTGGGGGGAAGGGGAGAGACACACGGGGCATGAGCGGGGTGTGGGGGAGAACGGGAGAGATACACAGGGCATGAGCGGAGGGTGGGGGGAACAGTAGGGAGACACGGGGTATGAGCAGGGGTGTGGGGGAAGGGGAGACACACGGGGCATGAGCGGGGGGTGGAGGGAAGGGGAGAGACACACTTGGCATGAGCGGGGGGAGGGGGGAAGGGGAGAGAGACACGGGGCATGAGCGGGGGGTGGGGGAACAGTAGGGAGACACGGGGTAAGAGCGGGGGGTGGGGGGAAGGGGAGAGACACACGGGGCATGAGCCGGGGGGTGGGGGGAAGGGGAGAGACACATGGGGCATGAGCGGGGGTGGGGGGAAAGGAGGGAGACACAGGGGTCATGAGCGGGGGATGGGGGAAGGGGAGAGAGACATGGGGCATGAGCGGGAGGTGAGGGGGAAGGGATGAGACACACGGGGCATTAGCGGGGAGTGGGGGGAAAGGAGGGAGACACACGGGGCATGAGCGGGGGGTGGGGGTAACAGTAGGGAGACACGGGGCATGAGTGGGGGGTCAGGGGGAAGGAGGGAGACACAGGACATGAGCGGGGGAACGGGAAAGACAAATGGAGCATGAGTGGGGGGTGGGAGGAACACACAGAGAATCAGCGAAGGGGTGGAACATGGGAGACACGGGCCATGAGCGGGGGGTTGGGGGAACAAGAGAGAGACACGAGGGCCTGTGCCTCACCGCCTTTTCGTGGCCACAGCCCACATCTACACTGTGCAGGCAGCAGATCCCGCTCCGATAAACAAAGATGGCGGGCGTGTCTGAAAATAGACGCACTGCACGCTTCTCGGCAGCCAGTAGAAAAGCACGTCAGATGTCCACTTGCCCAATCACCGTCCTGTCCACAGAGCAAACAGGGAAGTGTGTCCCTGAAGTGAACACAGATATCACTAATTTTTTCTGACCTAGTTTTTGGTCATTTTAAAAAAAAAGCTACTGGACGGATTTTCACCAAATTTGCAAAAGCACACTTTCAGGACCAAGCCGCTGCTCCTGGTCCGAATTTGGTGAAAATCCGTCCAGCGGTTTGGGCTGTAGGCGCAAGCAAAATTGTTTTCCCATTCAGTCTATGGGAAAAAATAATTGTTGGGACCCCCGCTATAACTTTGCCCCCCCTGGTCGGATCCTCAGCAAACTTTGGAAACAGATTCAGAGTGGGCCATATACTTCTTTTGCAAAGTTTGGTGAGGATTCATCCAGGGAGAGCGAAGTTATAAGCCGCCCAAAAAGTGCTCTTCCTATGGGAACACCAGCTTAACCATAACTACATGGCCACTAACGTGGCCATGTAATATATATATATATATATATACATATATATATATATTTATACAAAAAGGAAAGGAATGAATATGAATCAACGGCCACGGTCGTGGCCGTGTAGTTATGGTTAAGTTGCTGTTTCCATAGGAAGAGCACTTTTTGGGCGGCCTATAACTCTGCTCCCCCTGGACGAATCCTCACTAAATTTTGCAAGAAAAGTATATGGGCCACTCTGAATTCTTTTGCAAAGTTTGGTGATGTTTGGTCCAGGGGGGTTCCCAAAACGTCTTTTCTTTTTTTATAGTTCATTACAAACTTTTAAAATATTGCATACTCCATGTAAAGCACTTGAAAAGAACAAGAGAAAAATGTCTACATGTTTTAAGACTTCTAAAACAATTCATCATAGGTTCATAGTTATGTATAAACTTTTCAACTTCATCATTTCTGCACTTCCATCATGATTTTAGTCAATGGTATTTTCAAACCAATATATACTAGGTCATTATTCAGTCCACCATAATGGTTTCTAATTTCTCTAGAACGAAAGTTAATGCAAAAATTAATTTAAAATCAGTGCCTTCTGAAATGATGTTCCACCAATCTTCACCTTGTCTGTACGGTCTCTTTAAAATTTCTGGCCCCAAATGTACCATCCTTAGATGTCTTAATTCTTTGCAGTATAACACTAGATGTTTAGCATTTCTTTCCTTTTTTTACAGAATCTGCAGTATTCATCTAGATCTTTCACTTTACTTCTTATGTTCATGAATGTTTTGGTTTTGAACATGTTCATCCGAAATTTAAGATAGATATTTCTCTTTTTACATGGGAAGGTTTGGAGATATTTAGGCAGCGTGTTAAATGCTTGTGCTTCGGAAGCATTTTCTTCCATACATCTGTGTGCAGATCTTTGGTCCTGGTTTTCGCACCAATCTAGTTCCCATAATTTTTTCTTTACAGCATTCCGATTCTGTAGCAGTAACACAGGATCTGTTTGTAATTGTTTTAGGATGTTCATACAAGTTTGTTTCCACATTCGCAGTACTGAAACTTGGAAATTGTTATCCTCATTCCGGAGAATCCGATATTGGGGCAGATCGTCGGCTCCCAAACCTTTCCTGTATACTGACAGCATGTTCCACATCATCTTTGCATTAATTGAGGTCAATCCAAGCTCGTATCGAATTCAGGCAGTTGGACTCCCTCTGTGCAATGATAGAACTTTTCCCCAGAATGTGTTTTCGCACCAGGACCAAATCCCAGCCGGACAGCCGACCATCGCCCCAGCACCAAAAATCAAAGCTGGGATGTCCTTCGCTTTGTAGAATTCGATGGTCGGTTTTAGACTGAATTTACCATACTTTTTATTCAAGACAACGCCTTGAGCTTCTAAGGCTTTACATTTCCGACAAATTTTCGCCACCATATTGTCATCGTTAATACTGGTGTTTATTATTACTCCTAGTACTGGGTTTCCATCGTAAGGCGTATTGCTTTGTTCTCTAGTTTCCAATTAAATTTACACTGATTGTTTGCTCCAACTAAGTTTTGAAGTATTAATATTTCAGTTTTTGCAGGATTAATCACAAGTTCATTCAAAACGTCTTTTTTTCCCATAGACTGAACGGGGGAAAAACTTTGCGCATGGCTACAGGTCAAACCGCTGGACGGATTTTTACTAAATTTGCAGCAGGTACAGGGGCTTGGTCCAGAAAGCATGCTTTTGTAAATTTGGTGACCTTCCGTGCAGTACTTCTCATTAAAATGACCAAAAAGTAGGTCTGAAAAAATTAGTGATATCTATGTCCGCTTCGCGGTCACACTTCCCTGTTTGGTCCACGGACAAGATACCGATTGGCTAAGGGGCTGGCGTCATGACCGCGCACACGTGACGTCTCTGCCGATTGGCTGCTACGAGACGTGTTCTGCGTCAGATTGTTTAGCTGCGCCCAACATCTTGGATCCGCCGATAGCGGAGCAACAACCAGCGTACACATGCTATATTTATAAAACTCTTTTGCTGTGTCACAGAGCGTTGGGACAGGTTCAGACAGCAAGACATGGGTGATCAATGCATTTGTTCTGGGGGTCGGTCTTCATGATGTATTTTCTATGGCCACCTTGTACGCACAGAAAATGAGGGGTGTAATAATGGTAGCATTTCAGTCCATGCAGTGCACAGGAAACTTGTAAATGTTGTAGGGACACGCATAGTGGTAGCGAACATTGAAATTGACAACATGCCATAATTGCATTACTTTTTCCTATGGGTATTATTATATTCATTAGTACGCCGCCATGGGTGTCACATGCTACAGCGGTTGTGGCCAGGGCCTAGAGTCTTGGATGCATGGCCGTCGGCCGAAGGCCGAAGACCTTACTTCCAAGACTGTAGGCCCTGGCCACAACCACCGCAGCATGTCACATCCATGGATACACCCGTAGTATTGCGTATCGATTGCCAAGTTGTGGGGAGTGTGTGGAGTCTTGGGTGCATGGCCAAAGGCCATGCACCAAAGAACAAAGTTATAAGTACTGGACGTGCAAGCCACTGCACACCCATCCCATGTAATATCTATGGACATACAGCTAGGAGTGAAGCCTCTGGCCAGAAGCAGTGAAGGATACCACACCTATAGAACCCCCCTCTACCACACATCACTAAGGTGGTTGTGGGGAGACCTTGCACTCTTGGGTGCATGACCGAAGGCCATGAACCCAATAACAAAGTTATAACCTCTTCATGATGTATTTTCTATGGGCACCTTGTAGGCAGCGGAAAATGAGGGGTACAATAAGGGCAGTGTTTCAGTCCGTGCAGTGCATAGGGAACTTGTAACTGTTGTAAGGACATGCGTGGTGTTAGGGAACATTGAAATTGCCAACATGCCGTAATTGCATTACTTTTTCTTATGGGTATTGTATTCATTAGTACGCTGCCATGGGTGTCACATGCTAAGGTGGTTGTGGCCAGGGCCTAGAGTCTTGGATGCATGGCAGTCGGCCGAAGGCCGAAGGCCTTACTTCCAAAACTCTAGGCCCTGGCCACAAACACTGCAGCATGTCACACCCATGGATACACCCATAGTAATGCGTATCGATTGCCTGGTTGTGGGGAGTGTGTGCAGTCTTGGGTGCATGGCCTAAGGCCATGCACCCAACAACAAAGCTATAGCCTCTTCACTTACAAGCCCACATGGGTTTTATCTAGTGCAGTGGTTTTGGCCAAGATGTGTACTTTTGGGTGCATGGTTAGGCTGTATGCCATACACCCAAGCATGCATCCAAAAGGAAACTTGTAAGCACTGGAGTTATAAGCCACTTCACAACCATATATTGAAATGTATGAACATACACCTAAGATTTTAGGCCCTGCCCACAAACAGTGTAGCATTTCAGAGCTACAGAGACACCCCTAGTATTCAACATCAGTCAGGTGGCTGTGGGGAGGGTCTGCAGTTCTGAGTGCACCAAACAGAACAATTATATGTAGTGTACTTACAAGGCACAATGAGTGTGATATGGTGTGGTAGTGCATCACTCAGGCGGCTGTGGGGAGGGGCTGCAATCATGGGTGCATAGCCGAAGGCCATGTCCCCAAAAGCAGATTTGTTTGTAGGGTAGTTATATGCCACAATTGATGTCATATGGTGTGGTAGTAGTGGCCAGGATGCAGAGTATTTGAACAAAGTAATAAGCACTGCAGTTGTAAGCAACTGTGCATTTTATATACTGTACACCCATACATTGATAATTCTATGGCCTCAAACTCACGTCTGTAGCCTGTGGCTACAAACTACTGCACCATATCACAGCTATTGGTACACTTGTAATATGCAACATCATTAAGATGGTTGTGGGGAGGGTGTAGCATTTTGGGAGTATGGCCAAAGGCCATGCTCCCCAAACCATCTTTGTACATAGTGAAATGACAAGGCACAATGGTTCCGATATGCTGTGGTGTTTCTGGCCAGGACCCAGAGTCTTGATTGCATGCCCAAAGGCCATGCACCCAAGACTGAAGTCATAAACAGCGGAGTTATAAGTGAATATGGGTGTGGTGTAATGCGCTGGTTGTGTGCACGCCCTAATGTCTTGGCTGCATGGCTGCAGACGATGGTCCCAAAAGTAAATTTATAAGTAGCTAATTTACAAGGACCATGGTTTTGATATGCAGCAATGGTTGTGGCTAGGAACTATACTCTTTGTACCATGGTCGTAAGGCGTAGGTTGTAGGTTACACACCGAAGATGCAAGGGCCAGCCTACAGCCACTGCAGCATATTACTACCATAGATTAGACGTGTAGATTTGCATGTGTAGAAAATGACTGCCAATATACTTACTCCTTACTTTGTTCAGAATCCACATATATTTTTTAAATGCCTTTCGTACTTGGCGGAAGTATCCCTTTTTTAATTTCTGTGATAAAAGAAAAAGGTATGTTAGTCTTTGCATTTTATGAAAACTTACTACATTGCATAATAGACAGTTTCCCTTTTTTTACCCTCATATTTAGTTTACAAACAAGTGTTCTGTGCATTGTGCTCATTTTCTGTGTTTGCTTTTCTAATCCTTGGGTCTGGGGAAAAAAATCCTTGTCGGATTAAAAAAAACCTTCATTTGCTATGGTACTAACTACTTCCTTGTTTCCTTTGAGTGTTTCCTTCATCTTTCTGATTAATGTTATGTTTGTTGCCTTCCTGCTGATTTTTAACAACAGTTAGATACCTGTAGGCATATTCTAACTGCATTTGTTCCTACAGATCTGTGATATTCATTTATTTGTGTCGTTGTTATATCCTGTTTCCTTCATCTTTCTGATTAATGTTACGTTTGTTGCCTTCCTGCCGATTTGTAACAACAGTTAGATACCTGTAGACTTATTCTAACTGTGCATTTGTTCCTACAAATCTGTGATATTCATTTATTTGTGTCTTTGTTATATCCTCTTGGGCAGTTAGATACCTGTTGGCGTATTCTAACTGTTTGTAGTCTTTCACATAATTTTTTGGCAATCTTGAAGTACACATTATTTATACAATTTTGGCTTTAAGAAGATTACATATGCATTTGTAAGATTAGCTGGCAATCTCTGCTTTAGAGTAATGGTGCTATCATTACATTCGAACGAGCCACATTTCTTTTTAATGTATGCAGTGTAGTGACCTGCATTGGTTGTAGCTCCTGCATGGTAGATTATACCTATTGTAAAGGTTTTCTTTCCAAGTGACACTTGACCGTGTGTGAATCCAGTCAGTTTGCAGTTGTTTTTGGTACCATCTGCATTATAACTAGAAGCATATTTATTATGTAGGCACTATGTGATTGTATCAGTAAGGTGGAGCGTTTGTCTGAATTGCAAATAGTACACAATCTGCCATGGTTTGCATTCTGTACAAGTTGCTGAAATGGAATGCTTTCACAATTTGGTATGGAAACATATACAAATCGATAATTTGGGATTTCTTCCTGTATCACATTGCTACAGAGAGTGCATGTATGTTTACACATGTACGAAATCTGGAAGATTTCATTTACAGGTATGCTTTTGTTTTCCAATACTAATAGTAAGTACATTAGAAATTATTGTGGATCTTCTTGTGAGTTCACAGTGAATCTCACCATTACAGCACAGCCGTCCAATTCTTGCCATATTCCATGAACACTGTATGTGTTGTCGGGATTGCTTGTTGAATTTCTATGAAGCACTAACATTTGCAAACACAATTGGTCTGTACTGTGCAAGTAAATATTGTTAACAATTGGTGGCAATTGAAATAGAATATTCATTGCTACATTTGCATAGAAATTTACCCCACTTTCATTTGCAAATTTGAATGGACCAGCTAGTTCTGTATCTGAGTGAATTTTTCAGAATTTCTGTTCCTTCTTTGACGACGTCCATGGTTTACATTCCCTAATAGGTTCTTCTTTGTTTGTGGTACTTGCTGAAACTTTAGCTTCTTTTCTTTTATTTGAGGAATTTGCTGTTGGATTCTGTTGCATTTCTGTTTCATTTAGTTTTCTTTTACCACGTTCTACTTTATCTGGAACATGATATTGTTTCAGATGAGGGGTGTACAGTGAACACAGTCTATTGTATTCTAGAATGCAAGGAATATTAGCTTTGACTTCACTTGCATCAAAGTTCATTAGCAATAGACCGTCAAGTGTACGTAAGCGTGATAGCGCTACGTAGCTCATGCCTTCCTTAAAGACTGTGTTTCCTCTATCTATCAATGCTTTGTCTAGGGTAAGACCTTGGGATTTATGAATGGTAACTGCATATGCAAGAGTTAGAGAAAACTGCTCTCTACGTACATACATGTCTTTGATGGGAAGGAATCGAGCAATTGAGCGCCCTATCCTTTTCGCTTTTGAAACTTTATCAAAGCGAATATTTACAAACTGAATGTCGCTATCACGTGGGTATGATTGAAAGCCAACAACTGTGCCCAGTGCTCCATTAACTAGCCCTTGCTCTACGTCAAGGTTACGTTTAAGCATTACTCTACAATTTAATGATAATTTCAATACTTTTTCCAACCCAGCTGTGTTGGAGATTGAATTTTCTAAACTATTTAGTCTTGTTGTGGCTTGCTCACACATGGGTATTGTCAAACCATGTACGTCTAGTTTGTCTGTGGCGCTAATTTCTATTATTGCTTGCATTTCTTTCTTTAACATTGTTTCATTGAATTTGAAACAGCTTACAAGAGTTGGCATTAAGGCCATACAATTGACATTTTTGTGCGCTATTTGTTCCATAACATCAGTTGCACATGCATTATCGCCATGAAGTGCATGTATATGCCGCTTTTTCAATACAGCTTGTGCTTCTTGCAATAATACACCAACTCTAATGCTTTTTAAGATGTTGGCATAAGTGAGATCTGCAGATTGCCGCATATTCTCTGTATTAGAAATGTTGCCAAAGGTTAACATTACCTATGCTACCAACAGTTTTCCGGCAGAGTTTGTGGCCTAAGGTTTTAAAAATCGGTGCACCTTTTACTGGTGTCAATTGTAGAAGATCTCTGAAAACGATAATGTGTTTCCCTGCAAAGAGTTATTTATTATTATTTTTAAGTACTTCTTGCAATCATAGTGTTGCTAATTCCATTGCAGCTTCTGCAGAAAGTTTGTAGTAGTCTAATTTATTTTGATGCTCTACTGGAAGCAGTAGTAATCGGTGTAAAGTCACACTGCCTATGTTGTAGGCAGCTAAACCTGTGTGGGCTGTTACAACAGCTGACAGTTTGTTGTTTGTCAATTGTTGAAGGAACTTGCTGATCATTTTGATTAAG
Organism: Ambystoma mexicanum; assembly: GCF_040938575.1. Classification (NCBI taxonomy): domain Eukaryota; kingdom Metazoa; phylum Chordata; class Amphibia; order Caudata; family Ambystomatidae; genus Ambystoma; species Ambystoma mexicanum. The sequence continues at coordinate 318,238,805 of NC_090924.1, read as the reverse complement.
AATGTTTTCCCTGATCCAGCTTCACCACTGACGCACAGCAGTATAGGTTTGTAATTTTGGCAGGTGCATTCTTTATTTTCATGTTGTACGCCATGCACAATTTGTTTTGTTACCTCTTCAAAAATAGTGCGCTGATCGTTGTTAAGTTTTGCTTGTTTTACAGTTAGGTCCTCTGTATCTTCTTGATACTGATACATAGTGTTTTCTACTTGTCGCATAGCAACTTCAGCCTCATTTGCTATTAGTGGTTGTCCTAATGGTTCTTGACTTCCTGTTACCGAAGGTTGGCTACTGTCGGAAGAGTCTTTATCTAGTTGGGCCTGAATTTCTTCTTCCTGTTGCTGCTCATTGTGTAACATTGTTTTGTACTGCGTAAAGTTAACATCGGTGATAGTGCTTTCATTTGCTTTGAAAGCATCTTCATAGCACTCCTAATTATCAAGTATGTCTTCCTCTTTTCTCCATGGTTTGAAAAGTTGTAACAGAGACATGTAATATAGTTCTTTCTGTTGAGGAGTTTTTAATGACGATTTCACATGATTAATTAAGCTTCGTTTGTTAAGTTTCACTAAGCTCCCTTCACAATCGGTCACTCCATATCTACATTTGCTTTCATTGGGCTTTACATTATTTTTTATGCAAAGTTTTGAGCTATGTGGTATAGACACATGCTTTCCAGAGTGGTACTCCTGTTCGGATAGTATGTTTCCGGTAAATTGTTTTTTAGAATGTCTTGGCTGTTGGGGTCATTTCTGGCAATTGTTTCTATGGGCCTCATTACACGGTATGCAGTAACCATGGCGCTATTAGAGCCATGGTTGCCGCCGGTATTTTACCGTGTCCGCCTTGGTGGATGGCGGAATTACCGCCCTACTCCAAGGTGAGCGGGGGTGGTAATTCCCCATTCACCAAGGCACTTCCCCATTCCCATTTGTGCCCCCATAGGGCTCAATGGGAATGGGAAAGGAGCTAATTACCGTACCGCAAATTGCGGTACGGTAATTAGCACCAAGGTCCCTTTGCGGGCACGTTCCTTTACGGCTGGTAAAACCAGCCGTTAAGGTCGGGTCCCGCAAAGGGACCTCGTAGTAAGGTGGTAAAGGTGTACCGGTGCCGGTGCCCTTACTGGTACCGGTAAATCCTTACCGCATTCCGTGTAATGAGGCCCTATGTCCTCATATGATTTTTAGCACTCTTTTTCTAGATTTTGCAGGACCAAGACTTAGCCATACTATGTTGTCTGATTTTCCATACAAAGCAGTACCGGTTAAACGATCTGCTGCTTCATAGGCACCACATTCTCTATGAGAGAGCATTTTTATGCCTAGGCTGTACAATTTCTGTGATAATGTTTTGTCTGATGCTAGGTCATCCCAGAGGTCTTGAAGCTCTGGTTTGTCTGCTTTTGTTAAGTAGGCTGTAACATATCGTGCAACAGCAGTTGAATTATCTGCAATGTACTGCACATCTGTTTGCATTCCATAAGAGGGCAATGATTGCATTGTAATCAGTGATATATTTTGATTCTTCTCTTCTTTTCATGTAATACGTGTTCTTAGGTGATTTACCTTTAATACTATGTCGAACTGAAGACATGAAGTTGTTTACTTCACCTGTTTCTGTAACTGGTCTAGGGAAACCAAAGCAGCATTTGGTGTAGCATTTACCTTCGTTTTTGTATTTGCAGCAACAATATTTGCCATATTTGTGTCTCTGAAATTGTAAAATCTGCCCATGCAGCTCACTATGTGTCTGTTGTGAAGGGATTTCACAAGTGACATATTTTTGGATAAACTGCAAAACAGTGCTATCACTGTCATGACCAAATTTCGGTGCACCTTTGATCCATAAAAGCATGTGAATATGTGGTGCTCCTCTCGCTTGATATTCTTTTCTCCAAAAGAAGTGTTGCACTTCTCCAAGGGGAGGAATAGTTTTATTGCAAATAAAGTGTAGCATGGCAATGAAGCGTTGATGGAAATATCTTGACACATTAACTGGATCTAGAGAGCAAAGTTCTCCAGGTGTTAATATATCTATGTTGTTTTTGTTGCTGTTTGCTATGCGTAGGAACTCATGTAAATCTTCCCATGCATATTCTGCACAACTAAGCGTAACAAAGCAAGTTGGTGGTCCAAGGTTTCTGATCATTCAACGCACATCTCCATGCTGTCGGAACCAGCATTCCTTTGTACCACGCATGTTTGCAAACAAATTTGTTATACTTGATTGTAAAACCTCATCTTTTTCCTGTACGTTTTGTATTAACTGCGTAGCTGACATATTTTGAAAGTGGGTCACAGATTTCAAAATGTGTGCAACTCCGTAACATAGTGTTGCTAATTCACTTTCATAGAGTAGGTGGAATATTTATTCCACATTTTGGGGGTCATTACGACCCTGGCGTTAAGGGTTTAACCGCGCCGTAAAAGGTGTCAGCGCCGTTAAACCCTTAACGCCTGATTACGAGGTCCCTTTGCGGGACCTGACCTTAACGGCTGGTTTTACCAGCCGTGAAAGTAGGGTGCCGCAAAGGGACCTCAGTGCTAATTACGGTACCGCAATTTGCGGTACCGTACTTAGCGCCTTCCCCAGTCCCATTGAGCCCTATGGGGTAAAAATGGGAATGGGGAAGGGCCATGGTGAAATGGGGAAATACCGCCATGCCAACCTTGGAATGTGGCAGTATTTCCCCTTTCCACCATGGCGGACTTGTTACAACACCGGCACCAACCATGGTGCTAATAGCGCCATGGTTTAGCGCCGGGGTTGTAATGAGGGCCTTTGTCTAAGTATGGGATCTTGCGAATACATTCGTAATGAGCGGTATTCTGATGCCCCAATCTGAGTGGGTCTATCATCGTATCTTCCACCTTTGCCAGTAGGAAATAGCAGTGTAAAAGCACGTGCTCCTATACTTGTTCCCCATATACTCATTGGTGACCCTTTGGTTTGTCGCATTTGGTAAGTTTCTAGTGCATCATCTATGCTTTCATTGGAATACAGTGGATGAATTGTGTAATGGTCCAAAAGATTGGATACGGTAGCAGGATCCAGAAGTTCGAATTGTCCAGTTTCTGATGGCTCTTGAATTATTTCAGTTGTTTCCCTTAAGCTTTCATCAATATTTATTTCCTTGTTGTACTCGTTATTGTCTTTTAGATATTGTAATGCTTGTCTAGCTTTATGTAAATCCACCAGTTGTTGCCAAATCTTTTTGGCCTTTGTTGGTACACCATGTACCAAGACTATTAAAGAATGCTCTATTGAACATTGCACTCCTAGAGTGTGTACATTTTCCGTTAGATATAATGGCAAATAAACTACTTTGCCACAAATTCCTTTCAACAATTCAGAGGAAGGTAATTTTGCTGTTTTTGGATGAAGGCGTGTAATTGCTTGAAATGGGTGAACTGTTTGAATTATTATGCTCTCATACAAATTGAGTTGTTGCAGGATTGTTGGTAGTGGGAACAACTCCAAATTATTTGTAATAGCAGGTGAAGGAGTGTGGTTTTTGTCTAATTTTGTAGTACAGTAACTGCAACATACTAGGCCTCCAGTTAGTTCATTTTTGTTTTTTGCTAAAAGGTAGACAGCTAATTCAAACCATTTAGAATCGTCATTGTCTTCTATTTTGTATGCTATGTCTACATTTTTTGTGTTCCTTTTGTAAAACATTCTGCGGCAACACACACAGACATGGTTTGGTACTTCAGGCGATGACCTTTTCAATTTTACTATTTCTTTTCTGTATGTGTGTAATAGAAGGTTGCTATGTGCAGAATTGTTGCTACTATGTTCTAAAACTATTGCATTTTGTAAGTGGCTTACACTTCCAAAATATTTTTTATGAATACGGTTAATTTCTTCTTGTAAGTATTTGGGTGTACCATGCAGAAGAGTGTTATTTGAATTGCCTAATTCTGAAGCTGGACTTTTTGCATAGTATATTTTATACACTAGATTTCTTACATTGGAATGATGTATTGATATCCTTTTGATATCATGGAAGGTGCTTTTGCAAATAGGCCCAGAAATGCAGGCTAATGAATGTCCTTGTAGTCCTGTGTATTTGCGCAGAGGACAAATATCCATATTTTGCAGCACTTTCATTTTACTTTTGTCTTTACCTTTTACCTACTGATTGAGGAACTGACATAAAGATTTGAAAGCTTTGTTTGGAATGGCACACATTGATGTGCACAGCCATTTGTATACTGGACGGTGTGGTTCTGCTGAATTGAGAGGTAATTCTGAGTTTTTAGAAGATACTTTTGTAAGCAGTGTTTCTTGTTCTATGATGGTAGTATTGATTTTCTCATACCCTCATCCACTGCTATGGATGGCAATTGTGTTTGTTTGATTTTGTTTGTATGCTTCTTCATTAAAATATAGTTCTGTGGTTGTTGTGTGACTCCATTCACCACCACAAACATTTAAGAAATTATTTTTCTTCACATTCCGTTTATTGCTGAGTTTCTTTTGTAGTTTGGTACTTAATTTTGTTAGTGCTTTCATCCTATTTAACACTGATATAAACAAATTCTTTTTGAGAAGGATTGCACTGTCCACTAGAGCTTGTAGGATTAACTTTCTACGGTAGGTTTTAAGGGGTGAGGATGATTTTGGTTCTCTTCTCTTAGATTCCGAAGGACTCTGTGATGAAAAATGTTTGATAAAATACTTTTTTTACTATGGGTTCTTGTTACACTATCAGGATTAGTAGGAGCATTGTTAGCTGTACTGGTAGCCGATTTTTTGCCAACATTTTTGTGTTTTGTGACACATTGTGATGGAGGAGGTAAAGTTTCGGTAGTTGAAGCTTCCTTTGTTTTGCTAACCGACTGCATTAGCTGGTTTGTTCCAACATTCTCTACAAACTCTACAACAGATGGATGCTTAGATTGGGCACTTTTATTTTTATTTGCTCTACTTCTACGTTCCTTTCTACGGAGTTGCTTTTTAGTAGGCATTCTTTGGTGTCTGTTGAAAAAAAAGGCATACTTTGGTCGGTTGTACAGTGTATGTGTGCCGTGTGCATGCATGCATGAGTCTAATGGGGAAGCTCTTTGTCATGGTGTGTGAATGTGCATTGGACTCTTGCAATGATTTGGTAAGGCTATTTTACTGTTTGTATACTACTACAATGTGCTTCAGATGAGAGTACAAAGTGGGCTAGTGGTGACAAGAAGAATTATTAATAAACGAAATGCCATAAACTTGCAACAGTTCATCCGTTTAACAAAGTTTTCTTACTGGCAGGGAACGAAAACAAAGGGGCTAAGCATGTGATGTTGTCAGTGATGTCATCAATGACATTTGTGATGCCATCTTTCATGTTCTGGGTGTTAGTGTTAGCAGTGCACAGTGATGATGGCAGGTATGGGGGCTTAGTTGACCATAACTGGCGAATTTCAGGGGTTTTTCGGTTTTAATTTGAACCATAATGGGGAGGTAGACATTTTATTTTTTAGTGAAGTACACAGGTTTTTGATAGGGCAACTTAACCATAACGTCCCCTCAACAAAGTATTTTTTTGGAGTGAATATATATATATATATATATATACATATAAAAGTCCATTTGAGCCAAGAGCCAAGTGACATATATCACAATGCCACCTTGTAGCCATTGCTGGAAGTTCACCTCCAATTCTGAGCCACAGCAGCAAAAACATTGTGGGTATGCAAATTAGCTGAAATACAAACCTTTTTTTACCAGGAAATGGTTGTTGTCTAAGAGGGCAGTACTACTTTATGCATATCTTAATGAAGTAGCACTGGAGGTGAACTTCCAGTGATGACTACTAGGTGGCGTTGTGGAATGTGTGACTTGGCTCAAATAGACTTTCTTATTTTCACATTTCAGGTGAAGTTTTTTTTTCAAACCTTTTTAAACCCACCATAACTTTCTTGTTGTTATATATATAACAGTGAAAAAACATTGTTAAATGGACGTTATGTTTAAATTGCGCTACTAAAAACCTATCAAATCAGTGACAGAACTTTATGAACGGCACGTTATGGTTCAGTTGTCCTAAGAAAAATCTAAAACATTCAGTGCAAACACTTTGTTAAAGGGACATTATACTTACTTTGCATTACCAACTATCTATCCATATTATAGGTACATGTAAAACCGAAAACCCCCAGAAATTCGCCAGTTATGGTAAGCTAAGCAACCTTAACTTGGGCCACCACTGTGCTCTGATAAAACTAACACCCATGACATCAAAGATGACATCCCAAATGTCATTGATGACATCACTGATGACAAACTGCTGGAGAAGGCAGGGGTTCTCTTACATAATGGTACCATTCAGCAAAGACAAGGAACATATGCAAAGAGCACCATGTGCGTGCATTGCAAGGAAAAATAGCAAAATGGAGGGTCCTACAGACACCTCACCTGCCTGGTGAATACGCAATCACAATTCAGGTATCCGTAGGACGCCAGTACTGGCCTCATGTCTGCATCTTGTGTTGCACCTTTAATTGGTTGTGGGAGCGCACGTCTGTCCATCCCAAAGCTATGCGCATGCCTATGTCATCCTCTGTGTCCTGGTAACACCAGCACTGTGCAGCATGGTAGGAAAGGTTGTGACGTACTTTCAGTACTTCGAGGCATCCACCCACGTCCTACAGACAGTTGTGCACATGAACATTGCACTGGCTGTAGCCTACAAACAACCAGCTTGTGCAAAAATGGTCCCCGAAATGTGACACATGAGTCCGTGGAGGCCAAGCCTGTTCATAGGACACCAATAGACATGAGCACAAAGTATTCTGCCCAATACAGGTCCTGCGAACAGCCGTCCCAGTGAAGAACATTCACGACATCAGTATGTGACCGCATCCACGCTATGGTTAGACCCTTATTTGCCGGACACAATCAGGCCCCTGGACATTGGAAAAGTCGTGTTTTCTGCAATATAAGGAGTGCTGTTGTGAACGTACACCTTTTCAAACGTCCCACACTGTGCCACTGTGCATGTAACTATTTTCTTGAATGATTTAGGCCTGCTTCCCGGTTCCAAGTGCTGCACAGCAGCCCTACAAAAAGCCACACCCTAGAGGTGCGACGCATTCAGTTTGTGTCCTTGCAGAGCAGAGTAGGGGGCCACGTTGCTTCGCGCTGGAATTGCTTTATCATCATTTATACTGTGCTATATTACCTTTGCAACTAATGTCAACCATGACTGCTGCTACTGCCTCTAAGTCACCAGCACCCACACCCTGACCCTCACCAGCACCCAAACCCTGACCCTCACCACCACCACCTCAATCCAAAGGGCCTGGACAAGGTAACAGACATCGTGATGTACATATAGATCAAGAGGAGAGCGAGAATGAAGTAGAGCAAATCCCCAATGCTTGCAGGCATCGTGAGTGCTGGGTGTGCAAACTGTTTAGCAGCGTAGGAGACGTGCCGAAATGTCATCCTAACCAGGTAAGATACACTCACTCAGTTACGGAAAACCTGGTGTGTACAGTTACGGCACCACCTCAATGTGACGACATCTCAAAGCGAACCAGAAGGCAGCAGTTTGGACGGTAGCGCCCTTCAAACAAGGCAGTAGGTTGCTTTCTTCTACAGCATCCTCTGCATCTGCTCCTGACACCACCAGGGACACTCCTGTGGGGCAATGAATCCCTAAATCAGCCTTGCAGGCTATATGCACCACAGCAGACCCTTACCTTTCAAAGGTCATTGGATTGTGCATGTACTGTGAAGCGCTACTCTGCAGCGGGGAACAACTTCGAAGTGTGTTTGAGGGGTCGATCTGGGAGCATGAGAATGAGTGTCCCCTACCTAAGTGAGGGCCACCCAACATCTTCCTCTCTGTGCATGTGGCTTATCCTATCCCTGTGGTTGGTGCCCCTTCGCTACCTTTGCTTCCCTTCCTTTCCTTCTGTGTCGTGTGTTACAAGACCAAGAAAGATACAAAACAACCAAAAAAGAAAAAAAGTTTTTTAAAAAAGGCTCTTTTCAGAGCCACCTTTCAGAGTTCATAAATAGAATTGCCAATGAAAGGATGCGGGCTGACACGCAGCCGATAAGCTCTACAGATTGTGCGATGAATAATGGGAGTGGTAGCTCAGTCAAAAACATTGTAATCATTTCTGGGAGAAAGTGCTGGCTCTAAAAAGAGGCTTCACACACGAAAACATTTTACCTTTCCAAGTTGTACACCTTTCCGAACCTTTTTCTCACCCTTCTACAACTAAGGCTAATGCATTTCAAAGTAAATACCCCTACACCAATGCACACATTTGCCAAACCGCACGTCATACAGTACACTTACAAGTGAACCACTTACCCCCTCACCAACAATGCTGCTGCTCTCAAGTCCCCGTTCATATACAAAGCCATCCAACTACACACACACACACTAACTCTTCCTGCCAACACATCCCCCTACCCTTTTAAGTAATGTATTCCCCAAATGCACTTAGTATGCCATTAACCAACATATTTTCTTACTGTCTTCTTTCACAGTTGCAAAAAATACCTATGTCCTGAAAGCCAGTGGCGTGTCCACTTGAAAATACAACCCAGAGTGAACCGACTCTCGACAGCCAACAAAGTAAGTACAATGCTACCATACAGTGTCACCTCTTACTGAGACAGTGCAGTGTTCTTGTATTTTCAGGTACAGAATTGCATCAACCCACTGGTGTTTGTGTCATTGTTACGCATTACACCTCCACAGTTCCTCACTTTGTGTTATCATGTCTCCGCCATTATATGAACTCCCACATAGCATTATAGCGTTCCCACCGGACACTAACACACCATTACACAATCACACACCTCTACCTATATTCCTATCCTGACATTCATCCATTCAAGCAGAGCTGCACACATATACATCACAAAATTAGCACACCCACACTTTCCTTTTTTCTGCAACAGCTGCTACTGAATGCCTAGCAAAAATGAAATCAGTAGACAACAATGCTCAAATAGACTAGCTGTCCCTAAAAGCATAGAAAGTAGCAATCCACCTCAAGCAGATTTTGTACTGAAAGTTGAAAGGGACGAGCTAATGCAGTCACTAACGAAAACTAAAGCACCTTCCAGTAAGGAGAATGTAATGCCTCTATCAAAATGTAGACATGAAAAGAAAGGTAGTAAAAAGAGTGCAACTGTCACTACTGGTAATAGAGCATGTATAAATACTAATGGCACCACAATGAAGCATTCCAAATAAGTAATTGTACACAAAATGTTCCTCCACAGAGTCCTTTACCCTTGTAAGTGAAGGGGAGAAATGACGCTCAGCCCTAACCTTACCACATAACAGTAATCCTGAAAGGTCTTGTAGACAGTACAATGCTCTAGAATCGAAAATTCTTTCTATTAATTATGAACAAAATGAAACCACTGCCAAAATTAATTTGTAAACTACAACCACTACTTCGAAACAGACCCTACAAATGCCCTTGCACATCAATGTGCAATGATCGCCACACCTCTATCAAGTCATTGCAGCAGTTCACCGACCACCCTGTGAAAAGCAACGAGAAAGTAAAAAGTTAAATACTACAAACTATGAACTCCTGTCCAGTGCGCAAATACACAAGAGTACCAGGACATATGTTAATTCTGGACCTGCTTGCAAAAGTACCTTCCACCATATGAAAATGTTAGCAACACACCATTGTAGTGTTTAAAATCTTATTTATAAAGTGTACTAAGCAAAACGTTCCATTCAAATTTTCCAATACAAGTGGTGTAAATTACTGTGCAAATGTAGCAATCAATGAAGTATTACAAATGCCAGCACTTGTTGAAAACATTTCTGTAAACGGCTCAGACCAGTTGTGTTTACAAATGATAGTCCTGCACACAAATGCTGCACACAATTCTACAAACAGTTACAGAGTCTCAGGAATAAGACAGGAATTGGACTAGTGTTCTACAAAGATAAATTCACATTGAACAGACAAAGATGTTCCACAGGAAGTTGTAATGTACTTAGTACAAGTATTGAAGAGCAAAACCATACCCATACATGAAATATTTCAGACTTCCTACATGTGAAATAAAACATGCACTCTCTGCAATAATGTCATTCATGAACAAGTCCTTAACCAACTCTGTCTCCATGTATCTATACCTAACTGTGATTCCATTCCATTTTAGCAAGTGGTACAAAATGGAAGCCATAGTATATTGTGTAGGCCTTGCCATTCCGATAATCGTTCCACCTTACATATACAATCACATAGGCAATAAGCAATATGATTGCTTTCAACATACAATTCAGATGCAAACAAAAATAACTGCAACCTTACAACCTTCACACACTGACAGGTATCATTTGCCATCACACCCTTCTCACCAATGGCCATAATTTACCACACAGCCGACACAACCTCTTCAGGTCACTGTACTGCATACACTGGAAAGCCCATACAATCTTTGAAGGAGTTGTAAAGTAATTTGTTTCCTTTCATGAACAAGAGGGCCAAAGTGCTTAAGATGGCCATGCCACACACGTATGCGCAAACATCGCACACACAGTCTGCCAACATACACCGTTGATTCGTAAAACACTGCAATATAAATAGTACATAGGGCCCATAAATATACATTTACATATTGTGGCAGCTGTACATTCATTGCATCATGTGTAAGGTAGCAGCATGTCTCCATGTCCGTAAAAGTAAGTTCTACGTAACTTCAACTATATGTGGATGGCTATGTACATTCTCCATATTTCAAAGGTGTGATGCAGAGCAATTCCTTTCATGTCGCAATAGCTTACTGTTGAACACCACGAAAGTATAGATCTTATCATCGTTCGCGCTAACACAAACTTGCAATCTGGGAAATAAAGTTCACTTTGAAAAAAAGTTGTGGTTCACCTTGCCTTTCTTTATTTCAATTGTTAAGATGGTTTCTTCATTGAATTATGGTCATTCAATTATTGCATCTATAGTTCACAATTGGCACATCTTAGTTTTGCTTTCTATTAATAGCATGAATCTTGCCACAGGTTCTTCAATTTAGTGTTTCTATTTTGCATATTAAGTCATTCCAAAGTTGTTGAGACAGTGCATTTGAATCTGCAAAACAATATTGCTAAGTTCCTTAACACTTTTACTGCCTAACCTTCTCCCGACACCTGTTTCCCCGTTTTGTGTCTGATGGTTCCTCAGGGGTCTGGTGGCTTAACTTTTGTTTGTGAAACTCGTCACAATTCCAGTGTTGCGCAATGTGGAGAGAAAAATGAGTAAAAACACATGCATTAGGGTCTCAAATATCTCACAGTCTATTTGATTAGGTAAAACCAATTGAGATAACTTACATTTGTATGGCATTCGTGGTATGAAAACTTATTGTTTATTATGTCAGTGCAGCATATGTTGTAGATCCCGGTGCGTTTCAAAACTTGTTGTGTCTGTAATAAATGTAAATACGAGTGTATGAGTACTCGGTTTTCCAAAGGAGATTTAAAAGTGTGTCACTTCTAATTCTGTCCTCTGCTGGTCATAACAACCTATTCGTTGAATCTCAAATCGCTTACCTTGTTTATGTTGCGATCTGCCAGCATATCCAGTTTAACAGTGTGGTGCGATTGCCAACAATGTTGTGTACACCAGTGATTCTGCGCATACATCTTTTCAATAAAGTTCATTCAAACGTACGTAGCGTGATGACATCAGATGTGTCATCAAGCGGTCCCAATCTTTATTTGGGATATAACTACACTCCAAGTATTCCGTCTGCGTTGTATAATGATATTTTAAGAAAATAAATAGAACTTGTCAAGAGGTCCATTAGGACGTGCGTTCAAGCCCCATCTTGAGTTGGGGTCTAAAATTGTTTCATGTGCACCGAATGTTAATAAGGGATACTATTTGTGCGCATGATCAGAAGTGATCAAATTGTACAAATCGGCAGATCTAAATGCTCTTAATGTTAACAACATAAATGAGGCCCTTTAGGTGAGAAAAGAAAAAAAAATCCCCTTTGCGATCAGAAAGATCCGTATTGCATGGTTTCCTCATGCTCCTAGGCTAAGGTGTAAAACCTGGATAAAGTATACATAATAAATCAATAATGGAGGCTAATCCCTGTGATCTCATAATTCACCCAAAGCATTATTATAACAGTAACTCGTTATCAATTGTGTGTTAGAATGAAGGGTGCATTTGCATTTCAAAACCCTTTAGGTCTTTTCTGTGTATCACTTATGCATCTTTTGTCAATTATACAGAAAAATTAAAAAAGAAAGAAAGAAAAATCAAATACAGTTAAACAATAACCCAGCATAAGATTCTCTTTTCCGCAATGTTGTTGCCAGGTTGCCCCCTCTGGCTGGGAGGGAAAGTTTTTCTATTCCAAAACATTTTTGGGGTAATTCATGGAATAAATGTATGCCGAAAAGGGGAGCGCAAGTGTGAAAACCGCAGTGCATGCGTGCCAAAGCCGCGCATGCAGCCGTTGATCGATTCATGGAATGCGCTGCGCTAGTAAAAGCTGGGATGTGCGCCAAATCCGTGGGTGGCGCACGCAGGCGCACACGTCACTAAACGGCATGTGCTACGCGCACAGGGAAAGCGCACATGGTGTAGCGCACACAAGAAAAGTGGGCGGTACATGCAGAATGGGGAACAACATGTGTAAATGTGGGCATTACGGGGGAAGTACAGGAGGTAAATGCTCGCAACGCCCACACGTGCGCTAACAACACGTATTCATGAAATCGAACAGGGGAAAGGCGTGCACCAAAAAAGACACGCTAATCCGGAAACACATACACCAGCAGGAAGCAGGCGTAAGCAGCCCCGTGCAGCATAAAAGTGCGCGCAAACAAACAAGCTCAGACGCTACGATGAATATAGCGTTCCTCGCAGCAGTGGTCGTGGGACACCGCAGGAGAAGGAGGATAGCCAGGCGCCGCATTTTTTTACCCAGGACCAGCCTTTTTGGGATGCCTGATTACCAGGTGTATGGGAGGTACAGGTTTCCACCACACATAATCCTAGACCTAGTGATGGAGTGGGAGGATGCCCTCACATCACCCACCCTGTGCTCGCAAGCACTGAGCCCCTTGGAAAAGGTGCTCAATGTACTGCACTTCTTGGCTACTGGTTCATTTCAGCGGACAAGTGCAATAATGGGGGGGGGGTGTCACAGGCCATGCAGTCAGGCTACCTGTACCTGGTGTTGGCCATCATGACTGCACGCCCCTCAGTCCGCAGGCACATATACATGCCCAGAACACCTGCAGAAAGGCAGGCTGTTGTCCAGCAATTTTAGGGGGTGGCACACTTCCCCAAAGTCCTAGGTGCCATTGATTGCACCCATGTGGCTCTACGTCCACACAGGGCCACAGAGCATATCTATCGGAACCGCAAGCACTGGCATTCCATCAACGTGCAGTTTGTTTGTGATGCCAAGGGAATCATCACCTCAGTATATGCCAACTATCCAGGGTCCAGCCCTGATAATTTCATATTCAGAATGTCACCCCTAAACCGGGAACTGGAAGCTGGCCAGCATGGCAACACATGGCTAATTGGTGAATATAAATGCCTCTGCACATGCATGCAAGTCAGAAACTGAGAAATGGGAAAACCCCACTAATGACAACCATTATCACCTCCCAAGGGGACAGTGCCTACCCTCTGAGCACTTACATGATAACACCAATTCGGAACCCCACCACACCACCCGAGGTAAGATACAACACAGCCCATATTGCAACCTGGGGCATAGTGGAGCGCACATTTGCAGTGCTCAAGTCACGCTTTCACTCCCTTGACCGCTTTGGTGGGCAGTTGCTATATGCGCCCCCAGTAGTGTGCAGGATCATAGTGGCAGCATGTGTCCTGCACAACGTTGCAACCTGGTGGGGCGTGCCAGTGGACATGGTGGTGCCCCCACATCCCCAACCACATGCACAGCCGCTGCGCATGGGAGGTGAAAGGGCACGTGGTGAGGCAGCCCGGACCCAGCTTGTGGCAAATTACTTCACCTAAAATACCACCCCGCGGAGTGCACACAGGCCTGGCACATACCAGCTCACAATCAATGATGATGACAAAAGGGACAGTCAACTGTCACAACCATACCAGCCTGAGATTGTTCACCTGGAAGTGCTACATTGTGTGCATCCCTAGCTACTCAAAGACACCCAATGCTCTGTCAGAAAAAGGCACACATTCATGCAGCATGAAGGACTAGCCCCTTGTAAAATACCACATCAAAATAGTGGCATGTCACCCAACCCCTCCCCATCTCACCTACCCAACACACTATGGCATGGAATGCAATTTGAAAGCAAGCAAATGAATGCACAACATATGACACAAGTGTCACAAAGTGCACTGTCCCAGGCCACAGACAATTTGCTCTCAATAATGAATAAAAAAACAACACACATGAAGAAATACTTACCAGCAAGAGAAAACATCAGTACATGTTCAAACAGTGGCAATATATGACATGAAAAAATAAAAGTAGTGCACGTGTCCCAACCTGACTAAGGCAGCACATCGAACCCTTTCAACTGCAGATTGTTGCTGGAAGGCAAATGTATCAGTGAACTGCATGCAACATGAACTGCATCTGCAAAGTAGATGGGCTTGTTAAGACATGAAGAAGGTACATGTTTATAAGGAAAAAGTCATGGATGTAGAATCATACATAAATGCACCATGCAGTGAAGATTTCTCCAACAATACCAACTAGGATGTATACACAGTTTTGACTACAGACTGTCCACACAATTTATGGGAGCCCAATGTCACTGTGTAAGTTACTGTCACTTGGTCACACCCTTTGCAAGCCCGTGGAAAGGGGAAGCAGGAGGGGTGTGTGTGTCAGGAACCCAAGCATCTAACCCCAAGACAGGACAAACCTGCATGTGCCCAGCTGGAATACACAGTGGATGCCTACGGGAGCCACACAAAGCAACACACTGTAAGAAAAAGAAAAATATATTTTTTAAAAATACACCAAAAATGGCCATGTGTTGACCAAAGGGTGGGGGAGAGGCCACCCAGGAGGGACGAGGTACAGGGTGCACCCCAACACCCACATGCGTGGATGTTGAGAAAAAAATAACTACCTCCATGGGCTCATGGGCTGCACGGCTATGCTACAGTGGGAGAACTGCCGTCGCTGTCTTCACCCTCTGGTGGTACATCAGAAGGTGGGCGTGATATGGTAGGCAGAAAATGCAAAGCCCTGGCATGCTCCTCCATGGCAGCAAGCATGCTGGTCTGAAAGGTTTGGCTCTGCAGGATGATGGCACGGAGATCCCCATGCACCACCTCACGGGTAGCATGCATTTCTGCCTGCATGGCCTCGCGTGATGCCTGGATCTCCTGACGGGTTGCCTGGAGCTCCGCTGAGAGTGTACGTGTCAGCAGCTCCAGCTGCTGTTCTGCACTTGTACTCCGGGACACCTCAAGTTCACCCAGAATATCTCTGAGGGACCTGTGTTCTAACCTGAGGGCTCCCCTGTGGGCCTGTGACTCTGCAGATATGGCTGTGCGCAGAGTCTCCAGTCCAGCCCGTCAGTCCCTGTCAGACGCCAACATGTCCTCCCTGTGTGAGTGGCAAATGGAGTCTGTTGCCTGCTGCTGGAGCTCCACATGCCTTTCAGGGGGGAGAATGGAAGTGGCCACCCTATCCATTGCCTGAGCCATCATTTCACACAATGCCCCCTGTTGTGCTGCTGTAGTGTAGATCGAGTTCTCCCACACAGTATTGCCTGGTGGCGCACGGCCACCGCGTTGGCGGGCACCACACCTGGTTGGGGCAAGGTGATGTGCACCTTGCTGTGCTGGCACTGCCTGAGGCTGAAGGACTGCATTCCTCCTTTGATCTGCTGGCCCAGGAACAGGAGCAAATATTGTGGAGTGTGACCCTGCATCCGTAACCGCCACAGGCAGACTTTCCAACACTGCAATCCCCATAGAGGGGTCTACCCCCAGTGCAGGTGGGTTGGACAGAACAGGATCCCTGCCAGAAACACTCACCTGCGACAGAACATATGCCTCAATGTCCGATTCAGCACCTGATTCATAGAGGTCTCTGGAGGTGTACCCAGAGACACCTGTGGACAGTATGGTCTGTAGGAGTAATGGGTTTTCACCCACCACCACCCCACGTCCTCCACTGGTGCCCGGTTGTGGCTGTGAGTCCTCCTGGCTCTGCTCCATCTCCACCTCAACAGCATCAAGTCCCTCATCATCTGCAAAAACATAAAAGAAAAGTAATGAAAGCATGCATAATCAACATAGCCCACACACATAGGCATGACGAGGCAGACATCCAGTACATAAATGACACATGTCACACATGACAATAACTCTGGCATGCATGCACTGTCAATGAGTTGGAAGGGGAGGCAAAAAGCAGACACTGAGGACTCCAAGATGGAAAACCAACATATGTGCTGCATGCTGGATAGCACTGGCATCACACATTAGCCTGTGAGTGGCATGGCCAATACACATACATGACACATGCCAGCACACAGATGGCATGTAGCATAGCCATGGCAGATTTCACAAGGACACCCTGATGGTAGCAAATCAGTACTGCCACCCTTCCATGTGAGATGAACATCATGAAATAAAACATGCAAAATAGTGTGACAAAACATGCATGTGTCGCACGCTGCAACAAAGCCAGTGTTCACTGATGCAGTGATGTCAGGCACATGGATACATCAATGATTGTTCACTTCAACGTGACAGAAGACAATTGTCATGATCAACATTCAAACAGGGCCCCAAAATGATATAGTAATTTGCACCTACACATGGCCTGCACACAAGCAGGCTGATTGGTGAAATCATTCCCATAATAAGGTAAGAAATGTGGGCCATTGTGGGGTGTAATCTATGACAGAAGCATGTTACATTTGGGGCAGTATGGCACAAAAATGTGTGGTAAAAATGCTAAGGATTTCATCAATCAGGCAGAATGAACAGGAAAACAGTATGAACAATGTTGTGGCAAGATGACAGTTGAAGGGCAAGTGCAGTAATCAGGTGCAAATTGTCAACTGCGGTCAGAAGGGATACTGTGAAACGGAAACACAAGGCCGGGGATGTCATGAACAATCGTCTACGTCCTTTCTGGGCCTCCTGGTCCCTGACTCGCAGGGAATTGCATGGAGTTATCCTTCCAACATGGCCGCCCGGAACAGAATACTCCGGATTGGTCTATACATTCCACGCTGCTCATCCTACAAAAGGGACATGCCCCCGCGGCTCTGTGTGTCTCAACGCTACCGCTACCTGTAGTCGGACGTGCTTAGTCGGAGTTCCATCGGGGCTCTCGCTTGATTCCTTGTTCCCAGTCCCTTGAATTCCCTCCTGTTCCCTTTCCTCCCCAATCTCCTGGAAAACCTTGCGCGCTCACATCACGTTCTTCCGTGCCTCCGAGCATACCTTAATTACTTTCTGGAATTACCCTGGACTTGTAGAACGCTCCTGGAAACTGAACCGCTACTCTCACGCTGGACGCCGAAGACCGGCGTTCGGGACTATACAAATCCCGGACCGTAAAGAAGAAGAAATCCCAGAAGGTCGCAAGTACACAACAGAAACAGATGAGAAGGGGAGAGACTTGTGACAGGGGAATGGTTTTGAGGGACCACATGGGTGACCCATAGCAGTCATGACTAGACAGCCTCACCTGTCACTCAATCAGAACACATCACCCAAGCAACATACACATGGATTGCACACACATGCATGGTCACTCACCAGACATTGCTTCAAGATCTGGTAGGTCTCCCACGCCTTGGATCTGATCCTCTGTGATGAATGCTCCAGCGACAGACTCATGTTCAGTGTGTTGTTCCTCCTCTGGTGGAGAGCCACCGCCAGTCACCAGAGTAGAGGCATGATTTGAAGCTAGCTTGTTCTTTGCTCTGCGTTTCAGGTCATTCCAGCGCTTATAGCAATCATCAGCTGTGTGCTTCACAAATCCAAGGGAACTAATGTGGTCCGCGATGGTCTGCCAATGGGCCCTACGTTGAGTAGTCGTAGTCTTGCACCCTCCAGTCACCACCATTTTGCGGCCATGGGCCGACACATAGCCCACAAGTTCATCTAGTTCTGCATCATTGAAACTAGGCTTCCTTGACATGCCAGAGTGGGTAGCTGTGTCTGGGGCCCCAGCCTGTACTGCAAGAGCACCCTTCTTCCTCTTGGGAGGTAATGCGGACCCTGAGTGGCTTACGCTGCTCTGGTTGGTAGGGGCAGAAGCGCAGGTGGACTGGGCACTGAAAGTTGCCAAAGGCACGATGACCAAAGGTCTCACTGCAGGCATTGGCTGCTAGGTGATGTTGGCAGGACCAACCTCGGTGTGATAGACTTGGACTGACACTGTCCCGGCTGAGAGACTCTGAGCAAGGGTGGATTGAGCTGCAGCTGCCCCTGCAGCCTCCTCACCCTGGCTACTTGGGGCAGCAGATGACATTGCTGCCCCAGATCCACGTGGCCTGGTGACACCAACTTTCACGTGGCTTAGACTTGGTGACAAGGAAGTCAGCCTGGGAGTCATCCTGTGCCGGTTCTGTTGACAATATGGGCTGGTTTAACAAGGGCTGAGCTGGGATGTTGTCAGCTACATCTCCCCGAACCATTGGGGGAGGGGCATAGGTGTCCCTGATTGGTCCTCCACACTGGCCTCTTGGGCCACCCTGCGCATCCTGGCCACGTCCCCTAATGCGCCCACCTCTTTGAGGTCAGCCACCTTTGCCTCTCTTTCTGCTTAGGCGCCTCCCAACCATGGCACTGATGTTGCTGTGCTTATGGGAGTTGCAGTAAACAATTGTCCTAGGCAATTGGGGTGAAAGGGGTAGGGTACTAGATGGAATTCATACCCTAGTGCTCTAGCAAGGCTGTCTGTGACCCCTGGGGGAAGATGACAGGTCACGCAACGCACAGGCACCCCGAAAACAATATTTAACGTGCACGCAACCCCTGGTAGACCATGTGCATGGAAAAATTAACCCGCACTACGCTGTGGCACCCAGAAACACAAAAATAAGCATACACGTGGTACACGCAGCCTACAATGACCTCTGAATGGGCGTGTGACACACGGGTGTAACCACAGTTGGAAAATGTGTGCGCAACTCACCGTCTGCCTGGAAAATGAACGTGAAAAAGACGCACGTGTGGGGGTTGGCAACACCCCCGCCAAAAGAAGAATTGAACGCTGTCTGAGTAAACAGGGAGTACGAACTGGAACCGTTGTGAAGTTATTGTGTGTGAACCGACAAGAAGTACAAGAATCACCCGCTCTCTCTCCACAAAAAGCACGTACAAGAAAATGGCATCCTACACGTAACTTTTAAGCCAGCCCACACGTGCAAAGTCACTTATGCACGTACGCACTAAGGCCCTTTCCTCCAATTGCACACAGTGGCACCCGGACGTGCAGTTTTTGCACGTCTGTACAATCAACATGCACCCGTTTTGAGGGAAACGCCCTTGCGCATCACGTCACAGACGCGCTTACGCACTAAGGGCCTTTCCTCGAATTACATGCAGACGTGCAGTTTTTTCAGGTACCAAATCACTCCGAATCAAGCTGGCCACGCAACAACACATGGAAGACCACGCTCCTGCCCAGAAGGCCTTTTTTCTGCCCCCCCCAGAGCCCCAAGCTCGCTCCCTCCTGCCATCTGCTGCTGCCTGCCTGCCTGCTGCCCACGTGCCCTGCTATTTGGTGCCTGCACGTCAACCATCTGCAGGGGTCCAGTTGCTGTGTCCACCCCTGCTGGAACAGAAGACTCCCGACTGGTATACCATCGCTCCACAGCCCAGCCCCAGGACCCAGTTGCGAACCCACACCTGCCTCGGGGGTCGCCATGTCGGGGCAAACACCATCAGAGACCACTGGCTACCAGCTTCAGCGATAAGGAAGTTGGTATCCTGGTGGAGCAAGTTCTGGGGCATTATGATGCCCTCTTCACACCATCGCCGG
Source organism: Ambystoma mexicanum (assembly GCF_040938575.1). Classification (NCBI taxonomy): domain Eukaryota; kingdom Metazoa; phylum Chordata; class Amphibia; order Caudata; family Ambystomatidae; genus Ambystoma; species Ambystoma mexicanum. The sequence continues at coordinate 318,218,825 of NC_090924.1, read as the reverse complement.
CCGACAAGGAAGGAGGAGGATCTGGACGGACATAGTGGGTGCCATTAACGCGGAGGGGGTGGCACCCCGAGACCTGAGACATGTCCAGAGGCGCTGGGAGGACTACAAGTCCCGGATCCTCATGAAGGCCTGGCACCTCTTAGAGGCAGAGGATGCAGTGGGGCGCCAGGGCCAGTTTACCAACTAGCAGATGAGGGTCCTGGAGCGCATTCACCCAGTGCTTTGCCACCAGATTCTCAGGATGCAGGCCCGTCTGGAGTCAAGCGGTAAGTGGCCATGCATTGCTGTGTGAAACAGGGCATGTTGCAGTGTGCTGGTAGTCAGCTACTTGCCTGTATGTGTGACATAGGCCATGTATGGATGTGTGTGTGCAGGGACATCATGGTGCTGCATGTGAGACCAGTCATGCGTGAACCACATGGATGGTGCATGTGTTACAATGCAACATGGGGAGCAGCATGCGGAATGCACACATGAATGCATGCCTGTCTCGGCTCTTGGACATGGATGGGGTGTGAGAGATGAGTGCTGCTGTCATGGACATGTATGGTGTACATGTTTGTGTGTCTGAGTAGCGTGTGTGTGACTTTGAAACACCATGGATGCATGACACATGTCCTCGACGATGTGTTGATTCACTGATGCAGTCTAGTCATCCTTGTATCCACTGTGTTTGTGGTGTACGAGGCCAGATGCATGAGCCTCCGGTGATGTGTGTGCATGGGATCAGTATGACCCATGATGCATGTGAGTTTGAAGACAACATTTATGTCAATAGAGGCCCTTGTACATGGATGCTAATGTTGAATGCATGTGCCGTGCCTGTTTCTGCATGTGTGTTGCCTGCATTGACCCATGTGTTGTGGAGGGACAGGATGGAAGTGACGCTTGAAAGTGCCACTCATTTGCTATCGCATTATGTCTAGGGGACTATTGTACAGTACCCTGATGCTTATGTTCTATGTCTTCCTCTACACAGCGTCGAGTGAAGAAGAGGGCGGAGACGGCGCTGTGGAGCAAAGCGGCAGGGATGCCTCCACCAGCCGGCGATGCAAGCCCCAGCCACCCTCCCAGGAATTACCATCATCCGGGAGCAAGGGGACTGGTGTCAGGAATTAGGGGTTGTGATGTAAGAGGAAGCGGGTACAGCCTAGATAGACTACAATCCCCAGCAGGCATGGGGAATGGTGTAGTTTCCTGGGCCCGCCAGTAACCAGCTGCAGGCACTTTGCACTTAGAGGATGTGCTCTTAACGGCCGCCCGCCCAAGCTCAGTTGCTGATGATTAATGTTGGAGAGCACGGGCGGCGGCGGCAGCAGCAGCGGAGCAGCAACACAAGAGGCGGAGGCGGGCAGCGCGAGGGAGCTGAATAACGAACGCCGACTCTGCACCAAGGCATTGGCATTCCCCGTGCTGCGGCGGTGAACGCTTGCTAACCTGCTCGATTACTTCAGGTCCGGGGCAGCCGCAGGAGGCGGCCAGACTATCAGTTAAGTGTTCATGTGTGTTTTGTATCCTACCGGGCCGCGGCGGTGACTTGCATCAAAAGAAAACGCTTCACTCATTAATGTCCGGACGAAATAAGGAAACGTCCGGACCATGAGTTAAGTGTGCCCTCGTAATGCTATCATGGGTGCTTCTATCTGTTTATATCTAATATGATTATGAGGTTTGGCAACTAAACACTGGTTATTTCACAGGCACATTGCTTTCTTCACTAGTTGTGCTTTCTTCACTAATTGAAAGCTCCGTTCTAAGTACAGAGGCAAAACCTGCTAAATCTGCATGTTCCAGTCATATTGCTTTCTCCACATGGGGAAAAGCGCCATTCTATGTACAGTGGTTTTGTGTCAATCCATGTTTTGAGGCATGTGGGTGTCTCAGTGTTCTCTGCTTGCTATCTGTTTGTTGTGGCTTTAAGTCATGGTTACTAACATGTAAGAGGTCATGTATAGTGCTTCATGTATTGTATGAAAATTAGGTTATGTTCTACTAATTTCTGAAGTAAGAGTCAGGTCAGGTTGCAGGAGTATTACGCTACCAAGTCAGGAATTATAGGGGTCTTTTTACTGTTTATGTCTTGTTGTCTTCCCTTCGTTCCCTTTATTTGTCCATCCCCTTTCCCTAACTCCTTCTTCCCCCCATTGGCTGCCACGTGGCTACCTGTACTTCGAACATCCAGGCGCCCGTGCCAACCACGGTGGGAGGGGTCGATCCATTTGGCTTCTGTGGTTCGGGAGAGGGGATTTAAATCCTCCTCCCTTAAGTTCATCTGTGACAGAATCATCAGCCCCCACTTTCGGGATTACTGAACCACCCAGGCCAAATGGATAACCCTCCCTCTTTAGCAGAAGTGCTGAAGGCACTACAGGATATTCAGGTGGAATTGGTCATGTAAGACAGGAATCTAGCACTCTGAAGAATCAAGTGCAAGGATTGGTAGCACAAGGGATTCCGTTGGAGGAAGCAGGGTCCTCTACCGGCAGAACAGGAGCAAGAACACCCACTGTTGTGGTTCAAGCTCCTATTAGTGTGCCCTTGGCAGCGCCCAAAAGATTTTCTGGGGACCCTAAAAAATTCATGATGTTCTTGACCCAGTGTAGGTTACATTTTCTTTGTAAACCAACAGCCTTTGAGACTATTCAAGCAAGAACTGCTTTAGTAATTTCATATTTAACAGGAGATGCGGCCGCTTGGACGATGCTATTGGTACAAAAAGATGATCCATTACTGTATCATTGGGATAATTTTTTGGCAGAATTTGGTCGATTGTTTGATCAAAGGGAAGTGTCACTGGCACAAGATAAAGAGTTATTGGCACTAGAACAGGGTACCAGAGATGTGGTCTCTTATGTGACACACTTCAATAGACTGGTCATTGAAACAGATTGGCCAGAGAATAAGCAGACAGTTTTATTTTATCAGGGATTGAAAGAAGAATTAAAAGACGCTATGGCACAGGTAGAGCCTCAGCCCAACACGTGTACAGCTATGATTGACTTAGCATTAAGGTTGGATGATCGGATGAATGAACGAAAGGGAGACAGGAAAAAACCAGAGGTGGTACCCTTTGTACGTTTGGATAGAGGAAGGGTGAACAGAAACGGTGAAGGTGAACCTATGCATATTGGAGGGGTGAGGGGACCATTATCGGCTATGGAAAAGGAGCAGAGGAAAGCTAATAATTTGTGTTTGTACTGTGGTCAACCTGGACATTATATTCGTACTTGTCCAAACACTCCCAAGAAGATAGGTGGCGGAGATAAGAGCAAAGGCGAGTCGGGAAAAGGCTTGGGCCGGCCTTACGGGGAACTCAGGTGTCAGGCTCAGTGGTAGAAAAGTTCCCCACTTGGGTAGCAAATACTTCACGAAAAGGTAACTCCCATTTGTATATTCTGGTAACTTTATTTTTTGCTTGTACAAAACAAATGGTGTCAGCCATGATAGATTCGGGGGCAACTGGAAACTTTATTGACATTGATTTGGCCAAAAGGTTGGGGTTGCGATTGAGAGAAAAGACTCAGGTCGAAGGGGTGCAGTCGGTGGATGGGTCTTCTTTAATTTCAGGACCCATTTGTCAGCAAACTCAACCCATAGAAATGAGGTGTCAGTCCGGACATGTGGAGGACATTGTACTGGATTTAATTGCAGCTCCCCAGTTTGGTCTTATTTTAGGAATTCCTTGGTTGACTCACCATAACCCAAGAATTGATTGGGTGGCTAGAGAGATTTTTTTCTGAGAATCCAGAACGTATAGGTCACATTGAGGAGGAGGTGAGTCCTGCCTTGTTTTTGGCAGATCAGCCAACGGCAGTGCAAGTGGTGGGGGCTGTGGGTTTACAGGTTCCGGCTCAATATCAAGAGTTTGTGAATGTTTTTGACAAAGGAGAAGCGGAACGATTGCCGCCCCATAGACCATATGACTGTGCCATAGAGTTAGAACCAGGGGCTAAATTGCCATATAGCAGAATATATGCATTAACGGAAACAGAAAATCAACATCTGCGAGAATATTTGGATGATATGTTAAAGAAAGGATTAATTCGACATTCCACATCATCAGTCTCATCCCCATTGTTTTTGTGCCAAAGAAAGAAGGTACTTGAGGACATGTATTGATTATCGTGCATTAAATAAGGGGACAGTAAAGAACAGATATCCACTCCCTTTAATTTCTGGACTGCTGGATCAAGTAAAAACAGCAGTGGTGTACACAAAACTTGATTTACGTGGAGCTTATCATTTTATTTGTGTTAAGGAGGGTGATGAGTGGAAGAATGCTTTTAGAACTAAGTTTGGATTATTTGAATATTTGGTTATGCCTTTTGGTTTATGTAATGCTCCTGCGGCATTTCAGTTTTTTATGCAGGAGGTATTGAGTGAGTTTTTGGACATCTTTGTTATTGTATATATTGATGACATTCTAATATATTCCAATTCACAAGAACAGCATGTGAGCCATGTAAGGGCAGTGTTAAAGAAATTACAAGAACATCAGTTATATGTGAAATTGGAAAAATGTGCTTTCCATGCGAAAAGAGTGGAGTTCTTGGGCTTCATATTGACCCCGGAAGTCATAATTATGGACAAAAGCAAGGTGCAAGCATTCCTGGATTGGCCCAAACCCCAGTGTATTAAAGATATTCAGTCTTTTTTGGGTTTCACTAACTTCTATAGACGATTTATTACTAATTTCTCTCAGATTGTGACACCTATAACAAGATTATTAAGAAAGGCAACAGGTTTTTGTTGGGATGTGGGGGCTGAAAATGCTTTTCAAGAACTAAAGATGGCATTCACCTCAGCCCCAGTATTACGACATCCAGATTCTGATAGGATGTTTCAAGTGGAAACTGATGCGTCCAATGTGGCAATAGGGGTGGTGTTATCCCAGAAGGATCCAGGAGGGAGTTGGCACCCAGTGGCCTACTATTCACGAAAACTCACTCCATGTGAACAAAACTATTCCATCACAGATAAAGAATTATTAGCTATTAGGGCAGCCTTTTTGGAATGGAGACATTATTTACTGGGAGCCAAGCATCAGGTGTTGGTAGTGACGGATCATAAAAACCTACAGTATTTCAAGACGGCTCACACATTGAGTCCTAGGCAATTACGGTGGTCCCAATTCTTCAACGAGTTTGATTTTGTGGTGACCTTCAGGCCGGGGAAAAGAAATGGAAAGGCGGATGCCTTATCTCGTCAACAAAATATGGACAACACGGTATCGGAAACAAAATCTATAATCCCGGCAGAGAAGGTGGTAGGGGCCGTGGTCTCCAAGTTGATGAAGCAGGTGAAACAGGCAATGAGGAATCAAAAGAATCAGAGTTGGGGAGTGAATAATCCTTTGGAAACATTTAAAGAGAATCTCCCTTACTATGAGGGGCGGTTATATTTGCCTACTTTAGAACTACAAAAAAAGGCTATGCATTGGTGTCATTACTCACCCTTGGCTGGACAATCAGGTAGTAAAATGACACAGACTCTAGTGGAAAGATACTTTTGGTGGCCAAATCTGAGACAAGAGGTAACCAGGTACATGCAGGAATGTGAAACATATGTGCGAAGTAAAGCAGATCACACCAAGAAGTCAGGTCTACTGAAACCATTGCCCACTCCCACCAAAATATGGACACACATATCAATGGACTTTATCACAGACTTACCACCGGATGATCAGTATGATATGATATGGGTGGTAGTGGATTACTTATCTAAACAGGCTCACTTTGTGCCTTTTAGAGGCATTCCAGGAGCAGGGGAGTTGGCTGAATTGTTTCTGCAGCATGTGGTTCGACTTCACGGACTACCACGTACTATTGTTTCTGATAGGGGACCGCAGTTTACATCGAAGTTTTGGCGCGCTTTCTGTCAGATGCTAGGAATCAATTGTGCCCTGTCCACTAGTTATCATCCCCAGACCAATGGACAAACTGAAAGAGTGAATCAGACGCTTGAGCAATACTTGCGCTGTTATTTACATGAAGGAATGGAGTTGTGGGTTCAAGCATTATGGTTAGCTGAGTTCACCTATAATAATGCTGAACATGCTTCCCTGGGAATGGCTCCCAATGAGTGCTTGTATGGGCAGGTACAGGAAATGTTACTGGAGCAGCTACCAGATGTAGAAAACTTTCCAATACTCCAAAACAGAAAACAATTGCTTCTGACCATCAGACAGAAGGCGCGAGACAACCTTGAATACGCAAAAACTCAATATAAGATGTATGCAGATAAAAAGAGACGGGGGGCTCCTCAGTACAAGGTGGGGAATAAGGTGTGGCTATCCACACGTAATTTGCCTCTAATAGGATCTCGAAAATTTGCTCCTAAATTTATTGGACCTTATGAAATTGTAAATATTGTGTCAGAAGTTGCTGTGGAATTACGTTTGCCTAAGACTCTGAGAATCCACCCGGTATTCCATGTGTGTCTGCTTAAATCCACAGTGCCTGGAACACGCGTGCAGAGACCTCCAGCCATCCACAAAGAGGGTCAGTTGGAATATGAGGTAAAGCAGATTTTGGACTCAAAAAGGAGAAGGCAAGTGTTATGGTATCTGATCCAGTGGGCTGGATACGGACTGGAAGACTTCTCCTGGGAACCTGCTAGTGCAGTTCATGCACCTCGCCTGGTAAGAATGTTTCATGCAAAATATCCAGAAAAGGCAGGTCCTGGGAAGAGCCCTGGAAGGAGAGGTACTGTCAAGAATCAGGGGTTGTGGTGTAAGAGGAAGCGGGTACGGTCTAGATAGACTACAATTTCCAGCAGGCATGGGGAATGGTGTAGTTTCCTGGGCCCGCCGGTAACCAGCTGCAGGCACTTTGCACTTAGAGGATGTGCTCTTAACGGCCGCCCGCCCGTGCTCAGTTGCTGATGATTAATGTTGGAGAGCAGGGGCGGCGGCGGCAGCAGCAGCTGAGCAGCAAATCGAGAGGCGGAGGCGGGCAGCGCGAAGGAGCTGAATAACGAACGCCGACTATGCACCAAGGCATTGGCATTCCCCGTGCCGCGGCGGTGAACGCTTGCTAACCTGCTCGATTACTTCAGGGCCGGGGCAGCCGCAGGAGGCGCCCAGACTATCAGTTAAGTGTTCATGTGTGTTTTGTATCCTACCGGGCCGCGGCGGTTACTTGCATCGAAAGAAAACGCTTCACTCATTAATGTTCGGACGTAATAATGAAACGTCCGGATCATGAGTTAAGTGTGCCCTCGTAATGCTATCATGGGTGCTTCTATCTGTTTATATATAATATGATTATGAGGTTTGGCAACTAAACGCTGGTTATTTCACAGGCACATTGCTTTCTTCACTAGTTGTGCTTTCTTCACTAATTGAAAGCTCCGTTCTAAGTACAGAGGCAAAGACCTGCTAAATCTGCATGTTCCAGTCATATTGCTTTCTCCACATGGGGAAAAGCGCTGTTCTATGTACAGTGGTTTTGTGTCAATCCATGTTTTGAGGCATGTGGGTGTCTCAGTCTTCTCTGCTTGCTATCTGTTTGTTGTGGCTTTAAGTCATGGTTACTAACATGTAAGAGGTCATGTATAGTGCTTCATGTATTGTATGAAAATTAGGTTATGTTCTACTAATTTCTGAAGTAAGAGTCAGGTCAGGTTGCAGGAGTATTACGCTACCAAGTCAGGAATTATAGGGGTCTTTTTACTGTTTATGTCTTGTTGTCTTCCCTTCCTTCCCTTTATTCGTCCATACCCTTTCCCTAACTCCTTCTTCCCCCCATTGGCTGCCACGTGGCTACCTGTACTTCGAACATCCAGGCGCCCGTGCCAACCATGGTGGGAGGGGTCGATCCATTCAGCTTCTGTGGTTCGGGAGAGGGGATTGAAATCCTCCTCCCTTAAGTTCATTTGTGACAACTGGTGCCGTGTCTGCCACTACGGCTGCAGCTGAAGGGCCGGGTGAGCCCCCACAGGGGCTTGCAATGGCGGAAGACGGTGTGGAGCCATCCAGGTTGGTGGTCTACACAGAGGAGGAGGAGGCCGCTACTGAGCCGCACATGGGGCCTGGTGGGGGTGGTACCACTGGTGCAAGTGGTGCAGTCCAGGGGCAGGAGGCAGCACAGGTCGCCGTGGAGGGGCCTGTGCATGTCACTGTCCCTGACCCTGTGACTGCACCACCATGCACCAGCAGGGATGCCCCGTCCCAGGCCCATCCGCAGGGAGGGGGGAGGCCCACATCATCTGGCACTCCACTACCTGCGGACGAGGAGACCCATGACCGTATGGGGTCCGTCCTGATTGGTGTCGCATTGCGCATGCGTCACATTCGTGATGACGTGCGTGCTTCCTGTGGGGACCACTCACGCCATCAGGAAGAGCTGCGTGGCAACGTGGCATAGTTGGGAGGGGCCCTGGTCGGAGGGTTCCTACATGTGTCGAGCACTCTGGCGGCCCTCTCCTCCTCTGTGGAGACTATGTACCAGTCGTTCTCCCTGCCATCTTCCAGCCCAGATTCCACCAGGGCCCCATGTGGACCTGGCCCGACCAATGCAGGCAGCTTGGTGGAGATGACATCCCTGCCACAGTCGGGAGTCGGAGGTACAGCAGGGGTGGACTCCCCACCAACTGGAGACCAGCAGATGGAGGATGTGCCGGCATCATCGGGCAGGGCACATGGACAGCAGCAGCAGGCTCAAGGTGGGAGCGGTGATGGCTCGGGGCCATCAACATCAGAGGGGCAGGCATCGGCCGGAGGGCAGGAGGACCCTGGAATGGAAGTGTCTTCCGTGTGGCAGAGGTTGGGCCAGCGGATAGATGCGGAGCGGCGGCGGGCAGAAGAGGCACGGCTCACTATGGTCAGGGTGGAGTTCTCCATGCAAAGGGCATTGAGGTGGGCTGAGTGCCTCGAGGCAACACACAGGGAGTTGGAACAGGCCATGACTGCATCCCTGCGAGACCTCGGGGCCAGGGGAGAGGCCCGCCTCTGGGACATCGACATGGAGTTCGATGATGCCCTGGCCCGGGACATCACAGAGTGAGCCGTAGGACTTGCCCGCCACCATTGTATATAGTTAATTAGTGTTAGGTTTCCTTTCTGTTTTTATTTCTTTTGGGGCGCTTGGACAATGCCCCACCTTTTTGTATATAGTTGTTCATTAGGTAGGGTTTTTTGTAGGTTTCCTTTCAATGGTTGGGCTCATGGACCCTGGATTTGTACTTTGTATATAGTTCAACACTGGATTTCACTTCTTTTTTTTTTGTTCCATGGATCAATGGTTTTGTCTTATTTTTTAACTTTGGATTTGTTTTGACGGACAGACACTTTGGACCCATGTGCTTCTGGATTGATTTGGATTCTGCTTTCAGACATTTTTATTTTATATTTTGGACATGCAGCTTTTTCTTAATTATTTACATTATTGTGTGTTTCATTTCATTCCCTTGCTTTTGTGTTTAATACATTTTTATTTCATACTTCAATGTGTGGTATTCTCTCTTTGGTTTCATGCATGTCACAATGTGTGTTTTTTCAATCACATGCACCCATTGTGTGTGTGTGATGGAAATGTGTTGATGTGCATACTTGCCATTTGGGATGTATCATGTGATGGGGGTTTCAATGTGGGGTGGATGTAATACTTGGTTGTGTGTTTGGACTGGGGTGGCGTGGGGTGTGATTTGGGTGGCCATAAGGCCCATGATTGTGGATCGTGATGACGTGTTGGGGGGGGGACATGAGTCGGGGCCTGCTGGCAGGTGCCTGTCACTGCTGGGTGGGAGGGTGGACGGGGGTACAGGGACATGAGTCGAGGCCTGCTGGCAGGTGCCTGTCACTGCTGGGTGGGTGGGGGTGCAGGGACATGAGTCGGGGCCTGCTGGCAGGTGCTTGTCACTGCTGGGTGGGTGGGGGTGCAGGGACATGAGTCGGGGCCTGCTGGCAGGTGCCTGTCACTGCTTGGTGCAGGAACATGAGTCAGGGCCTGCTGGCAGGTACCTGTCAATGCTGGGTGGGTGGGGATGCAGGGGGACATGAGTCGGTGCTCACTTGTGCATGGTGACATGTGGGCTGGCTGGGGGGCATGGCCAGGGTGGATGGGCTGCCTGCAGGGCATGGCCAGGGGTGCAGGGTAGTCCCCTCTGTTGTGGGCTGCCTGCAGTGCCTGGGGAGTGGGGAGAGGGCACACCTGGGAGGACACACACTGCCAATTTGCGTTGGGGCACCCCAGGAATACACGTACCCTGCTCGCCCAGCGAAATCGCATGTGAAACTCCCCGCACACCCCTCAGAATACACGTACCCCGCTCGGTCAAGGCCTATCGCATGTTAAACATCCCGCGTACCCCCAGAATACACGTACCCCTCCCGCAGCAGCGAAAACACGCGTAAAACTCCCTGTGCACCCCTCAGAATACATGTACCCTCCTCGGCCAAGGCCTATCGCGTGTAAAACGCCCCACACACCCCTCCACCTATCACACGCACAGTTGGACCTATATAAAGCCTTGATTGCCCTAATGTGAGGAAGAGGACATGCATTTCATCTAAGACCTCCCATAGTTTGTTTCTTGGGATAGTATCAAATGCCGTCTGGAGGTCAACAAACAGCAAGTAGATAGGTTGGGATTCGAGTGTAACAATTATTTGAAAAATAAGGTCCAATCTAAATGCCTGGTCAAGAGAACACACTCACTTTCTAAAGCCTGCCTGCATATGGGACAGAATATTAGCTCCTTCAGCCCATTCCTCCAAATGCCACAATAGGACATTAGAAGATATTTTTGTGACCGAGTGAATGAGGGATATGGGTTGATAGTTTGAGGGGGCTTCTCTATCCCCCTTATTATAGATTGGGACTATAGTTGCCCCTCTCCAGCTAGCAGCAAGAATAGATTAACTGTTTATTTCGTTAAAAAAGGTTTGTCCATCGTGATTTCTCAATGCCTGCACAAGTGCAGACTTGGCCCTTTCACAATCTGGACCATACCAACTACGAGACTTATTCGTACTACTCAAATGGGCTCTGATTTCTCTCATCAATATATAGGACAGCCTTGCTGCCAGAGAATCATCAATATCTATATGGGAGTGGGCAGAATTAGATTCTGATATGATATGATATGGCATTTATAACGCACCTATACACAAGTGTTTCTGAGTATGGTTCCAATAGTTGAATGATGGACATATACAAACTAGAGAGCTTGCTGAGGGTAATGATAAAAGACCATCTATTGAGTTTCAAAATCAGCAATTCATTGGGTCTATTTATTTTAAACTTCGTTTATTGGCATTTGATGTAAATGACAGAACATCAGTGGTTAACATTAACAGAGACCAGTTTCAGTATACAAGCAACAAAACATTGTTAGGTAACCGATCAGTGCTTATTGTGCCAAGGGGGATAAGGGGAAATGGAAATAAACCAAACATAAAAACCAATTTACTGTGTTTAACAAGTGGGATCTCCTTTATGGTGGAACGAAGGGGGCGCTTATGCAGGGATGAGGGCATGACACAGGGCGTATAGAAATGGGTGATAGAGGGGTCTATTTTAATAAAGTAAAAGGGGTCTCAGAAGGGGTGGAGGTAATTCACAATTTTGTCAGGCAAAAGAGGTATAATACTTGATGGTTCACAGTGGTTTGTCGTCAGAGGGGCGGAACATATCAAAGACAAGTGCTTTCCAAGATTCATATGTTTCGACTTGAGGTTAGTCCAGGCCTCATAGTGACCCGGCCCACGCTTTTGTCTCAGCGTCGCACCATGTCTCAAATTCCAGGTACCACAGTTTGAATCAAAGCCCCTTTGCTTGTTTCCAAGACATGGCAATGCAGCGCTTGGCGAGGATGCAAGCTAAATCCATGAACCTGATGATATGTCTGATTTCCTTCCTTCTGGAGTATGCCCCAAGCAGGCACTCTAGTGGGCTCCAGGTATATCTTGCGATACTGGCAGCCCGACAAGTGTGTTCAACTCTGGACCAGAAGGCTTGTACTTTGGAGCATTTCCAGAACATGTCGATTAGGTCGGCATCATCAAGTTGGCACCACGGGCAGGACGAGCACTAATCTTTGCTAAACCTTGCCACTCTAATAGGGGTCATATAGATGCGATGGAGCACATTAATCTGGATCAGCCTAAATCTGGCATTCCGGGAGACGTTCTTAGGGAAGTGTAGTACAAGTGCCCATTCATGATCAGTGATCACGGCACCTATATCAGATTCCCATAGTGCTTTCACGTTAGGGGTTTGTAAGTTTAAACTGCTTTGTAGGCAGTCATAAAATCTAGAGACAAGCCTCCAGCTATCTTCCAGCATGTACATTAAGGACTGGAGTTCTGTCTCTTCCAGTTCAGTCGGCCATCCCTGCCAACTGACACCCGCAACTCTTTTAACTTTCATGTATCCCAGGAATGGTCCCCTTGGCAGTCCCGACTGTTGGGTTAGGTTATCTAAGTCTCTGAACATCCCCTTCTCGTATATGTCACCCCATGTAGAAATTCCCCATGCTTCCCAGTGCCTGATGATCTCCAGGTCTTCGATAGTCTTACATACGTCTGCCGCAATAGGAGCGTGGATGAGTAAGGGTGGCGGATATGGAGGAGCTTCATCGCTCTGTACCACATTTTCCTGCCTAGGGTCATAAGGAGTTGTAGGGCGTTCATACAGCTGGGCAGAAGGGATAGGATTTTTTTGAAGCGAGCGGGTGAAACCAAGCGCAGAAGCACACATTGACTCGGAAGTGGGGTCGTCAGACAACCATTTTGTGGCAAAGCTTAGTTGGGCGGCCAGATAACATAGTTCCATCCGAGGTAGTTGTACACCACATGCACTATATGGTAGGGACAGGAGAAAGTTTATGACGGTTCTGGCCCCAGACGAAATCCCTGAGTCGTGTATCTAGAAGGCGAACCAATTGGGCCCCAATGAAGTAGGAAACATTTGTTAAACAGTACAGAGATCTAGGGAGGACAATGATTTTCACGATAGCAACTCTACCCATAAGGGACAGCGGTAGTCTGGACCAGAAAGACATGGACCTCCTTAGGCCTTCCATGACCCTGAGAGTGTTAAGAGTGAGAGTGCCTTTCGGTGTGTGCGTGATGTGGATTACCAGATATTTGAAAGATTGCACCTCCCAAGGAAGGCCCTGGTCTGCTAATAAGGCCTTGTGCACCCTTTGAACGCCGACTAGGGGGAAGCGGCAGGATTTCTGCCTGTTAAAGACTATTTCATACAGTTTAGTGAAGTTTTCTAGTACGTCCAGTACCATTGGAAGGTTGTGTCGTGGTTCACATATATACAATAGCACATTGTCAGCATACAATGATATCAGGTGTCTGGTTCCCCCTATCAGGATGTCTCCACTCAAGTATTCTTGGCGCAAATATGCTGCGAGGGCTTCAAGGGCCAATATATATATATCACGGGTGACAAGAGGCACCCCTGGCCGGTTCCGCGACGTATGTTCCACAATTTGGAAATCTGTCTAACTGATTTTACCCTGGCAGTTGGGGAAGTATATAACAGAGTAACCCAGTGGATGGAGCTGTCCCCAACCTGAAGCCCCGCAGTGAGGCAAGCAGCCATTCCCAGTAGACCGAGTCAAAGGCTTTAATTGCGTCTAATGATGCCACTGCATAGCTCTCAACACATTGATTGCTCTGGTCAATTGCCTGCAGAGATTCAGGGTATTGCTGCTTCCTGCAATGAACCCGGTGTGGTCTATGTGTATCACGGAGGCGATAACTCTGTGCAGGCGAGCCGCCAACACAGTGGTAAGAATTATGATGTCATAATTTAGCATTGCCAGAGGTCGGTATGAGTCACACTTGTCCATAGGTTCGCCAGGTTTGGGGATAGGTATGAGCAGAGTTTCTCTCATGCTAGCTGGAAGTATGCTCTTCTCGTAAACCTGCACAGACACTTTATGGAGCAAGGCAGCCAAAGTAGCTCTGTAGGTCTTTTAAAATTCTGGGGGGAGTCCATCGCTCCCTGGGGTTTTGCTGGTAGACAGGGAGGCTATTGCATCAGAGAGTTCATCTACCGTAATGGGCTGGTTGAGTAGGGGCTGTTGTGTCTGTCTGAGCTTTGGGAGCGGAATTAGTGAGTGTGCCTCAGTGATAACATTTGGAGGCACCTGCTTGTTGTGATTGCACAACTTAGTGTAGTATGCTGTGAAGATGTCATTTATTGTGAGTTGGGATCTCCATGGGGCCCAAGATTCGTTATGGAGTAAGGTAGTTAGGGGCCTAGTGTGTTCTCTCTTGCAGAGACATGCTAATAATCTGCCAGGTTTGTCCCTCTCAGCATGTGACCAGGTTGTACGTGTGGCATAATCAAACTTGGAGAGACTTTCCCATGCTTCGAGACAGCGGACTCAGGTATCTGCTAGTTTCCCCTCGGTAGACCTCACATCAGTGTTCCGGGCTGAATCCGAATTTCATCCTCCATAGCTTCTAAGTCTTCTCGCAGTTTCAGGCATATGCCGCCCGCACCTGCTATCACCTCGCCCCTGGTCACCACTTTCAGTGTTTCCCAAATAGTGCCCCCATTCCTTAATACTTCCATATTACATTCTAAGAAGTCAGTCAGGAAGTCCTGAAGTGACTTTCTGAAGGCCTGATCCACCAGTGCTCCCACGGCATACTCCAAGTTGGGATAGGTGCTCTTGGGCTTGTGGCGTTCCATTCAATCACCAAAGGTGAGTGGTCGGAAATAGAGGGGCCCAGGTTTTGCATGCTGCATATTTCGGTCATCTGTCCCGACCCATTGAAAAAATAATCAATTCTAGTGTACAGTTCATGTGGGGATGAATAATAGAAATAGCCTCTAGTGTCAGGGTGTAATTCTCTCCAGATATCCACCGGGTCCAAGTCAGGTATTGCTGCGTTTAAAGCGATAGTAGCTGGGGGTGGGCCCCCATGAGGGGGGAGGATCTGTCCACTGTATTGTCCCTTACACAGTTAAAGTCTCCGCCCCATAGGAAGAAGCCCTTGCGTCTTGACGCTGCTGTGCTGCTTATGGCACAGACATGGGATGGGATGTTATGTTATGGTTTGGGAAATTTGAATTCACGATACAAATTTCCCTGTGTTCCAGATAGCCTCGCAAAATCACATACCATCCCTCCATGTCCCTTTCAATGTCTAGTAGTTGGAATGGTAGTGACTCGTCTATACAGGTGAGCAACCCCTAGCAAACTTAGAGTATGAGGCCCCATATCCTGTCCCGCCCCAGCAAATCAAAGTCGCTTCCTGTTCCTCTGTCAGCACATGGGCCTCCTGGCTCAGTGCTCTAGATATTCGTTTGCGCTTCAGGAAGGATTTCAGCCTGTTCCTACGGATATAAGACCCCATGCCCCTCACATTCCAAGTTATTATTCTGTTTGGGGCCTTAGGTAAGTAAGAGGAGAAACTACACCATCTACAATCTCACCATCCGCAACCCAGGGCAACATACCCATCTTGTACCAGAGAGACACCGGCAGTGTTTGTCTGTCAGTGTCGCGGCAGGCTACACATGCCGCAAGAGTGGTGTCAAGCATAGCGTACCCATTCCTAGTCCTCACGCCCACCCGTCATAACACCTTGTGTTATAGATCACAAAGGAAAGATAACAGTAATAACAGAACAGTAGAGCATTTCATCCCCTCCTTGATGTGGGCAGATAAGAGTAGCAGAGGGATACTGGGCTTTTCGCCCCTGCTGAACAGAAAAGTGCTGTTGAAGCAGTTTCAGTTGCAGTTACAGCTGATGCTATGATAGGCCTATGGGTTGTGTGGCGCCCAAGTTCAGGACATATCTTAATGGTACCTTAAGCCTCGCCAGAACGTTAAGGCTTAAGCAGGGTGCCATAATGACAGAGGGCACAGAGAAGGTTGGTGGGGCCAGGTATTTGTTCGGGTGTCAGTGTCTTCCTTGTTAGCCAGGTTATTATGCTTCACCCACATAGTGGCTGGCGCAGGACTTTCAAGGAAGTGTGATTTATTGCTATACATGATCTTCAGTCTGGCAGGGTACATAAGCATATATTCAAGGCCCAATTGGTGGAGCCTTGCCTTTATCGGCACAAAGGAGTTCCTGGCTCTTTGGACTGTAGGTGTATAGTCAGGGTATATTGCGATCATGGAGCTGTCCCTTTGTATGTCACCGCCTTCTCTGGAGTATTTAAGGATAATTTCCCTGTCACAGAAATTCAAAATCCTGGCTATGATCGGCCTTCTGTGGCATCCGGACGGAGGCTGTTTTTGGAGTGAACGACGAGCACGTTCAACTTTGTTGCCAGGTCCGATTTCTTGCAGCAGCAAATTCTCAATGTAGGACGTAGGGTCTGGCCCCTCAGGTCTCTCTGGGAGGCCCAGCACGCAAACATTATTCTGGCATGATCTGCCACTAGCATCCTCAGCTCATGATTCCAATGCTTTGTTCCTGATTTCAAGCTCCTTGACACGTGCCACCAGGACTTTGATGGTGTCGGTAGACTCTTTCAAACCCAGTTCAACAGTCGTGACCCTCTCAGCTAGTTTACTGACTTCTTGATGTAGGAGTTGCACATCAACCTTGATCTCATCAATTCTGGTTTCGAGGGATGATCTTAGAGCGTCAATTGCAGTGAAAACCTGGTCCTCTAGGGGATTTTGTGTTTGGGTGGGCAATCCGATTTGCACATCATCATCAGACTGGCTGGCCTCACGTTGTTTCCTTTGGCCACCGAATGAGTCCATGATCGATGGTTTGCCCTTATTCTTTGCTGGCGACATTCCAGGCCGATGAGGCGGGAGCAGGCACCACACATTGCAGGTATTTATGCGTGAGGGTGAAATGTGCCTGTGGGCCCTGACTTCCCACAGCTGGTTTGAGCAGTTGTTCCTGTGTCTATAGAGAGTGGATTGCTAGCAAGGGTGGGAGGGCTGTTCTTCCTTGCTATCCCCGACTCAGAGGTGGGCCCAGGACCACCACGTTGGGTGCAGCTGGCGTGTGGATAAGGATGAATTAGCAGGCACTCAGAGGGAGTTAGCCAGATGTGTTGCCCCAGAGGGGCCAGGTGGGGGCTCCTAGTTGCTTTAGGTTGCAAGCAACCAATCGGGGGGTACCTCCCATGCCATCCGAGGGCCAGTGGGCAGCAGGCATCAGCAAAGCTTATGGCCAGCGAGAACCACAGTGGTAGAGTAGCCAGGCAGTACTTGTGGGTATTATGCATGAGTCTTCTCCAGATTGTGCTACACAATGAGGCAGTTGGTTGTTGTGCATTCAATCAAGTATGGGCAGTGTAGTGCTATTTTGGTGTGTTCATCGTAATATTAGCTCATCATCTGTATATGTGGTAGGTGGTGCTGGTGTTGGAATGTGCCGCTGCCCATAGGCACTGCGTTGTTCCTCTCTTTGACTCTGGCGCACCAGTGAAGGAGGGACATTACCGCCAGCTCGATCCTTTGGTACAAAGTAAAGGTTGGGTGCAGCCGGGTAAGCTCACACGAGATAGAACGTGAGCAGTGGATCCCAGGGGTGGGCTGCAAAGGACAGACAGTGCCACTGATGAGATTTCATGGGTGGCCCGCTCCGCTACATACTGCTCCGCATGGAGGCAGTTTTTCTAATTCAGTCCGGCTGCCCACGCAGGGGCTGGATGGACTGTCCAAGCACGCACATCACCAGTAGGAGCCATAGTCCGGGGATGTATAGCAGGGCCGGGCTAAGGGTGAATAGGATCCGTCGCTCTGCAGGTGCATGCAAACGTTCCCCAATGCAGGGAAGACACTTTCACAGGCCGCTCACCTGGTGTCAGCGCAGGCAGGAGTTTGGCGATTGCTCTAGACCTTTGATTGGATTCCTCCCCAGCAGCAGGGAACTGCAGAGCCGTTCGGTAGGCGACGAGGACCCAGAGCCTCAAGGTTCTGCTGCAGCTGCCATTTTGGGTAGTGCAGGGCCCAGATCCCTCATCGATGTTCCGTGGGTTGCCGCATTCGATTTGTGTCAGAGGAACGCCAATTTGGTAGGCGCCTTGTTCCCCTTGCTCTAAATGCGGTCAGCTGTGAAAATAAAGCAGTTCTTGTCACTGCAGCAAGGATCATATTCAGGATCTCGGCAGGAGCCTCGGAGAGACCAGTCCTCACCGCATGTGCTCGGGCCACGCCATTGATTGGGTCTATTCTTGCCAGATGGAGAAGGGGGCTCATGAATCCAATTTAAAATTGGGGCAAGGTTTGCATTCAGGGGGTCGTGATGACTTTGCAAATGCTCAGAGATTATAAAAGAATCTATAAGTTCCAAGGAATCCACAGACACTAAGATACAATCTACCATATTGTATTTGTTCGGAGTGCGTAAAGTGTGGTGAGCAGGAGAATCCTTGATGATCCGTCCATACGTTTAAAGAATTTCATGAACTGTACCTGCAAACGGATAGTAACACGGTGGCGGGAGAGCTTGCAGATCCGGAATACCCCAGGTGTCATCTTCGAGTGACAGATCAACTGAGGACACTCTAGTGTCTCCACAATGGCAGCTAAAATTGCCCAGCAATAGAAGAGCCATATTTGTGGACTTTGTCATACGCTCCTCAGCGATTTTGGATAGAACCATCTCCTGCTGCAAAATAGCTTGCGGATTCTGCCCCAAGTATACATATACATTCAAGATAACAACTTTAAAACGCCCCCTTAGACTAAGGACCACGCATAGCAGGTCCGGGGACTCCATATTAATCTGTTTACATGAGACACCTAGGCTTCCATGGACCCAAAACAGGAGACCACCTGCCCCTAGTAGATTTAACAGCTGGTGAGCGGAAGGTGAGGAAACCAGATTTGTGTGTGGGCTCCAACGACCCCGTTTCCTTTCAGCAAAAATGAGTTTGTTTTTATCAATAAAACCATGCCAGTGAGGGTCCAGATAACATTTAACATGTATATTCTCAGCAAGATATGATGCTACCTTAAGCTTAAAGTATTTCTACTGTTATTGCCATCTTTTAGAAGCACATACAAGCAGTGGCGTCACTAGACGTATTAGGTGCTGGGGAGCAAACCAGCGGTACAAATACATCAAAGGCCGGTGTGGTGGTGGCACATCACATAAGGGAAGGCCAACCAGACGTCCTGGTTTTGCAGGGATTGTCCCGGAATTGGCCCCTTTGTCCCCGTCCCTAGAGTTTTTTTTACTTTAAAAACCTGGTCCCGGTTTAAGGGGAAAGGTGACAGTCCCAGGTTTTGGGTAAGTGAAAGGTGGCAACTTCACGAGTAATCATTATAAACTAAATACCTCTCAGGTAGCAGCCACCCGCACTTACATTATGTATTATTGATATAGAGGGGTAGTGCTGGAAGTAGTGTGTGTTGGGGGCATGTTGAGGGTGTTGCAGGAGGGGCTGTCATTGGTGAGTAATTGCGGGTGTGAGTCCATTTATATTGTTGGGCGACTCCGTTTTTTTTTCATCTTGAAAGTCACCTTGAAAGTCTGGTCGACCTAAATAAGGGTTTGTTGTGTCCTATTTCCATGGACATGTTTTGTTTAACAGTTGTTGTTAAGTCCTTCCTCCCTGTTCATGAAGGGGTTGTGGCATAGCCACGGAAAGGGAAGAGGCGGGGCTACCGCCTCGGACGCCAGTTCTGGCGCCGTGAATAAAGAAAGTGCATTGCAGTGCCCCGGCTCCCGCGTCTTATTGAGTGCCCTAATTTCATGCAGTGATTTAAATTGCCATCGCTTCCGAACGCATTCGGAAGCTAACACTGGCGACGAGGACGACTAACCCACGCCCACCAGCAGACAGCCCCAGCGTCGCGTGTGGGCCGCGTAGCATCGCCACTGCCTCTGGCGTTGCTGCACATCGTCGGCCCGCCCACGCCCACCCGCAGGGCATTCCAGCATCGCGAGGGGGCTGAGAAGCAGCGCCGCTACCGCCAGCTCTGTAGACGTCAGCTGGCAGATACAGTGTCTCGTGTGGGCCATCAATTAAAGCTGCTGCCTAGGCACGGCAGCCTTTCAACTTGCCTGATTCAGCAGTGGCGGTGGAAGGAACCTCCCGCCATCTCGCATTCACACCAAGAAGGTAACTCTGCAGCCCAGCACCCAAGGGCCTCCTCCTGCTCATGACGCCCCCATGCAGCCCAAGTCACCGCTAGCCCCTACGTTCAGTGGGCGAGGCCGTGCTGGTGCAAGAAGTGGCGTAGGACCCTCAACACACGCTACCCCAGTGAGTACAGTGTCACAGCAGAGCAGCCCAGTCACATCCACCAACATGTCAACTGACAATATTGACAGTGGCCTACAGAGCCCCCAAGCCACCTCCACTCCGAGGGCAGCCATTAATGGAGAGGACACCTCCTCTTAATCTTTACAGCTACAAGCAGTCCCTCACTTTGACATGACGGACACCAACAGCCTGGCACCCAGATGGGCTCGCTGGTTAAAGGAACTCCACATTTATATCGACGCCTCGGGCGTGCGAGAAGAACGCCGTTTGAGAGGCATCCTGCTTCACTCGCTGGGCCCTGTGGTGAGAGACATCGTGTTCGAAATGCCCGAGGACAACACTAACTCTTTTCAAGGCATAATTGACTCATTAAATGCATATTTCGCACCTTTACGGAACGTCGACTACGAGAGACACGTGTTCCACACAACGACGCAAGACAAAGATGAAAGCATGGACAACTTCATCATGAGGCTAAGGAAAAGAGCCAAGTACTGCGACTTTGACAAATATTCTACTGAAGAGGCCCTAAAATCTCAAGCCATCGCAGGGTGCGGCTCTCCTGACTTTCGCAGAAAATTGCTACAAAAGAGCAGGACACTAGAAGAGATCCTTCAAATTGCAAGAGCTGATGCTGCACTAACCCTACAAACGGAATCTCTAAGCAACATTTCCATCACGCAAAATGCCAAATCAGCCTCTCTCTGCCCCATCCGCACGCCTGTCAGCCCGTTGGATCAAAAGAAATGCTATCGATGTGGTTTCCGCTTTCCCCATGTAGGTCCATGCCCTGCGATTGGACATCAGTGTGACAAATGCGGGGGGGACAACCATTTCCAGTCCGTCTGCAAGAACATCAAATTCCTTCAAAACGCGGGAAGCAACAGAGAAGGCGGACGCTCTAGACGGGAAAGCCCGCGCAGAAACTCACATCGAGGCTCCACGCATGGAAGGAGGCGCTCTCACAGTTCATCCAAAGAACAAGCGCCCTCGTCGAGGAGGCGAGAAGAAAGGAGAGAGAGAGAAACGTCTAACCACCGAGAGAGCAGACGCCACTCTCCACACTGCAGACCAAGACATAGGATCAGATACGTGGATGACTCGCCTCAGGACAGACAGATAATAAGGTCATCTTCATCCAGTGGAGAAAGAAATTGAGCGTACGTACATGCTATTGGAAATGCCACAGCGACTGAATACAGTCCGACCCTACTACTCCAACTGAATGGCCAAGATCTAGAATTCCTGATAGACACAGGCGCCACTGTGAACGTCATCAATGACATAATATACAAGTCGTTGGAAATCAAGAAAGACTTGAAGAAAGCCGACACGCTAATATACCCCTACGGATCCAACAGGCCGCTAGACTGTATCGGGATGTTCAACGCAGGCTGCAGTTACAAGGAGCAGAGCCAGAAAATAAAGATATATGTAATCAAAGGTGAAGTTCCGGGAGGAAGCATCCTGAGTTTCCGCACAGCGATACAAATGGGCCTCATCAGCATCATGTATCAGATCATGTCTGCATTCACCTCCGGCGCCAAAGACATGATACAAAAGATATTCCCGTCACTCTTTAGAGGACTAGGGTGCTTAAAGGACAAGCAAATCAAGCTGCACATTAATCAGCAAGTAAAACCCATCGCTCAACACTATCGGGGCATTCCCCTCAACATACAACGGCAAGTTGAAGATGAGATTCACTCACTACTCCAACAAGGCATAATCGAACCAGCGTCGGGCCCGACTCCATGGGTTTCACCAATAGTACCGGTACCCAAGAAAGATGGCACCTCCAAAATACGCATCTGCGTAGACATGCGTGCCCCAAATGTAGCCATTGAAAGGGAGCGACATCTGGCTCCACGCATGACTGACATGATACACCTTCTACATGGGGCCTCTGTCTTTTCGAAGCTTGATCTAAACAAGGGCTACCACCAACTTGAACTTCACCCGTCTTCTCGATACATAACCACCTTCTCTACCCATCTAGGACTCTTCAGATATAAGAGACTAAGCTTCGGGGTATCATCTGCAGCCGAGATCTTTCAGAATGAGATACATCAGATAATCAAGCACATCCCGCACTGTTTGAATTACAGCGACGACATTCTTATCTTCGGCACCTCCCAAGAAAGCCACGATGACACGCTACGAAGGGTCTGCATGGCGCTAGAAAACGCCAACCTCACGCTCAACCCGGAAAAGTGTGAAATCAACAAGACCACCCTGAAATTCTTTGGCCACATATTTTCAAACAAGGGCATGCGCCCAGACCCTGAAAAAGTGCAAGCCCTGGTGGATGCCCCCACTCCCACTTCATCATCCGGCATACGATCATTTCTGGGCATGGCCAGTTATTGCACGAGGTACATTCAAGACTTTGCGTCTGTGAGCACCCCGCTAAGAGTCCTCACCGGGAAGGACCAGGTATTTGAATGGACAACAGAATGCGAAGTGGCATTCCAGGAAATCAAAAGGCGCATATCCTCAGCGTCATGCATGGCCTATTACGACCCTAATTATGACACGGAACTCACTGTGGACGCCAGTCCCGTAGGTCTGGGGGCCATTCTAGCTCAATCCAGACCGGGAGCGCCACCCAATGCACCCAAGCGCATAGTAGCCTACGCCAGTCGGAGTCTATCAAAGGCAGAGTGCGCATACTCGCAACCCGAAAAGGAGAGCCTCGCCGTTGTATGGGCGTGTGAGCACTACCACCTCTTCCTATATGGCCGCCCATTCACGGTCGTGACCGATCACCAAGCGCTAACAACGATATATGGCAAACCCAAGCCCAAAATGCCACCCTGAATCGCCAGATGGGGTCTACGCTTACAGGAATATTCCTTCAAGATCATACATCGCCCGGGAAAAGAGAACAACCCAGCTGATTTTCTCTCCAGATACCCACTACCAGCTCAAGTAGAACGACAATCCATGAAAGCAAACCAATACCTTAACTTTCTAGTCAACAATGCACTCCCCAAGCACGTCTCCGTTGCTCAACTTGTGGAAGCCACATCTACAGACAAGATGATGCCCATCATAAAAGAGTGTCTGCGAACGGACTGGTGGCATGTCAAAGAACTCACTGAAGCAGAACAGGCTCAACTCCGTATCTTCAAACTGATACGACACACACTATCCGTGTCCCCGGAAGGTTTGCTGCTCAAAGAGAACCGAATTGTTATACCCTCCAGCCTGCAGAAACAAATACTGGACATAGCTCACGCCGGTCACCGCGGAATAGTGTCCACCAAGAGACAATTGAGAACAAAGGTCTGGTTCCCCAAACTGGACGAACAAGTAGAACAGATCCTAGGCAAGTGCCTCACCTGCCAAGCGGTGGGTCCCCGAACATTCCCGGCACCCCTACAACCGTCAGAGATGCCTCCGCAAGTGTGGGACCGAGTGGCTGTAGACATGTTTGGACCCCTGGCAAACGGGAAATACGTGCTGGTAATTGTAGATGAAATGTCACGATTCCCGGAGGTGCATCTCATTCACTCAACAAGTGCCCAAGCGGTCATACCCGCCCTGGACAAGACGTTTGCTGACTACGGTATTCCATCGATAGTTAAGTCAGACAATGGCCCCCCCATTCAGTGGGCATGACTTCGCAATGTTCGCGGAACACCTTGGTTTCCAGCATAGAACAATCACACCGCTGTGGCCGCAAGCGAACGGAATGGCTGAAAAATTCATGAGCTCTCTCAAGAGAACCCTCCAAATATGTTCCATCACAAATCGGTCATTCATGCAGGCCATTTGCACCCTCCTACGTGAGTACCGGAACACCCCACATAGCACCACAGGGGTGTGTCCGTCCACGTTAATGTTCGGGCGCATCATACGAACACAACTGCCACACAATCCTCATGCCCGCCCGTCGCCAACGGCCATTGGTGATGCCATCAAAAGAGACACGCGGAGCAAAGAACTAACAAAGACCTACACTGATCAAAAGAGACAGGCCAAGCCTTGTCACATTCAAGTGGGCGACGTGGTGTTGGTGAGGCAAGAACAAAACACCAAAGACACTCCGGCATTCAGGCCTGAACCATTAAAAGTGACGCACGTAAATGGCTCCATGATAACAGCAACCACCCCCACAGGGACCATTACGAGAAACTCGTCATTTTTCAAGAACTTTGAGGGACACTCTGAACCGATCACTGACCACTCGATGACTGACCAGGAATCCTCAGAAGTGGAGTCAGAGTATCAGATCGAAGTGCGAGATGCGGACGACAGCGGCAGCGACACCCCAGTGCGGTGGGAGAAGACACCACGGAAAAGCCCATCCAAAAGGACTATTCGCCGACCCCCTCGGTGGATAGAAGAAATGTAAGAACGTGAGCTCCTCATTTAAGTGGGGGGGAGATGTTGTGTCCTATTTCCATGGACATGTTTTGTTTAACAGTTGTTGTTAAGTCCTTCCTCCCTGTTCATGAAGGGGTTGTGGCGTAGCCACGGAAAGGGAAGAGGCGGGGCTACCGCCTCGGACGCCAGTTCTGGCGCCGTGAATAAAGAAAGTGCATTGCAGTGCCCCGGCTCCCGCGTCTTATTGAGTGCCCTAATTTCATGCAGTGATTTAAATTGCCATCGCTTCCGAACGTATTCGGAAGCTAACAGTGTTAACAGGGCAATACCTATATTTTACCAAGCTGGTTACAAAATACGACATTAAGCATGCTCAGAGTAGGTAAGACAATAAAGTTTTACTTCAAGTCAGCAAACATCCTAAAATGTCAACTATCAATGGTTGCAAAAATACCCTATGCACTCATCAAAAGACTGTATTCTTTTGACTCATGCAGACAACACTCCCAGCACATATTCAAATAATGAGTATCTAGAGGTGGTAGTTAACAGAAGAGACATCACTTCCAGCTCAGCTTTAAGTAACAGCCAGTCAAAAAGAGTCTGTTTAACAGAAGAGATATCACTCATACCTCTGTTTCAAGTCATAGTCAAGGACAGTCTGTTTAACAGATCCACCATCACATGCAGTCGCCAAGTACTGGGAGAAAGGAGGCAACAGCTCCCTTGGTTCTTTAGCAATAGTTGCAGGAGCCTCAAAATGCCCCCAAAGAATTGTCGATATTCCGTTTCTGACTGTGCATCCCAGTAGAGGCTGGTGGATTATTTAATTGGAGGGGGTAAATATGCCAGAGCTTCTGAGCGTAGCAAAGGAGCCCAAACCAATCCGGGAAACAGGGGGTTTTAGGGAGCAACCCCTCCCAAGAAAGTGTTTAAAATACTTGCTTAAAATTGTGAATTTTACAGAAAACCTTTTTTTGGAAAAATTGGGTAAAAGCTCAAAGAGTTTGCAATTGGATTTGGAAGGTATCTCATGAAAAAATGCAATAGATGCAAGTCACCAACAGTGTACTGGAGCATTTCACCAAGGCATTGTCATGATTCCTTTGCCTACAATATATGCCAGTATACATGCATTTTCATGCTGGCAGTGCCCATGCATTTCCATGCCAGCAACACCAATATATGCAATTATTTCCATAGAAGAGCATATTCATATACTCAAGTTTGCTTTCTGCATAATGCATTTAATGATACTATAAGAAAACAAGTCCATGCCAGTTCTGCTAAGATAGGGCGGTATCCCCACCTAAGAACATACTCCAGTTGGATTTACCATTAAAAATGCCATGCCACACTATGAAAACATGTCCATGCTAGCTGCATCAAAATACCAGTCTATTCACATAATAACACTTATAATGCTTGCTTTATCAAAGATGCCCAACACAAAATGTCATACCATAGTAAGAAGTGGCTAGGAAACTGCACCAAAATGCCAGTCTAGGCTACTTATAACACTGATCATGCTTCCTTTATTAAAGATGCCCAATACAAAATGTCATGCCACTGAAAGAAACGGTTAGATTGCATGCCTTAAATCCCAGTCTAGCTACATAATAACACGTATCATACTTGCTTTATCAAAGATGTCCAATACATAATGTCATGCTGTAGCAAGAAATGGCTAGACCCGCTGCGCCAAAATGCCAGTCGAGCCACATAATATCACTTTGCATGCTTGCATTATCATAGCTATCTAGTACAAAATACCATGCTTGTCCCATGGGCCCCCAGCACCTCCTATGAACACATGTTGATTATGTGTGCATGCAAGGTGCTGAGGGGGCCAAGTGGAAGGCATGGTATTTTTTACTAGGCATCTATCATAAATGCCCATTAAAAAAATCCATGCCTGCCCCGTGGGCCCCCATCTCCTTGCATCTCCTTGCACTGTAGCTGTTTTTGGGTGGTGGGGTGGATGGTTATGCAACCCCCCCGCCCACCAGCCAAAATCAGCTCCTCGGCATGGCACAAACACATGTGGACACACATCCACACACACAGCATGCACTCTCTCATTCACATGCGCACCCATCATCATACACTCACTCATTACACACAACCGAAGCATAAATACACATATTAAAATTAGATTAACATCTGCCCCGCCCGGAAATCTTTCTCCCATTGCTGCATCTCCCGTGTAGTACAAACAGGAACCAGGAAGCAAAGAGTGTTTCCTGGTTCCTGCACATGTGCACAAAAGCCAGAGCGCTGAGGATGAAGCACCCCGCTCTGTTTGTATGTGCGGGGTGGTGCAGGTGTGGACCCAGACCAAACACACACGACACACAGAGGGTGGTGTTGTAACTGCCCGCCCCTGTAAGAGACAGGCCCTTTCATTCAGGGATTCACGTCCTGTCCACTCCACTTTGCAGCACGTAGGGGCAGATGATATTGCATGCCCTACAGTAGAAGGCTACCAGGGTAGCTCAGCAGGTTGGGCGACTGTTGCTGAGATATTATATATGTAAAACTAAACTGGCTGTAAATCTTATGACCTTTTGCAATTCCTTATAAGTAACAAGTGCTATAAAATGTGTTCAGCCAGGGGATGGGTTGAGCTGGTCTCTTGCTTATATTCTGGATGGAGGTGGGCACATTTCTGCCCTCGTGATGAAAATCAAATGTTGGCACCCATGAACCCACAGTTTAATTTTCGGAGAACTGCTGTCAGCTCAACAGAAGCATTTATTTGTGATTAAGCAGTGTGACAAGCATACATCATCTTTAGAAATATATCTTTTGATAAAACACAAAGGAAAGGGCACACACATGACAGGGTATTTGTGTGGTAACCCGGCAAAAAATAAACACATTTTAAGGAAATTTTGTGAATATAAGTTAAAGAAGCATGTTTCACTTTGGAGTCGTTTTTGTTTTTTTCTATGCAATTGTTGGCTGCACATTTGGAAAACAATAGTGTGCCCAGCATGTAGGTAGCCTGCTCTTAGCAGTGATGGCCCCCACCCCAGTGATATTCATGGCCCATTGATTCCAGTGGTGTCCCTTTCAGACCAGAAGAAAGAACACCTATTGAGCACATAGCACGTGCCAACGCGCGGACAACGGTTGGGCGAAGGTCTAAAGGGGCATCTTTAAGACTCCTCCTAGAAAGAGTTCTTTGCCAGTGGGTGTGGGCTGGGGGGCAGGCCACTAATAAGGGGGGGGGGACAAAGCAGCAAATGGGGGGGCAATGCCTCCCCTTTTCCCACCGCTAAGGACGCCTATACATGCAAGTGGGGGACTTGCCTGGCTCCACCCACAGTTTGAAACATGTGTAGGCCACTTGCTTTTGTTTGAGCTTTGTGACTAAGGAAGCAAACATTTTTTTTTTTTTACTGACATTCAAGAATACATTCTGAAATAAAATATGATGGTGGATGAAGAGGGTGATGTTGACAATGACGAAAAGGATGGTAATGATGATGGTAATGATCATGATGACTATGATGATGATGCGGCTGATGATGGTGATGATGATGATGAAGGTAACGATGATGATGGTAATGCCAAGGATATTTGCACAAGGACACATGCATTGGATGGGCAGCTTGTGTTGCGTGTCGCGTGGGAAGGGAATCTTAATGAACCGATGCAACGGATTACACGATGCGCGGCAGATGGCACAGGATGCCTGCTAAAATAAAAGCAGCCTTTCTTAATAGCTGGGAATGTGGTCAGAGGGGGATCCGATACAGCTGCTCTGCAGAGGAAATCAAATGAAACGCTTCTGCAGAGAGACAGCAACAGAAATTAAAGCGAGAACAGACATCCCTGAGAAAGACCAGATTTCTTCCTTCTGCGAGATCTTGACACACTAGAATCTATCTTCAGGTCCACTCTGGACAAATGACCGGCGGGAATAGGAAGAGACAAACCAGCTAAGGGGGAAAAACACCTGCTGGATATCTAGCTAGGTGTGCGGGCTGCCTCCTGGGTCTAAGTCGGTGAAGGGGTTATTACTAAACAGAGACAATCACTAAACAGAGACAATCACTGTTTTACATGTTTGTAATTGGTTATTTATAACGCGCTTAATACCTAGAAGTTTCTAAGCGTGCACCCGGGATCGAACCTGTGGTGCTGTGTGTCGTTTTGCTTCCAAGGCGAGCACGTTGCTCATCTCATGTGCTTCTCATTTTGGTGCACTCTCCTTTCTTCCCTTAGGTGACTTCAGCACATGGACATCTCGATATGGGGAATTGGAAAGCTTTTCTAACTAGACTGGGCCTTATTACGAGTGCGGCAGTAAACACCCAGAGTAAGACAATCTGGTAAGAATGATGCAGTAAATATTGGCACACCATATGATTTGACCTTTACCGAAATGAATGCAGTACATGCATTTGCATGATGCAGTAACAGTCTAACACTGCTCCCAATAAAACCTCAAGTGCAGTACCGCATTTGGTAATATTGATACTGAACCAGAAATACTGCATATCTGGAAAAGAACACTCGTCTGAGCATCCATTACTGCTTTTCAATGCACACCGAGGCTGAGACAAAGAAGGCCTTCTGTAAAGAATGAGCAACAGGCAGGAATGTGGAGATCCTGCATGAGGTAAGGGAGGTGGCGGGAGGCAGAGGAAGCCAACATTTGAGAAGGGGGAGCTCATGGTGCTCGCCGAAGCGGTAGCCAAGGAGGCACCCATGCTGCTTGCCCACATGATGGTGAAAACTGTCCCCACCAAACATGTGAGACAAAGTCCCAGCTGTTTCTGTGCATCTCCATACAACTGGGGATGACAAGTAGAGGTGGGATGAACTTAAGCAGTGGGTCTCCTCCATCGTCACGCCACTGGAAGGAGTTCCTAGCAACTGGAGGTGGAACTGTGGCAGACCCCTCATTGAGACCCCTGCTCCCTCCTTCACTACCACAGTCTGGCTGCCCTCCATGGGCCCCCTCCCCTTATCCTCCTGTGAGGCAAAAAACCTTAGTGTCATCTTCGACTCCTCTCTGTCCTTCTCTCCTCACATCACAGACCATGCCGAGAAGGCCCACTTTCAACTGCACCTCATCAGAGGCATTCTCCCTTTCCTCACCTTCCCCCAGAAACTCAATGGGCCTCATCCCGAGTTAGGCGGTATCCTGGCGGTAATTGCGCCGGGATACTGCCCAATGCTATTAGCATTACTGCAACTCGGTCCGGTTCAATTTGTGCCGGATCCTGCATTGAGGTGAGGTATATCCTCATTCCCATTGGTTTAATTGGACCCATTGGGGGTTCTTGGCTTTATTAGCCCAAGCACAATTAGTGTCCCACTAATAGAGCCAAAAATGGGCAGAAAGGGGACATTTTTACCTCCAGCAAAAAGCTGGAGATAAAACTCCCACTTTCTGCCCGACTCGAGATTGGGTGAAGCAGTAAAAACAGGGTAAATAGCATTACTGCTGCATTCTACTGCTCTGCCCAACTCAGGATATGTTCCAATGTCTCTAGAGCTCTGGTCCTCTACAGGCTGGACTACTGCAACAGCCTCTTCCTCAATCTGCCTAACTCCTCCCACTTCAACTAATCCAGAATATAACTGCAAGACTTATCCTTGGCCTCAAGCACAGGGACCGCATCTCTCCAGCCCTAAAATCTCTTTACTGGCTCCCAATTGCTGCAAGGATCAAGTTCAAGACCCTCTGCACATCCACAAGGCTTTCTAGATCCCGGGACACTGCTACATCCAACTCGCTCTCCCTAAATACCTTCCTGCTAGAGCCCTTCGGTCTTCTGGCTCCAACTCTCTGCAGATCAGACGCTTTTCAAAGCAGCGAGTGGGGTGTAGATCTCTCTCTTCTGCAGGTGCCGCCCTCTGGAATGGCCTCCCTGCCCCTCTCAGACTTGAGCCACATCTCTTTAAGTTGAGGAGGTTTCTCAAGACCTTCCCTTTCTCTTCCTCCTTCACTCTCCCCTCCCCTGCTAATGCTTTCCGTCTGCTGCTTGACTGGCTGCCTTGTTTCTTCAGATTCTTACAGGGAACCAGGCCCTCCTCATCCAGTCTACCACAGCACTTGGTCTCCCCTGTCCTTTCCCTTCTGGGCCACCTCCCCTGCACACACCTGGCTAGGTTTACACCCATTGAGCCCTTCCAGTCCCTTTCCTCACACTTAGCATGTGGACCTCCTTTCTCTGCATTCTCTGCATCCCCCTAGTTTTGTCCACCTGGCCTCCTTGGCACTTGCTTATCCCACGTGAACTCCGCCCTGACTTGCACTTCTCCCTTCCCTTCTCCCCTGCACTTCTTGTTACTGCACTTGCACAAACATAAAGTCACAAGGCCTAGTAGGGCGGTTTGTGATTTTGTCTTCCCTGCACCTCTCTCCCCTCTTGTCTTGGTGCGCCTTGAAACACATTGTGTATAGGCGCATTATAAATACCCAATAACATTAAATTCTTTTTCTTTTTTAATCATGGCAAGGGAACTATTATCAGCCTCTCCTTTACATGCAAGAGGAACCAGGCCCTGGAAATCCCCTGCCACAAGACGAAGTTCTTTGTCTTTATTAACAAATCAATGACAGGGATCACAACATGAACAATGCAATATTCTCCAAGCACTCTCAATCTCCAAACACCTGTCATCCAGTTTTGTTAAGATTTGATGTCACAAAAATGAGGCTACGTCCCAAAAACCTAATGGGGGAAGGGATTGGTTAATGAGGTAAACTACACATATATTCTGTAATTGGTTAGTGCACTCATTGGGTAAGCCATATCTGGTGGCTCCTCCTGAAACCACCTCTATGTGTTACGAATATAAAGTTGCAGGTTAGCTTAAGGTGATTGGCCTATGCAACATAGTGTAAGCTTGGCATGGAAGGTAATTAGGGATTTGGCGAAAAGGGTCTTCTGAGCCTTGGAGCTTTGGACAATTACTCGGTCAAGTGCAACTATTCAAGGTAGTGGGAATGACCCTGAAGATGCTACATGTTCCCAACAAGGTACCATCTCTGATCTCCTGGGCCTTGAGAAGTTACATATGTATCCTCGTGTCTGTTGGTTTGACTGGAAAGGGCTTCTCAGTTTGGCTCGCAATAAATAGGGTCTGTCTAGAAGGTTCAAGTCACATGTGTATAGACCACAAAATGGATTTCTCTTACTTGTAATTATGGATGTTTTCAGTGTGTGTTCCCTGCAGGTGTCCTATATCTTCTGTTAACTTGAAACTGTCCTTCTCTCCGTGTCCTTGGCAAGCAGTGCACAGTGTCCGCGCTAGAAGCCAGGTCTGCATGCTTTAGCAGGGGTTTCCTGTCCGCCTTTTTCTGTATGCTTGAGTTCGTCCTGCTTTTCCCATTCACTCCAATGTCCCTATGGCTCCCATCTTTATGCGCATGGCCGTTCATGTTAGTTCCGGTTAAGCGTCAGCAAGCAGTTCATAAGTATTCGTACGCATCTGGCGGTTTCCGCGTAGCAAAAGGGTATACGCGTGTCAGACTTGTAGCGATATGAGTCATAAGCATATTCTTTATGTCTATCAGCAATAAAGCTAAATGTCTGCGTAACCTCATGCAGGGATGTCTATGTGCTTCATGTCTAATGTATCGATGTAATGATGTCAGTCGTGACATCATCGATGTTCTTCGGGGGTTGCAGTCAGTCAACTTTTTCAATTGATGACAGCTGTATCTCCTCGATATTGTCATCTGGGTATGGTCTGAACAGTTGTCTGAGTGAGTAGCGCTTCTCGCACCGGCGATACATCAGTGATGGAGATGAAGGACCTAGAAGCAATGTACATCTCTCATTTCTCTGTCTCCGGGCTGAGAGTGGGATGGGTGTAACCAGGGCCATGTTGGACTCCATCCCCAGGCCCACACAACCTGCACTTGCCCTTCCAGGTGCCCTCCCCTGCACTAGCCTGGCTGGGCTCACACCCATTGAGCCCTTCCAGCCCTTACTTCACCCTTAGCACATGGACATCCTTCCCCTGCACTCCCTGCATTCCCCTGGCTCTGTCCACATGGCCTCCTTGGCACTTGTTTATCCCACAGGCCATCCTGCACGATCCGAATTTCACAAGGCCTAGTAGGACCACTTTTGTATTTGTCATCCCTGTTCCCCTCTCCCTCTTGTCTTCCTGCACCTTGAAACACATTGTATATAGGTGCATTATAAATATCCAATAAAATAAAATTTAGCAAAATAAAGGAGGAAGTACCTCGGGCAGTGAAAGGGGAACGTGGAAGAAGAGGTGAATGAAATTATGGAGGGCGAGAGGGTCCACAGGGAACAAGAAATAGGTAAAGAGAGAGTAAGTAGTATTGGGAGTGAGGGATGTATTATGGAAATGAGGAGGGAGAGGGCAAGAGAGAGTGATAGAGTGTGATAGCAGTAGATGCAGCAGGACAATAGGCATACTAAAGTGTAGGCCAAGTGTGGCTGTAAGTAAAGAAAGGGGAAGACCACCGGTCTGAAATGCAGAAATGCAATTTAATAAAGGCCATAGGTGACCAGAATCCATACTGAAACTTAAAATAGGGGCATAGGCGACCAAAATTATGAAATGAGGGTCAAAGGGCCATGCTAACTATGTTGCAATTGCATATTCATTTATCCCATCTGGGGGAGGAATACCCTGCACCATGAAACATTCCAGGATGCAAGACTCTAGCCAGTAAGAACTAGAAAGTGAGGAGTTCTGCTTTTCTGGGAAAGAGCACCCATTTTTCTCAAAGAATCTGAGCGACGATTGTAAATCCTTGGTGCGTTCAAAATAGAACTTCAGCGCTAGGCTCAAGTGCAGATTTTGCAAAACCTTTTTTTTCCTCGTATATATTTGTACATTTATTTCCACTTATACAATTTGATGTGTTCATGTCTATTACGGTACATCTTCCTATATTTCAATTTCAAGTTATGCTTTCCTATGATAGTCCGATAAGGGGCCCATATGTCTTTGGACCTTGATGTTATTATCAAAGTCTGAACATACCCCTCCCCGTTATCGTTCACATATGACATTTCTATGAACCATTGTTGTATTGTTGGTGCCTCCTTCGCTTTCCATTTGAGTAGTATGCATTTTTTGGCGATTATGCATCCCATATTTTAATGTCTACGGATCTTAGTTTTCGCCTTGCCGATATCTCCCTGGAGATATTTTAGCGGTATTCCTGTCATTTCATGTAATGTTTTTCCGATTTGTCGCCAAAAGTCTACAATTGGGATGCAGTTCCAGAACATGTGAATCTTGTCTGCCTCTTCGCTGCTGCATTTCGGACATAGCTGCACATTTTGTGGGTTAAATCTAGTGATATGTTTGGGGGTGTAGTGGAGCCTTTGAACTGTATCAACTGCAATCGTGCATTAAGTGATACCTATTTAGTGAGGCTGCATATTTTCTGCCATTACATTTAATCAATCACGTTTCCTGTATCGATTTCCCATTTTTTCCTCAGTGTGTCTGTTTGGGGGGGTCTCATCTTGTATCTTTGCATATAGTTTTGACAGCAGTCTTTTCTTATTGTCACACTGTACCATCATTTCAATATAGTCTTCTGGGACTGGCTGTAGGGGGAATGATGGGCATTTCGGTTTAATGGCCGCTCTCATGCGGTAGTATTGAAGTCATTTCACAGGGTTGTTTCCCAATTTATCTTTGAATTCATCTATTGTGACAAATCTGCCTCCGGGAAAGAGATTTCCTAGCTTCATAGTCTTGTCGGGGTCCCATGCTTTCTGGACATCAACGTCCAATGTGGGGGGGAAGGTCCAAGGTATTCCACAAGGGGATGTTTTTACTGTATGGGTTCATGATTTTCAGTCTTGCCATTATGTGCCTCCATGCGTCTAGTGTGGTACTTAATGGGTCGAATTGGCAGGGGTCTGCCCTGTGACTGCATATCAGGATAGTCTTGATGTCATTCGGTGCTGCAGAGCTTTTCTCGAGATCTATCTGTGCATATTTACTGTTCGGGTTGTACCAGAGACCCGCAGAATGCGCTTGAGCAGCCAGATAATACAGCTCGAAATCAGGAGCCACCAGATCCCCCCTGTTGTATGGTTCAGTAAGGGATTCCATCTTATCCGGGCGGTGTTCCCACCCCATACAAACCCCACTGCAAGGAAAGAACTGTCATCCAGGCCAGATCGGGACGGTGTTGAAAAAATGTACGAGTTTGGCAGCCACTATCATTTTCAGAACAGCAACCCTACCATGTATTGATAACGGGAATTTAGCCCAAAGGTTGAGTTTGTTTTCAAGTGTGTTGAGATATTCCACATGATTGTTTTCATATAGAAGTGTGTGCGAAATCTCCACCCATTTCATCCCATGCAATTGTTTTGACCTGGTGGTGTTGTCGTTTAATGGGAACAGTTCCGATTTCATTGCATTAATTTTGTATCCTGAATACAGTGTGAATTTATTGACTTTGGCAAGGACCGGTTCTATGTTTTCTTCAGGATGTCTGAGATATAATAAGGTATCGTCCGCGTACAGTGATATTATTTGTGGGGGACCCCATATGTGGATTCCTCAATGATTGTGAAACTTGCGAATCCTTCTTGCGAATGGTTCTGTTGTTAGTCCGAAAAGCAGGGGGGAGAATGGACATCCTTTTCGTGTACCTCTGGCTAGCTTAATTGTATTGGAGTAGTTTCTGTTAGTCTGTATCTTAGCTTTGGGATCATTGCACAGCAGTCTTACACATGTATTAAATCCCTCCCCTAGTCCCAGGTGTTTTATCCAGAATCAAAAGCTTTTCCAGCATCTAGCACCATCGCTGCTGCAGGGACCATTGGGTGTATCTGTGCCACGGTGCCAACCAATCTTCGCAAGTTTAGGGCTGTTGATCTGCCCAGGATGAATCTTGCCTGGTCAGGGTGTACCAGTTCGGGCATGTAGGTTAATAGACTGTTAGCCAGTACTTTGGCAAAATGTTTTGCGTCCGCATTGATTAAAGAGAGTGGCTGGTATGAGGACATTTCGTTTGGGGGTCTCCCAGGCTTTGCCAGGACCATGATAACTTCTTTGGTGAGGGATGGTGGCAGTGCGCCAGTGCCTGCCAGCTACTCCTCCACCTCCTCCTCCGTCACTGTGTCATTGTCGGAATACAGTGTTTGATAGTACTCACTGAACATGCTATTTATTTAGTCCGGTTTGATTGGTTTGGTGGTAACCCCATTGGGTTTTGTGATCCCACGAATGTGGTGTGTCTCACATTCTCCTTTAATTATTCCCGCCAGTAGCCGGCCAGGTTGATCCCCTTCGCCCTACTGTCTGGCCTGCACTTTCTTTACCATAAACCGGGTTTCTCGTTCCGCTACGTCACAGAACTTTAGTCTGTTGCCTTTAATTAGACCTAGCAATGCCCTGTCATGTGTTTTACCATACTCATTTTCTAGGCCTCTGAGGTCTTCTTCCGTCTTCCCCAGTTCCCTTCTCGAGGGTTTTTAAGATTCCAGATGTCGATGCTATCATTACTCCCCGGAACCATACCTTGGATGTCTACCACACTGTGGAAAAACTAGTCACTGAGCTTCGTTTTCCTCAAAGAATGTTTCAATGTCAATCCTAAGTGTCTCTGCCAGTGAGGTGTCCATTAATGCTGATAGAGCCATTCTCCACAATGTTGTGGGCCTAGTTGTGAGTATATGCCTTATTTTAAGTACCATAGGTGAGTGGTCTGACCATGTGCGTGGTAGTACTGTGGTTTCATATGTATTTTCTGCCCATGATTCCAAAATGAGCCAGAAGTCGATTCTGGTTTGGGCATCATGCACTGCGGAGTTGTGTGTTCTGTTTTCCATTTTTCTAATAACCCATACTGGGTCATAATGTGCTTCATAGTGGGAGAGACTTTGGTCCTGTTTCTGTGTTTGAAGCTTGATCTATCCTTAGAGAGGTCTAGTATCGTATTAAAGTCCCCACCCCACAGTATGGGGATATTGGGGTTCTGACCTTTCAATGTTGCCACTTTAACATAAAATGCAGGGTCATACGTGTTGGGGCCGTATGTGTTAACTAGGGTTATTGCCATATTATTAATGGTGCCTGATACTAGGACGTACCTGCCCTCAGGGTCTATATGTGTTGACCCGGCCCTAAATTCAAAGTTTTTATGTATGAGCATGACTACTCCTCTAGCCAGTGATGAATAGTTTGTGTAGAATGTGTTCTTCCCCCATCTTTGTTCCATCTGCCTATGTGTTGCCTCTAATGCACGAGTCTCTTGTAGCATTATTATATTAGGTGCGTGTCGTTCCAAGAATGCCCAAATCTTTCTCTCTTTTATCGGGTTATTTTGCCCTCGTACGTTCCATGAAATTAACTTAAGGTGGTCAGGCATGACGAATCCCTAACACCCTTATCTCTGCATAATCTGTTGTTTTTGTACCACATTCTCTGTTTTGTTTTACCAGTCTTGCACACTAATTGCCATTACCTTTTCCAACTTTTCTCCCCATAACATCCGGACCGCTAGAGACACGGTTTACTCAAACATTTAACAGTTGGTTAACCCCATCCCCTCCTCGCTCCTCCCTCATGCCCCCTCCCTCACATCTGCCCCCACTTGATGACATAACAACCCTAAACTTTTGGATATACCCCAGGGTGCTATGTT
Source organism: Ambystoma mexicanum (assembly GCF_040938575.1). Taxonomy (NCBI): domain Eukaryota; kingdom Metazoa; phylum Chordata; class Amphibia; order Caudata; family Ambystomatidae; genus Ambystoma; species Ambystoma mexicanum. Next base: position 318,181,703 of record NC_090924.1, on the reverse strand, counting down.
GATAGCCTTTACCGTCTGTCCAGTTCAACGCCAGATCTTCATTTCTGTTCATCGCCAAAATTGTGGGGTGTTGGAATTTTATCTGGTCCCGTATATTTGTTACTTATCTCTTTCAGTTGTTATCATCCCCGTAATCTTCTTTGTTGTTTTGTGGTCTATTTAGCACTTTCCAGGCCCGAAGGAGGAGTTTTACTACATCATACAACCTTCTTTGCATTTGCACACCGGCAGCGAAGTTGGGATATATGTACAGTATTGGATTTGAAATGCAGTGAGCCCATTTCCCTAGACAAACAGAGAATTGTGTCTCTGTCCCTGTAGTTCAGTAATATATCGATTATTGTTCTTGGAGGTACCCCCGGGCGTGGGGGGGGGGGGAGTGTTCGATGTGCCCTTTCGAAAAGAAATTGCAAGGATATTTTTGAGGGGTCAAACATTGTTTTTAAAAGGTTCTCCACAAATGGCTCCATTGGAATCTCTGGGATCCTCGCACTTGTTCGTCATTTTCTTTAATTCAGTTTGGATGGTAGCCAGTTCTTGACCATGGCATGTCCACGTGTCTTCATTTTTACTAATTTGTATTTCAGCTTCTGTGATGCGTCCGCTTTCTTTCTCTATCTTTCCCTTCAGAGATCCAATTGTACCAACAATATCGTCCAATTTGACGTTGATGACCATGAAGCCATTTTCACCGTTTGCAGCAATTGATCATCACATGAGTTGTCGTCTCCTCCTTCTGTCAGTGGGATGCTTAAAGGTGGGGGGGCTTCAGACGTTGACGATCTGGTCTATGGTGCCCTTCTTCCTATTGTCCCCTTTCGTCATGGTGCTGATTTTGCAGAGTTCGGTTATAGTAGCACAACAAGGTTTTCTTACTTTAGCTCCTATTAATTATCCTCACTGTAGTGTTGATGTTAATTATGACTCAATGCGGCCCAACCCGTGCTGTATGTATGGTGGGGTCTTTATCGGATCTAGCGCAGGGTCTGCGGGGTGCACTGTAAACTGTGGTCAATGCTGCGGTAACTGTATATAATCCCGGCGTGGGGTTCAGCTTGCCTGTGTATGTCCCTGCGTTTTCTTACTGGTGTCATCTTTGCGATAGTAGAGCCGGCCCAACGTGCCACGGCAATCACTGTCGGTATGTCCAGCGTCTGGGTGAGAGCTGCATAATGTGGGATCATTCCGTAGCTTCCCCGGCGTGGGTGCCATGCCTTTGTTTTATCAAGATTATGCTGTGTGTTCCCTATGAGTTTGTGCCCCTGTTTGCGTTGGTTTATTTCCCCAGTGCTTCTTGCAGTGCATGGTCTTTGACGTATTTTGACTCTGGCCAGGGGTACCAGTGGCCCTCTTTCGCCGTGTTTGGGTTCGGGCTCAGGGGCGAGTGCTGCCGGGTTGTGGGGTCTGAGTTTGCTCAGCCAACGCCACCAAAGGCGCTTTCCTCTGAACAGCCTTGGCTACCGGCTTGTTTCCACAGAACTATAAGGCATGCGGCCCGTTATTTGTAAGACCTCTTTGGATGCAGGGTTTTTGCAATTATACCTTGGATGATGGAAGGTCTCTCCATCTTACCATGTTCCCATGATCGCGATTCATTGGAATCCACATCTAGCCTGTCCATTCGGTTCCGACTGCCAGGGTCGGAGACTGCAGCACATCACCTTTATTGCTTGTTGCTGCATATATTCAATGTGGGTTATCCGTCCAGGCTGTGTCTTTTTGCTTTGCTTATGCTATTTCTCCCCGTGGCCAGCATTTGCGAGGCCCTGGTCTCCGGCTGGGGATCTGGCCGTTCCGGGCAGGGTGCCCGCAGGAACCTGTCTTCCGCCGTTCTCACCACCTCATTGGGGCAGCCGCAACTGATAGCGTGCTCCACACTCCTCAGTGTGGCTGACCATGCTGCTGGTTCGACAGCAGGGCTACGCAGGGCTCACTGTCTTGTAGGAATCAGTATTTTAGTTACTGGTCATGTCTTGATTCTCCGCTTGTTTCTTCTCTGGCAGCCCGCTATTCTTGGTGGAAGTGGGCACCTCCACCGTCCGCGCTGGCTCCGGCAAAACTCTTGGTGGTTATATTTACTGCTATATCTTACAGTTTCGTACCATTTTTGGGGACAGAGTGCCCAACGGACCACTGCACCTTGTCGGCTCATGAGATTCGAACATTCATTTTCGGCGACGGATATAATCCTTCAGGATTAATACTGGGGATGGAGCCTCACGTTCAGTAGCCATCTCGCTTGCCTGCTGAACAGCGTCCCCCTTGCAAAACCTTTTCTGCTTCAGAGGAAGAATTGACAAAGAAGCTTGAAAGAAAGATCTCCTGGTTTTTTTGAAAAACTGAAATGACCTTGGGAGTGATTGTGGAATGAGTGCGCACCACCACGGTGCCCTTGTGAAATACAATATACTCTTTGATTGCTGAAAGAGCATGTAGCATCCTGTCCCAACAAGTTGTGGTAATGGCCACCAGGAAAGTCATCTTTCACATGACTCACTTCAGATCAACTGTGACCATAGGTGTGGAGGGTTTAACAGCCAGAACTTAGGGTACTATGTTAGAAGTCGTAATTTGGCTGAGGACTTTTAATTAGAGTAGGGACATGCATGAGGCCATCAATGTGCTTCTGAAAACCAGGTTTAACGGCAAAAACATCTTTATCCATATAGCTCCAATCACAGATTTTTAAGTGCTGCAGGACTTTGCCTGAAAAACTGATGTTGCCAAAGCACAGGCAAGGGATAGGCAATTGCCAACGGAAGAGGAGAGGAGGCTGATGTGTCTCTGCAAGGACTAATGGCAAAAAGCAAACGGTGGCAAGCCAGAAGGACGCGGACACTCTAAGGATATGGTTCACTGATTTGTATTAATGTAAGATTATAAGGCCTAGCTTCCCCTGTCACAATGGGTGACCCCTGCCTATCTTACTAACTAAGGTGCTCGTCCGTCATGGTGAAAGTCCAAAAGAAATACGTCTGCTGTCCACACTAACCTAACTGACCCTAACACTATGAAAACCAACTTATAACAGGACATGACTCCCTTCTCCTGAGGGTACTTCCAGTACGAATCGATAGTGTTCTTGCTTAATACACCACTCTTACATAGTCTCTTGTGACTACATGGATTAGTCTTTGAAATTCTTCAAAGGACTACTGACTGTTTTGTCCCCTTGGAAATCACCTTTGGTGATCTTTTGTAGGATCTACAGTTCAGGTTACTCTTTTCAGCATTTTCTTGGTTTGAATTCTTATTATGTTAGACTTTCTCTCCTTGATGATTATAATTGGCGCATATTTCACTTGGTTAGTTCCTCTGAACTATGATTCATAAGCTTCTCGGTTCACAGTCAAAAAATCGAAAAACAAAAAGTCGAAAGTCAAAATATCGAAAAAAAAAGTAGAATTTCTTTTTATAATGTTTTTTATTCGAAATGGGGGTGTTCCCCCCGAACCCCCTTTTTTACTTTTTATTTTTACCTTTTTTTTGCATACGAGAGTCAAACAATAAATATAAATAAAAAAATTAATTATTCGACTTTTTTTGTCAATGTTTTTTTTTTTATTTTTTTTATCTTTCGACATTTCTTTTCGATATTTTGACTGCACACCGTTTTCCACTGTTCCTTCAAGCTTATATTATTAAAATGTCTTTCTCTTGAGTCACTATCTTTAAATTTTCCTTAACTTCTGTTTTATCTCTGTCTCGCCATTTCTACTGAGACAAGGTATTTGCGCAGTATAATGATCCCCAAAGGTCCTCCTGTGACTCCCGTTCTCCCCGTTACCTTCAAGTACGATAGAGAGCATCCTCTCAAGTCTGCTACCTTGCGAGCCCTCTTCCTGGTCTTGTACTGCTGTCGGCGTGTCTCCGTCAGCGTTCTCTGCTTTAGGTTTTCTTTGCCCCATGTTTTCTCTCAGTATCTCGATGAAGATCTGGATACTGTGCTGCAATATTTCTCCTGTGGTGTCGACGAAGTTCTGTTGACTGGCTGTCCACCACAGCCACTCCCTGGTATTATCACCACTGTTCTCTGGGCCTCTGACCTTTTGGTTATTCCCTCTCGGGATTCGCCGTAGCGTTGGCATGCCTCTCTGGAATATTGAGTGAGTTTGAAACCACGGTCTACTGGCCTATGTACTTCTCTCTCACAGGGTGATACATAGCTCAGAGTCCTCCCGTCCCTATGTATGCGTTCCTCTCCCTCCAGCTCTCTCCCACTGGGTTTTACATAGCTTGGGGTCTTCCTGTGTCTACGTATGGGCTACTCTCTCTCCAGGTCTCTCTCATCAGGTATTGCCGAGCCTATGTTCTTCAATGTACTCGTCCCAGTGGATTGGATATTTTTCTTTAGATAACATGTTCTTCTTCTTGATAATAACAATGTGTATTGAGTGTTTCTTCTTCCCATTCTTGATCATTAGAAGTTTATAATATTGTAGGGCATCCCATTTAGGCCATGGAATGCACAGCCGTAGGGAGTTCCTGACAGGAATGGGAGTCCTTGTCCCCAAAGGGGGAGTCTCTCCCAATGAGATCCCACTTGCTTGACCCCTAGAGAGGGTGTTGCAGAGTGGCCTCACCTCCCTAGCCTCTAAGTGGGGTTTGGAGGAGCTGCTCCTTGGAGAGAAGGGATGATTTCCCTCGATGCGTCACAAAACCAACTTGTGTCTGTACTGAGAGTGACTAGACAATTCTCTTACTGACTGAATGATTAATTAGGCACACCTGTACAATGCACTAGTGCAGCCAAAGGGTCTTTTAACACTGTTCAACCACTGCCCAGTGGAAGAAGAACTTAAGTCAGAACCTGAAAGAAGAGAGGGATCTCGCTTTTTGAATCTCCGGCCACAGGGCATTCCCCATTTTTCAAAGTTTGAGCTGATAAGCGGCTGCACCCTTTGGCGGAGAGCTGGATCATGGGTATCCCATGCAGTATTTGATAAGAGTTTCTGAGGTTGTGTGGGCAATTTTGCCTATCAAGTTGGGAGCTGCCAAATTATCCAGCATTTACAGACTAGAAAGTCCAGCTTGAAGGTTAGTTGAGCAGGGCTGCCCCGATGACGAAGAGTGTGTGTTCACCTTGGAAGAGCATGGACAGTTTATTGAGGAATTTAAGCCAAAAAAAGCAGTCGCTCATTGCTGAATTGTTCATCAAAAACGACTTCTAAGCTTCTGACCTTAGTGCTAAATGGAAGCACATTTCTGAACAGGAAAGGCATGTTGATACCTTGAAGGTTTATTTCACTCTGTGTCCTAAAGAGGATGAGCTTGATTTTGTCGCCATTAAGCGGAAGGTTGTGACCCCTTGTCCAGGGTGAATATGTTGCCCAGGCATCTCTGGAGAGGCTTTAAAGTATGCTCCACCCCTGTCTTGGATCTGTGCATAACACGCATAAGATTGTACTGAAACATTGGGGGTGACTAGACGAATGTTGAAGAGGACAGTAGACACAGGGGGACATTGAGGATTTCTACAGGTGACAGATGGTGCATCAATGTGAGAGTCACTGATTTTGGGCCTCTGAGATGACCCCTTGGGCTTTCTTCAGAAGAACAATTGGTCGGCCTCTTAGATCCCAACAAGTCCCTCCTGTGACCAGCAACATGCATGCCACCAGGGTAGTCGTGATAGAGAACAAAAGTGAACTTACCTTAATGGTTTTCTTCAGGGCAATAAACTCCTTAAAGAGTGAAAGAGAATGAATCCTGGAGATCTCTCATCACCGCTGGAGACACAACCCAAGAGAGTGAAACCAGATTTTGTCACAAAACATAAATAAAGGACAATAGTTGTCTGGGCCCAAATTCTATGAGCACAAATGTTGCTGATGAGCTAAAGAACATTCCAACATAAAGATATGACATAGACTAAAGCCATTTCCACTTAACCTGATTAGGCCATACTCTTTCATCTGGGCAGTAACATACACTTCAATGCTAGCAGAGTGTTGTATCTTGATGGTCGTGCAGATATATGGAACCTCCGTCCCCAAGTACCACACGAGCAGAAGTAAAACCACTACTCATGCAATCTTTGAGGCCACAGGTGTAGAGTGTCGTCAGCCAGGAACTGGGAACGCCGGAAGAACCCCTGAACCACTGTAAGGCAAGGATTGGATTAGGTTACACACACTGACTAAGTAGAATGCACAAGACAACTCAGGGTATAACCAAAAGCTTACCTAGCATAGGTGGAGGACAGTCTGAGTGGAAAGAGAAGCACAGCTTCTTATGGGGTGGCGGCAGCAGCAGGCTGTAACTGATGTAATAACACTCTGGAGGGCACCTGTATTGAGGTACAAAACAGCGGGCAGATCCTTAAGGCAGTCCAGTAAACGAAGCAAAGTCAAGAGCCACAAGAACGCTAGAACCGAGGGTATCCAATCTCAGTCCAAGTAACAACGCTAGAGGTCGAGTTCCGGTAGACAGAATGGTGCAGAAGTATCCAAAGGAGAAAACAAAGCAGTCCGTGAAAAACGTTCCGAGGTCGAAGGTCTTGAAATCCAAAAACACAATAACGCCAAGCAGCACTCCGTGGGAATCAGCTGTGAAGCGTTTCTTTGGCATTCTTGTGCTCTATTTAGTGTAAGAGCAAGGTCACATGACGTGGAACGTGGAACTGTGCGTGGAGCGTCATGTGACCCGTAATGTGGACAGAGTCTGCTTCCTGGTCACGTGACGTGGGGAACATTGCGTGTCAATGCAATGCCGGTGGCCATGGGAAAGGCGCCACGGCAATTGCCAATGGAGGAAAGGCTGCAATGAAGCTGGTCTGCCAGCTGTGGAAACACCTCTTCTGGTGAGCCGCCGCCATTGAGTATGTGAACGGGAATTGGCGATGCTGGGAGTTTGTTGTGGGGGTGAAGTGTGTGTTTTCATGACAGAGCCCCCCACAAGGGCCCACGACCCCGTGGGCTCGACGGGTGGTCGCGATGAAAACGGGCGACCCATCGAGGAGCCTGGACATCCCGGGAAAGAACCCAAGATCGGTCCTCAGGACCATAGCCCATCCAGTCCACAAGGTACTGCAGCTTCCCCCTATGGATGCGGGAACCTAGTATAGCGCTGATTTCATATACCTCAGGGGAAGATACGGAAACAGAAGCAGGAGGGACAACTATACGAGTGGGAATCGGGCAAGGCTTGATCAAAGAGGTATGGAACACTGGATGGATTTGCCAAGATGATGGAATTGCAAGATGCAGGGCCACAGGGTTCAATACCTTGGTTACTCGATAGGGACCCACAAAGCGAGGAAGCAATTTACAGCAACCTGGAATGTGCAAATGGCGCGAGGATAACCACACCCGATCCCCCACCTGATAAGTAGGTGCCTCCGTCCGCTCCCTATCTGCAGCAACCTTCATCGAAGCCTGTGCTTCACGTAAATGGACAAGTGTCTGAGCATGAACCGCAACTAGATCGCGGGCGCAAGCAGTGGCAGCAGGGGTGTTGGAGGAGGCAAAATCCGGGAAAGGAAGGGTGCGGGGATGCTGCCCATAAAGGGAATAGAAGGGCGAAAAACCAGTGAACGTATGTAGGGTAGTGTTGTAAGCAAATTCCGCGAGATGCAACATATCGAGCCACGTACCTTGAAATTGGAGGGACAGACAACGTAAATATTGCTCTACGGTCTGGTTCACCCTCTCCGTCTGCCTGTCGGTCTCTGGATGATATGGGGAGGAGAACCGGGCATCAATGCCCAGCAACTTGGTAAGGGCCTGCCAGAAACGGGAGGTAAACTGTGTACCACGATCCAAGACCTGAACTTGTGGCAAACCGAAGAGGCAGAATATTGATTTAAAGAAGAACCTAGCCAACGTGGGAGTGGAGGGTATACCTGTACATGGTACAAAACGAGCCATTTTTGTATAGGAATCAACCACCACCCAAATGGTATCAAAACCCTTCGTACGAGGTAGGTCGATGATCAGGTCCATCGAAACCGTGTGCCAGGGTCTGGGGGGTATGGGCAATGGGTGCAGTAGTCCCAATGGACATCCCCTACGTGATTTGCACTGAGCGCATACTGAGCAGGTGTTCACGTAGATCTCCATGTCGCGTTTCATCGACGGCCACCAGCACCAACGCTTAAGTAGGTCTAAGGTGCGATGTTGTCCTGGGTGACCGTGGATGGGCATGTCGTGGGACCACTCCAAAGCTTGGTTTCGTATCTCACTTGAGGGCAGCAGGAGCTTTCCTTGTACAAAAGGCAATCCGTCCTGGAACACCGGATCCCATTCCGTCAAGGAGTGCGGGTGTTGGGAAACCCAGTGGCGTATGGCAGACAACATGGTCTGTGATGGTGTACAGATGCAGACAACATGACACTTCCCTAACAACGTGCCAGGAAAAGAAGGGAGGGGGTCCCCCCTGGGGAGCGAGATAGGGTGTCTGCTTTCCCATGAACCACCCCGGGCCTATGCTTGAGCACAAAGTCGTATGCTGCAAAGAATAGATGCATCAAACCTGCCGACTGTTCATGCATTTGAGTGTGGCGAGGTCTTGCAGATTCTTGTGATCTGAATAGACTACGGTCTGATGCTTGGCCCCCAGAAGGTGGTGTCACCAGGTTTCTAGAGCATCTTTAATGGCTAGGAGCTCCTTCTCCATGACCGTATAATGTTTTTCTGCTGATGTGAATTTACGCGAGTGGTAAGCTACAGGGTGTAATTGACTGGTTGTTGGACAGGGCTGGGAAAGCACTGCCCCCAATGCAAAGGAAGAAGCATCTGCTTCTAGTACAAATGGAAGTTCAGGATCAGGGTGTTGGAGGACTGGGGCTGTGGTGAACATTGTTTTCAGAGTATCAAAGGCTTTCTGTTGCTCTATGGACCAATGAAACTGGACCAGAGGACTGGTCAAGGCAGTGAGCGGGGCAACGATGGAGGAGAAACCAGCGATGAATCACCTGTAAAAGTTCGCAAAGCCCAAAAACGATTGTACTTGTTTCAGATTCCCTGAGGCAGGCCAATCAGTGATAGCACAGATTTTTGATTGGTTCATGGACAAACACCCTGGTGATATGTGAAAACCCAAGAAATCAACTTCTTTAGTGTGGAACAAGCATTTTTCCGGCTTTGCGAACAGTGCGTTCTTTTTTAGGCAAGACAATACTTCTCTGACATGGGCAATATGCTCCTCCAAGGATGGGGAAAATATCAAAATGTCATCCAAGTACACTACTGCAAAGACATCCAGAATGTCATTGAAGATGTCGTTTATGAATCGTTGGAACGTAGCTGGGGCATTACAGAGGCCAAAAGGCATTACTGTATATTCAAACAATCCCTGTCGGGAACAGAAAGCCGTTTTCCACTCATCCCCACTGCGCATGCGGATCAAATTGTGTGCCCCCCGGAGATCCAGTTTGGTGTAAATAGAGGCATGCGTTAGTTTGTCCAACAATGTGAAATGAGTGGAATCTGGTACCGGTTCTTAATGGTGATGGCATTTAGTTGTCTATAGTCTACACATGGGCGTAGATCCCCTTCCTTCTTCGGGACGAAGAAGATAGGGCTCGCTGCTGGTGATGTAGCAGGATGAATATGACCCAACATTAGAGCCTGTTGGATGTATTCCTTTAGAGCCTGTTCTTCCGACTGTGTCAGTGAATATATTCCACCCTTTGGGATTGTGGCATCAGGGACCAGATCAATGGGGCAGTCATAAGGTCGGTGCGGTGGGAGGCCTTCTGCTGACGCCTTATCAAATACACTCTGGAAGTCGTGGTATACAGAGGGGATACCTGCTAGGACAGCTCCCACTGTATGAGGAAGTATAGATGTAGACTCGTTCTCATCGATAGCTAGAGCTGTTATACCCCTGAGGGCCCGTGCAGGATTGGATGACATGTCGGTTTCTATGAGGCAAAAGTGTTGACAGACCTCGGACTCAAAGAAAACTTGACCTGTACCCCAATTGATTAAAGGGTTGTGTTGCTTTAACCAGGGAATGCCCAGGATTACCCCAAATCGAGGTGTGAAAATCAGATCAAAGGACAGGGTCTCCCTGTGATTACCCTGGATCACCACCTCCAAGGGGGCGGTTTGTTGTTTGATTGGGCCAGAAGCAAGGAAAGTGCCATCCACGGCCTGGACTGGTTCCGGGTATTTTTTCTTGATCAAAGGTAGATTCAGTGTGTTAGCGAGTGTGATGCCTATGAACCAACCCGTAGCCCCAGAGTCTATCACTATGTGTACTGAGTGTACAACATCTCCAGTGGGTTTCAGCAGAGCATGGACCACCACAGGTTTGATAGGACTGTAAGCGACCTCAGAGGGATTTTGAGAAGGACTCGCCCCTACCCCCCGATCTCAAGGGCGAGTTTTCTGAAAACCCGGATTTCTGTTCTTTGGACGGCGAGGACATTCCTTAACATAATGGCCGTTGAGACCGCAGTAGAAACAGGCATTATCGCTTCTTCTCCGTTCCCGTTCGGCCTGAGTGGTCGGGCTGCGGATACCCCCTATTTGCATGGGCTCACTAGATGACTCCGGTGAAGAGGAGGCCTGATGAGCAGGACCCATTTCAGCCTTACACTCAGTTCTCCGAGCATCTACCTGTAGGGCCAGATCAACCAGATCGGGGTAGACTGAGGGTAGAGTGGGTACAACTGACAGGGCATCTTTCAGGGCACTATACAGACCTCTGTAAAACACAACAGCTTTTTTATTCTCAGGCCATGAAGTCTCGGAGGACAATTGGTTGAACCGGGTTATATATTCGATGAGTGTCTGCCTGCCCTGGGTGAGGTCTAATAGCTCTAAGTCTCGAGACTGTGCCTTGTACCTGGTGTCGAACACTATGGCCATCTCGTTTACTAAAAGATCAAAATCATAGAGGGCAGGGTGAACGCTTTTGAGCAAAGGGTTTGCCCAGGTGGCTGCCACACTAGACAAATGGGAGAGCAGAAAAGCCGCTTTGGACACAGAATCAGGGAATGCCTGGGGTCGGCACAGAAAATGGAGCTTGCACTGGTTCAGGAACGTGCGGTATTTACTAGGATCGCCCTGATACCTTTCGGGAGCAGCAAGGGGAAAGGGAGCCGGCAGAACCACAGGTGTGACTGGTGTAGGCGGGGATGTGGGAACCGGTTCTTGGGGTGGGGTATCCCCGAATTCGGAAACAGCAGGTAAGGGATGGCGGGCACTCTGTAGTGTGTCAAGGCGATGGTGGATTGCTATGGTGGCAGTGGCCATATCTGTCCTAAGGGCTGCGACTGCTTGCATTAAAGTGGTCACAGGGCCCCGGCTGAGATATCCATAATCTGGACGACCAGTGAGGCTTCACAGTCTGTTGTGTCTTGATGGTCGTGCAGATATATGGAATCTCCGTCCCCAAGTACCACACGAGCAGAAGTAAAACCACTACTCATGCAATCTTTGAGGCCACAGGTGTAGAGTGTCGTCAGCCAGGAACTGGGAACGCCGGAAGAACCCCTGAACCACTGTAAGGTAAGGATTGGATTAGGTTACACACACTGACTAAGTAGAATGCACAAGACAACTCAGGGTATAACCAAAAGCTTACCTAGCATAGGTGGAGGACAGTCTGAGTGGAAAGAGAAGCACAGCTGCTTATGGGGCGGCGGCAGCAGCAGGCTGTAACTGATGTGATAACACTCTGGGAGGCACCGGTATCGAGGTACAAAACAGCGGGCAGATCCTTAAGACAGTCCAGTAAACGAAGCAAGGTCAAGAGCCACAAGAACGCTAGAACCGAGGGTATCCAATCTGAGTCCAAGTAACAACGCTAGAGGTCGAGTTCTGGTAGACAGAATGGTGCGGAAGTATCCAAAGGAGAAAACAAAGCAGTCCGTGAAATACGTTCCAAGGTCGAAAGTCTTGAAATCCAAAAACACAATAACGCCAAACAGCACTCCGTGGGAATCAGCTGTGAAGCGTTTCTTCCGCGTTCTTGTGTTCTATTTAATATAAGAGGAAGGTCACATGACGTGGATTCTGGAACTGTGCGTGGAGCGTCATGTGACCCGTGACGTGGACAGAGTCTGCTTCCTGGTCACGTGACGCGGGGAACATCGCGCGCCCATGCAATGCCAGTGGCCATGGGAAAGGCGCCACGGCAATTGCCAATGCAAAGGCTGCAATGAAGCTGGTCTGGCAGCTGTGGAAACACCTCTTCTGGTGAGCCGCCGCCGCCATTGGGTATGTGAATGGAAATGGGCGATGCTGGGAGTTTGTTGTGAGGGTGAAGTGTGTGTATTCATGACACAGAGCTTTGATACAAAATAAAACTGTAGTTAGTGTTAACACAATAAATGTATCTTTGATTCAATTGAAAAGAACCTCATTCCTTATTATTTTCAAGTCAACCCGCTGTAATCTACAATTTCCATGCCTCCACTGGCCTAGCCTATGCACTATTCAGACCGATGAACTTGACATGTTACGGCTGTAAAGCCTGCATCAGGTGAAGGCATAAACAAACTAAGACTATGCAGTGATAGTACATTATTGTTCTATGGAGTAGTAGTCCTCCCCCTTCCTCTGCAATCAAAGCATAGCATAGAATGCAGAGTTTCAATAATACACCAAAAGCATTTCTTTCTGAAATGAAAGAGTATCTGTTTGTTTTGTTCTACCCAGTGTAGACTTGTTCACTTTGATTTAAAAATGAAGTATTAGTATATATGCAGCTATTATGTAATGTTGAATTGGTCAGGCTGATGCAGCAAATAGGCTCACAGCAACATTCAAAAGGGGATGTAAATGAGACGGTTTGAAAAAGCCTCCTATCCACGAGTTTACAAAAAGCAAAACCTAGCAAAATCCAATTACTGGAGGCAACCATTTTAGAACCACTGTTTTCTGTGACTATTTACACTTGTTTACCTTCAAAAAGCATGGATGATCTTGTCAAAATCGTTAATGTAAATAAATCTAATTTGTATTCCTATTTTAATAAACAAAGATGATAGTTTATGTATTTTATCTGGCGTAGACCTATAGCTTCTCATCGCCCAAAATTGATTCCTTCAAACCCCCATACCAAGCTAGAATTCTCTTTTTTGCACTAGCACAGAATTCAGATAAACAGCATGTTTGTGCTTTGCGTAAACAATCCATAGTTACAATATTCGTTCATGCCTCCAGGGGCAACTGCTTGCATTCTGTCTCGCATGCTCACCCCTCTTTACGGCAGTGCTTTCCTTAACTATGTTGTCATGGCCCTGGTAGCACCACTTCAAGATTTTGAAAAGCATTTGGCTGATTGAATATTGCTTGTGATTGAAATGCCTAGCTACTTTAATATTGTTGGTTCTCACATTTTAGATACACAGAGTTATATAGTTAAAGTCTAAGTAAAAATGGGGAGGCTTCAGACTATAAAAGGCTCATTGCCACCAAGAAAGTTAATGAGCTTTACTGGAGCAATAATTGTGATATCATTCTGTGTTATGATTTGTATTTTCCTCCTGATCTTTATGGCATTTAGACATGTTATAAGAAATGATACAGACATGGCGGGGGAACAAATATACAGTTACTTTTGCCACTGATGAAAGCACGAACAGTATCTTTTATAATCTTACAAGGCATCTATTTCAATCTAAGAGGGATGTTGGGGAAGTTCATGAAGATATAAACACATATCTTGATAATTAGGCTCATTTAAAGAATGAACGATGGCAACTGCACATGAAGGAGGTGGGAGACTGAATGTCAGATGAAAGCTGCTATGTCTGTTCTTTAACACTGCATGCCATGAATTCAGGAAGGGCATTTATTGCCAAAGAGATGCCTGCACATGATGCAATATGTCTCAGTGTTGATGCTTGATTGTCGTGTAGGCAGCAGAGGCCTCTGTCCCCAAATGCCGCACAGAGAGAACCCAAAGTCACTCTCTGTGCAGCCGTTGAGGCCACAGGCGGAGATGTTCCAGTCCGGGACCGTGCTCCTCTGGGACACCAAGCTGCTGCAAGAAAATAAATGCAGGTTAAGTACCAAGCAACAAACAGCAACCACAGTGTTAAGAATAAGGCAAAAAGGTCTTACCAAAGGAGGTCAAGGAAGAGGTGAGGAACCTATGGGACGGATCCGGGACCCACGTGGACTGGTGTATTCCAGAGGAACTAGTAGTCTGCTTTCCGCCTGTTAGCGTAGTAGCCAACTATGAGCTATGGTACAGGAAGCCCAAAGAGCCAAGTGCAAGAAGGAGAATCCGTGAGGTAATCCAAATAACAGTCCGTGATCGAAGCCAGTTTTATTCGGGTAACAAAGCCAAATGGTTGATCCAAGAAGAGTCCAGTAGAACAAGCCAGGTCGATTCCGTGAGTAGCCAGTAGTCCAAAAGGTAAGTAACGTCAAACAGGATGCAAAGCACAGCTGTGAAGCAACGAGCACCCGGGCTTCCTGTGTTCAAGTACTCGTGCTTCTGGTCACGTGGTGCGCTGCTGGGTCACGTGAATGGGTCACGTGGTGCGCTGCTGGGTCACGTGAATGGGCGAGCGCGTCACGTGACCGTATAGCCTCGCGACGCGGAAGGCCGATGTTAGTCCTTTGCGATCCCAAGCGCCAAGGCAGCTGCCAGTGTAGAAACAGCCGTAGCCTGACAGAAGCTCTGTTGCGGACACGGCGCGCCCGTGCGTGCGAGCCGCTAGGGAATCCACGTGAGTCCTGGAGAGAGGAGGGAGAAAGGGATGAACGGAACGGTGGGTGGGGGCGTGCCCTGGGGACAAATATGATTCCGGGCCGTTACAGGTGTGCGTGTGCGTGTGACAGGAATCGTGACAGAGCCCCCCCCCCAAAGGGCAGGTGCTCCCGGTGAAAGCGAGGCACCAACCGAGGAGCGTGGACATCAATAGCAGGGACCCAAGACCGCTCCTCCGGGCCATAACCAACCCAATCCACCAGATACTGCAAGCGACCCCTGCAGACCCGGGAGCCCAGGATGGCCGACACCTCATAAACATCAGGGGAAGCCAAGGACACCGGGGCAACAGGGGCGCGCAAACGGGAAGGGGCCGGACAGGCTTGAGTAAGGAGACGTGAAACACAGAATGGATTCTCCAAGACCCCGGGAGAACATGACGGTAAGTGACAGGATTGATCACCCGGGACACCACATAAGGACCCACAAAACGGGGTAGGAGCTTCCTGCAACCCACTAGCTTCAAATGACGTGTGGAAAGCCACACCCGGGAACCCACCGAGAACCCAGGGGCCGACTGGCGCTTCTTGTCTGCCTGTGACTTCATCGACGACTGGGCCTCACGGAGATGTACCACCGTCTGGGCGTGGATCGAGGACAGGTCCCTAAAACAGGCGCTAGCGGCCGGATTGGTGGAGGCCGCGAGGTCAGGGATCGGGAATGTATGGGGATGCTGGCCATAGAGGATATAGAAGGGGGACAACCCAGTGGATGCATGGACCGCATTGTTGTAGGCAAATTCAGCGTGCCTGAGGGCCCGCAACCAGGAGCACTGCTGTTGCAAGATCAGACACCGTAGATACTGCTCCATGGTCTGGTTCGTCCTTTCGGTCTGACCATCTGTCTCCGGGTGGTAGGCCGAAGAGAACCGGACATCAATACCCATTAACTTGGTCAGAGCATGCCAGAAGCGAGAAGTAAATTGAGACCCCCTGTCGGAAACCAGGACAGAGGGCAACCCAAACAAACAAAAAATGGAATCAAAGAACAAGGTGGCCAAGACAGAAGCGGAGGGAATACCCTTACAAGGGATGAAGCGTGCCATCTTTGAGAATGAGTCCACCACCACCCAAATGGTATTGTAACCCTGCACCCGAGGTAGTTCCGTAACAAAATCCATGGTTAATGTGTGCCAGGGTCTTGGGAGCACGGGCAAAGGGAGAAGGAGACCCAATGGGCGTCCTCTACGGGTTTTACATTGTGTGCATATGGTGCAGGTGTTGACATAGCAGTCCACGTCCCTCTTCATACCTGGCCACCAACACCAACGTTTCAGGAGAGACAACGCACGGCGTTGACCAGGATGACCATTCACATGGGCATTGTGAGACCATTCCAAGGCCATATTGTGTGTGTCAGCGGTGAGTAGAAATGGGCGGTCCAACACAAATGGAAGACCATCATGGAACACCGGATCCCACTCTGATAACTGGTCGGGATGGACGGACGCCCACTTGCGTACAGCGTCCAATAATGGTATTGAAGGGTTACAGAGACAGATTACCTTGGTTTTGTCTAACAATGTGTCGGGAAATACCGGCAGAGAAACCCCCCCGGGAGAGCGTGAGAGTGCATCAGCCTTGCCATGTGCGGACCCAGCCCGGTGTCGTATCTGAAAATCAAAAGCCGCGAAGAAAAGGTGCCACCTCACCTGTCGGCTGTTAAGGCATTTTAGTGACGCAGATACTGGTGATCCGAGAACACCGTGACCCGATGCTTGGCGCCCAAGAGGTGGTGTCGCCACACGCGGAAAGCGTCCATGACCGCTAATAGCTCCTTCTCGGTCACGGTATAGTGGGACTCGGGGGTAGTGAACTTACGTGAATGGAACGCAACCGGGTGCAGACGACCTGTGGACTGACATACCTGGGACAAGACGGCACCAAGAGCAAAGGAGGAGGCGTCTGCCTCCACGATAAAAGGGAGGTCTGAGTCAGGATGCTGGAGAACAGGGGCTGTGGTGAAAGCGGTCCTTAGTGCATCGAAGGCCTTTTGATGAGTATCAGACCAAAGAAAGGGGACATGAGGACTGGTTAGTGCGGTGAGGGGGGACACAATGGAAGAGAAACCAGAGATGAACCTTCTGTAGAAGTTCGCAAAGCCTAAAAAGGACTGAAGAGCCTTCACATTCACAGGAACAGGCCAGTCCAGAACCGCTTTAACCTTTGAGTGGTTCATGGATAAACCCCCGGGAGTGATACAGAACCCAAGGAAGTCAACGTTATCGACGTGGAACTTGCATTTCTCCGGCTTGGCGTACAGAGAGTGTTTTTGTAACCATGACAACACCTCACGAACATGACGCACGTGTTCATCTAAAGACTGAGAGAATATCAGGATGTCTTCGAGGTAAACCACGATGTATACATCTAGAATATCACTCAGGATGTTGTTCATAAATCTCTGGAAGGTCGCCGGGGCGTTACATAGCCCAAAAGGCATGACTGCATATTCGTATAAGCCGTACCGGGTACAGAAAGCGGTCTTCCATTCATCCCCGGAACGGACGCGGACCAGATTGTAGGCTCCACGGAGATCCAGTTTGGTGAAGACGGTTGCGTGTGTGAGTCGGTCAAGCAAGGGCGTGATAAGGGGAAAAGGGTACCGGTCTTTCCTCGTGACAGCGTTCAGGTTCCTCTAGTCTACACAAGGGCGCAGATCACCTTCTTTCTTAGGCACAAAAAATATAGGGCTCGCTGCAGGTGAGGTGGACGGACGTATGTGTCCCAAACTCAAAGCCTTTCGGATGTACTCCTTAAGAGCCAGTTCCTCAGATGGTGAGAGGGAATAAATCCGCCCTGAAGGTATTGCGGCGTCAGGTAGTAGGTCGATGGGACAATCGTAAGGGCGATGTGGTGGAAGGGACTCGGAGGAACCACAATCAAACACAGCCGCGTAATCCTGATATACTTGGGGAACGTTCGCCACCACTAATCCGACTAAGTGCTCTGATGGTGTTTCCTGCGGGTCATCTACCGTCAACTGAGCTATAGCCTGAGCGGGATTGTCACTGATGGTATCGGTGGGAAGACAGCAATGCTGGCATATGTCCGACTTGAAGTGAACCAAACCTGATTTCCAATCAATGAGGGGGTTATGTTCCTGAAGCCAAGGGATTCCTAGTATGAGCCCGAACTCTGGCATAGTGATGAGATCAAAACTTATGGTCTCCCTGTGTTTGGATTGTATAGTTAATAACAAAGGGGCTGTTTGCTGTTTCACTGGGCCTGATATAAAAGAAGAGCCGTCTACTGCGTGTACTGGTTCGGGCCTGGTCTTGGTCAAGTGGGGGAGATTCAATGAACGGGCCAGGGAAATGTCGATATAGTTACCCGTCGCCCCTGAGCCAATTATAAGGGTAACTGGATGCGTGATCGACGCTGTGGGCTGTAGAGTGGCTTGTACATGGATGGGCCGGATGCGCCCGAAAGCGGGTATTGGGTTTGGGGTATGACTGGTAAAGCTCGATCCCTTCCCCGGTGCTATGATCGAGCTATCCGAAAACCCTGTGGTTTGAGCTTGGGGCGACGTGGACATTCCTTAACAAAGTGACCTATAGTACCACAATAGTAGCAGGCGTTATCCACCCTCCTTCGTTCCCTTTCTAGGGGAGTTATTGGGCTCCTGATACCCCCGATCTGCATGGGTTCTTGAGGAGAGTCAGAGGAAGGGTGTGCCGTATGGGGTTTGGAAGACTGAGCGAAACCTGCTTCCGCTCTTCTTTCGGACCTACGGGCGTCTACCTGAAGAGACAAGTCAACCAGATCCTGAAATGCGGTGGGTAATGAGGGAATCACTGATAAAGCGTCCTTCATGGGATTACTGAGGCCCCTATAGAATACCACCCCCTTCTTGCTCTCGGGCCACAAGGTTTCAGTGGAGAGCTGATTAAACCGGGTTATGAACTCAATAAGAGAACCCCTACCCTGATTCAAGTCCAAGAGTTCCAGATCCCGAGACTGGACCTTATGACGGGTATCAAAGACCCGGGACATTTCGGTGACAAGGAGATCGAAATCGTATAGGGCCGGGTGGTTATTCTCCAACAGGGGGTTGGCCCATGCAGCGGCCATGCCAGCCAGATGGGAAAGGGTGAACGCTGCTTTCGTAGTGGAATCTGGGAAAGCCTGGGGTCGGCACAGGAAGTGTAGCTTACATTGGTTTAGGAAGGTCCTGAATTTCTTGGGATCCCCATGGTATCTTTCGGGGGCTGCCAACGGGAATGGAGTGGGTAATACCATGGGAACGGGGTTCTGAGGTGGGGGAGTCGGAGGCGGGACGGGTCGGGAGACAGAGGGCGTGTCTCCGAATTCCGCATCTGAAGGCAAAGGGTGTCTAACACTCTGTATGTTGTCAAGGCGTTGATGAATAGCCGTGTTGGCTGCTGCCATGTCTGCTCGTAGCACTGTGATGGCTTGGACCATAGCAGTCATGGGGTCTTCAGCGTTCCCCTCCATTGCCTACACGACGATTGGCTTCACAGTCTGTTGAGACTTGAGTGTCGTGTAGGCAGAAGAGGTCTCCGTCCCCAAATGCCGCACAGAGAGAACCCAAGTCACTCTCTGTGCAGCCGTTGAGGCCACAGGCGGAGATGTTCCAGTCCGGGACCGTGCTCCTCTGGGACACCAAGCTGCTGCAAGAAAATAAATGCAGGTTAAGTACCAAGCAACAAACAGCAACCACAGTGTTAAGAATAAGGCAAAAAGGTCTTACCAAAGGAGGTCAAGGAAGAGGTGAGGAACCTATGGGACGGATCCGGGACCCACGTGGACTGGTGTATTCCAGAGGAACTAGTAGTCTGCTTTCCGCCTGTTAGCGTAGTAGCCAACTATGAGCTATGGTACAGGAAGCCCAAAGAGCCAAGTGCAAGAAGGAGAATCCGTGAGGTAATCCAAATAACAGTCCGTGATCGAAGCCAGTTATATCCGGGTAACAAAGCCAAATGGTTGATCCAAGAAGAGTCCAGTAGAACAAGCCAGGTCGATTCCGTGAGTAGCCAGTAGTCCAAAAGGTAAGTAACGTCAAACAGGATGCAAAGCACAGCTGTGAAGCAACGAGCACCCGGGCTTCCTGTGTTCAAGTACTCGCGCTTCTGGTCACGTGGTGCGTTGCTGGGTCATGTGAATGGGTCACGTGGTGCGCTGCTGGGTCACGTGAGTGGGCGAGCATGTCACGCGACCATATAGCCTTGTGTCGTGGTAGCCCGATGTTAGTCCTTCGCGATCCCAGGCGCCAAGGCAGCTGCCAGTGTAGAAACGGCCGTAGCCTGACAGAAGCTCTGTTGCGGACACAGCGCGCCCGTGTGGGCGAGCCGCTAGGGAATCCACGTGAGTCCCGGAGAGAGGAGGGAGAAAGGGATGAACGGAACGGTGGGCGGGGGCGTGCCCTGGGGACAACATGATTCTGGGCCGTTACAGGTGTGCGTGTGCCTGTGACAGGAATCGTGACACTCAGTCATCTAGCAGCATGTACAAACCAGAGGACAATTTCAAGGAAAATTGGCAACTTTAAGATGGCGGTCAAGAGGAACATTTCCATATGAAGATACATATGAAAAGACAAAAAGGACTGAAGGTGGGATGGGATGGATGAGCATAAAATGCATGCGTCCATCCCAGATTGGAGAACAAATAGAAATCATCGAAATGAAGAGGCTGGATTGCTCAGACATGAATGAAAGGTCAGGAGAGCCAGTAAGCTGGGAAAGACCTCAGCTATCAGTGTATATGGGAGTGTTGCCACCAGTACCGAATGGGAAGATGGACTATTATCTTGACCTGCACATTTATTGAAGAAAGAACCAGTAGCCATAGTGCAAATAGGGAATGACAGATGCCTAGAATCATGGGCCAAGTATTCCAAGTTACTAACATGGGTCGACAATGAAGCATGACCAGTATCTATAATACCATTGATTAATGCAACAACATGCTTCAAAAATGAAGGCTCGGTTCTAGTCGGAGAGAACAAAGGATGTGGACAGACACTTGAGGTCCCAGGGACGAATGGAGGAGCTGCTGTACTGATGGACCAATATTGGACCTGTGGATACAGAGCTTACATGCAGTTGCCTAAAGAATTGGGGAGGAATATGTTGCATTGTATTAATACATGTTCCAGCATTAGTGATCCCTCCAAGTGATGTCAATATTGGTGAATTTCCAAATATGAATGTACGCCAGAGAAGTTCTTCGCCGGCAGAAAAGGGAGAACTACTTTTCATCAAAATCAATAAAGGCTTATGAAGACATTCAAGATGAGCACAAACTGTTCAGCAAGACTGCAATGATAATGATACCTATATTCATGCCAGGACTTCAGACTGCAGTGAACGCCAAGAGGTTTCAATTCACCAGATGGGAGCTGCTGCAGATGATTAATGCAACAATATAAGGATTCAATGAAATCAGAGAAGAATTGAGAGCCATCAGGCTGATGACTCTCCAGAATAGGTATGTCCTGTACTTAATTACAGCAATGGAAGGAGGCATGTGCGCCAATGTCAGGCTTTCTTGCTGTACATCCATACTATCTCATGATGGATAAAATGGAACCCTGACAGAAGCAATAACTACGCTAACAACCCTGCATACAAAGATGGAAGATGAAGCTGATGAGACAGCATGAGATGACTGGTTCTCAATACTATTGTCACGGATTCCAACCTGGCTAGCCAATGCTTTCAAAATTCTCGGAGCAATACTTGTGTTAGTATTGCTGGGATTTTGTCTTATAAGGATCATCTTGGGACAGAGCCAGAAGACAGCCAAGAAAGATATTGGGATGAAGATCATAATTGATATAGACATTGGAGCTTGTGAGTAGATGCAATATTAGGAATGTACCAGTGAGAATATAAAGAAAAGTACCCTTGCACCTCCAGGAACGAAGTTCTACTATCCCAAGGATCATAAAAAATATGTAGGACGTTGGATATGTTGTCCACCATCAGCAGACTGTTGCCACTTGACCTGGAGTGTGGATGAACATATAAAGAATGCAGGTGACCTGAGGGGGTGACAAAGATGTGGGTCCCAAAGAAATGGCAGTATGATCAGATGATAAATGAGAATGAAGAGAAGATGTGGTCGAGCACCCGACCAGGGGGGGGAATGTAGAGGAGCAGGTGGACACATTATCTCTAACTCCTGCCCCCTCACGGCCTGCATACTGGAACAGCTGGAGAAGGGCCCTATATGGGACTCCATGTGTTATGCCTACACCACATCAAGTGTACGAAAGACGATATGCACTCAGACAACTGTATCAAATGTATCCTCACACTGAAGGAGTGGATAGATGTCAACGAGCACCACTGGATATCATGTAGGGTTTATAGTCATAATGTCGACAACAAAAAAGTCGAAAAAAAAATGTCGAAAAAAAAAATGTCGACTTTTTTTTTCAATGCATTTTATTTTCGAAATGGGGGGGTTCCCCCCCAGCCCCCCTTTTTTTTATTTTTTTTTTATTTTTCCCTTTTTTTTTATTCCCGAACCCCTAAAATAAATATATAATTAAAAAAAACGAAAGTCGACATTTTTTTTTTCGACATTATTTTGTCGACATTTTTGTCTGTCGACATTTTTTTTTCGACATTATGACTCCCCACCATCATGTAGTGCTGAGTGAAATCTGACATGGGCTGAGTGATGTCATAAAGAAGCTATAAGAGGACATACTGAAATGATCTGAAAATACTGAAGATTAACGATGTAACTGAAGTGATAAGATAAACATGCATGAAATGATAAAGTAGTCATATATACCAAGAAGAATTAACAAACTTGTTGACGAATAAGAGTAAATACGCAGCTACGCAAGGTAGATGAGACATATAGAAGCTTGCTATAGAGGAAAATATAACGTGGCAAGGATGGCCATGATAGGAAAATGGATGCCGGCCCGTGCAAAGATTTAATTCAGCTACCTCAGAAACAGACCAGGGCTGCAGAGTCAGGAGACATTGGAAAATTAGCTTTGTGTGCAAAACGAATTGGAGTCTATGTTGGCCTGGGATCAAGTATGCTATTTCAAGGAATAGCTGCAAAGCACAAAGGGAGACAGACGGATAAGCCAAGGACTTCAGACATACTTCTCTTAGATTGAAGAAGAAAACATTTGCAAGAGCTGAAGTATTGGACAATTAAAAATGAATAAGGCTCCTACAAGAGGGAGTCAGCAAGTCTCTAGAGGCCAATAGGAGCAATGACACCAAGCATAATTAAATAAAACAGCAGTAACTAGGAGGCTGTGCGGTCATCTCACACGTGATCCAGAAGTCGACAATAAGGGTTATTCATTAAGCTGTGGATGAAGATAGTGATGTGCTTACACTCCCTTGAAAGTCCCAGATCAGAGAGCAGGCTACAAGGTCAACTACAAATGGGAAACTTTAGAATTGGTCTCACTGATTAATCTAAGGAAGAATATGGCAAATAGGTCACTTGGTAATAAACCAGAGGTTTGTAAGATATTGATAGGACAGGAATATAATGTGCGTACTTATATGAATTTTATGCCCATGGAAATTGGACATGTTTTGGGCTGGAATAGACTGAGGGATACATGGTCGGCTGATGTTAATATGGTATTATTGGATAAGGATTGGGAAGATATACTTAAAATGAGTGCGAATTTGAGAACAGATCTAGGTCTGTTGTTGATTAGACAATAGTTGGCAGAGTGTATTGGACAACGCTAAGGATGTATAAATTGAAATTGAGGACAGATGATTTGTGTTGGAGCTGTGGGCATGACATAGGTACTTTCTTACACCTACTCTGGAGCTGCTCAAGAGTGCAGGGTTTCTGGAAAGATATAATTGATAGAGTTTACATGATTTTTCGTACTGTCATGCAAAGGTCAGCTGCAAACATAATCCTGCTTCAGCATAGGGGAAGATGTATAAACATGAAAAAGCAGAACAACTGGATAGATAGGGCTGTGTTGATAGCAATGAAACTGATTCTCAGGGTTTGGAAGACAAGGAAGAACCCTACTGTTGAAGATTGGTTAATGGAATTACAGATTCCATCAAAATGTGAAAAGATCTCCTTAAAGGCTAAGGATAAAGAGGAAGAATACCTTGCGTTATGGGTACCATTCAATGCCTTGTATGAATGAGTATATAGGGTAAAGATGAAAATAGGAGAGAGAAGCGAGAAGCCCCGCCCATCCCCGTCCCTTTTTTTTTTTGTCCTTTGTGTGGTTTAATGTTTGTTGTGTGTGCTATAGACTTTGTTTTATCTTTTTGCTGTTCACATGGAAAGATCATATCTTGTTAAGTGTAAAGGTGATAGAATTGATATTTTAGATGTTATTGATGGAATAGTATTGAGATGTTATTGATGTGCTAACTTACATGTATGACCTTGTTACATCCTCTGTGATGAAAGTATGTTTTGTTGATAAATTAATAAAACGATTTAAAAAAAACAAATGGGAACCTTTGGCTCATGGCCTGACTGATGACAGATGATGGACTAATTTGGAAAGTGGGGAGTAATCCAATGTGACTGAATCACGTGGGTTTCATTTTGCTTACATGCTGCTAGCCGAGCCGAAAGTCCAAGGTTGGATGGGAATGCCAACCAATCATTGGGCCTATGGGCCAACCTGCTATACAATGTTGCATAGACCGATCCGCTGCCCTTTTGTCCGCTATAATCAGTATCATGTGTATTTAGAGGTAGTTCGAGGCGTGCCTCACAGATAAGGGGCAGCCAATGAAGTACTAACCCACATGTATTTATAAGTAGATATGTTCCCCTAACCAACCCCTCCCATCAATAGGTTTTACAGTTTGCCACGTTGGATGACATCATAGATGACACATATTGGGGAATAAAACCTTTGTGTTATCAAGTTTGTGTGTGAGTGTGCATGCATCAGTCCGATATCTGCCAGTTGACCCGGCTTTGTTAAATTGAGAATAAAAGACTTTGCCATATTCTTTGAGCCTGTCTGGTTATTTAATGTGAGATCTTTATTGGTAATCCCATCTAGCACAAGAGAGGCTTGAAGGTGCTAGAGCACAAATATACTCACACTACAACATGCACATGATTGCCGTAGGATTTACAAAGCAAGCCAGCCTTGAAAAAGACCTCTGAGGTCAAAACACGTGTCAGCAATAACAGTTTAAGGATTCTAATGAACTAAAATGTCCAATGACATAAGCATCACTTAATTGGCTCAGCTGCAGTTTGCTTAATGGGAAGATCCCTTCTATATTTGCAGGGACTTTGTGTGAGTACCACACAGCAATGTTCCCTCTAATTATTAATCTCTAAGTGCAGAACTGGTTGCCTTTCGTGCGCACTTTATTTTTCATGTGCACAATTGACTCACGAGGTAAGTCACTTTATGAGCATGAGTAGTTCGTGAGCTACCATCTCCGAGGAGAGTTTGGAAAGGAATTGCCCCTTCCAGACCACTGCAATACTTCACTAATCTGCATAAAAGGTGCATTTTATAACACTTTTTCCAAACACACAGGTTAAAAATAAGTATTTTATATTTGATCATAAAGAGAACTCCTCAACCAGTTCAAGACCTCAAGATTTGCCACAGTAGCTACCAAAAGTACTTGCGTGCAGAGTTCATGTGCCATTTTAATGAACTAATTCAAGGGCCATGAGAACATGCCTCTCATAATTTCTGTAAGGAAAATTGCGTCAGAATAACTGCACCACAGAATATGATGATCAAAATTCCCCAGCTTCTACTTAGTATCCACATTATGTTGTCCTGTGAGTTACTCAAAACCAGCCTCACATCTTAGAGACATATACACCATCAATTTTTAATCCCTAAAAACCAAAAAATGTGCACAATAAAAATGGGAAACAATGAACACATAGGAACCAACCCCTGGCTTCTGCCCACAAAACTCCACTGATATTTTTTCTAATCAGTGATCAGCAGAGCAGTGGCATAGGAAGGAACTCTAATAATACTTCTGACCAATCTCAAGACAAATTTTAAGGGCAAAGAACATATTTTAATAAGCATAAAATATTCCTGTTGCCGAAGATAATTACTCTTTGTACTCCCTGAAAAATCATTTCACTGTAAGTAGGAAGCAAATTCTTATCAGAGCCTTGCTTGTAACGCTGACAGAGGAAGTAAAATGACAGGGCACATAATACAGCCTATGGTTTTGCCCGCCCTTCCTCACCACAGCCTAGACAATATGGAACAAGAGGCTTACTGAGGTTTCTTATAGAGTCCTGTTGAAGTAAATCACATATTTATGCCTTTTAGATTTGTAGCATCAATGCGCAGCGGTACAACAGCTTGAGAACCTTCTTCTGTAACTCGGGTTCCCTCTGTAATGCATTGTTATCAGTTAAGCAAGATGCAGGGAGATGCTAGTCAGTAAACACAGAATACATGTTTAAATTGAAATTCCTTCAGCAGCTGAGCATAGATAGAAACAGAAAGTGCAGTTCTCTAGACTGTTGCTAGAGTTGTTTCCTTTCCTTCAGCAAATAAACCCATTTTCTACACTGTACTGTACTACCAAAACTTGGTTTTTGAAAATTACTGATTTATTCATCACTCGCAAGGAGTGTTCTCCTGTGCCCCTTCACCAGTACCCTTCCCCACCTCCTGTGCTCGCCTCCAACACCAGTTGACAGGGCACTGTAAAACGTGAGGGATTGTAGCACTGAAACACTCACTGGGATATTTGTATACCAATAATACTTTGCAAGCAAAACATATTTAGTGCCTCACCATGATATTATATGCATTTTAAGAAAATGTAATGAATTTGCAGGTTCACGATTATTTTGCAGAGCATACAAGATCGATTGCAACTTATTCCACCCTTATATTGTTGGGTAGGATTATACAGCTGATAAGTGAAATTGTTATGTATAACATTGAATTACAATATAATTTGTTACGGTCTATGCCCAATGCAACTCTGAACACTTAGAAAGAATGCTGATTGTGTGAAAAACATTCTACTGTCTGAATATCAGTTGCCCTAATGCTATAGATGAGTAATACCTGGCATAGCCCATACCCATTATCCCTTGCAGGCCAAGTAAGTGATATTGCAATCTTGCTCTCCACTTATAGGGTAATTTTAGCAATGTTAAAGTAGGAGACTCTGAGCATGACATTAGTCTACTCAAAATTCTTAGAGAGCAAATTCATATTTTAGTTTTATAATGCGTAACATGCAAGTCACCATTTCAAAGCACTTGCGTGACATATGTACTAAAAATAGGAAGCATGGGATGAGGTTACACATCCAATTAGTCTGTTTACCTACAGTCAGTATCCGATATTTGGGATGATAATTAGGTTACATAGTGTGGGTGATGCTTTTATTATCATCATTATTAGTGTATTGAGCACAGACCTGGCCTCGGGAACCAACAGAGTGCTTTACAATCCTAGAGGGAACAACACAGTGAGGGGAAACGGAGACAAGGGAGTGGGAGCTAACAGGGGAGGGCAATTGCGGCCGATTTGCAGCAAGAGATCTACAAGCAACCAGGGAAGGAGACAGTGGGGGAAGGACATAGTCTCAGGTACGATGGGGAGTGGAGAGTGTGCGGACCTATGTGTTACAGAGGAGTCGTTCCTTGCAGAGGAAGGTCTTGAGCTCTTTCCTGAACTGTAGCAGCAATGGGGTAAGTCTGATGTTGATGGTAGGAGGTTTCAGAGTTTTGGAGCATAGTCGGAGAAGGCTGTTCTTGTTTATTTCGTTCCTGCACCGTCAGAGTTCAAGCTTTCACATTTCCTTACTTCTGGTGGATCACAGGCTTCCGGAGATGCTGAGTTTCTCAGTGAGGTACCTTGGGGACTTCAGGGTGACAGCCTTGTACATGATGCAACGGGATTTGGAGATGATACAGACTTGCAGTGGGAGCCAGTGTAGTCAGCATTGAATTCCCAGAGTCCTTTCATGAATCGTGCTGCAACATGCAGGACACATCTCAGGGGTGCCAGGGTAGTCGCTTGAAGACCTTCCAAAAAGGAACTTTTTATAAGGCACGATGAATAACAGAAGTTCTGGTACTTGAACACTATTCAAATTTTAACACAAATAAAATAAGTGGATGCAGGTACATGTCTGGTAACCTTTCGCAGAGTCAAGAGAGAAAGAGTCAAGGTTGTCTGGTAATATCTAAATATGTTTTGGGGTAGAGGTTAGAGTAAGTGCAACGTAGACTAAAGCATAGGATTCATGGGTGGGGAGGGAACAGCAGTTGGTTAATGTGTGCAAGCATATCTTAGTTAGATTTTTCTGTTCATTGAGCCACTTTTTCAAATTAGTTTTTACCTCTTGTGGCTGCATTCTGTTTTTAGGATTTTAAGGTCACGCTTGCATAGTAGGGTAATGTAAATGAGCTACACCAGAATAATATGACTAGTTAATAATTTTAAGAGAAAGCAAATGTCAGGTAATTGCTGTGGTTTGTGCCTTCTTAAATCTTTTTGCATAGGTGAGAATTGCCTGTGTGCGCTGCTAAAAATCTTCTGTGCAGCACCCAGAAGGAAGCTGGGCAAGCGCACATGCGCACAGCTTAAAGGGAACATTGCCACACAGGTGTTCATTTTACAGGCCTCATATTCTGCAGTGACATGAGGCATAGCCATTGATCCCATGGTCATGCAGAAGACACCCAATATTTATTCATGGTTTTTAACCACACCATCCCAGCGCAGTAGCAAATGGGTGCCTATTTTTAATGATCAAGGGATCCACCCTATACCGCCCATGGGACCAAACTGCAATAGTTTGGGCTGGCACCAGACCACCCACGTCACCACCATGGTAGCACCCAGAAGCAGGCAGGGCACTTCATCACAGACCCCAATGGGCATTTTATAGTGTAATAGAAAATGGTGTCACAAGAACTGCTATTTCGCCATATTCCGCACTTCCTCGCCATTCACTGTTAACAGTGTGTCATTGAACAAAAAGCATCATCATGCAATTTTGCAATGTGGGGGATTTAGATTAAGAAGCACTTACAACTCACTTTTCAGTGATATTGTCACACTTTCAGTTACAAATATTTGTAACTCTGGCCACATACAGAATAGTTCAACAACTTCATTGAAAGATCAGATTTCGTTCGATGAACACTGATAGGAATCAAATGGATTTCTTACTGCACAGGATAGCCTACAAGGCCTGACTATACAAACAGTGAATAGGAGGGGACAAAACAAAACAGGAGTGTAGGGACTGATTTCTCCATCTGTCTGTCTGTGGACCGATCCTGATCTTCTCTGTCTCAAAGCACGATACTATTCGATAAGCATTTGTCTAAGTGCCTTAGGTTATGGGTTTGGGTGAACTCCTAAAGGGTCTACGTGACTGCAAACTTAAACACAAGAGGGAAAATGTGGCTAACAGTGTCAAAGTTGCCCATCATACATGTCTGCACTCCTGATTACCTTGAACCTGACTGAGGAAACAGAGCCTCTTTTATATTGCCTGGATCTGTTGTTTAAACTCTGATTGGCTGGGTGGTCATGTGATTTCCTGCAGTGATCTGATTGCGTGTGAAACTTTCTAGTTCAGAACTTACAGGGTATGTGATTGAAAATGGCTGGTGGGCATGTTAGAACAGTGCTATGTAATTGCAGAGATTGTTTGGTGATCAACCTGTTTCCCTCGCTCCCTGGTTTGGTTCTTGTTTTACCAGTAAAAGCGTTTTAACTCTGGGGAATTTCACATTTCTACATACTTCACTTTGCCATGGGGATTTCAGATTGCTGAGGTGAGACCAGTGTGGATTTATGACTGAACAAGGGTTTTTGTATATGCAGGCCCTGCTGCTGAATGGCAGAGGGTGGTTTTCCACTGTCCTGGTCCTAAGTGAGGAGGGAGCTATTAAAGTATGAGGGGAATGCTGACTAGGTTATGCTTTGGGATGGGGCCTGGAGCTGTTGTGCTGCAGCATTGGACCCTCTGGGCTGGTACCCCAGAGGGGTGGGGCATCTCTGGCTGCCCCAGGATGTTCTGTGGTGATGTTCCATTGTGCAGTGTCAACAGCTCTCGGACAAGGATACCCTACGTTAGAAGGAAGGAGGACATACCCATTATCAAAGGGGCAGGTTCCAAGCCCCCATTGGTTGCTCCTCCGCCCTTACAACTGAGGGCGTGGGATAACCAATGGCACAAGGGAGATGTTCTCTTTAAATAGGCCTGGATCCCAACAACAGAGGATCCTTCTTTACCCTGCAATTCCGATGCAGGACAAGTTGCAAGGAATTCATTGCAAGCACACAAAGAAACACAATTTGTCAAACGCCATTCTCCTGTGAGCGGACCATTAGCTGACAATCACCAACTGAGTAGCTGGAACTGGCGGGGGTGGTGAGGTGAGGCTCGTGTAGCAGGAGCATCACAAGAAGAAGATGATTAACTGAGCAAAGGTGTCTAACAGGTACATAAGAAACAATCTTCTCACAAAGTTAGAGGGCTCATTGACCATTTAGTGCACAATCCACCATACAAAGCACCATGACCTTGACCCTACACTCGACTGGAAGCCAGTGAAACTTGGCCACAATTGGAGAAACATGGGAGTACATGGTAATCTGGCAACCAGCCGGGCTATTGAGTTTTGTACAATTTGTAATCTTTTGTGATGGTATTTGGGCTGAGCCAAGAAGGTGTTGTTACAATAATTCAGAATTCACATAATCACAGATGAAATCACTGGCCCTCTAAGATTGGACGGTAATAAGGGGATTATTTCTTTTAAGGTTTTTAGCTTGAAGAAACCCTAACTATATCTAGCGCGAACCTCTTGGTCCAGAGAAAGGGAAGGTGAAATGTTGACTTCCAGATTCTTTACAGACTCCACCGGAAATAGAAGGATACCCAAAGATGTGGGACAAAAATCCATAATTCAGAGTGACAGCGAAACCTGGGAACTAACTACTGAGACCTCAGTTTTGTCTCCATTGAGTGTTAATCAGTTTGCATTCAT
The DNA here is from genome assembly GCF_040938575.1 of Ambystoma mexicanum. Classification (NCBI taxonomy): domain Eukaryota; kingdom Metazoa; phylum Chordata; class Amphibia; order Caudata; family Ambystomatidae; genus Ambystoma; species Ambystoma mexicanum. The sequence continues at coordinate 318,151,053 of NC_090924.1, read as the reverse complement.
CCAGGAGCCAATGGCTGCTAATATCTAATCTCTTCATGATGGCTCTGGCAAGCAGTTCTTATTTATAGGTAGGCAGCAGGCAGCAACTGCAGTTTTTGGGAGCCCCAACGTCTTTGCTTTGGCTAGGCTGCTTATGATATGATATGATAGGTTATTTATAACGCGCTTAATACCCAGAGGTTTCTAAGCGCGCATCCGGGATCGAACCTGTGGTGCTCCTGTCGTCTTGTTTTCAAGATGAGCATGTTACCCCTGAGCTATCCTCCAGATGCAAGGTGCAACCCAGCAATCAGATTCAGCTTGGTGGGGCCTCACAACTCTCCTTCATCTGGGCTACATCTGCTAGGTGTGGCCCAGGGAGTCCTGATGGGCCACCTGTCAGGGGTGCCCCCTTCAATTAATACACAGGCCAGGAGGCTGTGATAACACTGGGAACTCCCTGCTGAGGGAGCACCAGTCATGAAGTGTGCCTGGGCCTGGCGGTGACTTGGAAGCTCCCTGGGGTTGGCACTGACATTCTTAGGTGCTCCCCTGCTTGACAGAGGGGCGCCACTATGAAGGCCCAGGCTGCAGCAGTGCTTAATTTGTGCCCGTGTTTGGCGGTGGCCAACACCGGCACTGTTTTTTCGGGACCGGAACTCTTTCTTGCAGGTTCCCTTCATGGTTCCCTTCATCACAGCATTCATCAAAGAAAGTTTAACACTTAAAGTGTTAACTTTCTTTGATAATGCAACACACCCCGTGACCCCAGCCATCTGCCTGCATGGCGCCAGGCAGGAGGCAGACGCGCTCCTAGAACAGGCTTGCGTTTAATTGAAAGTAGTTTTGTAGCGAACGGAATGCCTGACTCCGAGTGCCCACTTATTCAGCTCCAGGCAGCCTGGGAAACATCAGTGCCTTTCAGCCTTTCATCCCGTACTTGGCGATTGGCGAGGCGGAGCTGTACCTTTAAGACCGTCGGACCGTCCTCTGCAGCACCCAGGAGTGCACAGAAGTTCCCAGGCAACGCGCCTGGCAGACGCCTCAGGCTCCTGGTGCTGGCCTGGCAGTTAAGCTTTCCTTGCCAGAGCGCTGTGTTAGCAGACTGCGCAGAGCCGTGGGCGTTACTGGAGGGCGGTGGGTTTCATACTGGAGGAGGGGGGAGATTAGAAGATAAGCGGAGCTGGGAAGCTGCGCACAACGACTTCACGCTGGGGCCAGGTTCACGCTGGGCCCAGGCAACTACAGGGCAGTGCAGACCCAGCTCTCATAGGCGAGCGCCAAGAAACGCTGCATTTTTACACATGGATCAATAGGAGTCCTGAAGTTGTCACTCGCGCGCATTATCTGTGCTAGTATTGGATGATAGATTGCATGATTACAGGACTGTACAATAAATCATAATTTGCCACAATTGTTTTGGATCAGGACACGATTAACAGGTCGAGTTTACAATCGTCTTGAGGCCTAGACTCATAATGGAAAAAGTAACTCCACAAATGCAGGTGGAAAACTGGCAAAGTCGGAATTTACTCTAAATATGCAAAATGCTAGTTACAAGTGCACACCACTATACGCCTGTAAAAAGCTTTTGTTTTGGTTACTACAATTTCACATAAGTAGCTCATTTAGTTAAGGCATGCCGCACACATTTGTGTTCAACCTCCATGACACAGTTTAGAATTTAGCACCATTTAACTGGTCAATAGTGTTACAGCACTTCTGAGCTACGCTGTTCTCTTGTGCGCCAATCGAATCTCATGCAGATGTAATGACTCAGCCGTTGCTGCTTGTGAAATTGAATGTTTATCTTCCAACATTTCTTCCTTAATGGTCTCAGTTGTTTTGGCCTGGCTATGGGAGTTAGTTCATGCCATTTATAAACCCCTTTGGGAGAGCTAGGGGGTCCCCCTTACTTTTTGGACTGATACTGCTTTTGTGTTAGGCTGGCGAGTACCTTAAAACAACGGTAAAGAAAAGGGACACTGCGTGAACTTTGGGACCGGAATGGACACCACCAGTCCGTATTATGTGAGGCAGTTTTGGGGTTGGGTTAGCAGCCGTACCACACTAGAAACGAGGTCTGTCTGCACACCTACACATCCTAGCATACAGTATATCCAATGGTTTACAGAAAAAACGACGTTTGACCCTGTGAAATGCGCGTGCATAATCTGCATACATTTCTGCAATCATGTGAAGTCTAAGGTCTAGAGAGGTCTCCCAACGGACAGATGTGTTTTTTACAAAGACTTTAAATCTTATGTAATATGTTGGTTGTTTACCTCAGTGTGTTTTTGTGGTGACATGCTGCCAGTGCTTAATTGCTCTAAGCCTGAGTAGATGAATAGGAAGACGGATAGGGAGAGGAAGGGAGTGACTGTGGAACCAGTGAGAGAGTTAGATTGCGGTCATTGCATGGCGCTGAGGGCCACACATTGCGTGTGTACCTATATCATTTGGTATTACGTTGTATGTATATAGCTCAACATTACAGTGAACAGCTATCAATCCAACATGCTATCAATGTACACGGCTGTGAAGTAACGGTGGAAGAACTGGGCGTTGCCCGGGGCGCTTATATGATTCCTACGTTGTGTACTGTTTTTGAGCATTTCACCTGCTGCTTAAAGGAGGCTCTTCGGCCATTTTGTTGTTTCAAAATGGCCGGTGGCCGTGACACTGCCTGCTTCAGAGTGAGGTGTTACTCGATTCCCTCTTGGGCATTTGCATCCAGTGATTAACCTTGACATGTTCACACCGCCTTTGCCTGGCAGGGGCGCCTCTCTTTTCTCAGTTCTCTTCATTACAGAAAACTTGCTCGCATGTGCCTCTCCCTGGTGTGCCCGTGCAGCAGGTCTCATCCAGAGGCCATTATGTAAAGGAGGAGGTGCAGTTTTCAGGAGGGTTCAGATATATACCTCTCAACTCACAAGTAGGGGGTTCCATGTAATAATGTCGCCACAAAAATCTCGCCATGCAAAAATATCGCCGAAAAATTGCCGTTTTTTGTGGCGACATTATTGCATGGAACATGTGGGGGGGGACACCCCCGCAACCTCCAAATTATTTATTTTCTTTTTTATTTTTTTTTAATTTTTTTTTGCCCCTGTCCCCATATATATGGTCACCCATATAATATCGCTGCGACCTTTTCCCGGCGATATTATTTACGGCGACCATATATATGGGGATAATATTACCTGATACCAAGTAGGGTGGGCTACTTTACAAAATTGTTTTGCAGGGCACTTTAGAAGTGATAGCGCATCAGCAGCCGATGGAATTTTAAACCTTACACAGCACAAAAAAGTAACAAAACTGTAGGTAGGGCCATTATACATGAAGGACACCCATTTGTAAGAGCTCTGCGGCCCGTGTGGGGCAAAATACATGCAGACGTCCTAATTTGCCTATGCAATAACACCAACATAAGTGACTTCACAGAAAGGGCACTGCAAGAAGCACCATCAGACTTTGATACTCGGAGGCACCACGGGAAGTCACTTTTAGTTAGTGAGGGATGGGGTCCCCTGGACTCAGAGAAAACTCCTATACCATGCACGGCCATGCCACCAATGCACCCAACTTTGTGAAGGGGTTTTCCTGGCTCCAAACATAGTGTCTGTGTTATTGTCCAATTCTGTACCTCACAATGTGTCACTCCCATTCTAAGACGCCCCACAAAGGGTCTTCAAGGCAGACACCCAAAATGAAACCCTCAACACGTCACCTTTCTCCAGATCCAATTTCTGGATGCTTTATTCTGCCACCAAATAATGGTAGCAAACCAGACCAGAGGGCCAGAAATTGGGAGCACTATCCCGCATGTTATTTGCGGGACAGCTGAGGCCAGAAAGCATGCTCTTGCTGGCTGTCTATCACTGTCTAGCATCTAGATCTAGCACTGAGCCGGCACGGGCCGCCCACTCTGCGGCCGGCGCCCGCCGGCCCTGGAACCGGCATTAGGGGGCTAAGATGTTTTGGGCACTGGCACTTCTTTTTTTTAAAATTAAGCACGGCATAGAGCTTAGCACCTGTCAGCCCTCTTAGGAGAGGGTTGGAACCGTTATGCCCGTCGCTCCGCTTGCGCCTTTCAATGAGTTTCTTTCTTTTAAGAGTTAAGGAAGCCTTGCGTGGGAGGCCTTTACTTTAACCGTTTTTCTTTTTTGTTTAAGGATCCCCAGCGTGGTTTCTCGTGCCGGGGATCCTGTTACTTTATTTATACTTCTATTTACACTCAGGCCTGCCCAGGTCAAAAGACTGGCTCGAGCTTGATGTGAGCTTCCACACTTAACCACTTTGCCATTCTGAGCAATTTTGCCAGCATTACGTTTCATGAGTTTTGTGTGCCTTTGAAGCTCGCTTCCCTCACAGAGATCCCTCCATCAGTGGAAGTGCATACCACTGACACCAATCCCCTTCCACACTCACTCATGTTCCATTCACTGGGGGATGTGGGAAAGGTTACATTGCCACCTGCACCGTAAAATGTAGGTTATTGGGACTACCCCCCACCACGCGGTGGGCTCCAGTATCCATGCGCTGGCTGGCACACAACCCCATCATTCACAAAAACCAATGGGTAAATGTACCCCTCCTTTTGTGGTAGCATGGGCTGAGGGCAGGCTATACTCTCAGGAGGGCTGGGAAGTGATAATAGTAGCAACCCAAACAGCAATAGTACAAAGACTCCTAAATTAAATACTCACCAAAACCTGCCCCTGAAGAGAGAACTTAGAAAATGCATAAGTGGTGTAGAATAACACTCTAGGTACTTCAGCCGGCGTGATCAGGCAACCAATTGCAGCAATTTCACTGTTCAAAAGATATGTCTTTCAAAGAAAAGTCAAATATGGGAGCTGTAAAGGTAATATAGTCCCAAAAGTGGAAGGGGGAACTGGGCCTCTTCATGACACTATATTCATATATTTGGGGGTTCAACACCATTGAGCCAGGCTTCTAGGAACTTCCTGAGGTAGTGGTTTAGCATTGGGTTTTTGAGCTGGTTAAGTGGGTTAAACACATGGTGTGGTCCAAGCAGCAATGGCACATGGCATGAAGATGCTTGGGACAGTCAGGTGAGGTCCGGTTCTGTGCAGCTTGCAAGCAGATCAATGCAGGAATCAAGGCCCAGAGGTGTTCCTTGACGTCTAGGTTGCTGGTAGCATGGGCGTAATTTTAGGTGTGCTCCCCCGCCCCCCGCCCCAACGTTTGTGGCACACCATTTTGTCCCACGCATTTGGAAGGGGCCCCTTTCATTTAGATGTCATGTCTCTCCCAACATTTTCAGCAAAGTTACTCCACTGGCTGGGAGGCCCAATCCATAGTCACCAGTGACAAAGTAAGCCCTTTGGTTATACTCCCACTCCAGGGAGCATGTCTGGCACCTACAGGGGATCCTTCACCTCTAGTGAACATGTTCCTGGTTCCAGTGCAGCCAGCAGTGAGGCTTTTGTCCAACAGTAGTCACTACCACTGGTCCCTCGGGAGCTCTCCTCTGCCTTGAATTTGAATACAGTCCGTCTTTACCTCTATGGCAGAGGACTTTGGAATCAACTTCATTGCCTAGAGAGGTCCAAAAGAGTATCCTTCTTCTTCTCTTGATGGTCCAGAGATGAATCAAGGAAGGAATGGGATACCCATTCTTTATAAAGGCAAATTGGACCGAAGCAAACCTTCTGTAGGGGGCCCAATCCTTGTTTCTGTAACAAGTGACTCTTTCCTTCTTGCGTCATACTCAGAGTATCTTGTTCAATAGAACATGAAAGGGGACAGGAAGGAAAGAGATAACCACAGAAAAGCAAGATGAGATAACCATTCTCATATCACCTTTTCACTCTCTTTCTACTTTAACTCTGCCCTCTTCCCAAGCCTGTCACACCCTGGTGTGAGGCTAACCTTTGTTATGTGAGTACCCCTTTGATGCAGGATTCCCAGGAGATCAACTGGTGAGAGATCCTGGGACTGCACAGAGGCGTTACACTTAATCCCAGGGAATCAAGGGACAGCATCCTGCCTATTTTCTCACTTGCTGAAGCAGAGGCAGTAAGGCCGCAATGAATACACAGACGATGCAGTTCTTGTGTCCTTGACCCAGGCTGGGTTGAGTAAACAGATGATTTCGGCCTTATAATAAATTATTCAAAAACAAAATCTATGGTTTTTAAAACCGCCATGAGAAACATTTTAAAAACTGGGCTTTGAAATTAGAAGTGCTAAAGTTGAGCAGGTCACAACATTTGACTATCTGGGTAAATGCTCACTGATTCAGGGATCTGGTCATAACAGGTGGATACATCTAACATGTGTTGGAGCTCTGAAGCGGTGCCGTTTTCTGTGTGCTTCTGCTGTTGGACTGCATTTTCTGTTCCCGGCACTGCGAGCAAAGGAGTGAAGCTCTTGCCGGGAACTGCATTTCCCAATCCACTTCCTGGAGGAGGCGGAGTTACAGACCCCCATGTGAGTGGTCACGTGAGCAACCCAAGCCCTCATCCCTGCGCCAGAGTCGCCCGAGTGGCGTGTGTGTTGGAGCTCTGAAGCGGCGCCGTTTTCTGTGTGCTTCTGCTGTTGGACTGCATTTTCTGTTCCACGCACTGCGAGCAAAGGAGTGAAGCTCTTGCCGGGAACTGCATTTCCCAATCCGCTTCCTGGAGGAGGCGGAGTTACAGACCCCCATGTGAGTGGTCACGTGAGCAACCCAAGCCCTCATCCCTGCGCCAGAGTCACCCGAGTGGCGTGTGTGTTGGAGCTCTGAAGCGGCGCCGTTTTCTGTGTGCTTCTGCTGTTGGACTGCATTTTCTGTTCCCGGCACTGCGAGCAAAGGAGTGAAGCTCTTGCCGGGAATTGCATTTCCCAATCCGCTTCCTGGAGGAGGCAGAGTTACAGACCCCCACGTGAGTGGTCACGTGAGCAACCCAAGCCCTCATCCCTGCACCAGAGTCACCCTTGCGGCGATAAGCCTGTCGGGGAAAAGGGCGCTGACTGTTGTGCGGCTGTTTGGCGCTGTTCAAACGGGAGACTGCAAAGGTGTGCCCTCTTTGATCCCGTCACCGACATAAAAGGTAAATTTTGGGTATTAGTGCCCTCTTGTTCCATCAACACACAGCCTTGTTGCACAACCAAAATGTCTCTAACTCCGCAAATTCGCAAAACCAATGTGTCTTCACCTGCGGTGGCCTCCATCACACCAATGGAGGTTGTCGCAACCAGGTCTAAAAGTAACTTGAAAAAAATTACATCATCCACATCAATAACTCTGACTCCGCGTGCAAAAACATGCCTAAAAACGCAACTTGCAAGCAAAGATATTAGGCAGTTTTGCCCTGTATTAAAAAATTCTCCTCTACTAAGTACAATGTCCTCTCCCCAACAAGACGTCCTCAATGTAGAAGGTATATCTAAACAAGCTAATGAGGCACAAATGGAAATCCCTATAAGCCCCTCCATGAGGTGCAATGAAGAGCAAATTGAACCAACCCTAAATATACCAAATGCAACATTGGACTCAATTCAAATGGAATCCTTGAAGCAGACTGTTATGTCGGAAGTTTTAGAAAACATGCCAATTTCTGATAATTCCATGCTTCAATCCACAAATTAAATCGAACAAAAGAAAGATCCAAAACTCAAATTGGATAAAATAACAGAAATACAAGAGGAGGATCTTAATGATTCGAATGAGGAGGTCTTCGTAGATGAAGTTAAACAAATGACGCCTAGAAGTGTGCATACATCTCTCACCAGGTCACCAAAGGACTATCACCAATGATGCTCAATGGACTCTACCATTTCGGAGGCTGCATCCTACATACTTCCAACGCCAAGACACCGTGAATCATCACGTGAAAAAGAAAAGGCTCCTGTTAATGCCGGGCTTTTGGAAGTTACTCTTATGGCAGTAAACACAATAATCAAGAGTTTGTTCAAGCTATTTGAAACTCTTGAATGCAAGATTAATCTACAATCCGCCAAGATTGACCATATAACTTTGTGGATCCAAACTCAAGCGATACAAATGGAGAAATGTGGTCGAGTTGAAGAACCATATAATGATCTATCCAAAAGTATTGAAATTGTGACTGTTCCCACTACATATTCTGCCATTCTTCCAACATTTGAACACGTCATTTGTCCAATTGAAGCGGATCTGCAAGTAAGCAGAAAACAAAATACATCATGGATAAGTGTTGAGAACTCGCCTAAAAAAGTGAAGCAACCAGCAAATGGAGCTCAATATGATCTATTTAACAAACAATCACGGAAAAAAGGCCGTGCAAGACATTTTACCACCAAATCGTTCCAATTAATGAAACGAAATACCAAAATAACTAATCGAATACTCCGCGCACAAACAGTGGACCTGACAGATCCTACAAAGTCTAGTGTTGGCCAATCTATTGATGATGACACTTCAGGTCAAAAGGTCCCTGATACACTTACATCGTCAAATTGTCATATATCACAAATCAATGAGTCTCCATTAAGTCAACTGGTTTCTTCTTTGGAAACAGTAATCCCAAATGAGCCCGCATAAACAATGAATCCAGTGACTCAGGAAAACTATCCAAAGGCTCAATCAATTGATATAACGGAAAAAATAATGCAACGAATCTTGCCAACAACGGAGATACCACAAATTGAACAACTCAAAGTTGCAGTAGATGCATACATTCTCCAGCCTACATCTGAGATAAAGGACCTGGCCGCAAAAAAAAATTCACAGATCACTGTGGCGAAATGCTCTGTGGACACGGTACAGCATAGTAAAGCGTTTGCTGAAACTCAGTGTGTAAAAGACAGAGAAAACAGAAGACAGTCTACATGTAATGTCTGGAGCGTTCCAGAGGTGGCCAACAAAACCCATAGTGATGAGACAAGGCACGATCAGAATGACACAATTAAATCAGTAATCGAATCTTATCTGGATACTTGTTTAGGATCGTTCCTCCCGCCAAGATGCTTATTAGCGAAACCGAATAAAGTAACGTTTGCTGACGAACAAGATTTGCCAGTGAGTTTGACCTTTGTCAAAAGACTAAACAAGTGACCAATGAATCGAACAGTAAACAATTTTCCAAAACTCAAGAACCTATAACAAAACAACAAAAACAGGACCTAAAAAGGAAACAAAAATTTGCAAACCATCATACATTAATTTTAAAATGTCGTGCGGCTCCTTACTCTCAATATGATCTGTCTCGCACAAGTGTACTCAACATCTTTAGTGATGTGCCAGAACTAGGAGACCTCACCTCATTTGATATTAGCCAAGTGGAATTTATTTGTGATACTAATTTGGGGATTGTGCGTTTATGGATGAAATCCGGGTTAGTTATGAATTACCTATGGCAGGCACGAATTAAACTCTTTGCAATGGGTTTTCTCCTTGCTCAAGATCCGGAAAGAAACAATAGCGAAACAACCCCGGAGGAACAAGTAATGGCTACTCCAATTACAAATGTTTGCCAGTGCTTGAAATGCAATGCTGATGATTCTGTATTTCCTAATGCCCGTCTCTCTCAGTCATAACCACCACCGACTCAAGAACAATATGAGCAAAATGTTGACTCCGCTACACTTGTAAGTTGGAATACAAGGGGTTACTCCAATCTTTTAACTAACCCTAACTCCCTCTTGAATGACGCAGACATCATAGTCCTTCAAGAGACATGGCTAAGTGATGTACCACTATGGGATAACCATGTCATCGTAATTAACCCTGCAATTATAACTCCAAAAGGTCGCCCGAGCGCAGGGCTTCTTGTATCCGTTAAGATGGGAATTAATATACAGTTACAAGCATGGGAAAACCCCAATAAGTTCATACAGTTGGTAAAAATCTCGATGGAGTCTAAAAGACTTGCATTAATAAACATCTATGGAAACCCAGCCGCGATTACGGATCTATGTTTTTACAAAGACTTATCCAATATGTTTGATATAATTGCACAATCCAAAGAAATAACTGATGTTATTCTAGCGGGGGATCTTAATATTGATGTTTTCAACGGGGGAAAAGAACACAGGATTACAAAAAGTGGAGTTCTCTCATGAAGCTATTTAACATGAGAATGGCTAATGGATCATTACCGGGAGATATTCCGCAACATGACACGTGGCAAAGAGGAACATCGACAAGCATTATAGATTACATATACCTATCAGCGGGGCTTTTTATGTCATCTATTGAATTTAAGATAATCAAGCAATCGAGCAGTGATCATCATATGCTATCTCTATCATGGCCAAAAGGCACACAGGAAAAAAGCATTACATCTCAATGGATGCCGCAAAAATTGGAAATCAATAATGCAAAATCACGATTTAAGTGGACACCGACTAAACTGATAAGCCTAAATGCAAATCTAATATTACAAAATGACTCACGGAATACTCATACATATGTCGAAGCACTTGCCACCTACAAAACTTTTTTTATCCCTTCGGGCCATTCTCACCCTCATACATATGATCAGTTACTATCTAAAAAAAAAAAGGAATATCGTAAAGAGCTGAGATTAGCCAGACATCTTCCCTGGCCTGAAAATGAAGAATTAGGTAAAACTTTAAAAAATCGTTATAGATCCTGGATACGGGCTCATAAAGGACAGTTATTTCAACAGCATGGAGAGACCTTTCTGAAAGCTGCAATAAGTAAGAATTCTGCACAAATATGGCAATTACTCAATCAAAAACTAAACCCAAATATTCAGCAATCACAATTAAATGGAGTAAGGGAAAGTGAATGGGTAGCACATTTTTCACAATTGTACACAGATAAAGCCTTCCAGTATGATCCTAAGAGTTATTCAGCAGTGACCTGGAACATTGAATGTTCAGAAGAAATAATTGAGGCGCTCATAACCAAATCTTCATCCTCGCGAGCAGCAGGCCCAGATGGCATAACTAATTATATGCTAAAACAACACCCACAACTTTGGGCCAAGATACTGAACAACATATTCCAGCATATATTAAAGATACGGAGGATTCCAGACTCATGGCGTAAGTCTATCATTGTGCCAATCTTTTAAAAAGGATACCGTAGCATACCAGCTAATTACCGCCCGATAGCGCTATTGGATTCCCCAGGCAAAATATTTAATAGATTAGTCTTAACGGCCTTCAATACTAGGACACTTGAAAATAAAATCAGAGATCGTAATCAAACAGGCTTTGTTCGCGGATTGGGGACGTCTGTAAACCTAATGATTCTAAATGCACTAAAAGCTCAAGCACAACAAACAAAAACAGCATTATTTTTCACATTTATTGACCTAAATGCTGCGTTTGATTCAGTTTCTCGCGTAAAACTTCTTCAAAAATTATTGAAAGCACAGTGCCCACAAGATCTAATCGATATCATAGCCGCTCTTCATTCAGGCACGTCCATTCAAATTCGGTTGTCCTCTACTGGCCTGCTTTCTCAAGCAATCAACACATCAAGAGGCTTGAAACAAGGGTGCATCTTGGCCTCATCACTATTTAACTTTTTCATTCATGATGTTCAAGAAATATTTTACAACTTATTTACTGACTCACCAAAAATGAATGGTCTTACAATACAACCATTATGGTATGCCGATGACCTTGTGCTAATTTCTAAGACACCGATAGGCCTCCAAAAGTTAATAACTGCACTCTCAATCTACTTTGAAAATAATGAGCTATCAATGAACATAAAAAAATCCCAGATTGTAGCTGACACTCCTGCGAGATCACAAAAAACTAAGTTCGTATGGAGGGTCAAAAATATTACCCTCGATATTGTCTCAAGCTATAAGTATCTGGGTACTCAATTTGAAGCCAATTCAGTGACTATTGACCATCATCGTTCACTACAAAGTAAATTGAATATAGCAATTTCCCAGTCTAAATTGATTCTTTATAAATATGGTAAATTTTCGATCAAGCCTGCCCTATTTTATTGGCAACAAAAAGTAACTCCTACAATTTTATATGGGATGGAGGCACGAGCTCTAACTGACGGGAAAGATCTAGATAGAATGGAAGCAAAATTTTGGAGAAACATCTTACACCTTCCACAAGCAACCCCAGTATCATGCATAAGGTAAAAACTCGGTCTTACATCGCTCAAGGCAAGATATCATTGGCAGCTGTGTGCGTTTTTTAGGAAATGCTTATTGAACATTGAAAGTGAATCAATTCTAGCTGTACTTGCGGCTTATTTATTTAACTCAAATCATAGATTTATAGTTAAATGGGCCACCTATGTCTATCAAATAATGGCTGTAGCTGAAGTAGACGTAGAAACTCTAACACAGAACCCTAACCGAGCAACAAAAAAAAAATCTTCTATCAGGACTGGTTGGCGAATCGTTCTCTTTGTCTTCAATACAAAAATGTTTGTAGTTATGTGTTTCCAGATAAAAAAATGGGAACTGTTGAAACTTACCTGTTAAAATCACCATCTCCTCAACTTCGCACGGCAATCTTGAGAATGCGTTTTGGCTTGTGGTTGACCCGAGACTTACTGGCTCAACTGAAACAAATAGACAAGTCAGATAACTTTTGTAGGTTCTGCCAAAAGACATCACAAAAAGAAACTTTAGAACACATAGTAGTGGACGGCCCTGCGCTGTGCCCATTAAGGAACAATGCTTACAAGAAACACATGACTGTGGTTGCTAATGTACAGCAGAATATGAGATGGGCCTATCTGCTAAACTCAATGAATATGAGTCTATTTATTGCTTCTGTTGAGTTTTTGAACAATCTTAGCTTGTATACACCATGCGACACTTGACTCTTTTACAAAATCTGTCCTAGTTACAATTACATGTCAGATGCACTAATATGCTTAAGTTCATGAGGCTTAAGGTAACATTATAATATATTGTAAAAATTATGATGGCATTAATGTATTTAATGTATTTCATGTATTTTACTTATTTTTTCATATTTTACTTATATTTCGAAGTATTCTTGTAAAAAATCTCTTTTGATTAAAAACAAGAAATAAAAAAAATAAAATAAAAAAAATATCTAAAAAAAAAAAAAGATACATCTAACATTCCATTGGAAAGATGTAGTACAATCACAGTTAGATTTCTAAAAGCACATGGAGGTGGAGCACGGAGACCTGCTCTTAACATTTCACAATTGTAGTCTAGACAGTTTGTTCTCTATGGTGCTGAGATCTGGGGCCATGTAGTAGCAGTGGTCGAAGTGTACGAAAAGAAGTAGTGGAACTATGTTCCCTACTGGCCTGCACCGCTCCCCACAAACCCCATTGCCGCGGCCCCTCCCATGCACAATACACACCCCAAAACACATGCACCTGCTGTTTAAGGGCACGTCCATTGCAGTGCACTGAAAGTGCAAGTTTCAACTTCTTCCTACACTTTTATTTCAAAACTAAACCATTCCGGAACGGTTTCTTTTTAAAATAAAAGTGTAGGAACGGTAAAGAAGTAGAGGATCACCGCTCCCGACCGCTCCCGACCGCTCCCGCCCACTTCGACCACTGTGTAGTAGAGAAAAAATAAGTTGTCACATAAAATTGGCTTTTGAAGAGTGTACTGAACCTATTTGGGGGTACCCCGGAAATTCCCTTGCATGAGGCGACAGGTATTGGCTATATAGGACGAATGGTTGCCAGTAGGAACTCTGTATTATTGGGTTCCTCTTTGGAGTACACCTGCTCTGGTCAAATATAGGGCGTCTCTCCAGGATATCCTAGGACAGGAGTGGGGTACATGCCTGCCATGTTCAAACATGTGAAAAGTTAAACTATCAGTGCTTTGACAACTACTGGCTGAACCCTCGCAGGATTGCCCCCAAGTGTAAAACAATGATGACATCTGAAATCCACCATAGATCGCTAACTGAGGACAGGTGCAAGAGGTTGATTTCTCCACTAATAGCCCACCATTGGGATTGTACATCCTCAGTAGGCTATGATCAGTGTTGGGACTATCCTGGTCCCAGGTTGACACGTTCACTTCGTTTTAAAGTTAGATTAGGCATATTGACATTAACAATGCACACTATTATCTGGCGTCCAACTGGGACCGATCTCTGTCCACACTGTGAGTTGGTGGGAGAGACGGCGATACACTTTCTGCTGTTCTTCCATAGGTATAATATTCTAAGGAAATGTTGTCGAAAACCCTTCTTTATAGTGGAAAAAACTTCTAGCTCTTCCGAAGCCTTCCTGGCTTGTAAACGAACTGAACATGTGCCTTTGAACTTTGCTGTGATCACTTATGTTACAAGGCATGGCTACTTAGAAAGAAAGCATTGCAAAAGATATTTCCTATTTATAATTAAGAAGTATGTGATGTGAATTGTCGGCGGCATGCGCCTTGAGTCTGTGGCGTGAGTATTACCTGGCATATTACTGTCCATTGGTGCGTATGGCAACTTATTAATATAATTATATTTCTATTAGAATCATTTTATGGCGGACATTTTTGCATTCTATATGCTTGTATAATTGCATTTCATCATGCTGTTTTTGTATCAATTTACACCTGGGGACTTTTATTCAGAATGATTTATGGTTGACATTACATTTCAATTAACACTTTTACAGGATGACGTTTGTTACTTAATCAATTAGGAATTACTGCTGGATAATGGTGCTTTCAAAGTGTAGTAGTAGCATTCACTCCTAAAACGAGGCTGGTGGAAACCAATATATTTTCAATGCACTTAAGGCAAATATATTCTTCCGTTGGGAATGTATCTTGACAGTTCACTTTATTTTGTCACTGAATTGGTTATTGTGTATAATATGGTAACTTTTATGTCAATTTGGCAAAATAAAGTTATTTTTTATTGGTTGGAAACAAATTGCCCTCACTGAGTGGGTCTGGGCTCGCATGTTTGACACTTGTATGATATCAAAGTGGTGTGGCTTTGCTAATTGTGTGCTCTTATCATTCACCATAACATAACGAGGCAGGAGCATGCTGGGAAGCAAACGAGGCTATGGATTTGTTTCCAAACTACAACATGCAAGAGAAAATTGCATCTTGATTGTGTATGTTGCATGCAGCAATAAAAAAAAAAATTCCCTGTAGACCAATCTGCCGCTGTAACCAGAATGACTTAAGTCCCCAGATATAATATTTTTGATCAGAGGTGCAGAAGTTAAATTGCAGCCTCCGTTTGCAGTGACTTTAAGTCACAGCAGCTGCCAGGAATGCACATGCGACCTTTGAACCTACCCTGTGCCACTGAAGAGCAGGTGCTGCAGTTGTCAGGCGACTGGTGCAGTGAGGGCACATGTATGCACTGTGTTCTTGGCATGGAGTATTTATGAAAGAAGGGTCTCGTTAGCTGACTCCCCTTTCAGTAACAGAATTACCTGCGTCCTTTTATTATTTAATAAAAATCAAAAATCCAGGGCTAGCACTTCTGCTCCAGATGGCAATCCGTCACTGCAGGATGCCAGGTATGGATGTTTGGCTCCTAGAGCTCTGCCACCTCTAGGAGGAGCTAACCATACAACCAGCTTCAGACAGCAACAGGTGACCCAGAACTAAACAACTGGATATGAAAACCTTTGTTCGGCGAGTAATTCCAGGCTGAGTATTCAGGGCTGGAAGGGCTCAGGGGATGAAAACCTGTGAGCTCATTTCTGCTGCTTAACTTTATCCACAAACAAGGCGTGGCCTCCAGTCAGGTAAGGGATATTGCATGTGAATTCAAATGTAGTCTGACGTGAAGGCCTTCATTCTCAATACTGCCTGAAGAGCGGGAAATCCCGGGGTTTTTGGGCTTCTTTTACTACAGCATTCTACTTTCTTTTCGTCTCTGTTTAAGCACTACAGCTCCTCAGAGGGTTGCTACAGTCCGTGACTTTTGGCGCAAGGCTTCAATAAATGCTTACTCGAGAGAACCCTCGCGAGTCACTGTTCTGCTCTGGCGGCGAGCTTCAAAGATCCCTGCGTCCTACATAGGACAATCGGGTATTCCCTATGCATGATGGGAAACTGAAAAAAAATCCAACGCTCTTTACTTACTTCATAGACTTCCCAGTCTAAAATAAAGATTTGTTGCCTGTAAAAAAAAAAACATGCGATTAACTACAGTTTAGCATTAGGTTTTCATGTCTTTTCATATTTCATCTTACACAAAAGCCATTTGCAAATCTTTTTTTTTTAGACTTCAAAGACTCCTTAGAACGCCAAGACTTGAGACGTGAATGTGGGGCACAGCGGTGAATTATCCCTCCTTGCCAGTTAACCGGCTTTAGTGTTTATTAACCACCAAAATGCACATTTATTTTTCGATGATTTTGCGAGCCTGGCGTTACCAGGAAAAACGGCTTTACCGTGAACCGGAAGAGTGATTCGCAGGTATGTCTGGGGCGGCAGTGGTTGGGGCAGGGTCCAGCCACATCCATCACTCTTCTTGAGTAAAATGCCGCATCTGGTAAAAGTTAAGAACATTGATTTCCACCCCTTTTTAGAGTTTTATGTCGTATGTAATTGAGCAGGACGATTTCAGCTCAGATTATAGTCCCACCTCTTGCATACACATGCTTGATAAGTAAGGCTTTCTGTTTTATGGTATTTATTTTTCTGCCATCTCTTTCTGTATTCATCCATATTTATTTTTGGGCCTTTTTTCTGTATTTACCCACATTTATTTTTTGTCACATAAAAAGATAAATCCCAGCCAGCATTTTTCTGCAGTTATTCTAATAACAAAATGCATTTATTTACACACGCATGTAGCCATATGGGAAAGAAATGCTGGCTCAGTTGTTTCCATAACAAGAAATGGTTGCTTCTGTGACTGGTGCTGCCTTAAGATAAATGCTGTGTGCAATTTGAAGAACTTTAATGTTATTTGTATACAATCTTTACACTCTCCATGCTGCCAATCTGCAATGTGATTGGCCTGCGATGTATGAGTGACATCATAGAGAAGCAGATAGAAAGTTCTGTCTTTCAGTTTTTTCCCGTTTTTCTGAATACAGATAGAAAGCAGATTGATTTCTGTCTGTATTTATGTGTAAAAATCAGCCTTCAATGTTGATTCAGAGTCAACACTGAAGACGGACTCCTGTCCAGGCGCCACATCCCTGAGTGATGTAAAGGTATGTTTTTCATTTTTTGAAAATGTTGACATTGCCTTTAGCGCCCGCTTACTCGCAATTGCTAAAGGCGATATGCCACAAGGCGGTGGGCCACCCTTCTCGGTAACGGCCCCACTGCATGCGCTAACGGATCTTCACTGCGTTGGGGTCCTTAACTTAGGCAGCAGGCCATTACCATGAGAGTCAGCCCGCCGCTTCAGGGCATATTGCCTCGTTCTTGCAGCCACCATCAGTATTAGTAGTGTTACAGAGTAGCCCTCCCATGTGTGTTGCCCCTTTAAGGGGATGTGTCCCTCCCATGTGCATTGCCCTTTTAAGATGGGCCATGACTGCATCATGGCCCAAGTTAATAAAAGGGAGCCCTGCAGGCACGTGGAACAGAACTGCTGCAGACTCTGAAAGGGAATGACTTCAGTCCGTCTCTCATTAAGGCCTGCAGGTCCACCCTGTACAAGCAGGGCCAGAAGGCCAGGTTGCCATGGGACACCCTTGCCAAGAGAGCATCCAGGGTCCACAGGTGCTGGTGGGTCTCAACCTGCCACCCCTAGAGGCATAGGGCCTCATAGGTGCTGGTGTCCCATAGCACCTCAGGGGGGGCTGGTGCGATGTCCATGACCAGCCCCCACCCGTCAATCCTCCAAGGTACGGGCCTCCCTGGTGCTGGCGTCCCAGAGTACCACAAGGGGGCTGGTGCGATGTCCATGACCTGATACTGAGAGTCACAGCACTGGTGAGTTCTACGCGTTTGCCGGAAGTGTCAGAAAAGAATTATGCATGATCGCTATAATGTGTCGCGACTGTCACTAATGTTAGCAATCCTTTTTTTGGAGCAAGATATTTAGAATTATTTGTGTAATAGTCGATCACTAGACAACTGGCCATATTTTAGAAAAGTGAAAAAAGTTGAATTAAGTGAACCTTTAGTTACTAGGGAAATATGCAAGCATGGACTGTTCTGATGCAGCTTCAAAGGACTGCAGTGCTCATTGCATCCATATTCTGTTTAGTAACATCTTGTGGATTGCTCAGGCATGCAGTAATCTGTGATATCACTTTGGCATACATTCCAACATTAGTCACTCCGTTCAAAAGACACTAGTCGAGTCCTGTTTTTGACGTATTGCCCAGAGTTCATATTGGGGACAATATTGGCGCATCCAAGTGTTGCCAAGTGTGCTGTTTGGCGTTTGGACGGGACTCTGCTTACTCTGCTTATGAGCTTGGACTTTTCATCTGCAAAAAGGCTGTATGCGCAGAGGAAGCTTTATTTCTTTTCATGCGGCGAAACGCTGCTCCTTGGACTCGTGCTTAAGGACTACCATAACAACAGTAATTATATATGCAAACAACTATAAAGCGTGTGTTGTTACGTGTCTGTGGGCTGGGCTGGGCTCTAGTGTGCTCGTAGCAACTCTGGGCTGGGCTGGGGACTCCTCCCTGGTTTTAACATCACGCCTGCAAGCCCTTTAGTACCCAAATACCTGCTTTCTGACACGCTTTTTTTCCCCTTTCTTTTCCTAGATGCACGGCGTGTCATAGACACACCCCCTCCTCCAGCTACTCCCCGAATCCCATATAAAACTTGCATGCACGCGCATCCAGCGCGCGCATCCAAGTGTTGCCAAGTGTGCTGTTTGGCTGTTCGGTTGGGTGGGTGAGGTGCAGTGAGTGTGCTATAAAATATTGGCAAATATAGTTATTAATGGTTTTTTTCTTGATTTGCCTTGATGCGTGTTTACCTAATCTCAGTGTGGCACGTAACAATTGTCAAACTGTGAGTTTTTTATTTTGTTCTTTTTTCCCTTTTTTTTTCCTTTGCATTTTTTGAATCCCCCCCTGTTTTGTGTTGGCTCCCAGCCCGCCCCTTGTTACAGCCACTTCCTGAATTCGGAGGTGCGGCGGTTGGGCGGACTGGCTGTGTGGAGGTGAGGTGGGGCACTTTATAGGGGAAAAAAGGAAAAGTCTGGTCTCAGTAACTCTTCAACATGGCCACAGTACTAAGAAATGGGAAAATATGTCTTCCGACCCCAAATCCCAAAAATCCAAATGCTGATCCCTCAAATTAGGGCCAATGCTCCCCCGCATTAAATAACAAAAAGGATATGGCCGAAATCAAGGCTTACTCTGAGAACCTAGGGTTATGGGGAGATACAAACGAGCAAAAAGAGAGCTTTATGGGCATAAATCGGGAGGTGGTGGTAGACAATGACCTTTTGATGAATATGGCAGTAAATGAGAAAAATCACATAAAAACAGATATATACAGGAAGTGGAATTATCTCACATGATCGCTCAAGTACATGCAAGGGACAGAGGAAATGTGTCAGAGGATGAGGATGACAAGTTTACTCCAGTGGGCTTATCGTCTGACTCAAAAGTTCCCATTCAGACAAGTTTCCTGAGTATTCGAGAGATTCTGCCTGAACAACAGTCTGTGGAGCAACTAGTGGAGTCGGAGGATACAAAATTGGATGTATCAATGATGTCACAAACTTTGAAATTAGAACTGAGCAAACGTGTAATGCTCTTAAGAGGACCCTCCACCCCTGTCAATGCAGCACGCAACAGTGTTGACAAGGTTCACCTCTATAATATTCTTCCTCGAATGCAGACCCTAACTCCACATAGAATATTTTCTGCCAATGCTAAATTCCCTCTCCCGTCAGCCTCTATTTTTTCTGAGGTCAGGGGACAAAAATGGCCTTTGGAGGAAAATATGGACTTGCCTTTACATGAGGGTGTGACTGGTCCAAGGGTGCATAATGAAATTTTGGCTTCGGAGCCCAGAATTCATTCAGCGCCCCCTAGGGGCTCTTTGACTAGTTCCCCAAATCCAGGGAATTACAACCACTTTGAGGAATCATTGCCTGTAATTTCTAGGATATTAATCCTTCTAGATAAGGAACATGAGCTGACTCACTGGGAAATCAGAGATCTGAAACGGGTTGTACTAGATACACAATCCAAACTTAATAGGGTGGAAGGATTTCTAATGGGTAAAATCGGTACCGATATCCCAGGAGCAGGAAAAACAACTTTACCCTTCCACGTGACAGGTAAATCCCAGGGTTCTCAGACTTGCAAATTCCTAAATCGTCCAAGCTATAGTCTAGCTGTAACTACAATAAGCAAATCGACAATGACTGATTCTGCCCTTATAAACAATACTCTAAAAACACATGACGAAGGGGATAAACAAATTCTTACTGTAATGAAAGAACTCTATCAAAAAATGAATAAAGAAGAACAGGGGTTGTCTACTTTGATTCAGTCTTCTTCCCTTAAAACAACTGGTGGGGGGTGAAAAGACTATGGTGACATTAAAATCTCCCCCAGATCCTCCAGATAGTCCGTCAGTCTTGACAGATCTTTTGGAAAAGTCCAAAGATGTAAACAACTCACTTGTGGGCTCTCAAAATACAGAAGACGTAACAATGCAAGAAAGTGAGGGCTATTCTCTTTCAAGATGCCAAAAACGTCTGGCATTGAAAGCAAAAAAAAGGCAGCTAAAGAAAAACCACTTACGGGACAAGGTACAAACAAAAACCAAAGAATGCAAAGTTCTGACAAGTGAGGTTGCACTGTCAGACTTGATACAGCTTAATGAAGAAAGTCGAGTGGCTTTGCAGGTACATAATGTCAACCCTGATCTAAACCCCGCCTGTCCTGTCTTGGATAATAAAAAAAAAATCACAAAAAATATAAAGACAGAACAAGGGGGGGCGAAGACTCACGCGGGTGGAAATACAACTTCTGGGCCCGAGAACAGATCTCTCTCACTCAGTTGAAGGGGGAGGACAGTAAAGAAGTAAAACAGCTCCAATTATCCAACTTTTACAAAGTCCCGGAAAAATCAACCTTAAGTCGAATTCTACCAGAGGCGATCCCAAATCAAAAAGAGGAAGTCCCAATGACATCCTTGGAATCTAATAGATTGGGCTTCACCTCTCAACCACTGGTTGGTAATCGGGACCCGTTACCAACAAGGGAAGTGGTCTCCTGGCTTCTGCCGGACAAGGCACCCACTTTAGAAATGGAACCGGCTAATACAAAGAAAAGGGATGATACGGACCACGTACTATTAGGGTTAAAAACCGTTCCACAACAATTAACAGAGGAAATGGGGAAAGACAATAGTGACCTTTCAATGATCATTAAGAACATTCTATTGGATTTGCTACCAGAGGCATCTATGCTCAAAAATCAGGACCAACGGGAAGGTCAAGAGGAAGGAAATAGAAACTTCCATCAGGATCATGAGGAGGCTCCCACTAATATTAACATGCAAGGCGAGCCGGCTCTGAAACACCATATTCGGATAACCCCACCAAGCATGGGGGAAAACTCACAAAGGGTCCAAGGGAACCTATCAGAACAGCTTTTTAACCCCAGAATTACTCAAACAAAACATTATCAGGATGGTGACGCTAGGTCTAGCCAACAGTCAACAACACCAATGCACATTAAAGATAATGACTTGCTCAATATGACTTGGCGGCAACCGGCCCTTCCAGATTATCCAAGCATTCTGCTATATAATCTACGTGACATTGGTGACCCGCCTTCCCTAAATAGGTCATTTGTCCTCTCACTGTTTAATGAGATTCCAAAATTGAGACTGATCTCCTCGGCAGACATTAGTTTGGTGGACTTTATTCACCCATCACAGCTGGATCGTGTGAGAATAGTCCGGAGGTCTCAAAACATCTTTGACCTCATAACACAGGAGACGGAGTACTTTAATAAGATGGGGTATGATATCCTTATTTTCAGCTATGGTTGGGATAGCGATACGGACTCTAAAGATCAGAAACCCAATGCGCCACCAATGCGGGAGGAGGGCCGTATGAATAAGGATGTCAATATCCGTACAAGGGGAGGTGATGATCAAGATTGGAGATGGTTAGCGCTATCCCTGCGAGAATCTATATCTCAAATCCAAACCATGCAAAGTAAACTTTAGTTATTCAGACCTTACGCAATGTTGGCAAATTCTTTCATGGAACTCTAGGGGCCATTCAATCTTGATGACCTCTAATGTGGTAGGCACCAAACTTAAATACATGGATGTAATCTGTATCCAAGAAACTTGGTTGAGAGCTCTGATTTATTTGGATGGTTTTGAATGTAGATACCAATTTGCTACGATAGGGCCCTGTGGTAGATCTTCTGGGGGCCTCTTAGCAGTGAAAATAGCAAATGGAACACGAATCATGGAATCTCTCAATGTTGCGAGCGGTGTCTTGGTAATTGTACTGGAATATAGGAATTCATACTGTTTAAGTAATGAACATTTACTATAACCCGCAGAAAAATGCAATGGACAATATTGTTCCGTCCATTAATACTTGCCTTTTGAACATGTTGCTCAAATACAGAGGTCTTGATATTATCATATTGGGTGACCTTAACTCAGAAATCAGATATGGTGTGGGAATGCATAAGAGGATTGGTTATATTTCTATTAGATCTATGGGAAAATCGGGACCGATAGACGGGGCACCTTACTCCACCTCTCGTAAAACTATGCAGGGGCACATCTGGTCTAAACTTTTCAATTCTTGGGGACTCACCCATATGAATCCAGTATTCAATACCTCTGCTAACGAGCATACATGGTCGAATGGCATACAAAAATCAGCTATAGATAACATGTTCCTATCAGACCGACTCGCAGCTCGCTGTGTTGACTTTTGTGTGGGTGAATCTTACGCGAGCGATCATAGAACTTTGGAGGCTAAACTGTATTGGAATTGTGCTAAACAGATCCAGGATTCCCTTCTAACGACTATGATAGCGTCATGGAGGGGGAATAGGATTAGATGGCATGATGGCAACGTAGATAAATTAAATGCCACCTTTCTCTATGAGCACCATGTACGCCACTATCTGCAAGATTAACATTATTTTTGGTTCCCTTTTTCTGTGAATATGTTAAATGTCTAATTGACAGATCTGCAAACTTTAAAAAATTGAAAACACAGGCCCCAACATGCGCACATTTATGATCCTATAGTAAGGGCGAAAAAAAATGATACAAACCGACAAATTAGAGCAATCCAAAAATCCAACCAATATCAGGATATAAAGGTTAAGGCAATTCATTCTATCAAGCAAGCAAAAAAAATTGGCTGAAAACCCATAGGATGTATATGCTGGAGAAAGATAATACAGCAATGTTAAAGCCACTAAGAGATCCATCTCCCCGCCAATTTTGGACGCTAATAAACTCGTTGGAAAAAACACAGGTAATGCAGCAAACTGTATGTGTACAAGAGGATGTCTGGGCCAATCATTTCTCTACTTTATATGAAGAAAAGCCCGCTGTGACTAATAGCTTAGAAACAATCAAAATGGGAAACTGGCTATGTAATTTTGATGTCGAAGATCGAAGATATAGAAAAACAAATTAAGGCTGCTAATACCTCTCGAGCTGCAGGCCCTAATGGTCTTACCAACAGTACGCTCAAGAGAAACCCAGAACTATGGGCTAAGGATCTCTATATATTATTTTCAGACATTATACTGACACGTTCTATTCCTTCTTCCTGGGGGATCTCCTATATTGCCCCCATATATGAAAAAGGGGACAGAAGGTGCCCATACAATTATCATCCGATATCTATTATGGACGCAGATTCTAAAGTATTTGCAGGAATAGTCCTTCTGAAAATCGGGGAATGGGTAGAGGTAAATAAAATACTTCACGTGCAACAATTTGGTTTCCGAAAAGGGATGGGCACCGAAATAGGGGGTCTAATTTTTACTCTTTTTTTGGAAAAGGCATGTAAGAAAGCCACTATCCCCATATATTTAGCCTTGATTGATGTTTCCCTTGCGTTCGACAAGGTGGATCGGGTAAGACTGTGGTCCAAGTTGGCTTCAAGGGGTATTCCATCTGGACTTCTAACCATTCTCATCCATTTACATGAAGATTCTGCCATTCAAATTCGATTAGATCTATCAGGGGATTTGTCATGACATATACAAACAGGTAATGGTTTGAGACAGGGGTGCTTGTTTGGACCCACCCTTTTCAACTTATATATAAGAGATGTTGACAGGCCCTTAACAGCAGCCTCGCTTGTTACACCAAGGATTGAGGGTGGGAAAATATCTTGGACAGCCTATGCAGATGACATCCTTTTGATCGACTCCACCCCTGAAGGTCTCCAGCGGAAATTGGTGGCCCTTTCAAATATGTGGACAATAATGGCTTGTTTATCAATGGGAAAAAATCTGTTGTAATTACTCTAACTAATCAGAAAAAATCTCCCCAATTTGAGATGGAAGATAGAGGGATGTCTATTGATTAAAGTGAGATCACTCTGCTTTCTGGGATTCCCGATCTTCAGTGGCGCTACGATCCATATGTACTGGAATTACTATTTTGACAAAGCAGATAAATTGATATACCAAATGCAAAAGGTAGCTACTAAATACTGTAAGTATTCAGTGACCCCGGTAATCAGGTTTTATAACCTTAAAGTTCTTCCTAAATTACTATATGGTTTCGAAATTCTACCATTTACAACTCAACAACTGGCTGCCAAATTGGAATCTAAAATTTGGCGGAAACTACTCTATTGTCTACCAAAGGGTGGTCCAATGTCAGCTATCCGTTTTGAGTTGGGTCTTCTTTCATTAGACAATAAAATCAGGGTGAAAAGGCTAAACCTTTATCGGAATCTAATAATCACCAAAGAGAATACCTTATATGCACTGATGGGTTGTAGATTGAGAACCGGTTCTTCGACTTCGAAGTGGTTGTTGAACCTCCAAACAGATTGTTTGAATTGTCTTGATTCTGTTTGTTTAACACTGGAAACCTTCATACTTAACCTTCTGAGAGTTAAGGAAAAACTTCAATCCCTGGATTGGACGCAGTACATGGAAAGGGTGGTGTCCTCCAGGATTTATAATCAGATCATTTATGATGGAAAGAAAATGGGTATTCCAGAGTCATACTTAATTAAATTCCCTGACCCTAAAAGGAGGGCTGCATATATGAGATTTCGCTTCAATGTTTTGCTGACGGGGACATTTTAGAAATTCGCTCAGGTACTACACAGAGAATCCCCTGTCGTTTTTGTCAGAGTAATGAAGTACCTGAAACACTGAAGCATTTATTATTAAACTGTTAGGCATTGGTAACCCAACAAATGGCAATCTTTGGTAAATTTGTCCATGATCCGTCAAGAGTTGATATTGAAGATGTTTGGTGGAATATGCTCTATGGCAAACTGAATGCATTGAAATTGGCTACAGTGACATTTTTGGATGAAGTCTGTAATCTGTCTGCAGTCAAATAATTTCTCCAATTGGACAATGTAAAAAGGAAAAAAATAGCTTGAAGAGATAACTGTTATACCTTGCTGTAAATGTATGTATGTTCTAGATAGGAATGGCCTAATATCAGCTTGGATGTTGTATATCTTGTATGTGAAATAGGGTTTTAATTGTCTTTTATCTTATTTTTCCTTTTTTTTATTGAATTTGAATCTTCTCTTTTTGTATAAAAAATGTATTTTGTGTTTTCTTTTGTAAAGGTTTATATTTTGTAAACCAAACGCAAAATAAAAAATAAAAAATTATATTGGGGACATCCAGGCCTACCAGTTCCAGAAAGCAAAGTTAAAACCCGGCTGGACTCCTGTCTCCTGAATAGAATGGATTCTGTGGGCCTGTATGCTTTGGCGGGTCCTCGGAACTCTCTGGGAGTTTTCGCTGGAAAAGTCTCTTAGATGAGGTTGACTCAGAAACTCCCTTATGCACCAAAGACGGAAAGCTCCATGTGTTTTTAACACTTATATTCCCGTTGCAGAATGTTTCATTTTTTAATTTTCACCGATTTTTCAATTCAAAGCAGCAGCAAAATGCATGCATAAACCCACCCACAGCCTACCATTAGCCCCCAACCTCCAACCCCCAAAAACCCTTATACCGTTTTCCAAACTTTCTATATATACACATTGTTTCAATAATATGTTGCATGTGAATTTCTTTGAGATGAATATTCTGCATTGAAAAATGCATGCAGTAAATATTCTGCAATGAAATCATTGGGTATCAAGAAGGAAACTTGAACAACATCTAGAGCCTATGAGATGTACATGGTGTAGACTTACAGCTAACAACCCTACTTGGGAGACTTGGGGGATAGAGCAGATGAGAGCCGTATGGAAAAAGGTACAAGAAACAAGCTATTAATTCCAAAAATGCCACTCATTTTATGCACATGTTGTGTTCGGTGGCATCTGTAAAAATCTTTGTTCGCCACTGGCATGACCTCGAGTGCTGCCAGATTTCTGTTTGGGGCGCCTCTTATATTGATTTATTTAAACGTTTATACCGAGCTTGCCCTACCCAGAGGATCCCGGAGGGCTTTACAAATTTCAAAGGTAGGAGGTGAAAAAGAAGTTAAAATTGTTCAGAACAGGATAGGAAGAACAGGGTAGGTAAGGGATAGCAGGGCAGGAGGTCTGGTTGGATTGGGGACAAGGGGTGAATTTTGAGATTTTGGGGAAGGTAATAATGTAGGGGGGCTTGGGTCCAGGGTAGTATGGCGTTCCAAGCTCTGGGTGCTATGTTATGTTTGGTTATTTACAAATTGCCAGATGCAGCAATAGTCTGCTGCAGGGTGCATAGTTTAAGCATTTCTGTCTGAGCCTTGCGAACTAGTGGCTGCATCTATATGATATGCTTGAGTGAGCATGTAGGCCTCCGGGGCTTTGCAAAACTTTGCAGGGCAGTCCAACATGCACCTTCTTTGTCTTGAGAAAACAGTGCATGGCATAGCCAGACCAATAAGAGGCGGGGGTAAGGGTAAGTGCTATTAGGGTCCCCTAGGGGAGGAAGTGCTAGAGATGCCCGTTTGGGAGGCACCAGATAAGTGCATGGGCAGAGACATCCCACGGGAAGAAGGAGGTCTACCGTTCAACAGGAAAGTTCAGTGGAGGCGAAATCACCCGATAAGCGGGCGTAGGCTCAGTGGGCAGTGCAGGCAGGTGCTGGGGGCAATTGGGCTGAAGGCCAGCACCCAATTTGACTCTTGAGGGACCAGGCCATCAATCTCAGCGCCAGAGGGGATAGCTAGCATGGGAGGAGGAGTGGGATGGGGGAGGAGAAGAGAAAGGTCTTGAGTTGTTTGTGGAACTTGAGGTGGTACGGTTCAAGACAGAGAGAAAGAGGGAGACTGTCCCATAGGAGGGAGCCAGCTGAGGAGCGAGATGTGCCCCCAGCTCTCTGCATGAGGAAGCGTTTGATCAGCAGAGAGTTGGAGCCAGAAGATCTAAGGGATATGGAAGGAGAGTATAAAGTAAGAGAGAGTTGCAGGTAGCGTGGACCCAGGTCCCAGACAACCTTATGTATGATGCAGAGGGTCTTGAATTTGATCCTTAGTACAACCGGGAGCCAGTCGAGAGATTTTAGAGCTGGACAGGTACAGTCCCAGGGCTTGAGGCCAAGGATAAGTCTCAAAGTCCTTTTCTGGATTAGTTGAAGGGGACAGAGTGAAGAAAGAGGCAGGTTGAGGAAAAGGCTGTTACAGTAGTCTAGCCATGAGAGTAATAGAGCTATAGAGGCGTTGAGCTAATGGGAGAAGGTGCGGATCTACTACATCGGCTGCCAGTGGAACCCCTTCTCCTCCACCTTTATCATACATTTTTTTGATTGGGTTATGCTAACACTTCAAAATGAGGCACAATCCGCCAAAATGATTTACTGCCATTGGAATCAGACTCACCATGTTTCTCGGCAGTTAATGCCAGCACAATGCCAGCCTGCATTTTGTCTCATTTTTGTTTACTGCTTTTTTTCCTGCTCCTGTGACTGCTTCCTACCTCCCCTCTGTCACTCTGTGGGGGTCCTTCCCTTTTCTGCCTTTAAAACCCTCTTCACTAGGGAATCCCTCACCAGGTGTTTTAACCAAAGGGCTGATGGAGAAAGTGTTGCAACCAGTACAACACCTATATAGTTCGCTTAGGGCCTGAAAAAGGTCATGAGTCTGAACCTCTGCTCAACACACCCTAGATATCCCTACCACCATGTGCTTCCCTCCTTATACACCTCAGCCTCTCATACATACTCAGCATGGATGAGCACCATTCAGCTTCAATCCGTACATTATCAACATCCCACTCACAACCATCCAAACTACTCCACCCAAACACACGTTACCTCATGCTAATCAACTGTCGCTCTGCTGTACTGCATGTGGTAGACATGGCTGATATCATCACCATGCACAATCTTGACACACTCATCATAATAGAAAAACGGCTTAATCCCACCAACTGCCACATCTCAGATATCCTTGTCCCTGCCAACTAAATCATGCAGTATGTCAAACATACAGAGAAGTCTGACCGTGGTCCCGCAGTCATCCACAAGACTTCATGGACATGCATGCTGCAGGTTCCGTCACCTTTCAAATCCTTGGAGCAACTGAAATGTCATGTTCCACTCTACCATAATACAACTGTTACTTTCCATCTGATCTACCACCCACCACAGAGTAATAAATGCTCCCTCGGATGAAATCACCAGTCTAATCACTGCATCAACAGTCAAGCGTTCCATCAATCTGTCAGGTATGAATGCAACCAAGAAAACCAACGAAGCTGTACTCAATCTCCTGGATATCCTCAACATCACACAAGCCATGACTGATCCCACCCACACCAAAGGCAGCACTCTCGACATGGTATTCACCTCATCCCCAGACATTAAATGCCTCCCACCTGTACAACTCGACTGAACTGACCACACAGACATATGCTCAAGTTTCAGAACTCAAAGCCCTCCAATCAAGGGCAACTGAAACCAACAAGGGCACCTCAATCCTCATTTATACATTTACCCTTGGATGCCTTACAAGAAAACCTCACCAACCTGACTTTCAGACTCCTTCATTGGATGTCAACCTCCTTCTCAACCATCTTGACTGTGCTTTAACTGACTCCTCCAACATCCTTGCACCATTGATACTACCAACCAACACAACCAAGTCATAACCACCCTGATATACACAAGAACTCACCAAAAGTAAATGTGCCATCCACACACAAGAAAAAGAAAAAAACACAACTACCAGAAGAACTTGCCACCTTGAAAAGTCTCTGCACAGGGAGCTCATCACCTAGGTGAAGGCACATTACTACACAATATCCAAAGCAGAACCCTCCAATAAGGGCAGGGCCCTCTTCAGGGTCATCATACACTGCATCAGCCCACTTCCAGCCTGCAGTACCAAAATCCATGGAAATATACAATGCAATCAACTTGTTCTTCACAGAATAAATGGACACGCTCTATCACCACATTGAGGCCCTCCCCGCCATAGAAACCTCTGCCAAACCACAAAGCCATGTCTCATAATGGTCAGAATTCAAGATCCTAATCCTTGAAGAACTCACAAACATTCTCTCATCACTCAAGTCCACCTCCTAGGAGGATGATGTCACACCAGCCTCAATCCTGAAGAACATACAGAGAAGACTTACTTCTCTCCTCCACAATGTCAATGCCCCACTCATGCAAGGCATCTTCCTAGATGCATTGACAACTGCCCGGATCCTCAGCATAGTGAAAAAGGCCACATTTGACCTAGATGACCTAGCAAATTATTGCCCCTTCACCCATCTACCCCTCATTGGCAAGATGATCGAGAAGACCGTCATGCTCCAACTACACGAAAAGATCACCAAACACAACCCTCTTCAACAATTCCAGCCTGGCTTCTGACCAAGATGCATTACCAAGACTGCAACCATCCAGGTAATTGACAAGGTACTCCTCATCATGGAAAATGGTGGCCCATATCTCCCAGTCCTGCTCAACCTCTATGCTTTATTAAACATGGTCAACCACAAACATAGGACCCTGGCCTTCCGCATGGGATTCAATGCCACAGTCCATTAATGCTTTCACTCCTTCCCCAACAACAGACACCTGTTTGTCCAGATGGGTTCTTGTAGTATCCAACAATGCTCAATTACCGTCAGAGTACCACAAGGCTTCGTTCTCTCCCCTGTCAACTTCAACTTCTACATCATACAACCATTTGGGGCACTCATGTCCAAATTCAACAACACAATCTACTTGCATGCTGATGACACGCAATCATACCTGAAGTTCAAAAGCCTAAATAACATTCACCAGTTCAAACACTGCCTCTCCGTCATTGAAGCGTGGACGTCAAGTGCTTACATATAACTTAACCCCACCAGAACTGAGCTCATCCTTCTTGTGGGTGCCACCAAATACACCCAAGTTCAAAACTGGTTTCTCCCACAAACTTGTACCTAGTGCAAAGTCCCTCTACTTTGGCACTAGCTCTCACTCCTGTGCCAAATGAAACCCTTAATCCCCACCTCATACTTCAGAGCCAGATTCAAGACCTGGTGCTCTCCTATATGGATGGTGGCAATGCCCTCCTGGCAGGTGTCAAATTCACTACTCTGACCCCCCTGAAACCTGTCTAGCATGCTACAGCAGGCCTCATCGCAATACTGAAGACATTCTGCCACATTTCTACCACTCTCAAAGAACTACACTGTTTGACCCTTAAAGTTCATATTAACTTCAAGACAGCCACCATCACCTACAAAGCTCTTATGTCCAAAATGCGTCCTACTTACCTGAAAAGATCCCTATCTCATAATGTCAACAGAACATGAGAAGCTGAGATATCTCCAGACTGGAATCCAGGAAGTTCAAGAAGGAGCATAACAGAACACAATCATTCTCCTGCTATTCTGTTATACACTGGAATGTTGTGAAGTGCTTTGAGGGATGTCTGAAATGTGTGAGGTTAGAGAGAATGTTCTGAGGTGAGAGTACTGATGTATGGGTGAGGGAATGCTGGTTGACGTTACAACACAGTGAGTTGGTAGATATAGACTGGGTGATGGAAGCCAGTGGGTTCCTATTAAACAACCTGACATAACAGCAAGAAAGGACATTATGAAGTAACTTGAAGAGTCACAAAGTATCCTTTATAACACTGGCAACACATTGGTTTACAAGTAAGGACTCAGGTGTGCAGAAGCTGGTACTGCCGTACCAAAAGAAAAAAGAACCAGTAGGTTGCTGCGGACATTGCAGGAATAGAGAGAAATAGGACCCACTCTCCCTAAAAGTTACATCCCATCACCCAGGGTGAGCAGAGGTATTTGCAAGGGCAATAGGAGGTGTCTGGACTGAACCCAAAGCATTTGGGAAACTTTGCCAGAAGCACTGCAAAGGGTAGACTGGCAACAAAAAGGGCCCAGGACACCCCTACCTCTTGAGCGAACTGAAGTGGGGAGGAAGACAAGGCAAGGCAAATGAGTTGAAGAGAGCTGAAGGAAAGGTGTTTTGCTGGATGGGGGTATCCAGGATCGGAGTGATGTGGCCAGAACCGAGTGCATGATAGGCTGGCAAAGAGGATAAAGAAAAGGTTGAGCTGGACTGAGTAGGCACGAGTACAGAGTCCTACTTAGGGCAGGTTACTATGTCTGAGCTGAGACCAGAGGAGCATGGCTGAAAATTGCAGTGATAAAGTATGGAAGGAAGGTACCAGAATGCAGCTTTGGGAGCTTCATACTCCAAACAAGTACGAGATGAAATAATGACGTCTATGACCCATGCATACACAGCTCAATGATTCTTATGAAAATGGGAAGATGCATTAGAGAAAAGTACCATGGAACATCTTCACGTCGTGGAAGAGTAGTGCCATGGCAACAAGGAAAATGTGGTAGAGATAATGTAGTACCGAAGGTTAGGCATGAGTAAGAGAATGTATGGAGCGGCGCAGAGTAAAGAGCTGCCATGCTAATGGCAAGGACATGGTGATAAGTGGATCTGAATCACGCTCATAAGCGGGGCCTTGGAGATGTCTTAAAAAACAGCCATCATTTCAGGAGGAGCAGAGATGCTCATGGGCGTTACAGTATTGGTGCAGCATTAGTCTGTTAGAAAGATGCTGATACATTTTAGCATGGGTTGTTTAGACATAGTATAATTGAGTAGAGGAACAGCTGAATGCCCCTGCAGGAAGTCCCGCCCCCCTGTTGCCTGTATGTTGGAAGCCTGAAACTGCAACATGCTTGACACCAGTAGTTGTATCCATACCGCGATGAGGGTTCGAGAGTTATCCATTGAGAAGACCGTATCAGATGTATGCCATAAGAAATGACAATCTCTTGGAAGAGGTTCCTGAAGGAATATGAAAATGAGAGAAAGGGAAGCTGGTGAGGTCACAAGAAGCGAGAGTGATGCACTAAGAAGAGAAGAAGAAGAAGATGTATGGACCTTATAGAAACTGATGATGAAATAAGGAACCGAGTGAACGCTCCTATGCGGAAAGCAGATTACATGTGTATGATGCACTGCAGAAAATGCAAGCTGTTCAATGATAGCACAGATGCAGCAATGCAAGTAGACTAAGTGATCATATAAGCTAGCTATAGGTAGTGAATAGACTGCAGGTGAAGCCACCATTATATAAAAGCAGGACATCAGTGTCACAACCTTTAGTAAGTTCAAACCCACAGAGAAAGAAGGATTGAGAACTGAGTGTTGCAGCAAAGAATTAGTTGAAGATCGCAGATTCAAACGATAAAGCTATATGGCCTGGTATCAAAGCTGGAGCAAGCCAATGCCGTTATCTATTCTCAAAGGAAGCAAACATGAGAAGCTGAATCGTTCCTTGTCAAGGTGCAAAGAATGAACGCCATGAGTGCCAAGTTTTATTAATTTAAGACACTTAAATGCTGCAAATCAGGCCGAGTTACGGTCTCTTGTCACGTGAGCAGAGGAAGAAAATAGTGTAGGGCATTCAGTTCCAGAACTATGATAGGAGCGTGCCCTCATCCCTTATATTCCCAGAGTCAAGAGTACACTGCAAGGCCAAGTTCAAAGACAATCCTCATGGCAGAAGATATGGACGTTGAGAGATGTTGGGCTACTTGGGTGGGGAGGTACAGTCAAGTCCACCTCCTGGCACCTGGGTATGAGCTTACGTGCTACTAAGTGAACCGAATGTTCCAGACATGGCACGAGCATGCTAACCAATTGTAGATGGCACCATAATTAAGGGCCTTATAGTCTAAGAGCCAATAGTATTTTGTGTACTTAGTAAGTGTTTAAGGATGACCTGCACTAGAGGCAGGCTTAAGGTGTCCACCTGATAGTAGATGTCCTATCACAACCCGACCCCGTATAGAAAGGATACTTAGATATTCCCTTTGTACCAATCACAACCCCCTGTAGGTTTTTCTTATTTGCCAAGTAGTATGACGCCACTTATGACAGATTTTTTATATAAAAGACTGTGTTTATGTGAAATGCTACAAGAGAATTCTGTGCGTCGTTCGTTGATGTCCGTTGGAACTCCCTGTTTTAGACAATTGATATTAAAACAGTAAAGTGGACTTTGCCAACTTCCTGAGTCGGTCAGATTATTTGGTATAAGAGATATTCTGCATCCCATCCACTGCATGACATGTTACCTATTAAGGACTGTACATGGTAGCAGAGGATGGTTGTGACCCATCGACTTGTTAGCTCCAGATTCTCGGACGATTGTACATCCTCCGCCATTTAGCCAGAAGATTGCAGGGTATCCTGTGGAGAGCAGCCGAATATAAATCTTGCAAGAAAATTGAGACGGTGGGCAGGGTCCCTCTTTGACGAAATCTCTGGATTGCACAGGCACATTGCGGACGGAAGGCAAAAGTGGTCGTTCGGAGGAGGAAATGGTAGTGAGGGCCTTGAGTCAAATGACTGATTGAGGGGAATGGCAAATTAAGGGGACGGGATTGTGATATTTTTAAAGTAATGGAGAATATTGTGTGAAGAGATAGAGATGGCACCTAACTAGTCCTGACTCAAGAGAGTTTCAGAAGAAGTTGTCTCACACTCCAGTCGGAGTCCCTAGGCTACATGTGAACAGGTTCACATAAGGAGACGAGTTAAAATCTGTGACAGAGTAATTGATTAGAGGTGAGGAGAAAAACAATGGTGATCAGGGGGAATTTCTAGCATATGTGTAAAGTCGACCAGTTTGTCTTGTTTGTCTGTTGAAGTAGAAATATTGAGGAGGCAGTAGAAACTGTGAAATTATTGTTAAGAAGAATTGAGAAGCTATAAGTAGATACCTTAGTGGAGAGGTTGGTACCAATGCAAAGACAGAAATAGCTAATTGAGAGATGAGAAGCTTGAGCACCGATTGTTGTGGGGGCGCTCATATTTATTGTTTTAAAAGAATTGAAAGGCATTGAAAGCCGTTTTTAAAAATCTGGTAACTATTGACAGCCAATTGAGACTTGTCACAATGGGAGACACCCCTTTGATGCATTTATGTACGACACTGCCAAAGCACATACCCAAGCTCATACAGTATAGTGCAGAATGGGTGAAATGCACGGCAGATAAGATGTTCATTCCATGGCCACAACGGGATCACCCTCAAAGGCGGTATTGCAACACATGACCTCATACTTACACTCTATGTACAAGGGGAAGAAATTGGAGAAAATATTAGCTATTTTAGAGCTTTGGAAAACGTAACAGGAAGAGAGGGAGGATCCGCTACACGAAGAGTGGATGCTAAGTCAGTGTGAGGAGGAAGGTGTTGAGCCCTCAGCTCCCCTTGCCTCGACTGAAGTAAAAGGCGTTGATACGGAAGAGGTAGGGTTGTATCCATTAAAGGAACTGAAAGCGGTTGTGGGATATAGTAATATGATATACGAACCGCCTGCTTATAGCAGTGATGATAGTGCAGAGGAGAGTAAGAGAAAAGAGGAGATCTTTAGGATCATACAAGACAAAGAAGAAAAGAATGAGCGATCGAATGTGTCAACAGAAATAGAAAGGGAGACCAAGAGATGGAAAGGAGAAAAAGATAAAGCTGACGAGGGAGAGCTTGTGCAGAACGAATGGATGGGAGCACAGATATTACTCAAGCCAGATGGGAAAAGCATTGAGGAAGTATGGCAAAGAGAAGATAAAGACGAATGGGATAGAAAAGACAAGGAGCGAGAAAAGAGGTTGAAGGAAGACAAACACAAAAGAAAGAGCAGAGACCGGCGAGAACTGATGTATCAGGAGTAGCAACAAAAGGAAGAAGAAATGGCAGAACAAAGAAAATATGATAATAGACAGAGAGCGATGGAAGATAAGGATAGAAGGGAAAGGAAGAAAGAAGAGGAGGAGGCGCAGAAATGAAGGGACAAAAGAATACAGAGATGAAGGGAAGAGGAGGAACGAAGGGAAGGAGTGAGAAGGGAAGAACGAAGGCAGGAGGAAGATAGAATTAGATGGGAGGTGAGAAAATGAAGGGAACTAGATGAAGAATTAGAACGGAAAAGGAGACAGCGGGACTCCGAGTTTAGCTATATTCGAAAAGAACTAATCGGGCTAGGTCCTGCAATACGATGGGACAGTATAGAAGAGTTCCTTCCGTTAAAGGAAGTAACTCCAGGAGCATCTAGAGTAGCATTAGAAGAAGAAGGCTTTGACATCGGAAGCATTGGAGATTGGATTGATAAAGCCTATAAGGAATTGAAGGGAGACAGCAGTTATGAAAGTCAAGGGAAAGGAGATGCATCCCCAGCACTTTAATCACGAAATGAAGAAGAAAATCTGTTTCATATTGAGCATAGAGCTTTGTCCTTAGTAGACTGAACCGAGACCAGGGTGAAGGAGAGGGTAGTCATATTTCTTGGGGACAAGAGATGTCAGACGAAGATAGAAAGTCCATTCACGAGATAAGAGGGGGAGTGCATGCACTCCTGAAGAAGGCCTGCAGCTAGACAAGGAAGTAAGGTGGTCAGATCTGGAACAATCTAAGGATATGATGCCAGATACCATACCATATCCAGAACATTCCAGAGGACGATCATATAGTGAAATTGGAGAATCACCACCATATGTGAGAAGATTAAGATCATTGCCCTCAAGAAAATAGTCAGGAACAATCATTCTGCTATGGATAGATTCACGATGGGAGAAGATTGCAGGTCAGGGTTTATGCAGTTTCTCTTACTGGAAAAAGGGGGAGGAAGACCACAGTATGTTCCATGGCCACAGATGGAGAAGGATAATTTAAGGTCCAAGCTCCCAGAGTTTGACATCGGGCACTGGGGAATGGATATATGAGTTTGAAAAGATGACAGGAGGAAACACATTGGCCATAGGGGACATTAAGGGTCTCTTGGCAGCCATTCTTGGATAGAGAGCTGATGACATATGGAGGAGAGCAGGACATGCAGCTGTGACAGTACAAAACACAGCGCATGACGCAGCACCGTTTAATAATTGCAGAGCAGACATATGGCGGGATCTCGGGGTACAATATCCTGACACATCAGGTATGGGTGTAATTATGACACATAAGATGAAGGAAGATGAAGACCCTATTGCTTACATTCAGGATATTCAAGAGCGTTGACAACTTGAAACGAAGGAGCGGTGGGAAAAAACAGTGGCATTATTTTACCACATTTTATGTCAGGGGTTGCCCGAGACAGTATAGAGACAAATGAAGAAACAGGTGGGACAGGAAGCCAAACCATGGGCTGAGATAGAGTTGACAATAGTGCATCACTGTAGGCTATTGCAGAAGAAAAACAAGAAGAAAGATGAGGCCAGGAAAACTAAGGAAGCCAAATTGGTTCAGAAGAAGTTGTCAAAACATGCCATAGAAAGGGCAGTACTGACAAGCAGAGAAGGATTGGAGATGGAGCAGTCAGCGGGTACATCACAGACGAATAATCAGTGCCCGATGGACCAAGGAAGGAACGGGTTCATGACACGAGGCAGAGGTATGGGCCATAGAGGAAGGGGTGAATTGCAAAACAATCAAGGTTGGTTTCAGAATGCACAGAATGAGAATCAAAATGCTCAAGGAGCCCTTGTTAGACAAGCACCTCCTCTCTGTTGGACTTGCGGGATGACATAAGCATTGGGTAGTATCCATCTTTTCTTAACATTATCTATCCAACAACCTTCATCATCTAAACTCACTAAATCATCAGCCCATTGTTTAAGCTCTTCTGGAGTGGCATCAGCTTGAATGTTTTTTATCAAATCAATTCCTTCATCTAATATACAGGTGTTTGTGGCTTCCTTAGTGACATACATTTCTGAATATCAATCAGTGGTAGTCTGTTTGGCTATCCTGTCAGCAAAAGCGTTTCCTCTCCCTACATCGTCTGTTACTTTCTGATGTGCAGCGCACTTCATGATTGCTAGTTGAGTAGGAAGCGCAAGTGCTGAGAGTAGCCGAACTATCAAGGTACCATGTTGGATTTTAGTTCTGTGTGAGGTCAAGATACCTCTCTCTGCCCATAGTCTACCGAAGTTGTGAACTACCCCAAAGGCATACTGGCTGTCTGTAAATTTATTTACTCTAAGCCCTTTGGAAAGTTCACAAGCTCTAGTCAATGTGATAATCTCTTCGGCCTGCGCAGAGTTATGCAAAATTCTTTTGGTTTCCACAATAGTGCTTAATGTAGTGATGGCATAAGCAGCAGTGGATGTACCATCTGGAAGTTTGAAGCAGGAGCCATCGCAAAAAATCTCCCCTTGTGGATCTTTCAATGGTGTGTGATTTAAATCAATCCTGCCTTTGGTTTCTTTCTCTGTGGTATAGAGGCAGTCATGTGACATTTTGTCACTGCAGGCAGTTTCTTGCAGAAGAGGCAATAGTTCCGCCGGATTTTGTGCGCAACATCTTGTAATTTTGATATGCGATGCAAATAGAATCAGCTCTTATCTTGTTAATCGTGCTGATGTAAGATGTTGTGTTTGCGTTTTGTTCAATAGAAAGTCTATGGAGTGGGGTACCATCACGATTTAAGAGTGACCTAAAACCATACCCTCACTTTGTTTTACGGACGCAGCAGCAGTAGCGACAGCTCTCAAGCATCTCGGTAAAGCAAATGCAACAGGATCAAGCATGGCGGAAAAATAACCGCACAGTCTATTCTTCCCCCCCATGTTCCTGCATTAACACAGCCAAAGCACATCCATCACATTCATGTACATACAGAATGAAGTCATTATCATAATTTGGTGTGCCCAAAACTGGTGCTGAACACAGTGCAGTCTTGAGCAGATCAAAAGCTTTCTGGTGTTCCAAGCTCCACAGTAATGGCAAAGAAATGCCCTTCTTTGTCAATGCCAACATTGGTTTTATCACTAGTGAGAAGTTTGGGATTCACTGTCTACAGTAAGAAGCCATTCCTATCAAGGCTCTGACCTCTTTTTGTGTATTTGGGACAGACATGCTAGAGATGCTTTTTATCCGTTCAGGTGTCAATCTTCTTCCCTCCTTTGACAGGAGAAAGCCTAAATAGGCGACCTCCTGTCGACAATATTGAAACTTTTTCAATGCAGCTTTATGCCCATGCTCTGCTAGATGAATAAGCAGCAACACGGTGCTCTCCTTGCAAGCAACTTCTGAGTATACAGCTAAAAGAAGGTTGTCAATGTACTGTAACAATGTACAAGAGGGAGGCAACTCAAGTGTATCAAGCTGCTCTTTCAAAGCCCTACTGTAAATGCTCGGACTCTCCGTGTACCCTTGTGGCACAGGAGTAAATGTAAAGGAACATCTCCCTAAGGTGAATGCAAACAAATATCTACTATCCACGTGTACGGGAAATACTAAAGAAGGCATTCTTAAGATCCACCACACTGAAATGAGTAGCAGAAGCTGGAATCATCGTTAATATTGTGGTCACATCAGGCACAATTGGAAATTGTGGAGCAGCGATTCTTATTGATAGCACGCAAGTCAATAATAAAACGGAAGGGAATCTTATTATCCCCTTTCTTGTACACAGGTAAAATTGGGCTATTGCACAAAGTTCCTGCAATTTCCTCTATCACTCCACAATGAACAAAATCAGAAACTATGCTTTTTAGAGCTTGCTCACCATCAACTGAAATCTTAAATTGTGGAATACGTGGTAACTTAACTCCTGGTTTCAAAACAATTTTAACAGGTTCAATTTGCAAAATGCCAACATCATTGTCGTCAACCGCCCATAAACATGCCAGAACTTTACTAAATTCAGGCGGTAAAGGCCTAGTCGAAAATTGTGAAGCAGAAAATTGCTGTGGTGAAATCGTCAAATGTACTCCATCCGAAGAACAATGAATGACCGCATTTAATTCCTTCAACAGATTCAAGCCCAACAAATTCTCACCACAAATCGTTGTTAGAAAAAATGAACAATGCTCCGTGAATGGCCCCAGTGAAATCGGTACCAGCTGAGAAACCGGACCAACCACTGCAATGCCAGAAAACCCTACAGAAATGTTATTCTGTCCCGATAATGGAATATCTGGAACCTGTGAATGATCAATGGAACACTTCTGTGCTCACGTCTCTATCAAAAATAGATGCTTCCGATTCCCCACCTTCATCTCAACGTAGGGCCCTTTCTGATCAACAAGAATAGGTATAGGTTCCAGACCTTGCTTCGGGCTGTCCTAACGAAACAATATATCATCAAAGACAAGATCCTCAGAAAGATAGGCAGTTGAAGGATTATCAAAACTATTTCTACTATCTATACTAGGTTGCTGGCTAACTTGCGAGAAAGACTGTGGATTTGGAGCGAACTGGCTTTTACCAAGACCCCCTATCCCAGGGCGGCCTCTGGATCATCTACCCATGACACCATATGTTTTATTTGATCTCTGCTGAAAGATCGGGCAATGGGCTCGCCAAAAACCCTCTTGTCTGCAATAAGCACATTGGTTCATGTGTACAGGACCCATCTGTGCATTACTTTGTGGAGCAAACTGGCCTCTAAACTGTGTACTCCCTCCTCTGCTCCCTCTGACTATCTGTTGCAACAATACTTTGGTTTTCAAGTCTCCCTTCTTTTCTATCCTCTCTTTTTCACTATTGACTCTATTTTCGTAATACTGAGTCATATGCAATACTTCAGACTGTGATTTAGCTTGCCAGGCACTTTTGGACGTCATAATTTGTGATTGGATATCAGGCAACAATCCACGCACAAATGTGTCCACAAACAACCTTTTCCCTGACTCAGTGCTTAAATCCTGTCTGCTAAAATCTGAAAATACTTGTTCGAACCGATTAAAGAATTCGGTAGCACCTTCAGATTTCCTTTGGGTACAAGCAGTGAGTTTGTCCCAGACTATCCTTCTCTCTGGGACTAGAGTCTTTAATTTAATTACTATTCTGTCTGGCAGTGTCAGTATCACTTGTGGTGGTCTCTCACCAGCTTTCCTTTCCTCGTCTAACCGTACTAAGTTAACCCATGTGTCAACCAGCCCTGCCTGTTCATCTACTGTTCTAATCTGCTTCCATAAATCAGCAAGTAGGATCACAGGGAACAACACGTCTATATCACCCAGAGTGAAAACTAATGAATGCAAGACAGATTCTATTTCTTTATAAAATCCTGTAGGATTTTTCCTAATATCTGGAATCGACTGCCTAATGGTATTCACTTCCTGTCTGGAAAATGGGACATGAACAAATTGCAAAACATAATGGGCTTCAATAGTGGTAGCTGGTGTGCCTGCTACGGCATCAGCTGGAATTTCCACTTTAGTAACAAATGTCAGAGGAACCTCTCTCATTGGCAATTGAGAAATAGGCAACTCTGAACATTTGTATAAGAAATAAAGCTAAATCGAGCAACAAAGTAGTCAAAGCAGTGTCAGGTGAAAAGGCTCTCTTATAAATAATCATCAGATCTGCGGGGCAACAAATCTTTTTATTCATACACTCATCCTGCAGGTACTCTACCATTACCTGTAACACTTTCTTTTGCATTTCTGGAGTATACTGACTAAACGTATCATATACTTCTATGGGAGATACCGAAACATCTGAAATCCATCTAAGCGCATCCCTTGTGCAAATTCACGTCTCTTCACTCGTTGATTTACAAGAAGGAAGAAACCGTTTCTGCACATACAGAGCGTCCAATCTTTCAGCATCTGTTTCATCATTCTGTAACTGATCTAACTCCCTCTTAAACTCAAAAACCCTCTCGACATGCTCATGTACTTTCCCCGCAGTGTCCCTTGAGTAAGCT
The DNA here is from genome assembly GCF_040938575.1 of Ambystoma mexicanum. Taxonomy (NCBI): domain Eukaryota; kingdom Metazoa; phylum Chordata; class Amphibia; order Caudata; family Ambystomatidae; genus Ambystoma; species Ambystoma mexicanum. The sequence goes on along the minus strand of NC_090924.1, from coordinate 318,109,920 downwards.
AAGACATTCAAATCCCTCAACCCTTGTGGGACATCCATGATGGTCAAATCATTCCACATTTCAGCCAAGTGCATTCCCATCCTCTCTATAAAAATATTCTGTTCGGGAATACTTTCTTCGTCAGAAATTGTAGCAAAGACAGCTGATTTTTCACCTTTTTCTAGTTCATACATACAATTCCCTCTTTCTAGCTTTAGAAACTGTACTACGAGTCAATACCTTTGATTTGGCACTCTCCCCTTCAATTGTTTCAAGTGGACCAGAACCACTTGGGAAAGAGAGTTCAGACAAATCCTGTACAACAGGTAGTGGAGACACTACCGCTGGTGGTAAAGACGGAATTACGGAAACAGCAAGTATCGGTAAGGGTGGAGATGCAGAAGAAGAAACAACAATAGGAAAAGGCGCAACAGCTGGCGGCGGAGGAGCAACGGGAAGAACAGGGACAGCTACGGGAGGAGGTGCAACAACGGGAAGAGGTAAGACAGCAGGAAGAGGTACATAAGGAGGTGGCGCAGTGCACCAGGACTACGTTTATTTAAAAGTTTATCAATTAGTTCATCTGAGGCATGAAAATCTTTATACAGATATATTTTCTGTACACCAAGTTGGAAAGCCCTATCCATGTTTCTAACAGACTCTGTTTCTGTTGATCATACATTAATGCCTTTTCTGAATTTGACACATGACAACGTGCATGCTTCTCTTTACTCTTAAGTTGCTGCATAGCTTCCTTTTTCCAATTCTGAATTACATCAAATGCTGCAGGTCTAGCTTTTTTCTTTAACAATATGGAATCTAAATACTCTTTATGAGCCATCTCAAAACTACCATTGACTGGCCACTGAAATTCGGAAGCATGTCTAGTTTGTCTGTGCCAAATATCGTTGAATACTATACTACCAATGGCATACTTACAGTACATAGTAACATAGTACATGCCGGCGACTCCTCCTGTGGCGGCGGACGGGCCAATTCCAAAGATTGTTTGCAGAATAATCCCCTGAAACAGGCAGACAATTTCCCAGGCAAATCAGATCACTGGTGTTACCTGTCATTGTTTGAACTCGCGAGTGCAAAACTGCAACCAAATATCAGGATACTTAGGAATCGGGGCACGACTCACCGGATTACAAAGGACCCTCGTGGTTGGTGATTTCAGCAAAACTGCTCGCATCGATATGTGGACCCTCGTCAAGATGCCTTCTCGGACTGCGTGCTCACAATCCAGGGATCGGATCGTGCAATACTGTCGGGTGTCACGTCTCATACAAAGGGGCCCCCTTTTTCTCACCGTCCGATCCCGGTCCAATAGCCGTATCTTCTCATCAATCTTGAGGGTCCCTATTCGGGCACCATCTGAAAGACCAAAGACATATCGAGGCTTAGTACCACAAAATGAAATACACCAATCACAGGCTGAAAAGATACAAGTATCTTTTATTTATGTACAGGCAAAGCAAAACAGATAGCTATCTGGCTCTCAACACCTCACAGTGTGTACCAGCAAACACAGTGAGGGGTGAGAGTGCTGGACATCTAAAACACATACATATTTATACTATTTTCAGAACATTGTACAGCCTCTCTCCAAGCTAATCAGTCACTGGCTAGAGTTTGTGCCCAGTTCACATGACAGGTGTTACAATATTATACAAGGATTATAAGAGTTTACATGTCCATGAAGATACAATGGGATTGTTTGTTTCCTAATCCACGGTAAGCCTTGTCCCAAGAATCGCTACAATGTAGTTCAGCCAGACCACACAATCTGAGTTTGTTTTTCACTGTCTCATTGTTTACACGAGGATGAGACTTGTGAGCGCAGACAACACTTGGATGGCAGTTCATATGAAGCACAAGGTTTCTTTGCATTGGTCAAACAGTCTGCTCTCGGTCAGCCTAAACATTAACAGAACTCAAAGGTCATTCAGCTTGGCTGCAAGTTGAAATCACAGTCCACCATTTCAGGACATGGAACATGAGTTGAAATCAAAATGGCAGATGAGTCTTAAAATGGCAGCGAAGTTAACCCAAAAACCGGACCATTACAGATCGCGGATTTCTGTGTAACGCGAGCGGGCTTAGGCCAATAATCATAATAAGGAGGCACTATATGATTGCGGTTTAACAAAGCTACCTCAGAGACAGACCAGGGCTGCAGAGTCAGGAGACATTGATATGATATGATATGGCATTTATAACGCACCTATACACACGTGTTTCGAGGCACGATAAACTGGAAAAACAGCTTTATGTGAGGAATAAAGAGGAGTCTATTGGCCTGGGATCAAGGATGCTACTTCAAGGAATAATTGCAAGGCACAAGGGGAGTCAAAAGGATAAGCCTTGTACGTAAGACATATTTCTCTTTGATTAGGCAAAGGAGAAAACATCTGCAAGAGCCAAGTATTAGACAATTAAAGATGCAGAAAACCTATGTGAGATGGAGTGATTAAGTCTCCAGAGGCCAAGAAGGGTAATGACACCCTGCTCAATTGAATCATATAGCAGTAACTAGAAGGTCGAGATAGGCAAATTTGTGGTCTGCTCACACATGATTCAGAAGTTGAAAACCAGGGCTATTCATTAAGCCAAAATGAAGATAATGGTGTTCCTGAAAGCCTTGGCTTGGGGCCTTACTGATGAGAGACAATGCACTAATTGGGAAAGTGGGGAGTAATCTGAGGTTGTTTGCAGCACTTGTGTTTTGTTTTGTTTATGTGCTGCTAAAAAACCGAAAAGTCCAAGGTTGGAAAGGCTTGCCAACCAATCAGAGGTTCTATGTAGCAACATGCTATACAATGTTGCAAAGACAAACCCACTGCCATGTTTCCGCTATAATCAGTATTATACATATTTAGAGGTGGTTGAAGGTGTGCCCACCAGATAAGGGGCAGTCAATGAAGTTATTAACACTTATACATACTATAGGTACATATGTTCCCTTAAACAATCCCTCCTTTCAATAGGTTTTAGTTTGCCACATAGGTTGACATCATAGATGATGCTTTTCAAGGTATAAAACCTTTGTATAATCACACTTGGGTGTGAGTGCGTGAATTACTGCCTGTTATTCACCAGATTGCCCTACTTTATTTTTATGGTAATAATAAAGTAGTACTTTGCCATAATCTTTGAGTCTGTCCGGTTATTTGGGTGCAAGATCATTATTGATAATTCTATCTAGCACCTGAGACGCTTCAAGGTGCTAGATCACACCACTGCTATACCTCAGGTGCGAGAGGCGCTACTCACTAAGCAGCCCTACCGCCCCAATCCTGCCTGGATTAATCAAAGAATAAATGAATTTGCAGGCTATTGAGGACATGAACAAGCAGTGAACAGAGGTGATGAAAGAAAATTACATCACCAGTGAAACTGTCAGCGAGAAAGAACTAGAAAGGAATTCTAGTATGAGGTATGCTCTCATATTGCTCTCTTAAATAGCTGCAGGTAATTGTACTGTTTATTCGTGCTTCGTATTTCCCATATCAAAATATTATAACTTTTTAAAACTTATTTTCAGTTTTTAATTGCTTGAGAGGCAAAAGTGCATCCGGATAATCAGTGCGACTATTGTGGTTTGCCAATGCATTTCGGAACGAGTCTGTCTTCAGGGCTAGGACACTGTGTCAATAAGCATTCAGTAACAGTATATACATTGATCCAAACTGAAAAAACATGAAGCAAATAAATATGAAGCAATAAATAATAAGGCAAAAAACAAAATCCAAAGCATTGTGTGCATGCCATTAGGTAGTATTAGTGTAGATCATGGGAATCATTATTTACATACCATGTCCGATTCGAGTCAATCATTAGAACAAAGATATATAAGAAAACATAAAGATGAGAGGTTAGTCTATATGTATTGGGCAACGTTTGTCACACCAGTGAAACTAACACACACAGGTGCATTATACACAAAGCACAAACGTATCCACCACAAAGATACATGAACAATAGCCCAAATTGCACTTAGCCATGAAGAAACATGCTTACATCCACCAGAATAGAAAACATATACTCTTTCTCTATGCTGAAATGCATAATGCACAAAAACACGCATAACGCGTGCTTAATGCAGAACGCAACTAAAATTAGTGGCCATGTAGGTCAAGATGGACCGCGCAGCCACGTTCGGGTGAATGGGAGACATTGAGAGACCTTGACATTGTAGGGGGACCTAGCTCGCTTAGATAGCAGAAAAGCCAAACCTGAACAGCCCAGACAACAAGTGCATATGTTTTGTTAGGGCTATTAAGGAAAGAAAGGTCTGAATCAATAATCAAAAGTGCAGACGGCAACAGTTCCCAGGTGTGAGACACAGTTCTTTCAGCTCGAATAAGGAAACAAGTAATGCTGGAAGGTGATATTCCAACCAACTCAGACCTAGAGCGTGATTCATGGAATCTTTAGCACAGTGCAAAGTGACTTTGTACTGATGCAAAGTGACTTTGCACTGCCAACAACCACCCTGATTCACAGAGTCGTGCAAAGTGTATTTTTGCAGTGCAAAGTCACTTTGCACTGCTAAAGTACTCTTTGCACCGTGGATTAGGCCCATTTGGCGCTGTGCAATTATGCAAGTCCCATCCACGGTATAAGACTACGATTTTTAAATATAACTTGGAATGTGCTCGGGAAACCACAGGGAAGATTGTTAAAGCCTGGCCCCAGGATCTGTGCTGCAACACATGACCACATATTTACATGCTGCATATGAGGGAAAGAAGCCGAGCAACAGGATAGCAATTCCAAATCTATGGAAGATGGGAGTGGAGTGGATGATCATTCAGCACAACGTGGGGTGAAACGCCCACAACTCCTTCTCCTCCTCCTCCTCCCCAGAGCACTGACACGCCAACTGAAGGACATGGATTTTACCAATTGAAAGGGTTGAAAGCAGTGGCAGGTTATACTAACCCTGTATATGCACGCCCTGCATACAATAGTGAAGAAGCAATAAATGGAGCCACGCTGACTAACCAAAAGCCAGGACACACAATGAATATAAGGAGCACTACAAACTGCGTGCAAAGCTAACAGAGAGTGAGAAGGAAGGGGCGACTGTAAAGACTGGAGGGGGGTATCAGTACTCCTGCCCTCTGTATGGCAGAGTAGAAGCACAGAGCACCCCAGCAAAGATTCTCTATGCAGTAGCAATGGACGACTTTTGGATCTTCGTCTGCGTCTTTGTGGACTTCGGGTGGCGGGAAACACACCAGAGGATTCTCCTCGGTTCATCAGCGACCTTGACTTTCTCCAGCGGGACAAAGTGGTCAACGAGGTTGGCAAGGGAGTCCTTGATTTCAAAGTGTCTTAGTCAATGGAGCATTGCGGCTCTGATCCACGATGTTACAGCGGTCCTCCGAACCTCGGTCAACGGTAATAGTCGTCGACGGCATCGACGTCCTGGTACTTACTTCAATGGTTCCTCGGCAGTCCCCATCTCAGGTCGACAGTCTTGCGGGACTGACTTCCAGGGAGCCATGGTAAAGATGAGCTGGTGCACGATGCTCCCTCATAGCTCGGGACAAGGTCTCCTAAACAGGTCCTCTATTGGATCAGTTTTTGACAGACACAGCAACTTTCAGATTCCATCGACGGTGAGCAGCAGCAAACCTTCTCCTTCAGCTGGGCTTCAAGGATAAGCAGCTTCAGAACAATTCTGGTAAGTAAGAGGACCCCAGATATGCTCTTCAGTCTCTTATACACACTGCTGAGCCAGGCTCAGGCAGCCAATCATTCAGAAAGGCATTCAGGCAGGCAGGCAGCCAATCAGCCTCACAGTGCATTCAGGCCATTCACTTCCATCCAGACACTCACAACAAGGAATGTGGATTGGGACAAGCGGCCAGCCTTTCAGAACACCACACTGCATGCATACCAGTTTCAGCAAGGGCTGTCTCATTCATTGTGTTACACACCAGAAAACAGACACCCATACATGAAGTGAATATTGGTCACACACTCCATTACCCACAACATACAGTCATTGGGAAGGCTCCACACAATCTGGCCTGGACTTAACAGAGAAGAGAGTGGGCACCACCATGTATTCAAAAATGTTCAGAATATTCAAGTAAAAATCAAATATTTCAAAAAAGAATATACATCCAATTGAAAAGGAGCTGGCTGTGACAAGTCTGGAGACACCCGGACTTATAATTGCAACACACGCTGGAGACCAAGTAATAATACTGGGTCACACAACCGCTCTCATATGGGGCCCAAGATGGGCAAGTATTTATATCTGATTCACGACAATATGTTCAAGTATCCATAATATACCATACTTCTTAGAGAAAGGAAGATGAGTCTTTCTGATTCATATCAAAAATGATTTATCCATAGTAGTTCAAACAAAAAGCTATCACTAATAATCCTTAGTGAGGAAGCAGTTGCCACAATCCACATGTATTAGACTAAAAAAGCCAATGCATTTCGGAAATTATTTCCTTCATCAGGGCGAGTCTAATTATATAAGTCCAGCAAGCAAGTATATAACATAACAAATGCAAGTATGTGACATAAATTCATATAATGGTGACAATTCAAACGAAAAATACATTGAAAAAAATGAATGAAAGGAAACATACCAATCAGTAGATGTTACATCATGGGTAAATATCAATAGCAAAAAAGAAAAAAGAAAAAAGAAAAAGAAAAATGCCGTAAGTGGTTTATAAGGTAAATAAATGAAACCAAAGAATATTAGGTGTGGATTTACCTCATTGGTGTGGTCAGTGGTGAAAAACAGAACGTCCTGCGTTCATGCCCACTCAGCAGTGGGTTGTAAATGACATTATGCACAAAGGCATGGAGAAAATCCACTCGTGCTTACAAGGAAACCAATCTGTGGATCATAAACGATCCAATTAGATACTGTGTTTTACACTCATACTTGGTCAAAGAGAAGGATTGTAATCAGATTCTTACCTTGTAATACACAGAGAGAAACGATCCTCCACTGTGCAGCTGCAGGGCAGTGACACAGACTGCAGTGTGAAGCCGTTGTCTAGGCAACGGTTCTTTTGTTTAGCATGTGACCACCTCGTTTCTGTGAGATGCAGGTGGTCACAATTAATGATGTAAAATCGGCCAGGGCCCACAAAAATGACAAACCAAATATTTATGGGGCATCATCAATAGGTGCCCATAATTGTGATGATAAAATCCGAAAAAAATTAAACATTAGAATAATGAAGATAGAAAAAATACTGTCACAGATCCTGTGGCTGTCTGGTCACAAATACTGCTGTAAATTCGGCCAGGGCCCCCAAAAATAAAAAATGAGGTATTTATAGGGCATCACAAATGGGTGCCCATAATTGTAATAACAAATTCCCAAATTAAATAAAATATGAAAAAACAAAGTAGTAGTGATGGATTTATGCAGGTGGTCACAAATAATGATGTAAAATAGGCCAGGGCCCACAAAGATGTCAAACCAAGTATTTATGGGGCATCATAAATAGGTGCCCATAACTGTGATGATAAAATCCGAAAAAAAATGAAACATTAGAATAACGAAGATAGAAAAAATACTGTCACAGATCCTATGGCTATCTGGTCACGAATACTGTTGTAAAGTCGGCCAGGGCCCAAAAAATTTAAAATGAAGTATTTATGGGGCATCATCAATGGGTGCCCGTAATTGTAATGACAAAATTCCGAATAAATATATGAAGTAACAAAGTAGTAAAGATAGAAAAAATACTGTCACAGGTCTTTAAACTGTCTGGACAGCAAGACATAACGAAATTAAGCTAAGGTAATAGTAAGACTATTCAAACATAGATGAGCAGTTGAAGTACAGTCACAGTGCGTAAGGTGTCGCCCAGGGGCGGCACCTTAGGTCCCAGACATACGTCCGGGACATGCACTAGGGCTGTTACTAGAATGCTCCAAACATGATTAGACAAAAGGCAACATATGCCAGACAATAATTAAGAAAATAAAGCAAAAAAGGCTACATGAGGTAGAGTGATTCGAACAAGTTAAGCTCAACGGCTGTCAACATGTGGAAATGTAAAAAAACAGTATCCAAATGTTCAGAACATCTTTCACAAATTACTCTGAGCATCATATAGAGTAGCCAATGCAATCAAAAAGTAATAATTAGAGCACAGGGCAAAGAGACCCCTATGTATGAAAACATGTTAAAGTATACACCTCAAGCACAGAAAGAACAGTAGAAACAGTAAAGTCACAAGAGGAACAGTAGAGACCCTTATGTGTGAAAACATGGCAAAGCATACACCTTTAACACAGGCAAAACAGTAGTATCACAATCAAATATAACAGTGGTAATTGATCTCCTCATTCAGACCGCTCGGGACCAAACTACAGAGTTTATCAATCCAAAATGTCTCTCTGCGATTGAGGCGCAGACCTAAATCTTCATGAGGATTATTTCTTGTGAGTACCTCCAGAATCAGAAACTTAATCTGTGAAAGATTGTGATTGTTCAAGGCCCAGTGGCGAGCTACAGCCGAATTAGGGTTGGAATTACGGATACATGACCGGTGTTCGTTCCATCTGATTTTGGCTGCTCTAGTTGACTGGCCGACATAGTATTTTCCGCAAGGACATTTAATGCCATATATGATGTTGGCAGTGTCGCATGTGCCAAATGTCTTGAGGATGATCTTCTTACCTGTGCGTCGATGGAAGATTACATTGCCTTTAATGACGGAATTGCAATTGATGCAGTGTAGGCAGGGAAACGTACCAGTGCGTTGTGTGATAATTTTTTTCAATGGAGGTCTTGTATGTACAAGTTCGTCCCTGAGATTCCTACTCCTCTAGTATGCAAACACAGGTAATTCAGAAAACAAGTTTTGTACTCTTATGTCATTTTTGAAAATGTTCCAGTGTTTCTTAATTGTTTGTTTGATTTTATTGCTCTGGGTAGAGAATTTTGATACATATACTGGTGATTTAAGGTCCCTTGTTGGTTTCTTAGGAGTGGATAGTAAGGTTTTACGGTGAAGACTGTTGACCCTTTCAACTGCAGAATCCAGTTCTTCTTGATGGTAACCTCTTACAAGAAATTTCTCTTTCATAGCCAGTTGCTGTGAAATACAATCCTCGGGGTCACTTACAATCTTTTCGACTCGAAGAAGTTGACTAAATGGCAGGTTCCTTAGTAAGCTAGGCTGATGGAAACTAAGGCGGTGTAACAGATTATTGCGATCAGTTGGCTTCCGGAAAAGGGTGGTACTATAACCATTGTCTTTCTTTATTATTTGTACATCTAGAAACGTAATCTTGTCCCGTGATGATTCCCTAGTGAATTGAACTCGTTGGTCAATGTTATTAAGGTGCTCAAAGAAGTCATCAAATGCTGTATCTGTGCCTGTCCAAATGCCAAAAATGTCATCTATGTATCGAGTCCACATGTAGATATCCTTCTTCCATTCCGGTTTGTTCAAAATGTGGTCCGACTCGAATTTGTGCATAAAGCAGTTGGCGTAAGTCGGCGCCATAGTTGCGCCCATGGATGTACCAGAGACTTGAAGGAAAAACTGGTTATGGTATTGAAAATAAGAATTTTCAGCAATATATTGCAGAAGGGTTAGAATAAATTCCTTTTGGGCTCGAACATCCGGTGATTGAAGTAAAAGCCATTCTACTGCTTCAATTCCAAGGTCGTGTGGTATAGAAGTGTATAGACTTTTGACATCTATAGTAAACATCAGATGATCCTGTTGGAAAGTAATATTGTTAAGCTTCTGTAAAAAATGAGTTGTGTCTCGAGTATAAGTAGGGGTTTCTTGAATTAGGGGTTGTAGGAAAAAATCAATGTAAACACCAAGTGGCTGGTTTATACTGTCCATTCCTGCGACAATGGGTCTGCCATGGGGTTTGATAGGGTCCTTATGAATCTTTGGCAGAGTGTAGAAATTCGGAATTCTCGGATGTTCATTGAGCAGGAACTTATGTGTATGTTCATTTACCCAATTTAGTTCGAGTGCTTTGTCCAGCAGAATAACTAAATTCTGTTTGATTGAGATAGTTGGATCATGATCTAGAGTGGCATATGTGGTCTGATCTTGAAGTTGTCTACTGCACTCAGAATCATAGTCTGTAGTGTTAAGGATGACAAGGGCACCTCCTTTGTCTGCAGGGCGAATAGTGATTTTGGTGTCGCTGTAGAGATCTCTAATAAGTCTCATTTCGTGAGGTTTCAAGTTCTTGTGTGGCGGGGTTCGATAATTGATCCGTTCAAGATCTCGAGTGACCAGTTTTTGAAAAATATCGATAGAGGGGACACTGATGGGAGGTATGAACCCACTTTTAGCCCTAAACTCTTGGAAATCAGGCATGTTGGGAGGTTTATCGTATGTTTCCAATTCTTCAAAGAACACTTTCAATTTAAGCTTCCTTACAAATTTATAGAGTTCGATCTTACTGTTGAACAATGTTGTACTATAGGTCGGAACAAAACTGAGACCTTTTTGTAATGTGTCTTCTTCCTGTTTAGTAAGAGTTCTGTCTGAGATATTAATCACTAAGTTTTCCTTAATTGTAGACGTGTTTGAGGTTTGGGTCTTAGGCTTCCTCCTCCTCCCCCTGCGGGTTCTTTTGGCCGTGCGCCTAAAAAAACAGCGGTGGATGTTTGTGCTGAGGAGCTCGCTGTGTGGTTGAGGTTGTCAAGTGCTTGTTCAATTGGTGTTTCTGAATCTCTCTGTACTTCTGAGTCTGAACTAGAGGTGTTATCAGATGATTGTTTGTCGGATGGGTATTTATAGAGCTTTTTTGGTGCTACTGGGCCATATTTCTCCATCCATGTGTACACTTCATCATTAATATAGTCGTATGTGTCGCGCTTAAATTTCTTAACTTTCTTTTGTTCAAGCTCAGTTTTGTATTCTTCAAGTTTTGTATTAATATCCAGAAGAATTGAATCGGATTCCTCTTTACCCAATGTAGCCACTAGTTCCTTTTCAATCTCTTGAATTTCTGTACCCAAAGTAACCAAGTTTTTTGCGAGTTCCTGGATGGTAAGTAGGATCAGGTCTAATGAACATTTGTTTAGGATAGCCTCCCACTTGCGAACGAATTCCTTGCTTTCTTTACAAAGGGTCGGGCGTAATTGTACTCGGAGTCCCCTTGGAATTCGCTGGTTTTTAAAGTAGCGCCCCAGAGTGATTGCATGAAGCTTCCTATTTATTTCTTTGCGTACCAGATACTCTAGTTGTTTTATCCGCTTTGCTGGATCTTTTGGTGTTGTCCCATGTGCACCTATTGTCGTCTCACTAATAAGTTCAAGGATCGCGGTTGCTTCCTCTGAAGAGAACCCTAAGGTCTCAGCACATTTAGATGAAAGGCCTTCTATGTCTTCAAATGACATATTGGTGTAGTAAATCTTTGAGTGAAAAATTTTATGGAGTAAAAATGGTGTGCCTCCACTGTTTTGTGTCTCGCAAAGAGGGAAAAAAGGAACAAACAGAGAAGAGAGTGGGCACCACCATGTATTCAAAAATGTTCAGAATATTCAAGTAAAAATCAAATATTTCAAAAAAGAATATACATCCAATTGAAAAGGAGCTGGCTGTGACAAGTCTGGAGACACCCGGACTTATAATTGCAACTCACGCTGGAGACCAAGTAATAATACTGGGTCACACAACCGCTCTCATATGGGGCCCAAGATGGGCACGTATTTATATCTGATTTACGACAATATGTTCAAGTATCCATAATATACCATACTTCTTAGAGAAAGGAAGATGAGTCTTTCTGATTCATATCAAAAATGATTTATCCATAGTAGTTCAAACAAAAAGCTATCACTAATAATCCTTAGTGAGGAAGCAGTTGCCACAATCCACATGTATTAGACTAAAAAAGCCAATGCATTTCGGAAATTATTTCCTTCATCAGGGCGAGTCTAATTATATAAGTCCAGCAAGCAAGTATATAACATAACAAATGCAAGTATGTGACATAAATTCATATAATGGTGACAATTCAAACGAAACATACATTGAAAAAAATGAATGAAAGGAAACATACCAATCAGTAGATGTTACATCATGGGTAAATATCAATAGCAAAAAAGAAAAAAGAAAAATGCCGTAAGTGGTTTATAAGGTAAATAAATGAAACCAAAGAATATTAGGTGTGGATTTACCTCATTGGTGTGGTCAGTGGTGAAAAACAGAACGTCCTGCGTTCATGCCCACTCAGCAGTGGGTTGTAAATGACATTATGCACAAAGGCATGGAGAAAATCCACTCGTGCTTACAAGGAAACCAATCTGTGGATCATAAAAGATCCAATTAGATACTGTGTTTTACACTCATACTTGGTCAAAGAGAAGGATTGTAATCAGATTCTTACCTTGTAATACACAGAGAGAAACAATCCTCCACTGTGCAGCTGCAGGGCAGTGACACAGACTGCAGTGTGAAGCCGTTGTCTAGGCAACGGTTCTTTTGTTTACCATGTGACCACCTCGTTTCTGTGAGATGCAGGTGGTCACAATTAATGATGTAAAATCGGCCAGGGCCCACAAAAATGACAAACCAAATATTTATGGGGCATCATCAATAGGTGGCCATAATTTTGATGATAAAATCCGAAAAAAATTAAACATTAGAATAATGAAGATAGAAAAAATACTGTCACAGGTCCTGTGGCTGTCTGGTCACAAATACTGCTGTAAATTCGGCCAGGGCCCCCAAAAATAAAAAATGAGGTATTTATAGGGCATCACAAATGGGTGCCCATAATTGTAATAACAAATTCCCAAATTAAAAAAATTATGAAAAAACAAAGTAGTAGTGATGGATTTATGCAGGTGGTCACAAATAATGATGTAAAATAGGCTAGGGCCCACAAAGATGTCAAACCAAGTATTTATGGGGCATCATAAATAGGTGCCCATAACTGTGATGATAAAATCCGAAAAAAAATTAAACATTAGAATAACGAAGATAGAAAAAATACTGTCACAGGTCCTATGGCTATCTGGTCACGAATACTGTTGTAAAGTCGGCCAGGGCCCAAAAAATTTAAAATGAAGTATTTATGGGGCATCATCAATGGGTGCCCGTAATTGTAATGACAAAATTCCGAATAAATATATGAAGTAACAAAGTAGTAAAGATAGCATTGGCTTTTTTAGTCTAATACATGTGGATTGTGGCAACTGCTTCCTCACTAAGGATTATTAGTGATAGCTTTTTGTTTGAACTACTATGGATAAATCATTTTTGATATGAATCAGAAAGACTCATCTTCCTTTCTCTAAGAAGTATGGTATATTATGGATACTTGAACATATTGTCGTGAATCAGATATAAATATGTGCCCATCTTGGGCCCCATATGAGAGCGGTTGTGCGAATCTGGCCTGGACTTCCCCACAATACCATATATGGAACCCCCACCCAACAGCCAGTCAGGGGAAGGGACAGAGTCAGGGCTTCCCAGGACTTTGGGAAAACAAGGTAACAGGTAATAGAAAGCAAGAGGCAACAGGGTCCATCTTGTCTCTTATCAGTAATCCACTGATTCCTATGGCAGGCCCCGGGTATCCCAAATGGAGGATTCTCAGAGCACCTGTAAAATTCAGCATGGAGCTGCCACCAGCCCATACCCTTCTCTGTGGGCCACACACAGCTGCCCAAAAACATACACTAGGGGTACAGAGTTGTACCCACGCCCAGGGGGGGGGCATAAGGGTATCCCAAGGGTCTGTCCAACACAACCAAAAAGAGGAAGAGCTGCACTGTCAGGTGTCCCACATGGACTCCTGTGCATGAAACAACACAGAACACACATGAAAAGGGAGTGCAGGACAAAGACATGGAGGCCCTGTCCCTCCAATGCATTTCCAGCATCACAACGACGACTAGTGCAAATGGGTGGGTGGAGAGACACATACTTGCCAACATTCTGTGACCAAAAAGATGTGGGATTTTTCAAGTTTGAAAAATAATAATTCCCATAACAATGACATCACAGGAAAATACAAAACATACAAACAGCACAACATGGAAAGATGTTGAATTGTTAAAAATGTATAATTCTGAATGCTAACACCAAATTGTCCACTCTGCCACTTGCTTTCACTGCTGGTTCACCTAAGGATTGTACCGGCAAGAGTGCAGGACAGAGTCACGCAGTTGTCAGGTCAGTGGATTGGTCGGAGTGCAATCAACGTAATCACCTACATGTCCACTGTATAGACAGACTTATTAATGTGTTGCATGCTCTGCCCTGGAGCCTGCCTTAGAATCACATAAATTACTTGCCACTGTAAAAAGCAGTAGGATCTGTCACTGAAATCTGTAGGCGGTAGGGCTGCTTCAAAAGCAGTAGCCTACTGCCTAAATCTGTAGGGTTGGCAAGTATGCAGAAATTGCTTAAGCTAAATGGGAAAAGCCCACGTGGCATGAAGGACCAAGAAAAAGAAGTGTGGAGAGGGAGGACAAGGAGCAAGAAGAGGCACGGCAGAGAAGGAAGTTAGAGGAGAAAGAAAGAGAATCAGAAAAAAAGCAATGGAGGAGTTGGAGGAAAGGGAAAGGAAGGAAAAGAAACGGCAGGAGAAAAGGTGGAAAGAATTATAAGGAGCAGAAAGGGAGAAAGAAAGAGAAGACAGGGAAAGACTGAGAAAACAAAGGGAGGTAAGGGAAAGACAGAGGGAAGCAGAAGCACCCATTCAGATGTTTGTGAATGCATCACTTGGCCAAGGTTTCATGCCAGAGGAATTAAAGAAATCATATTTGACACCTTTGTTGAAATAACCCACAAAGTCCCCGCTAACTATTGCCCCTTTGCAGGGTTGTTATGGCCAGCAAAGATTCTTGAGACAATTGCCACCATGCAACTTCAAGTACATTTTGAAGCTAATATCCTTGATCCCTACCAGTCTGCTTTAGGCCAGGCCATTGTACGGAGACCGCCCTACTAATGGTATGGGATGACCTACTGGAAAATGCTGATAAGGGGGACATCAGCATACTTGTCATGCTTAACCTGTCGGCAGCTTTCGACACTGTGGACTTAGTTCTAGACTAACCTCACTGGAAAAGGTAAGGGAAAAGGCAGTGAAATGGTTTAATTCATTTCTAACCAACCGATTCCAACAAGTGAAAGCAGGCCCATATTTCTATGAAATATTGACAGTACCTTGCAGAGTGCGGCAGGGGTCATCTCTGTCACCCATATTGTTTAACCTATATATCTGCCCACTGCTAAACATTTTTGCTCAGTTAGATTTACAATATCATTCATATGTGGACGACACTTAAATCTTTGTTAGTTTAAAACAGCGTTCGGAGGCAGCGAAGCGTGTTATGAAGTGCGCAGAAATCATTTTCTTATGGATGCATGAGAATAAACTTCATTTGAATCCAACTAAGATGGAAATGATTGTATTTTGCTCCAGAAATAAATTGGCAAAGCTTTTTCTGATAATCACTTGCTGTACATTCTTTGGAATTGTTTCCAAATGCACAGAATCTGTAAGGAGCCTATGATGCATTTGGCAATCCAGTTTGGGTTGCATTTTGCAGGTGAATCAGATAATTACATCTTTATACTTCCAATTGAAGCTTCTCAAACCTCTTCTTCCTTTTATATCTGAGCATGATCGATCAGTGGTGGTAGGTACTCTCATCAATGCCAGGTTGGACTATTGTAATGTGCTCCTTATATGCAGTCCAAAATATCAACTACAGTGCCTGTTAGTTGCCCAAAACTCAGCAGCATGATTTTCTCTCTACCATGGAAATTGCCAGTCTCAGAGTTTCTCAGAAGTCTTCACTGGCTGCCGGGCCAGCAGCAGATTCAGTTTAAGCTGCATTCGTGGCCTGGCTCCAGCATATTTAACATCAGAAATTATGATTTACAATCCTACATGCTTCCTGCGATATATAGTTCAAGGTCTTCTACTAATCCCGCCTTCTAAAACCACTCTTTGGTGGGATAGGCGTTTCTCGGTGTCTGGTCCCCGTACCGGCAACTCACTGCCACTCTATCTGCGACAGATCGAGTTCCTGGCTATTTTCAGGAAGCAACTGATAATGCTTTGTATAAACTACAAATAGCTGTTGTACTGTATTCCTTTCTTCCCGCTACATACTAGATCTGCGCATAGATGCAGCTTGCTGCTTGCTTCCTCAGAGATATGCGCGATACGAATTCCCAAATCAAATAAAATCAGAAGAGAGGGCAAAGATGGAAGTAGAGGAGGAAAGGGAGAGAAAGACACAGTTAAGCCGAGAGAGGAGGAGAAAAGACATTGAGAGACTCGTTAAGGAGCTTATGCGTCTAGGAAAGGAGAAAAGTAAGGGACAAGAGCAAGTAAGAGAAAGGAGTTGATAGACGCGCTTCAGAGAAATGGAAGAAATAATGTAAACTCACACACTTTTCGATGAGGACGAGGGAGCAGGGATACGAAGGAGGATTGGGAGTTTGTATAGATGCAGGAGGGATAGTGGTACTACCCTTAAGGTGAAGAGGAGCACAGAGGGGTCTCTGTCGAGGGAGTAGCCACATTCATTGGATAAGGAAGTGAAGGGAAGGCACAGGAAAAGTATGTTAAATCAGTTGAATTTTGAGAATGAAGAGGACGAAGAAAGTGATGACAGTTGTTGGACAGTGGGGTCAGATGAGCAAAGGGGGGAAAGTGAATATGAGGCAGACAGCAGGAGTTCACTCCGTCCCTCTGCGGGAGCAAGTCCAGACCGGAAGGCAGAGTGGTCTTAGGGGAAAGAGATAGAAGGGGAAAAAACATTAATCTTAGGACACACAGTAAACCTTAAAAGGGAAGATCATGAAGCTTTGAGGACATCACCCCATAGGATCAGGAGTTGAGAACATTACCAGGGCGAAAGAGAGTGAGCATGAAAGGGGCCTTTTCAAGGATGAAGGGGGTGACTGAGCCTGAACCCAATGTAGAAGTAACACAAATCTCATTTCTAGAAAAGGGGGCAGGGTGACCACAATACATACTGTGGCCGCAAACAGACAAAGACAATTTGAGATATAGATTGCCCTTGTTAATGTCAGGGGTGGGAAAATTTATTTATGAATTAGAGAGAATGGCAGCAGGAATTACATTAGCAGTGGATGACATGAAGGGTTTACTCAGTGCCATTATTGGGGCGAGAGCTGGCAACATTTGGAAACAAGCAGGATATCCAGGGCTGACTGCACAGAATACAGCACATGATGGAGCACCATTTAACAATTGCAGGACTGCAGTATGGAAGGTACTGAGAGTACAATATCCAGACACATCAGACATGAGCATGAGAATGATGCCTAAAATGCTGGAGGATGAAGACCCCTTTGAATATATTCAAGAGATTCAAGAGTGCTGGTGCCTTGAGACTCAGGAACCATGGGACAAAACTATAGCCATTTTTTATCACATATTATGCTAGAGACTAGCCGAGCCAGTTCAGAAGCAGTTGAAGAAATCAGTAGGAATGGAAGTGAAGCCATGTCCATAGATTCAGTTGACTATAATTCACCATTGTTGGTTGTTGCAAGAGAACGCTAGAAATAAACGTGAGGAAAGAAAGCTAGAAGAAGCGAAACTAGTTCTGAAAAAATTGTCAAAGTATTCAATGGAAGGGGCTATGTTGACAAATGGAGAGGGAGTGATCATGCAAGACACACAGCACGCTCAGCCAATGGCTGGAGGGAACTTTGTAGGAAGGGGAGAATCGAATTACTGGCAACGGGGAAGAGGGGGTGTGCCCAGAGGCAGAGGGGTTGGATTTCAGGCCCCCGCAAGGGGGAGGGCTAATGGGGGACAGCCTAGCCCTATGGGACCACCTCAGCAATGTTGGATGTGTGGGAAAGTGGGACAGCACATAGAGGGCACCCATGGATCCTGAGGTGTTCCAATATGGGGTCAATCACATGTTAGCATGGCTCCCTGTGATACAAGGCAAAATACTGCGACTACCCACAGAGATTCTGTTTAGAACAGAGATTACCATGGACAAGGAAGAAGGACATGTATTCCCACTAGAATTGGAAGCAGTTATAGTAAAGGAACAGAGATTCATTCTCCATGAGACTGATGAAGAGGGGAAAGCATAGCGGCTGTTATTGCCCTAGACGAGGAACACAGATTGACTGACTTGACGGATAAGAGTTGTTTCGAGATGACTTTTAAGATCTCGAAGTGGTGCTTTTCATAAGCATTGCTTATTGGATGAGAATTGAGAAGTGCCATATAGAATGGCCCTCATAAAAAAGACACCATCATTTCTTGAAGATTACTTAGCACAGGTGCCAAGTGTATTGTGGACAGGTAGTCCCTATGATGTTGGCTTACTGAAGGGTTTTGGGGCAAAAAAAGTAAGCTGAAACCACAGGCAATCCTCCCAAGAGTAAAACAATATCCCATGTCCACAAAAGCAGAAGAGGGCATTTTTTAAACTATTTCTGCATTAGTGTAACAGGGAATCTTAGTGGCATCAGAATCCCCTTGTAACAGAGCTGTGTACCTAGTGAAAAAAGCGACGGGGGGTGATGGAGATTTATTCCGGATTTATGCCCCATAAACAATATTATTGAAGCAGAATTTCTATTGGTTCCTAACGCAGCAACGATATTATTCAATATCCCATTCAAAGCCACACAATTCACAATGATTGATTTAAAGAATGCCTCCTTCTCAATTCCCTTCATGAGAAGTCACAAGACTTGACTTTGTTTTCCTATAGAAATAAAAAGTGGAAACATACTAGATTACCCCTTGGGTACTTTGAGACCCCTTCTATATTCAACAGAGTCCTTCAAATGGACCTAGGGAATGTACATCTTGACAGTATGATAGTTCAGTATGTGGACGACATTTTAGTGTGCAGTGAGACAGAAGAGCAATGTCGAAAAGACTCAATACAGTAGATGACAGTCTTGGCTGAAAAGGGGTACAAGGTAGAGAAGGCCAAGTTACAATATTGCCAGGCGGAGGTTCTGTACATTGAGCAATACATATCACACAAGGGTAGGAAAATGACCCCTGAAAGAGCAGAAACAATTCTGAAAACACCAGAGCCAAAAACAGTGAGAGGGATGCAGTCATTTTTGGGTCTTTGTAACTACTGAACGAAGTGGGTCTTTGATTGCAGTACATACATTAGACCCCTCCTAACAGGGCTCAGAGAGATGGCAGCAAGATAGCTTGGACAGGAGAAATGATAGAAGCATTTGATGAATTAAAGAAAGCAATATGCAC
Source organism: Ambystoma mexicanum (assembly GCF_040938575.1). NCBI lineage: Eukaryota > Metazoa > Chordata > Amphibia > Caudata > Ambystomatidae > Ambystoma > Ambystoma mexicanum. Next base: position 318,090,696 of record NC_090924.1, on the reverse strand, counting down.
AGCACCCATTTTTGGGTTTCCCGATTACAGTGAAGAATTTTACCTAGTCTCACACTTGAATGGGGTGCTAATGACAGCAGTGCTCACACAGAAGACTACCCTGGGGCACAAACAATTGGCATATTACAGTGGGATGTTGGATCCATTAATAAAGGGTCATTATCCCTGCAAAGAAGCATTGGCTGCAGCAGCTTTTGCAATTGGGAAGTCAGCTAATATCCCAATGGGCTGCAGAGTAACACTGTAAGTGGAGCATGCCCTATTCACCATTCTTGAGAAGCCCAATAATACACTGACAACACACAGAGCATCTGGGTATGAGGTGATAATTTCAAACCCAGCCATCAAAGAGGTGAGATGCAGAGTAGTGAACCCAGTTACGTGCATTTCAGAGCCACTGGAGAAAGGGAATTACGTGCATGACTGCTCCAAATACATAGAGTGGTATGACGACATATCCCATGTCAGAGAAGATTCCCTCAGAGGGGGGAAAGTACTCTTTATTGATGGTTCCTCGACAATTGATCAGAATTTTGTGGAGAAGCACACTGGGATGGCAGTGGTAAAGGTGAGACAGAAGGGGATCTTTGAGGTAGTGGCGGAGGTGAGATTGCCCTCACCTTTTTCAGTGCAAGCAGCAGAACTAGTAGCAGGTATTGTAGCTCTAGAAACACATGAGGACAAGGAAGTCACAGTGTAGTCCAACTTCGTCTACGTGATGTCAACAGTACACGCAGGACTGTCACATTGGAAAAGGAGAGGCTTCCTACATGCTGATGGCACAACAGTGCAGCACGCACACCGATTGGACCGGCTCATAGAGGCATGACAGTAGTGAGTGGCCCACACAAGGGGGAGGACATAATCTCCCGTGGCAACAAAGCCACCGATACAGAGGCAAACAAAAAAGCAGCATACTTTCCCGAAGTAACTGTATTTGACACCACCCCATAGAAATCAACGCGGGTGCACAACATGGTAATGAAAGAAGGCTTTCATTCTTTGCCCATCCCACAGATAATAGAGCTGCAGCGACGTGCACCACTAGAAGAGTAGGAGATCTGAAAAATGAGGGGGTGCTCAGTATTCCCCACCAATGCAATGTGGCATCAAGATAGTACCGGCAAAACGGTTAAGCCTCTTGCATTACTTAAAGTAGCCTTAGAGCAGCTCTGCTAGCCAACCCACACCAGTAAGGACAGTCTTGCAGCACTGATTGCGAAAGATTGGTTTGCTCCAAATTTGGCAGAGCATATTGTAGCCTTCATTTTCAAATGCATTCTATGCCAAAAGTATACAGCAGTGCATACTTTGCGAGTAGTGAGAGGAGCAATACCCCGTCCTACTGGACCCTTCCAAAATGTGCACATAGATTACGTGGACATGATCCAAACTTGTAATGGCTACAGATATGTGCTGTTAGTTGTATGTGCTTTCTGGTGATGGATCGTAGCCGGGCCATGCACCCACACTGATGCCACCTGTGCTGCAAAATTCCTCATACGAGAGGTATTCCCACGATGGGAGGTGTACAAACTCCTCCGGTTTGACAATGGGCAACATTTTGTGAATGAAGTGTTTGGGCATATCATAAGCCTCCTGGGGATTAAGCATATGTTCTCCGGCACTTAGCACCTGCAAGTGAATGGGATTTGTGAGCGCCTCAACGGCCTGCTCAAGGAGAAAATGTCCAAATTGAAAATGACCCTGAAAAAGGGATGGCTCGATTGCCTGCCTTTAGCCCTAGTTGCATTATGCAACCAACCCGGCTTCGACCACCACTTGACTCCTCACGAGCTGGTGGCGGGACGCTTTATGTGTATACCTCTTGCTCCCCCGACTAGAGCGCTAACTGATGGCCAGAAGGCCACTGTTGTTTTACGATCTGAAATGCATGATTCCCAGCAGCGATGAGGGCTAGTGTATCTTTTATTCCCCAACAGCTTCAAGCATGGAAGGGGAGGTTGAAGAAGAATGATGAAGACAACATCCCAATAGACTTGCAAGGCCTTCTTGAACCTCCTCTCTTATACACGGGAGACATGGTAATGTTGAGGAATTTTACAAGGTCCAAACTTGAGCCATGACAAGGAGCAGTAAAGAAGTAATGGAGAATTAATAAATGCACAGGTCTTTCTTTACACAAGCAAATAATCTGCTGGCAGAAACTGTGTCCCTAAGAAACCGTTTACCTGCAGCATAAAGAGGAGGAGCACATTTCATAAAGCAAGAGATAATCACTAGATGTTGCCTTACTAATGTAAAAATACAGTTCATTTTTGAGTGAATATTCCTAGCAGTACTAATACCGTTCTGTTTTGAGTATCATGGGCTTGGAAATCAACGTGAAGGTATATAAAATATATATATATAATGAATTTAGTAGGTTTTGATAAGCACAGGCTTTTGGCCCAAGGACAACACAATGAGCGTGCACATGGACCCAACAGCGAAAACTATTGTGCCATTATTATTTTTGTTGCATTCTGCTGTCGCTACCCCTTTACCCTCCTAGCATTACAGAAAGCAGCTCTCTATCATGTACCCTGGTAATGTGATCCCTGTTCCCTTAGTAAATTAAGTAATGACCCAATCCATCACCATTGCCACTAAAGACATAAAAAGGCTCAAAAGGAGTGTTAACAATAATTTCAAGCACATACATTTAAACATGGCTAATTCGGCCCACGTGGTACCAGCACAACCTTTGAGGGGAGAGAGACATAAAGAGTGAGCTGCTACATATATTCTCACATTCCCTACACCATCACTGCTTCCAGGACATTCATGGCCACTGAAATTCCACATTTGGCACTCTGCATGACTAGCATGGGCCAGTTTCAAGGGAAGTGGATGTCACAAAAGACATTCCCCTATGAGGATAGTTACATAAAAACAAAAGCAATGATAGAGGAGTATTGGAGCAAGGATAAAATGATATAATACATACTGGATGGCCCAAATGGAGGGGCAACATGAACAGTAATGCAAAAGGAGTTACATTTCCCCAAAACTGGGAGAACAGAGGTAGGGGATTTGCCTGGATGCTGAGAAAGGCCTTAACTATTGGTATATGGGCAGGTGTTCACAGAAGACGAATGGGTCCAGGGAGTGATGGAGGCGCAAAGCACAAGCACTTTTGACAGTACACCTAGAAGTGGTACAGGCAGAGAACGATGGATGCCTCAAGGATTTGGCAGAATACTCTAATTTGCTCACGTGGAGAGTAAATGAAGCAGGTCCTGTACCTACAATACCCCTCAATAATGACTCACTATGGTTCCAGAATGATGGCCATGTAAAGTTCGGGAACAAATGAAGAGTACAAACGCATTTCGAGAATACCTGGTATGAAAGTAGGCATGGCAGTGCTCATGGATCACTACTGGGTGTGTGGCGCCAAAGGTTACATGCAGTTGCCTCCAAACTGGGGGAGGGGGAGTATGTTCCCTTGTAACACTGAACACACCTTCCAGCTAGTACCCCAGAAAGCCATACAAGTTGATTGGCTCCCCAAAATGAATATGCACCAGAGAAAGAAAAGGTCCCTGGAACTCAAAAGGGTAAAAAGAGGACATTAAGTTTCCGACAAGATGGAAGCAGCACTTAGTGAAATAGCTGAGGAGCACAGACTGTTCAGTAGAACAGACATGTTCTTGCCTCTGTTGTCCCTGGGATACAAACACATGTAAATGCTAAATGGCTACAAACCATTCACTCAACAGTGAAGGGCTTCAATGCCATAAAGGAGGAGCTCAGAGTTGTGAGGCTCATGACTTTTCAAAATAGGTATGTCCTCGACCACATCATAGCTGTGGAGGGTGGTGTCTGCACAAAGATCGGTCGGTCCTGCTGTACCTAAACACCTGCCCATGATGAAGGAAATGGGACCCTCACAGAAGCCATAACATTGTTGTCAGACCTGCATGCTAAGATGGAGGAGGAAACAAACTCAGTAGGGGAGGATGATGATTGGCTCACATATATATATTCTCCTGGATCCCCTACTGGATGGCTAAAGGTACTCATAACTGCACTAGTGTTAGTGTTATTTGGGTTTTGTGTCATTAGAGTAGCCATAGCCCAATGCAAGAAAACTGCCCAGAAGACAGTGGCCATGAAGATAGTGATACGCATGGACACTAAGACAGCCGGAAATACACAAACTGTTGATGTACTCCAGTCACACTTAAAACAAAGTCCCACTGTTACACCAGGTAGAACATTCTTTAATCCCTGGGATGCCCACAATTACGTGGGAAGTTGGGTGTGCTGCAAACCAGACAGGGAGTGCTGATTAATGACCTTGAGCATGGATGAACATGTGAAGAATTATAGTGACCTGAAGGGGGTGGTGAAGATATGGATCCCAAAGATGCCCTACGGGAGGAGGGGCCTCTGAGAAATGTGGTTGAGGACTCAACCAGAGGAGGGAATGAAGAGAAGCAAAAGAATGGAACATTCATTATGTCGGCCCTTCTCCTATCTTGATAATATAGAAGTGGAAGAAGTGCATTGTTTATGGCATCTATCCCCTCACCACCGCTATACCACAGGTGTGAGAGGCGCTACTCACTACCCCTATCCTGTATCAATCAAAGAAGGAATGAATTTGCAGGCTATTGAGGACATGAACGAGTTGTGAACAGAGGTGATGAAAGCAAATGACGTCACTGGTGAAACTAACACACGTAGGTGCATTAGACACGAAGCACATACATATCCACCATGAAGATACATGAACAATAGGTCAAATTGCACTTAGACACGAAGAACATGCTTAAGGAAAGAAAGGTTTGAATCAATACTGAAAAGTGCAGATGGCAACAGTTCCCAGGCGTGAGACACCACTTTCTCGGCTCGAATGAGGAAACAAGTAATGCAAGAAGGTCATATTCCCACCAACTCTGACTTAATATTGAGGCAAAGTAGCTGTACAAGTCTCTAGAGGCCAAGGGAGGTAATAACACTCACAGTGAAAAGGGCTAACATCCCCATAAATGCCAAGCAGAATAATCCTAAATGTGGATTCCATACAGTTAACCTACAATTTGAGGATAATGCCTATTCATTAGATTCAGATCTTTGTTCCCATCCAGTTCTGGGGACAAAAGATTGAAGGTAGTGCAATGTTGAATGCAAAATGTCCTGGTTTGTAGCCTAGAGAATCAGAAATGGTAACCTTATTTGGACAAGTAGCACCCTGGTGTCATTCTCACCACCTCAAATTTGGTCATGCCCTGGTAACCGTCCAAAATGCCAAGGCTGAGAAAGACACCACTGACCAATCCCTATCCAACTTTAGCACTCATCTAACAGTGTTTTCACAGCCAATTACACTGCATTGTAATGACAAGTTTTATTTGTGTCAGTTTAGTAGGTGGTCCCAGGCAGAGCTATCAGATGGAGCCGGACCAATGAATGTACTAAAACCTATGAAATATATATGTATGTGATTCCCCCAACCAATCCCTTCCTACCTTAGGTTTTCAGAGACGAAACATCAATTGTGATGTAATACCCCTTTGTAAGGTACTATCAAGCTTAGAATTAGTTGAGAGTTGGGAGATTGATGTGATGTCCAAAAGCTGACCCTGTTTTATAGGGGTTTTCTTAGATAAAACAGGTCTTTGTTAAATCTTCAATTTTTGAGGCGTGGGATTCCCCTGGCCTGTCCTCTTTGCTTGTCCACAGGGAGTATCCACCCCACTTTTACATGCCCAAGTCAAACACTTTTCATTTTCTTCCCACTCTTCTTTTAAGCCACTCCCACTCTTTTCACCGTGACAGCATGTGTTGGGTATAAATGCGTGGGTGGGAGGCTGAGGATGTGTTGTGCATTTTGCTGTATATTATTAATTATTTTTATTCCTTTGTCACAACTATGCCTGACTGACCATGGGTGTGTGTTTGCAGGTGAAGTGTTGGGGAGGTTTTTGTGCATTTTGCTGTATATTGTTCAATCTTTTTTATTCAGTTGTCACAACTGTTGGTTGTTGCAAGACATTCGTAATTCGATTCTCCCCTTCCTACAAAGTTCCCTCCAGCCATTGGCTGAGCGTGCTGTGTGTCTTGCATGATCACTCCCTCTCCACTTGTCAACATAGCGCCTTCCGTTGAATACTTTGACAATTTTTTCAGAACTAGTTTCGCTTCTTCTATGCATGACTGAACAGGGTGTGGCATGTGTATTGAGGCCAGGTGATGTTTTGTATGTTTAGTGGAATATTTCATTTGATCCCTGCGACCCCAGGTTGCATGATTGAATAGAGTTGCATGTTTGTTTGGCTGCTGCAACTGTTTTGGTGCATTTTCTGCAATATGTTTCATTTTACAGTACATTTCTCATTTAGTTTTGTCCTTCAGACCCTACTGCACATGTAGTTGTGTCCTTCAGACCCTAGCACACATGTACGGCACCCTACTGCGAGATGGCGTAGCAGATCATCTTGTGCGATTCATGGAACATGTTTCCTTTTGAGTTATATTTAAATGTTGCTTTATCGCGCTCATTCCTCTGCGCATGACTGAATAGTTGTGTGTGTGATTGTTTTCAATTCGTTTGAATTCCACAGCTACTGCACATGTACGAATATATAGATGCATTTGTTTTGCTTAGAGAGTTAATATATCGTGTTTGGCTGATTTTCGAATTGTTACTGCCTAAGGCCTATGTGTGTGCCAAACATCTCAAAGGTTGAAGTAAACAATTATGACTAAACAGTGCTTTGTTCATGTCTTTTTCATGTCTGCATGCAAAGCCCCAAGCAGAACATGTTTTTCAGTAATGTTTTTTGGAACGAAAGCACTGATGACCCTTTGTCAAATATGGCGTGAGTGTTTGGTCAGTGGCCTGCCAAATTATATGAACTTTCATTGACATGAGCAAAGGTTAGAAAGGAAAGAACGTTTGACTTTTCTTATGTAAAGTTCAATATACCTTTTAATACACTGCCTCTAATTACATCATAAGTATGCTTTCTGCTCCAGAAAACTGCCTTTGTCTTATAGGGCAGCACTTTTTGTATGCACGGCTTTTTTAAACCACGGCTTTTGATCTAATTTGCATACCCACAATGCATTGATCAATGGCTCTGAACTGGGCACGAAGTCCCAGAGATGGCTATTGGGTGGCACTCTGGCATGTGTGATTTACCTGAAATGGTCTGTTCCACTCTGAACTTCAGGTAGAATGTTGTTTTGAAGTTCTTTTAAACCCACCACAACATTGAAGGTGATATATGTTTTTATGTTCTGTCTTTCTCTCTCTCTACCGCCTCCCCCTCATCCCCATTTTAGGTGGAGCCCATCCCAAGTGTGACACATCAGTAACACCAGCAGCACACTGCTTTTCTTGCTCCCGTGCCTGTATTCTGGCAAAATCTTTAAGCATTGGATTAGTAAAATCTCCACGCTGAGGCCGAAAATGACAGGTATTTATTATTCCAGGTACTACATTGCAGCGTTTGGGTTGGTAAGATACCATCCACACCAATGTGAAATACTCAAAAGCAACCATTGACAGGTGTTCTGCTCATCAGAAGAGATTAACTTGAAAACAAAATGCTTTGGAGCATTGGGTGATGGTAAAATATCCAAATTCAGATGCTATCCACTGGCGTCCTCTCAGATGTCTCTCGGGATCGAAGAGCACACGATTTCCCTTAATGTGACAATCTATATTGTAAAGACCGGACACAGCTCCTAAGGCAACACATTTCACTTCAACACAAAGGAGCTCATTTTCCTCCAAAACGGGGAGTGGGGGGAGGGAGGAGGACTGGTACGTCTGCACTCAGGTGTGGCCAGGTCCCCACTGCCACATTGTCATCATTTGCATGCAGAGTGCATATGTGCAATTCAAAAGGCAGTGCATACGCTGCCTTTTGCCTGCACATTTTCATTCCGCCGTAAAAATGAGTAGACGCTGACTGGCATGCTCGGATTAAAGCAGAGTTCACATGTAAAATTAAATACTGTCTGGCATGGGAGAATGCTGGGCAGCATGTCATTGTACCAAGCACATACAGTAAGCAGAGCTCACAGTTACAGTTAAACACTGCCCGCCGTGCTCACATGTCGGACAGCATTTCATTTCTGTGAATTCTGTTTGCAATGTGCACATAGTAAACAGCGTACACCATCACAATTAAATGCTGCTCGACATGCGTGCATGTCAGGCAGCGTTTAATTTTAATTGTACACGCTGCCTGCCATGCGAGCATAGCAGGCAGCATGTACAATGGATCCGTATAGTATCCGCCAGTGTTATGCTGGTGCATAAAGCCTATGGACACCATAGTGATCTCCACTATTTGTGCCAGCACGAAAATCCATGCTGGTGCAAATACTGGAGCATTTGATGATGAAACGCAAGCTGCGTTCCGCCTCTCCTCTCTGCAATACTAATGATTATAAATGGGGCATGATGTTAATGGAAGGAGGTCATGCCCAAGGCTTTTACACCATCCATTAACGTTACGCCACTATGGAACATGAGCTCCAAAACTTCTTCAAAGTCACTTACGTACAGACATGTCAGGCATTTTAAGAATGTATTTATAGACACACCACAACAGGTAATAAACAACAGGTAAGCTAGCCTTTTACAGTTTTCTTGGCACTCGTGGTCATTCTTTTCTGTTTTAATCAAACTTAAAGTTTACACTTTGTATGCCATTCCGAAGAAAAATTCATTATGAACTGTGTGGCCATGACACCACCTACCCAATGTGCAGGTATCACTTTCGAATAATCTTTTCTACCACTTACTTGAATGCATAGACACCTACAATTTGCTGTGCTACATGTGAAGTGCGTGTAAGCATTTTACTCTTTGCAGCGTTCATTAAGACACATGCTTACAGTGCCAACTTGTACATTCGCGACATTGGGAACAAGGCAATGTTACCACTGCAGTTCAGTCCACGTTGTGTGTGTGCTAGGGATGGCTGTTACTGGTGACAGTCATGTGCTCCACCTAATGAGGGAACAAGGGAATGTGAGAGAGCAAATCAAATGTTGAATATTAAAGTGTGGGATGAGCACTTTGATGATAATTTTACGCTGTGAGCTGATACCCCTGGTTTGCTCGATGGATTCAAGCATAGTGTTTTTGAATGGCAGGTTTGTTGTCGCCACCTAGTACCTCACTTAGGACTAATGGCATAGCTATGGACTTACTCCTGTGGTTTTATGCAAATGTGGCAAGTATGGATCATGTACTGTTGTGTAATATAGTAAAGCCTCAGCACAGCATCTAACGAGTACCCACACACCCCATTGGCTCAACATCAACTCCTGTATCTCACATGGTACTATCCCCAATGCACTCAAAACTGGACAAATCTCCCTCTCCTCAAAAACATCTCTCTACCCCATGTTCCCTGTAAACTACCGTCCGATTACTATCCTGCCATACCTCACCAGAATCATGGAATCCTTCATCACAACCCAACATCAACAACACATCACGACAAGCAACCTCCTCAACCCCGTCCAATCTGCCTTTCGACCTGGGCACAGCATCAAGACCGCTACACCTCACATCCTCAAATACCTCAACAATATCACAAAGGACACACAGTACTACTCATACTTCTCGACCTTCAGGAGCCTTTTACACCATCGACCACACCCTTCTACTAAACATTCTATACCACAGGATGATGCTTTCAGGCACTGTCCTCAACGGGTGCTCCTCCTTGCCCACTGACAGAATACACTTTGTCTCCATGGCCCCTTACAATTTGGACCCCTCCCCAGTCAAATATGATGTCCTGCAAGGGTTCTCACTATCTCTACTGCTCTTCAACCTATATGTAGAATTCCTTTGGCGAGACTCTTAACAAACACAACATTCATTTCCACTAATACCCAGATTATATGCAAATATGCCTCCAAATCTCATCCCCTTCACATCTCCACACCCTCAAACGATGTCTTCCCACCATCACCACCTAGCCACCAAGCTCAACCCTTCCAAAATGGAACACCTCCTCATCTGTACCTCCCAAGACAGAACCCCAACCTCACCCCCTGGATCAAAGAACTTGCCAGAGCCACCCCACACATATCCCTTTACACACCTGTCAATTCCCTTGGCTTCACAATCAACCCCCACCTTTCCTTCACACACCACACAGCTGCCATCACCAAAACCTGCTATCTACAACTACACCTCATATGCAAGATCAGACACATCCTTCCCCCAATGGCTTCTGCACCTCAGTCTAAGTAGTGGTTCTATCCAAGCTAGATTACAGGAGTGCTCTCCTCACTAGACTCCCCAACAGCACCCTTGCCCCTCTGCAAGACATACACAACACAGCGCCAAACTCAATCTCCACCTACCCAAACATTCACAAATTGCCCTAATTCTTGTCTAGCTCTACTCGCTCCTATATACCCGAGGGGATTGGTTCAAAGGAAAATGCAATGTATTCAAAGCCATCTACCTCAAAACCCCATCTTACCTTCCTGGCACACTCAAACCCATCACCCACACAAACACCAGACAAGCCAGCAGCTCCTACACATTCCACTATGCAAACTAGCATGCACACAAACAGAAGAATGTACCCAGTGGACCCGCAGGGCATGCAACATCCTACCACTTTACAGCTGCACTACACCGTCCATCACCACTTTCTAAAAGAGCCTAAACACATACCTCTTTCCCCACAAGTAATCCAGCCCCTCCACCTCCCCTGCTACCACTTGTCTACACTAATCTTCCTATCCTGTGAACATTTCGTAACGTCTGTTTCACCTCCCACCCTTTGAACCTTTCAACCCTGTAAGGCACTCAGAGACCAACTGGGTAGGGCTAGCAGTGAACAGAAATTAAAAGTAAATACAGTAAAAATAGTGCCATGTAACAATGAATAACAATATACAATGACATTGGCTAAATCCAGACGTACAGTGTTTAAGATGCCCCAGATTCAAATACATTATGAATATATCCCTAAATGCACAGAACAACAATTGGGCTCATAGTAAACCAGGTATGATATTAAAATGCTGACGTATAGTGCAAACACGTGGTGCCCACGGGGACCTGAATTATGTTATAACAGACCATCATTTTCAAGAACGGGATTCACTACAAATGTTAGCATAAGACTTTAAGACTGGCACTTAATATATTGTATGTCCTTACCCTACATTATGTATTCTACATTATAAAGGTAGCACTAAGTGGGTGTATGCGATTAACCCATAGAATTATACAATTCTATCATTAATATGTACATTTCTTTATATTTCGTTATTAAGCTGATTTGTTTAAATCACAGATGAGATCTCAATGATGAACTCACCTAGTGTGATTTTAGTGTGTGGGTAACATAAAAACAAAGAATAGTAAACATAATACATACCAAGCAATAATCAGAAAAAAATGTGAGTATGGGGTCAATACCAAAGAAATTAACATTCTTCAGGTATCTGCTGTGTACTTTCTCAAGATGTTTGGCCACAGGATATTCAGTGTCATAATTCATTATGGCCCTCACATATTAGGAGGTCCTGGTTTTTAGATTGCAGTTGCGGCCCCATCTTACCTTTTCTGGCATGAAGAACTTGGGAAAATTCCCCACATGTGATGTTTCGCCAGTGATTTTGTGTTTAATTGTAACTTTTCAGCCCATCATGGGATTGGTGTATTGTGCTCTTACAGTGTCATAATGGCAGGGTTTGCATCTATTACGCTGATAGAGTCCAATTGTCTTCATCAATAGCCTTGATGAAGGCTATTGTTTAGGTCTTTCAAAAGAACTTGGAAACAACATTTATTTTAAGGATGGTGAATTCCAATATGTTTTGCTTGCTATTCTCCATAAGGTTTCAGCCAAATCTTCATTGAGGAGACCTGACAGTGTTTATAATAGCTGTAATTTCATCAGATTTTTCATTGAAAGTGGTAATTAGTCTAATTCCATCTAGAGTATCATCCATCTTCTCATCACTGTGTGCTAATCTTTTTTTGATTTTCCAAACGTCTTTTCTAGATGTTTTGCCAATTTTTAAGCAGTTACTTTTTATCTTCTAGAATTCTCCATAAGTGATACACCATTTCAGATGTTTGAGTTGATGACTGGGAGCAGGGAGGATTGAGTTAGAGCTTGTTGGTTTATGAAATAATGTTTTGAATCTGTTGGTCATATGTGAAAAGTTCAGTGGGTAGACTGACTAGTTACTTCACACCACTGTTTTCTTCAGTAAGTTTTAATTTTCGATCTTTAATATTCGAATATCGACAAATTACATTCAGGAGCTTACTTCACCAGTGTAGATCACAAAGAGGTCACCGATGTACCTCAGCCACAGCAAAAATGCACTCTGGAAAAGAGGAAATTTGGAAATATGGGGGTGTGTCCCTAGCATTGAAACCAACAAAAAATAGGGTAAGATGGAATAGGAATCAAAAAAGGAATATTTGATAAGAATGCTCATTACAAACTATGAATGTGGATGAGCAGACGGTGTTAACTGATCCACATTGTCTCTCACCTTTCTTTATAGAAAAAATGTAAGTGGGACTCCAGAATACTAAATATTGGGAAATATTTTATATTCAATGAAAGGGAAATGGGAGCATGCAATCCAAGATAGGAAAAGAGATTTCAGAAAGGACATTAAAACTGTCAATGAATTTTGTAAAAAGAAAAAAGTCAAATTTAAAAAGAAATCTTAAATAGTCCTTTGAAAACGGTGTGAGATAACAGATATTCCTTATAAATAGGAAAGTAATGAGAAAATGTTAGGTACTATCATGACCAAGAATTCTAAAAATGTTGGGGAGTTATTGAACATTTGACTTGGGAATAACTTGCAAGCACTTGTAACTCCTATTTTGAATAGTGAACGGTACGCTTATTATTCAGATCTTCATGGTGATCTAAATACCGTGGAGTTAAACAAAGAGGTTGATGTTGGAGACACTAAATGGAACTTAAATGTTATTGGGGAGAATATTATAGGAACCAAAAATGGGCTTAAACCCTTGAGGGCCTCTGGCCCAGACAGGCTTTCAAATGTTACTAACGCTCTCTTAACTAAAGTTTTTTTTCTCTGATATAAACAAATAGATATAAATATATTATAGTGCAGCTTAAAAAATGAAAAAGTTATTAAGAAAGCAAAAAAAACTTGTTTTCGGCCTACTCATATTAATTTTCCAATAGAGAAAAAGTCCAGATTTCTGCACAGCACACAGCAAAAACCACTGGATGGAATTGGACCAGATACGAAACAACTTCAGCACAAAGTGTGGACTCGATTTCCGGAAGGGATCTGGGTTTATTCTGTCCAGTAGGTGTTCAAATGTTTGATGGAGAAGGAGTCACCCTCCTTCTCCCAAAATGATGATAACCATATTTCTTGTGATGCATTGCAGCAGAGAGCTGAGAGGCTTTTCAGAAATGAAAAATCTCCCATGTTTGCCCAGAATTCTATTGCTAATAACATTTGACTTGCTGCATGAATTTGGATGAACTTTTCCAAACAATACGTTTGTCAACGACCCACCAAACTGAACAGTCTGGTAACAATACATTATACAATGAGAAGTTATTAAGAAAACAAAACAACACAGTTTCACAGTTTTCAGCCCATACACTTTCCCTTAGAGAAAAAGTGCAGTTTTTGAGCAGCCGTAGCACGAATACTGCTGGGCATATTTGGACCAAATCAGAAACAACAAAAAGGGTTGACTTGCCTTTCTTGACTGGTTTGGGATAAATACATCTGGCAGTTGTTAAACAATTTGACAGAGAATAGGATGGTGGTATCAGTCTTGGTGATTTGCAGCAGAGAGGCTGAGAGAGGCTAATAACTTTTGACTTGTGTGAGGCAGGCATGTTATCAGGAGACACACAGACTCAAAAGTATTAATTTTAAAACAAACCTTTATTTACTAAGGTTCCTAGGTTGGTGGAATGTCTGACTGGCCCTAACTCTAAAGGTATGGTTCCCTTAACTTATGTTTCTAATGTCCGTCATTGTCTAATAGCCCAAAACAAAAGTCTGCCTGTGTCTAAAACCTATGCTTACCCTCACACTTTACACAATTGTGATAGGAAGGGTTTTTGAAAAGGAAAAATAGTGGTTCAGCAAAAATGGCAAAACCGGAGTTGGTTTCAGGTGATCTTCTCACAGGTGCAATTTGGTCAATGTCACGAAGATGTGTTCACTGAGCAGGGCTGTTCAGAAGACCTTCTCCACAGGGCCCTTACAGTGAATTCAAATACCTTCAATGTCTTTGAGTTCCTTGGGGTTCCCTTCCCCAAGCTTCAACTTGTTCACTTTACTTTCCTCAACAGGCTTCTTAGAGTTCCCTTCCCCAAGATCAGGCCTCTTCCAGCTTTCAACACAAAACCCCAAGTCTACTTTACTCATTGGCCTCTCAGGATTCAGTTCCCCAACTCAGCCCTCTTCCAGCTTTCAAAACACACCACAAAGTCTACTTTTCTCAGTAGGCTTCTAAGGGTTCCCTTCCTCAAGCTCAGTACTCTTCCAGCTTTCAAAGCTCAAAGCAATATATATATAGCCGTTCCTTTTTGGTCTCTCAGATCGCCCTTAGTCAAGCTTAGGCCCCTCTAGATCCGAACACCAATTTCATTGTTCAGGATGTGCCTTTTTTGTATATATATTCTTTCTTAGATGCCATCCTCTCATGGGTAGAATCAGAGGCTTTCAAAAACACCAGGCTCTTTGCTTTTCCTCGGCGCGACCACTCTGACCCTCTTGCCCCCTCTTTGTTTTCATCTGCTCCTTTCCCTTTGTCGTGCACATTTGCACTGTCCTTACTTCTTTTCTTTGTTGTGCTTCTTGCACGCCTTTTCCATTCTTCCGTGCACCCCTCTGCTTGCTTCTGTCTTTACGGGTCACTTGAAACCTCTTTGCATTATCCTTTCCTTTCGCGCCTCTTGCACCTTTTCACAGGCTTCTGGCACCCTTGAACTCGCTTTACTGCATTGTCCAATTTTACTTTCTTTGATGTTGCACACAAGCGCGTCATCCCAGTTTTGCACTCACACTTTACATTTTTACTTGTATCAATGTCTTTGAACTCTTGAAATCTTCCCGTTAGCTTCAATTGAACACTCCCACAAATGCGGTCCTCTTTCTTACGTTTTTCCAGTGTTACTATGCAACGCACTCTTCACAACCCGGCTCTGCAATGCTTTCCAACTCACCGGGCAGACTTCTGTGCTTAGTCTCCACAGGGCACTTTGTTGTGTGGTCAGGGTCTCACCACCTGCACCTTGGACACTCCTGGCCCAGGGGGAAGAGCATCAGCATACACAGCACGCCTCTCATCTCCCAAACGCAGACCCTTCTTTGCTCCCTGATGACACGACTCCCTCGCCACATTTCTGCTCTTTCGCACTGCAGTTCCTCAGCATCTCGGCTTCTCGGTCTCTGACCTCCGGTCCTGGGCAGCTCTGGCATCTTGGTTCTCCTAACTCGTTCTCCAGCTTGCTCTCCTACTCGCTCCTACATCTGTGTCAGACCACACCTTTTATAGTGAAAAGACCATTCAATGGAGTCAGGTGTGAATGGTTACTATCAAATGCCTGACCCTGCCTGACTCTGTTAGTGGGAGAACTTGAGTTCTTTCTATGGTAGGTTTCCCTTATTTTCCCCATGTTATTCCTATGGGTAAACTTTACTGATCTTAGTTGCCTCTTCCTCGTCTCAGTATTGGTTGGAAAAGGGGAGGAGTAGATGGGGGGAGATTGAACTTGATATTGATGGGCTTTGCTATTGCACAGTGATTGGTAGACTAAAGCTGAATCTCCTTGTGTCCATGTATTCCCTGTTACCCATCCAGATATGCGAGCACAGGCCTATGTAACCCTTCCCATGATCTGAATGGGGAAAAGACAAAGAAGCGTTGGATTTAAGCTTCTGTCTTTGTCTCACCTTGCTTCCACTTTTCCCTGTGGTTGCTCCGGGATAATTGGTAAGGCTCTTTCTTGGGTTAGGGATAATGGGCTTGCATAACATACAAAGGCTTCAAGGATTTCTCCACCCACTGTCCCATTGGAAAACCGTGTCTCTCTTAGGGTATTCGGCTGAGGGTAGCGCCGGTCTCCCCTACCTAGGTGATCCTCCCTCACTTATCCACCCCCAGGGTTGGGATCCAAAAGCGATGGCCCTCCCTGGCTACCTGAATAGAGGATTCTCTGGGTCTACATTGGAGAATACCCCTAGGTTTCTCACACACGTTAGATAGGTTTGGATGACATTTTCTAAACCAAAGGTTTGTCTCGGCCCCCCTGCATCCAACTGGAATTTTGGCAACAATTCATCAAAAAATTTAAATGTTTTTAAGAAAACATAAAACACTGTTTAAAGCCTACTCCAATTCGATTGCACCCAGTGAAAAAGTGTTGTTTTTTAACAGCAGTAGCGTGAAAACCTCAGGGCAGATTTGGACCAAACTTTGGAATGAACTCCCCCACGACCTCAAAGACTCTAATAATGTTCTCGACGCCAGAAAGAGAATCAAAACTCTTCCGTTTATGTAGTCACTCCTAGGAGAACACTGTTGTTTTGAACGACAGCACTTAGAGGGCATGGCCGTAGGTGCTATATAAATACCAATACCAAATGCAACAGCAATTACATCAGGCTAGATGTCCGGAGTGGGAAAGAAGATTCCATTTGAAGTTGGGGATTTAGAAGGTGGTTTGGGCAGCCATTTACGGGTAGACCATATTCATGTTATCAGGGCAAGACTGCAGGATCCTCATGAGATTATTGCGGCAACGCCACAAGATGTGCTCAGAACAGAATGTGCGTCACATGAAGTGATGAGTGATAAGGGGTAATGGGTGAGGGTTAGGTAGGCAAAAAGCAATAGAGTAGAATGGGGGACCTGGAAAAAGGAAGGGTGACACATGTTGAGTGCCTGTGAGGACATGTAAGACTTTTTAATTCTGAGCAATTTTTCCCATTATCGCGGTAATCGGCAACCCGTCACTCTACCACAGGAATTTCTGTTATTGGAAATGATTACTGTGAAAGTATTGCGGTCATAAGGAGTGCAAGGGTGCAGAAGTACAAGTCTGACACAGTGGTGGTATGCTTGTGGGCAAAGACTTTTAATATGCAACAAAGAAAAGTAAAAACCTATCTTGCCCTATTTCTATGAGAGGTTGTCCTACCTCAGCAAAACACTAAGGACTCTGTCAGGATGTCTTGTAACGTATAAAGTCCACCGTCCTGTGTACACACCTATTTGCGTCAGCGGTTGAAGTGTACAAAAAGAAGTAGTGGAACTATGTTGCCTGCTCGTCTGCCTCGCTCTCCACGCCTGCCCCCTCCCACGCACAATCCAAACCTCCAAACAAACACACCTGCTGTTTAAGGGAATGTTCAGTGCAGTTCACTGAAGTGCAAGTTTCAACTTCGTCTTACACTTTTATTTTAAAACAAAACCATTCGGGAACAATTTCTCTAAAAAAAAAAGGATAAGAACAGTAAAGCTTTTTTTGGATGTAGTGGAGCACATGTCCCAACCGCTCCTGCCCACTTCGACCACTGATTTCCATCCCTTGCACTAAACTAAGGAAAAAGTGGGCGTCGTCTTGATCCAGAAGGAGGCTTCCCTCATTCTGGATGCATACCTATAAAGTTCAGTTCATCAAGTGAAAACAAAATGAGTGACTCTCTAAACACAGTTTTCAAGTAAGCATCAAAAGGAGGGGGCTGAATCGATTGACCTTGTTCTTATCATCAATTCCCAATTGCAGTGTTAAATCTGGTTTACTATCCTGCCAGACGTAGCTGTAGACGTTTAGCACAAAACACACTTTCCTTGTAAAACCGGGACCTCTTCCCCTGTGATCTTCTTCCAAATCAAAACTGAAATGCGCAGTCTGGTGCACTATCCTGCCAAATCTAACCACAAAACTCGGAAAGTGTCTTTTTCTTTGGTAATGGATCCACAACCCCTTATTTGTACTGATTACATTTCTGTTCCTCTTTCACGTGGGTCCCAGACCCCTCTGGGCTGTCCCCGGCTTTGGGCCTCAGCCCCTTGATTATTTTTCCTTCGCTGTTGTGTGGGTCCCTGACCCTTGTGGTGTGCTTTTGTGGGCCTTGCCCAACTTCATATGGTTCCCAGACCCTGCTGTGTTGCTTTCACAGGTTCTCCACCCCAATCTTACTCGGTGTCCAACTGAATAGACCTAGAGTATTCCCTTGTTAGGCACTCTTCCACATAGGATACATGAAACAGTTTGTTTCACTTTCCCTCTTCTTGGTTTTCTCAGGATCCCACACCCATTTACTTTGGCTTTGTCTCTGTGTTTCTTTTCTTAATGCCCAACGTAATAGAAATGGTCTACTCATCTGCCAGTTATTGTTCCACACAGAATATTTTACCCAGTTTGTTTTCTACTAAATGTCCAGCTGAACAGACCTGGTGTGGTCCCTTTCCAGGTACTGTTCGACATAGGATATTTTATACAGTTCACTTCAATTTCCCTTTTCTTAGTCTTCTCGTGGTTCCTTACCCCTTTATCTTGACATTACCTATGTGATTCACTTGTGTCTCCAGGACACTTGTTTTACTCTCCTGCCAAGTTTCTACTAATGCAACATATGTTTGTTTCTATATATTTCTCTTAGGTTCCTTGACCCGCCTTTCATCAGCCTCTTCGCTTTGGTCCCAGACCTCTTTGTATTGGTCCTTCAGGACACTTGCTTTACTCTCCTGCCAAGTGTCTACTGGTGCGGCATGTGTTGGTGTCCTTATAATTGTCACGGCTCGCTCCCTTCGCTCCCGTTCCCGCCACTTGGGGGCATGTTTTGGGGTTTCTTCCCTACTGGACATTTCCTCTGAACCTTATGCTACAGTGTTCTGATGAATTGGGAGCGCTAAAACCTTATTTCCCAAATTACTTCCCTTCCGGATCCATTCCAGGTTTTTGGTAGCCAGCATGCTACTGCTACTTTAATCAAATGACTATGCTTCCCAGAATGCCTGGCTCACTGCCTCACCTCCTCCCTTGCTGGACAAGGCTGGGTGGAGGATAGGCAACACCTGTGGCTGCAGGTGCAGCAGGCGACACGCCTAAGGGGTGTGCTCGTTAAGCAGCCTTAAAAGCCTCAGTCTGCTTCAGTCCAGCGCTGGTCATTGTTGCAGCGTTCCTGTCTTGACTGGTCCCTTGTTCCTGGTTCCTAGTTTTTGTGCCCAGTTTCTAGTTAGTGTTTCTTGTTCCTTGTCCTGGAATTCGTATTTGTATGCCTAATTGATTAATGCCTTTTGGAAATCCCTTTCTCCCTTTCTCTGTCTGCAGGCAGCCTTTCTCTGAGCTTTCCTTTTGCCGTAGCCCAATTGCCTGTGTTCACTGTTTCCTAGAAATTGTCCTTTGCTACTGAAAGACTTGTTGCATTAATCTTTCCTTTACAGGTTTAGTCTCCTGCCTTTTCACCTTGGATGGGTGGGAAAGTTTCCCTTTTGATATCGTTTTCACTGCTCCTGATCCTTGCCTTCTATTGGGATCCATGCCATGTTTTCCTTTACACTTTTACATTTATTTCCTATTTTATTATTAGGTGTGGGAAGCTGTTGTAACTAGCTCCTGTGTGATTATCCTTTGTTTTCCACACTGTACTATTCCTTCTTGCCTCTTGACTTGGGCTTAGGTATTTAGTCATCCTCACTCGTTGCCTTTACTGCCTTCTGGGTTCTTGTTTGATTTACAGGGTTGTGGGTTAGTACTGACTTTTGAGTGGTCTTTCCGGTCCTCGTGAATACGGACATCCAAGTGGTCTTTCCGGTCTTCGTGAGTACTGGCATTCATGTGGTAATTCCGGTCCTTGTGAGTACTGTTTCCAAAGTCTTTATTCAGTACCATCTAGAGTGTCAGTTTACAGATTCTGTCCCTGCTTGCCCTCTACGTGGGCTTAGCACTGTCAGTATCTGTAATAGCATAGTGGGTAAGGAGTTTGCCGACTTTCCTTTCAGTCATAAGGAGGTTCTAGGTACTTACCCTACATTCCTTTTCATATAGTGGTATACACGAGTCTTGGGTATTGAATGCACGTTGTCATATTCAAGGTTGTTTACTGTGTATTTTGTGCACATTTCCCCTGCCATATCCATCGCCTTCTTCCTTTCCTGACAGAATGACCAGCCGTTGTTCCCGTTTGAACATGGCCAGATTACGAAGGAAAGGCAGCAAGGCCTCTAACAAGTTTATACAGAAAGCTTTCCTTACAATTACCCGTGAAAATCGAATCTCTGCTCCTGACTTAAATGAACTCCTTGACACGAATGGGTATTTACGTGCAAAGTATTTTTCCCACTGGGTGGCCCATCGTACATTGCCTGATCCTAGCTCTGTCTTTAATTCTGATCCAGAGTCTATGTCCGCACAAGCCTTAGCAGTGGAAAACAACACACTGCTAGAATTTATACACACAAGTACCTCTGTTATTGAACCCCATGACTCCGGTTGTGCTTTACCTCAGATTGAACAGTTTCATGATTCAAGCATGAAGAATGGAGGGGTTCCTTGCATATCTTCTGTTTTCTGCCCTCAGTCTACAGCTTACTCCTCTGCAAAGATTCTTACTGTCGTCACTAATGCCAAGGGGTCTGATGCCAATAGTCTGCTTAAAAGAAACACAGACCACGTCGGTAAGAGAGAGTATAGATCACAAGACCTGCAAGCAGTAGATGACAATATACAATCAATGCACTTCCAGATGGCTAGGGCAGGATCCAGCCCTGATGCCACCATGCCTTCCCCTGTGCCTACTGATAGGGATGTACAGTTAATGCGGGACATGCTAAAAGCAGAATTTGAGGAGTTAAAACAAGAATACATTTCCTTAAAAGAGGAGAATAAGATGTTACAGTCTTTTCTGAATACACCTCCAACTTTATCCGTTGATGAAGTGAATACTGTTCAGTCCCTGAGTGCGGAGACTTTTGTAAATCATGATACTTGTCAATATGTAAGATCTATTGGGAGTGAAAGTCTTTTTTCAAGCACAGCGCTTATTCAGGGCACAGGTTCTGACAACTGTCCTACCGTTTGTCAGGAATTGCTGTTAGCTGAAGATTCACAAGCCACTCCTTTACCCGAAGCTTCCTGTGTAGCAGTTTGTCATAACTCTGAGCTTGAACACATACATGCTTCTTATTTCCAAACACAATCCACAATGGTGGCATACACAGAATCAGTCACAACTGTAGGCTTAGGTTCTGCCCTTGATCTAGCTGCTGAGACTGAAGTAGACATTCAAGCTGATGTGGAAAACGATGCTACCTCTGTGTTCGCTCTTCCTTCTGCCAATTTCGGTCACTACGAGCAGTCAAAGACAGTGCAGAATTCATGTTTTGATGGACTCATTCCACAGATTACTGAACCAAAAACCCGGCAGGCGACCCCTGAACTGTTGATTGTTAATCAGCCACTTTCAGAAGCTAAGACAGAGGAATGGTCAATTGACGAAATCCTGATTAACAGAGACTTTACTATGGTGATTCCTCTGGTTGATTTTGACTTCTACAAAGGAAGAGACTCTGTGTCATCCACTAAGGAGAGGGACGGCAGGGGTACGGCTCAGACTTTGGTTACTGGTGCCAAGGGGTCAACTGCCTTAAAGGGGCTTTCCATTCCTGAATCACAAGTGTGTCTGTCGACTTCTGGGACTTCAGACTGTCCTCCTACTACCATTGACTCTTCAATAATCCTGTCCACAGCTCTGCAGTCATTGTTGGCACACGTATCTTCGATCAATAAAAGAGTGCTATGTCTGCCAGTCACCCAAGAGCCTTCACCATGTACGCAGTCAGAGCCAAAGACCTTGACAAGTTTGTCTTCAGCTAACAAGACGGCTCCAGCTTGCATGCCCTCAGACTCAGAATTACCTCTGGCATGTTTGTCTTCGGCTACAGTGACTCATCCAGCAGATTATCCTTCAGCCATGGAGCCTCCGGTAGTACATTCTAAGTGCATGTCTTCGGTCCCAGAGCCTACTGCTAGTTTGGCTTCAGTTCATGAGAGACCTGTATCCTGCTCAGCCTCGCTGCCAATATCGGAGGTGTACCTGTCTACACTGTCAGATCCTGCTGCATATTCCTCTGCTCCAGAGATTCCTCCTGAATCCCAACCATTTACTGATGAACGTCCATCTTGCCCTTCTTATTTCAGGGGGATCACCAGAATGTCTGCCTTGTACACAAAACAATTCTCCCAACTACTTGACTGTAGCATCAGCGCCTCCCGAATATGCAACATCTGAGCCTGAGACTTCTGCCAGCTCTCTCTTCAGAAACATCAAGCCGGCTCACGACTCGGGAGGGCCTTACATGCGAGGCCGCTGGACTTGCCTGGAGTATTACGAGAGAGAAACGGATGCCATCCACCACGGCCCAGTCACCGAACGAGTAGCCGACCAGGATAGCGGGCTGGACGGTCCGCGTTTGGAGTCCGGTTTGGATCAACCGCTTGACAACCCTTTTGTTGCCGGATCCCACATGAGCCTGAGGGAAGGGACGGGCACGGCCCTCCAGCTGCAGCGCCAGTTGGGTGCTAGTAGCCAAAGGAGGGGAATATCTGTTGCAGTTCAAGATGTGCCTGTTTTTGCTCCCGCTGCTAGTATGCCTGATGTTCCGAGTACTGTTTCTAACACTCCTATCAGTATGCCAAACGTTCCTGCGGTTGTATCCCACGTGCAACAAGGTGGCTACTTGACTGGCTACATGACTGTCAATGGGAGTGCCAGCCTCGTACAACCCATTGGATCTCCAGACCTCCAAGGCAAGGAACTTATGCAGGCGAATCTTTGTCACTTTCAACCACAAACCTTTACCCAGATGGATGACAGAGTATCCGAACCTCTACCTCAGCCGCCACCTTCCTCTTCCGAACATAAACATTTCCTGAAACCTGCTGTTTCCTCACCTCCTGTGTGTCCACTCTCGGCAGTGAGGCTAACAGAACTTCTACCGTTGTCTAAGGCATGTAGCACCAGCCTGCCTCTCTCCTCAAGGATGTATGCATATCCTCTTCCAGTGACTAAGCTTCCTGGACCTTCCAACTCTGCTTCGGGTCCTGCAAGTCCTTCATGCCTTTCTTCGACCCATGAGTCTCTTCCTCACCGAAAACCCACCTATGGCTCTTATAGACTGCGGCCTGATTCTATTCATTCTAGTCCTTCTGCTTCTGCCCATGGGTCATCGTTTCCGTCAGTGCCACTTCTGAAGACAAAGCGCTCCTGTCATGGAAAGAAGATGTTTTGTGCGAGTAACGGCCGCCTGGAGTCGGCCGTGGAAGGGGGTATAGTGTCACGGCTCGCTCCCTTCGCTCCCGTTCCCGCCACTTGGGGGCATGTTTTGGGGTTTCTTCCCTACTGGAAATTTCCTCTGAACCTTATGCTACAGTGTTCTGATGAATTGGGAGCGCTAAAACCTTATTTCCCAAATTACTTCCCTTCCGGATCCATTCCAGGTTTTTGGCAGCCAGCATGCTACTGCTACTTTAATCAAATGACTATGCTTCCCAGAATGCCTGGCTCACTGCCTCACCTCCTCCCTTGCTGGACAAGGCTGGGTGGAGGATAGGCAACACCTGTGGCTGCAGGTGCAGCAGGCGACACGCCTAAGGGGTGTGCTCGTTAAGCAGCCTTAAAAGCCTCAGTCTGCTTCAGTCCAGCGCTGGTCATTGTTGCAGCGTTCCTGTCTTGACTGGTCCCTTGTTCCTGGTTCCTAGTTTTTGTGCCCAGTTTCTAGTTAGTGTTTCTTGTTCCTTGTCCTGGAATTCGTATTTGTATGCCTAATTGATTTATGCCTTTTGGAAATCCCTTTCTCCCTTTCTCTGTCTGCAGGCAGCCTTTCTCTGAGCTTTCCTTTTGCCGTAGCCCAATTGCCTGTGTTCACTGTTTCCTAGAAATTGTCCTTTGCTACTGAAAGACTTGTTGCATTAATCTTTCCTTTACAGGTTTAGTCTCCTGCCTTTTCACCTTGGATGGGTGGGAAAGTTTCCCTTTTGATATCGTTTTCACTGCTCCTCATCCTTGCCTTCTATTGGGATCCATGCCATGTTTTCCTTTACACTTTTACATTTATTTCCTATTTTATTATTAGGTGTGGGAAGCTGTTGTAACTAGCTCCTGTGTGATTATCCTTTGTTTTCCACACTGTACTATTCCTTCTTGCCTCTTGACTTGGGCTTAGGTATTTAGTCATCCTCACTCTTTGCCTTTACTGCCTTCTGGGTTCTTGTTTGATTTACAGGGTTGTGGGTTAGTAAGTGGTCTTTCCGGTCCTCGTGAATACGGACATCCAAGTGGTCTTTCCGGTCTTCGTGAGTACTGGCATTCATGTGGTCATTCCGGTCCTTGTGAGTACTGTTTCCAAAGTCTTTATTCAGTACCATCTAGAGTGTCAGCTTACAGATTCTGTCCCTGCTTGCCCTCTACGTGGGCTTAGCGCTGTCAGTATCTGTAATAGCATAGTGGGTAAGGAGTTTGCCGACTTTCCTTTCAGTCATAAGGAGGTTCTAAGTACTTACCCTACATTCCTTTTCATATAGTGGTATACACGAGTCTTGGGTATTGAATGCACGTTGTCATATTCAAGGTTGTTTACTGTGTATTTTGTGCACATTTCCCCTGCCATATCCATCGCCTTCTTCCTTTCCTGACAATAATCTATATATCTCATAGAGTCCTCGATCAATGTATTTACTTATGTGGCATTTGCTTGTGTCCTTATATTTCTCTAAGGGACCTCAACCCGTAAATTTACTGATGCAACATATGCTTGTGTCCTTACATTTCTTTTAGGGTCCTCAACCCATGTATCATAAGCTTTACTTCTTATTGGGTCCCCAACCCTTCTTAGGCTCCCTCTGTTTGGTCACCAGCCCCTCTCATGGACCCAAGCAGCACCTGTACCTTATTTTCGGGTTCCCGCTGTGGGGTGTCCTGCTCCTGCTTCTCTGACTATCTGGGTGAGCCTCTGATCCGTCTCTCTCTTCTCCCTCTGCCATTTGCGTCCCTGCTCCAGCTTCAGCGAGACAGGTTGTGCGGCTTCACTCCTGTAGGCATCCCAAGTTGTCAGCATACTTAGTTTCCCTTTGGTTTCCCATGTGCTGCCTGTTCTTGGCCGCCATCTCTGAATCTGCTGCCGCTTCAGAGATGGCGGCTTTTACTCCACCGGCGTCCGGCAGCTTCTCCCTGTGTTTCTCCATCTGCAGCACATATACGTTGCTCTTGGTTCCTCCGGGGCAGGCTTGACCAATGGCTAAGTCCTTCCTCTGATTTGTACTCCGTATAGCCAATAAGCAGTCTCCAACAACTAGACTGCGCAGTCTGATTCTGATGATTCTGATCGATATTCCTCATTACTCCACCCTTCCTCCTCGTCACAGTACTGAACTGATGATCACCATGGAGTTCAGTAGCATTCTTCTTCATCTCAGTATTTTCTTGGGACTTTGTTTCTGCAACTCTCCACAGGTAGATAGAAGTGTAGGGAACTACAGGGTACTGAAAGGGGTGCAAGAAGGGAGGTGACAGAACTGAAAGAGGGGAATACGTGTTCTCCCAAGGGGATCATCATTGGTCCCATGGAGGGATCCCCTACCCATGAGATCCATCAGCAAAGTACCACCCCCAGGAGGATTATCAGGCAGTGGCATCACCTCCCTTGCCTCATGGGAAGGGGCTTCCCCCATAGAAGCATTGACAACAACCTGAAATTCGGCGCAGGAGTTAGAAAAAAAAGGTTTTAACATCTGCAGTGCCTGCATCTACTGGGCAGGGGGCAGTGAATTCGGCACTTGCATTTCAATCAATTCCACCTTAAATATGCGCCCCCCTGTTGCGCAGTGTGTTATAACAATGATGACATCACAGATGACAGCACTGGTGACATCACTAAATTACATGACATCAATGGTGGTGTCACTAATGACATCATACATGACATCACTGATGAGATCAAAAATTACATAATACGTCATTATTGATTATATAAATTAGATTATCTTTGTTCATCTCTTTTGATGATTATTTTGTTTCATTACACTTAACAATAATAGCAACGTGACCTGGAACAATACACTGATACAGAAGTATCAAATGATTACATGTAGAGCATTCACTTGTAATACTTATCAATTTATAAAATAAAATAAACATATGTGACTTAATAGAAAATAAGCAATTATTCATTGATTGAGGATTGAGGATTGATTGATTATTTATAATGCGCCTACACACAAGTGTTTCAAGGCGCAACTAGGCAGGGAGGGGGAAAACAAGAAAAAAAATGAAAAATCATTAGTGGAAGTGACGTTAGAGGCTGCTTTAATGACACAAAATGCCTGAAATTCGACATGTGCTGGAAGCTACGCCACCTTAACTACGAGGGGCCCCCATTATGTAGCCCCTAAGCACACTGATGACATCAAAAATGACATCACTTATGGCATTGTGAGTGACATTACTGGTGCAGCACTTGACGTGTGCAAGAGAGATGCAACTTTTAAAACTGTGTTCCTGCATATAAGGGTGGCTTCAGGTGCAATGCTTGAATGGAGTTTGCATTTAAAAATACAGGCCATTTATAACCATGGTATTCTTACACATTAGAGTTACTCTGTATTGATTGAGCAGTGGCTATGATGATATACTCTACACCCTTTATCACTCTGTTTTAAAAACAGTCCCTATGCAAAGAAAACATTTTAGTACTTCAATGATGACTTTACATCTGTTCAATAAAGAATAAAACATGCATAATAAGGGGCAGTCTCAGGCGCCAAAGTTATATCACTACATTTTGGCACTTCTGAAAAAATAAAACACTGGGCAGATTAGCATCAAATGAGCAAAAGTACGCTTTCGGGACATGACCAAAGATATTCATGCAAGTTTGGTGTCAATCCATTCTGCGGTTCGAGCCTTAGCCGCAAGCAAAATATTGTCCCCATTGAAGTCTATCGAGAAGTTGAAAAATGTTGGACCCCCTACAACTGTTCTCACCCTTGACGTAACTGCGCCAAATTTTGCAAGAATATTCAAAGTCAGGTCTATATAGTTTTGCGAAGATTCATGCAGATTCGTCAAACCACGTCATAATTATTAGCCACCCAAAAACTGTTCTTCACCTATGCCATTCCCTCTAAAACGTTGCTGCCCCTTGACAAAACCACACCAAATGCAGCAAAAATATTCAAGGTCAGGTCTATGTTATTGTCACAATGTTTTGTGTGGATTTGACGAACGGCTCCAACGTAATAAGCTCTTTGCCATCTCTGTAATGTATGCATGTATTATATGCACTGAAAAAATATTTCGTTTGAAAACAGTTAAGATGAACAATACATTGCAACAAAACCTTTCCAATTTACTGAAAATAACCTTAGCTAAAGAGATGTTGAGGTGAAAATGTAATGTAGCAAAACCCTTGAAATTCGGCAGGCAATTCAGGCAAAGCCACCTTAACTACTCATCCCCTGTTGCGCCGCGTATAAACACAATGATAACATCAGAGATTACATCACTGTTGACATCAGTAATTACATCACATATGACATCACTGATTACATCACGGTCGACATCAGACATGAGATCTCTCATTATGTATGCTAAAATACTTGTGTGTCACTCTCTTGGTACATATGTTATTTCAGTATACTCAATAACTATAAGAACATGACATAGAACAATAGATGTCTACACAGGTATGATACGAGTACTTGTGGAGCATTCCTTTATAGTAGAATGACATTTAAAATATAGTACTCTTATTGTTTGAGATGTAAATACATGTGCCCCACCCTACCTCCTCTACAATAAGGGTCTGATTGTGTTGTAGGGAGGAGGCTCCAAGCTTCTTTCTACCCAAAGTCTGTTCCAAAGGCTGAATAGCATGCATGCTGCCTCCAGAGCAGGTTTGGCTCTGGAGTGTCCACTAATGAGTGAGTTCCTCTTTACTGGTCAAGCTCTGCAGATCCTACTAGTAGTCCTATATATGTTGTTTTCCGCAAGCGTGGTATCCCTCTGAATACATCAGCTTACTGACGTCTAACAGTGAGGTTTGCGGATGCAGAATAACTCATGTGCCAAGGTTAATGGTAAAGCCCAAATGAATGTGCCACTCAATATTAGACCTGGGAGAGCCAGGTATTGTATGGGTAGGGCTGGGCCAGGCTGAGCCTGTGGTTCTGGCTTGGCTTTTAGAGCTAAGCGCAAGCGAGCATGGGAAATGGCCACGTGAAACAGGGGAGGGGCCTGGTTGTGGGGGCAAGACAAGGGAGTGGGGCAAGAAAATTAGCTAAAGGGGTTGGGGAGGCAACAAAAAGGGCTAAAGGGACAAGAGAAAATGGCTAAAATGGATTTGGGGAAACAAAGGTGCTAAAGAGGGGAAGAACAGGGGCTGTGGAAAGAATACGAATTAAAAGGGACTGGGAAAGAAAAGGGGATAAAGGGACTAGGGGATCAAAAAAATGGGCACAACAGGCTTGGGGCAATTAAAGGGTTTTAGGGGCAGGAAAAGGGGCAAAACGGGCCTGCGGCAGTTAAAGGGGTGGAGGGGCAGCAAAAGGGCTAAATGGGACTGGGGGTCAAGAGAAGGGTCAAAAGGGGCCTGGGTGCCACGAGAGGGACTAAATGGGACAGGGGTCAAGGAAAGCTGAAAAACAGGTCTGGGGGCAGCCAAAAGTGTTAAGGGGCAACACAAGCGGCTAAATGGGACTGGGGGCCAAGAGAAGCAGCAAAACATGTCTGAGGAAAACTAAAGGGGCTAAATGGCACTAAGGAGTCAAGGAAAGGGGCAAAACAGATCTGGGGCAGCTAAAAGAGTATGGGGTAGCACAAGGGGCTAAATGGGACTGGGGTCAAGAGAAGGGGCAAAACGGGTCTGGGGCAGCCAAAGGGGTTAAATGAGACTGGTGTCAAGAGAAAAGCCAAAACGGGCCTGGGGGCAGCTAAAGGGGCTAAATGGGACTGAGGGGTCAATGAAAGGGGAAAACGAGTCTGGGGCAGATAAAGGGTTGGGACAAAAAAGGGGATAAAGGGTCCTGGGAGGGGCAAGAAAATGAGCTAGTGGGTAACAATGGACTCATTTGAATTCACTGCTGCCGCTGCCTCACAGCACCACCAGGAAGGTTTCCAGTCCTGCCCCAGCCAAACAATGAGCAGCTCGGGCGGGACAAACAAAAAAAAGACTGGCTCCTGGTGTGCCGGGAGCAGGAGTGTGTCTGCCTGACTTCCTGTCCCAGCTGCCTGACTTTTTGTTCTGGCCCAGCCAATCAATGAGTGACTGGGGAGGGATCGGAAGACAGGCAGACGCTCTTCTGTATGTGCTGTCAGCACACTAGGGGTGCATCTTTTTTTTCTTTTCTAAGCTATGGACTCATTGGGTTCCCGGTGGGGCTCATAGCCTGCTCCTGCTCTGGGCAGGCACAGACCCGAGAGGGGGGTCGACGCCAGAGCCCTAAGTGGGGCTCACGCCAGGCTGAGCCAGCTCTACTGAATATCACTATTAACTGTTTTCGCCCTGCTGCATTACTATGGAACATCAGTATAGCATAGATTACATACATGTACATAGCTCTCAACTCACACGCTTTTGGCGGGTGTCACCCGCCTTGTAAAGGGCTGACTCACCCGCCAAGCCTCCTGCACGCCCATTCATCCCAATGGGCGTCTCACCCGCCAAAAACAAAATTGGGTGATTTCACCCGCCCTTGCAACACAAATGGTTGAGAGCTATGACATGTATAAGCTGTGTTCATAATATGCAAGCCAATGGTATTTGTGGTATTGTGCGAAGAGTTGATCAGAATGATGTAAAACCTGTGACCTTTTCCGACTTCAAGATGATTTTCGGAGTAAAAGCATGGCTGATAAATAAAATACATAGCTTGACATCCTAAGCACACTAATGTAAGCTCTTTGTACCGTATTCATTTGGTAGCGATCACTGGGAAAGGTGACTCTAATGGAGGCTGTCCTAATATGGATGTTGGGTCACAGCATCCATTTTAGGACATCCATATTTCTCCTCTTCACACGTCTTCTAACTTCTCAGTCATCAACCTCCTGCACCACTTTTCGATCTTACACCTAACGAGTTGGGAGTGAGATTTTACGAGAAGTCTGAAGAGTGACAATGGATGCTGTTTAGATGAGAGCCGATGTGCAATGGCCCCGGGCTACTGTCTTTTTTGCTTATCTACCTTCCTCTGTTCTTTGACCTCGCACCTTGTCTTATTTTCCCCAGTGAATCAGTCTTCCACCTCAGCCTCACGAGTTCGTGGCCCCGGTCGTGAATAGCAGTGCCCTGATCTTGCAAGGCCGAGCGGGTAGATACCACATAATTACATGTTTCTCTGCTAGAGCGAGACCCTTTTGTTTTCCAAGAACAAGTCCTGAACCTGCATATTATGAGTTCACGTAATTAAATGAAAAGTAAAAGTATGCGTTTTTTCACAGCACTCACAAAGACACGGCTTATTATCCGTGCTTCGCCGTTCGTAGCCGGCAGTCACGGAGCTGCAGGCCGCCTGCGCTCACAAGAATGCATTCATTCCTCTGCTGCCCCTCTCATGGAAATGGTATGTCTGCACCACACCCTCTCGAGGTGCCCTGGGAACCGTTCCAGAACCTTCCGCGGCAGCTCTCGCTTGGACAGAAAGGCCTGTAGGCAGGATTTCTGAAGGAGGACCCGCCAAGCATATTGCTTTCACAATGGTAATGGGCCCCGTGTTGTAAGCAAGCTGTTTTTTTCCCATGGCATGTCGCCTTAAGGATTATTCCCTGAGCGTTGCAGGCGCTTTTGTGTTCGTACATACCTGCGCAGGTTCAGCCGGGCCCGCTTTAGAGCACACCCAAGGAATTCCCCACGACCATGCGCGAGCAGAGCTGCCACCCTTGCAGAGGCGTCTTCTTAGCTTCCCTGTGGCAGTGTTGGGTCTATGAAGAACTGGGTCACAAAACATATGTTTCCATTGGTCGCCTCCACGCGGGATCACAAGTGCTCGCGCGCAGATCCCCATTTTGGCTCATTTGCACCATTGCACAAAATGGACCGTGCGGGGGTCACTACTGTGCATGGCTGTAACAGCGGGGGTATCCATCTCAAGTTGCATACTCCTAGACAGGCATAAAAAGTAACCCGACCCCTCAATTCTCCACGTGTACACAGCACAACATTTCTTAATTGTCAACAGGAAGGATGGTGGCGAGTTTACATTTTGAGGCCTGATAACAGGTTGCATCCAAAGTGCGAGTTAAAGCCATGGCTTTCCCCTGTGGCATTCTGATGCAAAAGTGGTAACCTCTGGCCTTTGTACTCATTCATTACATGGGATACAGTCAGCAGTGGTGAGCAACACGGTATATTTGTACCCATTAAGGACGATTGAAAAAGTATTTAGGTTTTGCAATTCAATTGACCATTTGAAGCGTATTAAGACTGTATGCTGGCAGAAGAACGGTTCTATGTAAATCCCTGGAAAACAATTGGTTGGGGGTGATTTTGAAGATTATTTTTGTTTTTGTTTGGGACATTTCAATGCAAATGTAAGGGGGGGGGCACAGCCCACCCTCCCCAACCCAGCCTTGTTTATTAAGCCGACCCACCCCCCCCGCACATACATTTGGGTTGAAATTCGTCCAAAACTATTCAACAAATTCTCCCTCGATCAATTCTGCTGCAGCAAAACCTCTCTAACCCCAGAAGAACAACGCGACACAGAACACCACTGGGACGATGCCGGCACCTGCCGATACCAAAATGCTGTGCAGCATTTGGCAACGTCTGGAAGAGAAGGAGGACATTGGGGAGCATTGGCCCCCCAATTGGATAAGCTGGGTCGAAGCGGGATCAGAAGGGGACTTAAAGGAGGGTCAACAGAAGAGGAGAGTGCTTTTTGGGGGGAGAAAGAGGAGTTGAGGGATCCTCCTGACCAGATGCATAGCTAGGGTGGGCTGCGAGGGATATAGCCCCGGGTCTTTTGGTTGTACCCCTGGATAGAAGCGTAGGGGGTACAACCAAAAAGGCTAGCTAGCCCCCAGTTCCGACAGTCTCAAAATAAGCATAGCCCCAGATCTTTTCCAGACCTAGGAACACCCCTGCTCCTGACCCTCCAGCGGAAGGACAGGGATGAGGATGTCAGTGGTTAATGAGGCCACTATTGAGAGTTGCCGGAACTGTCCAGCTAGAAGCCAGACATCAATGTCTTTAAAGCTGGTCACTCTGGATCAGCTACGTTGGCGCAAGGAGCAAATCACTATATAAGCATAGCATGGGGGGGCATGGCCGATACAGAGCTGTTCATACGGGATGGCTTCAGGGTGCTGCACTGACCGCCACACTCTCTATAAACACAAAGGTCAGCTGTGGGCATAATGCAAGCTGCACACTTTGCCAACATATGCATTTTTGCTCAGAACAGGATTTGAGCTACAAAGTGATGCCTACACATTTGTGGATCGCCTGCATCTGATTTTACATCAGAAGGACATGGGCAGGCTCTACTGGTCTGCTGGTTCGCCTGCCTGCTGCAGCTTACAGGCTCCAGTTAGTTACTGATTGGTTCTTTGCTCTAACATTGTTCTCCCGCCTTCTCTGCCACTCTCTCCCTGCCTCTGTCTCCTGTTCCAGGCCCTTTGAAATCTGACGTTTCCACTTCTTCTGAGGTAAGACGCAGTTCATTGAGCTATGTGTTTTTCTGTGAAGAATCCCCTCTTCAGGTTTGACGCAGTGCTTTAATTGGCCTGCAAAAACAGGGGGCCTGGCCGAAAAGGGGCATGGCCTGGCAGGGGATTGGTGCCATAATTAAGAGGCAACACTTACCTCACCTGAATGCCACCTGCTCATACGCGAGAGCTTCAGGATTTAGAAAAAAGCCTTGGCTTCTAGCGGCCTGGTGGGCTGGGGTTAGCAGGGGACCTTAGAGAGCGCCGGCAGGAGCCAGTCCCAACACAATTTATGGAGCCTGCCGGTACTCTGTGCTGGATAGCCCAAGCCCACTTAAAGCCATGGTTTGACCATAGCCAGCACTCGTCATTGGGCCGGATTTGGTCATTGTTAAAATGGATTTCTAATCTCTGAACTGGTGGGCAGAAGTTTAGCAGGCCACCCTCATTTAGTGTAACAGGGGAACCTTCTGGACAAACCAGACAAATCTACAGTAGCTTGGCAGGGGGTCAATACTAAGTCTCAGGAGGGGTGAGAGTGATTGGAAGCCCACAATGAGCACACACAGTAAAACTCCAGAAATTACTCTTAGACAGATGTATCAAAAATATGTTTATCATAGGCCTTATAATCAAAACACAATTAAACCACAGTTATGAAGAAACAATACCACACACGATCATCCACTAGCTAATATATATATACAATAATGCGATTAGCCTAAGGCTGATGATGGGGGGAAAAATAACCATGACCTATAACAGTAAAGGATGAAATTAAGACAGATATCAGTTTAGGCAGTCCTTCATCAACAATCCCTAACTTATGTAGTCCAGCCCAACGAAGAGAGGAGCCTAGCTCTCAACGTACAGTTGTGCGTTAACAACGCGCGGTCGTGCGTAAATGAAAAAGCGAGGTCTCTTCAGCGGGCTGTAGCTGTTCTGGAAGGGGCTTGAGGCAATGAAGAATAAGTTCCTATTCCTAGAAGAGGGTCTACCCTTGCAAATAGAGCGACCTTCGGAGTTCAAGAATAGCGGGGCAGCGCAAGCTATCCCAACCAAGGTGAGTAAAAGTGAATGAATGTGCCACGGGTCCACCGATAAGTTAGGAAAGTACTCCCCGACCTTCGACACACAGTCCAGGCCAAACTTTGCAAGTCAAGCCCACTTCGCCTGTTGGTGTTAATCCTGCAACTTTAGGATGCTCCAACTCTCAGCGCTGCGGCATGGGACGATCGTACGTGACAGGACATTTGCTTTTTCTCAGCCCTTGAAGGAAGAAGAAGGTTTGTTGCGGTGCGGCTCGGGACATGGAAAGCAAACACTGCAGGTACTTTCAGCGAGGCCACAGCAGGGTGACACAGGGACCGCAAATGCTCACTGCATGGCGCACTCATGAAAATCGTGACCCAGAGGAGCTAGGACAACAAGGCAGGAGAGGGCCCAGGACCACAAGCTAGCGATTCCTCAAGTCTCAAGTCTCAACTCAGAACAGCAGCGTTCCTGTGCGATACCATGGGTTCGAGCTGGTCAGTTCACTAGATGGCCCAGGATCATTTCCGAAGAGGCTCTTCGTGAGGGTAAATAGGGAAAGCCCAGAGTAGCTGTCCCCACAACTGCAAAGGGGCAAAGCGCCCTGGCAGGTTTTTTTGGTTCAACAAAGAAACAGGGGTCCGACGGAACAACAGCAGGGTCAGGGTGCCAAACCTTCAAAGTACGTCCCTGGAGGTTCCTCAAATCTTCTTTCTTCTTAAAGATACTTGGCTCCTTATGAGGCTCCTTATGAGCTTCGATGTGAGCCTCAGTAGATTGACCGGCAATGGATGCAGAGCCCCTTCTCTTATCCAAATTTCGGTTTGCGCTCAAATCTCAAATAGCCAATGGTAGATCTGCTCCCTTGCTTGCACGCCAGATGTGGGCCAATCGTGGTCCACGGTGGTTCCAGTCATTCATGGCTACCAGACATACTGGCACCAGTAGTGTGGATTGGGACCAGACAGTCCCAACCCTCTTCCTGGGCACTAGCACATGTGACATGCAGGAGTCCACGAAAGACGTGGTTTTCGCGGGAGGCTGCATGCCCAAATAAGGAAAACCTATGTCTCTCAACCTTGGGGAAGGCAAAGGGACAAAATGGTCAAAGGACAGAAACGAAAGACTTTGTGGCATGGCCATTTTTGCCACTGGTCACAGTCTCGGGCCAAATGCGGTACACGCTGTATGGGCCATAAAAAAAACAAAGTAAAAATACTTTCAAATTAAACTGCTGCCACAAGTTCATCCTCAGCACACTTGTACAAACACCAAATCATCCTTAGATGGTGACTAGGCCCATGAAACAGAAGGACCCCAATGCGCGGTACTGTAAAGGTACTTGGCACATAGCTAAAAAGTTACCAAGAAATGGCTACAAAGTCAAAGACTAAGGGAAACATGATTTCCCAGTACTGACAGCCTGAAGGACTTGTCCGTTTCCCTATAACAAATGAGTGAAAGCCCAGAGGAGCGCAGCTGAAGGCTCTGCTCCACTGGAATAAGTCAGGTTAGGTACTCCAAACAAAGGCAAAACTTATGTGGGTTCACAAATGGAGGGAAAATTGCACCTAAGGGAAATCTTTCCGAATAGTCACTGGGTTGGATTTTCCCAGATCTGGCAACAAATGTCTCCTCGGGTCTCAGAAAACTATTTTTTACTATAAATGAAATCGATCTGTTTCTGTTCCTGAGACCAGTATTCAAACTCGGGTCATAAGGACCAAAGTGGAGTGACATACCCACTAGATTACTGAAACGTCTCCTGCAAATACTTGTGAACATTCCTTTCATGATTGCACGCTGGAGAAATATTCAACTACAGAGGTGCAACCTTTCTAATTTGCTTTTAACATTGTAGGGTACTGTAACAGTTTATTGAGAAGCCACCCCAACACAGGGAGTTCCCTCCCTCCCCACTTAGGTGGTTTTGAAACAAACCGTTTAACAGATTCTTTTTTTAGTCCTATCTCAGACACATATCATGCCCCTTGGATCCCTCTCCCCTGAGCTAACAATGAGCCAAGAACCAGGCCAGTGTACAGGAAATATATTGGTATTTATTTAAATTAAAAGTAATAGAAATTAGCATCAAAATGTCCAAAACCACTTTATCCATTGCACAACACAATCAAATTCTCTCAGCATAAATAAATCACAAGTGTTAAAAAGAACAGAACCACAATTTGTTTGGCAAATTTCACTTCACAAAAAAATTACACTGATCTTTAACAAAGGCACTTATGTAATGTTGTGCGATTTTGATTTTCCTGCAGGCTTAAAAGGGTAACAGTACGATTTCAAGATTGGTAAAAATACCTATGACAATTTCGCCTACACTTTTGGTTTTAAATAAACACAGGGTGATTTATTGCTTTGTTTTTCAGACCCCCCCCCTTGCTTTGGTCTAAATTGGGAAGTCAGACAGAACAAATTGAATGCTTTAGGAATTTCTTTGGGATTTCAGAACCCCCCGCCCCTCTTACTGAAAGGCTCGTGTTGGGGAAGCTGGATAAAAAGGTTGGACTGATTTAGGAATAAAGACACCGCTCTTCCTTAAAGAACTCGGGGTCAGCTGGACAACAAGGATTACCAATTAATTTATAGGCTATAGTTTTCAGCGCACATTGGGAAGTGGGCTTTGTTAATTTTGAATTTTAAAGAGATTCACCCTTTAGTGTTCTGCCAAATGGGGAATTAATACATTTATATTTTTGGTTAAATTGTGAAAACAAGGAAATAATATGAGGCAGGGTAACCAAAAAGGAAACACACCAAACACAAGTTACAAAGGAACATACAAAGTACTTTATTTTATACTGAATCCAGTTACAAAAGAACAGAACAAAATTCAGATAGCTATCGACCCTCAGTACAACACAGCGAACTCCGGCGTGGTTTGGTGTGCTCAGTGAGTGCAAATATTCATTAAAACAGTCAGGCTTTTATACATTTCTCCAGCCTGTTGTCCAGTCTTTCTTCAGGTTAACCATTCCATAAATAAGTTACTGCTCTAGGGTCCCTTGCCAGGTCAAATCTAGTGCATCTTAGGTTTATACATTAACAAGAAGAAATGGTAATAATGTATGCTCTAGGCCTAACATTACAATGCAGGACTTTATACAATATAGTTAAGCAGGTGTTCTCATTCAATTATAGATCAGTTTTGGTGATACAGGTAATCCATTGCACACAGGTCAGCAGAAGGACAAGGTCTCAGCTCATGACCCTAACAAGTGGCCTGCAGGCAAGTTATACATTAGCTGTACAGAGGTCATGACAATCGAGTTCTGTTCTGAATAACATAGGCTACCATTTTAGCTCACATGGTGACTTTATAGAGCAAGAAAACCTAAAATGGCGGCTTGACCCAAAATGACAGTTTACATGGTTTCTAAGGTCAGGACCTTGCAATGCGAGTTTATTCACATGTAGTTTATAAGCAGCTTGTTAGCAGCTTGGCCTAGGCCAATATACATATATTCATAGAAATAGGAGGCACAATATAATTTCTAGTTTGACAAACCCTCCTTTTGGCCTATGCCAAGTGCTAAACTACTTCTGATCTCCCTGCAAATAACTCCATGTGTCATCATCCATACACCCTGAATAGCTGTCAGAAATATCTATCGCCATTAGATCTTTTACTAAGATCTCTTTCAGTACATACTCCTTATAGGTTTTATCCGGGGCATACATTTTATGTCCTATTGTACCTATCGCCTGAGCTCAACATCCCCCTAGCATTGAACATATACTTGGTAGACACTGGATACAACAACAAAGAAATAGCAGAATTCCCAAAATAATCAGCAAGACTGAAAGCACTTTCCAACCTCAAGACCGCAAGAAGTCCCAGAACCAAGCGCTAAGATCCCAATTTCCCTCGGGAACATGCACTTCTGAACTAAGAATGTGCAGATTCTGTATTGCCTTAAAAATAGTTGGGGAGGAATCCGGTGCGAAAACACAGCAAGCGGACCCCACTAGTTTACATACTCCACCACGTTCAGCCAGAATGACATCTAATGCCATCCGGTTCTGAAGCGCTACCAATCTGATCGCTTTCTGCTCTAAAGTCATATTATAGAGTATATCTGTGGTCCGGTTGATGGTTCTCTCCAGTACTCTCGCTAGTTTCCTTAAATCCTCGGAATTCGCTATCTGCCCAAAGAATGGAAGGAATGATTTTGCTACATCTCCTAAAACCTGTGCTGGAGTGTCGCCATTCTCGTCCCGCCGTGGACGAGCCTTCAAAACCTCTACAGTACTTGCTATAAACACCCCAGGTAACAGGATTCCTAGATAACAAGTTCCCTGCCAATCCCTGGGCAACCATGGAAATGCTACATTACCGCAAACAAGCAAAGGTAAAGGGTGAATATACCAACCTAGCCCCTTATCCCCATGTTGCGGTAAATGCGAGCAGATCCAACAATTAGTCTTATTAAAAATGGCATGTGTTGCATTCATTATAAGCAACAAGGTATTATTGTGATACTTCTGTCTATGCTGTGAGTCCCTAGGTGACAGAGTATGCAAATGTACAAAAGCTGTAGGAACAGTGGGTACAATTTCAGTCGGCAGCAAAGACTCTAAAGGATGAGTTTCTTCAAAATACCAAAGGCCTAAGACAGTGACTATTATAAAACCAAATATTATCATAAAAACACAGCAATACGTTTTCGGGGCCCAGGCACATTGTTCATTGTCCGAGTTGGTCACCCCCTTATTTATAAGTACAATACAAGCAGCAGCGGTGGCGGTAGCAGGCATTGTAGATTTTCAATTGACGACCCCAATGTTCGTTGCTGGCGACACTACGGTCGCACGGCTTCTTAGTCCTTCCACAACCCCTAGCCAACAGAATCCCCTTCCTCAACTTTTTGGGCAAAAGCAAGCCCTTGATGATCCTTTCCTTCCTTGAATGCACAGCCGAACCGTGCCGTATGTCTATCAGATGCACAGCAAAACCGTGCCGTATGTCTATCTTCATGGCCGGAAGTTGTATCTTGTTGTGCCTGGTATTGTTTGATCCGAGAACAAGATGTCGTCACTTCCCATTGGAAGCAACGTATCAAAGGCAAGTGAAGTTGGAACAGCAATTTCCGGGAGCAAAATTTTCGGAGAGTGCGGAGACAAAATGGCAGCTTCTCCAAGCCTCACGGGCTCAGAAAGATTCTCCGACGCACTCTCAGTGCTACTCACTGCTTTGGGATCATTGGTTGCAGCGTTAGCAAGGGGTTCTGTTTCTTCTGAAACGTGTGGCACTGGGTGAGGAAGTTTTTTGACATGCGTCGCGTGGATCCAATGCTTCCGGCCTGCGACACGCACCGCTGTTTGGGTGACCAGCAGGACCTGGAACGGGCCCCGCCACCGAGGTGCAAGGCAGGAAGATCGGTCAAAGGATTTGACCAAAACCCAACTTCCAAGTTGTATACTGTGGCCTGGGCCCTCGTATCGCACGGGTAAAGCGTCTCGTACCTGGTGATAAATGAAATACAGGTTTTTAGTCAACTGGCTACAATAGTCTGAAAGCAATACATTTTCTACATTCCTCAATGCCCTAGGCTTCGGAAGACCCCAGATATTGGCAGGTCTCCCCATTACCACCTCAAATGGAGAGAGCCCAGTCTTAGTTTGAGGGGTTGTACGCATGGCTAGTAACACGATCGGTAAGGCGTCCGGCCATTTTAGTTTGGTGCCGGCACACATCTTAGCGAGCTTGTTTTTTATGATACCATTGTGTCTTTCCACTAATCCGGCGCTCTGAGCATGTCTGGCCGAATGGAATTGTTTGTCAATTTGCAATGCCGTACATATCTGTAGAATTACAGCATCGATAAAATGCGGACCATTATCCGACCAGATAACTCTCGGCAAACCGAACCGTGGGAAGAATTCCTTTAACATGGTCTTTGCAGTGGTCATGGCTGTAGCGTCTTTAACAGGGAAAGCCTCGACCCACTTACTAAAGGCGCAAATGACCACAAGGACATATTTTAGATTGTTACATCGCTCCATTTCAATAAAGTCAAAGTGAATCACTTCAAACGGGACAGAAGGAGGCCCAAAGCTACCTCTTGGAGTTGCTGTCCCCTTTCCCACATTGTGTTGTAGGCAAATCATGCAATTTTGGACATAATGCTGGGCAATTTTTGAAATCTTATAATTTACCCAGACTTTCTCTAACATTCTCGTGATCTGTTGAGCGCACACATGTGTGGGACCGTGCCATGGTAAGCATCATTACTATATAGGCATTAGGAAGCAACCATTTCCCTTCAACCATGTCCACCCAACACCCATCATCATCGAGTTTCCCCAAGCCCTCAGCCCACCTCTTGGATTCTTCTAATGTGGCATCGGCTTGGATATCCCGTACAGACCCAACACCCTCATCCATTGCATAGGCATCTACAGTCTCCCTTGAAACATACATCTCCGTGAAGAGATCAGAGGCAGTTTGTCTAGCTATTTGATCAGCGAAAGCATTCCCTTTCCCTACATCATCTATAATCTTGCGATGTGCTGCGCACTTAATGATTGCTAACTCACTAGGGAGCGCAAGCGCTGAAAGCAATTGTACTATCAGGGAGCCATGTTGGATCTTGGTGCCATGCGAAGTTAAAAACCCTCTCTCTGACCAAAGTCTCCCAAAGTTGTGAGCCACCCCAAAGGCATAATGGCTATCAGTATATATGTTTACTGTTAGCCCTTCAGAAAGCTCACAAGCTCGAGTCAATGCTATAATCTCTGCGGCCTGCGCAGAATTATGCGTAATTCTCTTGGTCTCCACAACCGTACTCAATGTAGTGACTGCATAAGCAGCTGTGGATGTACCATCCAGTAGTTTGAAGCAGGAGCCATCACAAAACAGCTCCCCTTGTGGGTTATCCAAAGGAGTGTCCCTCAAATCAACTCTGCCTTTTGTATCTTGTTCAGTAGTATACAGGCAGTCATGTGACTCTTCGTCACCGCAAATAGTATTTTGCGGGAAAGGTAGGAGTTCAGCCGGATTAAGAACGCAGCACCTCCTAATTTGAATGTGGGGAGCAAACAAGATTAATTCATATCTTGTCAGTCATGCGGAAGTGAGGTGTTGCGTTTGGGTTTTGTTCAATAGAATATCTATAGAGTTAGGCACCATCAGGGTTAAATCATGGCCTAGGACCATTCCCTCACTCTGTTTTACAGATGCAGCAGCAGCAGCGACAGCGCGCAAACATCTTGGCAAAGCGCATGCAACAGGATCAAGGGCGGAAGAGTAGTAACCGCATGACCTATTCTTCCCTCCATGTTCCTGCGTTAATACAGCCAAAGCACATCCATCACATTCATGCACAAACAACACAAAGGCCTTCTCATAGTTTGGTGTGCCCAAAACTGGCGCCGAACATAATGCAGTCTTGAGCAACTCGAATGAATGTTGATGCTCTGTATTCCATGGCAATGGCGAAGAAATACCCTTCTTTGTCAAGGCCAACATCGGTTTTATCACTAGTGAGAAGTTTGGGATCCATAACCTACAGTAAGAAGCCATACCTATCAAGGCTCTAACTTCCTTTTGTGTATTTGTGACAGACATGCCAGAAATGTGTTTTATTCTTTCAGGTGTCAATCTTCTTCCCTCCTTTGACAGGAGATAGCCTAGATAGGCGACCTCCTGGCAACAATATTGAAACTTTTTAAGCGAAGCTTTGTAACCATGCTTAGCTAGATGGATGAGCAACAACACAGTGCCCTCTTTACAAGAGCTCTCAGAGTCAGCGGCTAAAAGCAAATCATCAACATATTGAAGCAACGTACAAGTAGGGGGCAATCCAAGGGTATCAAGCTGCTCTTTCAAAGCCCTACTATAAATACTAGGACTCTCAGTATAACCTTGAGGTGCACTAGTAAATGTGAATGAGCGTCCCCCTAAGGTGAACGCGAACAAGTATCTACTATCCTCATGTATAAGAATACTGAAGAAAGCATTCTTTAGGTCCACAACACTGAAGTGAGTAGCCGTAGCTGGAATCATGGTTAATATAGTCATCACATCAGGCACAATTGGAAATTGCGGAGCGACGACTTTATTAATGGCACGTAAATCAATTATAAAACGAAATGGAATTGCATTATCACCTTTTTTGTACACGGGTAAAATCAGACTATTGCACAAACTTCCTGCAATCTCCTCAATCACCCCACGATGCACAAAATCGGAAACAATGCTCTTCAAAGCTCGCTCGCCTTCAACTGAGATTTTATACTGTGGAATACGGGGCAGCTTAATTCCATGTTTCAAAACTATTTTAACAGGCTCAATCTGCAAATCACCGACATCATTGTCATCAACTGCCCACAAACACTCTGGTACATTACTGAATTCTGGCGGCAAAGGTCTAGTCAAGAATTGCGAAACAGAACATTGCTGTGGTGAAATCGTCAAACGCACTCCATCAGAAGAACAATGAATTACCGCATTTAATTCCTTCAACAGATTCAACCCCAGCAAATTCTCTCCACAATTCGAAGTCAAGAGAAATGGACAGTGGTCCGTAAAGGGACCCAAAGAATAGGTACCGGTGAAGAAACCGGACAAACAACTGGTGTGCCAGAAAACCCTACAGAAACATTGGTTTGCCCTGACAGTGGAATGTTTGGAACCCGAGAATGATCAATGGAGCACTTCTGTGCTCCAGTGTCTATCAAAAATGGATGTTTCCTATTTCCCACTACCATTTCAACGTAGGGACCTTTCTGATTAACGGGAATAGGTGTAGGTTCCAAACCCTGCTTCGGGCAATCCTAACGAAACAAAATATCATCAAAAGGAAGCTCTTCAGATAGATATGCAGCAGAAGGATGATCAAATATGTTTCTAGTATCCACACTCGAAGTCTGATTATCCTGTGAAAAAGGTTGTTGGGGATCCTGCGAAAACT
The DNA here is from genome assembly GCF_040938575.1 of Ambystoma mexicanum. Lineage (NCBI taxonomy): Eukaryota > Metazoa > Chordata > Amphibia > Caudata > Ambystomatidae > Ambystoma > Ambystoma mexicanum. The sequence goes on along the minus strand of NC_090924.1, from coordinate 318,048,040 downwards.
GGCCTCTACCAGGGCCCCCTACCCCCGGGCGACCTCTGGATCGTCTACCCATATTTCCAAATGTGTTATTCGACCTCTGTCGAAGGACGGGGCATTGTGCACGCCAATGACCCTCCTGGCGACAATAGGCACACTGGTTAATATTCACAGGACCCAAGGGCACATTCCCTTGTGGAACATACTGACCTCTAATCTGCGAACTACCCCCTCTGGGGCCTCTAACAATTTGCTGTAACAATACTTTAGTTTTCAAATCACCCTTTCTCTTCTCGACTCTTTTTCATTATTGACACGGTTCTCGTAGTACTGAGCCATGTGCAGTACTTCTGATTGGGATTTCGCCTGCCAAGCCCTCTCAGAAGACATAATTTGTGACTGGATGTCAGGCAGCAATCCACGTACAAATTTGTCCACAAATAATCTTTTCCCAGACTCTGTGCCTAAGTCTTGTCCACTGAAATCCGAGAATACCTGTTCGAACCGATTAAAGAACTCGGTAGCACCCTCAGATTTTCCTTGGACACAGGCCGTAAGCTTGTCCCAAATAATTATCTTTTCGGGGATTATAGTTTTCAGTTTTGCAATGATTCTGTCAGGCAAAGTTAGTATCACCTGAGGTGGTCTCTCACAAGCTGGCCTTTCCCCATCAAGCCTAACTATGTTAGCCCATGTATCTCCCAACCCTGGTACATCGTCTATAGTTCTAACTTGTTTCCACAAATCTACAGGCAGGAGTACGGGGAATAGCAAATCAATGTCACCTAGGGTAAACACTGAGGACTGCAAAACGGACTCTATCTCTTTATAGAACCCTGTCGGATTTTTCCTAATGTCAGGAATAGTTTGTCTAATAGTATTCACTTGCTGTCGTGAAAACGGGACGTGAACAAACTGCGATACATAATGTGCAGGAATGTCCACAGCAGGTGTACCTGCTGCAGCATTAGCACGAATCTCAACCTTTGGGACAAATGTCGGAGGAACCTCTTTCACAGGCAACTGAGATGTAGGCAACTCCGAACGCTTACTAAGCAACAGAGCTAAGTGGAGCGCTAAAACAGTTGAAGAAGTGTCAAGTGAAAAAGCTCTCTTATAAATGCTCAATAACTCTGTGGGACAACTAACCTCTCTCTTTAAACATTCATCCTGCAGGTACTCTACCATTACCTGTATCACTTTCCTCTGCATTTCTAGCGTATATTGACTGTATGTGTTATATACCTCAACTGGAGTTATCGATATGTCTGAAATCCATCTAATCGCATCTTTTGTACAAATTCGCGCATCCTCAGATGTCGATTTACGACACGGAAGAAATCGTTTCTGTACATAGATACTTTCTTCTTCATCATCCTCATTCCGTAACCTTTCCAACTCCTTTCTATACTCAAATATCCTCTCAACATGCTCATGTACCTTCTCCACAGTGTCTCTTGAAAACGCTAAAGTATTCAGGTCCCTCAACCCTTGTGGGAGGTCTGCATTATTTAATTTACCCCACATTACACATAAATGAATCCCTAAAGCTTCAATGAAAACATTTTTCTCAGGAAAATTATCCATATTAGAAAGTGTGGCAAGAACATTAGCTCGATCATCTATCTCCATACAATGCTTAGCCCATGCAAATAAATCCTGTTTCTTTTCTGTAGGAACAGTATTACGAGTAACAATCCACGACCCCGCACCCTGATCAACTACAAGCGGTACAGAACTACTTGGGAGTGAGGGTGCAGGCAAATTCAATGGAGGTACTGTTATTGGTGCAATGGGAAGAGGCAGAGGAGCAGGTGGAGGAACAACAACCGGAGGAATAGGAACAACAGGTTGAGCAGGAAGAGCAGGAATAACAGCAGGAAGAGGTACAGCAGGAGGAAGAGGAACATACGGAGGTGGTGCAGAGGCACCAGGCCTTCGTTCATTTAACAATTTGTCGATAAACTCATCAGAAACATGAAGATCTTTAGAAGGATAGATTTTCTGAATACCGAGTGAGAAAGCCCTGTCCATATTCCTAACCGACTCAGACTGTTTGTCCTGATCATATAACAACGCCTTTTCAGCATTTGTTTTATGACGGTGCACATGTTTTTCCCTACTTTTAAGCTGCTGCAACGCTTCTCTTTTCCAATTTTGCAAAACATCAAATGCTGCAGGTCTGGCCTTCTTTTTTAACAAGACTGACTCTAAATATTCAATACGAGGGATCTCAAAACTACCATTGACTGGCCACTGAAGTTCGGAGGCATGTCTGGTTTGTCTGTGCCAAATTTTATTAAATACTACACTTCCAATGCCATGCTTACAGTACATAGTACATGCCGGTGACCCCTCCTGTGGTGCCGGATGGCTAAATTCCAAAGATTGTCTATCGCTGCGGAATAATGCCCTAAAGCAGCTAGACAATTTCCCAGGCATTTCTCAAATACTCGGTGTTACCTGGTCAATAATTGTGCCTGCAGATACAATGCGCCAAATTCAAATTGTCAGGGTTAAATTAAGAGTCGGGTAACGACTCACCTGACCAAACCTAAGGAGGACCGATCGGTTTACAAAGGACTTACCTAACAAATTTTACCTTGTGTATGGTGATTTCAGCAAATCTGCCCGCCTCAAAAAATTGACCCTCGTCAAGATGCCGTCTCAGACCACACGGCTATCGTCCAGGGAACGGATCGTGCAGCGCTGTTGAGGTGTCGCGTCTCGTTCAGTCGGGCCCGTTATGTCACACCGTCCGATCCCGGTCTGATAGCGTGCGTCAACCTTCAATAATCCGGCATCAATCTTGAGGGTCCCTATTCCGGGCGCCAACTGTGAAAACAAGGAAATAATATGAGGCAGGGTAACCAAAAAGGAAACACACCAAACACAGGTTACAAAGGAACATACAAAGTACTTTATTTTATACTGAATCCAGTTACAAAAGAACAGAACAAAATTCAGATAGCTATCGACCCTCAGTACAACACAGCGAACTCCGGCGTGGTTTGGTGTGCTCAGTGAGTGCAAATATTCATTGAAACAGTCAGGCTTTTATACATTTTTCCAGCCTGTTGTCCAGCCGTTCTTCAGGTTAACCATTCCATGAATAAGTTACTGCTCTAGGGTCCCTTGCCAGGTCAAATCTAGTTCATCTTAGGTTTATACATTAACAAGAAGAAATGGTAATAATGTATGCTCTAGGCCTAACATTACAATACAGAGGTGCAACTTTTCTAATTTGCTTTTAACATTGTAGGGTACTGTAACAGTTTATTGAGAAGCCACCCCAACACGGGGAGTTCCCTCCCTCCCCACTTAGGTGGTTTTGAAACAAACTGTTTAACAGATTCTTTTTTTAGTCCTATCTCAGACACATATCATGCCCCTTGGATCCCTCTCCCCTGAGCTAACAATGAGCCAAGAACCAGGCCAGTGTACAGGAAATACATTGGTATTTATTTAAATTAAAAGTAATAGAAATTAGCATCAAAATGTCCAAAACCACTTTATCCATTGCACAACACAATCAAATTCTCTCAGCATAAATAAATCACAAGTGTTAAAAAGAACAGAACCACAATTTGTTCAGCAAATTTCACTTCACAAAAAAATTACACTGATCTTTAACAAAGGCACTTATGTAATGTTGTGCGATTTTGATTTTCCTGCAGGCTTAAAAGGGTAGCAGTAGGATTTCAAGATTGGTAAAAATACAAATGACAATTTCGCCTACACTTTTGGTTTTAAATAAACACAGGGTGATGTATTGCTTTGTTTTTCAGACCCCCCCTTGCTTTGGTCTAAATTGGGAAGTCAGACAGAACAAATTGAATGCTTTAGGAATTTCTTTGGGATTTCAGAACCCCCCGCCCCTCTTACTGAAAGGCCCGTGTTGGGGAAGCTGGATAAAAAGGTTGGACTGATTTAGGAATAAAGACACCGCTCTTCCTTAAAGAACTCGGGGTCAGCTGGACAACAAGGATTACCAATTAATTTATAGGCTATAGTTTTCAGCGCACATTGGGAAGTGGGCTTTGTTAATTTTGAATTTTAAAGACATTCACCCTTTAGTGTTCTGCCAAATGGGGAATTAATACATTTATATTTTTGGTTAAATTGTGAAAACAAGGAAATAATATGAGGCAGGGTAACCAAAAAGGAAACACACCAAACACAGGTTACAAAGGAACATACAAAGTACTTTATTTTATACTGAATCCAGTTACAAAAGAACAGAACAAAATTCAGATAGCTATCGACCCTCAGTACAACACAGCGAACTCCGGCGTGGTTCGGTGTGCTCAGTGAGTGCAAATATTCATTGAAACAGTCAGGCTTTTATACATTTCTCCAGCCTGTTGTCCAGCCTTTCTTCAGGTTAACCATTCCATAAATAAGTTACTGCTCTAGGGTCCCTTGCCAGGTCAAATCTAGTGCATCTTAGGTTTATACATTAACAAGAAGAAATGGTAATAATGTATGCTCTAGTCCTAACATTACAATGCAGGACTTAATTTATACAATATAGTTAAGCAGGTGTTCTCATTCAATTATAGATCAGTTTCGGTGATACAGGTAATCCATTGCACACAGGTCAGCAGAAGGACAAGGCCTCAGCTCATGACCCTAACAAGTGGTCTGCAGGCACGTTATACATTAGCTGTACAGAGGTCATGACAATCGAGTTCTGTTCTGAATAACATAGGCTACCATTTTAGCTCACATGGTGACTTTATAGAGCAAGAAAACCTAAAATGGCGGCTTGACCCAAAATGACAGTTTACATGGTTTCTAAGGTCAGGACCTTGCAATGCGAGTTTATTCACATGTAGTTTATAAGCAGCTTGTTAGCAGCTTGGCGTAGGCCAATATACATATATTCATAGAAATAGGAGGCACAATATAATTTCTAGTTTGACAAAATAGGCTAAGGTTCTGCACAGTTTTCCCCCTGCCCCACCCACTATAAAGGGAAAGGATATATAGCAAGCAGACTCCCCCACTTTTTGGTTTCCCAGGGCACAGTTGTACTTACATAGCAAGCCTTTGTTTAGGGTTCAGGAAAGCCAGCCGCATTTCAGGACACTCTGGAAAGATTGGGCAGGGGTCTGGTCACTCCACTCTCAGAGATGGCCTCCCACTCTCCACCATAGGACCCAGTCAGCTTTGAGGCCTTCCTAGAAATAGATAGCTCCACCCAGATGCACTCTCAGCAATATCCTCTGGTGTCTCCTTACAGCTCTCAGATGGTAAGTTTCAGCAGCCTTCCTAATGTCTGTCTCTTGTCTGTCTGTTCCTGTCTTTCTCCTTTTTCTGTGTGTCTGTCCTAATACAGTCCCCCTTATATAGCAGCAATGACACCGAAAATGTACAATTTTGGGGAAGTACCCTGCAATAATCCGTGGCACTAGGATTGGACAGTTACCCTTCTCTCTCCTCCTAAACCCAGCCTCCAAGTCAGGATTGGTTTAGGGGTCTGGAGCAACATATGTCAATTCCCATTTGTCATCGCCCTTTGTTCTCCTTTGACTTTTTGGCAAAAAGTAGTTATGTATCACAACTTCATAATTTTACTTGCAACTGCCATACTAAACATATTTTCTGTTTCAGCTAATCGTGGGGAATTAGATAAACAAACCAACAAATCTGTATCAGGTAGAACAGCCATGTGGCACCTTTCTGCTGTTTCCATAAAAAGTACAACAGTTATGAATATGTAAGTTATTAAGCATATCCCTAATTTCATGTTCCACCCGCTCACCAACTCTCACATTTGGAACCTGCTCAGATCAGCCAGAAACCTAGTTTAACTGGCCCTTACATTTCCCAGAGTCACAGGAAGATGAATTTTATATCCCCCAAATCACCTGGGAATTACATAAAAAATTGTACATAGATGAAATCCATCCACCTTATGATGGCAGAGAAAAAGGCCTAAATGATAATAGTCCATTTAAATAAATTATGAATCTTCATGTGGGACAAATGGTCCTGCTCCTGCTTCCGGCCATTTGTTTTCACTGGGTCAGTCTGAACCTTTATCAGTCTCCTTTGTGTTGGAAGCTTGCTCTTTGAAGTGGTTGCCCCCATGTTTACACACTTTAGTCGTACTCCAGCCAAGGGTGACTTTTCTTGAAGTCCATGCTTCCATAGCCAGCAGGTCTGGAGCACACCAAATTTCGATGCCTTTAGTGGGCCATTTTTATTGCAGTTGGTCATTAGATTGAGAGATGTGACATCCAGGCTGGAAGTGGGAGATGTCCTTGTTAAGTTTTGCCCAAAGCCAGCAAAAGGGTCTACCTTTGGCTGACATTTTCAATGAAGACAAAGTGGTTCTTCAAATGTCACTGGAGATTTGGTAGGTGAAACATAATGTACATTGCTTTTGGTCAACCCGCACATCATGTTTTGTTTTACTGAGTTTTCTGTGAGCAGTGATATTTATTTGACTTTTATGTTTTTATTTGCACACACATGTCCAGAACTTTTTTGTTTTCAATGTTTAAAAATCCTGTTTTGCATGTAAGCGGGATCTTTTATTCCTCCTTCTTTTGTAAATTAAAATGCTGCTTATCCATTGATAATGCCAGATAGGCCTGTTTCCACACGGCTCTTTCATTTTACTTGAAAAACAAAAACAAATGCCAGGCCATTTTTGTTTCAGTGTTTAAAATCCTGCCATTCATGTGCAAGGGACTTCTGTTTGGGGCCTTTAAATGCACCCCACAGTACGCTACTCAGTTCTTTAATAATATATTAATTAATATCCTGAAATATAAATGTGTATTTATTGTGGGAGGAGGAGGGCTGTATCCTGAGTTCTAACCCATCCCCTAACTTACAACCCACACCTCCCTAGCCCAGCCCCTTGACCCTACACCTTTGGCTGGTGGCATCCCACAGTTATTTTCTTTTCCAGCACTGACCGTGCCAGTGCTTTGAGTGGGATGCAAAACCAACTGGAAGGGGCTCTATAAAAGGGGGGGAGGGGATACATGTTGTGTGTGACCCTAATAGCTTTTGTATTATTGCAATTGAAAGAGTTTCTTTTATTGTGATTTGCCAACACGTGTTTCAACTTTCAAGGTCATTTTCGAGGCCATTAGATCTGGTAAGCTTATGTAGCTCATTCTGAGGTGGATGGTGGATGCCCCAATGCCTCCACAATCAAGTGTCTAAATTGTAGACTAGCCTTAAATCCTGGTTTCTTTACTTAGCCAAAGTGTGTGATCTTGAGCAAATCATTTAATCTTGCTGTACTTTGTCAGCCAAATTAGTCCTTAGAAGTGATTCCGTTCACAGTGCTTACTATTAAAACACATGTCATTTATGGTTTGCTAAGCTAAAATGTAGCATGGGCAATGCCAACAGTTAGGGTTTGTGGATAGTGGAAATGTTATTTCACCAAATTCACCAGAGAAACATTTCTTTTGTTTCCAAATGTGTGGGTCACCCAGAAGATATTGGTTCCAGTTCCAGTTGCTGTTGCTGACTGTGAGAGGAATTTTCAGTAAATGAAAACCAATAAAAAGAGTCTTAATAGCTGAAGAGGTGGCTCTTAGTATATATTTTCAACTGAGAGCAAAAGGGTTCAAACATGGATTACGTTTGATGCAGACATGGATTACGTTTGATGCAGCAAAATCTACAAGAGTGGTCTTTTTTAGACAGAAAATGTACATGTTAATGAGATCATGAAAATAAACAGATTTTGCAGCCTTGTTGTCTGCTTAACTATGTTTATGTATTACTTTAAAGTTACTAAACCCCAGCTTTTGTTTACAGTGCTATGATTTTATAATTATGGGGTGTGATTGTGCTATCGAAGCTGGGGCAGGAGTCCAGTGTTTTGCCCTGCGTGGTATATTTAATAAAAACTGCCCTGCTGTGTGATTGATGATCTAGCATTTCTTTGGTTAAAACGCGATTTTCCAAACAGCCACTCAGATTTCTTTGGCTTCTTCCCGCTCATTTTGTTCTGCGTTTCTCTTCTGCTGACCACTCAGCTGCCCATAAATATAGCATTGTGAACCCTCACTAGGCCTGTTTTCTGCTTCAAAAATGGCCAAATCAGCCAGTTGGTCACTCTAGCGTAGTTCAGAGGAAGTGTTGTTTTAGAACAAGCACTTGTGTACGGTCCAGTGATTTAAGTGGGACGGGGCTAGCTGGGGCAGAGCCTGAGTGTCTCCAAAAACTGTTTCCGAGGTGGGTCGCTGCCGGTGCTCCCTGTCACCCACAAGCAGCCCATGCATTTTTTTCCCCCACATGCCAGCTTTGGAGTGGCGCTACCTGGGCTCCCTGGCATGTCACCCACAAGCTGCCCATGCATTTTTTCCCCCACATGCCAGCTTTGGAGTGGCGCTACCTGGGCTCCCTGGCATGTCACCCACAAGCTGCCCATGCATTTTTATCCCCACATGCCAGCTTTGGAGTGGCTCTACCTGGGCTCCCTGGCATGTCTCCTATAAGCAACTTGTGCAGCGTGAGTTCACGGCGCACGAGAGGGACTGAGTAGGGCAGATTTGAGGCATTTCCATGATATTATACCCTGCGAAACCCGGCTGACTGGCTTCTTAAAAACTATGACGTGGGGTTAAACGTGATGCAGAAGTATAAACACCAGTGACAGGGATCGCGTTCAACACGAAATATACTCTCTCACAAATAGGAGCTCATCACCATTACTTGCAGCCCCTCTGTTCCTGTGGTGAAACAAGTCTCACACTCACAGATCGCATGTCCTAGGGCTGTCAATGGGCGCCCTCTCTTGGGAGTGTACCCACACAGTGGCGGCCTGCGCATGCGTGGATTTGCTTTGCCTTAAAGGGACGCACCTTTCCATCATGTGGTTCACGCACCCCCACATTCTTTACAATAGTCCATTGTGGAAATGGTGACTCAAAAGAAGTGAGCTGGAGAGGGTGCAGTGGTATTGCCAGCTCCTTGGGGGAGTGGCTCATTCAGCAGACACGCTGGCATGAGGTTAATGTGGCGCCCACCTCTTTGATATGATATGATATGGCATTTATAACACGCCTGTACACAAGTGTTTCTAGGCGCGAAAGTTTACGTTTGCCCCTGTAGAGTATCAGTGTTTCACTCTATTTACTCTATTTACACAAGGAGGGCGGGAGGAGGTGCACTTTAAAAAAAAAAAAGAAAAAGGTCATTGTGACAAGGGAGTGCACCGGGACTTGTGCAGTAGCTCTTGCCCGAGAGGAAGTCCGAATATGCAGGTTTTCATACAGACCTCTACCAACTAGTCTACCAGTGCTTACATGGGCACAGGCTGGAGGTGCAACTCTAAGCTTGCTTACATTTCAGTGAGAGGGACTGAGCGGGGAGGGGGTGGCAGGTGGGGTTAGTCCCCAACTGCGTAGACAGGGTAGGGCCTGAGTGGACAAGGCACACCCAGAATCTGTAAATGCCCACTCAGCAGCGCTTTTTGTGGGCATTTACAGATGTTAATGTTAATGTGATGGGCCCAACTACATTAGCTTCATGCTCCAGTTGTTAGACAATCCTGGCTATGCCTCACGTGCCACGTGGTGGATTGTCATGGTGGGCTCTGCATTGATATGCAAAAACCCACTTGATTGCGCGTCTTCCAAGCTCTTATTGTTACAAATATTTGTTAATGGTTGGGTTTCAAGGGCAGCAATGAAAAGTACGGCAACACTTGCTTCATTTTGCCCATGCTGAGAGGAACACTACAAGTACCAGCATGCAAAGTAATGCAGGCCTAACAAACATCTCCTCTAGATTGATGTCTCGACCCTGAAGTCATTGTTTCACACAGGATGCTACTTGTTATGCACCCCTCCAACTTCTAAATAGCCAACATCCACATGTTTATGGGACATGCCATAGACAATAGTCACTTCAAATGCCCTTCTCACTGATGTGTCTGCAGCCATCTACTACTAATCACTTCCCTTTTAAGTGATGTGCTGATAACAGACATTTTAAAACGACTCCAGTGGGTGTCTGCTCTGTCCTCTTTCTCCTTTTGTGCGTGACATGCACATTGGAAAGAAAGAAAATTAAGCAGAGCACTCCTAGCTTGAGATGAATGTGAACCTCCAGGCTCAAGGAATAGCTAATCCTGGCCCACAATTCTCTGCCACACTGGGCTGTCAGTCTCCCCAAACAACTGCCCTGATCACACAGTTCGCACGATGAGCGAGGAACAGTAACTCACACTGGATGTCACACAGTGGGGAAAGCTCTGTCAGCTCTACTGATTGATCCAACGTTCAGGACAACTAATCCACTGTTTCTTCGCAAAAGTGTGAGTTGAAAGCAGGAATGGGCTTTACATTAAATGTAACATGGACCTAGACCATAGAACGCTTTGCAGATCAGATGCATCATTTTGAAGTTCATTCTTTAGATAAGGGGATCTAGAGCAGGGACTTCAGAGCTGTGGGCGCTAAGCAGATCCCTTTTCTAACCAACATGCAGACTAGTACATTTATATTTACTCTATCTTGGTAAGAAGGTTAGCTGAGGGGTCACGTGTATGCTATTGTAATTATCTAGTTTGGAAGTGATTTTGGCAAGGGAAGCTATGTCTCAGTCAAATGGCAGTACATTTTGAAAGCCAGGTAGAAGGCAAATATTACTCAAGGCGAAGCAGATGACTTTATTTACTTGAGCTTCCAATGGCATTGGATCGTGTAGATTTGTAGACCTAAGAATTGTCTATTTGTGAAAAAACATGTTTTGCTGCACACCCTGCATCTAGCTTAAAAGACAAAGCTGTATTTGACTAACGTTTCCATAATGGTAGCAAGAGAGACCCTGACCACTAAGAATACTGCTGCAAAGCAGTGTGACAAAATGACTACTGCTCTGCAGGAGTGAAAGGATAAGTAGTGGCTAAAACCCCTGCTCAGCCCCACGCTACTACTAAATCAGCAGCGGTCCCAATCATAAAGGTGAAACAGGCACAGACCGAGAGGTATACCCCCTTGGCTTCTTTTGGTAACGTGGACAGGCAATACTCTTCAGGAGGGGTGGGGGCTTATACAGATGAAACACAAACAGCAATAGTACACTGGTACCAAAATGAAATACTGTCCAACCAAGGTTCTTCCTAAAAATAGGAACTTTAATGAAAACGAACAATACACACAGCTATTTGAAAACACCCTAGACCCATGCATGTAAAGGTAATGTGGGGTATAAATAACGTCCCGAGACACAAATGAACTGCCCGAGGACACGTTGGGCCTAAAAGTGCAGGAATACTTTCTGGTAATTGGAAAGCACACTGTGGACTGGCATAGAAAAGGCCAGCAATTAATTTCAACTGAAAAACCATGAAAATGCTGGTTCATTTGCTAAAATAAAGAGACCATGGAAAGGTGTGCATTCTGTAGTTAAGAACATTATAAATATGAAACAATACTTCTAAAGAGAATTCAAAGGGAAACTGTAAGTAAACTGGTGGATACAATAAAACTGTTTTAAATATGCTGCAAGAAGGAATGTGGAAGTAAAATGTATCGGTTGGGATACAAGACATGGAAGTAGGCAGCATGAATGGAAATAAACATGTATTTTAAAATCACAAGTTTCTGTTTGTAAGAGTTGGCTTCAGCCTGTGCCGAACACACAAACTGTGAACTTCCCCCTATTATTTGGAAATGCTTTTGAAGCTGCAGCAGTGCCTGGCAAGGAATGTATTGGGGTTAGGTGTTAACAACTGTGTAAACAGACAGGAAGCACTTAATGGGTTGAACTTTGGAAAATAGTTGGAATTGAAAATTCAATGTGTGCTCTCTATCTCTGAGCTAATGACAAATGACAAGTTGCAAGAGACTGCCACATGAGTGGGGGGGTTGCGGGGGGAGGGTACAGGGGGGTAATACCCTCTACTCCAGGAAAATAAGGACAAATGGGCATTATCCTTGAGAGAAAGAAATGTTAAGTACTTTTATGGCAGGCTTGGGTCAACAAAGGCCAGAAGCCAGTCCTACATATACACACAGATCTTGGGAACAAAACATGCCAGCTTATTGAAGGGAAATATATTCATGGTCTTGTTTTAACATATGTGCTATGGGGAAAAGATGATTGTTGATTATCACGGGACCTATAATTCGCATAATAATGGTTCGAATATCATTAAAACGCTTATGAGAAGAACTATCTGTTGAGATGTTTTTGATAGAAATTTGACATTGGGAACTAATGTTATAAGCTGAAATATGATGATAGTCCGACATGATTAGACCATTTCAGAAGCATATAGTTTGTGACGCATGTTTGTAAATTTAAAAAATGTGGCACGCTGTAGTTTCAAAATGAAGTGGTCAAAATGCAATTTCAAAGGGGTGGAGTTATAACTCTCAAGGGATGATGCCTATTAGCTAAAAGGGACTAATCAGATAAAAGGGGGCATGGGGTGGGCAGTAGATATCCAATCCAGATCAAGAGCCAATAAGATGGCACCTGATAATTTGGATAATTTTGAGAGTGGTTAAAGATTTATAAGGAGATGCACAATGGGAAAAGGGGAGAGCTGTCTGATATGATCTGAGTGGTACTACAGAAAAATTGCTGGAGAACCAAAATTGCCTGTGAGGTCCATTATACCAGGAGGGAGACTAAAATCTGCAGGGCACCTGGAGAGGCAATAAAGGGATGGATTCTAGAGGTAGATCTGCTTGATCTAATATCTTCGCATTATTGATTGGGTGGGCAGATCAAATAGATCCCTGGCATTTTCTTACCAAGTAATAATTTAACTAATTCCCCTATAGCCACCAGACACAAGGTGATTTTGTTTAAATTCAAAATCAACAACATCGCTTCCAGTGTGGATACAAATATAGGGGGCAATTCATGGATTATTTGCGCCAAATAAAACGGGATTTGTGCGCCATTCTGCCCGCAAATCCCTGTTTAACAAATGGGGATTTGCGGCAAGAATGGCGCACAAATCCCGTTTTTTCCAGCGCAAATAATCCATGAATTACCCCCATAGTCTGTTAACATATTTGAAGGGGTGCCTAAAAACAAAATTACCACATGCTCCCCATTCCCCAGACCCTGCATTAAAGCAGAGGGATTTCCATAGTAAACTTAATGTCTGGGTTTATGCTGGGGTAGAAAAGTGTCTACTTAAATAAAGTGAAGTCCCTGATTAATAGTATGCTCTCTACAGAATCAGAAAGTGACTCCTAGTAGAAGAGAGATTGTTCATTGCATAGTGGTGGAGGAGAAGGGTTCCATATATCTAAAAAGTGGTTTGGTTTTTAAATTATTTTGTGCTACAACACTGTTAGTATTGCCAATTGCGCAGGGAGATAAAAAAATAAAGAGCGATGCATGTGTAAAATTGCTTTTCTCAATAGAAATGTGTTGCATGTTATTTAAATGAAACTTCATGTAAAGTGTATTGCCAAGCGTATGATCTGGTCAGGTTTCAAGGTGCTACATGTTATAAAGTAAACCGCATTCAAAGTATATTATGAAGTTAAATTGTACCGTCATGTCCAGTGTGATGCATAATTCTGTACATTCATTAGGGTATTTTTTGAGTGACCCAACTATCTGAAGTATTCTATAGACCTGTGTTTCTATGTAACCTGGGTGGAAATAACCAAAGGAGGAAAACTGTACCTGTTGTGGAGTTAAAAAGTCTGCAATATGTGATATCCTAAACCAACTGGTGTTTTCAATTTGTGTCAAAAGTGAATTGTTAGGAAAGAAAAGCATGTGGGCCACATGTGAGGTGGTCTGTCTGATGATTTGTGTAGATATTAATGTTCCTATTTATTTAAACAATAGGCCCTGAGCTGGGGGTGGCATTACCACTTCAGGTAAGGCCATAGGCCTTACCTGAAGTGGAACTCCCCCACCCCCCTGCGAGGGGCCTATTGCTATGAGTACCCCGGCCGGTAAGACTGGAGTACTAAGAGCAGTTTTTTTCTGTTCCAAAACACTCCAGCATTTTGGAACAGAAAAAAAACTCAAAAATATGGCCGCCGGGGAAGGGAAAACGGAGTCTGTTTTCCCTTTCCATGGCGGCCATTGAAAATGAATGGAAAATGGTAAACAAACAAAATGGCCACCATGGAAAGGAAGAAGTGCCATGGAAAGGCAGAAGGGACTACAAGTAGTCCCTTCTGTCCTTCCATGGCAGCCATTCAAAAAATAGGGAAAATGTAAACAAAGAAAATGGCCACCGCGGATCTGGAGTGGACGCGCTGGGGTCAGAAGTGTTCCCAGCGCATCCGCTCCCGAAATGGATTTTAAAAAAAGGCAAGTAGGGTTGGGAGGGCGGGGAGGGGATTGTTTGTATTGGAGGGGCAGGGGGAGACAAAACACTTACCTCGATCCCCGGCGGGGGAGGATGGCAGCCTCCAGCTGTGTGGTGACTCAGAGCGGGGATCTGAGTCTCCTCATTAGCTGAGTGGCTGCCACCCCCCATCCCCCCCCACCAGGGACAGTAAGGAACATAATGGGGAGAGGGATTCCCGGTCGTGTAACACCCCGGCGAGGGCCAATGAGATTGCACGTTGCAATCTCATTGTCCTGCGCGTACTGATATTAAATATATGTCCTTTCTACACACTGGCCTGATTCCTGGCCTATATATGACACATAGGTGAGGGATCTACAGGGTATGATATTGTTCATAGACAGGGCTCAATTGAATCAGATAAATACGTATATTGGTGTGACGCTTTTGATTGGGGGAACGAACTCCCTGCATCAATTGTTGCCCTATAAATACACTGCAGAGTAACACAGTGAAAGCATACTTTCAGAGCAGAGGGGGCACTCTGGTTGAAGACAGGGCACACAGGCTATTTGTTGGAGCAGCAAATGGCAAAAGTACTTGAAAGTTTCTTGACAAGGCAAAGTGTGGGGTCTTATGTCACGTAGGCAAACCACAGGGACAATTCCACTGCAAATACATCTATTGCTTGTCTTGGTGGATTGACAGTGTGGATCTGGGATTTGTATTGCTTTTATGCAGTCCTGCCGGTGTCGAAACTGATGAGTCTTGCGATTCCAGGGTTGAGTAGGCGTCAAGGGGCTTCGAAATGGGACTCTGTGGATCAAGTCGGCATTCAACACAATTAGAGTCAATGGCTCAAACACGGGTCGAGTAAGCATTCGAGTAAAGTCGAGAAGATAATTCCGCTGGGTTGAGCCAGCATTCAAAATGGTGAATCAATGTCTTTCAGTGGGTCAGGCTGGCTTTCAAGTCAGGTTGCAATCAGGCTTCCGTGGGGTCGAATAGGTGCTTGGGATGCGATGAGTTGGGTAATTTCACAATAGTGACACAGCTGTCACGCTGCAATGGCAATGCACTTTACTGGGTCAAATAAGGATGCAATGGCTCAAAGAAGCAGGCAAGCAGTTTGAAGTTCCTGGGGTGCCAAAAGCAGCACCACAAGTCCTGTATCAGAATGAAGATAGAAGAACACAGTTGGGTCAGCTGAAAAGTGCCTTAAGTCAGTAAACAGGGTTGTGAGATATTTCTGAGTTGCTGGGAGGCCTAGTCCAGAGATTCCAGAGGCAAGGCGAGTCCTTTGTTACGCACATGCATTCCAGGAAAATTGACTGACGGCTGCAGGGGTCTTTCACCTCTAGTAAGCTGGATCATGGTTCCAATGCACAGGCAGAAGAGAGACCTTGATCCTAAGCAGTTTCAACCCAAATGTTCCCTTGAGGTGGGTAAGGAGAAGAACTACACAAAGAAAGACAAAAAACATGGACAGTACACTCTAGGCTTGAGTGCTGGCAACATTATTTTGTATGTGTTTTTCTCTTTTCTGGTTATTAGGGGATACATTACCAATGTCAAAATGTTAAATGTTTTGATATGAAACATTTTTTTTTAGAATATTTTTTCTTGTAAGTTTTTCGAACTGAGTTATTGTTCTTGTGTAGCAGCGCTGTCACATGCGTGTTTTTAAGGTTCACTATTTAGTGTTCCTTCTGTGCATCATGTATGTGTTTTTTTATTCATGCAGCTAACGAATTTCTATCATTTGCATGAGATTAAATCATGTTGTATTGTCATGTGCACTAATTGCAGTTTCTTAAGCATGTTGTCCAGTATGTAAGATGTTCATACATGTTTTTGTCTCTAAGGCCAGTCTGAGATTACTGTTTTGAGCAGGGGGCTCCTTTCGTTTGCTGATTATATTTGAGGCAGTTCTTCCGTGCAAGGCACCAGAGGTGTCATGTGTTTCAGACACGGCGGGTACGAGTAAGAATTTATGGAAAGTTACAGGTGGACAATGGTCGTCCTGATTGGCGGTCAGGTTGGGTATTTCCAGAATGTTCCTGAACAGGTGAACGGTGCGGTGGAGACAAGCGCCTCAATCTCAGACCTTTCCCGTTATTCTAAAAAGAACTGGACAGAGTAGGGAGGCCCCCTCCCAGGCACTGGGTAGTACACCATTGTATTTGAGGGTCTGCTTTAGGTTTCACTCTTGATCACAAGGTCATATATAAAAAGATGAAAGTCTGGTGAGTGGCCAGGCTGTTGTAGGATTGCTCTGGTAAATATGCAGCTCTGTACATTGTCTTGCAAAACAATAGAGTTGTCCCTGTCTTTCATACTACCGGAAAATGATTGTGGGCGCTGTGTTTCTCGACGACGGGAAGCGCGGGTTGCAGCATGCTTGTTCTCTTCACGAGGGTCTGAGTGGTAAAATGCTGCAAGGAAATAACAGTTGGATAAATTGCTTTAGGGATACTTGGAATAATGAACTATATCTTACTCCATGTTTCTACCATCACAATTATTGTTCTTCAGATGTGCAGGGGCTCTCTGCTGAGAACACAAAAGGCATAATACCTTGTTCTATGGGATGGTGCAGGAGGGTCTCCAATCAGGTGTTATAGCTCTCTGTGCCATATGAGAGAAGAAATAGCCATTTGCATCCAGGTTAGGTTCCGCCCACCAAGCGAGTCTGGTGCCAAAGCATCAGGAAATTCTTCTCTGTAAAAGGGTAGTAACAGCACCACTAAACATGCATTTCTGCCTTGCTGGGCATCATCCGTGAGGTGAACTTGAGGTGTACCATCTTGCTAGGCACAGGGAGCTAGTGCTCCGGATCTGGATTAGCCTTCTAACTTAAGGTTGTTATGTAATGGGTCTCTGCAAGTGCCTGTTCCAATAAAGAATGGTGGACTGGAGACAATTTACCTGCACTGTCTCTCCCACTTCCCCCTCCCATGCACTTGCACGATCTGAATGACACCTGGCCTAGTAGAATCGTTTTCTGTCCTCCCTCTGTTCCCCGTCCCTTGCCTCGTCGCGCCTAGAAACGCTTGTTTATTGGCGCGTTATAAATGCCTTATCATATCATATCATATCATATCAAAGCATGGATTCTGAAGACCGGTAGTTGAAGAGGGGGTAGAGAGGAAGCGGCATGCTGCAGGTGTTTGCAATACATCATTGTTAACCTTACCATGCCGCTGTTGAAGTTCTTAACAAATTGGCGATGAGGACCCCCTGTAAGGGAGCGGTGATCACACCTGGTGCAGAATCGCCAGGTGAGTGGAGGGGAGCAGTGGATGAACAAAGTTAATCCCAGGAGGCCCACTTGATTCCTGATCACCAGTGGAACATGAAGAGGAGGAGAGCAGAGAATCAAATCCGAACCCTACGCTAAAGTAAGTCGTGAGGGGGCAGCGTTGAGATACAACCGGGGACTTACAAAAAGGCACTGTGCAATGCACTTCGCGGGTCAACAAGGATGATGAAGGACTCGCGTGACAGTGTGTTTGCTCAGGCAACCACAATAACAGAAAAGTCCGGAGTGATTGCCGATGGCAACTCGTCACTTGCATTTGGCGAAAAGGAGAACGAACATTAAATAATAAAGGACATAGATGAAGCGAAGGATTTAACCACTGCTCTGTTATAAAATGTGAGTAGTCAAGTGTTTAGAATGTGCCCACAACAGCAGTGTTTGTGGGCGCTCCTCAAAATCCTAAAATGAAATGAGGGACATGGAAGAACGTTATTTACATCAACGTAAAGCAAAATGTGTTGGCGGTGTGAGCGTAGACAGAACGGTATCCTTACTATTGCACAGTTTGCAGTACGAAGGCCAAAGGATATAGAAAAGACAGCCACCAGACTTAGAGGAAGAAGAAGTAGCCAGGGAAGCATTAAATGAGTTGGAACAAGCTTTAAGGAAACTAGACCACCACTTTAACCCAAAAACCAGCACCATTTTGAAGCACTACAATTTTGCCATGAGGGAACAGGAACCCAATTAAACTGTAGAAAAATAAATTAAAGCACTAAGACAATTGGCCGGACATGCAACTTTGGCATTAAGTTTCACAAGCACATCAGAGACCAGTTTATGGTCAAATGCTACAAAGATAAAATACGTGGGGAATTATGGTTAAAGGGTGTCCCCAAATTGTATGAAGTGATAGAGATTGGCAACAGGGTACAGCCTTCAATGGCATGCACTTCACAGCTCACTAAAGGGAAAGTGAAGGAGAAGGAGACAGTGAAGTAGATTATGAAAGTGGACAGTGGTGTGAATCCAAAGTACAAGGGGAAAAGGAAGAATGGGACACGAGAAACCGGGAAGGGGGGAGGAGGGATGCGAAGTGAAGGGAACACGAGAGTGTGTTTCCATTGTGGAACCAAAATGCATCTAGCAAGAGCAACTAACTATTCGGGGAGGAAGTTTATGTGTAAAAAATGTAATCATTGGGGACATTTTGCAAATTATTGGAAGAACTTTGGAGGTGTGAGAAAAAGCGTGAGAGTGTTATATAAAAATATGTGCAGAAATGTCAGTTGGGAGGATGAAGGTGTTGTGAAGCGTGATGTGTGCCCGGCAAGCGTGGACAGGGAAGAAGAACAACAAAGTGGTCATGAGAGGCTGACAGCTGAAGTGTTTGTGAATGCGAAAGCGATCCAACTGATGACCAATTCTGAAGCAAAGGTAACCTAAATATCCCGTAAAGTTTGGAACAGGAAGTTAGGTGGCAAGGTAGAAAAACCTTTACCTTCTGACATAAGTCTATGGGGGTGTAACATGGACAAAATTTAACACTTGGGTATTGTAATGTGGTATTAGGATTCAGGAATAGAGAGGTGTTAGGAAAGGTAAATGTGATAAAAAAGGAGTAGCACTGTTAAGTTGGAAAGAACAAAGGAATTCAAAGATTATTCTTGATTCCAACATCAAGGAATATGTTTTGTTGGTAAATCAAATGAGTGGATTTATGAAAGAGGTGAAAAGGTGAACACGTACCCAAGCATGTTTTCATGTGAGGCAGAAGATTGAAAGGAACAGTACACATGATAATCCTCAAAGAATGGTCGAAGCCAGTAGCTGCCAAGATGAGGGTTATTCCTTTTGTTCCGCGAGGGGTGGTGAAAGGCGAGCTCGCAAGACTGTATGAGCAGGGGATAATTGAGCGGACAGGGGTGGTTAAATAGTTGTCATCACTGGTAGTGGCGCGGAAGCCCAGTGGAGAGTTCAGTCTATGTGTAGATCTGAGCCAAGTGAATAAAAACTGTGTGTTAGAGAGGCATCCCATGCCAAATATTGGTGCCATTTTGAGATTGGTTGGAGTGTGTAGTGTGTTTACCAAACTGGGTCTAGCATCTGCCTATCATCAGGTGCAGGTATATCCGATGTCCAATATCTAGGGTGTTAACAGCTTATATATCCCACAAGGGGGTTTCCAATATAAAAGGGTGCCTTTTCGCTTAGTTTCTACAGCGTTGGTTTTTCAGAAAGGTATGTGAAAGTTAAAGGATGTGCATTGTTTCCAGGACGATGCTATGGAATGTGCAAGCACTGTAGAGGAGTATGATGCAACCTTAAGAGAGGTTCCTGAAGTGTTGAAAGAGATGAGACTCATGTTAAAGAAAGGGAACTATACAATTAGGAGAGGAAAAGTAGAATATCTAGGACACAGCATATCCAAAGAAGGGGTGAGAACTATGGCCCTTTTTAGGTGTAGTACAATTTTATCAACATTTTGTAAAACATTTCTCAGAGAAAGCAGGAAGGTTGGGAGAAGTGCTGCAAGAAAAGGGGGGATTTTGTGTTGGATTTGCAGGCTAGAGTTTGACACCAAGAGGAAAACTATTTTGATCACAGATGCCCGTCAGATCGGATTGGGGGCCATGCTATCTCAACAAAGGAAAGATGGGAGTGAGTTGACAATTGCACGTGTGTCAAGGGTATTGAAAAGTGCTGAGAAAAGGTATTCTATTATAGAGAAGGAAGCACTTGGATGCATGTGGGATGTGGAAAGATTCAGGAATTTTGTATAGGGTGCCAGGTTTTGTATAAGGACTGATCACAAACCGCTCAAGGCAGTTTTCTAGAACAAAGGGACAGATATAGTATCAAGGAGACTTGCAGGATGGGTGATGTGACTTCAATGTCATGATTTTGAGATTTAAGTGGTGCCCTGGTGGGATAATATATTTACCGATCATCTGTCAAGAGTGAAGATGAGGAGGATGAATGGGGAGGAAGAGGAAGAAGCATGAGCAGAACAAGTTTACATCTCCCACAATGGTGTAGTTAGAAAATAAGAATGTGTATCAGAATGCAAGAATGATATGAAGATAAGCAAGATAACTGAGAATGTGAAAGGGGGTCATCGAAGGCCAGAAGAAGAGAAGACATTTTGGGAAATTAGAGATGAACTTTGTGGGGAAAGTGAGATGTTATACAGGGTGGGGAAAGTTGTTGTGCCTTGTGGCTAAAGGGATAAGTTGTGTGGAATAGCGCATGAGCGGCATCTGCGCATGACTAGGCTAAAAGGACTGCTAAAGGCAGACTACTGGTGGCCTTGGAAAGACTGATAGGCGGGAGTCAAACTCAGAGAGTATGTTGATTGCAAACATTCAGGGAAGAGTTTAAGGCTAACGAACAACCAATGGTAATAAGCAATGTGTTGAGGGATGTCTGGGAGGATGTTGCAATCGACATACTTAGTCCACTGGAGGTAGGGCATGCAAAGGGGAGGTTTATCCTTGTAATGGTTGATGTATGCTTGAGATAGATGGAGGTGGAATTCATTAGACGAAACTTAAAACGTATCTATTTGGATAGGTATCCCGTGCTTTGGGCGTGAAAATCGGTTTGGACCTTTGTCCATTGTCTGCCATCTGTGTGCAGGGCTCCCATCCTTGGCGCTCGTATGCCTCTGGGCCTTTTTGGTTGCGCCATAAACAAATAAAATAAAGTAAAATGCCAACGTCATTGTGAGATTCATGGAGGAAGTCTTTAGGCAGGAAGGAATCCCAAGAAGTGTGTGTATGGATAATGGTCGGCAATTTGTGAGTAGCGAGATGGGACAGTACTTTGAGAGGCCATGTAAAAAACATAAGAGGACTGTTTTGCATCACCTGGAAGAAAATGATGTGGTAGAGAGGGTGAATCAGTGTCTAATGGAAGGGGTGTGCATTGCCGCTGTGAGCAGGCATGCAAAAAGAGGCCGTAATAGACAGAGTTGTGTCTGACTCTGCATGCTGTGATGGGAGTCGTCCCAGTTGAACTGAACAGAGGAAGGACATTTCATGTGCCCAGCTTGGTTGGAGCGGGCAAGGACTGTGAGGATAGATGAGAATGAAAGAAGGATGTGAACGTGTAAAGAAGGAGCTAAGGCAAGGTACGATCCTGTAAAATGTGTGAAACCTTTCTTGATAAGGGAGGGTTATCTTGCCAGAGTGAAGAGATGGGTGGTTGGGCCCACAGGAGCGTCCAAGTATGGGCCTCCAGAAAAGGTCGCCAAGTGTTCATGGGAGCTGTTAGGTTGGAATGTGGACAAGGGTGGAACTTGAGAAGAATTGTGGAAATTGCTGATAAAAGTGTCCTTCCATGAAGGAAGGAGATGTATTATGTAATGATTCTCTGCACTTGCCTGTCCAACATAGCAATAATCACCCGTTCCATGGGCTGGAATGGCTGATAATGGCCCTGGAGCTGATTTAATCGCAAGGACCTTTAACAAAAGTCCCCGGTGCCGTTCTCACCCATTCCAGCCAGTGGAACTGGTGATTATTGCTATTAGCAGCCCGGGTTGCCAATCCGGTAACCTGGGGTGCTAATGGGGGTCATTACGAGGTTGGAGGTAACCATGGTGCTATTAGCACCATGGCTACCCCCTTACCGCATTCCGCGCCCGGGTTCCCGAAATAGGGACTTACTGGGTCATTCCAACCTTGGAGGACCCGGTAAATCCCCATTCCGGGAACCATTCCCCATTCCCATTCGAGCCCCCATAGGGCTCAATGGGAATGGAGATGGAGCTAATAACGGTACCGCAATTTGCAGTGCCGCTATTAGCTCTGAAGTCCCTTAACGGGTCCCTTCCATAACGCCTGGTAAAACCAGGCGTTAAGGAAGGGACCTGCTAAGGGACCTCGGAATAGGGTGGTATGGGATTACCGGCACCAGTGTCCTTACCGGTGCCGGTAATCTCTTACCTCAAACCTCGTAATGGCCCCCAATGTCTTTTTTTTTCATTGACAGAAAATACTTTCTCAAGATGGCTGCCATGGATCAGGAAGGGGGGCTCCATACGCAGCACCCTCTTCAATTCCATGGTGGCCTATTGGGAGACAGAGTGGCAGCAGCAGTGGCAGTGGCAGGCGCCACTGCTGCCTCTGCTGCTGCAGAAGAAAAAAGGTAAGTGGGGGTCGGAGGTTTGGGAAATTTAACATTAATGGAAGGGAGGGTGGGGGAAGAGTGCGGCCAGGGAAGCAGCCATCAGGTTGATTGGAATGCAGGCTTGAATTGTGGGATTCAGCCCACGATCCAACTAAGCTGATTGGTTGCTCCTCCCACCCCAGCTGCTAATAAAGAATGGTTGGACTGGAGACTGTGGATTCTAAAGAGGGGCAGTTGGAGGGAGGCTGGAGAGGAAATGGCGTGATGCAGGGGTTTTATCATACAAACCAAACTTATGATAAAGAATTGTCAACCTTACCACACCGTCGTTGAAGTTCTTAACATTTAACCCCCAAATATTTCATCCGGTGCCAGACTCCATATGTGACTTGAGAATACTGCAGAACAGCAGCCTCCTGGGATTCATGGCGCCTCACCTGGAAATAGAAACCTGACTGCAAGTCATGTGACAACTGCCTCCAGTTCTGGCAACACTTTATACTCTAGTTTCTTTTCCAGACCAGCCTCGGTTGGCTAAATGTTACAGTGTTGTAAAGTATGCATACTGTGATGCCTCCCACCTTTCGCCTGTGATGTCACATGGCACAGGGGCACTGGGTGGTGGGCCAGCCTGGACATTTCCCCTAGATGCTACCCTGTCTCCTCCACCATTACTGAGAACTCTAGCGACAGGTGCTACAAAACGGCACTGGGATCATAGATGGGGAGGTAGGGGGTGTTCACAGTGTCAGGAGAGGGTTAGTGTAGTGGTACGCTGCTTCTTCCCAGTGCTACATGACAAGGGAAGCTGTACCACATGTTGCCAATCTGTGCCAGTAGCTCTGGGGATGGTGTTGGAGCCTCTTAAGCCGCACGAATGGGAGACAGTGTTTATAATGGATTCCCAAAGAATCTGCCTACTTTTTGCTGGTGTAAAAAGCATGCGGACTCGATAGAAATCCACATCATTTGAGCTAGCATGAAAATCCAGGCTGGAGACAGCCTCACAATCTTGTGGGGTCTGGATGGTAGGAGTGAGTGGCATAATTAAACAGTGTGCGCTGTTGACTTTCCCCCTACTTCTGAGCTCAGGAGGCTGAATTGTTATTACAGTTTCCTTTTGGCCATAAAATGCATCTTTCATCCCAATTCAGAGGCTATTTCATTTGACAATCATTGGAGCAGTTAAGCCTTTGGCTTCTTCAAAGGCATAGGCCGTCTATTGATATAGCTTAGGCAGGCTTTTGTCCTCTGCCTCTATACGTTTGCTGCTGCTGCCATCATCTTAATGATTGTTTAAACGTAATTAAGTACACCGTTCTCTGAGGTGGGAAGATAGGCTCTTGCCATCGCACCCTTTGCTGTCTGTGCAATGGTCTAGGGTCACAGCAGAGGGATACCTTATGTCTCAAAGTGGGAGGGCGTCGGGCCTCCCTAGCGATGGGCTGGCACCGGCCATGAATGAAATCCATGCTAGCGCACATGCTCGAGTATTGATGGGGGCAGTGGAGTCATACCTTATGATGCGTCCCTCCTCTCCACCATACAAATGAATGAAGATGAGCCGTGATGTAAACGAAATGCGAAAAGCCGCATGCAAAGCTTGTACCATTTTGTTTACGTTATGGTCTCATTAAATATAAGCTCCACAGTCTCTTGAATGCGTTGTCTCTTCTAATCTTTCTGTTCTTATAAGACTCCCTTTCGTGCGCTCTCTCTTTTAATCTGTCAGTATTTCTTTTGATATGTTTCACACATTCTCTTTCCCACCCTACGACTGTCACACTTTCTCCCTATGTCTTTCTACACTTTTCTTGTGAAGTCCTTCCTCTATTTCTTTCACCTGTGCCCCCTGTATTGCGTGCTTTTTCTCTTTTGGTCATTTCCACTCTTTACATTGTTTTCAGGCACACACTCTCCTTTACACCATTTCTCTGCCGCTTCCTCTCTTTCTTTGTGGATCATTCCCTTCATGTCTCTCTAGGGAGCTCTTGTGCATTTACTCCTTTGTGCCCTCATCCCATTTTTTTCTTCACTCTCCTGTTGTGTCATTAAACCCTTTCCTGTCTCTCTTCCCCTCTGATTCTTTCACTCACAGACACACTAACTGTCTCTTTGCCCCTCACTGCCTCACACTCTCTTCTCCTTTACTTTTCTCTATCTCTCACTTTCCTTCTTTTCTATCTCTCTCATTTTCTCTCACAGAACCTCTGTCTTTCGCCCTTTTCTCTCCCTCAAACCTCTACACGCTCTTGAGCACTCATTTCCCCCTCTATCCTCTGTCAAATGGTCCAGTTTTGTCTCTATTTGTCTTCTCCTCTGTGTCCCTATTTGTGCCCTGCTATGTGTCTTTTTGTGTCCCTCTCTATTTCTTTCACTCTATGGGGGTCATTACGAGTTTGCCACACTGGAAATAAGGTGCCGGTAATAACGTATACTGTCACCTTTCTGGACCGGCAAACTGCAAGTCTGCTGGTAGGGGCTGTGATCTACCGGCATGCCTGACCTGCCGGTAGGTCAGGCCGCTACTGGCAGATAAATGCCTGAATCACTGAGACTGTTACTAACGGTGCCGGTGATTCGGGCAACCCCATCCCATGGACTATAGGACTCTATGGAATGGGGATTTACCAGCACCTGCACTGCCCATAATATCCCATTTACGCCAGGATATCAGGCGGCAGAGACGGTATGGTAGTTCCCTGGTATCCCACCGGAATTACCAGCGGGATACCGGGGTACTCGTAATGAGCCCATTTGTGCCCCCTCATGCTCACACTCTACTTGTCCCATGTAATCACACCTCACAATCTGGCGAATTGCCAGAGAGGTGATATCAGATATGAACACACAGATGTCATGATTGACCTTCTCTCAATCAATTATAATGTTTGGAGTGCAGTCAATTGATGTGACTGCATTCAGAACCTTCTGACTTCAAAAGCAGACGGGGAAACAACAATGACATTTCCAGGCGAGATTTTGTTTAATGAGATGCTGCCTCTCTGCGAGAAACTTTTTTTACTGCATAGTTAAAATTTAGCACACTAAAGGGAAACTGAAATATGTGAAAATGATTTCACTTTCTTATAAACAACTTACTTTTACCCTAAAAATATTTCCAATTCAACCAAGTTTGCAATTAAAATTCTGAACTTATGAAGAGAACATTGTGGCATTAAGACCACGTTCAAAGGACTGGAACAGGGGCTTAACGCCATTAGCACCCTGGGGTACCAAAGAAGTAACCTGGGATGCTAAAAAGAAAGTATTTTCAGTCATTGAACGGGATGCCTCGCACGTCCGGTTGAATGACTGAAAATACTGTGCTAAAATGGCAGCCATGGAAAGGGAAGGCGGGGCTCCATTGCCCCTCCTTCCCTTTCCATTGTGGCCAGAGAAGCTGGGAAGTTGCTGTGGCGGCGATTGCCTGTGCCGCAGCAACACACAGGTAAGTGGAGTTATGGAGTGGGGGTTGGAAATGGGGACGGAGGGTGGTGTGAAGATGGCAGCAGGTGGAATCAGCCATCAGGCGGCTTGGAACGCGGTCTGAGATTGTAGGTTTCAGCTTGTGTATCTAGCCACCTGATTGGCTGGTTCCCCTGTGCCGGCTGCTAATGTTTTCTAGGTTTCACTTACTGACACATCTGAGTATTTATTTGATTCACTATTAAACAATATTTTCTACTTTACAACCACACTCCCAAAACCTATATTGCTATTACCAGTATGTGCTAATAGTCTAATATACCACGGGAGGAGTCATTGTCGCTTGGGAGGATGGCTCTTCCTCCACTTATGGCCGGAGGCGATAATGACCCCTCCCTCGGTCTGTAGGCCAAATTATTGTTTTTGGTGCACAAGGGCCCATTGAAGTCTGCGGTGGTGTTTGCAGCTAGCCGTTTGAGCGAACTCAGTCCAGGTAGGGTGGGAGGTATTTTCTCTATGTTTTCTCTTGGTCTCATGCTTTCTCCTTTTTTGCCAAGGCACTCCATTATCTCTTTCGCTCTCTAACCCCTGGGCATGTCCCCTCCGCCCCCACTGTTTTTCTCCCTGTGGAAGTCCCTCTTGTTGCCAGAGCTTGCGCGTGCGCAGTGAACGCTACATGAGGCACAGAGCAGCGAGATGTGTATAGCTCAGTGGTATTTAACCCCGCTGTTGTATTGAGTGCCTTGTGCGCGTGATGACGCCCAATGTTCTCTTCTGGAAGTCATCACGTGCAGCTTCGCTTAAGTGACAGTTGGTTTTAGCTCTCATATGCTCTAATGTCAGACCTGTGTTCGGGTCTAAATTATTAGAATAAACTTTGATATATCTCTCACCTGTGCGGATATTATTCCTCATGATCACACCCTCCCACCCTAATAAGTTGCTGCACAGATTTCTGGTCACAGAAAATGCCCTGAGAAAAGTGCCATAGGAGCCCTTTTCATTCAAAATAGTGGGGCTCTCTCTCGCTATTACTAAGTAAGGTAAGTAAAGGGTCGGCTCTGGGAAGTGCTGATGTAGCGCCCCCTTCGTTATGCAGCGTTGGGAGAGGAGGAGAAAGTCAGGACCGGGCACAGCTGGAGGAGAACTAGGGGCGAGAAAGCCAGGTAGTGAAGCCTCTGGGAGCCTTGACCTATATCGCGACACAGTCATGCCAATTCTGTACTCACACTCTCCTTCTAGTATGTGTTTCTACTCAAAGTTAGCACATATGAGATGTATCGATAGTCATAGGCAGGGTGGGACTGGGCCAAAGAATGGTCTCGGGCACCTATGAAAAAGTGGCCCAGAGTTGCATATGGCTATTAATTATTTTTGTGGCACTGTATGAATAGTACCCAAGGGCGAGTTTTTTGATAAAATGTGATGAAAATGTTGCAACACTGGCCAAAAAACTATTAGCTGCATAGTGAATTAACTTGTCAAACTGGCTGACTTTGACCTAAAAAGTGGCCCACTTTGACCAGAAAAACTGGCCCACACCAGAATTTTGCATTTTTGCTTCAGCCATGGGCCTATTGCCCTATAGGCCAGTCCAAGCCTGGTCAGAGCCATGAAGTACCGGTCCGTTTAAAGCACTGGTGAAAGGCTGCGTTCAATGCTGACCACTGGCCTCTCTCCCAGCGGAAGCCGCATTTGTTTGTCACCGATCAAGCCTGCACGCCCCCGCTGTCCCCCAAGACCCCCCTGCAACCTTCACATCCACTGAACCCATTCTCCATCCTCGGCCTCCACTTGCCTGCATGCACTCCCTTACCTGAGTAGGGCTGGCATACCACGCAAGTAAATCTTCAGGTACCTGAATTTAATACACTGTTCTAGGATGTTTGCTTTTTGGAACATAACTTTACGGCCTTAGGCTTTATTTGCTTGTAAAATAACAAAACAACAAGCAATTCAAAACTACTCAAGGTGCTCTTTAGGGCACCTCGTGGCCCAGGAAACAGATGCCTGCCACCAGCCAGGTACAGATGGCTTCTGAGCTCTTCTTATCCTCTGACAGGGTGCTTTAGACTGTCCTTGAGCTCTGTTGGGCAAGTCCCTTTTTTTACGTTTGCAAGCTGGACGTGTGCCCCTCCATCTTTTACCATCCTTCCATTTCTGGCTGGTGCCACTTATATGTTCAATTGGTATTATCTCCTCTGGCCCGTAACACTGCCTCTTTCCTATGACTGCCGGGCACCGTATTGCCGCCTGGTTTCCCCTTTTGCTTCTCACCTTTCCTTACCTTCTGAGATCGGGTGGGTGTGGTGGAAAAGAAGACTCCTCCCCTGGCTGGCATTGCAAGCGTACCCGAGTGTGGTGGGAAAAGAAGACTCCTCCCCTGGCCGGCCTTGCAAGCGTATCCCAGCGGATGTGCCTTCATTGAAATGTAGCGACCTGCTGCCGGCCGTCCCTTTTTATGGGGAGTTCTTCTTTAGTTTAGAACCAGTTCATTCCTGGATTTCGGGTGTCCACCCGACCTATGCTTGATTTCTCCTGCTTTTCCTGGGCTCTGCCCTTCTTCCAGGCTTTTGTTTCTTTTCCCTAACTTTTGCGGGGGCACCTTGGTTTCTTGTGTCAGGGGTGCCAAACTACTGCCCCCCACTGCTCGGGTGCGTGGTTCAGCCCAGGCACTTACCCCCCTGCACCCTCTACCTTCCGGACCTGCAGGTCTGTCATGGGCCCGCGGGTTATCTGCTCCCTCCTTGCCCTGTCTCTCCCTGCTTACTGCCATAGAGATAGAAAAGGGATCCCTTTTCTCAAAGTGGGACATTTCGGTTCTGGTCTTTCAATACCAGCTTTTTACCTGTGGCACATTTGCCACAGGTCCCCCTTAAGCAGGCTGTAGAGACGTACTCTCGCGAGAGCTGGCCAACTCTCGCAAGAGCAGGTGGACAGGAAGCGGAGCACAACGCGCTCCAAAATTCATTAACAGCGCAGGCTAGAAGCGGATAAGACTGCATCCCAGCCCCCCTGCAAAGGAGGCAAGCCCCCAACCCCCACTTGCCATCCCAGTGTTGCCAACCTAGCGACTTTCTTGCTATATTTAGCGAGAAAGTACGCCCCCCTAGCGACTTTTTTATAAAAAAGCGGCTAGCGAGAAATCTAGCTACTTTTTTCAATTGGTTTGGAGACTTGCTCATTTATGCAAGTTTCCAAACCAATTGAAAAAAGTGCTGTAATTCGCCCGTTTTCTAATGGGAGTAATGTAAAAACACACAAATAACTTAAAAGGGAGGTGTTAAAAGGGGAGGGGGCCACAGTAAAACACACTTATAACTTAAAAGGGAGGTGTTAAAAGGGGAGGGGGCCACAGTAAAAGCCATAAATCGCAAGGGGAAAGAGGAGGTAATTATGCAAATTGGGCAGTGACGTCATCTAGCTACTTCTGGCGACTTCTAGGGGAGCCAATAGCTACTTTCTTCACTGAGGAGTTGGCAACACTGTGCCATCCACCCCTATTACAGACCCTCATGAACACCAGTTGTGTGCTGCCACATGCTATGACCCACAGTGATGTAACTGTGCTGTCCTGACTGCAAGCTGGTAGTAAAGGCCACATTAATTCCAGCTGGTGTTCGAGTCATCATTGTGGGGCCAAAACAAATGCCGTGTTTTCTGCGGCTAGCTGGGCGCGCCGAAGGGGGACCTAACACCAGCACTGTTTCTTGAATAAACTGACATCCAAAATACGAGTAAATGCAGTGTTGTGGATGTGAGTATATTCAAGGAATGCACGGCCCACTGAGCATGTCAGGCTGATAGCGTAGCTTTACTTGTTGAGCGGGCCCGTGCATCAGGGGGACCTGCGCCGAAGTCGCTGCGCCAAAACGCCAAACGGCCACGCCAAAACATGGCATACCACCCTTTTCTAAGTCCCGGGAGGCCATCTTTGTAATTCCTTTTAAGGGAATTCTGCGCATGTGCACCGCCCCAATACAATATCTAAATAAAAAGGCTATGTGTAGACCCCTATAAAAACCCTGGGTTCTAATAGCTAAAAACCACCCAGTGGGGAGTGCTTCACTGGCCATTAAAGGTAAAGGCCCTCTGTGTACTGAGCCCTTAATTTGGCTGGCAACGTTCTCTGCCTAGGGGGTTATTGCTGAACGGATGTCACGGCAAGTCTTCTTTTGGGCACGTGCATACACCAACAATACGTTTGCTGCTAGCGTCTTGTGATTCGCCAGTCACAACTTCACCATAATACCTTCCCAGGTGTGCAACGCGCGAGGCCACACAAACCTTCAAAGCTTAGGGGGACCTGGAAGCGAGCCCTGCGCTCCCTTTGAAGCGGTCTCCGCTGGCTCTGGTAGCATCATGTCGTCTGTTTTAATTCGCGCGAGGGCAATGCCATGCCACACATGGAAGCCATCGCCCTTCAGATTCTGATCTCAGAGCCATGTTTCACCTCAGTACTACTGACGTCATGGCAGGCGCCTAACTCGTCTTAATCATTCTGCCCGCGGCTCTGGAAGCGTGATATTGGAAGCAGCTCTCCCCACACGCGGGGCACGCACTGCCAGGGCCGATTGCTCCTTCCGGAACGGGCCCAAGCCACAGTGCGGGAGTCAGGCCCCGCTGCCTGGGCTCAGAGCCCAATACATTGTGAACCCGTTTCGCTCACCGGGATGTTCCTGTTACTTCCGCCTATAAGTTCTTTTAACATCTGCCGCAGCCCCTTCTGTCACGTCTCACCTACTTATCCCTCTCATCGCGGGGCTATAATGCTCTCAAAGACACTTTGCAAATGTGTGCAGAGTTTACGTTGCCTGCAACGCATTGCCTCGCCCAGCGTAAAGAGCGCTTTCATGTCTACGGTTATTTGGCCCCGAGCTGCAGGCAGCTCCTCTGTGGTTAAAGGGCCTTTTACTGGCTGCAGCATATCCTGGGCAAAATGGAATAATGAAGCATAGGTTAACTGACGAAATACTAGATATGCGATAAAAAGCATGGCTTGAGACATTTGTTATTCAATAGAAATATAACTACGTTATTGGCACAATTGGGCCTCATTATGAGGTCAGCAGTGTGGGCAAAAACGGTGGTAATCCAGTGGTAACATTACTGACGCATTACCACACCACCGAACTGTATGGGTCCAGAGGTAAGATGGAGGAAAAACCACCCGCAAAAAGCTGGATGTAATTCCACCACCTTATTGCGAAAAACCAACCATTTCGGCGGAATTACCGCTGGCAGAATTACCGCCGGTGGTAATTCTGCCGAAATCCCCATTCTGCTGGACCAATTGGCGGTATCAGTAAATGCTTTTGGTGGTATCGTGGCAGATTTACCTTTGAGATACCCACAAACTCATAATGAGACGCATTTAATGTCAGCATACCATCAATAAGCATTTTGTGGCTTTAGTGTAGGCATTTTCCCGGGACACTACCATAATGGAACTACCTGGACAAAAGATGACAACAGCTGGGGAATGGTGTGAGTCCCTGGCTATATGATGTCAATGCCTGGCACATGCCTATGTAATTATCTATACACAAGTCAAAACTGTTAGTTTTGGCAGCACATGTTTTAATAGGACTTCATTGCATGGAACAAATGCGAGGAAACACATACTGCTAATAAAACAAGTGGCTGAAAGCACACTTGGTGAAGGCATTTTTATTAGACATGGGGTCCTTTACAGCCACAATTAAACTGTTGAAGCTCAAAGGATTGCTTCTATATAACACTTGCACGCCTTACACAACACCGAGTTTGATGTTACTGCATGACAGAGCTAGCTCAGATAGGTGGGAATGGTCATACGGACCAGCAAAGCCATTGTCAGTGAATGGGTGGGTAAATAACCAAACAATGCCCAAAGGCGGTGTGAGTTTCTCCTCACTTCATATCTCCCTCCTATATAAACTGAGTTCAGTAGTTTATGTGTCGGTTTATAGGTGGGGCTGAAGTGCAGCTTAATAGCAAAACCAAAAAACACAAAGCCGATATCAAGCACATGTGTAGCATGTATTGCATAAGAGTCAACAGTTTACAGGATCTATGGTTGCCAACATGACCTCTTTTCCAGTTCCCTCCTTCCTTTTGGCAGGCCTAACCTAGAAAACCACATTAGAATAACAGCACCGCGCCCCCAATATATAGACCACTGCAGGTGAGTGCGCACTCCAATCCCCATCGATGGATTTTATCACCAGTCTGAGTTATCTTGAAATCAATGTACCTGAAACATAAAGTCATTGATTAAGTCATTGATAAAGTCATTGATGGCAAACAAGGACATTAGCACCCGGACGGGGTAGCCAGCCAATCAGGTGGCTAGGAAAGCAGGCTTGATCAGCCGGTAAAATCCCGCGTTCCAAGCTGCGTGACGGCCGGCTCTCCCCACCGCCATCTTCCCCCCACCCTCCGTCCCTGTTTTTTAAAATGTATTAACCAACTGCCCCTTCACTTATTTGGGATGCAGCAGCCTTTGCCGCCGCACCTGAACCTTCCTCTCAGCTTCCCACGGCCACCATGGAAAGGGAAGAGGGGCTCCGTACAGAGCCCCGCCTTCCTTTTCTATGGCGTCCATGTTAAAGGATTTTCCTTCCTACAAGAGGACGCACGGTGCGTCCTGTTGTGGGAGGGAAAATCCTTTTTTTTAGCACCCCGGGTTGCCGCTTTGGTAACCCGCGGTGCTAATGACCTTATATACCCATTCGATGGGAAACAGCGGGGGTAACGGCCCTGGGCCTATGTGTTGCCTGTGGAACGAGCACATAATGCCACAATATTAACTCAATGATTAGTGCATTATATTCCTTCTAAAATTCTAAGACCCCAAAACACCGGGCATTTTGACTACCCAAATTCAAGAAAGCTAAAGTGGGTGATAGATCCTCCTCCGTCCAGGCGACAAAAAGTTTGCAAACATCTTAACTTACAGATACACCTGGAAATGTGCTTGTTGATTTTTAGGAAAAAAAGGAAAGATATATTTAGATGAGAGTCTTGTGCCTGGTTGCTCATTTTCAATGCTGCCCCTTGTTGAGCTCTTAGCTCTCAATAGCGGCGAGACCTCCATGTGCCAATGTAAGCGTTCTAAAAAGACAACTAATCTGAATACGCCAGCGTATCAATCCATCCTGAAGGCTTCTAAACATGGCATCATGTGGGCTGGTGAAAACAGTGGCCTCCTAATCTGTGGTTAACGTGCCCTTCAGCCGGTCATCCCACATTTGAAAGAAAGCCTTGCATCAGTCTATAGAGCCTTTACGCACCAACAGGGCTTCAAATGAGACCCTCTATACAAGCCCGCATTGTCTGTCTTTATGAGTGGCGTTCAAGAGTGCACACAATCCCTAGTCAGAGGAAGAGACCAGAAGGCAGAGGTGGAAGAAGACACACAGCGCAATACGAAGAACACAGTGTAGCACAGGGGGAAGGAATAAAGGAGAATCAAGGAAAGTCATAGCAGGGCCTAGTTGTGTATCCTCCAGGGATGTGCTCAAGGTACAACAAATGTAGGTGGCGGGAAACACCTACCAGACAAACTGGGCAGGGTCGGACCGAGGGGTGGATGTTTCCTGCTCGAAGAGTAGAGGCAGTGTCCTCTTTTTGTATTTGTATTTTATTGAATTCATTTAGCTCTTTAATCCAAAGTGCTTTACGTGAGAACAAGTAACATACAGCAAGCATAAGATGACAATTGAATCACAACTCGAAAACAGTATAAAGAACAATTACAATATTGCAGAGGTGAGGAGGGAGTGGGGAGGGGCAGAGGTGTGTGAGGGAATGGTAGGTGTTAATGGAGGTAAGAGCGGGAGTAAGAGGGAATGCAAGAATGTGTGAGGAAGAAGAGAGGAAAAAGTAAGACTAGATGAGAGCAGGGGGTAGGGAGGAAGGAGGTAGCTAGGATAGAGAGGGTAAGGAAGAGCAGGAGTAAGAGGTGAGAAGAAAGGGGTAGGGAGAAGAAGGAGAGGAAACATGTGGCGGTAGGGAGGTGAGTGAAAGAGATAAGAGTTTATGCCAATGCTGGTGGAAAATGTAGTCCAAAGTGTGACCCCGGGCAGATAGCAGGGAGGCTAGCTCCTCCAGGAAGGACTACTACACTGAACATGGGCAGATTGGCCATATGCGTTTGGGAATTTGGAAGGGTGAGGCCCAAGAGGGTAGGACGTGGAAGGTACTCTGATACTAAGAGTGTGGCCTTCTCCGACAGGTCTAGCAAAGCATTGCTTGTGGAAGCCTGGTGAGGGTAAAGGGCAAACAATACCCTAATGGGGTACCCAAAACAGAGTGGGCAACTTGCAAGGTACATAGAGCTCTGGAGTCGGGGCCTCTGGGGCCGGTGTACAGGAGACTGGACTATGGCGGTATGTCAGCCCATTTCCGATGGTGGAGTGCCTGGACTGGGGCCCAGATCACCAGCAGTTCATGCATTGGATGCAGGGCCACTGCAGTGACGTAAGGACCGGGGGAAGTGGTTGTAACAGACAGTACCTGAGATTCGCCGGGCCACAGTGCCTTGAACGCTCTCAATGGACCACATCCTTTTTAGGGAGGCTTGTCAGAAGGTCTATTCCAAACTCTAACCTGGTGCGAACCCGGGTCTGTGCAACTGTGTGAAGATCAGTTACTCAGATGCACTTTTTTATTGTTTCTGTTAAGGATAAGTTTAGTTGAGTACTTTTTTACCATGTTATTGATGTGCTTGTCCAGTTGATGCTTGAAATCCAAAGACACAAAACCATTTTTCGTGGGTAAAGTTGATCGCAGCTGCTGTGAGTACTGACGTTCAATGTTAGCTCGAGAGCCGTGAGGTCTCCGCTGATATGAGAAGGAACGCAGTCACAGTCTAGTTGGCGGGGGAGCAAGTGGTATCGCCACATCGCCATGTTTATTTCTTCAGGGTGGATAAGGTCATATTTGGCAGTGAATTGTACAAAGAGCTACCACCTGCATACTGGAGTGGGCAGATACGTAGGGATCTGATCACACCCCGGGTGGACTTCATGCATGGGTTCAGAAATAAGAGGTAGCGTACACAGGCAGCAGCAACCCCAGGAAGCTTTGCTGTGGGGAAGACGGTAAACCTTCCAGGGTAATTCATTGGGTGCAACTTTGCAAGAAGGAGGAGAACTCAGTATCAGTGCCTATTCTCCTCTGACAAATGCCCCATACCTTGGACTTTGGTCCCCCAATGGCTTTCACCTGCAGCGCTTTAAGGCCATACCAACTAGAAAAGGCGCTATACAAATGACAGATTACACTAGTGTGACATTAGAGATATGGTGATTTGGCAAGGATGGGCTATGCTGTGTCCTCTTTCTTTACTTTCTTATATGAAAAGGCGAGTGAGGTGTATTTTTGAGGTCTCCAAGGCATTTTCACATTCGTGGAGGAGGAGGTTTTCAGTGTTGACCTCGCAGTTGCATTTCACTAGAAGAAGGTGAACTGAAAGCATCTTTTGGGGGTAAAGCCCAAAGCCCAGGCTTTTCTCTTTTCAAAAGACAACACGGTGAAGCTCAGCACTGATGAAACAGCACACACAACTCCCCCCAATCCCACCTCTTCCGACTGTTCTTGTGTGAATAACTTAAAAGCGATACTGTGTGATGTGCGTTACTCACAAAGTTCATTTGGGAGCGGCAGCTCATCACTCCATTCTTTCTCTGCACCTTCAAAATGAAAAACCAAATGAGAAAGTACAGTTGCGAGCACGGCCTCCCTGTCCTCCCGAGCGCTGGGCCGCGCGGTGGGATCTTGGGCTGGGCGCCGAATCTTCTATCTCGCTTCTCCATCGCTTCTCCAATTGAGCAAGCTCGAGCTTATTAAAATGTTTCTGATTTAAAGCAGCCCCCGGGATCCTCCCAGCCTGCCTCCAGATCACTCATCTGATATTGCTGAATGGGAACCATCCCATGGTATCCAGAGGCCCTCCGGGCTAATGGGAAACACCTGGCGGTGGGACAAGCCCTGCAACTGGAGCCTGTGCGTTTGGGTGCACCGCGATGGGGGCTATAGGGGTGCCTGCTGGTTAGAAGGTTTGGTCAATACAAGGATCACATCCCTGCTCAGGTTTCATCACAGCGATAGGAGGTCACCTTAAGACAGGTACCAATCAGCAGGGCTTGCTTACACACGCCTTGTGAGGAGGGTCATCCGTTTGGCAAAGTGTCATGGGATCTGCCCAGGGGGGTGGCTAGGGTGCCCTCTACGCCAGGAGATTACTGACTTGGGACAATGACCTGCACACGAATTCATCTCTTGAAAAGTTTGAAAAATTAATTGCTTTAATCAGCTTGCATTAAAAAAACGAGATGTGATGCAAATGTTATAAAAGATGGCCTTGTTTCATGTTGTGTCTGAATCGGCTCCTTTGTTTCTGGCTCACAGTTATGCCATTGTTATTTCTGTTCCTCATGAATTACCTCGATAATTTTTCACTGCATGGAACGATCAGCATCCAGGCACAGTAAAGATACATTCACCGCATGCAACTATCAGCATCCAGGCACAGTAAAGATACATTCACCGCATGCAACGATCAGCATCCAGGCACAGTAAAGATACATTCACCGCATGGAACGATCAGCATCCAGGCACAGTAAAGATACATTCACCGCATGCAACTATCAGCATCCAGGCACAGTAAAGATACATTCACCGCATGCAACTATCAGCATCCAGGCACAGTAAAGATACATTCACCGCATGCAACTATCAGCATCCAGGCACAGTAAAGATACGTTCACCGCATGCAACTATCAGCATCCAGGCACAGTAAAGATACGTTCACCGCATGCAACTATCAGCATCCAGGCACAGTAAAGATATGTTCACCGCATGGAACGATCAGCATCCAGGCACAGTAAAGATACGTTCACCGCATGGAACTATCAGCATCCAGGCACAGTAAAGATACGTTCACCGCATGCAACTATCAGCATCCAGGCACAGTAAAGATACGTTCACCGCATGCAACTATCAGCATCCAGGCACAGTAAAGATACGTTCACCGCATGCAACTATCAGCATCCAGGCACAGTAAAGATACGTTCACCGCATGCAACTATCAGCATCCAGGCACAGTAAAGATACGTTCACCGCATGCAACTATCAGCATCCAGGCACAGTAAAGATACATTCACCGCATGCAACTATCAGCATCCAGGCACAGTAAAGATACATTCAGTGCATGCAACTATCAGCATCCAGGCACAGTAAAGATACGTTCACTGCATGCAACTATCAGCATCCAGGCACAGTAAAGATACGTTCACTGCATGCAACTATCAGCATCCAGGCACAGTAAAGATACGTTCACTGCATGCAACTATCAGCATCCAGGCACAGTAAAGATACGTTCACTGCATGCAACTATCAGCATCCAGGCACAGTAAAGATACATTCACTGCATGCAACTATCAGCATCCAGGCACAGTAAAGTCATGTTCACTGCATGCAACTATCAGCATCCAGGCACAGTAAAGATACGTTCACTGCATGGAACGATCAGCATCCAGGCACAGTAAAGACATATTCACTGCATGCAACTATCAGCATCAAGGCACAGTAAAGATATATTCACTGCATGGAACAATCAGCATCCAGGCACAGTAAAGATATATTCACTGCATGCAACTATCAGCATCCAGGCACAGTAAAGATATATTCACTGCATGGAACGATCAGCATCCAGGCACAGTAAAGATATAATCACTGCATGCAACTATCAGCATCCAGGCACAGTAAAGATATATTCACTGCATGCAACTATCAGCATCCAGGCACAGTAAAGATATATTCACTGCAAGCAACTATCAGCATCCAGGCACAGTAAAGATTTATTTTTCTTCTTTTCTGCATTGGTTAATGTGGGGAAGATGATGGCTTCAGCTGGAAATCAGGGGTAGGAAGGATCTTTTTTTGGTTTCATTTGGCTAATCATAAGGGACCAAAAACACACGCGTAATAAGGTATAACTTAGCCATGTTTTTAAATGTGTGTTCATGGGTTGGGAAGCCAGCCATGTATGTTGTTGAGACCATGAAGTGACCGTATTTCACAGCAGGCATCTTGTAACTCCACCATAACGAAGTAAACAGGCATTATTGTCTGGGCTCGTCTCCGTGGCATGTGTTTAAGGTCTCAAAGCCTTCCTCATGGAGTGCAAACAGCCTCATTCCATTGATTTATTTACACATACACATGCACAAACACACATAAGTATACACACCACACACATGTACACACATTTGCGTCGGTATGAGAATGGTGACATAAGTATGAAATACAAGAAAACATTTTTTTTTAATGTATTTGTATACATTAGTCAAAGGAGACCTTATATACAAGAACACTAGGAATAAAAGTAGAAGTACATAAGCTCAATTAAGACATACACTAAAGTGTGTCTATACTTTTACAAATGACATCAATAGATTACAAAAGAAAGTAACATCTAATCATATATTTCATCTATGATCTCCAATGCAGTCTCCAAACTTCGTGGGGTTTAAAACCAGGTAATTTCCATGCATAAGCAGCCTTTGCCAGTGTGTAGTAGGGGAAAGATTAGCTGCGTCGTTGCTCCAAGCCATGAGAAAGGAAGTGCTTATGGGTAGAAGGCTAGGACATTCCACAGGAAGGTGTTTAATGGATCCAACAATGTTCTCTATCTGCAAAGTCTACACAATCTATGAAGACGCAGAATTTCTAACCTAGCTTCCACTATTTCTAGGGAGTCTGCCAAGTTGAATTTTATTTTAAGGTATTTCCGAATCCTATGAATTGTTGATAAGCATCCAAATATGTAAGGCGGCCCATACGATGTTGCATATCATCAATACAAGGTCTGCTATTTATTTTAGAGGCCAGATTAATAATTGCTTGTTCGCTATCATAGGATTTCAAGAACGCTTTGAGGAGGCTTTTGTAGCAAGAGTAAGGAAGATGTGAGGCCTGCGGGGTTAGCTGTGTGGGCCATAACGTAGCTGTGCTGTAAATATTATTAATGCTGTCGTTACTTCATATGTTCAAAGGCACAAGTCAGAACCGACAGTAAAGAGCCATTACTCGACTTCATACATTTCCAATGCATCATTAGTCCCGTCATGGTCAATACAGTATTTTGTAGATCTGGTTCAAGGAGGACATACGCGACAGAAGTTGAAAGAGGGAGTCTGAGCAAAGATTTTAGAGACTTACTTTCTAATCTGCACATTTCATGGCTATAGTTGTGTGCCCATATTTCAGCCCCATGGGTGATGCATGGTGTTATTTTAGCATGGGTGGATCACTAGTAGAGGATGTCAACACTGAATCAGCCATAGTCACTGCCTGACCACCTGACAGTGATGTGCTTTACGCATGTCACTGTCGCGCCGCTTCAGCGCTGGAGTAAGGTTTCTATGCTCCAATAACTGGACGATTCAAAAGGGTCTGGAAGCCCTGGAGTTACCCCCTTTGAAGCAGGGATATCTGCTCCTTGTAGTATAGAAGCAGGTAAGTTCGGCAGCAATGATTACAAAACTTTTTTTAAAACACATTATTTCTCTCAAACCCCTTTACAACCAAGGTTTCAGAGGTTCTGGTTTCCAGGATTTCAACAGATATTGAAACTCTGGGCATTGATTGGTCAGAGAAGGACACGTGGGGATGCAGATCATCTTCTGTGACAATTAAATAGGTATAATCTGCCTTTTGTGGTCTGAATAAAAAAACATACCTTCCTCTATGACATCCGTTTCAAATAGCTCAGCCCCACACAACTCGATAACAAGGCCCGTTATGGGGGTCACTCCAGAAGAATTTGTTCCAAACTCATTTGGTTGAGTAAATGGGTCTCCTTCCAGAGGAATTTCTGCAAACTCATTTACCCTAAGTGCCACTTCTAAGCGGGTAAAATCGAACCGTTTACAGTTGGCCCTTAAATTGTTCTTGGTTTTTATATAATCAAAAATTACAAATATCGGACAGTTTTATGTATTTGGGCTGCCCAGTTTTTACTAAACCTTCGAAGGAGAAGACAATGGAATAGCTGAAAAACAAGGCTGAGCGTCTTGGCTCTCAGATGCGCCTGATAAATAGAAAATATGGAAAATGTTCAATTAAACCACTAGTGCTTTTCTATGTCGGTAAAGTGGAGACAAAATGAGTGTATAGTCTGGAGGTGATGCAGCAGTGGGTAGCCGAGAAACTGGACTAACTGGAAGCCATAGTTTGGAGAAAAGCACAGAGTCTTCCGAACTGTGTGCGCATATCTTAGATATGAAATGGGCTTAATCTCTCTCCTAGCCAAGCTCAAATGGAAATATTTGACTTTGATGTGGACATTTCTCGATTCGATGGTAAATTCTCTTAATGATGATATGGAGCTCCTTATAGAGAAGGGTTGAATCGAACCCTTCTCGTAATTTGTAGATCTCTGCTCTGAAAGCGTAGATAAATTGGGCTATACATTGGAAGATATACCATTGAAACTAATGTTGATTATAAAAGCCCTGTATGTGGTTGATTGGAGTGAAACAATACAGAAATTCAAAAATTAGTGTTCCTTGGAACATCTAGATTTGAGCATAAAAAGGTGAGCACTCTTCCGACATATATGTGTTTGTTTCTGAACAAGAAAGAGAGAGACTTGTCTTTAAGGTTTCGTTTAAATATTCTCTTGACATGAGAAGTTTTAGTCAGACAGAGACTGTTACTGAAGGAACTGGCAAAATGTAGATTACGCAATGATGTTAATAGTGTAAAATAGTGTGGCAACACTTCAGCAACGTGTGGGTAATATGTCCGATGTTGCACCACAAATGATATATTTTAGATATTTTATATGAAGTCCTGATTTGATAGATTTTGAGGTTTTATGGTCTTTTTGTATTGTGGGGTCATTCAAACAATGTAATTTTCTGGCTTTTGCACCTTTTAATTTCTAAACATGTGAGTAGAGATGGTCTTTGAGTATTGCACACGTTACATTTCCCTGAGCTGATGCTATGCATTCATAACTGAGAATAACTTTCTCTGTTGTTTTCTGTCCTTCTTGTTTAAATGGTAAAACATGTTTTGGTTTACTGTGTAATATTGTAAAGGTATGCTATATACCATAAACAATCAGTACATAAAAAAATACTCATTTCCCAGAGGCCATTGGACTCCATGAAGATTTTGGATGAATTACAACGTGTGGCAATTCCTTCCGTTTTTGCTCTTAATGTGGCTACATCGAACCAAGTACTGGAGGCATCTCCTCTGCATTCTCTGCAAACTCGTAGTATGGCGGTATGGTAGAAGTGGCAGTAATTCTGTTAAAACCACATTTTACAGCACCACAACATTTGTAATTCGCTTAAATAAGTCTGTTCTACCACAAAGTCTGGCTCAATGTGCTCCCTTTTTTTGGGCCTGTATATTATA
This sequence comes from Ambystoma mexicanum, assembly GCF_040938575.1. Classification (NCBI taxonomy): domain Eukaryota; kingdom Metazoa; phylum Chordata; class Amphibia; order Caudata; family Ambystomatidae; genus Ambystoma; species Ambystoma mexicanum. The sequence continues at coordinate 318,006,560 of NC_090924.1, read as the reverse complement.
CTTAACGGCCAGACCTTGATTTTGGGTAACAAGTGTATGGAATAATATTACATTTTGGTTTTAGTATCTTTTTTTATAGTTCTTCGATCCTCTTATATGCACTGCAGAAAAAGATGCTCTCCTGGATCTATGCTGCTGGCCTGGACCACTTTTTCCTGACAGCTTCTTCCCGACCTGCAGTTTCCTCGATTGTTTGGACTTCTCTCTTTCACAAATCTGCATGTGCTTCACCCCTACCTCTTTGCGATTCCTTTCACCCCACTTCTGGCCTCTTCCCTATTTTAACTTACTAGCACGTACCATCCATACATTATTATTTTAGCCTGCCTTCACCCTTGGCTGCTTTTCTATGACCGATCCATACATTGTTCCCTAACTGAAGCCTCCTTTCTCCTCTGACTACCCTAACTAAGGCCTCCTTTCTCCTCTGACCACCCTAACTGAAGCCTCCATTCTTATCTGACTACCATAACTGAAACCTCCTTTCTCCTCTGACCACCCTAGCTGAAGCCTCCTTTCTCCTCTGCCCACCCTACCCGAAGCCTCCGTTCTTCTCTGACCACCCTAACTGAAGCCTCCTTTGTCCTCTGACCACCATAACTGAAGCCTCCCTTCCCATGTGACCATGCTAACTGAAGCCTCCTTTCTCCTCTGATTACCCTAACTAAAGCCTCATTCCTCTCCTGACCACCTTAACTGAATCCTCCTTTGTCCTGTGACCACCCTAACTGAAGCCTCATTTCTCCCCTGGCACCCTAACTGAACCTGCCTTTCTCCTCTGATCATCCCAACTAAAGCCTCCTTTCTTCTCTGGCCACCCTAACTTAAATCGCCTTTCTTCTCCAACCTTTTTAACTGACACTGCGCTTCCCCTCTGACCAGCACACCTGCCAGCACCCTCTGGCCCTTCTCTTTCCATCTCCCTGCTCTGTGGCATTCTCTCTAGCGACTCTACCTTAGCCCACCTTACTCTATCTAATCCTTAATCCGGGCCATAGAAGATGAAAGGGGAGTTCGCACTCAACCAGCCCAAGTCCCTGTACTCTTTCGTGCGATGATCCAGTGACATGAAGACTCTCTGTGGTAGGGAACTTTTTTCTGGCTGTTTGGTGATAAGTCAGCAAGCGACATGCAGAAAGTGTCCGTAAAACTGCAGCATCTCATTTTTCTTGCTTAATTTAGTGAACTCAATCTAACCATCTCTTCATGAACAACGGTTGAATCATCCATTTTGGGATTCAGACCGGACACTGCCGTCTGCACACAGATGTCTGAGGGACTTCTTTAGCTAGGTGGTTATGCCACAGGCAACTGTTATTCACCGAAAACGAAATGTAAGAATGATGTGACCGAAGCATAAATGTATTGGGTGCCCCCGGCTTGCACAAGTTCCTCTCTTAACCAGCTTTTCACTCTTCCCCCCAGCCACCATCAACAATGAAATGTGGGGGCCATTTTGAGGAGCCCCCTCTGAATTCAAGGTGCCCTCTTTGGCTTTGGTGCATCACTTCATGCCTAGCTTTGTCTTGTGGACTACAGGCTGTCTTAGAAAATACGCGTACATCTCCTCCCGCCTCCACTTCCAATCGGCAAAACTGTGCCAGGTCCATAGATCACATCGAAGGCGAGCAATCTAACTATGCCAATTCCATCATGTGAGATTTTCCTCCACAGGGGAGCGATTGCCATGGACATTGGTTTCAGGAGAAATAAATTAGTGAGACAATCACCCCATTGTTTCAGACTTCGTTGGCACCCTGTGTGTGACTATGCATGGTCATTACCAGGGTGGGCAGCCTGTGGGTTCCCCTTCTGTGCTCATGTAGCACCAGCAAATAGAGTGTGTTCATAGACCCAGAGTGTAACATCACGAGAAGTGCATGTGGATGACAGATTCATGCAGAGATGGTGGATACTGGAATATATTTCCCAGGTGTGATCACAGGATCAGCATTACAGGGTTGCTTGGGCAGGTGGCACAGACTAGTGCCCTGAGCATTCAGAGTGGTCCTGACGCAGACTGCAGTAGCAGTCTGTTCAGAAGGGGGAATTAGAGTCTACCAACAGTGTGGCGGCACTAAGAAGTCGATAGAGTTCTAGAGTTGGGGTGAAAGTCTGTACATGTCATCCTCTCCTGTCCAGAAAGGAACAAATACATCCCTTGTAAGCACACACCACATAGATTTGTCAGTGTTTGGCTTACCTCGGTAGGATAGATCAGGGGCAACACGCCCACCTTGGAAGCAAGATGACGTGGAGCAATACAGGTTCGATCCCCGGGTCCACGTTTAGAACCATCCGGGTATTATAACCTTGCGTGTTATAAATAACCAATCATAATCATTACTAAAGAGCCACTACTCTATGCACCGACTAGGGTGACCGGACGTTCGGCTTTTCCCGGGACAGTCCAAGGAAATCGCTTGACGTCCCAGGAGTTTTTATATTTTACAAACACCGTCCGGGGTTTTCCTACGGTCCCTTTTTTTGCAGGGACCTGATTTCAAAATCCCGAAATCAGGTCCCAGCGCAACTCTTCCTGTGCGAATGGGGGCCTGAAATACTTTTCAGGCCCCCATTTCCTCCCCCTTCCCCTCCCCGGCGCTCTCCTCCAATGAGAGGGGTGTGCCTGTGCGTACACCCCCTCCCCGCCCACCGCAATGAGCCAGCGACATAGAAGTAGGACTAAAGTTTTACTTTAGTCTTACTTCGATTTCCATTGCCCGTCCCGGGTTTTTGTTTTTCAAATCTGGTCACCCTAGCACCGACTCACTCAATGGTCGACTGTACTCATGTACACTCATTGGCTGACTTCCATGCTGCCCTGCTTCCCACCTTCAGGCCTCACTTGGGAGGTGATGAGCCCCCTTAAAGGCTCTCTCACTAACTCACCAGCTGACCCAGTCAGTGACTTCTCCCTCCCCCGGATTGCCTATCCTCCATGTAAGGAATAAAACATATCTCCAATGCCTTTGCAGCATTGGAGATATGACCACCGTTTCATCTCAGAGCCAGGGCGAGAGTCCAGACTACTTTCTGTTGACCCTTTCTGGCCTGCACAGGTGTGAAGCGCATGGAGGTTTAAACACATGAACCCGAGCAAACATACACCTGGCAAGCGCTCAATAGAAAAACGAAGGGCCTGAAGCATGGCATTTTTGCTTGGTGCAAAGTGACTTTGCACTGGTGGTGCAAAGTCACTTTCGCTGCAAAAATACACTTTGCACCGCTCTGTGAATCAGGGTGCTTGTTGCACCAGTGCAAAGTACTGTGCTATATTTTCATGAATTGGACCCTAAGGGCCTCATTACAAGGATGGCGGTAAGGATTTACTGGTACCGGTAAAATACTAGTACCAGAAAATCCTTACTGCCTTACTACGAGGTCCCTTTGCGGGTTGGGGGATTTAACGCCTGCTTTTTGCAGGCGTTAAAAACCAACCCGCAAAGGGACCCAGGGAGCTAATTACGGTACCGCAATTTGCGGTACCGTAATTAGCGCCTTCCCCATTCCCATTATGCCCTACGGGCAAAAATGGGAATGGGGAAGGGCAATGGTGGAAAGGGGAATTACCGCCCCGCCAACCTTGGAATGGGGCGGTAATTCCCCTTTCCGCCAAGGCGGTGCCAGTATTTTACCGGCATGAACCATGGCGCTAATAGCGCCATGGTTCTCCGCCATCCGTGTAATGAGGCCCAAAGTGTCCACAATTACATTTCAAAGCAAATTGTAAATTCTTCCAAAACAATCATGCCCTTGTGCAGCCCAGTAAAAGCCTCAATTGTGTTCCCTTTGGGTTTTTTCAAATTTTGTAGCTTCGAATAATTTGGTAAAGAATGACAAAGTATTTTTGTACATTTTTTTTGCAATACTAATTGGTATAAACACGGCATGCTTTGATGTTGAATGCTACCGTTCAGCGTATATATTGTGGCCGTTGTTTAAATAGGGTGGCGGCGGACATTAATAAAACGGCACAGTTGGTCATTAATACCCCGCCCTCAGTAACTAGGAAATGCTATTGAATGATATGTGTTGCGCGCTTTATAAAGCGCAGGAAAACCCATGTTTTGCTTCGTGAAAGTGGCGTGACTGTCAGCAGTGAGTCACATGACAAGGACGCACACTGTAGGGCACGCCGAGCTGCTTAGCAGGGGATTGTTCTTAACAAGACTCGGCCAGTGGGTCTCTTGTAATTGTAATGGGTTATATATAAGCGGCGGACACGGGGATCGAACTAGCGCGTTGCCTCTGAGCAAGACAACCAAGGTAAGTGGAAGTGCCATAAGAATGTCATAGTCATTACAGTACCAGGCATTAAGCAAGCCCCATGAGAACAAAAGCACGATCAACATAACTGAGAATTTCCAACATGCAAAAAGTATTGGGAAGTTATCCATATGAAATACAATGTAAAGAATGCTGAACACTGCTTTTATCTTTAGATATTATAAGGGGAGGGAGTTTTTTGGGGTATCTGGTATCAGAAGTGTGCTGGCCCGCTGCCGGCTTCCACCACTCTGGGACACGGGCCACGAATGCACATGCGAGACCTCCTCGTTGCCAATGTGGTGGCCCGCCACCGGCCGCCGGGGCGGGCCACACCAGGTGTCGGGACCATCCGACACGGGTCCTTTGGGTGCCGCGCTCACGCAGCTCAACCGCTGCAGGGGTCACCCTGCCTCAACCGGATCACCGTACTGATGCCTCAGCTGGGGGCTCCCAGCCCTCGGCGGCCTCGGGGCCACCCAGACCAGGGCAGCACACACAGGTCACGATCTCGTGGCAACCCAGTCCCGAAACAAAGACGCAGACACGAGTTGCCGCTTCCTGGGGCTCTGCTGCACTGGCTTGTGCGTGCCAGCAGAGCCCCTTTTATTAGAGAGGCGTCATGACGAGGTCATGAAGCTCTCTCGCAAAAGAACTAGACCCACACATAACAACAAGTAGCATAGGCGTGGGGCAGATATAAGATATAACGATAGTAAAAGCTTTTAGTTGCACACCGTCAGTAACTATGAAAGACCAATGAAATATTTAAATGATACTTTGGATGCCTACTTTACAAGGTCAGGAGAGTCTGTTTGACATCATGAAATTAGGGTGAATCCCAGCATTTAGGCAAGAGGCAAGCGTGGGTGCTATACGTTCGGAAGGGAAATACGTTTTAATGAGAGATACCTTCTTAACTTTTTATTTATATGTTTTTTTAATTTTTATACAGCGCTTTGGTCGCCCGAAGGCATAATGGCGCTGACAGCAGAAAACCATGGGATGCAAACATAAGTCAGCCAGGATCTAGAAAAGAAAAGTTTTCAGTTTGCGTCGAAATGTCAAATGATCTTCAGTGGAGGGGATGGAAAATGGCAGAGGCCGTAAAAGTGCGACCTCCCATTCCAGCACGATGAAACAGAGGCACCTGAATGCACAAAGAATTCGCTGAGCAGAGAGGTCTAGCAGGGACTTAAGGGTGGAATTTATCCCAGAGATGCTCTGAGTCATGCCCATATAAAGCATTTTGAACAATGCACAGCAAGTTAAATTTGACTCTGTCTGCCACAGGGAGCCAGTGGAAGGCCCGTAGGATGGGAGAAATGTGAGCACGATAAGAAGCACCAGAAGTCGCTCTGGCAGAAGAGTTCTGGAGCGCTTGAAGCCGTGAAGCAGATATGCCAGCTGTGCAAGATAGAGAGAGTCGCAGTCGTCAAGGTGATCAAATACCGCAGAGGCAACAACGGGCGCACGGATGTGGGAAGGCAGAGAGGAAAGAACTTTCCAAAGAATCTTAAGTTTGATGTGGCCAGTCTGACAGACCAAGCTGATTTGAGCCTCCACAGAGAGGGAGGCCGAGATCTTCACACCCACGACTTTGACAACGGTCACCGGAGAAGGAAAAGGGCCAAGAGAAGAAGGCCAACTTTCCGTTGTGTCCCACTGCCAGAGGCGTTGCTAGGGGGGGCTAAGTGGGCTATAGCCTCTGATCTTTTTGTTGTAGCCCCGGATAGAATCTCAGGAGCTACAACCAAAAGGTTAGCTAGCCCCCAGTCCCGACAGTTCCGACATCAGCGTAGCCACGGGTCTTTTTCAGACCTAGCAACACCCCTCCCCACTGCACTGAGAACACTAGGAAGCTCGGACCAAGCTGCCTCAGGGCGATAGTAAGAAACACCCCAAAGGTGATGGTGCCACACGGTGCCATGCTAATGTGCCCTACCACAGTCAGCAGTGTTGAAGCCTGTCCATTGAGAAGATTCAGAAACAGTATGAATGAATGTTACATCATGAAAGGAGAAGAAGATTCCACCTGTGGAAAATCCCTCCTTTATTTTATTTTAAAATCTGTTTATTGGCATGCATGCATCATCACACAAAGATAAAGCGTATTATGAGCCCAAGGTACAGATTGAACATCAACATAAACAAATAAAACTGTCGGGGACGTCATTTGGGGGTCACCTGGGGTTGCAGCTGCGACCACTGCGGTCTCCCTTGGTACCCCTGTGTTATCCCAAGCTACCCCACAAAAAATACTTTAAAAATATATTTTTAAAAAATGTAAGCTCCAGGGCTGTGGGCAGCGCCATGTGGCTCTATGTTTCTGTCGTGGCTGGCTTTCTTGTTCAGGCGTCTTAAAAATACAAGGGGTTCCACAAGTGTAACACTTTCAGCAGTGACCGTAGATAAGAAAGAATAGGAATAACAAATATTTTTTCTTTCTGAAATTCTACACAATATTTGCTAGACTCATTAAAGGTTTATTTCAGGAACACTTCAGCGGGCGAGTCACTGATTTAGTCTGTTCTTAAACACTTCAACTCAGCTTTTCATCCTTCTGAGGTCGATAAATGAGTACTAACACAGGATGGGTGATATTGTATGTATATTTATTCTATATAAAGTGCTTAGGCGTAAGTGCTATATAATAACACATCATTATCATTTGGCCTTGGACATCTGCTAGCATTCACAGTAATTTGGTAATATGAGAGTATACACACTGCTATTAACGATACATACGGTGATCCATTCTTGTATGAAATGTATATCACATTATAGTGATATCATAACCATATATTTCGTAGTGTAGTTAGGAAGAATGCTATTTGATTCTAGTTCCTATTTTTTTCAAGGGGTGAAAGGTCGTGTTCCATTGCTTCCCGTGATGTCACTTCAGGGTTGGGTAAAATGACATCACTTCCTGTGATGTCATCATCGGTCATAGGTCATGTGATGTCACTTCCGGTACCCCAGGCATTTTGGTGAAATGAAATCCCTGAAATCTGGGCATCATTCTAACAGTTACAGTGTTACATCAGTATTCTAAGAGCAAGCCAAAGAGCACACATGCAATTATCCCCACATGGTAAACAAAGGAAAGACGAGACTAACTACCTCCAGGGCTCCACCATCTCCACAGGCTAGGGCCAACATTCAAGGGGTGGAGCAACCACACCATCCCTGTCTATTAACAAAGCAATGTGAGGAGGGAATCCCAAAATCCATGGAGGTTTTGTTGTCAGATGGACAGAACATTGCTAAAAAGAGCACATTCCAAGCCTCTATGTTGGTGGTATGCTCTCTAAGGTCTTTCTGGATGGCTCGATGCTATGCTAGACAGCTGAATGTCTTTCAGCCGCATTAAGTGGTTTGGGCCTCCCATCTGTTTCCAATCCAACGAAATTCTCCTTTTTGCAAGGACACATGCCAGGTCCATTAATGTAACTGCAAGCCTGATTTTGTTAGGCCTACTATAAATCCCCAGCAAGCATTCAATCGGGGTCCACTTGTATCTGGATATGCTGGCTTGTTCACATTGGCACATCAAAAAGGCATTGAAATATGTTGGCAGACAAAATAACATTTTGCCAGTCACACAAAAAGCACACATTGGGCCTCATCACGGGTCCAGCAGTAACCCTGGCGGTACTACCCGCGTGTTTTCCGCCGGACCCATAATAAATTACCGGCAACTGACTTCCCGGTGCCAACAAGCGGTGGCCATGAAAAGTCAGGCGCTGGTAATTTTTTTTGTCCCCATTCCCATGGAGTACCAGGCAGGTCTGACACTGGCGGGCAGGACGGCACCCACCCACTGAGCTGTCCGGTCCAGACACAACAGTGCAGGTAGGCTTACCGGCACTGTTGTTTCTGGAACGGCACAATTGTAATGAGGCCCAGTATCTGTAACACTCCATTGAAAGTTAGTGTTGTTGTAAAGTAAAAACACTGGAAAATACAAATGGGAGAAAAACTCTCCCTACACTGGCAGAGTTATAGACTGATGCACGTCCCCACAAAGAGTGAGTTGAGCAAGTCAGCCAGGATAAAAAAGCCTCACTCACCCCAAACACAGCCAGATTCCAAAACAGAGCTATGCTGGGAGTTCAATTGAAATTATTGGAGGAAAAGTTGGGAAGAAAATAAACATTTTCCTACCAGAGACGTAACTGTAGCTGTGAACCAATGATTCTCTCCAGTGAGGGAGCCAGCATGGAGTCTTGCGATGGGCCTGGCTGTAGGAGGCCGATAACATATTGCGGATTGTGAGAGACTTGATGGACTTGAATATAATGGCGGTACATATATTTAAACTGTATAGCAATGTGTAGTTCTTTGATGTGCCATTCGAGCGGCAGGGCGGTAGCACCCTACCCCCAATTGTAGTTGTAGTTATAGTAGGTTGGCCACTAGGGCGGCCTCACCCTGCAGAGCTTCGAGTACAGGCGAAAGCCGGAAAGAGCTAGATGCGGGGGAGCCTGAGATCCAGGGATGGAGCTGGGCAACGGTTGGGGGGGAGAGTGTTGGGGAAGGGTTGGGAGGCGGGGGGGGAGAAGGAGTGGGAAGTTTGGTGTGTTTTTGGTTAACGGGGTTTTAGAAGGGGATGCGAGCCTATATAGATTAGAATGGAACTCAAGCTTACACTGCACCTGGGGGGAGGGAATGGGATCATACCAGGCTATGGGAGACCTTGAAATACTCACATGGAATGTGCGGGGGCTTAATAGCTATTTAAAAAGGAACGAGGGTATGCTGTATCTGCGCAGGCAGAAAATAGATATTGCATTGCTACAGGAAACCCACCTTACACGTGAGAAGATGGACATGATTGCGGGAAAGTGGAAGGGGGTGTTGGTGGGCTCTTCGTACTCGGCCTACGCAAGAGGAGTACTTATATGGGTGGTGCCACATGTCCCGTTTCAGCGGTTGCAAGTGGTGGCTGAAACAGACGGGAGGATGGTTATGCTGAGGGGATTGGTAGAGAATAGGGAGATAAGTATTGTTAACACGTACGCCCCGAACCAGAACACGGCGGCGTATATTAGGACACTGAGTGCGAACCTGAGCGTGTGTGTGGAAAGCGCGGTGATCTGGGGAGGGGACTTCAACTGTGTATTGAACCCGAGGGTGGATAGATTGGACGGGAAATTGGATAGACCGGCCCCTGCAGCCAGGGTGCTACAGACACTGCTTGATGACTTTGGGTTGGAAGATGCATGGAGAGTGTGGCACCCTGGGGAAAGGCAATATTCGCATAATTCTGCCCCACAGCAGTTATCAACAAGGCTGGACTATGTCTTCGCATCACCAGAAATGATAGCGGAGATTGCGCACATAGAGTACAGGGCCAGGGTCCTCTCGGACCACTCGCCCCTGATTCTTGCATGGCAATATTTCCCCCCGAGGGCCAGGATCACGACATGGCACATACGAGTCGAGGCGTTTCAGCGACCCCTTCTTTAGAGTAGATTTACGTGGGGAGATAGTAAATTATTTTGAAACCAATACTGGGAACTTGGACTCGGCGGGGACACTATGGGAGGCCTTTAAAGTTGTTATGAGGGGGGCGGCCATGGCAAAATCCAAGGGCCTACAGGGTGGGGTTTCAACAGAACTGAGGGAGACGGAAGCAAAATTGGAACAGGCCTTAAAAGCCGGCGACAATACAGCGGAGAAACTAGATTTGATATTTAAGCTGCAGCAAAAATGTGCGGATAACTGGGAGAGGTTGTACAACCTTAACTATAAAAGGTACATAGAGAGACAGCATGCGGGAGGTGACAAACCGGGGAGACTTTTGGCGTGGTTATGTAAGAGTGAGACCCCCAGAGCCACAATCAGAACTATAGAGAGGGAAGATGGTAGCGCAGAGGACACCCAGGAGGGGGTTAATCAAGCGTTTGTGGATTATTATAAAGTGCTATACGGGGAAGACGGGGAAAGTAGCCGGGCAATGATAGAAGAAACACTTGAGGATATGGGGCTGCCCAAGATAAGTGAGGAGGAAAGAGAGGAATTGGACTCCCCGATTACCCTGGAAGAACTGGGGGAGGTGGTGAGGCAGTGGCCTACTAGTAAGACCCCGGGGACAGACGGGCTCCCAAGCGAATTTTACAAGGTATATATAGAAGAGGTCCTCCCCCCGCTGCTAGAGATGATAAATGAGGCATTCGAGACGGGCCGCCTGCAGGAGTCACTGAGAGAGGCTGTTATAGTACCTCTCCCGAAACCAAATAGACCAGGGCGCAGCTGTGGTTCCTTCAGACCTGTGTCAATGTTGAACCAAGACGGCAAGATATTAACTGCGGTCTTGGCGAATAGACTGAAAAAGGTCATTGGTAAGTTAATACATCCGGATCAAACGGGCTATGTCCCCCATTGAAACATCACCAACAATCACAGGTCATTGAGTATGGCAGCGGAAGTGAGGAGGAAATGGCAATCGTGTCCCTGGATGTGATCAAGGCCTTCGACTCCGTCAAGTGGCCGTGACTGCTGGCGGCCCTGAAACACTATGGGTTAGGGCCTGGCTATGTAAGGTGGGCGGAGATTTTGTATAGTGAACCGCTGGCCAGAGTAAAGACTGGATCTGTGATATCGGAGAGGTGGCAGATTAGTAGGGGTACTAGACAAGGATGCCCGTGGTCCCCTATGCTCTACATTTTGGCCCTGGAGCCTCTCGCGATCTATTTGAGGCAGCAATATGACACCATAGGCATCGAGGTGAACGGGGAGCGGCATTTGGTCTCCCTATATGCGGACGACATGTTGCTGTATGTGCGGTACCCGGAGGAGAACCTCCAGTAAATTTTGGAAGTGCTTGAGAGATACGCTGAGCTATCAGGCATAGCGGTGAACCCCCAGAAGTCTAGTCTGTTCCCGTTGGGGGGGTATACAGGGGTTCCAGCGGAGAGGTTACCGGTCTTACAGGTACCATGGGCGGTTAGTACTTTTCGGTACCTGGGGATAGATATATATCACACCGTGGGGGAGGAGCGTAGGTGTAATACAGAGAGAGGTGGCAATCCCAAAAATTGAGAAATGCATGCGGTTTTGGGAGAAGCTGCCTTTGGCGATGATGGGGCGGGGAGCGATGCTAAAGATGGTGGTCCTGCCAAGGCTCCTACATTACTTTGGGAATATTCCGTATATGATTCCTAAAGGGTTTTTTGCCAAACTGAACAGCATGTGTAGGGACTTTCTGTGGCATGGCACGCAAAACAGAGTGGCGTTATGGAAGCTCCAGTACTTCCATGACAAAGGGGGTATAAAGCTGCCCAATTACGAGGCGTACTATGTGGCGAGACAGTTGCAATATGTTGCCAAATGGCTATCTGATGAAGAGACCTCCGAATTTAGGCTGTTTGGGCGGGATTGTGCACCCTTTTATTTGAAAGAAGTTATGTGGGCACCCAGGGCGGAGATGGTGGGGTGCCCTAAAATGATGCTGCTGGGGTGGAAGGTGTGGCGCAGGGCATGCCAATTGATGGGAAACCCGTCCCCATGCTCGCCGCAGATGCCATTGGGGGTATTGACAGGGGCAGACGCTCAGCTGTGACTGATACTCCGGACCCACTGGGAGCCGGCTGGGGTGGCAACGATGGGAGATATTTGGCAGGGGGGCTCTTGTGTTACCTTTGAGGGGCTGCGGGAGGAGGCTGGGTTGCACGAAGGCCAGTACATCACGTACCACAGAGTGGTACAGAGGATTAAGAGAATGTGGCCCGAAACTGTGTTGGAGGAAGAACTGGACGGCACCATCAGTGTTAGGGGACAGTGTTATATATGATATAGCTGAGGGGGGCCATGAGGTCTCCAGACTGTACGAGATGTTGATGTCTAAAATGGGGAAGGAGGTCACGCAGCTGAGATTGGACTGGGAAACGGAGGTTGGGGCCCAAATGGGAGAGGGGATGTCGGAACGGGTGCAAAGGTATCATAAGAAGGTGTCTAGAAACGTGAGACTGAAACAGATACAGCTTTACATAACACACAGGGCTAATATGACGCCTTGGAGGATATCGAGGTTCGAGAAGGCAGGTCAGCAAGCATGCCCCAAGTGCGACGAAGAGACCACAGGCATGGTGCATATGTTTTGGTCTTGCCCGATCATTGAGAGGTTCTGGAGGGGTCGTAAAAGAGAAACTAGAAGGAAGAGGGGTCAAGATAGTAGTGGACACCGTATGGGCCTGCCTACTCGGGGGGTTCCCCAGACCACGGAAACTCAGGCATGTAAGCAAATTAAGGGACCTGGCTTATGTGCTTGCAAAGAGAAGGATTGCCATGGGATGGAAGTCATGCCATGTGCCGAGGATAGAGGTGTGGTTGAAAGACTTGCAAAAATGGGCAGAAGGCGAAACCATAGCATGGCAAGAGGCGTGCAGCAACGGTGGGGGGAGGAGAATGAGTCCCTGATGGCCTGGAAATCACTGATAGCCGGATTGTTTGGGTCGTTAGATGACGAGGAGACCGAACCACAGGGTGTGGAATCTGATGACTCAAGGTGATAGACTCGCAAGGGGGGTGGAGTAATGGGAGTAGTGGTTAGGGAATTTAAAAAGTGTAATGAAACTGTTGAACATGCACTGTTTGTTTGGTTTTATGGTTTGTTTGTTTAAAATTTAATATAAACTTTAAAAAAAACAAAAACTAAAAAAAAGAGGCCGAAGCTTATCTTTCAAAGCAGTCTTCCACATTAAAATGGAGGAAAAGTTGGTGAGTTTATAGACTAGAAAGCTTAAAGCCGGTGCACGTTCCACTCTCTCAGTTCCCAGAGAAAAACGCAGGTTTTTTCTTTTTGTTATACAAAACCTTTGCAATAAACAGCAGAAGAAAACAGATAGAACAACAAATAAACATTTGTTAAAAAATAAACATATAAACATAGTGTAAAAAAGTACAATTCTGTTTTTGTTGAAAATCTCCACACATGATGTTAAAACGAGATGAAATCACTTTTTGAACAGATGATGCAATAAAATGAAAACAGCCAATTGATTAATACACCACAAGTAAGATACCTCTTTTAACAGAAATGTCCATTGAGAGTTCATAACTGTTAAAAATTCTAGCCCAAAACCACTCAGTGTAAAAAAATTGAACATCATGTACAAAGGGACTGAACAAATGATGGCATAAATCTGCCAGTAGCAGACATGCTATGATCAGACGAAAAAGGGTTTCAACACTTGTTTAACAGTACCTGCACACTCTGTTGAGCATAGAATGCCCTGTCTTGCACTGACCACCTCTCTGGTCGGGAGTAGGTTTAATTTAAAGCCCAGCATGTCAAATCCATGTTTCCTGGTTGGATGTTGAATAAGATAAAAAGGCAAAGTGTTAAAAGCTATTGTCTCGTATTTAATATGATTTTAAAAAGGTGATAATTCATGGTTATGTCCCTGTTCCTAGTCCAATCAAATTTAAACAAAAGCCTTTTTAGCTTTCCCAACTTTGATGGGAAGTTATTTATTTGCCCCAGGGCTTTGGACAACTCATTGATGTAGAAACTAAATTAGAATGGTGCTAGTATGCAATTTTGACGCAAACCGCCAAGGGTGTTTATCCATCTAGAAATGTTACCATCCTGATCAAATCGAACTTTTACTTTGGTGTCTGAGTGTAAAGCAATTAATATACCAATCAATTCAGGAGGGCACCCCAAATCGTGTAATTTTTTCCACAAAATAGAACAATTTACTCGATCAAAGGCCTGAGATATATCTAAAAAGGCACAATAAATTACCCTCTTTTTGTGGATTCCCTTAGACTGTAGAAAGTGAATTGCAAAACAGTTGTGAGATGTCTTTAAATCTGATCTAAAACCAGATTGGTATTTATCAATACAGAGAAAGAAAAAGTATATGACCATGTTATTTGCGCCTTCACATTTCAGAAAATGTTTAGATTTGTTTTTAAATAATTAGCAGAAGCACAAAGTAGGTGAAAGTAGGTAATTATTTATTATTTGTTAATTTCACGCTGAGAGTCTGTTAGAATGTTTGTTGTTCCTTAGGGTCCTTTGGAGGCCTTAGGATTACTTCATAGTAAGGTCCCTGCCTTCAAAAGAGAAACTTAAGTTACTGCTCCAAGTTAGAGTCCTTGATTGTCTGATATTGATTGTTTGCTCGAGGTCCAGTTAGTGGCTAGTTATTTCCTTTTGCATTGTTTCTTCGAAGTTGGAAACTGTTAGTTGCATTCGATAGGGACATTAATAATTCTTCATAGGAATGTCCAGTAAATAGGACCGGGTTGATTGGGTTTCACGGTATATAAGAGGTAAGCCATAAGTGTGACATTTAAAGATGTCCCCATATTTTTTCTCAATCCTACTTGAAAGCGGGACAGTAAGGATGATTTCTGTGTAGCAGTCTCCAAATCCTTTAGTAGCAAAAGAGAAAACATCCGGCAGGAGGCATTGATTGAAGCAATTGTCCTGTAATTTGAAGCATTGGAAGGGTCACCATTTTTAAAAATGGGAATAATAAGAGATTGAGAACAACTAGATGGAATTAGATGAGTCACAAACATATAGTCAAATTGTATTTTCAGTATAGAAGACCAAAAGATAGGAACATTTTTCAAAATGAAAGGAGGAATACTGTCCGGACAAGAGGCCGTGGATGGTTTTAGTTTGGAAATAGCCCATACTATACCTTCCTCCTTCCACAGACAAATGGCAGAAATCAGAGGACCATCACATGGATCATGAATAGCCGTAAATACTTTTGGCAGCTGATATTTATCCACAAAATTATTAACCCATGATTCCTCTGTAACCACTGCCTCCATGATAAGGCGAGAAGCTCCAGTAGTTTTATTTATAATGGCCCAGAATGTACCTGCCTTATTATTACAGAGGTGTTGTAGTATTTGTTGATTATCCTTCATATATAATTCCATTCTAAAAGATTTAACCAGATGTGTATGTGTTTGGCAAATCTTTTTCTTTGCAATCACATACTCAGGAGGTTGAAGCCCCTGCCTCAGTAGATGTTTAATGCCCTTGCTTTTAAGCCTTTTTGATGCAGCTATTCTGCATCAAAATTGTGAGAAAATGGATTTGAGTTAACAGTAGTATGTTGCATCAAAATACCTTTTAAACATATAATAAAGATCTCGTTCAATTTCCCCACCATCTCGGAGGGAGGCCACTCAGAAATACACAGCAAACCACAATCGTGAACCTCCTCCATCAAATAGTGTGTAAACTTCACGCTCATTCTATTGTTCCATTTGAGAGTCAAACCCAACCTATCAAAAGAAAGACAGGAAAGCAATGGATGTAGCTCATATACTGGAAGAGAGAGATGTATAGAACAATACAAAATCAAATGATCTCATAGACCTGAATCAAAGAGATTCACAAGACCACTTTTCCCCTTCAACAGTGTTGATATAAAGAAATAGTCTATCCTGGAGGAAAAAGTTCCCCTGTGCCAGGTATAAATTGGCAAATCACTTCCAATTGAGCAGCTAATTCCCACTCTGATAAGAACTGGTCCCACGCCATGCCTCTTTGAACACTAGAGAGAGAAGAAAGGGAAGACATATTCAATGCGTTCAATTTGGATCCCTCTGCACAATTACAATTAAAATCACCTCCTATAATTATGGAATGCTCATGCCCCACGACCAACCATGCCTCAAGGAGTTCCGAATGAGTCGTGTGGAAGGCTTCCATAGTTACCCAAGCCGGATTCAAGTACTCATTGACTAATAATAAGTCCAATTTCCTAATTTTTGAAGAGACACACACAGCCAATAAACCCTCTGAAGCATGGACCAGTTCCGCTGTAACATTCAGATTGAGATCAATGGCTACTGCCAGACCCCCACTCGGTCGATCCATGTCGGCTCGAGAGGCAGGGAGGTGAAAAGTCAAAAATCCCCTCAAATCAAAGTGGGAAGTAGCCATCGCCTCCTAGAACATAAGAATGTTAAATTAACTGACACTGTCTAAATTGTAAAGCCATCCCTTAAGATTTGCCAAAAAAACAAGTACTCCATGATAGAACATTAACCACATCAAGGTTAGGGCAGGGTCAAACCCTGCCTAGTAACAGAAATGTTTAAGAGCCGACTCAATCCACAGCCAATCCTGACCCTCTTTAAATAACTTTGTCACCTGTGCCAGCGCAGAGACAGATGGAATAGATACTGTGTTGTTAGAGATAGGATCTTCAAACCTTACATTCTCCCCTTGCGCAAAACAAGATATTAATTTTTTCGCTTCTTCCACAGTGTTGATAGCATGTAAGTCATAGCCTAATGTCAGTAAATTTAGTCTCTGCTCCCATAGAAGATTGCCAACCATGACAGAGTGAAAATAGCAAGCCATGCGATTATCATTTGTTAGCGGTAATGTGATCCAATTTATGTCATCGGTATGTAAGGATTATAATGCTGGAATCATTTTTAAAATATCCAACAGTTTAGACCTGTTCATCCTTGCTAAACCATTAACTTGTGGATTACTTTCCCACCCCATAATCTTAGAAATATACCGATCCGGTATTTTGGGGGGCAAATCATTTGATTGAGAATAGCCCAAAGCCATATAGGCCACTTCAGCACCTGAAGAGTGATGAGGAGAAGTGCCCTCCCAGCACCCAATGAAGATGATATAGAAGAAGTCCCCGGGCAAGGGCAACTAGCATCCACATTATGAAAAGTTATCTGTGGCACGCCATTAGTAGAGTTGATTTTCTGAGCAGGTTGTTAAAAAGAAGTAATTTTAGTTTGTCAGGTGCCCATAGTCTTGGCATCAGATACAAGAGGAGGGCGCTTTGGCTTCAGTAAAACAGAGATTCTCACTGAGGTGTTAGCCCTCTCTTCATTCAAGATGGAGAAAAAGCATGGGTCTATGCCAGTCTCCCAAGTAATAGAGACGGGACAAATAGAACTTGCTTTACTCATCGTTGAAACCTGTATTGGAGTGTGGATGGTCTCAACTGGGTCCTCAAAAAGTAATGACTCTTGCACACCACTCGACAAAGCCTGAACTGGGTTAGACCCCCTGTCTGCCATGCATTGAGAATTAAGATCAATAATACCGTCAACTATGAGTAGCAGGCGAAAACATTTCAATGACGAGTTATGCGCATGAGTTTTAGCAGCCGGCATGTTTTTAGAATTTCTTATTCTTCCTCCAGGCATTCCTTGCTTTACGTTGGATTCTACGAGAATTCAAAAACACTGGAGCAGGAGCCAGGGTAATCCCTGCCACTGTAGGGATGGACTGAACTGGTGAAAAAAGATCAGGAGATGCACTTAATCCCGAAACACATTGTAAAATGGGAGTAGAACTGTTCGGTGTTTGGCTAGGTATCAACAGAACAGGCGAAATATTATCCCCGAGGTGCAACGGCCCATCCTCTAAGAGATTACCATCAGCCCCTATACAAAGTGGCTGTGAAACAGATCCTCTGTTCATTTCTTTATGCCTCCTTTGGAATTCTCCTCCATTAAAGAAAGTTTTGATGCATTCATCATAAAAATATCTTTGATATTATCATACAGTCTAAGGAGATACTCCAAAACAAGGTGTAGTGCAGAAGTAGAGGCAGGTCCCAGAGAATCTGCTTGGGGCAGAATTTCAGAATGTTGTCTTAAATGTATATATTTCAGAGTGAAAGAATTCGCAGAAGCATGACAGTACTTATTTGGGTCACCCAAATCGGCGCATTGTGTGGAAAAAGGCACCGTATTTAAGATGCCCTCAGTCCTTTGATTGTGAGACTTCGGGCAAAAATGTCCCCCTTCTGTGGCTTCAACCTCCGTGCACAATTTAACAAAAGATTCATCCAATATAGGAGAATTATCCAAGGATCTCAATGCAATAGACACAGAGTAAGCTCTTGGCCGAGGAAGACTACCAGTCGACCCTACCAATACCCTACCCCTGCCCAATTGGATTTCTATTTTGGGAGTAGAGATGCCTTTATCATGGTCTTCTGAACACAAAACCTGTACGTATGTGACCCTGTGGTGGCCGATTTGATAGCCTCCTGAATAGATACAACGTGCAAGTCATCCCGTAATCCTGTACATGAGTCCTAGAGGGAGCCGCTGGTCGGCGTTGATAAAATCACATTTGAGGACAAACAAGGAGCGGCACACAAGACTGCACACACAGTCACAGAATCCAGTACATTGGAAGAGTTAGAAGATGGTATATGCGCTGGGGGGGGGAGGGGTCAGCTGCCATTGACTTACTGCTCAGTGTGGCAGGCATGTTGAAACCGTTGACCCAGAAAAACACCGGAATTCTTGTGCTCGGTAGCTCCTGAGGCCACGAGAACACAGAATACTCTGCCCACTCTGGACACTCCTCTATACAAGCAGTCTATGGGCCTCATTACACGGATGGCGGAGAACCATGGCGCTATTAGCCTTGGCGGAAAGGGGAATTACCGCCCCATTCCAAGGTTGGCAGGGCGGTAATTCCCCCTTCCACCATTGCCCTTCCCCATTCCCATTTTTGCCCCATAGGGCTCAATGGGAATGGAGAAGGCGCCAATTACGGTACCGCAAATTGCGGTACCGTAATTAGCTCCCTGGGTCCCTTTGCGGGTTGGTTTTTAACGCCTGCAAAAAGCAGGCGTTAAATTCCCCAACCCGCAAAGGGACCTCGTAGTAAGGCGGTAAGGATTTACCGGTACCGGTATTTTACCGGTACCAGTAAATCCTTACCGCCATCCGTGTAATGAGGCCCTATATGTCCTTGAGCACAATAATGCACAGTGAAGATAGTCTGCCACTCCACGAATTCCAGAAGCGCTGAAACCAAATTGTAACATAGTATCCCAGGGAACACAGTCACTTGATTTCTGGCAAATGCTAATGACAAGCACTGGTCCCTGAGCCTCTGTAGATATGCTAAACATTTCATCAATTGAACAGATCAAAACAAGAATATGGCCAGAATGCAGGGGCATTGAGTTTACGGGTGCTCCATGGCCCGCCCCTCCCTCCCTCCAGGTAAGGCCAATAGTGTGAAAGTCCCCATATGTTACAATGGGACTTTTTTTTGCTGCCGGGCCCCCTCCCCACTCGAGCCACTGCCGGGAAAACCAAAGGTCTATGCACCTGCCAGAATGCTCTTGTCATCTTCTGACTACCAGATGATGCAATTAAGGTCTGGAGGACCCTGTTGCAATCCTCCAGAAGTCTAGGGGAAATAATGACATAAGTGTGTCTGCCATAGTCCTCAGACGTTGAAACTCCAAGATCTTGAAAGGAGATAACACATCAACTGCATTATTCTTTACCAAGGAACATAACACAGTCAAAAACCAATGTAATTAGGAAGAAAATACAATATCAGTTCTTTCAATAAATGGAGCACAGTCCTGCACTTTGATGTTTGACTGTTAGCAACATCGACCAGAGACATAGAGCCTCATTCCGAGTTTGGAGGCCGCCATGGTGCTATTTGCACCATGGCTGCCTCCAAACTCGGAGTGAGGCCCTATGCATGCATCTAGCACAGAGTGAAGCAGCCCACACCAGCAGAGCCACCACAATTGGAATAACTCCAGAGACATGTTGTTAGCTGTTAATCCAGACTTGAGCGCCCCAACTCCATGCTCCAATGACTGCAAAAGGTAGTCTCAATGCCCAGCATTGAGCCTGCAGCATTTGGCAACAAATGTAGTTCATCACTCGCAACTGTGGTGGCAGGCCGTAAGACTAGGACATTGAAACCTGAGTGGAAATCAAGCCAGAGATTGAACGCATCTTTCCAGTCCTTAGATAACCTAGCATGATGGTGTTTGCTCCTACGCACCGACATTGACCTAGCCACGCTAAGGTAGAAAGCCCTCTCCATCTGGATTACCCTCAAGAACAAAATCAGCTGTCCTACACGTAATTGCAACTCGTGCAGAGGGACTTTCTTTGATCTCAAGCGTATATCAGGGGGGTTCTTAAAACTCTAGCACTTTGTCAAGCAGAGGCCTTGATACTCCAGCCACTCAGTCGAGCGACGTACCCAAGACAGTTAGGCATGTTCCACGCCCAGCAGTCCTTTCTACTCCTAACAGCTTCCTGAAAGCAGTAGTCATGCTATTGAAAGCCTCTAAACATTGTTGGCAGGCAGCGGTTCTTAGGCTACCCCTAAAAGGGATGCCATGCAGGTAATAACTCCCTCTGGTGAAGCAGTGACAGACCAGCAGCACTCTAGATACCACCTGAACGTCTCTACAAGAAACTGACTGAACAGCCCATTGGCGTACATTTGTCAAATAAATCAAAGTCCTCTTCGAAATGAAAGCCATGGAGCCCTCAATCTGCAGAGTGCATTGGCCTTTTCTTTTTGATCGGTTTCCTAGAACTGCATGGATTGGTGACAGAGAAGTCACCTCATCCCTTCCATTTTACTGATTTGCCGCCGCCTGCAATAACACGGCCTCAGAAGTGTGCCGAGTTGCCGGGAGTGGATGGAAGGAAAGGGAGATTTTGAAAGAACTTCCACATATCTTATGATCTTTCTCATTCAAACTGTATTTGCTTATCAGCAGTGGTGGAAATGGAAACAATTTGGCGCAGGATCCCACAAGGTCTGGGTTGGGGGGGGGAGTGGGCAGTTAACCTCCGATTAAAGGAAATGTCCAAAATAGTTTAAAATGGCACAATTTCTTTCATACTGCTTCTTTTCCAAACTATATATCAATTCGATTTTGAACCACTTCCATGGCGCTGGTGAAGAGTTACTTCACTATGAGGATAATAGTTTTGACCAGTGTTGCTGAGTAAATATGCTTTAAAATACACAATTTGCATTCCATTTTATTTTAAAAAAAACTCCCCTTTGGGTACTATTGAAAAGGGGTGATTTCTGTTTGCCATAAGCAACGTTTTCTTTTACTTGAACCACACCCGGCACAGCTCCTGCAGATCCCCTCTGAAAGCAGGTGGGTTGCTGCATCATGTGAGATAGTTTCAATGTTAATAGTGGTATTTATTCATGCAAAGTTTGTCGGATACCTGTTTATTTATTTATTTATGCAATGTCTGACAAACATTGCATAAACAAATAAACTGTGTTGTGGCTGAGGAATGTAACTTCATCTGGTGACCCCTTGCACGGGGTCACCAGAGGAAGTTACAGTTTAATTTTCTTACAGCTGGGACCTGTATCAAAGTCCAGCTGTGTACACATAGGGGAGCGGAGCCAGCAGAGCGCTAATGGCGGCAGTGAGCTGCTCCGCCCCGTACTCTGTGAGGTCACAGGTGCTTCTTTTTTCCGAAGTAACCCTTCGCAGAGCATGGGCTTGGGGTTTGCGGTGGCTGACTCTGGCCAGACCCCGAGATCCGGCTACCCATCTGGTGCCAGATCTCGGATCCGGCGAGAGCCGGCCCAATGACCAGAGCTGCTTATCAGTACATGACAGTGACACTACTTGTCTTTTACCTTGCTCAAGAAGGTACACTTCATAGCCATCTTTGTCAAAAGTATATATGGCTAGCCCCCACTCATCTCTTTTCCTCACACTTTCTAGCCTTCCCTTCAAACTGCGCCTGCCTGTCGGATATTTCAGGGGCACCAAAAATAAGCCAGCACTGGGCAGCATGGGTTCGATACCCGCCCCAATTTATTTTTAGTCATGCCTTGTCAGTCACTGTTGGGCGGCTGCTGCAAGCACCCTTAATACCCTTTCTCTGCATAAATAAAGTATGAAATACTCAGAAAATCCAACAAACTCTTTGCATCGACCCCTTGTTGTGGAAACTTGCATCAACCGAAAACATCCTTGCCTTTGGAATGCAGTCCTGCCCTCAAGGTGTTCGAGGCCCCTAAAGTATCGTGTCGCTTTCCTCTTCAGCTCGGCCGTGCGAGACGCCTTTGAAAGGGAAGAATGTCCCTCGGGGAGCCCGCCTCAGCCGGGAAGGCCCCCGCGCTGTGTCGCGTCGCGACGTGAAGGCCCTTGTGTTCAAGCGCTGCTCTCCCCGTGCCTCCAAACTCGCTGAAAATGAATGCAGCCGCCCCTCAGCATAGAGGCTGACCTTAATGCCCGTCTGCACATTTACTGCGCTTTAAACAAAAACAAAAAAAAACACGGCACAATGTCTAATAAATGTTAACACACGTCAGAGAGAAACATTCTCCCACAGCAGCACCCGAGGACAGGATTTCATATTTGAGACATAACGCAACAGGGATGTTGCGCAATACCTCTCTGATAAAATCCCCGCAGCCTGTTCCCGGAGGTCTTATTAGGGGCTCTGGCTCAGATATGTACCCGCCCATCATGCATGAAATCCTTTCATCACGAAAAAGTACTTGTTTACAGTGAGCATTTTTAAAGTAACTGCTGTCACACTGGCAATGCATACTCCCTCCCTCGTGGTTCTTTTCCTTTGTGGTTTGAATTGGAAAGAGACTAATTTAGTCACTACAAATTCAGGACGAAAAATATTCAGTGTTATGCTGCTTGATTTGGATGGATCTGAACTGTAGCGAAAGCACAGAGCTTGTCAGCCTGATGCTCTGCCCCTTTGCACCAATCCCTGCTCCCCAGGTGGCATGTTGGTCTTGGGAGATTGTGGATATTGGGGCCGCGTTAGGGCTCTCGATGACTTGACATCTTGGATTAGCAGGGCATATCTGCTAAGGGTGTGTTTGGTCAGTTTCCGCTACTATGTCCTCTGTGGAGTCCTCGGGGTTAGGCTCTTGCCTCCATTCTCTTTACCATACATGCTAAGCTACTGCATATACGAGTAGACCCCAAGTACTCTACAACCTTTACTGTGCCAATGGCATGCTGAGGTATCTTAAGGTTTCACTCAGACAACCTGAAAATTGGTCGACTCTCTCCCACTCCCTGCACAACAGTAAGCCTGGATGAAAGTTGGCTTAAGCATGGGTAGAAAATCTGGGTGTTCTGAGATGAAGCTAGTTCTCTCTGCGAAGATGTGTCTTTCCTGGCTGTAATTCACCCCCTGGTTATGCCATTGCACTAACAATTGAGGGTCAAGTCGAAAGAATTTTAGTTCTCCTCAGAACACTTGAACTACAATGAATTCCAGTCAGCAAGGATTTCCTAATCTTCCTACTAATGAGGATCCAGACCTTTTGTATTTTTTTTATCCAACGGAGACCCTGGTAGCTGGAGAGAGTGGCCAGAAGCCCTGCAAGTTAAGAATGCTAGAGATCTTTCTAGAGCAGGGCTTAGATGCTGATAAGTAGGTCTGAGGATCTTAGCACTGTTTATTAACTTTTGCTCACCTGTGGTATCTTTATCCATCAATTAAAGCCAAGTTCTATAGACGGGAGTTTGTGGGCCAGCACTAACTACAGCTTAAAATAATATGAACAGACCTGTAAAGATGAATGTCAGGATAGAGTTTTAGAAAGGTGATAACTCTGGGCAACTCTTTACTTGCAGGCTAATAAGTAAACTATGCCAGAAGAAAACTTGAAGACTTTAAGTAAAACATGAAAAGGTTGGGCCCAATGCAGGATCTACTATAAAGATGGTGTTGCCATGGTAATAGCAGAGTTTAGGACAAATATTAGTCAATTCCAAAATGCTTTCCTTCAGAGGCGTTGCTAGGTGGGGAGCTAAGGGGGCTATAGCCCCTGGTCTTTTGGTTGTAGCCCCAGATAGAATCTCAGGTGCTACAACCAAAAGGCTAGCAAGCCCCGAGTCTAGACAGTCCCGACAATAGCGTAGCCCCGGGTCTTTTCCAGACCTAGCAACCCCCCTTATACAGGGGGGCTTTTCTTCGACTGCAATCTGGGTTTTTAATTGCTTTGTCTCTTGGAGGAACCCAACACATTGTTGGTATATATTTCTTGAACCACAGCTGATTTCTAAGGCAGGAAGTGCACAGTTGCTGGAAATCGCAACAAGCAGAACACAGCAGATCTACAGCTAACTTTGATAATGTTCATTGACCTCATGGTCAAACAGTTCTGGTTCTCCTCTGTTTTTAGAGAATGGACATTCTCATAGTTCCGGCTTTCCAGTGTCCTTCTTTGATGGTGGCGATGGTGATGGGCATTAAGGGTGGCATGAAACATCACAGACTAAGAAAGGAGAGGAAGAATACATTTCCTTCTTTGGGACCTAAGGTTCCTGTGGTCCAGCAGTGTCTGCGGGATTTGAACTCCGCAGCTTTCATGGTGATTCGTATTTGTGATGGTAATCCGGTGATGAACAAGTCTGCAGTGTGAGAGGGAACCGATGATGGAATGGAGAGCATTTCAGATAGAATGTGGGACAGTGGACTCAGCAAGCGCTTCAATACAGAGTTTCATCGCAGTGCTCAAAAGCTAAAAGACTAAAGGGCCTCATTACAAGTTGGGCAGTATCCCGGTGGTAAATCCACCAGAATAGTGCCCAAATGAATTAGCATTACCACCACTTGGTCCTTGCAGAATTTCTGCCTGATTTCAAGTGGCAGTAGTGGTGTAATTCCCCATTTAATTTGAGTCCATTGGAGTCAATTGGGCTTTTCTGGCAGAATTACCGTGGCAGTAATTCCGCTAATTCGGCAGTGAGTTGGATGATTTATTTCCAGGATTTTCCTGGAGGCAAATCCTCCACTCCATGCCCAAACTCGTAATTTGGCATAGTGGTAAAGTTGGCGCTAACAGAATTACTGCCAACTTTACCACTTACTGCCAAACTTGTAATGAGGCCGTTAGTACATAGTGCCGTGTGGCTCAGTGAATGGTGGTGGTGGTATTGGAAAGTGCTGAGCCGCTGATACTGTGTTGAAACAAGGGGGACTAAGGTTGCTTGTAGAGGTGAGTTGGTAAGGCATCCCACCAATCTTAGAATCACCTTGTGGTTACCAAGAATGTTGGGCTTAAGTCTGCCGACTGTTGTGTCTCTGTTTGAATGCTGCTTAAGTATAGGAGGTGTGTTGTATCTTGTCCTTCTGGCCTTCTGGCTGTGCTTGAAGAATGGTGGTTTGATGCAGGATGAACGAGTAGCAGTGAAGAATGTTTGTTGCATGGAATGATTGGGGTATCCCTGCCTGCCTTGGGGGTCTGTGAATCACTTTATTTGGTTCACTCTTAGGGTAAGGGACCGAGATGAAGCAGAGGGCACTTAAGGAGGGATATAAGGCCTACAACACCTGTTACAGCTATTCCAACGCGGTCTGTAACACCATTATGGTTGGGGAAGGAGAAGAGGGGCTTTGGTGCTTCCGAAATGTGAAGTGACCGAGAAGAAGGGTCATTCAGTGTGGCGGCTTGGTAGGCCATGCGGGAGAGGAAGCCCAGTGGAGAGTATCATGTGAGGTGAACCACCAGAGGCATGAAACGGCTGTCAGGTGAGGAGAGCATTGGTGGGGGGGAGGAGGATCTAAGAGAAGCAAAGAATTCCACATCTTAGAATGATGGAGGCAGCAGCTGGCAAGTGATAGTTCAAAGAAACGTTGGAGAAGGAGTTCAAGGAAACTAATGCTGTGCATGAAAACAGATGGAATGTAAGGGAGAGAAGGTGGGATGTTGAGAGGGAAGCATCAAGCTTTATAACAGTGGTTAAGGCCCTCTGAGGACCAAATGTTCTCAATGGGCAGACCAACATTCCAAACTGATAATCTTTGGACTGAGTTAAAGACCCAAGAGTAGCCATAAAAAGGCTTATGGATCCATAACGCCTGGTACCACCTGAGGGTTTAGTCTATATAACTATTATAACCTAGATGGTATTTTAAGTCTATATTTTATATGTAAGTTGTAGAGGAGCAGGTGTACACGACATCTCTAGTTCCTACCCCCCACCTCTGTTATACTGGAATAGCAGTAGGAGAGCACTATGTGTGACACAAGGTATTGTCCCAATACTGCATTGAAGATACGAGAGATGTTATGCACTCAGACAACCATAACAAATGTACCCTCGCACTGACATGGTGGAACGATGTCTGCATACACCATTGGACATCCAACTGAAACGATATGAGAATACTCAAAGAATAAAGTTTCAACTGAAGTAACAAGAGATACGTGTAATCAAATACGAATAAATCATGAGCATCAAAGAAATAAGTAAGAGGAGATGAAGTGAATGTACATACGCAGAAACGCAAGGTAGATGAGACATATATAGGCTTACTGCAGAAGAAAATGTAACATGACTAAAGCGGCCATGATGAAAAGATGGATGCCAGACTCATGTTGAAACCAATTACACTACCTCCGAAACAGACCAGGAAATGCTGGAAAAACAGCTTTGTGTGAGGAATAAAGAATATCTATTGGCCTGGGATCAAGGATGCCACATCAAGGAATAATTGCAAGGCACAAAGGGAGTTGGGAGGATAAGCCATGTGCGTAAGACATATTTCTCTTAGATTAAGCAAAGAAGAAAACATCTGCAAGTGCCAAGTATTGGACAATAAAGGATGCAGAAAGCTTATGTGAAGTAGAGCAAACAAGTCTCCAGAGGCCAAGAACAGAAATGACACCTAACCTAATTGAATTAAATAGCATTAAATAAAAGGTCAAAATGGACAAATCATGGTCTCCTCACACATGATTCAGAACTCGAAAACAAGGCCTATTCATTAAACTCCAGATGAAGATAGTGGTGTACCCACACTCCCTTAAAAGTCCCAGAGAAGAGAGCAGTCCACAAGGTCAACTACATAGAAGAAGCCTTGGCTTGGGGCCTGGACGCTGAGAGATGATGAACTGATTTGGAAAGTGGGCAGTAGTCTGACGTTTTTTCTCTGCAACTGAGTTTTATTTTGCTCTCGTGCTGCTAACAAGCCAAACATGCAAGGTTGGGAGAGAACGCCAACCAATCATAAGGGTCTAAGTAGCAGTGTGGCATACATTGTTCCGGATGCCAATCCGCTGGTATCATTTTTCTATAATCTGTAGTATAAGTATTTAGAGGAAGTTTAAGGCATGCCTGTAAAGACTGGAGGGGGTTATCTGTACTCCTGCCTTCTATATGACAGAGTAGAAGCACAGAGCACCCCGGCCAAGATTCTCTATTGGTGGTAGCAATGGACGAGCAATCAAGGCTCAAGCTCTCAGGAGGTGATGCGGGCTGGTTCTTAATACAGTGTAGTCCCCAAGCACCAGGGACCCACAAAGGAATGTGCACACACTATGTTAGTGATAACACAGTTCTTTATATTAATAAAGTTCTTCAAACCTTTTGTCTTCAAGAACTGATCCAAGAGAGGACCTGGTAAGGAGACCTCTCCCCGAGCTATGAGCGACCATCATGCACCAGCTGAACTTTTCCAAAGCTCCCTGGTAGACAGACCTATGAAAGGCTGCTGACCGGAGAAGGGGACCGCCGAGGAGAATGAAGAAAAGCACCGGACAGCCATACACCGCCGCTGACCGCCATTGCCGACCGGAGCCGTCGTGCTCCCGTTTGCCTAAGAACATTTGATCTAAGGACTCCCTTGTTCATCATCGTCGACCGCATTCGTCCTGCCGGGGAAAGTCAAGGCCGCCGCCGACCGAGGAAAATCCGCCAGTGGGGTTCCCTCCACCCGAAGACCTCAGAGACGCCGACTAAGCTACGGAAGCCAGCCGTGGTCACGTCCCATTCGCTGATGCCAGACACTGGCGCCTCAACGCCCTTGCTGGGCCAAAGTTCTTCACTAACTCTTTATGGCAACAAACCATCATCGTTGAGGTGCACCGCACGCCTCCCCTGTTGCAGAACGTTTTCGCTCACTTATCTACAAGCACTGCAAGGACTGAAGCTGCTACTTCAATGACAACACTCACCCTTTCTTCATCTTGGAAGTTCGATGACCCGTGGCTCCCGCTTGAAAGGGAGTGTACTCAAGAAAGGCCTGCCAATTCCCCGACGAAGAACTCTACAATGCAAGGTACATTTGGGTTGCAGAACTATAGAAGAAGATAAGACTATGCTAGACGATACATGGACTGGGCTTGTACAATATCTCTTTATTTACAGGTTGCCCAGGTGGGGGGATCCTCACACGGAACTGTGTCTAGTGGTAGGGGCCCAGTATTCTGCCAATTGTCTAACCAACTTGTCTTCCTCCTAAATCTATGGTTGATATCATTTTGCTGTGTTGATTCATATGCTACAGTTGATGAATTTTAATGGAATCAGAGTAATAGTGGTACCACCTAGAACTGTATATATTTACCATTTTAGAATAGTCAGAGCACAAACTGTATTATCGTGATAGTGTATATAACCTCGAACCTTATTCATATAAAGACTGTGACTTAACTAATACAGTGTGTGGGCATTCCTTTGTGGGTGCTTGGGGACTACACTGTACTTAAGAACCAGCCCGCATCACCTCCTGAGAAGCTAGGCCTTGATTGCTCGACCATAGCTACCTTATAGAGAATCTTGGCTGGGGTCCTCTGTGCCTCTCCTCTGCCGTATAGAGAGCAGGAGCACAGACAACTCCCTCCAGTGTATTTCCTTTCTCTATAATGAAAAAAGAGTTAGCTCCATCTGAGAATAAATTATTCAGCAAGATGGCAGTGATATATACAGCCACATTCATGCAAGGAATACAGACCGCAGTAAACACCAAGTGGTTGCAGATAACCAGGTGGGGGCTGAAACAAACAATATGACTATCAAAGGATTTAATGCGATCCAAGAAGAATTGAAGGACATCAGACTTATGACCCTCTAGAACAGGTTTGTGCTGTAATTGATCACAGCACTGGAAGGCGGTGTGTGCATCAAGATTGGGCCTTCCTGTTGCACATATATACACCTGCCCACGATGGAGAAAATGGAACCCTGACAGAGGCAAAAACTATGCTGTCACTCATTCATACGAAGATGGATAAGAAGTTGACAAGACCGAGGAAGATGATTGGTTTTTGTCTCTGTTCTCGTGGATTCCGACCTGACTGGCAAATGCCTTTAAACTACTTGGAGCAATACTACTGTTGGTATTGCTTGGATTCTGTCTTTTAAGGATTATTATAGGACAATGCAAGAAGACAGCAAAGAAAGCGATTGGGTTGAAGATAATGATTGATGTTAACAGTGACCATACACTACAGACTTAAGACACCAATCGTGAGAACATAAAAAAGAGTTCACGAGCACACCCAGGGATGAAGTTTTATTACCTAAAGGATCATAGGACCTATATAGGATGTTGGATATTCTGTCAACCGACTGAAGAATGCTGCCACATGACCTGGAATGTGGATGAGCATATAAAGAATGCAGGTGACTTGATGGGGATAACATAAGTATGGATCCCGAAGAAACCAAAGTATGGAGAACAGATAAGAAGAATGAAGAAGAGGAGGTGGTCGAGGATTCAACCAGAGGGGAGAATGTATAGGAGCAGGTGTACATGTCATCTCTAGGTCACGCCCCCTCACCTCTGTCATACTGGGATAGCAGTAGGAGAGCACTCTATGTGACACCAGGTACTGTTCCAATACCACATCAAAGATACGAGAGATGCTATGCACTCAGACAACCATATTGAATGTACCCTCGCACTGACGTGGTGGAAGGATGTCTGCATACACCGTTGGACATCCAATACCTATAAATGAAGTCTGATGAGAGCAGAGTGACATCATGAATAGAAGACACAAAGACAAATTGAAACTATATGAGAATACTTAAAGAATAAATTTACAACTGAAGTAACAAGAGAAACGTAATCAAATACAAAAAATCATGTTCATCAAAGAAATAAGTAAGAGGAGATGAAGTGAATGTACATACGCAGAAACGCAAGGTAGATGAGACATATAGAAGCTTGCTGCAGAAGAAAATTTAAAGTGACTAAAGCGCCCATGATGAAAAGATCGATGCCGGACTCGTGTTGAAACGAATCAAGTTACCTCAGCAATAGACCAGGGCTGCAGAGTCAAGAGACACTGGAAATACAGCTTTGGTGAGGAATAAATAATATCTATTGCCTGGGAACAAGGATGCCACATCAAGGAATAATTTCAAGGCAGAAAGGGAGTCGAGAGTATAAGCGATGTACGCAAAACTTATTTCTCCTAGATTAAGCAAAGAAGAAAACATCTGCAAGTGCCCAGTATTGGATAATCGAGGATGCAGAAAGCCTATGTGAAGAAGGGCAACCAAGTCTCCAGAGGACAAGAGTAGTAATGACACCCAGCCTAATTGAATTAAATAGCATTAAATAAAAGGTCGAAATTGGCAAAATTCTCATCTCCTCACACGTGATTCAGAACTCGAAAACAAGGCCTATTCATTGAGCTCCAGTCGAAGATAATGGTGTGCCTACACTCACTTAAAATTCCCAGAGGAGAAAATAGTCTGCAAGGTCAACTACAAAGAAGAAGGCTTGGCTTGGGGCCTGACCGATGAGAGATGATGCACTAATTGGGCAAGTGGGTAGCAGTCTGACGTTGTTCTCTGCATCTGAGTTTCGTTGTGCTTAGTGGTGCTAACAAGCCAAACATCCAAGATTGGGAGAGAATGGCAACCAATCATATGAGTCTAAGTAGCAGTGTTGCATACATTGTTGCAGAAGCCAATATAAGTATTTAGAGGAAGTTTAAGGTGTGCCTACCAGATAAAGTGCATCCAATAATGTTATTAACGCCTAAGCTATATATAGGTACATTTGTTCCCTTAGCCAATCCCTCCCTTCAAAATGTTTTATAGTTTGCCAAGTAGGATGACATTGTAGCAGATGTATATTGACATATAAAGCCACTGAAGAGAGGATCTCTGGAATGCCCCTCCTCACCTCCATGAACATGACAGCCCGAAGAGTCAAAAACGCACAAATTCACTCCCTATTCAGCCAGTCCCCAGGAAGACCAGTGACTGACACATATGCAGAAAGATATTCTCTCAGACAGCCATTCCAATCTTATCCAGTGAATGTCTTTATGGATACAAGTATTTCAACATTGGTAATGGACCCAAATGCCTTGATAGATGATGTTGACTAATGCAGAGAAACCACTGCGTTGACATCATTATTCACACGACGACATAGCCACGTTAGTCACAAAGTACACTCGCAGCCATGCACAAAGTTACACAAACACACACGTGAATACACAAAGAAGATGTTTACACAGTTCTGAAGATAGAGGACAGATACATATGCATACTGTCAAAACCTATTATCTTCCTCATTAGCTAAGTGCAGAAACGCTGAACGCAAGGCAACAAAGAGATGCATAAGGAACCTGAAAGGACCAAATATGACTAACCTAGGGAAAACATAGCATGGTATAGATAGGTAGAAATCACAGTATAAGTATAACGAGGATCATATAAGGCCACAAAACGAGAGACGAGGGAAAGCAGAACCAGGCTGCACAGAACAGGAAGGCCAGGGCTTGCAGCCAAGGTCAGAGACTAGCACCACATTCTAAGCTTAAAACAAGGGGCCATTTGCAGAAAAACAGAATAAATCCTCATAAATTGCAAACCAGAAGAGCTTGATTTCATGGTGCACAACCACATTAAGTGGCCGAGCTAGACAATGGTTACTTAGCCGCAGTAGGAAGACAAACAGCTCTCAGCAACACAGACATGAAGTGACACATGAACTTGTTAACAACGTTGCAACATGGAGGGCACTCTCACGGGCAAAAGTGGTACTGCTAACAGATACACTGGGGGCACATAGCCATTCTCATCACCTTGAAGAGGTGCACAGAGCGCAGAGAACAGAGCTGGGCCCAGGCCTGGAGAGACCACCTCAAGTCAATCAGGGGACAGAAATCCAGGGGTGGATGGCAGACGGCAAGGGCCAATGGCAATCCTGCGACCCTGCAACAATTTGATAGTTTCTTCGGGAAGGGGAAGGCTAGCCACCTAACATGAGAGGGCCAATTAACTAAGATCTTTAGGGGCACTCTATATGGTATACCGCTCTGATCACCCAATCAGAATGTGGGATAGGTTTTTTGGGAAAGTGCACATGTTGTGACGCTAGTGTGCAACAAAACGGCTTGACACAGGTTTGGGAGCAGTGACTCTGGAGATGTTTTAATGTCCTTCATGACTCCCTGTCAGTTTCTGTAATAAACAACAGTTCTAAGTTACCCTGGGCTGAGTCCTCCGTTTGTTCTGGGGGAGGGTTGTTGGGCCCTGGGAGCTGAACGGGTAAGCTCGTAGTAACGCCCAGACCTCTGGCATACTATACCACATCAACACCTTTGTATAACCAGATTGTTAGTATGAGTGTGTGGACTAAAAACTGTTGTTTGCCAGATTGCCCTACTTGATTGAGCTGATAATAAAGTAGTATTTTGCCATATTCTTTGAGTCTGTCCGATTATTTGGGTTTGAGATTGTTATTGGTAATTCCATCTAGCACTTGGGACGCTCGAGGTGCCACTGCACAAAGTTATTAGGCTTGCAGCCAAATCCCTGTGACCGCCCCGTCAGATTTAGTACATGAACCCGCCCGCGGAGGTCATGGGTAGTTGGCTACAGATCCACACTCCACTGCTGGCCGCATTGGAATATAGTATTCTGAACAATCTGCAGGCTATATGAACCATCCTAAGCCCACCGACTGCCGGAAGAGAACACTAAGTGAACATTCCAAATGTTACAATGTTGCTTGCTAGAGCCAGCCTGAGGGTCTTATCAGAGCCATGATGACAGAGTTAAAGGTCATAGCACAGCAAGGGTGTTTAATGAGGTACACAAGCCCATTCCTCACTTTACCATCTGATGGCAGTGTCTGTAAAGGTATTACATCCCGAATTTGGGACGAAAAATAACTTGAGTGGAACGGACCTGGAAAAAGAGCAAGCACAAGAGATAAGGCGGGCTGTATAGCATCGTCAGTATTAGGTGGGAAGCCGGTGACATGCAGAAGAGAAGCTCGGTGCGCGAGAGGCTTTGGAAGTGGGCGGTAGAGCCATGGAGAAGAGAACAAAGGCGAGGGGCACAGGGCTGGAGTTAGGTGCTCTATGTGCATGGCATGACAAGGTACCGATGTGCTCTGACACAGCATTGAGTGGGCATGGCCATTGGGGAATGTTTTGGCTGCCACAGGCTATCCTCGCTGGGAAGAAGTAGGCACTTCGGCCAAAATGCGAAGACCCACTATGCAAAGTTACTGTTCTGAGGTCCTCGTGGATCTTCAGAGAAGTTCATAGTACTTTTCAGAACCTCCAGTATGTATGAGGAATTTAGATTGAGGCTGTGGTCACGAATCCAATCAAATTCATACATGTATTTTAATGTTACTGTCTGGACAGTAAAGGTCAAATGAATCCCATTGAAACTATGAGGACAAACAAACAGAAGCTTGGTGGTTCGAACTGGTCTCTGAATGTGACAAGGGAAGCAAGAGGAACAATAATGTTTAAATGCACAGTGTAGGCTTTCTTGATAAAGATGGCCATCATAAGGTTTTCTTATGTGTTCTTTGTGAATGTTCTGGCTTCTTGGAATATTAGTAGAGGGTGGAGGGGGGGTGCGTTTCCAGGCTGTATCCTATTTACCTAGTATAATTGCCACCAGCTCGGTTGTTTGTATACTGCCAGACAGTTAAGGCAGAAAAGGTGGGTACTTTTGGTATCACTGTCCCACAGAAGAATACTTTTTTTTGTCGTTGCACATCGGAATGGGCACCGGTCAGTGTTATGGTGATTGTAGCATGAAGGCTCAAGATATAAATCAAGAGGCCTAAAACGCCGATCCCATATCTCCCAAGCCATGCGTGATGCCCTTTGGCTGACCATCAAAGCTCACATTGAGTACAAAATCTTGACTATAACCCGTTCTTGCATCTACAGCTCTGCACCCATCTATCTTAACCACTGTATCATCAGAAAGTCAAAATTTTGCCCATTACGTTCATTCTCCAGTCTTTCCCTCATTACCCCCAAATTCAAAAACAGGCGAGATGGAGGTACCAGCTTTGCTGCTTCCACTCGCAACCTCTGGAATTCCCTCCCCACCTTCATCAAAAACGAACCCTCTTATCTCACCTTCAGGAAATTACTGAACTCCTGGCTGCTTGACACATATGACTAATTCCCTGTTCTACAGATTGAGGGCTCTACCCTTTTGACCATTCTTTTGTTCCTATGTTTTTGCTACTCCACCTGCGTTGTACAGACACTGTGATACCCTGGGGTTTGGGTGCTGAATTTAAGGAATAAGTAAATAAATAAATAAATCTGTGCCCATGGACACAAAATTCCTTAGGCTGGCTGCCATCAATAATCCAGTGTCACGACAGTAGACACATGTGGAAATAGCTTGTAAGCAGTTACAGCCTCATCAAGAGCCAGGCGCAAGCTCAACCCCAAAAACTGATTGACCCTTTGCCATAACGGTGACAAAGGCCTATATGATCATTTTCTGCAGCTTTTCAAGTACTCCCAGTTTTACAAAGAACGCAATTGTGCCCCATTATTAGTTACTAACGGTGACGGTACAACTTCCCTGGCTTACACAGTGACTAATACTTTTATGATTTGGGACGTTTTGACAATTTCCATACTTTTGTACTCGATGCACTTGGATGTGAAGTCAACCAGCACTGACATTTTAACTGCCATTGACGGTTGAGGTTGAGTACATATATATTTGCTATTGTCAGTTGTTGTCCAGTGTACTCAATGCAGTATAACTAACTGCACATCATTGTACACTCTGGGCTACCAATACTGTTCTTAAAGACATTTTGTGTTTGTGCTGTACCCAACGTGACTATCATAGGCAAATTCAATAATTACCTTCCTTACATCTGTTTGGGGGGACACACATTAAAATGCCTCATTCACCGTCCACCAATGTTTTAAGTACTGACACAAACATATGCAAATCATTGCATAGTTCCCTCCACCCCTTTTCCAAACCCTGCCACGTGAGAGTGTCCTCATTTTCTTCAAATCTAGTCAGAATCCATTCTTACCTCTCCATCAACTCCTTCAGCAGGGAAACGTCCAAAAAGACTGTATATAAAATCCCGAATGGGAGATTTGGCCGAAAAGTTTGACTAAATCCCCCATTCGGGGGCAAGTGCTGCGGGGACTCTGGGGTGTCCCCTGCACCCTTGTTTACTATACTGTGATTGGGGGTTGCGGGGGTGTCCCCCGTCGCTGGTCCCTGTAAAAAGTAATACAGAAAAGGAAAGGACCCTGCAGTGCTGTTTCCCGATCACAGAAGTGAAAGGGAACAGGCATTGCAGGGACACAGCGAGTCTGCAGCATACAGTGCCGCCTCAAGGAAAGAAGGGGTTTGGGGACAAGGTCAAAGGCTGAAATGTTCAGGGGAGGGAAGACCGAAAGTTATTTTCGGAAAAATAACTTTCGGTCTTTTCTCCCTTGAACATTTAAGTGACAGGCTTCCAAACCAATCCCTTCACCAGAGCTTCCATGATATCACTGATAACTAAACTGTGGATATGTCAACTGGGGCAGGCATTTTTGACAAACATTCGGCCACCATCTTTTTGGAACCTGGTGCGTACTCAACTCTTAAAGTTCATTGTATGAAATTGAACATTCAATGATCAATTCAAGGTGATGCTATGTTCAACCATTCGGTGTATTACAAGGGGTAGCTGCAACAGACATTTTCAAATGTTTGGTAGCCCAACGCACTGCCAATGCCTATTTTTCAAAACCTTTCTCTGAATGTCTTAATGCTCTGGAGGCAAAGGCTGTTGGGATTGTTACCCCCACTTCAAATGTATGTGAAGACTGCTCCAAGACCTTGTTCACTGGCATCTTCTATTAACATATTATTGGCCTTAACATCACACACATTGTGATGAAATGTCTATTTCTCTGAAGTAGTACAGGGAGTACAGGGATGAGTAGTGAATACAACCTTTGCTCAGTCCCACACTATTACTAAACTAGCAACTATCTAAATCATGAAGTTGAATCACGCATTGATCGACAGGTATACATCCTTCACCCCTTTTAAGGTAGCATGGGCAGAGGGCAGGCTCTACACTTCAGGAGGGATGTGGGCTAGCACAGAAGCCACCCAAATACAATAGTCCAACCAAGGTTCTAAAAAAATAGGATACTTTAAACTAACAATATGAAGACTACTTAAAAAACAGTACGAGACACAGAATATCTAGACTTTGTAATGAAACAGGGCACTCTGGTTTTGAAGATAGGAGGGAGGAGCAATAATTTCAGCAGCAATGTCAAGTTTACTGAGGAGGTATTTCAAAAGGGTAGAGAGTGGGGTCTTCCTAGTCACTAGGGTGCTAGGAAGGCCAGAGGTACACAACTATTTAAAATACCTTCAATGCTTGTTCTCGTGGCCCAACAGTGTTGCGCCTAGTTTCTAGGTACTTTGCTAGTTGTTGGTTCAGCTTTCCAAACAGATCAGGGGCATCGATGGTCGAGCCTGCCTGTGATGGTCCAGTCATGCAGTGCAGTCCTGTATAGGTGGAGGTCTCAGCTCTTTAAATAGGTAATATACTACAGTGGATTGGGGAGTGGATTGGTTCCCTTCAAGCATTCTGTAAGTGGTCCAATCCTGGCTGCTGTGTACAGACTCTTCTGCCAGTTGATGTCATACCCAGAGTGCTTTGTCTGCAGGAATAGCAAAGTTAGGAGGGGTATAAGAAGTGTGGAAGCCCTAGCAAATCCCAAAATGGTGGAGCCTATTTGTTGCTGAAAGGTCCCCACATGGGCTACTCTATCCCTTCTCCTGTCTGCCCTACTTCAAAGGACCTCCAGTAATGACCACCCTAATGGGAGTTGTACATTTTACTGCATGGGCTTGCCTAACCCCCTGGGAAGATTTTCTGTCCTCTGGAGGATATGCCAAACCTTCTCAGAGAGATCTTAGAGTAGTTTCCTGTGATTGTCCCAAATGATTTTTTTTGGGTGAAACAAAGTTCCCAGATATTGATACCCATAAAGCCCTGTCAATGAATCAGTCACTAGCATTCCAGTTTACAATGATACTCCACAAATAGATTTTAGCCATTATCA
This sequence comes from Ambystoma mexicanum, assembly GCF_040938575.1. Classification (NCBI taxonomy): domain Eukaryota; kingdom Metazoa; phylum Chordata; class Amphibia; order Caudata; family Ambystomatidae; genus Ambystoma; species Ambystoma mexicanum. The sequence goes on along the minus strand of NC_090924.1, from coordinate 317,969,395 downwards.
CCCTGTGCACTGCCATCCACCAATTAAAATACTTGGACTGTGGGCTGTATACACTAAGGAAAGCTGGTGCTCTGGCCATTTTCATTGGTGTAGGGCACCTCCCTTCCCTCCCCCTTTGCCCCATCACCTTAGCAACCGTGGTGTCCTTTTTTTCGTACATAAAAAAAAGAAACTTAGCTTGGCTGTGCTGCCCAGTGATGCGCATTACTACTTTCCCTGAAGTCCATTTTCATGTTGATGATGTCAAAGTTATCAACAGTGAATGCAGACTTTCTGGACTCCAGCACTGTGTGGCACCAGGCAGCACAGCCAAGGTACACTTTTTTTTACCCCCCCCCAAAAAAAGACACCATTATCACCCATGTAGGTTGCCACATGGATGCTAATGGTGATATTAATCTCGGGGGTGGTCCCCTGAGTTAAGGGACCCTCACTGCACTCAGGCTCTTAACTCAGGCAGTGGGCCATTACTGAGTTGGCCCACCTCATCATTTAATATTGCCTCAATAGAATTCTTTATTATCAGGAGCCACTATGTCAAAGCAGACATGCTTATATTAAGTTATGTGGTTGTTTAATAAAAAATGACCTGCCAGCCTTCAGAAACCTTCACACTAAAAATTGGCCTATTAAGGCAGCCTATGTGGGTGTCTTTCTGCTGTTTAAATCCAGATAAAGCTGGAAAATAAATGTAATCAGAGTGCAGATTGGAAAGGCACAGCACATTTCTGGCTAAGACATAAATGCAGCATTTTCACTCAAACTGCCACCCATCAAAAGGTGGTGCACTATGACAACTCAGACCGACTTTTCAGCATAAGAAACCAACAGATAATTACAATATATTGTATCAATGACTGAAATAAACAGCCCTGTACTTTCAGCTGTCATATTTTAAAACCAATGCTGTGTGAAAAAAAAGAATAAATCCACCGATGCAAAAGCAAAGTGAACCATGACAAGTAACATGCACAGTATTTCAAATTAATAAAGGCTGATGTTAAAAAATGCAATATGTGAGTCAATTCAGCCAAGCACAATCTGTGGATCTCTGGGCAGAATCAACAAATGGCTTCCCCCCACTGCAAGCCTGTGGGCCTCTGGATCTGAAAAGGGAATTCCTTAGAAACTCTTGAATCCCAGCTATTTACAACTGAAATAAAGTGTAGCCTGCTCTTAATGGTGTTCAATGCAAACTTGCCCTGCTGCCAGACCTCTTGTCTCTAAAGGCTCATTTCTTTGCATGACAAATTGACTAGCCAGTGCGTGACTGGAATGTAGGGAAGATCTGCAGTCAGAGATCTCTGTGTACCCGATGCATCCCAATGATTTATGACACTTCAGCCCAGCAACAAAGAGGCTAATGGCTTTTGCGTCTGCCTTAAATAAACACAGTTCATGGGGTGCTGGTCACATGCTGGCCAAGAATGGCAACTGGTCAGAAGAAAGGAAATCTAAAATGTGCTTACATACAAAGACATTCCATTAGTTTAAATGGACTATCATAACTGATGCATTTCCCCAGAAACCACAAGTTGCACTGCATTACTCTATGTGTCATTTTTGTGATTATTTCAAGGCGATTTTGTTGAAATAAAATGTATCCACATATGGCTTAGGGAATTGTAATGGCAAGCTAAAATGTGTTTCTGGCTGCTATGAAAATTTCCTAAATTCAAGAATTGGTGAGCTGGTGGAAGGTAGAATCAGGTATTTGGAGTGTAAATTGCATGTGTACCCGATGTACCTATTATACTTTTTGTATAAATGGCAACAAATTGTCACACGCGCATGTAACATGGTGCAGACCCGGCTGTTGTTTTATTAAATTCCCCATCATCAGCTGAATCGGTTACTAGTAAATTACAAAGTTTTGCCATATAGCTACTTTTTGGCTAAAGTTGACATAAAAAAGCGGAATTTCAAATGGGAGTTGCAATATTTCTGTTCAGACTCCTGAACCAAACCTTATACAGAAGATGGGCTTGGAGGTTGGAGAGAAATGTGAAGGACAAATCAAAGGTGCAAGAATTCTTGCAGGGCACGACCCATATTGAAATCGTGTTGGTGTCCTCGCGTAGATATAACGTGGATGCACTATGAGATATGGGGAGAGCTGATAAAAATTACCAAGAGACAGCTGCCCAAAATTACCAAATCAGATTTGCTGAAGTTTCATCTGGGTGGAAATATGGCTGGGGAGACTAAAAAAGCAGAGGCTGTGATTCTTCACTGGAGCCATAGAGAGAGAGGTACTGTGGGATCCAATTGACTCAAGTGCTGGCTAGAATCCGGTTTTTCCACTTCAAGAGAAAGTTGCTTAGTCCCTGAGTGCCAAGCCCAGAGATTTCGAAAAGTGAGTAGATTGTCCAACAAAAGGTCAGTGGGGGGATCTGTTTAATTAATCCATTTCCTTTAATTGGTGTTTTTTTTTGCCATTAGTGGGCGGGTAGCAAAGTTTGTAGATCCTTAGCCTTAGATCCAAAAAGTATTTTGATTTGTGTTTTCCAAACCAACTTGTGTGAATTATTTAAGTAAAAAGAAATTTAATTCTGAGCCACAGAGAAGGTGGCATGTGTAGTTTTAGTGCGATCTCCATTACCTAAAATTCAAATAAATATAAATACATTTTCTGTACACTGGCCTGGTTCTAGGCTGATTAGTGGAACATGGGGAGGAATCCAAGTCGCCTGATATGCATCTTAAATAGGGTTGAACAAAGTATCCATTAAACAGTTTGTAATGTTACACCTTGATTGGAGAGGGAAGGAAGACTCTGTGTTGAGGGTAGCCTCTTGATAAACCGTTACAGTCATCAGCCTAAGTGCAACCAGGCCGTGGGGATGCACAATTCTGTATATTTTGCATCATGGATGCCCACCATTAAAAAGGCAGTCCCTGGCTGATGGAACTTTGGGTTCGAGCAGCACAGGCTGTCTGCAGGAATGCACATGTAAGTCTGTAATTGCTGTGAGAACCCTGAAGGTGTCTCCCTGACTAGTCCCCGGGGATCTGTCATCCAGGTGGCCAGGACACGGCTTTCACTGTTGGATCCAGTTCCTGGGGGTGGAACAGTGAGGGAGGATCACCTGGATAGGAGGCCCTTGGGGAGTGCGAGTGGGACACCAATGGGTGAGATGCATTGTTCCCCTTCTTTCAACACCTTTTCCCCATCCTATCACATGGGCTATTCCAAACACTACCCCTCCCCCTTTTATAACATGAACACTTTTGCGCAACACCAAAGACAATGGACTAACACCAGAGCCGTTTATCTGAAATGTCCCAATACAAGGGACAGGCCAAGCAATTGACAAGAATCACACACACCTGATGACCCTTTCACTTCCCCACAGGGATAAAAGGTGGAGTGCCAGAGAACAAGACGAGCGAAGGCGGATTGCACTACGTGAGAGCTAACTCGGCATGGCATTTCAAGAGGAGGAGAAAGACGGCGCAGACCGAGAGGGTGACAAGGATCGACTCAACCTTGCCTTTTTCAACCAAGGACCATGAAACCTACTGTCCAATTTTGTCTCCCTCTCCTCCCCACTCTCCTCACCTGATCGGTAATCCTCCAACTCTTCCGTATTGAGATGCCGACGTGAGCAGAAATCTCTCTTCGTGGTCGAAGATACTTGTCTACCACGAGAGGAAGCCACAGTGAATGCTTGAAACAAGCAGTCCTGGGACTCCTCTCCCGTAGTAGGCGACAAGGGAAAAAGCCTTGACGGCAGAAAAAACCCTTGAAAGGAACGAAGCCAATCCGGAGTCTTCCAAGGAGATTGATGGTACGTCGTCTCCAGTGGTTGCAGAAGAGTAGGTAGCCGGCTACTGAGGATTGGAGGAGGTAGACGACAGCTGATGATGGCAGAAACAAGGCAGTCCTCGCCTCGCAAGAATGAGTAGCGAGAGAGGCTCGAGCCGGCGGCGAGAGAGAGCCGCGGGAGCTGAAAGAAAGCCAAAGTGAAGCAAAAGAGAGAAGAGAGAGAGAGAGAGAGAGAGAGGAAGAAGCCTCGCTCGAAGCTAGGAGAGGCGAAGGGAAAGGCACGGACCAAGCCGCGATAAGGAAAATACTAGCTTTCTCACCCAAAGCAGGAAACAAAACACTACAGGGGGTTGCAACGCAGCGATCGCTGGGAGTGAGAGACTGAAATACCTCCCAGCGACCGCCACGTTGCCGGAGAACTAGACCGCGGCTGCACATAAGCGAAAGCAACGTGCTGGAACTACGGTCTGCGCCGGAGCCTCCAATGCGTAAAGTACCCACCAATCGGCCCGGCTGCGTATGACAGTATGCCCCCTCACAAAGCGAATCCCCCCAGGCTTTCCCGTAAAACATCGATGGAAACCACTCAACAACCGGGGGCATGAATGTGGGAGACCGGTTCCCAAGAGTCCTCAGACTCCGGGTAACCCTTCCACGAGACCAGGTATTCCAATCGTCCCCTGTAGAATCTGGAGTCACGGATGGCCGAAACTTCGTATTCCTTCGTACTTCCAGAACCTTGGACTTGCAGATGGGGTAGAGATCTTAGGTGAGGATCCGGAACAAAAGGTTTGAGAAGGGAGGAGTGAAAAACAGGATGAATGCGACTAAGAGTGGGAGGCAATTTCAATCTGAAAGCGACAGGGTTGATCTTAGATAGAATAGAAAAGGGTCCCAAAAAGCGAGGAGAAAGTTTGGAAGGGTGAACCCATTGAGGCAGAAATTTAGTAGAGAGCCACACCTTGTCTCCCTCCTTCCAATCGGGACAGTCCTGCCGACGTTTATCCGCCTGTTCCTTGTTCCGGCTTCTGCTCCTTTTCAGACTGAATTCCGCAATCCTATGCGCCTCCGCAACGGACTGAAGTACTGCTTCCGCAGTGGGAGAGTTCGTAGGAACTGAAATCACGGGAACAATGGATCGAGGATGCACTCCATACGTGCAAAAAAAAGGAGTAAGACCTATCACGGAATGTGTAGAATTGTTGTACGTAAATTCCGCGGTGGGTAACAACGACACCCAGTTGTCTTGGTGTCGGTTGGTATAACATCTCAGATATTGCTCCAAGGTGGCACTCAGTCGTTCTGTCTGGCCATTCGACTGAGGGTGGAAACCAGATGACAGTGCTCTCTCCATGCCCACTCTAGTACACAAAGCCTTCCAGAAGTTTGAGATGAACTGACTACCTCGATCGGAAATTATCTTGTCAGGTAAGCCATGTAGTCGAAAAACATCTCGTGTGAAGGTCTCCGCCATCTGAGTGGCGGTAGGTAAGCCAGGTAGCGGGGAAAAATGTGCCAATTTCGTGAAAGTATCTATCGTCACCATAATGCAAGTGCAGGATTCGGACTCTGGTAGATCCACAATGAAATCGGTAGAGATGAGACCCCAAGGGCGTTTAGGCATCTCGGGTTGGGTCAGCAAACCTAAGGGCTTGCCCGATGGATATTTAGCTCTGGCACATATTGGACAGGCCTTGATGTAATCCTTAACCTCTCCTTTCAATTCAGGCCAGAAGAACCTTATTGCAATAAGTTCAGTAGTGTTCTGCACTCCTCTATGACCCGCGGTAAGTGGATCATGGCCCAAATGAATGATCTTCTTACGCCAAGGGCCTTCTGGAATGTACAGTCGGTTCTTGTAAAACACTAAACCTTCCTTCTCGGTATATTTTCCTCCTCGGAGCTTAGAAAGTTTCATCCTTTCGGAAGCCAACACGGTCTTCACTTCTTGAAAGAAAACGTTGACAAGTCCCAGGATCTTGTTTCTTCTGAACATAGCTTCTCGAGAATGAGGGGTATAGTCTCCAGGAACCTCCTTCCTTGATAAGGCATCTGCGACTTTATTCGAGGAACCTGGTAGATAGGTAATATGAAAGTCGTATTGGGCGAAAAAATAAGCCCATCGGGCTTGCCTTGAATTAACACACTCCATGTTTTGTAGTGCCTTGAGATTCTTATGGTCTGTCCTAATGAGAAAAGGATGACGCGCACCCATCAGTAAATGTCGCCAATCCTCACACGCCAGCTTCATGGCGAGTAGTTCCTTCTCTAAAACCGAATAGTTGAGTTGCCTGGGAGACAAAGTCTTCGAGAGATAGGCTACTGGATGTTCCACACCATCGTAGGTTTGTAAAAGAACTGCCCCTATAGCCAAGGCAGAGGCATCAGTCTCCACGATGAACTGTCGGTTTTGATCCGGATGTCGAAGAATCGGAGCGGAACAGAACAATCTTTTTAAGTCCCTAAAACCATGTTCAGCTTCGGGTGACCATAGGAAAGGCCCTGAATCTTTCCTTAAGAGTCTTGTAATGGGAAGTACTATCTCTGAGAAGTTTGGGATGAACTTCCTGTAGAAATTTGCGAGACCCAGAAATCTTTGTACCTCCTTTACACTGTCTGGGGAGGACCAATCGAGTATAGCAGCGACCTTGCCTGAATCCATGGAAATCCCTTCTTCCGAGAGAACGTATCTGAGGTAGTGAACAGAGGGGACTGCAAAAACGCACTTCTCGGGTTTGACCAGAAGTTTATAACGTTGAAGACGCTCCAGCACTTGAGTCACATGAATGATATGGGATTCCAAATCGGATGAGTAAATCAAAATATCATCCAAGTAGATGATGACAGTAACCAGTAACAGATCGGAAAATAAACGATCCATGAATCGCTGAAAAATGGCCGGGGCATTCACTAATCCGAACGGCATTACTTTGTATTTGTATAATTCGAGCGGGGTGCGAAAGGCCGTCTTCCATTCATCTCCCTTGGCAATGCGAAGCAAATGGTATGCGTTCCGAAGGTCCAGTTTAGTAAAAATGCGGGCCCCCTGTACGGCCTCTATGATCTCAGATATGAGCGGCATGGGATAGCGGTCTCTGATTGTAACCTTATTTAGTCCTCTGTAATCAATGCAAGGACGCAAATCGGTGGAGTCCCTCTTTCTTATGAAAAACAATGAAGCTCCTGCCGGAGACTTGGAAGGTTGAATAAGGCTGTTTTGCAAATTGGTATCCAAGTAGTTCCTTAATACCTGTCTCTCGGTTTGGGTTAAGGAAAACATCCTGCCGAAAGGAACTAAAGCATTAGGTTCCAGCTCTAAAGAGCAATCCTCAGGCCTGTGTGGGGGTAGATCCGCAGGTATAGTCTCCTTGAAGACCTCCTGATAGGGTAAACAATAATGTGGTAATGCGTGAACTCCCACATGATCACTTGTTAACACCGTCGAAGTAAGGAACTCCCCATGGAATGGTCCTGAGAGGCAATGTTGTCTGCAGTACAGAGATGAAAAACTCAACTGGTTGCTAGTCCAGTTTACCTGAGGGTTGTGTTTACGAAGCCAGGTAACTCCTAAAATCATAGGAAAGTGCGCTGCTCGAATGATATCGAATTTGAGCACTTCTCTATGTTGGAAGATGGTAACTCCTAATTCTTCCGTGGTATGGGTTATCAGACCCGACGAGAGGGGAGATCCGTCCACACCCTCTACCTTTTGATCCTCTTTGCGGGCTACTCTATGAAGGCCCACCTTCTCTGCCCAGAGAGTGTCCACAAAGTTTCCGGCCGCCCCACAATCCAGGAGGGCTAGGGCATCTATAGACCTTCCCCGGGATTCAATTCGTACAGGAATAACCATCAACCTGGAATCCTCCAAAGTGTTGGGAGCTGAAATGGAGAGAGAAACATAGGGACTAAATGGGTTGCAAGTTGATCCTCGGAACCAAGTCCCTACTGGCGCCGAGGAAGTTTGTTTCCCTGTGACCTGGTTGGAACCACCTGACAATCTTGGAGCTGGTGCTGCTCAGACCCACAATAGGCACACAGTCCCTTTTTCTTTCTCCTTCTTCGCTCAGCAAATGAAAGCGGACCCCTGGTAGCCCCGATCTGCATTGGCTCTTCAAGGGAGTGGGAGGAGGCATGAGAAGAGGACGTAGACGTATTGGATGTATGAGGGCTTGTTGCTACACGATGTTTGCGGCGTTCTGCTCGGCGTTCTTGAAGACAATATTCAATCTGCAATGTGGAGGATAGCAGATCGGCGAAAGTCGGTGGACGAGAGGACCTGGCAAGCTCGTCCTTAATCTCTTCTCTTAGGCCCCTTCTGAAGATGGCGTACTGGGCTTGTTCCGGCCAACCTGCTCCTGCCGCCAGAGTCTTGAATCGGGATATATAGGTTAGAACATCTGAGGACTCTTGCCGTACATCCAACAAATCCTCACATGCAGTGAAGGTTAGTTCCGGTCTCTCAAATGTCTGTTGCAGTAAGGCCTGAAACCCGGCAAAGTCATGTAATATGAGGTTAGCACTGATCACCAATGGCGTGGCCCAAGAAAGGGCGTTACCAGTCATGTTTGAGATCAAAAAGCCTACCTTGGATTGATCGGTGGCAAAGGAACGAGGCCGAAATGTAAAGTACACTACACAAGCCTCCATGAATTCTTTTATCTTCTTTGGTGAACCATCAAACTTCCCCGAAGGAAGCAACATTATCGGTAGTTCAGCAGGCGAAACCTCCCGAGTCGTGGCAAGTTGTCGCAGAACCACCTTTTCAGCTTTAACCGTCTGTAATTCTTGTGACAGGCCCTGAACCGCCTTCCAGAGTTCCTGGATCTGTTCTTCGGCTGACATTGTGTTCTCCTGGCGTTGCAAACTGTCCGATTTTGTCTCCCTCTCCTCCCCACTCTCCTAAACTGATCGGTAATCCTCCAACTCTTCCGTATTGAGATGCCGACGTGAGCAGAAATCTCTCTTCGTGGTCGAAGATACTTGTCTACCACGAGAGGAAGCCACAGTGAGTGCTTGAAACAAGCAGTCCTGGGACTCCTCTCCCTTAGTAGGCGACAAGGGAAAAAGCCTTGACGGCAGAAAAAACCCTTGAAACGAACAAAGCCAATCCGGAGACTTCCAAGGAGATTGATGGTACGTCGTCTCCAGTGGTTGCAGAAGAGTAGGTAGCCGGCTACTGAGGATTGGAGGAGGTAGACGACAGCTGATGATAGCAGAAACAAGGCAGTCCTCGCCTCGCAAGAATGAGTAGCGAGAGAGGCTCGAGCCGGCTGCGAGAGAGAGCCGCGGGAGCTGAAAGAAAGCCAAAGTGAAGCAAAGGAGAGAAGAGAGAGAGAGAGAGAGAGAGAGGAAGAAGCCTCGCTCGAAGCTAGGAGAGGCGAAGGGAAAGGCACAGACCAAGCCGCGATAAGGAAAATACTAGCGTTCTCACCCAAAGCAGGAAACAAAACACTACGGGGGGTTGCAACGCAGCGATCGCTGGGAGTGAGAGACTGAAATACCTCCCAGCGACCGCCATGTTGCCGGAGAACTAGACCGCGGCTGCACGTAAGCGAAAGCAACGTGCTGGAACTACGGTCTGCGCCGGAGCCTCCAATGCGGAAGTACCCGCGAATCGGCCCGGCTGCGTATGACACCTACGTAGAGAGAATTATAAGTCTGCAAACAATAGCCAGCGTGTGTTGCAGCAGATGTCTACGGTACATGAGACCCTCCTCTGCTGATAACCGAGCCGGCGAGAGACACGGGTCTCCATGGTACCAACCTTGACTAGAAGGAGAAGAAAGCCAAGCAGCTCATCACAGCTGGTGAGTCGAGGGAAGAGCCAATAAGCAATCGAACTGTGTTGAATGATAAATAGCCAACGGCTAATTTGAACTTCTGAGAAGCTTAAAGTCACTAGTGAGGAAAGAGGGAGAAAACCAACAACAGAGGAATCCAGCACCATGTGGCTGCTCAAGCGATTACCCGATGTGGTAGAAACTACCGTAAGCAGATGCCCTTGGGAAGAGGCGAGAAGGGGTCAAAGTGGTCAAGCAGGGGTCTGGTAAAATCCTTTGTACCGTTGAAAGTCTTTGACCAACAGATGATTGCAAAGATAAGGGAAATGAGTCCCGCTTGGTGAGAGGAGCATATGAACAGTGTGTTGAAGTTGGCAAGAGTGAACCCGGTGGAAGGATGCTAACGAGACGGACGAAGTCTAAAGTCCCGTAAGGAACAGTTTGGGGAAAGTCAGCAAGAGTGAACACGGCGGAGGGATGCTAATGAAACAGTGCAAAGCCTAAAGTCCCATAGTGAACTTTCTGTAGAAGTTGGTGAGAGTGAACCCGGAAGAGGGAAGCTGACAATGAGGGGTGAAGGCTGAAGAAGTGATTTAAAAGACATGGAGACTCGTGAAAGTATGAAATATTGGCAGACAAAGGGAAGTGAATCGTCCCCCTTGTCAAGTGGGTCCGAGCCCAGTCGAGGGAGATCCAGGGGTGAAAGGTTATCACGCAAAGTTCATTGAAAAGAAACTGATTAGTCAATTTGTTGAAGAAAATTTTGTGAAGGGTCTACGCCTGGAAGAGGGGGACCCAAGGGTGAAGCCATCACCCAAAGTATACGTGAAGCAGAACTTTGTCTTTGTTTGTTGTGGAATACATCAGGCCCTCAAGGGCAAGAGGCTTTTAGTGAAAAGAGACTTTAACACTGAAGAACCTGATAGCTGGAACGGAACTGTCGGCTCGTGCTGAGAAACCTCGAGCGTGTGCTGTGCTCCATGGTCCCACCTTGTCCCGTGCTGAAAACGTGGGGAAGGGAGACCCTGGGCAATCACATACAGACTTATTATTTGTAAGCATTCTTTATTTATTGAAACCCTATCCCACATTATTTCTTTAATTAGTTGTAAGGAATTGGCAATGGGTTTTATTTAGTATAGGCCTTTTTATTTTCACACAACACCACAAGGACTGCCTTATTTTTCATTTGATGGTCGGCGGTTGCTCTCATCTTAGTTTCAGGTTTAGATTAGGCGTTTTTCCACCCTGCATTCATTGTTCAATAATTATCCTTGAACTGGGATCACTTGTGCCTGTCTTTACTGTTGCCACCATGAGTTCCTTACACTGCCAGCAGGTGCGGTGGGTGTTTGCAGACTGTCTGCGCAGCGTTACATATATGCACTATATTTTTTAGCAGGGAGCATTACAAAAGTGAGGTCTGATTAGCAGATCTCACTCTCAGAGGTAGATTTGCCAACATCATTTTATAATAAAAATTAAAGGAGCTCAGGATATTCTGACCTCAGAAATGGCATTCTGTCACACATACCAAGAGTGGGTACCTAGTGAAAAGAGACCTAATGGCCCATGTATTCTTATTGGCATTTGTCTGACCAAATTACCCTTGATTCTTTTCCATAAAGAGGCATATATTACTTGCCCTATAGGTTTACATGTTTTCCTCAGCTCTTCCTTGTTGCCATGAGGAAGGATCCCAACCTTGTGTACTTTGGTACAGTACCATGTTTCAATGTGATATCCTTTATGAAATCCCTTTGATAATCCTAAACATTCAGTAACCACCTCTGGACACGTCTCCATACTAAATTTCAGGCTACCTTATCCTCTCTCTATCCACTAGATGTAAACTTACATCACATGACCAGGTTCAGACTGGCCTATAGGGCAATAGGACAATGCTCGAACCAAAAACACAAAATGCTAGTGTGGGCCAGTTGTTTTTGCTCAGAGTGGGCCACATTTTGGCCCATGTGGGCCAGTTTCATAGGTTACTTCACTACGAAGCTAGTAGTTTTGATAAGTGTTACTGAATACATATTCTTTAAAATGCACAATTTGCATCACATTTTATCAAAAACATCCCCCTTGCGTACTACTCAAACAGTCTTGTCACAAAAGGAATAAATTGCCATTTGGAACTGTGGGCCACTTTTTCATTGGTGCCCGAGACAATTTTATGCCCCAGTCCGACTCTGCACATGACCCCTTTTCCACCACATAAAATGTGCATCAAGTAGGGTGATAACTGTACTGCAGTTTTGTCCGGGCATGGCTCTACACTGCTCAAAAGTTATTTTCAAAAGCCTTCGGTCTTCTGTCAGGATGATAACACTCATTGATGGGTTTCTTAAAGTTGCTTTTACAAACATTATGGAGCTCGAGTTCAATCAGCCGTAACATAAGAAAAATGTGTCAAAGCTTGCGTAAGGCTCTTACACATTTTACTTACGTCAGAGCTCGTTTTAAAACATGTGTACAGTGGAGTGGAAGGGCATAACGCACTTGTGTTTCTGCCGCTTCTCTTCCTCTACACCGTACAAATGTTCCAACATGTGCACAGTAATGCATTTTCATGCCGGCGTAAATGCTAGGGATCCCTATGTGGTTTGCTGGCTTTATGCGCCAGCAAAAAGTAGGCTCACCCAATAGGGATCCAATATAAATGCAGCCTTCCATGCGTACACAGCAGGCAGCGTTTACCTCATTGCACAGCGGAGTGTAAAAGGGGAGGGTAAAACGGGAGGTACGTGCTTGTACGACAACTTTTGGCCTCACCTTTTGAATTACGCTGGGCAAATGATAGAAATTTGGTGGCGTGGAGCTGGCTACGCCGGAGTACAAACAGACCCGGTCCCAGCCATCAAACTACAAGGATCTATATAAATGAGATCCAATGAGTTGACCAGGGGGAAGGTTGGTCAGGTATCTAGAAATATTTGAATGTCTACATTACCTCCTTATCACAATTGCTTCTTCGCATTCATGTTACAAGTCTAGTTCTTCTACCCCGATTTAGTTCATTTTCTTATTAATTCTTCCAAAACTTTTTGGAGCCTTATCTTTATCCTTTGTTCTTGCAGCAGGACACACTCACAGTCTGTCTAATTTACCTAAAACAGTGGCATATATTACGATTTTCATTCTGATCATGAACTTTGCTTTCCAGACCATTAACACATTCATTATTCTCACTACTCTAACTAGCACGCAACACTAATACAGGATGTGTATCGCCAAACGGTATTTCTTTATTATTACATTTGTAGGAGCGCACTAAGCCCAAGGGCGCCTAGGGTCTGGTTGCAGGCTGATTGCATTTCGACGCTAGACAGGCAGATAGCAACCGGTGGGGACACTAGTTGAACAGGTACGTCTTAAACCGTTTCCAGAACCTACTGTGGGAACGTTCGGCTCTCAGGAAGGGTGGACACAGTGTGGCGGCAGAGACAGAAAGCTGGAGCCTCCGGCTTTTGATCTCTTGTAACCTAGGGATGGTCAGGGGGTTGCAGTAGGCGGCACGTGTTGGTCTGGTGGTGGCTTGTTTGGAAAGCCTCTGATCTAGGTAGCTCGGGCCAATGTTCGAGAGGCATCGACCGTTAGAGGCTGATTCCTCCTGTATGATGGTCGTTTCTTTTAGCCAAAGACTTTTTTTAATTTAAGCATTTGACATTTTCATCATCTAGCTATGATATGATATGCTAGGTTATTTATAACGCGGCTTAATACCCAGAGGTTTCTAAGCGCGGGCCCAGGGTTTGAACCTGTGTTGCCTTGCTTCCAAGGCAAGCACGTTGCCGCTGAGCTATCCTCCCACAGAGATATTCCTGCTAAATAGTTCGTAAAAGAGAGCAGGAGAGATGGAACATAATACATCTAAATCAGAAACTACTGGGGAGATATGGGGATACAATAGAAAATCAGATATAGCATGAAATGCCAGTCCACTGCAGGTGCTGGGGACGAGAGAGTTGGCTACAATAGGGAACCGTTAGGGACAGCACAGGACTCATTCTGATGCATTATATTTTCTGGGTTCTTGGTGGCTTTCTGTCCTGGCACAGTGCATAAAACTGATTTCATTTCTCCTGGCACAAGAAGAGTTATGCAATTGTTTCTCTGTAGCAACATAAAGTAACAGATAGCTTCTATTTCTCTGATGTGCTTTCACTGTTTCTATTGGGTGTACATTTTTCTTGTGGTGATGCACATGTGTTGCAGAGGAAAGTGCTCAGTGGCACTGTTTTAGATCCTGAAGTGTTGTATTATTGCTTCGGCTCCCCTTCGCAACGGTTGGTAAAACCTATAGATTTTTGGCCAATACACAGTCACCACCTTGCTGGAATTTTACCAACATTACTGGTAATTAGGTTCTGGCATTAAAGAATTGCCAGCAATGTAACTGGCAGTGATTCTGATTATATAACAGAGGTGTGGCACCGGCCTTGCCAGACTGCCAAGCAGTATGAAGACTGGTAACATGGGATCTACGGTTGGCAGCCGAGGGATCGCAGGATCTGCAGTAACTGAGATCTGGCGTTCATGCTGCTGCCGCAGCTACTGGCAACATAGACTCCACAGTATTATAGGGAAGCAGAGCGGGCGACACGGGCTGCACAGCCGTGAGTCCAGTGCTGAGGTTGGCCCATGCGTAATCTCTTTGAGGCACTGCTGGATAGTGCTGCAGCTGCTCGGCCTCCCTCCATGGGTGTTAAGGAATGCCGGGGTTGGTCAGCACACACCGGGGAGGAGGGTAGGGGGCAGTCTTCAAGACATTGCACCGCTCTTACCTGGCTGGCACCACTTCCGTCACTGACATCACTGCCTACCTCTCATGAAGACCCTCTCTTCCATCATGCATGCAGCCCCTTCCCCATTGTATAGCCCCTTCCTCCCCATCATGCGCCATCCTCTCCCCACAGTGCACTGCCATCTCTCTGTCATGCACCCTCTTCTACCCATCAAGCACCCTACACCCCATGCATCCCCTCTATCCCTTCATACACCCTCACTGTGCCGTATGTTATCAAAAATGTATCTCACGCCCATCAGCACCATAGTTTGTGTTCTTACGGCGCCTGAACCTTCTGCAGGAGGTAGCATATTGGTTACTGTGCCTTTACCAGGTTGTCGCCAGACCGAGGTCTGTGGATAGTAAAGAGGAGGGCTGTGATGGAATGGAGATGAGAAAGGGGAGGCTCTCCAGCAGACAGACAAATACAGGTGGGCGACGATACATGGGATGAGGCAGAGGTCATATGATTGTGGTGGTAGGGGTGCCTGTTGCTTATCGGTCAGCATGAGAGAACATTTCAGGAGTGGAACGCTCAGTTTAAAACAAAGGCTCTGTGACAGCAATATCTAGACCAGACAATGGATGGCACTCAATGTAGTTATGATAAATACCTGTGTTATTAGTGCATAATATGTTAAGTAACTGAGAAATTAGGTCAATTGCAGGACGAACAGCTGAGGCACTGTGCCATATTAAGATACATAGCGCGGGCAGCATGCCATGGGAACCATGATCCATAATCAAATAAATAACGCAGGTACTAAGCCATAATAAGACTAAGTACCAACAATGCATGGCCAGCTCCTTATTGAGATCCCGATATGATCACAATATGGAATTCTGGTGGGAATAAGGCTTCTGGTGTGCCATGGGAAATCTACCTGAAAGTATTGAATTAATTAATGAGCACCCCTTGAGATCTGTCGACAATTGTTTTTAACCAATATTCTCTGACCCCTGTGTCCCCAAACGGGGCCCAGCCCTTTCCTGCAAGTATCGGAGCCGGGACGTAAGGACCAGAGCAAAAGCGTCGCAATGTTATTTCACGTAAGAAGAAGTGTGGTTGCGCTTGCGCAGAAGCGCACTCTTTTGAATTGACAAGAACGCGGCAGTTTAAACCTCGCCCCTTAAAGCACCCGGAGAGCTTCCCTCGACGAGGCGCCCGCGACCTCTGTCTCGTAGACGCTGCTACTGCTGCAGCCTGTGTGCAGGATATCGGATGCTTCCGGGCTGTGCATCCACAAGTCCCCTGTCATGTCTCCACCTTGCTGCGGGCAGGTAATGTCATCCCGCCTGGACGCCAGGCCTTCAGATCACAGAGAATTAGCTCTTCTTTCGGGAGCTACAGTAGCTCAGCCTTCCTTGTGTGGACAGCTGGAGCTGCCGGCGACTGTACCATAAGTTACTATTGGCATTTTCCCACGCCTACTCTTTCGCTTGAAGTGTCACATTATTACAGGCACCGCGTGTTTCCCTGCCTCTCCGAACTGTGCCCCCACGTGTTGGTCCTGCAGACGCAGTTCCCTAGTTCAAGTGGTGCCGCTTTCTCTGTGGTTTTTAGCATTTGTTCTCCAAACGTTTATGCTATTACACATAAAGAGATTTTTTTTAACACTATTTTATGGTTAAAGACTGCCAAATAATTGGCTACATTTGTTAGGAGTTGAATTGTTGCCAAGGCAACCTCCCCTTGCCAGCACACTTGGGCTACTTTGTAATACCACTAATTGCTATTTTTCTCAGTACCTTCTCCAAGTTCTTCTCAGGCCTCAAAGTTCACATCGCCTGCAGGCATAACGAGGTTTGTTTGTTACACTTTCAAGAAAATCTCCCCAAAATTTAAAAATATAATGTGCTTTATCTGCTTTGAAACCACTTCAATAGTTTCCAGCTGAATCCCAAATTAAATGTAAAAAAAATCCGTACAGCAAACAAGGACTAAAGGAACAAAGGCCCTGTAATATCTACAAAAACGAGTGTTGCGTTAAGTTATGTTAGGCTACTTGGATTTCTAGGGCTGCCATTTGCCTGGTCTCTAGGCACTCACGCCGATCTGAATGAAAGGGGTGGGTTTGGTTTGTGGGGAGAAGAGGGAACATGCAAGGTAGCTCTGTTATTGTGTTGACGCATGCAGGGATCCTGAACCCTGGTTGTGGGTGAGTTGCGATGTTTTTTTGTGTGTCCAGAGAGGATACCTTGCATGCCCATGGTGCTAGGATGCATTTTCCGCCGGGACTGTGTTACATAAGTTGGCTGCAGAGGTGTAGTGTTCCATTGTTTTCCGTCTGCTGGTAGGGCTAGTTTGAAGTTGTGTTTGGTTTGTGATTTGCATGTGGTGCCTTTAAGCGCAGAAGATAAATAGTAAGTAGAGTTATGCGCAAGGTAAACGTAACAATCTATGTAGGCTATCCAAGAAATGTGGCAATTGACCCGAGTAGCAAAATTGCAATAGTGGTCTGGGGGGGTGAAAGCTAGTGTAATACTTAACTTAGGCCCCGATTCATAGAATGCTGCGCTGAAAAGGCACAAGCCCCGCGTGCTGAGAAGAAGCGTGCGCCAGCCGTGGCCCAAAGAAATGATTGCGCGGCACTCGTATTCATGGATTTACATAGGCATCAGTAGCCGTGGTGCAAGGAACATCAAGCTGCGTCAGTAACGCCCCAACACGCCCCAACGCGCAGTAAAAAGTAAGTGAAATGCCGAGCATGGCGCAAGCCCTGGGCCAGCATACAGCCCCCCAGCAAAATCGCGTGAAAACTCAGCGGATACCCCAGCCGCACCCCAGCGTAATCGCGTGGAAACTCTGCACTTAGCCCGGCCACACCCCAGCGTAATCACATGAAAACTCTGTGCGTACCCCGGCCACACTCAAGCCAAATCCCGTTAAAACCCAGCGGTTTCTCTGGCCTCACCCCAGCATTATCGCATGAATACTCCATGCATACCCCGGCCACACCCCAGCCAAATCACGTGAAAACCCTGTGCGTACCTCATCCGCCCCCCAGAGTAATAGTGTGAAAACCCAGCACGATCCCCGGCCGCACGCCAGCGTACCCGTAATCGTGTGAAAACTCTGTGCGTACCTCGGCCGCACCTAAGCCAAATCGCATGAAAACTCAGCGCATTCAATGGCCGCACCCCAACCAATTACTGCATCTGCACCTCGCAATCCTCCTCCTCCCCAGCCCGTGCCACCCTTCATCCCACCCTGCAGGCAGGCCCCTCCACATGGGACACCCCAGCCCCTGTCACCCCTCACCACACCCTGCAGGCAGCCCCCTCCACATGGGATCCCCCAGCCCCTGTCACCCCTCACCCCACCCTGCAGGCAGCCCCCACCACATGGGACCCTCCAGCCCCCATCACACGTCACTCTAAGGCCTCAAAGTTCACACCGCCTGCAGGCATAACGAGGTTTGTTTGTTACACTTTCAAGAAAATCTTCCCAAAATTAAAAACATGATGAGCCTTATTACGAGTCCGCAACACGGAATGCGGTGATTCCGTGATGACGGTGATACAGTTTCCACGTCCGCAAGGTTGCGGAAAGAGCAGCCGATTATGGCCTTTCGGTCGCGCGCACCTCACAGACGCGGAAACGGTGTCACCGTCACCACGTAAACACCCACGGAAATGGACATACCACCCCCCAAAAGCAGTGTAAAAACCGTGTCCGCTACCGTCTTCACGGACACAGAAGCAGAAATACCATGTTCGCGAAAACCAGAAAGAGAGAGGCGGCCATTATATAAATCACAATCCACTGCCTGCCATGGAGAGTCAGCACAGGCCAAATCACCACTCTGCGAAGGCAAAAAGGACCACCATCATGGCAGCCAGGATCCCTGCACAGAGACAGCAGAAACAGCGCTTCAGCGAGGCTGAGCTGACTGTACTAGTAGACCACATTGAGCAGCATGCCGAAATGCTGTTCAGCGCTGACCAACGCCGTGCAACCCAGCAGCGTAGAAAGGAGGTGTGGGCAGAAGCTGCACGCAAGTGCACAGCTGTGGGTGTCACAGCACGCAGCGTGAAGGACTGCCACAAGAGGTGGGACGACCTCAAACTGAGGGTGCAAAACCTAATTGCTGCAAACCGGCAGCGCAGCAGTGGCACAGGTGGAGGGCCTGCTTCACCACTAAGACTGCAGATATGGGAGGAGCGCTGCAGCAGTGTCCTCCACCTGGAGGCAATACATGGAATTGGCAATGCATAGGCAGGAGTGAGCCCCCCTGCAGATGCTGGTAAGTGCACACATTACAATGCCATGAGTACTTGTTGAGCCCAGGAGTGACCCAAAGGACTCATTCACAACCCCCACCCCAGTCAGTGCAGGAGTTCCCCAAAGGACCCATTCACAACCCCCCCCCCCCAGTCAGTGCAGGAGTGCCCCAAATGACCCATTCACAAATCCCCCCCCTTAGTCAGTGCAGGAGTGCCCCAAAGGACCCATTCATGACCCAGACGATAACCAACACCCCCACAATACATGGCCATCGACAGTCATATGTTTGTAAATGCAAATGCTCACTGATCAACCTGTCTGATGCATGTAATGGACCCATCAAGTACCAGCACACAACTAATAGCATGGCCTCTGTGTCCCCACAGCCATTTCAAGTGACAGCAACAACGCCCAACAGGTGAGACTACGTGCACCTGCACGTGGGCAACCCAGCACCCCTGCCTAGGAGGACGACGCAAGCTGCTCTGCAACTCAGCCACCAGCTACAGCTGGCACGGATGCACCAGCCAAAATCACCATCCCCATGCTGCCTGCTGCCACACAAGTGCCGCACCCACCTATCATGACAACAGATCCCATCCCTGAGAACATCTGCACTGCGGTGGAGGCTGCAGGCAGTGACAACAGTGGCCCAGCCCTACAGGCTGATGTAGGGCCACAGGGGGAGGTGCCCAACCTGGATGACCTATCATCCCTCCAAGACCTCCAGTTCAGCTCCCCATCACTGCATAGTCCCGTGATGTCAACAAACCCCTCCATGGCTGAGCTGAATGCCTGTATGCAGCAGATGGAGGATCAGCAGGCCACCCTTACCCAGCTAGTTGAACGGCAGCTGGAGGAGTCCAGGCTGCAGCGGGAGGAGGCCAGGCTGCAGCGGGAGGAGGCCAGGTTGCAGAGGGAGCGTTATAGTACATCTGTGCGTCGGATCTCCAGGGCCATTGGACGGTTTGCCGCCACCATTGTGACCTTGGCACGCCATGTCCGGGAGGGCAACAACAACACATCCACCATAGCGGAGTCCATGTTGCTTGCCTAGCAGGCTTATCTGGTACGTATGCCAACAATGACAGAAACAGTGCCGTCCACGAGCACCACCCCATCTAGCTCCAACACTGCCAGCCCACGGAGGCGCTCAAGTCGCCTGACAGGGCCCTCAGGCAAGGATGTCCATGCGCAGAAGCACACATGCAAATAATGCCATGTGTGTTTGGCAGTGCAGGAGACATACATGGACAAAAAGGGTCTAAGGGGGTGGATACGTTTGGGTGGTGGGGGAGGTCCATAAGGGGGATAGTAATTTGGGGCCTTGTTGGGGGTGGGTACATTTGGGTGGTGGGTGGGCACAGGTGTACAGCTTCCCTACCCAATGCACCTTCTACCCTGTTTTGTTTAAAATATATAATCTTTGAGAAAATCATTAATGAGTGGACATCCATCTTTTCATTTGCAGTCAATTCATTTATTAACTGGCATCGTCATATCCATGCAATGCTGTCAATGTGCAGTCTCTCAAAAGTAAATGCGAATGAGTGTCTCCCGTGCTCGTTGGCCATCTTGTGCACCCCCGGGAGGAGGTGGAGCCATCCCATCCCCATCCCCGTCTTCATCACCATCATCATCCTCTGCGTCTTGGGGCAGCGGAATGTTCCGGCGCATGCACAGATTGTGCAGCATGGCACACGCGAGCGTAATTTTACCCGTCTTCACTGGGCTGTAGAACAGTGATCTGCCAGATCTGCTCAAGCAGTGGAACCTGGCCTTCAGTAGGCCAAATGTCCTCTCAATCATGCCACGTGTGCGGACGTGTGCCCTGTTGTACGCCTCCTTATGCCTGTCCCTTGGCCTCCGTACAGGCGTCATCAGCCATGGTGTGAGTGCATATCCAGCATCACCTACATGGGATGTAAATGTGGGGGACATGTCAGTGTTTGTGGTATCATGTCTTGATCAGATGCAGTGCAATCTTGTGTCATGATTCAGTCATCCATATGTGCCAAGCAGTGGTTGGACCGGTGGGTGATTACCATTCCTGGGTCATTGTTGTCGACGTTGGCATTTGGACATTGACCAACGAATTGCTGTGCATATGTAGTTGCCCTTGTGGACAATAGTGGTTGGTAAGTATGGCATTGTGCAGTGATGTACACACATGGCGAGTCAAGTGTGGGTGGATGTATTGAGTGGCTCCAGTTGTATGGGCTTGTGGTAGTATTGGTTGTTTGTCTCATTCGGCAAGGTGTGTACAGGCACACCATGGCAACCTGTCATGTGTAGCTTTGTGATGTGTGGGTTGTACTGACTGTCCATTACATGGGCGGGGGGGGGTGATGCATGTGTAGTTGTAGCAGCCCACTCACACGGGTCATTGCCCTGGACACACACCCCCCTTCCACCATCTTGATTGCACGTGGTACTGTCAGCTCTACGTGCGTGCAGTCTACTGCACCTATGCAATTTGGCATGGCCGCAATGGCATGGAAGGCCAACTTCGTGGCAATGTCCTGGGCAAGGGTACGGGGTAGGGCGATGTGTTCCGACACATGGCGCAACAGGGCATCCAGTACCTGTACCAATGTTTTTGAAAAACAGGGTTGTGAGAGCCTGTGCAGCTCACCAACTGTGTGCTAATAAGTTCCGGTGCCAAGAAAATGCAGTACCGACACCACCTTCAGGAGGGGGGGTGGCCGTGGTAATGCCAATGTGGCTGCTGATGTCGTCCTCTATCATGGTGGTGATGTACATGATTGTTGGACAGTCCAGCCGGTATAATGTGTGGATCTGTTCTGGGGTCAGGTTCCAGGGTGAGGGCCTGATGCGGGGTATTGCAGGATGCCTGCGGGGTCATGCTAGCTGCACAATTGGGTTTGGCATGGGTGCAGGGTTTGCTAATTGCCGCCTGTGCCTCCTCCGCCTCCACCTCAGCCTCCTCTGCACCATTACTGCCACCATGTGCAGTGCTGCCTGTAGGTTCAATAGCCCCACTCCCAATGCTGCTACAGCTGCTGCCTGCATAGTTGTGTTTGGAGTTGGCCTGGGTGTGGCCCTTTTGTAGGCTCCCAGTGGCCTGCTGGGTCCAGCTGGGCTCATTTGCTGCACCTGTGGCCTGATTTTGCTCACCAAGCACTGTTTAACATCATGTTCGAGGTGGCGCCGATACCCCCTCCGTGGCCACAGTTTTCCCACCATTTACATGACGGTGTTTCCATGTCCGTGGTACTCGTGATGCCCATGGTGTTAGGTGTTGCCGGTAACTGGGGGGTTTCCCCGGCGACGCATTTTACGGGTCCCTTAACTCTGTGGTGTCGGTTTGTGGTGGTGGTAATTCCAGGATCGTGGGTCGTGATTTGGCAGTCACGGAAACGGTGCCGGTATGGTTATACCAGTGGCGTTAAGTCCGGACTGCCAGACTCGTAATGAGGCCCAATGTCCTTTATCTGTTTTGAAACCACTTCAATGGTTTCGAGCTGAATCCCAAATTAAATTAAAACAAACTCTGCACAGCAAACAGGCTAAAGGAACAAAGGCCCTGCAATATCTACAAAAACGAGTGTCGCGTTAAATTATGTTAGGCTACTTGGATTTTTACGGCTGCCATTTGCCTGGTCTCCAGGCACTCACGCCGATCTGAATGAAAGGGGTGGGTTTAGTTTGTGGGGAGAAGAGGGAACATGCAAGGTAGCTCTGCTATTGTGATGACACATGCAGGCATCCTGAGCCCTGGTTGTGGGTGAGTTGCTGTAGAGGACTGGTAGGGGGTGGTCTGTACTTCTGCTCTCTATATGGTAGAGGGGAGGCACAGAGGACCCCAGCCTAGATTCTCTATTCGGTAGCCATGGTCGAGCAATCAAGGCCTAGCTTCTCAGGAGGTGATGCAGGCTGGTTCTTAAGTACAGTGTAGTCCCCAAGCCCCCACAAAGGAATGTCCACACACTGTATTGGTTAGAACACAGTCTCTATATAATCAATATTCAAGGTTATGTACACTTATCATAATAACTCACTTTGTACTTAGGAAAATCAACAATGGCAAATATATACAATTCTAAAGTGGTACCACCCTTTGTATTAGATCTCATTAAAGTGCATCAACAATACTGTAACAATGTCACACAGATCAATAGAGTGAAACCAGCAATAGAGAGAGGAGAGAAAATAAGATGGTTGAGCAATAGGCAGAATACTGGCCCCTACCACTAGACACAGTTCTGTGTGGAGATCCCCCCACCTGGGCAACCTGTAAAATAAAGATACAGCACAAGCCCAGTCCATATATTGTTCTGCAAGTCATATTCCCTCCTATAATGTTTTTACCCCCCAATGTACCTGGTGGAGTCAAGTTCTTCGAAGAGGCGTCGACAGATCCTTCTTGAGCGACCCCCTTTCAAGCGGGAGTCACGGATCGTCGAGAGGCGTCGAGAAGCGTCGAGGAACTCGGCGTTCGGCGGCGGGGAATCGACGGCCCTTCTTGAATGCCTTCCCTTTCAAGCGGGAGACACGGGGCGTCGAACGTCCGTCGAGGAACTCGGCGTTCGGCGTCGGGGAATCGACGACCCTTCTTGAGTACCTGCCCTTTAAAGCGGGAGACACAGGTCGTCGAACGTCTGACGGAGAACACGGGTGAACGGCATCGATGAGGCGGCAGCTTCGTCCGAGCGGTGCTCGTCGGCGTCGGAGCGTCGGCGTCCTGCAAGGAAGAGGCGTGCGGGGCACCTCGATGACAACTGTTCTGGACCGCAAAGATTGTGGAGACGGGGGCCCAGCAAGGGCGTCGAGTCGTTCGAGTCTTTGTGGTCTTCGGGTGGCGGGAAACCCACCGGCAGGTTTCTCCTCGGCGCGTTGGTCGTCCTCGACTTTCTCCGGCAGGACAAAGCGGTCGACGATGCGGGCGAGGGAGTCCTTCGATTCGAATGTTCTTAGGCAAAGGAGCGGGCAGCTCCGGTCGTCGGCGGCACGGCATCAAGTGGTTCCCACGGCTGGGCAACACAACTTCGACGGGCCTCCAGCGGTTACACAGACCTGCGAACCCTGGTCGACGGCAATGGACTTCGACGGCGGCGATGTCCGGGTGCTTCACTTCGATCTCCTCGGCGGTCCCGTCTCGGGTCGGCAGCCTTTCGAGGGTCTGACTTCCAGGGCGCTTCGGCGAAGATGGAGCGGTGCTCGATGGTCCCTCGGAGCATGGGAAGAGGGCGCCTTACCAGGTCCTCTCTCGGGTCAGTCTTCGACGATTTCGGCAGCCTTCGGATCGGTCGAAGCAAATGCAGCAGCAAGTCTTCTCCTTCCAGCTGGACGTCGAGGATCAGCAGTTCCAGTTACTCTTAGAGTGGAGACTCAGCTCCTGAACGCTTCTGAACAATTACCAGTGGTGAGAGGTCTCCAGATATACTATTCTGTCTCTCATCCACACTGCTGGCACACACTCAGCAGCCAATCATGCAGAAGGGCATTCATGCAGTCAGTCAGCCAATCAGGCACACAGTGCATTCAGGCCACACTCCTCCCTTTCAGACACTCACAACAAGGAATGTGGATTGGGACAAGTAACCAGCCATTCAACACTACACACTGCATTCAGGCCAGTTTCGGGCAGGGCTGTCTCAGTCTTTGTCTCTCATGCCAGAAACCAGACAACCACAACAAGGAGTGGATATTGGTCACACACTCCATTCACCCAGGTCCCACCCACAGGAGGTACCCACAACATACAGTCACTGGGAAGGCTCCAGTCAGTCTAGCTGGGCCTTCACAACAACACCATATATAGAACTTCCATCCAACAGCCGGTCAGGGGGAAGGGACAGAGTCAGGGCTTCCCAGGACTTTGGGAAAACAAGGTAACAGGCAATAGAAAGCAAGAGGCCACAGGGGCCATCTTGTTTCCTATCAGGAATCAACTGATCCCAATGGCAGGGCCTGGGTATCCCAAAATGGAGGACACCCAGAACACCTGTCAAATTCAGCATGGAGCTGCCACCAGCCCATACCCTGCTCTGTGGGCCATCCACAGGTGCCCAAAAACATACACTAGGGGTACAGGGTTGTACCCCTACCCATGGGTGCCATAAGGGTATCCCATGGGTCTGTTCACCAAACCAAAAGAGAGAGCTGCACTGCCAGGAGTCCCACATGGACTCCTGGGCAGAAAACACGACAGAACACACGATAAAAAGCAGTAAAGGACAAGGATTCAGAGGCCCTGTCCCTCTGATGCATTTCCAGCATCACAGTCGCCCCCCCCCAGACTGAGGTGGAGGGTGTCTAATCTCCCACGGGATAGACACCCTCATCCAGACGGTCAACATATCTTCTGGAAAGGCCATCTGCATTATCGTGACTCTTCCCTGGTCTGTGCTCTATGGTGAAGTCTAGCCCTTGCAGGCTAATGGATCACCTGAGCAATTTCGGATTCTCACCCTTCATTTGCATAAGCCACTTCAGGGGCTTATGATCTGTTTGGACCTTGAAGGTAGACCCCGTAAGGTAGGGCCTAAAACACCTAAGGCTCCAAACTATGCTAAAACACTCCTTTTCAACAGTAGCCCACCTAAATTCTCTACCCTTGAGTTGTCTACTGATGAATATGATAGGATGTTCTCTCCCTTTGTCATCTAACTGGGACAAGACAGCTCCAATTCCGGTGTCACAGGCATCCGTCTGGACGATAAAGGGTCGGCTGTAGTCACGCGCACACAACACAGGTGCCCTACACAGACTTTCTTTCACGCCATCAAAGGCCCTCTGACAGTCTTCGGTCCAATTAACCTTCCTAGGCTGTTTGGGTGAAGTTAGAGCTATCAGGGGTGCAGCTATGGTTCCATAGTCTGCCATGAAATTGCGATAGTACCCAGTGAGGCCCAAAAAGGCTCTCACCTGGGTTTGAGTAGTGGGAGTCTCCCAGTTCTGTACATCCTGTACTTTACTGGAGAGAGGGTGGATTTGACCCCCTCCTACCTCATGACCAAGATAGGTAACTTTCCCCTGAGCTATCTGGCACTTGGTGGCCTTGATAGTGAGGTTATCCCTTTTCAAGGCCTGCAACACCTTATCCAGATGTGTCAAATGCTCTTCCCAGGTGGAACTGTAGACGGCAATGTCGTCTAAGTAAGCCACACAAAAGGCTTCCAGCCCACTGAGTGCATGGTTGACCAATCTCTGGAAGGTGGCAGGGGCATTCTTCAACCCAAAAGGCATGACCTTAAACTGGTAGAGTCCCTCAGGTGTTGAGAAGGCCGTCTTTTCCTTGGCATGGTCCGTCAGAGCTATTTGCCAATAGCCTGAGGTAAGGTCAAAGGTGCTCACAAATTTGGCAGCACCTATGGTGTCCACGAGCTCATCAGCCCTGGGCAATGGGTGTGCGTCAGTTTTGGTGACGGCATTGACTCCTCCGTAGTCCACACAGAACCTCCAATCCTTGGTACCCGCCTGGGAACTTGCCTTGGGGACAAGGACCACTGGACTGGACCAGGGACTGGTTGAGGGTTCAATAACACCCAGATCCAACATCTTGGCGACCTCAGCCTGGATGTGGTTCTTGACGGTATCTGACATACGGTAGCACCTGCTTTTGGCAGGCACACTGTCACCAGTGTCAATTTCATGCCTACACCACGGTGTAAGGCCTGGCGTCAGTGAAAACAGAGAGGCATACTGTTGGAGCAAAGCCCTGCAGGCCCTCTGTTGCTCTGTTGTCAAATCCGGAGAGAGATGTACTCCCTCCACTGAGCCATCCTGAGGGTTGCTATGCAGCAAATCAGGAAGGGGCTCACTCTCATCCTCTTCTTGCCCTGAAGCTAGCAAGAGACATGAGACTTCTGCTCGCCGGTGGAAAGGCTTGAGCCTGTTGACATGGAATACCTGAGGGGCTACCCCAGAGGCTCCCATGTCAACCAGATAATTGACTTCGCCCATCTTGGAGATGATCCTGAAGGGTCCAGTCCACTTGTCTGCCAAAGCTCTAGGCTTGGTAGGCTCCATCACAAGGATTTCCTGTCCCAGAGTCCAATCCACTTGAGAGGCTTTAAGGTCATGCCAGTACTTATTCAATTCCTGGCTGGCCTTGAGATTTGCTGTTGCCTGACCCATCATCTGTGTCATCCTCCGTCTGAGGCCTAACACATAGTCTCCCACATGCTTGGCGGGACCTGGAGGGGTGGCTTCCCAGCCTTCTCTGATCAAGGCGAGGGGCCCCCTCACGGGATGTCCAAAGAGTAACTCAAAGGGGCTGAAACCAACACCCTCTTGAGGTACCTCTCTGTAAGCAAACAGCAGGCATGGCAGGAGGAGATCCCATTTCCTCCTTAGGGGTTCTTCCAAAGCCCCTAGCATGCCCTTGAGAGTTTTATTAAACCTCTCAACCAGACCATTGGTCTGGGGTTGGTAAGAGGTGGAGAACTTGTAGGTTACCCCGCACTCTTTCCACATGGTTTTCATGTAACTAGACATGAAGTTGGATCCTCTGTCAGAGACAACCTCCTTGGGGAATCCAACACTGGTGAAAATGCCCAGGAGAGCCCTAGCAACCACCTTGGCAGTAACAGTCCGAAGGGGTATTGCCTCAGGGTACCTGGTGGCATGATCTACCAAGACCAGGATGAACCGATGTCCACCTGAAGTGGGAGGGTCAAGGGGACCGACAATGTCGATGCCCACCCTCTCAAATGGAGTGCCAACCACTGGCAATGGCTGCAGTGGGGCAATGACACTGCCTCCAGTCTTGCCAGACAACTGACAAGTTGGGCAGGTCCTGCAGTGGGACTCCACCTCTACTCCCATCCGTGGCCAGTAGAAATGGGCAGAGAGCCTCTGCTTAGTCTTCTTGGTCCCAAGATGACCAGCCAAGGGCACCTCATGCGCCAACTGCAGTAGGAAGGGCCTGTAAACCTGGGGTACCACCAACCTCTTGAGGGCACCAGGTTCAGGCTTAGTGGGCTCACTAACAAGGAGCTCACCCTCCCAATAAATCTGGAATGTCCTAGGCACTTCTCCTTGTGCCTGGGACAGGGCCTGTTTCCTCAGTCCCTCGAGAGAGTGGCACTCTCTCTGTCCCTTACAGAAGTCTGCCCGGGAGGGTCCCCCTTCAGCTAACAAGCATTGAAGGTCGGGATGATCCTCCGGGTTGAGAACCTCTCCCACAGGAGAGTCTTCTGTCTCTTCTCCCACAGGAGTTGAGTTTGGGTTTTCCACTGGAACCAGCCCGTCCGGAGCATGGATCCTAATGGGTGCTGTCGGAACAGCAGGAAGAGAAGGTGTTCCCTCCACAGAGGTGGCCTTCTTGGTCTTCCTTCTTCTTGCCTTAGGCCTCGCCTTTGGCTCGGGTACCTGACTCACAGCCAGACCCGGTGTCACCTGTGACCTAGTGACTGCAGCAGCAGTCATGGGAAGACCATCCGAGATCAACCCCAACTCTACTAGATCATTTCCTAACAGAATGTTAGCAGGGACATTGTCCTGAACCAGGACAGGAAGCTTTGCTGTCTTGTCTCCTATCATGAGTGTAACTAAGGCTACAGGCGATAATTTGGGAGGCCCACCAGCTAACCTGGTGGTTCTCAGAGGAGCACCTACATAGTCCTCTGGCTTGAGCAGGGTCCTGTCCACCACTGTCATGCTTGCCCCAGTGTCTCTCAAACCAGTAGAAGGCTGGCCATTCTAGAGGACACTTCTCAAAAACCTACGGGTGTTCTGTGGGATAGTCGCCAGTACTTCTGCATACTGGTCCCAGGCCCCAGGGGACACTAAGGAAATCTCTACCGGGGCACCAAATGTGATCCCGGTAGAGGAGGGGAGGACAGTGTCCTCCACCTCAGACACGGGGTAAGGGTAGGTCAGGCTGACAGCCTGTACTCCAAGTGCCTTACCTTTACACTTGGAGTGACCCCTTCTGTGATCCAGAGCCCCACAGTCCCAACAAGTGCCAGGAGTGCGGGGTACGGTACTGGAAACACTGGGAGCCTGCTTTGCAGCAGGTGGACCACTACTCTTATTCCCACCCACAGATGACTTATCCCCACTAGATTTTTGGGTCTTGGGAGAGGAAGGTTTAGGTTTACCCGACTGTGACTGCTTGTGGGACTCCTCAGCCTTCTGAGAGGCCCCCTTTTCCTTGTCCTTCCCACTGGAGTCCTTAGGGGACACCCGGTGGGAGACCCACTTGTCAGCCAACCTAGCCAGCTTAAAGGGGTCCAAAATGTTCTGGTCAGCCACATACTGACGCAGCTCTGGTGAACAGGCTTCAGAAAAATGCTCAAAAAACAAGAGGTGGGACGATTCAACAAAAGTCTTAACCTTGTATCCATCAATCCACCCCATCATTTTCATGTGCGCAGCACTCACCCAGTCAACCCAAGACACATTCTCTCTTTTCTTAAAATCCCTGAACTTTTTAAGGTATTGGGTAGGTGTCTTGCCAAACTTGGCAATCAAAGCAGACTTCATACACTCATACTGACCCCTTTCTTCCACACTCAGCTTCAGAATACAGTCATATCCAGTTTGAGGCACTCTGCTTAACAAACACTTAGCCCAATCTCTTTTATCAACATCATGAATCGCACAAGCCATTTCAAACGCTTCAATCCATTGGAGGATACCTGAACCCTCCACAAATACACCAACCAAATCTTTCATAAACTTGGTGGCTGGGGACCTGACACTCTCACTGGTTTTAGCTGAAGTCTCCACTCTAGCTTTCACTAGCTGGATTCTCTGACATTCAGTGTCCTGGCTCTTGAGTTCAAGGTCCTTATTGTTGAGCTCCACTTGTTGAGCCAACTCCTCTTTCTTAAGTTCAGCATCTATTTCCAACTTGCGGTATTCAAAGGCCAATTTCATCCTTAATAACTCAAGCTCCAAGGAATTGCTGGGGTTTGGAACAGAGGCAGCAGGAATGGCGGCATTCCCAGAAACAGATTCAGCAGAAACCCCATGGGCAGAGTCCTTATTGGTTGCATTCCCCCCCTCATCAAGAGTTTCACCATCAGTCTGGTAGTCCACCAGGGCAGCTATCAGCTCAGCCCTAGACTTATCCACAAAGTCTAACTCCCTGGCTTCACAAGCACTCTGGAGAGCCTCCAAGCTCATCCGAGTCAATTTGCCATTTGCAATAGACTCCATTGTTTGTAATGCAGTTATCTTGTACACAACTAAACCTTAATTTAATAAAGTGCAGATATTTTGTAAGTGGCACGGTTATACACTGATTCTTAAAACCATAAGCATCCCACCGCTGCCACCAGCTGTAAAGACTGGTAGAGGGTGGTCTGTACTTCTGCTCTCTATATGGTAGAGGGGAGGCACAGAGGACCCCAGCCTAGATTCTCTATTCGGTAGCTATGGTCGAGCAATCAAGGCCTAGCTTCTCAGGAGGTGATGCAGGCTGGTTCTTAAGTACAGTGTAGCCCCCAAACCCCCACAAAGGAATGTCCACACACTGTATTGGTTAGAACACAGTCTTTATATAATCAATATTCAAGGTTATGTACACTTATCATAATAACTCACTTTGTACTTAGGAAAATCAACAATGGCAAATATATACAATTCTAAAGTGGTACCACCCTTTGTATTACATCTCATTAAAGTGCATCAACAATACTGTAACAATGTCACACAGATCAATAGAGTGAAACCAGCAATAGAGAGAGGAGAGAAAATAAGATGGTTGAGCAATAGGCAGAATACTGGCCCCTACCACTTGACACAGTTCTGTGTGGAGATCCCCCCACCTGGGCAACCTGTAAAATAAAGATATAGCACAAACCCAGTCCATATATTGTTCTGCAAGTCTTATTCCCTCCTATAATGTTTTTACCCCCCCGATGTACCTGGTGGAGTCGAGTTCTTCGAAGAGGCGTCGACAGATCCTTCTTGAGCGACCCCCTTTCAAGCGGGAGTCACGGATCATCGAGAGGCGTTGAGAAGCGTCGAGGAACTCGGCGTTCGGCGTCGGGGAATCGACGACCCTTCTTGAGTGCCTGCCCTTTAAAGCGGGAGACACAGGTCGTCGAACGTCCGACGGAGAACACGGGTGAACGGTGACGATGAGGCGGCAGCTTCGTCCGAGCGGTGCTCGTCGGCGTCGGAGCGTCGCGTCCTGCAAGGAAGAGGTGTGCGGGGCACCTCGATGACAATTGTTCTGGACCGCAAAGATTGTGGAGACGGGGTCCCAGCAAGGGCGTCGAGTCGTTCGAGTCTTTGTGGTCTTCGGGTGGCGGGAAACCCACCGGCAGGTTTCTCCTCGGCGCGTTGGTCGTCCTTGACTTTCTCCGGCAGGACAAAGCGGTCGACGATGCGGCCGAGGGAGTCCTTCGATTCGAATGTTCTTAGGCAAAGGAGCGGGCGGCTCCGGTCGTCGGCGGCACGGCGTTAAGTGGTTCCCACGGCTGGGCAACACAACTTCGACGGGCCTCCAGCGGTTACACAGACCTGCGAACCCTGGTCGACGGCAATGGACTTCGACGGCGGCGATGTCCGGGTGCTTCACTTCGTTCTCCTCGGCGGTCCCATCTCGGGTCGGCAGCCTTTCGAGGGTCTGACTTCCAGGGCGCTTCGGCGAAGATGGAGCGGTGCTCGATGGTCCCTCGGAGCACGGGAAGAGGGCGCCTTACCAGGTCCTCTCTCGGGTCAGTCTTTGACGATTTCGGCAGCCTTCGGATCGGTCGAAGCAAATGCAGCAGCAAGTCTTCTTCTTCCAGCTGGACGTCAAGGATCAGCAGTTCCAGTTACTCTTAGAGTGGAGACTCAGCTCCTGAACGCTTCTGAACAATTACCAGTGGTGAGAGGTCCCCAGATATACTATTCTGTCTCTCATCCACACTGCCGGCACACACTCAGCAGCCAATCATGCAGAAGGGCACTCATGCAGTCAGTCAGCCAATCAGGCACACAGTGCATTCAGGCCACACTCCTCCCTTTCAGACACTCACAACAAGGAATGTGGATTGGGACAAGTACCCAGCCATTCAACACTACACACTGCATTCAGGCCAGTTTCGGGCAGGGCTGTCTCAGTCTTTGTCTCTCATGCCAGAAACCAGACAACCTCAACAAGGAGTGGTTATTGGTCACACACTCCATTCACCCAGGTCCCACCCACAGGAGGTACCCACAACATTCAGTCTCTGGGAAGGCTCCAGTCAGTCTAGCTGGGCCTTCACAACAACACCATATATGGAACTTCCACCCAACAGCCAGTCAGGGGGAAGGGACAGAGTCAGGGCTTCCCAGGACTTTGGGAAAACAAGGTAACAGGCAATAGAAAGCAAGAGGCCACAGGGGCCATCTTGTTTCCTATCAGGAATCAACTGATCCCAATGGCAGGGCCTGGGTATCCCAAAATGGAGGACACCCAGAGCACCTGTCAAATTCAGCATGGAGCTGCCACCAGCCCATACCCTGCTCTGTGGGCCACCCACAGGTGCCCAAAAACATACACTAGGGGTACAGGGTTGTACCCCTACCCATGGGTGCCATAAGGGTATCCCATGGGTCTGTTCACCAAACCAAAAGAGAGAGCTGCACTGCCAGGAGTCCCACATGGACTCCTGGGCAGAAAACACGACAGAACACACGATAAAAAGCAGTAAAGGACAAGGATTCAGAGGCCCTGTCCCTCTGATGCATTTCCAGCATCACAGTTGCAATGTTTTTTTGTGTGTCCATAGAGGACACCTTGCATGTCCAAGTTGCTAGGATGCATTTTACACCGGGACTGTGGTACGTAAGTTGGCTGCAGAGGTGTAGTGTTCCATTGTTTTCCGTCTGCTGGTAGGGCTATTTTGAAGTTGTGTGTGGTTTGTGATTTGCATGTGGTGCCTTTAAGCGCAGAAGATAAATAGTAAGTAGAGTTAGGCACAAGGTAAATTTAACAGTCTATGTAGGCTATCCAAGAAATGTGGCAATTGACCTGAGTAGCAAAATTGCAATAGTGGTCTGGGGGGCGACAGCTAGTGTAATACTTAACTTAGGGCCCGATTCATAGAATCCTGCGCTGAAAAGGCGCAAGCGCCGCATGCCGAGGAAGAGCATGCGCCAGCCGTGGCCCAGAGAAATGATTGCGCGGCACTCGTATTCATGGATTTCCAGAGGCATCAGTAGCCGTGGCGCAAGGAACGTCAAGCTGCATCAGTAACGCCCCAACACGCCCCCCACATGCAGTAAAAAGCAAGTGAAATGCTGAACATGGCACAAGCCCTGGGCCAGCATACAGCCCCCCTGGCAAAATCGCGTGAAAACTCTACACTTACCCCTGCCACACCCCAGCGTAATTGCGTGAAAACTCTGTGCGTACCCCGGCCGCACTCCAGCCAAATCATGTTAAAACCCAGCGCGTTTCCCGGCCGCACCCCAGCGTTATCACATGAATACTCTGTGCATACCCCGGCCACACCCCAGCCAAATCACGTAAAAACCTGTGCGTACCCCATTCAGAGTAATAATGTGAAAACCAAGCATGATCCCGGCCAGTACCCCAGCATACCCCTAATCGTGTGAAAACTCTGTGCGTACCTCGGCCGCACCCCTGCCGAATTGCATGAAAACTCAGCGCATTCCCTGACCGCACCCCAACCAATTACTGCATTTGCACCTCGCAATCCTCCTCCTCCCCAGCCCCTGTCACCCTTCACTCCACCCTGCAGGCAGCCTCTCCACATGGTACCCCCCATCACATGTCAACCCACCCTGCAGGCAACCCCCTCCTCATGGGAGACCCAGCCCCATCACAGGTCACCCCACCCTGTAGGCAACCCCCTCCACATTGGACCACCCAGCCCCCATCACACGTCACCCCACCCTGCAGGCAGCCCCCTCCACATGGGACTGCCCAGCCCCTGTCACCCTTCACCCCACCCTTCAGGCAGTCCTCTCCACATGGGATCTTCTGTCACCACTCATACCTGCCTGCAGGCAGGCCCCTCCACATGGGACACTGCAGCCCCTGTCACCCCTCACCCCACCCTGCAGGCAGCCCCAACCACATGGGACCCTCCAACCCCCATCACACATCACTCCACCCTGCAGGCAGCCCCCTCCACATGGGACCTACCCAGCCCCTGTCACCCCACACCCCACCCTGCAGGCAGCCCCCAACAGAATGGACATCACCTGCATGCTGGACACTGACATAGTGACAAATGATCACTCCATTGATGGCGTGTCGTGCACCTTGACTGCCGTGTTGTGACATCACCCTGAATATCCATGGCAAAATGTATCCTGAAAACACAAATAAATGCATAACCTGGGCCACATCCTTGAGTGTGGCAGCTGCTCAAACACAATTGCTGTGTGCAACCATCTCCAAACATACATATCTGACTAGTTAATGGTAAAGTGAGGTCCTGCTGGCCATGTGACAATGTCATGTCACAAATCCCCATGGCGAAATAGTCACACAATGCCAGAATAAAAGTCAGCCTCAATGCGTGCCACATGAACAGACATTGCCCAGGTGTGTCACGGCCTGAGCCTCAATGAGCTGTAATTACTGGAACAGATATCACAATAAACACATCACTGTTCCTCCCATGTGTGGACATGATATGAAATCATATCAAATGACATGCCATTCATAATGCGCCTACACACAAGTGTCTGAACGTGCAAAGAGTCTGGGGAGGGTGAACAGAGTAAAGACAGAGGGAACGATCTAGGTAGGCCAGGTGACATTGAGATGGCGCCAGTGCATGGGAAGTGGGGAAGGTTAAAAGTGCGGGGGCAAGGGAGAGGGGGCAGTGTAGTACATGGGAAAGACATCATAAGAAATACAACAAATAAAATCATAGAAGTGTGGCCAGCTGATGTCAAGTGCAAGTCTAAGTGCAGACATCATGTGTCAAGTGCGGGTAGGGGGCTGTAGGAATACAGAGAAACAGTCCAAGTGTGGGGGATGCCAGGGAGGCAGTGCGGGTGTGCACATGGTGTGCAATGGGACCTTTCACCTAGCTCAGAGGATAGCCAGGTAACCAGTGCAGAACCAGACAGGAGTCCAGCAGGGTAGAGGAGGACAGAAAGCACAAGCAAAGAGTAATGACTTGAGTTCTGATTGAGTACATGGCAATCAGACAGTGCGTCACACACCGAGATTGCTGCATTGGTCTGACGACGTGTAAAACCAAAGTAATGCCAATATTTCATGGCAGTGCAAGATGAAGACCAAAGCCAGAGACAATCATAACTGCACAAAGACATGCTGGTGAAGGGGAAAGCATGACATGTGTGTTACACAGCATCATGCAAAATCATGTCAAAATATCGTGAACATGTAACACTCCCACAGTCACCCCACCCAGCTCTCTCACAGACACAGTGAGGGCCAATACACAGTGATGCTGCACATGTGAAAGCAAATGCCACTTGACCGTGCACACCCAAATCCCCCTTCACACTCCTCCGCTGGACAGGCACATGTGTAAATTCACCACGCAAATGGATAGGAAACATGACACATACATGCAAGTAAGCACACACATCACCAACAATGCTCAGTACCAGGGACACTTAAAGGACACACTGGAAAAAAGAAAATAATATGAGAAACAAACTGTGAGTTAAGAAAATAAATGATATTGTACAGTTGTATTCACCTCATACAAACTGTAAATCAAAGGTCAAAATATGTACATGAATAAATAAGAATAATGCAAAAATGTCCATGTCCATAACAGTTCTATACAACAGCAGCAAAATGAAAAAAAAAACATTACTGCATGGTGAACACAAAATACCAAAACCAAGTGAAGTATGTACAACAAAAAAATGGAGTAATGTCCAAAACCTTCAAATAATAAATTAAACCAATGGACATTTCTACCTAAATAAATATTTACAATGGCAGCAGGCTGGTCCTTCTCCTCACCATCCTTCCTCAATGTTTCGGCCAGGGCATCATCGTGCACTGCGTCCACTTCCCCTAGGTGGGCTTCTGCTCTTCCAGGGACTCCAGCATGGTCTTCTCCATCTCCTCCCACTCCCTGCAAGTCTCCTCGAGGACCTCAGCCCGCCTCTCTGCCCGAAACAATGCTATCTCTGCCCTGGCTATGGCGAGTCTCGCCTCCTCAGCCTGCTGCCTCTCTGCCCCGATTTGCTGCCCGTATCACTCGAACATGGAAGACATCCTCATCCGAAGGTCCACATTTATGTCCTGCCTGATGCTGTATACCTGCCCCCTTTCAATGGTATGCCCTGAGTCATTAAGCCTCCTACTCTGAGCCTGCTGCTGCCTTATTGCCTGGTGCCTGCGTTGCCTGCCCAGCCTCTGGGGTGATATTACCCAGGGGCGCCTGGCATATGCCCTGCTACTGGGTGCCTGCTCTCCCTCCATTGCCATATGTCCTGTCGCCTGGATCGGCGTGGTGACCACCTTGACTGATCCTACTTTGACTCCCAACTCAGGCAGGGATGTGATCTCAACTAGGCAGGCCGACGTGGGTTGGACAGGTAAACAGGGGGCTCTGGTGTCATCTGGGCCAGAAGGCACCAGGGAGGACGACTGGTGCGCAGAGGAGGAAGATGAGGAGGGGGTCGTATAAGTGGCCAGGCCATGCACCCAAGTCGATACTAGGAACTGAGCTAGCCAGTTCAGGAGACGCCATACCTTTTTGTGATGATGTGCAAGCCCCCGACTGGAAGCCTGCACATCATCACGAATGGCGGATGAACGCCTTGCGATACAGGCTAGCACGGGTTCCACTCTATCTCGAATGGTGGGATCCGCAGGCATTGGGGTGTCGGTTTGCGTGGAAACATCCAACACCTGCGGATTGGTCGGGCCTGGGGCATGCCGGCAGGTGCATAATAGTGCAGGCGCAGGACCAGGGGCAGGATTTGGCACAGATATCTCCACAGAAACCTGCACTGCCTCCTGCCCCTGAGTCTGGACTGCA
The DNA here is from genome assembly GCF_040938575.1 of Ambystoma mexicanum. Lineage (NCBI taxonomy): Eukaryota > Metazoa > Chordata > Amphibia > Caudata > Ambystomatidae > Ambystoma > Ambystoma mexicanum. The sequence goes on along the minus strand of NC_090924.1, from coordinate 317,932,917 downwards.
CCAGTCACACCCACCTCATCATCCCCGCTGGGCCCCATGGACTGGGCTGATACGGCCTCCTTCCCCGCCAACCTGGATGACTCCCCAGCATCTTCCGCAGTGGATTGCCCCTGTGTGAGCTCACCTGTCTCCCCTGCTGCGAGGAGTCCACGCCCACCTTCGCCCTTTTGGACCTCCCCTCAGCAGCTGTGGCGGATGGCATAGACGCGGCACCAGTCTCCTTGCTCCCTGATGATGTAGATTCTAGGGGGCGTGACTGGGCCCTGCGTCCCTGCCCGTTGGAGGCATCCCCGTTGCCTTACTCCACAGTACCTTCACCGCCCTCTTCTTCCAACGGTGCAGTGGATAAGGAGACATTGAACACAAACATCAGGGTACTGTACCTATGTGTGTTTGGCACAAAACATATCCACATGATCTACACTGCCAAAGGTCACAACCATCATCACCCTCCACAACACACAGGTACATGCAATGTACATACATGCCCATACATGTCTATCCCTCACAACAGTCACATCATTGGACATGCCACTGTCACCACTTACAAATTGTGCATGCAACACACACACATGCATCATGAGACATATTCATGTCAGGCACACACATCACCTCACAGTCCTGAGCCAGTGCACTGAGCTATCACATCGGAGTCCCCTCAACATCAATCAGGTAGTCACATCTCAGACCCATACACGTGTACACCATGCCTGTTCATGATGTTGAAGATAACACCCATGTGTCACAACTCTCACACGGGCACGTCTCAGACACATGTGAGAAACCATGTGCACATCGTAATATGCTGCAGTACAACACACTTGCTAAAGTAACATTGTTGGAATCACGCATGCTTCATTGTACACATGTACAGCACTGTCTGGGACATTCACACAGGCATCCGTACAAGAGGCATACTTGCTGTAAGGCCAAGGTGTACACTCCCACCATACATCAACATGCACATGCACAGTGGAGGACAGCAACACATGGACACTCACCTAACGACTCCAGGCGATGCTACAAATCGCTGACCTTGGCGTGCAGCTCCGGATAAAACCTCTCCAGGACCTGCATGTCGGTGTTGCTCAACCGGCCCGCCCCCCTTCGTTTTCACCAGCCCGGAGGAAGCGCCGGGCCTTGTTGTGGGTCCTGCACTTCAGGTCCTCGCAGTACTTGTGCGCTAGGGGTGTCACGGTATTAGTTGTATGACGGTACAATAACCTTCTTGCCAAATGACGGTATATCATGGTTATCGTGGTATAGCAGGTGGAGTTAACCAATCTTAATAAATATTTTCTAAAAGGTCATAAATTGTCAGATTTATCATCACAAACAAAACCAGGCACCCAGGGCCAGAATTGGGCTTTTCAATATACTTTCCACTGAAATGCCACCCCTTGCTTCCACCAAACACAAACACACGTGTGGAGAGGAGGAGGAGGGGGGGTGGGCCCTGCTGCGACTGGCAAAGCAAACTGAATAGCTTTTAAGTGGTCATTTAGGCTTTTAGCTCCCCCACTGGCCACTGGTGAAGATGAACATGTTGCCATCTTGATAACCTGCATGCCACAGATCAATGGAGGCTGATGGTAGTATACGCTTGTGCGCATACACACACACACGCACACGCACGCTCGCTTTACTTTACAGCCTTTAGTTTACTTGCGGGCCAAAAGGTGTTCAGTAATAACAGACATCTTACCCTTTGGTATGGCAGCAGGGAATACCCACAGAGATGAGTGCATTTCGCAGTGTGACTTATTATATGTAAATTCAATGATAGAACCAGGGAAGTCCCCCATTGTCATTTGTTTAGCAAACATTATGCATTATAAATATATAAACCTCAAAGCCGCCAACCCAAAGTAAACCCTTTTCCTTCTTGGCACTGTATTTATTCTTCCTATTGCTAACATACTGATTTTGTGTCAGGCACGTGTGGTTTATGGAATGGCATTAAAAAACTGCTCCAACTGAAACTACTTGGCAGATGGCACATCCAACAGTGCAAGACCAAGACTGCGCAGCACTTGCTTACTGCAGCCTTTCCAAATCAGATTGAAAATCACACTTAACGGTATAAACGGTATACCGGTATTAACAATGTGACGGTTATTATTGTTCAGTTAAGTGGTTCACGGTATCTTTAACGGTATACCGTTATACCTTTACATCCCTATTGTGCACATGCTGTTAGTAACAGGGTGCCACCCCCTCTGCGTTGATGGCACCCATGATCTGGTCCCAGATCATCTTCCTTGCCGACTTGCTTTGGTCCGTGGGCGAGGGCATCATAATGCCCCAGGACTTGCTCCACCAGGATGTCAACATGACATCATTTGCATTCATACACTATGTACAAAAATCCCTGAAATCATGGCGTCTGCACACCTGCCACCACATCCCATGTCCCATGCCTCCTACTGCCCTGATCTGCCTCCTACAAGCAATCTGCGGCTGCCTGCCCACTGTGTGTGCCTGCTGCCTATGCGCCCTGCAATTCAGTGCCTGCTTTACAGCCATTGCCAGTGCTCCTGTCGTCCACCCTGTGACCACCTAGGCTGATCCAGAAGACTCACAACGTGTTAGAGCACTACTCCACAGCCCAGCCCCAGGACCACCTTGCCCACCCACACGTGAATTGGGGATTGCCATGTCTCAAACAACATCTTCAGAGGTTAGTGGCAACCCTGTGGCATGCATGTACATGTGTTGCAGGACAGCATTGTGATGGCAACATGATTCTTCATGTCTTTGTGTCCATGTGCAGGCAATGAGCCACCAGATTCAGGGGAGGAGGTAGAGGAGGAATGGGAGGCTGGGACCCAACCGAGCACCACTGGAGGACGTGTTGTGGCAGCCCATGAGAATCCACTGGTGCTACGGTCCATCCGGGGCATGACTCAGTATGAGTCCACCTCCAATGATACCAGTGGCTCCAGAGGTGAGTGCATTAAGGGATGGTGCTGATGTAGCCTCTGTGTGTGCAGGGGGGAAAGCCCCTCACAGGGCCAGTCAGTGTGGCCACGTGTGTCTATGGTGGTTACGGCTGCAAGACCACGCTCCGCTGTATTGGCTTCTGATCCTGGGACGGATTTGTGCCCTGAAACACTTGTGTATGGGCGCGTTGTAAATACCATATCATATCATATCATGACCAAGGGAGGAATGCAGTCCTGCAGACACAGATAGCGGCTTCAAATCAAGGGCCACGCTCCCTTGGGTCCAGCAGCATAGGGCACGCACATGTGGCGGGCGGGTCCTGGCTGGGGATGATGTATGGGAGCAGTCTATGTTGCGTGCTGCACAGCAACAGGCCGCTTCCTTTGAGGTGTTGGCTCATGGCATGGATAGGGTGGCCAATTCCATTTTCTCACGAGAAACACAGGAAGTGCGCCAGCTGCAGGCATTGTGGTCCACATGCCGCTCACACAGGCTGAACATGGTGGCCAGAAACAGGAGTCGACAGGCCGACCTGAGGTCTCTGCAGGCATGTCTGTTTGCAGAGGGTAGGACCCACAGGGCAGCCATGAGGCAAGAGTCACTGGCCCTCAGAGCTTCAATGGAAGTGCGAGAGGCAGCCAACAGTACACAGTGCCAACAGCAGATGGAACTGTTGACTCATACCATCTCGGAGGAACAACGTGCATCCCGTGAGGTGTTGCATGCGGACCTCCGAGCCTTCATGTTCTAGATACCTTCATCTGGGTCCTGCCTGGCCGCTGCCATGGAGGACCAGGCCAGGGCCTTACGTGTGCAACCTCCCTTATCACCACCACCTTCGCATTCTACACAGGAAGGTGGCAAAAGCAGCGAAAGCAGCGACAGCCCTTCCAATCCATGATAGCTGTGTGGTCCATGTACCCATGGAGGGAATGGTTTTTTCAACTTCCACACATGTGGGTGTTGACCTGCACCCTCCAACCTCCTGGGTGCCCCTCCCCCGATCCAAGATGGACATTTTGTTTTCAACCCCTCCTGACCAGATGTTGGCATGTCATATTTTGTTTTGGCCTTTCCTGGTTGTGGTCTTTGTGTTTTTTTTTTGTTGCATTCATTACCCTTGAGGTGTTACATTAACTCCTCAGGGACTATAAAAGTTTAGTGGTGCGTGTGCAGGCATGCCTGGTGAATTAATCTAGCATGTTTGCATGGGGGTGCACCTGGTGTCATGTGCAGGTAATCATAGCTTTCGTTTTCCATGGCACGTGACACGTGTGTGCTGTGTCAATTATACTGCACAATGTCTGTTTTGATATGTTCGCCCATGTTGTTCCAGTAATACGTGATGTGGCGGTGCACACTCCTCATGCCCTCCACCAAACAATGTGGTTCCTTTATCAAATTAAGGAACACACTTACTGGTGAAGGTCATGCGGGATTTATATCATTCAGATGCTGTTATTTGGTAAGCATTTGCACTGTCTTGCATGTTGTGCAGGCTTCATTGTTGGTCATCTTTGATGCATGTGTCGGTTCTCTTATGTGTCCTTTGCATGCTCACATGGGGTTGTGGTAATTTAATTGGCGCTCATGTCACTGTGTTACCTACCTATGTGGAAACGTGAATGGGCACGCCGACTGTGCTGTGCAGCATGTCATTGTACATTGGTGAACTGGCCCATGTACTCCTTGATCTGTCATTTGCTCGTTGTTCATTCTCTGTGTCTGTCTCTCTCCCTCTCTCTCTCTCTCTCTCTCTCTCTCTCTCTCTCTCTCTCTCTCTCTCTCTTGTGCTACACTGTACTCCTGTACATTTCTATGTCAGTGGACATTCACCCTGTGCTGCTCCTGCACTCTGCGTTGTATGCATATTTTCTTTTTGGTGTCACCTGGGATAATGTATGCGCATTTATTTTGTGCTGTTACTCTGCATTTCATTAAATGCAGGTGGAGAGTCTCACAATGGTGCATCGTATGCAAGGTAGGTGTCATGATCTCTGCTTCCAAAAGATCAGGACTTGCCCGACTCCCTTGGAAGCAGACCCATAACCCCGGTTCCGAGTGCCAGCCAGTCCCAATTGGGACCTTTTGGACCCTGTCCTGGCGCCAATGGCACCAGGCTCATAAAGATGCCCAGTCCCAGCGCTGGAAGCGCCGGGCTCATAATGCTTGGGTGGACTTACCTGCAGCAGACCATGCTGCTTACTTACCTGCCAGTTGAACCCCTGATCCTCTTCTGTTTGGGACTACTTTTCCTGTTGGGTGGGGCAGGAGCCACTCCCTAGGTTCAGAACACTGGAACTCTTCTGGAAAGCAGGAACTCTTTTCTTACCTAGGCGTGGCTGTGGAAGGAGACAGCTAAGCACTACAGGAGGCTATTTAAACCACACCCGATGGATGAATCTTACTTTGCGTTATTCTGCATTCTCTGCAGCAGAACACTCATTGTGTCTTCTGCTTCTGATCCTGGCCCTAAGGGAACAAAGGCTTACCATCTTGGAATCCAGTCTTCAGCAGCACCTGTAAAGACAAAGAAAGAACAGGTTAGCACTACGGTCTTCAGTGGCAGCGCATCTCTTACCTGGTCCATCGGCTGTCACCAACGCCTCGCGCTGCATTCCGGCATCTGAAAGACAAAGGCTTACCTACTCTTCGCATGCTCCGGAGGTCTTCGCACTGCATTCCGGCATCTGAAAGACAAAAGCTTACCAGCTCTTCGCACGCTCCGGAGGCCTTCGGCGCTGCATCCCGCATCTGAAAGACAAAAGAAGGTGCGTTTAAAGACATTGGGCAACTTTATTACTCACGTGCCATTACTCCTTCCCACGCCGAATCCAGTGGGTATTCCAGCACCCTTCAGCTTCTCTAAAGCTCCGAACTTGTACCTGCAAGATAAAAGGGACAGTTAGTGCGCATCGTGAAGCAGGCTACAAGCGCTTACTTACGTGCTTCCAGGCGCTTCTATTCCTCACGCGGGTTCGATCCTCAACTCTCATCAGCCCGCCATCCGCCATCGCCGGAACCCTGCAAAACAAGAGATATCATTACAAAAGACTTTTAAGACTTTTGAAGTGCCCAGAACTTACCGTTCGTGCAGTTAACGACGGACAGCAGTCCTCTGAGGTCAAGAGGCCTGCACCCTTATCCAGTGAAGAAACTGGTTACGGCACCCTGCCCCGAGGCAGATGGAGAGCTCGGCGTTCACTTACCTAAGGTGAGGGTGTTAACCTTTGGGGTTCTACAGGAGAAGAGAAGGGGAAGAGGAGAGAGGCACCCAATAACCCCAGTTCATTAATCCCATATTTTCTATCTGCAGACATCTTACTCTTCGAGTCAGACATACAGTGCACAGAGGTCCAGCCCAAAGAGCCAACCGTGTGTTACACATCACCTTTGAAGATACAGCATTCACCCAGTCAAGACCGGCGCCTCTGCGGGAATCAGGTGAGCGTTACAGAACGCAAAGCCTATCGCAAAACTCCCACCCAGGCGCTATGGAAACCTCGGATACCGACCAGCTAGCCCAGTTACTTGGGGAACTAAGAGCAGAAGTGCATGCAGCCCGTCAGGAAACGAATGCTCTAAGAAGGGAACTGATTATTTCCAAGGAGCGAACAGATGATCTCGCAAGACAATTGCTACAGTCACAAGCAGGACAAACTCCGTTACGCGCATCAGGGGCAAATCTTCCTTCAACATCCTCTACGAACCCAGTGCAGATCAACCTACCTGGGAATGTACCTCTGGCTCCGCCCGAACGATTTTCTGGTGACCCAAAGAGGTTTGCAGTATTTATTAATCAGTGCCGGTTGCACTTCTTATGCCGGCCAGCAGCCTTTCCAACTGATCAACCTAAGGTAGCTTTCGTGCTTTCGTACCTTAGTGGCAATGCGGCAGACTGGTCGATCCCTCTAGTTAATCAAGATGATCCGGTTCTCCATGATTTTCAAGCTTTTCAGCTCAGTATGGAAAAACTGTTTGCAAGACATTCACAGGGGCAGGCCTTGGACAATGAGCTCCTTTCATTGCGACAGGGTAATCAAGACCTTTTGGCTTATATTGCGTCTTTCAACAGACTGATAGTGGAAACTCGATGGCCTGAGGACAAAAGGATTACGCTGTTTTATAGAGGTCTACGTGGAGAGCTCAAAGATGTGTTAGCCCAAGTAGTGAATCCCCCGCAAGACTGTTCGGACTATATTGACTTAGTCGTTCAAATTGACCACAGACTGCAGAACAGGAAGGCCGATCGTTCCAAGTTTGATGCTCGAGTATTTTCCAAACCACCAACTCCTACCAAAGGAGTAGACTCCGGGGAACCCATGCAAATAGGGGGCCTGAAAGGACCACTAACACAAAAGGAGCGGGAAAGGAGAAAACAGCTGCAATTATGCCTCTATTGCGGAAACTCGGGGCACTTTCTTCGAGACTGTCCGGTGAAACCAGCCAAGAAGGCAGTAGGAGCTGCAGTTACCAGGGTCACAAACTCTGAGCAGGGAAACGACCTCGCCCGACAAGAATAGAGGTCCTCTTGCCGAGCGTTAAAACCAGTTCCGTGACCTCGCATTTCGTGATACCTATGGTCCTCATTAGCCCAGAACATCCGGATCGATTACATGCGATTGAAGCTTACGTCGACAGCGGTGCCATCGGCAATTATGTGGATCATGAAATGGTTTTGAGGATGAATCTGACTCTTTGTCCAAAGGCTGTAAAGGACGTCATTACTACGGTGGATGGTACGGAGATAGCCTCCGGACCAGTAACGCATACCACCCAAGAAGTGACGCTAGTAAGTCAAGATGGACACCATGAGAAGATCGTGTTCGATGTGATCAAGGCCCCTCAGTTCCAGATTATTCTAGGAATTCCTTGGTTAGAGAAGCACAATCCTCAGATCGATTGGCGAGCAAGAACGGTTCAGTTTCCAGAATGTGTCTCTACTTGTCACCCTCGACCTGGTGTTGCACTGGCAGCAATTTCCTCGGAGGCTCCCCAGTTACCTCCAGAATACCTAGAATTCCAAGATGTTTTCCGGAAGGATCAGGCTAACTCTCTACCTCCTCATAGGTCTTATGACTGCCAGATAGACCTGATACCTGGATCTACTCCTCCTTGTAGTAGAATTTATGCCCTCACCGAGCCTGAGAATCTTCACCTCCGACAATACCTGGATCAATACCTAGCGAATGGGTTTATTCGTCCTTCCAAGTCCCCTGCTTCCTCAGCTTTGTTCTTCGTTCCAAAAAAAGAAGGGGACCTTAGAACTTGTATAGATTATCGCGCCCTGAACCAGATCACCGTTAAGAATAGATATCCGTTACCTTTGATCCCTGAACTCCTGGACCAAGTCAGAAAAGCATGCATATATACAAAGCTGGATCTTAGAGGAGCCTACCACTTGGTACGAGTAAAAGAGGGCGATGAATGGAAGACGGCCTTGCGCACCAAGTATGGGCTATTTGAATATCAGGTCATGCCCTTCGGACTTTGCAATGCCCCGGCCGCCTTTCAATATTTTATGAACGATGTCCTCAGAGAGCTCATAGATGTGTGTGTTGTTGTTTACATTGACGACATCCTCGTTTATTCTTCATCGGAAACTGAACATCGGAAACACGTGAAAATGGTCCTTGAGAGATTGCGTCAACACAAACTTTTCGCTAAGTTGGAAAAATGTGTTTTCAACGTGACTGAAGTTGAATTCTTGGGATTCATATTATCACCTAGCGGAGTGCGTATGGATTCAAAGAAGGTCGATGCAATTGTCAAATGGCCATCGCCATCCTCCGTAAAAGGTGTTCAAAGCATGTTAGGCTTCGCTAACTTTTACCGCAGGTTTATCCCCGAATTCTCTCGAATAGTCCAGCCCATCACCGCCTTGTTAAAGAAAAACAAACGTTTTGAATGGTCTACCGAGGCGGACAAGCTTTCCAGAATTTGAAGACTAGATTTATCTCTGCACCGATCTTAAAACATCCTCGCCCAGAACTCCCCTACATCGTTGAAACTGATGCTTCGAGCCTTGCCATGGGGGCAGTTCTATCACAAAAGGACCCAGTAACCAATCAGTTGCATCCCGTGGCATTTTGGTCCCGCAAATTCTCGCCTCCTGAAATCAATTACACTATTACTGATAAGGAACTTCTAGCTATCAAGTCCACCTTTAAGGCTTGGCGGCATTATCTTCTGGGGGCCCGACACACCGTTACTGTGATTACAGATCACCGAAACCTGCAATATTTGAAAACCGCAAAAGCTCAATCCTCTAGGCAACTCCGTTGGGCACTATTCTTTGCCGAGTTTGACTTCATAATTACCTATCGACCTGGTGCAAAAAACGGTAAAGCTGATGCCCTTTCTCGGATGGGAGTGGAAGAACATTTGATCAATCCTAAACCTGTACCTATCATTCCTGAACAAAGAATTCTAGGTGTAATCGCGACACAATCCATAGAGGAAGTTAAGGATAAAGCCAGGCTACTGGTAACTCCAGCAGACATACAGAATTGGCATCTGCAGGTAAAGGACTTTACGGTGAAGGACAACCTATTATATTTCCAAGAACGGTTATACCTGCCCAGCACAGATTTACAGAAAAAGGTAATCTCTTGTTATCACGATTCTTTAATGGAAGGACATCCCGGTATGACCAAGACCTCGGAAAAGATCAAGCGCTACTTCTGGTGGCCGTCTTGGAAAAAAGATATCAGAGACTTTATAATTTCCTGTGGAGTATGCGCCCAAAACAAGAGTCAAAAGGAAAAACCAGCCGGCCTCTTATGCCCTATTGACATCCCGCCTCGCCCTTGGCATACGCTTTCTATGGACTTCATCACCGATCTACCTCCATGCTCCGGATACAATACGATCCTAGTAATCGTGGACTTATTCTCCAAGATGGCGCATTTCATTCCACTCAAAGGCTTACCAACAGCAGCAACTCTGGCCCGAGAATTTCTCGAAAACATCGTCCGACTGCACGGTTTTCCTTCAGTTCTTATTTCGGATCGAGGTAGTCAATTTATTTCTCATTTTTGGTGAAGTTGCTGTCGGTCGGCTCAAATTGATGTGAGACTTTCGACCAGCCACCACCCTCAAACCGACGTACAAACCGAGAGGACCAATCAAACTCTGAAACAGTATTTGCGCTGCATGCTACAACAAACTGAAAAAACTTGGAAAGATATCCTTTGGCTAGCCGAATATGCCTACAATAACTCTGTCCACTCGGGAACTGGGAAGACCCCGTTTTTTCTTTTATACGGTAGTCACCCTCGAACCTCGGAGTTGGATCCACTCCAAGATCTTGGAACACCAGCAGTAGACCACCTGCATTCTACAATCACCCAAGCCGTTAAGGAAGCCGTTTCTCACCTTCAAAGGGCTAAAGAACAATACAAGAAAGGAGCAGACCAACATCGGAAGGAAGCCCCCCAATATCAAGTAGGAGATCAAGTCTGGTTATCCACCAAATATCTACCTCTAAAAGGACCACGCACATTCAACCCAAGATACCTTGGTCCCTATTCCATCACTACCATAGTAAATCCAGTAGCGGTCAAGTTGGACTTGCCCCCTCACATGAAGATACATCCGGTCTTCCACGTCTCTCTATTAAAACCCGTGCAACCTCAAACCCGACTAACTACATCTCCAAAACCTATTCTAGTTGATGGAGAACTCGAGTTTGAAGTCAAAAGCATCCTGGATTCCAAGATCTCCAAATCTAAACTATTTTACCTGGTTGACTGGAAAGGCTACGGTCCCCAAGAAAGATCCTGGGAACCTGCAGAATATGTCCATGCGCCTCGTCTAATCAAAAGATTTCATCGAACATTTCCTAACAAGCCCAAACCCCCGGAGAAGCCCGGTTTGGGAGGGGCCTTGAGGGGGGGTGCTGTCATGATCTCTGCTTCCAAAAGATCAGGACTTGCCCGACTCCCTTGGAAGCAGACCCATAACCCCGGTTCCGAGTGCCAGCCAGTCCCAATTGGGACCTTTTGGAACCTGTCCTGGCGCCAGTGGCACCAGGCTCATAAAGATGCCCAGTCCCAGCGCTGGAAGCGCCGGGCTCATAATGCTTGGGTGGACTTACCTGCAGCAGACCATGCTGCTTACTTACCTGCCAGTTGAACCCCTGATCCTCTTCTGTTTGGGACTACTTTTCCTGTTGGGTGGGGCAGGAGCCACTCCCTAGGTTCAGAACACTGGAACTCTTCTGGAAAGCAGGAACTCTTTTCTTACCTAGGCCTGGCTGTGGAAGGAGACACCTAAGCACTACAGGAGGCTATTTAAACCACACCCGATGGATGAATCTTGCTTTGCGTTATTCTGCATTCTCTGCAGCAGAACGCTCATCGTGTCTTCTGCTTCTGATCCTGGGCCTAAGGGAACAAAGGCTTACCATCCTGGAATCCAGTCTTCAGCAGCACCTGTAAAGACAAAGAAAGAACAGGTTAGCACTACGGTCTTCAGTGGCAGCGCATCTCTTACCTGGTCCATCGGCTGTCACCAACGCCTCGCGCTGCATTCCGGCATCTGAAAGACAAAGGCTTACCTACTCTTCGCATGCTCCGGAGGTCTTCGCACTGCATTCCGGCATCTGAAAGACAAAAGCTTACCAGCTCTTCGCACGCTCCGGAGGCCTTCGGCGCTGCATCCCACATCTGAAAGACAAAAGAAGGTGCGTTTAAAGACATTGGGCAACTTTATTACTCACGTGCCATTACTCCTTCCCACGCCGAATCCAGTGGGTATTCCAGCACCCTTCAGCTTCTCTAAAGCTCCGAACTTGTACCTGCAAGATAAAAGGGACAGTTAGTGCGCATCGTGAAGCAGGCTACAAGCGCTTACTTACGTGCTTCCAGGCGCTTCTATTCCTCACGCGGGTTCGATCCTCAACTCTCATCAGCCCGCCATCCGCCATCGCCGGAACCCTGCAAAACAAGAGATATCATTACAAAAGACTTTTAAGACATTTGAAGTGCCCAGAACTTACCGTTCGTGCAGTTAACGACGGACAGCAGTCCTCTGAGGTCAAGAGGCCTGCACCCTTATCCAGTGAAGAAACTGGTTACGGCACCCTGCCCCGAGGCAGATGGAGAGCTCGGCGTTCACTTACCTAAGGTGAGGGTGTTAACCTTTGGGGTTCTACAGGAGAAGAGAAAGGGAAGAGGAGAGAGGCACCCAATAACCCCAGTTCATTAATCCCATATTTTCTATCTGCAGACATCTTACTCTTCGAGTCAGACATACAGTGCACAGAGGTCCAGCCCAAAGAGCCAACCGTGTGTTACACATCACCTTTGAAGATACGGCATTCACCCAGTCAAGACCGGCGCCTCTGCGGGAATCAGGTGAGCGTTACAGTAGGTGAGTTCCACGGACAGGTGAGCGCATGGCATTTGCTGACACTTTGGTGGTGTTTGCATGGGAATGGGGCACTCTGTGCATGCCCCCCCACACCTGGTCACCTGTGATGTGGTGTATGCCCCACACCCCCACACCTGGTCACTTGTGATGTGGTGTATGCCCCCCACACCAACACCTGGTCGCGTGTGATATTGTGTATGCCCCACACCCCCATGGTCACCTGTGATGTTGTGTATGCCCCACACCCCCGGTCATCTGTGATGTGGTGTATGCCCCCCACACCTGGTCACCTGTGATGTTGTGTATGCCCCACTCCCTCTTGTTGTTCTCCCCCTCCCCTCTTCTCTCTCCTCCTAGCCATGACCACCTAAATTGACTTTCTGCATTTGTGTGATGCTGCCACCCTGCAACATGGGGCTAGGCAATGTGTATGTTTTGACAAGGACTTATGTAACTGAGTAAGACCTCTGTAACAGCGCTGCAATGGCCAAGGCCTGTTGTGCGCTTTATATATGCGAATGATAGTGAAAATAAATATGGGATGGTGTATGTGCCACACAGGACATTGGATGTCTAGTTTGGTACGGTGGTAGTGGCATAGTCGATCTATGTGTTTATTTTGGGTAGCCAATAAATATTATTATTTGTAGTTTTAAGGGATGCACACAATGTAGCACTTCCAAGGACAAATTCTCAGGGTGGTTTGGTGGGCACAGACGATTGCCCCTTTGTCATCATTGGATGGCACCTGGAATGTGCCAGGCCTGTGTGCAATCCACAGGGGTTGGATTTTAGGTGAAAAATTGTGCCACAATCTGGGTACGGGCAGCCTCGCCACGTGTCCTTTGCTCTTCCCTGCACAGCTGCCATGCATGCGGTTGGGGATGTGGGGGTACCACCATGTCTACTGGTACACTGCGCTGTGTTGCACCATTGTGCAGGGCACATACTGCCACAATGATCCTGCACACTATTGATGGTGCATATAGCAACTCACCACCAGAGCGGCCAAGGGAGCAGAATCATGACTTGAGCACTCCAAATGTGCGCTCCACTAGGCCTGAGTTGCAATATGGGCTGTGTTGTATCTTACCTGGGGTGGGGTGGCAGGGTTCTGAATGAGGGTCATCGTGGAGGTGCTCAGAAGGTAGGCACTGTCCCCTGTAGAAGTAAAATGTTTTGTCATTGCTGTGTATTTGTGTGTGTGTGACATGCATGCATGTTCACAGGCATTTATACTCACCAATGAGCCATGTGTTGCCATGCCTCCCAGCTTCCAGGGCCTGGTGTAGGGGTGACATTCTGGGTGGACCCTGGATAGTTTGCATATTCAGAAGTAATGAGACAATTGGTATCACATACAACCTGCACGTTGATAGAATGCCAGTGCTTGCGATTGCGATAGATGTGTTATGTGGCCTTAGGTGGACGTAGAGGCACATGGGTGCAATCAATTGCACCAAGCACTTTAGGGAAGTGCGCCACCCCATAAAAATCCTGGACCACGATCTGCCTTTATGAAGGTGTTCTGGGCATGTAGATGCGGCTGCGGACTGAGGGGCGTGCAGTCATGATTGCAACACCTGGTGTAGGCAGCGTGACTGCGTTGGCTGTGAAATGCCCCAAACTATGGTAGTTGTCAGTTGAAATGACCCAGTGGCCAAAAAATGCAGTACATTGAGTACCTTTTCTAAGGGGCTCAGTGCTTGGGAGCACATGTTGGGTGATGTAAGGTCATCCTCCCAATCCGTGACCAGGTCTAATATGATATGAGGTGGAAACCTATACCTGCCATAGACCTGGTCATCAGGCATCACAAAAAGGCTGATCCCAGGTAGGAAAATCCATGCCCTGGACATCCTCATCCTCCTGTGGTGTGCCACGATCACTGCTGCAACAAATGGTACATTAATCGTAGCTGTATACGCGCGTTAGTTGTTCGCACACCCTTTTTATGCATTTGTTTTAGTGTGGGGTGGCGCATACGCCAGCTTTCGCATGGCATACGTGTTTCTGGATTAGCGCGTCTTTTTCCGCGTGATGGAGAACCCTGTTCAACTCATTGAATAGAGGTTTTTAGCGAACTTATGGGCGTTGCGAGGATTTTACTTTGGTACATCCCTCATTACGCCCATATTTTCACTTGTTCCCCATTCCACGTGTTCCGCCCCCTTTTTAGGTGACTGCACAGAACACAAATCCCCTTTGCTACGAGTCTCGCGCAAGACGTTCGTGGTGTCGCAGTGACGTTTTGGACCAGCTCAGATTCCTCGCAAGTCCCTGGTAAGCCCTGCGCCTTGTGTTCCATGAAGACACAAACTGGCGCTTGCGCGCGATTTCGCGCGCATGCCCCCTATTTTGCGCGCAAATCATTACATGAATTAGGGCCTTGGTGCGCAAGGAGCAAGTTACAGTAGGGCAACCTTATAAGGCAAACAGTAATGCCTCAGTTTATGTACAGCTTCAGTTATTGCAATGACAAAACAAAAGAAAACGCGCACACCTCCAAAGGCTGTTTGTTCCCTTTACCAAATCGCGCATTCAAACCTCAACACAACATATAGCGTTAACAAGAAGCATGGGGAAAGTCACTACTGTATTTCTCACAAAGACTGTACTTGTGTTCATTTCAGCCAAATGCATCTTGGGGCTTGGAGTCCAAACTAAATCAAGTGACAAAACTACTATAGAGGAATATTTATTTTAGCCCCAGGACGGACCACCTTAAATTCCTAACCGAACAGACAGAAACCTGTGGTTACCAAGCCATGATGCTAATTGATTCCATTATGGAAGTACAGTTAATTATTAGCATTACGATGCATCTGTAGTTCTTTAAAAACTGTAAAATAAAAAGAAGGTACAGACACATTGCTCCTTGAATGGGCTACCTCCAGTTACCCAGGGTCATTACACAGAGGGAACACCCTCTCAGCTAACACGCGTACTCAAACATACATAAGTTTCAAGACATCGTGCTACATCACCAGGCAGCATCATACATTCAGTACCGCCGTGGGGATGGCCTTCAGTGCCGGCTCTGCTCTTGTCACGGAGGAAAAACATGCCTTGAAGCTAAGGCCTTCACAAACCTCTTACTATGGGGCTCATAATGAGTTCCCCGTTGTCCCATAGGTAATTCCGGCGGTATCCCATCGGTAATTCCGACGGGATACCGGAAAAATACCGTACCAAAATTGGTACTCATTTATTGACCTCAGATGGATGAAAGGCTAAGTTGGCCTTGCCAGGATTTCAACCTGTGACCTGCAGATAAAAGACAGATCACAGCAACGAGCATTTAACCCGCTAAGCCATCTAACCGGCCAGAAGCAGTCTATGTAGAGGCTGAAGGTGAGATAAAGCAGTGATAACTAGAGGGAGAGGAAGAGCCAGTCTGTTAGGCAGACATGAGGTCTAAAAACCAGGGAAATAATCCAAAAGGGCAGTGGAGTGACAACACCGAGCACCAATCAGGCACTCAGAAGCGCCATTGAGGAGTACCGTCACTGCACACAAGAGGGCGTATAAGCGTCTGGCCAGTGACTTCCTGCTTGAGCCTCTGGGTAGTGTATTTCAGGTAGAAAGCCTAAAGCATATGGACTCTGCAATCTCACCAGCCATCAGAGGAATGCCAAGGACCATGGAGAAACCACCACAAAGGTGCACTGCTGTTTGGCGGATTTGTAACAGCTCTGCAGGACAGTAGATAATCCAACATATTGGGCCTCATTACGAGCCTGGCGGAAATCGCGGTGCTAAATGCACCGCGGAGCACGGCGGAAAGCTGCCGATAGCGCCATGGAGGTTGGCGGATTTTCCGTCCCATGCCGACCTTGGCGGGGCGGTAAATCCCCATTCCCCATTTTACCCTTCCCCATTCCCATTTTTGCCCCATAGGGTATAATGGGAGTGGGGAAGGCGTTAATTGCGCCACCGTTAAATACGGTGGCGTAATTAACAACAAGGTCCCGTAGCGCCATGGATTTCTCCGCCCGGAAAAACCAGGCGGAAAACGTTCCATGGCGCTACGGGAACTCGTAGTAGGGCGGACGGGTCCGCCGCGAATAACGCTGGCGTAAACCCACTCCGCCAGGGTCCTAATGAGGCCCATAGTGTATTAGCAACGCTTTGTACATGGGCAGTGGAGATTCCGTCCGGTGGTGCACTGCAGAAAGAGTGGAGAGCTGCAGTTATTTTCCCTCTTGGCATATCAGTGACTAAGAGAAAATAGTTATACATAGTGTAGCTTGCTTATCGAGAAAAAGGTCCTTCAATCGAGGAAAAGGTTATATCACACTTAATGCCTCATTACAAATTTGCTAGTGTTTTGAGCAGAAATATGGCCAAACTCGTTCGACGTTACTGCTAGACTTCCTCCTCGGAACTTCATGTAAATCCTCCAGATACCGAGGTGGCGTTATCCCCCATTATGATGTTTGGAGGAATTACAACTAATGGAATTCTGCTGGTGGTAATTTTTTCAATTTCTGGAGATAAGGTGAATGTAATACCCCCTGCCAATATCAGGATTTTTTTTCTCATTTTCCCGTCCAAACTCGTAGTATGGATTTCTGATGAGGCGTGAGAAAGGTGGCGGTATTTCCATTACCGCCACTTTTTTTACTGCCCTGGCATACTCATAATGAGGGCCTTAGTGTTCTGCCAAAACTAGAACCTCAAATTATCAAATTGCTCAGCAATGGCCTCTAACACAGAACCTAGCTCTGATTAATGTTATTGCTGTTCAAGCATCCGATTTTTTTTTTTACAATATTCATAATTGGCACCCTGCAGGCACGAGCCAGCCAATCATGTGGCCACGATCGTGGGCCCACGCCGAAGCAAGCGGCTGCCGATTATCCTTCATCTTGCCACTCACCTGTTCTTCCTGCGCATTTCAATTGTAGCCCCTGCTCCCTCTCTTTCTTACTATCGCCCACTTCGCTCATCTGAAGTCTTCTTACCTCATTAGCCGGCTCACCTCCAGCCTGTTCAGGCCCTGCCATCTCCTTCCAGGTTGAGCAAGGTTTGTGTCTGTTTGTGATTGAACTTGGACATGCCGGCTTCTTACCCACCTGCCCAATAATTTCCTCAATCTCGTCCGCCAGTAATTCCACTCCCCTTTTACTTGTTTTTTCTCCCCACAACCCAGCTGGACTTGGGCTTTACCGGGGAGGTAATGTTTTTAATACCCTTCTCGGCAGTCTGTACCATGTGATAACAGCTTACCACCTGTTCATGCCCTTGCTTCGCTCACGCCATTTCCTCGGGATGGCGCCATTACCACCTTGTGAAGTATGTCTCAAATAACATTATCACCTCATTAAGCCCCTTCAGGAACAGTAACTCTAAAAGGCATTAATGATCTTCCTCAGAGAATGTCCACTCCATGCCTTTAAGAGAGCATTTATCAGCAACAGGACAATGAGGGGTTTTCAAACTCTAATTGCAGAACATCTGCCTGGGCTCTTGTCCAACACTGCAAAAAAGACATTGCGCCTGTCTTGTACGATCCTTGCAAACCCTTTTGCGTTTATAATCTTCTGGTGTTTCCCTCCTGGTGGTGTCAAGGAGCGGCAGGGGCTCTCTAACAGTCACCCCAATTACCAGCAAAAGGTTACTTGGGCCCCAATAGAACCCTGCCACAAGAACAGAAGATGCATCCATATGTACAGTCTTTATTATCCAACAGAAATGACAGGGATCACACTAGAATAGCATATTGTTTCCAGAGCTCCCACCCTCCAAACGTGTGTCACCCTGTTTTAACCATGAGTGACATCACAAAACAGTTTATGTCCCCCAAAACCTATCAGGGATGTGAATTGGTCAGTGTACGGAAAATACATATACAGTTTGGTCTGATTATTGCATCTAACAAGGGGGGTCCTGGGAGACTCTCTGCCAACCATGAGTCCTGGTTACAAGAGCCTTACCCAGAGTCTTTAGCTCACTATATTTCACAGAGAATAAATATACTAAACATATCAGTCTTTGTCCTGCCCTGGGGCAGTCCAGCACCGAAATGCTAGGCAATTCTCCTCTGAACAAGAGTACCAACAGCAATCCCAGACACGTGTTTCGGTCTTGTTGAACCTCATCAGTAGGGTGTAGCTGTGCCTCTCTAAGAATAGTGAGCAAGGGGTCCACGTCTGGATTCCTCTAGTAACTGAGAGTGAGACCCAAAGTTACTTGAAATATGCAAATAATAAGGGGGGTCCTGGAAGACTCTCTGCCAGACATGAGTCCTGGTTACATGAGTCCTGGTTACAAGAGCCTTAACCAGAGTCTTTAGCTCACTATCTTTCACAGAGGAGAAATATCCTAAACATATCAGTCTTGGTCCTGCCCTGGGGCAGTCCAGCACCGAAATGCTAGGCAATTCTCCTCTGAACAAGAGTACCAACAGCATCCCCAGACACGTGTTTCGGTCTGGTTGAACCTCATCAGTAGGGTGTAGCTGTGCCTCTCTAAGAATAGTGAGCAAGGGGTCCACGTCTGGATTCCCCTGGTAACTGAGGGTGAGACCCAAAGTTACTTAAAAAATGCCAATAACAAGGGGGGTCCTGAGAGACTCTCTGGCAGACATGGGTCCTGGTTACAAGAGCCTTACCCAGAGTCTTTAGCTCACAATCTGTCACAGAGGAGAAATATCCTAAATGTAATGGCAGAATACTGAATCCCGTTACCACGAGACGGTTCTGTGCGAGGATCCCCCCATCTGGCCAACCTATAAATAAAGCATATTTGACAAGTCCAGTCCAATTAGGCTCAATATAGTCTTGAGTCCTTCTAAAAGGTTGCACCACCCCAAAGTACCTGGTTCCGTGGAGTTCTTCTTTGAGTCGTTGACGGGCCCTTCTTGTGTGCACTCCCTTTCAGGCAGGAGCCACGGGTCGTTGAGAGTCAGTGAAGAAAAAGGGTGAACAATGTCGTTGCGGCAGGAGCTTCGGTTCTTCCGGTGCTCGTTGACAATCGGTCAAAAACATCCTGCAAGCTGAGGCATGTGGTGCACCTCGACGACAAGTGTTTGTTGCCGCAAAGAGCTACTGAAGAACTTTGACCCAGCAAGGGCATCGGGTCGGCATCATGTCTGCGGTCTTCAGGCAGCAGGAAACTAACTGGCGGATTCTCCTCAGTCGTCGGCAGCCTTGACTTTCTCCGGCAGGACGAAAGCGGTCAACGTTGATGAGCAAGGGAGTCCTTGGATCAAATGTCTTAGGCAAAGGAGCACTGTGGCACCGTGTGCTTCGCTTCGTGATTCCACAGCAGTCCCTTTCTCCAGTCGGCAGCCTTTCGGGGGTCTGACGTCCAGGGAGCTTTGGCAAAGATCAGCTGGTGCACAATAGTCCCTCATAGCTCGGGGAGAGGTTGCCTAGCCAGGTCCTCTCTTGGATCAGTTCCTTGACAGTCACGCAGCTTTCATATTAGCGAAGGACAGTACCAGCAATCCTTCTTCTTCCAGTGGGCTTCAAGGTTAAGCATCAAGTATCAACTTCAGCTTCAGAATGATTTCCATCAGCGGGAGGCCCCCAGATATACTGTTGATCTCCCATTCACTCTGCTGGGTCACACTCAGGCAACCAATCATTCAGAAGGGCATTCAGGCAGTCAGGCAGCCAATCAGGCTTACAATGCATTCAGGCCATTCTTCTCCATCCAGACACTCACAACACCGAATGTGGATTCGGACACGCACTCTGCCATTTAGCACTCCACACTGCATTCATACCAGTTTCGGGCAGGGCTGTCTCAGTCATTTTGTCAACCACCAGATACTAGACACCCATAACTTGAAATACGTATTGGTCACACACTCCATTAACCCAGGTCCCACCCCACAGGCGGACGCACAACATACAGTCATTGGGAAGGCTCCAACCAGTCTGGTCTGGACTTCCCCCACACTACCATATATAGAACTTCCACCTAACAGCCGGTCAGGGGGAAGGAACAGATTCAGGACTTCCTGGGACCTCGGGAATACAAGGTAACAGGCAATTGAAAGCAAGAGAGCACAGGGGCCTTCTTGTTTCCTATCAGGAATCAACTGATTCCAATGGCAGGGCCTGGGTATCCCAAAATGGAGGATACTCAGAGCACCTGTACTCCCACCCATGGGTGCAATAAGGGTATCCCAAGGGTCTGTTCACCAAACCAAAAAGAGGAAGAGCCGCAACGCCAAGAGTCCCACATGAACTCCTGCATGGGAAACAAGACAGAACACACGTGATAAAGCAATAAAGAACAAGGATACAGAGGCTCTGTCCCTCCAAAGCATTTCCAGCATCACAGGGAGAAGCTTCCCTCCATCTACTTTGAGTGAATAGGCATTGTCCTGCTCTTCCAGGTCACATGTGTAGAGGCCACGAAATGGAGGTCTTCTGCTTACAATTATGAGAATTTTAGACTGAATTCCTTGCAGGTGCTTTATCGTCTTGGTAACTGGAAACGTTCCGCCTCTGCTCCTCCTTGGCTAGGATGTGCACTGTGCCTGTGCTGGAAGCTCTGTCTGCCCACCTTTAGCTGAATCAGGTTGTTGGCCCTTCCGTGTATTTGAGGTCTGTCTTCCATTCCCCATTCACTTCAGTGCACCTAGAGCTTCCATCCTAGTTTTTATGGCTTCCCATGTTAGTTACAATATAGCATGTGCAAGCTGGATGTGTGTATTCTTGGCATCTTGCTGTTTCTGCTTATGTGTTCATCATCTATCTGTGTGAGTCATTAGCATTTGTTTCGTGTCTACCTGCAGTAATCTTATGTAAGTTTGCGTAGCTTCATGCATAGGTGCCTGTGTACTTCATGTCTATGTGCGCCTACGTTGTGATGTCAGTGATGATGTCATTAACATCTCGAGTTATAGTCAGTCCAGCTGTTTGCTAGATGACAACTCTACCTCCTCCATATCATCAGTCAAGTATGGCTTGAATGGCTGTCTGAGAGAGTAACGTTTCTCACATCTGCGAAACATCGACGATGGTGATGAAGGGCATAGGAATGATGTGTATCTGTCATTTCTCTGTCTTCAGGCTGCATGTCAGGTGGGGGTCATAAGGGCCACACTTGGACCTCCATCTTCAATCCCCCCTCTGGTTGACAAGTCGACCACATTACCTAGATGACTCTCCCTGTTCACGTACAATTTTGGGAGCCATCCCTTTGTTTTTTCTATGAGATGTCCATGATACTTTGCATGGTCGTCCAAACTCCAAATCAAGTAACTACAGTCTCCACTAGGGTTGCCCCAGGCCCATTTTCCCCAATAGTCATGTGTGTTGAAGTGAAACTCGAACACTCTTCCTGACGGGAACAGAGGACACTGCGTCAACTGTGGGTTCAGTACATTACATGACTTTGGGCCTCATTACACAGACGGCGGTAACCATGGTGCTATTAGCGCCATGGTTGCCAGCCGTATTTTACTGATTCCGCCTTGGTGAATGGGGGAATTACCGCCCCATTCCAAGGTTGCCGGGGCGGTAATTCCCCATTCACCAAGGCCCTTCCCCATTTCCATTTGAGCCCCTATAGAGCTCAATGGGAATGGGGAAGGAGGAAATAACGGTGCCGCTATTAGCGGTACCGTTATTTTCCCTGAAGTCCCTCAGCGGGTCCCTTCCTTAACGTGTGGTCTGGCCACACGTTAAGGACGGGACCCGCTGAGGGACTTCGTAGTATGGCGCTAAGGATCACCGGTGCCGGTAATCCCTTAGCGACATCCGTGTAATGAGGCCCTTTGTCTCTTCATCTTCTTCGGCCTCTAAGTCTAATAGTACTTTCATCTCTACAGTCTTCTCAGTAGTCTTCCTGCATTGTGATATTGCTTCTCTGATGACACAGAAGGTGAATGGCACCAGTACCAATGCTGCTACCAGTACCTTCAGTCCGTTGGCCATCCATGATGTTATCCATGAGAAGATATATGACAACCAATCACCGTCCTTCCCCAAGGCGTTCATCTCTGCTTCCATGTAGTTCTGATAGTTGGGTGATGGCCTCTGTAAGGTTTCCATTCTCTTCATCATGGGCAGGTTTGAATGTACAGCAAGAAGGTCCGATCTTGGCACAAACGCCTCCTTCCATGGCTGTGAGGAGGTCCATAACATATCCGATCTGGAGAGCCATTAACCAGACAGCTCTCAACTCTTCCTTGATGGTATTAAACCCCTTAAGGGTCCAATTTATCATCTGCATCAGCTCCCAACGCGTTATCTGGAGCCATTTGACATTCACATTTACTTGGACTGCTAGAACGATAGCCGCAAAGAAGATCTCAGTCCTGCTGATCCATCTTCCATTTTTGATGATGCATAGTTCCCTCTCTTCACTCTTGTCAGCTCTAAAGATCTCTTCTTCCTTTGATGAGCATCAATGTTTGGGAAATCCGCCTACTTGTATATCTTTCCGGGCCACTACTAGTGCTGGTGTGTTTAGCTGTACGAGAGACCATATCCCTCCCCATTTAGGTGGCAATTGCATGTACGCCTTCGACCTTCAATCCCATTAGTGGTCCATGAGAACTGCAGTACCAACCTTCATGCCTGGTATCTTTGAGATTTGCTTGCATTCTTTATTCTCTCCAACCTTCACTGGACCATCATTCTGGAAACACAATGAAGCACTCTCGAGTGGTAGAATTGGCATGGGAACTGCTTAATTTCCTACCTATGTGAACAACTTTGCACTTGCTTCTCATTCTTTGCAGCAATTGTTGTTTTCCTTTTGCACTATTTTGACTGGAACTGTTAAGAGCGTGTGTGCTTTGCTCCCAACCACTCCTTCGTTCCATCTTTCTGCGGTGTAAATGTCTCCATAAACTAACAGATGTGGTCTTTCCCAGCAGCCTGCCATTCCTCCTATCTCCTTCTGTCCTGTCTTGGGGCATTGTAATTCCTTTTTTGTCACTATCTTTGCTTCTCCTTAGTGTGGAACATCAGAGATGTATTCTATTGTTTTGTCTGTACTCCAGTATCCATCTATCATGTCTTGAGTCTTGATATAACTCTCTTCATAAGAGAACGTTTTACATGGCATCCATCTTAATGTTACCCGTCTCCCTTGAAATCGGCCTCTGGTGGTGCAGACCGACAAATGCATGATGCATTGTGCTCTGGCGGTTGTAACTTTAGTTGCTACAAATGTCCTGGATGTACTCATGACATAGGGGATGAGAGAGAATACATAACAACTCTCATTCATGGTTTCTTTCTCTACCTTGATCATGTGCTTGTAACACATGTTATTAGAAATATGGGCCGAATCAGTTAGGTAGAAATTTACCTGATCAAAGTCTGCATCTTCATTGCGTTTAAGTCTTTTTACCTCTTTGCAGCACTTGTCATCTGCTCAAATATGGCTTCTGTAAAAGCATGGATAGGGGTCGCATTAGTAGGGGTCAAGGCATGTACATGCAAAAGTAATATACTTCGTAATGCAAGGAGGGTAAAGAGGTAAAGACAACAGAAGGCACACAACATAAACACGGCAGGTTGAATTACAGTTCGCATTTTTGCAGTATCGAATGTCCTCTTGCCTTGCTCCGAAGACCTGTTGAAATCCCCTACAAAATGTGTGATTATGGTTTTAGTTTGTTAGGTTAAGCTCTTCATGTAAGATATTGAGAGAGTGCTGCAAGCTTGGCTTGAACCAAGGTCGTACAAAATGTCCTCAAAAGAACAGTGACCCCTGGGTAAAGTAGTTTCAGTTTCAAAAGTTCTTGATTAGTTTCTGGCTGTGGGAGTCACATGAGTCATTGTGTCACCAACTCATGGGGGGTTAAGTGGTGGTCAGATCCAGGCTAGTTGCGAAAATGAAAACAGGGCTAGGGGCAAGCAATGGAGCCACTCCTTTTTAACATGGCTTTAATTTTTGCTATTTTCTCTTTCAGCAGGCCATTGAGGCGCTCACATACTCCATTCACTTGCGGGTGATAAGCACAGGAGAACTTGGGCTCGATCCCCTGTAGAGCCATGATATGCTCAAAGGTCTCATTTCCAAAGTGAGGTCCATTGTCAGACTGCAGGAACTCACGTACCCCCCACGGTGGGAATACCTACTTAACGAGGAATGGTGCGGCTCTTAGGGCATTAGGGTGTGAACAGATACCGGCTTCGATCCACTGGGAAAATGGGCATGCAACCACTATCATGTAGCGGTAGCCTTGGCATACTTGGATTATGCCAACATAATCTAAATGGAGGTGTTGAAAGACCTGACTGGGCGGGGTATTGCTCCTCGCACTATGCCTAAGGTATGGTCACATTGAATTTCTTACAGACAATACAGTTTTCCATGAATTCAGCTATATGCTCTGCCATATTTGGATAGAACCATTCTTCCCCAATGTGTGTGGCAAGTACATCCTGACCTAGATGAGTGGGATTATGCAATTGCATGAGTGCAATCTGCAATAATGTTACTGGAATCCCTAGCTTGCCTCTGCTCTCCTGTTGCTACAAGGCATCTGTAGGGATTATTGAACATCCCTTCTTCACCCATAGCTCCTTTTCTTCTACCATGGCTTACCCTTGGAACTCCATTAATTGTGTGGCTGGTAATGTATTTGTTTGTATTGTTTATTTATATAGCACCTATATACATGAGTGTTTCAAAGCCCTCAAGGAGGGTGGGAACAAGGGGAAAAACAACAGTTGCTCAGAGCCCTTGACATTCTGAGACGATAATAGCCTGCACAGGCAGAGTAAGTGCATAAAATACATTTAACAGTTGAGGCACAGCAAAAGGCCTGACAGTGATTCTGCAGTTTTAACAGTTAATTAAGGGGAGAAGACAAGGGAGAACAGACAGACAATCATGAGGCACGTTGTATTTGGGTCATGCAAGTGCATAGAAGGTCATAGGGAGGGGGAGGTCCAAGTGCACCCTGTTAGTGGAGACATGGGTAAGTGCAGAGAGAGCCACTCTCTTGTGTTAATCTAAGTGCAGTGAAGGTGGGTGGGAGTAGGGCCCTGAGGCAAGTGCTAGAGAGCACTCGTGGGAGTGCCTGGGACCAGTGAGATTCTGAGGTTCATCAGGCAGATAGTCAGCAAGCCGTAAGGAAGAAGAAGAGGAAGAGAGATGGAGTGTGCAGAGGATTAGGTTAGCAGGGTAGATAGAGGAAGAGCAAAGAAAGAGGAGAAGAGGAAGGTCTTGAGGAGTTTCCATAATTTAAGAAGGTCAGGCTCAAGACAGAGGGCAGCAGGGAGGCTATTCCAAATGGAGGCACCTTCTGAGGACAAGGATCTTCCTCCAAATCTCTGTTTGGAGTACCGGCTCACTTGCAGAAGGTTGGAGGCAGACGAGCGGAGGGCTCGTGAAGGACAGTATTTGGATTGGCAGCATTGCAGGTAGGTAGGTCCCAGGCCCCAGAAAGCCTTGTGGACAATGCAGAGATAATGCACTATATCCTTATTTCAAAATCCTATTTTGCATGCGGATACGTGTGTTTGACTCATTTCTGTAAAGTATGCTGTGCGCTTTGCTTCCGCATTTGCGGCTTCGTTGCCATGGGAGACTAAGTCCTCCCCATTCGTGTGTGCTTGGCACTTTATGACCACTATGTCTGATGGGAGATGTAGGGCCTCTATGAGCCTCCCTAATAAGGGCACGTGCTGCCATCGGAAGCCCCTCCTCTGCCATTGTGACAGTCCAGCATGTACTGTAGATATCACATAGGCCGAATCGCAAAATGCTGTGACTTCCTGGTCCTTGCACGCTTCTAATGCCCTTATGAGAGCCAATAATTCTGCTGCTTGCACTGAAAAATGTGAATGCAATCTCTACTACTTCAGCCGTCCCATCTGGTTTCATTTTCACCACTGCCATCCCAGTATGTCTTTCTCCCGTCACCTGCTCTATCATTGAGGACCTGTCAATATAAAGTACTTCTCCCCCTCAAGGGCATTCTCCCTCACTTTGGGAGCATCATCATATTGTTCCATGTATGAAGTACAGTCCACTGGTTCAGCTAGCAATGTCTATGGATTTACAATTCTGCATCACGCCAGATTCAAGATATTTACCTCATATCCAGATGCTCTCTGAGTAGTCAACATACTTTTGGGTTTTTCGAGGATAGAGAAGAGGGCATGCTCCACGTAAAGTGTGGTGCTGCACCCCATTGTGATACTCGCTGACTTTTCTACTGTGAATTCAGCAGCAGCCAAAGTGTGTTCGCATGGGTAATGTCCCCTCATCACTGGGTCTAAACACCCACTATAATAAATTATTGGCTTGCGTCCTAAGGTTGTCTTCTGCGTGAGTACCCCAGTCATCACTATTCAGTTGTAGTGTGAGAACAAATAAAATTCATCATTGGTAATCAGGAATCCCTAACAACAGAGCACTGCACATTGCCTTCTTCAGCTCTTCAAATGCTTCAGTCATTTTGTGTGTCTACAATAGGTTACCAACCCCTCTCTGTGTCTCATGGAGCCCACTTAATAGGCTTCTCTTGCACGTGCTGTAGTCAAATATCCAGGCCCAGCAATAATTACAAAGGGCCAAAAATTGCTGCATTTCTTTCAGTCTTTTGCATTGGCGTTCTTAAGTAACCTTTTGGCCTTCCTGTGATATCAGCTGTCCAATGTACAACATCTCCTCCTGGCAATATTGTAATTTCACCTTGTCTACCTTGTAACCCTTCTCTGCTAATACTGTCAACAAGTATAATGAGTCATTTCAACACTCCACTTCAGACATGCTGAAAATCAAAATGTTGTCTACATACTGATTGACGGTACTCTCCATCTGTATGTTGCTGAGAGCACCCTATCAAAGATAGAGTGTGACTCACAGTACCCCTGTGGTAATCTTGTGTATTCCACTTCGGGTTTCTATATAGAAAGGAAGTCAAGTCCTCTGACTCTTCGTGAAATGGTATAGAAAAGAAGGCATTCTTCAAATCTATGACCATGAAATGAGTAGCTTCTGGCGAGATGCTAAATGTAGCAGAAATTCTGCCTCAACAATTTCATTTAAAGGACGCAAATCCTGATAAAAGGCCACAATCCCCCTGTCACCTTCTTCACCGGGTACACAGCTGTGATACACTCTGAATCCGATGGTACTAGAATACCTTGCTTCACTAACGTGGCCATCCTCTCATAAATACCCTTGTCTGCCTCTTTTGATAGGGGATATTGTCTTGCCCCTGGCTTGAACTTTATTTTGACAGCTCCCATCCCCTTTAGCAGAGCCACATCATATCGACTGCTGGTCCATTGGATGCTGGGTACTTACCCCAAATCTTCCTTGAGAAATAGTGGTGGTGCCTTTTGCAACAAGACCATTCTTTGTGGCACTTCCCTGTACTGTGTTCTCACCCAATGTGTAAAGCTCATGACCAACACTTCCTCATGATCTGAATGATCGTCTTGAAACAGTTCCTCATCTGTCATGTCAGTCAGCCTGTGCCCTTCCCCTAATGCGACTACTGTCCTCCATGACCGTCCAGTGTCCTCTGTCCCATGCAACACTATTCTCTCATCTTTTACTATAATCGCTTCTAGGTCTATCGGTATTACTCTTCCTTCCTTCTCATCCAGGGGAATCTCTGGTGTATACAAGAACTCATTGGCTATGCATAATAGCCAATGAGTTCTTGTATCCCCGGAAGCCATGCTCTCATCCCTTCCACTCCGTACTGGAAAAGCATGAGGTCTGCTGGCACCTTCCTCTGTACAGCCTGCCCGCAATATGCCCGAATGAGTTCCCTCACATTCATTACTGATGTCGACAACACTATCCTTTGGTCTGTAAATGAAAAGGTCATGTTAAGTCGGCTCATCATGTCCCTACCGATTATATTTACTGGTGTTTGTCGGGAATATAACAATGACATAGGTCATGTTCTCCCACAGAAAGTGGGAGTTTGTCAGTAAAAGGAACCAGATCTGTAGCTACAGAGAATCCCTGCACATTCATGGCAATGCCTGACATCGGGTATCTTCCATCCCTAATACAGGATCGAGTCGCCCCTGTATCTATGAGAAAAGAGAAAGTCTTGTTGCCTATTATCACCCTTATACATGGTTCCTCATTCAAGGTTGGGTGTAACGGATAGGATCGAACACATCAGGTTTGTCTGTGGGCTGTTCTTTTGGGGATAAAATGACATTCCCATCCCAGTGAATTAATTTCCCCCCACTACATTTACCCCTCCCAGTTTTTGCATGGGAGTCTGCATCATGGAGTATATGTGTGTCGTTGCTACAATGTTCTGCTGTATCAGTGCTTGCTTTGCTGGTTGATGGCTGCAAGTGTTCCTGTGCTTGCAGTGCATGTGTCATGGGCTGATATGCTGCACTTGCATGCTTTGTGTGTGCCCCAATTGTGGCGCATATGCCTGCGCTTGCATGTGATCCTGGGCATAATATTCACCCCCTTTCTGTTGCATTCCACCTCTGCTTCTGCACATACAAGTTATATGACCTATCCTTCCACATAGCCAGCATTATATTGGACCCGCCATTGGTCTAGGCTGGCCCTCGTTAAATCCACCTGCCTTCTCTTGCCTCTATCTCTCTGGCACCTGTGCCGCTTACGTCTCTGCACCCCCCGTAAGTCTTTCAGAAATGGCAATTTGCTCCACGTTGCCACGCTAAACTCTTGCATCGCAGTCAAGCATTCTTCCAACATATGCCACCTCTTGGAACACCGGGACCTTGATGTTCTTGCTGTCACAGAGACCTGGTTTAAGGACAGTTCTATCACAGGTTTTGAAACTCTCCTCCCTGAAAGCTACAAGATTCGCTCTGTACCCATGCCCAATAGACCAGGAGGGGGAGTTGCTCTAATCTTTCCAGAGTGGATCCCTGTTTCCACCATCCCCACTCAGACCTATTCCTCTTTCGAATGCCTGGTCTGCAGACTCTCTCTCTCTCTGCTGTGTCCTCTCTAACTCTGGCCACCTTCTATTGGCCACCGGCCAGCCCACCCTCTTCCTCTCGCAATGGGCTGAGCTGGCATCTTCTCTCCTTTCCTCCTTCTCGCAACTCCTCTTGTTCGGGGATCTCAACATCCATCTTGACTCTTCTGACTCTTCAGGAGCTTTCTGAACCTATGCAACTCACTCTCCCTCTCCGTTCTACCTTCTGGTTCGACACACACTGCCGGCCACACCTTGGATGCTCTTATCTCCACAAGCATTCCTCTTTCTATTCCTCTGACTGCCCCACTCTCATGGACTGATCACTCTCTTCTCACTTGAAGCTTTCCTCTCTTTTAGCACTGGCACAGCCTTCACTGCCTCTGACCTTCAAGGTCATCCGACCCATGAAAAAGTGTCACTGGCTGCCTTTGTCTCCAGCTACTCTCCTCCTCCTACTGTTGCTGCTGACTCCCACCCTGATAGAGCCCTCTCTAAATTTCACCTTTCCATCTCCAACACCCTCGACATCCTTGCCCCTGTCATGAGTGTCTGACTGAAGCCTGCCAAAAAGTTCAACTCTTGTTATGACTCTGACCTGGCTGACCTTAAACACAAGTGCAGGGCAGCAGATGGAAATGGGAATCTTCAGGCACACCCTCTGACAAGCTGGCCTGCCGTCTTCTGCAAAGGCAATATAGAGTCTGCATCCGGTCCAAGAAAAGAGTCCATATTGAAGCCCGCATCTCTGCGGCATCCAACAACATGGCCAAACTTTTTAAAGTCTGTAAGGAAATGGCCAAATCTACTGCAACCTCTTCCTCTACCGCACCCACCCAGGCCCTTTGCTTTGCCCTGGCTGCATACTTCACCACCAAAACACATGACATTCTGTCTTCTCTCTCCTCCACACCCACTCATGCACTATTATCTCCTGGCCCCCCCATGGCCGCCCTCACCACTCCCCTTCTTCTCTCCTCCCTCTCACCTGTTACACCCGAGGAGGTCTCTAAACAAGTCCGGTTTATGAAAGCTTCTTCCAACCAAATGGACTCCTGCTGCTACAAAACCATCAGGGACAACATTGACTTGCTAGCTCCAGCCTTGGCAGACCTCTGCAACCTCTCCTTCGCCATGGAAGTCTTCCCCACATCTCTCAAGCATTCTCTTGTGCACCCTCTGCTCAAAAAACCTCTGTCAACCCTACTATTCCAGCTAACTATAGCCCGATCTCAATCACTCCTTTCCTGGGTAAAGTCCTGGTGAAGTTGGCTATCTCTCAACTTACCCTCCACACTGACTCTTTTGGCTGTCTCCATGACCATCAGTCTGGCTTAAGAGCATCCAGAGGCACAGAAACTGCTCTGCTGAACACCTGTGAAGACCAGATCTCAAACCTTGACTCTAACCCTCCCTCTGTCCTCATTCATCTTGACCCCTCCTCAGCTTTCGATACTGTAGACCACAACATCCTGATCTCCTGTCTCTGAGAGATCCTGGGCATCACAGATGAAGCCCTGGCGTGGCTAGCATCCTTTCTTTCTGACTGTCCTTCCCAGGTAGAACATGGCTCCTTTCTCTCCGCTATCACTCTCTCTACTTGTGGTGTCTGACAGGGATCTAATCTATCACCCTGATTTTTCAATGCCTACATGGCCCCTTTGGTGCCCACATGATTTCTGCCTTCACCTCCAACTTTCAGTGTTATGTGGATGACACACAGCTCTCCTTCAGGCCTCTTCTGCCTCCTTGCTCATCCCTGTCTGTCCACAATTCAGTCCTGGTGGGCTGCTAACAATCTCTGCCTTAATGCCAGTAAAACAGATATCGTCTTCATAGGGACCCCTGCTCCTTCTTTCCCACTTTCACTCTGGCCGACCACCCTTCGTTCCGCACCCTCACCCACTAGCGAGGCAAAGAATCCGGGGGTCATCTTCGACTCTACTCTCTCCTTCACTTCTCACATCTCAGACTTGTCCAAAAAGTCCCACTATCAGCTGCACCTCCTCAGATGTATTCTACCCTTTCTCACCTTCCCCCAGAGGCTCACTGTCTCCAGAGCCCTGGTTCTCTCCAGGCTGGACTACTGTAACAGTCTCTTTCTCAATCTTCCCACCTCTACTCTTCGACCTCTTTAACTCATCCAGAACAGAACTGCAAGACTTACCCTTGGCCTCAAGCCCAGGGACTGCATCTCTCTGGTGCTGAAATCCCTCCACTGGCTCCCCGTGGCTGCAAGGATCAAGTTCAAGTCCCACTGAATAGTCCACAAGGCTTTCTGGGGCCGGGGCCCCCACTATCTACAATGCTCTCTTCCTAAATACTCTCGTACCAGAGCCCTCCACTCGGCCACCTCCAACTCTCTGCGGATGAGCCACTTTTCCAGACAGGGATTTGGGGTAGATCCTTATCCTCTGCAGGTGCCTCCCTCTAGAACAGCCTACCTGCCTCTCTTCATCTTGAGCCAAACCTCCTTAAGTTCTGGGAAACTCCTCTAGACATTCCTCTTCTCTTCCTCTTTCTCACTCCCTCTCCCTTGTTAACCTCCTTTCTTTTCGCTCCTGCTTACCTCCTTCGTTCTCATCCCCAACCTGTTCAGTCAGCTGACTGGTCACCTAGTGCACCTCCAGAGCTTCACAGGTCCCAGGCTCCCCCGCCAGTCTTGCACTTGCCTCCGGGCCTCCGCACTCTGCCTGCATTACTGCACTCAGAATACATTCCATAAGATTGGCACCCTCTCTGCACTTAACCCTGGCCCCTGCTGGACCGAGCGCATTTGTCCCCCCTCTCCCTCATTCTTCTGTCTGCTCACTTGCACGACCTTGAATGTACTGGGCTTAGCATGTTTGTCTGTCCTGCCTTCCTCTATCTCCCCTCCACAGCTTTGCTGTGCCTGCATGCATAGGCGCATTGATGACCAACCTTTGTCTTGTATGCTCCCCCACATTTCTGCCCTCACTCTTTGTCATGCACTTATACTAGTTGAAATGCCCTTGCCTAGTATGCTAGTTATTGCTGTTAAATCATTCAGAATCTTCAAGGTCTAAGAATGATGACGATATCCCCTTGTTCTGTTCCCGCCTTGAAGCGCTTTGAAGTACTTCACGTGTGTCGAAGCACTCTACAAATAAATAATTACAATAACAATCTGTGCCTTGCTGCATTGGATGTCAGAACGCTCTTCCCCAGGACACTCTTCCCCGTCCCTGTGGCCAGTGATTTGAATCACACTCTCATGCAAAACCTCCCCTTATTGCCTGTGGTCGATTTTGTCTATTCTGTGTGACTACTCCCTCTCCATTTGTCAGCATTCCCCTTCCATTGTATACTTCAATATCGTTTTCTGCACTCACTTTGCTTCTTCCTGCTTTCTCTCCTCGCGCTTCTTTCTTGTATTCTCTTGCATTAACCGACAATAGTGCACTATAGTGAGTTGAATTTCTGACCATGGCTTAGCCTCCATCCCCACTAATTTCTTCAGCTGTTTCTGTACCTGTTCTGGCAGCCCTTGACATAATATGTTATAAAATAATCCCGCTGTTTTATCCCATGGCTCTCTCGTCTGGAGAAACCAACACTCTTGAATCTCCTGAATGTATTGAAGTGATTCCTCATCTTCTCCCATTTTGCGTGCCATAATCATGCTTATGTATGATGTGTCTGGATACTGTACTCTTAGAGATTGCTATACGACTGCTCAGCAGTTATTGAACAGTGCGCCATCATGCACCATGGTTTGTGCTGTCCCTCTGGGGTAACCTGCCCTTTTCCAAAAATAATACGCTACCTCCAAGAGAATGGATGAAAGTAGGGTCTTCATGTCACTCACTGCCAGTGTCATTCCTGCTGTCAGTCTTTCAAGTTCGTAAATCCATTTCCCAGGCCCTGCAGTCAACAAAGGTAGCTTGCATCTTACATTATCCTTATCCTTCTGTTGTCATGGTATATACTGGGGTCTTCCAC
Source organism: Ambystoma mexicanum (assembly GCF_040938575.1). Lineage (NCBI taxonomy): Eukaryota > Metazoa > Chordata > Amphibia > Caudata > Ambystomatidae > Ambystoma > Ambystoma mexicanum. Next base: position 317,899,763 of record NC_090924.1, on the reverse strand, counting down.
CACAATTCTCTAATAATGGAAACTGTGTCAGTCTCATTCCTTTGTCCTGTTTCCCAATATCTTTAGTGGCTGTAAGTGCCCTTATCATCTCTGTCTGTTTCGACCCTGGCAGGGCTCTGAGCCTCTGTGCGTGTGGGTTAATTCTGTCTGCACTGCGTGAGCTGTCTCTAGTCAGGGCTTGTTTCCATGGAGCGGCAGCAAGGCTTCTCCCCCTCATCATCGTCGCTTCCCTGTTGGTCTTCTTTTGACCCCATGGTCCCAATACTATTGTCACTGTCATCTTCTCTTTTATCCTCATGACTAAACCTCCCTAACATCGGTTTCTCCCCTTGTTTTCCCTTTGATTGATCTGTTAGACCATGTTCCCCCCTCAATGAGGGTCCTGTTGTACCCCTACTCATCTGTGGGGCAGCCAAACTGTCTCTCTTGATCCTTTAAAGTTCCCCAGTCTTCTTCGTATCCCTTCCCCTTCATCGTCCTTCAGAGGTGTGAAGTCTGTTTTAAGGTCCACAGCTTTCTTAAAACGTCTCTCCCTTCTTTCGGCTCATTCCTGCTCACGTCTCCTATCCTCCTCTTCTTCTCTGCATCGGCGCACTTTAAAGAGTTGCTAGACTTTCAACCTTCTTTTCTCCCTCTTTATCTGCAATTGTCTCTCCTGCTCTTCTTCAGCATTCCTCCTCGCTGTTTCCTCTAACCCTTGCTGCTTTTTCTTTTTTCTTTTCTCTTTCCTCTTTCTCCCTTTCTTCTGTTCGCTCTTGTTCTCTCTCAACTTATCATATTCCTCCTTCTCTTCTCTTTTTCTTCTCTGTACTTCCTCCATTATTTCTGCCCATTCCTTAGCTTCCTCCTCAATATCTTTACGATTTGGAGCTTCCTCTCCTGTATGCCCGATCTCACTTGTGGCCTTCCCGTCCAGTTTAAGCAATATCTGTCCACCTAACCATTCATTTGTCGGCACTATTGCCTCTTGGCCTCATCTATGTCCTGTCTTTTGCCTTCAGTTTTTCTTGCAGTTCACTGTGCTCCTTACATTCACCACTGTTATCCTGCACTTGTTTATTCGCTTGCTTTGTGCCACGCTGTTATATGCTGGAGGTGCAAAAGTAGGATTGGTGTATCATGGTGTTACTTTCAATTTCTTTAAGGGCTACAATCCCTGAATTTCTGCTGTTGGATCTACGTGTGCAGTTTGAGGAGGGGGAGCCGAAGGCGGTTCTCCTTCCATATCGCATTGACACATCATCCATTGCTTTTGGATCAAGTCCCCTTCCTCGTCCTGAATATTTTTCATAGCACCAATATAGCCAACCGGTAACTTAATTTTAATACGTGGTCATATGTTGCTTCCCACATTTGGAAAAGCTCCTGTCTTTGGACCATGGCCTTGCCAATTTGTCCTTGGTATCGCATGTCCACTCCGTGCTATACTTGCGTATTTCACAGGAGGGACTTGCACAAATGTTAAATGGGGAACAGCCATGTGGCCCTCAGTAGTCCCCTCCGTAGTTAACTTATATGTTAAATCACTGGAGATATATAAGATTCTGATTGAGCCTAATCCATTTTTCCAGAGAATTAAATTATGGAAAAGGTATATCGATGATATCCTTATGATTTGGATTGGAGATATGACCTCATTTGAAAGAGTTATTAAGGTGGCTGAATCATCAAGACCGTTTTTTGAACTTCACTGCTAGTTGCAGCTCCTCAGAAATTAACTTCTTGGATATTACCATTTGGGACGACTCAAAGGTTAATCTTCTGAAAGTTAAACTGTTTCATAAAGTAACAGACAAGAACTCGCCACTGTTATTCTCAAGTTGTCATCCATGCCACACAAGAGAGAACTTACCAATGGGTCAGTTCCTCAGACTCAAACGTAATAGCTCCTGTAGAGAGGCATTTGATACACTGCGCACCGCACTGAGTGCTAAATTATGTACAACGGACTATCCCAAAACGATACTCAGAAAAGCATGGAAGAGAACAACGAATAACAATCGTAAAGCAGTTCGAATACAAAACTAAAAACAACAAAAAATATAACATAGTGAAGAGGGGCGGCCGAAATCTACTCCTGCTCCTCCTTCCCCCAGACGCATGAACAGGAAGAAGAGCAGAAAGAATAATGAGCGGACTCCCCATTTTGCACCTTTCCCCAGTGTGACCATGGGTGACAAACATGCTGAGAGATACTCACTCCGCCAGCCTTTCAGCCCAAAAGCAACACAAATCTTGCCCAGAGTGGATGAGGAGCCTCTGGGTGCTGTCAAAGACACTTCAATTGACAGTCTTGTCTAAAGCGTTAAGAAGACATGCTCAGTGCCATTAGGGCCCTCATGACATAGCCATGTTAGACATGAAGAACACGTGCCATCCACACACTGAACCACTCACACATGATTACATGAAGAATACAGATGCACTGTCCTGTAGTTAGAGGACAGAAACACATACATGCTGTCATTTATTTTATTATTTTGTCACTAGGTTAAATGTATACCGCCATGCAGGAAACCACAAGGTACAAGAGTTCCAGTTTCTAAGCTTGCAGATGCTTACATGTGAATAACTCTATGGAAATGTAGAAGTATTTAGACCACCTGACAGCGCTATAATTAATTCATGCATTATAAATGGCACACTGTAGAAGCTCTGCTCCAGTATTGCGAAAATTACAGCCAAGTACAATTGTCTCAGTGAAGTCAAGTAGCTGGAACTCCCCTCAGTGCACTGTGAAATCCAGGCTCTCAGCCAAGGTCTTGTGCTGAGATAACATTCCCGATGTTCAACGATAGTAAACTCAGGCAAAGACAGCATTAATAATTCTTCATAAAATATGGATGATTCAGAGCTGGGAAGGCCCAGAGCATGAAGGTAGCACACATGGTTCAGCAGAACTGACAGCAAGCCAAGACCTGCCTCTGGGAATGAAGGACAGTTTCGCCAAGCCCAGGCGTGACTTGAAACACATTGTAACAGAAGGTCTGCATGTTGCATTGGACGCGGGTGCACTCAGACGCAGTGGTGGTTCACACATAATTATGATGCAGGAGTGACAGTTACTCTTTACCTTGGGAAGGTACATTTTGAGCTGAGAACAAATGTTGTCCCAGGCCTGGAGACCTGAGCTCTAGTAAATCACTGTTCAAGACCCCAGGGGTGGGGAGCTCTGAACACTAAACTAATGTGAAGACACTGCAACATTGTAGAAGTTAGATCATTGTGGACAAGACAATCCAGCCCTCTGACACTTTAGGACCAATGAAAGTAACCTCTATAAGTGAGCTACATGTGGCCTATCACTCAACATACATTCCCTGGGTGAGATATGTTTCTGGGAACTGGCCCAAGCTGTGATGTCAGCATGGTACTGGTGTGTTACAAAGCTGGCCTGCAAGCCAGTCTCTATGAGAGCGTGCTTGGATCCTTTTTCCCTTCGCACATCCCTGTGATTTTGTCAGACTTTGCCCGTGGAGCTTGTGGAGGACCTGGAGGTTATGGCCCCCGGTCTAGTCCTCACCCAAGATGGCGGCCGCAACTATAAGACGAGACCACGCCCCCTCTTCGGCGCGTTGTATCTGTTCATGTCTTTGTACGCCGTCAATGCTGTGTTCTGCTGCCGGTGTGTCTGGATCCCGCTCCGAACCGCCCTTGCCGTTCACTTGCTTCCCCTTACCTAGTTTCGATTCCTAGACGCTCTCCGCGTACTCCTCTTCCTTTATTTCTTAGTTTCATTTCTTTTTTCATCCTCCTTCTATTATCGTCCGGGAGCCTTGCTCTAACGCTCCTGTTTAGTTTCCGGTTCCGCTTGGTAAGCGTCTCCGGTAACTACTATTTTCTTCCTCTTGGTCTCATCTCATGGTAGGTGTTTCCGTTGTTCCCTGTTGGATTTGAGGTGTTTCCTTTCTCCTCTAACATCCATTGCTTACCTTTCTTCCGTGACACTATTTCCGGGTTTTTCACCCTATCATCAGTTTCTGTCTTTCTCTCCCTTGTCTCAAGATCTACCCCGTTCATGTCATTACACCCACGCTTAGTTTTGCTCTTTGGGCCATTCCCTGTATCCTGTTGATCTTTTTGGACCTCTGCTTGCATTTATCCTGTTTTCCGGAATTGCCTCAAGACTAAAGGACAAGGCTTGTGAAGTCAGCCATTTATTCATCTTTACAATTCACCCAGGGTTTTTTGGTGCCCGAGAGGCTTTTTCCCTGGTACTTTGGGGGTCTAGCTCCTCGGGGTTCACCTTTGATAGGTTACACTTCCTGTCAAGGTGGCCTCTGAGGGAGCTAGGCCCTATTTACACGACAAGAAGAGGAAGTCAAGGAAGGGACAGTCCTCAGAAGACCGGCAGTTGTGCAGGAAGACCCCCGCCAGTTCTAAGGACAACTCTTCTGAAAGTATTGGTGAGGAGGAGGTTGGGGAGGTCGGTCCTTTGTCTGACAGAATACAACGCCTACCGATAACCATGGCATCCTTGGAACAATATCAGGAATTGTTTGCAGCCATGCAAAATCTCACGATAGAATTACAAACCCTCAATACGGGAAACACCACACTGCGTCAACAAGTGGCCTTACAGAGAGAGGATCGTGGAGATCTACCGCCTATGGCCTTGTCGTATGGCAAGTATGATGGTCACCCAGGGGAACTAAAGGACTTTTTAGATGCCTGCCAGGTCTACTTTACATTTAGACCACACGCCTACGAGTCAGCCAGATCCCGAGTGGGGTTCATCATCGCCAATTTGATTGGAAACGCATTGGCGTGGGCAACCCCTCTGGTGACAAACAATGATCCTTCTTTGAGCGACTACGACCTCTTTGTGGCCCAATTCAAAGAAAGGTTTGATCGTCCTGAAATATTGTTTACATCTCTTGAAGCCATCCTTGATGTTAGACAAGGAACAACGGATGTGCAGACCTATATCTCCAGATTCTTGAGACTGGCATCCAAGGCAGACTGGCCTGATTCAGCCAAACACACCATATTCAGGAGAGGTCTACACGAGGATATCAAGGACGAATTGGCTCGCATCGCTCGACCAGCTACCTTTCAGGATTTGATGACTATTGCTCTACAAATAGAGTTTCGTCTGCAGGAACGTCGTCAGGAAAGAAGAAGACCACGTTTATCTTTTCAACCGAGTACCCCCTCTCCGCCTCCCAGGGAATCTCAAGCGGCAGAAGAACCCATGCAGATTGGAACCACCCGTGGCCCTTTGACACCTGAAGAGCGCAAGAGGCGCCGAGATGCAGGACTATGCATGTATTGTGGTTCCTCCAGACACCTACTCAGGAACTGTCCTGAAGTTCCACCTCGCCGGAAGGAAAACGCCAGCCCCAGAACTTACGCAAGGGAAGTTTCGGGGGATCTCTCTGCTATCCTTGCTTCAACACAACCCCAGTAGAGGAAGACAACCGTCTAATGGTTTTCAAGGTCTTGCTGTGGCTGGATGCCTCCACTCCATTCGAAGTTTTGGCCATGTTAGATTGTGGTGCCGCTGGCAATTTCATTGATGTGGAGTGGGCCAGAGCTAACCACATTTCTGAACGGCTCAAATCAAGAACCATACCTGTAGAAGGAGTAGACGGAACTCCTCTTTCTTCCGGGCCAATTATCAAGGAAACCACTCCAATACGAATGCAGTTGGGACAACACCAAGAGGAAGTGGTGTTTGACGTTATCCGAGCAGCTCATTTTCCCTTGATAATTGGAATACCCTGGTTAAGGAGACACAATCCTTCCATTGATTGGGCCTTGAACAAGGTAAGCTTTGACTCATCATACTGCGAACATCACTGCATGACAGTTCCTCTTATTGGACCATTGAAAGAGGAAGAGACTATCAAAACCGTGTCTTCTGTTCCGTTACAATACCAAGGTTATGCCGAAGTCTTCCAAGACGTAGTACCAAGGCAGTTACCCCCACACCGAGCAGAAGATTGTTCAATCGAATTGATCCCTGATGCACAAGTTCCGTTCGGTCGGATGTATCCGTTATCTTTACCCGAAAAGAACGCCTTGAGAGAATACCTGGACACACACCTTCAGAACGGGCTTATTCAAGACTCCAAGTCCCCTTGTGGAGCATCATTGTTCTTTATTCCTAAAAAAGACACTTTGGAATTAGGACCCTGCATAGATTATCGAGGTCTCAATCAGGTGACTATCCGAGACAGATATCCGATGCCCTTGATTAGAGACATCCTGGAAGCAGTCCAGGGTTCACATTACTTCACCAAACTAGATCTGCGAGGAGAGTAACATCTCTTGAGGATCCGCCAAGGAGACGAATGGAAGACGGCATTTAGGACACCCCTTGGGCTGTTTGAATACAAGGTAATGCCGTTTGGATTAGTCAATGTTCCTGCCATTTTTCAAAGATTCATGGACAAGTTATTTTCAGATCACCTCTATTTGTCGGTAGTAGTCTACCTGGACGATATTTTGATTTTCTCCCGCAACTTAGAAGAACACAGGAATCAAGTCAAGGAAGTACTACATCGACTGCACACCAACCAACTTCTGGTTAAACCAGAGAAGTGTATCTTCGAAGCCAAGACCGTTTCCTATTTAGGCTTTATCCTTTCGAAGGAAGGTATACAGATGGACAATCACAAGACTCAAGCAATACTGGAATGGAAGGAACCAAGATGTGTTAAGGATATCCAAAGATTCTTGGGCTTGGCAAATTTCTACAGACAATTTATACCCAAATTCTCTGATCTAATCCAACCAATCACCAAACTCCTTAAAAAAGGGGTCAAGTTCGAATTTGCCCAAGAACAAAGACAAGCCTTCAACACTCTTAAGGAACGGTTTACCACTGCTCCCGTTTTGGTTCAACCAGATCAAGACAAACCGTTTATATTGGAGACAGACGCCTCGATAGGAGCAGTAGGGGCGGTCTTGTTACAGAAAACAGAAGATGGTATTGAACATCCAGTGGCCTACTACTCTAAAACCCTCACGAGCAGTGAAAGAAATTATTCAGTTCTAGAGAAGGAGTTATTAGCCATCAAGTTAGCATGCCTAGAGTGGCGCCATCTTTTGCAAGGAGCCAAGCATAGTTTCCTCATTCGTACTGATCACCGAAACCTGAAGGTCCTTCAGCAAATGGAGTGTTCCAATGCCCGTCACGCTAGATGGGCATATTTTTTCCTTCAGTTTGATTTCAGGATTACCTACATTCCAGGAACGGAAAACCAGGTAACCGATGCTTTGTCACGCAGTCAAGGGGAGGAGATTGGTACCTACCAAGGGCATGACCTTCTACTACCTGGCCTAAGAACGGTCGCCTTAGTGGGGACGTTCGGACAGCAACTGTTGCAACAGTATCACCAGGAAAAGGAGTTCCCTCGTTCTGTAAGACAAGGCAGTGAAGGACTCTTCTATCACGAAGAAGCCTTGTACATTCCTTCCAAGTCCTTACAAGAACAAGTACTCAGATGGTGCCACGATAGTTGATCAAGAGACGTTTTTGGTGGCCTTCAATCCTTCATGATGTTGACAGCTATGTGTCATCTTGTCCAGTGTGTGCGTGTAATAAGCAGGTCACTGGAAAACCAATTGGACTCCTTCAACAACCACCACTACCAGGGCGACCATGGGAGCATATCTCCACTGACTTCATAGTTGAATTACCCATATCTAGGGGTATGAATACGATAATGGTCACGGTAGACTCATTCAGTAAGATGGCTCATTTCTCACCCATTTCACATCTTCCTTCGGCCCCAGAAGCAGCGGCCGTGTTCTTACGGGACATTGTTCGGCTACATGGTCTCCCAAGAACCATCATTTCGGACAGAGGTTCACAATATACCTCAAGATTCTGGTCCACCTTATGCCGACAATTGGGGGTACACATAGCCCTATCTTCAGGCTATCATCCCCAAAGTAATGGCCAGACAGAAAGACTTAATGCCACACTTGAGCAATATCTCAGATGTTTCTGTAGCAACAAACAAGAAGAATGGGCCTCATTCCTTCCTCAAGCCGATTTTGCCTACAATAACTCATACCATACCTCCATTCAAATGAGCCCCTTCTTTTGTACCTATGGCTATGATCCTCAACCCCTACCTTGGACAGGGGTACCTTCCACTAGCACCCCGGCGATTGCCAGTCTACTAACTGAACTTGCAGAACTCCAGAAGACGGCAAAGAAGGCACTGGAGGATAGCAGACAATCACATAGGAAGTGGGCTGATTTAAGGAGACGAACCAACCCAGACTGGAAGCCAGGTCAGCTGGTATGGTTGGCTACCAAGTATCTACCAAGATGGGTCCATACTGGCAAGTTTGCTCCTCGCTACCTGGGACCCTATCCCATCCTCTCTCAGGTTAATCCAGTATCTTACAAACTCCAGTTGCCCAAGAGTTTACAACGGATACATCCTGTGTTCCATGCCTCTTTATTGAAGGTACACATACTAGACCCGTATCAAAGAAAGCCGTTGAGCCTCAAGCCTCCCAAGACACAGACCCCAGAAGAATACGAGGTGGCCTATTTAGTGGACTCTCGGTATCGCAAGGGGAGAGTGTAATACTTGGTTCATTGGAAGGGCTTTTCTACAGAAGAAAGAACATGGGAACCGAAGAGCCACATCCATGCCCCACGGCTGCTGAGAAAGTTCCATCTTCTCCACCCAGGGAAACCTGGAGGGCCCCCTAGGGGGAAGGGTTATACTGTCAGACTTCGCCCGTGGAGCTTGTGGAGGACCTGGAGGTTATGGCCCCCAGTGTAGTCCTCACCCAAGATGGCGGCCGCAACTATAAGACGAGACCACGCCCCCTCTTCGGCGCGTTGTATCTGTTCATGTCTTTGTACGCCGTCAACGCTGTGTTCTGCTGCCGGTGTGTCTGGATCCCGCTCCGAACCACCCTTGCCATTCACTTGCTTCCCCTTACCTAGTTTCGATTCCTAGACGCTCTCCGCGTACTCCTCTTCCTTTATTTCTTAGTTTCATTTCTTTTTTCATCCTCCTTCTATTATCGTCCGGGAGCCTTGCTCTAACGCTCCTGTTTAGTTTCCGGTTCCGCTTGGTAAGCGTCTCCGGTAACTACTATTTTCTTCCTCTTGGTCTCATCTCACGGTAGGTGTTTCCGTTGTTCCCTGTTGGATTTGGGGTGTTTCCTTTCTCCTCTAACATCCATTGCTTACCTTTCTTCCGTGACACTATTTCCGGGTTTTTCACCCTATCATCAGTTTCTGTCTTTCTCTCCCTTGTCTCAAGATCTACCCCGTTCCTGTCATTACACCCATGCTTAGTTTTGCTCTTTGGGCCATTCCCTGTATCCTGTTGATCTTTTTGGACCTCTGCTTGCATTTATCCTGTTTTCCGGAATTGCCTCAAGACTAAAGGACAAGGCTTGTGAAGTCAGCCATTTATTCATCTTTACAATTCACCCAGGGTTTTTTGGTGCCCGAGAGGCTTTTTCCCTGGTACTTTGGGGGTCTAGCTCCTCGGGGTTCACCTTTGATAGGTTACACTTCCTGTCAAGGTGGCCTCTGAGGGAGCTAGGCCCTATTTACACGACAAGAAGAGGAAGTCAGAGAAGGGACAGTCCTCAGAAGACAGGCAGTTGTGCAGGAAGACCCCCGCCAGTTCCAAGGACAACTCTTCTGAAAGTATTGGTGAGGAGGAGGTTGGGGAGGTCGGTCCTTTGTTTGACAGATTTCTTGTTTAAAATAAACCACAGTTTGAAACTTACTGTTTGTTTGGACCTCTGTATTCCTTTTTGGCAAACAGGGAGGTGTTGGGCTTCCCATGAGTTCTGGATCCATGGACTCCCAGTAACCCTACCCTACTTGGGGGGTCCCTTCAACCCAACAATAGTGTTTGTGAGTACGTTCAACCATTTATCTAACAAAATAAGTAACATCATAAAGAAGAATTGGCACATTTTAGAAGGAGGTAGCTTTACTTTCAACCGACCACTCTGTGCCTTTAATCAAAGTATAAATCTTTGAGATCTACTGACCAGGAATGATGTGAGCATCCCTAATGACAACCAAATGAGCATTACCAAAACTTGGGGATTATCTAAGCCTATTTGTCATACTCCTTGTGGTTCATGTAGTTGTTGTGTCCAAACTAAAAGATCAAAAGAGGTGAATATAGGTCTAGCTAGACCTTGGACACAGAGACAATTTACAATTTGCAATTCATGTATGGTGGTTTACGCTATCTGGTACCTGTGTGATAAATTACAGAATAAAAGGATACCTGCAATACTGAAGGGTCCTCCAGGCAAGTTAAAGTCAGAAACAGAGAACATGCACCGTTTAGTTTAAGTAGACTTATACATGTTTACATAAAGAAATTTTCATTTATTAAAAAACACATCAATCATATTATGATATTAGGTCAACAAAAGTTTCCAACATATTAATTTCATTCACAAATTAAAATATAGCTCCTATTCTATTATCTTCATCGCACACACACACTCAATCATTCACACTCAATTTGTATTTCTACAAATTAGCAATAGGTTTCAACACATATGTAGCCTAGTAACAAATATTATTTACAACCTATTTGTACAATTCTTACTTGAAATGGTGTGTCTATCTGTAAAACAACAGACAGTATTTGGTTGACACGTGTTTCAGTTGATTATTCGGGCTGTGAACTATAGCCCTTTCTTATCCCAACCTTCTTCAGGACAAAAGCTGAGTACACGTTATGTCTCACTTTGGGATACATGGAGTAGGAGACATCATCTCCAACCTATGTCTTGGGGCAGTCCAAAACTAGTGGCCCAAATCCTCAGTGCTCAGGCAATTAGATAGCTTCAAAGCCGATCTGTAGTGCAAGTTTGTAGCATTTTCTATTTTCAATACTGCTGCTGTGATTGATGGGATGGCCCCAGGACAGATCACCAGGTGAAACCTCCAGTCTCTGTAGTGGTGGCGGTACACTGCCGTCACAGGTTTACTCTTGTTTGTGGTCCGTTAAGCATCTTCTCGCATAGCTGTCAGCTCGCAAGCAGGGCAGAATGTGAGATGCCCCGCTTGCGAGCTGACACCATCAATGTCTTCTGGCCAATGCTGGATTTGACATTCATGGGCTTCATTGATTCACACATTTTGACTGCTTACTCTATTTTCTCTCCTCCTCTCACCTTCTCCCTTTTCCTATTTACTCCCCTCCTCCACTTACTTTATTCTATGCACTTACTCTATCAGAATTGTCCCTGGACCTAGTATGATAGCAACCTCTTCTGTCTCCTCCTCCCTCCCCTTACTTGTTTCCCCCCTCCCCTCCGGCACTATTTGAAATGTCGTCAGGCCTAGTACGATAGTCGCTTGTTTTGTTCCTCCCCTCCCTTTCTGCACCCCTCTCCCTCACCTTTTGTTTTTCTCCGGCTCTACCAGAAATGTTGTCAGGCCTAGTATGGTAGTCACCTGTCTGTTTCCATTTCCTTCCCACTCTCCCCCTCCCTTCCTTATCTATGTCTTATCTCTTGCACTATCTGAAATGTTGTCAGGCCGAGTACGATAGTTAATTTCACATCCTTACTGTTCATGGCCTGTAAGAATGTCATCGTATTTTCCCTTGTTCCCTCCCTTGACTTGAAGTGCTTTGAAACACATTGTGTATAGGTGCTATATAAATAAACTATCATATCATATAATTGAACTGGGAGACTCGACCCAGCCCTTTAAGACAAGGTAGCAATATTATGAGATGAACGGGGATGCAGAAGTTACTCAAACATCAATAATCAAAATGACTCAGGTAGTTGTCAAAAAGGTTAACTGTTTTAATATCAATTATCTAAAACCAGGGAGTACAACAGACATCAACGGACATCAACAGACGTCTCACCACATAGTCTCTCAATTTGCTTCAGAAAAAACATAATACTTATAGAAGAAACTCGTCATTGATGACGTTAACCTACGTATTTACATATGCCATCCTATGTGGCAAACTACAAAAACCTAGTGGCAATTGTGATTGGGTTTTAGGGAACATCTAGGTATACGTTCCATACCAGTCTAAGAACGTGATAGGCTCCTTAACATCAGGTGGGGCAACTAAGCCCTCCCCTAAAATGGGTAACTATGATTGTCACTAAATACACAACGTCGCATTGGTTACACAAACTATAGGGCCCTTAGATACGCACCCCCCTTCAATTGGTTGGCACTCTTACATCCGTCAGTATTTTTCCACATACGTTAGCAGCACGCAGGCTAGACGTCCAGGTGCTGGTGAGCTGGTCATAACCATAGCTTCCCACCAATTAGCATATCATCTATCCTCACCTCAGTGGTCAGCTGTCAATGAAGGCTTTGAACTTGTCCTTGGAAATGTTCTTTGCTCTGGAGAATTCAGGGGAGTGAAGACACGCTCTGCCTTCATGCGTAGGTGTGGTTCTTCATGTTTGTCCAACTTCATCCTTCCACGTGGCTGAAGATCACAATTCTGAGCTCTGGTGCATTTAAAATACTATTTTTAATAGACCTCTGACGTCTTCCTTGTTTTTAACCAGGACTTCTGAATGGGAGTTTTGTTCTTTCACATGATTTGTAGCTAATGTCTGTTCATCCCAGTGCGATAAGAGTTTGGCTTCTTGGAGCTCATCCAGCCTCAACTTTCTGAGATCTGCTTCTGTAATTCAATTGCTTTTTCAACTGCGACACAATGGAAAGGCCTTCTGTTTCTGGTCTAGCCCTGCTATAACACGTAGTGGAAACATCCATTCTTTACTTGCTCCTATATATGTTTACATTGGCACTTGCCGCAATTTATTCACTACCTATCTAGTCTCAAGAATACTTCATCTGTGTTTCTTTGCATATGTACACGTGTAAAATGACTTGATATCTTCATCCTTTCTGTAGCATATGTTTCTTCATCTTGAGCCCAAGATGACACTTATCTGCGATTCATTCTTGATGCTTTATAGAATATTTTCATTCTCTTGTCTCTGCATCTCTTCTAAGTACGTCAGGCTTGTTTTGTGTGATGTCACCATTCTATTCTTCTGTCATTTGCTGTTTCATCTGGGATCTCATTCAAATGGCCATCATACTGTTGTGTATGCAGGTATGGCTTTTTCAATGGGAACCTTGCTTCCAGGATTCTTCTTGGTTTCTGTATTTTCAATAGTACTGCACATGTCTCACACTCTAGTTCCCACCATATAGGCAATATGGGCGAGATGGTTGAGGTGGGGTTACTTGGCTCCTTCTCTACATCATGTATAAGACACTTTAATAATTGCACATGTCACTTTATTGAATTATTAATTGTTTTTTATGTGTTTTTATTATGGAATGATTAATAAAATCTATTAATATTCTCTTATCAGTTCTCTAGATTTAGACCCTTATTAATGCTATTATTTAGTTTAGTCAGGAATGTCATTAATTTTGTACCTGCCTAACTACACTTAAAGGGTTGTTTACCTACACCGTGCAGTAGTGGTGGGCTCCCAGTTGTAAATTATTACTTTATCACTCTGGATATTATCCCCCTGCTTGTTAATAACCCAGAGTGTTTCCTAAGGATTTTATTGAATGGGTGTATCCCTCATTTTGTTACATTATTTAATACTCATCAATACTTACCTGACCTCAAATCGGGATTTCGACACATCTAATTTACCTTGTAAATTTGCAATTCACATAATTAACAACTCCTTTTAATCATATTTCTCCTAACATTGACAATACAAATAATCTTTTCAGCTGCCTCTCCAGATCACCAGCATCAACAAGAGAGTGCTTTGTGCACAGCCCATGCTGCATTTTCCGTCCGTAAGGCCCAAACCACAACTCCACTCATGTGCTCCTCAAGCGCAGCTCAAATAGCATACAACTTTTTACGATTCAAGCAACAGTTCAACAGATGAACTCCACCGCTTTCTGCACACCTCAAATCCTATTAAAAATTCTTACGGGTGATGTCACCAATTGCTTAGAGCAAAGAACCCTTGATACCTGATACTTCACTATATATATCTGCTTTAATTACAGAAACACAATGCCAAAGCATGACGTCACACACGGCCATCTTCCTGCCTAACAGGGTAACCTCAAAATCACATGGTCCCTCTTCTATATCACCTCATATAGGAATACATCTCCAAGAGATAAATTAGGAAACCACCTTCCGTAATATGTGCTAATACCTATACACAGGTAACCATACATTATCATCCATGAACCAAGCTAAACTGCCTAACTCAGAGGGATACCTTTTTTGTGTTTTTATAAAATACTTTTTCTTCCATGAACCAAGCTAACTCCTCAAATATGTGTAACCTTTTTATAATATTTTTATCTTTTTATCTGTAAACCAAGCTGACCATGTAAGCTGACCTCCTAAACTGACTGCCTAAAGAATGGGTAACCTTTACACAAAAACACAAAACCATAGAATCACAACACTAAGCAGAACGTTTCCCTTTCCCCATATTTGCCATATAGTGCAGTCTATACTTACATTCTATGGTTCGCTGAAGCCCATCGGATACCGACTCTCCCACAATCTGCCACTCTGCGGTCTGGTCTGCTTGGTGTCCCAAGGGGAGCGGGCAGGAATTTCCTCCACGGCGGCTCCTGTAGACCTCCTCACTTTTTCCACAAGTGGTCTTGAGTGTTGGTCCTTGTGGGTCGCCGCGCAGCCCTTCAGGCATGCAGCGGGACAAGGTGGGCTTAATGCCAAGAGGTCTTAGCAACCATCCTCTTGCTACCACTTGTCAAGGAGCGGCAGGAGCTCTCTAGCAGGCACCCCAATTACCAGCAAAAGGATTCACTCAGCCATAGAGCAAAATGTAATGTCTTTGTTATCCAACAAAAATGACTGGGATCACACTAGAATAGCATATAGTTTCCAGAGCTCTCATCCTTCAAACGTGTCACCCCGTTTTAACAATGGGTGATGTCACAAAAACAGGTTATATCCCCCAAAACCTATCATGGATGTGAAATGGTCAGTTTAGGGAAACTACATAAAGGGATTCATCTGATTATTGGGACCTCCTCTAGATGCAACAAATACAAAGTTGCAGGAAAGTAGAGAAGCTATTGGTCACTGCAACATAATATTTCCTAATGTTAAAGGTAACTAAGGATCGGACAGAACGTGTCTTCCCAGCCTTGGGACCTTGGACACCTACCAGACTGGGTGGACCTTTCCAAGGCAATGGGAACGAGCACGGAAGTGCTGTGTGTTCCATCATGTTGCCATCTCTGATCAACTAAGCCTGAGAGAGTACATTCAGTTATTAACTTTGTGCAACACTTGTATCTTTCCACCTCTGGTTCGATGGGAGCAGCTTCCCTCCATCTACCTTGAGTGAATAGGCATTGTCCTGCTCTTCCAGGTCACGTGTGTAGAGACCATGAAATGGAGGTCTTCTGCTTACAGATATAAGGATTTTAGACTGAATACCTTGCGGGTGCTTTATCGTCTTGTTAACTGAAAATGTTCTGCCTCTGCTCATCCTTGGCTAGGGTGTGCACCGTGTCTGTGCTGGAAGCTCTGTCTGCCTGTCTGCCTTTAGCTGAATCAGGCTGTCGGCCCTTCCATGTATTCAAAGTCTGACTCCCATTCACTTGAGTACACCTAGAACTTCCATCCTTGTTCTTATGGCTTCCCATGTAAGTTTCAATTTAGTTTCAATTAAGCATGTGCAGGCCGGATATATGTATTCTTGGCATCTTGCTGTTTCTGCTTTGGCAAAGGATATATATTTATATATATGTGTCTGTCATCTAGCTGCGTGAGTCATAAGCATTTGTTTTATGTCTACCTGCAATCATTTAAGGTATGTTCGCGTAGCTTGGTGCATGGATGCAAATGTACTATATGACTGCGTGCACCTATGTCATGATGTCAGTGATAATGCCATTAACTTCTCGAGTTATAGTCAGTCGACCTGTTCGATTGATGACATTTCTACCTCCTCCATATAGTCAGTCGGGCATGGCTTGAATGGCTGTCTGTAACGCTCACCTGATTCCTGCAGAGGCGCCGTTCTTGACTGGGTGAATGGCGTATCTTCAAAGGTGATGTGTAACACACGGCTGGCTCTTTGGGCTGGACCTCTGTGCACTGTATGTCTGACTCGAAGAGTAAGATGTCTGTAGATAGAAAATATGGGATTAATGAACTGGGGTTATTGGGTGCCTCTATCCTCCTCCCTTTCTCTTCTCCTGTAGAACCCCAAAGGTTAACGCCCTCACCTTAGGTAAGTGAACGCCGAGCTCTCCATCTGCCTCGGGGCAGGGTGCCGTAACCAGTTTCTTCACTGGATAAGGGTGCAGGCCTCTTGACCTCAGAGGACTGCTGTCCGTCGTTAACTGCACGAACGGTAAGTTCTGGGCACTTCAAATGTCTTAAAAGTCTTTTGTAATGATATCTCTTGTTTTGCAGGGTTCCGGCGATGGCGGATGGCGGGCTGATGAGAGTTGAGGATCGAACCCGCGTGAGGAATAGAAGCGCCTGGAAGCACGTAAGTAAGCGCTTGTAGCCTGCTTCACGATGCGCACTAACTGTCCCTTTTATCTTGCAGGTACAAGTTCGGAGCTTTAGAGAAGCTGAAGGGTGCTGGAATACCCACTGGATTCGGCGTGGGAAGGAGTAATGGCACGTGAGTAATAAAGTTGCCCAATGTCTTTAAACGCACCTTCTTTTGTCTTTCAGATGCGGGATGCAGCGCCGAAGGCCTCCGGAGCGTGCGAAGAGCTGGTAAGCTTTTGTCTTTCAGATGCCGGAATGCAGTGCGAAGACCTCCAGAGCATGCGAAGAGTAGGTAAGCCTTTGTCTTTCAGATGCCGGAATGCAGCGCTAGGCGTTGGTGACAGCCGATGGACCAGGTAAGAGATGCGCTGCCACTGAAGACCGGAGTGCTAACCTGTTCTTTCTTTGTCTTTACAGGTGCTGCTGAAGACTGGATTTAAGGATGGTAAGCCTTTGTTCCCTTAGGCCCAGGATCAGAAGCAGAAGACACGATGAGCGTTCTGCTGCAGAGAATGCAGAATAACGCAAAGCAAGATTCATCCATCGGGTGTGGTTTAAATAGCCTCCTGTAGTGCTTAGGTGTCTCCTTCCACAGCCTCGCCTAGGTGAGAAAAGAGTTCCTGCTTTCCAGAAGAGTTCCAGTGTTCTGAATCTAGGGAGTGGCTCCTGCCCCACCCAACAGGAAAAGTAGTCCCAAACTGAAGAGGATCAGGGGCTCAACTGGCAGGTAAGTAAGCAGCATGGTCTGCTGCAGGTAAGTCCACCCAAGCATTATGAGCCCGGCGCTTCCAGCGCTGGGACTGGGCATCTTTATGAGCCTGGTGCCACTGGCGCCAGGACAGGGTCCAAAAGGTCCCAATTGGGACTGGCTGGCACTCGGAACCGGGGTTATGGGTCTGCTTCCAAGGGAGTCGGGCAAGTCCTGATCTTTTGGAAGCAGAGATCATGACAGCACCCCCCCCTCAAGGCCCCTCCCAAACCGGGCTTCTCCGGGGGTTTGGGCTTGTTAGGAAATGTTCGATGAAATCTTTTGATTAGACGAGGGGCGTGGACATATTCTGCAGGTTCCCAGGATCTTTCTTGGGGACCGTAGCCTTTCCAGTCAATCAGGTAAAATAGTTTAGATTTGGAGATCTTGGAATCCAGGATGCTTTTGACTTCAAACTCGAGTTCTCCATCAACTAGAATAGGTTTTGGAGATTTAGTTAGTCGGGTTTGAGGTTGCACGGGTTTTAATAGAGAGACGTGGAAGACCGGATGTATCTTCATGTGAGGGGGCAAGTCCAACTTGACCGCTACTGGATTTACTATGGTAGTGATGGAATAGGGACCAAGGTATCTTGGGTTGAATGTGCGTGGTCCTTTTAGAGGTAGATATTTGGTGGATAACCAGACTTGATCTCCTACTTGATATTGGGGGGCTTCCTTCCGATGTTGGTCTGCTCCTTTCTTGTATTGTTCTTTAGCCCTTTGAAGGTGAGAAACGGCTTCCTTAAAGGCTTGAGTGATTGTAGAATGCAGGTGGTCTACTGCTGGTGTTCCAAGATCTTGGAGTGGATCCAACTCCGAGGTTCGAGGGTGACTACCGTATAAAAGAAAAAACGGGGTCTTCCCAGTTCCCGAGTGGACAGAGTTATTGTAGGCATATTCGGCTATCCAAAGGATATCTTTCCAAGTTTTTTCAGTTTGTTGTAGCATGCAGCGCAAATACTGTTCCAGAGTTTGATTGGTCCTCTCGGTTTGTCCGTCGGTTTGAGGGTGGTGGCTGGTCGAAAGTCTCACATCAATTTGAGCCGACCGACAGCAACTTCGCCAAAAATGAGAAATAAATTGACTACCTCGATCCGAAATGAGAACTGAAGGAAAACCGTGCAGTCGGACGATGTTTTCGAGAAATTCTCGGGCCAGAGTTGCTGCTGTTGGTAAGCCTTTGAGTGGAATGAAATGCGCCATCTTGGAGAATAGGTCCACGATTACTAGGATCGTATTGTATCCGGAGCATGGAGGTAGATCGGTGATGAAGTCCATAGAAAGCGTATGCCAAGGGCGAGGTGGGATGCCAATAGGGCGTAAGATGCCGGCTGGTTTTTCCTTTTGACTCTTGTTTTGGGCGCATACTCCACAGGACATTATAAAGTTTCTGATATCTTTTTTCCAAGACAGCCACCAGAAGTAGCGCTTGATCTTTTCCGAGGTCTTGGTCATACCGGGATGTCCTTCCATTAAAGAATCGTGATAACAAGAGATTACCTTTTTCTGTAAATATGTGCTGGGCAGGTATAACCGTTCTTGGAAATATAATAGGTTGTCCTTCACCGTAAAGTCCTTTCCCTGCAGATGCCAATTCTGTATGTCTGCTGGAGTTACCAGTAGCCTGGCTTTATCCTTAACTTCCTCTATGGATTGTGTGGCGATTACACCTAGAATTCTTTGTTCGGGAATGATAGGTACAGGTTTAGGATTGATCAAATGTTCTTCCACTCCCATCCGAGAAAGGGCATCAGCTTTACCGTTTTTTGTACCAGGTCGATAGGTAATTATGAAGTCAAACTCAGCAAAGAATAGTGCCCAACGGAGTTGCCTAGAGGATTGAGCTTTTGCGGTTTTCAAATATTGCAGGTTTCGGTGATCTGTAATCACAGTAACGGTGTGTCGGGCCCCCAGAAGATAATGCCGCCAAGCCTTAAAGGCAGACTTGATGGCTAGAAGTTCCTTATCAGTAATAGTGTAATTGATTTCAGGAGGCGAGAATTTGCGGGACCAAAATGCCACGGGATGCAACTGATTGGTTACCGGGTCCTTTTGTGATAGAACTGCCCCCATGGCAAGGCTCGAAGCATCAGTTTCAACGATGTAGGGGAGTTCTGGGCGAGGATGTTTTAAGATCGGTGCAGAGATAAATCTAGTCTTCAAATTCTGGAAAGCTTGTTCCGCCTCGGTAGACCATTCAAAACGTTTGTTTTTCTTTAACAAGGCGGTGATGGGCTGGACTATTCGAGAGAATTCGGGGATAAACCTGCGGTAAAAGTTAGCGAAGCCTAACATGCTTTGAACACCTTTTACGGAGGATGGCGATGGCCATTTGAGAATTGCATCGACCTTCTTTGAATCCATACGCACTCCGCTAGGTGATAATATGAATCCCAAGAAATCAACTTCAGTCACGTTGAAAACACATTTTTCCAACTTAGCGAAAAGTTTGTGTTGACGCAATCTCTCGTGGACCATTATCACTTGTTTCCGATGTTCAGTTTCCGATGAAGAATAAACAAGGATGTCGTCAATGTAAACAACAACACACACATCTATGAGCTCTCTGAGGACATCGTTCATAAAATATTGAAAGGCGGCCGGGGCATTGCAAAGTCCGAAGGGCATGACCTGATATTCAAATAGCCCGTACTTGGTGCGGAAGGCCGTCTTCCATTCATCGCCCTCTTTTACTCGTACCAAGTGGTAGGCTCCTCTAAGATCCAGCTTTGTATATATGCATGCTTTTCTGACTTGGTCCAGGAGTTCAGGGATCAAAGGTAACGGATATCTATTCTTAACGGTGATCTGGTTCAGGGCGCGATAATCTATACAAGTTCTAAGGTCCCCTTCTTTTTTTGGAACGAAGAACAAAGCTGAGGAAGCAGGGGACTTGGAAGGACGAATAAACCCATTCGCTAGGTATCGATCCAGGTATTGTCGGAGGTGAAGATTCTCAGGCTCGGTGAGGGCATAAATTCTACTACAAGGAGGAGTAGATCCAGGTATCAGGTCTATCTGGCAGTCATAAGACCTATGAGGAGGTAGAGAGTTAGCCTGATCCTTCCGGAAAACATCTTGGAATTCTAGGTATTCAGGAGGTAACTGGGAAGCCTCCGAGGAAATTGCTGCCAGTGCAACACCAGGTCGAGGGTGACACGTAGAGACACATTCTGGAAACTGAACCGTTCTTGCTCGCCAATCGATCTGAGGATTGTGCTTCTCTAACCAAGGAATTCCTAGAATAATCTGGAACTGAGGGGCCTTGATCACATCGAACACGATCTTCTCATGGTGTCCATCTTGACTTACTAGCGTCACTTCTTGGGTGGTATGCGTTACTGGTCGGGGGCTATCTCCGTACCATCCACCGTAGTAATGACGTCCTTTACAGCCTTTGGACAAAGAGTCAGATTCATCTTCAAAACCATTTCATGATCCACATAATTGCCGATGGCATCGCTGTCGACGTAAGCTTCAATCGTATGTAATCGATCCGGATGTTCAGGGCTAATGAGGACCATAGGTATCACAAAATGCGAGGTCACGGAACTGGTTTTAACGCTCGGCAAGAGGACCTCTATTCTTGTCGGGCGAGGTCGTTTCCCTGCTCAGAGTTTGTGACCCTGGTAACTGCAGCTCCTACTGCCTTCTTGGCTGGTTTCACCGGACAGTCTCGAAGAAAGTGGCCGAGTTTCCGCAATAGAGGCATAATTGCAGCTGTTTTCTCCTTTCCCGCTCCTTTTGTGTTAGTGGTGCTTTCAGGCCCCCTATTTGCATGGGTTCCCCGGAGTCTACTCCTTTGGTAGGAGTTGGTGGTTTGGAAAATACACGAGCATCAAACTTGGAACGATCGGCCTTCCTGTTCTGCAGTCTGTGGTCAATTTGAACGACTAAGTCAATATAGTCCGAACAGTCTTGCGGGGGATTCACTACTTGGGCTAACACATCTTTGAGCTCTCCACGTAGACCTCTATAAAACAGCGTAATCCTTTTGTCCTCAGGCCATCGAGTTTCCACTATCAGTCTGTTGAAAGACGCAATATAAGCCAAAAGGTCTTGATTACCCTGTCGCAATGAAAGGAGCTCATTGTCCAAGGCCTGCCCCTGTGAATGTCTTGCAAACAGTTTTTCCATACTGAACTGAAAAGCTTGAAAATCATGGAGAACCGGATCATCTTGATTAACTAGAGGGATCGACCAGTCTGCCGCATTGCCACTAAGGTACGAAAGCACAAAAGCTACCTTAGCTTGATCAGTTGGAAAGGCTGCTGGCCGGCATAAGAAGTGCAACCGGCACTGATTAATAAATACTGCAAACCTCTTTGGGTCACCAGAAAATCGTTCGGGCGGAGCCAGAGGTACATTCCCAGGTAGGTTGATCTGCACTGGGTTCGTAGAAGATGTGGAAGGAAGATTTGCCCCTGATGCAGGTAACGGAGTTTGTCCGGCTTGTGACTGTAGCAATTGTCTAGCGAGATCGTCTGTTCGCTCTTTGGAAATAATCAGTTCCCTTCTTAGAGCATTCGTTTCCTGACGGGCTGCATGCACTTCTGCGCTTAGTTCCCCAAGTAACTGGGCTAGCTGGTCGGTATCCGAGGTTTCCATAGCGCCTGGGTGGGAGTTTTGCGGTCGGCTTTGCGTTCTGTAACGCTCACCTGATTCCCGCAGAGGCGCCGGTCTTGACTGGGTGAATGCCGTATCTTCAAAGTTGATGTGTAACACACGGTTGGCTCTTTGGGCTGGACCTCTGTGCACTGTATGTCTGACTCGAAGAGTAAGATGTCTGCAGATAGAAAATATGGGATTAATGAACTGGGGTTATTGGGTGCCTCTCTCCTCCTCCCTTTCTCTTCTCCTGTAGAACCCCAAAGGTTAACGCCCTCACCTTAGGTAAGTGAACGCCGAGCTCTCCATCTGCCTCGGGGCAGGGTGCCGTAACCAGTTTCTTCACTGGATAAGGGTGCAGGCCTCTTGACCTCAGAGGACTGCTGTCCGTCGTTAACTGCACGAACGGTAAGTTCTGGGCACTTCAAATGTCTTAAAAGTCTTTTGTAATGATATCTCTTGTTTTGCAGGGTTCCGGCGATGGCGGATGGCGGGCTGATGAGAGTTGAGGATCGAACCCGCGTGAGGAATAGAAGCGCCTGGAAGCACGTAAGTAAGCGCTTGTAGCCTGCTTCACGATGCGCACTAACTGTCCCTTTTATCTTGCAGGTACAAGTTCGGAGCTTTAGAGAAGCTGAAGGGTGCTGGAATACCCACTTGATTCGGTGTGGGAAGGAGTAATGGCACGTGAGTAATAAAGTTGCCCAATGTCTTTAAACGCACCTTCTTTTGTCTTTCAGATGCGGGATGCAGCGCCGAAGGCCTCCGGAGCGTGCGAAGAGCTGGTAAGCTTTTGTCTTTCAGATGCCGGAATGCAGTGCGAAGACCTCCGGAGCATGCGAAGAGTAGGTAAGTCTTTGTCTTTCAGATGCCGGAATGCAGCGCGAGGCGTTGGTGACAGCCGATGGACCAGGTAAGAGATGCGCTGCCACTGAAGACCGGAGTGCTAACCTGTTCTTTCTTTGTCTTTACAGGTGCTGCTGAAGACTGGATTCCAGGATGGTAAGCCTTTGTTCCCTTAGGCCCAGGATCAGAAGCAAAAGACACGATGAGCGTTCTGCTGCAGAGAATGCAGAATAACGCAAAGCAAGATTCATCCATCGGGTGTGGTTTAAATAGCCTCCTGTAGTGCTTAGGTGTCACCTTCCACAGCCTCGCCCAGGTGAGAAAAGAGTTCATGCTTTCCAGAAGAGTTCCAGTGTTCTGAACCTAGGGAGTGGCTCCTGCCCCACCCAACAGGAAAAGTAGTCCCAAACTGAAGAGGATCAGGGGCTCAACTGGCAGGTAAGTAAGCAGCATGGTCTGCTGCAGGTAAGTCCACCCAAGCATTATGAGCCCGGCGCTTCCAGCGCTGGGACTGGGCATCTTTATGAGCCTGGTGCCACTGGTGCCACTGGCGCCAGGACAGGGTCCAAAAGGTCCCAATTGGGACTGGCTGGCACTCGGAACCGGGGTTATGGGTCTGCTTCCAAGGGAGTCGGGCAAGTCCTGATCTTTTGGAAGCAGAGATCATGACAGCACCCCCTCTCAAGGCCCCTCCCAAACCGGGCTTCTCCGGGGGTTTGGGCTTGTTAGGAAATGTTCGATGAAATCTTTTGATTAGACGAGGGGCGTGGACATATTCTGCAGGTTTCCAGGATCTTTCTTGCGGACCGTAGCCTTTCCAGTCAATCAGGTAAAATAGTTTAGATTTGGAGATCTTGGAATCCAGGATGCTTTTAACTTCAAACTCGAGTTCTCCATCAACTAGAATAGGTTTTGGAGATTTAGTTAGTCGGGTTTGAGGTTGCATGGGTTTTAATAGAGAGACGTGAAAGACCGGATGTATTTTCATGTGAGGGGGCAAGTCCAACTTGACCGCTATGGATTTACTATGGTAGTGATGGAATAGGGACCAAGGTATCTTGGGTTGAATGTGCGTGGTCCTTTTAGAGGTAGATATTTGGTGAATAACCAGACTTGATCTCCTACTTGATATTGGGGGGCTTCCTTCCGATGTTGGTCTGCTCCTTTCTTGTATTGTTCTTTAGCCCTTTGAAGGTGAGAAACGGCTTCCTTAAAGGCTTGAGTGATTGTAGAATGCAGGTGGTCTACTGCTGGTGTTCCAAGATCTTGGAGTGGATCAACTCCGAGGTTCGAGGGTGACTACCGTATAAAAGAAAAAACGGGGTCTTCCCAGTTCCCGAGTGGACAGAGTTATTGTAGGCATATTCGGCTATCCAAAGGATATCTTTCCAAGTTTTTTCAGTTTGTTGTAGCATGCAGCGCAAATACTGTTCCAGAGTTTGATTGGTCCTCTCGGTTTGTCCATCGGTTTGAGGGTGGTGGCTGGTCGAAAGTCTCACATCAATTTGAGCCGACCGACAGCAACTTCGCCAAAAATGAGAAATAAATTGACTACCTCGATCCGAAATGAGAACTGAAGGAAAACTGTGCAGTCGGACGATGTTTTCGAGAAATTCTCGGGCCAGAGTTGCTGCTGTTGGTAAGCCTTTGAGTGGAATGAAATGCGCCATCTTGGAGAATAGGTCCACGATTACTAGGATCGTATTGTATCCGGAGCATGGAGGTAGATCGGTGATGAAGTCCATAGAAAGCGTATGCCAAGGGCAAGGTGGGATGTCAATAGGGCGTAAGAGGCCGGCTGGTTTTTCCTTTTGACTCTTGTTTTGGGCGCATACTCCACAGGACATTATAAAGTTTCTGATATCTTTTTTCCAAGACGGCCACCAGAAGTAGCGCTTGATCTTTTCCGAGGTCTTGGTCATACCGGGATGTCCTTCCATTAAAGAATCGTGATAACAAGAGATTACCTTTTTCTGTAAATCTGTGCTGGGCAGGTATAACCGTTCTTGGAAATATAATAGGTTGTCCTTCACCGTAAAGTCCTTTCCCTGCAGATGCCAATTCTGTATGTCTGCTGGAGTTACCAGTAGCCTGCTTTATCCTTAACTTCCTCTATGGATTGTGTGGCGATTACACCTAGAATTCTTTGTTCGGGAATGATAGGTACAGGTTTAGGATTGATCAAATGTTCTTCCACTCCCATCCGAGAAAGGGCATCAGCTTTACCGTTTTTTGTACCAGGTCGATAGGTAATTATGAAGTCAAACTCGGCAAAGAATAGTGCCCAACCGAGTTGCCTAGAGGATTGAGCTTTTGCGGTTTTCAAATATTGCAGGTTTCGGTGATCTGTAATCACAGTAACGGTGTGTCAGGCCCCCAGAAGATAATGCCGCCAAGCCTTAAAGGCGGACTTGATAGCTAGAAGTTCCTTATCAGTAATAGTGTAATTGATTTCAGGAGGCGAGAATTTGCGGGACCAAAATGCCACGGGATGCAACTGATTGGTTACTGGGTCCTTTTGTGATAGAACTGCCCCCATGGCAAGGCTCGAAGCATCAGTTTCAACGATGTAGGGGAGTTCTGGGCGAGGATGTTTTAAGATCGGTGCAGAGATAAATCTAGTCTTCAAATTCTGGAAAGCTTGTTCCGCCTCGGTAGACCATTCAAAACGTTTGTTTTTCTTTAACAAGGCGGTGATGAGCTGGACTATTCGAGAGAATTCGGGGATAAACCTGCGGTAAAAGTTAGCGAAGCCTAACATGCTTTGAACACCTTTTACGGAGGATGGCGATGGCCATTTGAGAATTGCATCGACCTTCTTTGAATCCATACGCACTCCGCTAGGTGATAATATGTATCCCAAGAATTCAACTTCAGTCACGTTGAAAACACATTTTTCCAACTTAGCGAAAAGTTTGTGTTGACGCAATCTCTCGAGGACCATTTTCACATGTTTCCGATGTTCAGTTTCCGATGAAGAATAAACGAGGATGTCGTCAATGTAAACAACAACACACACATCTATGAGCTCTCTGAGGACATCGTTCATAAAATATTGAAAGGCGGCCGGGGCATTGCAAAGTCCGAAGGGCATGACCTGATATTCAAATAGCCCGTACTTGGTGCGGAAGGCCGTCTTCCATTCATCGCCCTCTTTTACTCGTACCAAGTGGTAGGCTCCTCTAAGATCCAGCTTTGTATATATGCATGCTTTTCTGACTTGGTCCAGGAGTTCAAGGATCAAAGGTAACGGATATCTATTCTTAACGGTGATCTGGTTCAGGGTGCGATAATCTATACAAGTTCTAAGGTCCCCTTCTTTTTTTGGAACGAAGAACAAAGCTGAGGAAGCAGGGGACTTGGAAGGACGAATAAACCCATTCGCTAGGTATTGATCCAGGTATTGTCGGAGGTGTAGATTCTCAGGCTCGGTGAGGGCATAAATTCTACTACAAGGAGGAGTAGATCCAGGTATCAGGTCTATCTGGCAGTCATAAGACCTATGAGGAGGTAGAGAGTTAGCCTGATCCTTCCGGAAAACATCTTGGAATTCTAGGTATTCAGGAGGTAACTGGGAAGCCTCCGAGGAAATTGCTGCCAGTGCAACACCAGGTCGAGGGTGACACGTAGAGACACATTCTGGAAACTGAACCGTTCTTCCTCGCCAATCGATCTGAGGATTGTGCTTCTCTAACCAAGGAATTCCTAGAATAATCTGGAACTGAGGGGCCTTGATCACATCGAACACGATCTTCTCATGGTGTCCATCTTGACTTACTAGCGTCACTTCTTGGGTGGTATGCGTTACTGGTCCGGAGGCTATCTCCGTACCATCCACCGTAGTAATGACGTCCTTTACAGCCTTTGGACAAAGAGTCAGATTCATCTTCAAAACCATTTCATGATCCACATAATTGCCGATGGCACCGCTACCGACGTAAGCTTCAATCGCATGTAATCGATCCGGATGTTCAGGGCTAATGAGGACTATAGGTATCACAAAATGCGAAGTCACGGAACTGGTTTTAATGCTCGGCAAGAGGACCTCTATTCTTGTCGAGCGAGGTCGTTTCCCTGCTCAGAATTTGTGACCCTGGTAACTGCAGCTCCTACTGCCTTCTTGGCTGGTTTCACCGGACAGTCTCGAAGAAAGTGCCCCGAGTTTCCGCAATAGAGGCATAATTGCAGCTGTTTTCTCCTTTCCCGCTCCTTTTGTGTTAGTGGTCCTTTCAGGCCCCCTATTTGCATGGGTTCCCCGGAGTCTACTCCTTTGGTAGGAGTTGGTGGTTTGGAAAATACTCGAGCATCAAACTTGGAACGACCGGCCTTCCTGTTCTGCAGTCTGTGGTCAATTTGAACAACTAAGTCAATATAGTCCGAACAGTCTTGCGGGGGATTCACTACTTGGGCTAACACATCTTTGAGCTCTCCACGTAGACCTCTATAAAACAGCGTAATCCTTTTGTCCTCAGGCCATCGAGTTTCCACTATCAGTCTGTTGAAAGACGCAATATAAGCCAAAAGGTCTTGATTACCCTGTCGCAATGAAAGTAGCTCATTGTCCAAGGCCTGCCCCTGTGAATGTCTTGCAAACAGTTTTTCCATACTGAGCTGAAAAGCTTGAAAATCATGGAGAACCGGATCATCTTGATTAACTAGAGGGATCGACCAGTCTGCCGCATTGCCACTAAGGTACGAAAGCACGAAAGCTACCTTAGCTTGATCAGTTGGAAAGGCTGCTGGCCGGCATAAGAAGTGCAACCGGCACTTATTAATAAATACTGCAAACCTCTTTGGGTCACCAGAAAATCGTTCGGGCGGAGCCAGAGGTACATTCCCAGGTAGGTTGATCTGCACTGGGTTCGTAGAAGATGTGGAAGGAAGATTTGCCCCTGATGCGGATAACGGAGTTTGACCGGCTTGTGACTGTAGCAATTGTCTAGCGAGATCGTCTGTTTGCTCTTTGGAAATAATCAGTTCCCTTCTTAGAGCATTCGTTTCCTGACGGGCTGCATGCACTTCTGCTCTTAGTTCCCCAAGTAACTGGGCTAGCTGGTCGGTATCCGAGGTTTCCATAGCGCCTGGGTGGGAGTTTTGCGGTCGGCTTTGCATTCTGTAACGCTCACCTGATTCCCGCAGAGGCGCCGGTCTTGACTGGGTGAATGCCGTATCTTCAAAGGTGATGTGTAACACACGGTTGGCTCTTTGGGCTGGACCTCTGTGCACTGTATGTCTGACTCGAAGAGTAAGATGTCTGCAGATAGAAAATATGGGATTAATGAACTGGGGTTATTGGGTGCCTCTCTCCTCCTCCCTTTCTCTTCTCCTGTAGAACCCCAAAGGTTAACGCCCTCACCTTAGGTAAGTGAACGCCGAGCTCTCCATCTGCCTCGGGGCAGGGTGCCGTAACCAGTTTCTTCACTGGATAAGGGTGCAGGCCTCTTGACCTCAGAGGACTGCTGTCCGTCGTTAACTGCACGAACGGTAAGTTCTGGGCACTTCAAATGTCTTAAAAGTCTTTTGTAATGATATCTCTTGTTTTGCAGGGTTCTGGCGATGGCGGATGGCGGGCTGATGAGAGTTGAGGATCGAACCCGCGTGAGGAATAGAAGCGCCTGGAAGCACGTAAGTAAGCGCTTGTAGCCTGCTTCACGATGCGCACTAACTGTCCCTTTTATCTTGCAGGTACAAGTTCGGAGCTTTAGAGAAGCTGAAGGGTGCTGGAATACCCACTGGATTCGGCGTGGGAAGGAGTAATGGCACGTGAGTAATAAAGTTGCCCAATGTCTTTAAACGCACCTTCTTTTGTCTTTCAGATGCGGGATGCAGCGCCGAAGGCCTCCGGAGCGTGCGAAGAGCTGGTAAGCTTTTGTCTTTCAGATGCCGGAATGCAGTGCGAAGACCTCCGGAGCATGCGAAGAGTAGGTAAGCCTTTGTCTTTCAGATGCCGGAATGCAGCGCGAGGCGTTGGTGACAGCCGATGGACCAGGTAAGAGATGCGCTGCCACTGAAGACCGGAGTGCTAACCTGTTCTTTCTTTGTCTTTACAGGTGCTGCTGAAGACTGGATTCCAGGATGGTAAGCCTTTGTTCCCTTAGGCCCAGGATCAGAAGCAGAAGACACGATGAGCGTTCTGCTGCAGAGAATGCAGAATAACGCAAAGCAAGATTCATCCATCGGGTGTGGTTTAAATAGCCTCTTGTAGTGCTTAGGTGTCTCCTTCCACAGCCTCGCCTAGGTGAGAAAAGAGTTCCTGCTTTCCAGAAGAGTTCCAGTGTTCTGAACCTAGGGAGTGGCTCCTGCCCCACCCAACAGGAAAAGTAGTCCCAAACTGAAGAGGATCAGGGGCTCAACTGGCAGGTAAGTAAGCAGCATGGTCTGCTGCAGGTAAGTCCACCCAAGCATTATGAGCCCGGCGCTTCCAGTGCTGGGACTGGGCATCTTTATGAGCCTGGTGCCACTGGCGCCAGGACAGGGTCCAAAAGGTCCCAATTGGGACTGGCTGGCACTCGGAACCGGGGTTATGGGTCTGCTTCCAAGGGAGTCGGGCAAGTCCTGATCTTTTGGAAGCAGAGATCATGACACTGTCTGAGAGAGTAACATTTCTCACATCTGTGATACATTGACTGCGATGTTGAAGGGCCTAGGAATGATGTGCATCTGTCATTTCTCTGTCTTCGGGCTGCAAGTCGGGTGCGAGTCACAAGGGCCACACTTGCACCTCCGCCTTCCATGGCAAAGCCCATATTTGAATGAAAGTCTGCAAGGTGATGATGCTATTGGGTCAGGCAACATCCATCACCTAAAGAAGTAGTGATTGGTACTGTCTAGCTGGTTAACCAAACACTGAACGCATTCTTTAAATCAATGGAGAATGGAAAGACTGCATTATTCTACAGACTAATATACTTTACTAAAAAAGCTTAAACCTAAAGCAATGTCAAAGGGTGCTCAAAACTGACCCAAACCCTCCACCAGCTCCACTCCTGTATCGGGGACAGAATGTCCTGTTCTTCCATTCGCCTTTAAAGATATCATTTATCCCACGATTTTCGGAATCAATGGCAACAGGGAAACTACATTAAATTGCTTGGTAGCTTCAGCCTCTTTCTAGAATAAGGGGATGCTTTGTTTTTTTTGTATGGTTTGGGGGTGCTGGTCTGGCGTGACAGAGCCTCCTGTAGATCCATTATGGGGCACTTCTTATAAAGAGAAAACAGCTATTTAGACACAGAAATCATGCAACCCAGATAAAGATAGATAATCCAGCTACAGTTTTAGGACTCCGCCATGAACCTTTAGTGACTCACCAGAAGAATCTTGTTCACTAGGAGTTACTTAAGTTACAATTACGTTTCTGAGCTGGTCCTGATTTTAAAAGGGTATCGTGTTTATTTTCCAATAGCATTTATTTGGAAGTAATTTCCGACATCGGAATTACTTCGATAAATAACTGATCTAAATATATTGGGGGATGGGGTAAAAATGGGTAGGGAGGGGGCTGGGGTAGGGGTCAAACAATAGAGAAAGGGGGGTTTGGGGAGAGCCCCCCTATTAAAAAAAAGTTGATGCTTTTTTTTCAAAGTAATTCCAATGTTGGAAAGTATTTCGGAAAAGAGAGTCGCCAAATTAACATAGAACCCTTAAAAGGTGCTTCACAAATCATTGGAAGGTTCCAGTCTTACTTCAACTCTCTTAAGCGTCCAGGAAATTAACTTGTGAAATCCGTCAGGGATTTGATATCAAGAATGAGGCAATTTTCTTTTAATATTAATCGTCAATAAGCTCCTAAAACGATTTCCTATAATATGGCTGTAACAGAAAGGGGTTAATTCATGGAATAAATGTGCGCCAGAATTTGTGTCGCAAGCTGGCGCAAGCCTGAAAAAGCTAGCGCATGTGCGCGAATCGCACGCGTGCGATTCCTGGAAGGCCCTGCGCTTGTTTTTCCCGGGATGTGCGCCAAATCCGCGCGTGGCGCACACAGGCTCACAGGTCACTGCGACATCCTGAACGCTGTGCGCGATGCGCAAGGCAAAAGCGCACAACGAGTAGCGCACACAACAAAAAGGCGGCGGAACACGCGGAATGGGGATCAACGTGTGAAAATGAGGGCATAACTGGGGAAGTACTGCTGGGAAACACACGCAATGCCCACACGCTAGTGAACAACACGTATTCATGGAATCGAATAGGGAAAATCTGCGCAAGTCAAAACACACACACATGCACAAATACGTCTGCCACACGAAAGCAGGCGGAAGCGCCCCCGCACAGCATAAAAGTGCACGCAAACAACAAACAAGTATATACAGCTACAATTAATGTCCCATTCCTCGCAGCAGTGATCGTGGGACACCGCAGGAGGAGGAGAATAGCCAGGCCCTGCATTTCTTTGACCAGGAGCAGCTTTTTGGGATGCCTGATGACCATGTCTATGGCAGATATAGGAATCCACCTCATATCATCCTAGACCTGGTCACTGAGTGGGAGAATGAACTCACATCACCCACCCTGTGCCCCCAAGCATTAATCCCCTTGGAGAAGGTGCTCAATGTACTGCATTTTTTGGCCACTGGTTCATTACAGCGGACAACTGCCATAGTGGGGGGTGTCTCACAGCCCACGCAGTCACGTTGCCTACATCAGGTGTTGTCAATCATCACTGCGCGCCCCTCAGTCCGCAGGCACATATACATGCCCAGAACACCCGCAGAAAGGCAGGCCATGGTCCTGGACTTCTACAGGGTGGCACACTTCCCCAAAGTGCTTGGTGCCATAGATTGCATCCATGTGGCCCTACGTCCACCTAGGGCCACTGAAAACATCTACCGCAACCGCAAGCACTGGCATTCCATGAACGTGCAGGTTATATGCGATGCCAAGGGAATCATCGCCTCTGTCCATGCAAAATATCTAGGGTCCACCCATGACAGTTTCATATACAGAATGTCCGCCCTGATCCGGGCCCTGGAAGCTGGGAAGCATGGCGACACATGGCTCATAGGT
Source organism: Ambystoma mexicanum (assembly GCF_040938575.1). Lineage (NCBI taxonomy): Eukaryota > Metazoa > Chordata > Amphibia > Caudata > Ambystomatidae > Ambystoma > Ambystoma mexicanum. The sequence goes on along the minus strand of NC_090924.1, from coordinate 317,868,057 downwards.
TAGTACAAATGCATGTGCACATGCATGCATGTCACACACAGACAAATACTCAAACCCAACTAATGACAACCATCATCACCTCCCCATGGGACAGTGCCTACCCTCTGAGCACCCACATGATGACGCCAATACGGAACCCCACCACACCCCCCTAGGTAAGATACAACGCAGCCCATATTTCAACCAGGGCCATAGTGGAGCGCACATTCAGAGTGCTCAAGTCACACCTACGCTCCCTTGACCGCTATGGCAGCCAGCTAAATTTGAATTTGAATTTGAATGATTTCTTATGTGCACCAGACAATATAACTGCTTTCGGGCGCAGATGTTAACTAAAGATTGAATATACCGCTGTGGGAGCCTGAAATAGCCCTAAAAGGATATGTTCATTTAAATAGAAAGGTTTTCAGTTCTTTTCTGAATCTTGCCAATGTGGTGCATGAGTGGATGCCCAAGGGCAGCTAGTTCCACAGCTTAGGCCCAAACACAGAGAACCTCCTATCACCTTTAAAGATGCGTTTTGTTCTCGGAACACATAGCAGGAGTTTATCTCCTGATCGGAGGTCTCTGGTTGGGTAATAGTGGAGGATTCTGGTATTTAGATATCGGGGTGCGAGTTTATGATAGCACTTGTAGACCAGACATGCCACTTTAAATTTAATGTGGTCCTCCACCATCAGCCAGTGCAGTGCTTTCCTGGCTGTGGACACATGATCTCTTTTACCCAACTGGGCCGTTAACCTAACTGCCACATTCTGGGCCCTCTGTAGTCTTGACATTTGTTTCCCAGGGATCCCTTTCATAAGACTATTTCAGTAGTCAAGGTGGGAATTTACCAAAGCTCCCACCACCACTGGATAGTCTTAAGTTATTAAAAAGGGGAGTACATTCCTAAGCAGGCGCAGGGAATAATATGCTGCTTTTACTTTTGCCCCTACCTGGGCTTCGCTGGACAGATTTTCTTGCCAGATACACCCACGGTTTTTCACTTTTTCTGAGAACGGAATACTCACTCCCAAGATCTGTGGAGTGATATTTGTGTCTTCCTCTCTATTTTTCTTCTCCAATCTAAATAATATTACTTCTGTTTTGCCTGCATTTAGCTGTAATTGGTTGCAGGCCATCCATTTTTTTTAATATCTTGCATACATCGGTCTATCAACTCAAATGCCACAGGCAGAGTGTCTGTTTCCACATAGATCTGTATATCGTTGGCATATGAGTGAAATCGTAGACCGTGTTTCCTCAAGATGTCGAACAGTGGTCGAATATATAGATTAAAGATCAGAGGTGAAAGTGCTGACCCCTGGGGGACTCCGCACCTCAGTTGTATTAATTCTGAGAGAAATGCTCCCAATGTCACCTGCTGAGTTCTGTCCTGTAAAAAGGAGTCGTACCACTACTTTGGCTGCTCTGCTGATGTTTCTAATCCATTGGAGTATAATCTTATGGTTGATTGTGTCAAACGCCGCTGACAGGTCAACCATCAACAATATTGAATTGCTTCCCCTGTCTGCGGCTTCCAGTAGGTCATCCTGGACTGCTAGTAAGGCAGTTTCTGTCCCATGATTAGGGCGAAACCCCGATTGATGTTCATCCAAGATGTCTCTATTATCAATGAACTGCTGGAATTGATTGCAGACAATTTTTTCCAAGATTTTGGTAGGCCAGCATAAATTGGCTACCAGGCGGTAGTTTTTAAGTACCATAGGGTCTAGGTTAGGCTTTTTTAAAATAGGTTTTACCAACGCGTCCTTGAGTGCGCGTGGGACACAGCCCTCTGTGAGTGATTTATTCACAAATGTTGTGACAAATGGGCTGATATTAGTTGCCAGGCGGATGGCACTGTAGGCTGGCATGGGAAATCGTAGATCTTTTGTAGGCTTTCGTTGAGTTATAAGGGCCTGTATTGTTTCCTTCTCAGTGGGCGGGAAGCTAAAGATCTTCTCAGTTTCCAGGTTTTCTATCCCTACTTCCTCTTCTCCAACATCACCCCATTCTTCTGTAGTCATTACTTCATTAATATTCTTCTGAATATCCACGATTTTTTGTAAAAAAAAATCGTTTAATTTATTGGCCTGTTCCTGTGAATTGGCGGTCGGTACTGACATACATTTAGGATTCCTAAACCTTGATACTACATCAAATAAGGCCTTGGACGGATTGCCTGCTAACTTGATTTCTTCTTGAAGGAAATCTTTTTTTGCCACAAAAATGGCATTTTTATATTGCTTTAAACGGACTCTGGCCTTCTCTGCGTCTTCATCCAATTTAGAGGACCTCCAAAGTTTGTTGGCCTGGCGAACCTGTTTACGCATTAGGCTCAATGCTGGGCTAAACCAAGTTTTAGAATTTTTGGCTGTCTTAAGTCTGAGTGGTGCATATTTGTCCCAGATTTCCATTATCAGATCTGCCCATTTGCTGAAAAATTCTTCACATGTCAGATTAATATCTAGGCATGCCAATCTGTTTTCCACTACCTCCCCAGGGATTTTTTCTAAATCGGACGCCTTTTGACACCAAATTGGTGTGGTCTCCCATCCTTTCCCCCTCTGGTGTCCTGTTTCCCTAACAATAAACAATGTAACAACAATGTAAGTAATGATCCGACCACACGAGTGGAATAGTTTCACCAAATTGGACATCTCCCCCTCTTGCTGCTAGGAGATCTAGACAATGCCCTTTCTTATGGGAGGGTTCTTTAGTGATAAACTCCAGATCATGGTTATCCAGAAGTTCCATCAAGGCAGCATAGTGTAGATGAGAATTATCTCTTTCTAACCAGATAGTCCAGTCTCCTATACATCGTATTTTCTTATGTTTACTCCCCAGCAATGTAAGGTAAGCATCTAGTGTTTCCAAAAAGTCCAGTAGGGGTCCAGGTGGTCTGTAGCCCAACAGTACTTTGATGGATATGCACTCCCAGTAGTGTGCAGGATCATTGTGGCAGAATGTGCCCTGCACAACGTGGCAACAAGGCGGGGCGTATCGGTGGACATGATGGTGCCCCCACATCCCCAACACATGCACAGGCGCTGCTCATGGGAGAGGAAAGGGTACGTGGCGAGACAGCCCGGACCCTGCTTGTGGCCACATTTTACACCTAAACTCCCACCCCTGCGGGGTGCACACAGGCCTGGCACATACCAGGTGACAATTTATGATGACAATGAGACAGTAAACTGTCACAACCCTAACACCCTGAGAATGTTTTCATGGACGTGCTACATTGTGTGCATCCCTAGCTACTTAAACATAACCAAAAAGTACACATGCAAGGTGCATATCCCACCACCCCCCTGCAAAACAGGCCATGTAAATCACTGGTATGTCAGCCAAACCCTACCAACACCCATGACCCCTGTCCTCCATGCCATGCCATGGCATGCAACAGCTGAACAGCCAACCAAATGCACAACACATGACACAATCGTCATTAGGTGCAACGTGAGAAATGTAACCAGGCATGAGGCATTCACACCTGACATGGGACCTGATGAACTCACTTGGCAAAAATCTCCCACACATACAAAGGGGGTCATTATGAGTATGGCGGTACGCCATAGACGGTACTGGTATGTCACTGGCATCGTCCATACCGTACCGCACTTGCAGCTACCACTACCGGTGGGCCTGTGTCAGCACATGTGACTTACTGTCGGGTCGCAAGGGTGCCAGGGTCGGATGCAACAGCAGCATCACCTGGAGCCGCAGGGGGTGGTGGCATGGCTGCACCAGCATGTGGCTGGACATCCTGCCCCTGTGGTGCACCCCTGCCTCGTCCCGCTTTACGGCCACCCTGGACACCCTGGACTCCACGTACTCCATGGTCACCCCAGCCACGTGCCCGTCCATTGCCAACACTGGCAGGACACACAGCTGAGCCCCCCATAACCTTTGGTGGCCTCACAACCATGGCACGGATGTAACAATGCCAATGGGAGCTGCACTGAACAGTTGTCCTGCTCAATCGGCGTGAAGGGGGCAGGGTACGTGATGGTTGACGCACCCCTGTGCTCCTTCAAGGCTGCCTGTGGACCCTGGGGATAAATGACGTTCACGCAACGCTCAGGCACCCCAAAAATACAAGAAAATCATATACACAACCCCTGTAGCCCACATGCGTCTAAAAAAAACTCACGCAGTATGCTGTGGCACCCAGGAACACAAAAAAGCGTACGCGATTAACACGCAGGCTACTATGACCTCAATAAATGGGGTACGCGACAAACAGGGGCATCCACATTGGGGAAAACAGCGTGCAATAGCGTTTGCGACTCACCGTCTGCGTGGAAAAGAAATACACATAGGCACTGTAACCGCTGTGAAGTAATCACGTGTGAACCCCAAAGTAAGAAAAACACACGCGTCGGTCTCCACTGGCGTCGGTCTCCACTGAAAGCACATACAGCATGCTGCAGACCCGCGCAGTTACCACGTGCAGAAGGAAACACCTGCGCACGTTACGTCACTTACGCACTTACGCGCTAAGGCCCGTTCCTCGAATTACACGCTGACGTGCTATTTTTTCACGTGCCAATTCACTCTACATCAAGCTGGCCATGCAACAACACACGGAAGAGCACGCTCCTGCCCAGAAGGCCATTTTCCTGCCCCTCCTACAAGCCATCTGTTGCTGCCTGCCTGCCTGCTGCCAACAGTGCCCTGCCATTTAGTGCCTGCACATAAGCCATCTGCAGGGGTCCAGTTGCTGTGACCACCCCTGCTGGAACAGAAGACTCCCGACTGGTATCCCATCACTCCACAGCCCAGCCCCAGGACCCAGTTGCCCACCCACACCTGCCTCGGAGGTTGCCATGTCTGACCCAACACCATCCGGCACCAGTGGCAACCCCCCAGCACAGAGGCAGAGGGCTGGCAGCTTCAGTGCTAATGAAGATGGCATCCTGGTGGAGCAAGTCCTGGGGCATTATGATGCCCTCTTCACACCATTGCGCGCCGACAAGGAAGGATGGAAGAGGATCTGGAAGGACATAGTGGGTGCCATCAACGCAGAGGGGGGTGGCACCCGTGACATCAAACAGGTCCAGAAGCACTGGGAGGACTACAAGTCCAGGACGCTCAAGAAGGCCCGGTGCCTCTTGGACGCAGTGGATGCAGTGGGGCGCCTGGTCCACCTTACCACCCAGCAGATGAGGGTCCTGGAGCGCATTCCCCCAGTGCTTCATCACCAGATCCTCAGGATGCTGGCCCGTCTGGAGTCGAGCGTTAAGTGCCCATGCATTCCCGTTTTAAACAGTGCATGTTGCAGTGTGCTGGTAGTTAGCCACTTGGCAGTATGTGTGACATGGGTCATGTATGGATGTGTGTGTGCAGGGACATGATGGTGCTGCATGTGAGTCCAGTCAGGCGTGACCCACATGGATGGTGTATGTGTTACAATGCATCATGCGGAGCAGCATGCGGAATGAACACATGTATGCATAACTTTGTCTGCACTTGGACATGTTTGGGGTGTGAGAGATAGGTTCTGCTGTCATGGACATGCATGGTGTAGACGTCCATGTGTCTGAGTAGTGTGTGAGTGACTGGTCAACGACATGGATGCATGACACATGTCTGAGACAATGTGTTGATTCACTGATACAGCCTAGTCATCCTTGTATCCACTGTGTCTGGGGGTATACGGGGCCAGATGCATGACCCTCCAGTGATGTGTGTGCATGTGATCAGCATGTCCCATGATGTATGTGAGTTTCAGCCCACCATTGGATGTTTCTATGGTGCCTTGGACATGAATGCAAATGTGTGTTGCATGTGCCATGCCTGTTCCTGCATGTGTGTTGCCTGCACTGACCCATGTGGTGCGGAAGGAAACAATGGAAGTGATCTTTGACAGTGCCACTCATGTGCTATTGCTTTCTGTAGAGTGGACTATTGTACTCAACACCCTATAACACAATACCCTGATGCTTGTGTTCAATGTCTCCCGAGTGAAGAAGAGGGCGGAGACAGCACTGTGGAGGAAAGCGGCAGGGATACCTTTACCGGCTGGTGACACAAGTCCCAGTCACCCTCAAGGAAATTCCATCATCCGGGAGCGAGGGGACTGGTGCCGCGTCCACCACTATGGCTGCAGCAAAAGGGGCGGATAAGCCCCACAGGGGCTTGCGACGGCGGAAGTTGGTGCAGAGGCATCCAGGTTGGTGGTGTGTACGGAGGAGGAGGAGGCCGCTTCAGAGCCGCACATGGGGCCTGGTGGGGGTGGTACCACTGGTGCAAGTGGTGCAGTCCAGGGGCAGAGGCAGGAGGCAGCACAGGCCGCCGCTGACACTGTGACTGCATGACCATGCACCAGCAGGGAAGCCCCGTCCCAGGCCCGTCCGCAGGTAGGGGGGAGGTCCACATCATCTGGCACTCCTCTACTTGTGGGCATGGAGACTCGTGACAGGATGGAGTCTGTCCTGATTGGTGTTGCGTTGCGCACACATGACATTCATGATGACGTGCGTGGTTCCCGTCATCACCAAGAGATGTGTGGCAACGTGGTCCAGTTGGGAGGGATCATGGTCGGGGGCTTCCTCCATGTGTCGGCCAGTCTTGCGGCCCTCTCCTCCTCTGTGCACACTATACGCCAGTCGTTCCCCGTGTCGTCTTCCGGCCCAGATGCCACCAGGGCCCCCTGTGGACCTGCCCCAACCAACGCAGCCAGCCTGGTGGAGATCCCATCCCTGCCACAGTTAGGAGTCGGAGTTCGATGATGCCCTGGCTCGGAACATCGCTAAATGAGCCATGGCACTGGCCCGCCGCCTTTGTAAATAGTTATGTAGATGTAGGTTTCCTTTCTTTTTTATTTTTCTTTGAGGCCCATGATCTATGCCCCACCTTTTTGTAAATAGTTATTTATTAGGTAGGTTTTTGGTTAGGTTTCCTTTGGATTGTTGGGCTCATGGTGTTACGCTCACCTGGTATCCACGGGGACGCCACCCAGCCCTGGTTGGATGATTTGCACTCTCCAACCCTCTCCCGGTCCCTTGGTAAGGCCTCTGGTTAAAGATTGGTCTGCAATATAGGAGAGCTGGATTCAATACCAGATTGTCTTTATGTTTTCCCACCTCCCTTGGCCTCAACTCCTTCCTCCCCCTTGGGCCTTCTCCTCACCTTAATATTGTAAAAGGTGGATTCTCCATCCTGCTCCTTGTGGCAGGGGCGCGTAGATGTGGGGGGTGAGCAGCGACCAAGTTACTTCACTGGTGTAAGTCCCCTGTGGGAATCCAGTCCTGGTGCGACTCTGTAGGTTTGCTGCTTTACAGTCTTTATATGCAGTTCTTATGTTCCTCTTAGTTCGAATAATAATGCCTTGCTTCTTTCCTTTTAGGTATGAAAAAGGTATTTTGGTGTTGTCATGCAGTTTGAAGATGAGCATGGGCCGGAAGGCGAAAGCGGGGTGTGCGCGATTCTGTCTGGTGAGTAATGCGCGATGCGCGGTGCTGTTTCACCTTTTACATTGCTAACATGTGTCTTTTCTCTCCTTGCAGGTTGTGATGTTCCTCGCCGAGCGCCATAATGTTGCAGCAATGATACTGATTAGGAGATGACTACCCAGGTAAGAATTGTGTGGCTTTCTTCATTCGGGAGGAAACGTGAGGAAACGTTTACTAATGCTGTCTTTCTTTCTCCTCTTTCAGGTTATCGTATTCCAGGATGCATGCGGTGCCGGATGATGGAGGTCGTACCTTCAGGTGAGTGGAACTGAAGTCATTGATGGATTGAAGACAGGATACTTTTCCAGGTAATTCGTAGTGTTCTTTCTCTCTCTGCCCACAGCAGAATAACGCAAAGCATGTTCTGCTGTTTGGGTGCGGTTTAAATAGTCTCAGGTAAAGTAGTTCAGGTAAAATAGTCCCAGGCCTGCCACACCCAAAGAAGTCCAGGTAAAGTAGTCCCAGGCCTGCCACACACAAAAGACTAGACCGCATAGCTTGGTTCCTTTTAACTGAGCTATGTGTGTACCTCCATGTTGGCTGAACACCCCCCCCAAGTTAAATAGTCCCAAGTAAATAGTCCCATTCTAATGTTGGTCTTCATGATGGTTATGAGCCTGGCGCCAAAGGCACCAGGACTGACTCCAAGAGAGTCTTGGATGAGGTTTTAAGGCCTTTGACCTGGCCCTAACTGGAAGGCTGACTTGCCAATGAGGGCAAGGGGCAAGGGTCATGACACATGTTCCCTTGAATATTCATTTGTATATAGTTATGGACCTGGATTTACTATTGTTGTTGACCCATGGAGGAATGCTTTGCTTTTTTTGGAACTTGGGGTTTTGATTTATGGACTGACGCTTTGGAGCCATTTTACTTTGGATTTTATTGTGTTCAGCATTCATTTTTGTTGCTTAATTTTGGACATCCGGACTTGGATTTATTTTTTGTTTTCTTGTGTGCTTTTGTTTTATCCATTCAGTTTGGTATTTAATAAAATAATTTCTACTTTATTTGTGTGGTCTTCTCTCGTTGGTTTTGTGCATGTCACAATGTGGGTTTTCTCAGTCATGTGTCGCCATAGTGTGGGTCTGACTGACATGTATTCATGGGCATGCTGGTTATATGGTATGTATCATGACATGGGGAATTCAATGTGGAGTGGATGGAATGCTTGGTTGGGTGTTTGGACTGGGGTGGCGTGGGATTTGGTTGGCCATAAGGGCCATGGGTCTGGATTGTGATGACGTGTTGGGTGGGGGGACATGAGTCGGGGCCTGCTGGCAGGTTGCCGTCACTGGGGGTAGGGTGGGGGACATGAGTTGGGGCCTGCTGGCAGGTTGCCGTCACTGGGGGTAGGGTGGGGGATATGAGTCGAGGCCTGGTGGCAGGTTGCCGTCACTGGAGTTGAGGTGGGGGACATGAATCGGGACCTGCTGGCAGGTGTCCGTCACTGGGGGTGGGGACATGCCCAGCAGACAGCCCATCAACCCTCCCCATGATCTGCAGGCAGCCCATCCACCCTCCCCATGCCCAGCAGACAGCCCATCCACCCTCCCCATGACCCGCAGGCAGCCCATCCACCCTCCCCATTCCCCACAGGCAGCTCATCACCCCTGGACATGCCCCGCAGGCAGCCCATCCACCCTCCCCTTGCCCCACAGGCAGCCCACACCACAGGGGGGACTTTTTCCACACGATTTCGCTGGCTCGAGCGGGGTACATATATTCCGAGGGGTGCGCAGGGAGTTTTACACACGATTTTGCTGGCGCGACCGGGGTACGCATATTCCAAGGGGTACGCGGGGAGTTTTACACACAATTTCACTGGCGCGAGTGGGCTACTCTGGGAGTTTTACATGCAATTTTGCTGGCGTGTGAGGGCTGATCGGCGTTTTTAGCGCGTTTTCGTGGTTGGGGGGCTGTATGCTGGTCCACTGGCCTTTGCGCCATGTAGGGGATTTGTCCAATGTTTTTGCCACACGGGGCGGGGTTGGGGGCATAACTGGCGCTGCTGCAGGGTCGCTGCGCCACTCCGCACAACGGCTGGTTATGGATGTAAGTATCCATCAATAAGCTGTGCGTGTAGATGGGTTTTGGCACACGCAGCTAGCGCACGCTGGCGCACGCTCCCTCTCTGCGCTGCTGCGTGCGCTGATTCTGCGCTAAATTCTATGAATTACCCCCAAAGTGTTCTCTCAAATGGCTTTAGTTTATAGCATGGCATGTTTAGGTGTTCTCCACAGTTCATGCAGGAGGCTCTGCCAACAGAACCCTGCTTATAATAATATAATCATGTATTTATATAGTGCTTCTTGGTGGGTTACTCCTACTTCTCAGGACAACATCCACAACCATTTCCTTGAACAAATTAATTAAATATACAGTGGAATCCAAACAATATTAGACTTAAGAGAACTTTTCTGACAGAAACAGCAAAAATACATAAAGAACATTAACAAGACCCCATTCAATCTCGGCTCTATGAAAAAATGCCTAACAACCTTCAAGACACCAAAGAGACACCTCAAAATTCCACCTTACCTTCATGACAAATTCAAACCCATCACCCACACAAACACCAATCACGCGAGCCAACACATTCTACATACGCCACTATGCAAACTCACATGGACACAAAAACAAGCATTTATCCTCTGGGCCTCAAGGACATGGAACACCCTACCACTTCGCATACACACTGCACCCTACATCACAACTTTCAGAAAGAGCTTCGAAACATACCTATTTCCCCACACATAACCCTGCCCTCCTCCACTGCTTTCACTTGTCTATACTAATCTTCCTGTCCTTTCCTGAAAACATTTTGTAACTTCTTCTTTCAACTGCCACCTTTTCAAACGTTGAACTATGTAAGGTGCCCTGATGCCCTCTGGCTAGGGTCGCCGCTAAACAGAATAAAGTAAAGGAATAAGAAGGCCAGCTAATTATTAGACTAGTTACTTACCACACATAGTACAATCTGCTATGAAAGGGGAAGAGGAGTAAAAAGTCAACGGAAGAGACAGCAACAGTAGGAGGGCGGCAAATCCCCCCAAACTCTCAATAGGTAACAATCAGATAATAAGTGTTATTGTTTACCAGTGTAATGTTGCTCCATTTATCAACCCAGGAAGAATGTAGGGCGGAGTAAGTCCTGCTGGGATTCAAACCTATAACTACTGGTTACATACACTTGTCAGCAATGAGCGCCTCACACTCTGAGCTATATTGCCTGAATTCTCAAACTACACGTGTACAAACAGCAGCCATCTTGACAATTGCACTCTGGATTGTTACTTTGCCGTTTGGTGCCATTATGCATGGATACCAGAGTTCCACTCTCATCTGCAGCTAGCATCCCCCTCTGAACACATAAGTGCATCACTTCACATCCAACTGCACACAGCCGTGCACATTTCTTTCGATAAAGCCACCTCTCCAAAGTGTCTGCAGTGTAGTTTGGACCTCTTCTTAGCTATCTATGGCTGCTGTCACACGACCTCAGTGTCCAGCCATAATATCCTTTCATAACAGCAGGAGCAAGACCACATATGCATACCTGATTCTCTCTCTATGGTCAGAAGCAGATGTTAGCATGCGTAATTGCCCTCCTGTCTGTAGGATCACCTACTTCTTGTGTGGTGGCTGTGGAGTGCAGGTTGTCTATCTGTTTTTCCACCATGAACCGCAGCCCCATGGTGCATGGTAATCCTCGGTGATGACGGAATGGAGGGGTTTGATCAAGTAGGTTGATGGGCGAAAGCCAAATAATTTAGCAGTAGGCGCTTCCGCTAGTGACTTCAAAGCAGCTACTGAACCACCTCTCTTCAAATATGCACCAGCACCTAGCAGACTCCAAAGGTACAGACCCAAGAAAGCTAGCATCGGCCGTTGGCCAATATGTAGAGTTGGCACGCAGGTTCCAGAAGAGGAATGAAGCTAGGAAAGGAATACCAGAAACTTCCAAAAGAAGTTCAAATGGCCGTGAAATCTCAAGCCCGGTTGGAAAGGAGCAAGGCCTGGAATAAACAACTGCACCCATCAAGAAAGGGTTAAGATGTTATTTCAAATGACTAGTCCATTCGTGGGATGGAATTGCAAATGTGCAAATCCCAAATTGACCTTGTGGCTGCAGGGTTATGTGGGCCGTAGTTTCCTAGGGCTGGTTGGGTCACTTTGGTCTCTGAAATGTTCTCCAACATCAGATAAAGCACCAAGAGAGGCCTGCAGGAAATGACGATGCATGGTACCATGATAACTGTCCATCGGGTATTGGGTCCGGCCACACCTTACTAGATGGCAGGCTAGTTCCGGAAGGACTGTCTATTCTAGTGAGGTTTGCAAGGTTAGACTCATTCTCGAAATAATAATAAGAAGCACTGCAGCTGAAGGGTCCCTCACGTGGGAGTGGAGGAACAGCACCAAGGCAGATAGTGGTTGGTCTTGCAGCAAAAAAAGGATGTCTTCTGGGAAGGGAACAGACTGGTGCTGGGACAGAGGTAGAAGCAACCGGGTCACGAGGCACTAGTTGGGAGCGCTCACAGAATAAACCTTCTGGATAGAGGCGTAGCCAGAATTGTGTAACAAGTGGGGCCTGGAGCTAGTGTGGCAAGGCCCAACCACGGGGAGCCTGCAGAGGGACGTGCATTTGTTCTAAATGCGCAGGAGTGACAAAGCATAGATGTGAAGCCCAAACCATTCAAGGGGGTTCATTAGAAGAACCAAGTCACCAACCATGCACAGAAGAGGTTTCCAATGCATTTTCATAGTGTAGTACCTTCTCCCTACACCAACCTCTCCTTCAAATAATAACACTCAATTTGGCTTTGTTGCACCCATAAACACCTGTTAAACATGCCATGTCCCTGTTAAAAATAGTTCATGGTCCAATGACCCTCCACGGACACCATACTCTCATACACAGACACACAGACACACAAATACACACACAGACAGACACACACACTCTCACACACACACACACACACACATAGGGCCTCATTACGACCCAGGCGGTAAGGGGTTAACAGCGCCGTAAAAGGTGGCGGCGCCGTTAACCCCTTACAGTCTAATTACGATGTCCCTTTGTGGGTCCCAACCTTAACGGCTGGTTTTACCAGCAATTAAGGAAGGAACCCGCAAAGGGACTTTCGAGGTAATTACGGTCCAACATGGCGCAATCGGTAAAATACCGGCGTCAACCAACGCCTGGGTCGTAATGACCCCCATAGACACATACAGACACAAAAACTCATGCACATTTATATACATTCATCCACCAGTAACATGCCCACACATTTTCTGTCATTCACACAAGCACCCAGAACATTCATACTGCATTCTCATTCACACCTGTTCTCGCACCAATGTACACCATTCACACTACATTAATTCATACGAATGCACTTACAGAACTTCCCCTCGCATACATACATATGTACATACACACACGTGCACTTACACACACCCTCGAAAGCATGCACACATACATGCATACCTACATACAATCGTCTCGCTCACACACACACGCATACACACAAACAAAACAAGTATTTCTTCCATTAGCTGTTCCCTCCACACTCGCCATGCTGCTGCTGCCTCCTCAGCTGCTCCGTAGGCCTCCCGCTCCTGCACAGACAGAAACCAGGAAGCAGAGATAGCTTCCTGTTTCCTGACATGCAAACAGCAGGTCCGAACCCTGCTGCTCGTGCTGCACAGTGGCAGTTATAAAAGCCCACTCATAGATGCTGAGTGGGCATTTACAGATTTTGCGTGGGACTTGCCCCTCAGGCCCTACCCTGTCTACGCTCTGCTTCTGGAGAGCGAGCAAACCCATAATAAAGACAACAAAGGTCAAGCAACTGTGCATAGAAGTTTTTTACTTGTGTTGTGATGTATTGTATTGTATATTGTTATTTTAACGGCAAGTAAAACTGAATTCACGTGACTTCAAGACAAGAAGATACCCTTAGACATTTTGCTAAAACCTAGTATAACTAAACACAGAACAGGATACATATTAAGGGAACTGTTTAAGGAATTGATGGCTGCTCCCCACATGTTGCTACCCTCAGGGCTCTTAACGAAATTGAAATCACTCCTTTTTTGTCTTTTGCATGTACTCTTTACATTATATTTTATCTGCTTGCCTCTTTTTCTCTTTTCATCTCTTCCTGTGCTCATTCATGCCATTACCAACTCTTTATTATCCTCAAGAAGACACATCAGTTTCTCAGTTTCTGAGCTGCAAAGATTCCTATTTACACTTCAGTTTTCTCTTGACTGGACTATTGCCCACCTCTTCTTCTTAGTCTTCCCACTCATGTTCTCTTGAGCTAGATCTTCAATTCTCTTTTCACTTGTTGTCAACTACTGCCTCGTTCTTCCACTTCTTCTCCGGTCTGGGTCAGCAGGTTCTATCTTTCCGGTTATATCCACTTTCATTTTCTCTGTATTGTCTTTCAATGTCTTCATGGTTTGGGATCTTCCCCTTAGTTCTCTTCACTTATCTCCACAAATAAATACCCAGCTCGTTCTTTTCAGCCATCTCCCTTATTTCTCCTCACTGTCTTCTGTCCTCCTTGTGTTCTGTCTCGTTTCTGCTCTTTTTTCTCTCTGTGTGTCCACCTTTTGGATCGCCATACCTTTCTCTGTGTGTTTCGCATATCTTCTTTCCTCTTCAACATTTTTAGATTTGTTCTTGATGTCGGATGAATATTATTTTAATTATGACAGTTCTGTTCTGATTTTGTTAAATGTTGTACAGTGCTTAGGCATAAGTGATTTATGAATTCAAATAAATAAATAAATCTACCACCTCCAACCCTAAAACTCAAGGAAAGGGGATGGGCCTGTGTGTTGGTCGCAAATGTAGACCGTCAACCCCTTTTCAGGCTCTGTGGTCGTCAATGTACTTTGGAGCCCATATGCGTGTCTTGTCTTTTTTTGTTTGCTTTGTGGATGTATGTTGGATTGGGGATTGACACATTTGTGGGCATTGGTAAGGCCAGGAGGGGGATAGCATGCTTTTCAATGGAAGCGGCTGGTCTGCGGGTAAAGCGTGAGGGTGCAATCAGGCCGATTCTGGGCATAACACCTTGTTCGGTGGGTTGAGGGACTGGGTCCTTCACTCAGCACTAACTGGACTGCCATTAGTGGTCTCCAGTTTTTACTAGAAGATCCTTATGCAAGTCTATGCAAAAAGGACGAGCATACTCGTCCTTGGCACTTAAGCGGTTAAACAGGTTGACCTGTCCAACTGATCGACCCCTTAATGATGAGCAGGCACACGTATCTACAAGTTGAGCAGGGGCTGTGGTGGGCCGGTGTGTGGGATGCGTGGTGGTAGGTATGCATGCACGTTGGGGAGGTGGCTGAGATGGGAGGGCGATTTATGGTGGGGGGTGTGATGTCGTCACATAGCTCCCTGGTCACGTGGAGAGGAACACGGGGCCGCAGGAAGGGGAGGGATAGGATATGACGTGTGTCAGGCAGTTCCTGAGTAGGAGGATATGAATAAAGATGTGTTGAATGAAGACTCCGCGTCCGTCCGTTATTTGAATGTGAGCTGCGTGTGTAGAGATCTTCTCACATCTCGACACTGGCGACGAGCGAATTCACGCACTACAGCTATTTTCCCGGCGCTTCAGGCGCAACGGCAGTGTACGGCGGGTGGGAGTGAGTATACTCCCTGCCAGCTGAAATTCTCCTCAGGATTCCGGGCGGGGTATCACGAGTACCCGCCAACGGCGACAAGAAGATTCGCGGGTGGAGCGCATCGGCTCCCTGCAGTTCTTCACGTCCGTTTCGCGGGTGGAGCGCATCGGCTCCCTGCGACTGTTCGCGTCCCGAGAGGTGGATTTTGCCCGTGAGTAGAGCGCATTGGCTCCTCACGCAGAAGCGCGTGAGTGGAGCGCGTCGGCTCCTCACAGCGTTCCCGCCAAAAGGAAGTGGCACCAGTGGGTGGAGCGCATCGGCTCCCCACGCTTATAGAAGGTACGCTCGCTACAAGCGGAGCACACGCAAGTGGAGCACATCGGCTCCCCACAGAAAAAAAAAAAAAAAAATGTGTTTTTCTCTCTCTTCTACTTGTGAAACATTGAGGAACCTTTTCCAAATAATTGAGGAAGCCACGTGGGTGGAACGCATCGGCTCCCCACACACCTTTACGTCACACACAAGACAACAACCCATGCTCCTGCTCATTGCAGAAAAGGGAGTGAGCACAGAACATCCACCATTTTCAAGTCAAGCATCAAGAGAAAACATAGCTGTTGTCATCTACTACCACACTCAGTAAGTGCACAGTTGTATAATATTTGTCATGCTTGATGACTCGTCTGAGGAATCACTAACAGTACAAGTAACTCCGGCTAGAGCAACACGCACAAGCATGACGGACGGCCTCATAACACAGCTACCCCCCAATTTTGACCTGAGTGACACCAGCACACTGGGGCCAAGGTGGAAGAAATGGGTGAGGGATTTTGAAGTGTGTCTCAAGGCGATAGGTCCTTTGGAGGATGAAAGAAAACACAGCTTACTCACCCATGCCATAGGATCAAATGTGAGAGACATTCTAGATGAAATTCCTGAAGATGATATAGACACCTACACCAAATTAAAGACAACCCTTACCGATTATTTCACACCACACACAAATGTGGACTATGAGCGACACATCTTTCACACCACAAAACAAGTAAAAGGTGAAACAATGGATGCGTTTGTGATGAGACTAAGAATAAAAATGAAACACTGCGATTGTAACAATTACTCAAATGAGGAAGCACTTCGCTCACAGATAATAGTAGGGTGTGAAAGCGGTGATTTCAGAAAACGACTTCTGCAAAAACCTCGAAACCTTGAAGAGATTCTACGCCTGGCTCGATCCGGTGCGGCGCTGACAGCACAGGTAGAAGGTCTTGATGGCATCACCATCATTCATGGGAAGCATGAGAATCTACATAAACTTGGGAGCACTGCCAAAGGAAACACAGATCCATTTTGCTATTGTTGCGGACATGAATATCCTCATGAAGGCATATGCCCCGCCATGGGTCAAGTTTGCTCTGCCTGCGGGGGAGAAAATCATTACAAGGCTGTATGTTTCATATACCGTAGCAAAATGCGAGGAAGAAATAGACGCTCCACACCAGAAAGAGAGCCGAGACGTCCGAGTCCCAGTCGTGACTCACACCACCAGAATGACTCGAAACGCCGCAGGCAACGAGAAGAACCGTCAGATCGAAGACAACCAAGGGCCTCACAGGAATGGCGAGACAACAAATCTACATTCTCAGGACGAAGAAGACGTCCTCGGAGATATGTCAGGTGTTTGGTAGAACAATCACATTCTGACAGCATCTCTAGCACCTCCTCAGAGGACAAACCCAAGAAGGAATCAAATCTACGTAGAGGAGAACCACGAATGAAAGGCTACCTATATGCACTTGGAAACCCCACTGCAAAAGAAAACAGCCCTACTCTCATCATCCAAGTCAACCAAGTGGCTGCCGAATTTCTGGTGGACACGGGAGCCACGGTCAATGTGGTTAGTGAGGAAGTATACAACAACATGCCAAATGCACCACGTTTGCAACCAGCCAGAGCACTCATTTTCCCGTATGGCTCCAAGACGCCGCTACCGTGTAAAGGTTTTTTCACGGCATCATGTAGATACAAAGATCACGTAAAAGAAATACCCATGCATGTTCTTGAAGCTGCCACAGACAGTGGATGCATTCTTAGTTACAAATCTGCGGTCGACATGGGGTTAATTCATGTTCTGTATAGATTCATGATGCATAAGCATCTGGACCCCACTGCCAACATTGACAACATTTTCCCTGCATTGTTCAAAGGACTAGGAAAACTGAAGGACAGACAAATTGAACTACATATAGACAACAGCATCCCCCCTGTAGCGCAGCATTACCGCGGTATTCCCATTAATATACAAAAGCAAGTGGAAACCGAACTAATGAAACTTTTAGAAGCAGACATAATTGAACCTGCTGAAGGCCCCACTCCTTGGGTATCCCCCATTGTGCCAGTTCCAAAAAGGGACTCCGCTGACATTCGCATTTGTGTGGACATGCGTAGACCAAATGAAGCAATCTTGAGGGAACGTCATCAATCTCCTAGGATAACGGACATGGTACATCTGCTCAATGGAGCCACAGTGTTTTCAAAACTGGACCTCAATAAAGGGTACCATCAATTAGAACTCCACAAAAGGTCCAGATACATCACCACCTTTGCTACTCACCTGGGTCTCTATAGATATAAGAGGCTCAGTTTTGGAGTTTCTTCAGCAGCAGAAATTTTTCAATCGGAAATTCATAACATAATCAAACACGTGCCCAATTGCTTGAACTATAGCGACGACATCTTAGTTTTTGGACAAAATCAAGAGCAACACGATGACACACTTATGCGTGTGTGCATGGCACTGGAGGAAGCACACCTCACCCTGAACAAGGACAAATGTGAATTTAGAAAACCAACCCTACGATTTTTCGGTCACATTTTCTCTAAAAGTGGAATGACACCGGATCCTGAGAAGGTCAGTGCACTCACGAACACCACACCACCGACCTCTGTCACCGATCTGCGATCATTTCTAGGCCTAGCAAGTTATTGCACAAGATACATAAAGGATTTTGCATCGGTCAGTGCACCTTTGAGAGCCCTCACCAAACTCAACGCCGAATTCCGATGGACAGATGAATGCCAACAAGCATTCCAAGTCATCAAAGATCGCATTGCGGATGCCAAGAATATGGCATATTTTGACCCACAGAAGCACACAGAATTAATAGTGGTTGCTAGTCCAGTTGGCCTAGGGGCCATTCTAACTCAACTTGATCGCAAAGATGGTCAGGCCATACATGTAGTATCCTATGCCAGTCGCAGCCTCTCAAAAACTGAACAAGCGTACTCACAAGCCGAGAGGGAAGGTTTGGCTGTTGTGTGGGCATGCAAGCACTTCCATCTTTTTCTTTATGGGAAACCTTTCACAATAGTCACAGACCACCAGGCATTACTATTCATCTATGGCAATGGTCAAGCCAAAATGCCTCCTAGAATAGCTCGATGGGCTCTAAGGCTACAAGACTACCAATTTAACATCATTCATCGACCGGGAAAAGAACAAAATCCAGCGGACTTCCTTTCGCGTCACCCCAGTCAAAATTACAACCCCGATCCATCCATTGCAGACCAATACATCATGTATGTGGTACAAGAAAGTACCCCACAAGGTTTGGACATGGAACAAATAGCCAGAGAAACCAACTCGACCATGCAATGCAGATCATCATGAGATGTCTTGAGACAGGTCACTGGAAACATGCAAAGCAACTCAAAGAAGATGTAGGAGAGGAAACTAGACAAGACATCACATGCCTACTAACAGTAAAAGAAGAGCTCGCTGAAACAGAGGGACTATTACTGAAAGGGAAAAAACTAGTGATTCCTCATTCGTTGAGAAAAAGGGTCCTTGAGCTTGCGCATGAAGGACACCAAGGAATAATGTCCACCAAGAGGATGTTGCGACAAAGAGTATGGTTCCCTCAAATGGACACACAAGTGGAAGAACTGCTCAAAAACTGTCCCACATGTGTGGTTCTTAACCCTCAAACTAGACCTGAACCGCTCAGAATGACTGAATTGCCTAAAGGAACCTGGGAAGAAATTGCAGTAGATCACTATGGCCCTTTGGAAGGGGGTGAATATATCCTTGTGGAAATCGATGAATATTCAAGATTCCCAGATGTACAAATTGCACCGTCAACAGCGGCATATCATACCATCCCTGCATTGGATAGAATGTTTGCTACATACCGAATTCCAAAAGTATTGAAATCAGATAATGGACCCCCATTTACAGGACAAGATTTCAGAACCTTCGCAGAATACATGGGTTTCCATCACCGAAAAGTAACACCGTTGTGGCCCCAGGCGAACGGTACAGTTGAACGATTCATGGGCAATGTTAAACGCACCACGCAGATAGCTCGCCTGACGGGAGAACCGGTGGAGAAATTACTGTGTAAGTTAATGAGAGACCATCGCAATACCCCACACAGCACCACTGGCAAATCACCATCGGAAGTCATGTTTGGAAGAAATGTGAGAACCAGACTACCCCACATAGAACTAGAGGAAGAGAAGTACAAAGGTGACGCCGAAATGAGACAGCAAGATGCGTCCCGGAAAACGAACATGAAAGATACCGCGGATAAAAAAAGAAGGGCCGAAGAGAATGTTTTGGAGCCGGGAGACATTGTCATTGCGAGACAGCCACAAAATCGCAAGAACATGGCAGCTTTCAATGAAGAACCCCTCACCATCACACAGAGGAAAGGCTCTCTCATCACGGCTGAAGGAACTACGCATGTAATGACAAGAAACAGCTCTCACTTCAAATAAATGCCAGGGATCATACCCCTAGTCGAACATTACATGCCAAGAGACACTGTGGTGCGGGATGCACCCTATGAAGGAGACTAAGAAGATTCCGACACTGATGAGCCCCGTTGGCTACCTCAGGAATGCAGTGAAAGGAATAACTGGAGACCTCAAAGAACTCGAAGAAGACCACCTCGTCTCATTGAGGAGATGCCCTGATACCGAGCTTTATGTTTAGTATCAGGGAGGTGTGATGTCGTCACATAGCTCCCTGGTCACGTGGAGAGGAACACGGGGCCGCAGGAAGGGGAGGGATAGGATATGACGTGTGTCAGGCAGTTCCTGAGTAGGAGGATATGAATAAAGATGTGTTGAATGAAGACTCTGCGCCCGTCCTTTATTTGAATGTGAGCTGCGTGTGTAGAGATCTTCTCACATCTCGACAGGGGGTATGATTGTAAGGTGTTGAGTGCGTTGGGATGGGTGGGCTTGGGGAATGTCTGGTGCTGATATGTTTATAATGTGAGGAGGGGGCGGGCGTAACGTAACTAATTGCGTGATTGGGGGCAGGTGTGGTAGGGGGTGGTGCAGCACAGGAGTAGTGGGTGGCATAGCCCAAGTTGAGCAATGTGGTATAATAAATGGGGTTTGTGGTGGTGAACTCCTGAAAGGAAGCTAAGAGGGGTTATTGGTGGACTGGTAGAGGGGGGGAAAGTGGAAGGATGGGCAAATCAGTTGCATTTGTCGACAACCAGGGTCGGCCAGTATGCAACTACTCATATGGATTAATAAGGGGCGAGCAGTTGGGGCCGAGCAAAGGAGGTGTCAAGCAGGCTGTAGTCTATAGAAAGACATACACCTCACAGAGATGCCTGTGCATTGAGTATCTTCTGGCCGCCAGCCCGTGTAGAGCGTGGTGGCACGTCCTGTCTTCTGGAGGCGGGGTGGGTCTTACTGGTCGGTGCTGACGTATTGAGATGGGCAATCTTTGGCGCTCGTCGCCATTGTTGTACATTGCGAGAAAGCCCCTCCAACCCACCCCGAAGAGGCCCCTATGGGCAGAAAACTAAACACGATTTTATTTCCATTTGTGCATCACCAGCCTCAGTGCAAAGGCCCGGTTGGGAGCTTTGAAGTCCAGCCAGATGCAGACCCGGTTTTAATGGTTTGCGAGGGCCGTTACAGTGTGTCACCATTTCCGCCTCTGACTTAGTTAAAATCTGCGTCCCCTCCCCCAGCCTGAAGGCTGCACCTGCAACAGTGTCATTTTTATTCCTCGATAATGTCAGTCTGTTTCCTCTTGTGAGGTCACCGGTTCTCACTTATAATGAAAACACAGTTGTCCAAGGCAGGCGCTCTGTTTATCTGTAATGGGAAGTGGCCGGGCCTCCAATTCATTACTCGAGTATTAGATTTGGATAAGGGGGTTATGAAAACAGGGGGAATTAGCTCTGTCAATATGATTCCAATTATACTAATCTGTCTCCAAAGGGCTTTTTCCATTCCAGGACTACGGCAAAGCCTATGAGAAAATGAGACTGGGAAGGAAGCGCAAAGGGAGGGAAAGTGGGAATATCGACAGGGGAGGCATGAGGAAGGAAGGGATGGACGGAAAGAAAGAAGGAAGGGAAGGAGGAACGAAGGCAAGGAAGAAAAAGAAGGGAAGGAAAAATGATGGAAGAAAAGGAAGAAGAGAAGGTAAGAAAAGGAAGAAGGAAGGGGAGGATAACGGGAGAAGAGAAGGAAAGGAAGGATGAAGGAAAAGGGGAATGAAGGAAGAAAAGGAAGAATGGAAGAGAAGAGAAGGAGAAAAGGGGAGGGAGGAGAGGGGAGGTAACAGAAGGGAAGGCAAGGGAACGGAACGGAAGGAGAAAGAAACTTTCTTCGTCTGTCTTTCAATGGGAGAGCCATAAACAGGCACAAAATGGCACTGATCTGTACAATGTAAGAATCATTTTCATAAAGGAAAGCGCATGATTCGTTTCATAAAGCACCGCTGCCCTTCTAAAGGCGTAACTCCTCTTGCTGAAACAAGGTCTGGCAAAAGCCACTCGTTTCTGACGTTTGCCTCAGCACAAAGAGACTGGGGAGGCCTCCTGCGATTCTGATGCAATACGCATTTATACTGCACTCTCCTCCCTGGTCACGAGAGAGGGGTGCAGCGTCCATGTACTGCCCAGATTATATTTACCACCTCGCCCTACGGACTTCCAGGGTTGGATTATGGAAGTGGGATGGGCTGCACAGCTTGCCTGCACTCTCCATTATGGGGTGCCACCGACAAAGGCTACGTCAAACTGGCTTGGATTCAAATTCTTAGTTCATCTTGTCCATCCCAACCCAATAATGATGACCCTTCTGTGGCCACATACACTTCTGCTGTGCATCTTATCCCCTTGTACTCTACCCAAGCAGATAATATTCCTACCAACTAAATCTTTATCTCCCCATATGCAAACAGTTTTATGTCATGCTCCAGTAGGTTCTCCAATCTACCTCCTACAACACTGGCGTACGTATCCACTGAAATTATGTTTCATGGCGATCCACTATCTAATATCGTGGACGCTATCTTTCCATTAAGTTCAAAATCCTTGAGTGGGTCCCTCCTGGCCCCTGTTGTGGCTGTGATTACAAACACCTGCCGAACTTGTGATATTGCCACCTCTGACTGCCCGAAATGCAACTCTTCCTGTTCAGCACATTGGCTCACAGTTTCCAATGCGCCAAGTACTCCTTCCTTGGACCTTCATGCAAAATGGCCCTTCCCCTTACAAGTTAACCAACTTGCATTTTCTTGCTAAACAAACTTGTGGACAGATGTCTGTTGCTTCCACATTTGAAACATTTTAAGTCTGTGTTACCTTTGCCTCCTCTCTTATAGCTCTTGATTGCACATATTTCCTGCCCCTGCTTCTCTAGTCTCATGTTTTTCATGTAGTGCAGTGTTTGTTCCATGCCCATTGTTACTTCCACAGCCTCTTCTAGTGACAAGTCTTTGGCAAAATGTTTCTCTTGGACCCTGGTGCTGTTAGCACAACACATCAACTGATCTCTGATCAAAGAGTTGGTCAATGTTCCAAAGTCACACATATTGCTCGGCATTCTTAACGCAGTCACTTAATTTTCTACTGGTTCTTGAGGGCCCTGAACCCTTTGAAAAAACGTATGTCGCTCAAATGTGACATTGTTTTTTGGTTCAAAATTATCCTGACTTTTTTAAACTATTGTGGCAATGTCGTCTTTCTCCTTGACCCTCTTTTCTTGGTTCAGGGAGACCATTGTTTGCTCCAAGATTACGGAGAAGAACTGCTTGTTTCCTTATTTATCGCCGCCTATGGCTATTAAGTAAGTGTAGAATATTTAGTTTCACCTGTCCCATCTGATTGGAGGTGTTTCCTTTTCCGCTAAGAACTGTGACGGGTGGGGACATGCTTGCTGTCGCCATAATTCAATGCTATTCTCATTAATGCTGTGCCCTTCTGGTTTAGTCAGTGCTTGTTCTCTTCTTGCTTTACTGGCTGTGAATATGCTTGTTCTCTTATGCTGTTGTTGCCAGTTTTGAACTTCCAGTTCATCCGGTGCCTGCCCACGTGCTATGGTCCACTCCTCTAATGCAGCTCGCTCTCTTCTGCCAAAATAGCTCCCCCACATGTGCCGTCGCTTACAGTCGTCTCGCAGCCTTAGAGGAATGGTGCAGTCATAAATATTATTGGCCCGAGGGTTCGAGCATGTGTTTTTAACCATACGTTGATCGATCGTACAAACATTTCCTATGCACCTTACCGTAGTTTTCCTCTTTTGTACGCAAGCAAAATCAAGCTATAGGGCGCAGCCATCTTGTGATAATCTTATCCATTGCCGCATCGCCCAAGCAGGACTGCCTTTGCGGCACTAAATCATATACCCCGCCCCTGAGCCTGACATCACTAGACGCGTACCACCCATTTCACAACGCCAAATTATGACTTGTGTCAAAATACTCTGCGCCTCAGCTAATGATGTGTGGCCATTGAAATGGCAGGACGCCTCTTTCCTCAATAAGTATAAACAGACCGTTTCACAACACACAACAACAGATTTTCTATTCCATTCCTCTCACTGTATTTCTTTGAGTATTCTGTGACTCGTTTCTGTGCTCTGGTCAGCTATCTTTGTTGCTTGTAGGCCATGCAAACAGATACAGTACCATAGCTATAAATTATTTTCGTTTGTTTACCCCACGATGGCAACAATAATGGCCTACCAGTAAGAGCCCAAGTATTCTGAGGCGGAATTACTGGAAAGAGAAAGATGCGGAAACAATGGGGCTTCAGACGACAGATGGGAGGACGATTCAACAGATAAAGAGCCTGGTCCTAGTCGCATGGACGGTGTTTCCACCTGGTGTACCTGCACTCGATGTGCGCTAATGCCAACCGAGTAGGAGAACTGCTGCTGCCAAGAAAACTCTGGATGCTTGTCCTACATATCGCAATGCCGCAATGCGTTACCGAGCTGCCAGACTTCAGGGCAGCCTGCCTCACACAGTCCGTGTTGAGGATTTTCACCAGCAAACGGACTATGGAGTTTTCGCTTCAAAAGAACAATGCCTGTTATCGACCCTACTCATGCGGCACAAACAGTTGTGTGTGTGGCCAACAATGACAATGGACAATCAAATACATGGTCTTTTAAAACGTGTTGTTTTCTTGTAATTGCGTTAGCCAGTTTCACAATATTAGCTGCCTTAGGATTTTGGTATATGGAAGAAGTACGCCCACTTGAAACATTCTTGCCCACTAAGAATGTTCCTACTGTATCTACACCTTTCGTGCACCTGAACACTCTCAGGCCGATTCATGGAATAATTAGCGCGGCGCAAGTGGGCAAAAACGTGCGAATCGCAGTGGAATAGCGAAAATCGCAGTGCAATTGCGAAAATCGCACGAAAAGCAGCGCACGTCGATTCATGGAAGGCCGTGCGCGAGAAAACCAGCGGATGTGCGATAAAAAAGTGCGCGGCGCACGTTGGCGCACAGGCCATCTAACAGCGTGCGCCAGGTCACAGCGAAAATCGCACAGGCCACAGCGAAATTCGCACATAGCGCGGCGCACGCAACAAAGTAGGCGGAACACGGGCGTAACACTCGGAATGGGGAACAACTTGCCAAAACGTGGGCGTCACGGGGGAAGTACAGGGCACAAGTGCGCGGAACGCCCACACGCTCGCCTACAACACGTATTCATGGAATAGAATAGGGGAAAAAAGCGCACGCTCAAACCAGCGCACAGGCACAAACACGACCGCCACAAGAAAGCAGGCGGTAGCGTCTCTGCGGCTGTAAGAAATGTGCGCCAAAAGGTGCGCCAACAAATAGCACCTATATACTGCCATGATGAATGTCCCATACTGTGGCCCTCCAGGAAAAATGACGTGCAAAGGGGTACCCACAAACACGGACACCCGCTGACAAAAAATAAGTGTGCGTGTATACCGGGGTGCGCGGGAAGTCTAACACGCGATTTCAGCAGGGTACGTGCATCACAGGGGTTCGCGTGAAGTTATTCACGCGATCGGCCCTGGGGGAGCGGGCTACGTGTATTTCAGGGGTTCGCGTGAAGTATCTCACGCGATCGGGCCTGGGGGAGCGTGCTACGTGTATTTCAGGGGTTCGCGTGAAGTTTCACACGCGTTCGGGTCTGGGGGAGCGGGCTACGTGTATTACAGGGGTTCGCGTGAAGTCCCTCACGCGATCGGGCCTGGGGGAGCGTGCTACGTGTATTTCAGGGGTTCGCGTGAAGTTTCACACGCGATCGGGCCTGGGGGAGCGGGCTACGTGTATTACAGGGGTTCGCGTGAAGTCCCTCACGCGATCGGGCCTGGGGGAGCGTGCTACGTGTATTTCAGGGGTTCGCGTGAAGTTTCACACGCGATCGGGCCTGGGGGAGCGGGCTACGTGTATTACAGGGGTTTGCGTGAAGTTCCTCACGCGATCGGGCCTGGGGTAGCGGGCTACGTGTATTCCAGGGGTGCGCGGGAAGTTCCACACGCGAATAGCCTGGGCGCGTGTATTTGAGGGGTGCGCAGGAAGTTCCACACGCGAATAGCCTGGGCGCGTGTATTTGAGGGGTGCGCGGGAAGTTCCACACGCGAATAGCCTGGGCGCATGTATTTGAGGGGTGCGCGGGAAGTTCCACACGCGAATAGCCTGGGCGCGTGTATTTCAGGGGTGCGCGGGAAGTTCCACACGCGAATAGCCTGGGCGCGTGTATTTCAGGGGTGCGCGGGAAGTTCCACACGCGAATAGCCTGGGCGCGTGTATTTGAGGGGTGCGCGGGAAGTTCCACACGCGAATAGCCTGGGCGCGTGTATTTCAGGGGTGCGCGGGAAGTTCCACACGCGAATAGCCTGGGCGCGTGTATTTGAGGGGTGCGCGGGAAGTTCCACACGCGAATAGCCTGGGCGCGTGTATTTCAGGGGTGCGCGGGAAGTTCCACACGCGAATAGCCTGGGCGCGTGTATTTGAGGGGTGCGCGGGAAGTTCCACACGCGAATAGCCTGGGCGCATGTATTTCAGGGGTGCGCGGGAAGTTCCACACACGAATAGCCTGGGCGCGTGTATTTCAGGGGTGCGCGGGAAGTTCCACATGTGATTTGACAGTGTGGGTCCTCCCAGGTGTACCCTGTACACCCTCCACGGCCCCTGCAGGCAGCCCACACCACAGGGGACTACCCTGCATCCCTGGTCATGTCCCGCAGGCAGCCCACCCAACATGGGCATGCCCCCCAGCAAAGGCACATGTCTCCTTGAACTAATGAACACCAACTCATGTCCCCTTGCACCCCCACCCCCCAGCACTGTGGGGCACCTGCCAGCAGGCCCCCACCCATGTCCAACTCATGTCTCCCACCACCCCCACACCCCAGCCACCAGGGGCACCCTCCACCAGGCCCCCACTCATGTCTCCCACCACCCCCACACCCCAGCCACCAGGGGCACCCTCCACCAGGCCCCCACTCATGTCTCCCACCACCCCCACACCCCAGCAGTGCAGGGGCACCGTCAACCAGGCCCCCACTCATGTCTCCCACCACCCCCACACCCCAGCCACCAGGGGCACCCTCCACCAGGCCCCCACTCATGTCTCCCACCACCCCCACACCCCAGCAGTGCAGGGGCACCGTCAACCAGGCCCCCACTCATGTCTCCCACCACCCCCACCCCCCAGCCACCAGGGGCACCCTCCACCAGGCCCCCACTCATGTCTCCCACCACCCCCACACCCCAGCCACCAGGGGCACCCTCCACCAGGCCCCCACTCATGTCTCCCACCACCCCCACACCCCAGCAGTGCAGGGGCAGCCTCCACCAGGCCCCCACTCATGTCACCCACCACCCCCACCCCCCAGCACTGTGGGGCACCTGCCAGCAGGCCCCCAGCCATGTCCAACTCATGTCTCCCACCACCCCCACACCCCAGCCACCAGGGGCACCCTCCACCAGGCCCCCACTCATGTCTCCCACCACCCCCACACCCCAGCAGTGCAGGGGCAGCCTCCACCAGGCCCCCACTCATGTCACCCACCACCCCCACCCCTCAGCAGTGCAGGGGCACCGTCAACCAGGCCCCCACTCATGTCTCCCACCACCCCCACACCCCAGCCACCAGGGGCACCCTCCACCAGGCCCCCACTCATGTCTCCCACCACCCCCACCCCCCAGCCACCAGGGGCACCCTCCACCAGGCCCCCACTCATGTCTCCCACCACCCCCACACCCCAGCCACCAGGGGCACCCTCCACCAGGCCCCCACTCATGTCTCCCACCACCCCCACACCCCAGCAGTGCAGGGGCACCGTCAACCAGGCCCCCACTCATGTCTCCCACCACCCCCACACCCCAGCCACCAGGGGCACCCTCCACCAGACCCCCACTCATGTCTCCCACCACCCCCACACCCCAGCAGTGCAGGGGCACCGTCAACCAGGCCCCCACTCATGTCTCCCACCACCCCCACCCCCCAGCCACCAGGGGCACCCTCCACCAGGCCCCCACTCATGTCTCCCACCACCCCCACACCCCAGCAGTGCAGGGGCAGCCTCCACCAGGCCCCCACTCATGTCACCCACCACCCCCACCCCCCAGCAGTGCAGGGGCACCGTCAACCAGGCCCCCACTCATGTCTCCCACCACCCCCACACCCCAGCAGTGCAGGGGCACCGTCAACCAGGCCCCCACTCATGTCTCCCACCACCCCCACACCCCAGCAGTGCAGGGGCAGCCTCGACCAGGCCCCCACTCATGTCTCCCACCACTACCAACTGTGCAGTGTTGGCGCCATGTAGAGTTGTAGGTGCACTGCTGCCAACATGGACCCCATCTCCAGACTAGAGGTCCTTGTGTGGACATGAGGAAGGGACCTGCAAATTGGGAGGTATACACAGAAGAAGAGTTACACATCAATGCAACATGCAGTGTACAACACAACAGCAATATGCACTAGGAATGTATACACAGTATTGACTACAGACTGCCCACACAGCTCATGGGAGTCCAACGTCACTGTGTAATTCACTGTCACTTGGGCACACCCTTTGCAAGCCCATGGAAACGGGAAGCAGGAGGGGTGTGTGTGACTCAAACCCAAGCATCTGAACCAAATACATTACAAGCCTGCATGTGCCCAGCCACAATGCAGCGTATGCCCACAGGAACCACGGAAGCCAACAGATCGTCCCAAAAAAATTGGGAATAAAAGAAATCAAAATAAAAATAAAAATAAGAAACAATCAAAAATGGCCATTGATGGGCCCGGGGGGGTTGGGGAGGCCACCCAGGAGGTCCGAGGACAGGATGCACACCAGAACCCACCTGCGTGGATCCTGGGAAGATAAAACACCTCCATGGGCTCATGGCCCACACGGCTACCCTATTGTGGGAGTATCACTGCTGTCGCTATTATCACCCTGTGCAGCTGCATCCGGAGGTGGCTGCACTATGGGAGGCAGCCCACGCAAGGCCCTAGTCTGCTCCTCCATGGCTGCAAGCATGCGGGTGTGGTAGGTCTGGTTCTGGAGGATGAGTGTGCGGAGGTCCCCATGCAACAACTCACGGGATGCCCGGACCTCCGCCCTCGTTGCCTGCATCTCAGCTGAGAGCGTACGGGTGAGACGCTCCAGCTGCTGTTCTGTCCTTTGGTGTGTTGAAGCCTCAAGCTCAACAAGAGTCGTCCTGAGGTGAAGGAGCTCCTGCCTCAGGGCTTCCCTGTGGCCCTGGGACTCAATGGAGATGGCCTCCTGCAGAGTCGCCAGTGCCGCCCGCCTGTCCCTGTTGGACCCCAACATGTCCTCCCTGTGTGACTGGCAGATGGAGTCGGTTGCCTGCTCTAGTCGCTCCATCAGCCTTTCTGGGGGGACAATGGAAGTGGCCACCCTATCCATGGCCTGAGCCATCATCTCGGATGATGCAGCCTGTTGGGTTGCCATACCGTAAATGGATTGCTCCCATGCGGTATTGCCGGGTGGCGTACGGCCACCACGTCGGCGGGCACCACACCTGTCTGGGGCAAGGCGAACTGCGCCTTGCTGTGCCGGCACTGCCTGAGGCTGCAGGACTGCATTCCCCCTCTGATCTGCTGGCCCAGGAACAGGATCAGATGTCGCGGAGTGTGACCCTGCATCCGTAACCACCGAAGGCGTAGCTGCCAACACTGACATCCCCATGGAGGGTTCTGACCCTGGTGCAGGTGGGTGAGACAGAACAGAATCCCTCCCTGGAACACTCACCTGCGACGGCACGTAGGTCTCATCCGAATCAACACCTGAGTACAGCTCGGGGGAGGTGCAGCCAGAGACACCCCTTGAGAGCACGACCTGCAGCACTTGTGGGTTCTCCCCCACCACCACACCACGTCCCTCACTGGTGGTTGGTCGGCCCTCGGACCCCTCCTGGGTCTGCACCATCTCCACAACCCCAGCAGTATCAGGTGCGTCTTCCCCTGCAAAGACATGAAAACAAAGAAATGGAAACAGGCATCAGCACCATGGCGCACAATGAGGGCTGAGAAGCAAGAGAACCAGTACTTGATTGACACATGTCCCACATGACTAAAACCCTCCCATGCATGCACCCTCACTGCGTATGAAGTGCAGGCAAATGGCACACACTGATGACACCAAGATGGAAGATGAACACATTTTCTGCATGCTGCCTGGCAGTGGCATCACACATTGGCCTGTGATTGCCAGGTGAAACACACATGCCATCACACAGATGGCATGTACCATTGCTATTGAGTGAAGATGGAGAGGAGGGCAGCACCTATTCATTCAGTCCAGTTCCCGCATGTAATTGCTTTTCTAATTCTAACAGTCAGATTTTTC
Source organism: Ambystoma mexicanum (assembly GCF_040938575.1). Taxonomy (NCBI): domain Eukaryota; kingdom Metazoa; phylum Chordata; class Amphibia; order Caudata; family Ambystomatidae; genus Ambystoma; species Ambystoma mexicanum. Next base: position 317,837,832 of record NC_090924.1, on the reverse strand, counting down.
ACCTGGAGCTGCCAGTCTGAAATGGTCCAATTGCACAGGGACATGTGTGTACAAATGATATCCAGGTAACAAAGTCACTCCACTTTACCATACCCATGTCAGACATGTGACTAGTGGACAGCGACATGCCTAGTGAAAGTGGTGGAATGCAAACAAACTGACTGAATGAACAGTGAAAAATAAGCAAATATGTTGTGGCAAGGTGACACTTCAAGGGCAACTGGCGTGCAGTTGGGCTAGATGTCTACTGTTGGCAGAAGGGATACTGCTATGGCCAAATGCAGCTGCGCAGGAAGTATTGCATGAAGCACATGGCTGACCCATACGACTCAGGCGCACACACTCTCACCTGGCACACAAACAGAAGCCCTCACACACACACCATGCACATGTATGACACACACATGCATGTGCACTCACCGGACAATGCCTCGTAATCAGCCAGATCTCCCACGCCTTGGATCTGTTCCTCCGTGACGTAGGTCCCAGCGACTGACTCATGTGGAGTGAGTTCCATGTCTGCTACTGGAGACCCACCTCCAGTCACTAGAGTTGCGGCATGACTTGAGGCCAGCTTACTCTTTGCCCTGCGCTTTAGGTCATTCCAGCGCTTATAGCAATCATTGGCTGTGCGCCTCACGATTCCAAGGGCACTTACGATGTCCGCAACGGTCTGCCAGTGTGCCTGGCGTTGTGCAGGTGTGGTCTTGGATCCTGCAACAATGACCATCTCGTTGTCATGTCCGGACACATACTCGACAAGTGCATTCAGTTCGTCATCCGTGAAGCTGGGCTTCCTGGACGTGCCGGACTGTGTAGCCGTGTCTGGGGCATCAGCCTGTGCCGGACGAGCACTCTTCCTCTTCCGCTTGGAAGGTGGTGGTGATCCTGAGTGTCCTGCGCTGCTCTGGACACTAGGGGCAGGAGCCCTGGTGGACTCTGTATCAGGAGTGTGGGATTGCACACTCAGCATGGGAGTTGGTGCAGGCATTGGCTCTAGTGTGATGGTGTCAGGGGGAATGTCAGCAGCATGGACTAGGACCGACACTGTCCTGGCTGGGTGTGTGAGGGCTGGGGTGGATGGAGCCGCAGCTGCCCCTGCAGCCTCTCCGCCCTGCCTCCTTGGTGCAGCAGATGACCTTGCTGCCCCAGATCCACGTGGCATGATGGCATCAACGTGCACCAGCGCACGTGTCGTAGCCCTGCTGACCTGGAAGTCAGCCATGGAGTCAGCCAGGTCTGGTGCCACAATGGGCTGGTCCAACAAGGGCTGAGCATGGATGGTGTCAGCCACATCAGCCTCAATGGGAGGGGGGGAGGGGGGGGGATTATGGGTGCCCGTGACTGGTCCTCCACACATGGGGGGACAGGCTCACCCTGCAAGTTACGACCACGTCCCCTACCGGATCCACCACGGCCACCACTTGTGGCTCTTCCACCTTTGCCACCCTTACGGAATCCTCGCCTCCCAGCCATGGCACTGATGTTAATGTGCGTATGGGAGTGGATGTAGACTATTGTCCTGGGCAATTGGGGGGTCAAAGGGGTTGGGTACCAGATGGTAATTGTACCCTAGTGCTCTAGCAAGGCTGAATGTAACCCCTGGGGAAAGATGACGGGTCACGCAACGCACAGGAGGCCCAAAAAAGGGAGATGACGTGCACGCAACCCCTCCTAGACCACGTGTGCAGAAAGAAAAACCTGCACTACGCTGTGGCACCCAGAAACACAAGAATGAACGTATGCGTGTCACACGCAGCCTAGAATGACCTCTGAAGGGGTAGGCTACACACGGGGCAAGCACAGATGTTAGATACGTGCGTGACTCACCGTCTGCCTGGTAAACGAGCGTGTAAAAGGAGCACGTTTGGTTGGCAACACCCCCGCCAAAAGAAGATTTGTACGCTGTCTGAGGAGACAGGACAACAGTAGAAGGGAACACTGTTTGAGGGAACAGGCCCAGGTAAACCAGTAAAAGCGAAAGAAGAGAAAAAGCTGTCAGAGGTAACAGGGAATACGAACTTGAAACGCCGTGAAGTAAATCGCGTGTGAAACGACAAGAAGTACAGAATTCACCCACTCGCTCTCCACGAAAAGCACGTACAAGGAAGTGGTGTTCTACGCGTACCTTTTATACAGGCCCACACGTCCAGCGTCACTTACGCGGCGTGTACGCGCTAGGGCCATTTCCACCAATTACACGCTTTGTCACTTCTGCGTGTAGGGACATTTCCTCCAATTACACGCTTTGTCACTTCTGCGTGTGGGGCCATTTCCACCAATTACACGCTTTGTCACTTCTGCGTGTAGGGCCATTTCCACCAATCACACGCGATGAGACTCTGACGTGCAGTCTTTCCACGTGTGCTCTGTCATCACGTGCTGTGTGGGAAACACCCGTGCGGGTCACGTCACAGACGCGCTTACGCGCTGAGGGCCTTTGGTCCAATAGAATCGCGTATGCGTGCTGACGCGCTTACGCGCTAAGGGCCTTTCCTCGATTTTCACGCTGACGTGCAGGATTTTCACGTGCCAAATCACTCCGTACCAAGCTGGCCACGCGTAAGCACACGGAAGACCACGCTCCTGCCCAGAAGGCCGAACTACTGCCCCCCAGACCCCCGAGCACGCTCCCACCTGCCATCTGCTGCTGCCTGACTGCCTGCTGCCCACGTGCACTGCCATTTGCTGCCTGCACATCAGCCAGGGGTGCTGTTGCTGTGACCACCCCTGCTGGTACCGAAGACTCCCGACTGGAATTCCATCGCTCCACAGCCCAGCCCCAGGACCCAGTTGCCCACCCACTCCTGCCTCTGGGGTTGTCATGTCGGGGCAAACACCATCTGTGACCACTGACAACCCCCGGCCAGAGAGGCAGAGGGGCACCAGCTTCAGTGCCACCGAAGTTGGTGTCCTGGTGGAGCAAGTCCTGGGGCAGTATGATGCCCTCTTCGGAAGTTCCCGCGCCGACAAGGAAGGACGGACTCGGATCTGGACTGACATCGTGACTGCCATCAACGCGGAGGGGGTGGCAGTCCGGGACTTACAACATGTCAGGAAGCGCTGGGAGGACTTCAGGTCCAGGACCCTGAACAAGGCCCGGCGCCTCTTGAAGGCAGCGGATGCCAAGGGGCGCCGGGGCCACTTGTCGGAAGAACAGATGGGGGTCCTGGAACGCATATCCCCAGCGCTCCACGTCCAGGTCCTGGAGAAGCAGACCCGTCTGGAGTCGAGCGGTGAGTGTACATGCATCCTGATTGTGAGCAGTGCGTGTGGTGATTATTCGGTATTGTGCAGGTTGCACATCTGTTTGTATGGGGTCGAGTATGGGTGGGGGTGTACATGGCCGTGGGGCTGACACATGCGAGGGCTGTAATGTGTAAGACATGGATGGTGCTTGTGTGTGTAGGCTTGCATGGCAAATGCAGTTGTGCGTGCACACATGTTTGTATGTATGTGTATGTAAGTAGACATGTCCGTGATGTCACGCATGTATGTTGTATTGGGCTGCATGTATGAGCACTGTGTACATGTGCATGTGTGTGTATTTGACAAGGGTGCAACAGTGATGCAACATGGATGCATGTGACTGCGGTATGTGTAAGCCTGATTGGCAGATGTGACATGGATGCCCGTCTGAACAGTACGACACTTGGCAGAGGTGTACACATGCATGCAAGTGTGGTGGTGTGTGTACATGTGTGGTGCACTTCCTGTGTTGCATGTGATGTCTGGGTCACCTTTGGCTGCTCATGCTGTTGTATGTGTATGGATGGTGGTGGCAGTTGCGATATGGCTGTGGTATGGCTCATGTGTGCGAGTTGCAATGACATGTGTGTTGGGGATTGTGATGACATGTCTGAGGTTTGCCAATGCCACTCATGTGCAACTGTCATGTGTGTATGTGTCCATTGTACAGTGCCCTGATGCCTGTGTTTTGTTTCTCCCTGTCTGCAGCGTCAACTGATGAAGAGGGCGGAGAAGGTGCTGTGGAGCACAGCGGCGGGGATCCGACCGCCAGCCGGAGACGCAAGGCCCGGCTCCCCTCCCGTGTTGTCATCTCGTCGGGGAGTGAGGAGTCGGGTGCCGCGTCCCAGGCCGCAGCTGCCGGGGGGAGGTCCAAGAGGCAGAGGTTGGAGTTGGACTCCTCGGCAGCAGAAGGGGCAGCTGGGACCCCACAGGGCCCAACAGGGGAAGATGGCACGGAGTCATCCAGGTTGGTGGGGGGTCTGGTGGAGGAGGAGGCCGTGCAAGCACCAGAGACGGGGTCTGGAGGTGGGGATCCCACTGGTGCTAGTGGTGCAGTCCAGGACCAGGGACAGGAGGCAGCACAGGCCGCCGCGGAGGTGCCTGTGTGCAATCCTGTCCCCGATCCTGTCCCTGCATCATCTTGCACCAGCAGGGATGCCTACGTCCAGACCCGTTTCCAGGCAGGGGATAAGCTGACGTCAACTGGCCTTCCTCTGCCTGCGGACGTGGCTATCCAGGTCCGGGTTGAGCCTGTCCTGGCTGGTGTGGCGTTGCGTCAACGGGCCATGCGAGGTGACCTGCAGTCTTTTCATGGAGAGACTGCACGTCATCTCGAATGGCTCGTTGACCACGTCAGCCTGCTGGGACAGGTCACCCAGACCGGATTCCTCCGTCTGATGGGGCTTGTTCCGACCCCCTCCTCAACTGGACCCCCTACGCGCCAGTCGTCCTCTGTGCCATCTTCCCACCCATCAGTCACCTGGGTGCCCTGTGGAACTGCCTCTGACAGTGCGGTCAGGCTGGTGGAGGAGGCATCCCTGCCACAGTCGGGAGTCGGACGTCCAGAAGGGGTGGCCACATCAACAACTGCACCCCAGCCGGCGGAGGATGTGCAGGCAGCAGGAGGCAGTGCACGGGCAGAGGCAGAGCAGCAGCAGCAACATGGTGGGAGCCATGAAGGCTCGGGGCCTTCGACATCGGAGGGGCAGGCATCGGCCGGAGGGCAGGAGGACCCAGGACAGAGAGTGTCTTCCGTGTGGCAGCGGTTGGGCCACGCCATAGGTGCGGAGCGGCGGCGGGCGGAAGAGGCGCGGCTCACAATGGTCAGGGCGGAGAACTCCATGCGGAGGGCCCTGAGGCGGGCCGAGTGCCTCGAGGCAATCCGCAGGGGGTTGGAGGAGGACACGGCGTCGTCCCTGCGGACCCTCGGGGCCATGGAACTGGACCGCCTCCGGGACATCGAACAGGAGTTCGATGATGCCCTGGCCCGGAACACCACGGAGTGAGCCGCTGGACTTGCCCGCCGCCTTTGTATATAGTTCTTTAGTTTTAGGTTTCCTTTGTTTTTTCTTATGATTTGGAGTCGACGGACACTGCTCCACTTTTTGTATATAGTTGATATTTAGGTAGGTTTTTTAGGAGGTTTCCTTAGTTCAGTTGTGATGATGGACCCTTGTTATTTTTGTACATAGTTCTTTGTTGCATGGAGAGTTTTTACATTTCACTTAGGACAACATTTTATGGATTTGATTTTCTACTTTTGTGTTTTTATGCGGACATGCAGCTTATTTTTTCACATTTACATTGTAGTTATTTTTCTTTCTTTACCATTCGTATTTTTGTCCAATACATTTTATTTTCCATTGTTCACTGTGTGGTTTCATCTCATTGGTTTCATGCATGTCATGTTGTGTGTTTTCCCATTCAATTTGAAAATCTGTGTGTGACGGACATGGGTTCATTTGCTTCATGAACATTGGGGGTGTAACATGTGTTTTCATTTCCATGTGGGTGAATGGGTTACTTGGTAGGGCTTTTTGGCTGTGGAGGCTGACCATTACGCACATGATTGGGGATTGTGAGGACCTGGTGGGGGCTGCACATGGTGGCAGGGGGGTGGGGGTGGTGGGAGACATGAGTGGGGGCCTGGTGGAGGGTGACCCTGCACTGCTGGGGGGTGGGGGTGGTGGGAGACGAGTGGGGGCCTGGTGGAGGGTGACCCTGCACTGCTGGGGGGTGGGGGTGGTGGGAGACATGAGTGGGGGCCTGGTGGAGGGTGCCCCTGCACTGCTGGGGGGTGGGGGTGGTGGAAGCATGAGTGGGGGCCTGGTGGAGGGTGACCCTGCACTGCTGGGGGGTGGGGGTGGTGGGAGACATGAGTGGGGGCCTGGTGGAGGGTGCCCCTGCACTGCTGGGGGGTGGGGGTGGTGGGAGACATGAGTGGGGGCCTGGTGGAGGGTGACCCTGCACTGCTGGGGGGTGGGGGTGGTGGGAGACATGAGTGGGGGCCTGGTGGGGGCTGCCCATGGTGGCAGGGGGGTGGGGGTGGTGGGAGACATGAGTGGGGGCCTGGTGGAGGGTGACCCTGCACTGCTGGGGGGTGGGGGTGGTGGGAGACATGAGTGGGGGCCTGGTGGGGGCTGCCCATGGTGGCAGGGGGGTGGGGGTGGTGGGAGACATGAGTGGGGGCCTGGTGGAGGGTGACCCTGCACTGCTGGGGGATGGGGGTGGTGGGAGACATGAGTGGGGGCCTGGTGGAGGGTGCCCCTGCACTGCTGGGGGGTGGGGGTGGTGGGAGACATGAGTGGGGGCCTGGTGGAGGGTGACCCTGCACTGCTGGGGGGTGGGGGTGGTGGGAGACATGAGTGGGGTCCTGGTGGAGGGTGCCCCTGCACTGCTGGGGGGTGTGGGTGGTGGGAGACATGAGTGGGGGCCTGGTGGAGGGTGACCCTGCACTGCTGGGGGGTGGGGGTGGTGGGAGACATGAGTGGGGGCCTGGTGGGGGCTGCCCATGGTGGCAGGGGGGTGGGGGTGGTGGGAGACATGAGTGGGGGCCTGGTGGAGGGTGACCCTGCACTGCTGGGGGGTGGGGGTGGTGGGAGACATGAGTGGGGGCCTGGTGGGGGCTGCCCATGGTGGCAGGGGGGTGGGGGTGGTGGGAGACATGAGTGGGGGCCTGGTGGAGGGTGACCCTGCACTGCTGGGGGGTGGGGGTGGTGGGAGACGAGTGGGGGCCTGGTGGAGGGTGACCCTGCACTGCTGGGGGGTGGGGGTGGTGGGAGACATGAGTGGGGGCCTGGTGGAGGGTGACCCTGCACTGCTGGGGGGTGGGGGTGGTGGGAGACATGAGTGGGGGCCTGGTGGGGGCTGCCCATGGTGGCAGGGGGGTGGGGGTGGTGGGAGACATGAGTGGGGGCCTGGTGGAGGGTGACCCTGCACTGCTGGGGGGTGGGGGTGGTGGGAGACATGAGTGGGGGCCTGGTGGAGGGTGACCCTGCACTGCTGGGGGGTGGGGGTGGTGGGAGACATGAGTGGGGGCCTGGTGGGGGCTGCCCATGGTGGCAGGGGGGTGGGGGTGGTGGGAGACATGAGTGGGGGCCTGGTGGAGGGTGACCCTGCACTGCTGGGGGGTGGGGGTGGTGGGAGACATGAGTGGGGGCCTGGTGGAGGGTGCCCCTGCACTGCTGGGGGGTGGGGGTGGTGGGAGACATGAGTGGGGGCCTGGTGGAGGGTGACCCTGCACTGCTGGGGGGTGGGGGTGGTGGGAGACATGAGTGGGGGCCTGCTGGAGGGTGACCCTGCACTGCTGGGGGGTGGGGGTGGTGGGAGACATGAGTGGGGGCCTGGTGGGGGCTGCCCATGGTGGCAGGGGGGTGGGGGTGGTGGGAGACATGAGTGGGGGCCTGGTGGAGGGTGACCCTGCACTGCTGGGGGTGGGGGTGGTGGGAGACATGAGTGGGGGCCTGGTGGAGGGTGCCCCTGCACTGCTGAGGGGTGGGGGTGGTGGGAGACATGAGTGGGGGCCTGGTGGAGGGTGACCCTGCACTGCTGGGGGGTGGGGGTGGTGGTCGACATGAGTGGGGGCCTGGTGGAGGGTGACCCTGCACTGCTGGGGGGTGGGGGTGGTGGGAGACATGAGTGGGGGCCTGGTGGGGGCTGCCCATGGTGGCAGGGGGGTGGGGGTGGTGGGAGACATGAGTGGGGGCCTGGTGGAGGGTGACCCTGCACTGCTGGGGGGTGGGGGTGGTGGGAGACATGAGTGGGGGCCTGGTGGAGGGTGACCCTGCACTGCTGGGTGGTGGGGGTGGTGGGAGACATGAGTGGGGGCCTGGTGGGGGCTGCCCATGGTGGCAGGGGGAGACATGAGTGGGGGCCTGGTGGAGGGTGACCCTGCACTGCTGGGGGGTGGGGGTGGTGGGAGACATGAGTGGGGGCCTGGTGGAGGGTGACCCTGCACTGCTGGGGGGTGGGGGTGGTGGGGGACATGAGTGGGGGCCTGGTGGGGGCTGCCCATGGTGGCAGGGGGGTGGGGGTGGTGGGAGACATGAGTGGGGGCCTGGTGGAGGGTGACCCTGCACTGCTGGGGGGTGGGGGTGGTGGGAGACATGAGTGGGGGCCTGGTGGAGGGTGCCCCTGCACTGCTGGGGGGTGGGGGTGGTGGGAGACATGAGTGGGGGCCTGGTGGAGGGTGACCCTGCACTGCTGGGGGGTGGGGGTGGTGGGAGACATGAGTGGGGGCCTGGTGGAGGGTGACCCTGCACTGCTGGGGGGTGGGGGTGGTGGGAGACATGAGTGGGGGCCTGGTGGGGGCTGCCCATGGTGGCAGGGGGGTGGGGGTGGTGGGAGACATGAGTGGGGGCCTGGTGGAGGGTGCCCCTGCACTGCTGGGGGGTGGGCGTGGTGGGAGACATGAGTGGGGGCCTGGTGGAGGGTGACCCTGCACTGCTGGGGGCTGGGGGTGCAGGGGGACATGAGCAGGTGTGCAGGGTAGTCCCCTGTTTTGTGGGCTGCCTGCTGGGGCCGTGGAGGGTGTACAGGGAACACCTGTGAGGACCCACCCAGCCTAATTGCGTGTGATAATTCCCGCACACCCCTGTAATACACGTACCTGGCCAAATCGCATGTGAGAATTCCCGCGCACCCCTGTAATACACGTACCCAGCCGAATCGCGTGTAGAACTTCCCGTGTACCCCTGTAATACACGTACCCAGCCAAATCGCGTGTGATAATTCCCACGTACCCCTGTAATACACGTACCCTGGCCAATCGCGTGTAGTACTTCCCACGCACCCTTGTAATACACGTACCAAGCCAAATCGCGTCTGATCATTACCACGCACCCCTGTAATACACGTACCAAGCCAAATCGCGTGTGATCATTCCCGCGCACCCCTGTAATACACGTACCCAGCCGATTTGCGTGTAGAACTTCCCGTGTACCCCTGTAATACACGTACCCAGCCAAATCGCGTGTGATAATTCCCACGTACCCCTGTAATACTTGTACCCTGGCTAATCGCGTGTATAACTTCACGCGTACCCCTGTATTACACGTGCCCTGGCTAATCGCATGTAAGACTTCCCGCGTACCCCTGTAATACACGTTCCCTGGACAATCGCGTGTTGAACTTACCGCGTACCCCTGTAATACACGTTCCCTGGACAATCGCGTGTTGAACTTCCCGCGTACCCCTGTAATACACGTTCCCTGGACTATCACGTGTTGAACTTCCCGCGTACCCCTGTAATACACGTTCCCTGGACTATCGCGTGTTGAACTTCCCGCGCACCCCTGAAATACACGTACCCTGGCAGCCTGGCTAATCGCGTGTATAACTTCACGCTTACCCCTGATATGCACGTTACCCGCTTTGCGTTCCTTGTTTGGCAGCCCTGTAAACTGGTCCAGGGTTAGCGCAGCCCTTTGCGATGATTTAGCGATTTTGATGGCTTTTCCTTGCGCGAGGGCGTTCTTGGGGGCGTCACTGGCGCTGCTGCAGGGTCGCTGCGATACTCTGCGCCACGGCTGGTTTGGGAGCCTAAAATCCATGAATACGCTGTGCGCGGAAATCGGTTTTAGCGCACGTGCCTGGCGCAGACAATCGCACGCGGACACTCTGCGCCAGCCGCTTGCGACACTTTTCTGCGAAATTCTATGAATTACCCTGTCTATCTCCTAGAGACTCTCAACATAGACAGAGCTATCATACAATACATTACTGCTTATAATAAATGCAACTCATGCCATTTTGAATAGGACAAATTGCTGGATCTGCTTTCATTTACCGCAACATGGGGAAAAAGGGTTGGGCTGGTATATTCATCCTTTGCCTCTAACTACTGCATGTTATGCTTCTCTATGGGCACTATTCTTCGGCTGATGGAATGATAGTATCTCAGGGAACTTTGATGGGACAAATTTGAATGAATTTGAAAGGCGAGTTCTAACGCCACTGCGATGCTCACTCTTCGCAAATAGTAGCAAGCTTAATGTTCCTTCTATTAGGCCTTCTGATAGATTGTCCCGACCTTTTCAATCTTTGGTTTCTTTTGAGATGGCTCCTATAGGCAATAGGGATGCCACGCCACCTTCTTACACTGTTAACCATAGCCCCAACTCAGTTTCTTTCTGCATACAGAGGAATGGTACTCAGTCAATGGGTGATTTTGAGGGTTGCACTAGAGTTGCAAACTTGACCAGTGAGGACAGACCTTTGTATGTAGGCGAACCTGTCTACTTTGTTTGGGGTAATGAAGCTTATCCATGGCTACCTAGGGATTGACAGGGAACTTGTTATTTGGGAATTCTGCTACCTGGGGTAAATGTAGCCAGTACCACTGAAATCTCTAGGGCTCGTCCTAGGTGGGACGAGAATGGCGATACTTTGTCACAAGTTCTGGGCGATGTAGCGAAATCCTTTGTACCTTTTTGGGGCAGATTATGAATTCCGAGGATATCAGGAGACTAGCAAGAGTACCGGAGGAAAGCATCAACCGGACCACTGACATACTCTATAACATGACTCTAGAGCAAAAGGCAATTAGATTAGTGGCACTACAAAACCGGATGGTATTAGACATCATCTTGGCTGAGCATGGTGGAGTATGCAAATTAGTGGGGTCCGCTTGCTGCATTTTCATACCAGATTCCTCCCCAACCATCTTTAAGGCAATACAAAATCTGCACGTCCTAAGTTCAGAGGTACATGTACCCGAGGGAAACTGGGATCTTAGTGCTTAGTTCTGGGACTTCTTACGATCTTGGGGATGGAAGCTTCTCTCGGCCTTATTGATAATTCTGGGGATTCTGTTGTTTTGCTGTTGCTGTATACAATGCCTTCCTGCCATATGTTCAATGTTAGGGGGATGTTGTGCACAGACTATGGGGACGTTAGAGCCAAAGGTACACGCACCGGAAAGAATGACCAATTAATTTGTGATGAAGGAAATTTCCACCGCGGATCTTATGGCAATTGATATATCTGATGAATGTGATTCAGGATGTATGGACATTGAGATTTGGAGTTACTTGTAAAGCGATTTGTTTTTAGTTTAGCACTTGGCTTAGGCCAAAAGGAGGATTTGTTAATCGGAAATCATATTATGCCTCCTTTTGATTTATATTGGCCTAAGCCTAGTCGCTCCATGGGGAAAACCGCGTCGTAAAGTTCTGAATTAGAATTGACTTCAAGCGCCATCTTGGAAAAAGTCCTCCATCTTGGTTCTAACTTCTGCTCACTCTTCAGTAATGATTAGCTATGTTTTCAGCTGCCAGAGCAGAATCGACCTTTGAGCCTATGTCAACACTAAGGCTGGCAGAGCAGACTATTTGCCCTGTGCAAACAAGACCTTGCAGTCAGAACAAACTCTCATTCAAAGTGTTATGTATGTCCACAAATCCCATCCTCCCACAAACAGTGTTATACAATGAATGTAAACTAATGCTGCGTGTTTTTGAAGGAATCCTGTGTACATTTCTGGAAATAGAATTTACTTTAGAAAGCTAAAGATCCACACAGCTGACAACAACAAAGTTTGTCAGTATGTTTAAGGAACCTTGGAGCTAAAGTGAACTCAAATTTAAAGTGTTTTCTGTATCAATAGCCTCAGCCGTATTCAACTGTGTACCTTAACAATAGGCTATTAAATTTGTTTCTTGAAACTAGGATCAGCCTAAGCGGGATAACCAATATGACCAAACAGAACAAAGTTGTAACCATTGTATTTTGAAGACTGGAAAACACTTGAAGTATGTAAAGACAATATTGTTGTATTTGCCTTGTGAACTGGGCACAAACCCAAATTTGTAACCTATTAGTTTGGAGACGAGGAGAACCGTTGCGGAGGGGACGGTCCAGCGGTGACGACACTGCCCTCCAGTTGACCAACCACCCCACCTGGCAGGGCCTGCTGGGGGACCGAATAGTCAGAGTCCTGAGAAGAAACGGCCGGCGGCGTCCTTTGTCCTCCCTGTGGTGGCTCCGGAGTGTTCAACGTTGCACTGGCAAAGACTCTCTGGCGTAGTTCAAAATTATTTGTTTTGAAAAAGGCTCTTGAGCAGCCGAAACATGTGTAAACCAGAACTAGAGGGCAGTGTGACTCTAAATGGAAATTTCTTTAATTTGAACCAGAACTAGAGGGCAGTGTGACTCTAAATGGAAATTTCTTTAATTTGTTCATTGATTTATACTTTGCCACGTGAACAAATCACTAAATGCAAAGAATTATATATTTTTTCTAAACTTTTGTGTGGCGCAATCATTGTGTGGCAAAAACGCTTATTCTGGAATTAGGAGACTCTTCCTGAACCTCAGCCTACGCGGTACCCATGTCGCCTTGCTGTGGTGACGAGCATCATGGGTGCCTTTCTGCTATGCCTCCCTGTGCCCTAAGACGAGCTGCAATGGAACTGGCCCATCCCTTCCCCAGAAGTGGATGAAATTGCCACTGTCCCACCACAGACTGAGGTCAAGGAACGCAGCTCCTGAAAGCCAGAGAGACACACAACTGCTGGACTTGAACCTGCAAGGGAACTGGACTTGACTGGCGAAGTTAGGTCTGGACTGCGTCGAGGGTCAGTGAGTACTTGCAACACTTACCGGTGGTCCCTGGAGCATCCATAGACTTTTACGCATGATTGTCTCTCAAGGGCCACTCACCTTTGTAAGGATAGTCTGAACTACAATCCTGTTCCCGATTCCTGGAATTAGCTCTGCACCCTTTTAGAGACCCTCCTCAAATAGTGGAACTCTATTCTTCATCGCCTTACCTCCCTTCCTTAAACACTACAGCCCTGTGAAGAGACCTGTTAAACGCACGATCGAGTGCTGCCGCGCTGAACGTACTTTTGAGCACAAGGCTCCACACTTCGTAGGGATTGGACTGCCTATTAGTTAGGATTGAGACTCTTGAACAATTACCTAAAGCATATTTGCTTTGTCTGACCCTCTTCTGTTACAGGTTGTGGATCTTTACTTGGTTAGTATTACATTAGGCCAATAATTAATGTATATATGTTCCCTAGTATAAGGTTGTGTTAGTATTGTTAAAATTGCTGTGGTTTCATCTTGTGTTTAATTTAAAAGGCCTTTACTAAATGTATATGCATTTTTGATATATACACCTCACTGAGAGTAATTTGTGGTGTCGTTTACTGTGTGTGCTCATTGTGGACTTTCGATCAGCCACACCCCTCCTGAGACCTAGTCTTGACTGCCGCCAATGCTACCTTGATGGGTCTGGCTTGTCCAGAAGTTTACCCTGTTCCAAGATACTAGGCTGGCCTTCTGAACCTCTGCCCACCAGGTCAGAGTTCAGAAATACATCTTAAAGCATATGTAAGTGTGTATTAGGATCCCGCTTCCTTAGCAAAAGCAGCTTTAGAAGACAGAAGTCATCATACCTCAGACCATGTGTGAACCTCTAAGGACGTCTAAGGAGTATGATCTCTCCACTAAATGTATCACTTTATGCTGTCCTTCCTGATAACACTGTCTTACATTTAAGAATACACTGGTATCAAAGACTTGTATACAGGGGCTTTATTCCCTGCCTGTAACACTGTTTCAGTATGATTTCTTGCCCTGTCTGGACCTCCTCTTCCATTAAAATGCTTGTGTTTCTCTGGGTATAAGAGAACAGCGCTTGGAGGGAGGGGGGTTCTCACTTGCATGGAAGTCTCATACTGTTGTTGGTTTGCTCTGTCCTACTTCTGGATTTTTACTAATAAATTATTCACCAATACTCTTTAATAGTCAGTGGTCATTTTGCCATGACAATGTTGGTGCCTGCAACGTCGGCTTCCTACTGCCTTGCAACCAAGTCCGAGGCTGAAATCCAGAAATTTTTGTGATAATCCAAGAATATAGGAGGAAAGGTACCCTGCCTACAGAACTGTTTATCTGAATAAGAAAAATGTGTACTCCACCGCTATTTTATTCACTTCCCTTAGTCTGCTGATTGGTCGCATAGCAGGCTTTACCAGCCCTACAGACCTGCTCTTCCTCCCCCACTGTGTGCCTCCAACATCTCTGTGTTCCTTCCCTTTTTTATACGTCTTTCAGCCCTCCGTCACTGCCATTTTCCTTTCGCATTTACTTTCACTCCGTTGTTCATCTTGCCTTTCAACAATGTGGTGCATGAAATCCTTTCCTCCTTGTTCCGTGACATTACTCATTACAACATTTTCCCTTGCTTTAGTTACATGTGCCATAGTTCAGCAGCAACCAACACAGAGTAATGTTTACTTGCACCTTTCCAAAATGGCTGCCAGACACCAGTTGCGCTTCAAACAAAGTCACATGTTCAGTCTTTTCACATCATGGCCATGTTACTGATGTGGTCGGCATCCTCCCTTGCTTTACTATGATGGAGCCTGCCTGCCTTTCCGTCCCCATTAATTTCCTGGGAAATACACCCAGGATACTAATAGCAATAAACCCCTCGCTGGGGGGACCTTACTGCATCAGGTAATGTCCAAGGACCATTACCTGATGCGGTAATACCCCCATTCCCCCAGCTCGGGGTTCATTGCTTAAGCAAGATCGCTGCCCACTGCACTTTAGAATAAAAGTAAAAGCAACACAGAGACAATCCGACATATTCGACAATTGAGTTACGATCAAATTATGAATTGAATTATAATAGATTTGTGTGTAAAGTGGAGAATATTGATTCATTAGTTCATAAGTTATTACTACTGCAGCTTTTTATATATGGAAAGAGTTTTTTAAAAAGATTGTAGTGCCCTTTATATTTGAAGGAAACTCCAAGAGTTCAGAATCTGTCAGATCACTGACTATGGGCTCATTATAAGTTTGCGGGTATCCTGGTGGCACATCGGCCAGGATACCGGCAAACTGAAATACTGATACCGCCGGATTATATGTGCTGGTGTTGGTAATTAATCCCCCTTCCATGGAGTCCCATTGGACTCCAAGGGAGTTTTGCCTGTATTGCTGGCACTGGTTATCCCAGTGCCGGTAATAGCTGTCATTTGTGCTGGTAAGGTGCCTGACCTTTCTCCAGCTATTAGCTCTTAGCTGGAGGTAAATCAGGCACCTCACCAGCGAACTTATAATGAGCCAGATGTCTAGATGAGCTTTGTGAGGGATAAATATGAAATGTAATATAATTATGATAATGAATTGCTGTAATAACTTTGTGTTCTAAATAATGTTTTTTGTGTGCTTTTTTAAATGTGTTTCATAATGTATTTGTAAGTCTTTAAGGTTTGTAATAAACCATAAGGCATAGTAAAAATAAATGTTTTTAAAAGGTGAAACCAGCGCAATCCTTGCTCCTTACTGACTCAAGAGAACATGAAACTGCTGAGCTGGTCAGAGCAGTGTAGTATAGATTAGGGACTAGGATGGATGTGTTGTGTGTAAGTGTGAAGAACATATTTTGGATTAGAGCCCCATGTTTGTCCTGTCTCAACCCATCAACCCATACCTTGACACTTGAAACCTTAAATGTGCAACTCGTTGCGACCCTGTTTTACATTTCAGACTCTCCTCTATCCTAGTACGGTAGCTGTAAAAGGTTTTGTTCCTACTGATTATGTGCCGTTTTCTTGTCTCTCATCTACCCAAGTCTCTGAAACAAGCTGAAATACTGCTCTGCATTGTGCCTAGCGTAATGGGGATATAGGGTGTTAACCAGCAGTCATCTGAATCTAACCAACACCTGCAGGTGTCACTGAACTTTCTGTACAGGGAGGGGAACAGAGCCCAGGTGGTGATACCTGATCCTCTAGATAGATGTGAGCCGTACCAACTCCATCAGCTACGGGATACAATAGCGTCCTGAGGCAGACTAAGTTAGGAACAGACTTGGATCTGTAATAAGTCATACCGTGTCTTACCCCTGTGAGAATAGGTTCAGGGCAGTCTGGACAAGTGTCACTTCCTCCTAAAGGAAGTCCAGCACAATTCAAGTTTGCTCACTAATTGCCCAAAGCACGTACGTACTTGGATAAATGGCACAAATATACACAGAGTGAGTCACCTAGGCACTTCCCTAAGGAAGGCACTTTTGACTTAGATAAGATAACGAACCGACATAAGGCGTTAGAAAAGAAAGGTGCATGTGTACACCAATGGCAATGGGACTGCTTTCTAGATTGGTATACCAAAGCTACTAACAGACTGAGTGCAAGACCTGGCCTCTGAAAGACACTGAAGAGGATCTCCAGGAGCAAGTTAAATTCCTGAAAACTGAATAATACAACCTATAGGAACAGGACCACAAAGATGTGTACAAACATGTATATCCCATAACCCAAGGGGACCTCCGTCAAAGGAAAGTCCCGAAGATATTCTGAACGCTTACACCACTACCATTTTAAATGTTGCACCTGACCATCGACCGGCCGATCCATACTCTATCCAACCACCAACTGTTTTTGTTAACATTTTTGGTCTTAGTATATAGATACACACATACATTTAAATCCCTTAAATAAATACTATATTTAACAACTATTCAGAGAAACTGAGAACTTTTAAAGTAACTCAACCCTACCCCTTCACATTTATGCAAGATGAAGTTTAGAATTGAAATGCTTTTGAAAGCGAAAACAAATACAAAAATAAATGTTATCTTCCAGGTTCCTTCTGTACTTCTCCAGACCACAAATCACTGTAAATCACATTTATGAATACTGCTCCAAATACTATCAAAAGTTTTGCTTTTCCTTTGCAGTCTCATAACAATTCTCTCAATATTGCAAACAGAGTACATTTCCTCCAACCATACATCGCTAGTTGGGAAAATTGCAGAATTCCAATTTTGTAGAATGATCCATTCTGTAACCATTAAAGCTCTCAAAATCCAAGTTACCTAATGGCATGACAGTTCCTCTAGATTAGTATCTTCACCCTAGATCAAAGTTCCAAAGTCATATTCTCTGTCCACTACTAGGACTTTATTCATCACACTCAGCATATTACTCCAAAATGATTTGACCGTATAACAATCCCACATCATATGTTCTGGTGTCCCACTTGACTGTCCACATCCCCAACAGGCACCTGAAATGCTCAGGCCTTTCTTGCACATGCGTTCTGGTGTCCAAAATACCCTGTCAGCAATTTCACCTGTCGAGCCCTCTCCCCTATGTGTATTGACATTCAGGGAATATTTCCACATAATGCCTCCCATCTCAATACCATCATTTCCTCTTGAAGGCAATTTGTCCAGGAATCCAGGAGTTTTGTATTTCCCCTTCAACCATTACCCAGGAGTTTGTACATCACCGATGCCATATGCTCCTGGCTTCCCATGCGAGCAATGGTAATCATTAGATCAGAGTCCCTGAGCTCCGTCAATGGAGCAGCTGCCCAGAGGGAGCAATACTCTCCAAATGAAGAACCCTCAAGACCATATTTGTCCTTCGAGGCTTGAACCCTCCTTCAAATAGATCATCAATCTTTCTTACACCTTCCAAATACCAATTTGGCAAAAAGAGGGTTTTGTTGTTGACTTTGATCAAAGGATTCCGCCACAAAGATAACAAGCCTATCAAGCCTGGTTCCATGTTTAAAGTCACCGCAATATCCTTCCAAGTAGACCTTAAAAATTCAGTTAAAACTGATTTCTCTCCCCACCTCTTGCTGAGCCGACGGCCTCAGTGGATCAGCCATGCCCATTTCAGCAATCGACTAAGCATCAAATGGCTCTCTCAAAATTGGTAAAAAGTGCCTTGTCATGAATGTCTGGTGATATCTTGCAAAGTCCGGGACGAATATTCCCTTTCTTTCATTCTGAAGCTGTAGTTTCCAAAGTCTCAATCTCTGTGGTTTGTGTTCTCATAGAAACGATTGAAGCATACTATCCAGCTTTTTCATCATGGGTTTACTTGGCGGAAGGGGGATCATGCTCATAAAATATGTGATCTTTGGCACTGCTGTAAATTTCAGTGCACTCGTTCTGCCCCCTTATGATCATTTGAGTGATTCCCATTGCTCCAAATCCACAGTTAATCTTTCCAGCACTAATCTTAGGTTGAAGTCCAACATAAGGCTCACATCTCCCGTTAGCCATGTCCCCAGATACTTCATCTTCATTTGGCACCATTTGAAACTAAGGCCAATCGGAACTAAACTATTGCTGAATTGCAAACATGGCAAAGCTTCCAATTTTGACGAATTCATTTCATAGTTTGAAACTCCACCATACTTCGCGATAAGATCCATCAATGCTGGTGTAGACTCTGACAAGTCCTGTAATACCAGGAGTAAATCATCTTCATAGAGGCATAGTTTCTATGTTACTCCATGGCAGTTGATCCCAACTATCTTTTCCTCTGATCTGATTTCAACAGCCAATGGATCCAAATACAGGATAAAAAGCAAAGGTGATAATGGCCATCCTTGAACGGGTCCCATGAAGTAATTCAAACTTTGATGAAAATGCGCCATTAGTTAACACTTTCGCTGTTGGGTTCATATATAGTAACTTCACCCAGCTCATGAATTCCCAACCAAAGTTCATTCTTTCTAAAGTTTAAAACAGAAAATCCCAGCGCACTCTGTCGAATGCTTTCTCTGAATCCAGTGAAAGAGCAGCCACCCTTACGTTTAGCTTCCTGGATTCAAACAATGTCAACACTAGTTTTCTCATATTAGTTGCTGAGGTTCTTCCCTTTACAAATGTTGCCTGATTTGGTGTACTAGTTTCGAAAAAACTCTCTCCAATCTGTTTGCTAGGGCTTTTGATAGGATTTTACAGTCCGAATGTATCAAGCTGGTTGGTCTGTAGATTTACGGCTCTAAAGGTGCCTTTCCTGGCTTATGAACGACCGAGACAGTGGCATGTCTAAGTGAGGATGGAAGTCTACCCTTGTCTTTGCAATATGTGTAAGTTTATTTTAACAAATTAAAAACCCCCTCAGGCATTGCCCTATAGAATTCTGCACGCAACCCATCAGGACCCGGGCACTTCCCCATATTCAAAGCATACACAGCTTTCTTGATCACATCCAGCGTCAGCTCTCCTTCCAATAGTATCTTTTCCTCTTCCGATAGACATACCAAAGATTGATTTCTTAAAAATGAATCAATCGGTTCTGTATCATCCAATGTTGTTTCCTGGTAAAGCCTCTCATAGAAGAATCTGAACTCATTGTTATTCTCCTCAGGGTCATATGTAACACGACCCCCACTATTCTCAATCACACAAATAGCCTTACTACGCTCAACCGGTGTGCCAGTAATGACTACATTTTTCTCCACCTTCATAGTAACTGCACCTAAATAGTGCTTGTTCTGCAAACTCACTGAGGTGTTTATTTAACTCGTATTTCATTTTAATAAGTCTTCTCCTCTTCCTCTCATCTGACAGTCTCATTATATCCTTCTCCAAGTCTTTCACCGATGCCCTTGCGCAATCAGCTCATCATTTTTCACTTTTCGTTTGGCTCCCGAGAGTCTCTTCAGAACCCCCTGCATCACACACTTGAAGCTTTCCCATGCAGTCTCCACTTCCAATTCACCATTCAAAATAAATGCAATATACTCCTCTGCTTCCCTTACCAGCTCCTCTCTCAATGCTTCATCCTCTGATATAGAAGTGTTCATTTTTCATGTGTATGATCTATTAGATTAAAATTCTAAAGAAGAGACCATCTCTATTGGGGCATGATCCGAAATCTCAATCTCACACTTTTTAAAATGTTGTGACACCAATCCCGATATCAATATGTTATCTATTCTTGAGTAAACATCATGTGCTCCTGAACACAAAGTGTACTCTCAGCCTGATGGATGTTCCAGTCTCCATACGTCCAATAAACTAAAATCACTCATGAGAATGCCAAACGCCTCCCTGTCTTTATTTCTCCCATCTCGATATCTCTGGCTACTCCTATCCTAGAAAGGGTCCACCACCACATTAAAATCTCCACCTACAAAGATATTCTGTCCCCTTGTATCCTGTAAATGCCATGCAACATAACCAAAAAAAACTCCACTGTCCACAACTGGTGCATATATATTACACACTAACAAAATAATGTCCTGGAGCCGCAAGGTCACTGAAACCAGCTGACCCTTCTTTTTCACTATGGGAAGCCAGAATCACTCCTAGAAATGTCTTTCAAATCAAAATCATGACACCTCTCGAAGTCGAGGAATATGAAGAAACACCTGCCCTACTCAGCCTCTAAACATTTTCTCTGCTTCTATCCCGACAAGGTGTGTCTCTTGGAGTAGAGGAATATCCGCCTTCAAACGGCGCAAATGAGACAAAACTTTTTTTCTTTTTACAGGGCCATTAATACCATTCACATTCCAAGACACTACATTTGTAGAATCCCTATATCCAGTCAATAAAGCCGTCATTGATCCTACTTCTTCCTCAACATAAATTGCCAACCTAGAACCGACATAACTTGGAAATAGATGCCTCTTTAAATGAAAAGAAAGGTGTAAAAACAACAGTACTTGTAAAATAAAGAAAAAATGTAACACCAAAATATAAAACTCCACCTCTGAGCTGTAAATGACTGCTTAGGCGATAGCTCAATTGTAGTTGATAGACTACCATATGACATGTACCCCCTGAATCCTTAAAAACATCCTATTTCAAAACTCTCAATTTTTGTTTAAATTGTATCCTCTCACCATGTCCCCTTCCCTACTTGAATGACCTTATGTGGCCAATCACTCATGCTCCTCTATTTATTCTCCTGCAATAAACCTACCTAAATTCTTTCCTTAGACCATGCAAGGCCGTGACTTGTCATACTCCCAGTGCCACATTGACACCCCCACTGTTATGCAATTTAGATTATTTAAAAATGCTATGCCACTTTGTTCAGGCAGAACACCCTTCCACACCTAGACTTTTGCTTGGTTCCTGCAACCCATATCTGATTTAAGAATAGACATTCAAATTGTAGCCACTCGTCTTTGCATAGTGATTTATCTCAAACCGGGTGATGTATATTTATTATGTCCCATTTGCTTTTAATATTAAAATGTTCCGTTCCTCCCACCTCATAGTCCAATTTAAACACTTCTAATATTACTAACCGCCCTCAGCCACGGGCCCGAAACACTCCATTCCCCACTTTGTCCCATCATCCTTTCATTCGAGTAAGGCACCCTTGTACGTGACACGTGTCAACTATCTGCTGCGTCAGAGGGTTCCCTCGACAGATGCAAAGCCCTCGCAATACTCGGAAGCAAGATGGAACAGTGAGTTCTTTTAAGACATATCACAAGAACCCATTCAACTGTCTGCTTCACCAGGCGCCATTTCATGCCTAATGTCTGTAATGCTAACAGCCTCCAGTTTAAATAGATGTATACTTTTGTCATTGAATTTGTACCTATATCTCTAATGTTAAAGCAGGATTAAAAACAAACCTTTTCTAGCCACATCAATAGATTCACCATATTCACGCAAGTCGCAAATGTTGCACGCAGAATATCACAAATGCCAGGAAATGCTTAGCCCAATCTCCCCTGATCTACCATAAGGATACATACAAAGGGCAATTCCAGAAGGCATGCATGAGGGGAAAATGAACCATAGTAGTTCTGAGGACATTACAATAATGTAATGTACACAACCAAACTACCAGACATGTCACTCCTCCACATAACTGTACTAGGACTGTGTCTCGGGTAAAGGAGGACCTTGGATGGGCTATGTAGAGGGCAGCACATGGAAGCCCCTAGGTCTCCAATCCATTTAACAGCGTCCTCTGGATCCTCAGTAGATTTGGTATCAGAAGGCAAGAATAATTTTAGGATGTCTGGTTTAACCAGGGCAGTTTTCAAATGTGTATCTCTTGCTAACTTCTTTGCCTCAGCAAAAGCCTTCCTCTTTTCCACCAAATCCTTTGAAAAATCGGGAAAAATGGCAATTTATTCCTTGTTGTAATAAACCTATTCCTTCTCTCTTGCTGCTTTCACTAATATTTGTTTTGCATTTATTTTTGTAAAAACCATGAGCATTTGTCTGGGCTTTGTATTGTTAGGTTTTCTAACCCTGAAGGCTAGTCCAGGCCCCCTGGTTGCAAAGTATCCTGACCATAAATTCCAGTTAGCACCTTTTATAAGACATCTTCCAATGGTTTATCCACAGAAGCATTTTCAGGGAGGTCCACCAGTCTGAGGTTCTGCATCCTGGCGCTCAAATCCAAATCCAAGTTTTTTAACTTCTAATCAGCCAGCTCCTTTCACATATCATTGTAAGCCCTATAGCTACCAGCGATTTCTGATGCCAGATGTGCTGACCCCTTCTCCACCTGGCTCACTCTTCCTGCCAGATTAGAGACTTTAAGATTAAGGTAAGCTGATGAGGACCTCGTCTCAACAACATCCTGGGCCACCTTCAGCAATAGAGAGTAAATATCGTTAGGACTAGGTACCTCCTACATGTCAGCCTATGATTCTCTCGGGCAGGGTTTTCTAGGGTTCCAATCTTCTTTTTGGTGTTCATGGAAGTTGATATCTTTCAAATATCAGAAATCAGGGGAGAAAGGAGCTCCAGGTTCAAGCTTCTGCTTGCTCAGCCATGATTCTGGAATCCCCCAACCACCAACTTCTTAGCCCCACCTCAATAAACACTATGATCAGCCCTTGTCACCCCTGAAATAAGAGCCCAGATTTCCAAACTAACTTTGTTCACCTTCCTCAGCCACGTTAGAAGGGTTCCCCAATTTGACAGCCAATATCAGTACTTGTGCATTCCCGCTCAGACAGCTCCCTGAAGAACGTAATACTTTACTTACAGTACATGCCCCCTGGAGCGCTTCTGATTTGGTTCATATCATTCAGAGATTCCCAAAGATACTGGAAGATCCTGTTGAGCTCCAAGAGGAGCTTCAGGTTATAATGGACTGTCGTCACCATACGTGTGTTGATTTGAATACATTTTTGTAAGCAGTGCTGCTCGCAAATACATATACCATGCTGAAAGTGCAGGCCAACTGGCCAGCTAAAGAACCTGTCATTGCCAGGGACCTGAAAATCATTTCTGATAACGCCGGTAGTGACACACATTATCACTGAAATGTGCCCTCGAAAGACTGATTGGTGTAAAATAAATTCATGCTAGCAAGCCAAGGGTAAAAATCCTGTGGAATATGTCGAACATTTTAAACAATGTTTTGAAAAATTCTCTGGGATTGTTGATGCCTCTATTATAGTGACCTCAAGCGGTGGTGGCTCAGTTTGTTTTGGGTCTGTATCCTAGGATATCAGGGGGAATTAAAGAAATGCTAATAGGATAGAAAGGAAAGGGTTTGGTAGAGGTTTTATTCGCTACACAACAATTCCAGGAAAATGTTGAAAGACAGAAAGAAACTACTGAAGCCAAATTTATGGCGCTGCAGATACAGAGTTTACAAACTTCCCAAGGAAGGCGAGGGTTTGACCTGGCGCCAGGAAGGCGGGGGTGCAGAGGGGGAGAGGAGCACCCCAATCATATGAACCACGGCAAACTGATGAGAGGTATTACGCAAACATATATAGCGATCAGCATAATTACTGCAGAGTGTGGACACTGGAAAGCTGAGTGCCCAATTAGCCTCAGTATGGCGGTCGAGGCGGACAACCAACCGTGCCAAGTAGAATGACCAGGTCCCAGCCACCACCACTTCAGACTGATGGTTAGGATTGCCAAGGAGTCACCAAACCTGTTACACCACTCATACCGATTGATCCTATTGGCCCCTAGGTTGATTTTGTTATTGCTGGTCAAAAGATTTCATGTTTGGTTGACACTGGAGCATCAAACTGCACACTAAAAGCTTCTGAGTTTTCACAAACTATGCATTCTGATGAAATTGTTAATGTGGTAGGTAAAGGGCATACGTCAATACCACATCCTGTGTCTACTCCATTAATCGTCAGGATAGGCCCGATTTCTGGCCAACATGCATTCTTGCAAAGTCCCTGTTCGCCTGCAAAATTGTTTGGATTATATTTATTATGTAAACTAAGTCATTCTATTTACTGTTACCCTGATTACAGGAAATTACCCATTTGAACCCTGGAGACTGGGCCAACATTCCCTGCTCGAAACAGGAACTTTTGGACCAAGTCCCAGTCAAATTATGGTCAACCCATGCAAATGAAGTAGTTACATGGTCAATTCAGAGCCAGTCAAAATTAATTACTTTAAATCCTGCTAAGCCCCTGCCATGTGTACCTCAGTATCCTATTTCCAGGCAGGCTGGAGAAGGCATTTGCCCTGTAATAGAATTCCTTCTCCAACAAAGTATTATTGTACCAACTCATAGTCCGTGCAATACTCTGATTTTGCCCACAAAGAAGCCATGTGTATAGGTTTATTGTTTCATTCAGGACCTGCGTGCAGTTAATGCAGCCATGCTAATGGCTTTTCCCTATGTACCTAAACCAGCTACCATCCTGTCATGCATTCCCCACTCAGCCAAGTACTTCCCTTTTGTAGATCTGTGTTCAGCATTTTTCTCCATAGCTATACATCCCGATAGCCATTATCTGCCCGCATTTACCCATACATCCATGCAATATGCATTCACTCATCTTCCAATGGGTTACGTAGAACGTGCAACCCTGTTCTCACAAATTGTAAAGAATATCTTGACTCAGTTCAGTTCCCAGGACGCTCGCCAATGGAGCAGTACATAGATGGTCTGCTCCTAGCCTCCCCCTCCCTGGAAGCATCTGAGGCAGACTCTCTCATACTGTTGAAAGCACTTGCTTCAACAGAATAAGAGAATATCAGATTACAGAGATCCAGAAAGTCCCCAAGCCACAGACTAGAAAGCAGATAAGCAGGTTCCTCAGGATGGTCAGTTGCTACCGATAGTGGGTCCCGGCATATGTATCCATATTTAAGCCCTTTCAAAACCCCATGCATGATCTGGCCCCTGAACCTCTGCCATGGCCTCAGGAAGCAGAAGTTGCATTTGTCACCATTAAACAAGCACTTGCAATAGCTCCAGCTTTAGGTTTGTCGGATTATACACATCCAGGAGCCCTTGCAGTCATTACTGTGTCATGGTGTGTGTGGAAAGAACATTGTGCAAGGCACCTCCCCTTTTTAAATGATTGGCAACAATATACCTAAACTCTAAAAGTGGTTTCCCTTCATTGATCAACGTTTCTCTTTCTCTATCTGTGTGACTGCCCTATGCACACTGTAGTGTGCCTTTCAAAACATACCACCTATTGCTGATGAAAATGCCTACATCGTTTAAATGAGATAAAACATCAAGGAGGGTTCTGATGATTCTTATACAAACATAGTTTGTTGATGAACAAGGCCTGAAAAGTGTCTGGCATAGCCCCAAATCCCAAATAGCTAATACATATGTTTTTAAAAGGAGGAGCATCCTATGTAATAAAAGGAGTGATCTAATAGGGCCAATATAGTTTAGACAAGTGCAATGAAAGGAGACAAATTCTAGTTTTAAAAAATGTGTTAAGAATATGGCTATGTACATATATAAAACTTTTACCAAAATGAACATATCCAGATATAAAACAGTCATCAAATCAAAAGGTGTTCATACCCCATACAATCCCATCATTTTTCTTAAATACAAATCCATCATTTATACATACATATTAAAAACCGTACCAAGTACCGTGCAAGTACCGCTTGGCCGCTGTTTGCTGTTCGTTTCTCCTTGGATTTTCTCTTTCATAAAAGTACTTCGGATACCAGCAGGCTGTGCGACAACCTTTAACACACCCCCTTGAAGGCGTGTATTTATTGAAACCCTGGCGCGCACTGCACGCGCGCACCGTACCAAGTACCGTGCAAGTACCGCTTGGCCGCTGTTTGCTGTTCGTTTCTCCTTGGATTTTCTCTTTCATAAAAGGACTTCGGATACCAGCAGGTGAACATCATATTTGTATGGACTAAAAGACTTTACTATATGAACCACGCTCCTTACAGCTATTTCTATCTTGTTTGTTTAGGCTGTGCGACAACCTTTAACACACCCCCTTGAAGGCGTGTATTTATTGAAACCCTCGCACGCACCGCACCAAGTACCGTGCAAGTACCGCTTGGCAGCTTAGCCGCGAAGCCGCGGCGGTGCGGCGATATATTTCTTGCTTAATTTATTTATTTACCTTTACCTTGGCAAATTTTGCTTACTTTACTCTTGCAATTTTGGCACTTTACAATGTTATGCTCTGTTTGCTTTGTTGATTATGATACATAACATCTGTGATTAGCAGTACCATTATACACGCAGTTCTGAGAAAACCATCACATTGCTTTGTTTCTTTCGGAGCTGGTTTTCTTTTCATGCGCTCTTACACTCTGAAAACAAATATGCCTGAGGTACCTGACTTACCACTTACTCCAGCAAACAATATTTCTAAAGCTGCTGAAAAAGCCAAACGCATGGCCACTCGACAAAGCATTACGCTTACACCAGTGCCCAAAACACCTCTATCTAAGCATGACATCCGCACTTTCTGTGCGCAGACTTCAAGTCATGTTCAGGCCGCCATGCCGGCCCCGGCCCCGTCAGAAAAGACTCCAAATAATACCTCTCCAATTCCAAAGCAAGTACAGCCGTTACAATCTCTGCCTTTGCAAAACGAAGAACAGTGCATGTCGGACAATACCATTCTGCAAACCATTAAATCTCCAATCATCAATTTAAAACAATATGCACCCTTACCATCTGTGGCTGAAGAAGAAGACCACAATGAAGTGTTCCCTAATACACCGACATGTATCACCAATACGATTCAGAATTCATCAGTGGTGTCAAATATACCTGACTACCGAGCACCTTGTTCAATGGACTCTAGTGTTTCCTCAGTAGCCTCTTTTATTCAACCCACTCCTCGACGACGCTTATCATCACCCGAACGTCCAACAACTTCTGCCAACAATGGCCTTTTGGAGATTACCCTTACAGCGGTAAATACTACAATCAAAAGTTTATACAGAATGTTCGAAACACTCGAGCAAAAAATTAACTATCAATCTAAGCAAATTGAAAAAATTGCAACGTGGATACAATTTCATCCCTATATGAATCAGCCTAAAACAAATAACAACACAGAGGATGTGCACTCGCAGGCCATATTAATTGAGGATGAAACCCAAGAAACTGCAGTTCCTGTTGTACCTGGAATCATCCGGCCGGTGGAGAGTATTAACCCCATTAACCCTGACCTGAATGCATCATGGATTAGTGTCGACAAAATACCCACAAGCCCACTTCCGACGGCTTCAGTAACCTATGATGTCTTCAAAAAACAAGCCCATCAGGGGCCTCCTCCAAGGCTTCTCATTACAAGATCACGTCATACCACACAAAAATTAAGACGAATGATGAAAGTGAAAGCACGCCTAGCAATGAATGATGCCATACAAAAAAACGCATCTACTGATATTCAATCGAGTTCTACTGCTCAACAAGCAGAAACAATAAGCCAAACCAGTGCGATACCAAATGAGTTTCGAGTACCAACAGCAGCTGTTATGGTTCCTGCTTTAAAACAATGCAATACGGCAAAAGACACTGAATCCTCAGGTGACACTCTGATAGCTACTTTTGCAACTCAGACGCGATTGGACCATCCATCTTCACACTCACCTTTGAATGCATTGATCGCCTTATCTGAAGAAGCAGAAGAGACCCGAGTGAATGCTGCTCCTATTTCCAAAAATCGGCCTTTGCAATTCTTCACAGCTGCATCATCATCATCACTTACAAAATCATCCCTCAGTGCGATCTCTAACCGAAATCATATTTCTGAACGAGCTGAAGAAATCAAAGCAGCTGTGGACGAGTATTTACATCATCGTTTACAATTTCCCAATATCAATCATTCTAGACAAGCAGTAAACTTGGAATCGCATTCACAAATACAGGATGAAAATTACCCTACAGAAAAAAATTGGCCACATGTAGTCCATTCGAATTATCACCCAATGGGACATCGATCTACCTCAGCTAATGAGGTGCAGAATAAGAAGATAATCCATTTTACAACACCCGAACAATCAATAAAAAAGATACAGATAGTACCTCCAAAAAAAGAAATCAAGAAGATCAAATTTCATGATTTCCATACTCTTATTTTGAAATGTCGAAATGCCCCACATGCCCAATATGACTTGTCCAGAACAAGCGTTCTTAACATATTCGGTGAACTACCAGCTCTGGAAGATATTTCATCATCTAACATTGACCAAGTGGAGTTTCTGTGCGATAGTAATCTCTCTATCGTCCGCCTATGGATTAGATCTGGTTTAGTGCTAAACACCCTATGGCGTGCAAAAATGGCCTTATTTGATATGGGATTTCTATTGGTACAGGACCCAGAAAGAAGCCACAATGCACAACAAGAACAAAAATCAGATCAACAACAACACGCACAGACCAATCAACGACAAGAAGAATGTACATGTGCCTTTTGCAACTTATCAGCCAAAACATAACCATCATTGAGCCCGTCTAAACAAAATGTTTCCTTGATTTCATGGAATTCCCGAGGCTATCGACATTTACTGAACCAAGAGCAGAACTACATAAACAACTTTGAAATTGTAGCACTTCAAGAAACGTGGATCACACAAACCCCAATATGGGATGAGCATACCGTGGTACATCTTCCAGCAATCGCCTCTACAAAAGGACGACCTATGTCAGGCTTATTGGTGGCGGTCAGAACTACATCAGGCCTTAAACTCCATGCATGGGCCTCCCCAAACAATTTCATGCAGTTAGTCAAAATTTCGAGAGGTTCCGTGAATATTGCATTAATTAACTTGTATCGCAATCCAGCGGCAATTCCTGATAAAACCTTCTATAAAGATCTATCTAGCCTCTTGGAAATAATCTCAAAAACCCCAGATATCTCAACTACCATACTTGCTGGTGATTTCAATTTACATGATATGTCCACATCTAAAAAAAAACCTGTCACAAGATACCATTAGAGCTCAAAATTTTATGAGTGAGTGGAATCTATTTATCGCGAATGGTTCTCTTCCAGGAGACATACCATCTCAGCCCACGTGGCACAGAGGCAAATCTACAAGCATTATCGATTATCTATTCCTTTCTGAAGATATATTCATGAAGGCTCAAAAATTTGAAATCATCCAACAATCAACAAGTGACCACAATATGCTGCTGTTGACTTGGCCATGGGCAGAATCCCAAGAAGATCCACAACATCGAATGATGCCACATTTGCAAATTAATAATGCCAAAACAAGATTTAAATGGACCCAAGACAAACTAAAATCAATGGAAAGAGAACTACAAGCACAGATAAATTCTCCTGCGTTTCAATCTTACCCAATAGTCTTGAATATGTTCAATGAAGTTCGCCATATACACCTTATTTCTTCAAAAAAAAACAAGCACGTCTATGATCACCAATTACAGCAGGTGAAATCTATTTATAGAAAAGAACTAAGATTGACGCGATCCCTACCTGTAGATCAGCAACAACGAGCGAAAAGAAGCTTAAAATGCAAATACAAAAATTGGATACGTGGTCACAAAGCCTTTATGTTTCAAAAAGACAGTGAAAATTTTATGGATCTAACCCGAACCAAAAATACATCTCAAATATGGTCCCTCTTGAATGAAACAGTTGTCCACAAACAAGTCGACACAAAATTAAATGGTGTTGCAGAGAGGGAATGGATAAAACACTTCTCTGATTTATACCACGATGAAAACTTTGAGCATTATCAATACCTAACACAAAGTAATGCACCTTGGAATCTTGATATTTCCGCGGAAATCATCGAAGACTTTATAAATAAGTCCTCTTCATCTCGAGCTGCGGGACCTGATGGCCTAACAAACCAAATGATGAAAGATCATCCACAATTGTGGGCTAGAATCTTAAATAAGATATTCCAACAGATTCTACACACAAAAACCATACCTACATCATGGTGTACGTCATTAATAGTCCCAATTTTCAAAAACGGAAATCGTGAGGCCCCTGCTAACTATCGCCCCATTGCCCTTCTGGACACCCCGAGTAAAATCTTTTGTCGATTTGTTTTGCGAGATTTCAATCAATGGACTCTGGAGACCCAACATCGAGATCCGAATCAAACGGGCTTTGTACCAGGCATGGGAACAGCTGTCAACTTAATTACATTACATGCCCTAAAAAAACAAGCACATTACACCAAGATGCCTATATATTTCGCATTTATCGATTTACAGGCAGCGTTCGACTCTATTTCTCGAGTCAAACTCATTAACAAGCTCATTGAAGAAGAATGCCCCCCTACTTTAATTGATATTATTCATGCGTTGCATTCTGAAACATCAATACGTATTAGACTGTCAATAATGGGTCTACTGTCTGCCTCTATCAGAACATCTAAAGGTTTAAAACAAGGCTGTCTATTAGCATCTGCCTTGTTTAATTTCTATATTCAAAATATAAAGGAGATTTTCAGAGAAGTACCATCAGATTCTCCTAAGTTAAACAATGTGATCATACAAGCCCTTTGGTATGCGGATGATCTCGTCCTTATATCAAAAACGCCTAGTGGCCTACAAACACTCTTGACAGCTTTGTCTCAATATTTTGACCTAAACGAACTCATCATAAACTTAAAAAAGTCACAAGTAGTACAATACGTTCCAAAAGTTTCTCTGAGCAATAAAATGAACTGGCAAATCAAAGATGTTAAACTTGATATTGTTAAAAACTATACATACTTAGGATTGGCTTTTGATGATGTTCCTAACATTGACACCCAAAAGCTCATCGTTGTAAATAAGGTGATCCCAGCCATATCGCAAACCAGGATAATCCTGTTTAAATTTGGCAAATTTTCAATAGCCCCGGCAATCCAGTATTGGCGACAAAAAATCACACCTACTTTCCTTTATGGCCTTGAAACCAGAACATTTATTGAAAATTCATTCTTTGAAAAAATTGAAGCAAAATACTGGCGACACTCATTAAGAGTTCCGATATGTACACCTGGGCCCTGGTTACGATACGAGCTGGGACTCACATCTTTACACGCCAGATATCACTGGCAATTATGTGCGCTCTTCAGGAAATGTATAGTTTATGATAAGAATAACACCTTGTTGGCAACTGTATCAGACTATATGTTCCATTCTAAACATCGATTTTCTCAAGAATGGACAAAGAATGTCATATCAATTCTGGCCAAGGCTGAAACTACTCTTGAAATGTTGATTAATAATCCGAATCAGGTCAAAAAAAAGATCTTTATGCAAGATTGGATAACTACTCGTGCTAGCTGTCTTTCATACAAACATTTCAATGCGCAAGCATTTTTGGACAAAAAAATGGGAGTAACTGAGACCTATTTGCTTAAAGCTCCAAATCCCAAAATACGATCGGCGATCCTACGTTTACGCTTGAATTTGTGGCCTACTCGGGACATTCAAGCGCAGAGAAAACAGCTAAATTTGGAAAAAAATTACTGTCGATTTTGCCTTAATACTTCTATTCGAGAAACACTTGAACATCTTGTTATGAAATGCACTGCGCTATGCAAACTGAGAGATACACATTATGCTAGCCATTTGCTTTATATGTCCTATGTACTACCAGAACATAGATGTTTAACAATACTTACAACTGAAAATATGAGCTTATACATAGCAACAACCAACTTTTTGAATGCTTTAGAGTTAGAAGCCAGACCTATCCTCACTGAAATGTAATACGAGGAAATTAAGTCTTCTCAGATGACCTGTGAACAATGGCTTGAAGTCTGCTATGTCATACTATGTTATGTTATGATTTATATATATTTACTGTGTTTTAATGTTTTAAATTGGTTAAGTATTACATGTGTGTGCATTCTTGTGATTTTGTTTTTTGATATGTCGCACTTTTTATGAATGGTTAACTATTTGGAAAACTGGTGAAAATGAATTAAGTATCTGTTAACCTTTTTAACAAATTGTTTAAGAAATCTTCCTTTTTCTCTTTTTGTAAAAATTGAAAAGTTGAGTAATCAGCTAAATCAATAAAAGAAAAAAAAAATATTAAAAACGACCCTGAGGCTCAAATACTTTAATACAATGTGTGTGAAAATAATCAAATGATATATTCTCTTTTCATTCCCTTCTTTGTTTGAAAAACACCTAATCTCAAATCCCTTTAACTGTTATTGTCAATCCAACCGTCAACAAGGGTGACATCCACTGACAAAAAACAACATTATTACTCATATATTTTTGTAAAAACTTTGATAAGGGTAGTCAGTTCAATGAGCCCTGGCTCAAGGGCAGTATTTAGATACTGCTAGGGCTGGGACCAGGCCCACTTAAAGCCCTCTGTTAGTGATAGATTTTTCAAAACATGTCATCAGGACCATTCTAAAGTCCTTTTTTTCTTCTACACCTACAAAATACACTTTATAAACACATATGCCAGATTCTCTCTATCTTGTTACAAATTCATTATAGAATCCACCCTTACTACACCTTACCTATGCATGTCCTGTCCACATGACTTATCCAGACGTACCATCCTACTTCATAACCTACAGCCCATCCTTTGTGTGCTTCAACCTTCCCTTGTACACTCCCCAAATCACTCCCTTCTTTACGAATACCTTTTTGTTGTGCTGAAGATTACTCCAAATAGCAAAAGAAAACAAAGGATCCATCATACCTTGATTCACTATGTCCACTGCCCGCCACCAAAAACAAACAATCTCCTTCACATTATATTTCAGCATTACCCCATATAGCACTTTAGTGCAAGGCGCTTTACATGGCACATATTTACATACCTTATTTTTATTGTTACCCAATCTAAATTGGCACTCACAAAGAAAAGTTCTTCTCTTCCTGTGTCAACATGTGTCTGTGTTTAAGGCCTCTCAAATAGCATTGCTGGTCACTTAAAACACTGACTATATGCATACCAGATTCTTCTTATGTGCCATTGCAAATAAACCTTAAACCAAACCCCATAAAACAAACATCACTTTTTCCACAAATAACTCTCCCTGCTAACAGCTTTTCACAATATTTATTTTCACTGTTGTCCACAAATATTCGACTGACATCACCCCAACCCTACTAGCCTCTCTACAACAGTAACTTATAAAGGGCTGGCCTCATATACCATACTTCAATTACTCCACACATACAAACAACTAACTTCTAACCAGCTCGTCCTCTTTGGGCAGCCTGATTAAGATATTTACCAGGGTTCTTTCTGGATCATCATTATTTTGAACCCTTTTCTAATGGGAAACACTTCAATGTACTCTTTATCATCTCACGTTTAGTTTTAGGCTAAACAACACATGCTCAATATCCTGCTTCTTGCTCCTTATTTGAATGTTATCCTACTTCAAAATAAATGTTGCTCCAAAAGATATGAAGAGTTTAGCTGCCTGTGGCACTATCTCCTCACTGCACTTCCTCACTGCACTTCCAACAATACACCCCCTGTGTCCTCTCTCTGCCTACGAATGAGCTGTGTCTGCCCATCACCCCTCCCTTCACAGCTTCTGCAGAGAGAAGGATGCCTGCTTTCTTCAGGAATGTGGCTTTCTGCTAGCCACTCACAAAGGCTGCATATTTTACACTGGGCCTCATTCCGACCCTGGTGCAAAGGGATACCGGGCACCGTTAAGGACAACGGTGCCGATAATCCCTTTGCGCCCTATTCTGAGGTCCCTTTACGGGTCCCGCTATGGGCGCCTGGTTTTACCAGGCGGCCTTAGCGCGAGAAGCAAAAGGACCAGGGAGCAAATAACGGTACCGCAAATTGCGGTACCGTTATTTGCGGTACCGATATTAGCTCCCTCCCCATTCCCATTGAGCCCTATGGCGGCTCAAATGGGAATGGGGATTGCCTTTTTCAATGGGGATTTACCGGTACCCGCAAAGGTCGGACTAGACCGGTAACTCACCATTGAACAAGGTCGGAGTCGGAACCGGTTTTGGAGGCAGCCATGGCGCAAATAGCGCTATGGTTACCTCCAAACTCGGAATGAGGCCCAATGCCTTTTCACCTTGGCTCAAAAAAGGCAGGATACAACGAGCATACACATAAGTTCAATACAATTGTGAAGGTTAGCCATGCATACAAATTAGCCAGAGCATGCACATTAAATACATTTTGCCAAACCCCACACAACCACCCCCTCATAACACACATTGCAACACAAACTAATACAAACAATGTCTACACATATGGGTGCACCCTCAACTCAACGGAAAACAAGATCAGAACAACCCTTTTGTCCTCACCTCAGGCCAACTCCTCACCCTCCAGTTATTAACTCACATCACAAAAAAAAAAAAATTTCTTCCCGTAAATTCACCACAATCCTCGTGTCCCCATCATGGGCAACAAAACTTCTCTCGTCACGCCTACAAATCTTATTCACAATCTCCTACTCGTAGACACCACTATCACCACTTGTCCTCACCCCCTTTCACTGGCGCCAGTAACCTCTATACCTATAAAACATATGAGTGCACTCTCAAAACACCACAATACCAAAAGAAAACACAGCCGTCTTCCTGCCTCACTTCGACAAGGGATCTGCCTTCTCTTAAATAACTGCACCTCGGGGGGAGACGCCTTCTTCTATGCGCCTGGAAATAGGATAACCATATACTTCTTTGTTTTGTTATACTTTTTCTTATTTCAAAACTCAACACTCCTCTCAGAGTTTAAGGCGTCCCCTTCCGTAACCCTGGCTACAGAGAATTCATCCTAAAAAAACACGTTATCCCCTCACAATTCCCCAATAACTGTCTTTGCTGTCTGTAATGTCCATTCACCTATGAGTCATGGGGCCGAGTCTGCTTGCTTTCCACTCACTTCAGGCTCATGGAGAGCCTTCCAGTCCCACGCACGCCTTATCTGGTTCCCACAGGACTCTCTGCAAGACCTTCATGTCATGAGCTCTAGGACTTCTGTCACCGCAGGTGTCTGGGTGTCCCTTCAGAGGTCACCAAATGTAGAAAGGGACCCTTTTGCAGACATACCCCAAAATATATTTTTAAATTACTCCTCAGGCGAGTGGGCATCATGCAGAAAACAAAGATGTTTATTAACAAGACACCCCACCTAGTTAGGGAGTTACAGATTCAGAAACAGCCTGGCACTGTGGCTGACAGAAGGAGATCTCAGCTCCGCCTTTACAAGAAGAACCTTTTATAGGTATGCATGCATTACTGAAACATAAAATATGTTAATATTTCGATTGGCTGAGTCATTTGCATTGAACATCCATACTATCCATTTTCTAGCACCATCCGGTGGGAATCCCGCCCTCTCCCTGAATTCACCATTAGCTGACCAGCCAAATTTACTTTATGATATGATATGATATGATATGGTATTTGTAACGCGCCTATACACAAGTGTTTCAAGGCGCGACGAGGCAGGGAGGGAGGGAAACAAGGGGAAGAACAGACAAACGATCCTACTAGGCCAGGTGTCATTCAGATCGCGCAAGTGCAGAGGTAAGGGGAAAAGGAGAAAGTGCAGGGGGAGGAGGTGGGGGGGAAGTGCAGTACAAGGTAAGTAGCGTAATAAAATAATAAATAAAAAGGGCCAGCTGGTGGCAAGTGCAAGGTAAGTGCAGAGCAAGTGCTGAGAAGTGCTGGGAAGGGGGGCTGTAGGGATACAGTGACAGTCCCACAGTGCAGGGGGAGCCAGGGAGGCAGTGCAAGTGGAGAGTGGCTGGGCCCTGGACCGAGGTCGCTGAGAGTGGCCCAGATGCAGGTTTAGTGCAGAACTCAGTGGGGAGTAAGCAGGTTTAGCAGGGGAGAGGGAGAGAGAAGGCAGAAGCGAAGAGGAAGGTTTTGAGGTACTTCCGGAACCGGAGATGGTTCTCCTCAAGTTTCAGGGAGGCAGGAAGGCTGTTCCAGAGGGAGGCCCCTGCTGCGGAGAGAGATCTACCCCCAGCTCGTTGCTTCGAGAAGCGGCTGACCATGAGGGAGTTGGAGACGGATGAGCGAAGGGCTCGTGAAGGAAGATATTTAGGAAGAGAGAGTTGAAGGTATTTAGGCCCCAGGCCCCAGAAGGCCTTGTGGACAATGCAGAGGGTTTTGAACTTAATCCTCGCAGCCACTGGGAGCCAGTGAAGAGATTTCAGTCCTGGAGAGATACGGTCCCTGGGCTTGAGGCCAAGGACAAGTCTCGCAGTTCTGTTCTGGATAAGTTGCAGAGGGCGGAGAGTGGAGGCAGGCAGATTAAGATAGAGGCTGTTACAGTAGTCCAGCCTTGAGAGAACCAGGGCTCGGGAGACAGTGAGCTTCTGGGGGAAGGAGAGGAAGGGAAGAATACCTCTGAGGAGGTGCAGCTGGTAGTGTGACTTCTTAGAGACGTCAGATATATGGAGAAACTACTGGTTCCCACCAGATGCCGCTTGCCTTGAGAATGAAAGGAGACGATGTTTAGCACCTTGATCATTTTACAGTAAAGCTCTCCTCACTTCTGATTGGCTTGTTCTGTTTTCTCTGTCTGTTCCCTGCTTTGTGCCAAGTTTTAGTTACAAAACCCTTTGTGAAGGCACCGCTAAAATCTGTATTCCTTACTATTTGATTCTATTTAGTATTCTTTTTTAATGCCAGAGATGGCACCTTGCTTTCCAAGCAGAATTCTCTTTCCCATGGGGACATTATTTTCCTTGCACTCTATCCTCAAGGTTCAGCATTAAATTATCTTATGTGCTAAGCAACCTTTCTAATGTGCCTGTGCCTTTATGAATTCAGTCTTGTTAAGCTTTTCTGAGGCCTGGAAGTGTTGACGGTTTCTGAACCATTCTGTGGTGTCCATTTTGGATAAGATGGCTGCTCGGTACTGTCGCGTTTATATGCTGGCAAATTACAAGCAGACATTCTTTACACTTCAGCTTGGACATCACTTAGGATATATTACTTCTACATGTGTGTTTGCACAGATATTCTTCATGTATAAATGCACATTTAACCTAATGTCTGTGTATCTTCATTGTGAATGCATACATGCTTCATGACTAATGGAGGCATGTATGCTTCTACTGTCTGTGTGCTAATTCTTGCCATCCTTAGCTCACACAGTGTATATTATTGTTACTGCCCCTGCTTACAGTATGGGTGACACAGTTGGTTAAGTCCTTAATGCTTCTTCTATTTACAAAATTGCACAGGGGGTGGGGCAAGAGCTCTGGGTGACATGTTCATCTGACCATTAACAGGGGGAGGCACAGTATCTTATTGTCTACCCCTTCACACTGGCACCACTCTTCATGCTCCTGCCTAGTCCGTGCCCCCTACAGGCCTACATACAGGAGGCTGCCTTATGTATCTGGCGTTCCGTAAATGGGTATTTCAGGGGTGCAACGTATTAGCTGCAAATGGATCACGGATCACACAGAACATAGCTTTGACGCAGTGGATGTTATTGTCCCTGTGAGAGGTCAAGAAATGGAGTGGACAAGATGGAGACCCTTTTTTTAGAAGGATTGATAGGGGCCCAACATTGTAGCGCTGGTTGAAAAAGCCTTTACTGCTGTCTTGTATTGGTCAGCATGTTCATAATTCCAGCACACACCTATTTAATAAATTTGGATGATCGTTAATTAGGTATACTTAAAGCAGCCATGCAAATGTCTGAAAACATGTTTACACCAAAGGTTAGTTTTAAGGTATATTTAGATGTTTTCCATAGTATGGTATAAAACTGTGCACCATGGTCTATTGTATGAATGATCGGCTCCCATTTCAGGTTGATGTTGGGCCCACCCGCCCCACTTGCTGCCAGCTGGGAACTCCTACCCACATATGTCAAGAACAAAAGAGGCATTGATGTGATGTAATTTAAGATTTTCAAATGCAATAAGAGCAGGTGCCATTTTGTATACCTGGTACACTGATCATGCAAGCAATAAAAAATAAGGAGTTCTTGATAAGATTACTTCTTTTGGTTCTCTTACATCCCAAAATGTTTAACTACTTCTCCCTTGCTAGACTACAGGCCTCCTAGATCAATAAAATGGTAATGTGACCTCCTTAGTGACTATATGCTCATCCGCAGCCACAGCCTCAACCTAAGCTTGAGTCAAAATCCTAAATAAAGCCCTGCAGGGGACTTGTAGGTGTAGACTATCAAGGGATCTGTTTATTGTTCTCTGCTGAGCACAAGAAAGAAAGGCAGCCTGCAGCTGGACTGAAAACCTTAATGGCTCTGTAAGAAAAGCCAGTAAGCTTTCTTTCTATGAGCCACAGGGGGCCCCCAATGCTTGGGACCCGTTAAATTTCCAAATCGACCCTGACACCGGGGCTGATTGGAGTTATAGTCATCTTACGTTGGAGATTATATCAAATGGGTGTCTGTTTATTTTGGCTAAATAAGGATAACCTTGCACCATTCTACCCGGATATGCATGAACCAAGAGAAGTTGTGAGGAACCAAATTGTACTTAATGATAAATACAATGCAAGCCAAACAAATATCAGTATCATTGGAAATCAAACAAGGTCTCTATCGGTCTCATTTGTAAGCCAGCACAGGTTTATCTATCTGGTTAATGTGGCAGGTGGCACAAACATCAATTCATATCGCAGAGGCAGTTCAAGGGATTTTATTGAAATGTTACTGGGCCTTAAGACCATCCCTCTTTATCTCATCTCTAAGCACCTTCTCCCTGGCCCAGACTAGGGTGTAGGGATTGTTTCTCCCTCATCTAAATGCTAGATAGAATGAGATGTTGACCTGCAGGCCCTTTGCCTTATCTCACAAAACTCCCTCAGGGACTTCCTAACTTTCCCTACTCTAACCAGTTGTTAGTGGTCTAAAAGGATACATGATTTGTGCTTTGCGGACACCCTGCTTGATTCAGTCTTCATCTTACATGCTCACACTCTCCTCTCCCTCTCTCATCGTTGTCTCCTTCTTTCCTCCTTCCACTTCCTGTGACCTCTCTCACTCCTTGTGGATCTTGCCTCCCCCCTTTGATGGCACTACCTACTCTCTACTGTTGCTCCTCCTTTCTACTTCACTACTGCTCCCTCCTCTCCACTACTGCTGTCTCCTCCACAGTACTACTTCTACTCCTTCCTCCTCCCCACTAATACTCCTTCCTTCACACTATTACACCTCCATCTAACTACTACTACTCCCTGTAACTACCACACCTCTCTCAAACTGCCACTTCTCCCTCCAGCTGCCATTCCTCTGTCCAGCTACTACTACTCAAACACTCTTCTTGCACTACGCACCATACACTTCACAGTCACTCCTTACACTAACTCTACTAACCACATTTGCTACACTAACACACACACTCACACTACAGTACCACTTTCAATCATGAACCAATACCTCACCTTCTCTAAAAATAGCCGCTCCTTCTTCCCTCCTTCTGGTCTCTTAGTCTTCCACCTCCTCCTCCTCTGACCTCCTTGAATAACCCACACTTCCTGCTTCCTTTTGCCTCTGTATACATGTGCCTTTCTCTGGGTTGACTTTCTGCCCCTGGCCCATCTAGCCCTCTCTTCCTCACCTGGGACGGGTTGTACGTATCCAGGATTATAAATAGGGGATAGGCCCTGCCCACTTCTTCCGTGTGGAGCCCACCTGCCAACAGCAAGGGCAGCCCAGATGCTGGATACATGTGTTTGGGTCTGGCACCTTTGTTATTTGGGCCCCAAAGGAAAGTCCTGTTGTTGGAGGGGGCTGTATGCCCATATTAGTTCCATGTAGTCTGCGGTTGTTGGCAGTGGCTCAGTGAGCTCACAGCTGCTCGACTGCAGCGCTGCCTGGCTTCCGGGTCTCCCATACACTGGTGATGTCAAGGTTCTCCCCTCTCTCTATGGCGATCTTTCTCCTGCATCGGCGGCTTGCAGACGCTTGGGCGGCAGATTGATGGTGGTCTGGTCCCGATCTCCTGGCAGCTGGTGGGAGGTACGACATCACTGTTCACCCTCAGATGCTTTTTGCTGGTTTGGGGTGCAATGTCACTAGAGGAAACAAGAAAACACTGACAAGCATCTTGTTGAGGTCTGGCACGAGGCAAAGGTGGACACCTCCGATAATGACTGGCACTTGGCACAGGAATTGGGGCCCTCGCAACTGCCACCATCCTCCTCAGGGCTAGGACGGGCTCTGGATTTCCCCCTGGTAAGCTTCCCACTCCTGGCTGAGAGGGGTTCCCGTCCCCTCTTGACAAGGCCAGGATACTGACCTTGTCACATTAAGTGTGAAGTATATTCTCCAGTGTCGCAGGAAGTGTGCTCGAGGACATTTTTTTCGTGCCTCTCAATAGTTGCTGCACTCAGGCAAAAACTCTGCTGAAAGGACAGACACATTTAATATCCTCAAATATTATTACTAGTAGCGAACTTGCCTCTTTGTGTTGATTTTCACAAAGCCAGTGATTTTAGGGCCCTTTAGGAACATGCATATGTAATGGCTGGGATAACACAGTTTAATTCTGAGTCCAAATAATCGAACCAACTCAGGAACATGGCAAAGTACTGTATTATTAACAATTATCTAAAACAGGGAATTTACAACGCACATCAACAGACGTACGCTCAATAATCTCAGCGATCTTCACACAAATCATAGCTTTTATATCTAAAATACGTCAGAGGTGACATCATACTATGTGGCAATAATGAAAAACCTATCAAGGGTCGAAACTGGCTGAGTGTAATATCTAAGTATACTTTCTATAAGGACTAGAATTGCGATTGGCTTCCCACTGTCAGGCATACAACATATGCCTACCTCTAAAACATGTCATCTTTGGAAACATTAGATACACACTTTCTTATTGGTTTTCAAACTATAAGGTCCTTTGTTATATGGGCTACTACAATTGGTTGGCAAGCTTGTGCCAGGTCTGGAACATTTGGTTATGAGTTCAGTCTTCCGCTGATCTCGCTGTGTGTGGCTTTCTAAGAGAAGCTGCTGCGACTACGGACCGTGTTTCCCTACTGCCGCTTTAATTCCTGGGACGTGCCTTCAAATACCACGTGGGGGCGCGGAGCGCGGCGCGGAGTTCAGCGACGAGTTCAGTCTTCCGCAGTCCGCCGCGCGTCCGCAGCCGGACACTTGTTTCTTTCTCCAGATTTTCTGACGGATTCTGTTTATCCCGTGTACTAGTTTAAGTGTGCAAGTACTGGCAGCGTTGGAAGCCCAAAACAGCATGGTGACGGCGAAGGAGGGTCCACAGACCCGTCAGAAATCACTGCTTTTTCGAAGAAAAGTGCCAACATGTCTTCCAAAGGAGGTAAGCCCTGTTGCCTCAGCGGAGTCAAATGTTCATAATGACTTAATTGAGGTTGTTACTGAAAACGGCATGGAGGTGCTCACTTGCTTAGAAAAAGGCTCGGTACCTTCGTTAGCCGCATTGTCCCTAACATCATTGGGCCCCATTCGAAAAGCGAAAGACTGCCCCAGCGGCTTAGGTAATCAATGGGGGAGTCTTGACACTTGCCCTGCTGACCTGGTCCCGGCTTTTTCTCCCTCAGTGTATGTTGATGCCAGTGATGTCGCGCTTACATCCCCATTTGAATTGACTGATTCTGATTTGATGGCAATTAATTTGCCAAATGTCCTAACACAGGATAAGGAACTGAGCAAAACTCCAATGACTGACACTCAAAGTGCTGGTAAGCCTGGGGTCTCTTCGTCCTTATTAATGTCTATTGAGGGGGAAAACACTCTAGAGGCACATGGACCCACAAATGTCAACTGCAGTGAATCTAAAATAAATATGCACTCTGGTGAGGGTGAGTTTGCTGAACCTTTGCCAGCAACGGTGCAAACTTCTACTGACCTTTCAGCTCGTGAAGCACGGCTGACTGCCCGCCTGAAAGAAGATTTTTTAGCCACCTATGAATGCCTGAATGCCAGTTTCTTACAAAACCATACCATGCATAAAAATAAGTTAGAAACAAAGAGAAATAGGCGTTCAGCGAGTCTATTCCATAAATCCATTGACAGACCTGAAACTTCGCTACAGTCTGGCTTAAATGATTCCTCCCTTCAAACTTCTCATGAAAACACTGAGTTATCAGGTACTAAAGAAGTTGAAATAAGAGCTGTAACGTGTACCACAGATGGGGATGACCTGGCAAAAGAGATCAATGTGATGCCCAGTTTGGCAAAGACGGCCTCCGAAGCGGCAAGAGCAGATCAACCATCGAAAAGCTCCATGTCTACGGCTGCAAGTATCCAAATACATAATAATGTTTTGGCTGCAACTTCAATTGCATTACTTCCATTTATGAAATTGTACGTATCATTACATGAGGCGGTAAGCGATCAAATGTCTATGCTTGCAGCTGTCAATGCAAAAATCTCAAGTTTAGAAAGATTTTCCATTTCGATTGCATCAAGACTCGGAAATGAAGCTGAAACATCTGCAAAATGGCAAAATAGATTAAGTGACCTTGCCCGGTAGTCACACAGTGACAACTCTGCACTAACGGAAGCAGTAATCGAGTGCACAAAGTGGATGCGCCACAACACGTCTAAAACCACGAGACCAGATTGCAAAAGGCACCATTGTCCGCCCTGTCAAACTAACTTGGCTAAAGAATCACCTCTAAAGGCCGGACAGGTACACCAGAAGCGACAAGAGACCTCAGGTGGTCCTGAATGCAGTGGCGCTACAGGATGCCCTTCTTTTGAAAAAGGAGCTTCACTCCTGAAGGCAAAGAGCCTGGCGGCGTGCTGTAAGAGCGATTGCCTCCTGCCTGCTGGGGTTTTAACTCATAACCCTCAGAGGGCAGATCCAGTGATCGCCGGAGATGGTGTTGCCCCGCCTGTACCGCTAAACGCTGATATTCAGTCGGAAAAAGGTGTAGCAGAACGAGATACAAGAAATTTAACGGAAATACTTTCCTTTGGGTTCTTCCACAAGCCCACAGTGTTGGAGAAAGAAAGTGAAAAGCTAATTCAAGAAAAAAAGTCTTGCGGTGTAAAATCTCCTCAAAATCGTTCAACTCAGAAACAACTAGCCAAACGTGCCCGTACAACGTGTAAGAAAAAATTTATACGGAATGTATCAACACCGCCACCCCCTTCCCTGTTTAATCGGCCAGTGAAGGAATTGGGGGCTCTACTGAAACCCAAACTTGATCTGGTGAAAAAGTCGACTTTCCAACCAAATGCCAAAAGAGTAAGAGAAGCCTCAAACAGCGACAATGATCCAAGCTCTGATGCCTCACTAGAGCTATGTGAATATTCAACATACTCAGTAGATGATGTTGACATCCACGAGGGCAACGATACTGCAGCAGTAACAAATTCGGACTTAAAAAATCTTGCAAAGGAAATTAAGCCGCGGACGGATGACTCAAATAAGTCTTTACCCCATCCCGGCGTGCAGGCATCAAAGCAAATTCCAAGGGCACTTCAAAAACCGATTGCCATTAAAGAGAGTAACGGGTCAAACTCGAATAAAGGACGGATGGCTGAACTCCCAATTCCCTTGTGGGGAAAACTAAATCCAAAACTAACAAGAGCACAAGCTGAAAAACTTGAAAAAGGTGCAAATATGTTTAGCAAAAACCGAATTGATGGTTCATGTAAAGGCTCTTGGAAAATTCAAATCAAAAATGCCCTGCCCGAACAGAAGGAAGTAAACTTAAACCGAAAGAACATTCTAAAACTGCTACAGTGTATCCCAACGCTGCGTGCAACAAAATCGGAAGACATAGCAGTTGTAGAATATATGTCTGAGGATTTTTCGGACTGGGTAAACCTACATCTAAACTCTAGATCTCTTAGGGCGGCCGTATTGGATGCTGCGGATGACTTCATGTTTTTTGGTATTGAAGTAATAAGTGTAGTCGCTCGCGATGAGGGTAATCCTCACCCGTCGCCAGTGGAACAAACCGAAAATGAATTAAGAAGGCAAGCACTGTGGGCACACATGAGCACTAAACACACGCCTTGTTTAAAAGACGCAAAACAACAGGATAATTAGCTAAGAGTGGACACTATTGAAGACAACCATCAGCTCCTATCCTGGAATACTCGTGGCTTCACACATCTGTTTGATTGAAAGTGTCAATTTCCGATGCATTTGTCTATTATATGCTTACAAGAAACTTGGTTGCGCGAATGCCCTGTATGTGATGGCTATACAGTTTTTCTGAATCCTGCAGGAAAGAACCTATTTGGTCGTCCCTTTGCCGGTTTGGTCACAATGATCAAAA
The DNA here is from genome assembly GCF_040938575.1 of Ambystoma mexicanum. Lineage (NCBI taxonomy): Eukaryota > Metazoa > Chordata > Amphibia > Caudata > Ambystomatidae > Ambystoma > Ambystoma mexicanum. The sequence goes on along the minus strand of NC_090924.1, from coordinate 317,793,439 downwards.
ATAACATCGATTGGACGATTGTATCCTCCAAAAATTCTAATATGTTCGTGCAAACAACTAAAATCCAAAACACCAGATCCTCATCCACCCGTAGTCACGTGATACTGATTGTCAACATCTATTGGAATACAGCAATGATCTCGCAAGCAAATTTCATTGGTGCTTTACTGGCGGCGGTAGACGAGTGCCTATTGGCTTATGACGACTCGGAAATCATAATATGTGGTGACTTTAATTATGCCTGGCTAAATAACCCAATAGCCAAACGAGCTGCAGCAGGCTCACTGATCAACGGTGGATTGAAGGATCGTGGAGATCGATGGGTAAAGGAGATGGCTCTAAGAGAGTGTTCAATGCTAAACGGATTCACCCGGGGTGATATTCCCCCAGGTTTTACATGGAAGCGAGGCCTGAGTAAAAAGACTCTCGATTATATATGGGTGTCCAGAAATTTCTTATCAAAAGTCACCTCACTTGAAATAAAAAAGACAAAAAAGAGTGATCATGACGCAATGCTGCTAAATTGGGAAAAAGCAACAAAATCTGCTTCACTCAAGTATTATGAGAGTGTAACAATAAATTATAGAGCAAATAGGCTGCGCTTGAGTGCACCTCAGCTGTTAACATTGACTAGCAATCTTGAGAAAGCAACCACAATAACGTCAAGGATAAACTACCCTTTGCTACTTCACTATTTCAAAGCAAGGAACATCATTCACAAGGGGGCTGCGATTGAAGAAAAACATCCTTTCAATGCAACAATAAGTAATGAAAAGAAAAAACTTTGTGATGATATAAAGCTTCTGAAAAAAGTATATCCAGGAAGTGCAACCACGAAAATAAAATCCATGCGCCAGCAATATCGAAACTGGATCAAATCTTTCAATTTGTTGCGTGTGCAGAATCAAGCTGAACAGATGTTAAAACTAATCATATTAAAGGACAGCAGACACATTTGGGAGATCATTAATACTGGCAGCTTAAATCATACTTGCTCATTGTCGAATGGTGTGAACGGGGCCAGCTGGGTCGCTCACTTTTCAGATGTTTTTGATGACCATAACTGTATCATGGTCCCACCATTATCTTTAACTACTGCAAAATGGAACGTTGCAGATTCTGCTGAAGACATCGAATGGGCAATTACAAAGCTAAAGTCTTCCAGGGGGGCAGGCCCTGATGGAATCTCCAACGTGATGCTGAAAACTCATACAATTTTATGGGCAAACATGATGTGTTCTCTGTTCGAAAGAATTTCGTATGAAAAAACCCTGCCGGAGTCATGGTTAAAGGCAGTGGTGGTGCCAATATTCAAAAACGGCAATCGGGATGATCCCAACAACTATCGCCCGATTGCCCTGTTGGACACAATTGGTAAAGTTTTCGGCTCTTTCCTCCAAAAGCATTTGGCAAATTGGGCAGAAGAGGCTACAGTGAGTGATCCTCGGCAAACAGGTTTTACCAAAGGGGTAGGAGTTGAGTTAAACCTGGTCCTCCTAAATTGTTTAAAACTTGAAGCCCTAATGAGGAAGAAAATGTTGTACTTTGCCTTTATAGATCTGAGTCAGGCATTTGACAGCATCAACCGTAACCTCTTATGGAAAAAACTAAATGATTGGAATTGCCCAAGTGATTTGTTGGCGCCCCTGATTGCACTACACTCTAACACGTTCTTTAGAGTAAGGCTAAACCTGCAGGGTGATCTGTCGGATGAAATTCTTACAAAAAGGGGAGTGAAGCAAGGTTGCCCGCTTGCAGCACAACTATTTAAGCTCTTCATTTCAGATTTATCACTGGCCTTAAAAGACCTAAGGATTTTTCCGCCGTCTGTAAACGGGCAAAAAATAAGCTGGGTTATCTATGCAGACGACATTGTTCTCATGGATTCCACTCCAATTGGGCTACAGAGATTGTTAGATGCGCTTAAAAACTACTGCCTGCAAAATGACTTACGAATAAATTCTAAAAAGTCGAAGATAATAGCGGTCGGTCAAGGAATGCAAGTACGATCTCGAAAATTTCACTGGCAAATCATGAAAGAACAACTAGAGTTATCGAACAGTATCAGATACTTAGGAGTTCAATTTAACAATTCCATTTGTGAATGGGACTGGACACAAGATCTGTTGGCCCGGATGCAAATGTTTGCACTTCAAGGTGCAAAATTACACGCAGCATATGGTAAATTTTCCTTTAAGCCAATATTAACATTCTACCTTCAAAAGGTGACGCCTTCTATAACCTTTGGGCGTGAAACTGGCTGGAATATCCCACAAGATCTGTGGGACAAGCTTGAGGGTAAATTCAGGCGAAAAGTCCTAAGCCTGCCAAAAAATTCCTCAGTGGCTGCGATACGATACGAGTTATGTATCGAATCACTCTACGGTACAGTCTTGTGGAAATCAATCTCCGCCATGAGGAAAATGATGTTGGAGCCCCCGGCGAAACCATATGAAATTATGCACACAGTCTCAGAGCACCCTTCTGCCGGCCTAGTAAAAATGTGGAAAGATAAGCTGATCTGTGTACTACACAATGCTGATGTGTCTCTTGAGACTGTAATCTTGCGACCACAAGTGGCAAAAAAGAAAATTCGCCAACAAAACTGGATAACTAATGAAGAGAGTAGAAACAAATTGGCTTCTTCTTTAGACCTTGGTTGCGCCCTCCCAAAATATCTGGACAGATTCCCTTCTAGTTACCATAGGAACATGTTTCTACGATTACGTCTCAATCTCTATAAAACTAAAGAAACACTTGTAAGGAGGCGCGAGATATCTGAACAGGACGATCGATGTCGTTTTTGTAGTCAAGCAACAGATTCGTTACGGCATCTAATCATTGACTGTGAGGTGATTGGTGCTCAGCGCTCCCTACACTTAGCCAAGTTTGCTCCTTTATCTGGAAACATCGATGCCTGGTGGTGCTATTTGATTGGAGGTTTCAATACTCAATTAACTTGTGCGATTATAAACTTCATGGACGCTTTGGGGTTATCCAATCTTGAGGGCTTGGCCTGAGATGTGTGGATCCTTGGGATTACCTGTTTTTAGATTCTGTGATGAACTGTAACTTAAAGTTTGTCTTTCCTTTTGTATAAACTGATGTTACATAAAAAAAAAAAAATTTGGTTAACTTAGCAGCACGTATGCCCAGACCCAGGTGCAAGGAGATGGGGCATGATGCTACCTCCCTATCCAATTCGCCCAGCATCTCTCATCGCCCACGCCTTCTGCCATGAAGATTGACTTTGAACTTGGCCTTGCAAAGTATCCTTGTCTTTAGAATACATGGGAGTGAGAGCATTCACTATTGTGTTCTAGGACTCCTAGTTCGAACTCTATTTTCATCCTTGGCTCACGTGACAGGAGACCATGATTTGGTTCATTTTACAGCTATAAAATGCTTTAAATGAATTAAACTTGGCAATCTTGGCTTTTTTCCTTGTACCTTAACATGGGATGATTCATCCTTCACACGTCAGCTCATTTCCAGAATAGATAGCTGACCTTGGCTGCTTCAGTCTTCAGACAGCCTCATTTTGCAGCTCCACGATTTTGCTTATTCTTACTGTGACACAGCTTTCCCTTCCTGCTTATGGGTCCTGGCTTCCTAAATTCATGATACCGATGTCCAGCATTTATACAATGGTGGCTTTGCCTGCGTTCTACTCACTATGTATAGCCAGCTTCCATGATGACTTAGTCTATCTTACGTTTCAGCATCTGTACATTTATTGAACGGTTGATTTTCTGCAGCACTTGTGCACGTGTAATCTTCTTTTTTGTATTTAAAGGTTCACTTGGTTATTTACTTCATCATTAGTTTCTTTAGAGTCTACACATCTTCTTCAGTCAGTGTCTCAGGATGTTGTACATACATTTTGTGACTTCACTAGCTTGTCTATATGCCATTTTGATTCTGAGTTAGTCAGGGTAGGGTGCACATGATGTGTGTTGGCTTAGAGGTCCCCACGTGTTGTTCCTATGCTATGTTGTCAACAAAAGAGTTTAATTATGAGAATAGGTGGTTCTTGGAGAAGTGGAGAGTTGTGCTGTTGTGGGATGGCCGGCAAAGTGAGGAGTGGTGATGTGTGATCAAAGTCTGTTCAAGCGTCAGGCCGCTGCTGCCTGAACAACTGCTTGTTGATGCATGTTGTTTAAAATGAAAAAAAAAACAATGCGATTGTGGCTTACTTGTGCGTTTGGTACCTTGAGACCCTGGTTTGAACCTTGGCTTTGGAACTGACCTAAGTGTAGTGGCTTGGCCTCATCTTAGATTGGGTTTATTGTTGGCAAAAGTCTCGTCGGGATTTGTTGGAGAACCAAGGTGACTCTCCACATCTACTGGGTTGAAAACTCCACTTTAGAACTGTTTCTGGGACATTTTACCGCTGCATCTTGCTGTTTACCACCCAAGTCTTCCATTTAGCTATGGGTTGCTGCAGGTGGCAAGAGAGGGGCTGCAAGTTCATCACTGTGCTGGATCTTCAGTTTGGGATATTATGTGGGTGCCACTTATTTATTTTTACTTATTGGATATTTGTAAGGCTCTTATATGACAAGTGGTATTTTAAGGCGCCACAAGACAAAGGGGTGGGGGGTCAAGGGAGAAAGATACAATAACGGTCCTACTAGCATTGTGACATTCGATAGTGCACGTGCAGAACAAGAAGTGAGAGGGAATAAAGAGGGAGGGGGTAAGTGCAGGTCTGAACCCAAAGAAGTGCTAACGAGGGTAGGGGAAGTTGAAGGGGGGATTGCAAGAGTTAGGGGGAGGTCAGAGCACAAGTGCCATTGAAAGCAGGTAAGCAGAGGGAAAGAAGGGGTGGGCGAGGACATGGCGGGAGGGGGTGTGGGACCCTGTAATACTCAGAGGGAACCAGGAAGTTAGTGAAGAGAAGAGGAGGGTGAAGGAGTTAGCAGGGGAGGGGGAGAGCTTTCCCTTGTCTCTGTCCTGGACACGTTTGCTGCCACACAGCTGCCTTTTGTTGTTCGTCCAGTTGCAAGGGAGCCGTTTGTTAAGGTTCCCTATTCTCCTTGGAGCTTCCCACTCTGGATCTTTCACTCCTGGCTTGAAGCTGGAGATCCTTGGAGGAGTCCTGGTTGCTTTCCTGGGTTGCTCAAGTCTTTGTTGGCTCAGGGTTCAAGTCCTGGAGAACTGAATCCTGTAAACCACACCTGTGGTGAAGGGCTGTCTACTTACCTGATTTTTCAGTCTCTGGAGTAATTTCCACCGAAACCGCCAATGTGAGTGCCAACCTTGCGGTCCTAGGAAGGGTGATTATTTAGAGTATTTCCCCCTGGTATTCCCCCTGATCTGTGGTAGTAGTTCTTGGGAGGCAAGCCCTAACCGTGATTCCCCGTAGACTTACACTGGGCAATCCTCCTGTGCTGCTGTTGTCCATCTTCTCACTTCTGGAACTCTTCCTTGGGGTCTCCTGTGATCTGGGGTTCATCGTTGTAACCTTTACACCTGTGGGGTAGATCTGTACTTAACTCCTTCAGTGTTGATGGGCCTTTACCTTTTACCATTATATCCTATGAAACTGTGAACTGACACTGAAACTTTCTTAACGTGGCTCTGGGGTACTTACAGCCTTATGGATGATGAAGAGGGATTTGAATTTGATCCTTGCTGCAACCGGGAGCCAGAGCAGAGTTTTTAGGGATGGAGAGATTGAGGCTTGAGGCCAAGGATAAATCTTGCAGCCCTATTCTGGATTAGCTGGAGGGGCCGTAGAGATGAAGAGGGTAGATTAAGAAAAAGGCTATTACTGTAGTCTAGCCTAGAGAAAACCAGAGCTCTAGAAACATTGAGCTTCTGGGGGAAAGTGAGGAAAAGAAGTATTCCTTTGAGGAGGTTGAGTTGAAAGTGGGCCTTCTTGGCAAGGGAGGATAGCTCAGCGGCAACGTGCGCGCCTTGGAAGCAAGACACAGGTTCGATCCCCGTTTCCGCGATTAGAAACCTCTGGGTGTTTAAGCGCGTTATAAATTGCAACTAAGACAAAAAAAAACAATTACGCAACTAAAAAAAAAAAAATCTATTCCTGTAACAGCGCCTCGATGCCCGTGGGCTGTATGAGCGCTTTAAAAATGCAAAATAAATAAAGGTCCAGAATGTGAGGGAGGAAGGAAAGCAAGGAGTCGAAGATGACTCCCAGATTTCTGGCTTCAAATGAAGGAGCAAGAGTGCCTATAGAGGATGGCCAGAGTGCGGGGAAGGAAGAGGAATCAGGAGTCCCAATAGGAGGGAACTTAGTCTTGCTGGCGTTGAGGCAGAGATCAACGGAACTGCACCAGGACTGGATGGCAGATAGACAGTCAGGAATTATGGCAGAAGTGAGGAGAGTGTCAGACTGAAGTTTGAAAAAGAGTTTTGTGTCCTTTGCGTAACAATGTAAGTTAGGGGAGAAGGTGGAGATGAGGTGTGCAAACGAAGCAAGATAGGTCTTAAAGAGCCAGGGATAGAGGTTGGAATCCTGGGGGACACAACAGCTGGAGATAGAGGTGCTGAGAAGAAGGATCCCAGAATAATCTGGGACAGATGGTCATTGAGGAAGGGGGTCAGCCAGTCCAGTTCCCGCTCCGAGATACCTAGGGTGTTGTGGAGTCATTTTATGAGGATGAAACGGTTGACAGTAACAAATGCAGAGTAGAGATCAAGTAGAATAAGAACAGCTGGAGAGTTGGAGTCAAGATATGCAAGCAGTTCCTCATGGGTGTTCAGAAGAGCAGTTTCCGTGCCTCTAGAGGCTCGGAATCCAGATTGATGGTCGTGGAGGCAGCCAACCAGTTCAGTGTGCTGGGTAAGTTGGGGCAAGACCAGCTTCTCCAAGAGTTTTCCAAGGAAGGGGCTGATAGATATTGGGCCGGTAGTTGGCTGGACAGGAGGGGTCGACAGAAAGTTTTTTCAGGCGGGGTCCCACAAGGGAATGCTTGAGGGAGGAGGGGAACTATTCAGTAGCAAAAGAGTTGTTGCCGAAATCAGCAAGTGCAGGAGCAAGAGAGCCAATGTTGTCCTTAATGGTTCTGGAAACCTGTTTGGAGGAGACCTTCCTGGAGTGCCAACTCTGTTAACCTTGTCAGGTGTGAAAGGAGAGAAGGAGGAGAGAAAGGCAGAGGGAGGATGGGATGCCATAGGAGATAGGGAGGTGGGGATTGGGAGGGGGAGAGGGATGCAAGGGTGCTCAGGATGGCCTGAGTTTTTGCAGTGAAGTGTGTGGCCAATGTGTTGGAGAGGACCTGGGAGGGAAGAGGTGAGGAGGAGACTGTGAAAGGGTTGGCTAGTTCCCTGCAGATTTGAAAGAATTCAGCTGTGTTTTTGGAATCACCAGAGACACAAGCCTGGATGTGGGCCCTTTTCTAGGTGCGGATGGAGAGTATGTATTGTTTTTGGAGAAAACCACAGGCCAGCTTGTCAGTGGGTGAGCCTGAGGTCTACCACTTCTGTTTTGCAGCTCTGCACTAGCGTTTCAAGGCTGCAAGTTCAGAGTCGTACCAGGTCTTACAGTTGGAGGCATCTTTCAGGCGAATGTGTATATTTCTCAAGAAGTTTATCAAAAGGGTAACCACTGCTGAAATGTTAATTGAGTCTTAAAAGCGTTTGCTAACGTTTTCTAAATTTCACTTCTCTTGGAGGCCTCAATGTATTGTCCTGGGTAACTGGGCATTAATACCAGAAGGTCTAAATTAATGGTAAATTGTGTTTTAGGCCTGGAGATTGTAAATTAATTTTCCCCCAGGTAGAAAGTGTGCTTCCCTTTTAATCCCATACCCTGCCATATATGTTAGATGTCTGCCACCAGGCCTAGGGCCTTTTACATGTAGTAGGGTTGGGATGTGTCTACAAGACACTACGCCTAGTTGTGAAGGCTACTGGGCACTTACCCACTTGTTGGGTTGAGTTCTATTTGATTTTACCTAATTAAATTACAGAGAATTATTATACAATGACACTTTTATAATGAAACAATATAGATTTTTCTTTTTTTCTTTTATTTTGGGGGGTACCCCCAAACTCCCTGTTTCCCTGTGCTTTTAATCCCACCCCAACCCCTCACAGATTTTAACCCCTTACCCCTCCCATATATATTTTTGTTTTAAATTTATTTTTATGTTATTTTTGTTTCATTCTTAAAGTCGTTCTGGATACGATTGGGTTGTATATTACCCTGGTTATCCCCCCCCCCCCTGTTATGTTATGATAGATGCTGGCCCTGGGCAAAGGACCCACATATAGACATTGCGGTTGGGGGAGACCTTTGTAGGCATTACTTTTTCATAAATATACTTGGTATTTCTTTAGTATTTGCATATTATCCCCAAAGTACTTATTTGGCCTAATAGTTTTATATGTGGGACTTTATTAAAGTACACGTTTTTCAGTATATCAGTGAGGTGTATCTTGTAGTTTTTTCTTGTAGTTTTTTGTGTGTGGACGAAGTGTACCTCTGTGTCGACCTACTACACCTACCGGAGAGTTAAGCCTTGATGCTCTGATCACACTACCCACAATTATGAGAGGTTTGGCTTCCCATTCTTGTCAGATGTTCTGGCCTTCTCCCTAGGGTTAGTTGTTGCAGCATACGCAACAGACTGTAGTGCAAAAGCTGCCTTAACACTGTTCTAGGGGCAGCACCTAATGTGTAAGATGCTCCAGAGGTAATAATGCAGGTTCTCTGAACTAATCACAGTTCTTTGTCTCCCCCTCCACTGGCCTTCAAATGAATCTGTGCCTCTGTGAGTATCTGTTTGGCTGGGCAATCCCACAGGGTGCTTTTCTCTGAACACCAATCTGTCCGCTGGCTGTCTTTAAGGCCCCTGCATTTCCTTATGTTCTGTCAAGGTGATTGAAGAGAGGGTGCTTTTCTCTGAACCCAACACTGTGCACTGGTCGTCTTTGAGGCCCTTGAGTTTCTTAATGCCATGTCAAGTTGACTGAACAGAAGGTGCTTTTCTCTGAAACCCACATTGCCCCCTGGTTGTCTTTGAGGTGTCTGAGTTGCCTTACGTTCTGTCAAGGTGAATGACTAAAAGGTGCTTTTCCCTGATCCCCACTCTGCCCCATGACAGTGTTGCGACTTTGGGCATGCTTTTGTCGAAAGCCACTTATAATATTTGCAGGTTGCTTATTGCGATTGTTGTTTATTTCAACAAATGTTTGAGTACAATTGTGCTTCTCCTGTATGCAGCAAAGTCCATTGCCCACGTCATGACTGCAAACAGCTTTCCGCACTGGGTTCCTAACAGCACCTTAATGATCTGCAATTACTTCTTACTTTTCTTATCAGCACACCCTTCTTAGGCAAATGTTTTGGCAATTGGCACTGTGATGAGACCTTTCCATGCTCATTAGTCAACAAATAGGTGTCTGCTTACATGACGATTAAAATAACATAATAATGCTCCATTTTAAAGGTTAGTCATAATGTCTACTAGCTTAACATCCTAAAAAAGGGGTTGCTTTATATGGACATTCAAATGATCTTAACATCATATATAACAACAAGCTGGAAGATTGCCACAATCATAATCTTTACCCAATTCACCTTACAATATTATCTTAGCTCAACATGAGGATTTACATATTGTCCATTTGCTTTAAAGATTAGATGTGTTTATTTTGTAAGTAAAATCTAGACGGCAGTATTATTGTAGGCTTTGAAATCCAAAACGTATTAGTACCAAGTAGAGCTTGGAAGGTGTGTGCTCAACTGCCTAAACTGCAGATTGGTCTAAAATCAAAGTGTCTGATCCTGGGAGAATAATGTAATCTCACTTTGACTTAACTTCAACAATTGAGGTACTTAAAAGTAACTTCCCACTATTTGAAAAAAAGTATCCTTTACAAAGGGGTAGATTTAATGATTTCATGGACAAAATGGTGGCAGCTCATGCTCCTTTGTTAGTGGCCCCAAACACTTTCCCCTAGAATTACACTTTAGTTACAATAGCCCTCCCTCTGGCCCAGATCACTTGATTTGACATTCAGATGTATAGCATCACCACACAGTCAGTTTACAGAAATAGTATAGAGGATTGACCTCAGAAGAACCAACATTAATTTCCTCCCTATTGCTACCAGTCACCACAGTCGTGTGGGCCATCCAGAATACTGCCCCACAGGAGAATGAGTGAAACTCTTTGCCTTTGCTACATCATGTTATGCTATGGTATTGAGTCTTGTGTTGTGCACCTTCTTCCATTTTTACATTATATGGAGGCTCGTCATCTTCTAAGGTGTGGGGGGGGACTAATGTCGGAGCAGGGCAATGTTGATGTGGGCAGATCTGAAAACATAGGGCTCACTGTGGTGAATACGTTTTAGATATTTTTCGAGCTATCTGGAACAGTGGTTAGTATGTGTTTCTGGTTGGTAAAGTGAAATGTTTGGTTGTGGTGTCTTTTGGGGCAGTCTTAGGGAGTTTTAGGGAGTGTGGGGAGTTGTTTTGGTGTATGTGTAGTGGGTTCGTGTTTACTATTTATGGAAGTTTAGTGTAGACACATGCCTTCAGGTGGTGTGTGTTAGTTTGTGTAACCTGTGTTGTTTCAGTTGAGCACTTGTGTGTAGAGATGTGTTGTTGTCCTAGGTGGGAGGTAGAATGATTTTGAGGCAGGTTCGCTGATTGCTAAACAGTCCACCTAACAACAACTATGGAAACATCCCAGTTCTATGCATTTATTTGGTTATATCTGTCCAAAACATTCTTTCTCCAGCTTTTGTGCTTTGTTATGCCGTATTATGTGACGATAGGTTAAGTGATCATTCATCATGTGACACTATGCCATGGCACAATTCTAGGCAGGCAGAATTTGAAGTTACTTGCCTGGGACCTTCCATCTAACGGGCCACGGACTCCTCAAAGACAATGCAACTGTAATGCCACTTTGACTTACATTAGATTATGGTACAATGCAGATGGACATGCACCATGAACTAACAATTGACAAAGCCAACCATGCACCACATCATGACCAAAGGGAGCGTAGCACAAGAGGACAGATGGACCTGATGAGCATCTCACAAGGGAGCCAAGGACCATAGGGGTGATGGCCCAGATGAGTCGTGGACTAGGGGAAAGAAAGCACAAGGAAGATAAAGACAAGAATGGCGACTAGAGAAAAATGACTCATCAGGGAGCCATGGATTACAGGGGTGACAGACCAGAGGAGAGTGACTCAGCATGGAGCCATAGACCAAAGAGGCAATAGACCAAAGGAGCAACTCACAAGGGCACAGCTACCCCTTGAGCCCATCACATGTGTGGCAGCATGAGCCAGTCCTTACCTGATTCCTCAGTCTTGTACACCCATACCTATAACGGGAAGAATAGGACTACAAGTCCCAGCATGCTACGGGAAATGCCAGGACAGGCTCACAGAGTCATCCATGACATAGAGCTACTTAGCTAGGGTAACTACATTTTCAAAGTAAACCGGGACAGGCCACCGACATAAAAGTAGGGCCACCTTTCGACAGTGGCTGCCAGGTCAGCAATACAGTATTGGGGGAAAGTGTGGGGGGAATTGCAGGTAGTGCCCTGGACATAAACTGCAGATGTACCTCTGCCTCTAAGCATGCCAAGCACAAAGGAGCTTTTACTCTGATTAAATTTGCAGGCCGGTCTGTGAAACCTTTTCCAAAGCTGTCTCTGTGGCACAATCAACTAGTGCCTATGGTTGTTACCTGAAAGGTCGAAACCACCCGGGATGGCCAAGTGTTGCAGTAACATCACCATTTATTTTGTGTATGATAAACTATTATGTTGATTTGTAAATGCAACCCATTTCCTCTGTGCGAGATAGCCCATGGCTAACCCCAAGACTGGGACAGGGATTTTAAATTAAAAATCTCTCATTCTAGGGGGACGGAGCCCTCAATTCCGAGACACTCCCAGCCAAACCCTATATTTAGCAGCTATGTAAGGGAGCAAATGCCCATACGCGTGATAGACTAGAGAAGCCAATGCCCATAGGAGAGCGGCTCATCGACAAGCCCAGAACCAGGGAGCGAAGGACCGGAGAAGGCAAGGGCAAGAAGACACAAGGATGATTTTTTTTATTATTCCCAATCATGAATCAACTGAAAGGAAAAGACGCTAAATATCAGAAAAATGCAATTATGAAAAAAGCTGTGCTCTATGTATGTTTACGCTACTGAGTGTTAGATTGGCTTTCTAAACTCTGGCCTGGTGGACAGAGTTTAGGAAGCCAACCTAGTTAAAGTTAACCGGGACTGCAGCAAACTTTAGTTTCCAGGCTTTCTCAGGATCAGTCCACGGGTCTTCCGAAAGTCTATACGGCTATGCAGGATACTTGGCTCCTCACTGGATCTCTAGGGAATGGCCTAGGGAATGGCTGCAGGACTCCTCTTCTTATGGAAAACCTCAGGTGAGCACAGAAACTCAGCCCAACCAATGGAGATCTGCCCCTCAATCACACCCCAGCAGTGGTCCATTTAGAGACCACTGTTGGTGAACCGCATGCATAAACTCCTGTGAGGCAGACCACCAGACACAGAATGAATATAATCCCCTAAGGAAAAAAGCTCAGCACACCCTTTGCAAGCATAACAATGTTTTTTATTTAAAAAACGGAAAATATGTGTCAGCAGGAGCATTCACACCCACTGTTGATGAGGCCTCAACCCACCCTCCCCCCCACAATTATTGTGGGGGCCCCAAGCCCGCCAAGCATACCACCAAGATAGCAGAAGCCACCCACTGAAGCAGCCCCACAGCCCATAACTGGATGACATCACCAAAGTAATCATGAAGAGGCGATATGGCTGAACACACACACACACATAGAGGCATTAGCTAGCTGCAAAAGAACACACATGAACTGCTTGCTGTTGCCTAAAAGCAACAAACATGAGCAGCCATGAAAATAAAGACGGAAGCCACAGTTGCATTCAAATGAATGGAAGGCATTGGAAAGTCTCAAAACACAGGGAGAGGCCGACACACTTATTTTCCTGAGAAACATAGACAGAGTTGACAGTGCAGTTACTGTGCCCAACCTTGCCAGGGATGCTGGGAGAGAGTGTTTTCGAGTCAACCAAAAAGATAGAATACCTGCAAGGACTGGGAGCTGAAATCCTTCATAAATGTAAGCAGAGAAACTCAAATCTAGGTCCCTACACACGTGATCTGAACCTGGGGATCAAGGCACATTCATCCGAGGCAGGCAGAAACTGTTATTCCCATCAAACTGAAGACAGAAGACGGGAAAATGTAACACACCATGATGCTGGAGGTGGGAATGTCCTTGCTCAGGCCCAGAGGAGTCAGAGAAGTGGTAACCTTATCGGGAAACAGGCGGTACCCTGAGGCCATTCTCTCCACCCATCATTATGCTAATGTGCTGGTAATTTTCCCAAGCTGAGACACCCTACGCTGGCCTCTTGTGGGTGGTGCAAGGCAGAGCTACCCGAAGTGTGTATGTCTGCCCATACTGTTCACCCAATCCCATCTCATCTTAGGTCCAGGAATGTAACTTTTGGTTGTGATGTCATCATGTAATAAAACCCTGTTCCCAGCCTGTAATGAGTGAAAAGTGCATTGGAGCTGCGTACATCTGTGTACCTATCCCTGCTTTTGAAATCTATTAATAAAAGCAGTAATTTGCCACATTTTTGGACACCGTTTCTTAAGCATGGGCGATTTCCCTCTAAGCCGACCTCTTGTTTTTTATCCAGCTTCACCCTACTGCCCTACTGCCACGGAGCACACTGGCCAAAACAAAGCAAACACTACATCTTAAAGCATGACAGCATCACATATGATGAAAGCAATTACAATGTTGATTCTTCATTGTTACTGGTGAAGCCCCTATGTACGTATAGCCGAGCACTCATAGACCTTCTGATGACTGACTGGTGCAGTGTGTGCTCACACCCTAACAAATCAATAGGCTCATTTAGATAAATTGATTGTCTGTTCACATTTCAACGTGGTGTTGTGCACCTTGTAATTAGACATGAGCATGATGGATACTCTCCAGGTCAAGATAGCCTTCAAAGAATGTGAGAAGCTAAGCCTGATCCTAGATGCTCTGTTGTCCCCGCCATGCTTTGCCACTGTGGGCCCAAATGTGTTACTTTCCCCCCACACACCTCACAGTACAAATCACCAAAAAAGGCCTATGGACTCCCCCCTTGGCACCGACCCCTCCCTGGGCTGCTTGGTGTGAGCACACTAATCAATCGTCAGTTCAGGTGTTTAGAGGTAGAGACAGAGGCCTCTGGCAGTTCAAAGCAGCAAGGTTGGGGGGTTTGGGACCTGGGTGCTCTAAATCTGGAACCCATGTTTTGGCAGCTTCCGACTTCTGCTCTTCTTCTTGTGAGATTGTCTTTCCAGGGCTCTGCTACCCAAATTCCTTTCTACTGACATGGGCCTGCAGTACACACACTAGATGGTTGTAACTTGCGGCTGAAAAGACCTTCCTTTTCTCAGTCTGAACGGGAAGGGGTGGGGTTGGGCATGTGTGCTGTGGCTGCGCACCGCTGCCCATGTTTTGCTAGTGTTGGATCTGTTTCATGCTAGGCCCAGTTCCCTAAAATGGTGGCGGTTCAGCATAGTTTAGTTCAGTTTATTTTTATTTGTAGAGCACATCCAAGCCCAGAGGCATCTGGGCGCTATTCATACAAGTTATAACAGAGAATAAAATACAGATCTGGAATACAGTAAAAATGAGCATAGATGACAGCTACACGTAATTCACAAATATACATAGATAAACATTACAAACTGGTCAGGTTTACATATGTAAAACAGGTAGTGATTGTTTCCAATTAGCCTAGCTATTTATACAACTATGTTGAGGTCTAGCTCGTGGAGCCAGGCTTTAAGCGTTTTCCGGAATAGGAGAAATTAGGGTTCCTCTCTTAAGGATACTGGGAGTGCATTCCATTTCTTAGCCGCAAGGACTGGCAAGCTGGCTCCACCTGCGCGTTGTTGCTAGAATCGTGGAATGGAGACACAGTGTGAATGGGCTGTTCTAGTAGGTCGAGTAGTGGAATGACGAGTGATAGTGTTGGAAAGGTAAATAGGGGCTTGGTTGGAAAGGCACTTATGGGTGAGGGAAAGTGTTTTCAGGTCAATTCTATGCTTAATGTTAAGCCAATGTATTGAGTGTCTGGTTGCGGAGATATGTTGCTTCCTGGGAATGTTCAGGGCTGAACTGATAGCGTTATTTTGCATGACTTGCATTTTGTTGAGGTTTTGTTGTGACATGCCCAGGTAAAGCGCTTTGCAATAATTGAGCTTCGATAGAACTAATTCTCTGGCTATTGATATGCAGTTAGTTGTAGTCAAGTATGGGCGGCAGGCCATAATGAGCTTGCAGGTATGACCTGTGGAGAATGCCAGGGCGCTAGTTTGTCTCGTTGGGGTGAGAGCGGAGTCGATGTAGATTCCCAGGGTTTTCACATCGTTGGCTACTTTAATTACATTGCCGTCAATATTGAATGACGTGAATAGCGCACCCAATTTATTCAGTTTGGCAGTGGACCCTACGAGAAGCAGTTCTGTCTTCTCATCGTTGAGACAGAGCCCATGCTTCGCCATCCAGGCTAGTATAATGCTATAGATGTCGTTGAGGGTCTTACTGTCTACAATGTGAACAGTGATAGGCATGAGTATCTTGGTGTCATCCGCGTAATGGGTATACGTGACCCCCAGATAGTCAATTCTATCAGAAAGTGGCTTAGTGAACACATTGTAGAGAGTAGGAGACACACAAGATCCTTGTGGAACCCTGCAGGTGACTTGGGTTGGTATGGCAGAGGCTGAGGGTGCAAAGACCCTCATGGATCTGTTGTTAAGGAAGGTCTGAATCCAAGCACTTAATTGATCCGAGAAGTGCGCAGTAGATGAGAGGTGTTTGCATAAGATTTTGTGATTCACCAAATCAAATGCCGCTGATAGGTCAAGTAACAGAAGCAGAGCTAATTTTCCCTTGTCTTTCAGAGTCTGGATTTGGGTCTTCAGGTCATTTAGCGCTGTTTCTGTTCCATGTCTGGGTCTAAATTCCTGATTGTTTCAGTCCTAGCAGATTGTTGGATTCAAGGTATTGCTGTATCTGCAGATAGGCTGCGCGGTTCCGATTTTTTGTTGTGATGGGTCTGTAATTTGAGGGGTTGTTGGGGGTCTAGTGAGGGTTTTTTTTTAATAGAGGGAGTACCCAGGCATCCTTCAGATTATTGGGTACTATACTAGATTTGAATGAAGCATTGATGAAGGAAGTGATGAAGGGAGCCAATTCATTGGCCGCCTCCTTGATGAGCGAGGCTGGACAAGTGTCTCCCTGACAGTTGGATGGTTTGAGGTTCATGATGATGGTGCCCACCTCTTTGATAGAAAGGGGTGAGAAATTTAATTGGGGCAGATCGTTCCTGGTGAGAAAGGGAGAATCAGGAGTCGGCTCAATGTTGGTGATAAGGGTTCTCTTTGTTTCTATTTTGTTTTAAAGCAAGGTGATTTTGTCTTGTAGCGCATTCTGTATATTAGTGCACCATAGGCAGACTCTCCAGCTTATAGCTATTTTGCGATCCTGCATAATGCTGCGAAAAACGGCTGTTTTGCAAAAAAGCGCAAAAACAGCAGTTTTTACAAAGATACCCACAAAAATGTGTGTTTTTGCAACAAAAAAAAAATACTCAAGGGGCCAGTTTCTCAACTCTTTTTTTTTTTGGACTCAGGTAATGAAATGTGCAAGCATATCTCATCACTTGAGCAAAAAAAAAAAAAGGGCAGTCCGATCCACAAAGATCGGATTGTCCATTCAGATGTCCTTTTTCACCCCTTTGCGCAAATCAGGGGGTGTTTCTAGCATTTAAAAGCGCATCCCAAATTGACAAGCAAGATGCGCTTTTAAATGTGCAGAAATTGTAGGCCACCATATGCGGCCACTTTAAATACATGCATGAGGGGTACCACTGCTTTACAGGGTCTTTACTGGCCCAAATGACTCATGAGATACTTTAAAAAATACATTTTTAAATGTGACAGCTGCTGTCTCACTTGCATTTCTGTTCCCCAAATGGGATAGAAATGTGTTTTTTTGGTTTGCATTTTACAGTGGCAGGACCCTTAAAGGCCAGTCACGGTGAAATGCACGGGAAGCGTGTAGACCATTGTGGGGACAGCATTTCCAACACAAAGCATTCAAGGTGACTGCCCAGCGCATCATTTGCGCTACAGCTCAGCCCTGTGGAAATGCGCAGGTCACCTTTGAGATTAAGGTGGCCTGCTCATTTCCAAAAATGGGTTATCTAAAAACAGCACATTCTCTGCTCTATTTTTAGATGTCCCATTTTCTTAGGCCGAAATCTACAGTTTTCTTCAAAAATTTAAAAATGTTAACAATATGTGAGAGAAAGGAGTGAAAGGGTGAGTGATGGGTGAGCTGTGGCGTAGTAGGCAAGAAAGCAAAGGGAGATCAGAGGGAGAGCAGTGGGTCAGAGGGGGAAGCGGTGGGCAAGTGAGCAGAGCGAATGCAGTGGAGCAGTGGGCCAGAAATCAGAGTGAGCGGAGGTACAGAAAGTGGAAGGAACGTGGGCTCAGGGGTAGTAGTGGGCCAAAAGCAGAGATGGGTTGGCCGGAAAGGGGCAGTAAGCTGCAGATTGGGAGAAAGGATGAAGGAAGAGTGTGATAGAATGGGTTAAAGGATGAAAGATGCAGAAATAGCACGCAAGAATGAAGGACTGTATAGTGCGGGAGGAATTGGGGAGCGTACGGTGTGAGTTGGGAGTATGATTTGGAGTTTGGCAGGGACTAGAGAGCGCAAATTGTGACTTGGCAGTGTGACAGAGCATGTGAGTATGTGTATGACTGTGCGCGAGGTTCAAAAATACAAGTTGTGATGGGGAATTGGTGAGATGTGTGAGGTGAGTTGGGTGAGAGGTGTGTGAATGTTTGCGGAATTGGGGAACATAGAAGGGGAATATATTCAGCATTACAACTGATAATGATTAATAACGTTAATAATATTAAATAGGCATGCACATTAACCCAAAAAACTTAACCAAAACAAACACTGTTCTGCCAAGCCAGAGACATCTAGGACTCTTCTATTTGATACAAAAGATACCTATTTTGACACCCTGGCTCTCTTGTAGCCTTGCACGCGGCCTCTTTCCTGCAATGTACCAATCTTGCACCCTCCAGTCAATAACAATTGTGCTGCAAAAATGCTGCCATAAATAAAGGTTTGTGCCGCAAAATTTGCCATTTCATGCCGCAAAATTTGCCATTTCATGTGGCAAAATCCTGGAGGGTCTGCATAGGGCGTCTTTGGTGCAAGTATCAGGAGATGGGGCAGGCAATTCCAACTCTTTAAGGATGTTGAATAATTCCTTTATGCTAGACTTAACTTTGGATATGTGGTCATTGAGGTTGTCTTTTTTTAGCTTGGACAATGGCTACCTTATAGTTAAATGAGGCTGCGGTAAAATTGTCCTTGTTTAGTACTGATGGGGTACATTTCCATAATGGTTCAGCCGTTCTTTTCAGTTTCCCGAGAGTCTTCAAGTGAGGGGTAAAACATTTGTTGAGGTGCGCGCAAGGTTTAGATTTGCGTAGTTTAAGAGGTGCTATAGTATCGATAGCCTTGAGGATAGTTTCATTATACAGGTCTACTAATGCTGTCGGGTGTGAGTGCATTATAGTAGGGTGAATAATTGCTTGTAGTAGTGGTAAGAGTTTCTCTTAGGTGAGATTGTGTTTATTTCTTGTCATCATGGTAGGTGCTTGGGTTTGAGGAGTAGGTAGCATGGAATCTTTGATAGTGAATGATATTAGGTGGTGGTCAGTCCAAGCGCAGAGGGTATTGGAAAGTATATCAATATTACAGTTGAAGTCTGCTAAACAATGTAGTGTTCTTCCTTTCTAGTGAGTGGGATTGGATATCCGTTGCGTGAACCCTAATTCCGTAATGGTATCCTTAAGGGCACAGGCTTTAAGGTTTTTGGGGTCTTGAAAACCTAAATTAAAATCTTCCAGGATAATTACTTGAGAATTACTTTTGGTGTTGGTTGATAACAAGTGTGATATATCATTTTCAAAGGTAGTAGTTGGGCCTGGTGGACGGTAAATCAGGTGGATTGTGATAGTGGATGTGGTAGATATAAGCAATTTGATAGATAATAGTTCTGCTGATTGTACAGGTTGATTGTTGACACTTCTAAGACCTAGGGCTGTTTTATAGATGAAAGCAATGCCTTGTCCTTTTGAAGTGTTGGCATCTCTGTCAGATCGTAAAATGGAATAGTTATCCGGGATGGCAAGGGCGAGTGATGGGCCTGATGCTGAATGTAGCCATGTTTCTGTGATGGCAATAAAGTCCAGGTTGTGGAGTGTTATAATGTCGGCTAAGTCTAAAGCATGAGCTGGGAGCGATCTAGCATTGATGAGGCCGGCTTTGATAATGGGTGTGGGGTTGTTAGGCTTGGCCTTGGGTGACCTCCGACTGATTCCAGATGACGTATATAGTGTGGCTGTATTAGCTGGAATAGAGGTTGCTGCGATACTAACTTTAGTGATTTGTGTGTGATGTTGACATGGAGATCTGGAGCTGAGTCTGTGGTTTCTAACTTGTATAGAGCAAGGGGAGGTAGAGTAAGGTGTAGGTGATTGATGCGGTAATGTATTGGTGTTGCAGAAAAGCAGTCTAGCAAATAGTTGTGTTGATGTGACCTGGGGGTGCGTTGGTCAAGTACTGGGCTTTGTGTTTGTAAGTCTAGTGGTGGTAATCTCTGAAGGTGATAGCGTTCAGAATGAAGGCAAGGTTGTAGGAATCTGGAGGGTGTTATATGGGCTGCAGGCAGGAGCATAGTTTAGCCTGTGGGCACTCCCCCTTCCATACTAGCCCTGTGCATCTATTCTAACAACCCCTGTATGCACCTCCCTCCTGCTACCTTATGTTATCCATTGTAATCGCCATTATGTATGACTCTCAATCAAAACCACTTAGGAGAGAGAAGGAGTTGGACCTGCATCCCAATATTCCTCTCTTTAGTTAATCCTATATTAACTAACTGCCAGCATCCTCTGTGCCTCCTCATATCCCCATGTCCCCTCCTTAGGTACCCAAACCCTGCAAATATCTCACAAACTCTCCCCCGCCTGTATGTATTGTTCTGCAGTACAAATCATGTAAATACATCCTCCATCCCCGGATAGGTCTACCAAGTGTTGGTTGTAATTTTCAGGATCGGGTGGAGGCATAGTTACAGTCCCTGAGAGATCTATTGCACTTTCTATGTGCACAAACCTACGCTTCGTGGGATCCTCTGTTTGCATTTGCCAATCTTTTGTACTGTGAGATGCACTATTTACCCCAATTGTGACCATCATCATTGCACTGTTCGGGAGAGTCTTTTCACATTATCGGATGATTAGTTGGCATGTGCAGAATATTACCAGCAGGAGAACTGTGATGGGGAACAATATCTTCACCAGAATTCCCATCCATGATGGGGCCCGGGAGAACAGGTTATTGAACAAGTTGTCTTCCTCTATTCCACCTTCATTTTGCATATTAGTCTTCAGTTTGTGTAGGGCCCTTAAAATGTATTTTAGGTACCCATTGCCTGGATGACCCTTTTGTTTTTGTATACCTGTCCTTCCATTCCAGTTAGAAGATTCAGAAGGTACCTGTTCTGGAGGGCCATCAACCTGATCGCTCTCATCTCGCTAATGGCATTGAGCCCTTCTTCTGTATCATTGGCCAACTGGATTACTTGCCACCTCACAATTTGAAGCGACTTTGCACTAGCTGATGCCGGCACTCTGGGTAACAGTATGGATGTGAAGAATACTCCAGCTTTGTTGTATAGCTGGTATTTGTCAGGTATTTCCTTCAGCAACTTGTAAGAATCCTCAGACAGATAATTGGACCTCCTCTTCTGTCAGCTGAGTGCCTGCTTCCTTCTTGTCACTTGTGGGGTCAGGGGTGTGGGTACCCCTGGGTTTACAGTGTTTCTTCTAGGTTTTTCACTGAGTTGCACTTCTGGTACCCCAAGGATTGGAGAGTGCAGAGTGGTGAACTAACACATGTTCCTCTATGCTGGTGGGTTGTGCAGGAACATGTGCTGCTTGCACACCCAGCACGTGTCCATGGGTGCTGTGGTACCTTTCTTGAGATCTGGGATGTACAGAGTCTTATTGCACTTAGCATTGCTTCCCACCAAAACAGTTCCTTCCCCTTCTAAACACACTTGATATTCTCCCTGTGGTTTCACCATCACTGGGCTCTCCTTCGCTTCCATCCATGTAAGTTTAGTAACATCCTGCCCGGACGTCTTGGCATTTGTTGTTAACTTTCCATATTACTTCTTCTCCAAATCCGACCAGGCCTCCAGCAGTGCAGCTAACTACTGCCTTGTCCCATCTATTGCAATACGAGCAATGCCCCATTCATCCTGATGAGTGGACGTAGCATACACTTAGGGTCATTACTGTTACTGATCTTGGCACATTTGTCGTTGTCACTGTCCATCAGCACCACTCGTACTGCATGCGCCTGGAACAAACTTAACACTCGGCATAGCAGTAGATGGACCAAACACTGATCATCCAACGACGGGATTTCATGTGGTACTAGCATCTTGGGGGCCCCAAAGGCATGGGGGATTAAGGGACAGATATAGCAACTTCCATTTGCCCACTCTTTGCCCACTGCACTCATGTCGTTGTGCCACATATTATTACATTTTGGGTGGTAAACATCCTCTAGCATATCCAGAGTTAGACCTTTGTATACGTCATTGTTTTTACCTGTTTCTCTTTTTCTGCGATACCTGTTTATATTTGTACTTTCACCCGCTACTAGGGATGCTGTAGGCAATATCTTACATTTCACATTTACCAGTGCTTCATTAGAATCAATCCCCTGCACACATTTATTTGCACACATTTATTTTCTCTACTAATATAAAACCAGTACTCATCATGTATAGTGTGAGCCCACAACAGACGCTGAAAAGAAATCACACAATTATGTACATAAGACATTGATAGAAATAGGAACACCGTTTGTTGTGCATAATTTGAGTGCTATATGCAGTGTCCTATACACTGTACCACTTGTGAGGTTTGGCAGCCGCAATAGTATGCATAACCAAAAATGGGGAAGGATCTTTACCAGTATGTTGGTGTACTGTGTTTATATTTGTGGTGACACAGAACATTAGCAGCTTTTCTTTTATGAGTTTGGGTTGATAATATAAAATGGATCCTTATATACATATGTACATTGTTACGAGCATACACCAGTATGTATTACAAATGGAGTCAGCAATTTGGAAGAGGAACGAATGAAATGATGCAGTGGGGGAGACAACCGTGTAGGTGCAGATTCTGGAGGGACGGTATTGGGGGCCCTGCGCACATCAGAAAGGTGCACCCAGTGCCAGAACTCTTTCACAGCAAATGGGGTAGCATACAAAACCATGAACTGTCCATTGTATCTTGGCTTGGTCCACCTACATACGCAATTCCTAACATAAATAAGCTCTCCGGGGAACAGTTGTGTGGGTGGCGAGCTTGCAGGATCTGGTGCTACGCTGGTGTTGTCCTCTGTCTGTCATGGAGATAGGTTTGATTGATTGCATCAGGACAGACATTTTGAACTCTTCTCCTAGTATGGACACAGCCCTGTGAACATCTAAAGCACTCCTAATGGGAGAAACTGGTGTGTGTATGTGCCGGCCCGTTACTACTATTTCATTGGGCGAAAGGTGATTGTCCTTACAGGGCTGTGTCCACATGCTGAAAATTGCCAGAGGGAGTCAGTGGAGCCAGTTTCTTTTAAGAGTAGTGCAGAGCTTAGAGAGCTTATTTTTTAACAAACCATTGGTCCGTTCTACTTCACCGTTGGTCTGGGGTGGTAAATAGAACACATCCGGTGCTTAATTCCCAAGAGAGACGTTATTTCCTTGAAGAATCGTTAAATAAGTGCATGCCATTGTCTGATTTGTAATGTGTTGTACACAGCCCATTGAGGGAATTTTTCTTTTAGTAAAGATGTTGCGCCGGACTTGGCACCCAGATGTGTACATGGATCAGCCTTGACCCAATGGAAGAAGGGAAAAACTGCCACGATAATGTATCTATATGTGTTGCACCATTCTCCCATGTCAGTGAAATCGATATGGAGCTTGCGGACTGGTCCAGTAGGGTGGCACACCATGCAATTAACAAGCACACTCATGAATACTTGTAAATAGGGGACAAAACAGTCCTCCTGTACATTTGCAGCAATATGTTGTTTGGACATATGGGATGGATAATGCAGCTGGTCAAATGCAATGACCAGCAACTCATATGGTATCACCACCTTTCCAGTGTGCATTGCCTCCAGACCCAATCTCTAGGTGACTGCACACACCCTCTTTTCTGCCATAGTAGTTTTTCATCTTGAGGAGCCCTGCCCTGCAACTCCACTGTTTCAGCTGTTGGCAAAGCTGTATAAGTGGTAATTGTACTTGCATCTCCCTGACCTCTGGGTATTCCCCAATGTAAGATACAAGGAGGCATGCTGCGTGTGTCATGCGCCGCTTTACCTAGCGCCTTTGGCCCCGTAGGCTACGGCATAGCCGATGATTGCCCTTCCTCTTCCTGGTTTGGGTGTGGGTCTAGTCTTTCTTTCCCGGTTCCCTCTTAACCTCCCCCTCCCCCCTCTCTGTGCGTTGCAACTCACTGTGCTCCTCTCCGTGAGTTATACGTTCGTTTCTGGGCTCTTCCCCGTTTTCTCCCTCTCTGCTTTCCCCCTGGCTCCCTCCTTTTTTTTCCTTGCCTCCTAGTTCTTTTGCCTTCTGTCCTGGTGGGTTTCCTGCTCCGCCGCTTCTCTCGCTGCAGCCGAGGTCTCCTCCGGGTTTCCCTCGGCTCGTGTCTACATCGGGCTGCCCCCGGCTGCTGCTCCCGGGTGTGCTCCTACTTTTCACGGAGTTCCGCCTGATTCTCATCTGCTATAGAAGCTTTCCGGACCATTACCCACACGGGTAGGAATCGCCAACCTCCTCTGTTGCATTCTGGGACCCGTAGTTCGAGTACCTACCTTTCCGGATCTGCTACCATCAAGAGGTTTTTTTCTGCATTGGGCTTTTTTCCTCTTGAGAACCGGACTTCTTCGGAAGGAAGCCCCTCCTGCTTGCCAACTACAAAAGGGCAACAGGGTGGCTTCTGACCGAGGAAGACCATTCCTCTTCGACCGGAGACATCCAAAGCCAAAGAAAGAAAGGCGAAGAAAGGACAGCTCCATAACTTCAGGTGAGGAGGAGGAGGAGGAGGGAAAGGGCAAGACAAGCAGAGTTCCGGAACAGTATACTTGCACAGTCCCCGAAAGCAGACCTGTTTATCCGCCTAGCATTGAGAGCGTGTTGGACAGCCGCGTCCGTGGCAGCGTTTCTAAGAGAACCTTCATCTGTGTTGTTAGTATGGGCGGTGCATTTGAAGACCACCACCACTGTAGGTCAGGATAAGGCTTGTATTAGTCTGTCCAGGAATATGGCATCTTGTACAGGGGACCCATCTGCTCTTTTAAAGCCCTTCCTCTTCTGCCTAGCAAAACCAGAATTTACGGTAGTGGTAATATATGCTGAATCAGAGTAGATTGTCACCCGGCATCCTTGAGATGCCTCCAGCACCTCTATCAATGCTATTAGTTCAGCTGCCTGTGCTGAATAATGCATGGGCAGCATTCTTTGCATCAGTGTCTCATATTCCCCATCCACTAGGCAGACCACAGCCGCCCCTTTATGTCTTTTACTCGTCTCTTGATCAATGGTTGAGGCCTCATCAACGAAAAACCTCTCCCCCTCATCCAGGGCATGGTCACATGCTTTTGGGATATCATTGCCGCACCCTTTTTGGGTGGTACAGTCATTAACTTTATCATTGTCAACAATTGGTTCAGTCAGGAAGGTGGCAGTGTTATCTGTTTTGCATTATACTATGTGGATGTTAGGGCTGGACAATATTATCTCATGCCACTTTAATATGCTAAGGGCTTATGACCCATTGTGTTCTTCTGAGTCAGTACTGCTGTCATCATGTGCCTCTCAGAGTGTGAGAAAAGATAAAAACTCTGTGTGTAATCTGGTGTTGCCAGTAGGGGCGGTGGCAATAAGCTCTTTTAGGTCGTTAAAGCTAGGGACCATGTCCTCTGTCCATGTGTTGGTGGGTTTTGCTTTCTGGGAATCTTTAATTGCTTGCAATAGGGGCCTTGTGTATGTTGTGTAATCGAAAATCCAGGCTTGGCAGTAATTGCACAGTCCCAGAAATGTATGCATGTCTTTTAATGTGACGGGTTAGGGTGGCTACGGACTGCAGCTGCACGGTCCGGCATTGTTTTTTTCCCATGGACAGATATAAGCTGTCCGAGATATAGCGCTTCTTGCTGACAATTCTGTAACTTTGCCTTGCCCACTTTGTATCCTTTGTCAGACAGCAATTGTGAAAGAATGATTGGATATGTCCTGCACTGTTGTTAGCTAGTGCTACACACCAAAAGGTCATCAACATATTGAATAATTGTACTGTTACTTGTATATTTCCCAGGTCCGCGTACAACACCATATTGAAAATACTAGGTGAATCACAGTACCCTTGGGGTAATCTTGTGTTGGAACTGCCTCCCACCATGGTTAAACGCAGTGAGATATTGAGAGATAAGGTGCTAAGGTACATAGAAGAACACATTCTTCAAGTCTAATACTGTGAAGTGAGTGGCTGCTGTTGGTATATTGCACAATATCATCACAGGGTTTGGGACAACAGGGAATTCTGCTTGCAGTATGTCATTTAGAGGGCACAAATCTTGAATCATTCTCCAACTGGACCCCTTTGCTATTTTGATGGGGTAAATGGCTCCATTACAGATTGAATTGGAGGGCACAATAGTCCTTGGTGCAATAGGACGGTGATGGTATCATTGATCCCCTCCTCCGACTGTTTTGATAATGGGTACTGCTTAACTCTGGTTAACACTGCACCTGACTTGAGGGTGATGCGTATTGGGGCCATGCTGCACAAAAGACCTACATCATGGGGGTTAGTTGCTGACACCAACTCAGGGACCAGGGCCAAATCTTCAGTACTGAAAGATGCAATACTCCCTGCCGCAAGCATAGGACATAGGATCTGCTGATTATGAAGCATAATTTCACAGGGAAAACATATGGCCATCACTATCTCTCCTTTGTCATCCTTGTCTTCAAGCAACTCAGCGTCAGTCACTTCTTTCAATGGCCTGGTTGGATCTATGCACAGCACTGTGCACCACTGGGTCCCCTCTGGGTCTACCACAATCAAAACAATGTTGTCTTTTGCCACCAAAACTCCTTCAATGTCTAGCATAAGACTAATCCCTCCCATGTGTTGTTGGAGTACTGCTGGTCTAAAAATGAAATTGTAGGGCGCTATCCACCACCCATTTCCTATGCCAGGAATTGCACGCAACAACATTGTCCCCCTGTAAATGAACAAGTCAGGATGTATTGGCACTCCTTGGGTGGCCAGCTAATTTCCTAGGGCCTGGATAATCACCATAGATCTTTTGTGGCACATTCCTGGAGTGGAACAAACTATTCCCCTTTCCTTGAATGGGATGGTCATGTTAAACTTACTGATCACATCTCTTCCCAACAAGTTAACAGGAGATGTTTCTGAGAATATCAGGGGGACCCTCACTATCCTGTCCCCCACCTTTATTTACAGTTCTTCTGTAAAGCAAACTGATTTCACTGCCCCAGAAAAGCCCTGATTGTCCATAATTTCACCTGATAATGGAAAGCATCCATGTTTTAACGCATGATTTGGTGGCACCCGTGTCCACCATGAAAATGAAGGGTTTGTCACCCATCTCCATGCCCACCAAGGATTCCTCTTCTGGGTCAGCAGTGATGGACCGGACTGAGCATGCAAGAACTCGCTGTGGGCTGTCCTAATCTGGATAGGTGTTTGTCCCCGGGAAAACAAAAGGGTTGCCCCAACACACTTGTTCCCTTTTAGTGTGTGACAGTCTTGTTGGGGACCACATTGCTGTTGGGTATCTGTGGAGGGGGGTTGCAGTGCATATGTTATCTGACTGTTGGTTCTTGGGGCGGGCAACTGTGGGAAAGAGGGGGTGATGCTACTTTGGTAGGGGGTTGTTGTGTTCCATATTGAGCCATGGTGGGGCCAGGGCATATGGCATTTGATAAGGGACCATCATTCTTGGGACATTTTGGTGACCCTTGGTTATATACTCCACTGACCCTACTCCTGCACTCTCGCAAAAAATTTACCATTTTCCCACACGTCCAACACTGCCCCATATTTCCGCCCCTTGAACCCATGCCTCCAAATCCTCCCCGTCCACCTTGAGGGCCCGTAAATCCCCCTCTTCCCTTTGATATACCCCCTGGGGCCATCCCTGGTATGGAGATTAGAACTCACCATTCCAATCATACTCCCCTGTCCATGCAGGGGTTGCGCTCACGTCTGCTTGTGCCGACCTCATCTCTGTCTCGGGATCATTTGTATTTGTTCTTTATATAGCGCCTTTATCCAAAGCGCTTTACATAGGAGATCAACAGTACATCAGAACAGTGGAGCAAACATGGATCAGGTACAGGCAGTAATGATTAATCAGGGTACTGAAGCAGGGTACAGGCAGTAACAACTAATCAGGGTACTGAAGCAGGTGAGTTTTTAAGGAGGAACGGAATAGAGAGTAAGAAGTAATAGAGCTAAGGGACAGAGAGAGCAAGTTCCAGTGAAAAGGGGCGAGGAGCTGAAAAGAGCGAAAACGGGATTGAGCGCAGGGAGGACGGGGAACGGTAAGTGTAAAGAGATCCAAGGAGCAAAGAGAACGAGAGGGAGAGTAGAATGAGAAGAGAGATGCAAGATAGTCAGGGGCCAGTCCGTAGAGAGATTTGAACACTAGGCAAATAAAGGTGTATTTAAGTTGAGAATGGAAAGACAACCAACCAAGTGAGGCAAGAGAAGAAAAGATCGAGTCACGATAAGAGAGAACACAAAGTGAGAGAATGACAGAATGATAGATAGATTTAAGAGGATCAAGCCACGAGTGAGGAAGACCAAAGAAGGTGACAGAACAGTAGAATAGTTGAGAGAAGATTAACGATGAGATGATAAGTTTTGAGGCGTGGAAAGTAAGGAAAGGGCAGACTTTGCGAATGTTGTAAAGATGAAATCGACAGGCGCGGGGTGTGAGAGAGATATGGTGAGCAAAGGAGAGGTCAGAGTCAAAGTAGAGGCCAAGATTACGGGCTGTCGGGGAGATGGATATGCTGGAAAGGGGAAAGGAAATGTATGGGGGAGGAGACTGTGGTGGGAGAGTGTTTGCGGGGAAGAATAAGACTTCAGTCTTACTAGCATTCAAAGTGAGAAAGTGGGAGGTCATTCAGGATTTGATAGCAGACAGTGAAGTTGAGAGAGTAGAGTGAATGTCAGGTGTGAAAGAGGAGAACGAAAGAAAGAGCTGAGTGTCATCAGCATAGAAGTGGTGAGATAGTCCAAAAGAAGAGATTATAGGGAGTGAGGAAATAAGTATATAAGGAGAATAGAAAGGGACCAAGTACTGATCCTTGAGGAACACCTTGATTGTGGGGAGAGGTAAAGAGGTATTACCTCCCCAGGAGACAGCGAAAGTGCAGTTGGATAGGTAAGAGGAGAACCATGATAGAACAGAGCCACGAAAGCCAAACGAGGAAAGAGAGTTCAGAAGAAAAGAGTGATCAACGGTGTCAAAAGCAGAAGATAAGTCAAAGATTAAGGACAGAGGAGTGCTTAGAACAACTAGCTGTGAGAAGAGAGGTAATCACACAAGTCAGGGCTGTTTCAGTGGAGGGACCTGGGCGAAAGCCGGACTGAGTGGGAGGAAGAAGACATAAATAAGGAGATTTTAGAAAAAACAAGACGCTCAAGGAGTTTAGATAGAAAGGGTAAGAGAGCTATAGGACGAAATTTTGAGACAAGAAGGGGATTAGCAGTGTTTTTTTAAAGATAGGAATGATGGCATGTTTGAAAGCAGAGGGGAAGGTAGAAGTGGACAGACAGTTATTAAGGAAAGAGCTAAGAAAGGGTACCAGCAATGGGTAGATTTTAGGAATGAGCGAGGAAGGAATGGGGTCAGTGGGGGCAGCAGTGGGGTGAGCTTTGGCTAAGAGGAGAACCACCTAGGAGTCAGAAACAGGGATGAAGTTAGAGATAGTGTTGGGAGGGGTAAGGGGTGGTGAAGGAGAGGGGTTGTAAGAGGGTGACAGTAGGATTTCCTGGCGCAGAGAGAGAACTTTAGAAGAAAAGACATTTGCGAGGTCAGAGGCTGATAAGGGTGAGTTAATGGAAGGGTCAGGTAAACAAGGAGAAAGAAGCCGGGTTAGTGTTTGAAAGAGACGTTGAGGGTGAGTAGATTGAGTACGGAGAAGGTCAGAGAACTAAGTGCGTTTGGCAGAGTTGATACAGTTGACATAGAAAGTATGATTGGAAAAGTAAGTAGCGTGATTGATGGAGAACAGAGTTTGAGCCAGCGCCTTTCAAGGCAACAAAGAAAGCAGTGCATAGCAGAGAGATGGGGAGAAAGCCAGGGTTGGGCAGATTTGCGAGTAGGTTGAAAAGGAGAACGAGGATAAAGTTGGTTGAGGCTGGAAGCAAGAGATGTATAAAGGGTGGAGGCAGCTTCATCGGCAGAGAGAGTAGAAAAGTTTGCGAGAGAAGGAAGGGATTTAATACAGATATTGTGGAAGATGAAGGAATTGAAGTTGCGTAAGTCACGCCTAAAGACTGTATTGGAAGAGAAAGGACTAGAGATACTAGGAGAAGTGAGTGGGAGCAGTGATGCAGAGAGTAAAGAGTGATCGGATAGGTGGACAGGTAGAGCAGAAGAAGAGGAAACAGTGAATGAGGAAATAAAAGTCAAGTCGAGAGTGGAACCAGAAGTGGGAGTGGGAGGAGTAGGAAGTGGGGAGAGCAGGCGTGAGTCAAGTATGCTGAGGAAGGGAGAGGTGGAATGAGTAGAGGAGAGGTGGAGGTTAAAGTCTCCAAGCAGGACAAGTGGAGTTAGGATGTGACCAAGAAGGTGGTCGATGTCCTCATAGAATGATCATGTACCGCTGTGATCATGGGACCTTCTACTGATATTTTTGCCAATTTCTTTTGTACTAGTTTTGCTTCCTCTGACTGAAGCCTCATCGTTTTCTTTCAACCGTTTGCAGTGGTGAATAATAGACTGTATCTCCGCCCACCCCTTTGCTTCAATTCCCACTATTTTGTCGAGTGCCTTCTGAACCTACTTGGGAAGTCCTCTCTTCACCACAAAGTAAAATAGAGGATCGACCGATCCCACGATTCCCCTGTCTCAGCCCTCCACTTCTCTTGTGTTTGTAAAATATACTGGGCAGGGTCTTCATGGTCTCCCATAGAGCGCAGCATATTAGATTGGAGGTCTGGCATATCAAGTTGCGCGTGATGCAGTGCTGCCCACACCTGTGCTCTAATGTCATTGAAGTGGGCTCCGTCATGAATGTCATCCCCCAATCGCACACATGGCTACTCTGCATTCACCCAAATGTCAACTGCCTGCTCCCCCATTATGGAGACAAATAAACACTTTAAATCTCCCACCGCTAGGGTAACACCCGCCGTCTGCTTCACAAATGCATAGATACATTTTCCGACCCCGGTCGTAAGAGCCAGCAAACTTTTTATGAGGTTGTTTTTATCCATTTGAGGCAATGGAATATACTAGGCCCTCCCTGGTCCTTTGTGTAATAGAGGGAACTGAGTTCCTATTGCCTTCCTTGTCTTCCTCTTCTCCACCCCTTTCCCTTTAGCGACCGCTATGCGCCCATACCTATTCCGTAATCGGGGCCCCCATAAACTTTCTACTTGGGGTGATATCATGGTAGGGGCCTCCTCTTGCCCCACCTCATCCACGGTGTCCTTTTCCTCTCCACCCATCTCGTCCTCTAACCTTACTGTCGCATGGTCTAAACTTTCCATTCGCTGTCTTCCTACTCCCTTACCTTACCTTACCTTACCTTACCTTTGCATGCACTAGGACGCCTCATCAACAGCACTCCAACACTGAACCATTCAAAGCCTCAACCGACCAGTGTCACGTTAGATAACAAGAGAATAGATACTACCAACCCAGTTCCTCACCCGAAGAAAAGGTTCAGACACACATATCACTCCATACAATACTGACTATGATACAGCTGCATCCGTGCAGCACCACCACAACGAGATGGCCCATAAGGAACCAGCAACAACCCCACCCACAGGGATACAGCTCAA
Organism: Ambystoma mexicanum; assembly: GCF_040938575.1. Classification (NCBI taxonomy): domain Eukaryota; kingdom Metazoa; phylum Chordata; class Amphibia; order Caudata; family Ambystomatidae; genus Ambystoma; species Ambystoma mexicanum. Next base: position 317,762,133 of record NC_090924.1, on the reverse strand, counting down.
ACGGAACCAGAAGTACCTAAATCAGGATACAGACCCCCTAACCCAACCCTCAATTTACGGCATACTCAACCCACACAAAAGTCACACAACCATTTCTCTCCCAGCAATCTGCACACACTTTACCAGACTGCATCAACAACACATAAACAGCAACTACAGCACACAAGGTCTCCCCCTATCCGATACTTGCACCAAAGCCCAGCACTCAGTGTATACCGAGATGAAGCTGCCAACAGCACACCACTTCTCCCACTTTCCTCTTCCCGACTAACCCTACCCGCCCTCCTTCCTGTTTACGGATCCGCCTGCGCCAGAGCGCCTGGGGACCAATTCCGTTGGTGATGGTGTGCTATATAAGTACCTTTAACATAACATAACATAACCTTTCCAAATGCACATCCTTGATAGGCGTGCCATCAATCCTAAATAAAATATCTCCTGCCCACAATTCGTCCAACCCACAACCTGCTTTCTGGCCCTCCCTTTTCTCCAACCTTAGTCAGGCCAACTCTTAGTCTCGTACACCCACTACTTATGATACTTCAAGATCCAATCCTTGTACAGAGGGAAGGCCGTGCAAATGTACTCTAATGGGGTCTTCAGTGCCATCTTTGGCACCGCCCCTGTGTTAAGTTCTCCACTTATATATATATTTATCTATCAAGAACCTGCTTTCAGCAGTTCCCCTGTACCTCATTGTCACCCCCTCCCGTACTTCTTTCTCTGTTCAATTACCTGTGTTCGCACATCCCACCTTTCTTCTTTCCTTGCTCACACACTCCACACCAATGCTCTCTCTGCCATCCACCACACTCAACACTATAAAGAGCCTCTACCCTTTATTTCCTTAAAACTGCAGCGCTGCTTTCTTCTCTCACTTGGAAAAGCACTCGTACGTCTTTATCTCTATATCCATAATACCAATAATAATAAAACTACGGCCTCATAGTCTTTTGATCCACCCAACTGCACTACTCCTCTCGCTCCTCGGCTCTCTTCATCAATCACAAATCTTTCTTGCTTCCTAGTTCTCTCTCCCCCTCCCCGACTGATGTTGCTTTCTCCCGCAAATGGTGAACTTACGTCTGTTCATTCTCCCAAGTTCTTCGATCACGGGGTCCCATCAACAGCCTGTAACATCTGGGAGCTGTGTCCAGCTTCAAAGAACAGACAGGAATTCTGGCAACATGGCTCCTGTAAACCACTCCAGGTTGTCCACAAGGGACTTCTTGCTGCAGGGGGGTGCGGCCCCTGCAGATGTGCGGCCAGGAAGCCTCCATCTCTCTGGGAAATATGGGATCACATCGGGGTCACCAAATTTGTGGGGCAGACCACCAGACACAGAATGCATGCAATCCTCTAAGGAAGAAAGGTCAGCACGCCCTTTGTGAGGATAATAAAGTTTTTTACTTCAAAAAAAGGAAAATACGTGTCAGCAGGAGCATTCACACCCTAATGCCACGAAGCTCACTGGCCAAAACAAGGAAAACACTACATTTTAAAGCATGACAGCGTCACATATGACTAAAGCAATTACAATGTTGATTCTTCATTGTTACTGTTGGAGCCCCTATGTACATATGGTCGAGCTGTCATAGACCTTCTGATGATTTGCTGGTGCGGTATGTGTCAATCTTCTTCCATGTGAGGCTTGGCCACACTATGTTCACACCATAACAACTCAATTGGCTCATTTAGATGAATCGATTGTCTGTTCACATTTCAACCACCCGATGTGCACCTAGTAATTGGACATGAGCGTGGTGGATACTCTTGAGGTGAAGATAGCCCTCAAACAATGTGAGAAGCTCAGCCCAACGCCAGACGCTCTGGTGCCCTGCCATGCTCTCCCATCGTGGGCCTAAATTTGTTACTTTCACCCCACGCACCTCACAGTACAAATCACTGAGCAGGGCCTTTGGACTCCCCCTTGACACCCACCCCCTCCCTGGGCTGCCTGGTGTGAACACACTAATCAGTCGTCAGTTGTGGGGTTTGAAGCTAGAGACAGAGGCCTCTGGTAGTTCAAAGCAGCAGGGTTGGGGGTTTGGGACCTGGTGCTCTAAATCTGGGTCCCATGTTTTGGAAACTTCAGACCTCTGCTCTGCTTCTCGTGAGATCGTCCTTTAAAGGTAGGCATCCACCTCCCTGGGGCTCCACTACCACATTCCTTTCTACTGACATGGGCCTGCAGTACACACACACACTAGATAGTTGTAACTTGTGGACGAAATGGCCTTCCTTTTCCCGGTGTGAATGGGAAGGGGTAGGGATGGAAATGTATGCTGTGGCTGCGCACCTCTGCCCATGTTTTGCAAGTGTTGGATCCATTTAATGCTAGGCCCAGTTCCCTAAAATGGCGGCGGTCCAGCATAGTTTAGCCTGTGGCACTCGCCCTCCTATACTAGCCCGGTGGTGCATCTATTCTAACATCCCTGCATGTACCTCCCCCCTACCCGCTACCTTATGTTACCCATTGTAATCCCCAATACCGGGACACCCAATACCGGGATACCCAATACTCTCAATCGAAACCGCTTAGGGGAGAGAGGAAGTTGGACCTGCATCCCAACACTCCATACATACTGAAACCCGTTTGTGTATTGGGACCATCCAGTCTCTCCCACTTCCTGGCTTGCAATACACATGTCCTGCACTAGCACAAATCCACGATTTCCTGGGAAAATGCATGACCAAAAAAGGATTTTTTTTTGTGGCCCCAACGAAGCAAATCATAAGTGACTCCATCATTAGGTTGAAAAAGATCAACCCAAATGAGGGAGAAATCACATTGAACAGAACCAATATTCTGAAAATATTGGCCCAAATCCCAAACCTAAGACAGATCAGAAACTATGATCTGTGGATAGTGGAACCAAGTACATCAGGAAGAAAGGACTATTCATACATTCATTTAAACTCGGAAATCATCAAGAACCAACTGATGAAGGAAATAGAATCGCTGTTGATCCTCGGTTATGAACTTACAGAAATTAAGCGGCCAAACAATCAAACTGAACCATCATCTAGATCACTGACGGGCCTGAGGGAACCGATAACCTCACCAACAAAGCCCGGTCCCTCTCGCATCCATATTGTCAGCAGGATGGATCACCTATGAGCATCTGACAATAAGCGAATAAGCGAGAAACTAAGAAGACGGACAGTTCCAGATGCGGACCCCGATTCTCCAATCAACTGTCACAGGGGCAGCTAGCGCACGAGCAACCCCAAGTAAGATCGCAGAGAAGTTTACATCAGCTTCAGAAACTAGCACCATCGAATCAACTGGAAAAAACAGAGGAGAGAACTAAAAGGCCTTGGACTTGGTTTAAGGAAGAAGCACAACGTAATAAAAAAAATTAGCAACTATCATTAGAAGACGGAACTAACTTACCAGATGTAGGAAAAAAGGAAAATCGACCTAAAACAGACTTAAAGAACCCCCTAAAACCGGGAACTTGGAACACACGTGGATTTGAGCACCTAACTAAAATAACTGATGTCAACTTAGGCACCTTCGATATCCTATGCCTGCAGGAGACATGGCTGACTACTAAACCTCAACTGGACGGGTACGAAATAACTTTTTCAGCAGCAACAAATGGAACCTTGGGTCGACCGTCTGCAGGGCTAATCACGGCTCTCAGATCAGGATCGGGACTTAAAGCAATTGAAGTTCTGGCTACACCTAAATGGATCCAGGCGATGATCTTAAACCAATCATTTAACCAGGAACTCTCTCCGACTTCGAACGAGGGGAAAACCCTCTTACTTAATATATACTGGAACCCAGAGGCAACATCTATCGAGGAATTTGAATCCACCCTCTCAAATTTGTTCGATGAAGCCGATGAAAAAATTCAGCATCATAACATCATAGTAAATGGGGATTTCAATGCAGTATGCGAAGGGATAGGGGAAGATGGCAAACATCAAAACACTTCGGCAAGAAGAAGAGGGAAACTGCTTGAGCATCTCATGAAAGCAAGGGATTTGCATAACCTTCACCTGATGCGTACCAACGCAAACCTGGAGATCCCCACGTGGGAAAGAGGGAACCAACATGCTTCGATCGACCACGTATTCGTCTCCAAGGATCTACTTCAGGTGATCCATTCCTTTGCGGTTAAGCGGACGATGTTCAGCGACCATAACCTTCTCATTACGGAGGGGAAGAACTGCAGACCCCTTTCTCTCGCATACCCAATCCCCCTGGAAAAGTCGACTACGGGGAATCGGGTAAAGATATCGGAAAAAGGACTTCGAGATATCGATTGCCAATACTCCAATCTCCAAGTTAATGGCGAGGCTCTGGGAACAACTGTCAGAGACGCACTGGATTACACCCCTTTGTTGACCAAATTCTCAATACCAATGTCAAAATCCCCGAACTCGGCAACTGCCCCCAACCACCTATATAACATCGATTTGGTGGAAAAAAGAAGGCTTCACCGACGCTTAAAGAAAGTCTACTTTAACAAACCCACTGCAGAAAATTTTAACTTGTGGAGGCTGGCTGTCCGTGAATACAAGAGTTGGCTTAGACACTACCGCCACAAACTCTATCAGTGTGACGCAGAACATATGCTGGCAGCCATCTGTGGAAATAAACCCAAAGAATTTTGGAACCTGATTAAGGGAACTCTAAACAAAACATCTGGAGACATCCAGAATAACGTAGGAGAGGCCAAGTGGATAACCCACTTTTCAAACCTGTTCGCACCGATAGTTGATAACAACTTTCCGTTGGGTTTTGGCACCAGAACAACAGTCCATGACACCGAATCTTGGAATATCCCTGCTGACGAAGCAACGATCCTGCTAAAAATAATTAAATTGAACAACTCGAGGGCTCCCGGGCCGGACGGCCTTTGTAACGCTGAGCTTAAGTCCCATCCAGAACTATGGGCAACGACAATGAGTAAGATCTTCAAAAACTGCAACCACCTCCAGGATATCCCTCCGTCTTGGAAAAGAGGCATTATTGTACCTCTTTTCAAGAGGGGTCCTACAGACGACCTGGGTAATTATAGGCCGATTGCCCTTTTGGACGTCATGGGCAAGGTGTTTGCATCTTTGGCCCTGGACGCTTTCCAAAAATGGATCATGGACTCGGACCAAGTTGACCCTTTTCAAAACGGCTTCGCAAAAAACTCTGGAACATCGACCAACATCTTTCTACTAAGCTCTCTGAAAGCCAGAGTATTACAGGGAGGCCCTCCCATTTACATGGCTTTTATTGACCTGGTCCAAGCTTTCGACCAGGTCAATAGACAACGATTATGGGCCAAATTGGAAAGCTTAGACTGTCCAAGGGACATCTTGGAACCCATAAAAGCCTTACATCACGGAACGTCAATACGGGTGCGACTAAGCGCCGAAGGCAGATTGTCAAGTGAAATACTCACATCAAAGGGCGTAAAGCAGGGATGCCCGCTAGCACCAGCCCTGTATGATGCCTATATAGCAGACTACAAGAAATCATCGGAACTGATCAGAAGTTTCCCCCCATCCCTAGGAGGCTCAAAAATTGAGAGACTACTCTATGCAGATGACATTATCCTCATGGATTTAACCCCAATAGGCCTGCAACGCCAGTTAGACAATCTAACACGCTATATGGCAGAAAACAACTTAAGCCTGAATAAAGAAAAAACTAAAATTTTAATATTGGGAACAGCAGCTACAAGAAGGAAAAAAATCACTTGGTATGGAGAAGGGAAGATGCTGGAAACTGTCGAGGCCTTTAAATACCTGGGCATTATGATTAGCAACGACAAGGAAGAACAAGTCATGCAGGAGGCCCTTTGGACAAAACTGAAGAAGCTAACAGCGCAGGCCAAAGCAGTGGACAGGAAGCACGGAAGATTCTCCATCATTCCCGTTATAAGATTTTATAAAGCCAAAGTCGTTCCTGTCCTGATTTATGGCATGGATGCAATGCCACTGATCCCTGACTCAATCTGGCCCAAACTTGAAGGTTTTTTCTGGCGGGGTGTTCTAAACCTGGCCACTTCAACACCGATGACACTGATAAGAAGAGAACTGTGCTTATCCTCTCTTCGGGCCTTAAAAATGAGATCGACCATCATGCTATATCGCAAAGTCTTTGATTCTCCAAAAAATAAAGTTCTGGACCTTATTAGGAGAGAAACTAACTATGGGAACAACCTAATGTTGACCAAATGGGCCCAATATAACCTCTCCATTCTCCAAGAACTAAACCTTAATCTGGAAACATTAATACAAAACCCCAACCGGGTATCAAAGAAACTTCTCGAAGCAGACTGGATAAATACCCTGGAAGTTGCAAACAACTACTCGATGACAGCCAATCTACCCAGCACGCCGATGAAACTCGACGGGGTACGTGGATACCTATGCAAGTTCCCAGATAAACGGCTAAGTAGAACTTTCTTAAGGTTCAGACTGAACCAATTGAAAACAAACGAAGTCCTAGCGATTCGAAATCAATCCAGTTCAAACAACTGTCGGTTTTGTGAAAAATCGGACACTGTGGAAACTACTAAACATCTGATCCTCGAATGCCGTGGCCTAACTGGGAACAGACACCGATTTTTGGCCGACCCTTTGAAGAACTACCGCACCTTTGACTTTGAAAACCTATGGGCCTTATTGGCTAGCGGTAACAACAGAAGGTGCACCATCGGTCTCTCTCTGTTCCTGGAAAAACTGAACTTGTGAAATTGGTCTTTCTGATAAAAGATCTCTTTCAGAATTAAGAATGAATAACTCAATAACTCATCATTGGTCGGATCTTTTTGTAAAAATTGTAACACAATTAAATCAAAAATAAAAATAAAAAAAAAAGGAATTTCTTGACCTGCAAGGCAGGAAGAAGACTAAAAGGCAAAATGGCCATAGAACAAGCAAAACACCTTACAAAACTGCCATGTTAGAACACTAGCCACAGTTAGTAGCCAAACATGGTAAATGCGAGAGAGCTAAAATAAAATGCAGTAAACATTCTGAAAAAGTAACTGCTGCCACAAGCATGTCTTTAGACACTTTTAAAAGTAACCAAAAATCCCTTTGACTGTAGTCTAGGGTGATACAAATGTATCCCCATTGCACTGCATTGAAAGATGCTGTGTGCAATTGTAAAAAGTTACCCAAAATAGATAACAAGTAAAAAGAAAAGGGAAGCATCGTTTCCCAGTACTGACATCCTTAATGACTGGTCAGTTTCCCCATAACATAAGATAAAAAGGCCAGTGAAGTGAAGCTGAAGACTTCACTTTACTGCAAAAAGTCAGGACAAAGTACAACAACAAAGCGTTTGAGGGTCCATAGAATAGGAAGGAACAGTTTCTCCAAGAGAACACAGTTTTTCAGCTTATTTGTATGGAAGTCAGCTTGGTTTCGAAGGGCCATTCAGTTTATATTTTTTTCCCGGCCTGGCAGCATTGCCCCCTGGCTGTCTTGGAGGTCCCTGACTTTCCTTACATCCTGTCCAGGTGATAGAACATAAGGGGACGCGGATGTAACACGATCGCTTCTCCTGTAGCCGAGCCCCTGCTCGCTCTCTTGAGCTGTCACGGATTTATTGGGCCCTCCGGGGTTTAGTATACGGGAAGAACAGCGCCGCCGCCCCCTCTGCTGGAGCTCGCATTTGCTGCTTTGCTGGATGAAAGCATCACTGGGAATCTTTTTTTGCCAACGTCTTTTAAACAATAAAAAGTACTCTTTAATCGCTGCGCAGATCGCTTTCATCTCTATTTCATGTGGGATTTTAATTTGTATTTCCAGTTATTAATGCCTCTTCTCCTCGCTCAGGTAACTCTCTTTTCCCTCCCCGTTTGTTTCATCTCTGGCACTTTTCTGAGAGTGAAACTGGGCCTCTGGGCTTTCGCTGCGGTTATGGTTTGGACTGGAGTCTGATAAACTTTTTTTTATTTAATATGAGGTGTGATCTCTTGCTAATGTGCTGTGGGGACTTTGATGGGGAACGCCGCTTTAATTCTGCACATTCCCATCATCAAAGGTTCGTATTTATAATCCTCCTCTGGAACTTCATAACTCACGCTGCGCGTCAACTGCCCGACACCAAAGAGCTCCCCTTCCGGCCAAACACGTTTATGATGGTTAAGCACCTGTGAGGGATAACCGTTTTGACTGAAAAACTCATGCTTTTTAGGTCATTGTGCGCGTTGTTAGTATATCTTACATATTTACAACGTACATATTTGTATAACATTTAGCATGACCTCGTGGCACTGTTTACTCTCTGGAAGGTGGGTTTCCTCTTGCCGCTGGCTGGGGTTTTGTGCAGATGGGAGCCCGGTTAGCGGATGCTAATGGTACACGATTGTGAGTTGTACTTTGGTGGTGTGCAAATTGGTCCCTCTTGCCAAGACGTGCTTTACAGTGTGAGATTATTTTGGGATGTAAAGCAATGACTATTGCTTTGCAGGAGTACAAGGATGAGTAGTGGCTTAAGTACCTACTCAGTCTCACACTATTGCTAAACCAGCATTGATCCCAATCATAAAGGTGAACAGACACAGCCCGAGGGGTAAACTGATTTTGCCGTTTGTGCGAGTGCCAGGGCCAAGCTGGGGCAGAGCTACTGTAGTCTCTGAAAAATGGTTTTAAGTCGGGGAGCTGCCAGAGCTCCCTAAAGTCCAGTGGCAGCCCCAACCTGATGGGGCCTCTAGAGACCAGTCCTTTTTTTTCAAAGCCTGAAGCTCTTGCTCATGTGCGAGAGCTTCAGGCTTTACAAAAAAAGCCTTTTCTTCTATAATGGTGGTGCTGGCACCTGCCAGGAATCCCTTTAACTAAGAGATGTGTGGGGGTTGGTGCAAATTCGCGAGGGCTAGGCTTCTAGCGGCCTTATCTTTTCATCCTTAATGGTGGCGCCAGCCCCCAAAGGCATCCCTTTAACTGAGATCTGGGGTGACCGCTGCATCTCTTCATTAAAGAAATGACTGACGGGGCCGACACCACCATTAAGGAAGAAAATATGTGGTGCTGACCCCAGCCATGCATCCCTTTGTATAAGTGATCAAGGGATCATCATCCTCACATCCCCGGTGAAAGGCTGATGATTGCCTCAAAGGGATGCCTGGCGGAGGGCACCTACCTGCTATCCATTGGCCATGCCCCTTTAGGCCACCCCATTTATATAGCCCCCCTCGATTTTGTATGCCACTTCAAGCACTGTATATTGCAGGTTAAAGGCAGCCTAAAGTCTTCCGGCAGGGTGTGAGTTGGCACAGAAGAAATCCAATCAACAATAGCAAAAGAAAAATGTCCAACCAAGGACCTGTAAAAATAGGATTTTTAATTGAACTAACAAAAAGGCACAAAACTTATAAAAACAGTATTGGCGCAACCCTGAAAGGGAAAATACAAATAAAGTACACTTTACAAAAAAAGGGGGCACTCTGAGCTTGTATGCATGGGTACTCAGGCAAAGAGTTTAGCAGCAAAATCTCAATGTTATTAAATATATCTTTCAAAAGGTAAAGAAGGGGGCTTAGAGATCACTAGGGGCCCTTCAAAGTAGACCAGAGGGACGGGGACACTTCAAATACCTTTAGTTCTTGACATTCAGGATTTTCAGCACCAAACAGGGAGTCGGGTCACTTTCAGCACCAAGATGGGGTTAAGTCAGGAGCAGCACTAATAGATTCCAAATGATGCACTGCTGTTCCGCAGCAGTGACGGCATGTGTGTTTAAGATGCTGGGAAATGGCAGCTGATGTTGGGTCGGTGGCGCTAGTAGACTCTGCAGCCTCGGATGCAGAGAAGCAGAGACTTGCCTGTGGAGGTGAGTGGGAATAACTGGCTCAACACTGCATTGTGGTACTATAATTTCGATGGCTTGAAGCTCGAAGAAGCGGGCAAGCAGGCAGGTGGTGTTGAGTTGAGATGGTAGAAGACTTGGCGAGTCTCAGATGTGGAGTCAACAGAGCTTCAGTGTCAGCAGAGATGAAGAGGTGGTTGAGCGCAAGGTCAAAGATGTTTGCAGCAGTTCCGTTGCAGCAGCTTGGACAGTGCTGAGGGTGCCCAAACCAGCATTGAAGGGGGTTGGAGATGCAAAGAGAGCCAGGGGTCACCTCCTTGGTTCTGTCGTTGCTGGGAGACTCAGTCCAGGATCTCAGGGGCAAGGTGAGTCCTTTATTCTGCCCTTCCCAACTAGAAAAGACTCTAGAGAGAACCTGCAGGGTTCTGTCACCTCCCGTGAGCAGTAGCCAGCTAGACATCCCAAATAGGCCATTGGGATGATTAGGGAGAAGAACGTTGCTCTTCCCTGGAGTTCCTGGTCTTCACCTCTCTGGCAGAGGACTTGAAGTAGACAGTACCCCCAATCAGGTTCCAGTGAATGGGTTTTCAAACTGTGTCCAAAGATTAATCAACTAAGGGAAGGTTTTCCCACACTTGTGCAGGCAAAATGCCACAGTGGATTGGGCCAGAGCAAGCCAGTTGTTAAGGTTCCAACCCAGGCTGCTGTAACAAATGTTCTTTGCCTTCTGATGACATACCAGATTCATTTGTCTGCAGAAAGTGGGAAGAAGCGGAGAGAATTTGGGAGCACTAGCAAAACCTAATGTGGACTGAATCGCTCTCCTGGGCTACTCTAACTCCACTCAAGGGAAACGGTGCAGCAGTTCCAGTAGGTGAGGGGGCAGGAGAGGGCAGTCCTCCTACAGAGGTCCGCACCTCTGAGGATGTTTACATGGTGTCTCTTGAGCATGGAAGTGTGCACGGCAAGCCAAAGGCAAGGGAGAAGCAATGTTTGCATTTTGAACAGGTGGGGCAGCCGAGTGCAAGAGCGGCTCTTTCAACACTGATGGTTATGAGAGTTCAGTTTTCGACAAGGCTACTCATAATAACTCTGTTAAGGTAACTGCAATTGTTAAGGTAATTATTGGAAACACTGTAAGAAGAATCCTTAGAGACTTTAATAAGAATTAACCAGACACACCTGAAAAGGAAAAGAAACACAGCCTCCCTGATGATTGATAGAGTCAAGAAAACGTTTGGAGGAGAAGACTAACTGTTGCTTTAGCAGGTTAATCTGACTGGGAATCAGAGTGTGCGCCTCATCTCCATTTCTTCTTACAGTGTTTCAAGAGTCCCGGTCTCAAGAGGCAGCTGCACCAGGGTCATCATGCCTTACTATGGAGAGCCATAAACATGGTTTTCCCCCTCCCCCTATCAAGGGAAAGATTTGCGCTTTGGAGGAGAGTTGGTTCCTAGTCACCTGCATTGAAAAAAGAGTGCGACTACATGTACCAGAATCCTTAGAGACTTTAATGAGAATTAACCAGACACACCTGAAAAGGAAAAGAAACACAGCCTCCCTGATGATTGATAGAATCAAAAAAACTTTTGGAGGAAAAGACTAACTGTTGCTTTAGCAGGTAAATCTGACTGAATGCGCGCCTCATCTCTATTTCTTCTTACATTATTGGAAACATCTTAAATTCTTACAAAGAATGGAAAACATACCAGGTCTGTGTTGTTCCTATCCTCACCAGGTGAAAGGGAAAGAGTGGAAAGAGGGTTTCCTAAGAAATGTGTTGGCAGTGTACGGGCCAAACTATTCAAGTGAAAGAAAGGAGGCCTTTTTCAGGCCCTGCTAGACAAGACACTTTCAGGAGACTCCCAGAACCCGCTGAGATGGGGGGAACGAGGCAGTTTGATATGAGCATAACCAAACTGGTCAAACATTATGAAGCTGTAAGCGATATTCAATCAACACTACAGCTAAGTCAATGCCTAGTCTGGGATGCTGAGGAAAACCCTTATTGATGTATTTTTATGTCCAGTTCAGTACTCTGGATGACAACCCTTGTATAACACCCCCCTCTTAGAATCCCCCTGAGCCCACTGAGCCAAGAAGTAGGTTTGTTTTGCAAATTTAAAAGGTTTATTTGGACAATTCAACAATATATATCTATCACACTTTATAAATAAATTGATAACTGATATCACACTTCAGAATATGACCGTGATCAACAATGGATAATGTTACAGGGGTACACTGATTTGGTTACTTAGGAGTAGTGTAGAGGATAAGGTAGCTGAAAATGCGTGATGGTTTCAAGGAAATGCAAGGTGGAATAAAATGCAGTACAGAAATAACTTGTTATGATTTTAGCAAAAGGTAATATGATCACTTTTTCTTTTGACAATTCACCCCCCCCTATGCAATGCAAGAAATGGAAGGAGAGCACACAGTCTTCAAGAATCCCAACAAAGCACACTTTATAATGCAATACACAGTTCCAGTTCCCCCAGCAAGCTTAGAGAAAACAGGGATGAGGTTTAAACACAGGCGAATTACTTTAATGTGGTTTGCAAGGAAGTGAAAAGGTGCTAAAATTGCTTTTAATTCCCTCTAGAGGTTCAGGGTGAGTGAGAGATGCTTGTTGGTATTAGTTCAGGCTCACTTTAGCAATGCTCTATGAGTTATTACCAGGTTGCAAACGGATTTTAACAAAGGAAAGAATGGAGCTGCTATTTTGAGAAGTGGAGAAATTGAGCCAAATTGCAAATCGCGGTAAATTTCGCGAGTGCGTAAATCGCGATTTCAGAAAAAGTATAGGGAGTAGGAAGTCGGGTTCTAGGTTTGCTGGAAAGCCCAGAATCACAGCTTTAAAATGGAAGTTACACCACGTTTCTAGGACAAACGGTTCCGGGGATACAGACAATTTAATAAAGGTAGATTTTCGGAATTAAAGTAAAACTCAAAATGACAGGTGACAGTTTGCAGCTTTAGAATGACAGATGACAGCTCGCAGCTTTAGAATGACAGATGACAGGATTACTAGGAGGCAGTTCTACTGAGGTTAAAATAGTTTGGATTAGATTATTTTAACTAAGAGATTATGTTCTGCACAGTTCTGCTAGGTACTCACAATATAAATTTGAAATAGGCCTTGTCACGGATCTGGTCAACACGTCCGGCGGCGGTTCTCTCTGCTCGGCGGGTCAATCGGGCACCGGTTCTGCTCACAGCGATCCGGATCTCTGGTTCTGCTCACAGCGGTCTGGGTCTGGTCTGCGGTTCCAGCAAAAGTTCTTGGCACAGAATTCAAACAGCTCGCCCGGCTGTTGAATAGTTTGGTTAGGTTTGCTGGATTCTGAAGGCCTGCTGACAATACATTTGCTTGCAGTGGGCCTTCTAGGTTCAAAGTTCTGTAGTCTATGTTTAGCTTGGAAGTCTAAGTCTTGGATCTCGGGATGTGAAGTTGTCGGTCAGCATGCTCCGCAGCAAATGGAATTGAATGTCTCTACCTGTCCCAGCAGTCTCTTTTTATGCGTTTTATAAGTGGGTGGAGAGGCTAGCATCACTAAGCCTGCCCCTCTCTTGATTTGATAGGTCAATAGATTCTTTGGTCCCTGATTTGGGAAGGGATAGTGTGTCAGAGTGATGTCATTTTTATGACCTGCAGAAATGACACTCCCCTGGTCAATGTGCACACAAATCTATTCCTGATCCAAATACATATTTCCCAGGTACACAGTTGTTTGACATCACATACACACATCATATATTACTAAAGATAGTCCCTGTCCCGACTCTGGCATTTCTAGGAGCTTGCATTCAAAAATGGCAACTTATTTTCGATTTTAGTGGGTTTTGCAACATTGGTTTTTCATCAAAAATTATACAAAGGTACATTTCCCATCCACATATATCCCAGTAACTTTCCATGTCTCTAGCTCAAATACGGTGTCTACAATGTTCATAATTAGTGGGGTTTTGCCCCAGAACATGGTACAAATTGGAGTTTGGACTCAAATCGTGAGGGCATTTTTCAAACTAAGACTCTCAAAGTTGTACATTCCTGTCATTTGGTTACAATAAGTGATTACAGTTTCTATAAAATATATATTTGTTACAATTCAACTCCCAAAAGTGTTTGGGTCCACCTCCAGAAGTCTGGTGGGTCAGTGATCACATGTCTCTCCTAGCTGGCAGAGGGCTGTTGACAGGAAACACTCAAAATTAACATACCCCATTCAACTGAAAGAGCCTTTTGTGTGGGCTCTAGCAGGCTGCCTGGAAGTCTCTCCTCAATCAATCAACAGGGTCATGTGATATCCTGCCTCCTGGTGTGGGAATCTCTGAGGTGTTAAGGTTTCCCAGCCTCTTGGCCTCTGGGAACAGCAGGTGGCTAAGATTTTCAATTAACCAACATGCTTTGAATTCCCTGTTGACTCAGGTCCCTTTGTCAGCCAGTTCTCCTGTCAGAGATTAGACCGCTAGCGCCGCCTTGCGGAATTTGTTGGTACTGCACCCATTTTTGAGTTGTCTTGAATTTGACAGGAGATTTTTGCTATTGTTCTGATAGGCATCCTGACATTAGAGTGGTTATGTGGAACCCCCCCCCCACAAGAAGGTTGACTCTTTAGAGTGGTCTTGTGCCAACTGCGCAGTTCTCCTGGATTCTGGCGTGAATGTGGGCGGCGATAGCTCATCCCCACATCCACCCAGTCTATTGATTTAGTTTGTTCTGGTATAGAATAATGGGCGGCAACAGCTCCTCCCCACATCTACCCAGTCTATTGATTCAACATGGGTCAAAACCCTTGACAAAGCAAAGGAAAATAACATTTTGGCATACGACCACTTTGCTGTTATGGAGCAGAAATAGCACATTTATTGAAGAATTAATTACAGCACTCAGAGGGTTAACTATAAAATGTCGATTTGAACATTTCCAGCAAGAGCACATCCACGATCAAATGCATAAACAATAAAATAAGGGAGGAGCTTTGGAGGGAAAGAGACTCAACACTGGATAGAACTATAGAAATCGCAAAAGAATATTGAACTCACAGAGTGTTGCATCAAAGAACTTCACGGTGATACACCTTACAAAATGCCCTGTGAAGATACCATAAATAAGATGGGCACACAAGTAATGCCCTTGCAAAGAGGTGCATTTAACAAGAGGGGTGCAAGCCAGCAGAAGGGCAGGAGCACCAGAGAGGACGGCTTTCTAGGCCAAGTAATTACAGGGGACTCACATGGATGGTCTGTGTCATCAAAAGGAGATGGAAGAAGCACTAGAGGAAAGATATGTTATCGATGTGGCAGCTCCAATCACTTAGTGAACAACAGTGAGTGCATCGCTACACACATTATCTGTCAGGACTGTGGGCGAAAAGGACAACTCACTAGATGATGCAGAAATGTTAGGGGTCCTGCAGGGATGGTACTAGAGGTCACGGATGAAAGTGTGACAGAAGACAGAGTCTAAGTGACAGAAGTGGTGTCGTAGATGAGTCAGTGCAGGCAAGCCTCACACAAAGAAACCACATGCAAACTTTCTGTTAAATTAGATGGTTGTACCCATGCTGATTGACAGAGGGGCAGACTACATTTTGAGTGTGGAATGTTGCATGAGGAAATTCAAATGTTGCACTTTGAAGGAACCAGGGATAAAGGCCAAAGCATATGGGGACATGCTGATCGATAATGTTGGAGAATTTGAAGCAGCCCTCCAAAGCAAGGGAGACTGTTGGTCAAGTATATGTGGCTTGAAAAGGGGGAGAATTTCTGTCCTGGGATAACCAAGTAGAGTGGGCTATAAAGTTGGATCTCCCCATCCAGAACAAGTATTAATGGTACAAGAGGTACAGTTGGAGAATGACGACAGAGAAAGCGTGAATGGAGAGGTGGTGATATGGTGTCCTGAGGTGACTGAAGACAAGAAAGGATGCCTCAAGGATTTTGTCCAGCGTATGAGTCTCAGAAGAGGAGCACGATCAGTGGTTGCCAAGGTCCGTCCTGTAGTATTGTCTTTAAGGGGTAAGATGGAGATAGAATTGAAGAAGATGGAAAAAGAGGGATTATAGAAGCCATTGAAGTCTTGGAGTGGATCATCCCGATAGTAGTGGTGCGACCAGTGGAGCTACGAGACTATGCATATACCTTAGGAACCTGAACAGGAATGTGGTGCCTGAGAGATGTCCCCTTCCGAAGATTGATGAGTTGTTGGCAAATGTGTCTGGTGCTCAGATGTTTTCCTTGCTAGATTTAAAATCTGCCTACCACCAAGTGGTACTGCATCCAGACTCCATGGACCGTACTGCATTTATCACACCATTTGGACTCTATTGTTGTAAGCAGATGGCTTTTGGTTTGGTGTCTGCAGTTAGTGTGTTCCAAAGGGTGATGTTTAGGTTGGGGAGTGAAAGTGGTGTGATGTTCTGTCAGGATGATGTGTTGGTCTGGGGAGTGAGTGAGAGAGAGCATGATTGTAGACTTAGAAGAGTGCTGCGAGTGTTGAAAGAGGCAGGGCTCAACATTGCATTTTAGAAATGCAAGTTCAAGAAGGGTATTGTGACTTATTTGGGTCATGAGGTCTCTGGCAGTGAAATTCAGCTCCAGCACGACACGTTAGTGGCTATTCGTGACATGCATGAGCCAAAGAACAAGACAGAAGTAACTATGTTTCTGGGGCTAATTGAGTTTTATGTAAGCTCACTAAAAATGTGGCAGACAAATCTAGGAGTCTAACGAAGCTCACAAGGAAATGGGTGATGTTCTAATGGAATAAGGCATGCAAGAAGAAATGTTTAGAGGTGACGCTCCAGATTTTGCAAGCTCCAATATTTTCTCTGTTTAAGGAAGTACGCATGACTGTAATTTGCACTGATGCCAGCAATTTGGGTTTGGGGGCAGTGCTTATGCAGGAAGAGGCAGGCCAGGTGTAAATGATTGGGTTTGCTTCCAGAACTCTCACAAAGTGCAGAAGTGAGGTACTCCGTGATTGAGATGGAGGCGCTGGCGTGTGTATGGGCCATTTCAAAACTTAAAATGTTTCTGTGATAAAGAGCTTTTGTAGTGAGGACAGATCACAGGCCTTTGGTCAGTATTCTTAACAAGGGAGATCTAGAAGGAATGTCCAAAGGATTATGAAATGGGTAAGTAGTTTCCAAGGGTTGCAGGTTTTGGTGGAACATGTTCTTGGTAGGAACAATCCTGTGGCGAATGCGTTATCTATTATATCGGTGGTGGAGGATGGGGAAGTGGATGGTGAAGGTAGGATGATGAAGTAAGTGATATTTTGCAAGTACATCAATGTGTAGGACAAAGTAACTGGGAGGAGGCTTGCACTCGCAGTGGGATCTCCGAGAAGGTCAAGAACTAGTGCAATGCAAGGGATCTGGTGAATGGTGAGACATGAGGATCAAGAAGTACAAACGGGTACGTGAGTTGTCTATCATTGGAGGATACTTGTGTAGAGGTCATCACATGGTGGTTCCTAAGGTGATGAGAGTCAAAGAAGTTGAACTACGGCATAAGGGTCATCTGGGGATAAGCAAGATGAAAGCATTCATTCATGCTGATTTCTGGTAGCCTGGTGTAGATCATATGGTTTGTTTGTTTATTGATTTGATAGTGCACACCAAAACCCTTAGGTAGCTGGGCGCAGTAGTACAAGTAGTGCAAATACAAGAAGTCTCAAAGCTTGGTTGCGTAGTCTGTCGCAGGCGGGTACATACATACAAATAGTACAGTGCAGACATTTACATATAATACAGTGCAGATAATTACAAGTCAAGGAGCATGGAAGATATGGAAAAGGTTGTAAGGTTGAAAAGCTTGTTTTGGAATGCAATGAATGTGTGGAAAGTGACAAGATGCTTCACACCTACAATCCTCCCATAGAAGTTCCCAATATACCATGGGAAGAGATTGCATATTACTTTCTAGGCCCTTTCAATATTGGAGGCTCAAGGGATACATATGTGCTGGTGGTGATGGACATGTTGTCTAAGCGGGCAGAAGTTTGCGTGATGAGAGAGGTTACTGCTATGGGTTTCATTAGATTACTGGAGCCGTTGTTGGGAGAGAGGGGTTTCCCACTCAGCTATTGTTGGATAATGGGCCCCAATTGGTGTTGAGGGAGTTGTTTTAGAGCTAGGGGATTAAACATATCACCACAGCTTTATATCATCCACAAGGTATTGGATGTGTGGAAAGGTTAGATCACACATTGATGGATGCAATAAGGATTGCGGATGGAACAAGGTGGGATTGGGAAGTGATGGAAAGAATATTTCAGTACCGTTTTTCACTGCATGCAGGGACTGGAGGCTCGCTGTTTGAACTCTCAAGGGGGTGCAAGCCCAAAACCCATTTGTGGCCTGGGTGAATGGGGAGATTGAGGTTTGAGTGTGTTCATCTGGATGTAGTGAGAAGACGGTTTCCAGAGAGCGAGTTGAAAGCCAAGGAGAGGTATGATTGTAGAAATTGCTTTAAACAAATGGTGGTGAAGCCGGGAGATGTGGTACGGGATTTGGGCTAAAAAGCAGGGGTATATGGAGCAAAAAAAGAATGCCAATAGTTAGGAAAGGTACTGTGAGTAGCTTCAGTGAGTTTAAGGAAGGGAAATTCTAGGTATCGTAGTGGAGTGTAATTTTGTGAACATGGAGTGAACATAATAAGGATGTTGGGGCAAATTACTCGATTAGAGTAGCACACAGTTAAATAAATCTTGCTGATGATTTGTCTTTGTTGTGTTATATTAGGGAATTTGGCAACTCAAAGGCTCCAGGCTTTGATGGGGTAACCAGTGATTTATATAAATCTACGTTTTGGGCCCCCTGCTTCTGAATGTTTTACGTTTAGTTTTATTAAGTAGAATTGGTTTTCACTTTGATCTGATGTGTCATTGGCCAATATCGATAAGTGAATCATCATTAAAACATTTGGATTAAATTCAAATTGGCTGAAATCTGTGATTGGATAGATGCAAATGATATCCTATATGACAATCAATTGGGGCATTGGCCAGGTATTGGCACTGTTGAACAGTGTTCAAATTTGCCAATTATTGTAGACAAGTATTGTGATGCTGGAAATGCCTTATGAAGGGACAGGGCCTCCTAGTCCTTGTCCTACAACTTCTCTGTGTTTATTTTCTCTATGATTTCTGCCACTGAGGTCCAGCCTGGACCTCTGGCAGTGCAGCTACTCATGTTTTCCTTTAGGTGAACATCACCCATGGTATACCCTTATGGCACCCATGGGTGGGGGTACAACCTTGTACCTCTTATGTGTGTGTTTTGGGCACCTGCCTGTTGCCCACGGGGTATGGGCTGTTTGCAGCTACATACTGTCTTGGCAGTGGCTCTGAGTGTGCTCCATTTTGGGACACCCAGGCACTGCCATATGAATCAATGGATTCCCGATAGAAGGCAAGGTGGCCCCTGCGGCCTCTTGGTTCCTATTGCCTTTTACCTTGTTTCCCAAAGTCCTGGGATGCCCTGTCTCTGTTCCCTTCGTCCTGAGTGGCTGTTGGGTGGAAGCACCATATATGTCTCTGGTCCCTTTACTCCTGACTGGCTGTTGGGTGGAAATACCATATATGGCTCTGGGGCTGCCTCCTTTTAGACTGACTGGAGCCTTCCCAGGGGCTGTGTGTTGTGGGTACACCTTAGGGGTGGGACAGTGTGAATGGAGTCTGAAGTGAACTCATATTCTGTGCTATAGGTGTCTGGTTTCTGTGTGTGACACAATGACTGAGACAGCTCTGACTGAAACTGACATGAATGCAGTGTAGTGTAGTGTGCTGAAAGGCTAGGTACTTATCCCAAACCACTTTCTTTGTTATGGGTGTCTGTGTGGAGTGAATGGCCTGAATGCCTGTGTGCCTGATTGGCAGCCTGTCTGCATGAATGCCCTTCTGCGTGATTGGCTGACTAAGCCTGTCTTGGCCAGAGTGAATGGGGAGCAGATGTATATAAGTCATAGCTGAAGCAAGAAGAAGCTGTTCCCTCAAGCCCAGCTGGAGGATAAGTCTGCTGCTGCATTTCTTTAATACAAAAGCTGCTGTGTTCTTCCAAGGACTGATCCAGAGAGCACCTGCAAAGGAGGCCTCCCCCTGAGCTACGAGGGACCATCGTGCAACATGCTACTCTTCATCCAAAGTGCACTGGAAGCCAGTCCTGTGTGCCTACCGTCCGGAGAAGAGGTCTTTATGAATCCTGGAGAGGAGCACCCAGATATCTCGAGTCAAAGAAGTCCATTGTGTCGCACAGGGTCCAAAGGTGTGTTTCGTGACCACTGGAAGCCGTTGCTGCTGTTCCAAACAGCCAAAGAACATTTCAAGGGACATCCTTGCCATCATCACGGAACACTTTTTCCCACGGAAAGAGTCCAGAGTCGCTGAGTGCAGAGGTGGGATTTACCGTCAACAGAAGCTAACAAAGATGTCCTGAGGGTCCAGACTTAGGGAGGGTCTATGGTCCTCTCCAGTGGTCAAGTTGAGGTCACCAGAAGCCATTCAGAGGTCCGTGGTGCTGCTGCAGCACCGAAGAACTGAAAGTCGGAAAACCACGATAATCCGAAACCAGACACTAAAAATGATCTATGCACCTGTTGCCGCCAGAAGTCTTCAAAAGGTCCTAGGGGTCTTATTCACATCTGCCAAGCCTTTAAGGAGCCCACACCAAGTTGCATCTTCACAGGACTTCTACAGTCAGAGAAATTTGTCGACCAATGCAGAGCACTGTGAAGAGTAAAACTGCTATGCTTGAGAAGGACTTTGGAGCAATTTTTCTCATGCACTCAGCATCCCAGTGGCTTCTCCTTCCAAGGGGCGGTCCATCCTCAGAGGGAATCGTCGAATGAAACTGAGAAACTCGTCACTTTGCCTGCCAAGGCACCAAAGATACTGTCACGAGGAAGAGCATCTTCTGGCCTCGGGAGTCATCCAGGGGTCCTAGATTCGTCTTGCATCCTGTTCTGCTGTGGCCTCTCAGGGACTTTGGGGTGGAAGAACCTTTTAAAGAAAACAGAAGGTTATTGGACATTATTGGGGTGTAAAAGACCAGATAAGTTACTCCCTAACGTTTCCATAACAGGTTGCCCAGGTGGGGGGGGGGGTATCTTCACACAGAATTGTATATCTAGTCTAAAGAAAGCATTCTGTCACTGTTCACAACTAACCTGCCTTTCTTCCCTGTTCTGTGCTGACACACCTCACTTAAGAATTCACATGCATATTTAAAACTGTCTGCAGTTAGTGCATCTGTGATTAGTACATCATACATTATTATTAAAATGCAATTCCTGCACATCAAAGAGGCCCAATCTTACCAGCTGTAAGAATAGTACTCTAAGGTGAAAGGGGATTCTTTGATAGCTACACTGCAAATTAAAAGTAGGCTGGAGAATGCCTAAAATAATAGTGTCTCACAATTAAAGAAAAAATGACAATAAAGATGGGTGACAGGTAAGCATAACAAACATGTGTATTAGACTGAGGCGCAGTAAATAGGCCCCAATGCATGATTTTGCAGAAACATGTGCTTGTTACATTGCTTTTCTTAGAAGGTTCAGCGACTGGTAGCTCATCGTGAATCCCACGATCCCAGGATGGCATGGTAGGAAGCAAACAATGTTTGTTACTTTTGAGGCCACAACGCAAAGCTCTCGAATGCTGCCAAAAGGCAATGACTACATAACTATTTTATAATTCACCATATTTAATTTACTAAGCCTGATCTACTGGCGGTTTCAAAAAAGCACATGGTGGTTTCAAATTGCCCCTGAATAAATGTTTGCCTGGGAAGAAGGTTGAAGAGTTATTAATGTGATACATTTATACAGTGACTTGTTTTGGTTCAAGGCTCCAGCAGTGTCATGGTGGAATGATTTTTCTCATGAGAACACAGGTGAGATGACCAGGACAGATGAATAAAGTTCTGCAGTTCATCTGAAATGTTTCAATGAATTGGCATTACAATGTGGGAACTGGGGGTTGGTCTGTGGGGGTCACAGTGGGAGCCAGGGATGGTGTGGCAAGGTCTGCGGGACCCAATCACTGAAAGTAATGTATGTCCATCTATAGGGTTGTAATATGCAGTAACCAATCAGCAACATGTGGGCAGACTTTTCATGCCTTGTATTAATAATTTTAGACGGGTATACTAGCTTTTGATTTAGGGGCGTTTCCTTGACGGGCGTTTGTTTGAATATTGCTGCCCCAGCTGCATCTGGGATCCTGAAATAACACTGTGTTAATTCTTGCCTAGTATACACTCCTTTTTGACTACTTTTGTAATTTTTTACTGGTGAGTTCTGAGGCGACCCCCAACACACATCTAATACTGAATTTAAGTATTGTGTGGTACCACATAGAGTGTATATATTCGTCATTCTTTGAATAAGTATTTCCAAGTACAAAGTGTTATTATTTAAATGTATACATATATATATATATATATATATATATATATATATATATATATATATATATATATATATATATATATATATATATTCCTGAATTACATTTTATATAAAGAAGCTGTGTGATCACCTACCATAGTGTGGGGACATTCCTTTGTGGGGGCTTGGGGACTCACTGTACTTAAAAACCTGCCTGCATCACCTCCTGAAAGCTCGAGCCTGGCTGCTCGTCCATTGCTACCATATTGCGAGCCCTGGCTGGGGTGTCTGTGCCTTTACCTCACCATATAGAGGACTGAAGTACAGATATCCTCCTCCAGTCTTTATAAGTATCATGAGGCCAAGAGGGACAATCCCTATTTCACTTTCATGGGCTTGTCTGCAGCATTTGACATGGTAGCTCACCACCAGCTTTGGAATCATCTAATAGATTTTTGTGTAGACCCTGAACATGAAGGGCCAAATCTTAAGTGAAACAGGCGTCCTTTCTTTGGAAAGCAACTTTGAATAATGTGTGTCAGTTGTTGTTTATCCTTGGATGTTCCCATCATTCATCACTTGTTGATCTACCCCTTGTTGCTTAAATGCAAGTTTAATTTAGTGTGCACTATGAGAGACATCCCATTACGGTTCAGAAAATACACGTAAATAAAGGTGCTATCTTCTCAAACTGATTTCCTCTACAGTTTAAAGATCAAAAGTGGGTGAATGCTGAAAATAGAGAGGGGGTTTGGGTTTCTTTCCATTTCTGCCATGTTTTCTTTCGGACAGGTTTTTCTAATTACTAAAACTAAGAATGCTTTTCATTTTCGACTTTCTTTGCCTTATCTTCATTTCAGCTGATTAGGGCGATGCCCTGTAATCATTCCAGGGACGTCATGTTTCTGAAGTGATGTACCACATAGAAAGTGACGGTATTGGTGAATGGCAGAGGTGAAAGCCCAATTGACGGGAAAATGAAACATGACTAGGGTTTTGCCACCTTTGGCTATCCAGAGGTTTTAAACTACAACTCCCATCAGCTCTTGTCTGGATGTTCAATCGTGAAGAATCATTGGAATTGTAGTCCAAACAATCTAAAGAGCCAAAGTCCCGAACAGTGAGAGCAAAAACAAATGCAAGACATCCAAAAGAAAATCTTTGCCCAGGCGACAAATAGTTTTGTATTGTCTACAAATAGTTTGAAATGTGCACATTATGTGCATGTTCCAGCAGAAAACGTGTGAGAACATTGAGAGAAGCTTTTGATTGGTTCTTTAAAATCTACTCATTCATTCCCTGCTGTTTTCTTTTTACAAATGCACACATTTTCCCACATGCCTCAGAGACAATTTTACATGCTGCGTCTACAAGTCCGTGGGGCCATTACAAGCCGTTTTTAATTGGCCAAAGTAGTACAAGGGGGCACCTTTTATTTAAATGTTAAATTTGACAGGTGGCCATGGTCCCATTTCCGGTTTTAGTCCCATCCTTCCGATCTAAATGTGATTGAACCCCAAATATGTGATCGAATTTATTGACCCCCAACATTTTAGATTGACCCCCAAAATGTTTGATATTAATTTGATAGGAACCCTGATAATTTTTATATCAATTTAATGAACCCCAAAACTGTTTAATCAACCCCCAATGATTTGATATAATTCTTGTAAATATTTTATATAAATGTTATGAAACATTGGATATGAATTCTATACATAGTATAGATGACGTCATGACACTTCAGAAATGTGATGGTGTCTAAAAATAACCCTACACAGTTCAGATTGCTATATCTAGCAGTAACATCAAACTTTAAAATAAATGTAATATACTTTCTATATATATTATGAATAGATGCTGTGATGGCTGCCCTAGACCTTTGATGGTGGCCAAACATAACCCCATAGTTTTCAATTTGCTTTATACGCAAAGTGTGGTTCCCATTTGCAACACAAACGCTCAAGCTATTTGTTTGACAATGCTTATCCTTGCAGCAATTCCCCAGCATTTAAACACCAACTAGATATTTGAGCTAGCTTTATACGCAAAGTGTCTTTACCGCCCTACAGAAAAGGCTGAGCTATTGGCTTTGGCAATGCATGTTTCTTTTAAATAATGAAAACAACTCACACCATGAAACTTTTATATAAAAAATCTATTGTCTGTGAAAATGGATGATTCTCTTAAATTATTAAAACAAACCACGGCAGAATCAGTCTGTAATTAATGAGCATCTTTGAGCGCTGTCTGCATTATGTCATGACCCACAGAACACGCCCCTTCTGGACTTCCTGGTGCTTATCGTGATGGGGCTTGTATTCATTGTTTCTTCCAACATGGCCGTATCACATGACATGCCTGACACCAGCCTTCACGGCGGACGTTGTACGTCCCATAAATGTGCCACGCCCCCGCTGCCCCACGCGTCTCAATGCTATTGCGAAATAGCGACAAGACGTGTGCTCCGTAGCTCGCGGTATTGTATCCTTTGCTTCTTCCAGCATACCCCATCCTAGTCCCTTTCCTTCCTTTCTTGGTTCCTGGACTCGTGTGCTTGTTGCGCACCCTGTTAGTTTCCCGGACTCCTGGATCCCTGCATCCCGGAACCTTGAACCCACGCTGGAGTCGGAAGAGACTCGTGCAGCTTTATTCAAGACTCGATCAGTTCGCAAGAAGGCATCGACCAAGAAATCTAGCAAAGATCGAACTCAGGTGAGAAGGGGGGAACTCCTTGACAGTTTGAGATGCCACCCGACCGAACTCGATATGGACATGGAAGCGGCTGTCCAGGATTTGATGCGTGGCATGCATGAGCTATCAACCGAGGTGCAGAATCTAAAAGCGGAAAACGCCGCTCTCAAACAATTAGTTCTATCCCGTGATTCCGCCACAAAAGAAAGTGTATTGCTGGGCGGCATAGTGGACAAATACAATGGCTCAGCAAAAACCCTTAGTGGATTCCTGGATTCATGTTTGGTCCACTTTACTTTTAAGCCCTATTACTTTTCAACTCCCAGGGCTAAGGTGGGGTTCATAATTTCCCACCTTTCAGGAAATGCCTTGACCTGGGCTACGCCCCTCGTTAATTCCAGCAATACTCTTTTGGATGACTATGATGGCTTCATACAAGCCCTTAAGACCATGTTTGACCATCCAGAGCAGGTCTATAGTGCCCAGGAATGCCTGTTAGACTTCCAGCAAGGATCCCAGGATATGCTCACCTATGTTACCCGATTCAAGCAATTAGTCAAGGAAGCTGATTGGTCCCCAGAGGCTCGTTTTACCCTTTTCAGGAGAGGACTGAATGAGGAGATTAAGGATGAGTTGACCAGAGTGGCTCGCCCAAACTCATTTCAGGCACTAATGGACCTTGCCTTGCAAATAGATTTCCGTATCCAGGAAAGGAAGGCAGAGAAGAAGAAACCCAGAGCTAATCCTCCAAAACTGTCTTTCGAGAATACCACCAAGACGGAAACAAACCCAGGCTCAGTCTCTGAACCTGAACCCATGCAGATAGGAGCCTTCCGTGGACCTATATTCCCGCAAGAAAGAATGAGAAGGATTCATACAGGCTTGTGCATGTATTGTGCCTCTGACAAACACTTGGTTAGGGAGTGTCCTCTAGCCCCCCCTCGGCGTTCGGGAAACGCCAGCTCCCGATCCTAGATGAAGCAGAGCTTCGGGAGAGAGATGTTAGCTCCACATCAATTCCATCCTTGAACTCTCCTGGACAAAACAATTTGGTGATGATACTACAGGCCTTCCTGCCACCCTCCAAGAATAAGACCTATCCCATTCTGGCCTGGGTGGACTACGGAGCTATGAGAATCTTCATTGATCAAGACTGGGTTGTTAGTCATCATATTCCGTACGAGACACGAAGCACCATGCAGCCGGTGAAAGCAATCGACGGAAGACCCCTCTCTTCAGGACCCATAAGCCTGCAGACAAAAGAGATCCAACTTTCCATAAACCATCACCAAGAGCGGATTACATTCGACATCATTAAGTCAGCCCATTACCCCATGCTATTGGGTATGCCCTGGTTACAAAAGCACAATCTGTATATCAATTGGACAGCAGGATCACTATTCCTGGGCTCAGAGTTTTGTATGTCCCACTGTCTATCCCTGGATCCCTCCTCGACACCTCCAAAAGAACCACTAAGAGACCAGAAAACACCACTCATGGTTTCCAATATCATACAAGTCCCAGAGGCCTATCAAGGATATGCTGATGTATTTTCAACTGCCATAGTCCAGGCCTTACCCCCTCACAGACCTGAAGACTGTGCCATAGATACAGATCCCTCAGCAGTGATTCCCTTGGGCAGAATGTTCATTATTTCTGAACCTGAGAAAAAGGCCCTCCGAGAATACCTGGACACCAATCTTGAAAACGGCACCATAAGATCCTCAAAATCTCCAGCGGGTGCTTCGTTGTTCTTCGTTCCCAAGAAGGACACCAAGGAACTCAGACCTTGCCTCGACTATCGTGGCTTAAATCAATGCACCCTCAAAGATCGGTACCCACTGCCCCTGCTCTCGGATATCCTGGAAGCTGTGAGAGGCACCGTAATATTCACGAAGTTGGATCTCCAGGGTGCCTACCATTTAATCCATGTTCGGGAAGGAGACGAATGGAAAACAGCCTTTAGAACACCCTTTGGTCACTATGAATATCTAGTCATGCCCTTTGGACTAGCTAATGCCCCCGCAGTTTTTCAAACTTTTATGGATAGGGTGTTTTCTGACATGTTATTCCTCTTCGTCATTGTCTATCTGGATGACATATTGATCTTTTCCAAGGATCCTCTAAAGCATGAAGAACATGTAAAGGTAGTATTACAACGACTCTGTGAACACACATTTTTAGCCAAACCTGAAAAATGCTTGTTTCACGTTACTTCTGTTCACTACCTAGGATTCATCCTTAGCCCACAAGGAATTGGTATGGACCCTTCAAAGGTAAAAGCCATACTGGCTTGGCCCGCTCCCACATCTGTGAAACAAGTTCAATCCTTCCTGGTGCTTGCCAACTTCTACCGGAAGTTCATTTCTACCTTTTTCCGAGATCGTTCAGCCAATCGTTGCTCCCTTGAAGAAAGACACCCCCTTTATGTGGTCTACACCGCAAGATAAAGCATTCCAACGATTGAAGACAGTTCACGCAAGCCCCCATCCTGGCCCAACCCGACATAAATTGCCCATTCCTAGTGGAAACGAATGCCTCTAACTACGCCATAGGAGCGGTCTTGAAACAGGTACTTGAGGATAAACTGGAACACCCCATTGCTTACCTCTCACGAATCCTGGCTCCCAGTGAGACACACTATTCCTTCCTGGAAAAGGAACTGTTGGCCATCCGCCAAGCCTTCACTGAATGGCGACATCTACTTCTGGGTGCTAGATATCCAGTTCAGGTCCTCACGGACCATCGGAATCTTCAAATTCAACAGTCGTTGGAGTGCAGGAACAGTCTTCAGGCGCGTTGGGCCTACTTCTTTGCCTTGTACCAATTCCAAATCACTCATGTTCCCGGATCACAAAACATGATTGCTGACGACTTATCTCGACGTCCTGACTATGTAACCACTGAAGACAAGGCCTATCCTAAGATGTTTCCCCACTAGATCTTTGTAGCTCAAGCAGTCAACCTCCTGGAAGAAATCCGAGTGCAAACCCAGTCCTCTGACCTCTGGAAGGATATTTCAAGGAAGAATCCATGGAACCTAAGAGTTAAGGAAGGATATTTATTCAAGGACAATGCACTGGTCATTCTTACACAGAAATTACAACAAAGAATGATAAACCTCTGCCATGATACCCTTCACTCCGGACATCGTGGCATAACTAAGACCCTCCGTCTTATACAAAGACAGTTTTGGTGGCCTGGAATGAAGACCGACGTACAACAGTACATTAAAGCTTGTGCTGTCTGCAGTCAAAACAAACATGATAACAAGAGACCGGCGGCTCTTCTACTGCAACCATCGCTGCCAACAAGACCATGGGAATTCATTGCTACAGACTTCATTGTGGAATTACCACCTTCCCGAGGATACACGACCATCATGGTAACCATAGACTTGTTCACTCATATGGCTCATTTTACACCCCTGTGTAAGCTGCCATCCTCGTCCGAGCTTGCTGGAATCTTCCTGGAACACATATTTAGTTTACATGGATTTCCTTCCAAGATCATATCTAATCGAGGACCTCAATGCGTCTCTCAATTCTGGAAACATCTCTGTCACATTTTGGGAATCCAACGCGCCCTTTCGTCTGGTTATCATCCCCAAACCAATGGGGCCACAGAATGTGCTAATCAGACCCTGGAACAGTATCTTCGATGTTTCGCCACCAAGGTTCAAGATGACTGGTCGCTCCTGATACCCGTGGCTGAATTTGCCTACAACAATTCTGACCATTCAGCACTTAAGACCAGTCCTTTTTTTGTAGCCAAGGTTTCCATCCATCGGTTCTACCCTCTGTTCTCCCTCATCCTACACCAGTACCTACTGTCGACTCCTGGATAGAAACCCTCATCAATGTTCACCAGGAGGCCAAAGAAAACTTAGACAGGGCCAAAACACAGACTAAGAGGTATGCAGATTTAAAAAGGAGACCAGGTCCTTCTTATGCTATCGGTGATCAAGTCTGGTTGTCTTCGAAATTACTACCCCGGCATCTACGGCCAAACAAGTTGGCCCCTCGGTACTATGGTCCATTTCCCATCAAGGAAATTATCAATCCAGTTTCATACCGGATTAGACTACCAGACTCTTGGAAGAGAATTCACCCAGTATTCCACACATCCTTATTAAAACCCTACAACCAATCCTCCCGGAAATCCTGCCAACCTCCTCCTCTACTGGTCAACAACCAATTGGAGTATGAAGTATCCCGAATATGTGATTCCAGGTATAAACGGGGTCAGCTTCAATACCTGGTTGAATGGAAAGGATATCCTCCTAGTGAAAGAACCTGGGAGCCACTTTCTAATCTCAAGGCCCCTCGACTACTCAGAAGATTTCACCTTATGCGCCCTGGCAAACCTGGTGGAACAGGTTTTCGGAGGAGGCATGCTGTCATGACCCACAGAACGCACCCCTTCTGGACTTCCTGGTCCTTATCGCGACGGGGCTTGTATTCATTGTTTCTTCCAACACGGCCATATCACATGACACGCCTCGCACCAGCCTTCACGGCGGACGTTGTACGTCCCATAAATGTGCCACGCCCCGCGGCCCCGCGCGTCTCAATGCTATTGCGAAGTAGCGAACAGACGTGTGCTCCGTAGCTCGGGTATTGTATCCTTTGCTTCTTCCAGCTTACCCCATCCTAGTCCCTTTCCTTCCTTTCTTGGTTCCTGGACTCGTGTTCTTGTTGCGCACCCTGTTACTTTCCCGGACTCCTGGATCCCACGCTGGAGCCGGAAGAGACTTGTGCAGCTTTATTCAAGACTCAATCAGTTTGCAAGAAGGCATCGACCAAGAAATCCAGCAAAGATCGAACTCAGGTGAGAAGGGGGGAACTCCTTGACACATTAGGCTAACAGAATCAAATTTAAAGGTGGTAAATTGACAGGTGGCTGTTATACCAAGATTTTGTTTGGAAACAATGATGTGTTTCAGCATGCTGTAACGTTTTGTACTGACAAACACCATAAAGCTCTAGTTCCCCTCCACATTCCTTATTATTACACATTGGAAGTCAGCGATATTAAAAATAAACTCCTGTGATATCTGCCACTATAGCACGTGTGAAAGAAATTCTCAACTTCTATGAATATCGCTATCATGCGGTATCTCAATTCCAGCTCACAGTTAACAAATAAAGCGTGGTGCGCATTAGCACCAAGCCCCCTTTTCCACATGTAAAAGATGAGTTCTTACACTTTGAGCTTCCCTTGCATGCAAAACATATCCCTGAAAGTGGCCTAAGCTTTATACCACTTTACTCACCCAGAACAAATAATATAAATTGTAATGCATACTTGAAAATACAAAATGAGCCCAATATACACCATTAGACACTAGCTAAAAAATTCATTGGCACAGTCATTGGAACTTGAAAGAAGCCAGCTTTTACACAGCGCCAATCACCCCTTTGAAATATTCAAATTCACTTTTTCATCTGCAGAAATACACAACATATTGCAAAGTAAGCATCTGCATCTTAAGTACAATGTAACACCCCAGCACTTGGCCCTATGAGGCTTGATTCACAATGCATTTGTAGTGGTGATAAACCTACCACATCTCACATTTATCCCTCAGAGTTTCTTCACTAAATCTGGCCACCCAAAAGCAGCTTCCACGTTAAATATTTGCACACTTAAAATATTTAACATTAATTATCACCACAAGAATTAGAAGAAGCATATATGCAAGAATAGGTTGTGTGTGTGTGTGTGTGTGTGTGTGTACGTGCGTGTATATGTGCATGTGTATTTGTGTGTGTGCATTTGTGTTTGTGTGTGTGCATTTGTGTGTGTCTGCAAACGTGTCTGTACGTGTGTGCATGTGTGTGTGCGCTTGTGTGTGTGCTTGTGTGTGATACAGGATCTTACTCCTTGATTTGGGGAGATTGTGCACCTATGCAAAGATTACATTTTGCTCGAAAATGTAATCTTTGCAGGGGTGCAAAATTATAGGCTTGGAAGGCATGAATTTTGCAAAAAAGGTTCACACTATTTGAAATAAGAACCAATTTATTTTTTACACTTAAATCAGAGTAGGATGAAATAAATGCCCAAGATCACACACTTGAAACTGTGCAACTGAGATTTTAACCTCTCTGCAAATTTGACCTCATGCTTTACAAGCCTTAATATTTAAGTTCTGGATTTCAGATTGAGGGCGGGCTCGGTTTAGATTTCTCCCATTTAAAGAGAAAGCATGTGTGTAGAGGGTTGTCCATTTGTAGGACACCTTCCTCTTAAGTTAATTATATAATTTAGCATGCACATTGAACCTGTTTTGAGTTGTAGAGTCTGTTTTTTTCTATTTACTGGGCTTGTCTTGTTATTTTAGAAATGTATGTGTGTGGTTTTAATTGTTTTAAATTCTACAGTGACTGGCCATCTTAATTCTGTCTGTGCCTGTGCATCACCTATGAGGTATCCAAGCCAACATCAAAATCCACAGGCCGAACAAAAGGGTAGCACCTCTGGCCGACTTCCAAACACTACAAACATATTTAACCAGACTGCCTCAAAAGAGTATGGAAAAATGTACGTCTTACAACCCTTTGCAGTATCACATGTGTCTTTGCTCTTTACAATAAATGGATTCTAAATATTTCACAAGTCAAAATACATTTTAACCAAAAGTCCCACATTGCATCAGACAATATAAATAACCTGGTCACCCCAGATGACCATAGATAAGCAGCCCCCCATGTGTATTTTGCTGGGGGCCGGTGTTTACACAGCTGGCTCTGCACATTGCGGAAGTTGTGTCATGGAGGGCTAAATAAAACCACCCTTCTTATCAGCCAACCCCAGGCATCCTGTTGCTGACACAGTGAAAATGCAGAAATGCTGTCATAGCTTATAAAATATCTGGCTCCATGAGTCACTATATTGCGTCAGCGGCCACAAATAACCAGCTAAACATAAATTGCATGTGTATTCCCTAGATAACGCAGAGCAAGGCCGGCTTTGGCCCAAACTGCCCCATCATAGCCTCCCCTGCCCCCAGTGATTCTGAAATCTTCACTGCAAAAGCAAACACGTATTGCTTGTTAGCAATGTCTGAGATTCCCCTCTGGGGGAATGGATTTGGCCTTGTTTTGACATTTATCTTATTTATATAGCGCACGCACAAGACACGGCCCGCAGGCATAGTGGCGCTAATATAACAAACAACAAGAAAATAAAACAATACAGAAACAAATAACAGATATAAAAGGGCATCGAAATAAAACAAAACTATCTATAAAAACAACCATACACAAATAATACATTCCTCTAAAAAAGCAAAAGCGAATTGAGATACAACTGCGGCCCTAGCCATTACGCCTAAAATGAAAGTCCTCAACTATCAATCTTAACTTGGTCGACTCTTGGTCCAAATAATAACAGATTCTTAAGAAATAAAGGAGATTACTGCAACTGCACTCCACCAGTATACAATGCCTGGATTCAAGGGAACACCAACCTTTCAGTTCAAGCCACTCAAGAACATTACATTAAAGTTGGAAGATCTAATAATTCCAGGCCAAGTTTTCTGGCGAAGCCAAGCCATCAATTTATTTCTACGGGCTTCCTTAGGCTTTTCCCCGCTGGCTTCTCCACATTCGCAATTACAAAGTTTCTTTTATCCATGGTGAAATCTCTCAAGGACTTAAGTTCAATTATAGGCATACTTATTTTGCCCATACACAGATCCATAGAGCTATAGGACTTTCTTTTAGAACTGTCCCTGGAGCAATTATGACCTATGGCTGCCATAGAAGAATTTGATGTAGTAATTTGGGCGACAGATGCAGTTTGATGTAATATAGTAGAGTTTTCCACCCCTGAAACAGGGTTATTCACCCCAAAATCTGATTTGACAGTACTGATCCTCCACATAAGGCTTCATAGTAGTCTGAGAAGAATGCTCCACCTTAATCGTTGAAAATTGACAGGCAGATTTGTCAATAAGGTCAACCCGGGTGCAGAAATCCACAAAGTAGCTACATTGCATTATTTTGAGCGCAGAGCCCTTTGAGTATCATGCATGCAATGGATGGGATGCAGAATAACTCTGACACCAAATAATCAAACCAACTCAGGAAGATGGCAGAGGTTGCTGTTTTAAAATCAATTATCTAAAACAGTGAGTTACAACAGACACTCAACAGATGTTTGCTCGAGCTCTCAATGTATTTCACATAAAAACATCCTTTTATACAAAAAATACTGTCATACTACGTGGCAAATGAGAAAAACCTACGAGGGGTTGTGATACGTTCAAGGGAAACCTCTAAGTATACTTTCTATAAGGGGTGGGATTGTGATTGTACGTCTACTATCAGATATCAGACTATGTAGAGAATGTAAAGTACCTCGCGTCGGTCACGCATGCTCTCGTGCTTGTTTGGAATGAGCGTCGCGTGACCGCAGCGAGGAACGGCAGTTGGAAAAAGAAATGAAAGGCGGCCTGAAGTAAGAGGGGCGACTGGCGAGCTCTGTGTTAATAAACACCTACTTGTTTATATAGTGTGGCCTCCCTCTTTCAAGTGGCAACGAGGATGGGATAAGGAGCTTGCCGAGGAGCCTAGCGACGTTTCCTTTAAGCGGAACGTGCTGTTATAAGACGGAGACAGGAGGAAGCCTGTGGAGAGGTGGGGGCCTGAAGAGCAGCTGTCTCCACAGTGCCTCGGAGCGTGGCGCTGCAGGGGGACGTTCTCCCCACTCTCACTCGAACGGCCACATAAGGAAAGGCTGTTTGTCCTGGTGGGTGCCGCCCACTCCCCCTCTCATTGGACACGAAGGTGAGGAGCAGGGAGAGGGGGGGCTGGGGGCATAGCCAGGGAGGAGGTGCAGTGAAGGAAAATTCAGAGTTGATGGAAGACAGCATAAGAGGGGTGTGTTCAGGACATTAAAGCTACAGCAGAGGTGAAACCCAGTGGCTTGCAGTGTGCACAGGAAGACTGCCTCCCAGAGGACAGTAAAGTATCTGCATCAGGGAGGAGGTATAACTGAGAGGAACTCAGAGACAACAAGAGCCATATTAAGAAAGAAGTGTGTATAGTACAGTGAAGCGGGGCAAATGTGCGCCCTAGTGGTTAATGTTGTCATTGCAGTATTAGCAAGAAGAATGCCTCCCAGAGGACAGTAAAGTAACGGCATAGTCTTAACTATAAGGTGTGCCTAAGTAATTCTGTAATACTGTGAACCTGTGCTCTTCATACATAAGAGTCGCCTAAGAGGGCAAGCACATGAGACTGGCAGATAGTAGGATATAAGGATAACAAAATAGAAAAGTATTGGAGATAAAAGCAAAATAACACAAAGGGTGACAATTGGAAAATAAGGCACTAATTACAAGAAAATGGCTGCGGCAAGTATGTCACCTCCGCCACCGTTCCTGTCAGAACCTGGTACTCCACCTATAAGGTGGGATAGGTGGAAGAAGCTGTTTGACACGTACCTGATTGCCAGTGGAGGGGATAAGTTTGCAGCAGCAAGAAAAGAGGCAATCCTGCTGCACAATCTGGGAACCGAAGGCAGAAGTGTTGATGATGGATTACCGGATCCTCCACAAGAAGGCCAGGGAGACATGGACCAGTATTCCATAGCAGAAAAGAAGTTGGAAGTTCCTTTTGAGGCCAAGAAAAATATAACATTTGAGAGACACAAGTTCTTCCAAAGAATACAAGATCCGCAAGAGCCGGTGGAGAACTTTATTGCAGCGTTGAGGTCTCTTAGTCATATGTGTGAATTTGGGCTGCTCACTGACTCTCTTATAAGGGACCAATTAGTTTGTTGCACAAATAACATAAGGATACAAGAGAGGTTACTATCAAAGGATGCATCACTGGAGTTGGCCATAGACATGGCAAGGAGTATGGAACAGACCCATAAATATATGACCACTATGAAGGGAGACAAGTCGGAAGGAGAAAGTTTTTCTTGTGGGGAAGAGGATTTGTGGTCAGGTCGGACCACAAACCCCTGGTTCAGATGTTTGAGGGTGGCAGGTGGGCCATGGGTTCTCCAAGAATAAGCAGGTGGGGTCTGGGACTCCAAAACTTTAACTTTGAAGTGAGCTATTTACCAGGGAAGCGGAATGTTGTGGCAGACTGCCTTTCCAGACTGCCTCTTAATGGTGAACCTATGGAGGACAGAGTGACCGAGGAGGAGTTAGTGGTAGCAGAGGTAAAAAGTTCGGTCAGTAAGGAGGAATGGGCGAAGGAAGAGAACTCTGATAATGACCTCAAGTTAGTCAAAGGTTGGACGGTGACGGGGTGGCCAGAAAGGAAAAGTTTGGATGGTAAGTTCAATACTTGGTGGGAAGTAAAAAATGAGTTAAACTTATGTGAGGATAGGTTAAGGAGGGGGAGGTGCATTGTTCCTCCTCATTCCCTTAGGTCAGTACTAGTTGAGCTGGCTCATCAGGGGCATCCTGGAGAAGCGGCTATGAAAAGGAAATTGAGGCAGAATTATTGGTGGCCGGGAATTGACAGGTGTGCGGAAAGGTGTGTCAAGGATTGTATAATTTGTCAAACGAGTGACAAATGCAGAGTGGTGAGAGAGGCTCAGATAATTCCAAATGTGGTACCGGACCAGCCGTGGAGTAAGTTAGCAGTGGACATAATGGGTCCAGTGGCAGGTCTGTGAGATGGTTTAAAGTTTGTGTTTGTTGTAGTGGATTTTCATTCCAAATGGTTTGAGTGGGAGGCTGTAAGGGAGGTCAGGGCAAAGGAGCTGATTGGATTCTTAGAAAAAGTATTCCTTAAGGAGTGGGTCCCGGTGGAAATTGTGTCAGATAATGGGGTACAATTTGTGTCTGGGGCAATGAAGAAGTTTCTTGCAGGATACAGTATAAAACACACAAGGACCGCTCTCTATAATCCTAAAGCAAATGGAATTGTTGAAAGAGTTAACAGGTACATAAAGGGGGGCCTGGAGATGGCCATGAAATCGAGGCAACCATGGAGGGAAGTATTAAGGATGCTGACATGGAATTAGGTCACTACGCCTCATTCGGTGACGGGAGTATCCCCATTTGTTTCGATGAAGGGAAGGGAGCCTGGGACAAGGCTTTGTCCAGGATGGCTAGGAATGGCCAAAGTGGTTAATGTTGACCGTAATCAGATTATGAAACTTATTGCATTGAGTCAGGAAAGAAATAAGGAACTGTTTGATGAAAGGATGAGGGTGAAGGAACGTGATTGGAAGGTGGGAGAAAAGGTGTATGTCAAAAATCCTAGACTAGTGAACAAGTGTGTGGAAAGTAGATTTCTGGGTCCTAAGAAGATATGTGCAGTAAAAAAGTAATGTGGTAGTTCTGGAAGGTGGTTAAGTTTGGTCGAAAGGAAGATTGGTGAAAGTGGGTGATGAGGAGAGGAGTGAAGGTGAGGAACAGTTGAGGAAGGTGGAGGAGGATAATACTAGATTTAATGAGAAGGTGAGAGGAGGGGTGCCGGATGAGAACATGGAAAAGACAGGTGGGAAGGTCAGAGAAGATGACAGTCAAAGGTCAAAAGTCAAAGAGGATTATTTACATAGGTCCAGGTCTAAGCCGGTGTGGATGAGGGATTACGAGACTTGACATTATTGTGCTCAAGTCATGTTTAAGGTATCCAAAATGCAAATGGACATGGAGGGTACTAGGTCATGTGCAAGCTGTACAATTCTGTTGACTTTCTATTTTACTTTGGTTCAGACATATTTTCTGATTTATTTTAATCATAGTTGTTAAGTTTTACATTACAGTTATAAGTATTATATAAAGTATTTTTGCCCTGTTTGAGGGGGAAGATGTGTAGAGAATGTAAAGTACCTCGCGGCGGTCACGCATGTTCTCGTGCTTGTTTGGAATGAGCGTTGCGTGACCGCAGCGAGGAACGGCAGTTGGAAAAAGAAATGAAAGGCGGCCTGAAGTAAGAGGGGCGACTGGCGAGCTCCGTGTTAATAAACACCTACTTGTTTATATAGTGTGTCCTCCCTCTTTCAACGTCTACTATCAGGTGGACAAATTATGCCTACCTCTACAACATGTCGTCTTCAATACTATTAAGTACACAGTATATTATTGGTCTTCAAACTATAAGGCCCTTCGTTATACAGGCCTCTAGAATTGGTTGGCTCACTCGTGCCATGTCTGAAACATTCGGTTCACTTAGCAGGACGTAAGCTCAGACCCAGGGGCGAGGAGGTGGTCGTGACTTTACTTCCCCACCCAATTAGCCCAGGGTCTCTCATCACCCATGCCTTCTGCCATGAAGATTGTCTTTGAACTTGGCCTTGCAGAGTATTCTTGTCTCTGGGAATATAAGGGAGTGCGAGTATGCACTATCGTTGTTCTAGGACTGCAAGCTCAACTCTATTTCCCTCCTTGGCTCACGTGACAGGAGACCATGATTTAGTCCATTTTGCAGCATTTAAATGTGTTAAATGAATAAAATTTGGCACACTTGGTGTTCTTTCTTTGCACCTTAACAAGGGATGATTCAGCTTCTCACATTTGCCGCCTTCAAGAATAGATAACCGGCATGGCTTTCTTCAGCTTTGGTACCAGGCCAGACAGCCTCGCCATTTGTATCCACGATCTCAGCTAATTCTTGCTGCAAAACACAATTCTCTGCCTTTCCTCTCCATGGGTCCGGACTTACTAAATTCATGACACTGATGTCCAGCTTCTGTACAATGGTGGCTTCGCCTGCAGCCTATTCACTACATATAGACAGCTTATATGACCACTTAGTCTACTTGGATTACGGCATCTGTACAGTTATTGAACGGCTTGCATTTCCTGCAGTGCACCACACACGTGCAATCTGCTTTTTGCATATGAAAGTTTACTTGATTCTTAACTTCGTCATCGATTTCTGTAAGTTCCATGGATTTTCTTTAGCCGGTATTCACGAGGCGTCATGCTCGTCTCTTGTGACATCACCAACTTCTCTTTCACTCTTTTTCATAAACCTTCAGGGAGTTCCTCCCTCAGATTGTCATCTCTTCGGGAATCCGTTTGATAGGGTTTTCTCAGAGGATATCTTCTTTCGAATATTCGCTGTGGCCTGGTCCCAACTGCTGGTGTCAAGCATTTCACAATCTCAGGCTTCATACATATAGGCGATAGGGGGTGGGACTTCCTGCAGAGGCATCTAACTGCTCCTCTACAATTTCTCTGATAATAATGACTTTCACATGTTTCCATTCCTCTGTCCCTAGATGCACAACGGTTTCCCGCCATCCTAGACTGGTCAGTCGAGGATAATTGCAGATATCCAGAAATAGAATTAACTTCATTTTTCTTAGCGGGACAGCCTAGACCGCCAGGGTAGGGGATACATTCACATATCTCCATCTTGATTTCCTGTGACAGCATCTCCCAATACAACACTCTGTTCTCCCACAGGGACAACTCACTCTTCTGCATTATTCAAGGGCTTCATATTATGTTGATCTACAGATGACATTGGCAGGCCATATTACAGGCAATATCATAAACAGATTTTTTTCATCTATAGCAGAGCTGTCTCTCCTATCACGACGGCGCTGTCTCCTATGTGCACTACTGGCCAGAACATAGTCGAGAGTTTTTGGCCACAGGTGTGACTAATATATAATCCTGCACAACACGGGGTCTATTATATGTCCAAAAATTAAATTTATCATGCCCAAGGCCCTTCTTCACCCTCTGAACCAAAAGTCCAGACACAGGGGGGGCTGGTGGGTAAGGGGACAGACAGAACAGACTGCCCAAGTGTTACATTAAAGCCATTTGCTCTTGTGACTGACATATTTAAGACTTGGAAAAACGAGTTCACAGTAATCTACACTGAACTCAGGAAGAAAAAAACAATGCTCCAAATAAAACATGCACAAAGAAAATTCAATTGGGAAGAAGCCTAAGCATCATTCCCTTCTCAAAAGCACCAGTCGCAATAAAACAGAAACATATTCTATATGACATGCCACCTACCTGAAATACTTTGCAAGCCCCCATATGAGCAGGGCTCCACTTCCAGACCTTCCCGGGTTGCAAGGCTCCAACAAAGGTCAGAAGCGGCAGCTCCCAGTCACCCGAGGCATCCCACAGAAGCCCCCAGGCACACGCTGGACACCCAGCACTGGACAACACCACCGGCGAGGAAAAATAGCCCTACGTGTCGCCAGCACACACAGGGAAACTGAAACGCCAGGTAGGCACAGAGGGGCTCTGAGCAGGCGGGATTTTACATATATATATATGTATATATATATATCAGAGTCATTTATAGTGTTTTGAAAGAGGGCAGAATGGACAGCCCCTGGAGATACAGGGCTTTTGCACAAGATCAAACTGTATGTTTAAGTACAGAAGCTGGGACGCTGGGAATCGCATACCACTGTGATTATTGCCTGTTCCTGACTCTGGAGGTTTTTGGGGGTAAGACTCATGTAACTATTCCATTTTAAAGTGAAGGGGTTATTGAGGTGGGAGTGTGGATTTGAATCACGGCACCCCAGGAGAAGCAGGTGTGGGCCAATGCTTAAGGAACAAGCGTTGCCAAAGCTGACTGTTTTGGTCCTTTGTGTAGGCTTGTGCATGGCAAAGCTTCATGGTGCGGGCTGTTTTAATTATTTAAAAGAAACATGAGTTGTCAAAACCAATAGTTTTGTTATGTAAAGGTTTCATGGTGCGAGATGTTTTCATTATTTAAAAGAAACATGCATTACCAAAGCCAATGCCTCTGACCTTTGTGTAGGGCTGGTGAAGACACTTTGCTTATAAAGCAAACTCAAATTCGTAGTTGGTGTTAAAATGCCGGCGCATTCCTGCAAATACAAGCATTGTCAAAGCAAATAGCTGCAGCTTTTGAATTGGCACTGGGAACCACACTTTACGTATCAATCAAATTCAAAATTATGGGGTTATTTTTGGCCACCATCAAAGGTCTGGGGTGGTCATCATGCCATCTATTTATACTATATATGGAATGTATATTACATTTATATCAAAGTTTGATGTTACTGCTTGTTAACGCAGTCTCAACTCTATAGGGTTATTTTTAGACGTCCTCAAACATCTGCAGTGTCATGAAGTCAACTATACTATTTATAGAAGTTATATCCTATTTTATGTAACAGTTATATAAAATGTATATGAAAATGATATAAACATGTCGGTGTCAATTACATTTTTTGGGGGGTTCATTACATGTATATCAAAATTAGCATGGTTCTTAAATTTATATCAAACATTTTGGGAGGTCAATCAAAAATGTTGGCGGTCAATACATTTGATATAAAAAAGGTTGGGGGCCAAAGAAATGTATATCAAAGGGGCAGGACTAAGAACAGAAATGGTGTGTGTGGCCACCTATCAAATTTAACATTGAAATAAAAGGTACCCCATTGTACTACTGGCCAGAAAAAGTTACATGTCATGGCTGCACGCCCAATGCCAACAAAACCTCAGAAAGTACTGAGGTGAAACCCTGGTCACTCTAATCGAGGGGTTAGCCTGTTCAAAACTGATTAAAGACAAAAGAATAGAGATTTCAATATATTATTACTCTGATTGTGCTCAATAAAAATTAAATAGACAAATGATTTAGCCAACTAGGCTGATATTATACTTTAACATTCAAGATTAATACATCAAAGAAAACGTTTGAGAATTACTTCATTCAAAGAGAAACATTGTTCACAAAGTTGGTAGGTTAATACAGAGAAAAAAACTATATATATATATACAAATGTTTTGTACCCACAGACATTCATCCTGCAGGACAATTTCTTCACATGGTTTAGGAATATAAACAGTGTATCACACTACGCGTTTCGGGGTTCACTGACCCCTTCTTCAGGTGTCGATATGCCAATGCCATCATGACACATCTTCATGTCAGCTAGGCGCTTACCCCCCAGTTGTGATTTGGATTATTGATGATGTAGCCACTCATTTGCCAGCTGTTGCCATGCACATGGTAGAGGATTGAGCTAATCTACTGGACCAAGTACTGCATCCTAAGTATCACATCCTTCTGCATGCAAAGGAGTGCACTTCAAATGGATCCGCGCAGCATGCAACCCTGTCAGTGCATGTTTTCTATGGCAGGGCATTCCATATGGCAGGATGAGCACAACCCAGCCAGACGTCATGCTCAAAGCAGCAGGAAGGGTGAGCAGTGCCCTGCCCTCCAAATGGCATCAGGTTGGCTGCAAAAAAAATCAGATTCACAAAATCTGAGTGCACTTTCCCTAGTGTAGGTAGGAAGGGGTGGGAATTAGACAAGGGAGCAAGGCTGGAAGGAAATCAGCTGCTGCGCCGGGAGCGAGAGCAACACAAAGGCAGTCCAGGGTATCATGGGGGGAGAGGCATAAATATGGAAAGCAGGCCTGAAGAAGCGACAATGAGGGGGATCCTCAGACATATATATATATCAGAATGAGGTGGAACCAGTGCTGGAAATAGACAGGATCTCCAAATATCCAGAATCTGGAAAAATGATCTTACAGGTTCTGGGACCTGGGGAAATGGAAAGGCCCTCTGTGTCCGAGTCACTGTCCTTGCCTTGGAGCATTGGTAGGCACGTGCTTCCAGCACTGTGTCCACTGTTGGAATGTCGAGCGGGCATCCTGGCGGATGTTGAATGTACTCAGATGTTGTTGCAGTCATCTTTCAGTCTTTCAGGGAAAAGGAAGGGACTAAGAACCTACAAGCATCTTTGGAGAAGCTCTCATCATGGTACAGCATCTGGCAAATCTCACCGAACACCAGCAAAAGTACTGCCACACTGTTTGCCAGAAAGAACATCAACGAGCTCCCTGCACGGCAGTCTCAGTGAAGAGATGATTGCGTGGGGGACCAGCAGCTGTGTGACCCTGGACACCAAGCTCAACTGGAGGAACCACATTTAGATTACTCAATAGAAAGCCCCTGGCAAGCTGCTGGCATGGTATCCACTACTGAATAAAACATCCATGACTATCGGGAGTAACTTCAACATCTACAAGGTGGCTATCAGACCCACCTTAGCACATCCTTTCTAGACATGGAACACCTGCGTAAAACGACGGGAAGACTCTTCAAGAAATACAAAACAAGGTTCTACGGATAGCGACATGAGCCCCACACTTCACAAGAACAGCAGACCTGAACTGTGAGCTGGGAATCAAGATGCTGG
This sequence comes from Ambystoma mexicanum, assembly GCF_040938575.1. Classification (NCBI taxonomy): domain Eukaryota; kingdom Metazoa; phylum Chordata; class Amphibia; order Caudata; family Ambystomatidae; genus Ambystoma; species Ambystoma mexicanum. The sequence continues at coordinate 317,720,121 of NC_090924.1, read as the reverse complement.
ACGAACATCTGATGAAGTTGAACAGGAGATTGTGCCATGGACTGGATTACAATGCAAACCCGCAGCAAGAAACTGGCCACCATTAGTGCAAACCCTTTTGACCACTACACACGGCCCATCACAGTGCTGGCCCTATAAAACCAACTCTACTGTAGCAAAGATCACAGATCAAGAAGCAAACCAGACCTTGACCACATATTCAACCTGAGAAATCAGATAAGGGGCCCGGAGTCAGTTTCCAGTAACACCAGTAACACATTGAAACTGTTGGAATGATAAAGATGGGCTCATTATCATTGATCTATTTCCGGTTATTTTAGTTGCGCTCCCACCTATCGGAGTAGTACAAGAAATCTGTGAGACACCTTAGGTGGGGGCCCAAATTATCTACAATTTGCGCTCGAGCTATCCACGCCTTCCCGCTGCTCTTGCATACAAGGGTCCTCCTTAAAATGATGAACTGAATAACACAAGTCCCGCCCCTCATCCCCACGCCAATCAGCCAGGCCACGCCCACAGCTCCATACGAATCTAAGAGTAAACTTTATTCATTCCCAGCAGTGGTTGGAGCGATTTTTCAGCAGCGCCAAAACGGAAGGAGGCACATGGACAATTAACGGGGTGGGAATAAACGGTGGGATGAGAAGCCAGGAATGACAAGAAGCTAGAAAAGGCCGCGGGGAGGTGAACCAAAGGAGGGTTCCTAAAGGTTTCCCAGTTACACGTGACAAGAAAACAATTTTGCGGATTAGATGCTTTCAGCATTACTGCCTCACCCAATAAGAGAGAGGAGCAAACTGCTGATTTCTGGTACCAAATACTGCTTTAGACAGGGATCTGTGTACACCTGTATAAAGACCTCCCTCAGGAACATATCCGTTAGGAGAAAGGTCGCCTCCACCGGCGCTTTCTAGCCTGTGCAATGTCCATGCTGCAAATGTGTGAACTTTTGGCTTCCTCTCTATGGATCACGCATTGCATCCTGGAGTCCTTGCACAATAGCCAATTTGGGAACAGCCAGTGTCAGGTGGAAGGCCCCCACTCTACTCATGAGTACGCTTAAAGGTGCCTGTCACTGGCAGCACTATAGAACGAAAAGATAGAGGAAGCACGCAAACTATATACAAACTAATGTTATTACTACTAGCTGGTGCAGCCAACCAATCAGCGTAACCATCCAGCCCACCATCATGAATACATGTGCCTCTTTCCAAAGCTGGAGCTCTACCGCTACTGGTGAAAATACACTAAAGCTCACTATTTGCCCTGAAAAGCCGAAACCCTCCCTCCATGAGCTGTACCTGCTTGTCAGCAGCCAATAGCAAGGAACACACTATGGATATACTTTTAATTAATTCCAACAATCTTCTTTTCCTGGCTCCTTGATGGCTGTACGATTCTGCTTAAAGATGTTCATACATGATTATTATAGAATCTTTTACACTAATCACTAATTTGACCTAGTTAGGGATTTGCATTCATTTTGTAAAAAGCCACAAGGTGCAATATTCTCCTGTAATCGCCCACTTTGAATCTACTCGTTTTCAATGAATTTTTGGTGCTTCACTGAGTCCAGCCGCTTGTGGCAATTTTGCATAGAGACTCGCTAATACGATGGCCGACATAATGATAAACCATCCCTCTCATATTATTTTGGGAGGTTTTTATATATAGGCTCAGGGCATTTCTACATTGCAAGGGAGAGGACTGCCAGGCAACCCTCTCTACTCTAAATCCATTACAGTGGGATGAGGGACCATCACTTAAACAAGCATTGGCAAAACCAACAGCTTGGGCTTTTGAATAGGCAAGTGATAGGTATTTGCCAGGCACTGCCATAATGGTGCTTCTGGCCTAATCTGTAGCAGAAACTCAGATAGTCCTTATAAGGGAAGAGGACAAGCCACATTTACCAGCAAACCCTTACATTCTTCAATGAATCCTCAACAGAACCAATGTTATTGTCTTCTGCCAACCCCCTTTGTATCACTTTCTTATCTGAATAGTGTGACATTTGAACAACCATCTGTAGCTCCCTCCCGAAAGTGACAATTCGTTTCTTGAGCAGATGACTCAATATCTGGTCCATCAAGCATCTGCTGAAACAAAGCAACACCAAAGGTGAAACTGGATGAGGAGCTGAATCCAAGGGCGGAGATAAGGATAAAAGCCAGTCCAGTCATGCTCCCAACTGTGAATCCAACTCATGATCGAAATGAAGAAAAATAATGTGGTTGAATGATAAGCTGAACCAGGCAGGTATCCGGAAACTTCTTGGGGCCGATTCATGGATTTTTTTCGGTCTTTTCAGGGACTTTGGCAGGCTCGGCACGTCTCTGTATGCAGTTGATCGCCCTGCACGAAACACCTTGGAGAGCATGGGCGTGGCCTGTGCAGAGGACAGAGTAGGGGGCGGAACATTTAAAATGGAGAAGAACATTCGAAAATGTGGGCTTTACGGGCCACGGGCAGTCCAACGCATGCCCACAAATGCTCAGAATTAAGCGTGTACATGGATCTGACCGTGCAAGCTCTCGTATGGGAAAGGCCCATGCAAAGCCCTCAATCTATTTCGATACCCAAAGGCGGGCATACAGACACTGCGCATAGGAATCACATCTGCATGGTGAGATTGCATTTTGGATTTAGGGGTGCTTGCACGCAGAGGCAGTTCAGATGTAATTTAGGGGTGTGCGTGCACAGTGTAGCGGGGTGCATGAACGGTTTACGGGGTTTGCACAAAGAAATTTTGGTGTTTTACCTGCGTTACAGAAATGTGTACATATGTTGTTGGGTGCCGTTAATAGTTATGGGGGACCCTGTGCAGTGTCCCCGAGGTGCAGACCTGGTTGCGGGGGACCCCACACACTTCTTCAAGGGTGCATGTGTTCACACCCAAGGAGCATGCAAAGCTAGCTGTATCTGGCTCATTTTGCTTTGTGTGGGGGCGTATCGGGGGCGTTTTGGCCACGACTTGCGTATATGGTTACTACGCGGGAGCAGTTCAGTGAATACGTGGAGCGCACAGAAGAACACCTGTGTGCAGGGTCGTTCTTGACGCGTGGCCTTTATGGGATCTCTGCACACTTTTCCATGAAATAGGCCCTTGACTCTGCACCAAATTTTACAATGCAAGAACCAACCCCAGTTGACTCCATAACTCCCCCGCTATTGGGACTATGTAAACTTTCATTTTAAGATGTTCACTCTTCAAAATCTGCACCTAAACTTTAATCTATGTGATCACTGTGCTGCGTCGTAATGGAAGTCGGCATTTTGAAAGTCGACATTATGGGCGGCGCAGTGATTACATAGATCCATGAAAAAGAGGGGCAGGGGGAGTCCTGGGCAGGTGTGGCTAGTCAAAAATGGGTCAGGGTGCGTCGAACGCAGTGGCCGCCTCACCGAATATGGAGGAGCTGAGGAGCCAGCCAAGTGAAACACTAAGCGCTCGATCAGATGCTTTTTCCAGCTGATGGAGTGCTGCTGGGCTGGCTGAACTGTCAAAAGGAAACACTGTTTCCCTTTGGTAGTTAAGTTTCCCAGCCGCACATGCTCAATGATCCAGGCAAGGCTGGGGGTGCTTTGCTTCGCCAGTCTTGCATAGCTCATTGGATATGCTGGATTGGGAAAGGCATGTCTGTATGTGAGAGGGGGAGGTCCTACACCTCCTCTCACATACAGACAGAGCAGGCTGGAGCAGGGCATTTCAGCACCCACACTCAGGCCCCTGCATGCAGGAACCAGGAAGCTCTTGCTTCTCGATTCCTGTTCATGATGCAGGATCTGGAGCACTAGGGAGGAAACTTCAGGACCGGTAAGTTTATGTTCATTTATTTTTTATTTTTTTATTTGTGTGGATGCATGTATGCTTGTGTTATAGTTGAGTGTATGATGATGGGTGCTTGTGTGAATGATACAGTGAATGTTGTGTGAATGTGTGTGTGTGTGTGTGTGTGTGTGTGTGCGCGTGTGCGTGTGCGTGTGCGTGTGTGTGTGTGTGTGTGTGTGTGTGTGTGTGTGTGTGTGGCCCCAATTGCAAACTGTTTGGCTTTTTACCAAATGTTTTCTTTTCAGTATGCTCTAAAATGCAACATTTTAACCCATTATTTAAAATTATTTCCTGGGGGGAGAACCCCCCTGACCTCCGAACTCCTCTTGATTGGCTTGGGCTCACTCGCTATGCTCAGATGCTATGGCATATCTGGGAGAAATAGTCATGCCCTTCCACTTAAAAAAATCACCAGCTGCCACTGGCCCTGCGGCTAGGCTGGGAGTAGGGTGGGGCAAGCCCAGGGATTGTGGTGTGGGCAGAATGGGGGAGCCATGGCATAGTGGTGGGAGCAGGGTGGGGAGAGCGCAGGGACATTGGTGGGAGCAGAGTGGGGAGAAAGGGTCTGTGGTAGCGTGGGGAGAGCCCAGGGTCTGGGCTAGGAGTGGGATGAGGGAGCCCAGAGACGGTTTACAGACATTTGGTCGAAAGAAATTGGTCGACCAGACAAATGGTCGAACCAATTTGGTCGAAAACCAAATGGTCGAATTTTTTTTTTTATTATTTTCACCCCTTTTTTTATTTTTTTGAGGGGTCCCCCCACAACCCCCTTTTTTTTCTAAAAACCCCTTTTTTTAAAAACGAGAACCCGAAAAATAAATATATAAATAAAAATAAAAATTCGACCATTTGGTTTTCGACCAAATTGCGTTGACCAAATGTCATTCGACCAGTTTTCAGTCGACCAAATGACTGGACACCCCCAGAGACTGTGATGGGAGTAGATGGAGGAGCCCAGACACTATATTGGGAGTAGGGTACGGTGACGGTGTGCGATAGTTCATAGCCATTTTGACTTACTGTCCATTTGGAATTTTTGGGGGGCCTGACCTGCCCACATTTTGGTCAGGGGGGGTCCAGGCCAAAACTCCGAAAATGACTGCTCTGGAGTCTGTTAAGAGTTGAGAGGACAGGATTCTGCATTCCCCTGACCAGAGCATGGCATCACGCATAGAAGTGGAAGAGTTTAAATGCTTCACCATCTTGTCCCTGGCAATCTTTGCTGAACGCTGAACAATGACAGAGATTGGGGAAATATTAGCTGTATTTGAATACAGAAGCAAAAGCAGCATCCATCACGTTGGCCACCATGGAATTTTATTTATTTATTTATTCATAAGTGGACCTTCTGAAAGTGGGCATCTGAGCACATTAGAAACTCAAGCATTGTTTCTACTACCTAACCTCCCACGCCCTCACAAATGCCATCTGCACCTACCTGTAACTCCTCACACTGACTCCACGTCACCATGCTGGGCCTGAAACCGACAGGGCTGTGCAGAAACCTACACATCAAATCTTCACATAAGCGCTGATGCCTCTTGCGGAGAGCACGTCCCAATATCCCCAGATGCCCTGCTGGTCCTGGCACCCAAGCATGACAGGGGAATATAGTAGGGAACTTACAAACAAACTTAATTCTTTAAGCTTCACTCCAATGGTTAACAAATCTACCCTCTTGTCTGACCACCTACTAATACTCCTATGGCATGGGCCATCTATCCCTGATGCTATTCCACATGCACATGCCTTCTAATCCCTCTAACCAAGGACGCAATAGAAGATCAACCTAACAGAAGCTTCAGAACCTATGGCTCTTCCCGGTGCCCACATTGTTCCACTCATCCCTTGCTACCCTGTGTGATTATACAACTTCCGCTTCGGATAGGCTCTTTCCATTGACTTCCCTACACATCATGTAATATTTGCCCACACCAAATAAACTAACACCAGCTGTGGTTCACTCAAACCCACAGCTCTTCCCTGTGAAGCATGTGGCACACATCCTCAGATCATGCTGACAAATACTGTTTACTCACTCATCTCAAAGCTTATAACTAAAAGATCAAGGAAACAGGCAAACAATACCGCAGAGGAAAAGCCATCAACTCAACCAAAATGTAAAAAATAAAACAATATTTAGCCACTGGAGGTACTCTGTAAACCTTGACCAATTCAGTCTCTCATGTCTCTATCTCAGCACTACCCTGACAAATGATCCCCCTTCTTCAAGATCAAAATTTGAAAAGTCCAGCCGTAGCCTTCATTACCATGACCACTCCACCACCATCCTTTACCACTTTTTAAACTCTCTCATAGAAGAATGGAATTTGTACTCTCATTGCTTTCCTACAATCTCCAATATGCTTCAGATAATGCTGGTATCTGTTTAGTAGGCATTGCAGGAGGCACGCAATGCCATTGGGCTAACCGGGCTTCAGCACCCCACAACCCTCCGGAAATGTGAGTTGAGGGGTGAGGCTTCTGCACATAGCTTTTTGTTAGGCAGAGAAGGGAGTGAAATCGTTCCTGAAACTGGTGGCGTTAAAGTGTTACTTTGTTTGTGCAGAAAAATGTATTTGCATATAGGCAGCAAAACTTTAAAGCTGGTAGTTTCAAGAAAGACTTCCATCGCCTCTCTGCCTCAGAAAAATCAAATGCACACAGCAGCCCTCTCCACACGGATGCGAGCCAACATATAACAATGTTATGCGTTATTTCACATCCGAGGGAAGGTGATTGGTATGCACACTTGCTTTTTCTTTGGCAGAGAGGCGAGGGAAGCCTTTCCTGAAACTAACAGTTTTAAAGGGTGTTGCATGTTAGCTCATTGTGCATGTATGCATAATAATGCATAACGTTCCATTACGTAATGGAAGGTTTATAGCCATAATGTAGAAACCAATAATGAGAAAAGTAATGTCGAAAAAAAAAATGTTGAATTATTTTTTTAATGCATTTTCTTTTTGAAATGGGGGGTTCCCCCCCCAACCCCCCTTTTTTAAAAATGTTTTTTTGTTTTACCCATTTTTTTTTTATCCCGAACCCAAAAATAAATATATAATTAAAAAAACGGAATTCAACATTTTTTTTTCGACATTTTTTTTTCGAAAAAATGACCGACCACTGTAAGGAAATAAAATGGAAATCATTTATTTATGAAAGCAGAGTGACTTCAAAAATAAACTATTTCTTTTTCAAGTCTGATGGCTCCATGTCATGGAGTGGGGGGAGCCCTATGGCTTCAAAAAGAAATAGTTTCTTTTTGAAGTCACTCTGTCTTCATAAAAAAATTATTTCCATTATATTTCCATTACATAACGGAAATCATTTCTTTATGAAGGCAGAGTGCCTTAAACAAGAAACTATTTATTTTTGACGTCATATGGCTCCACCCCACCCCGGAACACGGAGGGCTCCAGATCCTCTGCAGATAATGGGAACAAGCGTTCCTGGCTTCTGGAGGGAGCTGAAGGCCTAGTTTCCTTGACCAACGGATTCAAAAAGGTAAGAACATTTATTTTGTTTAAATGTGTGTGTGCGCATGTAAGCGTATATGTCTATAATGTAATGAGTGTGAATGCATGATGTATGGGTAGCTGCCTGGTTGTGTGTGAGTGTATGGTGAAAGGGTGCACATGTGAATGACCGGGTGGCTGTGTGTTTCTGAGTGTATGGTGAATGGTGCGTGTGCTTGTGTTTAATGCCTGGATTTCTTATTTGTAATTATTTGTATTTGTAATCTTCGTTACTCCCAGCCTTACTCTTCCTTGTCCCAGTACTTGTGTATGAGACACTTGGGGCATGGAGGTAATGCCTGGCTTAGTTACCTGCATCCTTCATTACTCCTAGTCACACACTTCCTCATCCCAGTACTTAGGTATGAGGCAAGGTGCCTCATACGTAAGCACTGAGATGTTGACAATGGACGTGGAGCTAATACTGAGCAGAGGAGCTGATTTTGGGGATTAGGGTAGGGGCTGGGAGGGAGAGGGTATGTGTGGGTGATAGAGGCGGGGGGTTTTGCATTAAATCGTAATGGTCCTCCATGTCCAGGCTAAGCAGGCATGATATGTGTTATTAGTGACATTAGTGACAAGACAGGCATTTTGGTGCAGCCAGCCTAGTCATTTCTTATTTTGGCTTGACTTTTTTTGCTGGGCCTCTCTGATAAAGCAGTACTGAACATCGCCTCCCTGTACCGAGCTTCTTCAAGCCCAGTGCTGTTGCTGCTTGGTGAATAGCACCATGTTGTTGAATCCCATCGCATCAGCTCGACTACCTCAAACCTGATTTGATGCACCGGAAAGTGCTGAGAAGCCCTGCTTGGTGCTATCAAGCCACAAAAAGAAGATATTAAGGTATCTACAGCAGTTCCGTCCCCTTGGCTTTGTTCTATGGGCATATACTCAAAATTGAACATTGCTGCAAAGACCATTGCCTTCATATATCTGTCTTCATACCGAGAGTGCACCCTTCAACTGAAAGTCTACATATTCTGCGCATTTCATTACATGAGTCAGTTGTTAATGTTTTTATTAGTTTTGTCTGCCTTTTTATCTTGATTGAAGTCTTCTATTTTTATATAACTGTGAGGGGAGTTTTCCCAACTCTTAGTCTAAGGGCCTCATTACACGGTAGGCGGTGAGCCATGGCGCTATTAGCGCCATGGCTCATGCCGGTAAAATACCGGCACCGCCTTGGTGGAAAGGGGATTTACCGCCCCATTCCAAGGTTGGAGGGGCGGTAAATCCCCCTTCCACCATTGCCCTTCCCCATTCCCATTTCTGCCCCATAGGGCTCTGTGGGAATGGAGAAGGCGCTAATTACGGCACCGCAATTTTGCGGTGCCGTAATTAGCTCCGAGGTCCCTTTGCGGGTTGGATTTTAACGCCTGCAAAAAGCAGGCGTTAAATCCCCCAACCCGCAAAGGGACCTCGTAGTAAGGCGGTAAGGATTTACCGGTACCGGTATTTTACCGGTACCGGTAAATCCTTACCGCCATCCGTGTAATGAGGCCCTAAGTCTGTACTACTCAAGGAACCCTGGTAGGGTGGCAGAGCAGTCAGGCTTATCATAGGTGGACGATGTGAGCTGTAGGTATGTACACTGGACCCAGTAAGTACAATAGTCAAAAGAAACACTTTCACTTAATATCTTATATTAAAATATACATGTATTATATTTACACAAGAAAGATAGATACATACTTAAGTCACTTAACCAACACACATAGGAATTCTTAATGATACTTTTCCAAGGCCATTGCTTCAATGGTAGTTGCTCGCGGCACAGTTGTTACATAGTTTGATATTATATGATATGATATTGCATTTATAACGCTCCTATACACAAGTGTTTCAAGGCGCGACGAGGCAAGGGAAGGGAACAGAGGGAAGACAGAGACAATGGGCCTCATTACGACCCAGGCGGTAAGTTACCGCCTGGGTCGTACCTTTACCACCATGGCGTAAACTACGTTTACGCCATGGTGGTTGGCGGACTTACCGCCCCATTCCGAGGTTGGCGGGCGGTAAGTCCCCAATCCCCATTTACCCTTCCCCATTCCCATTTTTGCCCCATAGGGCATAATGGGAGTGGGGAAGGCGTTAATTACGCCACCGTAAATTACGGTGGCGTAATTAACAACAAGGTCCCTTAGCGCCATGGATTTTAACACCTGCTAAAAGCAGGTGTTAAATCCTCCATGGCGCTAAGGGACCTCGGAATCAGGCGGTAAGGGTCGGCGCTGTTTACGCCGCCGTAAACCCCTTACCGCCTGGGTCCTAATGAGGCCCAATGATCTTACTAGGCCAGGTGACATTAAGATTGCGCAAGTGCAGCGGTGGGGATGAAGGGGAAAAGTGCGAGAGGGAAGGGGGAGCAAAGTGCAGTACATAGGATAACAGGAAATATTAAAAACAATAAATAAGAACAACAAATAAGAAGTGCGTCCAGCTGGTGGCACTGCTGGTTGGGTGCTGTAGGGATACAGAACAGCCCCAGAGTGCAAGTGTCCCAGGGGGCAGTGCAGGTGTGCAACTGGCAGGGAGGGGTCCTGGGCCCGAGAACAGAGGGTAGCCAGGTGACCAGTGTAATTTCAGTTTCAGCCAGGAGTTCAGCAGTGGAGCGGAGGGGAGTGTGATGTTGGAAATGCATCAGAGGGACAGGGCCTCTGAATCCTTGTCCTTTACTGCTTTTTATCGTGTGTTCTGTCATGTTTTCGGCCCAGGAGTCCATGTGGGACTCCTGGCAGTGCAGCTCTCTCTTTTGGTTTGGTGAACAGACCCATGGGATCCCCTTATGGCACCCATGGGTAGGGGTACAACCCTGTGCCCCTAGTGTATGTTTTTGGGCACCTGTGGGTGGCCCACAGAGCAGGGTATGGGCTGGTGGCAGCTCCATGCTGAATTTGACAGGTGCTCTGGGTGTCCTCCATTTTGGGATACCCAGGCCCTGCCATTGGGATCAGTTGATTCCTGATAGGAAACAAGATGGCCCCTGTGGCCTCTTGCTTTCTATTGCCTGTTACCTTGTTTTCCCAAAGTCCTGGGAAGCCCTGACTCTGTCCCTTCCCCCTGACTGGCTGTTGGGTGGAAGTTCCATATATGGTGTTGTTGTGAAGGCCCAGCTAGACTGACTGGAGCCTTCCCAGTGACTGTATGTTGTGGGTACCTCCTGTGGGTGGGACCTGGGTGAATGGAGTGTGTGACCAATATACACTCCTTGTTGTGGTTGTCTGGTTTCTGGCATGAGAGACAAAGACTGAGACAGCCCTGCCCGAAACTGGCCTGAATGAAGTGTGTAGTGTTGAATGGCTGGGTACTTGTCCCAATCCACATTCCTTGTTGTGAGTGTCTGAAAGGGAGGAGTGGGGCCTGAATGCACTGTGTGCCTGATTGGCTGACTGACTGCATGAATGCCCTTCTTTATGATTGGCTGCTGAGAGTGTGCCAGCAGTGTGGATGAGAGACAGAATAGTATATCTGGGGACCTCTCACCACTGGTAGAAGGTTCAGGGAACGTTCAGAAGGTTCAGGGAACGTTCAGAAGGTTCAGAAGCGTTCTGGAGCCGAGTCTCCACTCTAAGAGTAACTGGAACTGCTGATCCTCGACGTCCAGCTGGAAGAAGAAGACTTGCTGTTGCATTTGCTTCGACCAATCCGAAGGCTGCCGAAATCGTCGAAGACTGACCCGAGAGAGGACCTGGTAAGGCGCCCTCTTCCCGTGCTCCGAGGGACCATCGAGTACCGCTCCATCTTCGCCGAAGCGCCCTGGAAGACAGACCCTCGAAAGGCTGCCGACCCGAGACGGGACCGCCGAGGAGATCGAAGTGAAGCACCCGGACATCGACGCCGTCGAAGTCCATTGCCGTCGACCAGGGTTCGCAGGTTTGTGTAACCGCTGGAGGCCCGTCGAAGTTGTGTTGCCCAGCCGTGGGAACCACTTGACGCCGTGCCGCCGACGACCGGAGCCGTCCGCTCCTTTGCCTAAGAACATTCGAATCGAAGGACTCCCTCGTCCGCACCGTCGACCGCTTTATCCTGCCGGAGAAAGTCGAGGACGACCAACGCGCCGAGGAGAAACCTGCTGGTGGGTTTCCCGCCACCCGAAGACCACAAAGACTCGAACGACTCGACGCCCTTGCTGGGCCTCCGTCTCCACAATCTTTGCGGTCCAGAACTATTGTCACCGAGGTGCCCCGCACGCCTCTGCCTTGCAGGACGCCGACGCTCCGACGCCGACGAGCACTGCTCGGTCGAAGCTGCCGCCTCATCGACGCCGTTCTACCCTGTTTGTCGACGGACGTTCGACGCCCCGTGTCTCCCGCTTGAAAGGGAAGGCATTCAAGAGGGGCCGTCGATTCCCTGTCGCCGAACACCGAGTTCCTCGACGCTTCTCGACGCCTCTCGACGATCCGTGACTCCCGCTTGAAAGGGGGGTCGCTCAAGAAGGATCTGTCGACGCCTCTTCGAAGAACTCGACTCCACCAGGTACATTGGGGGGGTAAAAACATTATAGGAGGAAATAGGACTTGCAGAGCAATATATGGACTGGGCTTGTGCTATATCTTTATTTTACAGGTTGCCCAGGTGGGGGGATCTCCACACAGAACTGTGTCTAGTGATAGGGGCCAGTATCCTGCATATTGCTCAACCATCTTATTTTCTCTCCTCCCTCTATTGCTGGTTTCACTCTATTGATCTGTGTGACATTGTTACAGTATTGTTGATGCACTTTAATAAGATCTAATACAAAGGGTGGTACCACTTTAGAATTGTATATATTTGCCATTGTTGATTTTCCTGAGTACAAAGTGAGTTATTATGATAAGTGTACATAACCTTGACTATTGATTATATAAAGACTGTGTTCTAACCAATACAGTGTGTGGACATTCCTTTGTGGGGGCTTGGGGTACACTGTACTTAAGAACCAGCCTGCATCACCTCCTGAGAAGCTAGGCCTTGATTGCTCGTCCATTGCTACCGTAATAGAGAATCTTGGCTGGGGTCTTCTGTGCCTCTCTTCTACCATATAGAGAGCAGAAGTACAGACACCCCCTACCGGTCTTCTTTCACACTGGTGGCAGCGGTGGGATGCTTATGGTTTTAAGAATCAGTGTATAACCGTGCCACTTACAAAGGATATCCGCACTTTATTAAACTAAGGTTTAGTTGTGTACAAGATAACTGCATTACAAACAATGGAGTCTATTGCAAATGGCAAATTGACTCGGATGAGCTTGGAGGCTCTCCAGAGTGCTTGTGAAGCCAGGGAGTTAGACTTTGTGGATAAGTCTAGGACTGAGCTGATAGCTGCCCTGGTGGACTACCAGACTGATGGTGAAACTCTTGATGAGGGGGGGAATGCAACCAATGAGGACTCTGCCCCTGGGGTTTCTGCTGAATCTGTTTCTGGGAATGCCGCCATTCCTGCTGCCTCTGTTCCAAACCCCAGCAATTCCTTGGAGCTTGAGTTATTAAGGATGAAATTGGCCTTTGAATACCGCAAGTTGGAAATAGATGCTGAACTTAAGAAAGAGGAGTTGGCTCAACAAGTGGAGCTCAAGAATAGGGATCTTGAACTCAGAAATAAGGACCTTGAACTCAAGAGCCAGGACACTGAATGTCAGAGAATCCAGCTAGAGAAAGCTAGAGTGGAGACTTCAGTTAAAACCAGTGAGAGTGTCAGGTCCCATGCCACCAAGTTTATGAAAGATTTGACCAAGTTTATGAAAGATTTGGTTGGTGTATTTGTGGAGGGTTCAGATATCCTCCAATGGATTGAAGCGTTTGAAATGGCTTGTGCGATTCATGATGTTGATAAAAGAGATTGGGCTAAGTGTTTGTTAAGCAGAGTGCCTCAAACTGGATATGACTGTATTCTGAAGCTGAGCGTGGAAGAAAGGGGTCAGTATGAGTGTATGAAGTCTGCTTTGATTGCCAAGTTTGGCAAGACACCTACCCAATACCTTAGAAGGTTCAGGGATTTTAAGAAAAGAGAGAATGTGTCTTGGGTTGACTGGGTGAGTGCTGCGCACATGAACATGATGGGGTGGATCGATGGATACAAGGTTAAGACTTTTGTTGAATTGTCCCACCTCTTGTTTTTTGAGCATTTTTCTGAAGCCTGTTCACCAGAGCTGCGTCAGTATGTGGCTGACCAGAACATTTTGGACCCCTTTAAGATGGCTAGGTTGGCTGACAAGTGGGTCTCCCACCGGGTGTCCCCTAAGGACTCCAGTGGGAAGGACAAGGACAAAGAAAAGGGGGCCTCTCAGAAAGCTGAGGAGTCCCACAAGCAGTCACAGTCGGGTAAACCTAAACCTTCCTCTCCCAAGACCCAAAAATCTAGTGGGGATAAGTCATCTGTGGGTGGGAATAAGAGTAGTGGTCCACCTGCTGCAAAGCAGGCTCCCAGTGGTTCCAGTACCGTACCCCGCACTCCTGGCGCTTGTTGGGACTGTGGGGCTCTGGATCACAAAAGGGGTGACTCCAAGTGTAAAGGTAAGGCACTTGGAGTACAGGCTGTCAGCCTGACCTACCCTTACCCCGTGTCTGAGGTGGAGGCCACTGTCCTCCCCTCCTCTACCGGGATCACATTTGGTGCTCCGGTAGAGATTTCCTTAGTGTCCCTTGGGGCCTGGGACCAGTATGCAGAAGTACTGGCGACTATCCCACAGAACACCCGTAGGTTTTTGAGAAGTGTCCTCTTGAATGGCCAGCCTTCTACTGGTTTGAGAGACACTGGGGTAAGCATGACAGTGGTGGACAGGACCCTGCTCAAGCCAGAGGACTATGTAGGTGCTCCTCTGCGAACCACCAGCCTCCCAAATTATCACCTGTAGCCTTAGTCACACTCATGATTGGAGACAAGACAGCAAAGCTTCCTGTCCTGGTTCAGGACAATGTCCCTGCTAACATTCTGTTAGGAAATGATCTAGTAGAGTTGGGGTTGATCTCGGATGGTCTTCCCATGACTGCTGCTGCAGTCACTAGGTCACAGGTGACACCGGGTCTGGCTATGAGTCAGGTACCCGAGCCATAGGCGAGGCCTAAGGCAAGAAGAAGGAAGACCAAGAAGGCCACCTCTGTGGAGGGAACACCTTCTCTTCCTGCTGTTCCGACAGCACCCATTGGGATCCATACTCCGGACGGGCTGGGTCCAGTGGAAAACCCAAACTCAACTCCTGTGGGAGAAGAGACAGAAGACTCTCCTGTGGGAGAGGTTCTCAACCCGGAGGATCATCCCGACCTTCAATGCTTGTTAGCTGAAGGGGGACCCTCCCGGGCAGACTTCTGTAAGGGACAGAGAGAGTGCCACTCTCTCGAGGGACTGAGGAAACAGGCCCTGTCCCAGGCACAAGGAGAAGTGCCTAGGACATTCCGGATTTATTGGGAGGGTGAGCTCCTTGTTAGTGAGCCCACTAAGCCTGAACCTGGTGCCCTCAAGAGGTTGGTGGTACCCCAGGTTTACACGCCCTTCCTACTGCAGTTGGCGCATGAGGTGCCCTTGGCTGGTCATCTTGGGACCAAGAAGACTAAGCAGAGGCTCTCTGCCCATTTCTACTGGCCACGGATGGGAGTAGAGGTGGAGTCCCACTGCAGGACCTGCCCAACTTGTCAGTTGTCTGGCAAGACTGGAGGTAGTGTCATTGCCCCACTGCAGCCATTACCAGTGGTTGGCACACCATTTGAGAGGGTGGGCATCGACATCGTCGGTCCCCTTGACCCTCCCACTTCAGGTGGACATCGGTTCATCCTGGTCTTGGTAGATCATGCCACCAGGTACCCTGAGGCAATACCCCTTCGGACTGTTACTGCCAAGGTGGTTGCCAGGGCTCTCCTGGGCATTTTCACCCGTGTTGGATTCCCCAAGGAGGTTGTCTCTGACAGAGGATCCAACTTCATATCTAGTTACATGAAAACCATGTGGAAAGAGTGCGGGGTAACCTACAAGTTCCCCACCTCTTACCACCCCCAGACCAATGGTCTGGTTGAGAGATTTAATAAAACTCTCAAGGGCATGCTAGGGGCTTTGGAAGAACCCCTAAGGAGGAAATGGGATCTCCTCCTGCCATGCCTGCTGTTTGCTTACAGAGAGGTACCTCAAGAGGGTGTTGGTTTCAGCCCCTTTGAGTTACTCTTTGGACATCCCGTTAGGGGGCCCCTCGCCTTGATCAGAGAACGCTTGGAAGCCACCCCTCCAGGTCCCGCCAAGCAAGTGGGGGACTATGTGTTAGGCCTCAGACGGAGGATGACACAAATGATGGGTCAGGCAACAGCAAATCTCAAGGCCAGCCAGGAATTGAATATGTACTGGCATGACCTTAAAGCCTCGCAAGTGGATTGGACTCCGGGACAGGAAATCCTTGTGATGGAGCCTACCAAGCCTAGAGCTCTGGCAGACAAGTGGACTGGACCCTTCAGGATCATCTCCAAGATGGGCGAAGTCAATTATCTGGTTGACATGGGAGCCTCTGGGGTAGCCCCTCAGATATTCCATGTCAACAGGCTCAAGCCTCTCCACCGGCGAGCAGAAGTCTCATGTCTCTTGCTAGCTTCAGGGCAAGAAGAGGATGAGAGTGAGCCCCTTCCTGATTTGCTGCATAGCAACCCTCAGGATGGCTCAGTGGAGGGAGTACATCTCTCTCCGGATTTGACAACAGAGCAACAGAGGGCTTTACTCCACCAGTATGCCTCTCTGTTTTCACTGACGCCAGGCCTTACACCGTGGTGTAGGCATGAAATTGACACTGGTGACAGTGTGCCTGTCAAAAGCAGGTGCTACCGTATGTCAGATACCGTCAAAAACCACATCCAGGCTGAGGTCGCCAAGATGTTGGATCTGGGTGTTATTGAACCCTCAACCAGTCCCTGGTCCAGTCCAGTGGTCCTTGTCCCCAAGGCAAGTTCCCAGGCGGGTACCAAGGATTGGAGGTTCTGTGTGGACTACCGAGGAGTCAATGCCATCACCAAAACTGACGCGCACCCATTGCCCAGGGCTGATGAGCTCGTGGACACCATAGGTGCTGCCAAATTTGTGAGCACCTATGACCTTACCTCAGGCTATTGGCAAATAGCTCTGACGGACCATGCCAAGGAAAAGACAGCCTTCTCAACACCTGAGGGACTCTACCAGTTTAGGGTCATGCCTTTTGGGTTGAAGAATGCCCCTGCCACCTTCCAGAGATTGGTCAACCATGCGCTCAGTGGGCTGGAAGCCTTTTGTGTGGCTTACTTAGACGACATTGCCGTCTACAGTTCCACCTGGGAAGAGCATTTGACACATCTGGATAAGGTGTTGCAGGCCTTGAAAAGGGCTAACCTCACTATCAAGGCCACCAAGTGCCAGATAGCTCAGGGGAAAGTTACCTATCTTGGTCATGAGGTAGGAGGGGGTCAAATCCAACCTCTCTCCAGTAAAGTACAGGATGTACAGAACTGGGAGATTCCCACTACTCAAACCCAGGTGAGAGCCTTTTTGGGCCTCACTGGGTACTATCGCAATTTCATGGCAGACTATGGAACCATAGCTGCACCCCTGGCAGCTCTAACTTCACCCAAACAGCCTAGGAAGGTTAATTGGACTGAAGACTGTCAGAGGGCCTTTGATGGCTTGAAAGAAAGTCTGTGTAGGGCACCTGTGTTGTGTGCGCCTGACTACAGCCGACCCTTTATCGTCCAGACGGATGCCTGCGACACCGGAATTGGAGCTGTCTTGTCCCAGTTAGATGACAAAGGGAGAGAACATCCTATCATATTCATCAGTAGACAACTCAAGGGTAGAGAACTTAGGTGGGCTACTGTTGAAAAGGAGTGTTTTAGCATAGTTTGGAGCCTTAAGCGTTTTAGGCCCTACCTTACGGGGTCTACCTTCAAGGTCCAAACAGATCATAAGCCCCTGAAGTGGCTTATGCAGATGAAGGGTGAGAATCCGAAATTGCTCAGGTGGTCCATTAGCCTGCAAGGGCTAGACTTCACCATAGAGCACAGACCAGGGAAGAGTCACCATAATGCAGATGGCCTTTCCAGAAGGTATGTTGACCGTCTGGATGAGGGTGTCTATCCCGTGGGAGATTAGACACCCTCCACCTCAGTCTGGGGGGGGCGACTGTGATGCTGGAAATGCATCAGAGGGACAGGGCCTCTGAATCCTTGTCCTTTACTGCTTTTTATCGTGTGTTCTGTCATGTTTTCTGCCCAGGAGTCCATGTGGGACTCCTGGCAGTGCAGCTCTCTCTTTTGGTTTGGTGAACAGACCCATGGGATACCCTTATGGCACCCATGGGTAGGGGTACAACCCTGTGCCCCTAGTGTATGTTTTTGGGCACCTGTGGGTGGCCCACAGAGCAGGGTATGGGCTGGTGGCAGCTCCATGCTGAATTTGACAGGTGCTCTGGGTGTCCTCCATTTTGGGATACCCAGGCCCTGCCATTGGGATCAGTTGATTCCTGATAGGAAACAAGATGGCCCCTGTGGCCTCTTGCTTTCTATTGCCTGTTACCTTGTTTTCCCAAAGTCCTGGGAAGCCCTGACTCTGTCCCTTCCCCCTGACTGGCTGTTGGGTGGAAGTTCCACATATGGTGTTGTTGTGAAGGCCCAGCTAGACTGACTGGAGCCTTCCCAGTGACTGTATGTTGTGGGTACCTCCTGTGGGTGGGACCTGGGTGAATGGAGTGTGTGACCAATATACACTCCTTGTTGTGGTTGTCTGGTTTCTGGCATGAGAGACAAAGACTGAGACAGCCCTGCCCGAAACTGGCCTGAATGCAGTGTGTAGTGTTGAATGGCTGGGTACTTGTCCCAATCCACATTCCTTGTTGTGAGTGTCTGAAAGGGAGGAGTGGGGCCTGAATGCACTGTGTGCCTGATTGGCCGACTGACTGCATGAATGCCCTTCTGTATGATTGGCTGCTGAGAGTGTGCCAGCAGTGTGGATGAGAGACAGAATAGTATATCTGGGGACCTCTCACCACTGGTAGAAGGTTCAGGGAACGTTCAGAAGGTTCAGGGAACGTTCAGAAGGTTCAGAAGCGTTCTGGAGCTGAGTCTCCACTCTAAGAGTAACTGGAACTGCTGATCCTCGACGTCCAGCTGGAAGAAGAAGACTTGCTGTTGCATTTGCTTCGACCGATCCGAAGGCTGCCGAAATCGTCGAAGACTGACCCGAGAGAGGACCTGGTAAGGCGCCCTCTTCCCGTGCTCCGAGGGACCATCGAGCACCGCTCCATCTTCGCCGAAGCGCCCTGGAAGACAGACCCTCGAAAGACTGGCGACCCGAGACGGGACCGCCGAGGAGATCGAAGTGAAGCACCCGGACATCGACGCCGTCGAAGTCCATTGCCGTCGACCAGGGTTCACAGGTTTGTGTAACCGCTGGAGGCCCGTTGAAGTTGTGTTGCCCAGCCGTGGGAACCACTTGACGCCGTGCCGCCGACGACCGGAGCCGTCCACTCCTTTGCCTAAGAACATTCGAATCGAAGGACTCCCTCGTCCGCACCGTCGACCGCTTTATCCTGCCGGAGAAAGTCGAGGACGACCAACGCGCCGAGGAGAAACCTGCCGGTGGGTTTACCGCCACCCGAAGACCACAAAGACTCGAACGACTCGACGCCCTTGCTGGGCCTCCGTCTCCACAATCTTTGTGGTCCAGAACTATTGTCACCGAGGTGCCCCGCTCGCCTCTGCCTTGCAGGACTCCGACACCGACGAGCACCGCTCGGACGAAGCTGCCGCCTCATCAACACCGTTCTACCCTGTTTGTCGACGGACGTTCGACCCCCCGTGTCTCCCGCTTGAAAGGGAAGGCATTCAAGAAGGGCCGTCGATTCCCCGTCGCCGAACACCGAGTTCCTCGACGCTTCTCGACGCCTCTCGACGATCCGTGACTCCCGCTTGAAAGGGGGGTCGCTCAAGAAGGATCTGTCGACGCCTCTTCGAAGAACTCGACTCCACCAGGTACATTGGGGGGGTAAAAACATTATAGGAGGAAATAAGACTTGCAGAGCAATATATGGACTGGGCTTGTGCTATATCTTTATTTTACAGGTTGCCCAGGTGGGGGGATCTCCTCACAGAACTGTGTCTAGTGATAGGGGCCAGTATTCTGCCTATTGCTCACCCATCTTATTTTCTCTCCTCCCTCTATTGCTGGTTTCACTCTATTGATCTGTGTGACATTGTTACAGTATTGTTGATGCACTTTAATAAGATCTAATACAAAGGGTGGTACCACTTTAGAATTGTATATATTTGCCATTGTTGATTTTCCTGAGTACAAAGTGAGTTATTATGATAAGTGTACCTAACCTTGACTATTGATTATATAAAGACTGTGTTCTAACCAATACAGTGTGTGGACATTCCTTTGTGGGGGCTTGGGGTACACTGTACTTAAGAACCAGCCTGCATCACCTCCTGAGAAGCTAGGCCTTGATTGCTCGTCCATTGCTACCGTAATAGAGAATCTTGGCTGGAGTCTTCTGTGCCTCTCTTCTACCATATAGAGAGCAGAAGTACAGACACCCCCTACCGGTCTTCTTTCACAGGGAGAAAGCACAGAACCAAAGAGGAAGGACTTGAGATGGTTCTCCTCAATTTTCAGAGAGGCAGGTAGGCTTTTCCAGGAGGCCCCAGCCGAAGAAAGAGACCGACCGCCAACTCCTTGCTTAGAGAAGCGACTGACCCTGAGGGAGTTGGAGGCGGATGAGCGAAGAGCTCGAGAAGGAAGATATTTAGGACGAGACAGTTGAAGGCATTGAGGCCCCATGGCCCAGACGGCCTTGTGGACAATGCAGAGGGGTTTAAACTTAATCCTCACAGTCACAGGGAGCCAGTGCAGAGATTTCCATCCTGGAGATACGATCCCAGGGCTTGAGGCCAAGGACAAGTCTCTCAGTTCTGTTTTAGATGAGTTGCAGAGGGCAGAGAGTAGAGGCAGGTAGATTTAGAACGAGGCTGTTGCAGTAATCCAGCCCAGAGAGAACAAGAGCTCTGGAGACAGTGAGCTTCTGGGGGAAGGAGAGGAAAGGAAGAATACCTCTGAGGAAGTGCAGCTGGTAGTGTGACTTCTTAGAGACGTCAGAGATTTGAGGTGAGAAGGAGAGTGTGGAGTCAAGGATGACCCTGAGGTTTTTAGCCTCGCAGGTGGGGGCAGGAAGAGGGCCAAGAGAGGCCGGCCACAGAGTGACAGGAAAGCAGGGAGCGGGTGTGCCAATGAGGAGAATCTCAGTTTTACTGGCAGTAAGGCAGAGATCATTGGCGGCACACCACTCCTGGATAGCAGAGAGACAGTCAGAGATGAGAGAAGGAGAAGAGGTGGCTGAAAGGAGCCTGAAAATGAGCTGAGTGTCATCCACATTGCACTGAAAGTTGGGGCAGAGAGCGGCAATGCAGTGGGCAAGAAGTGCCAGGTATTGGTTGAACAGCCAGTGAGAGAGGTTAGACCCCTGTGGAACACCACTGGTAGAGATAGAGATAGAGGAGAGGAAGGACCCAAGTTGGACCTGGGAGGGTCGATCAGAGAGGAAAGAAGGTGGCCAAGCCAGGGCCTGATCGGTGATACCCTGGTTATCATTGAGATGGTCGAGCAGGATGACATGGTTGACCTTGTCAAAGGCAGAAGAGAGATCAGGTAAAATGATGACACAGGGGGTGTTGGAATCATGGTTGGAAAGCAGGTCTTCAATGTTCAGAAGAGCAATTTCTGTGCTTCTGGCAGCTCTGAAGCCAGACTGATGGTCATGAAGACAACCATGAAGATTAAGCTTGGAGATGGCCAACTTTTCCAGGAGTTTGCCCAGGAAAGTAGTGATGGAGATTGTACGAGATTGTACGATAGTTAGCCAGGCAGGACGGGTCGGCAGAGGTTTTCTTAAGAAGAGGATGCACAAGGGAGTGCTTCAGGGGGAAGGGAAGACTCCAGTGGTGAAGGAGAGGTTGCAGAAATCGGCCAGAGCAGGAGCCAGGGTGTCAATGTTGTCCTTGATGGTTTTGGAGGAACAGGGTGAACCTGTTTAGATGAGACTTTCATAGATCGGACTTGTCTAGAAACCTCGTCTGGGGAGAACAGGGGAAAGGAAGAGAAGGAGGGAGGAGAGGTGGCCGAAGAAGGGCCAGAGGAAGAGCAGGGAGTAGAGGGAGTAGCGGGAGGAGGGGGAGAGGAAGAGAGAGAGGACAGAATGTCCTGAGTTTTAGACATGAAATGAGAAGCCAGAACTGTGCAGAGGACCTTGGAGGGGACAGGAGAGGTAGAGACTGCAGCAGGGTTGGCCAGCTCCTTGCAGATTTTAAAGAGTTCGGCTGAGTTGTTAGATGCCAAAGAGATGTGGGCTTGGATGGAAGATCTCTTCTTGGTGCAGACAGAGAGCCGGTATTGCCTTTAATGCAGGCGTCAGGCCATTTTGTCAGAAGATGTACCGGAAGCACGCCATTTCCTCTCAGCCACACTGCACTTGCGTTTGAGGGTGATGAGGCTTCAAGCGGATCCTCATGACAGGGGCAAGAACATCAAGAGTATCGGATATAGCAGAGTGGAGCATGGAAAGGGCTGTGTCAGGGTGTGAGTCAGCTAAAGGGGGAGGGGTGGGTGTGAAAGTGGTGGTGAAAGCCTCCACTGACACACACTTCATGGGTCGGATAACCGAGAAGGTGGGTGGCAGTGCTGGAGGGGGCTTGGCCTGAGGGGAAGAGAGGGTGAGCTGTGAGGAAAGGAGAAAGTGGTCACTCCAGGAGAGAGGAGTGGTGAGAGGGATAGAAAGGGGAAGGTCTGAAGAGATCAGAACATCCAGAGTGTGCCCTGCGACTGAGTCGGGCCAGAGGGGAGACTAGAGAGTGAGAGAGAGTCGCAGAGGTCGCGAAAGAGTCCAGAGGAAGGACAGGAAGCATCCAGGTGGATGTTAAAGTCTACTAAACATTAGAGGAGATCCCAAAATCCATTCCTTCGACGGAATGGAATCCTACCTTGGTTTTGGGGTAAGGAGAATTCTAGATACAGAGGAAGGTAGGAAAATGGTAAATGTCAACAGCTACTCTCTATCAAGAAAATGTCATGCTTTCTTCACAAAAATACATATTTATTTTTAATAGTTTCTGAATAAAATATCTCATTAAATGGATATAAAATACATATTAAATACATTCATCACAATACTCTAAGAATACAATCAACAGAAATGACAGAAAACACATAATAAATGTTTCATAAAAAATGTTCACAAGGCCACCAGGGGGCACACAGGCAATGGCTGCCTGAACGCCAAGCTCCCGCTGAAGCTGGGCCATTGACAGGGATTGAGCCTCCCCAGACCCCCCAGGTGGATTCTCCCACCTGACCTGAGCTGGCGAACCCCCCGTGACACCCCCGCAAAAAGAACGGAACTTGAGCTCCCCCGGGGGCCTGAGAACTGGCCGCGCCAGAAGAGCGGCAAAGAGCGCATCAGCGCCAGGGGAGGAGGAGCGGCGCGCCGAAGCGGGGAAGTTTCTCTTTCTGGCTGGGGAGTCCGTCCCCCAGGGCCATCCGCCCCCCCGCCTTCGCAGGGGGCCCACAAGATTGCGGGATGGCGGCCCCGGCGGAGGATACAGACATTTGCCGTTCCACCCCAGTCCCCCGGGCTGTGACGAGTCCCCGGTGGGGCGGGCCTCAGCGGGCATATTGGTCAGCCGTATCGTACACAGCAACCAGGGCCTGATTCAGGAGGATCTGGGCCCCGATGCCCCCCCGGAGCAGGAAAGCGGGGTCGGGCGCGTGGGCGAGCAGCGGCACTCCCCCCAAATAGTAAATATAAAAAAATAATAATAAAAAAAAAGCCACAGGTTCCAGCGGAAACGCACCCCCAGTGCGTGAAAACTCTCCCCCAGAGCACAATAACCGCCGGAGCGGAAACGCAACCCCCCCTCTCTCGAGGGGTCCCAGAACCGCTGCAGCCTGCACCCGCATTGAGGACATTACAGGTGGTGGCCCCTGGGCCCATTTCCAGGGCGTGTGCCCGCCTGACACCCCCCTGGAGGGGGAACGCGCCCCCCAGATGACAGAGGGACGGCGCGGGCGGCCTCCCCGCCCCGAAGAAGAACGCCAACATCTAGAAGGAACCCAGGTGTGAGGCCCCCATCCTGTGCTGGAGGGGCGTGTGCCTGCCTGGAAGCTGCCCCCACCACGGAAAGACACCAGCCTCCCGCGGGTTCCCCCGGGACACCACAGCCTGGTGACATCAAGCCGGGACCTTGTGGAGACTCCCCAAAGCCAAACGAATCGCAGCGGTCCCTGCAGTGGGCACAGTGGAAGACCGCATGAGCTGGCAAGCGGCCCTGGAGGCATATCGTTATAAGGGAACGGAGGGCGCGGCCAGCGACCCCACGGAAGCTGTGGACATGGCCCAGCCGGAGACCTCAGTGCAGTCCACGATGGCGATGGAGAGGGGCTTCGCCTCCATCCTACAGGAAATCAGGGACATGCGGTCAGACATCGCCCAGAAATTCGAGAAGATCGACCAAAGGGTGGACAAGGTTGAGGACAGACTTCTGCAATTGGAAACCAACCAGTCATCTACGGCAGTCCAGGAGGTTCAAATGGAGACGAGGCTTGCAGCCTTGGAGAAGAGGGACGAGGAAAGGGCTAGACAGATGGATGACTATGAAAACAGGGAAAGGAGAAATAACCTTAGATTTTTTGGGATCCCTGAAACTGAGGGTGAAACGGAGAGAGACTTGATCCGAGTGGTGAGAGACATTATCACGCTCTTGTTTGCAGAAGAGATGACCACATAGCTCACGTTCGACCGAGTGCATAAGGCGGGAGGCAAGGCAGGGAACCCCCGGTCAGTCCTGGCCCGGTTCCACTACTACTCGGAAAAGACTAAGGTGCTTGAAGAAGCAAGGAAAGCAGGGGTGGTGACTTATAACAGTGCCCAGATTACCATTTATCAAGACCTTTCCGCATACACCCTGGCCAAGCGCAGGATGTGCCGTCCCCTAATGCAGTTACAAAAGGAAAAGGGGGTGCGATACAGGTGGGGGTACCCCTTTTCCCTGGCCTTCGAATACATGGGTCAACGGACAATGCTGATCACGGAAGAAGACATAAGGGGAGCCATCCGTGATTATGTGATGGAGCCCCCCCCCCGGAGTTGCCCAGTGGATCCGAAGACCCTTGGTAGGGGCGGCCCTGGCCAGTCGGGCGACAGAAGAAAGAAAACCAGTGCGAGAAAATTCAAAAAATTGAACACCCCGCCGCCCGCACTGGAAGGCGAATACGTCGACTCGGAGGGCTGACGGCGGTGTCGCCCTGACCCGCAGCGGGTCGGAAAAGGAAGTTCCTGGGGTTTCTCAGAATGCAGAGTCCCTTTGAACAGCAAGTATAACGGGGTCAACCGAAGGGACGAAGCAGTGGGGGGGGGGGCTCAAAGACACGAGCATGGTACAGAATGCCTAGCCGAGGAGGGCAGGCTGGTGGTCCGGCCAAAGGCCAGCAATGGCGGAACTAACTGGCTGGATGCCGGTAGGTGGAGGGGGGCTACAAGTTGGTGGGGGTTGTTCTTTTAGGGATGGGTATTGGAGTTCAGTTGGGGGCTAGTTTAAGGGCCCCCCGGGAGGGAGGAAGGGGGAACCAAGGAAATCAGGATGTGAGACGAAAAGTGCGTGAAGGGAACACTGACGTGATGAGGTTGACCAAAAGGGAGGCTCATTTAGATTATGGCTGATAGTCTGCCTGCCCTGGGCGTGGGTACCTTGAATGTGCGGGGTCTGAATACCCCCACTAAGAGATCTCTGGTTTGTAGAGAGTTTAGAAGGGCAAAATTAGACCTTCTCTTCTTGCAAGAGACACACTGGGCACGGGGGAAAGAACCCAAAATGAGGGGGGAGGAATTGGAGAGATGCTGTGGGCATCCCACAGGACCAAGAAAAGGGGAGTGGCCATTTTGTTATCAAGGGACGTAGGCTTCGAGAGGGAGGCCTCATTGAAAGACCCCGAGGGCCGATATCTGTTGGTAAAGGGCTCGCTACAGGGCACTGCCCTGACCGTCGCGGTAGTCTACTGCCCGAACGAGGGAAAAGCGCAGTTCTGGGAGGAAGTGAGGGACAAGCTCAAA
Organism: Ambystoma mexicanum; assembly: GCF_040938575.1. Taxonomy (NCBI): domain Eukaryota; kingdom Metazoa; phylum Chordata; class Amphibia; order Caudata; family Ambystomatidae; genus Ambystoma; species Ambystoma mexicanum. The sequence continues at coordinate 317,694,697 of NC_090924.1, read as the reverse complement.
CTTTTCGTGCAGGGCACAGTGGTGGTGGGGGGAGACTTTAACATGGTCCTGGACCCATCTACAGATAGAAAGCGAGAAGGTCCCCATACCAGTAGGCCCGCAGATGAAGCCATCTTCAGATGAAGCGGGTTAACTCTGAGCTGTGCTTGGTGGATACAAAACCGTCCCCCGGGACGGATAGTCCCGCATTCACTTACTATTCTGCCATCCACTCCTCGTACTCCAGAATTGATTACATCCTGGTAGATGAGACCCTCTGCCCATACACCTCTGGCTATAGGGTAGACTCGGTCCCTTGGTCGTACCGTAACTTGGTCCGTGTTACGATTGCTGAGGAATGGCGCAAAGACCGCAGGGGACGATGGAAATGTAACGATGCCCTACTAAAGGAAGAGGTCCATGGCCAGGAAGTGTTAGACGCCATAACGGAATTCTTTGAGCTTAATGATAATGGGGAGGTTAGCACACACACACTGTGGGACGCCTTCAAGGCAACTCTACGTAGAGTTCTCATTAAAATAGGCGCCCACAAAAAAGGGAAAGGGAGGCCCGTGAGAAGACCCTGAGAGACAAAATATCCCTCCTCCAACCTGGAGGCCCCCCGGATCAGCCTCTCGGCCGTGACCAAGTGGCCGCCCTGGAGGTCTACAGGCTCCAGCTGAAGGACCTCCTCCTATTCAGAACAGAGTGGAGCCTCCAGATGGTCAAGCAAAGATATTACGAAAAGGGGGACAAAGTGGATAGGATCCTGGCCTGGAAGCTGAGGGAGGTCCAGAGAAGTAGAATGGTCATGGCGGTGAAGGATGCTCAGGGGACATTGGGTTATGATACTCCCCACATAGGAGAGGCCTTCCGCCAATATTATGCAAAATTGTACACGTCAGAATGTAACGGGGGCGATGCCCAAATAGAGGACTTCCTGAGCTCCATCCAGGTCCCAGCCTTAACGAGAGAGATGTCGGAGGGGTTAGAGGGACCGGTTACTGAGGATGAGATAGAGAAAGTGATTGGTGGGATGAAGGTGGGATCTTCCAAGACAGCTACACAGTGTATTTCTACAAAAGGTTCCGCTCCACTCTGGCCCCGTTCCTGGCACGGGTTTTCAACTCTGTGTTGGAGGGGGGGATTCTCCCCAAATCCATGAGGGGGGCCATAATAGCTGTGCTGCCCAAGGAGGGTAAGGACCCCGCAGAATGTTCCTCATACCGCCCAATATCATTATTAAACATAGACGTGAAGATCCTGGCCAAGGTAGTGGGGAGGCGGATGGAAGGGATTATGCCAAAGCTGGTACATGGGGACCAGGTGGGTTTCATAAGAGGAAGGCAGGGGTCAGACAACATCCACAAAACGATAGACCTAATTCATTACTCCCAAGAATCGGACCTGGAAGCATGTGTTCTCTCCGTAGACTCAGAAAAGGCCTTTGACAGGGTCGAATGGAGATATATGGAACTCCTCCTCCAAAAAATGGGCTTTGGGTAACACATTAGGAACTGGATTGCCGCACTTTTTAGAGCCCCTACAGCGAGGGTCCAAGTGAACGGGAGGTTGTCGGAGTCCTTTCCCTCTCATGAGGAACGAGACAGGGCTGCCCACTCTCCCCATTGATATACGTTCTAACGATGGAACCCCTAGCCATAGCGGTCAGAGCGCACCCGGATATCAGGGTTCTTAGAAGAGGTGAGATAGAATCCAAGCTTTCCCTGTTTGTAGACGACATCCTGGCCTACATGGTCGACCCTGGCTCCTCGCTTCCCCCCTTCTTGTCCATGGTGGCCGCGTTCGTGTCCTTCTCGGGGCTGAAAATGAACACGACAAAATCGGTTCTACTCCCTATGAGAGCTCGAGACCCAGGGCTGGACCCCCTGGATAGGTTCCAGGGGATAGAGGTGGGGAGGGCCTCCATACGATACCTGGGTGTCCTGCTCACTAGAGACTTGTCCAAACTCGCCACCACCAATTATGACCCCATACTGACAGAGATTACATCAGATTTGAGGAGATGGGGCAAGATGATTCTGTCTTGGTACAGCCGGATGACGGCAGTCAAGATGAATTTCCTGCCAAGGCTCTTGTACCTCTTTACAGCACTGCCAACCAGCGTCCCCGATCGGTCCTTTAGGGATCTACAGACCGCAGTACGAGACTTCATATGGCAAGGAAAATCCCCGAGAACTGGGAGGGCGATCCTGACTCTACCGAGGGAGGAGGGGGGGTTTGGGTTACCGGATTTTCATCTTTATTTCTGCGCCGCACAATTGCGCGTCCTCTTTCAACACATGAAAGAAGGGTTAAGGACCTATTGGTCTTACCTAGAGGATATGGACACACACCCCCTAAAGGTTCGGGACCTCCTGTGGGCCCCGCGCAAGTCAATCCCGACAAAGTTGAGAACCCATCCGACACTGGGAGTTCTTTGGGAAATCTGGAAAGAGGGCCCACAGACAGCCTATCTCACTTCATGGCCGTCCCTGCTGTCCTCTCTCTGGGGCCGCCCTCTAGACCTGGGAAACAAGGGATTCCGGAACTCCCAGAACTGGTCTGACATGGGTTTGGAATGGGCCGGTCAGTTGTTTAGAGAGGGCGAGTTTTTAGAGTATGAGGAATTGAGAGACGCTCTTGGAGGGGGGTCCCTTTCCATCTTTGAATATCTTCATCTCAAGGGCATACTCTGCGACCAGTCATGGGGACAAAATTTGAGGGGGCAGCTGACCCCCTTTGAGAAGCTCTTGGACACGTCAATTTCAAGAAAAGGGGCTGTATCCAAAATGTACAACATTTTGAACACTATCAACCTTCTGGGGAGGAGGAGCTTTCGCTCATTCTGGAACGACCTGGCAGGGGAGGTTATTTCAGATGATGCCTGGTCTAGTATTTTTAAAATCGCCTTCCACGGAAACTTATTCACATCGGACATAGAACTCAATTTTAAGATTCTGCAGGGGTGGCAGGGACCCAGTGAAATTGTCAAAAATGTTGCCAGGGGTGTCGCCGGGATGTCTGAGAGGATGCGGTCAGGAGGGCACCCGGAGACATATGTGGTGGCAGTGCCCAAAGGTCCAGGACTTCTGGGGGAGGGTGCGGGCCTGGATTGCAGAGGTATCGGACGAACCTCTCCCTCTGAACCCACTGACGATGCTGCTGGGCCTCCCCCGGGAGGAATCGGAAACATATAAATACCCGAGGATGGTGGAAACAATTTTGAGAGCAGGAAGGGTAGCCCTGGCAGAGAGGTGGAAAAGCCTGGAGACTCCCTCCAAGGAGGACTGGTTGAAAAAAGTGAAGAACATGTTTTTGATGGACAAACTGACTGCAATGGTGAACAATGACTCAGGCTCTTTCCTAGCGAATTGGTACAGAGTGCAACAGATCTGGGGATGGGACGTTCACTGACTCCAGATCGATGCCCGGGTACGAGTGAAGGAGGGAGGGGTCAGAGGTCGGGCTAGAAATAAATCAAGTGCTCATGGCCTGGGGAACGGCGACCTCAATTCAGCCGGCAGGAATGCTCACCACTCATGTCATCACCTGACTACAGGTCAAGAAGAAAACATTTAATGTCTCCCGCAATCTAAGGTCTTTTTGGTTCGTGCGTAGGGCTTGGGGGGTGGGTCGGGGTTGGGGAAATGGGAGGCGGAGGGGGGAGAGACAGGGATTATTGGGTCAGCTGTTTGTATGCTTTTTGAATCGGTACTGACCCTGTTTGTATTAATAAGAAAATGTTAATAAAACCAAAGCTAAAAAACAAAAAAATGTTCACATTCATTAATGGATGGATCTGTCTATAGGGAAAAATCCTATTAGGTCAGGGTTTAGATCAATCACGATCTCTAAATATTTCTTAACAGTCTAGAGTAACTCCTGGACTGTGAACTCGACATTTTTCAGTCCTCTAGATGGTGGCGGGACTTTCTTCAGGAGTAGTTATTAACAATATTAGAGTAGTAAAAATCTTCTTTCATTGAAGCTTTGTTCACTGTAAAAGGAGCAACTGTTGACAAAGACCAAAAAAGGAAGAAGAATCAGCATTTTTACTCATATTCTTTAAACACAGTTAAGGTGTAGGGAAAGATTCAAGGTTTTATGAATTACCTGAATTTCGGAGTGTAGTTGATACCTCAATGGAGGAAAAACATGGGCTTATTAATTGGGCAATTTTTTTCAGTGGGACGAATGATTCTTCCACAAACCCCTATAATCAAATTAAGAAAATAGAGCGGACCATTAGAAATGGCCTTTGAACCTTAAGACGATGAATCAGACTGTTCTAGTTAATGGATTAATTTAAAACAATTTTCTTTGTTCTATTTTGAACATTAGAAGTGTGGTTAAAGCAGCAGTGATATAGTCAGTATCTTTAGTAGATCTATTCTTGCTCTAATGATATTAGGGGAATATTCAGTAGGTTCTAAAAACATACTGTAGTTTCTCACCGGTTTAGATAGTATCTCTTACCTCTGTTGGGCGAGGCGGGGTCTCGAAAAATCTGTTTCTGTTAGTAACGATTTCCAAAAAAAAGTCTGAAAACGGAGAAAAAACAAGCCCAAAGGGTAAGTTGTTTTGATCCGTTATTTGTATGGACAGAGTAGTATAGTCCTTGTTATTTGTCAATCTTGTAATCCCCTAGGGTTAACATGCCTCTCCCCTTTTGGTTTGAATGGCAGATCAATCATGGATTATATTTGTTTTATCAGTTCTGCGCGGATGGGTTAATTTATGCTTGGGTCTTATCTTTTTCAATTTATATTATCAAAAAGTGCCGTTGCTTGGGCATCTTCACTATTACCCCCGTTAGGCGTTCTTTAAGGAGTCGGGAAAAACCCAGAGATTACTGCTCGCATGCTTACCTGCATCAGTATGGCGACTGTGTGCATTCTAGTCAGCGTTATCGTTTCGCTAGCGTTGTGTTCCTCCTTTGTCTTCAGTCGGATCTGTTTGCTGTCTAAATGTCGTGGATTTCATGTGGGTTCCTGAAAGCGTCGGAAAAACGCCGGAAAAGCACTGCACCCTGGCGCCATCTTGAATTGCTAAAACAGCAAATTCTCAGTGTATTCTAATCTATATGATGGTCCTTTTTTAGTGTTTACCTTTGTTTTCTTATTGTCCTCGCTGTGTATTCGAAGTAATAAGTAAACAGAAAGTTTAATAAACTGAACCATTTCTTCTTAATCTAAGGACAGATCCATATATTGAACTTGTTGTTTAAATATACTGAATTATTTAACAATTGCATGTTTGTGCTAGTTTGAGCGAACTTGTGTAAGTCTGGAGCTGTAGTAAATATCCAAAACGGATTGCAGATATGGGAAGTCAATACATACGAAGTTAAACTTTAAGCCATTCGATGGACTCGTTAAGACCATTCTTGTCACTTTTTGTGAGAAAATTGAGCCTCTGCTCTTTTTCGAAAAGAATTTTGCTTTTGTTGTTGTGGTTGTTACCTTGTAACATCATTAAGACTGTCCATCTAAAGTCTTCAAAACTGTGTTTCATTTCAATAAAGTGTTTAACTAGCGGAGCAGTAAGAACTTTATTTTTAAGGCAGCTTTTGTGTTCTTTCATTCTGACTTTCACTTTTCTATTTGTTTTTCCTATGTAGTGTTTACTACAGGGACAGGTGATCATGTATATCACGTATTCTGAATTGCAGTTTGTCATGTTTTTGCTGCCATGGTTTAGGTAAACCAATATTCACTTCTTCGTTTTTTTCGGTAAGTTTACACATCACACAATTCCCACAAGGATAATGTCCAGTAACTGGAGAGAGTCCCCATGCTTGTGTTAAACTATTCATAATAGGTGATTTTTCTTTAAATTTGCTCCTGCTCATCCGGTTACCCATGGTAAAAAATGTTTTATAAGCAAACATGGGCATTGGTACTTCAGAATTTGAGTCTTTGAATATTTTCCAGTGTTTTTTTAACAATTTGGCTGATTTTCAAACTTACGTTAGTAAAGGTATTAACACATACTAACCGGTCTTCTGGAGGTTGTTTTATTTTATCTTCTCAAAGGGCATCTCCTTGTTGTTTGCAGCTCTTTTCACAGATTGTTTCAACTTTTTAGGGTAACCCCTTTGTTTGAGTTTAGATGCTAAGTTCTTAGCTTCTGCCTCGAAAGCTACTTTCTGGCTACTATTTCTCTTGAGGCGTAAGAACTGGCCATAGGGTAGGTTGTCTCTCAAATGCGTGACATGGTGACTTTCATAATGCAAGAGAGAATTTTTCTCTGTTGTTTTGTGGAAAGGTTTCACTAGTAATTGGCCTTCTTTGTGAAAAATCGTTACGTCTAGGAAATCGATTGATAGTTTTTGGATGTTCATAGTGAATTGTAGATGTCGATTACAATTATTCAGCCATGTGAGAAATGTTTCTGCTTTTTCAATAGTGCCTGACCAAATCATAAGGACGTCGTCAATGTACCTCGCCCATGATTGAATGTTGGGTGAGAAAGGATTAAGTGTGTAAATTAACTTCTTTTTGAAATATTCTGTTAAAGTCTCCAAGAAGGAGAAGTTGAGTGGTTGAGACCAGGAGGGAAGAGGAGAGGTCCGCCCACTTAGAGAGGAAGGAGGAGATCTGACTAGGTGGCCGATAGATGGTAGCCACAGTAAGGGAATGGCTAGGAGAGAGAGAGAGCCTGCAGACGAGGCATTCGAAAGAGGAGCAGGTCTGCGTAGGAATGATAGAGGCAGGAATCCACTCAGGGAAGATCAGAGCTACACCCCCTCCAGAACGGTTGAATCTTTGTGCAGACAGGATCTTGTAACCATCAGGGAGGAGAGTGTCAAAGCTCATGACAGAGCTGCCTGTGACCCACGTCTCAGTGAGACCAAGGACATCAAGGTCACGTTCTTCCAGGAGACGGCAGATGTTGGAGGAGTGTTTGACAGCAGAGCGAGGGTTGAGAGTGGCAATATGGAGAAGGTTGCCATCCTTGAAAGACTTCCGGGGAGGGGTACAAATCAGAGGTACGCCCTGCAGTGGTGTAGAAGTAGCCTGAGGGGGGGCAGAAGAGGATGGATATGATATGATAGTTTATTTATATAGCGCCTATACACAATGTGTCTCAAAGCGCTTCAAGGCAAGGGAGGGAACAAGGGAAAATACAATTACATTCTTACAGTCCATGAACAGTAAGCATGTGAAATTAACTATTGTACTCGGCCTGACGACATTTCAGATAGTGCAAGAGCTTAGACATAGATAAGGGAGGGGGACAGTGGGAAGGAAATGGAAACAGACAGGCGACTACCTTACTAGGCCTGGCGACATTTCTGGTAGAGCCGGAGAAGAACAAAAGGTGAGGGAGGGGGGAGCAGAAAGGGAGGGGAGGAACATAACAAGCAACTATCGTACTTCAGATAGTGCTGGAGGGGGGATCAAGTAAGGGGAGGAGAAAGTGACAGACGAGGTTGCTATCATACTAGCTCCAGGGATAATTCTTATAGAGTAAGTGCATAGAAGAAAGTAAGGGGAGAAGGGGAGGAGATTGGAAAAGGAAGAAAGGGAGAAGAGCAGAGAACAGAGAGTAAGCTGTCAAAAGGAGTGGAGAAGCAAGAGGGGAGACCGAATACAATTGCAGAAGTCAGTAGTAACACATAATGTTGCAAGCCAGGATACAAGATGAAGATGGGAACAGCTTGATTCAGGGCCACCATGAGTACAAGATGCAAAGGAAGTCCAGCATGAGAGTTGAGAAAGGGTGACGTACCATGAATCAATGAAGTCCATAAAAGTCAAATCCAGCACTGACCACAAGGCGGTGATGGTGAAACCACAATGTATCAGGACAGACTCCTGCAGTAGGCTGGGGAGGGGGAGCAGGGTAGAAGAATCAAGCAAGACAGGCAACATTTGTGTGCGAGAAGGGTGGGGGGCACAAGGAGGAGAGGGGAAGGTAGCCGGGGAGGAGACATTAGGGGGAAGCAAGGAAGCTGTGGGGGGAAGAGAGGAGACATCAGGAGAGGAAAGGAAATTGATGAGTTTGACACTAATGACAGTTCTACCATATTATCGGTACTACTGCTCACTTGCGTTAAGACAAAGATGTACAGTAATTGTATTTAGTAGGCAAAACCAGCATAAGATGAAGTCTTTTGGGAAGGAAAAATGTTGATTAATCACACAGCAGCAGAGTTTAACATTCTAGAGACACTTTTCGGAAAAACTAACTATTTAAAAGTCCAAACTCTAACTATACAAAAAGTCTCTAGGATAGGTTACTTGGCAACTCAACGCAATGAGGGGGACCCTGCAAAAGGACTCTCTAACAGGACACAGGCTGGGAAGCCTGGGTCAGAGGTAGAGTGGACACCCTGGACACCTCTTCACGCACTCCAGTCACACTGGAGCAACTTGTTGGTTCATAGTAAGTATACCTTTCACCCCACAGTACCTTAGGTTAGAAGAAATGCTTGTGGCTGGATTCTCCTCTGTGCAGCAGCAACGGATCCAGTCTCCTGATTCCTTGGTCTGGTGATGAAAGGATGGACTCTGAATGGGATGTCTCTGCAGCAGTCTCGAGAGAGGACCATTGGCACAGATTTCTTCCATCTCTTTGGTCGGTCTGCGGTTTTGGAACTTTTTTCTCAGCATCAACAAAGGACGGTATTCACACGGTCGATCTTCTTCGCTTCTGAAGTCCTGCACTCTGGTGAGGGGAGTTAGACGAGTCAGATTGTGCCTCTGGAGGTCCAACTGGAGCTCACCAAAGTTCTGGATGGATTTGGCCTCGCAAAGACGCTGCACTGCAGATGTGCCTGAGGTCTCCTGGTATTCGCGGTCTGCAGCTTGGAAAGGCACAGCACTTCAGGAGATGGCTCAATTTGTATTTCTTCTAAGGGCTGGTTGGTCCCATCAGCTGAAGGGAAGGAGTCGTCCTCTTCGGATGCTCCTCTGTCGAGTAGAATACAGGGTCAGGACAGCAGTGGTCGCTTCACAGCGATTGGAAGGGTGTGCAAGCGTCTCTGGTCGTCTTCAGTTTTGGTTACTTCAGTTCCAGTGGACGACTTGCCTTTCACCTCAGGAGCCTCAACTTTGTATTCAGTTTTCCGACACACTCCTCTGCAGACTCTCTCAGCATTTTACAGAAAGGGGCGGGTGGCTCTCAAATCAGGACAGCCAGCCCCCAGTAGGAACTGGTTCCATTCAGGCACTCTGGCATACAAATGGCAGGGGAGTGAATAATTCCTCTCCACTTCCTGCCTCCCCAGACACACTGGAGCCTAGGTGATGACACCCAAGGGTTCCCGCCAAAGGCAAAACACACACACAGACTTTCCCCTTCCAGAATAGTAGAAGAAGGGCTAGCAAAGAACAGCCATGATAGAAATGGCAAAAAGGAAAGGTGACACCATTTTAGAACATAGGTGATCCTATTGTGCATAACCGGGACTGTGAATATAGTCTACAGTAAAGAAAATAGCACAATAGTTGGTAGAACAAATTCACTGCCACCAGCCATAACTATAGGGTTGTCTATGTGACTAAAAAGTCATAGGAGCAGAGAGAAGGGGGGATAATAGGTATCCCCTCAGCACTCCACCTAAGGTGGTGTGGGCTAATCTCTCATAGTATAAGGTTTTAGGAAGCATACAAAGTATCCCTCTATCCTTAAGAACTGTAGTTGCTTTAGGATAGTAAAAGAATCCCAAAGGAGAACCCAAAGGGTTCCCAAGAACACTGCACAAAGGGTGCTGTGTGCTGCAAAGGTTAAACACAGGTGCCTTTAAAGAGATATGGAGGAAAGCAGATTCCATAGTAAAGGTAAAACACAGAGAACAGAGTTCCAAAAAGTCTGATCAAATAAGAATGAATGAGTGGAAAAAGGCTCCCCTCATTCAGGATAGAAAGAAAAAGGTGCACAAGTCCAGCAAAATGTGCTGGGGATCCAACTAGGAGAGGGGATGAAGCATATGATGTGATATGATATGGCATTTATAACGTGCCTGTACACAAGTGTTTCTAGGCGCGACAAGACGAGGAAGGGAAACAAAGGGAGGACAAAACAACGATCTTACTAGGCCTTGTCTCATTCAGATTGTGCAAGTGCAGGGAAGCGGGAAGGGGAGGAGTGCCGGGGGCAGGTGACGGGAGAAGTGCAGGTAAAACAATAATTGCAGCCAGCATGTGGCTCATAAATGCAGAGAGAAGGGACTGCAGGTTTGTAGGAACAGACCCTTAAGGAGGCAGTGCCAGGGCACCTGGACAATCGGGAGCCTGGGCCCGAGTTCAGAGGGTAACCAGTGCGCGAAGCCGTCAGGAACATCAGCAGGGAAGACGAAGAGAGAAAGTGGAAGCGAAAAGGAAGGTCGTGAGTTGCTTCCGTAACCGGTGGTGGTTCTGCTTAAGTTTAAGAGAGGCAGGGAGGCTGTTCCAGAGGGAGGCCCCAGCCGAGGAGAGAGATCTGACCACAACTCTCTGTTTGGAGAAGCGTCTGACCCTCAAAGAGTTGGAGGTGGATGAGCAGAGAGCTCGAGAAGGAAGATGTTTTGGAAGAGAAAGTTGGGGGTAGAGCGGTCCCAGGCACCAGAAAGTGTTTTGGACGATGCAGAGGGTCTTGAACTTGATCCTTGCAGCCATGGGGAGCCAGTGAACAGATAAATGATACATCTCCCTTGCAAAAACCTTCATTGACCATTTATTCTATTTTGGTGCCACAGTAGTACTGTTATGTTGGAGACTTCATTGATTGCTCACACCCTCTTGAAGAGTGTAGGATGCACTTGGAATGTGCTACCTTAAAGATGAAACCATTCATGTTATGCCTTTTCTTACCTTTATGATTGAGATCACTGCTGTCTTAGTAGTAGTGTGTGTGTAAGTAGGCAGTTTAACCTCTACTCATTGCTGTACTCCTGCAAAGCAGTAGTCATTTTGACACACTTCCCTAGCATCCCAATCAATTGTTTCCAAAATGTCAAGAAAAATAAGCAAGCGTTTCTATTGGCTCTTTACTCTTCCCACAAAAAATTCCCTCGTGAAACATTCTCCATTCCGTGCACACGAAAAATGAATTTGAAAGCACACATTTACGTTATTTATTTGTTTATATGAAACATGTCACAACTTTAACGTAAGTGGCGTGCAAAGAGGCGGGGATTATGAACAGCGTTATGGCGCATGCATAAGGATCGACAGGCTGCACGAGGAGGGACACGCTGCGAATACAGACAAGGCCCGCCGGAGAGGATGGTGTTGAACATTTCAGAGGCAACGGGCATTGCAAGAGGTGTTGCAGGATCGGGTAGCAGCATAGGCATGTTCAGGGAGTGACCTGGAATCTGATTGGCCACCCCATTATACTAAAGTAAGTAAGAGAGAGTGTGTGTGTGTGTGTGCGTGCATGCGCACGCGCTCGTACGTCTTGCCACCCCTGCATACGTCTGTGCCCCACTTGGGCCACACCAGTAAAAAGAGTCTGGACACGCCACTGGGTAGCAGAGATCATGGTGGGGATGTTCAGCTTGTGTGCCAGGGAAGGTTGAGTGGTGCAGGAGTTTTGAAGGTACCCCCTGATAATGGCATAGGTGAGCCATAGGAATAGGGTGACCAGATAAAAAAACGGACAGGTCATAGACATAAAATTAGGACTACTGTAAACACAAATAAAACAGCAGTCCTACTTCTATGTCGCTGGTCTTTTGCTGGAGGGGGGCGGGGGGATGTCCTCCCAGGCACATTCCTCTCATTGGTGGAGAGTGTGGAAGCGAAGGGGGAGGAAATGGGATTTTGAAATAGGGTTCTGGCAAAAAACCAGGACCGTAGCTCCCACACTTGCAAACCCCAGACAGGGTTTTTAAAATTAAAATACTCCCGTGACGCCGGGATGCATGGCGATTTCCCCGGACTGCCCCGGGAAAACCAGGACGCCTAGTCACCCTACATAGGAAGGGCCACAGGAGGTACCCCGGAAAGAGGGAGAGCAGGAGTGAGGGGAGGGGAGGACAATGGGAATTTAAAACATGCTACATTTCGGGGTCAACACATGCTATCTTCAAGAACATGGTTGCCCACTGCCTTCCTCTCACCGACTTGGGCGATCACAACGGCCGGCCACGTGGACCCTTTATTTTATTTCCAGGTTATCACATTTGAGACCCTATACATTCCCAATGTGCCCTCTAGAGCCAAAGCCCACCCCTTCACTGAAGCAAGTTCCACATACTGACGCAACACATCTGCTCATGCGCCCTCTATTCCCTAAAGACCCTCCACAGGGTTAACAAAAGGCCAGGCCCTATTTGTGGTGGGAGCCATCCGCTTTAATCCGCCACCACTCACACTCCCTGAGCCTGACCATCATTACAGCTTCCTCAAGTCTTGGCCATTCAACCAATATTTTCGTCTCTTCCCTATCTTGTTCTTCCCAATGCCTTCTGCACAGAGCCCTCAGCCCACTCGCATGGCTTCTTGGTTTTGCATGCAAAATGACATAAAAGAATGGGCAAATTAGGTCCAATAAAAGAAATACTCATTCTTGGCCAAAGTGGACTCACTGTAGCCAGAGTAGGGTCCCTCATTAATGCACAATTTCCCATCACGTGCTCCTCATTCCACCGTTGGGACATAGCCCTTTGTGGCGCTAGATCTAGCCAAGTTGGTGAACAGACCAGACATCTCACATCAGGTGGCAGAAGTGCTCCTACATCGTGAGCAAGCATTGGCAATGCCAACCATTTGGGCTTTGTGTAGGCATGGGAAAGGCACTTGCCAGGCACAGCCGTAGTGTCAATGAATGGCCAATGACGGTAGCAGGGGCAAAATGGTGCAAGTACCTGGGCATCTAATAACAGTTAATGATTTAATTGGAGATGTAACCCGACTACTGGTGTAATAAAAATGTCTTAACCAGGTCTGACTTCAGCCGCTTGACATATAAGCACGATGTATGCCCTTCACTGTAGTCCTGATAAAAACAGCTTGTTAGATGTGGTATTAAGTGATGGCATGTTTTCGTTAAGATTAACACCTGTATCTTTTTTGGGTTGCATGAAGAAAGATGCCAACTGGCTGAGTTGCCCTTAGACTGCAAATGAATGCTCAGGTTTTTTAAATATAGCCCACAGTGTGCTGTGTAAGTTGTGATGTGTTTTGGTATGCTGTTAGTTCGAATACTTACATAATGAGCATTCATAACATTACATTGCCAGGGGCCAAACATGCCTAAATGTTGCTGTGCATTGCTTCTATTGACTAATGATGTTATAGGGAGTCGTTCTGGGGTACTTGCAGATGATCGTCTATGTCGTTGTTGTAGGTTGGGAGTTGAAACCTTCAAACGCCTATTTGTTGAATGCTTAATTTGATAAGATCTTCGTGAAGAAGGTTTTAAAGGATATTTTAGCATTCGCCCGTTTTTAACTTGTTATGATCTATGGTGTAGTGTGCTGAATAATCCCAATGACATGCTGTTAATTAATGTTTTTAACTTTTTTAAGCTGCTTTTACAATTATATGACATTTCTTTGCTTAGCTGTGCGTTAACTACTGCGATGAAAAAAGGAGGGGGTGGGGGGTGAGGCGCTCACTCCAATTCCTGGCCAATATACTTCCTGAAAAAAGAAAAAGAATAAATGGGTTAAATCCCAAAGTGTCCAATTCACTGGGTTAGATCCCAATTGTTGCAAACATATTCACAGGGTTATATCTCAATTGTTGCAAAAATATTCACAGGGTGAGATCCCTTATGCTGCATTGGTACTGCTGTTCTCCTCCTTCAAATATTCACAGGGCCGGATCCCTTGTGCTGCATTTGGGCTGCTGTTCTCCTCCTCCTAGCGCTTTCGTGTCCCAACTCTCTTCAGGGAGGCTGTGTTGCCTTTCACTTCAGGTGAATCCCATTAAATTGCTGATGCAGTCTCTAAGAATTATGGGAGCTGTAGTGAAATCATTAGTTTATTTCAGGTGACCAAGGAAAGACTCCCCTCCAGGAGCACACATCTTACCCTTAGCAGGGGGAGGGGGGAAAACCATAACTATGATTCTCCACTGTAGGGAAAAATGTCCCCAGTGCTGCAGACTCTGGAGTCTGGCTCTCCACAAATTACAAGTAAAAAAAGAGGGGTGAGGCGCGCACTCCAATTCCTGGCCAATATACTACCTGAAAAAAGAAAAATAATACATGGGTTAAAGCCTCCCTGAAGAGAGTTGGGACACGAAAGCGCTAGGAGGAGGAGAACAGCAGCCCAAATGCAGCATAAGGGATTTAACCCTGTAAATATTTTTGCAACAATTGGGATATAACCCTGTGAATATTTTTGCAACAATTGGGATCTAACCCAGTGAATTGGACACTTTGGGATTTAACCCATGTATTCTGTTATTTTGTTCAGGTAGTATATTGGCCAGGAATAGGAGTGTGCGCCTCACCCCTCTTTTTTTACATGTAATTTGTGGAGATCCGGACTCCAGAGGCTGCAGCACCGGGGACATTTTTCCCTACAGTGGAGAATCATAGTTATGGTTTTCCCCCCTCCCCCTGCTAAGGGTAAGATGTGTGCTCCTGGAGGGGAGTCTTTCCTTGGTCACCTGAAATGATTTCACTACAGCTCCCATAATTATTAGGGGCTGCATTAGCAATTTTTTTGGATTCACCTGAAGTGAAAGGCAACACAGCCTACCTGAAGAGAGTTGGGACACGAAAGCGCTAGGAGGAGGAGAACAGCAGCCCAAATGCAGCACAAGGGATCCAGCCCTGTGAATATTTGAAGGAGGAGAACAGCAGTACCAATGCAGCATAAGGGATCTAACCCAGTGAATTGGACACTTTGGGATTTACCCCATTTTTTCTTTTTCTTTTTTCAGGTAGTATATTGGTCAGGAATTGGGAGTGCGCACCTCACCCCTCCTTTTTTAACTACTGCGATGAATTGTTTATATGTGTGTAAAGTTTGATATTAACTAAATCGCACAATAAATAAATACATTGCTCAGGGAAGTGAAAGGGCACATGGCCACAGCGAGGTTGTGGCATACATGAGGCAGCTGATGATGAAAGTGGTGGCAGCTGTGCCGAAGAGTGATAGCAAATGTTTCCATGTGACCTGGGTTTCTGAAATTGTTGCCCGTGGGAGGGGTACATCGCCACCAGGACATCTTGTAAAAAGCAAATATTTGCACGAAACCCATACATGTTTTAAAACGCGAGAAAAGGAAAAGTTAACCCGTGGTAGATTGTGTTTGACTAAGAAACTTTGAAAAGCACTAAATAAGCAAGATGTACCGACACATGCAAAACCTTTGCACTGGTACAATTGCAACTGTGCATGTTATCAGGACGAGGGCAGACACTGGCCTTGTGCAATGAGCATGCTCTTTCTGAGCATATTGCTCCATGGCAATGCTTTCCCTGGCGTTAACCCAGAGCGGTATTACCACTACGGCACGTTTTTATCTGGCGCAAAAATGCGTAGAAAGAATTTGCGCACCATTTTCCAGTTCGCACGGACCAGAAAAAGTGGCAGGAACCTATTTACCGTCAGTTGTACTGGACCATGTGATGTTTGTGAGGCAGGTTGGAGAGCGAGGTGGACTTAAGCTGTCGCCCTGCTCTTCCCTCTCAGACTGCCAAATCCGCCAGGTTTTCCGCCACTTGCATCCTGGAGGCCAACCAATGGATTCCTGCCGATTCCGCCTGACAGCTGCGCCTGCCAAACGCAGGTGTACTCCAAATGCCTCGATCAGTCGTGGGGGTCTAAGCTGAAAATTGCACGGAGGGGACCTTTTTCACAGAAGTGCTGGTGGATGCGGGCCGCGTCAATGCAATTTCAATTCTTTAAAAACATGACCACTTATGTTTTTACACCAGGGCAATGTTTCCCCCTATGCCACTAACCCCGGTGCAGAGGTGCCCTAATTTGACCCCAGATAGTCCCTAGAGTGGGAGGCGCCTGATTTCAATTGTATTTCACGTAAGATCATAACTTTGCTATGTCGCACCCACGTTGTGGGAGCCGCAGAAAACGAGCGCGCATGAATTAGTGACAGAGCGAGCCATGCGAAAATATTAAAACTGATGTTGTTGAAAGACCACACTTTGCAACAAGGCTTCATTTGGTTGTTGAATGTGATAGTATGTTTCCATTGTTGTGTTTACTGGCGTTTTCGATTTCACTGCACACACCTCAGAGACGGTCAGAGTGCCATGCGTTGTGTTCTATTTTCAGGCACCGAATACATCAAGACCAACAATTACGTGAACGTGTTTCTCCCTGTCGTTTATGGTCACAACTGCACAGCTGACACACGTGTCATTCAGCTGATGTGTTGTGAAGATCGCGAATAACAACTGCACTGGCGCGAGGGTCACCAATTAGATTTGTGCTGCAGGAAATTCAATTGCCAAGACGGCGCAATGCATTTCAACGGGTGGGTGCAACTGGCAAGCAGGCAAAGATAAGAGGGGTTGGACTGCCAATGGCAGAGGGAAATACAATTACCCTAATTCATGGAATTATTTGCGTGAAAAACGCAGATTTGCGCACCTTTCTGCACGAAAATCCCTGAAAGGCGCGCAAATCTGCGTTTTTCACGCAAATAATTCCATGATTCAGGCAGAATGTTTGTTGGCAGGGATGTCGTATCATCGCAGGCTGGTGGTGGATTTCCAAAATGGACTGTTATCTGTCTGATATTTAATTTGCTGATAGGTTTTTCCTGACACATGCACGGGGAATGGAGATGGAGTTTGTACAAGGCCCTGGGGAAATTGCAGGAAATGTGTCTTGTAATGTGCAATGGTGACATGATACTGTAGCATACCAAAATATAGAGAAAAAAAAACCGAAGATACGTCTACTGCGCATTCGCAAGTAAACGAAAAAGACGAATCCCCATTACAACGCCCAAGGGGTTCAGGAGTTGGGGGGGGAGGGATTTTCGCCCGCTCACTTTACACCGATAAGAGGTTGAGGGGTCACCCGCACTTACAAGGCTGGAATTGTTGAGCCATTGTGGCATAGATGAGACATCTTATTGTATTTATTTATTTATTTGCATGCATTAAGCGCCCCAAACCCAGAGGCATCAAGGCGCTGGTTAGGTGAAAAATAAAAGGTTTCAGCTACGTAATATCAATTAGACTCGATCAGTCAGCTTAGTTGGTAAATAGTGATCACTGCGCACTTCCATTTTTGCATTCGGAATTTCCGCATGTGGTATTTTCGGGTGCGCACTGATCACATAGATCCGCATGATATAGCTGGCCACGAGCACAGCACAGTACCACAATTACACGTTCGGGGAAGCACGAGGGATAGTGGAATTAAGCCTGGAGCCCATCCTCTAAGAAATCCGAGAACAGGGGCAAATTGCAGCAGAAGTTGCAATTTCATCCCAGACCTGGCCAATCAGAAAGAATTCCACGAACACCTCACATTATTTGTGCCTGCCACACACATTGCATGAACCTATTGTGATTCAGCTTTCTCATCATCAGCCAGATGTGAAAGGACTGCAGTTACACACTGTCTTACACACAGTGGTAAAAGTAGTTTGGGAATGTAGCATAAATAAATATTTTAAGGGAATAAGATTTATTAAAACAAACATAACAGCCCTGGCACATTTTCCTCATTGCCATAGCAGAAATCTTGGGATGGAACTCAGGTGCAAGGTGTGGGCAGTGCAAAAAGAAGCACGTGATGTGCCCCTTTTTTGGGGGTGGGGGAGCACCATGCTCTTTGCGAGTATTCCCCATGCGTACGCGTTTCACACATTTTCAAGAGCTCTTTTGGCCACTTTCACTGTGACCACTCTGTTGCATACCTGTGTTTGCACAAATTGCACACACAAAGTGCAGCCTGCATACACGCTGTTAAGGCAAGTTTAGTACAACCCTCTGTAGAGGGCTGTCCACCCCCTAAACCCAGGGGACGGGCTAAAGCACCAGCCCAAAAAGGTAAGTCAAACCTCTCTAAAATTTGTCCCCAGAGGATAGCTCAGGGGCAACGTGCTCACCTTGGAAGCAAGACGACACAGAGCACCACAGGTTCGATCCCCGGGTCCATGCTTAGAAACCTCTGGGTATTAAGCGTGTTACGTGGCCCAGGCTTAATTCTCAGGAAGGGGTACCAAAGTAATGACACAAGGGTCAATTAGTCCACACACTTATCCATGGAAAATCTACCGCACTGATGTACTGAAGGTGTACATTTATCAGCGTACAGGTATAGGTCTGTATCACTTCAACTAAATACCTCCTAATGCACATTAGGCCTTTGTTACCCATTTGCCGGTACCCCACCTGGCAGGGTACTATGGTCTCTGCTGCTCGAAATCCAGTATTACCAGGATATTATGGGTGGTGGAGATGGCGGTAAATTCCCATTCCATGGAGCACCATAGAGCTCCATGGGTGAATCACCAGCAGTACCAGTGCTGGTGATTCCAGCATTTATTTGCCGGTAGGGACCTGAACTACTTGCCCCTACTGGTAACTTGTATTTTCCCGGTCCAAAATGCTGGTACCGGAATTACCAGCATTTTCCCAACCAGGGAAGTCGTAATGATCCCAACAGCCTATGTACAAAAACAGTCATGTCTTTGAGGACTCTGCTCACCTCTATGCTGTAGTGTGCATCCACTATCACAGATAAGCACACAATATATACTTACAAGGCACGGCAAACATTATACCACAGTTAAAATCCCTAGTTCCTGCACATAACAACAACAGTACAATGTCCAAATGACAAAACCCACTCGTTAAATATTGTAGGCCCTATACCTAGTTTTAAGCGCATAACATATATAGACAAGGAAGCAGTGATCGAAGTGAGCGGGAACGGTCGGGAACGGTGTTCCACTACTTTTTTTCCGTTTACCATTCCTCTACTTTTTACCACTATATTCACCATTCTATACAGAGGATTTGTCCATTCATGTCCCTGTGCAAGTGTAAAGTTGTAATAGGAGACTTAATTACTAGTCACTTAGACTATTGAATTGCCCCAGCTGCAACACTTGTCACATGTTGCACTATGCTTCCATCTACCCTCCCCACTGCCGAGACCACAGTTACACTACTTTTTTCGGTACACTTCTACCACTGCAAGGAAGGGAACAAAATGGAGGCAGACATGTTGTCACACAGGAAAAATGGGTTTAAGGCGCCTACGGTCAACACCAGCAATCAGCAATAATTCTGGCCCTCTCAGGCATAGTATAAGAATAATGCAAATGCACGCATCACAATTAAAACAGTGCTACAGGGTGGAAAATAATTCAGAAAAAGAGCCACAGGCATTAAAAAATCCAGATATATTTTAGTTCCAGTTACCAATGCAATTCATTTTTTTGAAAAATATTTACTCAGTCCTCAAACTAAGATACAATGTAATCTGGGGAGGAAGGATAGCTCAGGGGCAAAGTGTTTGTCTTGGAAGCAAGACCATGCCACTCAGCCAGGTTCAAATCCCGATCCAATGCTGAGAAACCACTCCTGGTATTAAGTCCTTTTATAAATGAATAATTATAATCTACATTTGCAATAAAAGAAGTGGAGAGGAAGTGGAGAGCACTTTGGGGGTAGTTATCTGTCCCTGGACTTTCTTCCTGTGCTCGTCTGAGATTCAGGGAGTTCTAGTAAATGAACTAGATTTGTAGTACTTACCATAATAAAATCAATGGCAAGTACTAAAAATGTTAGCACTTGGTGTAGAACATACTGAGCCCGAAAAGAGTACAGGAGAAATGCCCTTTGGCAGGTAGGTACTCCCAGAGTCCCTTTAGGAGAGATCATGCTGGCATCCAATCTCTCCTGTAATGTGATGAGGGCCGTCGCCATGTATGTATGTATGTTTGTATATTTGTATGTGTGGGATTTATAAAGCACAAACCTAGCTGGCAAGGAGAGAGCATTTGGACAGAAAGTTTGCAGGGCATTCACACAGGGCGCAGATACCCGAGGCAAAGAGGTAATTAAGATATTTTTACTTTTACTCTTTTTTTGGAAAATCTGTAACAGCTAATAATGGATGAAATATCATTTATAGGACATGCACACTTGAACTGATCGAGTCCCATTATATGTTGTATTGCAGAAATATGAAAAGTTTCTGTATGAAGTTTTATTGACCCCTGATGAAGAGCTTTTACAGTTCGAAACCGATGGACATTGCAACAATAAAGGAAGAAAAAACAAAATGATATTTCAAGACTCATAATTGCATAGAAGCTCTAAAACAGAAATTAATGTTTATTTATGATATGCTACTCTGACAAGTTGAACATTCATATGACCGGTTTATATTGAACTTTCGACATGATCTATTAACTGATTACCATTATTTTTCATTAGAGTTTAGCTACCTTTGCTAGTGACAGTGTGCAGGTAATGGAAGTTCCCCTATCGTGGGAACTTTGTTTATCTCTTTGATTGTTGTGCAATCCATGTGCCAGGATTACGATTTCTCCCCTGCACCTTAAGACCACACACACTTTGTCAAGTGATTGTCTATAATTCTGAGAGTGTTTATTTAAATAGAGTGCAGTGTTTACCAATTGTTCTAAAGCAACGGAGCATTGTCACAAAGGGGGCACCACCCCGGGGATTACAACAAGTAAGATGTAGAGGTAGCAGAGGAGTTGGGATTGGGAGGGGGAACAGGATCAGGGGGAAGTGTAGAGGCATAGAAACAGGCATGAGTTGGGAGATGTCTCACTGGTTTCTTCCAGGAAGCAGTACGGCTCAAAGCTTGGAGTGGTGAAACATCGAAGCCTAAGCCTGCGCACCCAAGTGCTGCCTATAGGTACCAGTCCAGACAGTTCCTCCAGTCAACAAGGGGCTCAATGAAGAGCAGGTTTCATGGCAGGGAAGGGTTTAAGACATCAAACCGAAGGCTAAACCCTCCCCAGCTCTGTCAGGTTCCAGACTTTGGCTGATCGAACCCCATCTCAAGTGGGGGACCACCTCGAGCTATTCAGCAAGAGGAAGTCAGAGAGGCTTGGGCCCAGGGCATTGTGTGCAGGGGGTAGTCTATCAAGTTCAGGTTCCTTTCCATGGACTCCACCCTCACCACCCTTCTCCTCACCTGTGGCTTCCTTTTGTTTGTCCTTGGAGTGCTTGGAGGGTCTTCGGGGAGTCCTGGTATCTTCCTTTGTGGGCTTGTCTCTGGACTTCCTGTCATGCAAGTAGGGCCTGGCTCCCTCGGAGGCCACCTAGACAGGAAGTGGGACCTGTCTTGGGGGGCCCCGAGGAGCCAAGGCCCCGCGACAGGGAAAAGACCGATGGACGGTAAAAACCCTGTGTAGTCTTCCTGAGATGGCACTGAGTAATAGACTCTCCAATAGCGGATGTGGTTGTGAGTGATCCGGAGTGAACCCGGAAAAAAGTAGATCAGGTAAGTTCGTTCTGTCCACCAATATGAAAAGCAAGGCAGGATCCGATCCGTGAAGACTTGGTCGGATACAAGGTAAGTAGCAAAGAGGAGAGATGCGGGAGGAAAGAGAAGAGGGATAGAGCCCGGAACGGGGAAACGGTCCGAGCAGAGTGGGATAGGTAGGATTAGAAGGAGAAGCAGTTAAAGTCCCTACTTACCAGAAACGGTTGGATCCACGAAAGGCACAGGGAGGAACACGTAGATACGCGAGGATGGCGGTGGGCCGCTAGTACGAGTGGCAAGGTGCCGAAGGCAAAGGAAAAGACTGTGAAGGCGTAACGGTCGAGAGCCGTGAAAGGACTAAGGAAGTAGGTAGACAGAAAAACAAAGTTAAGCGGAGAGTAAAGGCAAGCGGGTAGGGGTAAACACTGCAGGAGGCACTGAAGGAGCTAAAACGGAGTTTTAGCCGAGCGCTGGTATCACAGGAAAAATAACACAGATACAACGCGGCGGGAGGTGGGCGGGGCTTGCTTAAATAACAAAGGCAGCCATGTTGGATGAGGACTGGACTGCTAACTGAAGGTTCTTCGTGGCGATAACTTCCCCTTCTGCCATAGCTTCCAGGGATGGATCCTGACAGTATAACCCTTCTCCCTCCGAAAGACCCCTGGTTTTCCCGGGTATCTTTGGTGAAACTCTCTCAGTAACCTTGGAGCATGCAGATGGTGTCTGGGTTCCCAGGTTCTTTCTTCAGTGGAGAAACCCTTCCAATGGACAAGATACTGGAGACTGCCTTGGCGATATCGAGAATCCACCAAGTATTCCACTTCATACACTTGTGGTTCTACTGTGGTCGGAGTCTTGGCTTTCTGAAACTTTCGTGAGAAAGGATCCACCTTATATTCTTTAAGCAGTGATGTGTGGAAAACAGGGTGAACTCTCTGGAGGTTCCTAGGCAGGCGGATTTCGTAGGCCACTGGGTTTATTTGTCTCACAGTAGGATAAGGACCCAGATATCGTAGAGCAAACTTGCCGGTATGTATCCATTTGGGTAGATACCTCGTGGATAACCAGACCTTTTGTCCGGACTTCCAATCTGGATTGGGTCTTCTGCTTCTGTCGGCCCACTTCTTTTGTGCTAGTTGGCTGTCCTCTAATGCTTCTCTCGCCAACTTATGTACCTTCTTTAGTTCCGATAACCGGTCATCTATGGCAGGAGATTTGGTGGGTTGTATTCCGGACCAAGGCATCTGCTGAGGATGGTAACCATAAGTGCAATAGAAAGGACTCATTCTAGTCGAGGTGTGGTAGTTGTTGTTATAGGCGAACTCGGCCTGCGCGAGGTAGGAAGACCAGCTCTCCTGTCTATTGCTGCAAAAACATCTTAAGTACTGCTCAAGTCCGGCATTAAGTCTCTCTGTCTGACCGTTGCTTTGTGGGTGAAAGCCGGACGACAGTGCTCAGTGAATCCCCAACTGTTGACACAACGATGTCCAGAACCTGGAGGTAAATTGGGTACCTCTATCCGAGACTATGGTTTGAGGCAGGCCATGCAAGCGCACTATATCCCGGAGGAAGACTGAAGCCGTCTTTGGAGCTGACGGAAGACCTTCTAATGCTGAGAAGTGGGCCAGCTTACTGTGTGAATCGATAGTTACCATGATTGCAGTCATTCCCTCTGATTTCGGTAGATCGACAATAAAATCCGTAGACACATGTTCCCAAGGCTGGGTGGGTAGGGTAGGTTGCTGCAGTTTGCCCAATGGTTTGCCTGTTTGGTGTTTGTTGGTAGCACAAATCGGGCAGGCCGAAACGTATCTCTCTACGTCCTTGTGGAGTTCTGGCCACCAGAACCTTCGGCTTATGAGATCCTGGGTCTTCTTGATACCGGGGTGTCCAGCGAGGGGGGCATCATGACACCAGGAGAGGATCTGTTCCTGAAGTCCTTTTGACAGGAGAAACAACCCAGTACCGTGGTAGTACAAACCATCGTTGGCCAGATTGACAGTGGTTGGAATGGTTGATAGCGAACCGTATTGTTTGGTAAGTTCTTGCAAAAAGAGAGAGACACCTGCCATGATCTTAAGGTTGGGAAACAAGAGATCGTGATCTTAAGTATGGTTGGTTTCTTCTCCTTGACATCTGGAGAGGGCATCTGCCATTCTGTTCTCTGACCCTGGTAAATAAGAGATGTTAAAGTCATATTGAGAGAAGAAATATGCCCATCTAGCATGTCGGGCGTTAGTACACTCCATCTGCTGTAACACTCTGAAGTTACGATGATCAGTTCGTACTTGAAATGGGTGCGCTGCTCCTTGTAACAAGTGCCTCCACTCTTGGCATGCCAGTTTGATGGCCAGTAGTTCTCTTTCTAAAACGGAGTAATTTCGTTCGCTCTTGGTCAGGGTTTTGGAATAATACGCTACTGGATGTGTGAGACCGTCTTCCGCCTCTTGCAATAGAATGGCTCCCACTGCTCCACCCGAGGCATCAGTTTCCATTATAAACGGTCTTGCTTGATCTGGTTGCACCAGTATGGGAGCGGAGGTAAACAGCTCCTTGAGCTGTAAGAAGGCTCTTTTCTGTTCTGGCCCAAAGGAGTACTGAACCCCTTTTTTAAGGAGACCTGTGATGGGTAACATCACGGTAGAGAAGTTGGGGATAAATTGGCGATAGAAATTAGCCAGACCTAGGAAAGACTGGACCTCCTTGACACTTCTTGGCTCCTTCCAGTCCAGGATAGCCTTTATTTTTCCGGGTTCCATCTTGATCCCTTCCTTCGAGAGGACATAACCTAGATAAGAGGCGGAGGCCACTTCAAATTGGCACTTTTCTGGTTTGACCAGGAGGTGATTTGCTCGGAGCCGATGTAACACTCTCTTGACTTGTTCACGATGGTCCAGTAGCTCTTGAGAATATATCAATATGTCATCTAGATAAACGACCACCGAAACAAACAACATGTCGGAGAAAATCTTGTCGATAAACCTCTGAAAGACCGCAGGGGCATTTACCAGGCCGAAGGGCATAACCCTGTATTCATACAATCCGAATGGGGTCCGAAATGCGGTCTTTCACTCGTCACCTCTCCTCACTCTGAGGAGATGGTAGGCTCCTCTAAGGTCCAATTTGGTAAAGTAAGAAGCCCCTCTAACGGCTTCTAGGATGTCCCTTATGAGTGGCATAGGGTAGCGATCGCGGATAGTGATCCGATTTAACCCTCTTTAGTCTATACAGGGACGTAGTTCGGTGGTGTCCTTCTTAGGAATGAAAAACAGTGAAGCCCCCCCTGAAACCTTGATTCCTGTACTAGGCCGTTCTGCAGGTTGTCATCCAGATATTTTCTTAAGGCCTGTTTTTCGGAAAGAGATAGAGGGAACATCCTGCCAAATGGGACAACAGACTCCGGGGTCAGTTCTATGGCACAATCCTCTGGCCGATGAGGAGGTAAGACTTTGGGTGTAGTGTCTTCAAAGACCTCAGCATATTCTTGGTACTGACAGGGAACCGATGAGACCACCTTGAGGAGAGGGGTTCCCTTGTCCTTGTTTTCTTTTTTGACTTGAAGGGCTGATTGGCAATGCTGTTCACAGTAGGAAGAATCAAAACGCACACAGTTGGTAGTCCAGTTTATCTGCGGATTGTGTCTTCTTAGCCAGGGTATCCCTATCACCAAGGGAAAGTGGGCTGCTCTAATGAGATCGAATACCAGCAGTTCCTGATTGTAAGGCTCACCTGATTCCCGTAGAGGCGCCGGTCTTGACTGGGCGTATACCGTATCTTCAAAGGTGATGTGTAACACACGGCTGGCTCTTTGGGCTGGACCTCTGTGCACTGTATGTCTGACTCGAAGGGTAAGATGTCTGCAGATAGAAAATATGGGATTAATGAACTGGGTTATTGAATGTCTCTCTCTTCTTCCCTTTCTCTTCTCCTGTAGAACCCCAAAGGTTAACCCTCTCACCTTAGGTAAGTGAACGCCGTGCTCTCCATCTGCCTCGGGGCAGGGTGCTGTAACCAGTTTCTTCACTGGATAAGGGGAGCAGGCCTCTTGACTTCAGAGGACTGCTGTCCGTCGTTTACTGCACGAACGGTAAGTTTCGAGTAATTCTAATGTCTTTAAAAGTCTTTAGTAATGATGTCTCTTGTTTTGCAGGGTTCCGGCGATGGCGGATGACGGGCTGAAGTGAGTTGAAGATGGAGCCCGTGTGATGAATAGAAGCGCCTGGAAGCACGTAAGTAAGCGCTTGTTGCCTGCTTCAGGATGCGCTCTAACTGTCTTTTTATTTTGCAGGTACAAGTTCGGAGCGGCTGCAGGGTGCCGGAATACCCACTGGGTTAGATGTGGAAAGGAGTAATGGCACGTGAGTATTAAAGTTCCCCAATGTCTTTAAACGCACCTTGTTTTGTCTTTCAGATGCGGGATGCAGCGCCGAAGGCCTCCGGAGCGTGCGAAGAGTTGGTAAGCTTTTGTCTTTCAGATGCCGGAATGCAGTGCGAAGACCTCCGGAGCGCACGAAGAGTAGGTAAGCCTTTGTCTTTCAGATGCCGGAATGCAGCGCGAGGCGTTGGTGACAGCCGATGGACCAGGTAAGTGAAGCGCTGTCACTGAAGACCGTAATGCTAACCTGTTCTTTCTTGTCTTTATAGGTGTTGCTGAAGACTGGATTCAGGATGGTAAGCCTTTTTCCTTAGGCCCAGGATCATATGCAGAAGACACGATGAGCGTTCTGCTGCAGAGGATGCAGAATAACGCAAAGCAAGATTCATCCATCGGGTGTGGTTTAAATAGCCTCCTGTAGTGCTTAGGTGTCTCCTTCCACAGCCACGCCTAGGTAAGAAAAGAGTTCCTGCTTTCCAGAAGAGTTCCAGTGTTCTGAACCTAGGGAGTGGCTCCTGCCCCACCCAACAGGAAAAGTAGTTCCAAACAGAAGAGGATCAGAGGCTCAACTGGCAGGCAAGTAAGCAGCATGGTCTGCTGCAGGTAAGTCCACCCAAGCATTATGAGCCCGGCGCTTCCAGCGCTGGGACTGGGCATATTTATGAGCCTGGTGCCACTGGCGCCAGGACTGGGTCCAAAAGGTCCCAATTGGGACTGGTTGGCACTCGGAACCTGGGTTATGGATCTGCTTCCAAGGGGGTTTTGGCTTGTCAGGAAATGTTCGGTGAAATCTTTTGATTAGGCGAGGAGCGTGGACATATTCAGCAGGTTCCCAGGATCTCTCTTGGGGGCCGTAGCCTTTCCAGTCAATTAGGTAAAATAGTTTAGATTTGGAGATCTTGGAGTCCAGAATGCTTTTGACTTCAAACTCGAGTTCTCCATCAACTAGGATGGGTTTTGGAGATTTAGTTAGTCGGGTTTGAGGTTGCACGGGTTTTAATAGAGAGACGTGGAAGACCGGATGTATCTTCATGTGCGGGGGCAAGTCCAACTTGACCGCTACTGGGTTTACTATGGTAGTGATGGAATAGGGACCAAGGTATCTTGGGTTGAATGTGCGTGGCCCTTTTAGAGGTAGATATGTGGTGGATAACCAGACTTGATCCCCTACTTGATATTGAGGGGCTTCCTTCCGATGTTGATCTGCTCCTTTCTTGTATTGTTCTTTAGCCCTTTGAAGGTGAGAAACAGCTTCCTTAAAGGCTTGGGTGATTGTAGAATGCAGGTAGTCTACTGCTGGTGTTTCAAGATCTTGGAGGGGATCCAACTGCGAGGTTCGAGGGTGACTGCCGTATAAAAGAAAAAACGGGGTTTTCCCAGTTCCCGAATGGACAGAGTTATTGTAGGCATATTCGGCTATCCAAAGGATGTCTTTCCAAGTTTTTTCAGTTTGTTGCAGCATGCAGCGTAAATACTGTTCCAGAGTTTGATTGGTCCTCTCGGTTTGTCCGTCGGTCTGAGGGTGGTGACTGGTCGATAGTCTCACATCAATTTGAGCCGACCGACAGCAACTTCGCCAAAAATGAGAAATAAATTGACTACCTCGATCCGAAATTAGAACCGAAGGAAAACCGTGCAGTCGGACGATGTTTTCGAGAAATTCACGGGCCAGAGTTGCTGCTGTTGGCAAGCCTTTGAGCGGAATGAAATGCGCTATCTTGGAGAATAAGTCCACGATTACTAGAATCGTATTGTATCCGGAGCATGGAGGTAGATCGGTGATGAAGTCCATAGAAAGCGTATGCCAAGTGCGAGGTGGGATGTCAATAGGGCGTAAGAGGCCTGCTGGTCTTTCCTTTTGACTCTTGTTTTGGGCGCATACTCCACAGGACATTATAAAGTCTCTGATATCTTTTTTCCAAGACGGCCACCAGAAGTAGCGCTTGATCTTTTCTGAGGTCTTGGCCATACCGGGATGTCCTTCCATTAAAGAATCGTGATAACAAGAGATTACTTTTTTCTGTAAATCTGTGCTGGGCAGGTATAATCGTTCTTGGAAATACAATAAGTTGTCCTTTACTGCAAAGTCCTTTCCCTGCAGATGCCAATTCTGTATGTCTGCTGGAGTTACAAGTAGCCTGGCTTGATCCTTAACTTCCTCTATGGATTGTGTGGCGATTACACCCAAAATTCTTTGTTCGGGAATGATTGGTACAGGTTTAGGGTTGATCAAGTGTTCTTCCACTCCCATCCGAGAAAGGGCATCAGCTTTACCGTTTTTTGTACCAGGTCGATAGGTAATTATGAAGTCAAACTCGGCAAAGAATAATGCCCAACGGAGTTGTCTAGAGGATTGGGCTTTTGCGGTTTTCAAATATTGCAGGTTTCGGTGATCCGTAATCACAGTAACGGTGTGTCGGGCCCCCAGCAGATAATGCCGCCAAGCCTTAAAGGCAGACTTGATAGCCAGAAGTTCCTTGTCAGTAATCGTGTAATTGATTTCAGGAGGCGAGAATTTGCGGGACCAAAATGCCACGGGATGCAACTGATTGGTTACCGGGTCCTTTTGTGATAGAACTGCCCCCATGGCAAGGCTTGAAGCATCAGTTTCCACGATGTAGGGGAGTTCGGGGTGAGGGTGTTTTAAGATTGGTGCAGAGATAAATTTAGTCTTCAAATCCTGGAAAGCTTGTTCCGCCTCGGTAGACCATTCAAAACGTTTGTTTTTCTTTAACAAGGCAGTGATGGGCTGGACTATTCGAGAAAATTCGGGGATAAACCTGCGGTAAAAGTTAGCGAAGCCTAACATGCTTTGCACACCTTTTACGGAGGATGGTGATGGCCATTTGAGAACTGCATCGACCTTCTTTGAATCCATACGCACTCCGCTAGGTGATAATATGAATCCCAAGAATTCAACTTCAGTCACGTTCAAAACACATTTTTCCAACTTAGCGAAAAGTTTGTGTTGACGCAATCTTTCGAGGACCATTTTCACGTGTTTCCAATGTTCAGATTCCGATGAAGAATAAACGAGGATGTCGTCAATGTAAACAACAACACACACATCTATGAGCTCTCTGAGGACATTGTTCATAAAATATTGAAAGGCGGCCGGGGCATTGCAAAGTCCGAAGGGCATGACCTGATATTCAAATAGCCCATATTTGGTGCGGAAGGCCGTCTTCCATTCATCGCCCTCTTTTACTCGTACCAAGTGGTAGGCTCCTCTAAGATCCAGCTTTGTATATATGCATGCTTTTCTGACTTGGTCCAGGAGTTCAGGGATCAAAGGTAACGGATATCTATTCTTGACGGTGATCTGGTTCAGGGAGCGATAATCTATACAAGTTCTAAGGTCTCCTTCCTTTTTTGGAACGAAGAACAAAGCTGAAGAAGCAGGGGACTTGGAAGGACGAATAAACCCATTTGCCAGGTATTGATCCAGGTATTGTCGAAGGTGAAGGTTCTCAGGCTCGGTGAGGGCATAAATTCTACTACAAGGAGGAGTAGATCCAGGTATCAGGTCTATCTGGCAGTCATAAGACCTATGAGGAGGTAGAGAGTTAGCCTGATCCTTCCGGAAAACATCTTGGTATTCTAGGTATTCGGGAGGTAACTGGGGAGTCTCTGAAGAAATTGCTGCCAGTGCAACACCAGGTGGAGGGTGACAAGTAGAGACACATTCTGGAAACTGGACCATTCTTGCTCGCCAATCGATCAGAGGATTGTGTTTCTCTAACCAAGGTATTCCTAGAATAATCTGAAACTGAGGAGCCTTGATCACATCGAACACGATCTTCTCATGGTGTCCATCTTGACTTACTAGCGTCACTTCTTGAGTGGTATGCGTTACTGGTCCGGAGGCTATCTCCGTTCCATCCACCATAGTAATGACGTCCTTTACAGCCTTGGGACAAAGAGTTAGATTCATCCTCAAAACCATTTCATGATCCACATAATTGCCGATGGCACCGCTGTCGACGTAAGCTTCAATTGCATGTAATCGATCCGGATTATCAGGGCTAATGAGGACCATAGGTATCACGAAATGCGAGGTCACGGAACTGGTTTTCACGCTCGGCAAGAGGACCTCTATTCTTGTCGGGCGAGGTCGTTTCCCTGCTCAGAGTTTGTAACTTTGGTAACTGCAGCTCCTACTGCCTTCTTGGCAGGTTTCACCGGACAGTCTAGAAGAAAGTGCCCTGAGTTTCCGCAATATAGGCATAATTGCAACTGTTTTCTCCTTTCCCGCTCCTTTTGTGTTAGAGGACCTTTTAGGCCCCCTATTTGCATGGGTTCCCCGGAGTCTACTCCTTTGGAAGGAGTTGGCGGTTTGGAAAATACTCGAGCATCAAACTTGGAACGATCGGCCTTCCTGTTCTGCAGTCTGTGATCTATTTGAACGACTAAGTCTATATAGTCCGAACAATCTTGTGGGGGATTCACTACTTGGGCTAACACATCTTTGAGCTCTCCACGTAGACCTCTATAAAACAGCGTAATCCTTTTGTCCTCAGGCCATTGAGTTTCCACTATCAGTCTGTTGAAAGATGCAATATAAGCCAAAAGGTCTTGCTTACCTTGTCGCAACGAAAGAAGCTCATTGTCCAAGGCCTGCCCCTGTGAATGTCTTGCGAACAGTTTTTCCATACTGAGCTGAAAAGCTTGAAAATCATGGAGGACCGGATCATCTTGATTTACTAGAGGGATCGACCAGTCTGCCGCATTGCCACTAAGGTACGAAAGCACGAAAGCTACTTTAGCTTGATCAGTTGGAAAGGCTGCTGGCCGGCATAAGAAATGCAACCGGCACTGATTGATAAATACTGCAAACCTCTTTGGGTCACCAGAAAATCGTTCGGGCGGAGCCAGAGGTACATTCCCAGGTAGGTTGATCTGCACTGGATTCATAGAGGATGTAGAAGGAAGATTTCCCCCAGATGCGGGTAACGGGGTCTGTCCGGCTTGTGACTGTAGCAATTGTCTAGCGAGATCATCTGTTCGTTCCTTGGAAATAATCAGTTCCCTTCTTAGAGCGTTAGTTTCCTGACGGGCTGCATGCACTTCTGCCCTTAGTTCCCCAAGTAACTGGGCTAGCTGGTCGGTATCCGAGGTTTCCATAGCGCCTGGACGGGAGTTTTTAGGCCTCTTGACTTCAGAGGACTGCTGTCCGTCGTTTACTGCACGAACGGTAAGTTTCGAGTAATTCTAATGTCTTTAAAAGTCTTTAGTAATGATGTCTCTTGTTTTGCAGGGTTCCGGCGATGGCGGATGACGGGCTGAAGTGAGTTGAAGATGGAGCCCGTGTGATGAATAGAAGCGCCTGGAAGCACGTAAGTAAGCGCTTGTTGCCTGCTTCACGATGCGCTCTAACTGTCTTTTTATTTTGCAGGTACAAGTTCGGAGCGGCTGCAGGGTGCCGGAATACCCACTGGGTTAGATGTGGAAAGGAGTAATGGCACGTGAGTATTAAAGTTCCCCAATGTCTTTAAACGCACCTTGTTTTGTCTTTCAGATGCGGGATGCAGCGCCGAAGGCCTCCGGAGCGTGCAAAGAGTTGGTAAGCTTTTGTCTTTCAGATGCCGGAATGCAGTGCGAAGACCTCCGGAGCGCACGAAGAGTAGGTAAGCCTTTGTCTTTCAGATGCCGGAATGCAGCGCGAGGCGTTGGTGACAGCCGATGGACCAGGTAAGTGAAGCGCTGTCACTGAAGACCGTAATGCTAACCTGTTCTTTCTTGTCTTTATAGGTGTTGCTGAAGACTTGATTCAGGATGGTAAGCCTTTTTCCTTAGGCCCAGGATCAGATGCAGAAGACACGATGAGCGTTCTGCTGCAGAGGATGCAGAATAACGCAAAGCAAGATTCATCCATCGGGTGTGGTTTAAATAGCCTCCTGTAGTGCTTAGGTGTCTCCTTCCACAGCCACGCCTAGGTAAGAAAAGAGTTCCTGCTTTCCAGAAGAGTTCCAGTGTTCTGAACCTAGGGAGTGGCTCCTGCCCCACCCAACAGGCAAAGTAGTTCCAAACAGAAGAGGATCAGAGGCTCAACTGGCAGGCAAGTAAGCAGCATGGTCTGCTGCAGGTAAGTCCACCCAAGCATTATGAGCCCGGCGCTTCCAGCGCTGGGACTGGGCATATTTATGAGCCTGGTGCCACTGGCGCCAGGACTGGGTCCAAAAGGTCCCAATTGGGACTGGTTGGCACTCGGAACCTGGGTTATGGATCTGCTTCCAAGGGAGTTGGGAAAACCCTGACCTTTTGGAAGCAGAGATCATGACACTGATGCTCTCCCAAATCCAAACGTGAGGGTATCGTCTCGAATTGGATTGGGCATGAGGACAGGGGGGTACCATCCACTCCTTCTACTGGAATAGGCCTTTCCTTCTGCCTAAAGGGGATCTGTTGTTCTCGAGCCCATCCTTCGTCCATAAAGTTCCCTGCGGCACCACAGTCCAGCATGGCTAAGACCTCCACACATGAAGTTACGGTTGTCCAGAGTTTGACTCGAAACACCATCAGGCTGTTATCCTCTTTTAGTTCTGTTGGTCTGGTAAGGTTGCAAGGACTGTGTCTTGTTCCCCCCGAGACCTCCCTTGCGAAGGACCGAGGGTGGAAGTTTTCCTTCCTTCTTGGAGGAACTTCCGGACAATCTCTGAGGAGGTGCTTTGAAGAGCCGCAATACATACAGAGGCCCGAATCCCTGCGTCTTTTGCGTTCTGCAGGCGTGAGGGGGCCAAGGGCTGCCCCTATCTGCATAGGTTCCTCTTGGTTGAACGGTTCCTTTGAAGGGTGAGGAGCCGGGCTGGATGAGGGCTGGCTGGGACGAGGTCTTCTCCTTTCCTGGCGTCGTTCGTTGAGACGATACTCTAACTGTAGAGTGAGTGACATGAGATCCTGAGAGGACGGAGGTCGGGCCACTCGGGCTAACTCATCCTGAAGTCCCCTCCGAAAGAGCGTCTGTTTGGCAAATTCTGGCCAATCTGTCTTTGCCGCTAGTCTCAGGAAGCGAGATATGTAGGTCTGTACATCCGTGTTTCCCTGTTCTACATCTAGTATTGCTTCAAAAGAGGTGTACAGAACCTCAGGACAATCGAATCTGGCCTTGAAAGGTACAAAAATAAGTCATAATTAGCCAGTGCAGGATCATTTATTGTTACCAACGGGGTGGCCCAAGCCAAGGCATTTCTGGTGAGAATGGCTATGAGGAACCCCACCTTAGCTCTGGCGGTTTCAAAGGCGTGGGGACGAAAGGCGAAATATACGTGGCAGGCGTCTAAGTACTCCTTTAGGCCGCCTGGATAGACATCATATTTTCCGAAGGATAAAGGCATGGGTGGTAGGTCTCCTTGGTCGTCCCTATGAAGGACCACTTGTTGGCGCAGGGCGGCATTTTCGGTTTTCCGGGATTGGACTTCTAGGGTTAGCCCCTGTAATGCTGCCACCAGCTCTTGATACTGTTCAAGGGAAGCCATGATTCTGTCTGGGCGTTGTATTCTGTCAGGCAGTTCACCCTCACCACCCTTCTCCTCACCTGTGGCTTCCACTTGTTTGTCCTTGGAGTGCTTGGAGGGTCTTCGGGGAGTCCTGGTATCTTCCTTTGTGGGCTTGTCTCTAGACTTCCTGTCATGCAAGTAGGGCCTGGCTCCCTCGGAGGCCACCTCGACAGGAAGTGGGACCTGTCTTGGGGGGCCCCGAGGAGCCAAGGCCCCGCGACAGGGAAAAGACTGATGGACGGTAAAAAACCCTGTGTAGTCTTCCTGAGATGGTACTGAGTAATAGACTCTCCAATAGCGGATGTGGTTGTGAGTGATCCGGAATGAACCCGGAAAATAGTGGATCAGGTAAGTTCGTTCTGTCCACCAATATGAAAAGGAAGGCAGGATCTGATCCGTGAAGACTTGGCCGGATACAAGGTAAGTAGCAAAGAGGAGAGATGCGGGAGGAAAGAGAAGAGGGATAGAGCCCAGAACGGGAAAACGGTCCGAGCAGAGTGGGATAGGTAGGAATAGAAGGAGAAGCAGTTAAAGTCCCTACTTACCAGAAACGGTTGGATCCACGAAAGGCACAGGGAGGAACACGTAGATACGCGAGGATGGCGGCGGGCCGCTAGTACGAGTGGCAAGGTGCCGAAGGCAAAGGAAAAGACTTGGAAGGCGTAACGGTCGAGAGCCGTGAATGGACTAAGGAAGTAGGTAGACAGAAAAACAAAGTTAAGCGGAGAGTTAAGGCAAGCGGGTAGGGGTAAACACTGCAGGAGGCACTGAAGGAGCTAAAATGTAGTTTTAGCCGAGCGCTGGTATCACAGGAAAAATAACACAGATACAACGCGCCGGGAGGTGGGCGGGCCTTGCTTAAATAACAAAGGCAGCCATGTTGGATGAGGACTGGACTGCTAACTGAAGGTTCTTCGCGGCGATAACTTCCACTTCTGCCATAGCTTCCAGGGATGGATCCTGACACTTATTTGCACACGTCCATCACTGGAAATTCACTGTTTTGACTGGTGTAATGTTAATTGCTTGTGTGAGGTGTATTCAAAGGCCCCAAACAGAAGTCCCTTTCACATGAACAGCAGGATTTTAAACACTGAACCAAAAACAGCTTGGCTTTGGTGTTTTTGAAAGAAAGATGGTACACACTGCAGATAGGTTGATCACCCAACTTTATTTGTTGGGTCTCACAGCAGAAGCCCCCAGCACAAACAGCCTAAACCCTGATCTCCAACCGCCGTCCTTCTCAATCATAACATTCTAGACAGGTTGTGCTGGCCACGTTCCATAACCTGATTGTACACTATGCTGGAAGGAGCACATTACAACACATCTCCCTCCCTGCACTTTATACAACAACATCTGGTAATTTCAATACAACCTCAAACAATTTTTAACTATGTACACAAAAAGCTTTCATTTGGAACCAATGATGATGTCTTTCCGAGGAATCCATCAGGGAAATCCCTAAACTCCATTAGTACACCACATTTTATATACCGGATCGAATTAATCCGTGCTACTCTTGATAAGTTCCACACTTGACCTCCACGCACTCTCACAGCTACTCTCAAAACCTCCATTATCTGGACCAGGTTGGAATACAGTAGGTCTCCTTTTCTTTTCACAGCCCCTTTCTTGACACGTACCCAATCACCAAAAGCAATTTCTACACTTCTCCTCCCTGACTTTTCATTTGTCCTTCTCACTCATTCACATTTCTTCTCATCTATCTTCCCTCTCAACTCTTCCACAACACAATCAGAATCCAGTGCTCTGCCTAGTCAGGGAGGTGACCCCTTGGTGCTGGGTTTCCTCCCCTCATTAATTCTAAAGGACTCACCCCCGTAAATGCATGTGGGGCCAATCGCAAGGCAAATAATCTGTCCCTGACAGCAACCTTCTTATCTCTTCCACATGCTCGTGCCATCTGCACTGCCTCCATCACACAGCGATTTACCCTTTCCACCACTCCATTGGTTTAGGGTTGATTGGCCGTGGTTCTTTTGTGCTTTACCCCACAACATTGAAGATACTCTTGGAAGCATCCTCCAATAAACTGTCTACCGTTATCCGTTAAAAAGGAATTCGGCAAACCTTTCCTCTCGAACACACTCTGTACAAACTCCACCATTGCCTCAGCCGAAACATCCCACACAACTTTGAACTCTGTCCACCGTGAAAAAAATTCAACTACCACCACAATTATTTTCCACGCCCAGTGCCCATATCCATGGGAACTAGGATATCCAGTGCTAATTCCACCACAGCTTCTCAGGTATGTCTACTTTCACCAATGGTTGTTGATGCGCCACGGTGCTCTTGCCCGAATTCTCGTACTCAATAAACCTCCCCACCATGTACATCTCGGTCAAAACCAGGCCACCAATATTCACTTCTCAAAACCGCTTTGGTTTTTGAAAATCCAATGTGTCCCTCATCAGCAATGTCGACCATCGTCCTCCTCAGGTTGATGGGCATGACTGCCACGTCCCACCTCTACAAGAAGTCACTCTTGACACACAGTTCTGATCTCACCTCCCATAAACTTCTCTACTCCCCACTGAGCAACCTCTTTTCTGGCCAGCCAACCTGTACAAAGTGCACAACTCTCATAAACACTTCCTCTTCCCTCAAAGCCTTTGCCTACTCTTTGCGAGTTACGACTCCATCGTGAGTCACGAATACTGTATCAGGAATCACATCCTCCATATGACTTTCACCATCCCTTCCTTCACTCTCACTTAGCCTCGAGATATGGTCTGCCAAAATATTTTCCCTATTGGGAATCACGTCCATGACAAACCTATGTCCTTGCATCATGGCCACCCAGCAGGCCACCCTCCTAGACACCTTCTCTAGTCCTTTCTCTTCAAAAATCACTTTTAATGGCCTGAGGTCAGTCTTGATGGTAAATTCTGCACCCCATACAAAATTCTGAAAATTCTCTGCACCCCAGTGGCACGCTAGGGCTTCCTTCTCTAAAACTGAGTAATTCCTCTCTGTTCCTCTCAACTTTCTTGACACATGAGTTACAATTACTTCTTGACCATTTTCCATAATATGTGTCAATACAGCCCCTATCCCAGAGTCGCTGGCATCCACAGAAATGATACTCGTTCTCCTGGTGTTGAACATGGCCAGGGGTCTTGCCATGTCAATTTCCCCTTTTATCTTCTGAAATTCCTTTTCACAATCCACATGCAACACAAATTGCACAACCTTCTTGAGTAAACCCCTAATTTTTGCAATCTTATCTGAGAAGTTGCAAACAAATTTCTGATAAAACTCAATCATCCTCAGAAAAGATCTCAAATCTGCCTTATTTTCTGGGGATTTTACCTTCTTCATCCCATCCAGCAACTCTTTTTTTGGGCCTCAGTCCTTCATTTGAGATTTTGTTCCCTAAATACTCTACCGCCTCCCTTCCAAACACACACTTTTTTTCCACCCTCAATGTCATCCCCCTCTTTTCCAGCATAGCCACAACTTTCTTTACATTTTCTTCATGTTTGTCTCAACTCTCTCCGCTGACCAGAATATCATCCTGGAAACAATACACATCGGGAATATCTTTAAGGAGCTTATCCATCACCTTCTGGAAGACTGGTGAGGCTGAAACAAGACCAAATGGCATCCTGCAGAATCAAAATATTCCCTCATGAGTAATGAACTCCCTCGACTGATCATCCACTCTCATCTGGTGATAGGCAGAGGTAATCCCTAAACTCCATTAGTACACCACATTTTATATACCGGATCGAATTAATCCGTGCTACTCTTGATAAGTTCCACACTTGACCTCCACGCACTCTCACAGCTACTCTCAAAACCTCCATTATCTGGACCAGGTTGGAATACAGTAGGTCTCCTTTTCTTTTCACAGCCCCTTTCTTGACACGTACCCAATCACCAAAAGCAATTTCTACACTTCTCCTCCCTGACTTTTCATTTGTCCTTCTCACTCATTCACATTTCTTCTCATCTATCTTCCCTCTCAACTCTTCCACAACACAATCAGAATCCAGTGCTCTGCCTAGTCAGGGAGGTGACCCCTTGGTGCTGGGTTTCCTCCCCTCATTAATTCTAAAGGAC
Organism: Ambystoma mexicanum; assembly: GCF_040938575.1. Lineage (NCBI taxonomy): Eukaryota > Metazoa > Chordata > Amphibia > Caudata > Ambystomatidae > Ambystoma > Ambystoma mexicanum. The sequence goes on along the minus strand of NC_090924.1, from coordinate 317,657,403 downwards.
TCACCCCCGTAAATGCATGTGGGGCCAATCGCAAGGCAAATAATCTGTCCCTGACAGCAACCTTCTTATCTCTTCCACATGCTCGTGCCATCTGCACTGCCTCCATCACACAGCGATTTACCCTTTCCACCACTCCATTGGTTTAGGGTTGATTGGCCGTGGTTCTTTTGTGCTTTACCCCACAACATTGAAGATACTCTTGGAAGCATCCTCCAATAAACTGTCTACCGTTATCCGTCAAAAAGGAATTCGGCAAACCTTTCCTCTCGAACACACTCTGTACAAACTCCACCATTGCCTCAGCCGAAACATCCCACACAACTTTGAACTCTGTCCACCGTGAAAAAAATTCAACTACCACCACAATTATTTTCCACGCCCAGTGCCCATATCCATGGGAACTAGGATATCCAGTGCTAATTCCACCACAGCTTCTCAGGTATGTCTACTTTCACCAATGGTTGTTGATGCGCCACGGTGCTCTTGCCCGAATTCTCGTACTCAATAAACCTCCCCACCATGTACATCTCGGTCAAAACCAGGCCACCAATATTCACTTCTCAAAACCGCTTTGGTTTTTGAAAATCCAATGTGTCCCTCATCAGCAATGTCGACCATCGTCCTCCTCAGGTTGATGGGCATGACTGCCACGTCCCACCTCTACAAGAAGTCACTCTTGACACACAGTTCTGATCTCACCTCCCATAAACTTCTCTACTCCCCACTGAGCAACCTCTTTTCTGGCCAGCCAACCTGTACAAAGTGCACAACTCTAATAAACACTTCCTCTTCCCTCAAAGCCTTTGCCTACTCTTTGCGAGTTACGACTCCATCGTGAGTCACGAATACTGTATCAGGAATCACATCCTCCATATGACTTTCACCATCCTTCCTTCACTCTCACTTAGCCTCGAGATATGGTCTGCCAAAATATTTTCCCTATTGGGAATCACGTCCATGACAAACCTATGTCCTTGCATCATGGCCACCCAGCAGGCCACCCTCCTAGACACCTTCTCTAGTCCTTTCTCTTCAAAAATCACTTTTAATGGCCTGAGGTCAGTCTTGATGGTAAATTCTGCACCCCATACAAAATTCTGAAATTTCTCTGCACCCCAGTGGCACGCTAGGGCTTCCTTCTCTAAAACTGAGTAATTCCTCTCTGTTCCTCTCAACTTTCTTGACACATGAGTTACAATTACTTCTTGACCATTTTCCATAATATGTGTCAATACAGCCCCTATCCCAGAGTCGCTGGCATCCACAGAAATGATACTCGTTCTCCTGGTGTTGAACATGGCCAGGGGTCTTGCCATGTCAATTTCCCCTTTTATCTTCTGAAATTCCTTTTCACAATCCACATGCAACACAAATTGCACAACCTTCTTGAGTAAACCCCTAATTTTTGCAATCTTATCTGAGAAGTTGCAAACAAATTTCTGATAAAACTCAATCATCCTCAGAAAAGATCTCAAATCTGCCTTATTTTCTGGGGATTTTACCTTCTTCATCCCATCCAGCAACTCTTTTTTTGGGCCTCAGTCCTTCATTTGAGATTTTGTTCCCTAAATACTCTACCGCCTCCCTTCCAAACACACACTTTTTTTCCACCCTCAATGTCATCCCCCTCTTTTCCAGCATAGCCACAACTTTCTTTACATTTTCTTCATGTTTGTCTCAACTCTCTCCGCTGACCAGAATATCATCCTGGAAACAATACACATCGGGAATATCTTTAAGGAGCTTATCCATCACCTTCTGGAAGACTGGTGAGGCTGAAACAAGACCAAATGGCATCCTGCAGAATCAAAATATTCCCTCATGAGTAATGAACTCCCTCGACTGATCATCCACTCTCATCTGGTGATAGGCAGAGGTCATGCCTAACTTTGAAAAATACTTTGCCTTTACTATCATTGCCAACATCTCTGTCATGTTGGGAAGGGGGTGCCTCTTTGCTACTACGCATTTATTTAGTTCTCTTAAGTCCACACACAGTCTAAACTCTCCACTGGCCTTTTTCACTACCACCAGTGGAGACACCCATTGAACGCTTCCAGCAGGTTCTATAACCCCTGATTCCCTCAATTTTCTCAACTCATTCTTTACCTCATCTCTCAACTCCATTGGTACTGGTCGTAAATTGGCGGACACCGGAATGCTCCTTTACTTGAGAACAATCCTATGCACCAAACCCTTCATGCATCCTAAATCCTTTGAGAATACCTTGGGATATCTTTCCACCAGGCTAACACTTTCCCCCACGTGCAACACCTGCTCATCTGTGTTGGGGTCCAGTCTTATTTTAATACCCTTTTGTTCTTTCCATCCTAACAGCGTTTCGCCCCTTCTAGTGACTTATACTTCCCCATGGGTTTCTCTCCCTTTGAACTGCACAAGGGCAACAAAGCATCCAATTACATCTATTTTTCCTAGATTGTACCCCCGGGCCTTTTATCTGAAGGTAACAAATCATCCACTTTCCCATCTACCTCCCTTTCATGCACATTGAATGACATTAACGACAATTTAGCTCCTGAATCTGCCATCATCCAGACAGTTCTCCCATTCACATCAACATCGGGGAATGGACTGTTACAAAACTGTCAATTTCATTACACATGACCAGGTTAACTGTTACCACTTCTACTTGTTCTTCCTCGTCACCTGAGGACTGCTGACTCTCCTCATTTGCATACAACACTTTTCTACCATCTCCAAGAGAATACTTTTTACAGCAATTAGCAAAGTGACCCCACTTTTTGCATTTGGAACATGTTACTCTTCTACCTGGAACCACAGGAGAGCTTGCAAAGTGGTTGGAACTCGCACATCTAAAACAAAGCCTTTCCTCTGTTTTCTGCCCTTTTGTTGTATAATTTTTACCCTTTTTCTGCCCTTTGTTGTATCATTTTAACCATCAGAAACATCCATCGTGAGACAGTTTCTTTTTCTTTACCATGGCATTTTCTCTCCCTGGATCCCCCTCCATTAGTATCTCACTAGCCACACTCTTATTTTTCTTTTGGTTCAGTTTAGTGACACATGCCATGGTGTGCTCTACTCATTTAGCTATTGACACCACTTTGTCTAGACTTGGCCATAGCTCTTCTCTTATCTTATCATTGCAACAGTGGATGATCATAAATTGATATCTTATGTGTTCCTCCACATTTTTGCCAAATTTGCAGCTGAGAGACAAATGTCGCAGAGCCGTCGGGTACTCCTCGACAGACTCTCCTTCTTCTTGTTCCATCACACCAAAATTGTACCTCTCAAGGATAGTGCTAGTTTTAAGATTAAAATGGAGATCAAGTTTATGAAAGTCTGCATCAAATTCGCTGAAATCTCCTGCTTCATCCAATTCCAAAATTTCCGGTAAAGTTTCATTAATTCGTTGACCCTCGTACCCTAGGAAGTGCATCAACAGTGATACTTTTCCATCTGCAGATATAGCATTTCCACATGCTGCCCTCACAGAGTGCAAAAAACCCTTTTCCATGGGTCCCATTTAATCCTGGTGGGCCCCTGGTTGGCATGAAGGCTGGGAGACCAGGTACACCTGACATTGCCATTGTCAACGTGAGCCGATTAATTTCCTCTTTATTTACGTTAACTGGGAGGGGTGACCTTCAGTGTCAGCACGAGTCAGTTGAAGTGTATATGAGTGAAGATAACTCTAATACAAATCTAAACGCAGTGCACAAATTGTTTACTCAGGCTGCTCACTTCTATTGAACTGTCTGTATGATGTAAACACGTGACAATTGTGGGAAATTCCTGTTGTGGCTTTGGGTTCTGTGAAGGGAACCTAGCTAGGTGCCTTCCTCTAGTGCCTTTCCTTCAGGCTGAGCCATGCTGCCGGGTGAACGCGCCATGGGACACGCGCCCATTGCTCTGCACATGCGCGTGGGTTCTTTAATGGTTGGCCTTGGTGCACGCACTTCCTCCCTACTGGTTAACTATTCGTGAGTGCGCGTGCTGGCCTGAGTGCGTGCTGCACGCTCACTGTTTTGGGCGATCCCTCCTCAACTTGCCCATCAGTCTTTACTCTCAGGTAAATGCGATTACAGTTAAAAAGCCTCACATTTTAAAAAGCCGTTTTTGACTGTCAAAACTTTGTTGCAGGACCCTCAAATGGGATGCATACTTCAACTGGTCCCTCTTTGCACGTTTCTCTGCTCCTATGCGTTTCTCCCGCCTGGGGCCAGGTCACTCTTCAGCTCGCCCCTCCACTTCACAGAGGAAATAGGTCTCATTCTCTTGGCCCTCTTGCTCATTGCTCTGATGCCAGGCGTTTCACCCACCTGGAGCCCGGTTACTGTCCCTCCACCACAAGCAAAGTCTTGGCCAGACATCCAACTTCCTGTGCTGGGCTACAACACAACAGGGATAACACGACTTTGCCTGCCCATGGACTATCTTGGCAGCCTTTCTGTAGCTCTGGGACACAACACCCGTCCTTGTTTTACAGGCTCTTCTTACCCTGGAGACTCTGTACCCTGCTTACTTTGCTCAGGGCTACATTTCCTCCCATTATTTGCACATGGATACAGTTTCCCTATTTCTTTGCCCCTGGGTGATGGGACTTACTTGTGAAGAAGTGGTTCCTCTCTCTTCTTTTACTGCACCACCCACTGCAGACTGATCACTTTAAACTTCTCTCTTTTGCCACAAAGGTCAGTTTCTTGTCTTCTTGAATACCATCCTTATCGCCAGTGAAAGAAAGACGGTCCACACTTCAGGTAGGTTGATCACCCAACCCTATTTGTTAGGTCTCACAGCAGAAACCTCCAGCACAACCAGCCTTCGCGCTGATCTCCAACTGCCATCCTTCTAAATCATAAAATTCTATTCCAGGCGTTCCATAACCTGGCTCTATACTATGCTGGAAGGGGCACATTACAACAGTTTTGTTCAGATAAAATTGAAGGGCCATGTGGAAAAGGCCCTACCTGTCACTACCAAAGGAAATGCAGCATTTCAATTCACAAAAGAAGGAGGAATTATGTTCAACATACGAAATACCAGTGACATATGAATTGCCACTTTGTTTTCATGGAAAAATGTTAGATGAAGGCAAACCCTTTTTGCTGGCTGTGGGCAAACTTTACAAGGAAATCTCCCACTGCCGCCAGTCTGCCGCCAGTCTGGATGTTACATCTCCCATATAATTACCAATTGCAATAAAGTATCCTGGTAAAGGTGTCGAAAACCAATGTTTCCCAGACTGGCTGGCTCTGAAGGCAGTGGCTGCAGGACAAGTTCCCCTTGGCTGGAGCATGACCAGTATGTGTGAAATGGGGGCAACAACTTCAAAGAGCAAGCTTCCAACACAAAGAGCTAGATGAAAAAAAAACTCTGGGTACAGGCTGATCCAGTGAAAACAAATGGCCTGAAGGCAGGAGAATAGCCATTTGTCCCACATGAAGATTCACAATTAATGTAAAATGACTATTATCATTTAGGCTTTTTTCTCAGCAACCATAAGTCATACTGATTTCATTTATGTACCATTTTTTAATGTAATTTCCAGGCGATTTGTAGTGATATAAAATTCCTCCACCTGCGACTCGGAGAACTGTAATGGCCATTTAAACTAGGTTTCTGCCTGATCTGAACCTGTTCCATTTGTGAGAGTTGGTGAACGGGTGGAGAATACAATTAAGGACGTGGGTAATAACTTACATATTCATAACTGTTATGCATTTTCTGGAAACTGCAGAGAAGTGACACACGACCATGCAACATGGTACAGACCTGTTGGTCGGCTTATCTAATTCCCTGTGATTAGCTGAATAAGAAAATATGTATATTATGGTAGTTACTAGTAAAATTATGAGGTTCTGATACATAACTAGTTTTTGGTAAACATTGAAAGGAGAACAAATGGTGATTACAAATGGGAATTGCCATATGTTGCTCCAGACCTCTAAACCAATCCTGACTGGGAGGCAGGGTTTGGGAGGAGATAGAAGGGTAACTGTCCAATCCTAGTTGCAAGAACTCTGGCAGGGTTCTTTCCCAAGATTGTAAAATTAGTGGTGTCATCGTTGTTCTATAAGGGGGGGACTGCACTAGGAAGAGGAGACACAGAGGGAGCAGGTGAAATTTACCATCCAGAGGGCTGCTTAAACTTACCATATGACAGGGAACACCAGAGGAGATTGCTCAGAGTGCATCTGGATGGAGCTGGCTATTTCTAGGCTCAAAGCTTCGGTGGAGAGCAGGAGGCCATCTTTGAGAGTGAAGTGACTGGACCCATGCCCTATATTCCAGAGTGTCCTGAGATGCAGCTGGCTTTCCTGAACTTGAAACAGAAGCTTTTTATGTAAGTAGAACTGAGCCCTGGGAAACCAAAAGGTGGGGGAGTATGCTTGCCTTAAATCCTTTCCCTTTATAGGGGGTGGGGCAAAACTGTAGATCCTTAGCCTATTTAACTAAAAATAATAATGCAATTAATGCCCCATTTGGCAGAAAACTACGGGGTGAATTTTGTTAAAATTTGAAATTAACAAAGCTCACTTCCCAGTATGCGCTGAAAACTGTACCCTATAATTTAATTGGGTGATCCTTTTTGTCCTGCTGACCCCAACTTCTTTAAGGAAGAGTGGTGTCTTTGTTCTTAAATCAGTCCAACCTTTTATCCAATTTCTCAAGCACAGGACTTTCAGTGGAGGGGCGTCTGAAATCCCAAATTCCGCAAATCATTCCAATATTTTGTGTCCAACTGCCCCAACACAGACCAAAGTAGGGGGGGGGGTTCTGAAAAACAAACCGCTAAATCACCCTGTGTTTATTTTAAACCAAAAGTGTGAGCAAAATCGTAATTGCCATATGTATTTGTACCACTCTTGAAATCCTACTCCTGGGCTTTTAAGCATCAAAATTGCACTACACTTCATGATCATCATTTTGGTTATTGATCAGTTGAATTATTTCTTGAAGTGAAATTTGTAGAAAGTGAAGAATTTTGATTGCCTTCTTTTCAACTTACTTTTGTAATTTATTTATGTTGAGAGAAGTTGATTGTGTTGTGCCACAGATTTGATGTTGTTTGACATTTTCTTGCAAATTTCTATTACTTCTAATTTAAATAAATATCAATATATTTCCAGTACATCGGCCTGGTTCTTGGCTCATTGTTAGCTCAGGGGGAGGGATCCAAGGGGCATGATATGTGTCTGTAGTATGGCTGAATAAAAGAATCTGCTAAACAGTTTGTTGCGTCACAACTTAAGTGCAGAAGGAAGGAAATCCCAGTGTTGAGGGTGGCTTCTCAATAAACCGTTACACCTGTCAGGTCTACCCTAAAGCAAGGGCAACCAAGGAGGCATCTCAGGGCACCGCATCATAGTGGGCCACCTGGAGCTTCAGCATTTCACAGCACACTCTTGCCTCATACTTGCCGCTTGGTCTGACCATGCACCTGGAGCTGATAGTTTTCTCCCCACTCCCTCCCCTTCACCTGTGTTCTTTTTCAACAACTGACAGCCCTTTGGCCGGCAGGAGGGCGCAGCATTTGATACCTCATCGGCACAATTGAATGAAGTGAAGCCATAGTGCCAAAGGCTGCCCGCAATCATATATCATGAGAGCAGGTTTTTGCATTAGGGAATCTCCTTTTCAAATGCAGCAATCCCCCATCACCTTTCTTAACATCTGTATGTAATGTTTTATCAAGTTTGTCAACTTATTAAGCTTAACTCATTGCTTTGTCCTTCCTTGCTTTTTATGTTCCTCTTTTGAATATCATAGTTGCAATTCTAATGTTTTAATCCCCTATTTACCTGCATTGCCTTTTGAAGATATTGGGGCTCATTACAAGTCCCCCGGTATTCCGCCAATAATTTCGGCAGGATACCGGGGCACTACTGTACCGTCTCTGCTGCCTGATATCCCACTCTAACCGGGAGGATATTACAGGTGGCAGAGACATCAGTAAATTTCCATGGAGTCCAATAGGACTCTGTGTGATTGCAGCAATTGTCTGCCGGTAGGTGCCTGAACTACCGGCACGTCAGGCCTGCCGGTAGATCACAGCCCCTACGGGAGACAATTGCTGCAATCACACAGCTGTCTCGAGATGGGCCTCCGAAAGACAGCACAACTAGATTAATTATTTGTTGCATCCTGTCCCCAGCTTACAATCATTTCTACCCAATGCACAATACATATTTGGGTGGGAGGCTTGGCAAGTGTGCTTGATATGACAATATTTGGGTTTCTTTTGTTTTTTTCTTCAATTCATATTTGTGTTAAATTGTTGTAAATGTAGGTGTATAATTTGGTACAATGGCAGCTGATTTTCCTGAATTACAAAATTGTGTGATCCTGAGCATATGATCTTCTCTCTGTGTGCTTCAGTGTCAACATTGGGAGTGCAATAAATAGTACCCACATAAAAACGAAACAACCCTTGGCAAAGCTTTCGTACAGACATTGCAGAGGGCCTCTGGGGATTGAGGGAAAGTGAACGGTGGGACGAGGGATGGCGAAGGAAAGAATGGTGGTGAGGGAAACCAGGGTGTGATGGAGTCAGGGGAAAAGGGGTGGTTATTAGCAAGGAAAAGTGTGGCACCTGCATGATGACGCTGCCTGCAGATAAACATGCTGGCACAGAGAGTGCGATGTAGGGACAGAATAACCACTAAAACTTCCTTCTTAGCAGTTCAGGAGAAATACGAAAACAACATGCCAGCAACTGGATCCAGTAGAAACTATTTGGAAACAGAAAAGTAGAATTTCCAACAGGACATCGTGCCTTAAAGTAGAAAATAATTAGACAGCTGAGGCTGGTCATGGGTGGAATCTTGCATGGGTGTTCCAGGTCGGCTATGAGTAGCTCATGCTAGTGAGAGTTCCAGTTGATGTCTCAGAAAGGATTTCTACCAGATCCAGTTGCAACATATAGTTTTCAATAATATAATTTGCCCGATACAATTCAATCACCCGGACCTTTCTTGATAGGAATTTAGGTGATGTGCGGACACACATCTTTGAGCAACTGGATCCAGTAGGGACCATTTGGAAATAGTCAACTGTATCCAAGGGCACTGTGCCTTCAGGCTAAAAGCACGAGCAAGCAAAGACTAATTGCACCAAAGGTGGCATAACGCAATTGGCTTCTGCTGTATCCAGTTGCTGGCATACACTTTATTTGACAATCAGATAACCTATTCAAGCGACAGAAAATAAATGGCCACCCTTTCTATGCACATTCACAAAATCATGCTGTGCAACAAGTAACAGTCACACTTTGCTAACTAAACACCGTGCACATAGATGGCTGTATCCTTAACTGCACCTTCACACCAACACACTTTTCTGTCGGTATACTTCATTGCATACTTTGTGAACATGGTTGCCTATGTATTCCTGTTACAATAAATGTTTCTCGCTTGCATTCTTTGCAGTCACCCCATGGTTTGTGATGCTGCTAAGAAGTGTTGCCTGTAGATAACGGGTGTGGAGATGCATTTCCAAGGGAGAGGGGCACCACACATTGGTTTGCCCATGATGCTGTATGAGCAGAGGGTGGCACATTCACATGTCAGATAGCACAGCGAGTAGAGCGCTCGCTTTGCATTTGTGCAGAGCCTGCCGACGCAGGTCCGAATCCCAGAAGGGCCAAACTGAACCTTTCATCCTTCCAATGTCGATAAATGAGCACCACACACAGTTGGTAATAATAAGCAGCGCAGAAATGCCTGAGGGTTTGTAGCACTATATAAGTGCAACTTATTATTATGTCTTCTTTTAATTCCAATCAGCACAGCATCGGATATTTTTGGCACTTTGCGTCCAGTGTACAAGTTTAGTGCTAACATCACTCTTCATAATCCCTGCAACAAATTGGGAATTTGTCTGGCTCAAATCCCGAATGTGTCTGCCCCAAAACGTTGATATTTCTTCATGTAACGCATCTTGTCGAGTATAGGGGCCTTGCACAATCTGTCTCTGCTTTCAAATGGTATGTCTGAGCCTCAATCCTTGCTGGAACACATTGTACAAAATGAGAACAACCTTTTTTCATATAACCCTCCCAATTAACAAAAAAATGGAGTGCTGTCTTGGTCACATAATGGGGTGCTGATTGCTGCTTGATGGATGAAGCTATACAAAAGAGTCTTTAAGTGTACAGAGCATAAGCAGACATTGCTGAACAACAGAAGATACACCACTTTCCCATCATATATCCAATGGCGTGTCGAGTGGGTGCTGAGTGTCTCGTGTGATCGTGTGGCTTGACTGTGCATTTCTCAAGATTCAAGTGACTTGGTTAATTTTTGTGGCGGTGCATTTCTACGGTGTTATCAACATCAGCTGCTTTAGCCCAGAGGTAATCCATCTAGCAGCAATCTACCTATTGAGGCTGGTCTCCGTGGGAACCTCAACCGGACTCAGCTGTTTAAAAACCCATCTTGTGCGTGTCAGCGCGCGCGCTGAGTGTCTTGTGTGATCGTGTGGCTGGACTGTGCATTTCTCAAGATTCAAGTGACTTGGTTAATTTTTGTGGTGGTGCATTTCTATGGCGTAATCAACATCAGCAAATACAGATACCATACTTGCTACCTGAACTGCAAAAGTCAGAGGTTATAACAACAAAGATCAAACTAGAAGCAGCGTATGGTTTGAATAATGACTGTGTTTGCAGGGGCACATGGGTTCAAAAATGTGCCCCTGATGATACTAACCATCAGTCATATTTCCACGGGCCCTTGACAATGAGGGGGAGAAGATTGTTTGAAAACTCTCAACTAACGAAAATGCGCTCTAAAAAAGAACAGACACTTAGGGGTGAAGAGGCGTCTTCATCTGACTTGCTCACTGCAGCACTTAGACTTGAAATGAATGAGCAGGGTAATATGAAGACAAGTCATACCCCTTCACAGGCCACTGTCCCAAAGATCACACTGCCCAATATACATCCCATTGCCCTAAAAGACAAGGGAACTTGGAACATATTGGAAGTGAACGCTCCCACTGCGTATAGTCCTTTTTGAAATAGAACTGCTCTTTTATCTTTATTTAAACAATTGCCATATTTGGATGTCATACAGTCAATGGATGTACTAAAAATAGAGTTACCTCTTTGGAACACACAAACTGGGCTCTGGTAGAGTTTGCCTCTCCCTTAATGGTGGCCCTTTTGAAAACCCATTCTGAGATATTGATGCAAGCAGGTTATACACTAATTGCTTGCAGAAAAATCAAAGGTCCAACGCAAGGTGAAGAGAAACAGGCATCTTTATGGGATCGACCAGTTACATACAATCTTCCAAACAAGCAGCATTGAGAGCTCTGCAAACTCAAAGCAAACAAGCTCGCGAAAAAGCATTGATCACCGAATATTGGATGCTGATGTGCTCTCATAATCGGGCTAATTGACCATCTGGATCAACACCCGCCTTGAGTTGGCTATCTTGGAATACACTGGGTTTTCATTCTTTTTTGGTACATCCGGAGGGACAAAGACTTTTGAAGGATGTTGATATATTTATTTTACAAGAGGCTTGGTTCACTAGACCTATTTTCATCGATGGTTTTCAAATTCTGACTAATAATTGTTGTTAAGTGCTTGCTTGTGAATGAGAGACCCTGTGATGTGATGTGGAATGTTGATGTGTGAATGCTGTATGAGTGTTCTACCTGAGGTCAGTTAAGCCTGGGTGATGGGACCCAGTGGTTATCCTTATATGTAGCTTAATGTAACTATGTGATAAAGTATATGTAAGAAGCCCAAGAAGACCCCTGAAGTCACATTATTACACTGGAAACGAGGATGGGATGTCCTGTATGAGTGCCCTGTATTGTGCTGTGTTTCCCAGGCCAGTAGTGGTTGTAAAAAGGAAAGGGATGTGTTGTAATGTGTTCGTTGGTGTGGTGTGGGAAAGGAAGGAGGTGTGTTGTGAAGTGCTTGTTGGTGAATGTCGTGTGGTTGTGAGTCATTGGAAAGGAAGGAGATGTGTTGTGAAGTGCTTGCTTGTGAATGAGAGACCCTGTGATGTCATGTGGAATGTTGATGTGTGAATGCTGTATGAGTGTTCTACCTGAGGTCAGTTAAGCCTGGGTGATGGGACCCAGTGGTTATCCTTATATGTAGCTTAATGTAACTATGTAATAAAGTATATGTAAGAAGCCCAAGAAGACCCATGAAGTCACATTATTACAATAAACCCAGCCCCTCAAAGAAAGGGAGGGCGAGCAGTGGTTAGCTATAGGTTAGGTTCTAGGGCACACTTAAAAATTATCCGTTTCCCAAATAATCAGAAGAAGTCTGCTAATGTCAGTTTACCCCTTTCTCCAATGAAATAATGATCATTAACATATATGACCCATGGGGAGGTGCTCAAACCAGCATCATACAAAATATCTTGACAAGTGCTATACCCTATTGGTTGGAGAGAACACGAAATGGCAATGTGCTGTTAGCAGGTGATCTAAATAAAAGGGCCTTACATCTGTCCGATAATACCACGGCTGGGAGCAGCAATCCTTGGCTCAAAATCATGGATTATTATGATTTGATGTTTTTGGATCTGTTTTGTGACCACAAATTACAATACATTTGGCCAACATTCATTGATTACGTGATAGCCAACTAAAAGTTGAGTGCCAGTTGTAGTCTTGTTAGGATTATACACAACAAGTTAAGTGACCATGGGGTTCTATGTTGGAGCACGATGTTAAAAAGCACCCCTGAGTTTGTTGGAACATGTGACGACAAATTATGCGGGGAATAGACTCTGATGGGAAACAGAGATATTAAACTGGTGAATGGGATCTTAAGTCAAAATGCTTCTGGTTTAGAGGTTGTCTTGACAGCCGCTGAGTGGGACTTGGGAAAGATGGTTACAATAGAGGCGATATTACCCATAAAAGCAAAGAGGAGACCTATTAAATAATATTATAAATATCTCAAAACCCTTTGATTACATGATACTAGAAAAAAAGAAAAGATATCATAGGGAAATGAAGCTCTAAGAATCAAGTTCCGTATAGATCCACAGTATAGACAAAGGATGCTAACAAATTTATCTACAAAATATAGAAATTGGCAGAAAATGTACAAGGCATCATTGAGAGGAGGTAACTGGCTGAAGCTATTTCAGTGGTTAAAAACACACAACATGGGAAGGTTTTGGTGAAATTATAACAATTTTCCCATGTCCCTTTCACCGGTAGAAATGAACCCGATATCCCAGGTGGTTTGGTCAGTATATATTCAGCGGTTGCATTTTGTTTCAGAGAATATATCCTCGGAGTCTAGTCCAGTTTGCTTGTTGGAGTCTGTGTATATCGGAGTTGATGAGCGGGGCTTACTTGCAGCGGAGATAAGGGAGGAAAATCTAGAACATTTAATTGTAAAATCTAGCTGCTTGCTGGCTGGTTGGAAGCAAAGAACCTATTGAGCATGTTCCAAACAGGTTTTAGAAAGAATTCAAATACTACAACTAACATAGCAGCGTTACATTTTCTTGCAGCTCAAAGAACTAAGGGGAAAGTTAGTCTATATTGTTGTTACGTGGACTTTTCCAAAGCTTTTGATTTGATCTCAAGGCCAAAGCTTTGGGCTAAACTGAAAAAATGGGGCATGGATCCACAACTCTTATATTGTATACAATCATTGTACATAAATACATCAATTGCCATACGATTTAGCTCTGAGGGTCATCTTACTGAGTATTAATTTACAAACCAGGCATTAAAGCAGGGCTGCGTACTGGGCCCCATATTGTACATTGCATTTACAGCTGATATGGATTGCCCTTAAGGCCACACATAACTTTCCACCTAGGATAAATAGCTTGTCCTATGCTGATGACATTATCTTATTTGACCAGACACAAATTGGCTTACAGCGAACATTGGATGCACTTTCCATTTATGCCAGGCATAATGAAATGGTCATAAACAAAATTAAGACCAGAACAATGTCACTAAGGGGGGGCCCCTTTAGCTGCAGAGAAATGTAAATGCTGAATGGAAAGCACAGTCCTGGAGAATGCTCAAGAGGTACTGTATCTGGGCTTTCCTATAACTATTAGGCCATCCCCGTCTTAGTATGAGGCTTTTATGGTTGCAAAAATTTGGAAACAATGATTGGCCATCAAAAACTATATTGAGCATCAGAAGAAATACCGAAGGCTTTGTTGAAATGTATAAGGTCAGCATAGTTTCCACGATATCATATGCTCTAGAGGTCCTACCATCAGCACGTCATTTGGTTGGAGAAGCTTGAGGCAAAATTATTACAGTCAATTATTAATATTGCCAAAGGAGTACCAGTGAAAGCTTTGAGACTCAAATATGGCCTTCAATTGCTGTATTCATTATGGTCAGTTAAAAAGTGCTATTTGCCAAATTGGGTGAAATGAATGGTGGCTCTAATGATGTGTTGAAATTGCTGGGTAAAAAGACGAATGCAGACAGTCAGAATTACTTTATTTCGGAACTTCAAGCGTTCACGAAAATGTATCTGGCTGAACTGGGCTACCAATTGGAAATATTGGAAAGCCGACTAGACTATGAAAGAGGAATTAAAATCAAAGCAAGGGAAATGGATTTGGCTATTGGTATTAATAAACTTCACGGCCTTAAGAGATACAGGGAATATTCGCTACAAAGCTTCAAGATTGCAACGCCTCATACCTATTTAACCAAATCGTCGAGTCCTGAGCAGGTGCTTTACAATGCACCTGCGTTTTAACATCTTGCAGATCAAAAAGTTTACTAGTCATTGGAAGAGTTACATAGCACAGGATGGGATATGCAGTGCTGTACGCTCGAGCCAAAGACCAGTCGTCCGTCATATATTGACTTCTTGCTCGGAATTGACAAATCTATATAGTAGAGAGTATGATAGACTTGTCAGCTCACTGGAAAGTATAAGCGGGGACCAATTCAGGGCTACATTGATGGGGGCGCAATCAGTGGTAATAAATTCAGCAGCTTTTTACATCTGCTAGCGAGTTATGAAGGATACAACAGATGATTAAGTTTGAAGACTAAACGTTAACGAAAATGGATTCTACGTTTGATTTGGTGTGATAAATGTGTATGTTCATAATATTGTAGTCTTTAAGAAGGACCTTTTGTTGATTAACTTTATGGTGAATTGTAAATGTATACATTGTTTTTTATTGGTATCTATTTTTTGTGATATTTGTAATAATGTTTAAAATGTGCTTAATGTTTTGTAACTAAACTAATGCACAATAAAACAAAACAAAAAACATATAACCCTCTGTACATCCACCATCACTCTGAAGTATATCACAGCGTTTCTGCAATCTCCATATTCATTTGTGCCATCTTTGGAACAGTTCCTCTGTCCATTATTTTACCTAGCCACCGACCATTGTTATACTACTCACAACCTGGCATTCTCTCAAATACACACTAGTGTAAAACTATGTGGTGCCATAAAATTACAATACTAACTACATTGTAAGCGCAGTGCAGTGTGCATGTGTGTGTGTGTGTGTGAGAGAGGGTGTGCATGCCATGGACTGACAGCAGGGTGCAACCCCTTTAAACTACACTCAAACTGCTCTGCGTTCTTCAAAGACTTCCCAGCCTGCCTCCGGAGAGCTTTCCACTCTCCTTCAGTGCAGTTTTCTCTTCACCACTAACCTTCCCCCTCTCCCTCAACTCTCAACCCCCAGATTGTGAGCTCCAGGACTGTCCCGAAGACACACTTGCTCCAATCACTGTGACTTCTAGGCGATCTCTCTTAGAGCCAGTGGTCGAAGGGTACGAAAAGAAGCAGTAGAACTATGCTCCCAGCTGGTCTGCCCCCGCTCCCCACAAATCCCTCCACCATGTCCCCTCCCACGCTCAGTTCAAACCCCAAAACAAAGACACCTGCTTTTTAAGGGACTGTTCAGTGTACGGAAATAACTCCCCCCTACATTTTTATTTTAATACTAAACCATTCCGGAATGGTTTGTTTTGAAAATAATAGTATGGGAACAGTGAAACCATTTTTTAAAAGTAGAGGAGCACCAGTCCAGCCCACTGCTTAGACCCTCCTGCCAGCCCTCCTGACCAGTGGTCAAAGTGAGCGGGAACGGTCGGGAGCAGTGTTCCATTACTTTTGTTGTTTACTCTTGACAGCTCCACTACTTTTTGCAACCATTTTCACCATTCCGGAACTGTTCTTTGTGAAGTTAAAGCACACTTCCCCATTTTACCACCGGATATCATTTACATCTAAACTGAAATCTGTTTCAACTCAATTGGCTGTCAACCAGCATGACTACTACACTTGAAAAATGTGTTGCATGTGTTGCACGTTGCTTCCTTCCTTCCTACTCTGCCACTGCCGGAGTCTCAGTTTCACTACTTTTTTGGTACACTTCTATCACTGTTCCTAACCCCCACACAGACATCGCATATTATAAACGCCTAATCAATACCAATTAAAATTCATGTCCCAACTATATTGTTACAGACATTTCCACCAACTGAAATACATTATCTGAGGTAACTCCGCCTCGGGTCTCTGCATCAGTCCTTGTTACATACAAATCTTCTCTCCTCCTTCTTCATGGCCCTAAGTTTGATCCATAGGGCCGAACTCAGAAAGCAATTTCTTGGGCGGAAACGCATTGCATCAGAGCAATTTGCCAATAAATCAAAACAGGGAAAGCTTGTTGCTGAAGGTAAATCCTCCAATTTACCTCCAAAGATTGCCGAATTTACCACGCGTTAATTCCGACTGTGGTAAATCATGAATTACCACCACTTGCCATCCCATGGTAACTCCATGGGACCAAGCTGTGGTAACAGTAATTGAGTTTAGTGGTAATTCAGCAGATTTTCAGCTGAATTACCTCCAAACTCTTAATGAGGCCCACAGTATGTTACCACCACTTTGTGCATTATGTATTTGGTCCTTGATGTTTTAGCATTCTAACTTTCTTAGTTTGCCCTTTTCAGCAATAATTCTGAGTCTGCGCAATAACCCTGCATACCAGCTCAGAAACCAACAGGTGGCATTTTATATGACCAAGAAGGGCGTAGGAGGAGGCGAGTGGGGTGGACAGCGGTTACCACGCAGCCTCTGGCATCCGACCTATTGTGGCGAGGTGGGGGTCGCGGGGTTAGAAGGCCGAGCTGATCACGCACTGGCCTCATACTCTCCCGTGTCTCTGCTGTAGCAGCCACAAATCACGTTTATTTCCCGCCTGAGAGCAGGCAGCTCAATTGGCCCAGGTATTGCCGCCGTATTTCACGCAGCCAGACAGTCAGTCTGTCTGCCTGTTCGACGTCCTGATATTGGCTGCCGCTGGAGAGACGTGGCCTGAAAGCAAGAGCGTAGGCACGTAGGTGAATGGCGTCCGGGCCAATACATCTTAGGACACATGAGGAGGGTGTGTGTTGGGCTACGACTGGCACCCCTAGAAGTTGCAAGATTGTAGCTTTTGAACGTGACCCAGACTACACAGAAGCTCCTTACAAACGGGCTAAGGGCGTCTCGGAGCCCTTTTGACCAAGTGACATGGATGCACATATCCACTTTCTCACTGATGCCGTCTTCATAAATCTCTCCTCTACCTTTTTTTCCAGAGAGCGTTTACAGAACCCGATCGCCCTGTGTATCCCCACACGAGGTTGAAACACCCCCCTTGGGAATTTAAAAGACGGGTTTCATTCGAGCGTGACTCGGCCGTGCAAAAGATGAAACAGGAAACATCGAGCACTACACAGTAACCTCGTAAAGTTGGAAACACTGCAAGATTTAGAAAGGTGATTAGAATTCCAATCCTGCAAAATGTGGCTTTTGATAACAACGTGTGTCCGGTTGCAGAAACTTGATCATTCAGCTGCCAAAAAAGGTGAAAGGATGGATCATCAAACAACTGGAAAATAATGCATTCTCCGACCGTAACCTTGGCAACATGGATGGCAGGAAGTCAGATGGCCTTGGAGTTCCTGTATGTGTGACTCGGTGTATTAACACACACATAACTAGTGGCAAAAATGTGGGAGCCCCTCTACGGAGAACGAGCAAGGCCAAACAACCTGCTTAACTGGAAGAGTCACATGGTCTTTACCTTCCCGAAGATATGAATACATATATAGTAGATCCACCTAACTAGTCAGTTTCTACACATGTGATCTACTGTGGCTTAAACACCCGATCCGGAAGGCCAGATCGGGTGTTAAGGCCATTAGCCCCCCGGGTTACCAATGCGGCAACCCGGGGTGCTAAAAAAACGATTTTCCTTCCTACAACAGGACGCGCGCAGCGTCCCGCTGTACGATGGAAAGTCCTTTACGCAGTGAGGAAGGTGTGGCTGCTGCCGTAGCTGGGAAAAGGTATGTTGGGGGTGGGGGAGATTCAAAATAAAAAAGGGGATGGGGTGGGGGGAAAATTGGCGGCAGGGGAGCCAGCCGTCAGGCGGCTTGGAACGTGGGCTTACACCGGCGGTTCAAGTCCGCATTTCTAGCCACCTGATTGGCTGGCTCCGTCTGCATGGGTGCTAAAGGTGCTGATAACGTAGTGGTTAACACACTAAAGAAGCACCTGGACATTTTGAAAATTTCTGTTTACAAATGTTTTGGCACAAGTAACAGCTACGTATAAGTTGTTCTAACACATTTAATCAACGAAAGACACTCAGAGCGGCCAATTCACAAGAAGTTACAAGGAATAACTTAGTTACTCCTGGAGAGGGCTATTTGATTCACAATAAGTTACTTTGGATTTACTCTTGGAAAATCATGAGTAAGGCAGTTACTCTGAGTAAATTCTTTGCGACTCACCCGCAGAGATGCTAAGGGTATATTGCACATATGCTTTTGGGGTCAAACAACTCCCTTTCCCCAATTGGGATAGGAGCTGCACATTGCCAAAATGTGATCGACAAAACCCCCTGTTGTGTTATCGCTGATTGTCCAAAAGAACAAACCTCAATCTATGACCTATTGAAAAAAAGTGGCAGACATTTAGGGCAGGATGCAGACCCGCAGAATGAACAGCATATCTCTATGCGAGTGTCTGGCAGGCTGGATCACTGAGGGCCATGAAAGACGTGCAGTGGACATCAGGAAGGAATGCAAACTATTACAATGACCACACGTTCATTTTATCAATGGTCCCGGTTGGATAAGCTCCTAAGAAAGGGTAAGAGTGTTGAAAAAAGTGATGCCATGGAGCAGAATGCTACGGCAAAATGCTGGAGTGCCCTCTCAATACAACACTTTAACATACAAGCGGGAAAGAGGAATTCTGGAGGCATGTGGTTCTGCATCACAGAGGAACGTGGGCTGCAAACTGGACGCTCAGGAAAGTAACCTCAGGAGAAAAGTACAGGAGTAACAATCAAAGACATCAACTGGTAAACCAGGAGAACCCAGAAAGGAGATGGAGCCCCCCAGAGCCCAGAAGGGCGGACCAAGGCTGCCATTGCAAAACTCAAATGCTCACAGACACATTGGCATCTTTGAGGCATAAAACCAGTTCCGAAATCTTAATGGGGCTTAATAAAGATCTACTCATTTGAGTGCTTACTAATTTGTCCTTGAATTTTGATGCTGATTTGCATCCTCTATAATTCATAACAGTTGCCTCCAGTGCTCTGTAGACCTGCTAAGAATCAGTCAAGGGCAGGGAAGGCAACTGCTAGAAGCACATGTTTTGAAGATCACACCTTTTGTGGTTGCTTTGCCTCTATGCCCTGCCTGATCCTGATGAAGCGATCGGCCCTCTACATGCGCAATTCCAGAGAGAATCATTACATAGAAGAGGGTCAATGAGCTTATTACTTTCCATAACGTGGATCACTCTTAGCATGTGCTATCAGTGTGCTGGCTTATCATTGGTAACCACGCTGGTAATTATCTGTTATGAAGTGCATTGGTCGGTTTGAAATGTCTATTCTAGAATCCAATGGACTACAACCCGATGATGCTTCTGCTCTTCCCACCCTACAGGTCAACTTTCTATTTTGACAACAATCTATACTCGTAAGTGGTGGTACTAGAAGTGTGGGTATTAGCAGAGGTGTGAAGAATAACCAGTGAAAATCTTGCTACCATAAAATGTTTTCACGTTAATGTTGGCAGACAAAATGTAGCAGTGAGGAATACAGCTTTTTGACATTTTTAATTAAATGGAATGATGGTAGACCAACCTCAGGAAAATGTGTGGGGCTAATCCACACACATTTTCCTATGCTCACACCACGACAAACGCATAGACCTGTATACTCTGGGTGGACACAGCCTACAGGCACAGTCCGCACTGTCATATTTAGTTGGAATGTGACAGCCATGAGTGCACAATGTCACATCCAGGAAGGGGGAGTACCAAATCTTCCCCTTGCCATGGCCAGCCTGATTAACTAACAAAGGCTCCATGGATCGTCCCTTCTCTTTTATTGGGCCCTGCAGCTATTGGCAGCTATGACCATAGTAATAGAGAGTACTTCAAACAGGCCCACATGGGGCCTAGCTGCAGAGGTTAACAAAGGAGATAGGAAACATGACAACCTTTCATATGTAACTGTGTCAACCTGAAGCCAGCTCCTGCCCTCAGTATCAATGACAGTGAGCTGTCATGTATGGAACTGTGTGTTTAAAGTAGTCCTCCCTGGTAGAGCGACCCCATTCATAAGGTACGAGAATGGGGTTTGCACGAACCAGAGAGTCTGGTGTCTCCGCAGTTTCATGGGAGATTTCCCACTTAAATCAGGAACCACAGAGAGATCCATTGACCAGAGAAACGATTTGATCAACAACAGACAGGAAGATGGGTGGGACTTAGTATAACACATTTTCACCCCTTTACCTTTCCCGTTGCAAAGCACTCTGGTTATGACCCCATTCATATAGGAGATTGTTGAGAGGGACCCCATGATCACTTTATTAAGGTAGGCATAGCCTACACCAATCACTGTGGCCCACTTGACTTTAAAAGAGGTCCGAGCCCCTCTTTTGGGCAGATCATCTGAAGACTTCACAAGATGTAGGAAAGAAGAACTCATCCTTGCACCCTGGCTGAAGGTACAGTCTGCCTCACAGCTTCTGCCAGTGAAGGAAGACCAGGATTTCCTAAGAGGAAAGAGAGATCCCATACATCTACCAAGAAACGGAGGGTGATAAAGAACTCAGAGGACCCTCCAGCCACTCCAGAAACAGCACCCAGCCAGCATACAGCATGCCCTGCTGGGCTCTGCAGCAAGCATCCGGTTAGGAAGTGCCAGAAAGCCTCTGAACCTTCAACCAAGGACAAGATCAGCTGCCTGCAATACACCCCTAACTTTGGGCTGTCTGTCTTAAAGAAAGCCCATTGAAGAATCTGAGAGAAGTGGCTTGACAAGCATCCACGGATGTCTGCTTTAAAGGACATTTTCGAGCCAGTCGAGTTCCTCGATCTGCAACCGACAGCAACACTGACCGTTGTCAAGCTGCCATTGCTTAAAGACATCCGAGACATCTCGTCCAGTGCTTCAGAACTGCTGATCAGCACTGAGACAACGATTCCTGACCCCGACCCACCGTGTAGGCCAGCCTGCAGTGGTTCGTCCAGCTTTGCTCGCCAAACCGTCTCACTGCCTGATACCCACAGCTGACTCCCATCTTAAACTATGTCGCAGAAACCTGCAAAGTGTCCTGAAGCTGACTCGACCCTGTTGAGTACCAAGAACACCTACAGCACAAGGTACATTGTGGTTCTGTGCCCCTGGTCCTTCCCAGAAGGCCCACAGAGACATTTTAAGACCCATTACTCCCCTTGTGCTGAAGCCAAGAAACCTTAACTGTTGTGTTTATTAACCATACCGACTACCCTCCTGTCAGTAGACAGAGGAGTGAATCCTTTTCCTTCTTTGAAACTGTCTGTCCTCTGAATTCCTTTAATGGGTGGGTTGTATTTCATAGTGTTGCTAAAACTGTCCCTTGTGATATAAATAAAGTAGATATTTTTGATACAATCTTGACTGGACAGTCCCTTTTATCAGTGTGTAATAATTGTATTTTTGCTGTGTTGCAACTGACCAACAATCCACAACCATTGAGAGATAAGCCTGCCGTTCCATTGACGTTACCAAAATTGGACAAGGAGTGTTATAATTGGCTTGTTATTCCAATATGTTCAGATCCCTTCTGGTGTATTAGAGGTGTGGGGATGATTGATGGTTTAGAAACTGACATTCATCCCTGGACCCCTTGTGCCCCAGAAGTTGATTCATCACATTGGTGGCAGACGTTGAGATCTTGTTGGAGCCTTGCGCAGAGCATAGTCACTCAACTATAAAAGTACTGTTGAAGGCAACGTTTACACACTGCTAGGTATTTGTAATAATCATTGATCTTGACCTAGATACTGTGAAAAGCATGAGCAAAGATGTCCTGCATGTCCTGTGCCAAGAGAGGGGCCTTCCCCACAGCACCAGGTTTAATACACCTGAGCTGCTTATCAGCCTCCAAGCTTGGGTAGTAGAGAGGGTGGCTGGGGAAGTGTCCCCGGGGATGGGCTAGCCCCTGTGTACTCGAATGTAGAAGACCTTCCAGGAGGGGTAGTGGAAGATCCCGAGGATAACATCATGAGTGTGTCTTTCTCACCAACCATACCTCTGGGGGGCCACTGTGGTTTCTTAACACTGCAGAGTGTCAGGGAGGTCAGGGGCTAGTGCAGCATCCCACATGTCCCAGGCTTTGGCGCTGCCTCTAAGTGGCCCAGTAATTGTTTTGGCTGTTAAATATGTAACAGCTAGAAAGCTCCCATTGGAGGAGAAGAGACTAGTGCTGGAGGAACAAAAACAGCAGGACAGGGTCACCATAGAGTGGGACAGCGCCGCCATAGAGCTGTGCAAGCTGGCACTCAGAGAGAAGAAGAAGGCCAACAACTCCACCTCTAGCAAAAGTAGTGCTAGTGGCTTAAACCAGAGTGCCCAGTTTAAGCCTTGATGCCACATCCCCAAAGACTTAGTGCAGGCTTATGAAGTGGGGAAGGATATTTTTGACTTGTTTGAAGTGCTCGAGCTTGCTTTTTAGCTACAGGAGGTGGACGCGGTACTGTGGGGTGCAGCCCTGAGGAGATGCTTAGCAACACCAGGGACTAATGCAATTCTTCTGTTAACTCCTATGGAAAGGACTGTTTATGAGAGCATGAAGGCAACCCTCAGGAAGTTCTGTAAAATCCCAGAACAGAATCTCAAGAGCTTCAGAGAGCTTGAAAAGAAAAGTGGGCAGACATTTAAAGCATTCACACACTTGTCATTGAAATATCTGAGCAGGTGGGTGTCTTATAACAAAGGTGACACATTTAAAGGGGTGTCCAATTTGATTGTGTGTGAGCATGTCTTGAAGAATTGTAGGGTTGACCTGCACTAGCTCTTGTGGACAAGAATATTGCAGACCCTTGGGAGCTTGCAAAGGCTGCCGTAAAGGTTTGTGAGTACTCGAATGCAGAAAAAGGCTCAGACGGGCACACCCAAATCAGACGAGAAATCCTCAGACAAGAAAAGTAACAAGCATGGGAAGGACAATGGTTCAACCCACTCCTCTTCTAAGTCAGTTCCCCAAAATAATCAAGGGAAATCCCAAAACTTTAGTTCAGCCGTACAATCTGAAAAGAAGAGCACAGGCACCCCTAAAACTGTGACGCCTGTGTTTTCACAACCCAAAGGTTGTTTTGTGTGTAAGGAGCTGGGTCATAGGAAAGGGGTTCTGCTTGCATTCTGTGGAGTTTATAGGTGGAGACCAGGTGCACCGGAACACCAGCAACAAGCCAGTCTTGGCCAGTCCACACCCCGGAACTTGACAACTTCAGCGTTACACTCCTCAGAGCACCAGGTAAGTTTCATACGCATTAGTGTCCAGTGGAAGTACTACTTGGACACTCCAGTATACTGCCATCCCTGATTCCGATGAAACTGCAATAAGTTAAAGCGGCCCACGATATTTCTAGAAACACTGGAAACACATTGCATACAACGTTCAGAATTGCCAGTGTCTAATGAACCACCCCAACAAGGCATCATTGTTCTGCTTGAGATTGAGGGTGTCAACAACATGGGTTACACAGACAATTTGAATCTTCTACTTGCAGCTTAAAAAGCCAATCGTTTAGCAATTGTAAACAAATACATACAGTTAAAATTGAGTGACTCACTGGGTCTCTCCTCGGAACTAGGTAACTACAATTGTCCCCAGACCACTGTCGAAAGAGAAAGTATATTGTGACTCCTATTGTAATAAATATATTAATATTGGCCTATGCCAAGCTGCTCGAAAGTCGCTTGTGAAAGAAATCCGTGTGGCAAGGTCCTGACCTTAAATCCATGTAAGCCGCCATTTTAGGTCAAGCCGCCATTTTAGGATTCTTTGTGTAAAAGTCACCCTGTGAGTTAAAATGGTGGACGATGTCATTCCAGAATACACCATAGCCATCTTGACCTCGGTACATAGCTAATGTGTAACTTGCCTGCAGGCCACTTGTTGAGGTCATGAACTGAGACCTTGTCCTTTGTTGACCTATGTGTAGAAGGATTACTCGTGCAAAGAAACTAATCCACACGCATATGTTGAGACAATGTATTCAAATACTGAACGAAGAACATCTGTTTAAACTACATTGTATTAATGTTTAAGAAGGCATGCATGAAAAATCTTAGAATACACAGTTATTGCATAGGTTTGTTGCGGTTATTCGAGACTTGGCACGAACCCTAGATTGGTGATGTATTAAAAGGAATATTAACCCGAAGTGGGGCTGGACATCGCGCCCACGAAGTGTATAAAATGCGAATGCATTCTAATGTACAACGTCTCTCACTGAACACACTGAACCACGCTGGAGTTTTTTGTGTTGTACTGAGGGCCGATAGCTATCTGATTTTGCTCTGTTTTTGTAACTGGATTCAGTATAAAATAAAGTACTTTGTATGTTCCTTTGTAACCCGTGTTCGGTGTATTTCCTTTTGGGGTACTCAGCCTCGATATTTTGATTCTGTTTTCACACCACCACTAAAGATTTGGCACAGCCCGTGCCATGCCTTGAACCATTTGATGGTAGCTCAGCTTCTCTGACATCTAATCTTAGTGCCCTTTAAGCCTTGGAAATCTCACCTATTAGCCCATTCCCCCAATCCTCTATGAACCTAATAAAGAAACAATCCCTATTTTATCTCACGTCCCCCGGTTCCATCTCCTTGACAGACACCTCTACTCCCA
The DNA here is from genome assembly GCF_040938575.1 of Ambystoma mexicanum. Classification (NCBI taxonomy): domain Eukaryota; kingdom Metazoa; phylum Chordata; class Amphibia; order Caudata; family Ambystomatidae; genus Ambystoma; species Ambystoma mexicanum. The sequence goes on along the minus strand of NC_090924.1, from coordinate 317,632,212 downwards.
GCCAGGGATTCAATCTCAAGGCAGGAAACCCTAGTAACAGAACAATCTTTGCTGACAATAAATCTGCTAAGGAATTAAGTTGGTGGTAGTCCCTCCTCCAGCCAAGTTAAATGGGACCCTTAAAATGGCTCTCTTGAATACTAAATTCCTCAACAAACGTGCCCTAGCCATAAACGATGTTATCACTCATAGGGATTTAGATATACTATGTCTGACAGAAACATGGATTACAAAGGCTAGTGGACAAATGATAGATTTGGCCGTTCATGAGGGGTACACCATTTATTGTAAAGATTGGGCTGAGGGCCACGGGGGAGGGATGGCCATCATCAAAAAATGCAAGCTTAGATTTTTCACAGCCCCGTACCAATGCCAAGAATGCAAAATCCATCATCTGAAGATGACCCATAGTAATCACAGTTTTGCCAATCTTATCCCGATCTACGGCCCCCTTCGGAAATTCCAGGTTTCAATGATGAAATCACCCAGATCCTAAGTAAATTAAATGGACCTAACTGCTAAACCCTACTCCTAGGTGCCATTGACTTGGAATTGGCCTTCAATAATATTAACCATCAAGTCCTTAATAGTGATCCAACCATGGCTCAAAACAACATGCTAGACTGGGTGGTGGCAAGAAATCTAACTGTGCATATTGACAGCACCACCCCTTGCATATGGTCCGCCCACTGTGTTGTTGATTTCCATATTCAATTACAGGATCCCCTCCCGAAAATCTGCAACAAAGCAAAAAAGGTCACCAGTTATAATTTCAAAAAGCTACGCCCTTCTGACCTTCAGGGGTGCTTGGATGAGCTTCTGACTAGCACATCCAACCTAGACTCAGCCGAACATCTCATGACATCTTATAACAGCACGATTACAGGTTTGCTAAATAGGATAGCACCTTTCAAAACCAAGTCAGTCAGGGATAATGCGGGACATCAAAATTGGTTCACTCCAGAGTTCAGCCTTCTGAATAAGACCAAAAGAAAATTAGAATCCCAGTGGCTGAACTGTCCCTCAGATGCACATAAAATAGCATGGAAAAATCTTGAAAAATGCTATGAACCCACCATCACAGAAACGCAAAAGAATTTCTACAATAAGCAGATCAACATAGCCACTAACAGCCCACGAAAATTGTTTGAGATCTTAAAATCTATGGAACAGCCTAACGCCCAATCTGGACTACGTTCTCCAATGGCCCAGGACTGTGCAGATGTGCAGGCAGCCTTTGAAGCAAAAGTGACCAAAGCTTGTGACAAAATTAAAAAAGACCTGGCCAACTCTCTACCCATTGGAAACATAGTCAATAGCCCACTAACGAACAAAGAACATTCTAAATTCAGGTTTACCTCTATTCAGGTTTACATCGATTACCCCTGCATACCTGGAGAGAACGCTTGACAGCATGCGTAGCATGTTCTGCTCTGAAAACATCCTGCCACCCAAAATGATCTTGGTCACGGTCACCCCATTGGTAAAAAAGACTGGTCTGGATCCGAAAGACACTAGCAATTTACGACCCATTCCCAACTCTAACTTCCTTTTGAACATTTTGGACAAAGAGCCTACATCACAGCTTCAAGCCACTGTGGAAGCGAATGGTATCCTTCATAAAAGGCAGTTGGGTTTCAGACCAGTGCACTGCATTGACCTTCAAACACTCATGCTCGGTATCATAGATAAAGGAAGGGCTGGAATACTGGTCCTTCTTGACTTGTCGGTGGCCTTGGACATCCTCGATCACAAGCTACGCCTCCGCACATTGGGAGACCTCAGCAATTGCTCAAAGGAAAAAACAGAGTGGGTCCAGTCTGAAGTTAAGGACGTGGAACTTGGCCAGAGAAAATCCCTCCCACACAGACACAGAAGAGTCCAGAAATAAGACAAATATTTCAGTTTATTAAAAGCAGGGCTAGAGAATCAGACATTGCATGATTTCCAAAGCTCTCTCTCCGTAACAAGCCTGTCATGGGGGGTTTAAGCCCCAGTGACATCACAATGAAGATTTCCAAAGCGCACAGCGCAGGAAGTCTTGATTCTATTAAAGACCAAGAGGCGAGCATTATGCGTATTCTCCTTTATTACTGCTTAACTACGGCTTTTCAAATTTAACTTTATTCCTTTTTTCTTTTTTAAACATAATACAACTGACATAGAAAACAAACTTTCATCCAACATGGATCTCCGAATCAAGTCCAGGTAGTGAACCCACTACAACTCCCATGAGGCCTCAGCTGGCCAGTAGTCCTAGCCTCAGTCTCATCCTCCAATGAGGATTCCCTTGATAGTATAAGTCCTTCCAGCTTAAGGTGCCTTCCTCTTCTTTTTCGTTGAACTGTCTTACAATCCTAGTCTAGGTCATCAGTGTAGGTGATCCCTCCCTGTCCTTGTTATCCTGCAAAGGTTTATTAACATTTCCTGGCCTTGTCATTTAATCACTCTCGCAAATTTTTCTGCTCTTCCCCTTAAATAAAAACAGAGAGCGAGAGATCAACATAGCCACTAACAGCCCACGAAAATTGTTTGAGATCTTAAAATCTATGGAACAGCCTAACGCCCAATCTGGACTACGTTCTCCAATGGCCCAGGACTGTGCAGATGTGCAGGCAGCCTTTGAAGCAAAAGTGACCAAAGCTTGTGACAAAATTAAAAAAGACCTGGCCAACTCTCTACCCATTGGAAACGTAGTCAATAGCCCACTCACGAACAAAGAACATTCTAAATTCAGGTTTACCTCTATTCAGGTTTACATCGATTACCCCTGCATACCTGGAGAGAACGCTTGACAGCATGCGTAGCATGTTCTGCTCTGAAAACATCCTGCCACCCAAAATGATCTTGGTCACGGTCACCCCATTGGTAAAAAAGACTGGTCTGGATCCGAAAGACACTAGCAATTTACGACCCATTCCCAACTCTAACTTCCTTTTGAACATTTTGGACAAAGAGCCTACATCACAGCTTCAAGCCACTGTGGAAGCGAATGGTATCCTTCATAAAAGGCAGTTGGGTTTCAGACCAGTGCACTGCATTGACCTTCAAACACTCATGCTCGGTATCATAGATAAAGGAAGGGCTGGAATACTGGTCCTTCTTGACTTGTCGGTGGCCTTGGACATCCTCGATCACAAGCTATGCCTCCGCACATTGGGAGACCTCAGCAATTGCTCAAAGGAAAAAACAGAGTGGGTCCAGTCTGAAGTTAAGGACGTGGAACTTGGCCAGAGAAAATCCCTCCCACACAGACACAGAAGAGTCCAGAAATAAGACAAATATTTCAGTTTATTAAAAGCAGGGCTAGAGAATCAGACATTGCATGATTTCCAAAGCTCTCTCTCCGTAACAAGCCTGTCATGGGGGGTTTAAGCCCCAGTGACATCACAATGAAGATTTCCAAAGCGCACAGCGCAGGAAGTCTTGATTCTATTAAAGACCAAGAGGCGAGCATTATGCGTATTCTCCTTTATTACTGCTTAACTACGGCTTTTCAAATTTAACTTTATTCCTTTTTTCTTTTTTAAACATAACTGACATAGAAAACAAACTTTCATCCAATATGGATCTCCGAATCAAGTCCAGGTAGTGAACCCACTACAACTCCCATGAGGCCTCAGCTGGCCAGTAGTCCTAGCCTCAGTCTCGTCCTCCAATGAGGATTCCCTTGATAGTATAAGTCCTTCCAGCTGAAGGTGCCTTCCTCTTCTTTTTCGTTGAACTGTCTTACAATCCTAGTCTAGGTCATCAGTGTAGGTGATCCCTCTCTGTCCTTGTTATCCTGCAAAGGTTTATTAACATTTCCTGGCCTTGTCATTTAATCACTCTCGCAAATTTTTCTGCTCTTCCCCTTAAATAAAAACAGAGAGCGAGAACGTTAGGGCGGGGAATTCCTTGTCTTCTTCAAACAGATCCATACATAACACATTATGATCAAACTCTCCCCATTAGCGATATTCCCTAGGGGAGGGCTAATGCTTGCCTCTGTGTCTTTAATAGAATCAAGGCTTCCTACACTGTGCGCTTTGGCAATCTTTATTCTACGACAAGACCGGGGGCAAGCATTATGCTTGTTCAAAGCTTTGTACTACAGCTAGCGCAATATTTGCTACGGGCTTAAAATAGAAGGTTCTGAAAACTGAGTCACTAGACAAGTCTGCTACCCTCAATATCTCCTGCAGCAAAACACTGGCTGAAAAAGCTCCCGAAGCCATAGATCCTCTGGCTGAATGAGCTCCGAAAACAGAAATGTCTATGCTCGCCTGTTCCATAACCTCTTTCACCCATCTCGCTATAGTAGCTGGGGCCACTGCTTTGAAAGATTTCCTTCGCGCTATGAGAAGCTGAGTCACATTATGAGGCCTCACTGCTGCGGTTGCTGCTTCGTAACATTTAATGCTCTCTGCTATGCAGAGTTTGCTGTTATCAGGGAAATAGGAATAAGTGATGACCTTAGAATTAGTCTTAGTGCGCTGCACAAGGTTAAAAGCTACACCTTCTGGATAAAAGATCTTTCTGTCGATTTCTTAGCCTTAACGTCCGATACCCTTCTGCATGAGACTAAACAGAGTAAGGTAGCCAGCTTTCCTGATAGCTGTCTCCCGACAAGAGGTAATTTCTTGGCCATTGCTCAAATAACTGCAAAACCTTGTTGATATCCCAAAGAACTGAAAATTTGGGTAATGGAGGTCTACTCACTTTCACTCCCTTCAGAAGCCATGTTACTGCTGGGTGTTCCCCAACTGGTGTTCCATCTACTAGATCGTGTCCTGCTGAGATGGATAAACTATGCACCCCCACTGTCCTGAAAGCCTTTCCGTTAGAGGTTAGTGACGCTAAGAAATTCAGAATATGCTCTATAGGAGCTTCCTCTGTAGAGCAGCAGACGTACATATCCGCATGAGATCTACCCCCTTACCTCCCCTGTATTGGAGCCATGAGACCGTGCCCTGTTTAACACCAGCTATTGTACCGATACCGCAGCAAGTATATGGAAGACGGTATCCATTAAGAAGACCATATCGAATGTACCCTCGAGTTGATGACAGCCTGCAGGAGAACTCCCTGAAGAAATATGAGAAAGAGCTAAGAAAATGGACTGATGATGTCATAAGAAAGAGTGCACAATGTCCTGAAATGCTGAATGAACACGATGTATGAATCCTAGAGAAGAAATGACGAAGCAAAGAATCAAGTGAACCTTAAAGTGTAAAAGAAGAAGATTCCACAGTATAAAGTGCTGCAGAAATTATAAGTATGAAGAATGCATCGACGCTGAAACGCAAGATAAATCAATTAATTGTGTTTGCTAGAAATAAGTAGTAAATAGAATGCAGGCGGATCTGCCATTGTAAAGAAACTGGACATTGGTATCATGAAATAATAAGACAAAGAATTATGGAGGGAAAATGGAAGACTGTTTTGCAGTAGAATAGCAGGTTATTGGAGCTACGTTGGGAGGCTCTGTGGCATGAAGTCAAGAACAAAGAAGTCGAGGTCAGCTGTCTACGCTGAAGGATGCCAAGTCTTAATTTATTTAAAACATTTAAAAGCTTGCAGAATGACCAGAGTCGTGGTCTCTTGTCACGTGAGTCAAGGATGGAAATAGGGCTTGAACGTGGAGTTCAAGATACAATAGTGAATGCCCTCACTCCCGTTGCATTCCCAGGATGAGCATACTCTGAAAGGCCAAGTACAAAGAGAATATCATGGCAGAAGGCCTGGGTGAGGAGAGATGCTGGGCTAATTGGGTGGTAGGGCAGCCTCATGTTCTATCTACTTGCACCTGGGTCTTTGCTTACATCCTACCAATTGAACGGAATGCTCCAGACATGGCACAAGCGTGCCAAACCAATTGTATTTGTCCGTATAACAAAGGACCTTATAGCTTAAGAAACCAATGAAACACTGTGTAACTGATTTTTCTTAAATGACAAGTACGAAAAGGTAGGCATAAGTTGTCCACCTGATATCGGACAGCCAATAACAAACTTAGTTCCTATATGATTGTACATCTAGATGTGTCCCTTAACCAATCCCAACTCTTGACAGGTTTTTCACTATTGGCACGTTGCATGGTGTCATTCTGACGCATGATGAAGTATATAATTTTAGTTTTTGTGGAAATCACTGAGACAATGACAGTATGTCCGTTGATGGTCGTTGTAAACTCCCTGTTTTAGAAAATTGCTACTAAAACAGCAACTTGCCATCTTCTTGAGTTTGTCTGGTTATTTGGACTCAGAATTACTCTGGGGTAATCCCATCCAGTAATAAATGCATGTTTCAAGGGTCATAAAATCATGTGGTAATGGTGCAGATAGTTTCAGATCTAAACAAGTTTTACTTCAGAGTTTTGAACAATTGGGCATCCTCTGCCATTAGCTGGAAGATCGTGGAGTTTCCTGTGGAGCGTGGCCAATAGAAATAAACTTGCAAGAAGAACCAAGATGGTGGGCAGGTCCTTCTTTGAAGAAATCCCTTCTCGGTTTCCATGGGCGCTCTGCAGACAGACAGCGAAGTGGTCGTATTGGAGGAGTCGATACCGAAGGCCTCAAGTCGATTAAACAGATGTAAGTAGACAAAGGGAAAAGGCAATATAAAGGGGTGGGATTGTGATATTTTATGAAAATAAGTGGGTAACAGAAAATTCTGTTTGTATAAAGGAATGCCTAGGTAATCCAATTTCAAGGGGGATAGAAGAAGACGTCTCAAATTACAGTCGGAATATTAAGAGAGAGAATACACATGGTCAGGACCATGGAAGGTGACATGTTAAACTCCGTACTGGGTTATATAATTGGAGGCGAAGAAAGAATACCTCTTACTATAAATGATGATTGGGAACAGAGCAGGTGATCATAGGGGTTGTTACGGTGTATTATGTTATTAATGTGATTGTTATTTGATGTATTAAATTCTGAAAAGTGATAAATTGTGAAAGTTGGAAGTGAAGTTGGTTTGAATTAAAGTGTAGTAAATGATTGGTGCCAGTCAGAAGACAGACAGGCTGTTGAGACAAAAGTGGATTGAGCGGCGATTGATGGTGCTTGCTCATATTTATTGTTTTTGAGATTATAAGAGTTGAGCAATACGCTTTAAGATAAGTAGAGATTTATTAAATATAACAAGTTAATGATCTGGTAAGTATCAACAGTTAATTGTGACTTGTCATTATGGAGGACACGCCTCTTATGCACCTTTGTAAAACATGACAACGACATGTGCCCAAGTTCAAAGAGTACATTGCAGAATGGGTAAAGGGCACAGCTGATAAAATGTTGTAGACAGAGAAAGATGGGAAAGAGAGAAGGATGGGGTCGATGAGGTAACGCTTATACTGAACAAATGGATGGGAGGACAGATATTACTCAAGTAAGGAAACGGTAAGCAAAGTTTTCCCAATGAGAGAAATGGCTCAGGAAATACCTAAAGTAGCACAAGAAGAGGAACAATATGATGCAGAAAGTATTGGAGAGAGAATCGATAAGATATATCAGCAAATAAGGCAGAATAGTGAGTATGGGACTCAAGGGAGTGGCAGATGATACCAGATACCAAAACCACGGGATGAGGAGGAAAACGTGTTTGGTGATGAATGAAGAGCATTGTCTTTGAGTAGATTAAATTTAGATAGGGAAGAGGAGGATGATAGTCACACCAGTTGGGGTAGAGCAATGTCAGATGAAGAAAAGGAGTCAGGTCGTGAGATAGGAGGGGATGGTACAGTGGCCCACTTGGGATGTCAAAACCTGGACAAGGAGGTAAGATGGTCAGATCTGGAACACCTTAAGGAAATAACACCAGATCCTACACAATACCCCAAACTTCCCCAAAGACGATCGTGTAGTGAGAGAGGAGAATCTACACTTTATGTGAGTAGGTTAAGGTTGTTACCAGCACGAAGAATAATAGGGGTGATTACACCTGCATTGGGTAAAATGAAGAATGTTGTCGAATTATGGGATGGGGTTCTCACAGTTCCCTCTGCTAGGGAAGCATGGAGCAAGACCGCAATATATTCCGTGGCCTCAGATGGATAAGGATAATTTAAAATGCAAGTTACCTAGTTTGATTTCGGGGGTTGGGAAGTGGATATACGAATTTGAGAAAATGACAGGGGGAAATACATTTGCTATATGGGACATAAAAGGTCTGTTGGCTGCTATTCTTAGAGAGAGAGCTGACAACATTTGGAGATGAGCGGGATATGTGGGTATGACAGCACAAAGCACAGTGCATGATGTAGCACCATTTAATAATTGTAGGGTGGATGTTTGGAGAGCTCTCAGGGTCCAGTATCCTGATACATCAGATATGGGTGCAATTAGGACACATAAAATGAAAGAAGATGAAGACCCTATTGCTTATACTCAGGACATTCAAGAGAGATGGCAGCTTGAGACGTGTGAGCCTTGCGAAAAAACAGTGGCACTATTCTATCATATTTTGTGTCAGGAATTGCCAGAACACATATAGAGACAAATGAAAAAACAAATAGGAATGGGAGCGAAGCCGTGGGCTGAGATACAGTTGACTATCATGCATAATTGCTGATTATTACATGAGAAGAATAGAAAGAAAGATGAGAACAGAAAGATTGAGGAAGTCAAGTTATTTCAGAAGAAATTGGCAAAAATTTGCTATAGAAGAGGCAATATTGACAAGTGGAGAAGATGTAGGAACACAGGAAAGAATGGGTGAATCACAGGTGAATAATGTACACCCAGTGATTCAAAGTGGGTATGGATTTTGGCCATGAGGAAGGGGATCGGCAGGCTTGAGCAGAGGAGGAGGTGGTTTTCAGAATACCCAATGTGGATTTCAGAACACCCATGATGGATTTCAAAATGCCGAGGGTAGAAGTCAGAATGCTCAGGGAGGATATAATGGTGGATTTGCCAGAGTGGCACCCCCAGTGTGTTGGAATTGTGGGACATCAGAGCATATTGTACGTGTATGTTGAAGCTGAGGAAGCATGCAACAGAATGGACAAAATTCAAGCAGGGGAACTGGTAATCCACCGCCATATAGCACACAAACACAGGGCTATGCCCAGGATCACACATCCTATCAGACAGCACGCACTGCAGGTACAGCAGCAGGGGTCAGTGCCGATGCACCCACAACAAGGGCAATCTCAGCAAACACCTATGCAGACACAACAGAATGTGAATACTGGGACACGGATGAAGTTGTACCCTCAACAGGACAGCTCACAAGGTGACTTGATGTGTTAAGTACTATCAGAAACACCAGACCCCCAAGAGGAACCTAGGTGACGATAGGAGGCAAATATTTTTCTTTTCTTGTAGACACTAGGGCGACTCGCTCTTGTATAAGGGAGGGAAAATACCCAATGTCAGGTATTGCCATGAATGCCAAGGGTCCTTTGGAGCTATGAATTTAGTTCCTTTTACTGATAAATTACCTGTTTCTATAGGGCAATGTGACAAGTCTATCTCCTTGTTATATTCACGACAAATGGCAGTTAACATTCTGGGAAGAGATTTGATGACAAAACTTAACATGATGATTTCATTCACTGATCAAGGAACAGTGTGCTCCACTCCAGGAATGTACTATTTAAATGTAGGAGAATTCATACTGGCATTTACAGGACAAGTAGCTCTACAAGGAGTTCAGGCAGATCCAGAAGTCTCCATGTATGGAGTGAGCATTTTATAAACATGGCTACCTGGAATAGTAGGGAAAATTGTGAGGATACCTGATGAATTTTTATTTACACCACAAGTACCTATGGATGAGGATGTTGGGCAGACTATTCATATAGAACTGGAAGCAGCTATAGTATGAGGGGAAATAGCAATGCTTGAAGGAGTAGATGATGAAGGCAGATCATGGAGAACAATGATAGCTCTTGAAGAGGTGTACAGATTACCTGACATAACAGATGAAGATATGTTCAGAGAGTAATGTATAGATGATAAGGTAGTGTTTTGATAAGCATTACATATTGGATAAAGATCAAGAAAACGGAAGCCCCACAGTGAATGGCAGTGATGTGGCAAAGACCAGCGTTCTTTCTAGAAGACATAGAAAAGGTGCCAAGTGTCCTTTGCACTACGGGCTCATATGACGAAGGCCTAATGAAGGGAATAGGGGAGGTTAAAATAAAACTTAAGCCAGGAGCAATTTTACCCCAAGCAAAACAGCACCCCATGTCTCGAGAAGCTGATGAAGGCATATTTAAGACTATTTCAGCATTGATGAATCAGGGAATCTTAGTGCCATCAGAGTACCTGTGCAATACTGTGTTGTATCCGATAAAACAATCTAAAGGGGGTTGTGGATATTTATCCAGGACTTGTGCCCTCTTAATCCGATTGTAGAAGCAGAGTTTCCAGTATTTCCGAATCCTGCAACAATATTGTGTAGCATCCCATTTAAAGCTAAGTACTTCACGGTGATCCGATTTGAAAAATACGTTTTTTCTCGATTCCGTTGCTCAAAGACTCACAAGACCTTACTTCCTTTATGTTCAGACAAAAGAGACTAAAACATACTCATTTACCGCAAGGGTACTGTGAGTCCCTGTCAATCTTTAATAGGGTCCTACAGATGGATTTAGGTAACATTGAGCTCAAGAGTGTGGTAATTCAGTACGTAGATGACATATTAATCTGTAGTGACACAGAGGATGAATGTAGGCAAGGCTCTGTTCAGTCAATGACTATATTGGCAAACAAAGGATACAAAGTAGATAAGGAGAAATGACAGTCCTGCCAGGAAGAGATGTTGTACATAAGCCAGTTAATATCACATGAAGGAAAGAAAGTGACACCAGAGAGAGCTGAGGTTATTACAAAGATACCAAAGCCAAATACAGTGAGGCAAATGTAGCAATTTCTGGACCTATGCAATTATTGCAGGGCCTGGGTGTTTGACTACAGCATGTACACAAAACCGCCGCTGCAAGCACTTAAGAAAGTGCAAGTTGGTAAGGAAAAGATAGAATGGACTGAAGAAATGGAGGAAGGATTTGAGGAATTAAAAAGAGCAATTTGTACAGCTCCAGTTTTGGGAATTCCCAATTATAGTGAAGACTTATATTTGTTTTCACACACTAATGGGTCAGTAATGACAGCAGTACTCACACAAAGAACAACACTATGGTATACACCTTTGGCGTATTACAGTGGGATTTTAGATCCAGTCATGAGAGGACATTTTCCATGTGAACAATCTTTGGCTGCTGCAGCATTTGTGATTGAGAAGTCCACAAGTATTAAAACGGGCTGTGCAATGATGCTATATGTGGAGCACACCTTATTTGCCATTTTAGAGAAACCCAAAGGTACATTGACAGCACAAAGAGCTTCTGCATATGAAGTGATGATTTCTAATCCAGCGATTAAAATTGTAAGGTGTATAATAGTAAACCCAGCCATGTTTGTAGCTGAACTTGTAAAAGAAGGACATCATGTGCATGACTGCACTAACAAAGTTGAATTTTATGATGATATACCCAGTGTGAAAGAAAACACTTTAGTGGGAGGGGAGATTCTCTTTATTGATGGTTCTTCAAAAATCGACCACGCTAATAGGGAGAGGCATTCAGGATCTGCAGTTGTAAGACATAGATTAAATGACAAATTTGAGGTAGTGGCAAGTGCAAGACTACCATCCGATTTTTCAGCACAGGCAGCAGAATTGGTAGCACTTATTGTTGCACCCGACAAACACAAAGATCAGGAAGTCACGGTGCACAGTGACTCCGCCTATGTAATGTCAACTGTACACACAAGGCTGTAACTTTGGAAAAGGAGGAGTTATCTTCATGCAGACGGTACTCCAGTGCAACATGCATCTTTATTGGACAGGCACATTAAGGCACTACAACTCACAGTAGCTATAGCGACTGTAAAATGCACAGCGCATACTAAACAAATAGACTTTATCTCTCACGGAAACAACGCTGCAAATTTAGAAACCAAAAGGGTTGCATATTCCTCCGAAATTTCAAGGTTCAAAACTGTACATTTTAAAGAAGTGTTGAGTAGAAGCATTCTGGTATGAGAGGGATTTGATATGCTGTCAATTACACAACTAATAGAGATACAAGTGTCATGATCACTGCTTCCACGGAGTCAGGAACAGCCCAACGTCCTTGGAAGCAGGCCCCAAACCGTCATCTTAGGCACCAGCCGGTCCCCACTGGGACCTTTTGGACCTTGTCCTGGCGCCGGTGGCACCAGGCTCATCAAAGCCATCGGTCCCGGCACTGGAATCTCCGGGCTCATAATATGTATGAAGATGCTTGGGTGGACTTACCTGCAGCAGACCATGCTGCTTACTTACCAGCCACATAGGAATCCTCTGTGAACAGGAACTACTTTCTTACCTGGGTGGGGCAAGCTCCACTCCCTGGATACAACACGGGAACTCTTCTGGAACTGGAACTCTTTTCTTACCTAGGCGGGGCCGTGGAGGAAGACGCCTCATCACTCCAAGGCTATTTAAACCACACCCGATTGAACAAACGTGCTTCGCGTTATTCTGCATCTGCAGCAGAACGCTCACCGAGTCTGTTCCAGCCTTTCTTCCTTCCGATCCTGAACCTGCAAGAACAATACTTACCACTCCTGTATCCAGTATTCAGCAGCACCTGCAAAGACAAGAAACAACAGGTTAGCACGGCAGGCAACCTTTACACGCAGCGCTTTCCTCACCTGATCCATCGGCAGTGAACATTTCTTCACGCTGCACCTCCGCCTGTGAAGACAAAAGCATTGTTATTACTTACCGGCACTCCGCGAAATTCCGGATTTCTTCAACGCTGCAACCCAGCATCTGAAAGACAAACGAAGAGACATTGGACAGGTATTTACTCACGTCCATCGCGCTCGCCACAATAGAACGCCTGCAAATACTCCGGCGTTTTCCAGCATCTCTTCAGCACGAACTCACAGCTGCAAGGGAAAAGAGACAGTTAGAGCGCTTGCATTTACTTACGCATTTCCAAGCGCTTCATTCCAAGGCTCTGGCTCCAACTTCGGCTCTCTTCACACCATCTCCTATCTCAAGAGCCCTGCAAGACAAATAGGAAAAAGCATTATACAGAGTCCTGTTCTATATTAACGTGCCCACGCACCTAAAGACTATAAGGACTAAAAAGGTGTCCGGAAACTCACCGCTCGTGCAGTTAATGACGGTAGCGATCCTCTGATGTCAAGAGGCCTATGTTTCACCAGTGAAGGAACTGGCAACGGCACCCTGCACCAGACGCAGATGGAGAGTCCAGCATTCACCTATCTAAGGTGAGCACGTTGACCTGGGGGCTCTACGGAGAAGCTAGGAAGAGAGAGAGAGAGGGACATTCAACAACCCAGATCATTAACCCCCATATTCTTTCACCTGCAGAAATCTCACTCTTCGAGTTCGACACACAGTGCGAAGAGGTTCGGCCCCAGAAGCAAATCGAGTCCTGCACATCACTTTTCGGGTCACAGACACCTTCCTGCCAAGACCAGCGCCTCCGTGGGAATCAGGTGAGCGTTACAGAACGCGAAGCCCACCGCAAAACTCCTACCCAGGCGCAATGGAAACCTCAGACACTGATCAATTAGCCCAGTTGCTTGGGGAACTAAGAGCAGAAGTACATGCAGCTCGTCAGGAAACAAATTCTCTAAGAAGAGAGCTGATAATTTCCAAGGAGCGAACAGAGGACCTCGCTAGGCAATTGCTACAAACGCAGGCAGGACAGACACCTTTGCCCGCTCCAGGAGGAAGTTATCCTTCTGCATCATCCTTAAATTCAGTGCAAATCAATCTACCCGGCAATGTGCCCTTGGCTCCGCCCGAACGCTTTTCTGGTGACCCAAAGAAATTTGCAGTGTTCATTAACCAGTGCCACCTACACTTCTTATGTCGACCAGCTGCCTTCCCAACAGATCAGACCAAGGTGGCTTTCGTGCTTTCTTATCTCAGTGGCAGCGCCGCAGATTGGTCGATCCCTTTAGTCACTCAGGATGATCCGGTTCTGCATGATTTCCAGGCCTTCCAGTCCAGCATGGAGAAACCGTTCGCAAGACATGCACAAGGGCAGGCCTTGGACAATGAACTTCTTTCGTTACGACAGGGTAATCAAGACCTCTTGACTTATATAGCCTCATTCAACAGACTTATAGTGGAAACTCAATGGCCTGAGGATAAGAGAATAACGCTCTTCTACAGAGGCCTGCGTGGAGAGCTCAAGGATGTGTTAGCTCAAGTCGTGAATCCTCCACAAGAATGCTCAGACTATATTCACTTAGTTGTCCAATTGGACCACAGATTACAGAACAGGAAGGCTGATCGTTCCAAATTTGATACCCAAATGTTTTCTAAACCACAGACCTCTACTAGGGGAGCTGACACTGTGGAACCCATGCAAATAGGGGGCATGAAAGGACCTTCAACCCAAAAGGAGCGGGAAAGAAGAAGACAGCTGCAATTATGCCTCTATTGTGGAAACTCGGGGCACTTTCTTCGAGACTGTCCAGTGAAACCAGCTAAGAAGGCTGTAGGAGCCGCAGATACCTGTACCACAAATTCTGAGCAGGGAAACGACCTAGCCCGACAAGTGTAGAGGTCCTCTTACCGAGCGTTAAAATCTGTCCCGTGACCTCGCATTTCGTGGTGCCTATGGTCCTCATTAGTCCTGAACGTCCGGATCGTTTGCATGCAATTGAAGCTTACATCGACAGCGGAGCAATCGGTAATTATGTGGACCGTAAAATGGTATCAAGGATGAATCTACCTCTTGTCCCTAAGGCAGTAAAAGACGTCATTACTACAGTGGATGGCACGGAGATAGCCTCCGGACCAGTAACGCACGCCACCCAAGAAGTGACGTTAGTGAGCCAAGATGGACACCGGGAGAAAATAGTGTTCGATGTGATCAAGGCCCCTCAGTTCCAGATCATTCTGGGAATCCCTTGGTTAGAGAAGCACAATCCTCAGATCGATTGGCGAGCAAAGACGGTTCAGTTTCCAGAATGTTTTACCACTTGTTATCCTCGGCCTGATGTTTCACTGGCGGCAATCTCTTCTGAGGTTCCCAAATTACCTCCCGAATACCAGGAATTCCAAGACGTCTTTCGGAAGGACCAAGCTAACACCCTGCCTCCTCATAGGTCTTACGACTGTCAAATAGATCTGATACCCGGAACAACTCCTCCTTGCAGTAGGATTTATGCCCTCACCGAGCCAGAGAATCTTCACCTCAGACAATATCTGGACCAATACCTAGCTAACGGGTTTATCCGTCCTTCAAAATCTCCAGCTTCCTCGGCTTTGTTCTTCGTTCCGAAAAAGGAAGGAGACCTTAGGACTTGTATAGATTACCGCGCCCTGAATCAAATCACCGTTAAAAACAGATACCCGTTACCTTTGATCCCTGAACTCCTGGACCAAGTCAAAGACGCATGTATATATACAAAGTTGGATCTCAGAGGAGCCTACCATTTGGTACGAATAAAAGAGGGTGATGAATGGAAGACGGCCTTCCGCACCAAGTATGGGCTGTTTGAATATCAAGTTATGCCCTTTGGACTTTGCAACGCTCCTGCCACCTTCCAGTATTTTATGAATGATGTCCTGAGAGAACTCATTGATGTGTGTGTTGTTGTCTACATTGATGACATCCTCGTCTATTCATCATCTGAAGAAGAACATCGTAAACACGTTAGAGAGGTCCTCGAGAGATTACGTCAACATAACCTTTTTGCTAAGCTCGAAAAATGTGTTTTCAACGTAACTGAAGTTGAGTTCCTGGGATTCATATTGTCACCTAACGGAGTCCATATGGATTCAAAGAAAGTCGATGCAATCATCAAGTGGCCTTCACCAACCTCTGTAAAAGGAGTCCAAAGCATGTTAGGCTTCGCTAACTTTTACCGCAGATTCATCCCTGAATTCTCTCGAATAGTCCAGCCCATCACCGCTCTGTTAAAAAGAAAAACAAACGTTTTGAGTGGTCTACCGAGGCAGAACAAGCTTTTCAGGACTTAAAGACTAAATTCATTTCTGCACCTGTTCTAAAACATCCTCGCCCAGAACTCCCCTACATCGTAGAAACAGATGCTTCTAGTCTTGCTATGGGGGCAGTTTTATCACAAAGGGATCCGGTCACACACCAATTACATCCTGTAGCCTTTTGGTCCCGCAAATTCTCGGCTCCCGAGATCAACTATTCAATTACAGACAAGGAACTTTTAGCTATCAGATCGGCCTTTAAAGCCTGGCGGCATTATCTTTTGGGAGCCAGACACACAGTCACCGTAATGACTGATCACCGCAACTTACAGTATCTGAAGACAGCCAAAGCTCAGTCTTCCAGGCAGCTTCGCTGGGCTCTGTTTTTGGCTGAGTTTGACTTTATAATTACTTATCGACCAGGCAGTAAAAATGGAAAAGCAGATGCCCTCTCCCGGATGGGAATAGATGAACATTTGACCAATCCAGAACCAATACCCATAATCCCAGAACAAAGGATTTTGGGCTTGGTCAGCGCTCAATCCTTTGAAGACATTAAGACTACAGTCAAATCACTTTTAACTCCGGCCGACTTACAGGACTGGCAATTAAAGGGAAAAGAATTCTCAGTGGATCGAGACCTACCATATTTCCGAGGACGATTGTACTTGCCCAGTGAGAAAATACAAAAACAGGTAATCTCCTGTTATCACGATTCACTAATGGAGGGTCACCCTGGCATAACCAAAACCATGGAAAAGGTCAAAAGACATTTCTGGTGGCCATCATGGAAGAAGGACATTAGAGACTTTGTAGTCTCCTGCGGTGTGTGTGCCCAGAATAAGAGTCAGAAGGAGTAACCAGCCGGTCTCTTACATCCACTAGACATCCCTCCCTGTCCATGGCATACCCTGTCCATGGATTTCATCACGGACTTACCTCCATGCTCAGGGTATAATACCATTTTAGTAGTCGTGGATCTATTCTCCAAGATGGCTCACTTCATTCCCCTGAAGGGCCTACCTTCAGCTTCAGTATTGGCCCGAGAATTCTTAGAAAACATCGTTCGGTTACACGGTTTCCACTCGGTTTTGGTCTCCGATAGGGGAAGTCAATTCATCTCCCACTTTTGGCAAAGTTGCTGTCGTTTAGCCCAAATTGATGTGAGACTTTCTACCAGTCACCATCCCCAAACTGACGGACAAACCGAGAGGACAAATCAAACTCTAGAGCAATATCTAGGTTGCATGCTCCAACAAACTGAAAACCCTTGGAAGGACATTCTTTGGATCGCTGAATACGCCTATAACAATTCGACTCATTCTGGAACCGGGAAGACTCCCTTCTTCCTATTATAAGGACACCATCCTAGAACCTCTAACCTGGATCCTCCCCAAGAATTCGAAACACCTGCTGTGGATCACTTGCACTCGGAGATCACTCGTGCTTTTAAGGAAGCCACTGCCCATCTGCAAAGAGCTAAAGCTCAATTTAAGAAAGGAGCAGATCAGCACCGTAAAGAGGCCCCTCACTACGCAGTGGGAGATCAGGTCTGGTTATCCACTAAGCACCTACCTCTAAAAGGACCCCGCACTTTCATCCCGAGATACCTTGGACCCTATCTTATCTCTGCCATAATTAATCCGGTGGCTGTTAAATTGGAATTGCCTTCGCATATGAAAATACATCCAGTATTCCATGTCTCCTTACTAAAACCAGTGCAACCAGGAACCCGATTGACCGAACTCCCGGAACCTGTTTTAGTAGATGGAGGACTTGAGTTCTAAGTAAAGAACATCCTAAACTCCAAAATCTCCAAATCTAAATTATATTACCTGGTTGATTGGAAAGGATACGGCCCCCAGGAAAGGTCTTGGGAACCCTCAGAGCATGTCCACGCACCTCGTCTGGTCAAGAAATTCCATTTGAATCACCCCGACAAGCCAAAACCCCCGGAGAAGACACGCTTGGGAGGGGCCTTGAGGGGGGGTGCTGTCATGATCACTGCTTCCACGGAGTCAGGAACAGCCCAACGTCCTTGGAAGCAGGCCCCTAACCGTCATCTTAGGCACCAGTCGGTCCCCACTGGGACCTTTTGGACCTTGTCCTGGCGCCGGTGGCACCAGGCTCATCAAAGCCATCGGTCCCAGCACTGGAATCGCAGGGCTCATAATATGTATGAAGATGCTTGGGTGGACTTACCTGCAGCAGACCATGCTGCTTACTTACCAGCCACATAGGAATCCTCTGTGAACAGGAACTACTTTCTTACCTGGGTGGGGCAAGCTCCACTCCCTGGATACAAACGGGAACTCTTCTGGAACTGGAACTCTTTTCTTACCTAGGCGGGGCCGTAGAGGAAGACGCCTCATCACTCCAAGGCTATTTAAACCACACCCGATTGAACAAACGTGCTTCGTGTTATTCTGCATCTGCAGCAGAACGCTCACCGAGTCTGTTCCAGCCTTTCTTCCTTCCGATCCTGAACCTGCAAGAACAATACTTACCACTCCTGTATCCAGTATTCAGCAGCACCTGCAAAGACAAGAAACAACAGGTTAGCACGGCAACCTTTACACGCAGCGCTTTCCTCACCTGATCCATCGGCAGCGAACATTTCTTCACGCTGCACCTCCGCCTGTGAAGACAAAAGCATTGTTATTACTTACCGGCACTCCGCGAAATTCCGGATTTCTTCAACGCTGCAACCCAGCATCTGAAAGACAAACGAAGAGACATTGGACAGGTATTTACTCACGTCCATCGCGCTCGCCACAATAGAATGCCTGCAAATACTCCGGCGTTTTCCAGCATCTCTTCAGCACGAACTCACAGCTGCAAGGGAAAAGAGACAGTTAGAGCGCTTGCATTTACTTACGCATTTCCAAGCGCTTCATTCCAAGGCTCTGGCTCCAACTTCGGCTCTCTTCACACCATCTCCTATCTCAAGAGTCCTGCAAGACAAATAGGAAAAAGCATTATACAGAGTCCTGTTCTATATTAACGTGCCCACGCACCTAAAGACTATAAGGACTAAAAAGGTGTCCGGAAACTCACCGCTCGTGCAGTTAACGACGGTAGCGATCCTCTGATGTCAAGAGGCCTATGTTTCACCAGTGAAGGAACTGGCAACGGCACCCTGCACCAGACGCAGATGGAGAGTCCAGCATTCACCTATCTAAGGTGAGCACGTTGACCTGGGGGCTCTACGGAGAAGCTAGGAAGAGAGAGAGAGAGGGACATTCAACAACCCAGATCATTAACCCCCATATTCTTTCACCTGCAGAAATCTCACTCTTCGAGTTCGACACACAGTGCGAAGAGGTTCGGCCCCAGAAGCAAATCGAGTCCTGCACATCACTTTTTGGGTCACAGACACCTTCCTGCCAAGACCAGCGCCTCCGTGGGAATCAGGTGAGCGTTACAACAGGGTAGAGCCCCACAAGAAGAACATGAGCTTTGGAGATGTAGAGTGTGTTCATTATCCCCCATGGAAGCACTATGGAGACAGGAAAGCACTGGAAAGCCAGTGATGCCAGCAGCATTACTGAAAGTCACACTTGAGTAGCTGCATTACTCAGCGCGTATAACCCGAGAAAGTCTTGCTGCCACCATTGCACGGGACTGGTTTGATCCACATTTATTGGAACACGTTGCACAGTTCATTGTGAATTGCATCGTGTGTCAGAAGTTTACAGCTGGGCATACACTAAGTACAATCAAAGAAGTAAAACCCCATCCAAATGGCCCGTTTCAGCATTTAAATATCAACTACATTGATATGCTGCAGATATGCAATGGCCAAGTTATCTATTAGTGGTGGTGTGTCCCTTTTCTCGATGGATTGAAGCCGGTCTTTCTACATACCCTGATGTCACTTGCACAGCGAATTTCCTAGTGCACAAAGTATTTCCAAGATGGAGTGTGTGCAAAGTATTAAGTTATCATAATGGCCACACTTTGTCAATAAGCTGTTGGAACAGATAGGGCTTTTATTGAGTATAAAGCATATGTTTTCTCCTGCTTATCACCCACAAGCAAAAAGGATATGTGAGAGGCTCAATGGCCTCCTACAGGAAAGAATAGCAAAGATTAGATTAACTTTGAAGAAGGGATGGCTATATTGCCTACCCCTAGCCTTGTATGCCCTTTGAAATCAGCCAGATTCAGATCATCACCTTTAGCCCCATGAACTAGTAACAGGGCACTGCGTGAGGGCATCCCCATGCCCCCATCTAGTGTCAGGAGTGATGCCCAGAGTGCAGTTGAGACTCTAGGTGATAAGAAGCACAATTATTTGACAAGTATGACTACCAGTGTTTCTTTCATTTCATATCAAATTAAGCATCAGAGGGAGGGATGAGGAACACGGAAGAGGACGGCCCAGTAACTGATCCAAGTGAATTATTACCACCACCAAAGTTGTATGTTGGAAATCAAGTGCTTATCAAATATTGCACCCATGAGCCAAGGTTTAATGGACCTTTCCAGGTAGAGGAAGGTTCCCCTACTGCAGTTAGGGTGGCTAGATGAAGAGCTTGGTTAAAGTTGGGTGATGTAAACATCTACAAAGGCGAGATAAGAAGAAGAATTTCTGAACATGCAGACTCGATTGATGACCAAGGAAAGGGATGATAAGGTAGTGTCATTCAAAACATTTCTTTCAGACTGGAATTCATTGAACACACCTTGAAAATATTAGCAGGGAGTGCATGGACTTGCAGAGAATTCCAGAGTTTAAACATTTTAGAGATTCTTTGAATAAGTTAAAAGCATATTGGCACCATTCCCGAGTGCATTCACTCTTAAAAATTGAAAGAGAGCTCAATAACCAGATTCTCTTTTTGGGAAGATATCTATTTTAAGAATAACATATGACACCAGTCGAAAGTGACACCCATAGGTTGTGGAAGCAGTTTTTGTGTTTATACTCCAGTCATACCCTACCCTTGATAGCAGAGATGTCAATATTTTCACTTTTCTCCATGATCCAAAGAATGGCCCAGTTATAAGAAGGCTTTTAATTGCAATAATTGAGCAGATTGTGCAACTACAAATGTGATTGACATAATTGTTTTAAACATGATTCAGGAGGAAGAAAATGCAGTTGTAAGTAGATTAGCAATTCAAAGAGAAATGGTGTGACACACACACTATTTTCCAGACCAGACTCTTATGCGTGATATAGATATGCAGGTGCTTTATCTTTCTGTATCTTACATTTCAAAATCTTCATTTTTCTGATGGTTTAATTTAAAACACGACACCTGTGATCTTTCCCAGTATAAGTACAAATGATGATCATTTCTTTGGCCTGTTTGGGCATGTCAGACGACATAGGAGGGATGCAGGAAAAGATAACCAGGAGATAAATACCTAGCTTGATAATTTGGCTCACTTGGGGAATAATATGTGGTAACAACATATGAAAAAAGTGGGTCAGAGGTCATCTGATGAGAGCTGTTATGTCTGCTCTCTCATCCCCCATGTCATGAGTACAGTAAGAACATTAATTTCAACATGATGTGAAGTGCCTCAGCCATCTAGTAGCATGTACTACCAGAGGACAGTTCCAAAGGAGCTGGGCAACCCTGCGATGGCAATCAAGACAGGCATTACCTTACCAGGAGGATTATATCAAGACAACACAAATCGAAAAGGAGCCTAGATGTTCAAGAAATGAAGAGGATGAATTGCTCTGGCAAAACTGAAAAGACTGGAATGACTGGATGCTGGACGAGTGATTACGACCAAAGGATGCGAGTATGGGATGATATCCTTTCCAACTCATTTACTAAGGAAGGAACCAGTGCACGAGGTGCAGAAAGTAAATGATGAGTGCCTAAAGTCATGGTCAGAAACTCTAAACTGCTGACATGGGTGGACAACAAATCAGGACCAATGGCTGTAGACCCATTGATTAATGAGACAATGTGCTTTCAAAGCAATGGTAAAGTCCAAGTTGGAGAAAATAAAGGGTGCAAGAACATATTTAATATCCCAGGAATTAAGAGAATGACTGCTGTCCTGATGGATAGATATTGGGCCTGTGGATCCATAGCATATATGAAATTGCCCAGGAACTGGGGGGGGAGTGTGTTCCATTGTACTCATCCATGTTCCAGCCTTGGTGATTTCACACAGCGACCTGAATATCGAGGGATTTCCAAAAGTGACTGAGCACTTGAGAAAAAGAAGGTCACTCGCACTCCGGCGGATGAAAAGAGAATTATTTCTCATCAAAATCAATAAAGGCTTATGAAGACATTCCTAATGAACACAAGTTGTTCAGCAAGACTGCTATGCTACTGACAACCATATATATGCCTGGACTCCAAATGGTGGTGAATGCGAAATGGCTGCAGATTACCAGGTGGGAGCTGTTACAGACAATCAGTGCTACTATAAAAGGATGCAATGCCATAAAGGAAGAATTGAGGGTCATAAGGTTGATAATCCTACAGAACAGTATTAGCCTATTTGACCTAAAACAATTGAATAATTGACCTAGAGACCAATTTGGTTGAATTGTGCATGGGTGATTTGGCCTTCGGGCAATTTGGTTGCATATATTGCAAAATACCAATCCTGGAAAGCAGGGGTTGGTGGGGTGTCCCCCATCCCCATGTTTGATATTTTTGCAATTTTGGAGGTACAGAGGTGTCCCCCGCTTCCTTAAAATTAGAGGCGTGGACAAAAAATGTGTGTGCGTTTAAATTGAGCCCTGTGCAAATAAATTGCGGTCAGTTCGCGGCGATTGAAAAAAAATGTGGTCAAACATACCCAAACCCATACTAGGTATGTCCTTGACATGATTACAGCAATGGAAGGAGGTGTTTGTGCCAAGGTTGTGCCTTCTTGCTGTATATTTACCCATCTCATGACGGTGAGAACTGGACTCTCATGGATGCTATAACCATGTTGACAGAATTTCAAATGAAAATGGAGGAGGAGACAGAGGCTAATAGAGATGACGATTGGATCTCATACCGGTTTTCATGGATTCCTGACTGGATGGTGGGTATATTTAAGTTCTTTGGAGCAATAATGGTGATAACAATGTTCGGATTCTGCGTTATAAGGATAGTAATTGGAAAATGCCAGAAAACAGCAAAAAAGGCTGTGGGAATGAAAATTATGATTGATGTGAAGGGTGAAACAGAAGACAATGCGCAGAATGAATGTACCAATAGAGACCGCATAAAAGCCAGTACTGTGGCACCTGAAGGAACAAAGTTCCTGTATCCCAGAGATCCTAAGAATTACGTGGGAAGTTGGGTCTTCTGTACCCCAAGTGGAGAAGGCAATTACATGACCCGGAGTGTGGACAAACACATAAAAATATGGGCACCCTGAGGGGGGTGACGAAGATATGTAAACCAAAGAAACCTTTCTTCAAGAGAAGATTCAAAGAAGCAGAAAATCTTGAGGAGGTGGTGGGGACTCGATGAGAGGGGGGAATGTAGAGGAGCAGACATACATATCCACAGGAGATCCTACCCCCATATCTTTCCTGTATTGGAGCCGTTAGCACTGGTGTATTTACAGTTAGGCCGACAAAGCCCTGGCCTAGAGTGGCAAGTTGGAGTGGCATGTTTATGTTCAATTAATTTAGTAGTTGTCATCTTTTAAATGAAAGATCAATTTATTTCTTTGGAGAGGCCGATCCACAAGAACCTGTGATGGTCACAATGATAACCTTTCTGCTCAGAGCGGAGCACAGGTAGCAAGCAGCCCACTCAGAGGGCCTCTCTGCACACAGGAATGCACTGGCCTCAGCTCTGCTTTTTAGGCCAACTGTGGAGAAGTGAACCCATGAACATTCAGAAAGCAGCAGGGCCAAACTAATCTGAGTAAATGATTTGAATTAATACATTCTCTCATCTAATACATTTGATTTCCAAACATATATATTTAAAAATATGGTTCATGTTTCTAAAAGCCTTATTATTAGGTTCACTTTTGAAGGAAAAAAAGGGACATTAGCATAAAAACTAATGTGCATTAGCTGTTAGTTTCAGTCATACATCACTTTATGACGGACCTATTTGTCAACTAAAGTGTTGTGATCATTCTTATGGCCTTGGTTTTGTCAAGCAGTCAAAATGCTCATTGGCTTCATTTCTGCCCCTATCCATGCTCACTGTTTCTTTTATCAATGTGCACATACTCTGTGCTAATTGCCTTTCACATAATAATGTTCATGTTCAAACACACAACAAGGTATGTATATTTTAAACCATTCGAAAAAAAAAAGGCATTTTCCCTCTTAAATGTCAAGATTACAAATGATGCACCAGTCAACATATTAAATAAACGGTTACACTTAAGTCAAGCGTAGAGTTCCCACAGATGGGCAGTAAGATGGTGTTTAGAAATATGCGCTAGTTTCCTTCGCTGACCCACATTTCAGAAGTCTGTGGCTGCCCAAAAGGAGAAAGCATGACATAAATTGTGTAGAAGTAAGGATGGCAAAGGGAAAATCTAAATGCACAAGTGCATCAAGAAACCTTTGAAATGATATGCAATGCTAACACAACAGCAGTAACATCTCATTAGCATCAGAAGAAAGAGGTCTGTTCTATTTAATCAACATTTATTTTAAATATGCCTGTATCACCTGTATCACCTGCATATATTTCATTTTTTTTTTTATTTTTTTTTATTTACTTGTGTATAATCAAACAAGATTTTTACAAGAGCTCAAGAGAAGAAGGAGAGTGAAAAGCATCACCAGGGGAACAAGGACTAAGCTTCCACCCATAAAGAGATGCTGCGTCAAATGGCAGTGGTCAAAGTAATTTTTTGGAATGCTAAGTTCAACAGTTTAGCTGACGCCGTATGCTATATTTCATATTTAAACTTTAACTTTGACAAGATCACATGTACAACCTTTTAGTTATGTTGTCTGAACCATTCATATTACAGACCAGTGTAGGAGCTGCTAAGAGGGTGGCAGCAGGTGACCCTTAGAAAGTAGGTATTAGCATTGACAATGAAAAGCTACATTCCAACCTTCCCTTACTTGTGTCCAGTCGGCAAATAACTCATGCGCTAATCACTTCCTCTAAATGAGGATTATCTGACCTAACTAAAGTTAATTGGGCTCTATAGGTTGCTCTGGGGTATTCAACTGTAGAACACCCTGCCATCTCCAAATACTGGGCATCAGCGATTTGGAAACACACTTTCAGCTAACGTAACATAGATGATAACATGCTTGAATTAATAGAGTAATTACTTTACAATCCCCAGTCTTAAAAATGTCCTTAAGGCCTACCTCTTAAAAGATGCAGGTGAAAAGGTATTTTTGACCAAAGGGGTGAGGGGAGTCTGGTGAAGGGGCGGTGTCTAGTGAAGGAACAGAGTCTAGCAAAGGGATGGAGTACAGTTGGGGGGGGGGGTACATGCGCTTAGTTGGGCCTAGGGCAGCAGAAGGCCTAAATAGGCCACTAGCCATGAGACCATGCCCTGTTTAACACCAGCGATTGTACCAGTACTGCAGAAAGTATATGGAAGACAACTATATTGAATGTACTCTCGAGTTGATGACAGCCTGCAGGAGGAACTCCCTGAAGGAATATGAGAAAGAGCTAATGGACTGATAACGTAATTAGAAAAAGTGCACAATGTCCTGAAATACTGAATGAACACAATGTATGAATCCCTGAGAAGAAATGACAAAGTAAAGAATCAAGTGAACCTTAAAGTGTAAAAGAAGAAGATTGCACGGTAAAAAGTGCTGCAGAAATTAGAAGTATGAAGAATGTACAGAGGCAGAAATGCAAGATAAATCAAGTCATCGCATAAGCCAGCTATAAGTAGTAAATAGAATGCAGGCAGAGCCGCCATTTTACAGGAACTGGACATTGGTATCATGAAATAATAAGCCAAAGAATCATGGAGAGAAAATGAAAGGCGGTGTCGTAGTAGAATAGCAGGTTATTGGAGCTGCATTGGGAGGCTGTCTGGCCTGAAGTCAAGAACAAAGAAGTCGAGGTCAGCTATCTACGCTGAAGAGGAACATGTGTGCAGAGGATGAATTCTCTCACGTTAAGGTGCAAGAAAAAAAATAAAGGTTGCCAAGTCTTAATTAATTTAAAACATGTAAAAGTTTTCAGAATGAGCAGAATCATTGTCTCTTGTCACATGAGTCAAGGATGGAAATACGGCTTGAACTTGGAGTTCCAGATATGATAGTAAATGCCCTCACTCCCGTTGCATTCCCAGGACAAGAATACTCTTCAAGGCCAAGTACAAAGAGAATTTCATGGCAGAAGGCATGGGTGCTGAGAGATGTTGGGCTAATTCGGAGGAAGGGCAGCCTCATGTCCTACCTACTTGCACCTGGGTCTTTGCTTACGTCCTACTAATTGAACCGAACGTTCCAAACATGGCACAAGCATGCCAAACTAATTGTATTCATCCGTATAACGAAGGACCCTATAGCTTTAGAAACAAAATGAAGTACTGTGTAACTGACTTTTCTTAAATGACAAGTATGAAGAGGTAGGCATAAGTTATCGGCAGCCAATAACAAACTTAGTTCCTATATGATTGTTTATCTAGATGTGTCCCTTAACCAATCCCAACCCTTCATAGGTTTTACACTATTGCCACGTAGCATGACGTCATTCTGACGCATGAAGAAGTATATAATAGTATTTTTTGTGGAAATCGCTGAGAGAATGAGCGTTCATCCATTGATGTTCAGTGAAAACCCCCTGTTTTAGATAGTTGCTACTAAAAAGGCAACTTGCCATCTTCTTGAGTTTGTCTGGTTATTTGGACTCAGAATTACTCCGGTGTAATCCCATCCAGTAATAAATGCAGGTTCCAAGGGCCACGAAAGTGCAGAGTGGTAGAACGGAAGTGGCTAACCTCAGGCTCATCCTGTGACAAACTGGCTTGCATCCTACTCCAAAGGCAATAAGGACTTGCCATCCGTGCAAAGATAAAAGCTCACATACAGTTACGAGGAACCGGCACATCCAACCGCACCAAAAATAAGGGGTGCCTGATTATAATCCTTGATCCCTCAGGCAGAACATCATATCTAAGAACAAGAATATGGACCAAAGGATGGAGGATAACGGACCACACACGTTTATCGTTTTACATATATAGAGACAAGTTTTTTCAAAACAAATTTCATTTTATTTATGAATAAATATTCAATGTTTAAAAACAATAAGAAATTACATACATCATTTTCTACAAACATTTTAACTTAGCTAATCTTGGACTCATGTACATTTCCCCACCTTACATTCACTCTTATTCAAACTTCACACACTTTCTTCATTCCATACATCAATTACACTCTAAAATAGGTAACTCCCAACAATTCTATATACAAAATGCACAGTTCCCTATGTCCATTTTAAGGTGACTCAATCTGTCTATAGGTTTCTTCGCAGATTCTCGGTCGACAAGTGTTTCGGTTGTCAATATTGGACGGTAACAGTAGTGTCCATTTCGATCATGCAACCTTCATCAGGACAAGAACAGGAAAACGTCACTCCTGTTGCACACTGTAGGGTGTGCAACATCTCAATACAAATGAAAAATAACTGCAGACAACTTAAAGAAGACAGAGAATGCTGCACTCCCATGTCCGTTGCATTGAAAGTTACCATTTTCTCATATTGCTATGAACATTTTAGGCAGCTCTGTACTTGAGTGAACGCTTCACCCGTACCAAGAGTATTTTTTTGTCTTTTTTCCCTTTCTTGTGACATTTTGAGCAAACTCTTCTGAGATTGGTAGGAATATTTGCTCTAGATGTAGAACAGATCCATCTCATTCCAGCAGTGTGGCCGCCATCTTGGAAACTGGGAGTTAAGGCTAACAGTTGCAGGATTTGAATGTGTGGAAAGACGACATTTGCATTGCTCTTTGTAAAGAACTGTTCACTTTGAATTGGGAAACCACAAGCAAAACACAGTGTGCATATTGACATAAAACCAGTTTCATCAGCAGTACAAGCTGTCCTGTGTGAAAACTGTACACTTTTAAGATTCTTCCCTGTGTAAACCCATCACATCCATCGCTGGCTTAAGACCATTATCTGAAATTCCAGAGATGGCAAAAACTACACCTGTTCACGTGGTTCATGCAATAGATCAGGATCATCTGCTACCACCTGCATCAGTATTTTACTGGGTTCTGTTTTCATTGTATTTTATTCTATGATCAATTGTTGGTTTTATAGCAGTTTTTTAATATTCTTGTTTTATGAATTGTGTTGATCTTGTGATGCTTTTATGGTTTTAAAGCCGAAAGCTATGTACTACTACTACCTGCATCAGTCCTTTATTTGGCATACTGAGCTGGCTCTAACGTGCCTCTCAGTGGGTGGTGCAGACGCTTTTCGAAATAAAACCAAATACATTAATAACTTAATAATTTTGCCTCGCATTTGTGGTTCGGTAAATACCAAAGGAAACATAATTGGGTTAGCTTGAACGTAAGCTATTGGCAACAATATGTTACCTTAAGAAAAAAGAGGGTCACACATGAACTATACAGCCTGGAAGAAGAGTGTTGGGTCGAAACACATGTCGGCTACACTTTGTTTTGATTATATGTACAATTAAATACATTGCCATTGCGCAGATTGGCGGTGTAACTTTATGTTTATAATTCCTAACTGGACACTGGGGACACAGGTGTCCACCAATACACAAGCATCTGCTGCAGGCACATACTTTCCAGTGGAAGTAGTGGGGCTTTGATTACTTTGGTACAGACAAGCACACTGAGTTCTGGCTGGTTGCCCAATTTAGCTTTGATTTTACATTAATAACTTGACATGCTCCTTTCCTCCTTTTACCCTTGATTTCCTAAAGATGTTTCATTCACAGGAAAAATTAAGGTATGTTTGTTTATGTCATTGCATTATAACACAGACAAAACAGAAATGGAAACCACTGTAACACAGCTAGGGGAAAGACCCTAATTGTTCCAGTTTGAAATGCAACACACATTTTCTGCTGTGCATTATCAATCATACCCTCATTCAAGGTAAAAGTGACAAGATGAATGCCATGATTACATGTTAATGTTAAAGGACATTTGTACCGCGCACTATCACCACCGTAGTGGTCCCTTGGCGCTCTGGCAGTTCTGAAAGAGGAGGGGAGGTTGAGTTAGTGGGAGGAAGCAGGAAAAGTGCAAGAGAGCAGTGATGTGCTGTTGGCGGCCTCAGCCCGGTGGGTCCGTTGGCTGGGCCTGGGGTGTTTGCGGCCGATAGTTGTCGTGTACTGTTGTGCAAGGCTATGTGTGTTTTTGTTTTGTTGTTGCAATGTAGTGAAGTTTGTGCGGTTTGTTGTGCTGTAGGTTTTGGTTGTGTTTGGTTTGGAGTTTGAGAGGTGTATGCAGAAAGGGAAATTGTTGGTAGGGTTGGTTAGTCTGCGTCTCTATCCTGAATTGAAGCGTAGTCTCCCCTGTTGCGGCTCTGTCCTGATCTGGGTCTGACTGGCATACAGGTTCCATACTCCTCTAGTCCCCGCCTCTAACATGCTCTCTGATAGCTCCCCTTATCCTCCATTTAGACTGCCAATGACATGCTAACATTCACAATTCCATCCAGATGCGATGCAGGCCAGTGTTCACAATTCCATCCAAGTGTGGACATGTGAGTATTGACGGTTCTATCTAAGTGCAGACATGCTAACTTCACAAATCTATCCAGACGCGACGTAGGCTAATGTTCGCAGTTCTATCTAAGTGTGGACATGCTAGTATTCACAGTTCTATCTAAGTGTGGACATGCTAACATTCACAATGTGCAAAGGAGCATACTGAGGAAAATCCCCAACAATGGTTGCACCCTGGTAGTGTACTACTACACACATTTGAACACAAAATTACTACTAGATATAAATCTGATAACACAATTGTGTATAGAAAAACAATTTCATGTAGAAAAACGTGGTTCAAGGCTTTAATTTTGAGATTGGGCAGACAATGTTCTGCCAATGCATTTCGGACCAAATGAGTGCTTCTTCACAGTGATATCTGCATAATGTAAAAACAACAACAGCAGTCTCTGGCCCTCATTACGACCCTGGCGGATTTTTTCCGCCATCGGCGGACTTTTCCGCCATGGCGCAAAGTCCCTTTACGCCATGGCGGATGGCGGACTTACCGCCCCATTCCGAGGTCGGCGGGGCGGTAAGTCCCCATTGACCCATTTACCCTTCCCCATTCCCATTTCGGCCCCATAGGGCTCAATGGGAGTGGGGAAGGAGTTAATTACGCCACCGTAAAGTACGGTGGCGTAATTAACACCAAGGTCCCAGAGCGCCATGGATTTTTCCGCCCGCAAAAAGCGGGCGGAAAAATGACCATGGCGCTCCGGGAACTCGTAGTTGGCGGTAAGGGGTCCGCGCAGCTAACGCTGGCGCAGACCCCTTAGCGCCAGGGTCGTAATGAGGCCCACTGTGATTACATATGAATCATACGCACCCCATACCTCCAAGTCCTACTGTTCCTTGTCACATTTCTGACTTTGTGAAGGCTATCTGGAACCCCACAGACACATTCTGCTGTCCCATATCTATCTATCTATCTATCTATCTATCTATCTATCTATCTATCTATCTATCTACTTATCTGCATACCTACTGTCTAATATTTGGTTTCACCCATTACTGGTATGCAACAGTAATGAGGTAGGAGTGATTACAAATTATGATCACTCTATTAATCAAAAACATGCAGTTCAGTACTCTCAGTATTTCTCCTTCTCATAGTTACATACTCTGGTTTCTTTCCTAGACCACCATCTTGTTTCTGCCCCTGAAGTAGGTCCCATGCCCAAATTGTGACAGAAACATGTTGGGCATCTCACACACTATTTTTTTTTAATAGATGTGTACTTACGCTGAATTATGATAACTAGTAGTCTTGTTCATGTTTCACTTTGTGGTCTGGTATTGATATATTTTTTTCTTATTGGTATGTTTATTATTATTATTATTATTATTATTATTATTATTATTATTATTATGGTATTTATTGAGATCAGACCTAGCTTTTAGAAGAGAAGTAAAGGAGCACTTTACCATCATAGGGGGAAGAACATGGTGAGGGTAGCAGAGAAACAAGGGAGCGGTGGAGCTAACAATAAGGGAGTTGGGCAATGTGGCAGTGAGGGAGCTACAAGGAACCAGGGGAGGAAGGGGTGGGGAGTTGATCACCCAGTCTCAGGTATAGTGGAGAGTTAGGGTGTGTGCACCTAGATATTAGGGAAGAGCCATTCCTTGAAGATGAGGGTCTTGAGATCCTCCGTCAACTGTAAAATCAAGCGGTCAAGTCTGATGTTGACATTGAAGAGGTTCCAGACTTTTGGTGCATAGAAAGAGAAGGCCCCTCCTGCACCATCGTTGATCAAGTCTGCACATGTGCTTATTTTTAGTGGATTGTAGGCTTGAGGAGATGCTACGTTTCTAGCTTGGGTACTAATTAATTTAATGGTTCATGTACAAATTTACAATCCTGCCTTCAAAGTGTATCAGAGATGGGAGGAAGGGGGTTGTATATGTTCATGATGGTTCATGCAATATAATTTCACTAGTTCACTTTATGTTTAATAAGAGAAGAATTTTTAAAAGAATTTGTAAAGTCAATGAATAAGGTTTACATAGTCTAGTAGAGACGCATAAGTAACACAGTTGTCTAGGAGCAAGGACTATATATGTTTAGTTGTTAAATGTCCTGTGCATCACTTAGTGTCTTTCTACTCAGGTACCCTGTATTACTTCTTTGGTGCCTATAAAATACCCACCACATTTGGATTTCAGATTATGAATCACAGCTGGTATTTGGTAGCTGATGACATCTAACATGTCAAATTCTTTGTAGGCTATATAGTTATCTTATTTAGTATTTTTGTTTTGCATTTTATAATACTGTCAGTCTCCGTATATGCAGAATCCTTTGTTTCTTTGGGGTTACCATGTACTTCTAGTTTGTGGTGTGAGCTCTGGTAGAACACAATGGTATACTTAATTCTTTACATTTGAGACGTTTCATACATGATCATTGGTTTCTGTATTAATAATTGTTTCAGATCATCATACAGATGAAGCAAACGCCACCCCTTTTTGAATTTCTTTTTTTAAATATTTCTTTATGGTTTTGATTATTGTCCAAGTGTCTGGAATAACCTTTTGTTTCCAGGATTTTGCAGGTTGGTTGCTCATAGTGAGGTATTGTATTTTCATGTTCCATAATGTGTCTTTTAGAGTTTGGAGGTTGCCTTTGCTGTAACAATATGAAACATAAGAGTGATGGGTGCATGGCTTTTAATGGAGCACTACCACTTGCATTGCTCTTGGCACCCGCCAAACCAGTTCAGAAAGCGAAAGACTATATGCAAATGAGGCTTGGTCCCAACCCAAAGGTGGCAGTGCAGCCCAAACTGCCAGTTCACATCCCTTCTGCACGAGATCACAAGTAACCATAGGAACGTTTTGGCCGCACTGGACATCATAAGTGAGGTGTAGCTTGGGCCTGTAGGCATAGCAAGCTCGGGACCCAAATCACAGCTTAACCGTCCGAACTCAGATCACTAAGGAAAAAGTAAACCATGATGGCTGTACGATTTTGAATGGATCATAACCACAGGCATTGGTCTGGGCAACCCTCTGGACCATTGTTTTTCAGCCCACCAAGCCATTACAGAAAGGGAAAAACCATATGCAAATCAGACTTACACCCACCCCTAAGAGGGCAATCAGGCCCAAACTGCCAGGTCACATGCCTTCTTAACAAGACCATAAACAAGAACGGTTGAGGCTCCTTTTACTATACTTGGAACGGTTTCATGGCTGATTCTTAATTTATTAAATACATGCATATCTGTATGATTCCTGTATTTTTAAGTGTTCCCCACAGAGTGGGCCTCATTAGGACCCAGGCGGTAAGGGGTTTACGCCGGCGTAAACCATGGCGCCCCTTACCGCCTGAGTACGAGTTCCCTTAGCGCCATGGTGATTTTAACGCCTGCTTTTAGCAGGCGTTAAAATCCATGGCGCTAAGGGACCTTGTTGTTAATTACGCCACCGTAATTTACGGTGGCGTAATTAACGCCTTCCCCACTCCCATTATGCCCTATGGGGCCAGAAATGGGAATGGGGAAGGGTAAATGGGGATTGGGGACTTACCGCCCCGCCAACCTCGGAATGGGGCGGTAAGTCCGCCAACCCCCATGGCGGAGTTGGCAGCTTAGCGCCATGGACCATGGTGCTAATAGCGCCATGGTCCTCCGCCAAGGTCCTAATGAGGGCCAGTATGTTTTGGATCAATATTTTGGGATTTACACCTGTTAGATGTTATACATTGTTCGTTTAAGTTTCTGGTGTGTGTAGTCTGATTTTGTGTTGGTTTTATCCAACATACCTATTTACAACCAAGAAGGTAATTTCTGTCTCAATATCAAATATTTTGGTTAATGTTTTTCGAATGGTCTAAACATTCTTGCGGTTTGCCTGATGTTTTGTTCCAGATCAATTTATTATTTTAAGTCTAACATTTCCAAAACAATATTTTTTTCATTGTTTTTGTATATGGTAGAAATGTTGCCCTATTGTAGTACCCAGTACTTGGTATGTCAGAATTAACATTTCTTGGAACATGTTGTTGTGTCCTGTGTAACGTGCTGATCCTTCTCCTAGAGAGTTCTTGACATCAGAAACATCAATCTCATGTTGCATACATTTAAATAAACTCACTACATCTGAAGTGGCCAAAACATTCATTTTTTTATTGTTGGAAACCCTCAAACCTGCACTAGAAAATCAGGGCCTCATTACGACCCAGGTGGAGGACCATGGCGCTATTAGCACCATGGTCCATGCCGGTAAGTTACCGACTCTGCCATGGCGGAATGGGGAATTACCACCCCATTCCGAGGTTGGCAGGGCGGTAATTACCCATGCCGCCATGGCCCTTCCCCATTGCCATTTTTGCCCCATAGGGCTCAATGGGAATGGGGAAGGCGCTAAGTACGGTGCCGCAAATTGCGGCACCGTAATTAGCACCAAGGTCCCTTTGCGGGTCCCTACTTTAACGGCTGGTCTACACCAGCCGTTAAGGTCGGGTCCCGCAAAGGGACCTCGTAATTAGGCGCTAATAGGTTAACGGCGCCGCAGCCTTTTATGGCGCCGTTAACCCATTAGCGCCTGGGTCGTAATGAGGCCCACTCAGTGACTGACTCTATCTTAGGGAACCAGTGTAATGTCTTACCTAGTCCTTCTTGTCTCTCCCAGAGAGGTGGGGGATTCAGAGCCTTCACTTCTTTCTGAACCCTTTATAGTTCCCGTAGTCCCCAAGATTTTGTCTGCTGGACGTAAGGATACTAGTGAGGAGAGATGCCTCACAGGCCATGGGTTTTCTAAGATCTGCCCCTGGTGTTGTACAACTGATGGTGTAGGTGTTGATGTAATCTGCCCAGTCCTCCCGCTGCGAAGTCCTTTAAATAAAGAGATAGTGATTCAGGTTAGCTCATTTTTCATTGACTAACTTTCCCTCATTTGGACCACTCAATGCTCCCTGTACACCTTGTTAATGTCAGTCTGGAGCAATTATGTCACTGTGAATTATGATTCAGCTGTTATGAAGTGGCAGTTACTTTCACTGCATCAACTTTCTGCAGGTATTCCTCACTTGGCAAATGGCTAGCTCCTTTTTTCGGTGCAAGGCACTTTGTTAAAGATTTCTCAGCAATTGTGCCAAAGCAAACTAGAAAATATCATTTTTTGAACTACTGTCCTTTTGCTGTGCATGCACAGATTAATGTGTACTACCCTCTAATGCCTGTCTCATACAAAATACATGTGAGTACAAATGTAATTTTATCCCCTGGTAATTTGTAAGACAATGCAAGCATTCATGCTGAAATAGTTAAATGTGATGTTTCTTAATGTCAGTGTCAGGCAATGGCCCTCATTACGACCCTGGCGGAAAGCGACTGACCGGAGCGCCACAGCGTAAATAGCGTTTCCGCCATTGCACGAAGGAG
The DNA here is from genome assembly GCF_040938575.1 of Ambystoma mexicanum. Classification (NCBI taxonomy): domain Eukaryota; kingdom Metazoa; phylum Chordata; class Amphibia; order Caudata; family Ambystomatidae; genus Ambystoma; species Ambystoma mexicanum. The sequence continues at coordinate 317,597,201 of NC_090924.1, read as the reverse complement.
CAAAGTGCGGCCCATTCCGACCCATCGGGCACGAGCACCACGGCATGGCGGAAGTGCAAAGTCCGCGATGGCGGAAATGACCCCAAAACGGCCCACACCGCCGCCGTACGGCGCCCTAGGTGCAATACCGCCACCCCTCTTAGCGGTCACCGCAGTGTGCGCCTACCGGAAAGTACGGTGCCCGGAAATATACGGAAACGGAAGTTAAAACATGGGCCCGGAACGGGAAACATCCCGGCGTACACCTATAAATACACTAAAACCACACAACCACTAAAATCACTACCCTGAAACACACCCCAACCCGTCAACCACCCTAGCGAAACCAAGAAAAATGGGAAAAGTAGCGAAGAAAGCGTGCGACCGCAAGCGGCAGGTCCACTTCTCCCGTGAGGAACTCACCGTGCTAACAGAGACCCTCCAGGAGAATGCTGCCGTCGTCTTCTGCACGCAAATGACCAGGACGGCACTTGCAAACAAGAAGGCCATATGGGCTCTGGTGGCACAGCGGGTAAGTGCGGTGGGGACCGCACCCCGCACCCCACAGCAATGCCGCAAGCGATGGGACGACCTGCGGATACGCGTCCGCAGCATACTCTCTGCCAACCGCAACATTGCCACAGCCACCGGGGGAGGTCCTGAATCACCCATCAAGTTGACCCCCTGGGAAGAAATCTGTGCCTCCACCATTGGAATGGAGAGCATAGAGGGAGTCGGAGGGATGGAGAAAGGAGTGCAGACATCCGAAGATACAGGTAGGTGGGCCAGATAAAACAATGCCAAATCCACACAGTCCATCCATGTGAAGTACCATGCGTCCACATAGTGCAACAGAAACACATGTCCAGGAGAACGTCCACACACATCGGCCTGATAGCGCACGTTAAAACCCACAATAAATACATAAATAATTAAAAACCCCTAATACACGCACTACACGTGCAGCAGGCACACCCTAACTGCAGGCTGCCAAACAACTGCACCCTCACTCCACACACAAATCAAAGCACCTCCAAGGCCCCGACCCAAATCACCCTCAGGTACCACCCCAATGCATGTGATACAATGCCATTCCAATTCCCACAGACCCATCAATAACCCTCGCCCTCCTCTACTCCACCACAGGGTCCGATCCAAACGACGAGCTACAGGACACCCCTACCAGCACACCTGCAAAGAGGGCCAAGACCAACGGCCAGAGACCCTCCACCTCAGCTGCACGCATCAAGACACGGCAGCAGCACAAATCAGGTGGCAGCACAGAGGAGGGAACATCAACAGGCACCCCAGCAGCCAGCATGCCCACAACACCACCACCACAGGTCCCCCCAATGGATGCCACAGAAGGCACTGCCTCTGGTGGCAGCAGCACCATAGGTGACACCCCATTGATGGCAGCATGCTCCGACACAGAAAACGGGGATGCCGAAGTCAGATCCATCCATGACCTGTCCCAATCCCCCTGTCTGTCCCATCCCGTACAACATGAGGATACCACGCAGGGGCACCCACAAGACGACGACTGGCCATCCCCCACAAGCCCTGTGGCAAGGCAACATGAGGACAACAGCCCCTCTGTGACACCCCCGCAAATGGCCATGGCCCAGCAGAGGCAACAGTCCCTCGACCAGTTGATCGAACAACAGCAGCAACTGGCCACGCTCCTCAAGGACCATGCTGATGAATGTGGGGGCACTAAGGCAGACATAGAAACATCAACTGAGACACTTAGGGCACAAATCGAGAGTAGCACCGAGAGCCTGAGAGTCCAAATGGAGAGAAGCTCCGAGAGCCTCAGGGGGGAACTGCATGCGACGGCCAAGGACGTATGTGCCGAACTTGCCGCAGTGCGCCGTGTGCTCACTGAGCTCTCGCAAACCCTTAGGGACATGCATGGACGTGAGCAGGCAGACACATCATCCGTTGCAAGTTCCGTCCAGGGCAGCCCCCAACGTAGATCTGGAAGGAACCTGCGCTCCACAGGCAGGGGTGCCCCTGATACCCGCAGAGGGGGCATGCAATAGCGACAGCCCACTGACAATGAGCATCTTTGGACACTGGTGTTCGGGGGGGAGGTAGGAGGGTGGAGGGGGTGTGTTGGGCTCACTTGGGTGGCGGGTCGATAGGGTGTTCAACATGACATCACATATGCCATAAAAAGTGCACGATCAACCAATGAGATGTGTGGACATTGATCTTTGTGTACTAGGCCATCATAGGCGTACAGTCCATATTGTGCATGTCCCAGACACACGCAGTGCCACGAGTCCCGTGTCCATGTATCAGCCACCAGGCGTGAGTGCTAGAAGCATACATCAATGAGATGCTGACGAATGTCACGGGCCTCCGGTGCCTCGCAGACTCCATGAGGTGCTGCCACATCCCCACCCTCATCATGACCTTCTTCAGGTGCTTGCAGTTCTGCGTCAGGGGGCATGGGCACATTTCTACGTACGCACATGTTGTGGAGCATGACACATGCCATCACCATCTTTGCAACCTTCTCATGGCGGTACAGGAGTGCCCCGCCAGACCTGCTGAGGCAGCGGAAACGGCCCTTCAGTAGGCCGAATGCCTGTTCTATGACTACACGGGTACGTGAGTGGGCATGGTTGTAGTCCTCCTCATGCTGGTCCCGTGGGTTCCGGACTGGTGTGAGGAGCCATCTCTTCAGTGGATATCCAGCATCACCTGTATGTGGACGAGAAACGTATGATGTGGAATGCCATTGATACGTACGCACACCCCCCCCCCTTCCTGCCAGGTCATTGCCAATTCACATACCCCACATCATCATGCATGTAATGAGACTCACCGAGTAGCCAGGATATGTTCCCTGCGTGTCGCTCCATGTAGCGTGGTATTGTAGAGTTCCTCAAGACCATAGAATCATGGGTTGATCCAGGGAATCGGGCACAACAATGTGTAATGATCCTGTTGGAGTCACACACCATTTGTACATTCAGGGAATGAAATTGTTTTCGGTTGCGGTACTGGGCCTCCATGGCATGTGGGACGACCAATTCAACATGGGTGCAGTCGATGGCACCAATGCAACCCGGTATGCCGGCAAGTGCATGGAATCCCACTTTCGTGTTTGTAATTTCCTGCTCCGAGCGTGGTAGGGAGATGTAGTCGTCTGCGTGCTGCAGGAGGGCATCGAGCACTTGCAATAGTGTCCGTGAGAACAGTGGCTGAGAAATGCCATGCAACTGTCCGACTGTGTGCTGGTAGGTGCCTGTGGCCAGGAAGTGGAGTACAGACACCACCTTCAGTAGGGGTGGGATGGCGGTTGGGCTATCTATCATGCTGACAAGGTCAGCCTGTGTCATGTCCACAATGGCGGCTATGGTGTCCCGGTCCAAACGGTAGAGGGTGTGGATCTGCTCATCAGTGAGGTTGAACGGATGTGCTCGGAGGCGTGGGATTGCGGGCTGCCTGCGTGGTGGTAGTGGCTGTGCTGGTGGGCCTTGCTGGCCCTGCCTTGGCCTCCTCCTCCTCCTGCGTCTCCTCCGTGCTGCTGGTTGTAGTTGGTGTTCGTCTTCTTCTTGGAGTTGGAGCACTTGCAGTGCTATCAGGTCCCCCAGGGCCAACATCGCGAGTCCTGCCGGTAGCATTTCGGTGTGGTTGTGGGAGGAGACTGGCTGTGCAATTTATGTGTTTTCAGGCTGTATGGCCTCCACCTGTGGTGATTCATTCCACCTGTGCAAACTGCCCTCCCCTTTGGCCGAGCATGTCACGCGCACAACGCTGCAATTCGGGGAATGGTATCTTGCTATTGCTATCATGTATTTGTACCCGATGGCCGTGTAAGATTGGTTGATATGTTCATTCGGCTATGGTCCCATTGTTTCCCATTCTATCTGTGCAGTCGCGAACAGACTTGTGAAGGGTCAGTGGAACGTAGTACTCGAGTAACGGTGGGCCCTCATGCATCACTGTACCGAGTTGCAACGACGGGCGGGGCGTCCCATTCGTGGGTGAAGGCAGTTGCCATTTTCACACACAGCCGCACTCGATGGAATAATTAGTGATTTCAAACGGCCACAGATGCCTTTCCGACGTGGTGTTGCAAATGAGGAATTCGAAGGGCGGCGCTTTCGGTCTTCAGCTAGCGGCGAGGAGATGCCCACAGGTCTGACTGCAAATATAACGTTCTATTGTTCAATGTCCTTGAGACAGGGCCCATGGCGAGGGAGCAATGATTGATATGAATAGTTTGGGATGCGCAATAGCTACGTGGGCGATGAGGCCGGCCGTTCCCAAATACATGTTACTTCACAACACTGGAATTACGGGCTGGGGCACTGTGGATTTTGCAGGCTGCATAACGCACAGACTCAATGGATGTTTCTAATGTTATGTGAGTAATTATTCAGGCGTTTTGATCCCGGGATGAGGGAATGATGAATGGATGCATGGGCAGGTGATTTGATACAGAGTTTGCCATGTACAGGGCTTCTTGGGATCTATCCGCCTCCCCTACGCTATGTGATGCAGGGCTGCCATAGTGGGACCATCGTCTATCTGGCCTTGTTGAGCCCTCCCTGTCTCGAGGCGCCCTCAGACACTTGTGTCCATGCACGTTAACATTCCCATCTGATGGATTCTGTTTTGACAGACGCATGCACAGGTACACTCGTTTGTGATGGTGTTTGCACCTCGATATGGATGGTTATGAGTCGCAAGTGGTTTTGGGGTGGTGATGATCCTTTTGAGTGGGCTAGCATGCATATGGCTGTGGATTTCGTGTGATCATTGAAGTGAGTTGTTCGAATGTAGTTCTGATGGCCATTCTGTTCTTTTTCTTTTCTTTTGGTTGACAGGTATCTCCTCCCCTTTTGCCACTGCCATCTGTATGCCACTCCTGCAGATGGATTTTACTCCCGACACCTGCTGCTTCGTGTTAATCAGTGGAGCAGCATTACGATCTTATGGGACGATCGCCAATGGCCCACATGCCCTTACGCAGTACTGGTGGCTCGGAGCAACATTTCGGCCTTTCAGCTGGACTAGTGCCTCCCCATTGGGACGGCCCTGCGGTTCTGTGCGCTTCCATGTTGCCTTTTCGTACGTGAATGTGGCTCTGTGTACCATGGGGGAACAGGGCGACACACAAGTAGTGGCTGGTCATTTCTTGCGGATGCAGCCCACAATGGTGATTAGTGTTTTGGAGTTCATGGCCTGATGGCTGTATGGGCTTGGTGACTTTGATGTGCATAAATTGCTATTCTGATTTGGCCCGTGTAGCGTTTTTCTTTGCAAGTGATGTGGCATATGCCTATTTGGGGGGCGATGTATTGTGAGGAGATCTGCATTGGGTTCCAGCTTCGGGGTTTAGTTGCGTGGTACTGTACTGGGCGCGTTTGCCTACTAAGCCCGTGAGGTCAGGGATGGGGGCTGCCTATATGACAGTTTGAATGTTGTCATGCTCAGGGGCGGGGGATTGGGTTTTGTGTAACAGATGCCGGTCAGCCAGGTGGACTGGTGGAATGATGTGATTTTCGGAATATTGCTGGTCACAGGTGCCTGTGTTTGCGTGCGTTTCTTGGTGGGGGACTGTGGTCATGTCCATTGGGATGGCTTCTGTATTCGTGCCATCTGTGCCCTGCAGCTCCCATTGGCCCCTCTTGTGTTGCTTTTGTTCGTTGGCATGCATGGGTGACTTGTACATTTCAATGGTTGCATTGTGACTTCATTGCACCTACGGGGAGTTGTACTTTGTGGGCAGGGAGCGGTGTACAGGCACTCAGTGGGGCCGTTTACGGTTGATTCGCGATGCCGTACTTCTCGCCATGGCGGAATGGTACATTACGCCATGCCTGATGGCGTTAGGTACATGTCCGCTAGGGTCGGAATTGGCGTACCCTTGCGCCATGGTGGTGTTTGCGGTTTGGCATGGCGCGCGCGCGCGTGCTTGGTGCAGTTAGCGTTGGCGTTCACTACGGTGTCGCTAATGGCTTCGTACTTTGCGGTGACGGGTCATAGTCGCACCGAGCGCTATTCGATGGCGGTATTGCATTTCCGCCATCGTTTTTCGATTTCCGCCAGGGTCGTAATGAGGGCCAATCTCTTTTACAAGTCCTTTCGTGCTTCTCTTCCCCTTTTCAGGTTTTTCTCACATTTGTTTACTGATTTACTGGGTTTAAGAAAGAGCATTGTATCCACTATGAAGTCAATGTCTCTGGAAAGGTGCTGTTACTGCTCTTTTCTTCAATGCAGACTGTGTTTTGAAAGGGGGACGGGTCTTATATAGGCTCCTCCTCCAAGATGGTGAACTGGATAACCCAGCCCTTTAAGATGAGTAGCAATTACCCTGGAGATGGACAGGGATGCAGATTTTTATTCATACATCAATAATCAAAATGACTCACATAGTTGGTAAAAGGAAAACTGTTTTGATATCAATTAACTAAAACAGGGAGCACAATGAACATCAACAAATTCGCTCGATCCTCTTACTTAATGAATTCTGGAAAAGAGTGAGATTTTATACACAAAACTCGTCATCAATGACGTTGACCTACGTGTTTAAAACCGTCATCCTACGTGGCAAACTACAAAAACCTATGAGTATGGGTGATTGGCTCTGAGTGAACATCTAAGTATACGATCCATACTAATCTAAAAAAGTGCAAATATGTGATTGGTTACTTAACATCAGGTGGGGCAACTAAGCCCACCCCTAAAAATGACCACTATGTACGTCCCATTTGTTTACACAACTATAGGACCCTAATTACGCAGTCCCCTACAATTGGTTGGCACTCTAACCATCGTCAGTACTTTTCCACCTACATCTAGCAGCATGCAGGCTGGCCATCTAGGTGCTGGTGAGCTCACTTTAACCATTGCTTCCCACCAATTAGCATTTCAATCCATCATCACCTCAATGGTCTACTGTTAATTAGGCTTTGAAGCTCGACCTTGAGAGTGTTCTTAGCTCTGAGAAATTCATTGAGTGAAAGCACGCTCTGCCCTCGTACGTAGGTGTGACCATTTCATTCGTCCAACTTCATTGTTCCCTGTGATTGGAGACCATGGAATCGAGCTTCTAGTGTTTTTTAAAACTACTTTTTAACAGACCTCTGACGTCTTCCTTGTTTTGTTCATGCCTTCTAAACAGGAGTTCTGTTCTTTCACACGATTTGTATCCAATGTCAGTTTACTCCCGTTTGATAAGACCTTGTCTTCTTTGGCTCATCCACCTTTGTCTGCTGAGTTTCACTTCGTAATTCAATTTTCTCTTCAACTGCGACACTCTGGAAATTAGGCTTTCTCTGCCTTCTTGCTAAAGTCCAGCACTGCCATAATGCGTAGTGGAAACATCCATCCTTTACTTGTCCATATGCATATATATATTGGCGCTTGCCACAATCTATTCACTATAAAGCCAGCCTCAAGATTACTTTGTCTGCTTGTGTTTCTTTTGTATCTGTACATGTGTAACATAGCTTAATGTCTTCATCTGTTTCTGTGGCATAAGCTTCTTCACCCTGATCCAAAGATGTCACTTATCCTTGATACTTTCTTGATGCCTCATAGAATATCTGCATACTCTTGGCTCTGCATCTCTTCTAGGTAAGTCAGTTGAGCTCTGTGTGATGTTTACTTGATGATGGTTGGTGATGTCACCATTCTTCCTTACCATTTATTTGCTCTGCTTCTTCAGGAATCTTATTTAAACAACCATCATACTTCCTCGTATGCAGGTGTGGTTTCCTCAATGGGAATCTTGCCTCTAGGATTCCCTTTGGCCCTTGTCGTTTCAACTGCTCCGTGTATGTCACATACTCTGGTTTCCAACATACAGGCAATAGGGGCGGAACGGTTGAGGTGGGGGTACTTAGCTCCTCTACACTCCCTCCTTCGGTCGATTCATTAACCACTCTCTCATCGTCCTTTGCATCCAGGCATTCAGGTCTGAAGAAAAGCTTCTTCGATCTCCATATCTTTATGACACCCTTCAGACATCCTGCTGTTTTCACATGCTCATCCTTGTTCCATGTCATGAGCATGCATTGTCCATTTGGACTGCAATAGATCCATCTTCCTACATGCTTCTTATGATTCTTTGGATACAGGAACTTCGTCCCCTCAGGTGCATGAATACTGGCCTTCACAAATTCTCTGATTTCTTCATCCGTCAGGTCTTTGGCTTTCCATCCTGGTTCGACATCTACCATGATCTTCATCCCTATGGCTTTCTTTGCTGTCTTCTTACATTGTGAGATTATCAACTTGATAACACAGAACCCAAGTAATATCATCACTATCAGGGCTCCAAGGAACTTGAAAATGTCTGTCATCCATTGTGGAACCCAAGAAAAAAGCCATCCAAACCAGCTGTCATCAGCAATGTCTTCAACTTCGTCTATCATCTGAGCATGGAACTTCATCAGCATGTCTATGGCCTCTGTCAAGGTTCCATTCTCGTCATCATGAGAAGGTATAAATATGCATCATGATTCTCCAATCTTTGCACAAACACCTCCACCCCTAGCTGTAATAATATCCAAGACATATCTGTTCTGGAGAGTCATTAGTCTTATGGCTCTCATCTCTTCTCTGATTGCATTGAATCCCTTTATAGTTGTGTTGATCGACTGTAGCAATTCCCATCTGGTAATCTGCAGCCATTTGGTATCTGCTCCAACCTGGAATTCTCGGCATAAAAATAAAGGTGAATACTGGTGAGGTCTGGATGAACAGCCTGTGTTCATATGGGATAGCATCAAAAGCTTTGATAGATTTTGCTGAAAAATAGTTCTCTTTCTTCATCGTCTTCATCAGCTCCACATATCTCTTCTTCCTCAGGTGAGCATCTGCTTTTGGAAAATTGTCAAGGTGTAAGTCATTTTTTGGGATCACCAGTGCTGGAACATGGATATTCATTAATGAATATCGTCCTCCCCAATCCTTGAGTAGCTTTATGTATGCCCTGGATCCAGAAGCCCAATAATGATCCATGATTACTGCTGTTCCATGTATCATTCCTGGTACATCAAAGATTCAACCACAGTCAGTTCTGATTCTCTCCAACTTTTCTGGTGCCATTAGTTCGGAAGCACAGCTTTGAAGCTTTGAACTTTCCAGCGGCACTATCTGCAAGGGTCCTCCTCTGTCTTTGACCCAAGTCAGTAGCTTAGCAAATCTTGGCCATAATGGCTTGCAGCCATTCTGTACGATATCAATGGCAGGTTTCTAACAACCAATGACCATCCAGGCTCTGTAAATTACCACTCCTTCTTTCCATCTGTCTGGTGATAACACTGATCCCCAGATCTTCATTTGGTCTCTGTTCTTCCATCTACACATTTTTTCTGCAGATTTTCCTGGACTCTCCAGGTTTTTGTTTACTTCCCATCTAATTCCAGGTCCTTTCACTCTGTTATTCTCATATCTGATCACATGACTCTTAGTATGGGCTCTGTTTCTTGTCTTTGTATCTTGGATGTAGTCATCTTCGTCTGGATCTGTCCATTCAGTTGCCCATTTGAGGTAGGCATCTCAGCTCATGAATTGGCCTCTTGTTTTGCAAAGTGCTATGTGTGAAAGACAATGAGCTGTCTGGACATCTATTTGATAGCTATGAAGATCTTGGATTTTCCCATACTGTAAGGCAGGAGTGCACACACACAAAGCATTCCTCCTTCGAAGGTCTTCTTCCCACTTCCTTCATAAGTTGATACCATATGTTATTTCCCAAGTGAGTTGTACTGTCCAAGTAATCATTTCGTTCGAAATCATCCTGTTTGGTGCTTCTTTTAGGCCTCATTCTTCTCATGTCACCTTCAATAAACATTTCACAAACTGTGTTAGCATAACTCCTTCTAAATGGGTTAATTACAGGTACATTTATCAGCGAAATTGGTACATCTACATGTGTTATCTGAGTAGGAGAATGTTGAGAAAGTTTCATCCTCTCAGCTTACCTTCTAGGCATGAAATTGTCTCACAGAACCTCCATGTGTGACTTTCTTTTAGGAATCACCCTTGGGTCTTTTATCACAGGACCAAGTGTAATTGCATGCATTACCTATGTAGGTTCACCTATCAACAATTTCTCCTGCCTGTCTTTCCAAGCCTGTCTCTTGCGTCCAAAAAGAGTCTCTAAGACACTTCTTGCATTTGAATGATTGTTAGTGACATTTATCTCAACGTCAGGCAATTTGTCATCTTCCTTGGGCACAGGAATAACTACATAGGGTCTTGGCTGCCTAGTAGTTGCCACGATTGTACCTTCCTTCTGCTCAGGAGGATTCACAGTAGTCTTAGCTCCATGCACAGCAATGTAGTATGATATACGTACTTTGAGTGAAAGCAGTATGATTATGAACAAAATGCAAGTGTAAATAATACACAGATAGGATATTTTGCAGCATCGACTTTGCAGACAACGTGGACGTCTCTCTGCATCTGGCATAATGATGTTACTACTAACAATTCCCATCTTTATTGCCTAAGGAAGGAAAAAGTAACTTTAATACAGCAGAATTATGTACTGCTTCCTGAAGCTGCTATCCTGGCTTGGCAACTTATCCTCGATCAGCTGTCTGCTTACTGGATACCAAAACAAACTCTCAATGAATCCCTGGAACCAGTCTTTAACCAGATGAAATGTGGATGCCTCTCCAGCAAGAAGAAAACTGACTTCACTAAGTCTAAATAAGTTCAATGACATACACCAGTTTCCAGTCAATTCCTCAAATCTGTCTTAGACCAGATGGCATTATGAATTTCTTTCAGCATGAAACAAAAGTTCTGTCTGACCAGCAACCTATCGATATGTCTCTCGAAAGAAAGTTTCACTCTGATCTCTGAGTTCTCTCGGAATAGGTATTCACTTTTGATATGATACTGATCAAGATTTCGTTTAGTGCTGCATTGTTTCTCAGATCCCTTAGGAACGTATGCACATCAGTGTGTCTTCCAACAAGATGCGGGTATTCTTTAATCAGATGATAGAAGACCAAACTGACCAGTCTATGTGTGTCATCAGCTGATAGGGGCATTTGTCCTTTCCCTACTATACTCTGGTAGCTGCAGAACTTGTTTGATGATTGCTGTGAGTAACCTCCTTATGATTGGGCCATTCATAGGATCTTGCAGAAAAACATGAACACTAGTTTGTTTGTTTGTTTGTTTATTTATTTGTATAGCGCTCCTGACCCATAGGTATATGGGCGCTTAAACATCAGGTTACAGGCATAGGTAAGAACATTTGTACATATGTGCAGTATAAGTATAGTTACAAAAGCAGTTATGAAAGCAGTTATAGTGGGATTAGTAACATCGTAGCGGATACATACATACATACAGTGTTAGTTATTTGTTGAGTAACCAGGTGATGATCTTAGTTCTGAAAGGTTGAAATATAGGGGTAGATTTGATGTCCAATGGAATAGTGTTACATAATTGTGAGGCTAGAACTGGGAAGCTGGAACCACCGGCTCTTTTTAGGGAGTATTTGGGCACTGTCAGTTGTAGTGTATTAGAGGATCTGGTGGCTCTAATATTCTGTCTTAAGGTGAATTTATCGGTTAAATAAGGTGGGGCCAGGTTGTTAAGAGCTTTGTAGGTGAGGCAGATAGTTTTTAGGTCTATTTTTTGTTGGATGGAGAGCCATTTGCATGAGATTCTTGTGGCTGAGATATGTTCTCTTCTGGGAATATTAAGGGCGGCACGGAGTGCATTGTTTTGTAGAACTTGCAGTTTATTGACAACCGTTTTATTGGCACCTACATACAGGCTGTTGCAATAATCCAGTTTGGATTGTATAAGTGCTCTGGCTAGAGTAAGGCAATTGTTGGGGGATATCAAAGGTCTGCAGGCTCTGATTAGTTTCCCAGTGTAAGCAGTGGCTGAGGCAGTCATATTAATTTGTTTGGCGAAGTTGGTGTTAGTGTCGAGATAGAAACCCAGAGTTTTTACACTTTTGGCAGTGTGAATGGTGTTGCCGTCAATGATGAAGCAAGAGTAGCTAGGGTTGAGATTCCGGATAGTGTTGGGTGAGCCGACAAGGAGCAGTTCAGTCTTGTCATCGTTCAGGCAGAGGCCATGTGTGGCCATCCATGCCTGAACGATGGAAAAGACTTCACCGATCCTGTTGACGTCCGCGTTGTAGTTGCCTGATAAAGTGAGGAGTATCTGGGTGTCATCTGCGTAGTTAGTGTAGGTGACACCCAGATGGTCCAGTTTGTCGAATAGGGGCTTTGTGAATATATTATACAAAGTGGGTGAAACACAAGATCCTTGTGGGACACCGCAGGTAATGGGAATAGGGTTGGCTGCTGCTATGGGTGAGAAGACTCGCATGGTCCTGTTGTCCAGGAAGGATTGGATCCATGTCACCGCCGAGTGGGAGAAGTGTGCTGCCGATGATAAGTGGTTGCACAAGATTTTGTGGTCAACCAGGTCAAAGGCAGCGGAGAGGTCGAGGAGAAGCAGGATGGCAGCCCTCCCTTTATCTTTGATTTCGTCTATCTGGCTCTTGAGATCAACAAGGGCCGTTTCCATCCCATGTTGGGGACGAAAGCCAGATTGGCGAGTACCTAGTAATAGGTTAGTTTCAAGGTAATCCTGAATTTGTAAATAGGCCGCTCTGTCAAGAATCTTTAGTAAAAATGGGACAGTGGTAATGGGTCTATAATTTGTGGGTATGTCTGGGTCGAGGGTCTGTTTTTTTAGCAAGGGTAGGACCCAGGATTGTTTCAGATTGCTTGGGACCATGTTGTTAGAAAAAGACAAGTTTATTAATTTGGTGATGAAGGGGGAGAGATCCCTGGCAGCATCCTTGATAATCTGTGCGGGGCAACTGTCCCCCTTGCAGTTCGAGGGTTTCAAGGATGCTATAATTTTTTGTACTTCCGGTATGGTAACCTTTTTGAAGGTGAAGCCTGAGCTAGTGGCGGTGAGTGGGGGATGGGTGGGTCTGGAGGTGGGGTCGTGAGTAAGCTGTTGCCGTTTGTTTCCAATTTTAGTTTGGAGCCCTGAAATTTTGTTGGCAAGGGCATTCTGGATCCCTGTGCACCAAGGTTTATCCTTTGTGCAGGTATCTTCGGGAGGAGTGGGGTTTTCTAATTCCTTTAAGATGTTAAAGAGCTCTTTTGTACTGGAGCCTGCCTGTGAGATCCTGGAATTAAGAGATTCTTTCTTAGCACGTGTGATCTCATTTTTGTAGAGGGTGGAGATATTGGTAAGGTTGGTTCTATTGTCTACTGAAGGCACCGATTTCCATAGTGATTCAAGTTTGCTTTTTTGTAGTCAGAGAAGTTTGAGCTCTGGGGTGTACCACGTATTTAGGTGCGCTTTAGGTTTCCCTTTGCGCATTTTTAATGGGGCAATGGTGTCGATAGCTTTAGCCATGGAGTCATTATAGGCGTTGACCAGCGAGTTTAAGTCAGTTGTAATTGGTAGGGCGTTCAGAATGGGGGTCACCAGAGGCATTAAGGCTTCAGCTGTGATGTTGCTCTTTTTCCTAGTTAGGCAGGCCGGGGCAATAATAGGCCTTTTGTGCTCTAGGTTGTTGATATTAATGTCAAAGGGGAGGAAGTGGTGATCCGTCCAGATGAGCTGTACAGGGTCCTTTAGGGTGATGTTACAGTTGAGGGCAGTTACCCAGTCAAGGATTCTGCCTTTCGAGTGGGTGGGTTTGGAGCATAGTTGAAGGAGGTCATGCTCCTCTAATGCCGTGGCTAGGGCAATGGCAGGGGTGTCAAGAGGGTCATTAAACCCGAGATTGAAGTCTCCCAGTGTGATCATTTGTGCTGAAGGTTTGGAGCTTTCGGCTACTAGGGAGGTGATATCTTCCTCAAATGAGCCAGGTGGACCCGGGGTCTGTAGATTAGGTGCATAGTGATAGTACTCTTCGGGGAGGTTTGTAGTTTAACTGTAAGGTGTTCACATGATTTGAGTGGAGGAGAGGAGCTTAGTCTGATATCAAGTGAGGACTTGAAGATGAGGGCTACACCACCTCCTCGAGCATTGGGTCTGTCTACTCTGAGGATAGTGTAGTTGTCAGGGATGGCTAGGGTAAGGGATGGTCCCGCAGCCTCATGTAACCAAGTTTCTGTCATAGCAAGGAAGTCTAGGTTGTTAGTCAGAATGATGTCGGCGACTTCTATGGAGTGGGCGACTAGTGATCTAACATTTAGAAGAGCTCCTTTTAGTGTATGGAGGGTAGAGTTGATGGGGGTTATAGTGTACTTGTTAGTTTTGTTGGGTAGTTTAGCTGGGCGTTTGCTAGTTTTGTAGTGGGTTCTGGCACCAAGTCTATTGTTGCGATCGGTAGGGATAAGGGTGGTTGCTTGAGAGACAGTAAGGTCGGTCATCGTGGAGGGGCTGTGATGATGGGTGGGGCAGGGTGCTCTAATGTCGGTAGGGTTCTGCTTGGAACTATCTGCGCTCTTATTGTCTAGGACATCATAAAGCTGTGCATGGTCATGGGTAGGATAAGCATATTGTGAGACCGGGAGGAAGGCTGGAGTAGTGGGCAGGAATGGTGTGGGGCAGACGATAGGGTAATGTCTTGGGCAGGCGGGTCTCGCTAGTCCATTTTTATGGGTTATGTAGCTGTTACCAAACTGACCAGTCTATGCGTGTCATCAGCTGATAGGGGCATTTGTCCTTTCCCTACTATACTCTGGTAGCTGCAGAACTTGTTTGATGATTGCTGTGAGTAACTTCCTTACGATTGGGCCATTCATAGGATCTTGCAGAAAAACATGAACACTAGTAGTTCTCCCCACAATTGCAGGGAATGTGCGCAATATAAAGAGAAAAACTTTTAATATAATCTGTGAAACGTTGTCATTGGGAATCACCATAGGCAAATCCAAACAGGAACTCAGTGAGAAATAAATCAAGGTACTGCACCCTCTTCTAATTATCAAAGATGAGCCCACGACTTAGCATATTTCTCTTCTTATCAAAGCTTAAGCATGCCTCAGTCCAAAGTCAACAAACTCCTGTGGCTTTAAGAACAAAAGATCTTCCCTTAACCCTGAAATGACTGTACAGAGTATTTGAATCAGCTTCCCTTAACTCTTTCATAAGTGGCCAAAAGAGTATCCCGAACCAAGCCACAGTCCAATGAAATCTTTTATTTTACTCGACAGCCTCTCCGTCCTTCTTCCTCATCATAGACCTTGTCTGCATTTGCTGAGGTTCTTCCCCAATGCTTGCTTATGAAGGGTGCGGGGGCGAAGGGGTCTATCCAGCATAGATTTTCACGTCACCTAAAAAAATCCAAGCCGGCCTTGCACTCTGACTGCAGACGGTGTGACATCTTACACAATAAAAGGGTGTTAAATCTGGGCTTGTGCCACTTCCTTGTGAAATTGCAGATTACGACCGCATCTCCGGGAAATAGTTTGGGAAGACATAATTCTTGAACACTACTTGTTGAAGCATCTCCTTCTGTGTTTTGTACTGCCCCACACCCTTTTTTCACTGTAGCTGACCTGAAATGACAGAGATACTTGAAGTCATACACATAAGGTAATCACGTAGCTCCATTCCTAACAGTTAAGATGTAGGCTGAGCATCACTTCTAACTCTGGATGGAGGCATGAGGGGTGTCCTCATCTGTCTCCTGGGGGTTGAAATGGCGGTCCGAACCTGGTTGGTTCCTCAATGCATATAATGCCAGTGGTAGGCAATGCAACCACCCTTTCTTCAAAGTAAGCTTCAACTTAGCAATCCTTTGTTTAAGCAAGCCGTTCAGCTGTTCACAGATTCCATTTCCTTGTGGATGATAGGCCGAAGAAAACCTGTGCTTTATACCATATAACAAGCTGATCTGCTCAAATGTTTGATTCACAAAATGTGGGCTGTTGTCTGACCGCATTACTTCACATACTCCCCATCTAGGCAACACTTCTCACACTAAGAATTTTGCTGCACAGGTAGAGTCTGGGTGTGTACACGGACCAGCCTCAAACTATCGTGAAAAGGGACAAACTACTACAATCATGTATCTATATCTGTTACATACTTGCAGCATGTCGACTTAATCAATATGCAAATACTGAAAGGGGCCTGTGGGACTCCGACTAACTCCCCTAACTGTGCAGAGTGTATGCCCAGCCGTGAATTATTGACACACACTGCAGTTCACTACATAGAACGCAACATACTCTAACAAATTTGGTACAAACCAATCCTCTACAATAGTTGCAGTGAGGTTTTCTCTAGTTGTGTGCGCAGGGTAGTATAGCTGTTCCAGTGCCAGCTGTTAAGGATTTCAATCAGGCACACACCCAGGTCTCGCCTAGCATGCAGTGCGGAATGAAACCCTTATTTTTTGTGTCTATAAATTCAATATTCTGAATGATATACCACTCATATCACACCCTTCTCAAAATACCCCCAGGTCACACTGAACCAGGAATCAGGCTAGTTTGTAAAGATAAATATTTATTTATTTATTTAATATTCAAATCACATGTAAGTTTAATATATATATATATATATATATATATATATATATATATAACACTTTTGGTTTGTGAACAGATAGCGTTTAGGTTAATATTCCCCCTGAAAAGTTTTGTTTAGATACAACTGAGCAGTCCTACACAGATGTAAGTAATCAGCAGGTATTCAGGAATGAAAGACAATGTCTAGAGTTTAATTGCAATCTTCCCCCCACAAAAAGGAGAGAAAACCGTTTTTAGAAAATGACACTTTTGAACTGACAGGTGAAAATTACTTTGTAAGATAATGCAAAAGGTTGCAAAATGCTTAAATGGATAGACATTCTGAGGAAAACAACACTAAACAGGTCCTAATACACATGAGCTATAATATAAACAACAGTAGACACTTAAGATCAGGATGGGATGGAAGAAGCACTTTGAAATGGGAAAAAGACACGTCTAAACTTTTGAAAACTGCAAATTCACGGCAAATGTTTACTATGCGATATTGGTGAATACACTGTGGTCTTTAGTTGTGGATGTAGCTAAGAGTCTTAGGTATTAGTGAGAGTTGAGATCTCGTTTAAATCTTTAAAAATGAAGACGTTATAGAGGTTTTAGTAAGAGGCGCTTTTTGCAAACTAGGCGCGAAATGAAGCAGAAGTTCATTTTTAAAAATGACAGGTTTTATTACACTACATTAATGACTACGAAACCAGTGCAACCATTCACGTAGTGGATACCCAATTTCTTTCTGGGATTTACTTTAGTTTCTCAAAAGCACTAAGGAGTTGTGGTTTTGTAACACAGATGAGAAAAATCAGCGCAAGAAGGATTCTAACGATACTAGGGTTCTGAATTTAAAGATGGGACGGGTTGAGATTGGGATGATACAATGCAAATATATTATGGGTCACTGGTCTTCCTATTAATACTTACAGTCCTTTATAATTAAATTGGACCGTCGTTGGATCGGGTCAGGTCTACCAGCAGCAGGGCACTTCTGGAGGGATTGGATCAGCGGCACGGTTCTGGTCAATTTTGGACTGCACCTCAGACTGGATTTGGAGGGGCCCTCCTGGTCACTGGACACAGCAGATTACAGGCTGCAAGTTTCATCGGGTATGCCTAATGGTAGCAAGCCAAGCTGAATCAGAATTATATCCCTTCAAGTTTGGGATATTTGAAATTGGGTCTAGCTAGCAAGAGTTCAGCAATGCTAGAGTCTGGATTCTGCAAAGAACTCTGGATCTACAAAGAAGTCTGCAGTCAGATACAAGATGAAGAGTTCTGGAACAAGGTGCTGCGCGGAAATCTGGATTGTGTTCTGGAAGCAGTGTGTCCTATGTGTTGTGAAGTTCCTATATTTATATTATCAAATGCCATCCCCAGGTTTATGGTGTGGGCAGAATTTTAAAACACGCCCCCACGGCTGTGAGTGGCCGCAGGCACATGCTTTGTTTTGGTTGGCAGTCAGAGCAGAGCTGTCAACTTTACGATGGGATTTAGGAACTCCCACATTGATTTTGCCCAAAACTTTAATTTTTGCACAAATGTACATGTCTAAATGTACGTACCCTAATAAAATTGGACACATACATATCATATTTGATTGTCTATATTCACATTCACTCCCCATCTTCGTGAGAGCTGTCTTTGTCATTCTACGGATTTTTATCAATTTGAACCATACCAGTTTGGATTAATAATTTCTAATTCGGTATATCTGTGGGCACTTATCAGTGGATCATGTACATACAATCTTAGGTTTGTAACATTAATAGTTCTGCTACAATGAGAATGTTTTCATAACTTTTGTTTCTTAAATGGCACAGGTTTCATCAATGTCTTCAAATCAAAAGCCTGAAATTTGGTTAATGTCTACCGATTTTCAGATGTATCCTTCTTTCGGTTGTACCGTTAAAGAATTTTAAACTTAACTATAAATAAGGATTTAAACATCAAAGTTCACCTTTGTAACCTCCCCTTCCCAGACAGCAGCTGTCACAGTCCTTTGATCAAGGAGGTGTGTCCTTTTCCTGGAGAGGGAAGCTCCCTGCCCCTCCTAGCAGAGGTCAATGTTCAGCCTGTCCTTTGTTCTTGGCTCAGCCAGAGACGAATGTCTGATGCTCTCTTTGTTGTCAATATGCGGGAACCATTAGGCTTCCTTTTTTCAAGGGAGTGTCAAGCTGAGATGTCAACTTTCCCAGGCCAGGCACTGCCCAATCAGAATTAAGTAGCTGGCAGGCAGTGAAGCCTGGATTCCTCTGACTGCCTGGAGAATCTATGATTTCAGCACACTTTTCCTTCCAATAATTCACCGGTTTACCAGTGCTGTCTTGTCACCACAATGCTTCAGAGGGGTTTAAAGAACACGCTCTTCACGTCCACAAATCCTTCTCATCTTGAGGTACTTCCCCTGGACCTCTATTCATTGTGTCTTTGACAAATTACTATATCCTTCAGACACGTTCTTCATTACAACCATTTTCTCATTAACATCAGACGTATCAAATGTCAAAACATTTTCTGAACATACAGCAAGTTTTGCTTCATCGTCTGCTGCTTGGTTTCCACGTGAGATAAAGTCTGCCCTTTTAGTATGTGCTGCGCATTTAACGACTGCAATGGCTACTGGGAGTTGCAGTGCCTTAATAAGCCTGTCTACTAAGGCGGCATGCTGCACTTGTGTGACATCCAGTCGGAGGTAGCCCCTCCTTTTCCAACGTGCTAAACCTGCGTGCACCGTTGACATCACATAGGCAGAGTCGCTGTACACTGTTGCTTCCTGGTCTGCATGATTCTCGAGTGGGAGAGTCAGTGCCACTAACTCTGCAGCCTGTGCTGAATAATGAGATGGTAGTGGAGCACTTTCCATCTTCTGAAACTCCTCATTGGCCGTGTGCTTTACTACAGCGGCACCTGTGTATCTCCGTCCATCATTCTGATCAATTCTTGAAGAACCATCAATAAAAACAATTTCTCCTCCTGCTAAGGCATTTTCTTTTACCTAAGGATTTCATCATAGAACTCTTCATAGTTTGAACAGTCATGCACATACTATTTTGGTCGCTGGGTTCGATATGACTACTTCATAGGCAGAAGCCCTCTGAGAAGTCAATGCACCTTTTGGTTTCTCTAAAATGGCAAACAATGCATTTTCAACAAATAACGTCATAGAGCACCCCATCACTATGCTTGCAGCCTTCTCAATGGTGAATGTGGCGGCTGCCAAAGATTGTTGGCACAGAAAATAACCTCTCATCACTGGGTCTAAAATCCCACTGTAATATGCAAGGGGCTTGTACCCCAATGTGGTTCTCTGTGTAAGGACTGTTGTCATAACAGTGCCATCTGTGTGCGAAAACAAAAAGAATTCCTCAGCATAATTAGGAATCCCTAAAACTGGAGCTGTGCAAATTGCTTTTTTCAGCTCATTAAACCCTTCTTCCATTTCCTCAATCCACACAATCTCTTGCGTTGCCTGTGCTTTCTTTAAAGCCTGCAATAAAGGCTTCATATATGAATTGTAGTCAAAGACCTATGTTCTGACATAATTACGTAGACCCAGAAATCATTGCATGTGTTTTATCTTGTGCAGCTTTGTGGTTTTCAAAATAGCCTGAGCTCTGTCAGGAGTAACCTTCTTTCCCCCATTTGAAATCAATTGGCCTATGTACAACACCTCCTGTTGACAATACTGTTTCTTCTCTTTGTCAACCTTTTATCTTTTGTCAGCAAGTGTAATCATCAGCAGAACAGAATCGCATCTGCACTCTTCCACTGAAGTGCTGCAAACTAAAATGTCATGTACGTATTGCAACACAACACTTTCTAAATTAATATTGCTTAAGTCCATTTGGAGGACTCTATTGAAAATCGATGGAGACTCACAATACCCTTGAGGTAATCTTGTGCTTTTTAACTCAGTCTGTCTGAACGTAAATGACGTCAAATCCTGCAAGTCTTTTTTGCAATGGGATTGAGAAAAACACATTTTTCAAATCACAGTGAAATAAAATTAGTTTCCAAGACCCGCGTTTCCCCTTTTTCACAGGATAAATCATTGTATTACAGGGTGTCTCTGACGTCACAAAGATACCCTGATCCATCATGGCAGAAAATGTCTTTAAAATACCTTCATCTGCCTCTCGAGACATGGGATACTGACATGCTCGAGGTAAAATTGCTCCTGGTTTCAATTTGATCTTTACTTCTCCAAATCCCTTCAATAGGCCTACGTCATAGAGGCCTGTGGTCCACAATGAAACTGGCACTTTTGCCATATCTTCATCAAAACACTCAAGACGTTTCTGTGCCAACATCATTTTCTGAGGAACTTCTCGTTTGATTGCTCTCGCCCAATAAGTATTGCTCATGTCAAATATTACTTCATCATCAGATGGATGATCTCCAAATAGATCCTCATCAGTGACGTCAGTCAATCTGTAACCTTCCCCGATGGCAATTACTGCACACCATCATCTGACCTCATCATCATTCCCATCAAGCAAAACCATTTCACCTCATACTATGGCTGCTTGTCTCTAGGGGAAAAACTTGTCCCTCTTCTTCAAGCATAGGTATTTTTGGTCTAAACAAAAACTCATCAGGTATACTCATAGTTCTGCCTACTAGGCCTGGTATCCATGTCAACAAAAATGCATACTCGATAATGGAAAAGCTCTGGCACTAAAGGCGTTGCCCGCATGGCCATTTGTCCTGCAAATGCCATAATAAATGTGCTCACGTTTAAATAATGCATACCTGGTGTTGCACACACTATGCCTTCATCAGTAAACAAAATTGTCATGTTCAATTTTGTCATTAGATCTCAACCCAATATGTTAACAGGTGTCAGCCTTGAATATAGCAATGGCACCGACATGTCACACTCTCCTATAGAGACTAGTAATTCTTCAGTGAAAGAAACTCTACTTGTAGCTCCTGTAAAACTTTGAGTATTCATGGCATTTCCAGACATCGAAACTTTCCCCTCTCCTATACATGAGCGCGTTACACCTGTGTCTACTAAAAACAAAAAAGATTTGCCCCATATATTGATGTCTACCCTTGGTTCCTTGTGAGGATTTGGCATCACGGATAGTATTGAACACATCAGGTCTCCCATTGAGCTGTCCTACTGCGGGGACAGCCTCATTCCGTTACCTGTAAAAGGGTTTCCTCCATCGACAGTGACACCCGCTACTCTAGGAGTCATTAGCTGTCCTGTGCTTGTGCTCTGCTGAATCTGCATTGGTGAATGCTGTAACTGCCCTTGTGGCGGATTGACTGCTACCTGCTGTGTTTGCAAGCCTTGCTGTACTCTCTGCGCTTGTTGCTGCTGCATCGTTTGATTCTGAGCAAACCCATCTCCACTCTGCTGTGAATACGCAGGCGGGTTTGAAGTTCCCCCTCTTAAAAATGTGCTGTTTTACACAAACCCTTGACTTCTACACATGCGAGCAAAGTGCCCTGTCCTACCCCATATCCAACATGTTGGAGGTCTCCTAATCTGCTGATCCTGCATATTTTGACTGCTATTGTGCATATTTTGAAACTCACCTTGATTATTCTGGAAGCTTCCCCGATTATTCTGTCAATTCCCTTGATTATTATGAAAACCTCTTACTCAAAATTCTCCCCTTCCTTGCGGAGCAAATCCATTATTTCCCTGATTAAACTTTCTTTGGTATTCACCTGCGGCACATTCGCAGCCTGCTGTGAATTCGATCCATCTATACAGTATTACCCAAATTGACCTTTTACAATTGACCTTTTGCACAATTGACCTTATTATAGTGGTCCTAATTGACATTCTGCACAATTGACCTTTATATTATTTTAGTTATTTTATATATGTATTGGGTTGGTTTTAGATTATAAATCCTAAAAGGGGATTGGGTGGGGTGTTGCAGGGGGTTTTGGATTGGGTCGGGTGGCGGGGGTTTCCCCTGCATATATGTCCTAATTGACCTTCTAAATTAGGTCAATTCTCCCGAGGTCAATTGTGAAAAGGTCAATTAGTACACAAGCGTCTATACTAGTCAATATTGCCCCTTCAAAGGCATAATTGGACAATTTCTTCTGTAATAACTTTGCCTCTTCTCCTTTCTGAGCATCATCTTTCTTGCAATTCTTTTCCTGCAAGAGTCTAAAATAATGCGCGATGGTCAGCTGAATCTCAGACCACAGTTTGGCTTCTATACCCACTAACTTCTTGAGCTGCTTCTGTACAGGGTCGGGCAGCCCTTGGCACAATATATGATAGAACCCAGTTATAGATTTTCCGCAAGATTCGCGTGTCTCCAAGCTCCACTGCTCTTGGAAATTTTGAATATAAACAAGCGGATCATCCCCGTCTTGGGTCTTTTTCGTCATTATAGCTCCCATATCGGACGTGTCTGGATACAGTACTCTAAGTGCTTTCCAGACCACCGCTCTACAATTATTGAATGGTGAGCAGTGTTAACTGTAGTAACACCAGCATATACTGCCCTTGACCAAACTTCATCACCTCTCTCACCAAGTATGGCGATCAGGAGACCCTTAATGTCCCCTATAGCCAATGTGTTTCCTCCCGTCATTTTCTCTAACTCATGTATCCATTTCCCAGCGCCAGAAGTTAAATTCGGAGGTTTACACCTTAAATTATCCTTGTCCACCTGGGGCCACGGTGTATACTGTGGTCTGGCCCCACCTTTCTCTAGCAAAGGAAACTGTGAAGCCCCAAACTCATTCTCATTTCTTATCATGTGTCTGTCCACCGCAGGGACAAGATTCCTGCACCGCTTTCTTCCTGGCAGCGATCTTAATCTGCTCACATATGGTGGCGACTCCCCCATCTCACAATGGAGTTGCCCCTTAGGTCGGTCTGACTGTGTCAATGGTTCTGATGCCCTAGGTATAGGTACACATAAATCTGACCATCTTACTCCTTATCCATTGAAAAACATCCCTCAGGACCAAATACATTCCCTCTCTCTTCCCCACGGAAGGTGTCTCTGTCTTCGTCTGACATTTCTTGTGCCCAACTTGTGCAACTTTTCTCCTCTTCAGCTCTGTTAAGAGTTGGTCTGTCTAAAGACAACTCCTTCTGCCTCGTATTGCAGAAGGCTCCCTCTGTGTCATATAACTGCGAACTCTCAAGTCGATTATTTTTTCACTTCCCCTTTGATTCCTTCTGGGCTTTCATTTCATGGTAAACTTTATTGATCGCTTCCCCAATGCTTCTAGAGTCAAACCTATCCTCTAGATTTACTCTAGACGGGTCTTGTAATGACTCATATTCTGGGAGGAATTCCTCTATGTCCTCCCATGTTACTTCTGGTTCGGGATCCCTTATCTCCTTCTCCAAGTTATCAAGATTGTGTGCTCTCTGTCTTCTTTTACGTACTATATCATCGTCAAATTCTCTCAGCTTCCTCTCTTACCCTGTCTTCCTCTTTTTTCTTCATATCCCTTCTCTAGTTTGCCCTGCTTATCTCCTCATACTTTCGTTTCTGTATTCTCTTGTCCCTTAACTTCTGTTCCTCCTCTTCTATTCTTTTTCGTTCTAGCCTTTCTTGCTCATCAATTGCTCTTTGTCTGTTATCACATTGTCTTTGCTCTTCTGCTCTCTCTTGTTTCCTTAATTTTTCCTCTTGTTATAAAAGCTCTCGTCTGTGTCTATCCTTCCTTTTTGCTTCTCGTCCTTCAATCGTTCCTCTCTTTCTTTATCCTTTAATCTTGCTCATCTTGATCTTCCCTTTGCCTTACATACTCAATGCCGTTGCCATCGAATTTAAGCAATATCTGGCCACCAATCAATTTGTTCTGTAGAAGTGCTAAATCATCAGCTTTATCTCTCTCTCCGTTCCATCTCTTTATTTCTCTTCCTATATCTAGAGGTGTGCTTGCTTGATCACTTCTCTCTTTATTGAGTCTCTCCTTGTCCCTCGGGTCTTAGAGATTACATCTCTCTCAGTATTTGTCTCTAGACCCTCATCACTGCTTTGTGTAGGCGACTCATATGCCGGGTTGCTATACCCTGTCGCTGCCTGAAGCTCCCTCAATGGGTATAACCCATCGTCTTTCTTATTTTCCTCTTCTATTTCAGCTGGGGCAGGGGGAAGAGAGTGCGTCAACCCCCTATTTGCATACATTAAGTATCCTGTCTACAGGAGGCCTCTCATCTCGTTCATCCTGGTATATTTTCCAAAGCTCTAAGCTCGCTAGTCTCTTTTCTAGCTTTTTTCCCCTATATGCTGCATGCAAATATGTTATCATATGCTGCAGGACTGCCTTTCGATAGTGACCCTCCTTGAGGCCACAGCATAAATATTTTATCCACGTTTCCTTTAACCCATTCCACACTATACTGTCTAAGCTTGGGTGCATGTTTCTGGAATTGTTTGTAGAGATGCACAAGATGTGAGATAACGAAAGAATTTCAACAGTGGAGTAACATCCTCCATTCTCAACTTGTTATTCTTAACCTGTTTAACACTCACTTGTTTTAATCACAGATTTTAAAAGTATGTTTCAGAAAAATAAAACAATATGAGCAAGCACCAATCGTCGAAGGCTTCAATCCCTTTAATCACACTTTTTACTTTAATCTTGCTAAAAAACAACCAACATGTTCGATTTAAAACAATCAATTCGTTTTTTTCCGCTTATGACGTCATCATTTTCATAATCACATAAAACAAACAAACAAACTCACCCGTTCACATATATTCTTCTCTACAGTCTTCTCTAAGATCTGTCTTGCCCTCTAAGATACCCCATAAAGAGTTTAAATGAACCTCTTTATATTTGTCTTTAATCAAATCTCTCTTCTACATAATCCGCTATGGGACTCTAGGTTCACATTTTGTTCTGATACGTTCTTTAAAATGCAGGCCAGGGCATATTCTATTATCGTGGCCTCTCTCACGATATCTCTATTGCGTGGTCACACTCAAGTCAATATCTATTCACTATATACATATAACACTCTTATTCTCACTTTATGTTTATCCCTCCTCTCTCCGTTACTCACTTTTTTCTTCACTCATCACCCATATGTTTTGCCAACTCTCTCAGTTTTTACTCACCACTCGCATTTTCATCTTCCGACTCCCAGGATCGTACGCCTCTTTTACCACCTCTTTAACCTTCTGTTCGATCAGCTTCTCGTAGACATGGGAGGGGATTCTGTGGAAACCAGGGGGCCCGTCACACCGCGCTTGCAAGCTTTTTCAAATTACACTAACCACTGTCTACGGTGAGCTTCACGTCCTTTCAGCCGAATGGCAAAGGTCTTTCGATATTGCCGGGACGCTAAGTTTTATTTATGTCGATGGATCTGAACCATCCTCTCTGCTACCAAGTGAATTGGATAACCCAGCCCTTTAAGATGAGTAGCAATTACCCTGGAGATGGACGGGGATGCAGATTTTTATTCATCAATAATCAAAATGACTCAGATAGTTTGTAAAAGGAAAACTGTTTTAATATCAATTAACTAAAACAGGGAGCACAACGAACATCAACAACTTCGCTCGATCCTCTTACTCAATGAATTCTGGAAAAAAGTGAGATTTTATACACAAAACTCATCATCAATGATGTTAACCTACGTGTTTAAATCCGTCCTCCTATGTGGCAAACTACAAAAACCTATGAGTATGGGTGATTGGCTCTGTGTGAACATCTAAGTATACGATCCATACTAATCTAAAAAAGTGTGAATATGTGATTGGTTGCTTAACATCAGGTGGGGCAACTAAACTAAGCCCTCAAAAATGATCACTATGAACGTCACTAAATACACGACGTCCCATTGGTTTACACAACTATAGGACCCCTAATTATGCGGTCCCCTACAATTGGTTGGCACTCTAACCTTCGTCAGTACTTTTCCATCTATGTCTAGCAGCATGCAGGCTGGCCATCCAGGTGCTGGTGAGCTTGCTTTAACCATTGCTTCCCATCAATTAGCATATCAATCCATCATCACCTCAGTGGTCTACTGTCAATTAGGCTTTGAAGCTCTGCCTTGAGAGTGTTCTTAGCTCTGAGAAATTCAGGGAGTGAAAGCACGCTCTGCCCTCGTGCGTAGGTGTGACCATTTCGTTCATCCAACTTCATCTTTCCCTGTGACTGGAGACCATGAAATCGAGCTTCTAGTGCTTTTTAGTACTATTTTTTAACAGACCTCTGACATCTTCCTTGTTTTGTTCATACCTTCTGAACAGGAGTGCTGTCATTTCACACGATTTGTATCCAATTTCACTTTAATCCAGTTTGATAAGACCTTGGCTTCTTGGCTCATGCAGCCTTGTTTGCTGTGAAACACGGCAATTCAATTTGCTTTTCAACTGCGACACTCTGGAAATGAGACTTTCTCGGCCTTCTTGCTAAAGTCCAGCCCTGCTATAATGCGTAGTGGAAGCATCCATCCTTTTACTTGTCCATATATATATATATTGGCGCTTGCCGCAATCTATTCACTATAAAGCTAGCCTCAAGATTACTTTGTCTGCTTGCATTTCTTTTACATCTGTACAAGTGTAACATAGCTTAATGTAGCTTAATGTCTTCATCTGTTTCTGTGACATACGCTTCTTCACCTTGATCCCAAGATGTCACTTATCTTCGATACTTTCTTGATGCCTTATAGAATATCAGCATTCTCTGGGCTCTGCATCTCTTCTAGGTATGTCAGTTCAGCTCTGTGTGACGTTTACTTGGTGATGGTTGGTGATGTCACCATTCTTCCTTTTCATTTATTTGCTCTGCTTCTTCAGAAATCTTATTTAAACAACCATCATATTTCCTTGTATGCAGGTATAGTTTCCTCAATGGGAATCTTGCCTCTAGGATTCCCTTTGGCCTTTGTCCTTTGTCGTTTCAACTGCTCCGTGTATGTCACATACTCTGGTTTCCAACATACAGGCAATAGGGGCGGAATGGTTGAGGTGGGGGTACTTAGCTCCTCCTCTACACTGGCTGCAGAGAATTTGTTTTCAGTGGAATTCTACAATTGATCTCACACGAATTTGTTGTTGGCCTGCAGAGTTTCTAGGTCTTGTAGTATGATGCTCACTGTGTCCCTGTTTGTTGAGTAACCAAGCCCACCCCTTTTGGAACCTTGTCAGAAGATATCAATAAGCGAAAAAATGGGAGAAAGCCTAAAGACAAGTAAATTACAGCACCAACAAGAATGGGTCTTGTGGTATCAGCGCTCTCCCTATATTGCATAGTCAGAGTTATAATGTAATTCAAAAAGCACCTACTGCTAAGACTGATTTAATTGACTTTCAAATTGATATTTTTAAATTTACTCGCAAACTAAAACTACAAAAATTCTTTGCTACTCAGATTTCTACTTGTGTGCCTAAACCAACTCTGAACCCTTTGAGTTCACAAACAATCAAAGATGTAAAGGAGATCAATTTACTTCTTTCCCTTAATAGTGAAGAAGAACTTGATACTTGTCAACTACACTCAGAAGTTGGAATCCACGCGAGACATCTGGACCTGGAAGAATCAAAACCCCGGTCCAGATTTACTCCTAATTTAGCCAATGACAATGTAATTTATACATTCCAACAGTCCCTCACTAAAACCATTTACAAACATTTGGACCATCGAGCTTCGGTTACACGACATAACCATAAACAATTAATCAACCTAACGAAGGCTAAAATTTTGCCCTTGGCCAATTTGGAAAAAGATCCCCTCATCACCATTAAAGAAGCAGACAAAGGGGGAAATGTAGTTATTTTAAATACCAGTGATTACATCATTACGGGAGAGACACATCTAGCAACACCTGGTTGCTATATTAAACATGATACTAATCCCACAAAAGGGATTGTGAAAGAATTACAAGCTTTGGTAAATAAATGGTATGTTCTAGGGTACCTCACAGAGGAAGAAAAAAGATTCTTAACTATTATGCACCCTATTATGCCGACGCTGTAGTTTCTGCCCAAAATACACAAGCCTTACATTACACTTCCGGAGGTGAGACCCATATTAAGTGGGATAGGGTGGGCGACTGAGGGCATTTCCAAGTACCTAGACAATGCTTTTAAACCACATGTCCTCAAAAAGCCCTCCTATATCAGGGACACCACAAGTGTTTTGGAATATCTTTCTAAAATTGAGTGGCAGGACGACTATCTCCTTGCAACTTTGGACATAGTCGCACTTTATACCAGCATTGATTATGATTTGGCACTATAGGCAGTTGATTACACATATAGGAACTGTTCCGCCTCATGTGTTAAACATGTTGAAATGATTAAGATGTTTCTTAAATTCACTTTGATGAATAATGCCTGTACTTTCAACAACACATACTATATCCAAACCAGAGGCATCGCAATGGGGGCTAAGTTTGCACCGTCATTAGCAAACCTTTTCATGTCTTTCTTTGAGGAAACCCATGTACTGAACAATGCTATTTTCTCAAAAAATGTTGTCTTTTGGAAACGTTTTATAGATGATGTACTTATTATCTGGCAGGGGACCTCAGACCTATTTGAACAATTTGTAACATATGTGAACAACACCTTTGGTATACAGCTACAAGGTCATAGGGCCTCATTACGATCTCGGCGGTAGCCATGCCGCTATTGGCGTCCGGGTCTGGGTTCCCAGAATGAGGAATTACCGGGCCATTCCGAGTTCGGAGGGCCCGGTAATTCCTCCTTCGAGGAACAGCCCAGAACAAATCCGAGAGTATGGATAGAAAAAGTCTACTGACAACTGCATCACCCAAGCAGAAACAGGAACAAAAATTGAGTATAATTACTAAATACTCATCGGACACAAAGACGCTATATAAACTTGTTCTCAAGCATTGGCACACTTTATACCTGGACAAGGATCTTTTACCTTTTCTGTCAGAAAAACTCAAATTTGTCTACACAAAGGCAAAAACAATCAAAAATCATCTTTGCCCCTCACATTTGGATACTAACAGGCAAATGGCGAAAACAAGCACCAATTGGCTTACACCGTTAGAAGGTTTCCATAAATGTGATAACTGCACCATGTGCAAATTTGCGCATTTAGATTGTGCAGTCTTCACGGCTTCCTTTGGCATGGTGATCAAAATTAAGGACTTTATAAATTGCAGAACAACTTGCGTAGTGTATACGTTAATTTGTGTTTGTGGTTTGATCTACGTTGGCAGCACTATTCGACAGCTTAGAATCAGAATTAGGGAGCACTTCTCCAGTCTAAATAGTCAGGACGAGCAGGTTCTGCTGGCAGTTCATTGGCAACAACATCAGTCAGCTAATAAAGCAGACATCAGATTTGTGGGTTTACAGAAGGCAAAACTAGGCAAGAGAGGTGGTGACCTTCAACTCAAACTGAGAAAAATGGAAAGCAAAAGTATCTGTTTTTTTCGATGTATATAGAAGGATCTGAACACAGACCATGAAATTAATGTTTTTCTGAGATAATGTGAACAATTAGGTTATTTTATACTGTTGCTCCCTGGTCAATGCTCAGCACAATGACAGCTTTTTGCATTGTTTACTTCTGTCTCAAGTACCCTGTGGAGTTTTGATTTGTGCCAGTATCCCTTTCCAAGTCCACCTGGCATTTCTTTCTTTTAGCCATTATAATTGGTGTTTTTTCACTATCTTCTGCTCTTATCCTGGCCATTGAAGTTACCAACTATAACAAGGTTGAAGGTCATTTATAACTATGCACCACATTGTCCTACTCTTGATGTCGCTATGCTCCAGTTACGATGGAGCCTTGGTTATTTAATACGAGAAGCATGGTGGAATTGAACCCTTAAGTTTTTATTAGTAATTGGTCAAACTACTGTTACCATCTTTTTTAGTATTTTTGACTGCAGCCTATTATTTCGGTAGATGGCAGCTGAATCCAGGGCGGAATATGTGTCAAGACGGGCTTGTGCAATGCATTTGCAATATTCCTGGTGTACGCGCATGTGCGGTACAAAAGTAAACGAATGACGTCACCGCTTTTAACGTGTGACGTGACGCATATGGAGCAGAGCGCACGCGTGACGTCACATGTTGGTGTGAGATAACGAAAGAATTTCAACAGCCACGCTGACGGGACTAAAATGCTAATAAGTGGTTTGCTGGTAAGATGATTAATAATATAGTCTGGTTTGGAACAATTTATTTAATACAGTCCTGATATTCTTGTGGCCGCATTTAGCATTTGGCAGGGATACATTTGGTAATATTTTGCAGGGATTTATCCCGATATTTGGTACTTTAACTTTCAACTTTGCGTTTTGAACGACGTGTTCCAATCTACTTTGGGTAGGAACATTTGATAATAGTCATTGTTTTGGTAATAGTTTACAAAGTAAAATGTTTGAGTGAACACACCATTAAGTTTGACTTCATAACAGGTTACACAGCACAGGGAGCAGTGCATTGTTAGACAAAGAGCCTAGTTTTGATGGCCTACCTTAAAGTCGCATGGGAGTCAATCACCCTAATCGAGGGGGGAAGGGAGTTCCAGTAAGTGGCCGCCATGTTGGGGAAGCTGGTACGGCCCGCACGCACTCTGCGGGTAAGGGTTACAGTGATTCTGTTAGTATAGGCCCCTCTGGGGGGCCTGGATGGGGTGTGTAGGCAGATTCTTTGAGCTAGGTAGGGCGGAGCAAGACCATGCAGGCATTTGTTCGTCAGGGCAAGTGTCTTGAAAGGAATTCTGTCCTTGACGGGGAGCCAGTGGAACTTCCTCCTGACCTCAGAAATGTGGTCATGTCTTGAGATGCCAGTTGCAGCCCTAAGGGCGTTCTTCTGTGCTAGTTGAAGTTTGGCCAGATTTTGTTCAGAGGTGCCCACAAAGAGGGCATTGCAGTAGTCCAGCCTTGACCCAATTATTGCCCTAGCAATGGTGAGGCAGTTCGGTTGGGATAGGAAGGGTCTGGCTGCGTTGAGGAGTTTGGAGTGGTACGCTGAAATGGAGGCTATTGCATTAACCTGTCTATTCATGGATATGTCAGGTTCAATGTAAACGCCCAGCATCTTAATGACTTTGGAGACAGCGATAGGGATGTCATCAACTGTAAAGGAGTGGTATTGTTCATCCAATTTGCCCAAGGTGGACGGGGCCCCAATTAGCAGGAGTTCGGTCTTCTCACTGTTGAGGCATGCTCAGTTTTCTGCCATCCATGATTGGATCGTAGAGTAGATGAAGTTGAGGGTGTTGAGGTCAGATAGATAATCACCAGAATGGGGGATGAGCACCTGGGTGTCATCAGCATAGTTGGTGTATGAGATAGCCAGTGCGTCAAGAATTTCGAACAGGGGCCTCTTGAAGAGGTTATAGAGGGTGGGAGCTATGCATGAACCCTGT
Source organism: Ambystoma mexicanum (assembly GCF_040938575.1). Taxonomy (NCBI): domain Eukaryota; kingdom Metazoa; phylum Chordata; class Amphibia; order Caudata; family Ambystomatidae; genus Ambystoma; species Ambystoma mexicanum. Next base: position 317,565,441 of record NC_090924.1, on the reverse strand, counting down.
GGGACCCAACACTTGATGAGACTAGGGTTGGCACAAGAAGATTCTGAGAAAACCTTCATCCCTTTTTCCTGTAGGAAGGAAGTTATCCATGCACGGGCCCTCGGGGAGAAATTAGCTGCGGTGGAGAGGTGATGGCAGAAGGTCTTATTATCCACCAGATCAAAGGCAGCGGAGAGGTCGAGGAGCAGAAGAAGCGCAGGTTTGCCTGCATCTCTTAGGTCATCCATTTGATTTTTTAAGTCAAGCAGAGCTGTTTCCGTGCCGTGCCTGGGCTGGAAACTGGACTGCCGGAGACCTAGAAGGTGGTTGTCCTCGATGAATTTTTGGACTTGCAGGTAAGCTGCTTTGTCCAACATTTTTAGCAGGAAAGGCACAGTAGTGATGGGCCCGTAGTTCCCTGGGAGCGATGGGTGGAGTGAAGGTTTTTTTAGGAGCGGTCTAACCCAAACCTCCTTGAGTCCAGTTGGAACATGTCCAGACTGGAAGGAGGAGTTAATGAAGGCAGTGATGAGAGTGGCCGGGGAGGAGGCACAGTCCTTAATGACCTGAGCTGGGCAAGTGTCCCCTTTGCAGTTAGAGGGTTTAATGGATTTTTAGGAGGGCAGTGACTTCGAGTTCACTCATGCCCCTGAAATCAAACATGGGCCAGAGCCTGGAGAAGGTTCCCAACATGGCGGTACGGTCGGAGTTGTCTAGAAGGTTAGAGAGGGCCTTTTGGTGGGCTAGGATTTTGGTGTGTAAGGTTTCCAATTTATCAAGAATGGCAGATTGAATTTTATTGCACCAAATCTCATCTTTTATGAGGTTAGGAGATGTGGGGACAGAAGACTCAAGCTCTCGGAAAATAGTAAATATTTCCTTACTCCCAGACTTATCGTTTTCATCCTGGTGTTATATGAGGAGGCTTTGGCCTGAATGATGGCACTTTTATACTCTTTGGAGACAGCCCTGATGGCAGCTTTGGTGGTGTCATTTGGGAGGTCTTTCGAGGTAGCTGCGTCAGCCCTTTTTTAGGGTGCAATGTTTTAGGAGCTCTTGGGTGAACCAGGCATTACAGTGCTTAGCTTTCTTTGCTTTTTTGAGGGTAAGTGGGGCAACTTTGTCAACTGCTTGGGTGATGACCTGATTGAAAGTGGATGCCAGGACTTCTGGGTCATTCGAGAATGGATGCATAAGAGCAGGTACCACAAGGTAGGGGGAGATGGTTTCCTTGGTGAGTTTACGCGAGCTTCTCGCAAAAGCGGCGGGGAGTGGGATAGTGGATTTAGGAGACCCTTTGGATGAAATAAGGTCAAATGTAATGCAGTAGTGGTCCGACCAAGGGATGGACGAAATGTCAGAGATCAGAGGTGAGCAATTGTGGTGGGACACCCAATCGAGAGTGTGACCTTTAGAGTGGGTGGGCTGTCAAATGGCATGGGAAAGCCCAAGGGTGGAAAGGGCTTTCTGCAGGGCCGAGGCGTTGGCATCTTTATGGTCGTTGAGACCTAGATTGAGGTCACCCACGAACAGAATTTTAGACGAGTTTTTGAGGTTGTCTGAGAGTGCATGGATAATGGAGTCGTGGAAGTTGGAAGTAGGGCCAGGTGTCTAAAGGTGAGGTTGTCTAAATATGGTGTAGCCAGAGGGGATGGCAAGGGATAGGGAAGGACCAGAGGATTCTTTTAGCCATGTCTCAGAGAGAAAGAGCAGATCAAGATTGTCCTGGGTGATGAGATCATGTACATCCTGCACGTGTGCTGGCAAGCAGTGTACATTGACTAGAGCACATTTGAACGGGATGTCTCCTATTGGGGACGGGGTGGCCAGGGAGGGGGCATGGAGCCCAGGGGGTGACTAGCCTGGTTATCACCAGGTGGAGTTGTACACTGAGTAATAAACTTGCTGCCTGGGGAGGGATATTCGTCGACTGGCAGGGAAGCAAAGTTGATACCAGGGCCGGTGACGTCATTGAGCATCAATTGAGGATGGACAGTTAGCAGAGGTACAGTGCTAGGCATAGCAGACGATAACAATGGAGGATGGGCAACAGGCATAAGTACAGAGCTAACAGGCATATGTGCAGTGCTAGGCATGGCAGTAAATAGCAATGGAGGATGTGCAACAGGCATAAGTACAGAGCTAACAGGCATAGGTTCAGTGGGCATAGGTGCAGTGCTAGACAGAACAGTCAGTAACAATGGAGGATGGGCAACAGGCAAAGGTGCAGCGCTCGGTAGATCAGTAGGTGCAGTGCAAGCTATATCAACAGATAACATAGTTGCAGAGCTGGTGTCATTGCAGTGGTTAGGAGGGGACTGATGTAAAGGAGATGGTTGGGCAGGTAGATTGTGTCGGTGGCAGTCCTGTTTGCAGAGTCCCAGTGTGGATGACGGTAGTGGGCATGTGATCAGCGTGGCTTGTACAGTTTTAGCTGGAGGTCGGGCAACAGTGATTAGAGCGGCTGGCAATAAAACAGACCTGTGGAGCAGGAGCCTGAGTGTTTTTGCGCTCCTGTGTTTCTGTGCTGCCGTGAGGGGTGCCTTGAAAGTGGGGAACTGCAAAGTAACAGGGCGAGTAGCAAACGGCAGATGCTGCAGAGTGATGGCTGGCCTTTTGTTTCAGGTAGAGTGATTCCATTTGTAGAAGGCAGGGTGGAGGGTGGCCGGAGGATGTGGCTACACGGGCTAGATGCGATCGGCCGCATGGAGCGGGCGAGGTTATCCGGGGGTGATTGTCATGTAGAGAGCTGCATGATCCTCGCTCCTAAGCAGGATTTTCTGAGAGCTAAGTTGGGGGTAACAGTCGAGAGCAGGCCCAACAAGAAATGTGAGCGAAGGCGCTCATTTCTGCGGGAGATCAGTAACAATGGGCTGGCAATGGGTGAACTGGTAGCAGCTTGACCCTTACCTTTTGCTGGTGTGCGGGTGCCGACTCCCGGTAGCCTTGAGCAGCTGAGAGCTGCAGAAAGTGGCAGAGGCCTTGTCTGAAGGTCTTTGCCAGGAAGCGGCTTTGCCTGTCGGTCGGCCTCCTCTCCCTTTAAAGCGGGAGAAGAGGGGCTGGCAGGCGCAGGAGCCCAATTAGCTGTTGAAAACACAGCAGAGCTGTGACGCGTTGCTACGGCAACAGGAGACTCTATTCCATGATATTCTGCAGAAGCCACGTGGGTCTTCATGGTGGCGGGGAGCACACTCGTCGGTAAGAAGGCCGTGGCTTCTTGGTGTGGCATCCAGATTTCAGGGCTAGGTACTCTCGCAGCAGAGCTGCAGAGAGTGGCAGAGGTCTTGTCTGAAGGCCTTTGCCAGGAAGCGGCTTTGCCTGTTTGTCGGCCTCCTCTCCCTTTAAAGCGAGAGAGGAAGGGCTGGCAGGTGCAGGAGCCCAATCAGCTGTTGAAAACACAGCAGAGCTGTGACGCGTTGCTACGGCAACCGGAAGCTCCATTCCGTGATATATACTTGATGCATCAGTTTTAACAATACAAGGCATGGCTCGATTTGGGTGTAGTAATGTCAGTTTTGTGGGAATGCTTCCCTTTAGTGCTTGGAACACTGTTGCCAATTATAGTTCCCAACTGAAACTTTTCCCTTTCTTCAAGGCGTGACGTGGTACTTGATATTTGAGAAACCTTGGATGAAGTCACAATAGAAATTTGTGACCCCCCAACACACTTTGCACTTCCTTGACTGACATTGGCCAGGGTCAGGACATAATGGCCTTGGTCTTCCTCTGGTCCATCTCCAAGCCATGGGGGTCAGACGCTGCAATACTACAATCCACTGAAAAATGCAATGCCATCAACATCTTCTTAACAGACAAGATATAAAAGAAAATACAACATGTTGACAGTTCCAAACAGACCACAGACATCCCCCCCAAACCAGCCTACCATACATCAAGATGGACCGAATGGAGAGAAATGACTCCAGAAGACCTGAACACCACTCTTGCGGCCCTCAAGCCCACTATCTACAAAGACAATATTCTCCTTTCATCAATGCATCCCTCACCCAAGGCATCTTCCCAGGTGCACTGAAAATGAGACAGTTCCTGCCTCTGCTGACGAAACGCACTCTCGACCCAGATGACTTGGTAAACTATCAAACCATCACACACCTATCTTTCCTCTGCAAAGAGCAGAGAAGAACATGGCCATCCAGTTTCACTAAAGGAGCATTCAGCTTAATCACCTACAGGACTATCAATTTGGTTTCCAACCCTGACACTGCACAGAGATTGCCTCAATCCAAGTTATTGATAATGCTCCACACACCCTGGACAAAGGGGACACCTGCTTACTTGCCCTCCTCGACTGCCCTGCATCGTTTGCACAATTCCTCAACATCTTCACAACAGGCATCAGCTTCGATGGAAAAGTCCTGCAGTGGTTCACATCAACACAGACAACCCCTTCCAGGTGGCCCCAAAAGATCCCAGCACCACTCACTAATCTGTGGAATTCCACAAGGCCCCATACTGTCGCCTCACCAAGAACAACATCAAGATACACCAATATTTTATTTTATTTTCAGCAGTGGTCAAACCCTGGTCATCACCCACCTGGACTCATAGAAGTCCCAGATGCAAGCTTGGCCCCACAGAAAGCCATTCATCACACTGCAGCATGTCAGCACATCTCATCACAGGACTAGGAAAATGCAGCCACAGCATCTCTATCCCCAAGGAGCTTCACAGGCTACTCCTTCAAGCATGCATCATATTCAAGACTTGCCTGCATGACATACAAAGCAATCCCAACTAAAACACCACTGTACTTGGCTGAGATTCTCACCATCTTGGGAGTCCAGAGCACCACCAGAAGCCACAACATTGCTAGCCTGGAAACAAAAAACTGCAAGAGGGGAAAAACAGGAAACAGGCAGCTTCCTAGTATGCACCCTGTCACTGGAACAGGTTACCAATGCATATAGGAAATGCCCCATCCATCCTCCCATTCAGGAAGTAACCGAATACCCTACTCTTCAAAGAACATCTTGCCAATCACTGAACACTTTACTGAACACTATTTCTTCTCCTTCTGGCGTACACGCCTCCCCATCCCAGTTCCCCTGCTAACTCTGCACCCTACCTGTTACCTCCTGGGCTTGTCCCCTTTGTACAGCACTCCATTGATTCCCAGCTAGGTTTGTGCATACGAATCCCATACATACACATACACACACACACACACACACACACACACACACACACCCCTAATGGCTTATGGAGTGCTAATAAAGCAGCAATTCTCTAATTTAGCAAACTGCCTGTTGTCTCATACTCACTGAAGCACGCCTCTGACATAATAAACGTGGCCCACCAACCTCTTAGAGTACACCAGGAGATCATCTAGGAATATGGCCATGCTCATGTCCAGATACTCACATAGTACCTGGTTCATGAAATACTGGAATGGGGCAGGGGGGAACGACATAGTCCAAATGGCATGACCTGATGCGTGTGCAGGTCATACCGAGTCCTAGTGCAGTCCTCTACTCTACACCCTGACTAACTTGAATTAAATTGTAGGCTCCTCATATGACAAGCTTTGCATAAGTGTGAGCTTCTTTTATTTGAGCTAACAATGCTGAAATTAATAGCAAGGGATACCTGTTTTACATTGTGATTTTATTAATTGCCTGATAATATAGACAAGTACTTAGGTCTCCATCCTTTTGTGACAGAAAACGGAGCGGAGAAGCTGCTGGTGACTTTGATGGTCTGATGAACAGATATTACTCTAAGGAATTCTTGAAATGCTCGTACTCTGGTTCGGTAGGTGCATATATTCTGCTGTAAGGGATATGAGCATTCCGTACAAGGTTTATTTGACATTCATTAAACCAATGTGGTAGTAAAGTATTCACCATATCCTTGCAGAACATGTCAATATAGTCCTGATATGAATGGGTTAAACACCCATTTGAGCAAACAGCCCCTATTGAAGATGCATTGCATGACTAAGAGGCCAGAGGAGGCCAGAGTATGTACCACATTAAGTGGTTTATCCTAGATAGAGAGGAAAACTAGTTTGATGCAAGAGTTGAGGTGCGTTTGGGTGAGTTTATCAGAGAAGTATGCCTGGTAAGCCACAGAATCCCCAAGATTAACATGAATTGAGGAGCATCTAGTAGACCAAACTGAACACATTCCCAGATGGGTGCACTCTGTTGACTGACCAGACCAGACGTTAGTTCAGAGCCATCCAGGGCTCTTTCGTATTCAGTGAACTTTATAGACTGAATGGATATCTCTAGATATTACCTTAGTGTATGCCAATATAATAACTGGTGGCTCAACAGTCAATAAATGCCTTTCCGAGAGACCTTTTGTCTTCCTTCACCTATCGGGTAGACTAGGGGTATTGTGAGATATTTATCTGCTAAATCAACTTTGATAACAGTGGCATGAGTAGGACATATGATCCTCAGACCAGCTCCCGTCTTTCCAAGCCCTCTTGTTTTTCAGAATTGATGGCAATCAGTCTGTGTCCATTCTGTGTTTAATGCTCCTACTGCTTGACTGAATCCCTTGGGTTTGGCAGGACGCTCTGACACAAAACAATGTGAAGCATCGCAATACATGCAGGGAAGCCTCTGGTGCCAATATTCTCATTCATATTTTCTCCAGAGGCTTCGAATTTCCCCCATTGGCATTGGGTCTCCCTGGTTCTTGGTCTTAACATTTTGAGATTCAACTCTAGGCCTAAGAATGATAGGGGTTTGAACTCTCAAGGTTTATTTCCTTTCCTTTAAGTGAGTGGGTGGTCAAACTGGACTACAAAGACAGCACAAGTGGCAGGTTGGTTTACTACTTGTGCTAAAGTGTGCTAATGTTCTCCTTTTGGGCCTATATAAAAGAGATAGGTTCTCTTATCCACCCGCCCAGTTTTCTTAAACATTAAGCGGTTGCAAGTAATAATGTATGCAGTGAGACCATGATTTCCCTGTTTGAGGCCTAAAAGCTCATTATCAATGCCTGTGTATGGCCTTTACGAGCAAATAATTTTGCTAGTTATATCTTTGTCCGCCGGAGGAATACACCAGTTTGCTGCATTTCCCCCTAAATATGACAACACAAAGGCCACCTTACAATTTTGTAATTCGGAAAGACCAGAGGTTGGCACCTAAATGTAACTGGTATTGGTTACAAATAACATATTTTGAAGTGTAATAAAACCTCTCATGTTTATTTATTTATTTATATACAGAAAGAACAATGCTCTCTTGATCACAAAAGAACGTACAATACATGAGAAATCAGATTTGACGGGAAATAGTGGGCTCCTTAAAATGGGGTGAGCTTGAGGGACATTCTGACCAGGTTGTGGAGGGGAGTAAATGGAACAGTCACCAGGGACAATACATACTTGTACATAGATAGATTAAGGACAACCAACATTGGACATTTTTAAGTGCAGGTAGGCAGTGCAGCCAGCTGTGCTTGAGATGTGGACATGGTGGTTTAAGTGCTAGAATGGAGGCAGAGGAAATAAGAGACAGAGGCAGGTTAGAGGCGATGGGAACATTTTAGCTAGCAGGCAGATGAGAGGTAGGTTAAGAGGGTAACTGAGAGGCGAGGATGTAGGCTTTTAATTTGGTTTTGAGCAAATCTATGTGGACTGTTTCTCGGATGTTCGGGGGAAGACAATTCCATGCAAGTGCAGCAAGAAGAGAGAAAGATCTCAAGTTACAGGAAGCACTGCGAGGGTGAGGAGCTAGGAGGGTAGACGAGGAGGCAGAGCTGAGATTACGAGGAGGATAAATACAGTGGTGCCTTACCGTGGATATATTTGTGAACCAGGAAAATACATTTAAACCTGGCCCTGTTTTGCATCAATAGCCATCCAGCCTGGTGACAGTACGAGGAAGTAGGTGTGAAGTGAGGGAGTTCAAAGAGAGTCCTCGTAGCAAAGTTTATTATCTTGTCGAGAGGACAGAAAGCATAGTTGGGGAGACCTAAGAGGATGCTAGCACAGTAGTCCAGTTTAGAGAAGATAAGAGTGGTTAAGAGATGATTGGCCGTGTTGAAAGGAAGGAGGTGCCTGATTTATCTAATATTTAGGAGGTTGAGGCGACATGCTGTCCAGTTTTGGAGATGAAAGTAGAGAAGGTGTGAGAAGGATCATAGATGATGCCAAGGTTTCTAGTTGAAGAAGAGTAGGGGAGAGTGACAGATGGGAACTGGATAGTCAGGGGAAAAGATGAGAGAGAGCTTTTGACAGGGAAGAAGAGTACCTCTGTTTTGGCACTGTTTAACACCAGCAAGTACAAAGCCATCCAATATTTCATGGCAGACAGACAGTTGGAAATTTGGATAGAGAGATCAGAGGAGAGTTCCGGAAAAGAGAAGATTTGGGTGTTGTCTGTGAAGAAGCCAAAGGAGGAGATTAGTGCCCCAAGAACAGAAGTGTAGAGTGTAAAGAGGAGTGGACCCAAGACAGGGCCTTGTGGCACACCAACAGTTAGAGGAGTGAATTGAGAGGTGTTTTTGCTTCAGGAGACATAGCATTGGTGAGGTGCAAGGTAGGATTCAATCCAGGCATGGGTTTGATCGTGAACCCCAAGACGAAAGACAGTATTAGGAGATCAGAGTGATCAACAGTTTCAAAAGTAGCAGAAAGGTCAAAGAGAAGTAGGATAGAGGATAGGTTTGAGTACCTAACAGAGGTGATGAAGTTGGACACATTCATGGGAGCAGTTTCCGTGGAGTGACAGGAGCAGAAGCCTGCTTGTAGGTGGTCTCGGACGCTGTGAATGTTTAAGAAGTTGGTTACACTGTTGAACACAAACCTTTCGAGCACTTTAGAGTAGTGTGGAACGAAAGACACTGGGAAAAAGTTAACCGGTAGGTTCGGGTCTTCCTGTTGCTGTTTTGAAGATGGAAAGCAAGCAGAGTCGAAGGACAGGTTGTCAATTTCATATAGGTGAAAGGTGCATCTAAAGGCAAGATAACAGGCATGAATACCTCAGTGGTGGTGATGCTGTTCCCTCATTCTCCTGAGCTGTCGGTAGATGTTGCCCTTAAAATCCTGCTTGGAGTGCATAAACCCTAACTCTGTGTCCATTGGTGGTTTCCTAGTAACTATCCCATCCTGGCACAGTGCATTGGTTTCAGCCCTGTTGGCCTGTAACTCCACTCCTAATTCCTTTATGACTGCTGCTAGTTCTTGCAGGGCTTCCTGCATCCACAGGAGTGCCTTAACTTGGACTGGGCGTTCTCTAATACCTTACCAGTTCTTCCCTATCACTCCTGAGACGAGGGGATGTTGAGCCTTCTGTTTCTTTCTTCTTGTACTCTTTATAGCACCCATATACCCCATGAGGTTGCCCAAGGAACTTCAGAATGCAAGTTCAGAGAGTTGCCTCCAAGAGGATGGGTTTTTGGAGAGTTGTCCCTGGTGTTGTGTGACTGATTGTGCGAGTTGACTGATGGTGTGAGTGCTGTTCTAATCTTCCCAGTACTCCCTTTGGGACTTCCTGTAATGAGACAGAAATTCAGGATAGCTCTGTTCATGTGGCTAACCTCCCCTCTGTCTAGCCCCTCAACGCTCCCTGTGTATCTTGTGAATCTAAGTCTTGAGAGTTGGTACAACTTCCATAGTTACTTCACTGTGGATGATGACTCGGTTGTGGTGAAGTAGCAGTTGCGCTCACTGTGTCCTCTTCTTTGTGCAACTTTTTCTCACTTGTGAAATGGCTAGCTTCCTCTACAGTGTAAGGTGGACCTGCCACTGCTACCTGTGTTAACGTTCTTTCAGAATTTATCCCACAGCAAACCAACGATGATCTGATCCTCTTTTCGGATGTTGTTCTTTTGCTCTGCATGCAATGATTAATCCGTAATTCTCCCTAACGCTGGTACATGCGAGTACAAATAGCATTTAATGCCCAGTTAATTTGTAATACATGCTAGCATTCATGCAAAGACAGGTACACAATGTTTCTTTACTCTGGTGTTAGTTAATCTCGTGTACAAGTCTTTCATTACTTTTCTTTAATGTTTTTTTTTCTGGAATGGGTCTCATTGGTTTACCAGTGTGTCTGGAAATCCACTAGATCCCCTGGGAGTCAAATATCTCAAGGCACTGTCACTACTGGTTCCTTTGATGCTGAGCATGTGCTAAAAGAAGTGTGGGCATAATGTGGCAGTAAGACCCGAGGCGGCGGGACAATTGGCCCGCCGCCGAGGGTCTTATAGCCATTAGTACCCCGGCCCGTTAGACCGGGTTACTAATGGCATTTTTTTCTGTTTAGAAACGCTGCCGCGTTTCGAAACAGAAAAAAAAAGTGAAAAAAATGCCCGACGTAGTCCGTTTTCCCTTTCCATGGCGACCATCAGGAGCGGACACACTGGGAACAGAAGTGTTCCCAGCGCATTCGCTCCCAAGAAAAGAAGAAAAAGGAAGGCAAGTGGGGTTGGGAGGGCAGGGAGGGGATAGTTTGCGGGGGAGGAGGGTGGAGGAAAAATAAAAACTTACCTGAGTACCCAGCGGGGGACGAAGGCAGCATCCAGCCATGGGGAGGCTCGGAGCGGGGATTACCCCGTTTCGAGTCTCCTCATTGGCTAAGGGGCTGCCACGCCCCTCGCCGGGAACAGAGTACCCGACACGCACAGGACGCACTAAAGTACATGGGAATACCGTGTGGTATGGCTCGGAAAATAGCCAATCCACACTTAGTATTACTGGTGTACATAGCGCACCGGGTACTAATGTAAACTACACTTCAAAGATGGCTGCCGACATCTTGTGTTCATGTGAGACTAAAAATCTTGGGGGAGCTCAGAATTTGCTGCAGCGATGTACCAGGAACATGTTTTGAGACCAGAGAGTTGCTCAGACTTTTAGTGTGATGAACACCATGCCCTTTTTGTGGAATAACCAAGTCCACCCATTTAGATTTCAAAATCAAAATCACCTTCCTATTGGCCTGAGGTTGGTACATAGTTGAGTCTTGGGGTCTTTCAGCTGCTTCTCTTCAGAGGTGTACTGAGGTACAGGGAACATGCAGTGAAGCCCAATTCAATTTTACCAGGCCAATGTATTTCTTTTCAAATAGAAATGCACTGGTTTGTGGGTCCAGGCATGAAGAAATGAAAGACGGATACAAAGTCAAGACTTTGTGAGAGGGCAAAATAAGTGGTGAAGAAGCACTTGAGTTCCTAAATGAAGACTAAAGCTGCCAACCCTGCATTGTTCAAGACAGACAGATTTTCCAAAAACCTGCTATGCTGGGCTCTGTGGTCGGCATCTGGACAGCTCTGGCTAAAGGTAAAGTTCACTATATAAATGCACCCAATCAATCGCCACTCGGGAGCCGGGGAACACATGTTGTGGTTTCCACCAAGCATAAAAGAACTTTTGTGTACATTTGCCACATTTGGACTATCATGTAATAACTCAGACACCAAGATATCTTTCTAACATGGACAATAGCTCTCTCACTAATCTATCTCCTGGAATTTGCAAAAACATGTGTAAGATTCCATTGCAGCACATTAATAAATAATACCACCAGCACGCGCCTAATGCAGCTGACTCCTCTGGCTCTCTCCCTTGGTACTTCTTGCAAGTTGAACTCTGAAAACGAAATGCATCCAAATGTGAAACCAGAGGATTTTTGTCAAAAGAAATCAGCTCACAAACTTGTGTTTTACACCCATTTGGCTAAATAACTTTCCCAAGCAAAGGAATTCTTTAGAAAAGTACATTCTTGAAAAACGTATATTTTTTTTCAAAAGAAATTCATTAACTAAAAAAAAGAACAAAGTGTACTATAAAAAAAAATCTACTAAAGAAGAAAAGAAGTGATTCACTACTTTCCAAAAAGTGGATATTGGATTTTGAAAGTAATTTGCAATATAAAAAACATGCATGCAGTTGGGCAAGAACCTCAAACATCTCTGACACTCAGACATCGACCAGAGCTGCTGATAAACTTAATGGTGCCTTGTTTCTGCATTAAGTTGAGAAACCATTGCTTGCACATGACCACAGTCTGAAAGAAGGAACTGAGGAGCCACTGGGGCTCCCCACCTTCTCTTTCCGACGACCCCACTTCTGGCTGGCATGAAGGACATGGAGCCACCCTTGCGTGATTGCAGACCTTTCATAGACCCCAGATGATAAGGGCTGTCCCTGGTCATTAAGGGATTGCTCACGAGTGTGGCAATAAAATCCGACTCTCATTACCTAAACTCTGGTTAATGGCTGCTTCTGTGTGGAGGATTTTACCCAATGAGGCAAAGCAGTAATTACCGGAGGCCATGGAGTCCTGTGGGGCATAACAGAAATGGCTGCATGACTTGTAATCAGGGGTGGACTGGCCTAAAGGGAACTCTGGAGATTTCCTGGTGTTACCCAGAGATTTCTAAATGCGGACCCGGGAATGCGGACCCAGGGATCGAACCTGTGGTGCTCCGTGTCCTCTTGCTTCCAAGGTGAGCACATTGCTCCTGAGCTATCCTCTCTGGGCCTCTTTTATGTGGTAATCTATTTTATTTCCAAATGTTCTCATAGGAAAAGGGTTGGGCTTGATGACAATGTGTAATATGGGGCCCCTTTGAAAATTATTTCCAGGGCCTCTTTGGGTTCCCTGTCCACTCTTACTTGTAATCATGCCAACCTACCAGGCCCCCCAGTAATTACCATGTGCGGGAACAGTAAACGAGTATGCAGGTACTACCTATTGCCTCCAAACTCGCAATTAACCCCTTAATCTTAGTTCTATAGTAACATTGTTCATAGTCACAAGCATTGTATCATTGACGCAACTCGTCTTCTGAGGGATTGTATGATGGCGCTGCCCAAGAGCGAAGAGAGGTGCATCATGGCAGGAACATACTTAAAGGCAACTGTGATTTGTCTGAATGGAGAGGGACACGTGAGAGAAAGATAGTACAGGGAAGTCGGGAGAAGGTGCCCATTGTGAAGGGGGACACGGAGTGCAGAAGGTTCACTTGAACAGCTGAGAGTTTTAAAGTAACAAGAAAGGTGAAGTTGGCGTGTTCAGGGATCTCACTGCAGCTGATGTCCTACTCCCCTGGTCGATGATATGCTCTTATAGCAGTTGCTATACTGCCTTATTTTGGGCTTTTTGCCCCTTGGGCCCAGTCTGTGCCATTGCCCAGGGCCAAGCACTCGTAGGGGCCCCACAGACACAATCTGCAACGTCGATACCAAGTTCACACACCTGTATCACAGGTGACATTTTGAATTCTAAAGCGGCTCCACCGTTCCAGGCATAAGGTTGTTTTCTGCGTGTCCCAGGCTGTGCTTTTTGACCCCACAATCCCCTCTGACTCTCTGCACCAAGTACCTCCCCAACCCCAGCCCACCTTCTGAGCAGCCCAGCAGAAGCTTAATAGCAGGTCCCGATGTGGCCTCACAAATACTTTACATATGACTGCTTTTTGTGTTATGATGGAACATTGGAAGTGGGAGCTATGCATAAGTATGTAACCACTGTTTTGGACAAGGCATTCTTAACGTTTAGGTGATATGAACTGCAAAAGGGGCGGGGGTTATTCGGAAAGAACACGCAAGCACCAGTTAACAAAAAAGTGTTACACTATCTCTTTTACTTCCACGTGTTGTTCTTTGACACACCAAAAAGTCTTTATTTTTTGTAGAATTTCACATTTCCCTCATAGCATTTATGAAAAACAACCAGGTCATCTTCTCACGAATTATCTTTTTGTCCTTAAGTCTTGAAAGTACATTTAGAAAACCCACAGGACATTTTTTAGCGATATGCTAAATTGCATTCTGGTACTTGCAGTCTTCCATTCAAGATGTTTGAAAATAACACCACACGTGTACTCGTTGTTTTCCTTAAAGTACTTCTCTAAGGACTTATAGATTTGTCCGAGTGGTTTATTATAATGTGTGTTCTTTTTAAGACATCTCTATAAAAATAGAGTATTGTTGAAAGCCAAACATGGACGTGAGGAGGGGCAAGGAGCAGAGAGCAGGTGGGTTACGATTTGCCAGGTACAGGGCCCTGGGAAGAGAGGTTGCTGGACTGAAGAGGCCGGTTTCCTGGTCCTGGCCCTGTGCTTATTTTGTTAAAATGCAAAGCCCTCCATGATCGCTTGCTCTCTCACTACCTCATGACCTACCCAGTAAATGTGCTCGGCTGTGTTTGCACTATAATGCAAACCGGAAATAGATGCACTTTGAACTGTCTTTCCAGTTCCAATCCCTGCAATGAAGTCCTGGAACCTGTGGTCACAGCAGGAGGCAGTTGTTAGTTATCTAGCTCGCCTTCTGCTTATTACAAAATGAATGGAGATGCATTTCTTTTCACACTCATGACAACTTTCATCTGTAGTTCTCTATTCAATGCACATTGCTAGTGTGGACAATATGATTAAATATATGCACTAAACATATCAAACCAATCATGAAACTTCTTCAAAAACACGTAATGTAAGTTAGAAAAACATAATCACTTTTAAAACCCCTTGCCCTGAAGGTAGCCTTGCCTTTGTTATTCTGCAGCCACTCAAACTTACAACATTGTACAGCTAGAAGCCGTGTCCATGTATCCATCAGTATCCCGTTCAGGCATGTGCATGAATGAGCATGTATGGCAAAGCTATGACGGACTCGTTTATTTTGCAAGTAAAACATATGCCTTTCTTTCAATAAGTAGAAAATATGACTGCAATTATTTGAACTTGACATGTGGATGCCTGTTCATTTCTCATTCTTGTATCTTTTTACAGCGTAGTGATATAGAGCTGTGCTGCAAGTATTAGACTGTTTTCTGTCTGGGTTTGCTACAGCATGTGTTTGGGCAAGGGAAAACATACAGCATTGCAAGATCCCTACTGTGAGTGGGGGTGAGGTACGTGAATGACGGAAGAGATGCTTTCAAATCTAGTCTGGCATTTTAAAAGTAAACATCACTGCACACCCACAGCGGCACAGGAGTGACCAATCGCCATGTGTGTTCACAAGAGCTTGTCCTTTCTCTCACAGGCCATGAAATGCATGGTCCACTTCCATTTGATGTAGACAGCCTTTGTGGCAGCAGGATTCCGATTTTCGCTAGGAGATGGCAGAAGTGGTGATAAGGGTGGATGGAATAGCAGGGGATAATGCAGCAAGTGTGTATTGAGTGTGTGGAGGGGGCAACATAGCCACAATGACATTAATGCTGAAGACAGAACTGATTACTTGAAGTTGCGGGCACTTCTGTTTGGTGCATTTTGTTGCATCTCTTCGGGTTGTGTGAGTGGGTTTGTACCTTTTTACCGAATATAATGGTTTGCGTTAACCAAAGTTCTAAAAATGCTACCACCAAAGGTTCGAACACCAAAAGTTCGATCCTTTGGTGGTAGCATTGTAAAAAAAAAAAGAAACGGGGGCTGCGGGGGTGTCCACCAAATCGCCTCGCTCACTATACTTTATAGTATAGTTTATAGTATAGTGAGCGGGGGTGCCGGGGCCCACCCCTGCAGCCTTCCGTAAAAAAAAGAAACGGGGGCTGCGGGGGTGTCCCCCGCAACACCCCGCTCACTATACTTTACGGTATAGTATACAGTATAGTGAGCGGCGGTTTGCGGGGGGGGTGGACCCCTGCAGCCTTCCGTAAAAAATAAAAAAATAAAAAAAATACATTAAATTTAAAAAAGGACCCTGCGGCGCCGGTTCCCGATCACGGAAGTGAAAGGGAACTGGTGCCGCAGGGACCCAGCGTGAAGAAGAAGGTAAGCGGGATTTGTTTATGTTGTGGGTGTGGGTGGAGGTGTGTTGAGGGTGTGGGTGGAGGGGTTTCGTGGGTGGGGGTGTGGGTTTGTACATGTGTTTGCATGAGAAAGGTGCAAACTTTTGGTAGTTCGCACCTTTCTCTGGCGAACTTTCCGGCCGCGCGACATTCAGCCGCGGTCTTGATCACGTAGATCCGTGTGAGTACCATATGTTGGAGATGAATCAAAGCTTGTAGGTGTTTGGTTATTTGGCCACCCACTGATTGATCATGTATATAAGTATTAGGCATTTCGCAGGCACTGCTATTAGATGCCCACAAAAGCCCAAATTGTTGGTATTGCCAATGCTTGTTTCTAGAGGTCTGAGATGTGTCTAGGATGACATGAAAACAGTGAGGTAATGATGCTTACACACATGCACCTTTTATTCAGAACATGCTTAAACCCTTCTTCGAGTGAAGACAAGCAGGGCAATACACAGAGAGGACCCGTTACCCAGGCAGTGCAAGTTAGAACATTTCAAGCATCAGGGTGCTGTAATTTTTTTACGGTCTTCTTGATTTCGAGAATAAGGGGTGTTTAAAATAAATGTTGAAAACCAGGAAAGGGAGTGTTTTAAAAAATTGGAGTCAAGCGTGGGTACAAATTTAGATTGAGAGTGACACCACCGGGCCTTGGGCCTGCCACGTGGAAACAGAAATCGAGAGAGCGCCTTTGTTTGCGAGTTCGACCGGAGCCCATAGGATCCCACATTTAGAAAAACAGAAACGGGCCTGTGTATAAACTGGGCCGAATCGCTTCATTTCGCTCATTTTGTGCCCTTAAATAATAAAGCAAAGGAAAGAACGCGGGGCGAGCAGAGGACAAGCGCGAGGAACAAAGGCCTGAATGATTTTGGGAACTCAGCGGGGGGCTGGAGACAGCCATGGAACTGCTGAAAGGCCTTTTTTGATTAACTAGGTCAGGATGGAGACAGCAACACTTTAATGGCAAGGATGGGCCAAGCCTCCCACCATGGCAGCCAGACAGGCCCAATTACGGGGCCTGTCCGCTTCCTGGCTGAATTAGGGAAGGCCTGGCAGATTAAAAGCACAACATTGGCACAGGCGCAGTGCTCCGTTATTCAACTTTCTGCACGCCGGGGCCCCAGATAGTCGTCACTTCTGAGGCCTTGGCAGCATTTGGTTCAGATACCGGGTGGCGTAGATTTGTTTTAATATTAAAAAAGGATTTACATAGTGCTGCTGTGCCTTCCGCATATTTAACACACAGGTTGCAGATTAATATTTTTTGTTTTACCCGGAGGCAATTGGCTAGGCCAACCATAACATTGACATACTGCCCAGTTGGGAGTTTTCATACCATTTATTCACTTGCTTGTGAATACAGGCGCCTTCTCCCATCATCTCAGTCAGCGTCACTTTCGGGGTCAGATATCCCAGCATGCTTTTGGATAAATAAATCTGCAAGTCAACGCGTCACTTATCCAGGGTAGTGCATCTGTGAAAATGCCGCACAATTGAAATAACTGTTCACCGAGGTAGAAAACTGCAAAAGAAGAGGCCCAAATAACTTCTACTGAAAATAACTAAGCCATGGATGAGAAAAGCGAAAATTACTCACACTGAATAATTAATAAACAGAAGTCTGAAAAGATAGCAAAGAGCAGGTGCTCTGAAACTACTATGGTGGTGATTTGGCACAGTATAAAAGCAGAGTAACGTAAAACAAAAGCAAGTCTTGTCAGGGACGGCATGGTCTAGCATAGCCTAGGCAGTAAGGGCAGAAGCAGATCAGGGAATTCCTCCTGTGTGAAAACTATACCTGTATGAATGCTAGGCAAGGATACAAGTACATGAAGAGGTTACGAGTTGAACAAGAACATTTCAACGATTTCCCCTGGTACTACGAAATAAATGAGAAATAAAAAAGATTTCTAAAAAAAAAATCGTGCATGTGGACAGAATATTTTGGGGGAAAAATGCATTTTCACTTTTACTTCATTACAAAATGTGTTTTTATTTGCTGTTTAAACTACTTACACTGTACCATTACATATGCTTCTTCTTCATGTTTACCTCTATTTCATGTCGGGTTATGTTATTCTTGTAACATTATAAGCTAGGTTTGACCAGTGTATTGTGGCCTTTGTCACAGAGCACAGCAATCTCACAATGACAGGCGCTGGCCCACCACACACGCACCCACAGCCTAGGTTAGCGGTGGGATTGGTGCAACGTTAACGAAAGAGTGGCACAAGGGTAAAAACATACCAGTCCACCTGCCACGCTGTTAGCCCACAAGACACTATCAGGGTCGGACTGGGATATAAACTGGTCTCTGCAACAGGGTCAGACTGGGCCATAAAATTCTCTCAGGCACCAATGAAAAAGTGGACCACACTTGCAAATGGCAATTCATTCCTTTTGTGACACTGTTTGAATAGTACCTATCGGAAGTTTTTGATAAATTGTCAAAACTACTAGCAGCAGAGTGAATTTACTAATCAAAGAGGCCCAAATTGGCAAAAAACGGGCCCACTTTGACCCAAAAAACTGGCTGAATGGTCCCAACACAGAAGCCAGACAAGCAGCCATAGCAACACAGAAAAGGGTGCACTTGGCACAAGATTCCAATAAGCGCCGTCTGATAGAGAGAACTTCTCCAGCGCTCCCGAACACAGGAATGAGGCTCTCGCGTCCAAACCCACAAACCTTCAGGCACGCCCTCCCACAGGGGGCGGGTGTTTTACACATGCGCAGTTAGTTCTGTGACATCAGATCTGTTGGCCGACACCGCATGCATCACAGTTTTCATTTTAGCATAAGCCGCCGGAATAGGAATCAGATGCTTTGGGGTCAAGTTCTTATTAACATCGTGGGTGTTCCGCAAAAAGCCAGATAGCCATCCAAGACGAGCTGAAAAGAAGTAATGTACCGGGTTGTGCTTGTATAGTTACCCGCCCGTGGCCTAGTTTGAACAGAAGGTAACTGAGAAGCAGGGTCGGATTGGGGCGTAAAATGTGACTGGGCACCAATGAAACAGTGGCCCACAGTTGCAAATGGCAATTAATTCCCTTAGTGACTGTTTAAATAGTACAAAGGGGATTTTTTAAACAAAATGTGATGCAAATTGTGCATTTTAATGATATTTATTCAGCAACACTGGTCAAAACTCCTAGCAGCATAGTGGAGTAAATCAGGAAGCTGTCCCACATTGGCCAACTTTGACCAAACAAACTGGCCCACAACAACATTTTTTCTTTTTTCTTCGGACATGGCTCTATTGACCAGTCCGAGCCTGTGAAGAAGTGGTATAAGAGGGTAGAAAAGGGAAAGTCTGTGCCCTGGGGGTGCAGCCAGTGTGATATGATATATAATTTAGAATGCGCCTGCACACACGTGTTTCTACGCGTGACAAGAGAAGGAGGGGGAAGCAGAAGGAGGCCAAAACAACGATCTTACTATGCCTTGTGTCATTCAGATCGCGCAAGTGCAGGGAAGAGGGAGGGGAGAAGTGCTAGGGGGGGGAAGGGCAGGTAACTCAATAAGTGCTGCCAGAGGGTGGCCCATAAGTGCAGTGAGAATGGACTGTAGAGTTGCAGATACATACCCTTAAGTGCTGGTGGGGCCCGGAGGCAGTGCAAGGGCAAATGGACATGCAGGAGCCTGGGCCCGAGTTCAGTGGGTGGCCAGGTGACCAGTACGTGGAACAGATGGGTCATCAGCAGGGGAGAGGAAGAGAGAAAGCGGAAGCTTCTTCCGGAACCAGAGGTGGTTCTGCTCAATTTTGAGAGGCAGGGTGGGGGTTACAGAGGGAGGCCCGAGCTGAGGAAAGAGACTGCTACCCACTCTCCGCTTAGAGAAGCGTTTGACCCTCAGAGAGTTGGAGGAGGATGAGCAGAGATTTCGAGAAGGAAGATGTTTAGGAAGAGAAAGTTGGAGGTAGTGCGGTCCCAGGCCCCAGAAAGCCTTGTGTACGATGCAGAGAGTCTTGAACTTGATCTTTGCAGCCACTGGGAGCCAGTGAAGAGATTTCAGAGCTGTAGAGATACGATCGCTGGGCTTGAAGCCAAGGACAAGTATCGCAGTCCCGTTCTGGATAAATTGTAAAGGTCGAAGAGTATAAGCAGGCAGATTTAGAAAGAGGCTATTGCAAAAGTCCATCCTAGAGATGACCAGGGCTCTGGAGACAGTGAGCTTCTGAGGGAAAGTGAGAAAAAGCAGAATACCTCTGAGCTGGTAGTGTGACTTCTTAGAGACGTCAGAGATGTGAGGAGAGAAGGAGAGTGTGGAGTCGAAGATGACACCAAGGTTCTTAGCCTCACAGGAAGGAGCAGGAAGAGGGGCCAGGGTGGGTGGCCAGAGAAAGAGGGCAAAGGAGGGAGCAGTTGTCCCAATGAGGAGGATCTCAGTTTTACTGGCATTAAGGCAGAGATCATTGGCGGCACACCATTCCTGAATTGCACCAGACAGCCTAGTATGAGAGAAGGAGCAGAGGTGACTTAGGGGAGCCTGAAGAAGAGTTGGGTGTCATCCATATAACAATGAAAGTTAGAGCAGAATGTAGCGATGCAGTGGGCAAGAGATGCCAGGTAGTTGTTGAAGAGCCAGGGAGAAAGGTTAGACCCCTGGAGAACACAAGTAGAGAGAGAGATAGAAGAGAAGAAAAACCCCAGTTGGGCTTGGGAGGGTCGGTCTGTGAGAAAGGAGGTCAACCAGTTCAGAGACTGACCAGCAATAAACAGTTTGTCACGCATGCCATTGAGCAGGATGGCATTCTTGACTGTGTCAAAAGCAGAGGATAGATCGGGGAGAATGAAGACAGAAGGAAGGCTAGAATCAAGATTAGAGAGCAGGTCTTCACAGGTGTTCAGGAGAGCAGTTTCCGTGCTTCTGGCAACTCTGAAGCCTGCCTGGTGGTCGTGGAGACAACCAACATATTTGGTGTGCAGATTAAGCAGACAGATGGCTAGCTTTTCCAGAAGTTTGCCGAGGAAAGGAGTGATGGAGATTGGGCTATAGTTAGCCGCAGAGGAAGGATCGGCAGAGGGTTTCTTAAGAAGGGGGTGCACACGAAAGTGCTTAAAGGGGGAGGGGAAGGTTCCAGTGGCAAAGGAGTGATTTCAGAAATCGGCCAAGGCTGGAGCAAGGGTATTAATGTGGTCCTGATGGTTCTGGGTGAGCAGGGGAGAACCTGCTTTGATGAGAGTTTCATAGATCAGACTTGCCTAGAAACATCATCAGGGGTGAACAGGGGAAAGGAGGAGAAAGGAGGAGGAGAAATGGCTGAAGACAGGCCAGGGGTGGTAGAGGAGGAGGAAGAGGAGGTAGAGGAAGAGTGAGTGGACAGGATGTCCTGAGTTTTAGTGGTGAAATGAGAAGCCAGGTTTGCACACAGGGCCTGGGAGGGAACCGAGAGGTAGAGATTGCTGCAGGATTGGCCAGCTCCTTGCAGATTTTGAAAAGTTCAGCCGAGTTGTTAGATGCTGCAGAGTTGCAGGCTTGGATGAAGGCTCTCTTCTTAGAGAAGACAGAGAGGCTGTACTGCCTTTGGAGCAGGCGGATTGCCAGTTTGCCCGAGGGTTTGCCTGATGCCCTCCACTTCCTCTCAGCCACCCTAAACTTGTGATTAAGGGTGGTGAGGTCAGAATTGTACCAAGGGTTGCACTTGGATGTGGGCTTCAAACAGATCCTCATGACTGGGGCAATGACGTCAAGAGTTAGAGATAGAGAGATGAAGGTTAGAAAGGGCTGTGTCAGAGTGTGAGTCAGCCATAAGTGTTGGAGGAGGAGAGAAAGTAGCAGCAAACGCCTCAACTGACGCACGCTTCATGGGCCGTATGACCAAGAAGGAAGATGGCAATGCTGCGGTTGGCTTGCCCTCAGCGGTAGAGAGAGAGAGGGGGGAGGAAAGCAGAAAGTGTTCACTCCAAGAGAGAGGAGTGGTGAGAGAGTTAGAGAGGGGGAGGAAGAGATCAGAGCATCCAGGGTGTGACCTGCAGAGTGTTTTGGGCTAGAGTGAAGAATAGAGAGATCCTACACCAACCAACATACACCCCGTTACTACAATACTGCAAATGGACCTCCGGACAACATGCAGATGTTCCCTCAACCCCAAACACACCACACACCCTGATCGTGACTGTCCCAGGAAGTGTGCATGTATTCAGGGTGCACTTGCAACTCACACGGGGAGAACAGATGAAGAAAATCTGTGGGGAGTGGACGATCATGCAGATGCATCGGTCTCCAATGTGGGCACGCAATGTTCCTACACTGACAGTGGCAGATGACATGAAGATGGAATCAAAACCAAAGAACATGTAACACACCCTGGTGCCGATAACCAACAAAATCAAACACTGTAAGAAAAGTGCCCTCATTGTGTAACACAGAACCAGTCAGTCATGGGAACACATGCGCATATTTGTCGACATGCATCAAGTGTGACAAACATAAACTGTGGAGTCAATGCACACAAGAGGCCAGAATGTTAATTCATAGTCTATGTCATGAAGTGCTGCAGCGGACGATGAGGATACATGAGAATCAATGTGTGTGGTACATGTTGAACAGTGGCATGTCTGGCCAGGTCATGGAATTGTAGAAGGCAGTGGATTGTGAAGTGGCACAGGTCAAAGAGAGAGGTGTTCACAGGGAGTACCCCTGCAGGGCACGGTAGGAAACATGTGGACTGGGGAGTGGAAGGGTGGCAGCAAGGACACATCATCACGGTTGGTCATGCAGATGAACAGTGAATGCATGCCATCAATCAGTGCATAGATCCAGACTGAATCAAACACTTGCCAATGGGTAAAGTGTGTATGGTGCCATCCATTCACTTCCAATCATGGCGTCAATAATCTAAGTGCATCCACACAAACAATGCACACGCATAGAAGTGTAACTGCACATACATACACATGCATGTGTACAGACACACATCTGACCAGACATTTACCAAGACACAAGGTTAAGCCACCAGTATGTCAAGATGTCAACTGTAGTGACCATGGTGACCAATAACACTGACACAACATGCGAGACATTGCACATATTTACCTGCTGACTGAGCTGGCATGATGTGATTCCCTCATTACTTCCACCAGGAACTGTGCCTCCAAATGCGTGAGAGGAAGGCCAGTGCCTGACAGAGGGCATGGGGAATAGGGATGTAAAAGTGTGCAGGGTGGACCTCCGCTGGAGTGCGGTCAATGCATGATTCTGTAGCACTGCAAAAACATGGGACTATGCATTACAACAGCTGTATTTCTCAACCATGCATAAATCACACCTGTATTAAGATTCACTTAACCCAATGTTACCTGCACATGCCCTCCTGTTTCCATGGCAGTTGACGTCACTGTGCATGGCTGCTTGTCCACAACTGCAGTCATCATCCCCCTGAGAGTGCACCTGCACATGTCAAGGGACCCAAACAAATAAAAATGAATAAAATCCACCTTGGAAAGGGAGAAAAAAAGGCTACATCCGGGCCAGGGGAATAGAATAAACCACCAAAAAGTCTCCATGCAGAATCAAGGGGAACCTACAAAATTAAAATAAACTCTGGCCATGAACAGCAACAAAATAAAACGGTCCACCATGGACAGGGGGCCGGGGAGTCCACCCTGGAAGGGGGAGGGGTATGGTGCATGTCAATGCCCATGAGTAGACCAAAAATTAGATAAAAAGTAAATAAAAAAGACCCATGGGCTCATGGACCTCACGGCAATGGTTACAAGGAGGCTGGTTTGTGCTGGGACCCCGATCCTGCAGTTGATCTGCAGGAGGATATGGTGTTGGAGACACATCATGTAGTGCCAAGACCTTGTTTTCACTGGCC
The DNA here is from genome assembly GCF_040938575.1 of Ambystoma mexicanum. Taxonomy (NCBI): domain Eukaryota; kingdom Metazoa; phylum Chordata; class Amphibia; order Caudata; family Ambystomatidae; genus Ambystoma; species Ambystoma mexicanum. The sequence goes on along the minus strand of NC_090924.1, from coordinate 317,541,900 downwards.
ACGACCAGCTATGAGACAGTTGAATGCGCCAGCACAGTGAGGTTGATGATGTCTCCATGCATTTCCTCACAGATGGCTGCAGAGTCTGTATGCACGCTCACCCGTGATGCATTGGGTTCTAGGGGAGTGTCTGCCTGAAGGCATCCATCTCCTCATGGATCAGTGTCCTAGTGGCTGAGAGTTCCTAATGGATAGCAGTCCTCATGGCAAAGATTTCATGCCTCAGGCTTCACTGTGAGCCTGAAGATCAGCCGGTCAGCCCTTAATGTTCGCCTCCATGCGGAGTCAGTGGAAGCGGCATGAGGACAGCATGCCTGGCAGCTGTTGCTCCACTCGGTGCTCTGGCGGGGTCATGGACTTGGCCATCTTATCCATCCGCTCAGATATCTTGCTGCTCCCACTCTGTCTCCCCAGCCTGCACACTTCCCCCACGTGTGCAGGGCCCATGGTGGCCAGATGCAAGGTTCCATACCCGTTGCTTTGGCACCCCTGTCGCTGGCTGCAGGTCTGCAACCCTTCCTTGGACATCAGCTCCAGCACCTGAAGCCAAATCATGGGAGGGTGGCCTTCCAGCCATAACCACAGCAGACGGGGGACAATCACTGACTGGCCTTGTAAAACCAGCTGCCCTGCTGTAGACTAACAGGCCCCATCTGATCCGCCCATTGGGCCATTCACCTTTGCCCGCTTTGAGGTATACACATCAGGTTCAGCATCAAAGCCAGCTGAGTCAGAAGAGCTAGAAGAGTCTGCATCACGACTCAGGATGGTCTGGAGCACCAGTGGGTTCTCACGTCCTACCACATCACGTCCCCCACTGGTGGTCTTACGCACCATTAACTCTTTCTCCTCCTACTCCTCTGCATCTGGCGCATCCTCACCTGCCAATGGACAGAGAAAGACATATTGATCCATGTTCAAAGAAACAACAATGCACATATGCTTCAAGGTGCACTCTAACAAGAAATTGCAGGACACGCGCCCATCAGACATTGCGCATTCACATACTTGGTCCAGTAAGCAACAGATGCATGGAATATACTGGCAAGTGTGACCCCCTCACCACCCATCATGTTCATGCCAGCAGTGGACACATTCACATTCAACTGTGGGGTAAACGCACAATGAGGGGCCATTCAACTGTCAAGTCACCACACATACCAGGGGAAAAGTAATGCACATGTGACATCACATAGGAACAGCCACACATCCATATCCACAGACAACACCACGGTCAACACATGACACACTAATCAAGTCTGGGACAGGGAACTGGAGACAATGAGGACCTGCAGGAAGGCATGGAAAGGGAAGAAGCCCATGAGTGGGTACATCCGAAAGTGTGCCTTCTAGTCAAGGTCTGTGAAGCTCAGAGAGACAGAGAGTGGATTGTGCAATGTAAACAAGTTCCACTGATCCACAAGAGGGTGAGGGGAGTGGCCCCATGGAGTCGGCCCAGAGTGTGGTAGAGTAACAGGGAGCATGCGTCATTATGAGTAAGCACTCGTGTCACTGGAATTGAGACACTGTGTATGTGTTCTGTGGACACTTTTGCAACTACACTCTGGGAACAAACACAACAAGGTGCGTTGACAGTCAGCTCAGATATGCATCGTGACGAGGAAACCCATAGGAGCAGGTGACAAATGGAACATGCAACTCTGCATGACATGGCGTGAAAGTAAAACCTTGTATGCATGCACCTGTCTAGCAGTGCAGAGTGATAAGCAACAAGAATGTAGCACTCCACAGTACATGTAGGTGCCACTTGGTGAACATGTACTGGGGGAGTTTCCTCTGGGGGATGTGTCCGCCTGTCACACAGATTTGTGCCACAAATGGCAACCACAGAGGGTACTCCCAGTATGATGGGCATTTGACATGAGTCTGTACGTCACAGGACATGCTTTACCCAGGGTTGTCATACAAATGCAGTGAGATGGGCCAATACAAAAATGATGTGAGTGATGCATGACTGGCGTAACATAGGAAGCGTAATGATGGACTCTCACCTGATGTGTCCTCATAATTCTCCAGGCCTCCAGCACCTGGTACCTGCTCAAGGAGGATGGATAGGCTTGTGGCCTCGTCATGCGGTGCTCCTCCTCCGCTGGACGCCCTCCGGTTGCCAGTGCCGAGGACAGGTTGACACTTAGCTTGTGCTTGGTGTGACAGGTAAGATCATTCCAGTGCTTATGAACCTGTTCAACAGTGCAAATCTCCACCCCTCAGGCGTTTATGTGGTCCGTGACACACTGCCGAAGTACCGAACGTTGTGTGGCTGTATGCGTGCACCCCGCATACAGTTGAACATGCTGTTCTTATTCTGCTAACTGGCTACTCAAATGTATATATTGTAGCTGCATGCCGCTCGGACACCTCGTGGAGGGTCCCACCTCGTGTTCCACATTCATTGTAAATTGTATGTATATATTTAAATAACCGTATCTTGTATTCTCTTATGTAACACTGTGTTTGTAACTACCTTTTCAAACATGCGTCCTGATGCCCCTGGGCAGGTTGCACAATATAAATAAACAAATACAAATACACGCACATGTCACAATGGTGATTGGTCGCATAGTCAATGAGGATCTGGAGCTCCTCATCAGTGAAGTTCTTCTTCCTCTGCGGGCCAGTTTCCTGTGCTGTATCTTTGGGTTGACCCTGTTCCTGCTGTGCAGGGTGTCCCTTCCTGCCACAACTGGCACGGGGTGTAGGTGTTGCCCCTGTCTAGCTGGAACCACGTTGGCTTCGAGGCGCCAGGCCACCTGCGAACTGTGGCCTGCCATGTCCTCCTGGGGCTGGGGCAGATGTCTCCACACCATGTCCCAGACCTCGTAGGGCTGGGGCAGGTGTTTCATCACCATGTCCCTCACCCGTCCCCATCTATCCTCTTTCCCTCTTGGGGCCTTTCCACTCCTGTCACAGGTGTAAGGGATGAATGGAAGGCACACCAAGTTATTGTGATGGGCAAAATGAATAAGTGAACAGTCTACATGATGTGTGACGTTGATGTGTGGTCCATCAAGGCTCAAATGTACCACAAAGTGGAAAAATATGCAGTTAGCAATATGTAGTGGCACCCAAATATACAAAAAGTGCATACGTGACAACCAGAAAACTTCAGAAAATCAAAAAAAGAGGTATGTGATACGCAGTGGCAACCACAAACAGAAAAACTGCATATGCGACAGACCGTGGGCCTCAAAATGGGGATAGAAAATATGTGCATATGCGCAAAGGCATAACCCCCCCAAAAAAACAGAACGCTACCTGAAGGGAACAGATTGCATGGCACCCCAAAATACATGTAAACAATACTACCCCATCTTTGTTGCTTTGTGCGCATAGGCAGTGATGCCTGTCCACGTCCTTATGCATCCCTGTCAATGCCGTGAGCCGCATAGGCACGCTGCATGCAGCGCGTTCCCCGTAACTTTCATGCTGAGGGCCTTTACTCTGTTTTCAGCTGCCTTCGTTGTGAGACACGGAAGAGCCACTCTCCTGTCTCTGTGCCATTTTGCCTGCATCCTCCTGCCCTGTGCTGCCTCTCACGTTGCCATCTGCTGCTGCAAGTCCTGTGCATGTCCCTGCTGCCCACCTGCACTGCGTTATGAGTGCCTGTCATCCTGCCATTGCCTATACTCCTGTCCCACCCCTGTGACCACCTCAGCTGCTGTTCCAGACTCCCACCTCAGCATACCACCACCATCACTGCTCCAGAGCCCATATCCAGGACCAACCTACCTACCCATACCTTCCTCAGGGGTTGCCATGTCCGCACCATCTTCCTGAGACCAGAGGGGCAACCCCATGGCAGCGAGGCTGAGGGCTGTCAACTTCAGCTCCAAGGAAGTTGGCATCCTGGTGGAGAAGGTCCTGGAGAACTATGAAGCCCTCTTCGACGCACCAAAAGCAACGCGGCAAGGAAGGACATTGCCAGATCTGTGGGGACATAACGGCTGCCATCAACACGGAGGGGGTGGCAGTCCGCTGCTTCAAGACTGTCCACAAGCGATGGGAGGTCCTCAAATCCAGGACCCACAGCAGGGCCCTACATGCCCTGAAGTCCAGTGAATCCATGAGGGGCACTGTGTGGGCAGTTGCAGGCTCTCCATGACCAACATGCGGTCCTGGCCAGGTTCTACCCAATGCTGCATGCCCAGGCCTGCGAGTGGCAACAATGGCCCTCATTACGACCCTGGCGGAGTGGGTTTACGCCAGCGGTATTCGCGGCGGACCCGTCCGCCCTACTACGAGTTCCCGTAGCGCCATGGAGCGGTTTCCGCCTGGTTTTTCCGGGCGGAGAAATCCATGGCGCTACGGGACCTTGTTGTTAATTACGCCACCGTATTTTACGGTGGCGTAATTAACGCCTTCCCCACTCCCATTATACCCTATGGGGCAAAAATGGGAATGGGGAAGGGTAAAATGGGGAATGGGGATTTACCGCCCCGCCAAGGTCGGAATGGGGCGGTAAATCCGCCAACCCCCATGGCGGTATCGGCAGCTTTCCGCCGTGCTCCATGGTGCATATTGCACCACGATCTCCGCCAGGGTCGTAATGAGGGCCAATGTCTGGAGACTGCTGGTGAGTAGGCATGTAGTGCAATGCACGATGGTACTTGTGCGTTGTGCATGTTCATGCTTGTTTGTGTTGTTACCCTTGTGTTGGCTGCAAGTGTTTTTCAGCATTCAAAAACAGCATGCAGGCCATGGACAATGCACCCCATGTGTGAGGTGTGACATTGGTGGATTGGACATGAGCTGCTATTTACAGTGTGTGTTGTACAGTTGAGCCAATCGTGCACATGCCATGTCACAAGTGGCTGAAATGTGCTTTTATGACAAGTGTGCCAGATGAGTATGTGGTGCCCATGTCATGTGCATGCATGATATCCATGTTGTTATGCCAACATAGGCACTGTGTGATGATGCATCTCCCATGTGTGGATGTGACACGTGAATTTGGATATTTGGCATTGTTATGTTGCAGCATTGGCTTTGCCGGGACTCTAATGTGAATGTTCATGGCAATGCTTGTGCACTCAGAGTTAATGTATGTGCATGCCATGTGTATGTGCCTGATGCTATGGCATGCCAACATGTGGCTGTGCAATTGAGGCATGTATGTGTTGCATGCGCACCAGATGGGTTGTGACAGAAGTATGTTGTTTGTTGTGATTTTGTGGAAAGGTGTCCATACAGGTGTTTGCAGCGCCATGCTGGGTGCTGTATAATTATGGTTGGCTACTGGTGGACATGATTCCACTGTGTGTCTTGTCCACAATGTGTCCACAGCAGTGGACTGGTACATCAGTGCTTCCATGCATTTTGTGTGTGTGCATCCCACCAGTTTACTCCCTACCCACACGTTTGCCCCTGTGGCAAGTCTCCCATGGATGGGCATCAGGTTGCAGTTGCGTCACGTTCACTTTCCCATTGCTACATGTAATTTATCTTGGTTTGTGTCTGTGCACTGCCCACAGTTTGCAGCCTTTACATGTGTATGTGTCATGACTGTGGTTTGCATCGTGCCTGGGTTGTTGTGTCTGTTTGGATGTCGATTGCATGTCCTTGTTTGGAGTTCTGGATGTTGTTGGTTGTGCCTTTGACAAATCATGTTCCTGTGACTGTGGTTGCTGGCGCACCAGCTTCAACGCAGTAGTACACTGATGTCACTTTTAAGTGTCTCCTTTACCACAGTTGCTGCAGCTGCAGAAGAGGGCGGAAGCGGTACTGTGGAGCATGGATGCAGGCACCCTTCCACCAGACAAAGGTGCAGACCCCAGCCACTTCCCTGTGAGAGCTCATCTTCGGGGAGCGATGTGGCTGAGGTAGCGCATGTACCATTGGGCGTGACTGCTGGGGGTAACTCCGTGGAGGTGAAGGTGGTAGGGGATGCCTCAGCAGTGGTGGGACAGGGTGATGGCACACATGGGCCATCCACAGCGAAAAACACCCTGGAGGCATCCAGGTTGACGAAGGGGGAGACGGAGGAGGTGGCCATGGCAGCACCCCCATTGGGTCAGGTGGGGGTGAAGAGGAGGATGCCCATGCTGCAACCCTGTGCCAGGGGCATGAGGCTGTGCAGGCCACCATGGAGGTGCCTGTGCAAAATCCTGTCTCTGGGTCATTAGATGCAGCACTGCACGCCTTCCGGGAGGTCTACACCCAGGCCACATCCCATTACCAGCTGATGTGTCCATCACAGAACATGTGCCACCCCTGCAGGCCTGACTAGGTGCACTAGAGGCATGCATGATGTTGGCCAGGCTACTCATGACCTGCTTGTCCATCATCACAATGAGCTGTACCGTGTTGCTGCCTTGCTGGCAGCAGGCCTGTTCCCTGGTGGACTCTTTGGGCTGTTCACTGCTGCAAGCTCCTCCTCGGCTTCCTCCTTTGTATGCGAGTTGTACGCTGGAGGGCCTTCCAGGCCACATACCAACACGGCCCTCTGTGAACCAGTCCCACCCCCAGCGCCCCGTCTGGTGGAGCTTGTATCCCAGCCCGAGGTGGGAGTCACAGGTACAGCAGCTGAGATGGTCACTGTGTCTACCCAGGCAATGACAGGGGCACATTCAATGGAGGGACAGCAGGCAATGCAGAGTAGTGCTGGTGCTGTACACCCCCAATGAAGATCATCAGGTCAGAGGGTGTACCAACGCAGTGTGCACAGGGCTCAGCTTCAGCAGGTGGCAACTAGGAGGGGGCAGAGTGTTGCAGGGCAGTCTACCACAAGGAGACAGGTGGCTACTTCGAGGCAAGAGGACCATGTGGCAGCGCTTAACGATATCTCTTACGTGTTCCGTGATTATGAGAGGCAGCTGCTGGCAGAGACGCAGGGGGCACAGGAAGCACTGGTGACGGTGGCCAGGGCTGAGGTTGCGCTATGTCGAGTGAGGAGGCGGGCTGCCATTCCTGGGGCCATGACAGGCTTTGGGGGTGAGGACTAGCATGCTGCCTTTGTATATAGTTACTTAGGTATAGGTTTCATTTATTATAATTTATCTTTTGCCCCAGACTTTGGTGACTTTCCATCCCTGTTTTTCATGTATATAGTTATTTTGGTATAGAGTTCTTTTCATTTTTCATCATTTGCCACAGTCTTCTTGGCCCTTCCTTGCCTGATTTAGTTGTATATAGTTATGTTTAATACAGGTTTTATATGGTTCCATTCCACGCTTCATGCAGTTCATTTTCGTGTCTGCAACTTTCATTGTTGACATTTCACACAGTACATCTCACCATTGCAGGTCATGTGCATTGTGGCGTGCCTGTGTGTGATGTTTTTGATGTGATGGTTGTGGATAGAGGCCTGCACATGTGCTTGTGCTTGACATGTGGGGGTGGGTCCATCAAACAACTGGGGGTTGCACTGGGTGTTTTGAATTACATGTACATGTGCAGCTTCACTGTGTGTTTGGCGTCAGTGGGGTTGGGGGCAGGGTTCTGGTGTGTGTGTGAGATGATTGATGTACATCCGGGCATGGTTGCATTGGTGTGTGGATGAATTTTGTATTTTTTCTATGACTCCGATTGTGGATGTAATGCCACCTGTTCCTGTGTGTTTGCACAATTTCACATTGTTTTCATTTCAGGGTCACTATTGTTCATGTGTCCCCTTTGCACATGCTTGGAATTGTGTATATGACCACATTCTGTTCACAGCATTGTATATTTCGCATTGTGGTTGCTGCGATGGGAGGTGGGCTCACTGTGGATGGGTGGCCTGGTCACATCACTTGCACATTGTCTTATAATTGCTGTGTCACTTCAATGTCATGTGCAAACGCTCACCAGCATGTGCAGTCAAACACTGCCTGCCCTCATGTCATGCTCTAACTCTGCCGATGGGATGCTGTTGTGATTCATGTTTGCTCATTCTATGTGGCAGCAGACATTTCCTGTCTCAGTGAGCTATGCACTCTCTGACTGCCTTCCCATCACCCATGCACGGGCTGGTCTTATTGTGGTCCCTGACAGGGACTTTGCTACCCCTTCCAACCGGATCACTTATGCTCAGGCTGTTACGTGCTAGGTCATTATTATTTGATTTTGCCAATGTTTCAATGGGTTTACTTCTGTCCTGAGGTCACATTAATTTGCTGTGCTTTGGTGCCTTTGCAGTGACCCATGGCCAACATGCACATTCCACTTTGCATTCCATTCACTTGTCACATGTGGATGGGGTGGCCAGAGTGTTGTTGGTGTAATGTAGTGCTGCCTGGGTGGGGTGCTGCAGAGTCAGGTCTGCCAGGGAGTGACAGCGGATGGTCCAGTCCAGGAATGGCATTCGGTGCTTGCTGTTGATCATGATGGCGGTGGACATGCTGGGGCTCAGCTTCATGGTGGAGGCAGACCACAGAGGTTCAGGTGAGTTACAGCCATGCATTGTACTTGTTGCGGGGGAGTCTGTCAGGGGGCTGCCTGGGGTAGTTTCGGAGGTGAGGGGGGTTGGTGGGTGTTAGTCAAAGTTTGTATGCAGTACCCTCTGGGACCACTACACACAACTCTGACTACAGGTATAGGAAAGCCAACCTTTGGTATAAGCTTGTACTACACAGTTTTGGTAGCGTGGTGAGCAGCCAGGCTTATCTCAAGAGGGGTCAATATGAGCTGCAGTGGAGTTACACAGAGATTTACAGTCACAGGTATTCAAATAAACTCTTACACTCAAGGTTTCTTGCATTTATTAATGTATTTATCAGTCAGTTAGAATAAGCCTTCTTTAGAAGGGAGGAATATAATGGCAACACACAAATACACTTCAATACTGTACAATCTTAGTTTCTGAATCAGTAAAGACCCTTTTGGGATGGCCCACAGACACAACCTACACCCACAGGTGACTTCAATAACTAGGGTGCTGGGGACATTAATATATTACTGTTGGCATTTAGAATACTTTTAGAAGTTGGTAAAAGGCAAAGATTATTAGAACAACAAGAGACCACAAATATTCTTAAGCAGGCAAATACTTGTGCATCCGCCTAGAAGAGTCATACAATTCAATAGGCTAAGCCAAAGTCAATGGGCAAAAGTCTTGTATAGGATGAAGCACTTCTGGTAAGTAAATTGAAACGTTTTTGCACAAGTTCTTAGGAGTCTTTGATGAAAAGAAGAATCAAATGTAGGGCCACAAGCTGATTAGGCTTGTGAGGTGTAGAAGTTGCAAGCACTCTACAGTAAGAGGTAAGTTCTCTCAGACATTTTACAGTACCTTAGAAATGAAGCAAAAGATGCATCTGATGACCTCTGTTCCTGTGCAGCTCTGCAGATCTCGCTGTTCTTAGGCCTCTGTCGTGGGGACAAGCGGGAGGACGTTGGGGGACTCCTGCAATGCACTCGGATGGTCAAAACCCGCAACCGGCAAACTTCACTTTCAGTGGATGTTCAGTGTTTCAGCTCCTTGCGTCTACCGCAAATAGCAACACCGCGGTTCCTGGCTGTCGAGATGGACTTTCCTTGCTTCTGGGGTCCCGCACTCTGTTGAGGGAGCTCAGACTCGGTAAGTCCTGCTTCTTGTGAGACCAAAGGCTCTTTCAAAACTCTAGGCCAGCTTAAAAGCAACGCACACAATCTGGTGATCCTCTCCCTGGCTATACGGTTTCCAGCAGCAACTCTGTGAAAATTCAACCAGCTCCGAGATGGATGTCCAGGTTTCTTACTTTGGAGTTGACTGGTCCCACCAACTCAAGGAGAGAAGTCGTCCTTGCAGGGGCTTCTCTGTAGATGCGAACCTAGCGTTTCGGCACTGCAGCAGGGCTTCACCGGGCAAACCAATGGTCCAGGAGTTGCAGCAGGCGTCCTCTTCAATTTCTTCCTCGGTTCCTTCATCCAGTGGTCGACTCTGCCTTCCAAGCCAAAAGACTCGCCTTTTATTCAGTTTTCTCCCATTCATTTCAGCCTCGCTGTCAGTCACCCAGCAGGGTGGCTGTCCTTGCCGGATAGTCAGCCGGCCAATCATCACAAAGTGCATTTGGGTCTTCTAGGAGACTAAGTATAGGGAGTTTCAGGCACCTTCCTCACTTCCTGCCTACCCCAGACACTCTGGAGCCATAGGCGGATTTCACTCGTGAATCCTGCCAAAGGCAAAATGAACAAAGAGACCAAACTTGGTTTGGCGCACAGAGCAAATCTCAAGAAGGACCTTTCCACAAAGAAATGGCAAAAAGGGAAGTCCAGGGGCCATTTTGACAAAGATGGCTCCCGTGGGTGCTTTACTGTAGCTGCGAACGGAGCCCGCGGTAAAGGCACACCATGGTAGTTCAAACGAAACCACTGCCACCAGCAATTCAGTGAGAAAAGGGTAACATAAAACATGTTACATGAGAAACTAGGCAAAGGGGATACTAAGTAACCCCTCCAGCACTCTATTGTAAGATAGGGTGTGCTGGGTCTAGAAAGTTACAATGGTAAGTAAAGTCAATTTCACTTTACTGCTCTTGGAAACATTAGTTTATCCAAGAGAAGGTATTTAAACCTTTGGGAAATCTGAAAGACTTCCCTGTGTCACTGCACTGAGAGTGCTGTGTGACACAATGTAAAAGATGATGCCTATGGAGCTTGTCAGACTCCACAACCAAACGAAAATAAATTCACATCAAAATACATGAGAGAGTGGGAAAAAAAGGGTCACACTGTCTCCAGGTTAAAATAATCAAGTCATCAAAATCCAGCAAAGTTGCTGGGGGTTTCTAAGGTGGAGGGAATTAGTACATACCTGAGAATTATCCCTAAAATTCGTCCCCCCCCAGACTTAGGGACAGAAGGATTTAATCCACCCCTGGATGAATCTCCTTACTCCAGTCGGTCATACTTTAAGGAGAGACCATCAGCATTTTGGTGATTACACCCTGACCTGTGTTCAATGGTGAAATCAAACCCCTGTAAGCTGATTGACCATCTTAACAATTTAGGGTTCATCCCTTTCATCTGCAAAACCATCTCAAGGGTTGGTGGTCTGTTTAAATCACAAAAGTAGACCCATACAAGTATGGTCTAAACTTCTTCAAAGACCACACAATGGCAAAACACTTACGGTCTATGGTTGCCCACCTTGTCTCCGGTTCCTTCAGTTTCCTACTGATGAAGCAGATTGGGTGTTCCCTGCCTTTCTCATAAAGCTGACTCAGAACTGCACCTATACCTGTATTGGAAGCATCTGTCTGTACAATAAAGGGTTGGTTATAGCCAGGAGCTCTTAAGACTGGAACTTGACTCGATTAAGTCCTTCAAATGCCTTAATGCACGTCTCATTCCACCTGACCTTCTTGGGGAATTTGGGTGAGGAGATCACATTCAAGGGAGAAGGTATGGACCCATAGTTCTCAATGAAGTTCCTATAGTAACCTGTGAGACCTAAGAAGGCTCTCACTTGGGTTTGAGCAGTAGGGGTGACCCACACTTGTACAGCCTGTACTTTGCTAGGCAATGGCCTCTTTTCACCTCCTCCTACCTCATGTCCAACGTAGACCACTTTACTCTGACCAATTTAACATTTACTTGCCTTTATGGTCAGATTGGCCTGCTCAAGAGCCTGCAATACATATCCTAGGTGGTCAATATGTTCTTCCCAAGTAGGGCTGAACACTGCAATGTCATCCATGTATGCCATGCAGAAGTCCTCCATTCCATTCAGAACATGATTCACAATCATTTGGGAGGTAACAGGTGCATTATTTAGTCCAAGTGGCATAACCTTAAACTGGTAGAGGCCTCCTGGGGTTGAAAATGCAGTTTTCTCCTTGGCATGGTTTGTCAGAGCTATTTGCCAATAGCCTGAGGTTAGGTCAAATGTACTGAGGTACTTGGCTGAACCAAGCCTGTCCACCAGCTCATCTGTCCTAGGTAAAGGATGGGCATCAGTCGTGGTGACTGCATTAAGGGCTCTATAGTCCACACAGAATCCCAACTCCTTGGATCCTGCCTTTCGTACTAGCACAACTGGACTAAACCAAGGACTTGTAGATGGCTCTATTACCCCGTGATCAAGCATCTTGTTGACCTCTTCCTTTATGTGGGTTCTTACATGGTTTGACATTCTGTAACCTCTGCTTTTAACAGGTAAACAGTCACCAGTGAGAATCCCATGCTGGCCCCAAAGGGTCAAGCCTGGTGCGAGTGAAAACAGAAGGGCAAACTGATTTAACAGAGCTTTGCACGCCTCCTGTTGTCCCAGTGTCAGATCAGAAGAGAGATTAACTCCTTTAGCTTTCCATCTAAAGGTTGTCCACTGAGGAGGTCAGGTATAGGCTCACTCTCCTCCTCCTCCTCCTCCTGAGCAGAGACTAGAAGCAAAGCTCCCAGTTCTTGTCTAGAGACTTAGGCCTTTAGGTGGTTGGTGTGAAAGACCCTGGTGGCCTCCTTAGGATTGCCTAAGTCCACCAAATAATTGACCTCTCCAAGTTTTCCCACAACCTTGAAGGGTCCCATACATTTGTCCTGTAAGGCCCTCTGCCTTGTAGGGACCATAACTAGAACTAGCTGGTCTTGAATAAACTCCACCATGTTGGCCTTCTGGTAATGCCATTGCTTCACCAGAGACTGACCTGCTTCAAGTTATCTGAAGCTTCTGTCATCATGTGTGTCATTCTACTGCAGAGACCTAACACATAGTCAGTGACTCTCACTGGCTTGGGGGAAGGAGCACTCTCCAACCCCTCCTTGATTAGGGCCAATGGACTTCTAACCGGATGGCCATAGAGAAGCTCAAAGGGACTGAATCCAACCCCTTCCTGAGGAACTTCTCTATAAGCAAAGAGAAGGCATGGCAGTAGAAGGTCCAACTTTCTTCTAAGGGGTTCTTCTAAAGCACCTATCATGCTCTTCATAATTCTGCTAAACCTCTCTACCAACCCATTGGTCCGGGGATGGTAGGCTGTTGAGAACTTGTAGGTTACTCCACAGTTCTCCGACATGGCCTGCATGTAGTGGGACATCAAGTTTGATCCCCTGTCATAGATGACCTCCTTAGGAAACCCTTCTCTGGTAAAAATACCAAGTAGGGCCTTAGCCATGACCTGAGCTGTGACAGTCCTCATAGGTATTGCTTCAGGATACCTGGTAGCGCGGTCTACCACAACCAATATAAATCAGTTGCCTGAAGATGATGGAGGAGCTAAAGGACAAACAATGTCGATTCTTACTCTCTCAAAAGGACCTCCCACCACTGGGAGAGGCACCAAAGGTGCCACATTCTTGGCTCCACTCTTGCCAGATGTCTGACAAGTGTGACAGCTTCTACAGAATTTATCTGCATCAGACCGCATGTTAGGCCAGTAGAAATAAAGAGAAAACCTTTCTTTGGTCTTCTTAAAACGTATGTGACCAGCCAAAGGAATCTCATGGGCTAACTGTAGAAACTGATGTCCCACCTCCTGGGGCACTACACGTCTTCTGTAGTCTCCTGGGGTAGACTCAATAGGCTCACTGTAGAAGATGCCATCCTCCCAGTGTAACTTGTGATTACCTGGCTCTTGCCCTTCCAGCTGGGCAGCTGCTTGTTGGTGAAGTCCTTCAAGAGTAGGACACTCTCTTTGACGTCTGCTGAAGTCTGCCCTACAGGGGCCACCTTCTGCCAGTAAAGACTGAAGCTCAGGATGATCTTTGGGATCCAGATCTCCAACAGGGGGAAGGTCTTCTTCCAGCTCTGTGTCATCAGTAGCTGACTCAAGCTCTTCTGGTTGAATCTCACACTCAGCCTCAGCTGGTGGAGTAGACAAATGTGTGACCTTGGACTGTCCCCTCAGGGATGTCCTGGTTTGATGCACAGGAGTGCTCTCTTTCTTGTTTCCTGAGACCTCGGGTTACCCCTTTGTCTCTTTCTTCCTGGAAATACCACTAGACTAATTGCTTTATATCCAGATTCATTGTTGGGAAGCCAGACCTATTAATGCATAGCAAGATTCATGTTTCATTCCACTAGTTTTGCTATTGCATAGCCTTTTATTTTGTTCACACCACTAGATGCATTGCTTCTTAACCACATTAGTTGATTTAGATCATTGCATTTACTACTGTAGCACAGAAATATTTACTGCCCCATAACTAGAGTTATTGGTGCATTGCCAAATGTATTGTTGTGTAGCCAAATTAATGTTCTCACATTACTATATGTATTGCTGGCTAGAATGAGTTATTATGGCACAGTAAAATAATTTCTTTCATATCCTAGATTAATTACTTCATAGCCAGATGAATGGTTGGATACCCAGGCATATTGTTGCATAGCCAGGTTAATACTTTCCGCTCACTAGACTAATTCTTGCATAAGCAGATTTGTTGTTGCATTGCCAGATTCATTATTGTAAAGACATACTAGTGTTTACGCAAACAGATTAACTGTTGCTTAGCCGGATTCATTTCTTCACCCACTATATTTATTGTTGCATAGCCAGGTGAATTATTGAATAGCAAGCACTATTGGTACTTTGGCACTTTAATTGTCAGTCATACATTGCTAGATTTGTTTTACACACCTTGATTATCCTCTGCTCGACCTCAACTGCTCCATAGATTGCATCATTCTTATTGTTCTGTATTGCTAAGACTAAATGCACTACCTGGTTAGCCGGACAGTGCAAACTGAGTTTCACTCCTCTGGAGCCACACTAAGTGGCTCTGAACTCATCAATATTTTCCAATTACACTGTCTGATACCCCACAATACCACCTTTTATGACACTAGTTCACCTGTCAGACCTCAAGGTTAATACAGTATGTTTCTAAACAACCCATCTGGCCGTCCCAGATTAGCTCCTCGCCTCGTCTTCCTGAGACCCTCTGTAAACTCAAGATCTCCAACCAGAATGACCCTTCAAAGATAGATGTGCAGCCCTATCTGAGGAAGCACACAACAGTTTCCCTTAGACAATTCCCATTTCCACATGTTGCTACTACACAACAAGACTGCATCATGCCCAGAAGATGGAAAGATAGAAGGGATTGAGCAGAAGAAAGAAGCAGGAAAGAAAATAACTATTCTTCACAAATGCCTACAAATCAATCAATAAGAGAATTTAGATGTAGTCCAACACCTCCAAAGACCCCTGATGGCCTTCACTTTTAGTTAACTAGTCAAACAACTTTGTGGATCAGCAACAGATGACTAACCTTTCATGTCAAACCATCAGCTCAAAGCACAGTGAGCTACAATACAAAACAAGAAACCAAATTAATCTTCAAAGAAACTTTTCTTCAACCACTAAATCGGCACCACCAAGAAGTATCTCGCTGCAAGTGTCAACACTGATCACATCTTACATCACGAAACAGCACCTTACCAACATTTGTCAATGGAGGCAAGATGAACAACCTGACCTCATGAAGAACCTACTCCGCTTGTTTGAGGATGAATGCAGCCACCCAAAGCTGTCTAATGACATTGCCCAAGAAATAAACAGGCTGATTGTGTCATGAACCATCGAACTCGCCCCTTTTGGGCCTCCTGGTCCCTGACACGTCGGGCCTTACACTCCATAATACTACCAACATGGCGGCAAGATCAGAACGCTGCTCACTAGTCTTCACGTTCTACGCAGCATCCTCTATAAAGAAGCCACAGCCCCGCGGCCCCGCGCGTCTCAACGCTGCTACTAGCTGTGATCGGACGTGTGCTCCGAACCTTCTCCAGTGCTACTTGCTATCCCCTGCCCCTGGATTCCCTTCTCCGGACTTCTTCCCTCTTTCCTAACTTTCTGGAATCCCTGCGTCGCTTCCGCTTGCCCCCTACTCCTTCTTGAATATTCCCGGAGTTTCCCGTGATCCTGGACATCGAAGCTGAACGTAATCTGGAAGCCGAGGACGGCCGAGCAGGCTTATTTAAGTCCCGAACCATACGAAAGAAGACTCCACCTAAAGAGGACATCAGGCAACATAGACAGGTGAGAAGGGGGGAAACCTGTGACAGATTGAGACGCCACCTGACCGAAGTCGATACAGACATGGAGGCGGCCATCAAGGATCTTATGCGTGGCATGCAAGAACTATCGACCGAAGTACAGAACTTGAAACCAGAGAACGCCGCGCTGAAACAATTGGTACTTTAACGTGACTCTGCCTCAAAGGACAGCGTGCTATTGGGCAGCATTGTTGACAAATATGACGGCTGTGCAAAAACCCTATGAGGATTCCTGGATTCTTGTTTGGTCCACTTTACCTTTAAACCTTATTATTTTTCCACCCCCAGGGCTAAATTGGGCTTTATTATTTCTCACCTTTCCGGGAATGCCTTAGCCTGGGCCACACCATTAGTTAACACCGGAGATTCCCTTTTGGATGATTATGATGGATTCATTCAAGCACTAAAGACTATTAGGCTGATTCATGGAATTATTTGCGCCGAAAAACGGGGATTTGTGCGCCATTCTGCCCGCAAATCCCTGTTTAACAAATGGGGATTTGTGGACAGAATGGCGCACAAATCCACTGTTTTTCAGCGCAAATAATTCCATGAATCAGCCCCTATGTTTGACCGCCCAGAACAGGTCTTTAGTGCTCAAGAGCGTTTACTCGATTTCCAGCAAGGCTCTCAGGACATGCTCACCTACGTAACTCGATTCAAGCAATTGGCTAAAGAAGCGGTTTGGCCTTCTGAAGCTTGCCTCACCCTCTTTCGAAGAGGGCTAAATGAAGATGTTAAGGATGAATTAGCCAGAGTAGCACGTCCTAGTTCTTACCAGGCACTTATGGATCTTGCTCTACAGACTGACTTCCGCATCCAGGAAAGAAGGGCAGAGAAAAGGAAGATGAAGTCAACCATCCAAAAAAATCCTCTTGTGGGTCCTTCAAAATCCGAAGATTCTCCTGTTCCTACAAATGATCCCAAACCCATGCAGCTAGGGACCTTCCGTGGACCCATATCCCCCCAAGAAAGGCTGAGAAGGATCCATACTGGCTTATGCATGTACTGTGCCTCGGACAAGCATTTAGTCAGAGAATGTCCCTTAGCCCCTCCACGGCGTTCGGGAAACGCCAGCTCCCGATCCTAGATGGGGCTCAGTTTCGGGAGAGAGATGCAGGCTCGACATCTATACCATCCTTGAACTCTCCTGGACAAAACTCCCTGGTAGTCTTACAGGCTTTTCTATCGTCATCCAAGAAGGAATCCTACCCCATTCTGGCACTAGTGGACTGTGGAGCCATGGGAATATTCATAGATCAGGAATGGGTCCTTAAACATCATATTCCTTACGAATCCCAGAACGTCCTGCAACCTGTAGAAGCAATTGATGGTAGACCTCTTTCTTCTGGACCCATATCCCTTCAGACTAAGGAAATTGAGCTTGCTATAAACCATCACCTAGAAAGGATAAAGTTTGACATCATAAAATCTGCCCATTACCCAATGGTATTGGGAATGTCCTGGCTACAAAAACACAACCCATACATCAATTGGACAGCTGGTTCCCTGTTCCTAGGTTCCAAATTTTGCATGTCCCATTGTCTGCTCCAGGATCCTTCACCGACAACATCAGAAGAACGTTCGACAACTCAGCAAGATCCTCTTATGGTCTCCAACATCATCCAGGTTCCTAAAACCTACCAGGAATACGCCGATGTGTTCTCTTCTGCTATTGTCCAAGCCCTACCACCCCATAAGCCTGAGGACTGTGCTATTGAAACCGAACCTTCAGCCGTGATTCCCTTTGGAAGGATGTTTATCCTTTCTGAACCAGAGAAAAAGGCCCTTCGTGAATACCTAGATACTAACCTAAAGAACGGCACCATACGCCCATCCAAGTCTCCGGCTGGAGCCTCATTATTTTTTGTTCCTAAAAAAGACACCAAGGAACTCAGACCTTGTCTTGATTATCGAGGTCTTAATCAGTGCACCCTTAAGGATCGTTATCCATTACCCTTGATATCAGGTATCCTGGAAGCCGTAAGAGGAGCTGTAATATTCACCAAATTGGATCTCAGGGGTGCTTATCACTTGATTCGTATTAGAGAAGGTGACGAATGGAAGACAGCCTTTAGAACACCCTTTGGTCATTACGAATACTTGGTCATGCCCTTTGGACTCTCCAATGCTCCGGCAATCTTCCAACGCTTTATAGACCGGGTGTTTTCGGATATGCTGTTTCTTTTCGTCATCGTCTACATGGATGATATTTTTATATTCTCTAAGGATCCTCTCAAGCATGAAGAACATGTTAAATCAGTGTTACAACGGCTACGTGAACACAAGCTTCTAGCAAAACCCAAGAAATGCCTTTTTCATGTTTCCACTGTTCACTATCTAGGATTTGTCCTTAGCCCAGATGGCATAGGCATGGATCAATCCAATGTTAAGGCCATACTATCCTGGCCAACTCCGACCTCCATAAAACAGATCCAATCTTTCCTGGGCTTGGCCAATTTCTATCAGAAGTTTATACCATCCTTCTCTGAGATTGTTCAACCGATCATCTCCTTGTTGAAGAAAGATACTCCCTATCATTGGACCCCCGCCCAGGAGAAGGCCTTCCAACGCCTGAAAACAGAATTTACACAAGCCCCCATCCTGGTTCAACCTGATATAAATCGACCATTCCTAGTGGAAACAGATGCCTCTAACTATGCCATCGGAGCAGTTCTGAAACAGGAACTCGATGATGGGCTAGAACATCCTATTGCCTATCTTTCACGGACATTTACCTCCAGTGAAACTCATTACTCACTCTTAGAAAAGGAACTTCTAGCCATCCATCAAGCCTTCACCGAGTGGCGTCATTTACTTCTAGGAGCCAAACATCCTGTCCAGGTCCGGACGGACCATCGAAATCTCCAAGTGTTACAGGCCCTGGAATGCAGGAACAGCCGTCAGGCCCGTTGGGCGTTCTTCTTTGCCCAATACCAGTTCCAGATTCACCATGTTCCGGAAACACAAAACGTAATTGCTGACGCCTTGTCTCGGCGCCCTGACTGTGAACCTCCTGATGACGGAACATTTCCCAAGATGTTTCCCCACACAATAATTGTAGCCCAGGCGACCAGCCTCCTTGATGAAGTCTGCATTCAGACCCAATCCTCGGAACTCTGGAAAGATATCTCGGACAAGAATCAGTGGAAACTGAAAACCAAAAATGGATACTTGTTCAAGGACAATGCCTTGGTCATCCCAACACAAAAACGACAGCAAAGGATAATAAATATCTGTCACGATACTCTACTCCGGGCACCGTGGTATTACCAATATCTTCCTATTAATACAAAGGCAATTTTGGTGGCCTGGAGTGAAAGCTGATGTACAAAGGTATATCCAGGCATGCTCTGTCTGTAATCAAAACAAACATGACAACAAGAGACCAGCGGGTCTATTGCAGCAACCTCCACTTCCAACAAGGCCTTGGGAATTCATAGCAACAGACTTCATTGTGGAATTACCACCTTCCAGGGGATACACAACCATCATGGTCACCATTGATTTGTTCACCCATGTGGCCCATTTTACACCTCTGTTTAAACTGCCATCCTCATCAGAACTTGCTGGAATTTTCCTGGAACATATATTCCGACCGCATGGACTTCCTTCCAAGATCATATCAGACAGAGGGCCCCAATACATTTCTCAGTTATGGAAACATCTTTGCCAAATACTAGGAATCCAACGCGCTCTTTCCTCAGGATATCATCCCCAAACCAACGGAGCCACAGAGTGCGTAAACCAAACCTTGGAACAATACCTCTGTTGCTTCGCTACCAAGGTCCAGGACGATTGGTCCCTTTTAATACCAGTGGTTGAATTCGCCTATAATAATTCGGACCACTCTGCTATTAAGACCAGTCCTTTTTTCTGTAGCCAAGGATTCCACCCTTCGGTTCTACCATCTATCCTTCCTCATCATACACAAGTGCCAACAGTCGATTCCTGGATTGAAATGCTCATTAATGTTCAAAGAGAAGCCAAAGAACAATTAGAAAAGGCCAGGACCCAGACCAAACTGTATGCGGACTCCAAACGAAGACCAAGCCCCTCCTACACAATAGGGGATAAGGTTTGGCTGTCCTCGAAACTGTTACCACAGCATTTGCGACCAAATAAATTGGCTCCTCTATATTATGGGCCATTCCTTATAAAGGAAATCATCAACCCAGTGGCCTACCGACTCAAGCTTACAGACTCCTGGAAGAAAATCCACCCAGTCTTTCACACGTCCTTAATGAAGCCATATGTTCAGACTTCTCGAACTAACCTTCGGCCCAAACCAGTACTCATCAATGACCAACTGGAGTATGAGGTCTCCAGGATTTGCGATTCTAGATATAGATGTGGCAAACTCCAGTACCTGGTGGAATGGAAAGGATATCCCCCCAGTGAACGCACTTGGGAACCTATCTCAAATCTAAATACCCCCAGGTTACTCAGAAGGTTCCATCTCATACACCCGGGCAAACCCGGTGGAACGAGTTTCCGGAGGAGGCATGCTGTCATGAACCATCGAACTCGCCCCTTCTGGGCCTCCTGGTCCCTGACACGTCGGGCCTTACACTACATAATACTACCAACATGGCGGCAAGATCAGAACGCTGCTCGCCAGTCTTCACGTTCTACGCAGTGTCCTCTATAAAGAAGCCACACCCCCGCGGCCCCACGCATCTCAACGCTGCTACTAGCTGTGATCGGACTTGTGCTCCGAACCTTCTCCAGTGCTACTTGCTATCCCCTGGCACCTGGATTCCCTTCTCCCGACTTCTTCCCTCTTTCCTAACTTTCCGGAATCCCTGCGTCGCTTCCGCTTGCCCCCCTACTCCTTCTTGAATATTCCCGGAGTTTCCCGTGATCCTGGACATCGAAGCTGAACATAATCTGGAAGCCGAGGACGGCCGAGCAGGCTTATTTTAGTCCCGAACCATACGAAAGAAGACTCCACCTAAAGAGGACATCAGGCAACATAGACAGGTGAAAAGGGGGGAAGCCTGTGACAGATTGTACTCCCTCTGCACCATGATTGCCCAACTCCTGGCCTCGAGGGCCAGAAACATGTCAGATTTTAAGGATATCCTTTAGTAATAGTCATGAGATAAATTTGCATGCAATGAGTCTAAATGTATGCCATTTCTTCTCATGAATATTAATGAGGGATATCCTGAAAACCCATCAGGATTCCAGCACTCCTGGCCTGGAGCTGGGCAATCCTGCTCTACACGAAAGAGACACAAAGAATTGTTTGAACCAGAGGCCTCCTCATCAACTTTTTTGCACAATGTATAGAAAGAGAACGGGTTAACCCTCCCTTATTCGCTTGATTGCTTTACGGTAACACAAGATTCACCCGATGTTACATTGATCATCGAGTTTAGCACCAGAGCTTCCTTTTATCCAAAAATATATTTATTTCCATGTATCTAAAATATTCTTGCTTTTCTTTAACAACCATTCACATACATTTCACAAAACAATACATAAACATCAAAAAAATATTCAACAAATCCTACTTAGAAAAAAGACATGAACTTCATTATTTGTGCCCAGGGGGTAGCAACAACAATGTGTTTTGTTTGTACTAAAAAATTCATCCGTACAGAGCAGATGTTCAAAACGATGTTTCCAGAGTTCTTGAACAGACATGAAAACCACACATAACCACACAACCTAACATCGGACGAATCTTGTGTGTTACCGTAAAGCAAGCAAGTGGATAAGGGAGGGGTAACCTGTTCTTTTTCTCCATATTATGCTATAGATATACTGCCATGACATACAACCCTTATGTCAATACAAATGTGCAAGTAATAGACAGGGATGCTGCTATGTGCACCTGTTAGGTATATTTATAGATAAATCATATAGTCCACTGAATGTAACCAATACTCTAAATAAGCTTGTTAAATTGAAAATAAAACCCTAACACATGAAGATCAAGCACAATGTCTCAATCTGTCAGGTGTGCAGCATGACATTGGTTTAAGTATCATGTGAATTGTAACAAGACTAAACATGAAGAGAACAAAATCTAAAAATGCAATTTAGGCAAGCACAGTGTCCCACTCTGTCTTATGTGCATCATAACATCTGTGTCTGTTGCATGTAAAATGTAACATAACTAGGAATAAAGTAAACATAATCCAAACATGTAATTTAGCTGACAACATGGCAATGCGTTTGGCCCACCAGTGTTTCTCAAGCATGTGACTTTCAATTATATGTAATCAAATTCTCAAGATTAGCCGTCTGAACACACTAGTGCAAATATAGCATAAAATGTGTACTGCACCATATCTACCTCACTCAAAGCATATGCCTGTAAGGCATATTGTACGTAGTGTCTCTATCAGGCAACACATTTGCCCAATGTCTAAACATTATGGGCCTCATTATAAGATGTGCGGAATGGGTTTAACAGTGCCGGTAATGGTGCCGGCGCCGTTAAACCCACTCCGCACTATTACGAGGTTCCCTCGCAGGACCTGCTGTGGACGTCTGGTTTATCCATACGTCCATAGCTGGTCCCGCAAGGGAACCAGTGAGCTAACAACAGGCCCATTATGAGTGGGCCCGTTGTTAGCTGCCTCCTCATTCCCATTGCGCCCTATGGGGGCTCAAATGGGAATGGGGAAGGACCAGGCCCCTGGTTCCCTGAAGGAGGAATTACCGGGCCCTCCATACTCGGAATGGCCCGGTAATTCCCCATTCAGGGAACCCGGACCCGGACACAATTTTGGAGGCAGCTAATAGCGCTATGGCTACCTCCAAAGTCTTAATGAGGCCCTATATATTGAACATCACGACTAACTATAAAACATTGAACAAAAGGTCTGCCCACACGTGCATATATTTTGTCATAATTGGACTGGAGCAAAGGTTCCTGGGAACCATGAAACCACACTCCAGGGACCCCACCAAATCAATAAACTAAGTAGCAGGAGTAAAGTGTTATCCTTTATTATATAATCTTCATTTCAAGGACAGGCAGAGAGGTTTTTGTCCGTGTGGTGCGTTTCGCGCCACGCTGGGTGCTTGTTCACATGCAACAAATCAAAGAACCCAACATTCTTTTATCAATCTCTGTTGCAGTTAGAACCCACATAGAGCCTCATCACGAGTTTGGCGGTACCCCTTAAATGCAGCGGTAATGGTGTTTTCACTGCATTTACCGCTCTGGCCAATCTCAAGTCTGTTGTGTTTACCTCCAGTTTGGAGCTGGGGGTAAACACCCCGGAGAAATGCCCATTTTCGCACAATTATCGCTGCCAGTATTACCGCACAGACCCAATGGGGAATGGAGAGTAACAGTTACCGCCAAACACGTGATCCGGTGGTAATACCGCCGGCAGAGTGGGTGCTAATGCAAATAAAGTTGGCTCAACTCGTGATGAGGCCCATAGTCCTTTATTTGTATCTCTCTGTAATCATGGCAGCCATTTTAAAACAGGCACACGATCATTCTAACTAAAATCTGCAATGCAATGTCAGAATAGTGCCAGTACCCTGCCACTGCACAGGTCCTCACCCAAACAACTAACTAAATCCCACAGCATTACAGAAATAATATAGAGTATAGTGCCACTAACAGCATTATCTAACGTTCACATATAGCCTAGAAGTGTTTATCCTGAAAGGTAACACAGCAATCATCTGTACCAGGCGAATAATAAGCAGACCTGAGCATTGTTCTATCATCATGGTGCCAAAACAAATGAAATCATAACCACCTAGTTAGTTCAATGTGAAGTAACGGCACAGGGCCTTTGCCAATGTACAGGTTGCTACATCAAAATACCAGTGCCTGGTGTTACCTTAGGTTGCAACCTAAATAAAGTGCTGGTGCAGGTTATGTACTTCTATATGATGGTGCACAAGAATAGGTTTGCATTTCTAATTAAGAGCTCTCTATAAAAAACGAATCCAATGCTAAAAGAAGTTGTGCAAAGTTGAGCATGTGAACCTATTATAACTGCTATGATGGTTCATAAAATGTTTATACATTTTAAAAAGAAGCCATGCGAGGTGAAGCTTTTAAACATGCCATAACTATATTAATGATTCATAAAGTGGTACTGCAAAGTGCACGTTGGTACCACAAAGGCAAAAAACACACGTTGAAGCTTGGAGTCAACTGCAAAGTGCTCGTACAATGTTTGCGCAAAACTGCATATGCCCCACCATAAATAATAGTACCTAGCAGGACCTATAGGAAATAACACATATTGATGCTTGGAGTAGTCTCCCTTACCTGCACATGCCCCACCACACGTGTGAGTATCATGCATAACAAATATCATAGCAAAGCAGAGCCCTATAAATGCAGAGACAACCCACATCCCAATAAATCAAAGTAAGAGTGGTAACCTTAATGAAAGGGTTTCCAAAACTGTGATGCGAATAAACAGAGGGATTTGTAATGTGTGCATGCCTCATGAAACAGGAAATAAAAGCACAATACAAAAAATACAGAAATGCTAAAATACAGAGGCAAGGCTTGTGAATAGCAGAAATCTGAATTTAGAATGAACAGGAACAGGAAGAAAGTTGGTTATCAATCACTGTGGTCAAAAGCCAGTAAATATTGCACAGAACAAATAAAATTGACAGATGAGGCAGCACCATATATTAGGTTCCCATAAAGTTTTGTAACTCTTTGTCTATATTGTGTCCCCCCTGGTGTCTGAGTCTCAAAATCCAGAATGCATCTTGTCTCCAACTGCCGTTGTTTGAGTTGCCTGTCACCCCTTTGGGGTAGCTTGTATATTTTGTATGTGCCGAAAAAACAAAAACCTGATAATTTTCCCTCATGAACTTCATGAAAGTGTTAGGCCATTCGATAAGTAAAACCCCCTTTTTGTAAGGCTCTTGCAAGATGCGTAATTTAAGTTTTTATATGGCGCTTCCAACATACCATTTATTGCACATGCATAATAACACATAGACTAAAATGTCAGTGTCACACCTGATTTTAGAGCTGAAGTGTACTTCATTCCCCAGAATGTGATGTATATAGGTGACACATTTCTTTGCAAATTAGCAGGCATTGTACTTAGTGCAGCTAAAGAAGGCTTTACCTAAGTCTCTCAGCCGCTTGATTCCAGTACTGGCCTTCTCGCACCGCATGAAGCTGGAACCAAGAGTATCTTTCATAGAAGCTGACTTGTGGAAGGTAATACTAGGGCAATCTCCAAAAATAGAAGAAAGATTTTTCTTTTTGTAAGATTTGATGTTTTTTCTTAGATTGCGTTCCAAATATAAAGATGAATCTAGCCTCCTCGGTTTCCCCTGATGTGACCACTACAGTAGATGTGGGTATGAGGTGGCCTCGATTTTGTGGGCGAGCCTTAATATAGGCTTGTTCAACAACCTTCTGGTGGTAAGCTTGCTGTTTGAAAATAATCAATGTGATCTTACTCTCACAATCATATAACTCTGCATCAGAACAATTTCTATGCAAACTAATTAAACTCAATGTAAGGCTCTTAGGATGACTGTTGCTGGCATAGTGTGGTGTATTTGAGCTAATAGGTTTCCTATAAAATTCTGTTCTAATCCTCCCTTCCTTCTGTCACGTCAACAACACATTAAAAAAAAACATGGACTCTCAGCCATGGGATTCAGTAAATTGAAGGTTCACAGTGTTTTCATTAAGGATACTAACAAAATGTACCCAGTCCGATTCACTTCCATTCCAGATGACAAACAAGTCATCAATGAAACGTAACCAAAGTACAATCTTGTCTGTAAAGCGTACATTGTCACTGGACCAAACTGAATTTTTCCTACCTCCCCATCATCAGATGATCATACAAGGGAGCAACGAAGTCACCATTGCAGTTCCTCTGACCTGGTCTAAATATGTATCGTTAAAGAGAAATACATTGGTGGAAAGAGAGAAATCTATCATATCCATAATCATTTCTGTACGTTTCAAGTAGTTGAGGGAATATCAGCAAGTCTCCTTCCCAGTTTCATGTTGTATTGATGCATAAAGAGATACCACATCCATAGTGGCTAACATAGAGCCCTGCTCCCATGGGATGTCATCGATTTATTACAGACAATCCTTAGTATCTCGCAAATAAAACAGTAGGGTGGATACAAAGGGCAACAGAACTTCATCCACATATTTTGACATGTTCTCAATGAGAGCCCCTACCAATTTGACAATTGGTAACCCTATGTCTCCTGGGGGCAACCAGACGTGGTCTCCCTCTCACTGTGCTTAGAGAGGCATCAGCTTCACCTCACTGATGATCCCCAACAAGGGTGAAACACGTGTATGGGGTTGCTGGTGGTACTCTCGTTCAGGTTGGAATTGCCATTGCATTTCGGTGCTGGACTGCCCCTGGGCAGGACAAAGACTGATATGCAAATGGATATTTCCCATCTGTGAAAGGCACAGTGAGTAAAAGCAGTGGCTGCGAACTCTCAAGTGGTTAATAACCACTGAACAGGTTATCAGGCCTTGTTCTGTCGAGAGAGGGGCGCCTGCTACCTTTGCAAACTAAATTTCAAGGAACCTGGGATTGGTAACCCTAGGTCTCCTGGGGGCAACCAGACATGGTCTCCCTCTCACTGTGCTTAGAGAGGCATCAGCTTCACCTCACTGATGATCCCCAACAAGGGTGAAACACGTGTATGGGGTTGCTGGTGGTATTCTCGTTCAGGTTGGAATTGCCATTGCATTTCGGTGCTGGACTGCCCCTGGGCAGGACAAAGACTGATACGCAAATGGATATTTCCCATCTGTGAAAGGCAGCGTGAGTAAAAGCAGTGGCTGCAAACTCTCAAGTGGTTAATAACCACTGAACAGGTTATCAGGCCTTGTTCTGTCGAGAAAGGGGCGCCTGCTACCTTTGCAAACTAAATTTCAAGGAACCTGGGATTGGTAACCCTAGGTCTCCTGGGGGCGACCAGACGTGGTCTCCCTCTCACTGTGCTTAGAGAGGCATCAGCTTCACCTCACTGATGATCCCCAACAAGTGTGAAACACGTGTATGGGGTTGCTGGTGGTACTCTCGTTCAGGTTGGAATTGCTATTGCATTTCAGTGCTGGACTGCCCCTGGGCAGGACAAAGAATGAAATGCAAATGGATATTTCCCATCTGTGAAAGGCACAGTGAGTAAAAGCAGTGGCTGCGAACTCTCAAGTGGTTAATAACCACTGAACAGGTTATCA
This sequence comes from Ambystoma mexicanum, assembly GCF_040938575.1. NCBI lineage: Eukaryota > Metazoa > Chordata > Amphibia > Caudata > Ambystomatidae > Ambystoma > Ambystoma mexicanum. The sequence goes on along the minus strand of NC_090924.1, from coordinate 317,514,799 downwards.
GGCCTTGTTCTGTCGAGAGAGGGGCGCCTGCTACCTTTGCAAACTAAATTTCAAGGAACCTGGGATTGGTAACCCTAGGTCTCCTGGGGGCAACCAGACGTGGTCGCCCTCTCACTGTGCTTAGAGAGGCATCAGCTTCACCTCACTGATGATCCCCAACAAGGGTGAAACATGTGTATGGGGTTGCTGGTGGTACTCTCGTTCAGGTTGGAATTGCCATTGCATTTCGGTGCTGGACTGCCCCTGGGCAGGACAACGATTGATATGCAAATGGATATTTCCCATCTGTGAAAGGCACAGTGAGTAAAAGCAGTGGCTGCGAACTCTCAAGTGGTTAATAACCACTGAACAGGTTATCAGGCCTTGTTCTGTCGAGAGAGGGGCGCCTGCTACCTTTGCAAACTAAATTTCAAGGAACCTGGGATTGGTAACCCTAGGTCTCCTGGGGGCAACCAGACGTGGTCTCCCTCTCACTGTGCTTAGAGAGGCATCAGCTTCACCTCACTGATGATCCCCAACAAGGGTGAAACACGTGTATGGGGTTGCTGGTGGTACTCTCGTTCAGGTTGGAATTGCCATTGCATTTCGGTGCTGGACTGCCCCTGGGCAGGACAAAGACTGATATGCAAATGGATATTTCCCATCTGTGAAAGGCACAGTGAGTAAAAGCAGTGGCTGCGAACTCTCAAGTGGTTAATAACCACTGAACAGGTTATCAGGCCTTGTTCTGTCGAGTGTAACGCTCACCTGATTCCCGTAGAGGCGCCGGTCTTGACTGGGCGTATACCGTATCTTCAAAGGTGATGTGTAACACACGGCTGGCTCTTTGGGCTGGACCTCTGTGCACTGTATGTCTGACTCGAAGGGTAAGATGTCTGCAGATAGAAAATATGGGATTAAGGAACTGGGTTATTGAATGTCTCTCTCTTCTTCCCTTTCTCTTCTCCTGTAGAACCCCAAAGGTTAACGCTCTCACCTTAGGTAAGTGAACGCCGTGCTCTCCATCTGCCTCGGGGAAGGGTGCTGTAACCAGTTTCTTCACTGGATAAGGGGAGCAGGCCTCTTGACTTCAGAGGACTGCTGTCCGTCGTTTACTGCACGAACGGTAAGTTTCGAGTAATTCTAATGTCTTTAAAGTCTTTAGTAATGATGTTTCTTGCTTTGCAGGGTTCCGGCGATGGCGGATGACGAGCTGAAGTGAGTTGAAGATGGAGCCCGTGTGATGAATAGAAGCGCCTGGAAGCACGTAAGTAAGCGCTTGTTGCCTGCTTCACGATGCGCTCTAACTGTCTTTTTATTTTGCAGGTACAAGTTCGGAGCGGCTGCAGGGTGCCGGAATACCCACTGGGTTAGATGTGGAAAGGAGTAATGGCACGTGAGTATTAAAGTTCCCCAATGTCTTTAAACGCACCTTGTTTTGTCTTTCAGATGCGGGATGCAGCGCCGAAGGCCTCCGGAGCGTGCGAAGAGTTGGTAAGCCTTTGTCTTTCAGATGCCGGAATGCAGCGCGAGGCGTTGGTGACAGCCGATGGACCAGGTAAGTGAAGAGCTGTCACTGAAGACCGTAATGCTAACCTGTTCTTTCTTGTCTTTATAGGTGTTGCTGAAGACTGGATTCAGGATGGTAAGCCTTTTTCCTTAGGCCCAGGATCAGATGCAGAAGACACAATGAGCGTTCTGCTGCAGAGGATGCAGAATAACGCAAAGCAAGATTCATCCATCGGGTGTGGTTTAAATAGCCTCCTGTAGTGCTTAGGTGTCTCCTTCCACAGCCACGCCTAGGTAAGAAAAGAGTTCCTGCTTTCCAGAAGAGTTCCAGTGTTCTGAATCTAGGGAGTGGCTCCTGCCCCACCCAACAGGAAAAGTAGTTCCAAACAGAAGAGGATCAGAGGCTCAACTGGCAGGCAAGTAAGCAGCATGGTCTGCTGCAGGTAAGTCCACCCAAGCATTATGAGCCCGGCGCTTCCAGCGCTGGGACTGGGCATATTTATGAGCCTGGTGCCACTGGTGCCAGGACTGGGTCCAAAAGGTCCCAATTGGGACTGGTTGGCACTAGGAACCTGGGTTATGGATCTGCTTCCAAGGGAGTTGGGAAAACCCTGACCTTTTGGAAGCAGAGATCATGACAGTACCCCCCCTCAAGGCCCCTCCCAAACCGGGCTTCTCCGGTGGTTTTGGCTTGTCAGGAAATGTTCGGTGAAATCTTTTGATTAGGCGAGGAGCGTGGACATATTCAGCAGGTTCCCAGGATCTCTCTTGGGGGCCGTAGCCTTTCCAGTCAATTAGGTAAAATAGTTTAGATTTGGAGATCTTGGAGTCCAGAATGCTTTTGACTTCAAACTCGAGTTCTCCATCAACTAGGATAGGTTTTGGAGATTTAGTTAGTCGGGTTTGAGGTTGCACGGGTTTTAATAGAGAGACGTGGAAGACCGGATGTATCTTCATGTGCGGGGGCAAGTCCAACTTGACCGCTACTGGGTTTACTATGGTAGTGATGGAATAGGGACCAAGGTATCTTGGGTTGAATGTGCGTGGCCCTTTTAGAGGTAGATATTTGGTGGATAACCAGACTTGATCCCCTACTTGATATTGAGGGGCTTCCTTCCGATGTTGATCTGCTCCTTTCTTGTATTGTTCTTTAGCCCTTTGAAGGTGAGAAACAGCTTCCTTAAAGGCTTGGGTGATTGTAGAATGCAGGTAGTCTACTGCTGGTGTTTCAAGATCTTGGAGGGGATCCAACTCCGAGGTTCGAGGGTGACTGCCGTACAAAAGAAAAAACAGGGTTTTCCCAGTTCCCGAATGGACAGAGTTATTGTAGGCATATTCGGCTATCCAAAGGATGTCTTTGCAAGTTTTTTCAGTTTGTTGCAGCATGCAGCGTAAATACTGTTACAGAGTTTGATTGGTCCTCTCGGTTTGTCCGTCGGTCTGAGGGTGGTGACTGGTCGATAGTCTCAAATCAATTTGAGCCGACCAACAGCAACTTCGCCAAAAATGAGAAATAAATTGACTACCTCGATCCGAAATTAGAACCGAAGGAAAACCGTGCAGTCGGACGATGTTTTCGAGAAATTCTCGGGCCAGAGTTGCTGCTGTTGGCAAGCCTTTGAGCGGAATGAAATGCGCCATCTTGGAGAATAAGTCCACGATTACTAGAATCGTATTGTATCCGGAGCATGGAGGTAGATCGGTGATGAAGTCCATAGAAAGCGTATGCCAAGGGCGAGGTGGGATGTCAATAGGGCGTAAGAGGCCTGCTGGTCTTTCCTTTTGACTCTTGTTTTGGGCGCATACTCCACAGGACATTATAAAGTCTCTGATATCTTTTTTCCAAGACGGCCACCAGAAGTAGCGCTTGATCTTTTCTGAGGTCTTGGCCATACCGGGATGTCCTTCCATTAAAGAATCGTGATAACAAGAGATTACTTTTTTCTGTAAATCTGTGCTGGGTAGGTATAATCGTTCTTGGAAATACAATAAGTTGTCCTTTACTGCAAAGTCCTTTCCCTGCAGATGCCAATCATGTATGTCTGCTGGAGTTACAAGTTGCCTGGCTTTATCCTTAACTTCCTCTATGGATTCTGTGGCGATTACACCCAGAATTCTTTGTTCGGGAATGATTGGTACAGGTTTAGGGTTGATCAAGTGTTCTTCCACTCCCATCCGAGAAAGGGCATCAGCTTTACCGTTCTTTGTACCAGGTCGATAGGTAATTATGAAGTCAAACTCGGCAAAGAATAATGCCCAACGGAGTTGTCTAGAGGATTGGGCTTTTGCGGTTTTCAAATATTGCAGGTTTCGGTGATCCGTAATCACAGTAACGGTGTGTCGGGCCCCCAGCAGATAATGCCGCCAAGCCTTAAAGGCAGACTTGATAGCCAGAAGTTCCTTGTCAGTAATCGTGTAATTGATTTCAGGAGGCGAGAATTTGCGGGACCAAAATGCCACGGGATGCAACTGATTGGTTACCGGGTCCTTTTGTGATAGAACTGCCCCCATGGCAAGGCTTGAAGCATCAGTTTCCACGATGTTGGGGAGTTCGGGGCGAGGGTGTTTTAAGATTGGTGCAGAGATAAATTTAGTCTTCAAATCCTGGAAAGCTTGTTCCGCCTCGGTAGACCATTCAAAACGTTTGTTTTTCTTTAACAAGGCAGTGATGGGCTGGACTATTCGAGAGAATTCGGGGATAAAACTGCGGTAAAAGTTAGCGAAGCCTAACATGCTTTGCACACCTTTTACGGAGGATGGTGATGGCCATTTGAGAACTGCATCGACCTTCTTTGAATCCATACGCACTCCGCCAGGTGATAATATGAATCCCAAGAATTCAACTTCAGTCACGTTGAAAACACATTTTTCCAACTTTGCGAAAAGTTTGTGTTGACGCAATCTTTCGAGGACCATTTTCACGTGTTTCCGATGTTCAGATTCCGATGAAGAATAAACGAGGATGTCGTCAATGTAAACAACAACACACACATCTATGAGCTCTCTGAGGACATCGTTCATAAAATATTGAAAGGCGGCCGGGGCATTGCAAAGTCCGAAGGGCATGACCTGATATTCAAATAGCCCATACTTGGTGCGGAAGGACGTCTTCCATTCATCGCCCTCTTTTACTCGTACCAAGTGGTAAGCTCCTCTAAGATCCAGCTTTGTATATATGCATGCTTTTCTGACTTGGTCCAGGAGTTCAGGGATCAAAGGTAACGGATATCTATTCTTAACGGTGATCTGGTTCAGGGAGCGATAATCTATACAAGTTCTAAGGTCTCCTTCCTTTTTTGGAACGAAGAACAAAGCTGAAGAAGCAGGGGACTTGGAAGGACGAATAAACCCATTTGCCAGGTATTGATCCAGGTATTGTCGAAGGTGAAGGTTCTCAGGCTCGGTGAGGGCATACATTCTACTACAAGGAGGAGTAGATCCAGGTATCAGGTCTATCTGGCAGTCATAAGACCTATGAGGAGGTAGAGAGTTAGCCTGATCCTTCCAGAAAACATCTTGGTATTCTAGGTATTCGGGAGGTAACTGGGGAGTCTCTGAAGAAATTGCTGCCAGTGCAACACCAGGTGGAGGGTGACAAGTAGAGACACATTCTGGAAACTGGACCGTTCTTGCTCGCCAATCGATCAGAGGATTGTGTTTCTCTAACCAAGGTATTCCTAGAATAATCTGAAACTGAGGGGCCTTGATCACATCGAACACGATCTTCTCATGGTGTCCATCTTGACTTACTAGCGTCACCTCTTGAGTGGTATGCGTTACTGGCCCGGAGGCTATCTCCGTACCATCCACCGTAGTAATGACGTCCTTTACAGCCTTGGGACAAAGAGTTAGATTCATCCTCAAAACCATTTCATGATCCACATAATTGCCGATGGCACCGCTGTCGACGTAAGCTTCAATTGCATGTAATCGATCCGGATTATCAGGGCTAATGAGGACCATAGGTATCACGAAATGCGAGGTCACGGAACTGGTTTTCACGCTCGGCAAGAGGACCTCTATTCTTGTCGGGCGAGGTCGTTTCCCTGCTCAGAGTTTGTAACTTTGGTAACTGCAGCTCCTACTGCCTTCTTGGCAGGTTTCACCGGACAGTCTCGAAGAAAGTGCCCTGAGTTTCCGCAATAGAGGCATAATTGCAACTGTTTTCTCCTTTCCCGCTCCTTTTGTGTTAGAGGACCTTTCAGACCCCCTATTTGCATGGGTTCCCCGGAGTCTACTCCTTTGGAAGGAGTTGGCGGTTTGGAAAATACTCGAGCATCAAACTTGGAACGATCGGCCTTCCTGTTCTGCAGTCTGTAATCTATTTGAACGACTAAGTCTATATAGTCCGAACAATCTTGTGGGGGATTCACTACTTGGGCTAACACATCTTTGAGCTCTCCACGTAGACCTCTATAAAACAGCGTAATCCTTTTGTCCTCAGGCCATTGAGTTTCCACTATCAGTCTGTTGAAAGACGCAATATAAGCCAAAAGGTCTTGATTACCTTGTCGCAACGAAAGAAGCTCATTGTCCAAGGCCTGCCCCTGTGAATGTCTTGCGAACAGTTTTTCCATACTGAGCTGAAAAGCTTGAAAATCATGGAGGACCGGATCATCTTGATTTACTAGAGGGATCGACCAGTCTGCCGCATTGCCACTAAGGTACGAAAGCACGAAAGCTACTTTAGCTTGATCAGTTGGAAAGGCTGCTGGCCGGCATAAGAAATGCAACCGGCACTGATTGATAAATACTGCAAACCTCTTTGGGTCACCAGAAAATCGTTCATGCGGAGCCAGAGGTACATTCCCAGGTAGGTTGATCTGCACTGGATTCATAGAAGATGTAGAAGGAAGATTTCCCCCAGATGCGGGTAACGGGGTCTGTCCGGCTTGTGACTGTAGCAATTGTCTAGCGAGATCATCTGTTCGCTCCTTGGAAATAATCAGTTCCCTTCTTAGAGCGTTCGTTTCCTGACGGGCTGCATGCACTTCTGCCCTTAGTTCCCCAAGTAACTGGGCTAGCTGGTCGGTATCCGAGGTTTCCATAGCGCCTGGACGGGAGTTTTGTGGTAGGCTTTGCGTTCTGTAACGCTCACCTGATTCCCGTAGAGGCGCCGGTCTTGACTGGGCGTATACCGTATCTTCAAAGGTGATGTGTAACACACGGCTGGCTCTTTGGGCTGGACCTCTGTGCACTGTATGTCTGACTCGAAGGGTAAGATGTCTGCAGATAGAAAATATGGGATTAAGGAACTGGGTTATTGAATGTCTCTCTCTTCTTCCCTTTCTCTTCTCCTGTAGAACCCCAAAGGTTAACGCTCTCACCTTAGGTAAGTGAACGCCGTGCTCTCCATCTGCCTCGGGGCAGGGTGCTGTAACCAGTTTCTTCACTGGATAAGGGGAGCAGGCCTCTTGACTTCAGAGGACTGCTGTCCGTCGTTTACTGCACGAACGGTAAGTTTCGAGTAATTCTAATGTCTTTAAAGTCTTTAGTAATGATGTTTCTTGTTTTGCAGGGTTCCGGCGATGGCGGATGACGGGCTGAAGTGAGTTGAAGATGGAGCCCGTGTGATGAATAGAAGTGCCTGGAAGCACGTAAGTAAGCGCTTGTTGCCTGCTTCACGATGCGCTCTAACTGTCTTTTTATTTTGCAGGTACAAGTTCGGAGCGGCTGCAGGGTGCCGGAATACCCACTGGGTTAGATGTGGAAAGGAGTAATGGCACGTGAGTATTAAAGTTCCCCAATGTCTTTAAACGCACCTTGTTTTGTCTTTCAGATGCGGGATGCAGCGCCGAAGGCCCCCGGAGCGTGCGAAGAGTTGGTAAGCTTTTGTCTTTCAGATGCCGGAATGCAGTGTGAAGACCTCCGGAGCGCACGAAGAGTAGGTAAGCCTTTGTCTTTCAGATGCCGGAATGCAGCGCGAGGCGTTGGTGACAGCCGATGGACCAGGTAAGTGAAGAGCTGTCACTGAAGACCGTAATGCTAACCTGTTCTTTCTTGTCTTTATAGGTGTTGCTGAAGACTGGATTCAGGATGGTAAGCCTTTTTCCTTAGGCCCAGGATCAGATGCAGAAGACACGATGAGCGTTCTGCTGCAGAGGATGCAGAATAACGCAAAGCAAGATTCATCCATCGGGTGTGGTTTAAATAGCCTCCTGTAGTGCTTAGGTGTCTCCTTCCACAGCCACGCCTAGGTAAGAAAAGAGTTCCTGCTTTCCAGAAGAGTTCCAGTGTTCTGAATCTAGGGAGTGGCTCCTGCCCCACCCAACAAGAAAAGTAGTTCCAAACAGAAGAGGATCAGAGGCTCAACTGGCAGGCAAGTAAGCAGCATGGTCTGCTGCAGGTAAGTCCACCCAAGCATTATGAGCCCGGCGCTTCCAGCGCTGGGACTGGGCATATTTATGAGCCTGGTGCCACTGGTACCAGGACTGGGTCCAAAAGGTCCCAATTGGGACTGGTTGGCCCTCGGAACCTGGGTTATGGATCTGCTTCCAAGGGAGTTGAGAAAACCCTGACCTTTTGGAAGCAGAGATCATGACATCGAGAGAGGGGACCCTGCTACCTTTGCAAACTAAATTTCAAGGAACCTGGGATTGGTAACCCTAGGTCTCCTGGGGGCAACCAGACGTGGTCTCCCTCTCACTGTGCTTAGAGAGGCATCAGCTTCACCTCACTGATGATCCCCAACAAGGGTGAAACACGTGTATGGGGTTGCTGGTGGTACTCTCGTTCAGGTTGGAATTGCCATTGCATTTCAGTGCTGGACTGCCCCTGGGCAGGACAAAGACTGATATGCAAATGGATATTTCCCATTTGTGAAAGGCACAGTGAGTAAAAGCAGTGGCTGCAAACTCTCAAGTGGTTAATAACCACTGAACAGGTTATCAGGCCTTGTTCTGTCGAGAGAGGGGCACCTGCTACCTTTGCAAACTAAATTTCAAGGAACCTGGGATTGGTAACCCTAGGTCTCCTGGGGGCAACCAGATGTGGTCTCCCTCTCACTGTGCTTAGAGAGGCATCAGCTTCACCTCACTGATGATCCCCCGCAAGGGTGAAACACGTGTATGGGGTTGCTGGTGGTACTCTCGTTCAGGTTGGAATTGCCATTGCATTTCAGTACTGGACTGCCCCTGGGCAGGACAAAGACTGATATGCAAATGGATATTTCCCATCTGTGAAAGGCACAGTGAGTAAAAGCAGTGGCTGCAAACTCTCAAGTGGTTAATAACCACTGAACAGGTTATCAGGCCTTGTTCTGTCGAGAGAGGGGCACCTGCTACCTTTGCAAACTAAATTTCAAGGAACCTGGGATTGGTAACCCTAGGTCTCCTGGGGGCAACCAGACGTGGTCTCCCTCTCACTGTGCTTAGAGAGGCATCAGCTTCACCTCACTGATGATCCCCACAAGGGTGAAACACGTGTATGGGGTTGCTGGTGGTACTCTCGTTCAGGTTGGAATTGCCATTGCATTTCGGTGCTGGACTGCCCCTGGGCAGGACAAAGACTGATATGCAAATGGATATTTCCCATCTGTGAAAGGCACAGTAAGTAAAAGCAGTGGCTGCGAACTCTCAAATGTTAATAACCACTAAACAGGTTATCAGGCCTTGTTCTGTCGAGAGAGGGGCGCCTGCTACCTTTGCAAACTAAATTTCAAGGAACCTGGGATTGGTAACCCTAGGTCTCCTGGGGGCAACCAGACGTGGTCTCCCTCTCACTGTGCTTAGAGAGGCATCAGCTTCACCTCACTGATGATCCCCAACAAGGGTTGCTGGTGGTACTCTCGTTCAGGTTGGAATTGCCATTGCATTTCGGTGCTGGACTGCCCCTGGGCAGGACAAAGACTGATATGCAAATGGATATTTCCCATCTGTGAAATGCACAGTGAGTAAAAGCAGTGGCTGCGAACTCTCAAGTGGTTAATAACCACTGAACAGGTTATCAGGCCTTGTTCTGTCGAGAGAGGGGTGCCTGCTACCTTTGCAAACTAAATTTCAAGGAACCTGGGATTGGTAACCCTAGGTCTCCTGGGGGCAACCAGACGTGGTCTCCCTCTCACTGTGCTTAGAGAGGCATCAGCTTCACCTCACTGATGATGCCCAACAAGGGTGAAACACGTGTATGTGGTTGCTGGTGGTACTCGCGTTCAGGTTGGAATTGCCATTGCATTTCGGTGCTGGACTGCCCATGGGCAGGACAAAGACTGATATGCAAATGGGTATTTCCCATCTGTGAAAGGCACAGTGAGTAAAAGCAGTGGCTGCGAACTCTCAAGTGGTTAATAACCACTGAACAGGTTATCAGGCCTTGTTCTGTCGAGAGAGGGGCGCCTGCTACCTTTGCAAACTAAATTTCAAGGAACCTGGGATTGGTAACCCTAGGTCTCCTGGGGGCAACCAGACGTGGTCTCCCTCTCACTGTGCTTAGAGAGGCATCAGCTTCACCTCACTGATGATCCCCAACAAGGGTGAAACACGTGTATGGGGTTGCTGGTGGTACTCTCGTTCAGGTTGGAATTGCCATTGCATTTCGGTGCTAGACTGCCCCTGGGCAGGACAAAGACTGATATGCAAATGGATATTTCCCATCTGTGAAAGGCACAGTGAGTAAAAGCAGTGGCTGCAAACTCTCAAGTGGTTAATAACCACTGAACAGGTTATCAGGCCTTGTTCTGTCGAGAGAGGGGCGCCTGCTACCTTTGCAAACTAAAGTTCAAGGAACCTGGGATTGGTAACCCTAGGTCTCCTGGGGGCAACCAGACGTTGTCTCCCTCTCACTGTGCTTAGAGAGGCATCAGCTTCACCTCACTGATGATCCCCAACAAGAGTGAAACACGTGTATGGGGTTGCTGGTGGTACTCTCGTTCAGGTTGGAATTGCCATTGCATTTCGGTGCTGGACTGCCCCTGGGCAGGACAAAGACTGATTTGCAAATGGATATTTCCCATCTGTGAAAGGCACAGTGAGTAAAAGCTGTGGCTGCAAACTCTCAAGTGGTTAATAACCACTGAACAGGTTATCAGGCCTTGTTCTGTCGAGAGAGGGGTGCCTGCTACCTTTGCAAACTAAATTTCAAGGAACCTGGGATTGGTAACCCTAGGTCTCCTGGGGGCAACCAGACGTGGTCGCCCTCTCACTGTGCTTAGAGAGGCATCAGCTTCACCTCACTGATGATCCCCAACAAGGGTGAAACACGTGTATGGGGTTGCTGGTGGTACTCTCGTTCAGGTTGGAATTGCCATTGCATTTCGGTGCTGGACTGCCCCTGGGCAGGACAAAGACTGATATGCAAATGGATATTTCCCATCTGTGAAAGGCACAGTAAGTAAAAGCAGTGGCTGCGAACTCTCAAATGTTAATAACCACTGAACAGGTTATCAGGCCTTGTTCTGTCGAGAGAGGGGCGCCTGCTACCTTTGCAAACTAAATTTCAAGGAACCTGGGATTGGTAACCCTAGGTCTCCTGGGGGCAACCAGACGTGGTCTCCCTCTCACTGTGCTTAGAGAGGCATCAGCTTCACCTCACTGATGATCCCCAACAAGGGTTGCTGGTGGTACTCTCGTTAAGGTTGGAATTGCCATTGCATTTCGGTGCTGGACTGCCCCTGGGCAGGACAAAGACTGATATGCAAATGGATATTTCCCATCTGTGAAATGCACAGTGAGTAAAAGCAGTGGCTGCGAACTCTCAAGTGGTTAATAACCACTGAACAGGTTATCAGGCCTTGTTCTGTCGAGAGAGGGGTGCCTGCTACCTTTGCAAACTAAATTTCAAGGAACCTGGGATTGGTAACCCTAGGTCTCCTGGGGGCAACCAGACGTGGTCTCCCTCTCACTGTGCTTAGAGAGGCATCAGCTTCACCTCACTGATGATGCCCAACAAGGGTGAAACACGTGTATGTGGTTGCTGGTGGTACTCGCGTTCAGGTTGGAATTGCCATTGCATTTCGGTGCTGGACTGCCCATGGGCAGGACAAAGACTGATATGCAAATGGGTATTTCCCATCTGTGAAAGGCACAGTGAGTAAAAGCAGTGGCTGCGAACTCTCAAGTGGTTAATAACCACTGAACAGGTTATCAGGCCTTGTTCTGTCGAGAGAGGGGCGCCTGCTACCTTTGCAAACTAAATTTCAAGGAACCTGGGATTGGTAACCCTAGGTCTCCTGGGGGCAACCAGACGTGGTCTCCCTCTCACTGTGCTTAGAGAGGCATCAGCTTCACCTCACTGATGATCCCCAACAAGGGTGAAACACGTGTATGGGGTTGCTGGTGGTACTCTCGTTCAGGTTGGAATTGCCATTGCATTTCGGTGCTAGACTGCCCCTGGGCAGGACAAAGACTGATATGCAAATGGATATTTCCCATCTGTGAAAGGCATAGTGAGTAAAAGCAGTGGCTGCAAACTCTCAAGTGGTTAATAACCACTGAACAGGTTATCAGGCCTTGTTCTGTCGAGAGAGGGGCGCCTGCTACCTTTGCAAACTAAAGTTCAAGGAACCTGGGATTGGTAACCCTAGGTCTCCTGGGGGCAACCAGACGTTGTCTCCCTCTCACTGTGCTTAGAGAGGCATCAGCTTCACCTCACTGATGATCCCCAACAAGAGTGAAACACGTGTATGGGGTTGCTGGTGGTACTCTCGTTCAGGTTGGAATTGCCATTGCATTTCGGTGCTGGACTGCCCCTGGGCAGGACAAAGACTGATTTGCAAATGGATATTTCCCATCTGTGAAAGGCACAGTGAGTAAAAGCAGTGGCTGCGAACTCTCAAGTGGTTAATAACCACTGAACAGGTTATCAGGCCTTGTTCTGTCGAGAGAGGGGTGCCTGCTACCTTTGCAAACTAAATTTCAAGGAACCTGGGATTGGTAACCCTAGGTCTCCTGGGGGCAACCAGACGTGGTCGCCCTCTCACTGTGCTTAGAGAGGCATCAGCTTCACCTCACTGATGATCCCCAACAAGGGTGAAACACGTGTATGGGGTTGCTGGTGGTACTCTCGTTCAGGTTGGAATTGCCATTGCATTTCGGTGCTGGACTGCCCCTGGGCAGGACAAAGACTGATATGCGAATGGATATTTCCCATCTGTGAAAGGCACAGTGAGTAAAAGCAGTGGCTGCGAACTCTGAAGTGGTTAATAACCACTGAACAGGTTATCAGGCCTTGTTCTGTCGAGAGAGGGGTGCCTGCTACCTTTGCAAACTAAATTTCAAGGAACCTGGGATTGGTAACCCTAGGTCTCCTGGGGGCAACCAGACGTGGTTGCCCTCTCACTGTGCTTAGAGAGGCATCAGCTTCACCTCACTGATGATCCCCAACAAGGATGAAACACGTGTATGGGGTTGCTGGTGGTACTCTCGTTCAGGTTGGAATTGCCATTGCATTTCGGTGCTGGACTGCCCCTGGGCAGGACAAAGACTGATATGCAAATGGATATTTCCCATCTGTGAAAGGCACAGTGAGTAAAAGCAGTGGCTGCGAACTCTCAAGTGGTTAATAACCACTGAACAGGTTATCAGGCCTTGTTCTGTCGAGAGAGGGGCGCCTGCTACCTTTACAAACTAAATTTCAAGGAACCTGGGATTGGTAACCCTAGGTCTCCTGGGGGCAACCAGACATGGTCTCCCTCTCACTGTGCCTAGAGAGGCATCAGCTTCACCTCACTGATGATCCCCAACAAGGGTGAAACACGTGTATGGGGTTGCTGGTGGTACTCTCGTTCAGGTTGGAATTGCCATTGCATTTCGCTGCTGGACTGCCCCTGGGCAGGACAAAGACTGATATGCAAATGGATATTTCCCATCTGTGAAAGGCACAGTGAGTAAAAGCAGTGGCTGCGAACTCTCAAGTGGTTAATAACCACTGAACAGGTTATCAGGCCTTGTTCTGTCGAGAGAGGGGCGGCTGCTACCTTTGCAAACTAAATTTCAAGGAACCTGGGATTGGTAACCCTAGGTCTCCTGGGGCAACCAGACGTGGTCTCCCTCTCACTGTGCTTAGAGAGGCATCAGCTTCACCTCACTGATGATCCCCAACAAGGGTGAAACACGTGTATGAGGTTGCTGGTGGTATTCTGGTTCAGGTTGGAATTGCCATTGCATTTCGGTGCTGGACTGCCCCTGGGCAGGACAAAGACTGATATGCAAATGGATATTTCGCACCTGTGAAAGGCACAGTGAGTAAAAGCAGTGGCTGCAAACTCTCAAGTGGTTAATCAGGCCTTGTTCTGTCGAGAGAGGGGCGCCTGCTACCTTTGCAAACTAAATTTCAAGGAACCTGGGATTGGTAACCCTAGGTCTCCTGGGGGCAACCAGACGTGGTCTCCCTCTCACTGTGCTTAGAGAGGCATCAGCTTCACCTCACTGATGATCCCCAACAAGGGTGAAACATGTGTATGGGGTTGCTGGTGGTACTCTCGTTCAGGTTGGAATTGCCATTGCATTTCGGTGCTGGACTGCCCCTGGGCAGGACAAAGACTGATATGCAAATGGATATTTCCCATCTGTGAAAGGCACAGTGAGTAAAAGCAGTGGCTGCGAACTCTCAAGTGGTTAATAACCACTGAACAGGTTATCAGGCCTTGTTCTGTCGAGAGAGGGGCGCCTGCTACCTTTGCAAACTAAATTTCAAGGAACCTGGGATTGGTAACCCTAGGTCTCCTGGGGGCAACCAGACGGGGTCTCCCTCTCACTGTGCTTAGAGAGGCATCAGCTTCACCTCACTGATGATCCCCAACAAGGGTGAAACACGTGTATGGGGTTGCTGGTGGTACTCTCGTTCAGGTTGGAATTGCCATTGCATTTCGGTGCTGGACTGCCCCTGGGCAGGACAAAGACTGAAATGCAAATGGATATTTCCCATCTGTGAAAGGCACAGTGAGTAAAAGCAGTGGTTGCGAACTCTCAAGTGGATAATAACCACTGAACAGGTTATCAGGCCTTGTTCTGTCGAGAGAGGGGCGCCTGCTACCTTTGCAAACTAAATTTCAAGGAACCTGGGATTGGTAACCCTAGGTCTCCTGGGGGCAACCAGACGTGGTCTCCCTCTCACTGTGCTTAGAGAGGCATCAGCTTCACCTCACTGATGATCCCCAACAAGGGTGAAACACGTGTATGGGGTTGCTGGTGGTACTCTCGTTCAGGTTGGAATTGCCATTGCATTTCGGTGCTGGACTGCCCCTGGGCAGGACAAAGACTGATATGCAAATGAATATTTACCATCTGTGAAATGCACAGTGAGTAAAAGCAGTGGCTGCGAACTCTCAAGTGGTTAATAACCACTGAACAGGTTATCAGGCCTTGTTCTGTCGAGAGAAGGGCGCCTGCTACCTTTGCAAACTAAATTTCAAGGAACCTGGGATTGGTAACCCTAGGTCTCCTGGGGGCAACCAGACGTGGTCTCCCTCTCACTGTGCTTAGAGAGGCATCAGCTTCACCTCACTGATGATCCCCAACAAGGGTGAAACACGTGTATGGGGTTGCTGGTGGTACTCTCGTTCAGGTTGGAATTGCCATTGCATTTCGGTCCTGGACTGCCCCTGGGCAGGACAAAGACTGATATGCAAATAGATATTTCCCATCTGCGAAAGGCACAGTGAGTAAAAGCAGTGGCTGCAAACTCTCGAGTGGTTAATAACCACCGAACAGGTTATCAGGCCTTGTTCTTTTCGAGAGAGGGGCGCCTGCTACCTTTGCAAACTAAATGTCAAGGAACCTGGGATTGGTAACCCTAGGTCTCCTGGGGGCAACCAGACGTGGTCTCCCTCTCACTGTGCTTAGAGAGGCATCAGCTTCACCTCACTGATGATCCCCAACAAGGGTGAAACACGCGTATGGGGTTGCTGGTGGTACTCTCGTTCAGGTTGGTATTGCCATTGCATTTCGGTGCTGGACTGCCCCTGGGCAGGACAAAGACTGATATGCAAATGGATATTTCCCATCTTTGAAAGGCACAGTGAGTAAAAGCAGTGGCTGCGAACTCTCAAGTGGTTAATAACCACTGAACAGGTTATTAGGCCTTGTTCTGTCGAGAGAGGGGTGCCTGCTACCTTTGCAAACTAAATTTCAAGGAACCTGGGATTGGTAACCCTAGGTCTCCTGGGGGCAACCAGACGTGGTCTCCCTCTCACTGTGCTTAGAGAGGCATCAGCTTCACCTCACGGATGATCCCCAACAAGGGTGAAACACGTGTATGGGGTTGCTGGTGGTACTCTCGTTCAGGTTGGTATTGCCATTGCATTTCGGTGCTGGACTGCTCCTGGGCAGGACAAAGACTGATATGCAAATGGATATTTCCTATCTGTGAAAGGCACAGTGAGTAAAAGCAGTGGCTGCGAACTCTCAAGTGGTTAATAACCGCTGAACAGGTTATCAGGCCTTGTTCTGTCGAGAGAGGGGCGCCTGCTAACTTTGCAAACTAAATTTCAAGGAACCTGGGATTGGTAACCCTAGGTCTCCTGGGGGCAACCAGACGTGGTCTCCCTCTCACTGTGCTTAGAAAGGCATCAGCTTCACCTCACTGATGATCCCCAACAAGGGTGAAACACGTGTATGGGGTTGCTGGTGGTACTCTCGTTCAGGTTGGAATTGCCATTGCATTTCAGTGCTGGACTGCCCCTGGGCAGAACAAAGACTGATATGCAAATGGATATTTCCCATTTGTGAAAAGCACAGTGAGTAAAAGCAGTGGCTGCAAACTCTCAAGTGGTAAATAACCACTGAACAGGTTATCAGGCCTTGTTCTGTCGAGAGAGGGGCACCTGCTACCTTTGCAAACTAAATTTCAAGGAACCTGGGATTGGTAACCCTAGGTCTCCTGGGGGCAACCAGACGTGGTCTCCCTCTCACTGTGCTTAGAGAGGCATCAGCTTCACCTCACTGATGATCCCCAACAAGGGTGAAACACGTGTATGGGGTTGCTGGTGGTACTCTCGTTCAGGTTGGAATTGCCATTGCATTTCGGTCCTGGACTGCCCCTGGGCAGGACAAAGACTGATATGCAAATGGATATTTCCCATCTGTGAAAGGCACAGTGAGTAAAAGCAGTGGCTGCGAACTCTCAAGTGGTTAATAACCACTGAACAGGTTATCAGGCCTTGTTCTGTCGAGAGAGGGGTGCCTGCTACCTTTGCAAACTAAATTTCAAGGAACCTGGGATTGGTAACCCTAGGTCTCCTGGGGGCAACCAGACGTGGTCTCCCTCTCACTGTGCTTAGAGAGGCATCAGCTTCACCTCACTGATGATCCCCAACAAGGGTGAAACACGTGTATGGGGTTGCTGGTGGTACTCTCGTTCAGGTTGGTATTGCCATTGCATTTCGGTGCTGGACTGCCCCTGGGCAGGACAAAGACTGATATGCAAATGGATATTTCCTATCTGTGAAAGGCACAGTGAGTAAAAGCAGTGGCTGCGAACTCTCAAGTGGTTAATAACCGCTGAACAGGTTATCAGGCCTTGTTCTGTCGGGAGAGGGGCGCCTGCTAACTTTGCAAACTAAATTTCAAGGAACCTGGGATTGGTAACCCTAGGTCTCCTGGGGACAACCAGACGTGGTCTCCCTCTCACTGTGCTTAGAGAGGCATCAGCTTCACCTCACTGATGATCCCCAACAAGGGTGAAACACGTGTATGGGGTTGCTGGTGGTACTCTCGTTCAGGTTGGAATTGCCATTGCATTTCGGTGCTGGACTGCCCCTGGGCAGGACAAAGACTGATATGCAAATGGATATTTCCCATCTGTGAAAGGCACAGTAAGTAAAAGCAGTGGCTGCGAACTCTCAAGTGGTTAATAACCACTGAACAGGTTATCAGGCCTTGTTCTGTCGAGAGAGGGGCGCCTGCTACCTTTGCAAACTAAATTTCAAGGAACCTGGGATTGGTAACCCTAGGTCTCCTGGGGGCAACCAGACGTGGTCTCCCTCTCACTGTGCTTAGAGAGGCATCAGCTTCACCTCACTGATGATCCCCAACAAGGGTTGCTGGTGGTACTCTCGTTCAGGTTGGAATTGCCATTGCATTTCGGTGCTGGACTGCCCCTGGGCAGGACAAAGACTGATATGCAAATGGATATTTCCCATCTGTGAAATGCACAGTGAGTAAAAGCAGTGGCTGCGAACTCTCAAGTGGTTAATAACCACTGAACAGGTTATCAGGCCTTGTTCTGTCGAGAGAGGGGTGCCTGCTACCTTTGCAAACTAAATTTCAAGGAACCTGGGATTGGTAACCCTAGGTCTCCTGGGGGCAACCAGACGTGGTCTCCCTCTCACTGTGCTTAGAGAGGCATCAGCTTCACCTCACTGATATTGCCCAACAAGGGTGAAACACGTGTATGTGGTTGCTGGTGGTACTCTCGTTCAGGTTGGAATTGCCATTGCATTTCGGTGCTGGACTGCCCATGGGCAGGACAAAGACTGATATGCAAATGGATATTTCCCATCTGTGAAAGGCACAGTGAGTAAAAGCAGTGGCTGCGAACTCTCAAGTGGTTAATAACCACTGAACAGGTTATCAGGCCTTGTTCTGTCGAGAGAGGGGCGCCTGCTACCTTTGCAAACTAAATTTCAAGGAACCTGGGATTGGTAACCCTAGGTCTCCTGGGGGCAACCAGACGTGGTCTCCCTCTCACTGTGCTTAGAGAGGCATCAGCTTCACCTCACTGATGATCCCCAACAAGGGTGAAACACGTGTATGGGGTTGCTGGTGGTACTCTCGTTCAGGTTGGAATTGCCATTGCATTTCGGTGCTAGACTGCCGCTGGGCAGGACAAAGACTGATATGCAAATGGATATTTCCCATCTGTGAAAGGCACAGTGAGTAAAAGCAGTGGCTGCAAACTCTCAAGTGGTTAATAACCACTGAACAGGTTATCAGGCCTTGTTCTGTCGAGAGAGGGGCGCCTGCTACCTTTGCAAACTAAATTTCAAGGAACCTGGGATTGGTAACCCTAGGTCTCCTGGGGGCAACCAGACGTGGTCGCCCTCTCACTGTGCTTAGAGAGGCATCAGCTTCACCTCACTGATGATCCCCAACAAGGATGAAACACGTGTATGGGGTTGCTGGTGGTACTCTCGTTCAGGTTGGAATTGCCATTGCATTTCGGTGCTGGACTGCCCCTGGGCAGGACAAAGACTGATATGCAAATGGATATTTCCCATCTGTGAAAGGCACAGTGAGTAAAAGCAGTGGCTGCGAACTCTCAAGTGGTTAATAACCACTGAACAGGTTATCAGGCCTTGTTCTGTCGAGAGAGGGGCGCCTGCTACCTTTACAAACTAAATTTCAAGGAACCTGGGATTGGTAACCCTAGGTCTCCTGGGGGCAACCAGACATGGTCTCCCTCTCACTGTGCCTAGAGAGGCATCAGCTTCACCTCACTGATGATCCCCAACAAGGGTGAAACACGTGTATGGGGTTGCTGGTGGTACTCTCGTTCAGGTTGGAATTGCAATTGCATTTCGGTGCTGGACTGCCCCTGGGCAGGACAAAGACTGATATGCAAATGGATATTTCCCATCTGTGAAAGGCACAGTGAGTAAAAGCAGTGGCTGCAAACTCTCAAGTGGTTAATAACCACTGAACAGGTTATCAGGCCTTGTTCTGTCGGGAGAGGGGCGCCTGCTACCTTTTCAAACTAAATTTCAAGGAACCTGGGATTGGTAACCCTAGGTCTCCTGGGGGCAACCAGACGTGGTCTCCCTCTCACTGTGCTTAGAGAGGCATCAGCTTCACCTCACTGATGATCCCCAACAAGGGTGAAACACGTGTATGGGGTTGCTGGTGGTACTCTCGTTCAGGTTGGAATTGCCATTGCATTTCGGTGCTGGACTGCCCCTGGGCAGGACAAAGACTGATATGCAAATGGATATTTCCCATCTGTGAAAGGCACAGTGAGTAAAAGCAGTGGCTGCGAACTCTCAAGTGGTTAATAACCACTGAACAGGTTATCAGGCCTTGTTCTGTCGAGAGAGGGGCGGCTGCTACCTTTGCAAACTAAATTTCAAGGAACCTGGGATTGGTAACCCTAGGTCTCCTGGGGCAACCAGACGTGGTCTCCCTCTCACTGTGCTTAGAGAGGCATCAGCTTCACCTCACTGATGATCCCCAACAAGGGTGAAACACGTGTATGAGGTTGCTGGTGGTATTCTCGTTCAGGTTGGAATTGCCATTGCATTTCGGTGCTGGACTGCCCCTGGGCAGGACAAAGACTGATATGCAAATGGATATTTCGCACCTGTGAAAGGCACAGTGAGTAAAAGCAGTGGCTGCAAACTCTCAAGTGGTTAATCAGGCCTTGTTCTGTCGAGAGAGGGGCGCCTGCTACCTTTGCAAACTAAATTTCAAGGAACCTGGGATTGGTAACCCTAGGTCTCCTGGGGGCAACCAGACGTGGTCTCCCTCTCACTGTGCTTAGAGAGGCATCAGCTTCACCTCACTGATGATCCCCAACAAGGGTGAAACACGTGTATGGGGTTGCTGGTGGTACTCTCGTTCAGGTTGGAATTGCCATTGCATTTCGGTGCTGGACTGCCCCTGGGCAGGACAAAGACTGAAATGCAAATGGTTATTTCCCATCGGTGAAAGGCACAGTGAGTAAAAGTAGTGGCTGCGAACTCTCAAGTGGTTAATCACCACTGAACAGGTTATCAGGCCTTGTTCTGTCGAGAGAGGGGCGCCTGCTACCTTTGCAAACTAAATTTCAAGGAACCTGGGATTGGTAACCCTAGGTCTCCTGGGGGCAACCAGACGTGGTCTCCCTCTCACTGTGCTTAGAGAGGCATCAGCTTCACCTCACTGATGATCCCCAACAAGGGTGAAACACGTGTATGGGGTTGCTGGTGGTACTCTCGTTCAGGTTGGAATTGCCATTGCATTTCAGTGCTGGACTGCCCCTGGGCAGAACAAAGACTGATATGCAAATGGATATTTCCCATTTGTGAAAAGCACAGTGAGTAAAAGCAGTGGCTGCAAACTCTCAAGTGGTAAATAACCACTGAACAGGTTATCAGGCCTTGTTCTGTCGAGAGAGGGGCACCTGCTACCTTTGCAAACTAAATTTCAAGGAACCTGGGATTGGTAACCCTAGGTCTCCTGGGGGCAACCAGACGTGGTCTCCCTCTCACTGTGTTTAGAGAGGCATCAGCTTCACCTCACTGATGATCCCCAACAAGGGTGAAACACGTGTATGGGGTTGCTGGTGGTACTCTCGTTCAGGTTGGAATTGCCATTGCATTTCGGTCCTGGACTGCCCCTGGGCAGGACAAAGACTGATATGCAAATGGATATTTCCCATCTGTGAAAGGCACAGTGAGTAAAAGCAGTGGCTGCGAACTCTCAAGTGGTTAATAACCACTGAACAGGTTATCAGGCCTTGTTCTGTCGAGAGAGGGGTGCCTGCTACCTTTGCAAACTAAATTTCAAGGAACCTGGGATTGGTAACCCTAGGTCTCCTGGGGGCAACCAGACGTGGTCTCCCTCTCACTGTGCTTAGAGAGGCATCAGCTTCACCTCACTGATGATCCCCAACAAGGGTGAAACACGTGTATGGGGTTGCTGGTGGTACTCTCGTTCAGGTTGGTATTGCCATTGCATTTCGGTGCTGGACTGCCCCTGGGCAGGACAAAGACTGATATGCAAATGGATATTTCCTATCTGTGAAAGGCACAGTGAGTAAAAGCAGTGGCTGCGAACTCTCAAGTGGTTAATAACCGCTGAACAGGTTATCAGGCCTTGTTCTGTCGAGAGAGGGGCGCCTGCTAACTTTGCAAACTAAATTTCAAGGAACCTGGGATTGGTAACCCTAGGTCTCCTGGGGGCAACCAGACGTGGTCTCCCTCTCACTGTGCTTAGAGAGGCATCAGCTTCACCTCACTGATGATCCCCAACAAGGGTGAAACACGTGTATGTGGTTGCTGGTGGTACTCTCGTTCAGGTTGGAATTGCCATTGCATTTCGGTGCTGGACTGCCCCTGGGCAGGACAAAGACTGATATGCACATGGATATTTCCCATCTGTGAAAGGCACAGTAAGTAAAAGCAGTGGCTGCGAACTCTCAAGTGGTTAATAACCACTGAACAGGTTATCAGGCCTTGTTCTGTCGAGAGAGGGGCGCCTGCTACCTTTGCAAACTAAATTTCAAGGAACCTTGGATTGGTAACCCTAGGTCTCCTGGGGGCAACCAGACGTGGTCTCCCTCTCACTGTGCTTAGAGAGGCATCAGCTTCACCTCACTGATGATCCCCAACAAGGGTTGCTGGTGGTACTCTCGTTCAGGTTGGAATTGCCATTGCATTTCGGTGCTGGACTGCCCCTGGGCAGGACAAAGACTGATATGCAAATGGATATTTCCCATCTGTGAAATGCACAGTGAGTAAAAGCAGTGGCTGCGAACTCTCAAGTGGTTAATAACCACTGAACAGGTTATCAGGCCTTGTTCTGTCGAGAGAGGGGTGCCTGCTACCTTTGCAAACTAAATTTCAAGGAACCTGGGATTGGTAACCCTAGGTCTCCTGGGGGCAACCAGACGTGGTCTCCCTCTCACTGTGCTTAGAGAGGCATCAGCTTCACCTCACTGATGATGTCCAACAAGGGTGAAACACGTGTATGTGGTTGCTGGTGGTACTCTCGTTCAGGTTGGAATTGCCATTGCATTTCGGTGCTGGACTGCCCATGGGCAGGACAAAGACTGATATGCAAATGAATATTTCCCATCTGTGAAAGGCACAGTGAGTAAAAGCAGTGGCTGCGAACTCTCAAGTGGTTAATAACCACTGAACAGGTTATCAGGCCTTGTTCTGTCGAGAGAGGGGCGCCTGCTACCTTTGCAAACTAAATTTCAAGGAACCTGGGATTGGTAACCCTAAGTCTCCTGGGGGCAACCAGACTTGGTCTCCCTCTCACTGTGCTTAGAGAGGCATCAGCTTCACCTCACTGATGATCCCCAACAAGGGTGAAACACGTGTATGGGGTTGCTGGTGGTACTCTCGTTCAGGTTGGAATTGCCATTGCATTTCGGTGCTAGACTGCCCCTGGGCAGGACAAAGACTGATATGCAAATGGGTATTTCCCATCTGTGAAAGGCACAGTGAGTAAAAGCAGTGGCTGCGAACTCTCAAGTGGTTAATAACCACTGAACAGGTTATCAGGGCTTGTTCTGTCGGGAGAGGGGCGCCTGCTACCTTTTCAAACTAAATTTCAAGGAACCTGGGATTGGTAACCCTAGGTCTCCTGGGGGCAACCAGACGTGGTCTCCCTCTCACTGTGCTTAGAGAGGCATCAGCTTCACCTCACTGATGATCCCCAACAAAGGTGAAACACGTGTATGGGGTTGCTGGTGGTACTCTCGTTCAGGTTGGAATTGCCATTGCATTTCGGTGCTGGACTGCCCCTGGGCAGGACAAAGACTGAAATGCAAATGGTTATTTCCCATCGGTGAAAGGCACAGTGAGTAAAAGTAGTGGCTGCGAACTCTCAAGTGGTTAATCACCACTGAACAGGTTATCAGGCCTTGTTCTGTCGAGAGAGGGGCGCCTGCTACCTTTGCAAACTAAATTTCAAGGAACCTGGGATTGGTAACCCTAGGTCTCCTGGGGGCAACCAGACGTGGTCTCCCTCTCACTGTGCTTAGAGAGGCATCAGCTTCACCTCACTGATGATCCCCAACAAGGGTGAAACACGTGTATGGGGTTGCTGGTGGTACTCTCGTTCAGGTTGGAATTGCCATTGCATTTCGGTGCTGGACTGCCCCTGGGCAGGACAAAGACTGATATGCAAATGGATGTTTCCCATCTGTGAAAGTCTGTGAAAGGCACAGTAAGTAAAAGCAGTGGCTGCGAACTCTCAAGTGGTTAATAACCACTGAACAGGTTATCAGGCCTTGTTCTGTCGAGAGAGGGGCGCCTGCTACCTTTGCAAACTAAATTTCAAGGAACCTGGGATTGGTAACCCTAGGTCTCCTGGGGGCAACCAGACGTGGTCTCCCTCTCACTGTGCTTAGAGAGGCATCAGCTTCACCTCACTGATGATCCCCAACAAGGGTTGCTGGTGGTACTCTCGTTCAGGTTGGAATTGCCATTGCATTTCGGTGCTGGACTGCCCCTGGGCAGGACAAAGACTGATATGCAAATGGATATTTCCCATCTGTGAAATGCACAGTGAGTAAAAGCAGTGGCTGCGAACTCTCAAGTGGTTAATAACCACTGAACAGGTTATCAGGCCTTGTTCTGTCGAGGGAGGGGTGCCTGCTACCTTTGCAAACTAAATTTCAAGGTACCTGGGATTGGTAACCCTAGGTCTCCTGGGGGCAACCAGACGTGGTCTCCCTCTCACTGTGCTTAGAGAGGCATCAGCTTCACCTCACTGATGATACCCAACAAGGGTGAAACACGTGTATGTGGTTGCTGGTGGTACTCTCGTTCAGGTTGGAATTGCCATTGCATTTCGGTGCTGGACTGCCCATGGGCAGGACAAAGACTGATATGCAAATGGATATTTCCCATCTGTGAAAGGCACAGTGAGTAAAAGCAGTGGCTGCGAACTCTCAAGTGGTTAATAACCACTGAACAGGTTATCAGGCCTTGTTCTGTCGAGAGAGGGGCGCCTGCTACCTTTGCAAACTAAATTTCAAGGAACCTGGGATTGGTAACCCTAGGTCTCCTGGGGGCAACCAGACGTGGTCTCCCTCTCACTGTGCTTAGAGAGACATCAGCTTCACCTCACTGATGATCCCCAACAAGGGTGAAACACGTGTATGGGGTTGCTGGTGGTACTCTCGTTCAGGTTGGAATTGCCATTGCATTTCGGTGCTAGACTGCCCCTGGGCAGGACAAAAACTGATATGCAAATGGATATTTCCCATCTGTGAAAGGCACAGTGAGTAAAAGCAGTGGCTGCAAACTCTCAAGTGGTTAATAACCACTGAACAGGTTATCAGGCCTTGTTCTGTCGAGAGAGGGGCGCCTGCTACCTTTGCAAACTAAATTTCAAGGAACCTGGGATTGGTAACCCTAGGTCTCCTGGGGGCAACCAGACGTGGTCGCCCTCTCACTGTGCTTAGAGAGGCATCAGCTTCACCTCACTGATGATCCCCAACAAGGATGAAACACGTGTATGGAGTTGCTGGTGGTACTCTCGTTCAGGTTGGAATTGCCATTGCATTTCGGTGCTGGACTGCCCCTGGGCAGGACAAAGACTGATATGCAAATGGATATTTCCCATCTGTGAAAGGCACAGTGAGTAAAAGCAGTGGCTGCGAACTCTCAAGTGGTTAATAACCACTGAACAGGTTATCAGGCCTTGTTCTGTCGAGAGAGGGGCGCCTGCTACCTTTACAAACTAAATTTCAAGGAACCTGGGGTTGGTAACCCTAGGTCTCCTGGGGGCAACCAGACATGGTCTCCCTCTCACTGTGCCTAGAGAGGCATCAGCTTCACCTCACTGATGATCCCCAACAAGGGTGAAACACGTGTATGGGGTTGCTGGTGGTACTCTCGTTCAGGTTGGAATTGCCATTGCATTTCGGTGCAGGACTGCAGGACAAAGACTGATATGCAAATGGATATTTCCCATCTGTGAAAGGCACAGTGAGTAAAAGCAGTGGCTGCGAACTCTCAAGTGGTTAATAACCACTGAACAGGTTATCAGGCCTTGTTCTGTCGGGAGAGGGGCGCCTGCTACCTTTTCAAACTAAATTTCAAGGAACCTGGGATTGGTAACCCTAGGTCTCCTGGGGGCAACCAGACGTGGTCTCCCTCTCACTGTGCTTAGAGAGGCATCAGTTTCACCTCACTGATGATCCCCAACAAGGGTGAAACACGTGTATGGGGTTGCTGGTGGTACTCTCGTTCAGGTTGGAATTGCCATTGCATTTCGGTGCTGGACTGCCCCTGGGCAGGACAAAGACTGATATGCAAATGGATATTTCCCATCTGTGAAAGGCACAGTGAGTAAAAGCAGTGGCTGCGAACTCTCAAGTGGTTAATAACCACTGAACAGGTTATCAGGCCTTGTTCTGTCGAGAGAGGGGCGCCTGCTACCTTTACAAACTAAATTTCAAGGAACCTGGGATTGGTAACCCTAGGTCTCCTGGGGGCAACCAGACATGGTCTCCCTCTCACTGTGCCTAGAGAGGCATCAGCTTCACCTCACTGATGATCCCCAACAAGGGTGAAACACGTGTATGGGGTTGCTGGTGGTACTCTCGTTCAGGTTGGAATTGCCATTGCATTTCGGTGCTGGACTGCCCCTGGGCAGGACAAAGACTGATATGCAAATGGATATTTCCCATCTGTGAAAGGCACAGTGAGTAAAAGCAGTGGCTGCGAACTCTCAAGTGGTTAATAACCACTGAACAGGTTATCAGGCCTTGTTCTGTCAGGAGAGGGGCGCCTGCTACCTTTTCAAACTAAATTTCAAGGAACCTGGGATTGGTAACCCTAGGTCTCCTGGGGGCAACCAGACGTGGTCTCCCTCTCACTGTGCTTAGAGAGGCATCATGCTTCACCTCACTGATGATCCCCAACAAAAGTGAAACACGTGTATGGGGTTGCTGGTGGTACTCTCGTTCAGGTTGGAATTGCCATTGCATTTCGGTGCTGGACTGCCCCTGGGCAGGACAAAGACTGATATGCAAATGGATATTTCCCATCTGTGAAAGGCACAGTGAGTAAAAGCAGTGGCTGCGAACTCTCAAGTGGTTAATAACCACTGAACAGGTTATCAGGCCTTGTTCTGTCGAGAGAGGGGCGGCTGCTACCTTTGCAAACTAAATTTCAAGGAACCTGGGATTGGTAACCCTAGGTCTCCTGGGGCAACCAGACGTGGTCTCCCTCTCACTGTGCTTAGAGAGGCATCAGCTTCACCTCACTGATGATCCCCAACAAGGGTGAAACACGTGTATGAGGTTGCTGGTGGTATTCTCGTTCAGGTTGGAATTGCCATTGCATTTCGGTGCTGGACTGCCCCTGGGCAGGACAAAGACTGATATGCAAATGGATATTTCGCACCTGTGAAAGGCACAGTGAGTAAAAGCAGTGGCTGCAAACTCTCAAGTGGTAAATAACCACTGAACAGGTTATCAGGCCTTGTTCTGTCGAGAGAGGGGCACCTGCTACCTTTGCAAACTAAATTTCAAGGAACCTGGGATTGGTAACCCTAGGTCTCCTGGGGGCAACCAGACGTGGTCTCCCTCTCACTGTGCTTAGAGAGGCATCAGCTTCACCTCACTGATGATCCCCAACAAGGGTGAAACACGTGTATGGGGTTGCTGGTGGTACTCTCGTTCAGGTTGGAATTGCCATTGCATTTCGGTCCTGGACTGCCCCTGGGCAGGACAAAGACTGATATGCAAATGGATATTTCCCATCTGTGAAAGGCACAGTGAGTAAAAGCAGTGGCTGCGAACTCTCAAGTGGTTAATAACCACTGAACAGGTTATCAGGCCTTGTTCTGTCGAGAGAGGGGTGCCTGCTACCTTTGCAAACTAAATTTCAAGGAACCTGGGATTGGTAACCCTAGGTCTCCTGGGGGCAACCAGACGTGGTCTCCCTCTCACTGTGCTTAGAGAGGCATCAGCTTCACCTCACTGATGATCCTCAACAAGGGTGAAACACGTGTATGGGGTTGCTGGTGGTACTCTCGTTCAGGTTGGTATTGCCATTGCATTTCGGTGCTGGACTGCCCCTGGGCAGGACAAAGACTGATATGCAAATGGATATTTCCTATCTGTGAAAGGCACAGTGAGTAAAAGCAGTGGCTGCGAACTCTCAAGTGGTTAATAACCGCTGAACAGGTTATCAGGCCTTGTTCTGTCGAGAGAGAGGGGCGCCTGCTAACTTTGCAAACTAAATTTCAAGGAACCTGGGATTGGTAACCCTAGGTCTCCTGGGGGCAACCAGACGTGGTCTCCCTCTCACTGTGCTTAGAGAGGCATCAGCTTCACCTCACTGATGATCCCCAACAAGGGTGAAACACGTGTATGGGGTTGCTGGTGGTACTCTCGTTCAGGTTGGAATTGCCATTGCATTTCGGTGCTGGACTGCCCCTGGGCAGGACAAAGACTGATATGCAAATGGATATTTCCCATCTGTGAAAGGCACAGTAAGTAAAAGCAGTGGCTGCGAACTCTCAAGTGGTTAATAACCACTGAACAGGTTATCAGGCCTTGTTCTGTCGAGAGAGGGGCGCCTGCTACCTTTGCAAACTAAATTTCAAGGAACCTTGGATTGGTAACCCTAGGTCTCCTGGGGGCAACCAGACGTGGTCTCCCTCTCACTGTGCTTAGAGAGGCATCAGCTTCACCTCACTGATGATCCCCAACAAGGGTTGCTGGTGGTACTCTCGTTCAGGTTGGAATTGCCATTGCATTTCGGTGCTGGACTGCCCCTGGGCAGGACAAAGACTGATATGCAAATGGATATTTCCCATCTGTGAAATGCACAGTGAGTAAAAGCAGTGGCTGCGAACTCTCAAGTGGTTAATAACCACTGAACAGGTTATCAGGCCTTGTTCTGTCGAGAGAGGGGTGCCTGCTACCTTTGCAAACTAAATTTCAAGGAACCTGGGATTGGTAACCCTAGGTCTCCTGGGGGCAACCAGACGTGGTCTCCCTCTCACTGTGCTTAGAGAGGCATCAGCTTCACCTCACTGATGATGCCCAACAAGGGTGAAACACGTGTATGTGGTTGCTGGTGGTACTCTCGTTCAGGTTGGAATTGCCATTGCATTTCGGTGCTGGACTGCCCATGGGCAGGACAAAGACTGATATGCAAATGAATATTTCCCATCTGTGAAAGGCACAGTGAGTAAAAGCAGTGGCTGCGAACTCTCAAGTGGTTAATAACCACTGAACAGGTTATCAGGCCTTGTTCTGTCGAGAGAGGGGCGCCTGTTACCTTTGCAAACTAAATTTCAAGGAACCTGGGATTGGTAACCCTAGGTCTCCTGGGGGCAACCAGACTTGGTCTCCCTCTCACTGTGCTTAGAGAGGCATCAGCTTCACCTCACTGATGATCCCCAACAAGGGTGAAACACGTGTATGGGGTTGCTGGTGGTACTCTCGTTCAGGTTGGAATTGCCATTGCATTTCGGTGCTAGACTGCCCCTGGGCAGGACAAAGACTGATATGCAAATGGATATTTCCCATCTGTGAAAGGCACAGTGAGTAAAAGCAGTGGCTGCGAACTCTCAAGTGGTTAATAACCACTGAACAGGTTATCAGGCCTTGTTCTGTCGGGAGAGGGGCGCCTGCTACCTTTTCAAACTAAATTTCAAGGAACCTGGGATTGGTAACCCTAGGTCTCCTGGGGGCAACCAGACGTGGTCTCCCTCTCACTGTGCTTAGAGAGGCATCAGCTTCACCTCACTGATGATCCCCAACAAGGGTGAAACACGTGTATGGGGTTGCTGGTGGTACTCTCGTTCAGGTTGGAATTGCCATTGCATTTCGGTGCTGGACTGCCCCTGGGCAGGACAAAGACTGATATGCAAATGGATATTTCCCATCTGTGAAAGGCACAGTGAGTAAAAGCAGTGGCTGCGAACTCTCAAGTGGTTAATAACCACTGAACAGGTTATCAGGCCTTGTTCTGTCGAGAGAGGGGCGGCTGCTACCTTTGCAAACTAAATTTCAAGGAACCTGGGATTGGTAACCCTAGGTCTCCTGGGGGCAACCAGACGTGGTCTCCCTCTCACTGTGCTTAGAGAGGCATCAGCTTCACCTCACTGATGATCCCCAACAAAGGTGAAACACGTGTATGGGGTTGCTGGTGGTACTCTCGTTCAGGTTGGAATTGCCATTGCATTTCGGTGCTGGACTGCCCCTGGGCAGGACAAAGACTGAAATGCAAATGGTTATTTCCCATCGGTGAAAGGCACAGTGAGTAAAAGTAGTGGCTGCGAACTCTCAAGTGGTTAATCACCACTGAACAGGTTATCAGGCCTTGTTCTGTCGAGAGAGGGGCGCCTGCTACCTTTGCAAACTAAATTTCAAGGAACCTGGGATTGGTAACCCTAGGTCTCCTGGGGGCAACCAGACGTGGTCTCCCTCTCACTGTGCTTAGAGAGGCATCAGCTTCACCTCACTGATGATCCCCAACAAGGGTGAAACACGTGTATGGGGTTGCTGGTGGTACTCTCGTTCAGGTTGGAATTGCCATTGCATTTCGGTGCTGGACTGCCCCTGGGCAGGACAAAGACTGATATGCAAATGGATATTTCCCATCTGTGAAAGGCACAGTAAGTAAAAGCAGTGGCTGCGAACTCTCAAGTGGTTAATAACCACTGAACAGGTTATCAGGCCTTGTTCTGTCGAGAGAGGGGCGCCTGCTACCTTTGCAAACTAAATTTCAAGGAACCTGGGATTGGTAACCCTAGGTCTCCTGGGGGCAACCAGACGTGGTCTCCCTCTCACTGTGCTTAGAGAGGCATCAGCTTCACCTCACTGATGATCCCCAACAAGGGTTGCTGGTGGTACTCTCGTTCAGGTTGGAATTGCCATTGCATTTCGGTGCTGGACTGCCCCTGGGCAGGACAAAGACTGATATGCAAATGGATATTTCCCATCTGTGAAATGCACAGTGAGTAAAAGCAGTGGCTGCGAACTCTCAAGTGGTTAATAACCACTGAACAGGTTATCAGGCCTTGTTCTGTCGAGGGAGGGGTGCCTGCTACCTTTGCAAACTAAATTTCAAGGAACCTGGGATTGGTAACCCTAGGTCTCCTGGGGGCAACCAGACGTGGTCTCCCTCTCACTGTGCTTAGAGAGGCATCAGCTTCACCTCACTGATGATACCCAACAAGGGTGAAACACGTGTATGTGGTTGCTGGTGGTACTCTCGTTCAGGTTGGAATTGCCATTGCATTTCGGTGCTGGACTGCCCATGGGCAGGACAAAGACTGATATGCAAATGGATATTTCCCATCTGTGAAAGGCACAGTGAGTAAAAGCAGTGGCTGCGAACTCTCAAGTGGTTAATAACCACTGAACAGGTTATCAGGCCTTGTTCTGTCGAGAGAGGGGCGCCTGCTACCTTTGCAAACTAAATTTCAAGGAACCTGGGATTGGTAACCCTAGGTCTCCTGGGGGCAACCAGACGTGGTCTCCCTCTCACTGTGCTTAGAGAGACATCAGCTTCACCTCACTGATGATCCCCAACAAGGGTGAAACACGTGTATGGGGTTGCTGGTGGTACTCTCGTTCAGGTTGGAATTGCCATTGCATTTCGGTGCTAGACTGCCCCTGGGCAGGACAAAAACTGATATGCAAATGGATATTTCCCATCTGTGAAAGGCACAGTGAGTAAAAGCAGTGGCTGCAAACTCTCAAGTGGTTAATAACCACTGAACAGGTTATCAGGCCTTGTTCTGTCGAGAGAGGGGCGCCTGCTACCTTTGCAAACTAAATTTCAAGGAACCTGGGATTGGTAACCCTAGGTCTCCTGGGGGCAACCAGACGTGGTCGCCCTCTCACTGTGCTTAGAGAGGCATCAGCTTCACCTCACTGATGATCCCCAACAAGGATGAAACACGTGTATGGGGTTGCTGGTGGTACTCTCGTTCAGGTTGGAATTGCCATTGCATTTCGGTGCTGGACTGCCCCTGGGCAGGACAAAGACTGATATGCAAATGGATATTTCCCATCTGTGAAAGGCACAGTGAGTAAAAGCAGTGGCTGCGAACTCTCAAGTGGTTAATAACCACTGAACAGGTTATCAGGCCTTGTTCTGTCGAGAGAGGGGCGCCTGCTACCTTTACAAACTAAATTTCAAGGAACCTGGGATTGGTAACCCTAGGTCTCCTGGGGGCAACCAGACATGGTCTCCCTCTCACTGTGCCTAGAGAGGCATCAGCTTCACCTCACTGATGATCCCCAACAAGGGTGAAACACGTGTATGGGGTTGCTGGTGGTACTCTCGTTCAGGTTGGAATTGCCATTGCATTTCGGTGCTGGACTGCAGGACAAAGACTGATATGCAAATGGATATTTCCCATCTGTAAAAGGCACAGTGAGTAAAAGCAGTGGCTGCGAACTCTCAAGTGGTTAATAACCACTGAACAGGTTATCAGGCCTTGTTCTGTCGGGAGAGGGGCGCCTGCTACCTTTTCAAACTAAATTTCAAGGAACCTGGGATTGGTAACCCTAGGTCTCCTGGGGGCAACCAGACGTGGTCTCCCTCTCACTGTGCTTAGAGAGGCATCAGTTTCACCTCACTGATGATCCCCAACAAGGGTGAAACACGTGTATGGGGTTGCTGGTGGTACTCTCGTTCAGGTTGGAATTGCCATTGCATTTCGGTGCTGGACTGCCCCTGGGCAGGACAAAGACTGATATGCAAATGGATATTTCCCATCTGTGAAAGGCACAGTGAGTAAAAGCAGTGGCTGCGAACTCTCAAGTGGTTAATAACCACTGAACAGGTTATCAGGCCTTGTTCTGTCGAGAGAGGGGCGGCTGCTACCTTTGCAAACTAAATTTCAAGGAACCTGGGATTGGTAACCCTAGGTCTCCTGGGGCAACCAGACGTGGTCTCCCTCTCACTGTGCTTAGAGAGGCATCAGCTTCACCTCACTGATGATCCCCAACAAGGGTGAAACACGTATATGAGGTTGCTGGTGGTATTCTCGTTCAGGTTGGAATTGCCATTGCATTTCGGTGCTGGACTGCCCCTGGGCAGGACAAAGACTGATATGCAAATGCATATTTCGCACCTGTGAAAGGCACAGTGAGTAAAAGCAGTGGCTGCGAACTCTCAAGTGGTTAATAACCACTGAACAGGTTATCAGGCCTTGTTCTGTCGAGAGAGGGGCGCTTGCTACCTTTGCAAACTCAATTTGACAATAGGTCTGCTGGGTCGTGTTTTAGGACTTTTATGAATCTTCGGGAGGAAATAAATGGTAGGCATGATGCGAAATTTAGTACAGAGAAATCTGCATTCCTGCTCATTTAATATACTTACTGCTCTCCACTTATTAAGGAAAGTTGACAGATCCCTCTCCATTCTTTCTGTGGGATTGATGACAAGGCTAGAGAAACATGTTTGATCCTTCAATTGCCTGTTGGCTTCATGTATATAGTCTGCCATATGCATAATCACAATGTTGCAGCCTTTATCAGAAGATTTTATGACTCAGTCCGTGCTTTGCTTTAGTTCTAACAAGGTTTCCCGATCCTTCTTTGACTTATTTCCTGGAAATTGGGTGGATTTGGGGTTTCTGATCTTCTTAATTTTTTAATATTTAGTGATAAATGCACTTATTCGGGGCATGGAAATACACACTTAGTATTGACAAAATATAAACTAGCAAGTCTCTGTACACACATATCGAACACTAGAGAGAAAGAAAAAAACAAAGATAAAAGTGCTGATGAATTAGTGAAGACAAGAAGAAAGCACATGTGAAAACATGCATTCGTTGAATAATAATCAACTTTATGATTTATAGGAAAGGATCTCCATCCTGACTCGTTAATGTTCTCTATTTAATGTTATATGATGTCACTGTTCATAACCTGTTCATAACCTAAGCTTCCTATTGTATTGGTAAGTAATATCTGAAGCGTCTGATTATCCTTGGTCATTGCCAAATTCATTTGAAAAGTATATGTACATTGACACCTAACTGCAATGCCATCTTTTACAATTCAAAGTGCCAATCAGAGCTATGGGGTTTTACCGCTGTGCAGGATGATTAATGTTTAAAGCTTCAAGTGTAGATACTATCTTAATCTCATTTGTGCATCAATTAATAAAGATATAATAATTGCCATTAGTTTTTTTAACTACAAAATCTCTTCAGCTAGATAAGCAATCCATCACTCCATAGGCAGATTAGAAATGAAATGTTCAATACCATTAAAAATCCCACCCAGTATCTGTGTGGTTAACAACTAACATAGAGGCTGTCATCTACATAGTTTTTCGGTTTTGGAGGATTTTAATTATTTTCTGAATTCATACTGGTAATACGTATATACCAAATCTTAATGTAGTTGATGCACATTTGATTGTTGAAGTTATAATTACCTTTTATTACCAAAGCTGAACTCACCAAATACATTGTACAATTTGTATTCAGTGTCTCCCAAGACAAACCTTTTAAAAGGGGTGTGTCCACTTATTCTTCTCTTGAAAATAATGTATTTAGTACACCTAGTGTTTCCTTACACAGTGGCATATAATTTTGTTGATCAAACATCTAGGTAGGTGGAGATTTTTCAATCAATAACTTGCTAGGAGCTGCATGTATGGAGAGATTTCTAGTAAAAATACACTTACATTTGTATTTGTTAAAGCTTCCCAGGCTACAAAGAGACAGCTCACTTTTGGACAAATATAAACAGAGAAAAAGCTTGAATAATATTTACTCAACGTTATGAGTGTTCTTGCATGGAGATAATGGCCTACTTGCATAACATTTTTACTGCCATTATGGACAAAGCCAACACGATGAGTGCTTTTACATGAGCATACTGGCCTACATTTGTGCAACCAGTGTAGCACGTATTTTCTTATATTGGAAAAGCATTTTTACTGGCATTATCAGCAAAACCAACATAATGAATGTTCTTACATGGACATACTAGCCTGCATTGGCACAGCCAATATGGACACATTTTCTTACAGTGACATATCATTTTGTTCTGGCTTTGTGGGCACAGCCACATGATAGGTTTTGGTGCTATGGAGATTCTACATACCTGCCAGCATTACCCATTGCATTAGGGAGATGCTGCTCCAGTCCTTTTTTTAACTTTGCATTCTGGGACTTGTGGTCCTGAGCTTTCCTATTAAAAGTCTCAGAATGCAAAGTTAAAACCAGGACTGGACTACCGTCTCCTGAAAGAAATGGATAATGCAGTCATTTATAATGCTGGCCTACATTTATGCAGCCAGTATGGAAATGTTTTCTTACCATGGAATGCC
Source organism: Ambystoma mexicanum (assembly GCF_040938575.1). NCBI lineage: Eukaryota > Metazoa > Chordata > Amphibia > Caudata > Ambystomatidae > Ambystoma > Ambystoma mexicanum. Next base: position 317,480,397 of record NC_090924.1, on the reverse strand, counting down.
AATATTTAATGGCATTATAGAGAAAGCAAACTGGAATCTGGTCTTCTGTGGAGATGCTAACTTATGTTGGCACATACAACATGGACATGTTTTCTAATAACATCAGTACTGACATGATGTGCAAAGCAAAAAGGATTATGTTCTTTCATGGTGCTACTGACATATATTGATGCAGTCAGCTTGAGCATTTTTGGGCACAGTCAGCATGCACAATACTGGCATATATTGTGGGAAAAGCATGCATCAGTGTTGACCATCTGGCATATGTTGTTTCTTTAATGTGTTGACCCTCCAAAACCAACAGTAAATTGTGTGGCTTTTTACTCAATTTTTCACAGAAAGTGTGCTGTAAAACGCACAATTGTAAGCCAATACTGTAAAAAAAAAATTCAGGTTCCATCATTACGCTTGGTTATTTTCACACGTTCGGGGGAAATTCTTACACCCTTCCAATTAAAGAATTTACCAGCTGCCATTGACCCCAACTCAAGTTGTACAGACCTGCTAGTCCACCTGACCATATCCTCCCTTGGATAACAGTCCCAGTTAAAATCTTCTTGCTTACCTGCCAGTGATGCCAAGGCAAACAGTACACTGACATCAAAGGAAGCCTCACACTTTCAGGAATAGCAATTTGGTGGGCATCCCAACGTATGCTGCCTGATTTCTGGGGCATCCCTCACTCCTCAGAGAGAGTGGTCAAGGCACCTACACCAACCCAGCATTCATGAACTTGCAAGATGTTGGGGCCCTGGCATCTGTCTGCTGGGTGGATTAGTCCACATCCATCTTCCCTTCTACATGTGGAAAGTGCTTATGCTCACACCACCATCCCATGACTGCTTGTTCTTGCAGGAAGAGGAAGTCAGTGGGCGTCTCTACCACAGTTCATCGGCTAACAGCCCTGCACCTGGTGCACACAATGTGACTACACTTGACAGAATCCTCACAAAGGCGTCCACAGGTGTGCTGCTCACTATCGCAGTGACTAGTCGGCCTTGTCATACATGGTCATGTGTAACACCCTTTCTTACCAAAAAAGGGCTTTTGAATGTACACCATTCCCAAACAAGGCTCCATAGCTGTCACTGCTTTTTCAGAAGCTGAGTCCCTGGATGTTAGATCATCAGAAACAGCAGCTCCCCTGCAATGGGCATAGGAGCTAGTATGCCCAGTCCTTACCACACGCTCTTCAGGAGGTCAAGCCCTACAAAGGCGGGACCTCATGCCAGTGTCTAGATTTGGTTGTATACGGCTGACTGAACCCTGGCTAAAGGACACCTCGACTTCTGACTTAGTCAACCTGATTACCGCAGGCTTCAGTATTCCTTTGGAAACCCACCAAGAAGGTCATGGGGAGGGTTCACGCTCATCTGCATGGACTCGCTCGCAATCACTGTTGTGGCCCTTACACCAGGGTCACAGGGTAGACTGAGGGACCGAAGGGGGCCCAAGGAGCAGGAGGACACAGCAGTAGATAATGGGAGCAGAGCCGGCTTACAAATTTGACCGTCTTTATTGTCCCTCTACAACCTTCTGCTCCCCCGACTCTTGTAGCCCCTCCTCTTCCTCCCTCGTCCCTATGCTGGCTCCTGCTTTCTGACCTTAAGGTCGTACCTTCGTTTAAGGAGGCCTGTTAATATTCATTCCGCAACAATCACCACCCTAACCATTCTCGCCCCCATAATCCTTTCAACCTTCGGGAGCTAAAACTTCACGTATCTGCCTCTGCATGTAGCTCGGCTGCACTGCTGTAGGGACAACCCAAACACGCCCAGTCTTGTGAAGATGACCACCCTGAACTTTCAACTCCGCACACAATCTGAAACCTGGACATTCCATGTCTATGAGTACTAACTATGCACTTTCTGGCATTGCCAGCCGTGCATTTCGGCCATATGGGGAACTGTTGTTAACGCCTTGGCATCACATAGCTCTCATATGGGCCGGCTCTTCTTAATGGACATGCCCTGGGCAATGTCTTCTATGAAGGCTGCCACATCAGCCTATCAGAATGCCTTCATCTCCTCGGGATGGACCACTCCTAGTCACGTTCTCTATCACCCCGCCCCTGCGATGTTAAGGAGGCTGAACCTACATTGTTAATGTCATTGGGAAATCCCCAGCCGACCCCACAACAAAATGTACCGAAAGAACCACAGCAAGGCCAGGCCAAGAAAACACAGTCTTGCCGCAAGTTGCTAGTAGTCAAATTCCATGGATTTGAAAAGAATGTACAAAAACAGATGGCAAAGAATGAAAGAAAAATATCCCACTACTATAGCTCTCCTTGGTGGCATTGAGTGTCCCAACATAAATGGGCCCTTCTCGTCTCTGGCCTCAGACTCCATCTGACTGCTGTTCTTTGCTCCACCACACTGTGCAAATCTAAACAAAAAGAGACTGAACTCGGTTCACCCAGACTTCACATTCCTAAATATGTCAACAAAATGGAGAAAGGGTAAAGTTGCTGTGGACAAAATGTAATATAATGCAACAACATATCACAAGGCTATTTACGCCAAAAAAAGCAAGGTTCTACAACAACGAAATCACCCAGAATGCCAATTTGCAGCAAGTATTATTCAATATTGTCCCAATTACTGGCCAAATATGGGAGTGCATCCTGCATAATCCATCCCAACTACACATTCCTCAACAAGGTATCAAGGTTCTTTGCAGAAGAACATTGAAAACAATGGAGTGTTCTTTACCTGTGGATGAGAAAACAAGAAACGCTGTATTAACAATTCTCTCCCCACCGACAATGGTTGACATCATGCACGTCACCTGCTAGCCATCTTCGTCCCCAACCAATCATAATCCCACAATAGTTAAACAAAATAATTCTAATAATCTCGCATCACTTACTTTATCCAGAAGGTGATTTTCTGTTGACCTTGAAGCATGCCTTCCTCATTCTACTGATGAAAATAAATAATTAGCAACCAATCGCTTTTCTCCCTATCCTACACAAAGCCTTTGAAAAACCTGTCCTTGAACAGCTTCAAAAACATATACATAAGTACTCACTTCCAGCATGCCTCCCTACCCCCCGACCTCTGCACCACTCCCCGCACCTGGAGAAAAACTGCTCTGCTCACGCATTTGTCAGGAGTATAAAAGGCAGCCAATAAGGGGTACCCCACTCTCCTCTGCCTCCTAGACATTCTGACCACCTTCGGCAAGGTGGACCACAACCACCTTTTCAACTCCCTGCTGGTTGAAGAACCAACTTGAAAGATCACAGACGCCATTTCCTGCGAGACACCTATACTAAAGTGTTATGTTGACGTTCTAGTTGCGGGAGACTGGGAGGCAGGAGGCGGGAAGGGAAGTGACGCAGGAGAGGTGGGGTTGGGCAGTTCGAGAAAGATATAGAATAAAGAAGATGTATTGTGAAGCCGCTCCATCACTGTGTGTTCATCCAGCGCAGCGAGGTGCGCACATGTAAGCAGATGGCTTGGCCATAACACTGGCGACGAGGGGAACCGCAGGAGGTGCGGACGCCCACAGTGTAAAGGAGCGGAGCAGCTTGGAAACACGACCGTCTCTTGGGAGAAGAGCACAGTGCCACAGGTTGCTTCCGAGCTGCACGTGAAAGGAAGGTGCCCCGCCCACCCTGAAACGCTCGGTGGAGCGGATTGGAGTCCCGGGCTGCGGCGGTGAGTTCTCACACGCAGTGAGAAAAGGGGAACATTTCTCTGTGCTGGAAGGCACCCCGCCCACACTGGAATGCTCGGTGGAGCGAACTAATCTCCCAGGCTGCGGCAGTGAATTGGCACACACAGTGAATTTGGGGAATCATCCCTCCAATGGTGCTCATGCCAGAAGGCGGCCATTGAGAGGTCCAGCTGATCTGCAGGGCATTTCTCTCCCCAAACATGGTGCTCGTGCCTTTAGGTGGCCGTAGGGATCTCAAAGGGAGAGGGAACCATCCCAGAAGGGAGAATGTCTGGCCAGGATGGGGCACAGGATGGGGCTCAAGGGGAAGTGGATCAGGGACCAGCAGCCCCACAGGAGCAGGCCCAATACAAACTCCTGGAGTCTTTTTCAGCCCAAATACCAGCAAGATAGGGCCAAGATAGTCTAGGTGGATGAGAGACTTTGAACTGTACATGGAGGCCACAAGGCCCATTGAGGAGAACAGACAGAAATGCCTGCTGAAACTGGCGGTTGGTCCGGCTACGCGCAACATCATTGATGAGATGCCTGCAACATCTGTAGGCTCCCCGCAAGAATTAAAGGATGCATTATCATCGGCATACTTTACCCCACATACTAACATGCACTATGAGTGACACCTGTTTCACAGCACCAAACAAGCCAAAGGTGAGATGATGGACGCTTATGTCATGAGACTCAGAATCAAAATGAAGCATTGCGACTTCGCAAACTACTCCAACACCGAGGCGCTGCGATCGCAAATCATTGCTGGATGTGAATCCCAGACGTTCCGAAGAAAATTACTGCAAAAAGCTAGCACATTAGATGAAATACTGACGCTGGCCAGGGCGGAAAGGGCAGTTGACTTACAGGTGGAAAGCTTTAACACCACAGCCATCGGAGAGACAGTACATCGATTGCAACAGGAAAGGAGGCCAGATGAACCATACTGCTTCAGATTTGGGTTTGAGTATCCACACGAAGGACCCTGCCCAGCAAGTGGACAGTGCTGTGCCACATGTGGCTAATAAGGACACTTTAAGGCAGTCTGCTGCCTCAACAGAGACAAAGGAAGGGAGAGAGGGCGAGGGGCTCCTCCCAGGTACAAGCCCAAGCCCAGGCCCATGACACCCCAACCATCGGGCACGGCACACATACCAACAAGATTGATGGACCAGGAACCCAAAGACTGAGACTCAGAGGAGGAGAGAAACCGAAGAGAAAGAAGGGAAAGGAGAAGATATGTGACCCAGGTACGACCGGAACAACGCTCACGTTGCCACTTGCGATATTTAGTCGAACCGTCCCCATCGGAGTCTGAAGGTAGCTCCTCAGAGAGTGAACACCGGAGGAAGGCATATGTGTATGCCCTAAGAAATGCCGTAGCCACAGAGCACAGTCCCATACTCATCATAAAACTCAATGAAAGACCCACAGAGTTCCTCATTGACACGAGGGCGACCGTGAAAGTCATCATTGAGGATGTTTTTCAAGAACTACTACAACACCCGAAGCTGAGTCCAGCCACGATACAAATCTATGCATACAGAGCCACCACACCCCTCATATCCACAGACCAATTTGAAGGCTCATGCAGGTACAAGGGCCAGGAAAAGAAAGTTCTAATCCACGTGCTAAAGGCTGGCAAAGAAAGCTGCTGCATGTTAAGCTTCAAGACGGCTATAGAAATGGGTCTAATCCACATGCTGTAAAAGATCATGGTCCAGAAGTACATAGACCTGGTGCACGTGATAAAGAATCTCTACCCCAAATCATTCAAAGGCATTGGAAAACTCTGTAACAGATACATTAAGCTACACGTCGACGAATCGATACACCCCGTACCACAACACTATAGGGGCATACCTGTGAACATCCAGAAAAAGGTCGAATATGAACCGCACAATCTTCTGAAGCAGGACATCATGGAGCCGGCGACAAGTCCCACCACGTAGGTCTCGCCCATTGTTCCAGTGCCAAAGAAAGGCTCAGGCGCTATAACAGTCTGCGTGGACATGAGAAAGCCAAACCAGGCAATTCAAAGGGAAAGACACATGGCTCCATGTATCACTGATATGATACATCTTCTTAATGGAGCCAGGGTCTTCTCAAAGCTGGAACTGAAGAAAGGATACCACCAGCTGGTCCTAAGCCCCGAAAGTCAGAATATCACATTCCTCATCACTCACCTAGGGCTATTCTGATACAAAAGACTGAGCTTCGGGGTCTCCTCAGTGGCTGAGATATTTCAGGCAGAGGTCCACAACATAATAAAGCACATCCCGAACTGTCTGAAATATAGTGACAACATACTAGTCTTCGGAACTGATGTGGGAAAGCACGATGAAATCCTGGCAAAGGTGTGCATGGCCCCCGAAGCTGCTCACACTGAACCAAGAAAAGTGTGAGTTCAGGAAGAACACACTACGCTTTTTCGGACACGTATTCTCTGAAAATGGCATGCCACCCAATCCAGATAAAGTGGCTGCCCTTAATGAGACACCACCACCGACCAACGTCTTAGAACTCAGGTCTTTCCTGGGTCTAGCAAGCTATTGTACGAGATATATAAAAGATTTTTCCACGGTCAGTGAACCCCTATGAGTGTTGACAAAACAAAACGCTGTATTCAAGTGGACAGAAGGGTGCCAACAAGCCTTCAAACTCATTAGAGAAAGAGTGGCCAAAGCGGAAAACATGTCATACTACGACTCGGAACGAAAGACCGAGCTCACTGTTGATGCAAGTCCTGTGTGGGGCTGGGAGCCATCGTGGCCCAGGTTGATGAAAAGACCTGACCCAATCACACATAGTGGTGTACACCAGCAGGAGCCTCTCAGCCACAGAGCAGGCCTACTCACAGGTGCAGAAAGAAAGCCTTGCTGTGGTGTGGGCGTGTGAACACTTTCACCTGTTCCTCTACGGCAAGCCATTTCGGATGGTAACAGACCATCAAGCACTCCTATTTCTTTATGGCAACCCACAAGCCAAGATGCCACCCCGCATCGCACAATGGGTGTTATGGCTGCAGGATTATGCATTTGAGATCGTCCACAGGCCGGGGAAAGAAGAAAACCCGGATGACTTCCTATCCCATCACCCCCGAGAGAAGTGCACACCAGAACCCTCGGTGGCGGACTGCTACCTGTAATACTTAATACAACAAGCAGTGCCCGAAGGCATCGAAACGTCCCGTCTGGTGCAGGAAGTGGACGCAGATCAAGCCTGTCAAATTGTATGCGAAGGGCTCTGCTCGGGCCAATGGAGAAGGGCCAAGGAACAAGGCCGTCTCGCACCAGAAAATGTATGCCAGGAAGTAGACCACTTTCTGCAAGTGAAAGAGGAACTAGCGATTTCTGAGGACAATCTCTTGCTCAAAGGCCACAAGGTGGTGATCCCCACTGCGTTGTAGAGGAAGGTGATGGAGCTGGCCCACGAAGGCCTTATGGGTGTGGTCTCCATGAAGTGAATGCTGCGCCATAAAGTCGGGTTTCCGCAGCTGAACTCCATGGTGGAGGAACTTCTGAAGCAATGCCCCACCTGCTGTCTCCTGACTCCAAACCGTCATCCGGAACCACTGAGAATGTCTGAACTGCCCGGTGGGGTATGGGAGGCAGTGGCAGCGGACTTCTTTGGGCCTATTGAAGGGGGGAGGTATGTCCTGGCCGTTATGTATGAGTACTCAAGATATCCTGAAGTGCAAATGATATCATCAAACGCTGCCCATCATGTGATACCAGTGCTAGACCGCATCTTCACGGTCTACTGCATCCCGCACCAAGTAAAGACGGACAATGGACCTCCTTTCAATGGACACAGTTTTAGCAGGTTCAGTGAGTAAATGGGTTTCTACCACCACAAGGTCACTCCACTGTGGCCTCAGGCCAATGGCATGATTGAAAGATTCATGGCCAATCTGAAGAGGGCATTACAGTGGCAAAGCTTACTAGGTAACCCTATGAACAAGTACTACAACAGCTTTTGCGAGACTATCACAGCACCCCCCAAAGCACCACAGGGAAAACCCCAGCCGAAATTATGTTTGAGAGGGACATAACGACTTGGTTGACCCAGGCCCGCCAACCAGAGGACCGGCCACTGGCAGACACTGAGGTGAGAGAAAGAGATCAGGCAGCCAAGGAGCACATGAAAGAATATGCAGACAATCGCCGGAAGACTCGAGACTCCCACCTGGCTGTCGGGGATGTGGTGGCTGTAAAACAAACTCAGACCCACAAACACACGGCTGCATTCCAAGAGGAGCCACTCATCATAACCAAGAAGAAGGGTTCCATGATCACAGCCCAAGGAGACGGGGGCTTGACCACGCGCAACTCGTCACAATTCAAGAAGGTCCCGCTTTCAGGGTCACGGCATCTCAGTGGCAGAGTGGAGATACCCCTCGACAATGAGTCCGATGATCCATACCAAGGAGATTATGAGGACCTATAGGTGTCTGACCCGGATAGTATGGATGGGAGATCCAGACCAAGAGGACTTGCTGAACACCCTAGCTATCGACCTCAGAGAGCCAGGAATAGGACTCGCCGCCTCATAGAGGAAATGGCCTAGTGGACAATGTTCCCGTGCATTTTACTCACGTTGGGTAACTGTTTAAATTGGGGTAGATGTCATGTTGGCGTTCTAGTTATGGGAGACTAGGAGGCGGGAGGCGGGAGGGGAAGTGACGCTGGGGAGGCGGGGTTGGGCAGTTCGAGAAAGATATAGAATAAAGAAGACGTATTGTGAAGCACCTCTGTGTCTGTGTGTTCATCCAGCGCAGTGAGGTGCGTGCATGTAAGTAGACGGATTGGCCATAACATAAAGTGTCCCCTAAAGGTCCTCTCTGTGTCTTCTACTTCTTAGTACGTATTTTTGGCCACTGTTCTTAGAAGCCCCCAGGTTCCATGTTCAGCATCGCTCATATGCGGACGCTACCCAGCTGTTGATCCACCCACCAAGCGACCCAAGCCAGCTTGAAAACTTGGACTGCTGCCCTCACATTTAATAAAGGAAGGGTGCCTGCGACTCAAAGGGTTCAAAATAGAGATTCTCTTGTGTTGGAAGGTGCGTAAGATCCCTTTTCTGTTTCTCCTTCACCACTCCTGCCTTTCTTCACACTGCAGGCTTGCTACTCCGAACCTGTGAGCAATCTTACGTCCCCAGCTTCTACTGCAAACAACGCAATTGAAAATGTTATGTATTTCCAACTCCACCTGTTGAGAGCCATCCTCTTCTACCTGCCCATGAGCCATTGCGATAATGCATTTTTCATACATGCTGCAGTATGCGAGATTTATCTAGGCACTGTAATAATAGGTATTAATATTACCACCAAATGTAATGGTCCGGAATATAGCAATCTGCGCAATGAGGAAGGGCAGAGTCGGCGCACCGTTAGCATTTGGACTTGCAATGTACAGGCTGGTTCCCTGTGTGAAGCAAGCTCTTAACATGTGTGCTATGCATGCAGACTCTATATCTCCATAGGAAAATTAGCCATCACGAGACTAGATAATGCTAACTCTCTTGACACTGGTCTCGCACCACCAGCCATCTACTGGCTACCGAAGGCTTGGGATGCTTGAGCGCGTCTGCGCAGTGATCTGAGGGTGAGGCCGGGTGCCATGTATCAGCGCTCTCCTCTGTACCCCCCGCTGTGGCAGAGAGAGTTCCCTTTCAAGCCCTCTGTGGCCAACATAAAGGGCCCCATGACAAGGCCCTGCCTTATGCGTCCAGATGGGTAAAATCATATCCGATCCTTTCAATCCTCCTCTGCAAATGTCGCGGGCCAAGGTAAGTCATTCGTTCAAATGGAAAACCTAAGGGGCAGATTAGTTTTCATCTGTGGGCCACATTGCAGAAAGCCCCTATGCGCACAGCGTATTCATGGATTCCAGCCACCAAAACCAGCCGTGGCGCACAGTGGCGCAGCTACCCTGCAGCAGCGCCAGTTACGCCCCCAAGAACGCCTCTCACGCAGGGAAAAGCCATCAATATACCCAATCCAGCGCAAAGGGCTGCGCTAACCCTGTACCAGCACAGCAAGCGGGCTACGTGTATCACTGGGGTGCGCGGGAAGTACCTCACGCGATTGGCCCCGTGCGAGCAGGGTACGCGTATTTCAGGGGTGCGCTGGAAGTTCCACACGCGATTCCATCAGGGTACGTGTATTTCGGGGTGCGCGTGAAGTTCCACACGCGATATCAGCAGGGTACGTGTATTTCAGGGTGCAGGGGAAGTTACACACGCGATTCCAGCAGGGTACGTGTATTTCAGGGGTGCGCGGGAATTCCCACACGCGATTGGGCCCGTGCGAGCAGGGTACGCGTATCTCAGGGGTGCGCGGGAAGTTCCACACGCGATTCCATCAGGGTACGTGTATTTCAGGGTGCGGGGGAAGTTTCACACGCGAAATCAGCAGGGTACGTGTATTCCAGGGGTGCCCGGGAAGTTGAATGTCCATGAAAAAAATCAAAAACACACAGCACAATCAAAATAAATGGTGTCCAAAGTCACAGTCAGAAAAGAAATCCAAGGGTAAATGATAAACAAAAACCATTGCTCCATGGCGATGAAAAAAATCCATAAAAAAGAAAAATCCATTGAAGAACTATTTACAAGATAATCCCGGGACCATGAGCCCAACCAAATGAAACCTAACTATGACAACTAACTAAAAACTGAACTACATACAAAAACGTGGCGCATTGTACAATCGCAACCAAATAAAAAAAAAAGAAAGGAAACCAAACACTAACTATATAACTATATACAAAGGCGGCGGGCAAGTCCAGCGGCTCACTCCGTGGTGTTCTGGGCCAGGGCATCATCGAACTCCTGTTCGATGTCCCGGAGGCGGTCCTGTTCCATGGCCCCGAGGGTCCGCAGGGACGACGCCGTCTCCTCCTACAACCCCCTGCGGATTGCCTCGAGGCACTCGGCCCGCCTCAGGGCCCTCCGCATGGAGTTCTCCGCCCTGACCATTGTGAGCCGCGCCTCTTCCGCCCGCCGCCGCTCCGCACCTATCTGCTGGGCCAACCGCTGCCACACAGAAGACACACCCCGTCCGGGGTCCACCTGCCCTCCGGCCGATGCCTGCCCCTCCGATGTTGAAGGCCCCGAGCCTTCATGGCTCCCACCACGTTGCTGCTGCTGCTGTGCCTCTGCCCGTGCACTGCCTCCTGCTGCCTGCACATCCTCCGCCGGCTGGGGTGCAGTTGTTGATGTGGCCACCCCTGCTGGACGTCTGACGCCCGACTGTGGCAGGGATGCCTCCTCCACCAGCCTGGCCGCACCGTCAGAGGCAACTCCACAGGGCACCCAGGTGACTGATGGGTGGGAAGATGGCACAGAGGACGACTGGTGCGTAGGGGGTCCAGTTGAGGAGGGGGTCGGAGCAAGCCCCATCAGACGGAGGAATCCGGCCTGGGTGACCTGTCCCAGCAGGCTGACGTGGTCAACGAGCCATTCGAGATGACGTGCAGTCTCTTCATGAAAAGACTGCAGGTCACCTCGCATGGCCCGTTGACGCAACGCCACACGAGCCAGGACAGGCTCAACCCGGACCTGGATAGCGACGTCCACAGGCAGAGGAAGGCCAGTTGACGTGAGCTCATCCCCTGCCTGAAAACGGGCCTGGACGTAGGCATCCCTGCTGGTGCAAGATGATGCAGGGACAGGATCAGGGACAGGATTACACACAGGCACCTCCGCGGCGGCCTGTGCTGCCTCCTGTCCCTGGTCCTGCACTGCACCACTAGCACCACTGGGATCCCCACCTCCAGACCCCATCTCTGGTGCTTGCACGGCCTCCTCCTCCACCAAACCCCCCACCAACCTGGATGACTCCGTGCCATCTTCCCCTGTTGGGCCCTGTGGGGTCCCAGCTGCCCCTTCTGCTGCCGAGGAGTCCAACTCCAACCTCCGCCTCTTGGACCTCCCCCGGGCAGCTGCGGCCTGGGACGCGGCACCGGACTCCTCACTCCCCGACGAGATGACAACCTGGGAGGGGAGCCGGGCCTTGCGTCTCCGGCTGGCGGTGGGATCCCCGCCGCTGTGCTCCACATCACCTTCTCCGCCCTCTTCATCAGTTGACGCTGCAGACAGGGAGAAACAAAACACAGGCATCAGGGCACTGTACAATGGACACATACACACATGACAGTTGTACATGAGTGGCATTGGCAAACCTCAGACATGTCATCACAATCCCCAACACACATGTCATTACAACTCGCACACATTAGCCATACCACAGCCATATCGCAACTGCCACCACCATCCATACACATACAACAGCATGAGCAGCCAAAGGTGAGCCAGACATCACATGCAACACAGGAAGTGCACCACACATGTACACACACCACCACACTTGCATGCATGTGTACACCTCTGCCAAGTGTCGCACTGTTCAGACGGGCATCCATGTCACTTCTGCCAATCAGGCTTCCACATACCGCTGTCACATGCATCCATGTTGCATCACTGTTGCACCCTTGTCAAATACACACACATGCACATGTACACAGTGCTGATACATGCAGCCAAAAACAACATACATGCATGACATCACGGACATGTCTACTTACATACACATTCATCCAAACATGTGTGCCCACACAACTGCATTTGGCATGCAAGCCTACACACACAAGCACCATCCATGTCTCACACATTACAGCCCTCGCATGTGTCAGCCCCACGGCCCTGTACACCCCCACCCATACTCGACCCCATACAAACAGATGTGCAACCTGCACACTACTGAATAATCACCACACGCACTGCTCACAATCAAGATGCATGTACACTCACCGCTCGACTCCAGACGGGTCTGCTTCTCAAGGACCTGGACGTGGAGCGCTGGGGATATGCGTTCCAGGACCCTCATCTGTTCTTCCGACAAGTGGCCCCGGCGCCCCTTGGCATCCGCTGCCTTCAAGAGGCGCCGGGCCTTGTTCAGGGTCCTGGACCTGAAGTCCTCCCAGCGCTTCCTGACATGTTGTAAGTCGCGGACTGCCACCCCCTCCGCGTTGATGGCAGTCACGATGTCAGTCCAGATCCGAGTCCGTCCTTCCTTGTCGGCGCGGGAACTTCCGAAGAGGGCATCATACTGCCCCAGGACTTGCTCCACCAGGACACCAACTTCGGTGGCACTGAAGCTGGTGCCCCTCTGCCTCTCTGGCCGGGGGTTGTCAGTGGTCACAGATGGTGTTTGCCCCGACATGACAACCCCAGAGGCAGGAGTGGGTGGGCAACTGGGTCCTGGGGCTGGGCTGTGGAGCGATGGAATCCCAGTCGGGAGTCTTCGGTTCCAGCAGGGGTGGTCACAGCAACAGCACCCCTGGCTGATGTGCAGGCAGCAAATGGCAGTGCACGTGGGCAGCAGGCAGTCAGGCAGCAGCAGATGGCAGGTGGGAGCGTGCTCGGGGCTCTGGGGGGCAGTAGTTCGGCCTTCTGGGCAGGAGTGTGGTCTTCCGTGTGCATACGCGTGGCCAGCTTGATACGGAGTGATTTGGCACGTGAAAAATCTGCACGTCAGCGTGTAATTCGAGGAAAGGCCCTTAGCGCGTAAGCGCGTCTGCACGCATACGCATTTTCATTGGACAGAAGGCCCCTCAAGCGCAAGCGCCCCTGTGATGTGACGCGTACAGACGTGCATGGGCATTTCAGCGCGCATGAAAAACTGCACGTCCGCGTGTAATACGAGGAAAGGGCCATGCGCGTAAGCGCGCGTGGAAACTGCACGTCCGCGTGTAATACGAGGAAAGGGCCCATGCGCGTATGTGACGTGACGCGCGCGTGCGTTTCCCTCAGCACGGGTTAAAGGTGAGCGGGCCCAGCAGTTCGCTGTACGTGCCTTTCGTGGAGACCGACGTGTGTTGCTGCTTCCTGTTGTTTCGCGCGCCATCACAACTTCACAGCTATCAAGGACGTATCTCTTCTTTTGGCGGGGGTATTGGCTACGCGTGTTTTTCTGCATCGTGCTAGTCAGACGGTGAGTCGCACACGCTCTTTTTCCCACTGCGGGTGCCCCTGTGTATCGCACCCATTTTCGATGTCATAGTAGCCTGTGTGTCCCACGCGTACATGTTATTCGTGCTACTGGGTGCCACCGCGTACTGCGGGAGGTTGAATCCACGCATGTAGGCTGCAGGGTTGCGTGCACGGTTTTACTGCAGTTTTGGGGTGCCTGAGCGTTGCGTGACCCGTCACCACATCACCGGGGTCACATACAGCCTTGCAGGTGCAGGGGGGCTGTTAACATCTTGCTTCCCACCCCCTTCACCCCAATTGCCCAGGTCAATTGTGGTGTACACCTCCCATTGGCACCACTCCATCTGTGCCAGCACTACTACATCTGTGCCATGGTTGGGAGGCCACCAAAGGTGAGGGGCGCCTCAGCTGGGCGTACTCCTCGTGGCGGGCGTGGTCGGGGACGTGGCCGTGGTGACCAGGGAGTAGGGGGACTCCAGGGTGTCCAGGGCAGCCACAGAGGGGGAAGAGGCAGGGGTGCGCCACTTGAGCACAATGTTGTGCCATGTGTCGGTGCAGCCATGCCACCACCCCATGTGGTTCCGGGGGATGCAGCTCCTGCATCTGGCACTGGCACCCATATGACCCGGCAGTCCGTTCCATCGACTGCCACGGGCCCAAGGGTAGTGGTAGCTGCAGGTGCAGCTGTGGACACCGCCACCCAGGCTCAGGGTCTGCCAGCACAGGCTGCGTTGGCACTTGAAGAGCCCTTGGTAGATCTCCAACAGGCCAGGGGGGAAACCATAGGGGCAGGCCGGGCTGCTCAGACCAAGACACGTGTCCCTGGGGCAGTCATGTCATCTGCTGCCCCGAACAGCCGGGTGTTGGCAAGTGCAGGGGCAGATGCACCCAACAGCACCCCGGTTGTGAGTCTGCCAACCAGGACCGTTGCGGCCAACGACCCTGCCACAGCTGATGTTGCTGCGCAGGGTCCATTTGTGGGCACCCAGCTGCCACTGACACAAGTCAGGCCTCTGGTCATCCCTCCACCTGCCACTCCCTTGGCTCAATCCACCGAACCCACTGGCCATACTGGTCAGGGCGGCATTAGCCAGCCAGGGTCTGCGCCACAGTCCAAGAGGAGGAAGGTTGCACCTGCAGCACAGGCTGGGACCCCACACACAGCCACGACCTCCTGCACGTCGAGGAAGAAGCCTTTCTGTAAGCAGGAACTGGACTTCCTCGTGGACTACGTGCGGGGCCACAGCCGTGACATGCTAGTGGGTGTCAATAGTCAGACCACGGCTGCCCAACGTGACACCCACTGGAAGCATGTTGCGGAACATGTCAGTTCATTCGGCCATGAGGTGCGCACGGCGCAGGAGTGCAAAAAGCGTTGGAATGACATCAAGCGCAGCACTAAGGCCAAGCGTGCCTCAAATTACAACTTGACTCTGGTGACTGGCGGTGGGCCTGCACCAGAGGCGGAAGAACTCACTCCGCATGAGGCTCTCGTTGCGGAGTTCATACCACCTGAATTGGTCGAAGGAGTGGGAGAGAAGCTGGACTTTGATGCCCAGTCCAGTGAGTGTTGATGCGTGTTTGTTGAGGACGTGTGTGTTTCACTTGTGGGATGTGTTGTGCATGATTGCTGCTACATGTGACGTGTACATGGTTCTGATGTGTAAGTAATGCAATGCTACCGTCATGCATGTCTCCTCTGCCTGCATCAGGGACTCCATGTAGGCATGCTCCCTTGCCCCTCCTCCGCCACTCTGCACCCCAGTTCCACCTTTGCACTGGTCTGCTTCAATCTTGCCAATGTGTACTTTCTTGTTCATGTGTCCTGTGTAGATGATAACTTCCAGCGTAGAATCTGCCAGACATATGCCGTGTGGTACAGCCTTAGTACTCGATGCAGGGTATCTCACTTGTACTGTGCATGGGTCAGATGTCCCGCAGGGACATGAGTGCCCATTCATGCTCCATGTGCATTGCACGCATGCCCCTAAGTGTCCTTGACTGGATGATCACTGTAATATAAGTCCTTGGTTACATACATTGCCTGCCATCTCATCAGCCTTCCCATGTCAACTGTGGCTCAGTCCTGCGTTGCACACATGTTTAGGCTCTGACAATCTGTGTGGCTCACAGGCCTCAGCCTGTTCAATGGCCAATGACTCTGTCCAACTCTTGTTGTGTCTTCTTCACACGTGGGCGGCCTCCGGAGTTTCCATCATGTGTCCTGCCCACTGTCCCAGCATCATTTGAAGTGTTGTAATTTGAATCACATTAAGCTGTTGATGCTAGTCAACACTGCCTGTCAATACACAGGTGTATGGTCAGCCTTTTGATACCATGCTAGGCATCCCTGCTTTGGTACTGGGGTGGAGGGGTGCTTGGCTTCTAGACATGGTACACATTGAATGCACAATGCACGTGATGTCTGAATTTGACATTGCACTGCCTTCACATTTCCTGGCACACACCATGTAGTGCTTGTACATGCAGGTAGTGAGTGGCGTACACATTTTCTGCACTGCATAGACCCACTTCCATGGAAACTGCCACCTTTCAACAGGTCTGATCACAGAAGCTATTCAAAGTATACCCAGCATGCATGCCAGGTCATATGTTGTGTGTCACATGTCTGCCGGATGCCTTTGCTGTCGGTGTGTGTGTGTGTCGTGTGCTTCTGACATGTGTATTGACCTTTTTCTCTCTATTTTTCAGGTGATGACGCAATGGAGGCAGAGGATGGTGTTGTCATGCCAGACACAGGGTTGGTAGCGCCACATCAACCCAGCACTAGTGGGGGTCGTGGGGTGGTAGGCCACGAAAACCCCCAAGTGCTGCAGTCCATCTTGTCTCTGGCTGCCTATGAGTCCAGCCTTGATGACGACTCTGACGTCCATGTTGAGTTGGATGAGCATCAAGTCCATGTGTCAGGGGTGAGTGATTCTGATGTGGACACTCCTCTGTCTGCGACACCTGCACTGAAGGATCAGACAGTCTTGGTTCCTCCGCCCGTGGTGGATCGGGACGCAGGGTCACCCTCCACACCAGTCACTGATGTGCCTGGGACATCACGTCGACGGGGGCATGTAGTCGTGCAGCCGCAGGCAGTGCCAACACAGCGAGGACCCCCGGTCCTTGGGTCCCGCAGGGGTCAAGCTCGGCAACGCGATCGCCGCGCGCAACCGCTGTATACTGAGTGGGAGCAAGACATGACTGCCAATTCCGAACGGCAGGGGGCAGCAATGGAGAACATCGCTGAGAGTATGGAGCGTGTGGCCCAATCTGTGCTCCCCACTGCTAGGCAGGTGCTTCTCCAGCAGCAGGCGGCACGGTCCACGGCCCGCTCGCTCAGGCTGGGCATGGCGGCCTCAGACAGGGCACGCCAGGCTGAAATGTCGTCTCTGCGTCAAGCAATTGCTGCTCACGCAGAGGCGCACATGGATGCCCTGAGGGAGGAGTATGCTTCCCTCAGATCCACTCTGGGTGTCCTTATGATGTCCCAGAGGCAGCAGGCAGAGGAGAGGTTTGCACAGCTTCAGCGTACCATCTCGGCTGAGCTACAGGCTTGCCGAGAGGTGCAGCGGTTGTCCAGCCAGGCCTTGCAGGAGGAACTCCGTGTTACACGTGCTACCTTGCAAGAGGAAGCACGTGTATCACGGGAGGTTCTGCATGCAGACCTGTCATGATCTCTGCTTCCAAAAGGTCAGGGTTTTCCCAACTCCCTTGGAAGCAGATCCATAACCCAGGTTCCGAGTGCCAACCAGTCCCAATTGGGACCTTTTGGACCCAGTCCTGGCGCCAGTGGCACCAGGCTCATAAATATGCCCAGTCCCAGCGCTGGAAGCGCCGGGCTCATAATGCTTGGGTGGACTTACCTTCAGCAGACCATGCTGCTTACTTGCCTGCCAGTTGAGCCTCTGATCCTCTTCTGTTTGGAACTACTTTTCCTGTTGGGTGGGGCTGGAGCCACTCCCTAGATTCAGAACACTGGAACTCTTCTGGAAGGCAGGAACTCTTTTCTTACCAGGAACTCTTTTCTTACTTAGGCGTGGCTGTGGAAGGAGACACCTAAGCACTACAGGAGGCTATTTAAACCACACCCGGTGGATGAATCTTGCTTTGCGTTATTCTGCAACCTCTGCAGCAGAACGCTCATCGTGTCTTCTGCATCCGGTCCTGGGCCTAAGGAAAAAGGCTTACCATCCTGAATCCAGTCTTCAGCAACACCTATAAAGACAAGAAAGAACAGGTTAGCATTCCGGCATCTGAAAGGCAAAGGCTTACCATCCTGAATCCAGTCTTCAGCAACACCTATAAAGACAAGAAAGAACAGGTTAGCATTCCGGCATCTGAAAGGCAAAGGCTTACCTACTCTTCGTGCGCGCCGGAGGTCTTCACACTGCATTCCGGCATCTGAAAGACAAAAGTTTACCAACTCTTCGCACGCTCCGGAGGCCTTCGGCGCTGCATCCCGCATCTGAAAGACAAAACAAGGTGCGTTTAAAGACATTGGGGGACTTTAATACTCACGTGCCATTACTCCTTTCCACATCTAATCCAGTGGGTATTCCGGCACCCTGCAGCCGCTCCGAACTCGTACCTGCAAAATAAAAAGACAGTTAGAGCGCATAGTGAAGCAGGCAACAAGCGCTTACTTACGTGCTTCCAGGCGCTTCTATTCATCACACGGGCTCCATCTTCAACTCACTTCAGCCCGTCATCCGCCATCGCCGGAACCCTGCAAAACAAGAGACATCATTACTAAAGACTTTAAAGACATTTGAATGACTCGAAACTTACCGTTCGTGCAGTAAACGACGGACAGCAGTCCTCTGAAGTCAAGAGGCCTGCGCTACCTATCCAGTGAAGAAACTGGTTACAGCACCCTGCCCTGAGGCAGATGGAGAGCTCGGCATTCACTTACCTAAGGTGAGAGCGTTAACCTTTGGGGGTCTACAGGAGAGGAGAAGAGGAAAGAGATAGGGACACCCCAATAACCCCAGTTCATTAACCCCATATTTTCTATCTGCAGACATCTTACTCTACACGTCAGGCATACAGTGCACAGAGGTCCAGCCCAAAGAGCCAACCGGGTGCTACACATCACCTTTGAAGATACAGTAGTCGCCCAGTCAAGACCGGCGCCTCTGCGAGAATCAGGTGAGCGTTACAAGACCTACGTCAAATCGCCACACAGAACCAGGCTCACCCGTCCGGCAGACTTGCTGCCGGCGAGGGGCAAGCTGCGGCTAGGCGTGGCCAGGCTACTGTGCCACGTCCTCCTTTCCAGGATGAGCCAGACTCGGACGACCATCTATCTCCCACATAGGTCGTGCTGTGCAGGCGTTGAGCCCATGGAGGATTTTTTTTTGGCTCAGCATCATCGCATGTGGATGTTGAGCAGCACCCTGTACCTCCCCCCTCCTGGGTGCCTCCCCCCCCCGGGTCGTATGTGGCCATTTTTGATTTTTCTTTTAGTTTAGTTAGTTACGTTTCTGTTTGATAGTTAATTTAAATAGGTAATGTAGGTTTTCCATAGTTAGTGTAATTAGTTAATAGTTGATTTAGTTTAAAATTGCTAGTCTATTGTGCTTTCATGTGACAGTGCGGTGCTTTGTGGCTTTTGAAGGCATCCACTGTCTGTTCCAGCTGGGCCCTTCATGGTTGTCTTGTGTATGTGTTTGCTGCTTGGGTTCCTTGACTCACATATGCCACTCCTGCCTCCCTTATCCATGGGCTCGCAAGGATGGTTCGGTGTTACAGCATTTTACACAAGGGCTTTGGACTGTCATATCTGTGGCATGTCTGGTGCTGTGTGACTTGTGTTGACACCCCTAGTGGGGATGATTTAGGTGTCATTGTCCACTGTTCAGCTTTTGCTAGATGGGGTGTGTCATGATTAATGTGGACATTGATTGCTATGCATTGTGTAGTATGTTTCATATCTTTCCTGTACATGTGCTTGTTGCAATTCATGCTGTAGATAGTGTTCCACACTTTGGAGGTGAAAGACGGACTGATGGTGTGATTTGTGATGTGACTCTCTGACATGGTCAAGTAATGAGATGCCTGATGAGACACACACAGGTGACTTTGAAGCATTAATCATGTGTTTCATGCCCTTTCTGCAGGGGGATGAGCCTCCAGAGCACCTTTGCCAGCAGACATGGCCCATTGGACGACGGAATTCTGGACCCGTTTGTTGGTGCCCACATGCACATGTGTGCACAAGCAGAGGCACAGTGATTGCAGACCCACGTCCTAGGACTGCTGACATGTTCCAAGGAACTCCAGGCAAGGTGAGCATCACAGGGGGGCCACGACACAGCAAAGCTTGCACCAGGCGAGTTGCACATGCAGGCTTAGTCACAGCACTGAGGGTGAGCTTAGACGAATATTGGTGTTGAAGCACACAATGCAGCTCAGATGTGTTTGTGGACTGATGGCTGCTGATAGTAGGGTTGTCTGGGACACATGCAGGGGCAGTGGCACATACCCTCCGGTACACCAAGGTCCATTGAGCCACTTATATCAACTATGTAGCCTTCCGAGACATGGAAAGGGGCAGCTCACAGGGACATACAGCAAAGGACATACTCGGGTGCAGTGCATGTCTTTTCCACGTACTTCATGATAAATGCACTGCCAACTTTGTTTTGGTCTTGGTGGTATGCAACTTGCTCTGTAGTCATGGGCTTGCTATATGGGTCTGTCTGCTTACCCAGGGAACATTGCATGTTGTGTGAATTGTGACACATTGGTGTTCCATTTGCCACGCACCCAGCAGCGGCTGCCTTACTGCATTGACTGTGTATGACCCGTCACAGGGGTGATGTCATATATGGGTACAAAGCATCAACCACAGATTGTCTGTTTGTAGAGTAGTCTGTTGCTATGGGGCATGTTTGGTGTTGTGTTTTTGTGCAATTGGCACGTACAGGTTGTTGACTGTGTCTCTCTTTGCAGCATTGCAGTGCTCCTGTAACCGGACCTGAGAGTGCGCAGGCAGGAGGCCAGCACTCAAAACCAGAGCTAAGTGTCTTGTTGTTTTTCTTACGAACTGCTCTGCATAGGCTTGCTGGGGAGTGTACTGATGCATGGATGTATGTGTGGTTCAATTTGGTATGTTTTTTTCTCCCTAATCACCCGTGATCCTATGCAATTTTGAAACCTGTACCCTCTACCCGGTGTTCCTGCTTCCAGTGCCTATCCAAGCAAAGTTCCCTGACCCTCTTTCCCCACTGGGGTTGCGGATGCCTGTGTAAGCCCCGAACTTGCAGGCGCCAAAACCCTAGAGGGGGTGGTTGGTTCGTACCACTCCTGAGCCTGGACTACAGAAGGCCATGACAATGATGTCCAAGTTTGCTTGGATTGTGTATGTGTTCATGCAGGTTGTACATTTTCGTGCATTCCCTAGTTTCATGTGTCATTCCTCCTCCCCTCTCCTGCCGCTCATTCCAGTCATCCAGTGTGTCAACACCTGTCCCGACTGCATATCCTTGAACCTCATTCCCCACCAGGGTCTCAGGGGCCTGTGTGAGTTTGACCTTGCAGGCACCCGGGACATGGTGGGGGTGGTTGTTTCGTGACACTCCCGTGCCTGTACAGGGGACCTGTGACAGTACACATCCATTCATGGTGCATCATCCTATGTCATGTACCACACATGTCTCACATCCTGTCGTGACATTGTTTTGCTGTGCTACCTTGGTTGTTGCATCATTGTGGTAGTACTTGGCCTTTGTGAGGTACTGCTACGTCAAGTCATCTACTGGAGGGTGTTCGGGTTCGTTTTTATGCCTTGGATTTTGTGATTTTGGAAATGAGTGTGGATTCTGAGGGTTCAGGCATCTTTTTACACACAAGGTGGGAGGTGGTGACGAAGGGTAAAGGTGATCCTGTGGCCAGGTGGAATTGAGGTTTGGAGGCTCCATGACCCAGGTGCAGTTGTTCAGTGGGTCATGGTCATTTGTGAGGGGGGGGGGGGTTGTTGTTGATAGTTGCCTTGCCCTGCAGTGTGATGGGAACTCTGACATAGTAATGGTGGTATCCTATGTACATGTTGTGTTCTGCTGATCAATGCCTGTTCATGTGTTGTGTTTTCCTTTCAGGTGCGAGGGGATAGTTGTGGTTTGACATGCTGGGGTGTACACATGGTGGATGTTCACATGTGATGTGTAGGGAACACTGATGGTCACTTGAGTGCACATGCATATGTGGAGTGCATGTCCTTGCAGAACCACACACTTGCACTCTGATGCACTACATGTACTCCCACCCTTGCATATCCACGTGTACACTGTTTGCCTTCTGGTGCCCACTGTGTCCCGGCAGCACATGTTCTGTGACCGATCATGGATCCAGTACATGCCTAATTTGATGTTTGACGTGGTCTGTCACTTAGATGTGATGCTCAGGGTGTGCATCACACACAATGGCTGTTCACTGTGCTGTGCGCTGAGCAGTGTGATGCAGGAGTAGGACACTGCACACATGAGCTGCAGTGTTGATTTTGCAATGCATAATGTGCATGTAGACAGGCATTCATTGTGATGTTACGTCTACGACTGTTGTAATGCATTTGGAAATGACTTATTTTGGGTGGGAGGTTGTTGGTCTGTCATTTCATCTGATTCCGGGTCAGGCAGCAGTGTCCGATGCCACTGTGCATTTAGGACATGGCAATGTGTACCTTATCGTTACTGCATTGGTGTATGGGTATTGCGTGCCATGTCATGTTGATGTTTGGGAGGGTTTGAGTGACATGACAGTGATGGCCATGGCCTGGTTTGCAGGTGTGTGTGATGCACACCTTGCATGTCCGTGTCATCCCCTTCTCAGAGCAACTAGCTGGGGGTAGATTTCTCTCCGCAGCAGGGCCCTCCCCCTGGAACAGACTTCCGGCCTGACTTGAACTTGAGGGGAATCATCTTCAGTTCTGGAAGCACCTCAAGACCTTCCTCTTTGCTTCTGCTTACAGTCTGCCTCTCTCTTGCAGAATTCTCCACTGGAACTGCACAGGAGCTGCAACTGGGCCACTCTCACCGACCTCGGTCCCTGGCCCAGCCACTCTCCACTTGCACTGCCTCCCTGGCAACCCCTGCACTGCAGTACTGTCTCTCTATCCCTACAGCCCTCCCTTCCCAGCACTTGTCTGCACTTACCTTTGTAGTTGCCACCAGGCGACCTATGTATTATTTTTTTGGGCTACTTCCCCTGTACTGGACTCCCCCCCACCCTTCCCCTTGCACTTTTCCCATTCCCCCTACCCCTGCACTTGCACGATCCCAATGACACCTGGCCTAGTAGTACCGTTCTCTGTGTTCCCTTGTTCCCCCCTCCCTGCCTCATTGCGCCTTGGAATACTTGTGTATGGGCCATATCATGTCATATGTCATATGTGTGCCTTTTGGTCACACAGGATAGCTTGTGTTTAAGTAGCTAGGGATGCAGACGATGTGGCACTTCCATGGCAACTTTCTCAGGGTGGTAGGGTTGTGACAGTTAACTGTCTCTTTGTCATCATCGATTGTCACCTGGTATGTACCAGGCCTGTGTGCACTCCGCAGGGGTGGGAGTTTAGGTGAAAAATGTGGCCACAAGCTGGGTCCGGGCTTCCTCGCCACGTGCCCTGTCCCCTCCCATGGGCAGCGCCTGTGCCTGTGGTTGGGGATGAGGGGGCACCACCATGTCCACCGGGACGCCCTGCCGTGTTGCAACATTGTGCAGGACACATGCTGCCACAATGATCCTGCACACTACTGGTGGTGCATAGAGTAGTTGCCCACCAGAGCGGTCAAGGGAGCGGAAACGTGACTTGAGCACTCCGAATGTGCGCTCCACTATGCCCCTGGTTGCAATATGGGCGGCGTTGTATCTTACCTGGGGTGGTGTGGTGGGGTTCCGGATTGGCGTCATCATGTGGTTGCTCAGAGGGTAGGCACTGTCCCCTGGGGAGGTGATAATAGTTGAGATTATTAGGGTTTGGATATTTGTTTGTGTGTGACTTGTATGCATGTGCAAGGGCATTTGTACTGACCTAGGAGCCATGTGTCGCCATGCTGCCCAGCTTCCAGGGCCCGGCTCAGGGCGGACATTCTGTATATGAAACTGTCATGGGTGGAGCCAGGGTAGTTTGCATAGACAGAGGTGATGATTCCCTTTGCATCACATACCACCTGTACATTGATGGAATGCCAGTGCTTGCGGTTTCGGTAGATGTGCTCAATGGCCCTAGGTGGACGTAGGGCCACATGGGTGCAATCTATGGCACCGAGCACTTTGGGGAAGTGTGCCACCCTGAAAAAATCCAGGACAACGGCCTGCCTTTCTGCGGGTTTTCTGGGCATGTATATGTGCCTGCGGACTGAGGGGCGCGCTGTCATGATTGCCAGTACCTGGTGTAGGCAGCGTGACTGCGTGGCCTGTGAGACCCCCCCCACTATGGCAGTGGTCCGCTGAAATGACCCAGTGGCCAAAAAATGCAGGACATTGAGCAGCTTCTCCAAGGGGCTCAATGCTTGGGAGCAAAGGGTGGGGGATGTGAGGTCATCTTCCCACTCCCTGACCAGGTCTAGGATGATATGGGGTGGAAACCTATACCTGCCATAGACCTGGTCGTCAGGCATCCCAAAAAGGCTTGTCCGTGGTGCGAAAATGCGTGCCCTGGCTATTCTCCTCCTCCTGCGGTGTCCCACGATCAGTGCAGCGACAAATGGGGCATTCATCGTAGCTGTATATACACGTTTGTTGTTTGCGTGCACTTTTATGCTGTGCGCCGGGACGCTTCCGCCTCCCTTCGTGTGGCAGACGCGTTGACGCCTGTGCACGTCTTTTGCCGTGCGCGGGTTTCCCGTATTCGGATACGGTCCGAGTGTCATCGCGTGTGATCGGAGGGGAGTGAGCGTACACGCAACTGGCCTGGGTACGTGTGTTTTGGGGTGCGCGGGAAGTTCCACACGCGATTAGCCTGGGTACGTCTGTTCCGGGGTGCCGGGAACTTTCACACGCGATTGGTGGAAATCCACGTGTGTTCTGTCATCACGTGCAATGAGGGAAACACCTGCGCGCGTCACGTCACAGACGCGCTCACGCGCTAAGGGCCTTTGGTCCAATGAAATCGCATATGCGTGCTGCCGTGCATACGCGCTAAGGGCCTTTCCTCGTATTACACGCGAACGTGCAGTTTTCCACGCGCGCTTACGCGCTTGGGCCCTTTCCTCGTATTACACGTGGACGTGCAGTTTTTCACGCGCGCTGAAATGCCCATGCACGTCTGTACGCGTCACGTCACAGGGGCGCTTGCGCTTGAGGGGCCTTCTGTCCAATGAAAATGCGTATGTGTGCAGACGCGCTTACGCGCTAAGGGCCTTTCCTCGAATTACACGCTGACGTGCAGATTTTTCACGTGCCAAATCACTCCGTATCAAGCTGGCCACGCGTATGCACACGGAAGACCACGCTCCTGCCCAGAAGGCCGAACTACTGCCCCCCAGAGCCCCGAGCACGCTCCCACCTGCCATCTGCTGCTGCCTGACTGCCTGCTGCCCACGTGCACTGCCATTTGCTGCCTGCACATCAGCCAGGGGTGCTGTTGCTGTGACCACCCCTGCTGGAACCGAAGACTCCCGACTGGGATTCCATCGCTCCACAGCCCAGCCCCAGGACCCAGTTGCCCACCCACTCCTGCCTCTGGGGTTGTCATGTCGGGGCAAACACCATCTGTGACCACTGACAACCCCCGGCCAGAGAGGCAGAGGGGCACCAGCTTCAGTGCCACCGAAGTTGGTGTCCTGGTGGAGCAAGTCCTGGGGCAGTATGATGCCCTCTTCGGAAGTTCCCGCGCCGACAAGGAAGGACGGACTCGGATCTGGACTGACATCGTGACTGCCATCAACGCGGAGGGGGTGGCAGTCCGCGACTTACAACATGTCAGGAAGCGCTGGGAGGACTTCAGGTCCAGGACCCTGAACAAGGCCCGGCGCCTCTTGAAGGCAGCGGATGCCAAGGGGCGCCGGGGCCACTTGTCGGAAGAACAGATGAGGGTCCTGGAACGCATATCCCCAGCGCTCCACGTCCAGGTCCTTGAGAAGCAGACCCGTCTGGAGTCGAGCGGTGAGTGTACATGCATCCTGATTGTGAGCAGTGCGTGTGGTGATTATTCAGTAGTGTGCAGGTTGCACATCTGTTTGTATGGGGTCGAGTATGGGTGGGGGTGTACAGGGCCGTGGGGCTGACACATGCGAGGGCTGTAATGTGTGAGACATGGATGGTGCTAGTGTGTGTAGGCTTGCATGCCAAATGCAGTTGTGTGGGCACACATGTTTGGATGAATGTGTATGTAAGTACACATGTCCGTGATGTCACGCATGTATGTTGTTTTTGGCTGCATGTATCAGCACTGTGTACATGTGCATGTGTGTGTATTTGACAAGGGCGCAACAGTGATGCAACATGGATGCATGTGACAGCGGTATGTGGAAGCCTGATTGGCAGATGTGACATGGATGCCCGTCTGAACAGTGCGACACTTGGCAGAGGTGTTCACATGCATGCAAGTGTGGTGGTGTGTGTACATGTGTGGTGCACTTCCTGTGTTGCATGTGATGTCTGGCTCACCTTTGGCTGCTCATGCTGTTGTATGTGTATGGATGGTGGTGGCAGTTGCGATATGGCTGTGGTATGGCTCATGTGTGCGAGTTGTAATGACATGTGTGTTGGGGATTGTGATGACATGTCTGAGGTTTGCCAATGCCACTCATGTACAACTGTCATGTGTGTATGTGTCCATTGTACAGTGCCCTGATGCCTGTGTTTTGTTTCTCCCTGTCTGCAGCGTCAACTGATGAAGAGGGCGGAGAAGGTGCTGTGGAGCACAGCGGCGGGGATCCGACCGCCAGCCGGAGACGCAAGGCCCGGCTCCCCTCCCATGTTGTGATCTCGTCGGGGAGTGAGGAGTCCGGTGCCGCGTCCCAGGCCGCAGCTGCCGGGGGGAGGTCCAAGAGGCGGAGGTTGGAGTTGGACTCCTCGGCAGCAGAAGGGGCAGCTGGGACCCCACAGGGCCCAACAGGGGAAGATGGCACGGAGTCATCCAGGTTGGTGGGGGGTTTGGTGGAGGAGGAGGCCGTGCAAGCACCAGAGACGGGGTCTGGAGGTGGGGATCCCACTGGTGCTAGTGGTGCAGTGCAGGACCAGGGACAGGAGGCAGCACAGGCCGCCGCGGAGGTGCCTGTGTGCAATCCTGTCCCCGATCCTGTCCCTGCATCATCTTGCACCAGCAGGGATGCCTACGTCCAGACCCGTTTTCAGGCAGGGGATGAGCTCACGTCAACTGGCCTTCCTCTGCCTGCGGACATGGCTATCCAGGTCCGGGTTGAGCCTGTCCTGGCTGGTGTGGCGTTGCGTCAACGGGCCATGCGAGGTGACCTGCAGTCTTTTCATGGAGAGACTGCATGTCATCTCGAATGGCTCGTTGACCACGTCAGCCTGCTGGGACAGGTCACCCAGGCCGGATTCCTCCGTCTGATGGGGCTTGCTCCGACCCCCTCCTCAACTGGACCCCCTACGCGCCAGTCGTCCTCTGTGCCATCTTCCCACCCATCAGTCACCTGGGTGCCATGTGGAGCTGCCTCTGACGGTGCGGCCAGGCTGGTGGAGGAGGCATCCCTGCCACAGTCGGGAGTCGGACGTCCAGCAGGGGTGGCCACATCTACGACTGCACCCCAGCCGGCGGAGGATGTGCAGGCAGCAGGAGGCAGTGCAAGGGCAGAGGCACAGCAGCAGCAGCAACGTGGTGGGAGCCATGAAGGCTCGGGGCCTTCGACATCGGAGGGGCAGGCATCGGCCGGAGGGCAGGAGGACCCAGGACAGAGAGTGTCTGCCGTGTGGCAGCGGTTGGGCCACGCCATAGATGCGGAGCGGCAGCGGGTGGAAGAGGCACGGCTCACAATGGTCAGGGCGGAGAACTCCATGCGGAGGGCCCTGAGGCGGGCCGAGTGCCTCGAGGCAATCAGCAGGGGTTTGGAGGTGGAGACGTCGACGGCCCTGCGGACCCTCGGGGCTATGGAGGAGGACCGCCTCCGGGACATTGAGGAGGAGTTCGATGATGCCCTGGCCAGGAACATCCACAAGTGAGCCGTGAAACTAGCCCGCTGCCCTTGTACATAGTTTCTAGGTAGTGTTAGGTTTCATTTTTGTTTTTATTTTATTTGGACCTTTCGGACATTGGCCACATTTTTGTATATAGTTTATTTTATTAGTTAGTGTAGTTAGATAGGTTTCCTTTATTTTGTTGGGATAATGGACCCTGGATTGTTCCCATGTACATAGTTGACAGTTGGATTGTATTTTTTTTTCTATTTTTAACCATGGAGCAATGGCTTTCTTTTTTATTTCCCATTGGATTTTGTTTTGTGGACATTGGGCCTCATTCCGAGTATGGCGTTAAGGGATAGCGGCCACCGGTAACGAGACCGGTGGCGGTGATCCCTTACCGCCATACTCCGAGTTCCCTTTGCGCCCTCGCCCTTAACGCCTGCTTTGAGCAGGTGTTAAAGTCGAGGGCGCAAAGGGGCCTCCAAGCCAATAACGGTGACCGTAATGAACGGTCACCGTTATTTGCATCTTCCCCATTCCCATTGAGCCCTATGGGGGCTCATTTGGGAATGGGGAAGAGCCTTGGTGAATGGGGAATTACCGCCCCGCCAACCTTGGAATGGGGCGGTAATTCCGCCATCCACCAAGGCGCTGCCGGTCCGGGTACGGCGTCAACCAACGCGTTAATAGCGCCATTGGTTAGCGCCGTACTCGGAATGAGGCCCATTGACTTTGGACATTACTTTGGATTTTTATTTTTGGTTTTGCTTTTTTTGACGGACATGCTTCTTTTCATTTTTGTACATTCACGTTTCTGTTTCTTCATTTTTTATTCTATTGATGTTTCCTTTAATACATATTATTTTTGGTGAACTTCAATGTGTGGTATCTCATTGGTTTCATGCATTTCATGATATGTGTTTTGAGATTCACTAACACCCATTGGGTGTATGTGAGGGAAATGTGTTTGTTTCGGAACTTGCAATTGGTGTTCTGTGATGTAATTGCAAATTATGAGTGGGTGGATGCAATACTCGGGTGGGTGTTTTGCATTTGGAGGCTGACGATAGGGACCAGGGATCTAGATTGTGATGACATGTTGGCTGGGGAACATAAGTTGCACATGGGTGGGGGCCTGCTGGCAGGTGCCCCACAGTGCTGGGGGGTGGGGGTGGTGGGAGACATGGGTGGGGGCCTGGTGGAGGCTGCCCCTGGTGACTGGGGGGTGGGGGTGGTGGGAGACATGGGTGGGGGCCTGGTGGAGGCTGCCCCTGGTGACTGGGGGGTGGGGGTGGTGGGAGACATGGGTGGAGGCCTGGTGGAGGCTGCCCCTGGTGGCTGGGGGGTAGGGGTGGTGTGAGACATGGGTGGGGGCCTGGTGGAGGCTGCCCCTGCACTGCTGGGGGGTGGGGGTGGTGTGAGACATGGGTGGGGGCCTGGTGGAGGCTGCCCCTGCACTGCTGGGGGGTGGGGGTGGTGGGAGACATGGGTGGGGGCCTGGTGGTGGCTGCCCCTGCACTGCTGGGGGGGTGGGGGTGGTGGGAGACATGGTTGGGGGCCTGGTGGAGGCTGCCCTGGTGGCTGGGGGGTGGGGGTGGTGGGGAACATGAGTTGGACATGGGTGGGGGCCTGCTGGCAGGTGCCCCTGGTGACTGGGGGGTGGGGGTGGTGGGAGACATGAGTGGGGGCCTGGTGGAGGCTGCCCCTGGTGGCTGGGGGATGGGGGTGGTGGTAGACATGGGTGGGGGCCTGGTGGAGGCTGCCCCTGCACTGCTGGGGGGTGGGGGTGGTGGGAGACATGGGTGGGGGCCTGGTGGTGGGTGCCCCTGCACTGCTGGGGGGTGGGGGTGGTGGGAGACATGGGTGGGGGCCTGGTGGAGGCTGCCCCTGGTGACTGGGGGGTGGGGGTGGTGGGAGACATGGGTGGGGGCCTGGTGGAGGCTGCCCCTGGTGACTGGGGGGGTGGGGGCGGTGGGAGACATGGGTGGGGGCCTGGTGGAGGCTGCCCCTGCACTGTTGGGGGGTGGGGGTGGTGTGAGACATGGGTGGGGGCCTGGTGGAGGCTGCCCCTGCACTGCTGGGGGGTGGGGGTGGTGTGAGACATGGGTGGGGGCCTGGTGGAGGCTGCCCCTGCCCTGCTGGGGGGTGGGGGTGGTGGGAGACATGGGTGGGGGCCTGGTGGAGGCTGCCCCTGCACTGCTGGGGGGTGGGGGTGGTGGGAGACATGGGTGGGGGCCTGGTGGAGGCTGCCCCTGGTGACTGGGGGGGTGGGGGTAGGGGGAGACATGGGTGGGGGCCTGGTGGAGGCTGCCCCTGCACTGCTGGGGGGTGGGGGTGGTGTGAGACATGGGTGGGGGCCTGGTGGAGGCTGCCCCTGCACTGCTGGGGGGTGGGGGTGGTGTGAGACATGGGTGGGGGCCTGGTGGAGGCTGCCCCTGGTGACTGGGGGGTTGGGGGTGGTGGGAGACATGGGTGGGGGCCTGGTGGAGGCTGCCCCTGGTGACTGAGGGGGGTGGGGGTGGTGGGAGACATGGGTGGAGGCCTGGTGGAGGCTGCCCCTGCACTGCTGGGGGGTGGGGGTGGTGTGAGACATGGGTGGGGGCCTGGTGGAGGGTGCCCCTGCACTGCTGGGGGGTGGGGGTGGTGTGAGACATGGGTGGGGGCCTGGTGGAGGCTGCCCCTGCCCTGCTGGGGGTGGGGGTGGTGGGAGACATGGGTGGGGGCCTGGTGTAGGCTGCCCCTGCACTGCTGGGGGGGTGGGGGTGGTGGGAGACATGGGTGGGGGCCTGGTGGAGGCTGCCCCTGGTGACTGGGGGGTGGGGGTGGTGGGAGACATGGGTGGGGGCCTGGTGGAGGCTGCCCCTGGTGACTGGGGGGTGGGGGTGGTGGGAGACATGGGTGGGGGCCTGGTGGAGGCTGCCCCTGCACTGCTGGGGGGTGGGGGTGGTGTGAGACATGGGTGGGGGCCTGGTGGAGGCTGCCCCTGTCCTGCTGGGGGGTGGGGGTGGTGGGAGACATGGGTGGGGGCCTGGTGGAGGCTGCCCCTGCACTGCTGGGGGGTGGGGGTGGTGGGAGACATGGGTGGGGGCCTGGTGGAGGCTGCCCCTGGTGACTGGGGGGTTGGGGGTGGTGGGAGACATGGGTGGGGGCCTGGTGGAGGCTGCCCCTGGTGACTGAGGGGGGTGGGGGTGGTGGGAGACATGGGTGGAGGCCTGGTGGAGGCTGCCCCTGCACTGCTGGGGGGTGGGGGTGGTGTGAGACATGGGTGGGGGCCTGGTGGAGGGTGCCCCTGCACTGCTGGGGGTGGGGGTGGTGTGAGACATGGGTGGGGGCCTGGTGGAGGCTGCCCCTGCCCTGCTGGGGGTGGGGGTGGTGGGAGACATGGGTGGGGGCCTGGTGTAGGCTGCCCCTGCACTGCTGGGGGGGTGGGGGTGGTGGGAGACATGGGTGGGGGCCTGGTGGAGGCTGCCCCTGGTGACTGGGGGGTGGGGGTGGTGGGAGACATGGGTGGAGGCCTGGTGGAGGCTGCCCCTGGTGACTGGGGGTGGGGGTGGTGGGAGACATGGGTGGGGGCCTGGTGGAGGCTGCCCCTGCACTGCTGGGGGGTGGGGGTGGTGTGAGACATGGGTGGGGGCCTGGTGGAGGCTGCCCCTGGTGACTGGGGGGGTGGGGGTGGTGGGAGACATGGGTGAGGGCCTGGTGGAGGCTGCCCCTGGTGACTGGGGGGGTGGGGGTGGTGGGAGACATGGGTGGGGGCCTGGTGGAGGCTGCCCCTGGTGACTGGGGGGTGGGGGTGGTGGGAGACATGGGTGGGGGCCTGGTGGAGGCTGCCCCTGGTGACTGGGGGGGTGGGGGTGGTGGGAGACATGGGTGGGGGCCTGGTGGAGGCTGCCCCTGCACTGCTGGGGGGTGGGGGTGGTGTGAGACATGGGTGGGGGCCTGGTGGAGGCTGCCCCTGCACTGCTGGGGGTGGGGGTGGTGGGAGACATGGGTGGGGGCCTGGTGGAGGCTGCCCCTGGTGACTGGGGGGGTGGGGGTGGTGGGAGACATGGGTGGGGGCCTGGTGGAGGCTGCCCCTGGTGGCTGGGGGGTGGGGGTGGTGGGGAACATGAGTTGGACATGGGTGGGGGCCTGCTGGCAGGTGCCCCACAGTGCTGCGGGGTGGGGGTGGTGGGGAACATGAGTTGGACATGGGTGGGGGCCTGCTGGCAGGTGCCCCTGGTGACTGGGGGGTGGGGGTGGTGGGAGACATGGGTGGGGGCCTGGTGGAGGCTGCCCCTGCACTGCTGGGGGGTGGGGGTGGTGGGAGACATGGGTGGGGGCCTGGTGGTGGGTGCCCCTGCACTGCTGGCGGGTGGGGGTGGTGGGAGACATGGGTGGGGGCCTGGTGGAGGCTGCCCCTAGTGACTGGGGGGGTGGGGGTGGTGGGAGACATGGGTGGGGGCCTGGTGGAGGCTGCCCCTGGTGACTGGGGGGTGGGGGTGGTGGGGAACATGAGTTGGACATGGGTGGGGGCCTGCTGGCAGGTGCCCCACAGTGCTGGGGGGTGGGGGTGGTGGGGAACATGAGTTGGACAGGGGTGGGGGCCTGCTGGCAGGTGCCCCTGGTGACTGGGGGGTGGGGGTGGTGGGAGACATGGGTGGGGGCCTGGTGGAGGCTGCCCCTGGTGACTGGGGGGTGGGGGTGGTGGGAGACATGGGTGGAGGCCTGGTGGAGGCTGCCCCTGGTGACTGGGGGGGTGGGGGTGGTGGGAGACATGGGTGGGGGCCTGGTGGAGGCTGCCCCTGCACTGCTGGTGGGTGGGGGTGGTGGGAGACATGGGTGGGGGCCTGGTGGAGGCTGCCCCTGGTGACTGGGGGGTGAGGGTGGTGGGAGACATGGGTGGGGGCCTGGTGGAGGCTGCCCCTGGTGACTGGGGGGGTGGGGGTGGTGGGAGACATGGGTGGGGGCCTGGTGGAGGCTGCCCCTGGTGGCTGGGGGTTGGGGATGGTGTGAGACATGGGTGGGGGCCTGGTGGAGGCTGCCCCTGCACTGCTGGGGGGTGGGGGTGGTGTGAGACATGGGTTGGGGCCTGGTGGAGGCTGCCCCTGCACTGCTGGGGGGTGGGGTGGTGGGAGACATGGGTGGGGGCCTGGTGGTGGCTGCCCCTGCACTGCTGGGGGGGGTGGGGGGGGTGGAAGACATGGGTGGGGGCCTGGTGGAGGCTGCCCCTGGTGGCTGGGGGGTGGGGGTGGTGGGGAACATGAGTTGGACATGGGTGGGGGCCTGCTGGCAGGTGCCCCACAGTGCTGGGGGGTGGGGGTGGTGGGGAACATGAGTTGGACATGGGTGGGGGCCTGCTGGCAGGTGCCCCTGGTGACTGGGGGGTGGGGGTGGTGGGAGACATGGGTGGGGGCCTGTGGAGGCTGCCCCTGGTGACTGGGGGGGTGGGGGTGGTGGGAGACATGGGTGGGGGCCTGGTGGAGGCTGCCCCTGGTGACTGGGGGGGTGGGGGTGGTGGGAGACATGGGTGGGGGCATGGTGGAGGCTGCCCCTGGTGGCTGGGGGGTGGGGGTGGTGGGAGACATAGGTGGGGGCCTGGTGGAGGCTGCCCCTGCACTGCTGGGGTGTGGGGGTGGGGTGAGAAATGGGTGGGGGCCTGGTGGAGGCTGCCCCTGCACTGCTGGGGGGTGGGGGTGGTGGGAGACATGGGTGGGGGCCTGGTGGTGGCTGCCCCTGCACTGCTGGGGGGTGGGGGTGGTGGGAGACATGGGTGGGGGCCTGGTGGAGGCTGCCCCTGGTGGCTGGGGGGTGGGGGTGGTGGGGAACATGAGTTCGACATGGGTGGGGGCCTGCTGGCAGGTGCCCCTGGTGACTGGGGGGTGGGGGTGGTGGGAGACATGAGTGGGGGCCTGGTGGAGGCTGCCCCTGGTGGCTGGGGGATGGGGCTGGTGGTAGACATGGGTGGGGGCCTGGTGGAGGCTGCCCCTGCACTGCTGGGGGGTGGGGGTGGTGGGAGACATGGGTGGGGGCCTGGTGGAGGCTGTCCCTGGTGGCTGGGGGGTGGGGTGGTGTGAGACATGGGTGGGGGCCTGGTGGAGGCTGCCCCTGCACTGCTGGGGGGTGGGGGTGGTGGGAGACATGGGTGGGGGCCTGGTGGTGGGTGCCCCTGCACTGCTGGGGGGTGGGAGTGGTGGGAGACATGGGTGGGGGCCTGGTGGAGGCTGCCCCTGGTGACTGGGGGGGTGGGGGTGGTGGGAGACATGAGTGGGGGCCTGGTGGAGGCGGCCCCTGGTGACTGGGGGATGGGGGTGGTGGGAGACATGGGTGGGGGCCTGGTGGAGGCTGTCCCTGCACTGCTGGGGGGTGGGGGTGGTGTGAGACATGGGTGGGGGCCCTGGTGGAGGCTGCCCCTGCACTGCTGGGGGGTGGGGGTGGTGTGAGACATGGGTGGGGGCCTGGTGGAGGCTGCCCCTGCACTGCTGGGGGTGGGGGTGGTGGGAGACATGGGTGGGGGCCTGGTGGAGGCTGCCCCTGCACTGCTGGGGAGTGGGGGTGGTGGGAGACATGGGTGGGGGCCTGGTGGAGGCTGTCCCTGGTGACTGGGGGGGTGGGGGTGGTGGGAGACATAGGTGGGGGCCTGGTGGAGGCTGCCCCTGCACTGCTGGGGGGTGGGGGTGGTGTGAGACATGGGTGGGGGCCTGGTGGAGGCTGCCCCTGCACTGCTGGGGGGTGGGGGTGGTGTGAGACATGGGTGGGGGCCTGGTGGAGGCTGCCCCTTCACTGCTGGGGGGTTGGGGTGGTGGGAGACATGGGTGGGGGCCTGGTGGAGGCTGCCCCTGCACTGCTGGGGGGTGGGGGTGGTGGGAGACATGGGTGGGGGCCTGGTGGAGGCTGTCCCTGGTGACTGGGGGGGTGGGGGTGGTGGGAGACATGGGTGGGGGCCTGGTGGAGGGTGCCCCTGGTGGCTGGGGGTGCAGGGGGACATGCGTTGGTGGGCAGTAGTGCAAGTTGACATGTGGGTTGGCTGGTGGGCATGGCCATGGTGGATGGGGTGCCTGCATGACATGTGCTGGGTAGGCCCCTGTGGTGTGAGCCACCTGCAGGGGCCGTGGAGGGTGTAGAGGGAACACCTGGGAGGACCCACACGTGCAATTCACGTGTGCTGCTCCCCGCGCACCCCTGTAATACACGTACCCTGATGATATCGCATGTGGAACTTCCCGCGCACCCCTGTAATACACGTACCCTGATGGAATTGCGTGTGGAACTTCCCGCCGCACCCCTGGAATACATGTACCCTGCTGATGTTGCGTGGGATACTTCCCCCGCACCCCGAAATACACGTACCCTGATGAGATCGTGTGTGTGACTTCCCGCGCACCCCAGAAATACACGTACCCCGCTCAATCGCGTGTGTAACTTCCCGCGCACCCCCGAAATACACGTACCCCGCTCAATCGCGTGTGTAACTACCCGCGCACCCCCGAAATACACGTACCCCGCTCAATCGCATGTGTAACTTCCCGCGCACCCCCGAAATACACGTACCCCGCTCAATCGCGTGTGTAACTTCCCGCGCACCCCTGAAATACACGTATCTCGCTCAATCGCGTGTGTAACTTCCCGCGCACCTCCGAAATACACGTACCCCGCTCAATCGCGTATTTAACTTCCCGCACACCCCCGATATACACGTACCCCGCTCAATCGCGTGTGTAACTTCCCGCGCACCCCCGAAATACACGTACCCCGCTCAATCGCGTGTGTCACTTCCCGCGCGCCCCCGAAATACACGTACCCCGCTCGATCGCGTGTGTTGCTTCCCGCGTACCCCCGCAATACACGTGCCCCGCTCGCACAGGCCCAATTGCTGTATGTTGCCACTTTTGTGATGCGCTGGGACTCTACCGCCTGCCTTCGTGTGGCGGACGTGTTTCAGCTTGTGCGTGTCTTTGGCTGTGCGTGGCTTTGCCCTATTCGATTCCATGAATACGTGTGGTTCGAGTGCGTGTGGGCGTTCCGTCTGCTTCCCTGCAGTACATCCCCAGTTACGCCCTTATTTTCGCGCGTTGTTCCCCATTCCGCGCGTTATGCCCCGTGTCCCGCCCACTTACTGGTGTATGCGCCGAGGTTGTGCGCTTTCACTGTGCGCGTCGCGCACGCCTTTCGGGATGTTGCAGTGACTTGTGCGCCATGCACGGGTTTGGCGCACATCCCGAGGTGAACACGCGCAGGGACTTCCATGAATCGCACGCGTACGCGTGCGCCTGTTTCTTTGCGCTTGCGCCTGCTTGCGCAATGATTTTCGGCGCACGTTTGTTCCATGAATCGGCCCCTTAAGCTTCAGTCGCAGCTCCTTTTATCGTGACCAATGCAAAAACGACGACTGCCAGAATGCAGAGAATACGAACGGGCCTGGGTAGACTGCTTCCGAGACACATGTGATGAGGAGGGGAGAGGGAGGAGTGTGTGGATGAGGATCGCCCCCCCCCCCTCCCATCCTTTCAGGTCACCCTGCCCAGTGCTCCTGAGCGCTGCTAGAAGCTGGCCAGGTGCGCCCTGAAAGGGCCGATTGTTTCGGCGCAGATCACAGGCCGTTCCTGTGCACTCTGCCATCCCGCCGTGTAATTAAGAGCGCTCCTTGTAATCCATCCCCGCCATCGATAAATGCCAGCAGCCATTATTAAAAAACACAGCGAAATTTACAACCCGTCCGCGTGCTTAAAGGTCGGTGTCGGCGGCCCACTCCCTCTGGACCCGGGATTAATAAAGGTTAACGACCTTTCCGCTATGGATTACGGATAATCAATAGTGTTATTTGTACCTCACCCAACGCGGGTAATGTCACTTTCTAACTGCTAACCAGTAACAGTCTATGAAAGCCAGCATTATACAACGGTATTTATTTCACTCACCTAACGTCCAAACAGAGTGAATGTCCCTGGTCATTTGGCCACACTACATCGAGCTCACCGACCACACTAGGCGTTGCCAGTAGGGAGCGTTGAACGTGATGTTCTCCCCACCTCCCCTTTTGAAGGTTTCCCTTAAGGCCCCCAACTTTTGACCTCTGGCTCCATGAAAGCCTTCAGTACAGCAGGGCATTGAAACAAATAACCTGTAAACATACCACATGCAAACCAACTATGCCACGTACACAACACCTAAAACGCCCGCACACACTGATACCAAAGAACAGAGCTCAACACGGCCAACAGCACACAAGGCCTCCTGCATGTACGTAAATGCTGTGTACACCTACCAACCCAGACCACCTCGAAGAAAACTGAGGCTACCAACACCACAGCAAAAGCTCCCGTGTGTCTCCCTCCCCACCACTTCAGCCCATCCCATATTTTCTGATTCTCCCGGGCGCCTGGATATCCACTGGTGTTACAGGGGCCCCCGCAGCCCCTGCTGTGCGGGAGGGGGGGCATGGGGAGTGGCAGGGGGGCACCACCACATGTCCTCGGAGGGAGCCCCACTTGGAAAAAATAAATGCAAAAGAAAAGGCTACAAAAAAAACACTATTTGTTTACTTTTTTAATGCATTCATAAAGATATATCTATAACAGAAATAATTTCTCTATGAAGGAAGAGTGACTACAAAAAGAAACTTTCCGCTCCCCGCAGCCCCTAACATGGAAGACCCTCGCTGGGGGCATCCATGTCATGTGGTAGCGGGAGCCCTATGACTTCAAAAAGAAATCGTTTTTTTAAGTCACTCTGCCTTCATAAAGAAATTATTTCCATTATGGTTCTGTCCTTTATGGAAATAATTTCTTTATGAAGTCAGAGTGACTTCAAAAAGAAACAATTTCTTCTTGAAGTGATAGGGCTCCCCTCAACCCCATGACGTGTCCGTGTGTGTGAGTGTATGGTGAAAGGGTGCACACTTAAATGTATAGGTGGCTGAATGTGTGAGTGTATGGCGAAAGGGTGCGCACAAATGTATGGGTGGCTGGTTGTGCGTGTGTGCGTGTACAGTGAAAGGGTGCACACTTAAATGTATGGGTGGCTTGCTAGGTGTGCCTGTATGGTGAAAGGGTGCACACTTAAATGTATAGGTGGCTGCCTGTGTGAGTGTATGTTGAAAGGGTGCACACTTAAATATATGGGTGGCTGCTTGGGTGTGTGTTCCTGTATGGTCAAAGGGTGCACACTTAAATGTATGTGTGGCTGCCTGGGTGTGCCTGTATGGTGAAAGAGTGCACACTTAAATGTATAGGTGACTGCCTGTGTGAGTGTATGTTGAAAGGGTGCACACTTAAATGTATGTGTGGCTGCCTGGGTGTGCCTGTATGGTGAAAGAGTGCACACTTAAATATATGGATGGCTGGATGTACGTGTGTATGTATGCTGAATGGTGTGTGTGCTTGTGTTTAGGGGTGCAACAAAACCTACATTTTGGGGGGGCTAACTCTGCAAATGTTGGGAAAGGCGCTAACTTCACAGGCAGAGGGCCAAACTTATTTGTGTGGTGGCATATAACTTCTAATGAGACTAATCTAGTGCAGCTTCAATGTTACAAGCATTTAACTCTCTCCTTTAAGTCTGAAAGCACCTACTTATGGACTGCTGTGAGAATGAGCAGTCTCCTGTTCCCTTTCTACCCTTTCAGTCGCTCCGCTGGCATGCAAGTACTAAACCCACATAACGATTATAATTGCCTAAAAAAATTGGCATTTGAATGCAGGTACTAACAGTGAAATGCTTTAAGTTAGTAATTGCTGAACCCTTGTTAACAGCAAAACTCAGCTGTTAACAGCTGGTAAAGCAGTCATACTAAGTGTAATTATCTGGCTGGACTGGCATTTGGGTGCTGCCAGTCTAGCCGATTCTTACTGCAGCATTGTATATTTTTCTGCGCATCTGTGATAAAATGATATGATATTATATAAGTCTTTTATAACGTGCCTGTACACACGTCTTTCTAGGCGCAACGAGACAAGGGAGGGAAGATAGAGGGAGGACAGGACAAAAAATGTTACTAGGCCATGAGTCATTCAGACCTTACAAGTGCGAGAACGAGAAGTGCAAGGGGAAAAAGAGGGGGGAGTGCAAGGGAGAATGGCCGGAAAAACAGGGCAGCAATGCTCTGAGTAAGTGCAGCCAGGGCAGCGCGGCTCTGGGTAGTGCATGGAGAACAAGAGACTGTAGAGTTATAGTTACAGTCCCTAAGTATGTGGTAGGCCCGGAGGAAGTGCAAGGGTGACTGATCAAGAAAGAGCTTGGACTCAGTTAGACTCTGAGGGTAGCCAAGCAACCAGTCGGTACAGCAGACAGGTAGGTCAGGTAGGTGAGCAGGGGAGGGAGAGAGAACAAGCAGAGGAGAGGAGGAAAGGTTTGAGCTGCTTCTGGAACTTCAGGGTCTGTCTCAAGTTTGAGAGGAGCAGGGAGGCCATTCCAGAGGGAGGCACGCGCAGAGGAGAGGGATCAACCCCCCACTCTCTGCCTGGAGAAGATTCTAACCCTTAGAGAGTTGGAGGAAGCTGAGTGAATGGCTCGAGAAGGAAGGTATTTTGGAAGAGAATGTTGGATGTAGTGCGGGCCCCTGCCCCAGAAAGCCTTGTGAATAATGAAAAGGGTCTTGAACTTGATCCTTGCAGCCACCAGGAGCCAGTGGATAGATTTCAGGGCTAGAGAGATACGGTCCTTGGGCTTGAGGCCAAGGACAAGTCTTGCAGCCCTATTCTGGATTAGTTGCAGAGGGCAGAGAGTAGAGGAAGGCAGATTGAGGAAGAGGCTGTTGCAGTAGTCCAGCCTAGAGAGAACCAGGGCTCTGGAGACCGTGAGCTTCTGGGGAAAGTGAGAAAGGGAAGAGTTCCTTTGAAGAGTTGCAGCTGGTAGTGGGACTTCTTGGCGACGTCCGAGATGTGAGGAGAGAAAGAGAGAGTGGAGTCAAAGGTTTTTTGCCTCACAGAAAGGCGAAGGAAGAGGGCCTAAGGCGGGCTGTCAGAGTGAGTGAGGGAAAGCAGGGCCAGGGTTCCCAATGAGAAGGATCTCTGTCTTTGTGGTATTAAGGCAAAGATCGTTGGAGGTGCACCCATCCTGAATTTGCGGATAGTCAGGAAGGAGCGAGAGAGGAGAGGAGGTTGAGGGGAGCCTGAAGAAAAGCTGAGTGTCATCCACATAACACTGAAAGTGAGAGGAGAAGGTAGAGATCAGGTGGGCCAAATAGAGGTTAAAAAACCAGGGTGAGAGGATAGAGCCCTGGGCAACACGACAGGTAGAGAGAGAGGTGGTGCAGAGAAAGGGGTCAAGTTGGACTGGGAGGGGCCATCCAAGAGTAAGGAGGTCAGCTACTCCAGGCCTGATCCATGAAGCCCAGGTTCTCAGAGTCGATTGATCAGGATAGCGTGGTTGACCGTGTCGAAGGCAGAAGAAAGATCAAGGAGGATGAGGACAGAAGGAATGCTGGAATCAAGGTTAGAGAGCAGATCTTCACGGGTGTTCAGGAGAGCAGTTTCCGTGCCTCTGGCAGCTCTGAAGCCAGACTGATGGTCATCGAGACAACCAACAGATTCAGTGTGGAGAGTAAGCTGGGAGAAGGTCAGCTTTTCCAAGAGTTTTCCCAGGAAAGGGGTGATGGAGATAGGTTTCCGGGCAGGTAGGATCGACAGACAGCTTCTTGAGGAGTGGGTGCACAAGGGAGTGCTTGAGGGGAGAGGTGAAAGTTCCAGTGGTGAAAGAGTGATTACAGAAATTGGCTACGGCTGGAGCGAGGATGTTAATATGGTCATTGATGGTTCTGGAGGAGCAGGGGAGCACCTGTTTGGACGACACTTTCATAGATCAAACTTGTCTAGAAACCTTGTCAGGTATTGTCAGAGAGAAAGAGGAGAAAGGAGGAGGAGAAGGAGAGATGGCGAAAGGGGGGCAGAGAGAGGAAGAGGGAGAGGAAGAGGTGATAGAGGACAGGATGTCCTGAGTTCTAGCAGAGAGGTGAGAGGCAACGCCGTACAGAGGGCCTGGGAGGGAACAGGAGAGGTAGAGACCCCAACAGAATTGGGCAGTTCCTTTCAGTTTGGCCGTGTTGTTAGAGGCCGCAGGGACCCGGGCTTGAGCGTGTGCTCTCTTCACGATTAGTGTTATTGCTTCGACTGGCATTTTGGTGCAACCAGTCTAGGCATGTCTAAATGTGGGCTTGGAATGCATTACTGTAATGTTATTACGTGTCCACACTGGTCTACATTGTGCAGCCAGTTGGACATGTTTTCAATGTGGCATGGCATTTTGAATAGCAAATCATTAATGTTCCTGTGCACTTTTGTTGACTTGCATGTATTGGATTGGTGTTACCCTACAAAATAATTGTAAACACTCTTGCTTTTTAGCAAAATGTTCTCAGAAAGTGTGCTGTATATTGCATTAAAACACATACGTATATCTTTCTCCTAGTGTAGTGTGTGGCATACCCCTTCAGCAGCACATTTGTGCATATTGCGCAACCATGGTAATGTAGGCCGGCCCAGAGTGTGGCGCGACCTGTCTTTTGTTGCAGAGTTGGGGGGGGGGGTCCCCCTCAGCATGGCTCGCAGGGGGGCCCCCAAACGTTGTATTTCGCCACTGTGGAGATCATGCAAATGGCGGTGGTACACAGAATAAATCTTAATAACATCAGAAGCCCAAGCCCAGGGGTGTTGCTAGGTCTGGGGCTATGCTAATTTTAGGACTGTGGGGGCTGAGGGCTAGCTAGACTTTTTGGTTGTAACCCCTGAGCTTCTATCCTGGGGCTACAACCGAAAGACCCGGGGCTATAGCCATTTTAGCCCTCCCCTAGCAACGTCTCTGCCCAAGCTTATTGATGACCGGCTGTATAAAAAAAAAAGTCTCAAGATACCACTAGATACATGCTTAGTACCTTAACGACTGTTCAGGTGCAGCGAGGGCAGATGCAAGGCCTGCCTGGGATACCAAGTGCAAGACTTCAGCCCAGTTCCCAAACTCTTCAAATACTTCCCCAGTGTCAACACATCCATGTTCAGGAGGGCTGCCCCAGGAAAACAAACCTTCTGCGCCTACTGCTGCGCCACTCGCTCTGCCCCTAGGTCATGTACTAATGTTCCTACTGGGACACTCTGCTCGGAGCCAGCCTATCACACTTGTTTTACAAGTGCAAGTTGCATGCTGGGGGCCGCAGACGTTGGCACTTGCATGCTGTTGGGGCCTCTGGAGGCAATTTTCAACTTGTGTGAAATTGAATGTTAACGCAAAGTGTAAAAGCAGGCGAAATCGCCCGCATGCCTTTGCTTTTGCACCACGCTTTGTCAAAGGCGGAAATGCGGTCTCCCATGAACGCCTGGCAGACGCATTTAGAATGGATTGCGATGGATTCCGCCTGTTTTTATCAGGCGCTGAAACAAGACAGATTCCACAGGCATCGGCATTAGTTTTACTCCAGCATACTAACCACATGCTGATGTAAAACCAAGTAGTTTTGCAGGTCTCCCTTCCATCTCTCACGCTGCCTCGACATGAGCGTGGCCTGGAGCGTGAAAGCAGAGCGTAAAGCAGCCGTGCACCGACCATGGCAATCATAAACATGACATCGTTTTACGTTTGCATTGCCTTGCTTCAGAGCACTTGCTGTAATATTTCTCTTTTTAATAAAACACAATTTGCCAATCCGAGAAGGATAACAAAAAATTACCTGGTTTTCCGATGCTTGAACATGTGTCCTGCTGTATGAATACAGATCTCCGCAGCAAGTGCCTAACTCAGTGAGCTATCGGCCCCACAAGTAACTATGTTGATGTGGGTGACCAGTGGCCACCCACCATTTTATGATAACGATTGTGGGAGGAGTTGATGCAGACAGTAACCCAGGTACTTTAGTTCTACTAATAACATGTTTTCAATGTTCAGTCCCGGTCTACGAGGCCCCTGGAGGGCAGTACACACATGCAGCGACAGGGCCCTAAACCACAAGGAATCCAGCCATGGAGACATTGAGGCTGCGGGCCAATCAGAAGCACTCATGCTCTATTTAATGGCCGCTCCACCCCCTGTGTGATGCCATGAAATGTATATGTCTTTGCATGTGATACTGTGTATACAATGGTGTGCTGCTAATCTATGACCCAGCAAAGGGGTCCTTTAAATATGAACATTTTTGAATAAAAGTGATGTTTCATTGATTAGTGTACCTTCATTCCACCCTCGTTCTTGTGTTGGACCATATTAGCCCTAAGTGTTAGGGGCCTACCTACCCGTTTTCGTTTCTCAATCCACCCCTGAGACATCTTTCTGATGTGAATGCTACTTAGGCTTCCTGTGGCCCAAGAGGAGTAGAGGGGAAGTTTTAGTCAGGCTGGGAGGATAGCTCAGGTGCAACTCGTTTGGCTTGGAAGCAAGACAACACCGAACAATACAGCTTTGAATCCCAGCCCTGCACTTATGTAATCTTGTATAAAAGAGGAAATGATTTATTTACATGCACGGTAATAGGTGTCTGCAAAAACATGGGCAAAAGTATAATTAGCAGTCTTTGTGGTACTTGCCGTAGGATCCCCACCTTGCCGTTGGGGGGGGGGGGGTTTGCCAATTTTTTTGTTGCTCTGCTAAATAGAGCGCTGCAGGAAAAGCAGCATCAGCGCTTTATTTAATTAAATGCTTAACTCCCCGCTCCTATGCAGAAATGGGGAGTTAATCACTTCAATGGAGTGCGGCTGTCAAACTAGCATGGGAATGCCTTTAGCTGGTTTAGCATCGGTGCTCTATTGTAATAAAAAGCACCCCATTCTCCCGCCTGTGCGCCCAGCGCCAGCATGAGAGCGCAGCGCATTTTATTACAATAGAGTGCCTGCCAGACATTCACCCCCCTACAAAACAGCTGGGGGGAGTGCTTGAAAGACTCCCCCAAGCTGGAGTTCCAGGCAGCCCGGGTTGCCCGTGCCTAAAGCCGGCCCTGTTTAAAAGAGGTGTAAAATATTTAAACAATACCTCTGCATAGTCACCTACTTTATTCCAAGTCTTAATCATTTTAGCCTGTATCTTGTCCGCTTCCCTCCCCCAAAGGCAGGCATTGATTACCTGAACACTGCTACCAACAGGTGAGCCAAGGAAGCTGGAGGGAATAACTTTTGCCCACATCAGGTCCACTTGAAGCCCCTAATCTAGGGATCAGGGCAGGGCCGTCACAAGTGGGGGTAAGGCAGACAAACCACTGGAGGCCTCACTGAAGATGGAGGTCCAAGTATGGCCCTCACGATCCCCACACGACTCTCAGCCCAAAGACATAGACACGACACATGCACCTCACTCTGAGGCCCTTCAGCACCATCATTGATGTATCGTAGATGTGAGAAACGTTACTCTCTCGGGCAGCCATTCAGGCCATACCCAATCGAGGATTCAGAGGAGGCGGAGATGCCATCAATCGAACAAGTCGACTGACTGCAAATCGAGAAATCAATGATGTCATCACTGACATCACGACGTAGCCGCATTTAGACATGAAGTACATATCCATCCATTCATGAAGTTACACGAACATGCTTTAGTTTGTCGCGTATATACACGAAAAACATGCCTATGACTCACGCAAGTAGATGACAGACACACATACATATCTATATATTCAATAGAAAAAAGTAGTTAAGGGGACGTTATGGTTAAGTTGCACTAATAAAAACCTATGAAATTCAATGGAAAAACATTGTTACAGGGATGTTATGGTTACAGGTAAAACCGAAAACAAAGCTAAGCAACCATAACTCGTACCACCACCATGCACTGCTAAGACTAACACCCAGGAAATCAAAGATGACATCACAAATGTCATTGATTATATCACTGATGACATCACATAGCTGGCTCACTTATTTTTGTTCACTGAAATATCTAGGCCAGGTGGTTTTGTTCACTGGCATTCAGAATATTAAAATTCCAAAGGTGCTGTATATCTAGACGTTAACCTTGTCATATGTTCTTAAAGTACTTTCCTTAGGGTTGGGTCTCAGCTCATTGTGCACACGCATGGGGCAATAGCAGGCCTCAAACACACAATTCATTTGTATACATGAAGATAAACGTAAATGCTATTAACACTTTCTGATGATGCCGTTTCTTTCTTCATTACTTTAGTTTCCCTGTATGTGCCTCTGATTTGTATGCATTGTGGGTCTTCATATGTATTGTTTGTACTAGCACAAGTGTGTAGTAAGTCTTGAATTGTTAGCTAGTTA
Organism: Ambystoma mexicanum; assembly: GCF_040938575.1. NCBI lineage: Eukaryota > Metazoa > Chordata > Amphibia > Caudata > Ambystomatidae > Ambystoma > Ambystoma mexicanum. The sequence goes on along the minus strand of NC_090924.1, from coordinate 317,435,467 downwards.
TTACATGTTTAACATTACACAATCACCCCTGACATCTTGTTACCAACATTATAAAAACAACCCCTTTTAGGGACTTTTCATCAAAATTAATTTCACATGTGATGTCATCAGTGATGTCATCAATGACATTTGTGATGTCATCTTTGATGTCCTGGGTTTTAGTCTTAGCAGTGCATGGTGGTGGCGCAGGTTATGGTTGCTTAGCTTACCATAACTAGCGAATTTCTGGGGTTTTTCAGTTTTACCTGTAACCATAACGTCCCTGTAACAATGTTTTTTCCATTGAATTTCATGGGTTTTTATTAGTGCAACTTAATTATAACATCCCTTTAACAAAGTTTTTTCATTGAATTTCATAGGTTTTTATTATTGCAATTTAACCATAAAGTTCCTGTAACAACGTTTTTTCATTGAATTGTATACGTTTTTATTGGTGCAACTTAACCATAACGTCCCTTTAACAAAGTATTTTCATTGAATTTCATAGGTTTTTATTAGTGCAAATTAACCACAAAGTCCCTTTAACAACATTTTTTCATTGAATTGTATAGGTTTTTATTGGTACAACGTAACCATAACGTATCTTTAAGAAAGTTTTTTTCTGAGAATTCCATGGGTTTTTACTAGTGCATGCTATTTTCGTACAACTTACTAATATCATACTTACACAAATATAGCAACATTTGTGTCCAATTTACAACATTTTACCTTAAAATTCTGCTATTTCACACCTTCTGGCATCATTTTTAACACTGCTATACTTTTCCCACTGTTTTTGCTTCCTTTGAGGTCCGCAAACATCTGACGTCACTGTGGACCTTCCGGACAGTGGCACGTGACCATACATAGACTCAATACATTTTCCAACATTCCATTAGCATTTTTTGTTATGCTAATGGGAATAATGTGGCGTTCAACCCCTGCTCCAGGGACTGGAACTTGGGATAACGGCCCGGCAGCCCAAGTTATCGGCCCAAGCGAAGTGTGTCTGTGTGCGCCCTGATGCCTGAGGGCTTCGGCACATTATAAATAAACAAATAAATAAAGAAAGAGGGCTCCCGACCATTATCTTCCATTGCAACCCCTGCTCCCAAAGCGAGAACCCATGGTGCTAAAAATAGATTTTTCTTCCTACAGCGGGATGCCTGCATCGTCCCGCTGTAGGAAGGAAAATCCTTTTCCAAGATGGCCACCATGGAAAGAGAAGGTGGGGCTCAGTACAGACCCCCTGTTTCCTTTCCATGGCAGCCTGCAGAAGGCAAAGTCAGAACCATATGACCATATTACCAAAAGCAAATTTTTTCCCTTTCAAATCTATCCACTTTCGAATAACTTTATCACATAGCCGGTCCGAGGTGGACATGGCCACTTTAACACAATGTTGTCATCCCTCACGGATAAGGCTAGTAGCCAGATTGCCTGGGTCATGACCTTATAGCATGACCCAGACAAAATGGCCACAGGCTATCCCTCAGTCACCAAAGTTGGATCAATATTTTTTGTACCTACATTATGACACTAGTCAAAAAATAAAACACAGGCACGTTTGCAAAACCATGCATTCAGGTCCTTGTCAATGCTCTTACACAAATTTGCTTGAAATCCGCCCATGTTTTTTTTTTTCAAAAGTATGAAAATGTATGTACATATATTTGTCATATAGCTTAGCCCCTGACTTGACAAAATCCATTCAAACTTTACAGAAACATTCAAGGTTGGGTCTGTAATCTTTCTGAAAACTTTTGTACACATTCGTAAAACGGCAACAAAGTTATAAGCCATCTAAATATGTTGAGACCCCCTCTAATTTAGCTTCCTCTTGAGAAAATCCCACCAAACTTTAAAGAACACATTTGTAGCTGGATATAAAATCGTTTTGCAAACTTTTGTGCAGATTCGTCAAATGGCACCACATTCATAAGCCGTTTCAATATTTTGGCCCCCCCCTCTAATTTTTCACCCTCTTGACAGAATCCCACCAAACTTTGCAAGAACATGTATATCTAGATTTAGAATCGTCTTGCAATCTTTTGTGCAGATTCGTCCAATGGCACCACATTTATAGGCCTTTACATTATTTTGGGACTCCCCTCTAATTTCGCCCCCACTTTACAGAATCCCACCAATCTTTGCAAAGCCTTTCCGTACAGGGTCTAGAATAGAATTCCAATATTTCATGCAGTTTTATTGAGTGGTGACAAAGTTATAAGCCATCCAAGAACTGCCCCCGAACACCTGAAGTGTCCCCGAACTTCACAGAACTGTTTGCGAACATCCAAACTGTTCGCGGACATTTGGACTTTTGCACCTAAAAACACTAGTTATTTTGCTTCTTTCAGCCATATCCCATCCCATCCTCATCACCCCTGACCTCCCCAGAGATTATTTGATAAGTTTGACGAGTGCAATGTTGTGTTTTTTAATATGTTTTTACTGCGATGTCCGTGGACACCGGCCGCTGTCCGCAAATCCAAGATGGCGTGCTTTTTCACAAATCTGACGCACTTCACGCTTTTCACCATCCAATCAGTGGGCGTGTCCGATGTCCGCAGACACCATGTTGCCTTCTAAGCCAATCAGAGTCCAGTCTGCGGAACGAACAGGGAAATGAGTCCATGGACCGGACACAGATATCGCACATTTTTTTGACATATTTTTGCTCATTTAATAAAAAAAACGACTGGACACATTTACACCAAATTAACAAAAGCACGCTTTCGGGACCAAGTCGCAGCCCCTGCCGCAAATCTGGTGAAAATCCATCCAGCGGTTTGGGCTGTAGGCATGAGCAAAGTTTTTTCCCATTATGTGTATGGAAAAAAAACAACTTTGCCACCCCTTGACAAAACCTCACCAAACTTGGCGAAAACATTCAGAGTGGGCCATATACGTTAGGTGAGGATTCGTCCACAGGGAGCAAAGTTATAAGCCGACCAAAAAGTGATCTTCCTATGGGTTGAGCAATTTAACCATAACTACACGGCCGCTACCGGATGGACATGTAATGTATGATATGATATGGCATTTATAATGGGCCTATACACAAGTGTTTCAAGGCGTGACGAGGCAAGGGAAGGTGAACAGAGGGAGACAGAGACAACAATCTTACTAGGACGGGTGTGATTCAGATCGCGCAAGTGCATGGGAAGGGGGAAGGGGAAAAAGTGTGGGGGAAACGGGGAGGGGACAGTGCAGTACATGGGATACATAGGATAAATAAAACAATAAATAAAAAATACTGCCAGCTGGTGGCAAGTGCAAAGGGTAAGTGCAGACATCAGGTATAAGTGCTGGTAGGGGGACTGTAGGGATACAGAGAACAGTCCCCAAGTGCGCCGGTTGCCAGGGAGGCAGTGCAGGTGTGCAACTGGCAGGGGAGGTGAACTCGGCCCTAGCTCCGAGGGTGCCCAGGTAACCAGTGCAGTTTCAGTGTCAGCCAGGAATTCAGCAGGGGAGAGGAGGAGAGAAAGCAGAATCAAAGAGGAAGGTTTTGAGGTGCTTCCGGAACCAGAGATGGTTCTCCTCAAGTTTCAGGGAGGCTGTTCCAGAGGGAGGCCCCAGCCAAAGAAAGAGATCTACCACCAACTTGTTGCTTGGAGAAGCGCCTGACTTCGAGGGAGTTGGAGGCGTATGAGCGAAGAGCTTGAGAAGGAAGATATTTAGGAAGAGAGAGTTGAAGGTATTGTGGCCCCAGGCCCCAGAAGGCCTTGTGGACAATGCAGAGGGTTTTGAACATAATCCTCGCAGCCACTGGGAGCAAGTGCAGAGATTTCAGTCCTGGAGAGATACGATCCCTGGGCTTGAGGTCAAGGACAAGTCTCGCAGTCCTGTTCTGCATGAGTTGCAGAGGGAGGAGAGTAGAGGTAGGCAGATTTAGAAAGATGCTGATGCAATAGTCCAGCCTAGAGAGAACCAGAGCTCTGGAGACAGTGAGCTTCTGGGGGAAGGAGAGGAAAGGAAGAATACCTCTGAGGAGGTGCAGCTGGTAGTATGACTTCTTAGAGATGTCAGAGATGTGAGGAGAGAAGGAGAGTGTGGAGTCGAAGATGAATATAGATCTCTATATTCCGAACCGCAAGACTCCAAAGTATACATAGCTTGCACATGCTTGACTAACACTAAAATGGAACAGCCATAAGGACAAATATGGAAGCTATTGGCCCACTGAAATGAATGAGGAAGGGGAGACAGGCTTTGAGCACATGAAAGGGCTGGCACAATCGCTGCAGCCAGAGGCAAGCAGAAATGATGCATCCCAGCCAAGGAGGAGTTGAGACGGAAAGTTCCTGGTTACCGAGACGATGGGCCACCTGCAAGATATTCAAACTAAAATTCTCATACTTACAGGCAGGAGAGCTCCATTTCATGGTCTCAATACATGTGATCCAGCAGAGCAAGACAATGCCCATTCAATCAATGTGGACGGAGAGAAGAAGATACAAGTGTTGCACACGAATTAACAACTGAATGCACTCTCCCTGGCTTAGGTGATCAGAGATGACAACATTAGGGAACACACAGACCTTCCATGTTCATTCTCATTGCCTTGAGAAGGTACACTCAGCCTGGTAAACGTCCAGGATCCCAGGGCTGGAGGGACCCACTCTGTCCAATCCAGAATCAACATTCACGTGAAGGTATAATATGTTGCAGGAGCCAATAGTCTCCCTATGGCCCTGCAACTTTGTATTTTGTAGACTGTAGAGGTGGTCACAGGAGGAGCCACCAGATATGGCTACCCAGTAATAGAACCAACCCATATCAAATGTGTATATAGATCACCTGAACTAACCAATCTGAACGCCCGATAGGGTTTGGGGACAGAACTTGTTTTTTTGATGTCACAAATTGATAAAACTGGGTGACATATGCTCAGGAGATGAGTACTATGGAGAATTCATGATTTTCTAGTGTGATCCCTGCCATATTGTTAGAAAATGAACACTGTTCTTGTAGCGGGGAGTTTTTGATAGCCCTGAGTGTCTCTCTGCTAGTAATTGGGGTGACTGCTATAGAGCCCCTGTAGCTAATTGACAAGTGGTAGCAGAGGGATGTTCGCTAAGACCTTTCAGCAGTAAACCGCCTCATCCCGCCGCATGTCCGAGAGGCTGCGCAGTGACCCGCAGAAATCAATGCCTAAATCCACGTTTGGGAAAAAAAGAGAAGAGGTCGACAGGAGCCACCTTTGGAGAAAAATCCTGCCCGCTTCCTGAGCGACGCCTAGCAGACCGGACAGCAGACTGGCAGACTGTGGGAGAGTTGGTGTCCAGGGGGCTTCAGCAAACCACTGAGTGTAAGTATAGACTCAGCTATATGGCAAATGTGGGGGGAAGGAAATGTTCCGTTTGATGTTTTATGTTGTGTTTTTTAGTTTTGTGTAAGGATTACCCGTTCGTTCAGCGGTCAGTTTGGGCAGCTTAGACGGTCATCTTATCTTGAAAAAACACCCCTCCCGCTGTATCAAGACAAAATACGCAAGTATAGCACAGAATGGACTCATGATTCCAAGGGCAAGGTGGAAAAGCCATGGCTCAAAGATGGGAGCTTTCCCAAATGTGTGCAGCAACAAATGACCACTTATTTAAATGCAACCTTTAAAGGGAACAAACTAAGTAAGCGACTGGCCATATTAGAGTTCTGGAAAATGTTTCAGGACAAGGAAGGGGACTCGATCCAGCAGCATTGGATGCTGGGTCAACACGATATGGAAAACGAACTACCCTCGGCTCCCCCTCCTCCTCCTCAGACCATGGGCATAGATGAAGCAGCAGAAAGTAAGTGTCATGTCCACAGGCCCCAGAACACAAAAACCACACCATCTAGTGATGGGGGCAATGGGTTACTTGACTCACTTCTGTCCCTTTGGGACCAATAAACACAGGGACCCTGGCTGGGCTCAGTCATTGCGCCTTTGGCGTCAGGCTCATATAGAGATGTGAGCAGGAACACTTTATTTCAGTGCAGGAGTGCTTTTATTTTATTTCCGTGCAGGAGTGCTTTTATTTTACAAGAACTTTCCAGGAGCTGAAAGCCTTTATTCCAGAGAACATCCTCATGTGCTGACTCATCGGGTGTGGCTCCCTAGGCCTGGTCTTCATGTGCTAACTCATCGGGTGTGGCAGGGTGTGGCAGGCAGGCTGAACCTGGTGGGCGTGGCTTCAGAAGCTCAGCTTTGAAGCTGCTCCATCCTTAAGGCCGGTGCTTCGCGTTACTGTGCACTCGTGTGCAACGTGATGCTCACCGCCGCTTTGACCAATTTACTTACCTTTGAAACCAGGCGTTCTCCTGCATACTCATCTCCAGGAAACCGGTGCTTCATCGCTTCATCTGCAGACTCATCTCCTGACATCCAGTGATCTTGATCCCGACACCGCAGCACCGCACTCCGCATCCACGAAGTCGGACCCTGCGAAGAAGAAGAAAGACAAGGTTAGAACATCCGTCCAAGGGCCGCGCTACATTTGAAACCTGCGCGCCCCCTAGTTAACAACTTACAAGCTAATGTACTGCGGCAGCTTCGTTCCTCATTCCCTCCGGCTGTCGCCTCGAGCTCCGCAGCTTCTGCCGGGCCGGCAACATCACCTGCAAGGGAAGAAAGCAAAAGAGCAAACATCAAAAGTGGAACGGACAGCAATACAAGACAACGAACTTTACAATGCAACCAAAAACAGACGAGGAAAGACAAACTCAAACAGGAACACTTCCCTGCAATATACTGGCTTTGTCACAGCAGGACTGGACTACCACATGCAAGGGACCAGTGAAGGAACTCGGTCCAGATCATACAAGCGCCCCTGCCAGAAGCAGCAGGACAGAGTGCTTGCCAAAACTAATCAACATATGAGCTTTCCAGGGACAGCGCATCCCATGGGTACCATGGTTTGGGAGAAGGGTTCTGGAAGGGGATCAGGCGCACAAGCTGGCATACTCACGCCCCCTATTCTCCATGCAGGAGCAGTCCCATGCAGCATCACCTATTACCACCAGTCACCACATAAGTCGGACGTGAGCGACCTCACCCCCTGGAGGGCTGCAACCGTGCCTCAACGCCTCTGCAGAGACCAGGTGAGCGTAACAGTAAGGGATGTTTCCCCATAAAGGAGTTAAAAGCAGTGGAGGTATACACCAATCCCACTTTCGCACCTCCAGCATATAGTGGCAAAGATATGCTTAGTGGCACAAAGCAAACAAGTAAAAGAGCGCAGGACACTGGCAGTGAACATAAGAAATGCAGCGAGTTGCAAGCAAAGCTAACAGAGAATGACTTGGGAAAGACAGGGTTTAGCGAGGGCCAAGAATTGATAGTTCCAAATTAATGGGTAGGCAGACAGATATTGCTCAAATTGGGCGGTAAACCACAAGTGAGACAGGGCATGTGGGAAAGGAACTATCCAGTAGCAAAGACACAGAGGAGGAAGCTAAAGAATGAGCAGAGATAATGCAGGAAGTACAAAGAAGGTAAAGGGAAGAAAAGGAGGAAAGCAAAAGGGTGCAAAAAAGAGAGAGTGAGCAGAAGTCCGAGAAAGAGAAGAAAAGGAGAAGAGAAGACAGATGGAGCTGGAAGATAGATCAAAGAGGAAAGCAAAAGAAGAGCGGGAGCTGCAATTGCGAATAAAGAAGGAGAAAAGGAGGTTAGAAGTTGAGGACCTCGTTAAAGAGCGCTAACGCAAGGAAGATGAGGAGTGGAGACACGAGCAGGACAGAGATAAGAGCAGACAGAGATGCTCTTTGAAGGCACTGGAGATTAAGATGGATTTGGCACGTTTGGATGACGAGGATGGGGAAGCAATACGATGAAGGTTAGGGAACCCCTCAGTGGGGGGGGGGTGGGATGCAGGATTACAGATCACACCAAGGGAAAGCAGCGGGAAGACCCAATGTTAGGCTTAGCTTCGAGGACGATAGAGGGGGACAGTGACAGTTGTATTGGGACCATGGGGTCAGACCAGGATCGACGGGGGAGTGATGATGATGAAGAGGGAAGACCTTATTGCCACTCCAGGGAAGCAAGCCCTGCTAGAGACACATTGTGAGGAGGCAAAGAAGACATGGAAAGCAGAGAAGAGGAAATTGAAGGGCGACTGGCACGTCCCAGGGATGGATCGCACAGTGTGGACGATATTACTCTGTATGCGCAGAGGCTCAGGGCTCTGCCAGGACAGAAATGGACAGAGGTGGCAAGGGCGTTCACCACCACTAAAGACATGGAGAGACAGGATGGAGCGACCAGACTGACACAGTTCCAATTACTGGAGAAGGGTGGTGTGGGCGGCCTCAGTATATTCTGTGGCAGCAAATGGATAAGGACAATTTAAGATGCTAGCTACCTTTGTTGACTGCTGGGGCTGGGAAATGGATTCATGAGCTTGAAAGACTGACACCAGAGAAGACATTAGTGGTGGGTGTCATGAAGAGTTTACTCTAAGCCATTCTTGGGGAGGTAGCAGCTAGTCTGTGGAAAAGAGCAGGGTATCCTGAAGTGACTGCACAAAACACGGCACACGATGGTGCACCTTGCAATAACTGCCGAGCACACTTATGGCAAGCTCAAAGGGTGCAATTCACAGACAACTCAGATATAAGCATGTTTATGGCACAGAAAATGCGTGAGGAGGACGATCCATTGCAATATATTCAAGAGATTCAAGAGCAAGAGCGTCTTTAGACGAGAGAACCATGGGACAAAACAGTGGAGTTATTTTACCACATATTATGTCAATGGTTGGCCGAGAAGGTTCAAAAACAGCTTAAGAAGCTAGTTGTGGTCAGAGATTCAGCTGACCACAGTGCACTTTTGTAGACTAATGCAAGAGAATGTGAGAAAGAAGCGTGAGGATAGAACACACGAACAAGTGAAGTGAGTGCAGAAGAAATTATCCAAGTATACAATGGAAGGGGCAATGATAATGTGTGGGGAGGGAGTAGTTACTCAGCATATGCAGAACAGACCGCAAATAGAAGGGGGAGGCTTCTCAGGGTGCAGTGATATGAATCAGTGGCCATGGGGAGGGGCACCTTGGGGAAGAGGATTTGGGTATCAAATGCAACAGGGAGCAGAGGGGTGTCACAGGGGGCATCAAAGAACGACGGGGGGTCCCGTACACTGTTGGGTGTGTGGGCAAATGGGCCACATATCTCAAGTGTGTAGGGACAGGGGTGGGATGCACCAGAATGGGGGAATGCCGCACCAACCCAGATATCAGACATAGCAGACTGACTATTATACCCAGGATCACACACAACCGCAGACATACGCTCATGGAGGACATGCAAATGCAGCCATACCAGCCCATGATACATGCATCCCAGATGCAGGGAGACATGCAGCCATCACAACCAGCACAGTAGGCACCAGCACAGCAGAACATCATAAGCACGACACATGCAGACTCCACAATGCAGACTCCTGTGTAAAAACTGGTGGGAGTGACTGTTGTTGGGGACAATCCATTTACACGGATGGGAATGTCCTTATACCCACAATAGGACAGCCGACAGACAGACAGAACTGATGTGTTCAATCCTATCCTTTACACCCAATCTGGCTGAGGAACCAGGTATAGGGGTGACAATAGGTGACAAGACTTTTTCTTTTCTCGTGGATATGGGGGCGACTCGATCCTGTATCAGAGAAAGAAATTACCCAATGTCAGGCATTGCCATGAATGCGCAGGGATTCTCTGGGACTACGGACTTGGTTCCTTTAACTGAAGAACTTCCACTTTCTGTAGGAGAACACAACCTGATCATGCCACTGTTATATTAGTAAGAGACACCAGTGAACATAATGGGTAGAGACATGATGAGCCAACTTAACATGACCATTTCATTCAAAGACCAAGGTATAGTGTGCTTGACACCAGGAATCAATTACATGAACGTGAGCAAGCTCATCCGGGCATATTGCGTGCAGGCGGTACAGAGGGGGCACCCGTAGACGTTGAGCTGTTACAATAATGGGCAGAAGTATTGATAGCATGACTTTCAGGGACACAGGGCAGACTGTTACGCATACCTAATGAGTTCTTATTTAGACCAGAGATTCCCCATGATAAAAGGGAAGGAAAAGTGATCCGAATAGAACTTGATCCAGTCGTCGTGAGAGACGAGAGAATACTATTGCATGGGACTGACGACACAGCACGATCATGGAGAATGGTCAATGCAGTGGGGGAGGGATACAGGTTGACTAACGTGACAGATGAGGAACTATTTCAAGACTATCAATCAGATCTCGAGGTCGTGTTTGACATAAGCATTACATATTGTGTGAGAATACATTACAGGGAAATGCCACAGAGAATGGCCGTGTTGCGAAAAGCACCACCACCATTTCTCAAGGAAGATTTTGGGCGAGTACCCAGTGTCTAATGGATCAGTGATCCATATGAGGTGGGTCTGCTGAACGGGATAGGTGCAGTCAGGATAACACTTAAACCAAGGGCGAGACAGTATACTCTATCAAAGGATGCAGACAAAGGTATTTATGAGACGATTGCTGCGCTAGTGATGCAAGGCCTTCTTAACCAGAGGGTTGTTGCATTTTATTCAGGCTTTGCATCCCTTGAACCAAATTCTTGAAGCAGAATTCCTGTTAGTTACTAATCCAGCAACAATTCTGTGTAGCATCCCGATGGAAGCTAACCACTTCACGGTAATAGACTTGAAGAACGCCTTCTGCTCTATACCGCCCCAAGAGGATTCACAGGACCTGACCTCATTTCTATATAGAACCTGGAAGTGGAAACACAAGAGACTCCCACAGGGGTACTGTGAGTCACCTTCTATCTTCAATAGGGTCTTCCCGGTGGGTCTTGGCAACATACAGATGGGGTGCACCATCATACAGTATGTAGAAAACATTTTAATTTGTAGCAAGTCAGAGGAGCAGTGTCGAAACAACTCAATATACTTGTTGACAGCATTGGCAGAAAAGGATTACAAGGTGGAAGAGGCTCCATTACAATATTGTCAGAAGGAAGTGCTATGTATTGGACAGTTAACATCAGAGGAAGATCGAAAAGTGACTCTAGAAAGGGCAGAGGCGATCTTCAGAATGCTGATGCCTATGACAGTGAGAGAAATAAAGCAGTTCTTGGGCCTGTGAAATTATTGCAGAGCCTGGGTGTATGATTATAGCACATATGTGAGACCCTTGTTAAGCAGACTTAGGGCGGAACAGCAAGGGGACAGCAAGTTGCTATTGACACTCGAGATGACTGAAGCATTTGAGGAGCTGAAGAAAGCAATATGCACAGCTCCAGTGCTGGGGATCCCAGACTACCAGGCCAAATTCTATTTCTTCTCATACTCCAATGGAGTAGTTATGACTGTAGTACTTACACAGAAGACTACACTAGGGCACAAGCCAATGGCCCATTATAGTGGAAGTTTAGACCCGGTAATGAGAGGACATTATCCATGCAAACAAGCACTGGCTACTGCTGCATTTGTGGTAAACAAAAGTCAGCGAGCATTACGATGGGGTGCAGCATTACGATGGGGTGCAGCACCACGCTATACTTGGAGGATGCCCTCTTTGCAATCCTTGAAAAGGCCCAAGAGCACGCTGACCACAGAGAGAGCATCTGGATCGATTTAACTATCTCGAAACCAGCAATAAAGGAGGTGAGGTGCAGAACTGTAAACCCAGCGACATTTCTAGCTGAACCAGTGGAGGAGGGAGACTATGTACATGACTATAATACATAGAGTATGACAACCTTCCCAAAGTGGGGGAGAAGCACTTGAGGGGGGAAAAGTGCTTTATATTGATGGGTCTACGATGATAGACCAGACAACAGGGAAAATACATACAGGGACGGCAGTGGTGAGAAAGAAGGCAGACGGGACAGCCAAAGTAATAGCGAGCGCTAGATTGCCTTCACATTTTCAGCGCAAGCGGCAGAATTAGTGGCTCTCATAATGGCATTAGTAGTGTGCGGGGAACGTGAAGTGACAGTGTATTCCGATTCGGCCTAGATGACATCTACAGCACACTTTGGGCTGTCACGATGGCAGAGGAGGGGCTTCTAGCGTGCTGATGGCACAATGGTGAAGCACGCGCCCCTATTGGCCAGGCTCTTAGACACACTCCAACTTCCAGCAGCAACAGCGGTCGTGAAGTGCCATGCCCACATGAGGGGGGAGGACCTAGTATCCAGGGGAAATGAAGCCAGAGATGCAGAACCAAAGCCCACAGCATATTTCCCTGAAGTTACTGGCTTTGATACCCCATCGAACACACATATCCATGGGCGCAATATAATTCTAAAGGAAGGCTATAATACCTTGCCAGCCACACAGAAAATGGTATTTCAGGGAAGGGCACCGGTAGAGGAGAAAGAATTATGGGTGAGAACGGGATGTTCAACATGCCCCACGGATGCTTTGTGGTGACAGAAGAGCAAATGCAAGCTAGTAATTCCAACAGCACTATTGCAGCTTGTGCTCACGCAATTGCACTACCCAACTCATTTGGGTAAGGACGTACTTGCCGCACACATTGGGGAAGAGTGGTTCTGTCCAAATATGGCAGAGCATTTAGTCGCATTCATGGAAAACTGTATCACCTGTAAGAAATTCACCGCTGGTCATACTTTCCGTGTATTGAGAGGAGCCATAACCCGTCCAATCCTGCCTTTCTAAAACCTCCACTTAGACTAAGTCAACATGATCCAGGTGTGCCAGAGCTACCGCAACATGATAGTGGTTGTGTGCCCATTTTCACAATGGATCGAAGCTGGTCCCTGCTCACACCCCGACTGTCTCAGAGCAGCGAAATTCCTCGTTAGAGAGTTTTTCCCACAATGTGGTGTGTGTGAGGTTCTGCGGTCTGACAATGGACCTCATTTTGTAAATGAAACCTTTGAGAATCCAGGGAGAATAGTAGCATATGTCTATCTATATTGCTTCATATCTGACTCCTCTTGCTTCTAAGCACTGTAAAAATAGCTTTTATTACTATCGAATGTAATAGTACTTAATTTATCAACCTCAGAAGGATGAAGGGCTGATTCAGCCCTGCTGAAATGAACTTGGGAAGTGCAGTCTGGCACATGTCAGAGTTGATCATTTAACTTCCTGAGCTATCCAATTGTGACACAGTATGCTGTTAACCAACTGTGCAGTTAAAAGAAACATTTATTAGGATATCTACCTTCTACCTTCTCCTGTCCCAGCCACTCGTGTAACAGTGGTTACTAGTGGGCTATGACATATTCCTCCTGCCTCTAAGCACTGTAACAATAACTGTTATATTAATAGGAAATGTAACCCCTAGAGCCAATGCATCACCAAATGCTTTCGTATGCACACTGATGAAGAAATAGGTGGTTAGATAGCTCAGCCGGTTAGGGGATCATGCCTGGGATATATGTGTGATCTTTTAACACACAAAAACGGGTGTTGAGCACATACTAGTGTATCAATAATTTGCTTTTGAATCAATCTATATGATATGATATTTATAACGCGCCTATACATGTGTTTCAAGGTACCACTATTGTACCACTATCACTGTCCCTACATAGAAGCACACTGTCCCTGTCAGGGTATGCTCACCATAGGTCACTGGTGGTGTGCCGCCTAACTAACAGAAAAGGGGAAGAAAAACTACCCCTATATATACACCATGCGCAATACAAATTACTGAACAAGTTATAAATACACTAAAATGCTCAAGTACCGTTACCCATCCTCAGCAAAAGGAGATGAAAACAGATATCCTCTCATAGCACCCTGCACAGTTCAGCGGGGACTATTTGTGCAGAAATCAAGCCTATATTTATTCACCCACCCCGAGGTGTGTACAATTGATGCAAGGTAAGGGCTAACCGTTAGTTAAAACACTGTGTCAAGCCACAGTTTAGGCTTCCTAATTTATAGGGACCCACTTCCACAACCATTGGGTAGGTATAAAATAATGATGATAGATAGCCGTATTGTGATTCCTTTAGTGTGATGGGCACTGAAAATGGTCGACCAGTTTCGATGACTTAACTCGTTGGAGTCATCTTCAGAACCAAGTACTTGTCTACCAGAGTCAATCGCTGTCATCCATCATAAGAGATCTGGCATCCATTCCGTGACCTAAGGGAAAGTTAATAAATTGTTCACCTAAGGGTTGTGGTGTGGACTAATATTTATTTTTACCAGGCTGTGACTGCCACATTATAATATCATTACATCGAGCCAGTTGTCATCGCAGCTAGCATCTACCCTTTCTGGAATGGGAACTCTCACCTGCCTTATAGAAATGTCTCTCAATTGTTACCTCATTTCAGAATTAAAATATTGCAACCAAAGTTAATGACAGGTATAACATACCTTGAGGTCCAGTTAGTCACTCAGTGGGTTCAGAAGGCACAAGCTTGTCAGAGGCGCAAGCTGTTTATTCTTGGGGCACGTCTTGCTATTGTAAAACAGAACAAAAGGCAGCAATCAAGTTGCTTCAACATCAGACTAGGAGCCACTTGCCAAAGCATGTTATTGGACTGTGCTCATTACTGGTCTACGTTTTTGTGTTTGCAATTCAAAATATCAGCCGGCATGTGAAATGGCATATTATATCCATCGGGGACGTGCCGGTAACCCATGTTGTTGGACGGAGACTGTAAAACGAATGTGGCTGCCTTATGTGTTCCACGTGTCTAGCAGGGAGGGAGTGACTCTCACCTTCACCAGTGGCGAAGTAAACAAGGGGTATATTACTCAACTGTCTGCGGCAGGTTTTTTTTTAGACCGGCACTAAGAGTTCACACTTTCATCCCTCAATTCGAGCAAGATCTCGTGTACGCAAGCTTACAGTATTTCAGCATTACGATTTTCTCCTGGTGGATGACTTCCGTGTACTATTAGCGGAGCACACGTGTGAGGTTGCTAACCCACAGCATTCTCACATTCGCCATAAACCATCCCTGCAAAGGGCGTGGTCCCACTGGGGAGCCGGCTCGCCATTCGAGCAGTGACATCTTGGTTTGGGGAGTTTCCATATTCCCTAGTAATGTACAATTGGTGTACATATATGTTTGCTAGGCTGGGGTCAAAAGTGGCACCCATGGCGGTGCCTGAGATCTGTTGGTAATACGTCTCTTCGCACAGAAAAAAGTTTGAGTAAGAGCAATCTCTGCCAATTGTATGATAAATGAGGCATGTCCATTATCCATTCCAGTGTCTCCATCGAATAAACGTTATCCATCTGTGGGATCTTTGTATAGGGTGCCTCTATTTTGCATAGTCACTAACCATTGAGTTTTGGCGTTAAATAGTAGTACCCAAGAGATTGCGTATTGCTTGTGAGTCCTTGACAAAGGATTCAATTTTGAGGATTTCATCTCTGATAAAGAAGTCCACATACTGCGATAAGGGTTCCAATATCAAATTGATACTGGACACTATGAGCTAGCCAGGTGGGGGAATAATGCCCTTATGGATCTTTGGGAGGGCATAAAAAGCAGATATAGAGGACTCAGGCAAGCTGCTTCCCTCTCACTGAAATAACCTACTGCTATCGCTTCTTCAATGATAGGAGCTATTTGTTGATCTGATGGTAGCTGTGGGGTCTATGTGTGGATTGCAGGTCATGGGTTTGAATCCTAACAAGATCTACTCAACCTTTAATCCTTCTGAGGTCAAAAAATGAGTATTAATTTTGTTTGTCAGGTAATAATAACTTTCTATGAGTGTTTAAGGTAAAGTTCTTTGTTGAAAGCGCCATATAAGTAATGAATTATTATAAATGCCGGAATGTTAGCATCAAAACATACAAGCTCAGAATAAAGTCATTATAAAAAGGCTTCTGTGAATTAGGCCCATAGTCTTTAATTATTGTTGCTTTAAGTATGACTTCTTTGGCTCTTACTCACCTTCTGACATGCCTATCTACAAATATAACTCAGTGTTTCTTTACTTCCTTGAGAGATGTGTGAATTTAATGTTATAGTGGCACACCACTGTTTTTCCCCAACCCATCTGGTGGCCATGAAGCACATGAGAAAGAGCTACAAAATAACTTTTCTGGGCATGCTTCCTCCTGAAAACTAGATATGGCACTGGCAGTGGTGGGGGTTCCCAGACTGAAATAAGGCCAGAGATCACACTGAAAGCCAGACATCCAGCCCATTCAAGCACCCTGCAATCTCTCCATGTGGCAGGGAGATGACCTTTGTGTGCTTAACCAGCCAAGAAAGGGAAACAATAGGTGCTACTGTGTCACTGCTTTAGTAGCCAGCCTGCATCCTGCCATGTCACTGCTGGAGGGTGAGGTGAGGTGTTAATGGCAGGGGGAGTGGAGACTAGCCTGAGAGCACCAACAAGTTAGCACCTACCTCTGAATGTATCCAAGATAAAGCTTGTTAACATTCAGAGTTAGGTGTTAATGAATGCACACTGCTTGGAACGGGATGATAGAAAGCCCTCTGCATGGCCCCTGTGTTCGCGATGTCAAGAAGTGGCAGGGGCTCTATAGCAGTGCCCCCAATTACCAGCAGACACTCGGGCCCACCGAAAACTCCCCGCCGCAAGAACGGAAGACTCAGCCATGGGGCAAAGTTTACTGTCTTTATTATCTAACAAAATGACAGGGATCACACTAGAAAATCATGAATTAGGCAGAGTTCTCGTCTTCTGAGCATGTGTCATATGGTTTTATCCAGGTGGGATGTCACAAAACCAATTTCCATCCCCGAAACCTATCGGGCGTACTGATTGGTCAGTTTAGGCAATCTATTTACACATTCCATATGGGTTAGTTCTCCTACTGGGTAGACATATCTGGTGGCTCCTCCTAGGATGACCTCTACATTCTACAAAATACAAAGTTGCAGTACCGTAGGGAGACTATTGGCTCCTGCAACATATTATACCTTCACGTGAAAGGTGATTCTGGATTGGACAGAGTGGGTCCTTGCAACCCTGGACGTTTACCAGGCTGATTGTACCTTCTCAATGCAATGGGAATGAACATGGAGGGGCTGTGCATTCCCTAATGTTGCCATCTCTGATCACCTAAGCCTGGGAGAGCACATTCAGTTGTTATTTAGTGAGCAACACTTGTATCTTTCCACCTATGGTTCGATGGGAACAGCTTCTCTCTGTCTACCTTAATTGAATGGGCATTGTCTTGCTCTGCTGGGTCATGTGTGTTGAGACCATGAAATTGAGCTTTGTTGCCTGTAATTATGAGAATTTTGGCTGATTTTCTTGCAGGTGCCTTATCGTCTCGGTAACCAGGAACTTTCTGTCTCCACTCGTCCTTGGCTGGGGTGCATTGTTTCTGCTTGTCTGGTTACAGCAATTGTGCCAGCCCTTCCATGTGCTTGAAGCCTATCTCCCCTTCCTCATTCACTTCAGTGGACCTATAGCTTCCATATTTGTCCCTATGGCTTTTCCATGTTAGTGGCAGTCAAGCATGTGCAAGCTACGTACACGTATACTTTGCCGTCTTGCAGTTCAGCTTTGGCGAAGAATATATATTTATATAT
This sequence comes from Ambystoma mexicanum, assembly GCF_040938575.1. Lineage (NCBI taxonomy): Eukaryota > Metazoa > Chordata > Amphibia > Caudata > Ambystomatidae > Ambystoma > Ambystoma mexicanum. The sequence continues at coordinate 317,417,984 of NC_090924.1, read as the reverse complement.
ATAAATGTATGTGTGTCTGTCATCTACCGACGTGAGTCATAAGCATGTTTTTTGTGTCTCTACGTGACATATTAATGCCTGTTTGTGTAACTTCATGAATGGATGGCTGTGTACTTGATGTCTAAGTGCGGCTATGTCGTGATGTCAATGATGACGTCATTGATTTCTCTATTTGCAGTCCATTGACTTGTTCAATTGATGGCATCTCCGCCTCCTCCAAATCCTCAATTGGATATGGCCTGAATGGCTGCCTGAGCGAATACATTTTCTGACATCTGCGATACATCAATGATGGCAGTGAAGGGCCTAAGAGTGAGGTACATCTGTCGTCTCTTTGTCTATAGGCTGAGAGTCATGTGAGGGTCATGAATGCCATACTTGGACCTCTGTCTTTAGTCCCCCTCTGGTTGATGAGTCAACCACATTACCTACATGACTCTCTCTATTCAAATGTAACTTCGGGAGCCAAACCTTTTTTCATGGTACTTTTCTCATGGTACTTTGCATGGTCATCCAAACTACATGTCATTTAACTGTAGTCTCCACCAGGGTTGCACCAAATATATTTCCCCAATAGTCACGGGTGTTGAATGGGAACTTAAACACCATTACTGCTGGGAACAGAGGACACTGCGTCAGTTGTGATTTCAGTGCATTTCATATCCTTGTCTCTACAGCTTCTCCAGTCTCTAAGTCTATCAGTACTTTCATGCCTATGGTCTTTTCGGTGGTCTTTTTGCATTGCGTGATAGCTAGTCTGATGACACAAAAGGCGAATAACACTAGTATCAATGCTCCTACCAGTACTTTCAGTCCATTGGCCATCCAAGTTGGTATCCAGGAAAAGATGTACGGCAGCCAGCCAATATCATTTCCTCCAGCGTACGCTTCTGCCTCCATCTTGGCATGCAGCTGTGACAGCTGGGTAATGGCCTCTGTCAGGGTCTCATTGTCTTCATCTTGGGCAGGAGTGAACGTGCAGCAAGAAGACCTGATCTTGGCACACATGCCTCCCTCCATGGCCATGAGAAGGTCTAAAACATATCTGTTCTGGAGAGCTATTAACTTCACTGCTCACAGAGCTTTCTTGATGACATTGAATCCTTTGTCAGTTGAATTTATCATCTGCATCAGCTCCCAACGTGTTATTTGAAGCCATTTGGCATTAGTGCTAGTTTGGACTGCTGGAACGATGGATGCGAAAAACATCTCTGTTCTGCTGAACAGTCTGTACTCTGGTGGTATCACGCCCAGGGTCTCTTCCATTTTTGATGATGCATAGTTCCCTCTTTTCACTCTGGCTAACCCTACAGATATCTTTTTACTTTGATGAGTTTCCATAGTCTAGGCCATAGTGACATTAAAACACAATGTATTTGTGCAGAAAATGGTAAGCCTCAGAAACATAAAACAAACAACAAGTTGACACTAAAGAAGCTCTGGGTTTGGGGCATCAAGTATGATTGGCCAATATAGACACACACTACATTTGCATAGCTTTGCCAATATAGCACATTAGAGTGAGCCAAAACAGCTGTGAAATAAGGAAAGATTCTGACAGGGTTATTGTGATGAAAATGTCATACTGCAGCTCACATTAGCAGCAGTATGCTCAGATTTCATTCGACTCCAGTACACTAGATAAGCTCATGGTTCATGACCTTAGATACTGGTGGAAGATGACAAATATTGGGTGACCATGACATGGTCTTTGCAAGATTTTCATTATGTTCAATCTCCAGATTTACCTTACAAGACCTTTTGATGCTAAGTGCAATGGACTGACATCAAGATTATAGCTTGGCCCAGCGGCATCCAGAAGGCCTCAGCAACATATCTAGGCCCTCCAGTCAAACTCAAAGGAAGAGTTTTTACCTCTCCTATTCACAGTGCTTCTGGTGCAGCGCAGAAAATAGCAAGGGGGCCTCACCAAACCCTGTAACAGACTTGGGTTGGGGCAAAACTCTTCAGACACTGAAATTCCAAGCTGGCCTGTGGGAGGAGCTATTTTCTACTGTAACACCTCCCCAGTCATCTTCTTTCCTTCCACTCCTCTGGGCTGCTTCCTATTTTTCTCCGGCACATCCCCTGACCCACCATGTCCACTGTTGTCCTCCCACAATTAAGGACCCCTTATTTTGTCAAACTTCCCTAGTGAGTGGGAGGCAGTGGGTTGGAGCCCTGGGGCTTCTCGTTTTGCGTGGCACCACGCCATTTCCCGCTGATTAGTCTATCTCCCTAGTGATGGAGCATGGCCTTCAGTGGTCCTTTGCTCCCTGGGCGCTTGCACACCTTCACCAATGGCGGTAGCCCCCTTGATTATCTCTTAGCTCCTCAGTGAGCATCATCCCAGTGTGGTGGTTTTGGTAAATGGCATGTGTTCCCTTCTTGGCCAGCTGACCACCTCTCATATTGGATCTCCCAAACTCCCACTCCCTTTTTTAGTTTTGGCTACTAGGTGGTGCAAAAGGACCACCTACAACTTGAAACTATTGCATTAGAGTACAGCTAGAGACAAATGGCATATGAGGAGGGACACAAAGCTAGTATGTGTTGGTTGGCTATTTACTCATCCATTGACTATCCATGGCCATGCTAACTCCTCTGGCTATTGTGCTCGACGTGCCTGCAAGTGTTTCTTCTGAGAGTTAATGACTTAATTTGAGCTGTTAACATGCTACTGGTGCAATAAAAATGTCTTAACCAGATTTGCCTGGATTTATAAGCACTACATGTGTATTGTTAGAAACAAGCATTGCCAAAGCCAACAATTGTGGATTGTGTATAAGTTTTCGCGCGAGGCAAAATATTCAGTGTTTCATGGGCGAAAGCACACTTTTAACACAGAGATTTCATGATAGAGGATATAACCCTGCTAAATTCACAGCAGCTCAGAACATAACATAGTCACTTGATAGAAATGGATTGCTGACTCCGAAGAATAGCTTATCTTGTTTGGACAGAGAAACAGTGAGGTTTATCACCCGGTATAACACAGATAGCAATATACTGTACACATTCTTTTTTAAACACTGGCATATACTTATGTTGGACAGCGATGTGAAACAATACATAGGAGAAAGACCCATTTTTACTTACAACCAGGTCTATTTTAAGCCCATCCTTTATGAGTAATACCTAACATCCTACAGGCAGTTGGCTAGACAAACATGACATTGTGGGTTTTTTCAAATGTGTATTGTGCTCTTTGTGTCGATATGCTATGGATTGTAAATCTCTGAACATGAATACATTTGGTAACATCATTATCAGAGAATGTATCAACTGTGGAACCAGATATGTAATTTACACCATAGTATGTGTCTGCAACAAGATTTACATTGGACGCACCGTATGTGAACTCCGGATTCAGATACGAGAACATGTAAACATGAGGGGAAGTCAAGACCCGAAGATTCTAATTACAGCACTTTGGGAAAGATCTCATCAACAGGAGGACAAAAAAAAATCACATTTCTGGGACTCCAGACTGTTAAATGAGTCAAAAGAGGAGACAGAGAATTGAAACCGAGGCAATTATAAGCCAGATATATTTGTACATTTTGCACTGTGTTTGAAGAACTCAACAACGAGCATGAAAGGAATGTATTTGTGTGAAACTTTATTTGGGTTCTTGAAGAGTATCAGGATTAATGGTCAAACAAGTTTTTCGTTGTTTGGGGAAGTTGAGAAGACTCAGTGAATATCACCAACCTCTGCTTTCTAATTTAGAGTGCAACCCATGATCTAAATGCTATGCAAGCCCTAGTTCAGGAATCCCTTATTTTGTTAGTAATACCTAAATTTCAAATTCACTTACAAGATGTCTTTAATTGACAAGTATGCACGCGACAAATACATGCTCATCCCTCCCATCTAATGCAGGTGCATGGTATACCGACCACCTTCATTTACTCGCTGTAAATATCAAGACATTAGATTTTTAATTACTCTTATTAGACAATTTCCTCAAAAATGCAACCAACCTGCCAAATTTGTTGCTCATCTCATAAGTCTCTCGGATGCTACACCTAATTCACATGCAGATTTTACGTAGATGTATAATGAGGACCTGAAAAGCATGCAGCACCACGCAGGACAACTTAGACGTACCAGCTAATCACCCAGGGGTTTACTCTCATCTAAGCATTTATGATGTTTCATATATACACTTCTTAAATTTGATAACATATATTTCTGAATTCGGAGTACTTATTTCACACCTATCAACTCTGTGCAATGATACATCAGCAGCATTTATTGATAACAGGCACTCTGTCAACAATACCCACTCTCATCATCCATAACTTTCCAATCGACCACGATAGATTTCGGCAGGTTACATGTAAACAACGTCTCCTGTATGATGACATCACACGCATAGCGTCTGATGTCATAACACCCTCAAATATGAACTATTTCAAAATTGTGCAATGAGGAAACACGCGGAACCCCATTAGCCCAAAAGGGTTAGGATGATGCAGCCACCTATTATTACTGTAGGTAAGATGAGCAGGCTCCCACATGTGGTAGATCTCTTTGGATAGACAAGCTATATTCTTTCAAAATAGATCTTAGATCAGTCTACATCCATTTCTTTCAGATTACCGACACATTGATGAATTTATGAGATATCTCAAAATATGTTCTCATCCTGCAAGGACAGAATTCACTGTTATAATATCAGGGAAACAACATATTGTTGCAATGCTATATGGGGCAAGCCCATAGATCTTACCTCGCTGATGTGATTACTTCATGTAATTTCAGAATCCCTCATATTAGGAATCCACATCATTACAGATCCTTAAGTTTATTTATTGAGCATTTGTTAGGCGCTTACACAGTAAGTGCATTTATTTATCTTGTATCACACATTTCATATCACTCTTCTAAGAGAATTGACCCACTTTTCGGTAAGAAGATACATTCAGGCAATTGATTTTCAATTCCTCTTCTCATTTGTGCTATTGAAGCATGATATATGATAAGATTTAATAACTTCTCCCTATTTGTCTCTCTCTCTCTCTTTTCTCTCCATCATGATTCAAATCACTCAATTTTGGATGAATGGATTATCGTCCATTCTGATCACACAGCATGGGTCTATGTAACGTGACCTGGATTTATTTGTCAGGAATGGCACTCTGTCAAGAGTGGCACAGGGTACCCAGGTAGGGTTTGGGTGGCTGTGCTGAAGTAAGGTAGCAGATAAGCACACACAGCAGGAAGTTCAACAAGAAAGAAGAGTAGGAAACAGTAGCTGTGAGCCAAAAGGGGCAAAAGATAGAAAGGTACAAACAAACTGTATTCCCTCTTGGGGTGTATGCTGAAATGGGAAAGAGTGTTCCACGAACCTTAGGAAACTCCAGCCTTCTGCACAGATTGCTATAACAGAGGCCCACGCTGTATGCTCATGGCTGGGAACAACAGCAGTGGGTGTCTGTAACACTTAAAACGCGACAAAGGAAGGGGCAGGGGTTGCCTGCCGGAAACCAACAGGCAAGCTCTGTACAAAGGGATTACATAAGACACATGAGAAGACAAGAACAGAAATATCCAGCGAAAAGGAAGTCCATGAGCAATCTAGCAGAAGGAAATGAAGGAAAGGCAGTTAGACTGAAATAGATAACCTAAGGTGGAGTACAGAGGACTCAAGGAAGAGAACAAGGAGCAGCAGTCAGGAAAACAGAGGCTGCAAAGTAGGAAGCAGGTCTGCAGTCAAGAGTGGCACTAGGTGCAGGCAAACTGTATTGGACTGCGGAGGACTGTAGTAGGCTGAAAGGCAGGGAGTCCAGAAGAACAGGACAGAGAGAGATTAGTAGTAGGTGACAGACAGAGAGCCCAAAAGAATAGGGCCGCTAGGTAGGGAGCCCAGAGGAGCAGGGCTGTAGGCAGCGGAGGGAGACAGGCTGCAAGGAAGGAGCCCAGAGGACACGGGCTGGAGGCAGCAGAGGGAGCAGGCTGCAAGGAAGGAGCCCAGAGGACAAGGGCTGTAGGCAGCGAAGAGGTGCAGGTTGCAAGGTAGGGAGCCCAGGGAACAAGGGCTTGGAGACAGCAGAGGGTTGCAAGCTGCACGGTAAGGAGCCCAGAGGACAAGGGCTGTAAGCAGCCGGAGTGAGGCAGGCTGCAGGGCAGGGAGCCCAGAGGACAAGGACGGTAGGCAGCCGGAGTGATGCAGGCTGCAAGGCAGGCTGCAGAGGACTAGGACTGTAGGCAGCCGGAGTGAGGCAGGCTGCAGGGCAGGGAGCTCAGAGGACAAGGACTGTAGGCAGCCGGAGTGAGGCAGGCTGCAGGGCAAGGAGCCCAGAGGACAAGGATTGTAGGGAGCCGGAGTGATGCAGGCTGCAAGGCAGGCTGCAGAGGACTAGGACTGTAGGCAGCCGGAGTGAGGCAGGCTGCAGGGCAGGGAGCTCAGAGGACAAGGACTGTAGGCAGCCGGAGTGAGGCAGGCTGCAGGGCAGAGAGCCCAGAAGACAAGGATTGTAGGCAGCCGGAGTGATGCAGGCTGCAAGGCAGGCTGCAGAGGACTAGGACTGTAGGCAGCCGGAGTGAGGCAGGCTGCAGGGCAGGGAGCTCAGAGGACAAGGACTGTAGGCAGCCGGAGTGAGGCAGGCTGCAGGGCAAGGAGCCCAGAGGAGCAGGGCAGAAAGGAGTGTGCCCAGAGGAGCAGGGCCGCTGACTGTAGAGGGCTGCAGAGGACTGTAATAGGCTGCAAGGCAGGAAGCCCAGAGGACAAGGGCTGTAGGTAGAAGGCAGCAGAGCGTGATCGGCTGCAAGGCAGGGAGCCCGGAAAGGGCACTGGAACAAAACAGGATAATGCGGCAACAGGAACAGCATACAAAGTAATGGGTCAAGGCAAACAGGAGCGGGGAGAACTCAAGATGCAAGACACTGTGCTCCTGCAGGCAGCTGCTTATATACAGACCTGCCCTGTTCTGAAGCAGGCTAATTGACAGCACCTGGAGCCGCACACCTGAAGACAATCTGCCTCCTCCCTCTCTGGTCCTGAGCAGGTGGAAGCAGCACTGGCCGCTAGGGCTTCTGGGGATTGTGGTCCCAATAACGATGAATGAGTATAGCCAGGAATTGAGGACTGTAGCCAGGTGCATTATGGTAGATGTCGTTAATTGAATAAAATAAGAAAGAACCAAAGTTGAGCAAATAAAAGACCAAGGCGTGAAAAGGAGTTGTTCAAGGAGTATTAGGAGGATAAATGAGTACCAAGTAGTCCATGATGGTTACCAATGCTTGCGCCAGCGGCGTGGGCATGACAGTATGCCCCTCTCCATGCCCCTCTCCAGGCCCCCTGAAGACTGACCAACAAAAAGAGCACGTCCAAGGCCTGTCACACCGCGAGAGAGTCTTATACCAAAAAGGCACATCATGAAGCACCAAAAACTGTTTAATACTGCAAGGTGAGAGTCTTGAAGGGAGGAGACATTACCAATGTTTCGAACCTTTGAAGTAGAATTCAGAAAAGACAACCTCTTAGGGACCAAAATCCCAACAGTGCGTTCATGAACTGAGGAACTGTGGAGATGTGCTGCAGGCTCCATGGCATATATTGCTTTGAAAGAAGTGGTCTTCCTTAGGACTGGCAACGATACAGTGCTGAAAGGTGGAACCAGAGATTCAGCTGAATTGGTTGCTCTAGGACGGTGCTCCAATAGTCAGAAGCAGCAATGGCAACATGAAGATTTGCGACAGAGACTTCAGGAGTAACAAATTTGCAGGAACTCCATGAGTTGCAGGGAGATCTGGAATGGCAGTAGGAAGTTCAGATGCTGTAACAGCTGGAAGTATAGGTGTCACAGGAGCACCAGCCGACAGGGACGCAACTGAGACTGATGGCGTCGTGACTGGTAGTTTAGGTGCTGCAGAGGCACCAACAGGATCTACCGGAGCTGTAGCCTTAATAGGAGAACTTTTAACTGGCTTTGAAACAGGTACTGTCCTTGCAGGCAGAGAGGAAGGGGGTACTTCGCCTGCAGTAGGAGTGATTTGAGATGAGGCATCCGTAGCAGATTCAGGAGTACTAGCAGGGGGAGCAGCAGAGATTGGGCTTGCAGATCTTGTAACAAGTAGCATGGTGGATGTAGGACCAGGAAAGGGTAAGCCTTCCGAAGGCTGGACTGTAAAGTCTTGTGTGCCCAAGTTGATCCATGGATCTGGGGTATTGACAGTAGGCAAAGTTGGATTCCAGACAGGTACTGGGTATGTTTCAGGATCTGACTCATGGTCAGGAGTGCCAATGTTCATAGAAGCAGAGTACATCTCAGATCTGGTCACTTCAGTAGAGGCTGTAAGTGGGAGTAAAGGACTGACATCAAGGGCAAGAACGGAACAATCCTTTGACTCAGCGGAATCTCCAGTCAGATGATTACACCTGATTTTTGGCGTAATGGCCGTGTGAGCGATCTGGCCCACTGGAGGAGTCAATTCTTCACCATCTGAACGACAGCCTGAGTTACTGTGGCTAGTAAGTGAATGAGCGGTGTCAAGCTTTAACTGGTATGTATATGCCACGTTCAGGTCTTCCATCTGCTCTGTATAAGTCTGTATCCTCTTCTGTGTTACCAGTACAGGCCTTAATCTGTTAAACTCTAAAGACAGAATGAAGGGTGTTGGACATAGTGTCAGATGGTCTGGTAAATTGTGTCCCTTTGCTAGATTCTTATAATGCAGATAGACAAATTCATCATAGAGGTCTTGGGTTTGTCTTTTAAGGCGCAAGAGCTGTTCTTGAAACTGGTATGTTCCATTAGCCAGTTCTACAACTTCGGAATCTGGTGTAGCAGAAAAGCCAGGTGTTACCATCTGAAGACTGACCTTAGAGTTATCGTGGTTAGTAGTTACAGGGGAAGCATTAGGACAACCAATGGTCAGTATTGGTCTTTTGTACCCAGGACTAGCAGCTCTAACTTCAGGATACTGAATGTCTTGTCCTGTTAAATGAGTGGTATCGGTAGTCTGGGGAGGTTGTGTAGCTTGCCAAGCTGATCTTGAGGAGGTCACTTTGGCAATAACGTACTCTGGTTGAGAGTTTGCCACAATGAGTGCAACATCTTTGGTTGAAGCAGTGTCAAAAGAAATGCCAGAAAGCGCATGAGTGTCTTCCACTGGTTGGGCTAACAAAATCTGCAAGAGTTCGTTATCTAGCTGTAGTTCTTCCACAGATAGAGACTGTGGATCATAGTTGCAAATGTCATAGTAGTTATACATAGAAGCGTCAGAGAGCCAGTGAGTGTAGTACTGTGCTTGTAAACCTTTGTTTACTAGGACGAGTCTGTCCTTTAAACGAGGGTTCTTGTTTGCTGTCCTTAGGAAAACTTTAGATCTTTGTAGAGGTTTATTGAACCGAAAAGAAGGCATCTTTGGTCTGTGTGTGCTTTTCCTGCCAATGGAACGAGAATCTTTTGGGTCTTGCATTCTGTCAGGAATGGCACTCTGTCAAGAGTGGCACAGGGTACCCAGGTAGGGTTTGGGTGGCTGTGCTGAAGTAAGGTAGCAGATAAGCACACACAGCAGGAAGTTCAACAAGAAAGAAGAGTTGGAAACAGTAGCTGTGAGCCAAAAGGGGCAAAAGATACAAAGGTACAAACAAACTGGATTCTCTCTTGGGGTGTATGCTGAAATGGGAAAGAGTGTTCCACGAACCTTAGGAAACTCCAGCCTTCTGCACAGATTGCTATAACAGAGGCCCACGCTGTATGCTCATGGCTGGGAACAACAGCAGTGGGTGTCTGTAACACTGACAACGCAACAAAGGAAGGGGCAGAGGTTGCCTGCCGGAAACCAACAGGCAAGCTCTGTACAAAGGGATTACATAAGACACATGAGAAGACAAGAACAGAAATATCCAGCGAAAAGGAAGTCCATGAGCAATCTAGCAGAAGGAAATGAAGGAAAGGCAGTTAGACTGAAATAGATAACCTAAGGTGGAGTACAGAGGACTCAAGGAAGAGAACAAGGAGCAGCAGTCAGGAAAACAGAAGGGCTGCAAAGTAGGAAGCAGGTCTGCAGTCAAGAGTGGCACTAGGTGCAGGCAAACTGTATTGGACTGCGGAGGACTGTAGTAGGCTGCAAGGCAGGGAGTCCAGAGGACAAGGACTGTAGGCAGCCGAAGTGAGGCAGGCTGCAGGGCAAGGAGCCCAGAGGAGCAGGGCAGCAAGGAGTGAGCCCAGAGGAGCAGGGCCGCTGACTGTAGAGGGCTGCAGAGGACTGTAATAGGCTGCAAGGCAGGAAGCCCAAAGGACAAGGGCTGTAGGTAGAAGGCAGCAGAGCGTGATCGGCTGCAAGGCAGGGAGCCCGGAAAGGGCACTGGAACAAAACAGGATAATGCGGCAACAGGAACAGCATACAAAGTAAAGGGTCAAGGCAAACAGGAGCGGGGAGAACTCAAGATGCAAGACACTGTGCTGCTGCAGGCAGCTGCTTATATACAGACCTGCCCTGTTCTGAGGCAGGCTAATTGACAGCACCTGGAGCCGCACACCTGAAGACAATCTGCCTCCTCCCTCTCTGGTCCTGAGCAGGTGGAAGCAGCACTGGCCGCTAGGGCTTCTGGGGATTGTGGTCCCAATAACGATGAATGAGAATAGCCAGGAATTGAGGACTGTAGCCAGGTGCATTATGGTAGATGTAGTTAATTGAATAAAATAAGAAAGAACCAAAGTTGAGCAAATAAAAGACCAAGGCGTGAAAAGGAGTTGTTCAAGGAGTATTAGGAGGATAAATGAGTACCAAGTAGTCCATGATGGTTGCCAATGCGTGCGCCAGCGGCGTGGGCATGACATTATTACATTTATTATTCAATGTCTGCACCAATATATGTAAAAACACTACTGTTATCAGCCTTGGAAAAGACCCCAGAGGGTCAAAACATGTGTTGGCTGTTTCAAAGAGAATAAGAAAAATTATTAATCTTTACAGGATTATTTAAGGATTTGAGGAATTCAACTTGTTCTATGAATTTATGTGAATTGATCAACCAATGAGATATGTTAATTAAGCTATGATATGAGTTGCTCTAGATAATTTATGCACGATTGAGCCAAAACAAAACCATTATTTATATCAAATATGCCTGATTGTGCTGAAACAGAAGTGATGTTGTGAGAAGTGTGGTGTTTGGCTCCTACACTTGCAAGAACGCTTACCATTCGTGCAAACGGAAATCTTTGCTTTCTGGCCACTGCTCGACTTGCAGAGGCAGACCTTGTGCATATATGCTCCAGTACTAGTGGAGCGAACAGAGTGCGAGGGGTGTTGTGGTGTTTGCGTGTGTAAGGGTGTGGGAGTGTGGTGTTGGTTTGACCAAGCTTGCGTTCTATGGCCGATCTTTTCCAATCCTGTACCTCTCTGGTATCCCGCATCACCTACTGGGCTCAACCGTTCTGGTATGCACTAACTCAGTTAGAGTGCTCCTAGATTTATACACACTTGTACTTGATTGCCTGCCTGCTTTAAAAATGCTTTTAAGATCAAATATATTCTCCGTAGTGAAGCAACCAAGTCCGGGAAATGTACCCGGAGCCCTGTAAAATCTCTTAAAGGTCAAAGTCGCGTGCCTCGGGCAAAAAAAAGGCAAATTAGACAATGCCATTTGTTTCACTACCACCACTTCGAAGCATAAGCTAACTGGGTTTGGGGAAATGACACTGGTTCTCGCTATGCCTGAGGTGCCACCTATGCAATCAACTGTGCCCCCAGTCACAATATGTTCATGCCTGTGGTACAGTCTCTGTTCATGAAACTCAGCAATACTTGCAATAACAATTCCCATTGCTCGGCCTCCATTGATAACAATGGCTCACTCCTTAAGCTATGCAGGAATGTTCAAACGCAACTCACGGGGCTCAGCAACGGCTGGTGCTGTCTTTGAAGACAACATTAACATCTCAGCGACACCTAACCTGGAAGCACTGGCATCCCTGTTGGAGTCTGTGTATGAAGAGAGTGGGGATGAGGCAATATCTAACACCATTGACCATAGCTCCCCCGCCCCCAATAGGGGTAGTGACATTTTTGGAGTCAACCAATGTTATTTGTGTGAAAATGGAGGTCTTACTCACGCTGTGTGTAAACATGGCTGCCGACCAACGTGATTTAAAACACATGCTGGTCAAAGTGGTTGGTGTAATCCTCGCCGACAGTGTCTCGGCCTCTTTTGCACAAGTAAATGAGGAAATTAACACCAATAATCTAATTAGGGCAAAAGACATTGATGTGGAATACGAAGCAGGGTGCCTAATGGACTGTGATATCACCCAGAATGCTATTGTTATATCTAATATGCTGAATATTATGGCGGCCTCGGAAAGTGATGCCATGGAGGCACTTTGTAGTGAACTAACGATGCTTGATAGCCCCTCCATTAGAGGAAACAAGAAACAACAGAAGCAACCTATTGTCACTAAAGAAGGCCAATCCAGGAATAGGGTGGTTTTTGCCAACACATCCAGTAACCGCCTACCTGGTAACCACAACACGCTAATTATGTCGTCACCCACTTCTAGACATAGGGTGGTATCAAAGGATCAGGGGGACAGCACCACACGCCTTGTGACTTTGCAGGGCCCCATGGCCAAAAAGATAAGCTCGGTACAGCCAACTATTCCATGCCTATTACCTGCTATGCCAGGGCCCAACACGAACGTAGTAACTAACCCTTTGAGGAAGATGGTAGAAAATGCCTGTGGGAGCTCTGAAAGTGGTGGATGCCTGCCTGTGCCCTTACAAGCATCATTTATCCCCCAAAGGCCTAACTGGTCTTGATTAACGACATGACCCCTGCCTTGCACATGCAGAGGCAATATTCTATTCATCACTGGGAAAGTTCGTAAAACTTGAAGAAATTCACCCTAAAAGGGAGATTCCTTTCCTTAATCGCTCTAATTTACTTTCATTATGGAAATCCATCCCTCAGCTTGCTGCTATTTCAAACTTTGACATCTACGCCTAGAGTTTCTGAAGTGGGATAGCACACAGAATTGGGTACTCATAGAATTTATATCTCCTGCAGTGGAGTCATTACTATGGACCTGTGTTGGATCTTTGAAATCGATGGGCTTAAAACGTATAAGCTGTAACAGGAGTGAGAGAAAAAATATCTGTACCTCAAAGACCCCCTATAAATTAGGGGATTAAGTAGCAAGCCTCCAAATTCTGAAAGGGGGGGAAGAATATTATAAGCCAACTCACATTCATCCCTACCTTAGGGGTAGCAGGGGGTACGACTATAGAGAAACCTCCTGCATGACCCAGGGGGATATCTGACTGCAGGGAGAGGGGGCAACAATAAAATGGCTGTGTTGGAATACACGTGCTTCTCGGTCGTTCCTAGTAAACCTCTTAGGCATAGCCTAGATTAAAGCAAGTGGTATAATTTTGCTAAAGGAGACCTGGGCATGTAAAAAGTTTTCTATTGGTGGCTATCATATATTGTACTCTCTGGAAATACGTGGTGTTAGAGGACGACCTTGCGCGGGCCTGGCAATTGGTGCTCAGGTTAAATACACCTTAAAATCGTACACTTTGTATAGACCTTCACCATTTGTGATGGCAACTATGCTCCATGATCTCATAAACAGGATTCTTATTATTAATATTTATGACCCCTGGGGTGGCATGGCCACAGCTGGGATTATCACAAATATTGAGAAAATGCTGATGCCCAAAGGATGGGGTGATTACTGTAGTTGATCTAAATGCTCCTTGTCTTTTGCAGAAGGTGTTGCTTTCCTTAGATGTGATTGACACAATTGGTGGGGGGGTATGCATATTGTCCCCTCTACTGATTCCGAGTGGATGAAACTGTTTGAAGTTCAAGATCTTGCTCGCTTAAATATTGAATACAGTGACAATCCCATTTCCAAAGACACTTGGACTAACGGTACCACTTTTTCCTGTTTGGACTATATATTTGTTGACAGGTAAAATTGGGATAATTGTGGAGCCCTTATTAAAACATTTAATTCTGTTAGCGACCACGCTATGTTACGCTGGTCCTATAAACTTCCTACCCCAAGATATTTATATTTTTAAACGTATGTGTTCTCCTGTATCTGTTAGCACACAGGGCCACCATATTGTGTTGAGTGGTAGGAATGTATCTCGAGTTATCAATTTTGTCTAACATAACCATCATAGACTTTTGAAATGGCTGGCTGATCAAGAGCGGGATATGTCAAAAGTGATGCTATTCTTGAACAAACAGTTACCCCTGAGTTATAATGTCCCCACTCGGCTGATTAGTCAAAGGAGATATAATGCCATCAAGAAATCTGTGAACTACAGTGACCCATAGAAAAAGAGCCTACTGGCTCACCTCTCCATTAAATATAAGAACTGGCGACGTAGGTATAAATTCTCAATGATGGGTGTGGATGGGAAATTAATGTTTCGCCTACTAAGAAGCAATGATGATAAAAAATGTTGGTCAAAATTCAGAACATTTGTTAATGGCACTAATAAGCTAGAATTCAATCCTATTAGTGTATTGAGATGGACTTACGCTATTAAAATTCGGTATCACAAACCAAATATTGGAGTAATTTCAGTACGCTATACCGTCAAGCCCACCTTCAGCATGGGATTTGACAAAGGTGATATTGAGATGATTTACATCACTAAATAGTTCATATGGTCCTGGGCCGGATATAATGGCTAATGTGATATTTAAGGCTGATCCTGAATTGTGGTCCCCTATATTAGAAAAAAATGTTTTTACAAATTTTAAAATCTGGTAATATTTCATTGAGTTGGAGAAAATCCATATTCATTCCGGTTTTTAAAAAGGGCGATTGTGCTAACCCCCAAGACTATAGATTACTTGCTACGTTAGATATTAGCTCCAATATCTTTGCTACTATCCTTCTGAAAACATTTACAAAATGGGCTTTAGCAAAACATGTACTTTTGCCATTTCAGAATGTTTTCTGTAACTCACACAGTACACTGCATAACCTCAGTGCATTGCACACCATTGCTTCTACTTATGGTAATCTATTCTTACATTTTGTGGATTTCACTAAAGCATTCGACACAGTCTCCCTTACTTTATTGTGGACCAAAATAGCAAATTGGAGTATAGATTGTACACTCCTCTATTTTCTCATATCGCTTTACACTAATACAACAGTATCAGTTAGTGTAGATCAAGGTGGAGAGATCAGAGATGAAATAAGAACAAATATGGGTCTAAAGCAGGGCTGTGCCTTGGCCCCATTATTGTATACTGTATATGTCTCTGACATGAGCTGAGCCATAGAATGCACACATAACTTTCCCCCATGCATAGATAACACCCTCGTGCCTCGTATAGGCTATGCAGATAATACAATTCTGCTAGATTAAACACCCATAGGTCAACAGCGGTCACTAGACGTGCTTGCTATATATGCTGAAAATAACCATCTTTGAGTTAAAACAACCAAGACGAAAATATTGATATTTAGCAAGAAAAAGAAAGTTAAACAGAACTTTAATTGATGCTTAAAGGGCTCACCATTAGAAGTAGTCAATAAATAAATCTTCCTAGGCGTACCCATCTCTAGTATCCCAACCTTACAATTCTTTGGTGACTTGGTTCAAGCAAAAATAATGAAGAAATGGCTGATACTCGAGAGTTTTATACGCAATAAGGGCGGCCATAATATTGAAGGCCTAGTTGCTGTGTACCGTAAGAATATCCTTCCTGGGATCATATATGGCTTGGCAATTTTTCATGAGCAGATGGTGATATGGGCAGATGGATTTGAAGGAAAAATGTTGAGATCAATATTAGGAGTACCTTCTTTTGTGCCTGTAGAGGCCTGTAGAGGCGCTGCAGTGTGAACTTGGGGTACCATCTTGGTTGCATCAGCGATGTAAGTTGTTCCTTTCTATCTATTCAGCCTCGCCTTTGGTTAATAATTTACTAAGCCTTTTAGCTTGATCATACGGCAAGGTGTGCACCAATAAATTCCCTACTCAATTACGGGATACTGCAATGAAACATTTTCAAAATATTGACGTTGAGTTGGATGATTTGATCACGGTTCCTAATGCACACATTATTTTTAAAAAGAAAAATAGTAATTATGATTTTATGTCTAATATTTTCTTTTTAAGTAAAAAGGTAAATTATAGTGTTTTTAGTGCGCAAAGATTTTGCTGTGACCATCGTGCTACGTACCTAACCAAGTTAACTTCTGTGAACATTCACAGATTTATTATCTATCTGCGTTTTAATATACTTCCCACACTTGAACAAATGGGTCGTTGGATCAAATTGGCACGTCAAGAAAGAACCGGTCGGCTATGTAATTTTGAGTATTCTCGCCATCTTCTCACCCAATGTCATATTTTGAAGACTTGTTATATTAAAAGCTATAGCTTGTTTGTGCATAACCTCTGCAGTATACAGGAAGAGCAATTCTGGAGCCTAATATATGGAGCTGAGAGTATTGTTATAACTTCAGCGGCTTTCCATGTTTGGAAAGAAACATTATACCAAAATTGCACTAGTAAATACTACATTTCTTTTTAACTGGTTGCTGACTTAATTTTATATGCCAGACCTATCTATAACTATTTTGTTTCGTGTTTTCTTTGATAAATTACTGTAGGCATGTGCAATACGTACATACATATAATATGATATTGTTCGATTCATGTATTTTTATACAATGATATGTATTTTGCTAAAGGTTTGTTGTATAACCATATACATTAAATAAAATAAATAAATACATTTGAAAAAAGTGATATTCTGTTTAAGTATTAGGAATTTGCCAGACACTGCTGTTATATGCCCAGGTACTTGCTCCATTTTGCAGCTACTACCATTGATGTCCAGTTTATACCACTACGGCAGTGCATGGAAAATGCATTTTACATCCCTACACAAAAGCCAAAACTGTTGGCGTTGTCAATACTTGTTTACTATTGTTCAGGATTTCAATGTGGCACACACCCAGGTCTCGCCTAGCTTGTAGTGCGCAATGAAACCCTTATTTATTTGTCTATAAGTTCAATATTCTGAATGATATACCACTCATATCACACCCTTCTCAAAATACCCCCAGTCAAACTGGATCAGGAATCAGGCTAGTTTGTAAAGGTAAATATTTATTTATATACTTAATATTCAAATCACACATACATTTTAATAAATAGATATATGGGGCAGCAATCACCAAGGGTGACAATACAATTCAAAATAAGTAAAGCAATTGAATTAACTTATATTAATGTAGAACAGAAAACACAGGAAAAAGAACAGTTTGGTTTGTGAACAGGTAGCGTTTAGGTTAATAGTTCCCCCTGAAAAGTACTGAAGTACAAATGAGCAATCCTACACAGATGAAAGTAATCAGCAGGTATTCAGGATTGAAAAATAATGTCTAGAGCTGAATGCAATCTTCCCTCCACCAAGGAAAGAGAAAACCGTTTTGGTAAATTGGCACTTTTAAAATGACATGTGAAAATGGCTTTGTGTAATAATGCAAAAGGGTGCAAAATGCTTAAATGGAGAAAAACTCTTAGGAAAGCAACACTAAACAGGTCCTAACAAACATGAGCTACAAGATAAACAAATGTAGACACTATAGATCTCTATGGGAATGAAGAAACACTTTGAATGGTAAAAAGACACATGCAAACTTTGGAAAACTGCACATTTGTGGCACAATTTCATTATGCAATATTTGAAAAAAACGGATCAAATACACTGACTATGAAAAAGAGGATGCCACCCGGAATCTTCACAGTTACGTGGCCAGCATAACCCTTCATGTGGCAGATACTCGATTCCTTTCTGGGATCTACTTTAGTTACTCAAAATCACTAATGACTTATAGTTTTGTAATGCATATGTTGGAAATCAGTGCAAGAATGGTTCTAACAATCCTAGGGTTCTGAAGTTAAAGATGGTATGGGTTGAGATTGGAATAAGACAATGCAAATATACTATGGGTCACTGTTCTTCCTATTAATACTTACAGTCCCTTGTGATTTAAATGGACCGTCAAGGTTCTGGTCATGGATCGGGTCAGGTCTACCGGCAGCAGGGCACTTCTGGAGGGATTGGATCAGCAGTGTGGTTCTGGTCAATTTTAGACTGCACCTCAGACTGGATTTGGATGGGCACTTCTGGTCACTGGACACGGTAGATAGCAGGATGCAAGTTTCAGCAGGCAAGCCTTAATGATAGCAAGCCAAGCTGAATCAGAACTATTCTTTTAAGTTTTGGGATGGTTGAATTTGGGTCAAGCCAAAAAGAGTTCAGCACTTCTAAGACCTGGATTCTGCAAAGAAATCTGGAATCAGCTGCAAGATGAAGAGTTCTGGACAAGATGAAGAAGTCAGGAACAAGACGCTGCGCGGAAATCTGGATGTGTTCTGAAAGCAGTGTGTCCTATGTGTGGTGAAGTCCCTATATTTATACTATCAAATGACATCACCAAGTTTATGGTGTGGGCAGAATTTAAAAACACACCTCCGTGGTTGTGAGTGGCCACAGGCACTTGCCTCGTCCTGGTTAGCAGTCAGAACAGCGCTGTCTTCTTTACGATGGGATTTAGAAACTCCCACATTGATTTTGACCACAACTTAACTTTTGCACAAATGTACATTTCTAAACTTATGTTCCCTAATAAAATCGGACATATACATTTCATATTTGATGGGCTATATTCACATTCAATCCCCATCTCTGCGAGCTGTCTTTCTCATTCTATAGACTTTTCTCAATTTTAATCATAACAGTTTGGATTAATAATTTCTAATTCGGTACATCTCTGGGCACTTATCAGTGGATCATGTACATACAAACTTAGGCTTGCAACATTAATAGTTCTGTTACAATGAAAGTTTTTTCATAACTTTGGTTCCTTAAGTGGTACAGGTTTCATAATTGTCTTCAAAGCCAAAGCCTAAAATTACGTTAACATCTACCAATTTTTTGATTTATTTTCCTTTAGGTTTCACAGTTAAAGAGTTTCAAACTTAACCAAAATAAAGATTTAAACACCAAAAAGTTCCTTTGACAGAGTGTTTTTCTTTTTCTCTCCTTTCAACAAACAACAGTTGTCAGATCCCTTTGATTCAGGGTGGGTGTAGAGGGAAGCATCCCGTACCGCCCCAGTAGAGCCTGTCCTTTGTTCTTGGCACAGCCACAAGACGAATGTCTAATGAAGTCTATTGTGCTCCGTATGCGGGAACCATTAAGCAGCCATTAGCTTTCCTGTAGCAAGGGGTTGTCAAACTGAAGTGTTAAACCTTCCCAGGCTGACCACTGTCCAATCAGAATTAAGCAGTTACTTAACTCCAATACTGGGTTGCTTTTAAAATTCACAATAAAGTCTTTTCTTTAACACATATAAAAATAAGCACGGTTTATAAGGGATTTGGACATTTAAAAGAATTAAGCCCTTCACAAACATGCTTTAAATGAGCGAATTTTGCAATTTCTTGAGGAAAAAGAAACACCTTTATACTGGGTTTGACAGCTAATTTTCTTATGCAGCTGTCAGTCAGTGATGCCTGGATTCCTTTGACTGCCTGGAGAATCTATGATTTCAGCACACTTTTCCTTTCAATAATTCACTGGGAAAATGACTGAATTTAGCGCCAAAACAGCACTTTGAAGGTTGCCATTGATTAGGAAGCTATATTTAAGGGTATTTTCGGATTTTAGCCCACTTCTCGGGCCTTGATTCATGTGACAGGTAACAGCGCCCACTGGCATTCTCTCGCAGGGAGTTCTTGCTTTGACATCAACTTTGCCTGTGTGCGGCAAGGTGGTTCAGCCTTTTTGTGATTTATGAACCATGCGCAGTTTTGCAAATTTGGCACGCACAGGGGTTAGTGCATCCATTTTTGCCAGTTTTCTTTCCCTATTGGCAAAGGGGTGTAATAGGGCGCATTGGCATGGGTTGAAATATCCCACACTATGTTCTATCACCTTTCATATTCACCTCTGTCTACCTTTTTGTCCCTCGCGTGACACAATACTGACATCTTTCTTTGCTTCCACTGTTACCCGCTGCCACTTCAGAGGCAAACCAAAGGCAATATGGCTGCCTGAATGAATGCAGACATTGCCCATCTTGCAGGGTATGCTCCCAGTAAATGTACTGCTTTCTCTCTTTGCCTCCTAGGCATGTAGCGATAGTAGGTGTGCACTTGCTACAGCCCACAATGCCACAGTAATGGCTGCCTCCATGGGAGAACCAGTGATTACTTCAGAGCCACATTTTGAAATAGGAAGAGAATCCTATGTGAAGAGCCCACATTCTTCTGCGAGTCAATCATTTTGAGCGGGATTCTCCTTGAGGTCAGAACCCCATGGATATGGATTGTGGATTCTCTGCATGCACACGGAGATCCTCTAGCTCTTTCCCAGAGAGGTGCTGCGCCCCTTTACACTGCCCCTAAACCCCTGGAAAACCAGGGCCTAGCATACACATTTCCTGTGGGTGCTTCTCCAAGTGTGAAGGTAGGGAAGGCTCGCCCCCGGAATTACACTTTCATGTCATTCCATTTTCTGCGGGATATTCATGCTAGTCCACTCTCCGGTCCTGGAACTGTTGTTTCCCCATGCCCACAGTGAGTGAACCTGGAAGCATGGGACATACCACTGCCGAACCCTGCTGAGAGCTGAATCAGCTGGGAAGAGCAGCCATTTTCTGTGCTTTACCCACATCTGCCTTGCTGCGAATGAAAGTATTTCTGCCCTTGAATCGTCCAAATCTCTGTCTATATTTTGGTAGGATACACTCAATACAGCAAGGGCCGGCTGAAGATGTGTCAGGGCTGGGGGGAGCCCTTTTCAACATGGTGTTTGGACGCCACCTAGTCTGCAGCTGGGAAACACAGTGCGAGGCATCTGCTTAAATGTTAATGGTGACAAAAGAATGCAGCAAGGAGGTTAAGAGGTGCAGACCATCAAGGGACAGGCAGCCAGTTAGAAGCTAAAACACTAACAGAGTTGTTTTAAAAAAAAAGTTAATTGCGTGCAGGGGACAACCAACATTAGCCCTTACGTGATGTGGGTCCCTTGCATACAATTATAAATGTCCACAAAGCGGGGTAGACAAGGAAAGAGTAAAAGGGTGGACAAGGAAAGAGTAAAAGCAAGGCAAACTCGCTTTTATTCTTTCATATTTCACTCCGTATTGTGGAAATGTAAACTCGGCCTGCAAATAAGCTTTTCAGGTGCTGTTTACTCATTGGGCCTCATTAGGAGTTTGCTGGTCCGGTTATTACTGGACCGGTAAACACTCTGAGTCTGCGTGTGGCTGCCGTCCCGCCAGCCGCCCACAGAATTTCACAGAAGCACCGGCACCGTTTTTAATGGTGCTGGTGCTTCCGTCATCCCCATTCCCATTGAGTCCTATGGCACTCAAATGGGAATGGGGATTAACAATGTTCTGGCGCCTGACTTCCAGGAACATCGGGGTCGTAATCCCCCTGTGTTTCCGTGAAGCCAGGCGCCGGAAAGATTTGCAAGTCCGGTGGCAGCCTGTCAGTTTCACCAGCACGTCTAACGCCAGACTTGTAATGAGGCCTGATTCCTTGGGAATCTACCCGGTCCTGACCATGTTGAAAACCCAAGTGGATTCCATAGGAACCTAATCGCTGCTTTTATGCCTGCAGGAAAATCTCATGCAAGCGTACAATGAAATGCACTGACAAGACGGAGGAGGAAGGCAGGGCGGATATGTTATCTTCCCCGGTCCTCTTTTTCTGTCTCCGCACTGTTGGAAAATGAGGGGGATGTTAAATGGAGGCATTAAAGCATTATGCCCTGCTTTAATGCCTTCATTTAACACTTAGGGCCTCATTACGAGTATGGAGGTAGTCATGGTGCTATTAGCGCCATGGCTGCCTCCATACCGGGCTCCAATAGCAGGTTCCTGCAATGAGGAATTACTGGGTCATTCCGACATTGGAGGACCCGGTAATTCCTCCTTGCAGGAACCCATCCCCATTCCCATTCGAGCCCGTTATTAGCTCCCTCTTCCCCTCCCTCTTCCCCTCGCGGGACCCGCTAAGGATGCCTGGTTTTACCAGGCGTCCTTACCGGGTCCCACAAAGGGATCCTTGTAATCGGCTCTCCCGTAATGAAGGGTGCCGGTCCCGTACCGGCACCCTTCATTACGGGAGCGCCAGGGTTATGATGAGGCCCTGTGTCTCATTTAAAGTGAGGGTGGTGATGTCTGCTGAAAAGCTTTTAATCACCCTTTCACAGCACTGCGCTAATGTAGATGAAATCGGACTAAAAAGGCAGCAAGGTGATAAGAATGTTGCTTGAAACTGCGGGAGGCCTGAGGTGGAGGCAGCCTCAGGGCGCCAGCAAAAGCAGCGTGTGAACTGCGCACGGCAAAGCGCACCTTTAATGTCCTGAATTAAAGGAGTATGTTACTGTGTCATAAAACTGCCAAAATAGGGCAGCTTCTCGGTCCCCTTGAGGCTCAAGGCCCATTTCAACAGATAATGTTGAAAGTCCCGGACACCGTCTCTAAATACAACCCCATCATCTGTGGGCTGAGGATGAGGACCCCTCCCCTCACCCTGCACTCAAGTTACAGCCACCACCATCTATTTGCTATGGCGAGGCCTTGATGTGTTCTTTTCTAGCACCTGGATTTCTTTTCGTTTACTTGAACTTCCGCTTGGTTTACCTGATGCTGTTATGTTATTCAGATTTATACCAATGCCATCCATTTTCATGGTATCTAGGCTCTCAGGCTGACCTGAAAAGGAAGGATGGTTCATTAGTGGCATGGATAGGGAGAGCGCAAGAAAGCTTTTGCTGTGCACTTCGTACTTTCAGTTCAGCATGGGTTTGGTGGTGTTTTGGTGTGTGAGTCTGTATAGGATTATTTTGTGAGTCTGTGATGTAGGGTTTGAGATTTAGGGCCTCATTACGAGTTTGGAGGTAACCATGCCCTTAATAAGGACATGGCTGCCTCCATACCGGGTCCCAGTACCGGGTTCCTTCAATGAGGAATAACCGGGTAATTCCGACATCGGAGGACCCGGTAATTCCTCCTTGAAGGAACCCATCCCCATTCCCATTCGAGCCCCCATAGGACTCAATGGGAATGGGAATGGGGAGGGCGCTAATAACGGTGCCGTTAACAACGCAAAGGGAACCTCGTAATTGCGCATCCCGTAATGAACAGTACCGGTCCCATACCGTCACCCTTCATTACGGGAGCGCAAGCCTCGTAATGAGGCCCTTAGTGTGCTATGATTGAGCGGGATGTCGGAGGGGGTGTGAAGTTGCTGTGTGATTTCAAGTTGGTGCTGTGATAGAGGTATGTGTGTGCTGTAGTTGGTGGTTGAGCGGTGTGTTTGTAGGAAAAGGGAAAGTTTTAGTAGGGTTAATGGTGAGAAAGGCCTCTGTCCTTGTAGACTGCATTGCTTTGTTTAGGATGCAATTCCTTACATGGTGATTGGCGATATTATGCTTTCTTTTTGTTGGGCCTGGCCATTTCGGTTGGGTCGGTTTTTGTGGTAGCATGGTTTGTGGTGTCTCTGCTTGTATCAAGGTTGGGTGTTTATCTTCTATAGCACCTCCTCTTTAGATGGGTGAGTCAGGTGTGTAGTAGTTTTCTGAATTTTAGGTGTTCTTGTATTTTTTGCGGTTTCTTGGGGAGTGGGTTCCCGAGTTTTGTTAAGATGCAAGAGTATGTAAAATCTTGCTGATGTTGACAGGCACCATATTAGGCCGAATTGATAATTCAGTTGACTATTGTGATCCGCTTGCATGTGCCCCGCCTAATGCTATGCTAGGGATGGCAGGTGACCTGCCTTATATCATACAACGTCAGCGAGCACTATCCGCTTCCCTGACAAGGCCTCTTAAGGGAATAGAAATGACCACACAGCAGCCCCAGGAATCCGACTCCAGGAGCTTAGCCCCCAGGCAGATCATGGCCGTGGCGAACAGTGATAGTTCTAAGGCTTTTCTGTTGGTATCTGGTACTTAAAAGGACTGGATTACAAGCGATCAAGATGTCAATGCAATACATTATCCAGACTTCAAAAGTTCCCCTTCACATGCACGCAACTCGATAAGCACCCAGTGTCCTGCTCAGAGAAAAGCTCCCGCTGGCCCCCACGTGCACTGCAGTTATGGCCTGTCTCAGGTAACAGCTGGGAGCTGGCGAAACACCTCTTTGCGAGCTTTCAAATGGGATTATTGCTTTTTAGGCAGGTGGTTGAGGGTATCTTTCCCAGTCCAGAAAATCCTGGCGACATATGGTAGGCGCATGCAATGGGCTCTCCTCTTTCCTCACATTCTTTTCATGCTTTGGGCAGCGTTATGATGGCATCGAACAAAACCCAGTGGAGCAGGAGACAGGGAGGCATGGAACAAAACCCAGTGGAGCAGGAGACGGGGAGGCAGTGTCAACACAATGCCAAGGGCCCCAGACACTCCGGGACCACACAGATTACCTGCTTCTACCCTGATGGTGGCCCAGCTGATAATTCTCTGTTCTTTAAGCATTTCTTCTTTGCCCATGACTGGGGAATTCAGTACTTCGCTCCCAGAAGCAGAATAGTGTGAATTTGAAAGGGTGGGGTGAATTGAATGCCCTCTCATTGGCCTACGTCATTCACGTCCACAGTTAATAAAACACACTACTGTCTATCTGCTTGCTACGCGGAATGCTACCTAGTGGAAGCCATGTGACCAGAGTGCTTGCCAATCTTCTGGAAATGGCAGATGGAGAAAAAAACAGCATTGGCAAAGCCAACAGTCTTGGCTTGTGTGTAAATGTGGGATAGGTTTTGTTAGGCTATTGAGATTTATATCATGCATCGCTGCCATTTGTATGGTCTCCTGGTGCTCTGGGGGATCAGAAAAGGAAGGAGACTTGGGGGAGGGGCTAGTTATTGGTCTTAGAGGGAAAGTGCACGATAGCTTTTGCTGTGATGTTGGTAGCATCGGTTTGGAAAAAGGAACAGTCACTGTGTGTTGGGTTGGCTACTAGATTGTATGGGTTATGTGATGTTTTGGTGCGTGGTACCATATGGGATTGTTTTGTGTGTTTGTGGCGTAATGGTTTCGATTAAGCATCTTGGGTTGAGATTCAGAGGGGGGGGGTTGCCCTTTGCTGTGTGATCTCCGGTTTGTGGTGTGGTAGGGGTCTGTGTGTTGTAGTTGGTGTTTGAGCCATAGGTTTTCATGAAAGTTTATGGTTTTTTGTAGGGTTGTAGTGGTGAGAGGGGTGTTTGCATTCTTTTGAATTGCATTGTTTTGATTAAGCTGTAGTCTTATTCTTCGGTTGGCGATATTATGTCTTTCTTCCGTAGGGCCACTCCTGCGTGATTTGGTTAAATAATGATTTGTGGTGCCTTTCCTCTTTACATGGTCAGGTGTTTCTCTTTAGTGGTGCTTCAAGTTTAGGTTGGTGGGTTAAAAAGACAGGTGTTTGGTAGTTTCCTGATTTTTAGGTGTTCTTCTGTTCGTAGTTTCTTGAGAAGTGAGTTCCAAGTGTATGCCCAGCTACAGGAGAACGCTGATCCACCAATTTTGACTTTTCGAGTATTGCTTTTGTTCAAGGCATATGTCGTTGCTGGATCTGAGTGTTTGTTTCGGTCTGTAGATGGTGATTTTTATCCAGTACGAATTCCGCTCCTTGGTCATGTATTGTTCTGTGCACTATGCAAAGAGTTTTGAAGTGAATCCTTTATTTGACTGGTAGTCAGTGTAGGGTTCGCAGTGCTGGTCTGATGTGTTCACTCTTGTTGAGTCTGAGGAGTAGTCTTGCCGCTGTGCTCAGTATTCACCATAGTGTGTTGTGGAGGTAATCCAGCATGCCAAGCTAGAGGCTGTTGGTGTAGTCTGTTATTGACATGATGAGGGAGAAGGCGGCAAGTGTTCTGTGTGGGACAGTGAGGAATAGTAGGATCGGTATGATTGTCCGTAGGTGAAAGAAGCATTTATTAACAACTGTGTTGACTTGTGGTGCCAGTGTAAGGAATTCAACCATCTGCAGTGTCGGCATGTGCTCACCTGGACTTTTTTGAAATATTTAATTAGGCACTGTACGCCCCTGTCATATTTAGATGGAATGTAAAAGCTGAGGAGTGCACAATGTCATCTCCAGGAAGGGGAGGACCAACCTTCCCCCTGCCATGGTCAGCCTGATTAACTGACAAAGGCTCCATGGAACCGCCCTGCTCTTTTGTTAGGCTCTGCAGCTGGTGGCAGCTATTAACATACCATCAAATGGTACTTCAAACAGGCCGTCAGGGGGCCTGGCTGCAGAGGGTAACAGAGAAGACAGGAAACTCAGCAACCTTTCATGTGTAACTGTGTCTACTTGAAGCCAACTCCCACCCTCAGTCAATGGCAAGTCTGTTGTTTACAGTAGGCCAGCCCGCTAGGGGGACCCCATTCATAAGCTACAAGAATGTGGTTTGAAGGAGAGAAGTCTGTTCTCGATGCAGCTTCAAGGGAGACCTGCCACTTTAACAGGGACCACACAGTGAGGACCATTAACCAGAGTGACACTTTGAACACAACAGACAAGGAAATTGGCAGGACTTAGTAGCACAAGGGAGTGAGCCCAGAGCTCTTTCTGTTGAGATGACGGTTCCGCCATATTAGTTCTGGGGTGCACCTTGTTTCTGTTTTCACCCCTTTACCTTTCCTGTTGCAAAGCACTCTGGTCAAGACCTCATGCGTATAGGAGATTGTTTATCAGGACCTCAGGATTGGTTCATTAAGGTAGGCCAAAGCCGACACCAATCACTGTGGCCCACTTGGCTTTAAAAGAGGGGCAAGCCCCTTTTTTGGCAGATCATCTAAAGACTTCACTAGAAGTAAGAAAGTAAGAAAGAGGTAAGAAATAACTCAACCTTGGACCCTGGCTGAAGGTACAGTCTACCTTGCATCATCTGCCGTTAAAGGAAGGGCAAGATATCGAAAGACGAAAGCAAGATCCCTCGCCTAATTTTCTCCCAAGGAACAGAGGGAGAAGACCAAAGAGGACCTCCAGCCATTCCAGAACCGGTACCCAGCCTGCACACAGCAGGCCGTGCAAGGCTCTGCAGCAAGCTCCCTGAACATGGAGTGCCAGAAGGTGTCTGAGAATAAAAACCAAGGACAAGGCAGCCGCTTGCAACACACTCCACAGCTGTGGCCCATCTGCCTTAAAGGACAACACAAGCCCATTGAAGAAGGTGGGAAAATTGCCTCGACGAGCATCTACCACCGTCCACCTTGAAGGGCATTTTCGAGCCAGTCGAGTTCCTCAATCTGGAGCCCAGGGCAAAGCTGACCATTGTCAAGCCGCTTTTGCTTAAAGACATCTGAGACATCTCGACCAGTGCCTCCGAACCGCCAACAAGCTCAGGGACAACGATTCCTGACCCTGAGTCACATTGTAGGCCAGCCTGCAGCTGTTCGTTTAGTTTCGCTCACCGAAACGTCTTGCCATCTGATACCCGCAGCTAACTCCCATCCCGAACTCTGTCACTGAAGCCTGCAAAGTGCCCTGAAGCCGACTCAACCCTGTTGAGCACCAAGAACACCAACAGCAAAAGTTACATTGTCGTCCGGTCCCCCTGGTCTTTCTCAGAAAGCCCCTAAAGACATTTTAAGACCCCTTTCCACCTTTATGTTAAAGCCAAGAAACCTTAACAAACTGTTGTGTTTATTAATCATACCGACTACCCAGAATGCATCCCTTTTCCCTCTTTGAAATTGCCTGATCTCTTTGTTCCTTTCCAGGGTGGTTTGTATTCCGTAGTGTTGTTAGACTATTGTAATAATAATAACGTAGATATTTAACCAGCACAACCAGCACAGCCCTACCTTCAGCCGAACTACTATCTGTCAAATTCCCATTATCTGACACACAAACCATCTTGCTCCATATTATATACAGACCCCCAGGACCCCCCTCTACCTTTGAAGAGGATATCTCTCTCCTACTCACTACCAATTTGAAACCGAAATCCCAGATCATCATTCTGGGAGATTTCAACCTGGGACTCAATGACCCCAATGACAACCAAGCCACTTCCCTAAACGACACGATTACTCATCTAGGCTTCACCCAACACATTAACCAACCTACACATACAAAAGGAAGATCCTTGGATTGGCCTGCAGATGCCAATTGCAACCTTTCACTGACTGACATCACACCCTGTGCTTGGACTGACCATCATCTCATTACCTTCTCCTTACCCAGATCCCTACCATCTATTACACAACTCACAAAGTTACCTCAAATAATCTCTAGAAACAACCGTAACATCACTATAGAGAACCTCAAACCTCTTCTCGCGCCTATCAGTAAAGCTAATCTACCCACGCAAAAAAGCAACCCAGCAACCTTAGTAGACCTATATAACAATACTTTAGAACTAGCCCTCATCCAGATAGCTCCTCTCAAACAACGAAAAGCCAAACCTATTGCCCATTCCAACAAATGGTTCTCAGCAGAATTAAAAGCTCTCCGTAATATTAAAAGAACTGCAGAAACTAGCTGGAGAAAAGCCCCTTCTCTCTCCACTAAAGACAAATTCGCTACAGCTGCCTCCTCCTACAAATCCACCATTCTAAATGCTAAGAAAGAGACCTTCAACTTGAGAATACAAAATGCCAAATCTGGCACCAAAGAACTCTTCTCTATACTAAGAGAACTTGAATCACCACTGCCCCCCACAGAGAACTGCATCAAAGACAAGGCCTGGTGTAACAATATCCAGCTCGCCCTCGCCAACAAAATTGCCCTCCTACAAACCAAGATAGAAGCAAAAAAAGCTAGCCTTGCCTCTAAACAGAACCCCAGCAGCAAAATTGACCACACCACCCCTATCTGCCCATCTTTCCACTTCTCACCAGTCACAGAAGAGGAAGTAATCAAGATAATCGCCAGCCTCAAACCATCCAACTGCAAAGGTGACATTTGCCCAGCATCCGTCATCAAAGATGGAGCTAATGAGTTAGCCCCTCTGATCACCTCTCTGATCAACTCCTCCTTCAAAAATTCAGTGGTCCCCATCAATCTTAAAGAAGCGTGGGTCCTAACCCTGCTTAAAAAACCTAACCTAGATCCCAACATCCCCACAAATTATAGGCCCATCACTACAGTCCCATTTCTTCTCAAAATCCTGGACAGGGTAGCCTATCTCCAAATACAACAACATTTGGAAGAAAACAACCTCCTAGGCTTGGCACAATCCAGCTTCAGACCAAGGCACGGGACTGAAACTGCCCTCTTGGATCTAAAAATCCAAATGGATGACGCCAAAGACAAGGGCAAATTGGCCATCTTGCTCTTGTTGGATCTCTCTGCTGCCTTTGACCTGGTTGACCACCAGATCCTCACTCAACACCTCTCCTCGGCTGCTGCATTCTCTCAGAATGCCACTAAGTGGATCCAGTCATTTCTGTCTGACAGGACGACTAGAGTGTTCGCCCCCACTGCGGCTGCGGACCCTATCCCAATCACATGTGGAGTGCCACAAGGCTCCTGCATCTCTCCTACACTTTACAACATCTTCACGAAGCTCCTATTTGACCGTCTTGGCGATCTGGGTGTCAGCTACACTAATTATGCTGACGACACCCAGGTCCTCATCACGCTCACTGGTAGCTATGAGGAAGATGTTGCAAAGCTTAATGATATCTACTTAGAAATCCAAGCCTGGATGGCCACACACAGTCTTTGCCTTAACGACGATAAGACAGAACTGCTTATCGTAGGCTCCCAGGCTCGCCTCAACAAACTGGACCAAAGGTACCATTCCTTTACTATTGATGGCAACATCATAAAAGTCTCTAAAGAGGTTAAAACCCTAGGTGTATACCTCGATTCTACCCTATCACTAAAGAAACAAATAAACTCTACCATCTCAGCTACCTCATACACCAATAAATTGATCAATGCCTGCAGGCCTTTCCTCTCCACCTCCAGCTGCCTTACCCTATCTAGAGCGCTGATATTGTCTAAATTAGACTATTGCAACACACTCTACTTAGGCACTACCACTAAAAACTTGAATAGACTCCAGATCCTGCAAAATAATGCACTAAGATGTGCCCTCAACCTTCCGGCGCAAAGACGCACATATCTACGGCTAGAAAAGAAGTCCACTGGCTCCTGATCCGTGACAGAATTAAGTTAAGAACACTGGTCATCACCCACAAGTGCCTATCACACACTGCCCCACGGTACCTTTCTGACAAATTCTCTAGACACTGCCCCATTAGGCCCACCAGAACACCCTACCTACACCAACTAAAGATCCCGAATTACAACCTAAAAACAGCAGGGGGCTCCAGCTTTCCAGTGCTCGCAGCACAATGTTGGAACACCCTCCCCACTACAATTAGATCGGAAGCCACTTTTTGGCCATTCAGAGCCATGGTAAAATCATGGCTACTAGCCTAAACACCCAGATTCTCACTGTTATGACCTGCTAGCCGCCGCTCTTCACCTGTAGTAATGTTTACTCGACCTACAGCATAGCCAGGACCAACCTGTAACCCGGTCCGCACTAGCCACTGTAACTTTCTCTTCATTGCATATTCTCTGTATATACATTTCTTCTTTTTTTGGTATATTCTACTCTTGGATGTAAACACTCAGAGCCTGGACTAATGTACGCTCTGTCTGCTGTAATACGATTGTAATACGATGTTCGTGCAACGATATGTAACCCTGCTGCACACATGATTATGCGCCCAGTTACCTGAGGGTTCGGATGTGCTTTATAAATAAACAAACTAAACTAAACTAAACTTGTGTACAACCTTGACAGGACACTCCTTTTATCTTTGGGTAATAATTGTATTTTCACTGTGTTGCAACTTACCAACGATCCATGACGTTTAGAGGAGATAAGCATTTTGTTCCATTCACGTTACCAAAATTGGACAAGGAGGGTTATAATTGTATTTGTATGCTTGTTTACTCCAATCTGTTCGTATCCATTCTGGTGTATTACAGGTGTGGGGATAACTGGTGGTTTAGAAACCAATATTTACCCCGCGACCACTGGTAGCCCAGAATTTGATTCATCACATCCAGCGTTAAGTTGTTGTCCATTATTATTCCAAAATGTTCAACTTCTTTTGAGGCTTCCGGTTGGTTTGCCATTTCACTAATCCATGGAATGTGGTTTTGGTCTAAAGGGTTACTGGGCATGATCATGATGTCTGTTTGGTCCGGATTGATTTTAAGGCTCTTAGTTCTCATCCATTAGTTTGTTTGCATGAGGCAGTTGATGAGCGTTTGGTCTTGTTCTCCAGTAGTGTTGACTTTATATATTATCTGTGTGTCATCTGCGTAGATGTATCAGGTGAGTCCATGTCTTTTGATGAGGTTGATGAGTGGGATATGTAGATGTTGAAAATTAAAGGTGATAGGGAAGTGCCTTGTGGGACTCAGCAGGTTGGTGTACATGGTGCTGACTTGAAGGGGTCAGCCTGGTTAGGTTGTTTCTGGTCTTGCTGAAAGGAAGCAGTTCACCCATAGCAAGACAGTGTTGGTAAGCACTATTTATTGGAGTCTTTTGATAAGGGTTTCATGGTGGATTCTGTCAAAGGCTGCTGAAAGGTCTAGTCACATTAGCACCGAGCACTGATATTGGAGCCAGCATTAGCGTTAGGATTGTCCCAAATGGGAAGTAGTGCTTTTCACGTTCTTCTCAGGCATCTGAAACCTACCTGTGCTTCGTCAAGTAACTGATTGTTCTAGGTGAAGTGTCTCTAGGAAGACGCTTGGGGTTTTATTGTATCCTAGTCTGTTGTTGATGTCCATGCTGTTGAGGGATTTCCAGTTTATTTTCTGAGTTTGTGGAATTTTTGGAAGGTCAGGTTGTATTAGTGTTGGCACATGGACCACAAAGGGTATTATAAGGTGGTCACTCCAGAGAATGAGCATTGAGGTTGCAGTTGTGGCCAGGTTTCTTTTAAAGACAATTGCATCTAGATAATGATAGTGAGCTTGGTCATGTTCTTGCAAAGGGGCTTTCCTCCTGGAAACAGTTCTGTCTGGTGTTTCTTGGCGTTTGTTGGTTCCTTGGCGTGGTGGGTTGAGATGAATGGTCTCCTTCTGTCTGGTTTGTTCTTATATGAAGTCTTCAAGTGTGTTGGTCTTTGCTGGTGCAGAGTATTTTTTTGTTTTATTTTTTGGGTAGACAGCTTGCTGGTTGGTTTTCGGTTCCTTCTTCGGATTCGTTGTGTTTTGATTGGGTTAATGTTCTGTACTTAGATGTTTGTCTCTGAACCAGGTTTGGTTCTGTGTTGTAAAGTCACAGAGTTTATCTGTGATTGGTTAGGTGACATCAGGCAGGATTATACAGGTGAAAAAGATCACAAGGAGGGTACCAGAGGCGCTGCTGTGGGGGATGGATACTGAAGGGGTAGGTACTATAGGGTGTGGATAGTGCAAGAACTGGGCACTGCAGAAGCTGGATGCTGCAGTGACTGGGCATCGCAGGTGCTGGCTATCACAGGGGCTGGGTTGCGCAGTGGCTGGGTATCTCAGGGGTGAGATGGCGTGGGAAGGATATCACAGGGAGGGTGCTGCAAGGTGTATCGTAGTGCGTTGTATCGCAGTATTAGCACATTCTCATATTAAACAATGTAACTGGAAGAATCAGAAGTGGCAAAAGTGGATAGTGGAAGGTCTCATCTTAAAACAATAGAAACAAGAAGCCAAGTCTCAAAACTGACAGCGGAAAAAACTGAAGATGATAAAACAAAATCTTAGTAACAAAATCTGGTGATGACAAAACTGGCAGTGGCAAAGACTGTATATTACAAAACTGATAGTGGCAAGCCTCACATTAGCGCAGTCTCATATTAAAAAATTCTTAGTGTCAAAGACTGAAAATGGCAAAATTGATAGTGGCAAGTCTCACATCAAAATAATCTTAGTGGGAAAGTCTAACTGTGAGACAGACTAGCAGTGAAGACATTTACCAGACACTGCCATAGTGGTACTACGTGATCTTCAGATGGCAACAGCTGGAAATGGTGTGATTACCTGGGCAATTTGACTGCAGTGCCTGGAAAATGCCTAGTACATATACACAAGCCAAAAATGT
This sequence comes from Ambystoma mexicanum, assembly GCF_040938575.1. Lineage (NCBI taxonomy): Eukaryota > Metazoa > Chordata > Amphibia > Caudata > Ambystomatidae > Ambystoma > Ambystoma mexicanum. The sequence continues at coordinate 317,384,906 of NC_090924.1, read as the reverse complement.
AGCTTTGTCAATGCTTTTTTTTAACAGGACTTCATTGCAAGGCACAGATATAAATCAAGTGGCGGAAGACACAATTGGTTGTTATTAAACTAGCAGCACATTTACTGCTACAATTAAGCCATTAACTCTGAATAAGCTACTTAGAAGTAAAACTGGCAGGCAAAAGTTTGATGATAGGGCTAGGTCAAAGAGATCCTAGGAGGCTGTAAATTGGGCTGGGGGGGGTCAGGTAGTGGGTGGGAATGGCAATATTGAATAGCATAACCAGGGGCAGTCAGTGTGTGGGTAAATAAGCAAAAAACACCCACAAGCTGTGCGACCCTCCTCGCGTCATCTTCCTCCTAGCTGTGATCCATAGTTTCGGCTTATAAGTGGTGCTTGGGCACTTGGTATAGCCAAACTAATTAAATCGATTTTGCTTGAGGGGTTTCAGCACCAGTGCAGGAAATCCTCATTCCAGGGGAAATCAGCATTCCAATTTCCCCACAATTGGAATGTTTTAGTGGATTATGTTTAGGGTTTCTGCACCTGCAAAAACAGGCACAATCTTTTTAATAAATTAAGAAATGATGGCTGTCCTTTTTGCAATGCCATCGGATCATTGATGATGCGCGGCACCCCGGCGGATCGCCGGTTAGAGCCCCCACTTAAGCAGCCATTCTCACTGTTCCAACTGCACTGTGCAGAATCGTTGGAAGTCGACTGGCTCTCCCCAAACACACACTCCTTCAGCACTGCGCATACACACACAGCACCCCAGCACTACACATGCACACACAGCACCCCAGAACTGCACACAGATCACTCTTAACACTGAACATACTGCCCACACAACTGTGCATGAGCGCGCGCGCACGCACGCACGCACGCGCACGCACACACACACACATCCATCATTACACATACAATCCCCCAACACCAAACACACAAAGAGCCAAACTTGCGTTTGGCCTTGAAGTGCTAAATTATCATACTGGGATCTGGGATTACCCTTCTTTCTGGGCACAAAGATATCCACCTTCACTATGATAGCTATAATGTGCCCGTAATGTACTGCCCAGGCATAATGGAATCTGGCCCTGCTGTTATAACTTGGTTTACAGTCTTTGGACTTACTGGGCTAAGTGGACAAACTTGAACCAGACATGGAGGTCCAGTTTACTCATATTGGCCCCTAGATGTGCTATGCTAACTGGGCATAGCTGAACATAGCTTTTCTTAGCCAGTGGAACATACGATAATCTGGCACTGCTTAGATAACTGGGCACAGTGGAACCTGGCGGTGCCCAGCTCACTACACATATCCTTGACAATGGTTTCCGTACCGCAGAATTGGATGACAATGGGGCAAATATTTGGCAATTGAAGGCAATACTAGGCAACAGTGTGAGTCTTTGTGATATCATACCAAAACCTTGAAAAAAAATCGAATACCTGTGCTTTTGTTAGCATTACTTGGTATTTCACAGCAAACCCTGGCATTTGAGACTATGGGGGTCATTCCGACCCTGGCGGTAAGGAGTTAACGGTGCCATTAAAGGTGCAGAGCTGTCAACCCCTTGCCACCTCATTACGAGTTCTGCTCGCGGGACCCGCTAAGGATGCCTGGTTTTATCAAGCGGCCTTAGCGGGTCCCGTGAGCAGCGAAGCATGCTAACAACGGGCCCGTTATTAACGGGCCGGTTGTTAGCATGCTCCCCATTCCCATTGAGCCCTGTGGGGGCTCGAATGGGAATGGGGATGTACAGGGTCTGGGTTCCTTGAATGAGGAATTACTGGCCCTCCAAGGTCGGAATGGCCTGTTAATTCCTCATTCAAGAAACCCGGACCCGGTACCCGGTAAGGGGGTAGTCATGCCGCTAGTAGCGGCATGGTTACCTCCTACCTCGTAATGACCCCCATGGGCCTCATTACGAGGTGGGCGGTAAGGGTTTAACGGCGCCCTTAATGGTGACGGTGCCGTTAACCCCTTACCGCCCTATTACGAGGTCTCCTCGCGGGACCCGCAAAGGGCGCCTGGTAAAACCAGGCGTCCTTATCGGGTCCCGCAAGGAGACTAGGGAGCTAACAACGGGCCCGTTGTTAGCTCCCTCCCCATTCCCATTGAGCCCTATGGGGGCTAGAATGGGAATGGGGATGTACCGGGTCCGGGTTCTTCGAATGAGGAATTACCGGCTCCTCCAAGGTTGGAATGGCCCGGTAAGTCCTCATTTGAGGAACCCGGACCCGGTATGCGGTAAGGAGGTAACCATGCCGCAAATTGCGGCATGGTTACCTCCAACCTCGGAATGAGGCCCATGGTCTCACCTTGGTAACTCCTACTGTACATACATGATTTTAATGACCCAAATATGTAACCACTCTCTGTCCTGAAGAGTGCTTCCCACTCCACTAATGTGGGTGTATCCATACGAGGATGTCCAATATGCAACCCCTTCAGTGGCATCATGCCCCTTTTTGTGTCAGAGCCACCCTGCACCATCTCATGCTGTGGGCATACACTTCCAGGAGAAGGAGGGTTGCACTGGCAGAGCTGATGAGAGATCAGAGAAGGGTTGGTAAAGGAGAGTCGTGCACGGACAGTGGGGCCCATTGTCCCTAATGTAATAAATAGATTGACTGAATCCCCGCTCCCATTCCTAATAGGTCCCTGTAGCCCCATGTGTGTTCTCAGAGTATGAAGGAGGTTATGTAGGTTTTTTCGCCAGGTTATGTGTTCCACAGCGCAGTTTCTATGGAAGAGATGCGTGAGCTAAGATCGCAAGGCCACATTGTGTCATTGGAGTTGTTGACAGCTTTTCATCCCACGAAGTCCACAGCGCCCCAAATCTTCCCAGCATCAGCCAGGAATTTGGCGAGTGGTGCCCACAGCCTATGTCAGAACACTCCCTGTGTTGACCCGAGCGAATGGAAAGGGAGAAGGTGGAGGAGGGAAGTTCAACCCACACTTCTAGGTGATGGATCCACAGCCATGCAGCCCGGTCTTGCAATACGGGCCTCCGGAGCAGTGTTGAATGCCTTTGCAACAGGAGCCCGGGTGCTAGTTGCAAATTAGATAACGACTCCAGGGCTTTAAGTGGGCTGGATAAAGTCAGGGCTCAGCCCCTACAGTCTCCAAATATTGGCCTAGAACCGGGATGTGCAGGGCTTTCCGAACTGACGTTACCGACCAGATCACTTCCTTGCAGTTATGTAAATTCAAACTGAGTGACAATAATGCTCTTCACCAGTAGATGTCACTACCAGTCATGTTTATAATTACAACAGCGGTAAAATATATTTAGGATTAGGTTGTTTTCAAACATGTTTCAGGTCAGCGGTAACCCACCGGTGCGACCGGCGGGTTACTGCTGACTTCGTAACACTGTTTCCGGCACCTAGCTTCCTGGTGCCACCGGGACATGACAAGTCCCAGCGGCCCCAGAAAGTCAGGCGCCAAAAAATGTAAGTCCCCATTCCCATGGAGAACAATGGGGACTCAGAAGCACCTGCACCGTTGCTGACGGTGCTGGTGCTTCCATGGCAACTCTGCCTGTCGGGCCGGTGTGCCAGGCAGGGTCCGACCTGTCGGGTGCAGAGGCCCCCCGGCAGGCAGACTCGTAGTGTGGCGGTCCGGAAACAAGGGTGCCGGTAAGCTTACCGGCACCCTTGTTTCTGGACCGCCATATCAAAGTATTGTCATTACAGTGATGTAAATTAGTAGGTACGAATCACAGATTTCTTTCAAAGGATCTACAGGATTGCTTGCTGCAGTGACCTATTTTGATTTGAGGTTCTATTTTAGATATGAATATATTTATTTTGGTCAATATTTTTAAGCACCTTTATTCTATTTATTATATATGTTAAAGTAGAATTTACTCCTCTTCATTGCAAGTATGGAAACTAGATTGGGTCTGTTAGATCACTCTTAATTACTCCTCTTTTAAAGGCTTTGGGATTTGAGGGTGACCAGGCATTTTGTAGGCCTCACCCCCAAAACTTTGCATCACAGCGTCCTAGAGCCCTCCTCAATGTCTTGTCCCACTTAAAGCATTGACCGACTCCCTAAATGGGATGGGGAAGATGAGACAGAGAGAGCAAAGATGGACACTAGAGGAAGTGATGAAGTCTGTTGCACGGCGAGTAAGAGGGAAGGTCTGAGCAGGCTCTCCCTAACCATAGGTTACAGATAATTGATGCTACCATTAGAAAGAGAGGGGCTGAACCGGACTAACCTTTCAGCTGATTGCGACTTGAGTAAGATTAACTATGGCAGAAGCTGCCAAGCATAAATAAATCTTCAGTGAGCTACTGTCTTTGTGTTAGTGATTATTGATGAATTGTGCACCATGCATGACATGCGGAGGAGACGTCGCTGTGGCAAACCCCCCTTCAGGCCACTTACCCGCCATGGTAACATAAGGTATGTGGAGACACTTAAGAACTTTACATCCCATGATGTGAGGACCGAGGGACATAAAAAAAAAACACTCAAGTGGCAGCAGCCGTGACCCAATCCTGTCACAGCCTTGCACCTAGTAACAAGAAAAGGATGACTTCCTTAAACACAAGGCAGCTGCCAATGTATAGCAAGTTACCAAAGCAATGCAGACGCTGGAGAGTGGCCCGGCCTGGGCACGTTTAGACTGGAATACCACATTGGAGAGGATGGTACCGTCCCTGTGTCCGCACTAGTCTAAAAGAGCGATGCTTAATTAATCGTTATTAACTCAATGGTGCTAAATGACTGACTTTGTTGTCCCCAGTGGACGATGTGCAGCAAACCATGAGTGTCTTCCCTCTTCCATTTCACAGTCCAGGAAGGCAAATCATCCTTCCGGGAGTCCACGTTGACCAATTGCTCTGCAGTCAGAAATAAAATATAACACCGGATCAATTCGAGTTCTTTAGCAATGTACTTGATCTACATTAAACTAGATACCACGTTGAACCCATGGTCGATGTATCTGGGCCATACTTTGGGCACTTCGACCATAACACTCCTCATCGCCTTAGCACGTTCACCAAAACCAGAACTACTCTTTACTATTTCCTCTAAAGGATGCCCATCAACCTACATAAAAGGCTTTCACATCCATGCCTGTTTCCTGATGTAATCAACATTTAAACAGACTGGTATCATCTCATAGTGGGGGTTCATTTTAATGGAAATTCAGCTTGCATGCAGGGGACCGCCAACGTTAGCACTTGAGGTGCCGTTCATGCAATATTAAACAATTGCAAGGCAAAGTGTAAAAACGACCAAATTTGTCTTTAGTCTTTCCTTCCATGACTGTAAAAAATATGAAACGCTTCTTGCGATTACTGTTTGCAGATGGCATTTACTAATGGATTGCTATGAACTCTGCCTGCTCTTAGCAGGTTCTAAATGGAGGCAGATTCCATAGGATTGCCATTTGTTTTATAGCGGCATGAACATCTCATGCAGGTATAAAACTAACAGTGTTTTGGAAACAGAGGAGGAAAGCGTGGCCGAGTGCTTGACTCTTCTTCGTGCCCTTCTAGGCTGTCAAAGGTCTCAAATGGTCCAGAGCGCCACGTGAAGGCATAGAAAACATTGGGCCTTGCGTCTCTGTCTTCATTTCACACGCCACCCATGCGATTAATTAAATGTCATATCATATTTTTTGTAGACAACAAATGTATGCATTAGCCATGAAGAAGCTCCTTAGCCTCTGTTGAAGTAGGATAAGGCGCTATACAAAGCATGTGTCAGCTTTCTTTTGAATTAAACCCATGGATAAACATCAAATGCATTTTCAATATATTGTCTCATGATTTTGTAAAATACGTCTGTTTTTTGACAATTAGTTCTTGTTTGATTCACTGAAAAGAATCTGTAGGAGAGTTGTCAATGTTATGACTATATTGTTTAACTATACTATTGGTTCAAACAGGATCCACAAGAACGAATTTATCAAAACTCCAACTGTTGCAAAACAAAGCCTTACGAGCAGCCTTCGGATTAAAAAGAAACAAACATATTTCCCATATCCGGAGGGAAGTTCACTGGCTACCCATACAATCCAGAATCCTCTTCAAAACGCTCTGTGTCACCCATAAATGTGTTACCAAAGTAGCCCAACCCTACCTCAACAATGCCATCTCGCAAAAAAGGTCCACCAGAACTGATGCCAACACTCAGTTAGGTGTCCCAAGGTTTAAGACCAAAAGGACAGGAGGAGGGCAGCTTCCCAGTAGCAGCACTGAAGAACTGGAACTCCCTCCTCACATTAGAAATAAGCCCTCACAGCAGCTTTTTAAGAGTCTCATTAAAACTTGGCTCTTTAATAAATTCTAACTTGCTACCTGCTTTCTGTGTTAACATAGCACAGTATACATAGGAACTTCGAATTGCTTTCTCCATTTTACCTGCATAACACACCTGTAACGATTATGTGCTCCTCACTATTACTAATGTCAATTCTATTACTAATGTCAATTCTGCTCTGAATGTATTTGCTTAAATGTAATGCTTTTATTTGGTAACCAGACAAGGATTTGCTCTTTAACCTATGCCATGATACCTCCGGGTTTGGGCGTATAACAAATGCTATAAATAAATAAATTAAATAAACAGAATTGTGTGTGTGTCACGACTCGCTCCCTTCGCTCCCGTTCCCACCACTTGGGGGCATGATTTGGGGTTTATTCCCTACTGGACCTTTCCTCCGAACCTTATGCTACAGTGCTGTGATGAATTGGGAGCGCTAAATCCCTATTTTCCATGCTACTTCCCTTCCGGATCCATTCCAGGTTTTTGGCAGCCAGCATGCTTCTTTAACCAAATGACTATGCTTCCCAGAATGCCTGGCCCACTGCTTCACCTCCACCCTTGCAGGACAAGGTTGGGTGGAGGATAGGTAACAGCTGTGGCTGCAGGTGCAGCAATCAGCACACCTGAGGCGTGTGCTCGTTAAGCAGCTTTAAAAGCCTCAGTCTTACTTCAGTCCAGCGCTGGTCATCGTTTGCAGTGTTCCTGTTGTGACTAGTCCCTTGTTCCTTGTTCCTTGCCTTTGTACCTAGTTCCTAGTTCCTGTTTTCTTGTTCCTCCGCCCTGAATTTCGGATTCATGCGCTAATTGATTTCTGCTCCCTTGATTCCCTTTTTGTCTTCCTCTGTTTGCAGGCAGCATTTCTCAGTGCTTTCCCCTTTTAGATGCAGCCCAGTTTGTCTGTGTTCTATATTTCTTTGACTCTGTCCTTTGCTGCTGTAAACCCGTATGCCTTAGCCTTCCTCTTAGATTAGCTTCCTGTCTTTTCCTTGGAGGGGTAGGGAGAAGTTTGCATTGGTTATTTCGTTTTTCCCTGCTCCTGATCCTTACTTTCTATTGGGATCCATTCCATGTTTTCCATTGCACTTCTGCATTTATTTCCCATTTGATTATTAGGTGTGGTGTGCGGTTGTAGCTAGCTCCTGTGTGAATGCTTATGTTTTCCTCACTAATTTGTAATCACTATTCCAATTTAGGTATTTAGTTTTCCTCCCATTGCTGTTCTAGCCTTTCTGGGTCCCAGTTTCATCAACAGGATTCGTGGGCTAGCTGACATTCAAGAGGTTTATCTCGTCCTCGTGAGTACAGTTCTTTAGTTCCCCTATTTAATACCATCAAGAGTGTTAGTTCACAGATCCTGTCATTGCTTGCCCTCCACGTGGGTTTAGCGCTGTCAGTACCTGTAACAGCAATTGGGGGTAAGGCGCTTGCCGACTTTCCTCGCGGTCAGGTGCTTACCCCACATCCCTTTTCATATATTGGTTTTGTTGTCACACTCTATTTGCACTCCTGGGTTCTAGCCTACATGAGTCGTTGTTCCTGAGTGCACGTAGTTTAATTCGAAGCTATTCACTGTGTGATTTAGTGCACATTTCCCTTGCCATATTCGCTGCCTTTGTACTCGCCTGACTAATCCTGACAGAATGACCAGCCCAAAATTCCCATTGAATATGGCAAGTTTAAGAAAGAAAGGCAGCAAGGCTTCTAACAAGTTTGTACAGAAAGCTTCCCCTACATTTACCTGTGACAATCAAATCACTAGTCCTGACTTAAATGAACTCCTTGTCACGAATGGGCATTTACGTGCAAAGTATTTTTCCCATAGGATGGCACATCCTACATTGCCTGATCCTAGTTCTATATTTTGTTTTGATCCCGATTCTATGTCAGCGCAAGCCTTAGCCGCAGAAAACAACACACTGTTAGACTTATTATACAAGAGTACCTCTGTTGTTGAACCCCATGATTCCAGTTGTGCTTCACCTCAGATAGAACAGTTTCATGGTACAAACATAAAGAATGGAGGGGTTCCTTGCATAACTTCTGTTTTCTACCCTCAGTCTAAAGCATACTCCTTTGCACAGGTACATACTGTAGTCCCTAATGCCAAGAGGTCTAATGTCAATAGTTTGCTTAAGGGAAACACAGACCAAGTTGGTAAGAGAAACTATAAATCACAGAACCTGCAAGCAGTAGAGGACAATGTACAATCAGTGCACATCCAGATTGCTAGTGCAGGATCCAGCCCTGATGCCACTATGCCTCCCCCTGTGCCTACTGATAGTGATGTACAGTTAATGCAGGGCATGCTAAGAGCTAAGCTTGAGGAGTTAAGACAAGAATTCATTTATTTACAAGAGGAGAATAAAACCTTGCACTCTTTACTGAATACACCTCAGACTTTATCTGTTGATGTTGAGGAAATGAACACTGTTCAGCCCCTGAGTGCAGAGACTTTGGTAAACCATGATATTTGTCAATATGTTAGATCTATTGGGAGTGAAGGTCTTTCGTCTAGCACAGCGCTTAATCTGGGCACAGTTTCTAACAATTGTTCTGCTGTTTGTCAGGGATTGCAGTTAGCTGAAGATTTACAAGCCACTCCTTTACCTAAAATTTCCTGTGTAGCAGTTTGTCATAATTCTGAGCTAGCACACATACAAGCTTCTGATTTCCAAACACAATCCACAATGGTGGCATACACAGATTCAGTCACTACAGTAGGCTTAGGCCCTGCTCTTGATACAGCTGCTGAGACTGAAGTAGATGTTAAAGCTGATGTGGAAAACGATGTTACCTCTGGGTTCACTCTTCCTTCTGCCAATTCAGATCAATACGAACAGTCAGAGACAGTACAGATTTCATGTTCTGATGGACTCATTCCACAGTATACAGAACCAAAAAACCGGCAGGCGATTCCTGAACTGTTGATTGTTAATCTGCCTCTTTCAGAAGCTAAAACAGAGGAATGGACAATTGACGAAATCCTGATTAACAGAGACTTTACTATGGTGATTCCACTGGTTGATTTTGACTTCTACAAAGAAAGAGACTCTGTGTCACCCACTAAAGAAAGGGACTGCAAGGGTACAGCTCAGTCTTTGGTTACTGGTGCCAAGGAGTCTACTGCCTTAAAGGTGCCCTCCATTCCTGAGCCACCAATGTGTCTGTCAACTTCTGAGACTTCTGTCTGTCCTCCTACAACCATTGACTCTTCTATGATCAAATCCACAGCCCTGCAGTCATCTTTGGCACACGTGTCTTCAACCAATGAACCGCTGCCATGTCTGCCATTTACTCGAGCCAGTCCCAAAGACCTGGACCTGTTTGTATCCAGCAACCGAGATTGCTTCAGCTTGCATGCCTTCAGCCTCAAGGTTTCCCCTGGCCTGCCTGTCTTCAGCTACAGTGACTCATCCTGCAGATCATCCTTCAGCTTTAGAGCCTCCGGTAGTCCATCAAAAGTGCATGTCTTCAGTCCCAGAGTATACTGAGTATTTGCCTTCAGTTCATGAGACGCCTGTATCCTGCTTAGCCTCGCTGCCAATATCAGAGGCATACCTGTCTACACCATCAGATCCTGCTGTATTTTCTTCTGCTCCAGCGATTCCTCCTGAATCCCAACCATTTACTGTCGATGAACGTCTAGCTTGCCTTTCTTTTGCTTCAGGAGGAGCACCAGAATGCCTGCCTTTTCCACAAGACGATTCTCCCAACTGCTTCACTTTAGCATCAGAGCCTCCTAAAAATGCAGCATCAGAGTTTGAGACTTTTGCCAGCTCCCGCTTCAGAGTCATCAAGCTGCACCAAGTGGTGAGTCAGAACCACTCACCTGGGTGTGCACAGGGGGTGGTGCAGACCGGCGTATTACCTACAGGACTTGTGCAACAGAATTCCGCCAAGAAGCACCAGTGGGGTGCTAGTAGCCAAAGGAAGGGAATGACTGCTGCAGTTCAAAATGTGTCTGTTATTGCTCCTTCTGCGAGTGTGCCGGAAATACCAAGTACTGCGTCTATCACTCCTATCAGTATGCCAAACGTCCCTGCTGTTGTATCCCACGTGCAACAAAGTGGCTACACGACTGTCACCAGGAGTACCAGCCTTGTACAACCCATTGGACTTTCAGGTCTCCAAGGCGTAGAACATGTGCAGTCAAACCTTAGTCACTTTCAACCACAAGCCTTTTCCCAGATGGATGACAGAAGAAAATCTGAACCTCTACCTCAGCCGCCACCTTCTCTAATGGCTGAACATAAACCTTTCCTGAAGCCAGCAATTTCCTCACCTCCCGCATGTCCACTCTCGGCAGAAAGGCTAACAGGGCTTCTACCATTGTCTAAGGCATGTTGCACCAGCCTGCCTCCCTCCTCAAAGACTTATAAGGGTCCACTCCCAGTGACTGAGCTTCCTGGACCTTCCAACTCTGCTTCAGGTCCTGCAAGTCCTTCATGCCTTTCTTCGAACCATGAGTCTCTTCCTCACCAGAAGCCACCGTTTCCATCAGTGCCACCTCCAAAGAAAAAGCACTCCCATCATGGAAAGAAGATGTCTCGTGCGGGTGGCGGGCACCCGAAGACGGCCGTAGGAGGGGGTATACTGTCACGACTCGCTCCCTTCGCTCCCGTTCCCACCACTTGGGGGCATGATTTGGGGTTTATTCCCTACTGGACCTTTCCTCCGAACCTTATGCTACAGTGCTGTGATTAATTGGGAGCGCTAAATCCCTATTTTCCAAGCTACTTCCCTTCCGGATCCATTCCAGGTTTTTGGCAGCCAGCATGCTTCTTTAACCAAATGACTATGCTTCCCAGAATGCCTGGCCCACTGCTTCACCTCCACCCTTGCAGGACAAGGTTGGGTGGAGGATAGGCAACACCTGTGGCTGCAGGTGCAGCAATCAGCACACCTGAGGCGTGTGCTCGTTAAGCAGCTTTAAAAGCCTCAGTCTTACTTCAGTCCAGCGCTGGTCATCGTTTGCAGTGTTCCTGTTGTGACTAGTCCCTTGTTCCTTGTTCCTTGCCTTTGTACCTAGTTCCTAGTTCCTGTTTTCTTGTTCCTCCGCCCTGAATTTCGGATTCATGCGCTAATTGATTTCTGCTCCCTTGATTCCCTTTTTGTCTTCCTCTGTTTGCAGGCAGCATTTCTCAGTGCTTTCCCCTTTTAGATGCAGCCCAGTTTGTCTGTGTTCTATATTTCTTTGACTCTGTCCTTTGCTGCTGTAAACCCGTATGCCTTAGCCTTCCTCTTAGATTAGCTTCCTGTCTTTTCCTTGGAGGGGTAGGGAGAAGTTTGCATTGGTTATTTCGTTTTTCCCTGCTCCTGATCCTTACTTTCTATTGGGATCCATTCCATGTTTTCCATTGCACTTCTGCATTTATTTCCCATTTGATTATTAGGTGTGGTGTGCGGTTGTAGCTAGCTCCTGTGTGAATGCTTATGTTTTCCTCACTAATTTGTAATCACTATTCCAATTTAGGTATTTAGTTTTCCTCCCATTGCTGTTCTAGCCTTTCTGGGTCCCAGTTTCATCAACAGGATTCGTGTGCTAGCTGACATTCAAGAGGTTTATCTCGTCCTCTGAGTACAGTTCTTTAGTTCCCTTATTTAATACTATCAAGAGTGTTAGTTCACAGATCCTGTCATTGCTTGCCCTCCACGTGGGTTTAGCGCTGTCAGTACCTGTAACAGCAATTGGGGGTAAGGCGCTTGCCGACTTTCCTCGCGGTCAGGTGCTTACCCCACATGTTTGTTTGTTTGTTTGTTTGTTTAGTATTTATTATGCGCACCGGACCCTGGGGTATAAGGGCGCAGAAGGTAAGAATATGTACAGCTTAGAGCATAAGTTACAGGTTACAGTTACAAGTTACAGAAATTACCAGTTACAGGTGCAAGTTTACAATACAAGTTTACAATCGTATGGTGCAGATGCTGTGTAGCAAACAGGCGTAAGCATTATCATAGGTTCAATTAGCAGTTACTGTCGTTAGCCAGTTGATTACAATTTGCCTGAATTTGGAAAAAGAGCATTCTAGCCTTGCGGTAGTGGGTAATTCGTTCCACAATTGAGCAGCTTTGACTGGGAAGCTAGCTCCGCCTATGGTGGTCAGTTTAAAGCGTGGTACTTGTAGGCGATTGGTGTAGGCAAGTCTGGTTTGTCTTGTGGGGTGTGATCTAGTGAACCTGTCCTTTAGGTATTGAGGGGCTTTGTTATGTAGAGATTTGTGTGTGAGAGATGCAGTTTTGAGTCTGATTTTCTCATGGGTGGAGAGCCATTTGTGTTTCCTTCTTATTGCTGTAATGTGTTCTCTCCTGGGGATGTTCAATGCCGCTCGGAGGGCCTTATTTTGCTGTATCTGGATTTTGTTGATGATGGATTTAGTGGCTCCTATGTATAGTGCGTTACAATAATCTAGTTTAGAGATGATAAGGGCTCTGGCTAGTGTTAGACAACTGTGCTGAGAAAGGAATTGTTTCCCTGCTCTAATGAGCTTACATGTGTAGGCTGTTGAGGAAGCTAGGGAGTTTACCTGTTTGGAGAAAGATAAGGTAGAATCAAGGTAGATCCCTAATGTTTTAACTTCTTTGGCAACTTGTATGCAGTTCCCATCTATGGTAAAGGAGGAGTAATTTGTACTTAGTTTATTGATGAGGGGTGCGGTGCCTAGGATAAGAAGCTCAGTTTTATCATCGTTCAGGCATAGGCCATGGGTTGCCATCCATGCCTGAACGATACTGTATATTTTGTTCACCATAGCTAGATCTTTTTCGTAAACCCCTGTGAGTGGGAGGAGGATCTGGGTATCGTCAGCATAGTTAGTATACGTGATACCCAGATGGTCCAAATCATCAAACAGGGGCTTAGTGAATATGTTATATAGCGTTGGTGAAACGCATGATCCCTGTGGCACACCGCAGGTAATAGGGATGGGGTCTGCCGCTGCTGTAGGTGAGAAAACCCTCATGGTGCGGTCACTAAGGAAGGATTGTATCCATGCTATAGCGTCAGTGGAGAAGTGTGCTGCTGAATCTAGGTGGTTACATAGGACTTTATGGTCCACTAAATCAAAAGCGGCCGATAGGTCTAGTAGCAGGAGGAGTGCTGGTTTTCCAGAATCTCGTACTTTGTCTATTTGGGCTTTCAGGTCAATCAGTGCAGTTTCTGTGCCGTGAAGAGGGCGGAAGCCAGATTGTCGGGAGCCTAATAATTGGTTTTGTTCCAGGAAGTTCTGGATTTGGATGTATGCCACCTTGTCCAGTATCTTCAAGAGGAACGGAACCGTAGTAATAGGTCTATAATTAGTGGGTATAGTGGGGTCTAGAGTAGCCTTTTTTAAGAGTGGGAGCACCCAGGACTCTTTTAAGTTACTGGGGATAATGCCTGTGGTAAAGGAGGCATTAATTAACTTAGTGATAAATGGTGCTAGATCTCATGCGGCATCTTTGATGAGTTGTGCTGGACATAAGTCTCCTTTGCAGTTGGACGGTTTTAGACCGAGTATTGCTTTCTCTACTTCTAGTATGGAGACTTTGGAAAAGTGGAATTGCGTAGTTGGTTTGGAGTTAGGAGGTGTCTTAATAGGCGGTAATATATTGGGTGCTAAGGTCTCGCATTTTAGTTCTATTTTCTTTTGGAGGTTTCGGACTTTGTTAGAGAGGGCTTGCTGGATTTCAGAGCACCACTTTTTGTCTTTGAGACAGTTATCTTGAGGTGTTATTGGGTTTTCCAGTTCTCTGAGTATGGCGAACACTTCTTTTGTACTTGATTTGGCTTGTGTGATTCTGTTATTGTAGGTCTCTTGTTTAGCTAGGATGATTTCTTTTTTATAATGAGAAGAGATGTTGACTAGTTTCAGTTTATTTTCTGGACTGGGGTTAGTTTTCCACGTATTTTCCCATTTCCTTTTTTCTAATCTTAGATTTTTTAAGAGGGGGTGAACCAGTTGTTCAGGTGGCTCTTAGGCTTGCTATTTCTGAGCTTGAGTGGTGCGATGTCGTCAAGGGTTTTGTTCATGATGTTGTTAAATTCTTCCACTAGGCTGTTAGGGTTAAGGTTGTCAGGTAGGGCGTCCAGAGTGGGCATGATGCCGGGGAGTAGTTTGTCTAATGTCATGTTTTTTTTGTTTCTGGTAAGTGCAGGAGGTGCACACAGTTGTTGTAGTTTGGGGGTGGTAGTGTCCAAGGAGAATGAAATTAGATGGTGATCTGACCAGATTTGGGGTGAGATGGAGAGATTGGCTATATTGCAGTTGTGGTCAGCAATCCAATCAAGGGTTCTCCCTTTGATATGGGTGGGCTCAAGCACTCTTTGTGTGTAACCCAATTCTGTTAGGGTGTTGGAAGCTGCTGTGGCTTGTAAGTCGTTGATATCATTAAAGCCAATATTGATGTCACCTAGTAGTATTGATTGAGTAGTATCTTTGAGGTTTTCTGATAGGATGGTAGTTAAGTCTTCTATGAAGTTCTTGATAGGACCTGGAGGTCTGTATATCAAGTGAAGGTTAAGAGTTTGTGAGTTAGCTGTGGGTGTCTTGGTGGACATTATCTCACAAGATTCAATGGTTGGTGAGGGGGTGAGTCTCATCCCAAGTTTAGTTTTGACGATGATGGCTAGTCCGCCACCTCGAGCTCCGCGCCTATCTGATCTGAGGATAGTATAATTGTTGGGCACAGCTAGGGATAGTGCTGGGCCTGATGCCTCATGCAGCCAAGTTTCTGTAATGGCTAGGAAGTCGTAGTCTTCTGTCAAGATAATTTCAGATATTTCTATGGCGTGGGCGACTAAGGATCTAGCGTTTATTAAGGCTCCTTTGATTTTCGGTGTGTGGTTAGGGTGTGTAGCAGTATTTGTTGCGGCATTAGGAGGGGCATTTGTTTCTTTGTTTGTTTGGTAGTTATTATACTTAATGTAGTTATGGGTGAATGGTTTGCGAGTGGGTTCCTTTTTGGCTCGAATGGTATTAGTTTCGTATTTGATGAGTGGATCAAAGATTCTGGGTAGTCTTGCTCGTAGTCTTAGGTTTCTGTCAGCTATGTTACATTGTGTAGTGGATCGTTGTGTTGTGGTTGCTGTAGGGGGTAGTGGATGTGTAGTGGATTGTTGTGTTGTGGTTGCTGTAGGGGGCGACATGGTGAGACGTTCCCAAGGGGCGAGTGAGGAGGCCAGGTATACTAGATAGGATAGTATAAGGAGCATTGTATAATGTGTAAGCATCCTGTATCTAGAATGATGGCTGGAGTTATAGTTTTGGGTAGAGTGCAGGCAGAGTAGCTGCTAGGTCTGCTATGTTGTTATCTAGTGTGTGAGGTCAGGCATAAAGTGTTAAGTTGCAGTGATCCTAGGGCGCAGACAGATGGCAGTATGGTGTATATATGGACATGGGCAACACAATTACTGTGGTCTATGAGCGACCAGAGGGCACAACACAATTACTGTGGTCTATGGGCGACCAGAGGGCACAACATAATTACTGTGGTCTATGAGCGACCAAAGGGCACAACACAATTACTATGGTCTATGAGCGACCAAAGGGCACAACACAATTACTGTGGTCTATGAGCGACCAGAGGGCACAACACAATTACTGTGGTCTATGAGCGACCAGAGGGCACAACACAATTACTGTGGTCTATGAGCGACCAGAGGGCACAACACAATTACTGTGGTCTATGGGCGACCAGAGGGCACAACATAATTACTGTGGTCTATGAGCGACCAAAGGGCACAACACAATTACTATGGTCTATGAGCGACCAAAGGGCACAACACAATTACTGTGGTCTATGAGCGACCAAAGGGCACAACACAATTACTGTGGTCTATGAGCGACCAGAGGGCACAACACAATTACTGTGGTCTATGAGCGACCAAAGGGCACAACATAATTACTGTGGTCTATGGGCGACCAGAGGGCACAGCATAATTACTGTGGTCTATGAGCGACCAAAGGGCACAACACAATTACTATGGTCTATATCCCTTTTCATATATTGGTTTTGTTGTCACACTCTATTTGCACTCCTGGGTTCTAGCCTACATGAGTCGTTGTTCCTGAGTGCACGTAGTTTAATTCGAAGCTATTCACTGTGTGATTTAGTGCACATTTCCCTTGCCATATTCGCTGCCTTTGTACTCGCCTGACTAATCCTGACAGTGTGGCACAGTGATTGTGAGCCATTTTGTGATTAATCAATATATATATATGCTGAAACGCAAGATGAACAAATTTATGTTAATTGGCATTTATATAGCGCTCTATAAATCACTGGTATGACCTCAAATCGCTGGTAGGTTGAATGCCCTTGGGGACTGCAGTCCAGGTCAGTAGAGAGAGTAAGTGTCGTATGGTGCATGGGTGCACCAGTTATGTTTGCAGCTGATGTAGTTGCCTGATGGTTGCTGCATCCTAGAGTTAGGTGTGGTGGTGATGATATCAGTTGTAGGTGTTCAGTCTGGTGGGTGGACGCCTAGTCTGGGTTCTGACTGCATTAGGCCTGTAGGACAGTGTACAGCTAGGTCGGTTTGTCATGGGATTTAGCTGTGTTTTATTAGATTGATCAGGTTTTCATGGGATAGTGTTCGTATGTGAGCAGCTAGGCCGAATTTATCGAGGGGTATAGCTGTACTCTAATTGTGTGATGGTGTAGAATAGAGAGTAAGCGTAGTGATATGATATGGTAGTTCGTCCACAAAACGCTTATGCACACTGTGCTTTGAAAGCGCTATACAACAAGGGGGGAATGAGGGAGGGGGTAAGGACAGTCCCGCAGGCCAAGCGTAGCATGAATGGAAGACTAGCTACAGTACTCGGTCTGTGGAACCCAGACCATGCAAGTGCTAAGGCACAGAGAGGAGTGCATGCCTGGGAAGGGTACATGGGGACCGTAGGGGCTGGGTACATAGCGACATCGCGGGGGCCAGGTAGGTGCAAATAGCAGGCATGAAGGGGTAAGAGGTATTCATTATGAGAATGGAGGTAATGAAAAAAGGAAGGCGGAATGGTAATACCGGCATCGTTAACGGGTCCGGTGCATTACGACCCGACAACCCGCCAATACCGCCATCGCCCGTACCGGGCCCCTTCATACCAGCATGGTGCGTATACGCGCCCCTTCGGGGAGTAAATACCGGGATGCCGGTAATAGGAGGACATCACAACCCACGCGGGCATGCAAATACCGGCATCCCGAAGGCTGTAATTAGGGCCTGCACGATGGCGGCCATACAGGCATCGTGGACCACCCGTAAACAGCAATCAGCAATCAAGCCAACTGCCACAGGTGCACACAATCACCACAGGTGGAGTCAATGGAGCCTGGCCCAGTATAAAAGGAGTACACCCACACACCACACCCCTTCCTACACCAAAATGATACCACTAGCTGTTGCAATAATGGCGCTGGAGGACATGCCTATACTGATACAACTACAGTAACAACAGCAACTAAAAAAACAACTACAGCAGCAACAACAGACAGCACAGAGGAGACGCAGGAGGAGAAGGAGGGTGAGACAGGCCCAGCAATTACCACCAGTGCAGCTAGTAGTACCTCATAGGCAGCCACCAATCCCTCGCATGAAACCCAGGCCATTCAATCTAACCCCTGACCAGATCCACACCCTGTACCGGTTGGACCGGGACACCATCACCACCATAGTGGACATGATAGGCAACGACATTGCCAGCCTCATAGAAATACGCGCTGCCATCCCCCCGCTACTAAAGGTGGTGTCTGTGCTCCACTTCCTGGCCACAGGCACCTACCAGCACACAGTGGGCCAGCTGCATGGCATTTCACAACCACTATTTTCACGCATGCTGACCCAAGTGCTGGATGCCCTCCTGAAGCACGCTAGCACCCACATATCCCTACCACGGACTGCCCAGGAGATAGCCGACACAAAAGTAGGCTTCCATGCTCTGGCAGGCATGCCCAATTGTGTTGGTGCCCTGGACTGCACCCATGTAGAATTGGTAGTCCCCCATGCCGTAGAGGCGGTGTACCATAATCGCAAGCAATACCACTCCATCAATGTGCAGATGGTATGTGACTCCAGCAAGATCATCACACATTCCTGCGCCCGATTTCCCGGATCAACACATGATGCCATGGTGCTGCGTAACTCCACGCTACCCCGTCACATGAAGCGACATGCTGGATGACGTGCCTGGCTGCTTGGTAAGTTGCCTGACTGGCCCATGGCAGTGCTTCGGGGTGGGGATGGGGGGGATGCATACACCACCTGGGTGGGAATGGGGGGATGCATACTCCACCTGGGTGGGAATGGGGGGATACATACTCCACCTTGGTGGGAATGGGGGGATGCATACTCCACCTGGGTGGGAATGGGGGGGTTGCATACTCCACTTGGGTGGGAATGGACGGTGAGTGGAGAATGCACGCAGAGCTAATGACTCCTGACCTGAACCTCCCAACATGACACATCACTGGCACACATTTGACCAATTACATATATCAATGACCACATTTAAGACGCACAACCTGGCCACCATGTGTATGTCAAGCAATGCATGACTAAACAGGATTGCAACTGTGCCAATGTGGCTAGTGATGACCATGCACAGTGTAGTATACACAGCAGAAATGGGAGTCAAAACATTGTCGCACAACCACAGTACATCCGCATCAGCATTGTTGGCCACTGTACACCGTCATACATTAAATTGATACACACGAAATGAAGAATGTCCAGCCATTTAATTTTTTTTTAACACAACGGGTGTATTGATATCAACTGAAGAAAGTGCAACCCACCCACCCCCAAACTCCCAGTGAACTCCCAAAACCCTCCAGTGAACTCCCTAAACCCCCCAGTGAACTCCCAAAACCCCCCAGTGGACTCCCAAAACCCCCCAGTGAACTCCCAAAACACCCCAATGTACTCCCCCTAATACTCCCATTCCCCGCCAACACCATCTGACCCACTCCCATAGTTCTCCCACACTATTTCCGGGACTTCTTGCTGTCCGGGGTGGCATTTCAGGGTGCCTCGCACTGCGCCTTGTTTGACGCACAGGGCTGGAGGGTCCAGAGGAAGTGGGGGCAGAGGAAGCGGGTGTGGTGGATGGGGAGGAAGCCGTGGTCATTTGGCCGGCTGGTGCCGATTGTGGCTGCTGCATGTGCAGCAGGATGGATGTGAGGACCTCCGTGATGGCCACCAGACAGTCTCTCATCAACAATGCTGAGGTGTTGACGGCGGCTGTGTTGGCCGCTATGGCGGCTGTGTTCGCCGATATGGCGGCTATGGTCCCCGCTATGCCTGAGCTATCCCTCGCCTCGTGTCCTCCGCATCCGCAATATATTGCCGGAGCAGGTCCAACATAGAGTCCTGTCTGGCCTCCACCCTCGCCAGCCGTGCCTCAAGGCTGATGGTGGGAGCAGCAGTGGTGGAGGGTGCTGTGACGGGTCCTGCAATGGCAGTGCTGTTCTCGTGGATGCTGCTTAGGTCTGAATCGTGCAGGCAGGGATCCGCACTGTTGCAGGTGGGTGAGGGCAGAATGTGGGGTGGGGAGGTGAACACAGGGCTTGGGGAGTGTGCACATGCCACAATGTCAGTCCATCCTGGTCCACATACTCCTCCACTTCAGTATCAGTGGTGGTCAGTGGGTCAATGTCCCCGCCTTCCACTGGTGTAGGAGTAGCCAGCTCGATGTCCACGGTGTCAGGCGCCCTGGATGTTGGTGTGGGCTGCGAGGCTGCCCCTGAGGTGGTGTTGTCAGTGGCCGTTGTCTTCGGTCGGGACGTGGATGCCCTTGTGGTAGGATCCTCGCTGGCATCTTCTCCATCGGTGCCTGGGGGGGTAGAAGAGATGCAGGGCATCAGTGATGGTGTTACATGCTAGATGCATTATATGGTGCTGTGGAGTATTTCATTTATCATGCATTCATATCTTACAGGTGTGGCACACATGGTAGTATGAAGGGGGCATTTTGCCGTTTGCTTCATGGCAGGTGGCATGCCGTTGTATTGGGGTTTGTGTGATGTATTACATGGGCACGGTCCATGTGTGTTGGCTGTGTGTTGGTAATGGGATTGGCACTCAGCATGCATTTCAGTGTGGCAGGGTTTGGCCCTCCATCTGGACATGGATATGTTCATGTGTGTGTTGGGACAGGCATTGCCTTGCCTGGACTCTCTTCCGCATCATGGTTTCCCCTACAGGGATCTGCAGGATCACTCACCTCCATCTGCAGATATTGTGGCACCCGTCTCCATTTCCCCAAATCCCTCGATGGACTCCATCTGGATAAACGTGCTTGCCATCTCCTCCCAGCGGGACAGTTTGGCAGGTGAGTGGGGACCCCCGCCTGTAGCCATGGCCTCCCTCCTGTTGCTTGCCAGGATATTACGCACCCTGAGGCGGAGGTCATCCCACCTCTTTTTGCAATCCTTCACTGTCCGTGCGGTGGTGCCCACAGCCGAGACCTTGCGGCCTACCTCCTCCTAGATCTCCTTTTTGCGCTGCTGCACCTCACGCTTCATGTTATGCTGATTTATCTCGTCTGCATGTGCGGCAAGGGTGTCTGCCAGCATGGTAAGTTCTTCATCGGAAAAACGCTTTTTGCGCAGGCGGGGGGTAGTTTTCGGGTAACCTTTGACATGGTGAAGGGATTGCCACTCGTCTCTCCTGAAAACAACTGGCAGTTTGAGAGGATTGCAATGGATTGTGTTTTTAAAGTTGGCCGCTGTCCCATTTCCCGTTCCGACGCAATGACGTTACTTGCGGGTCCGGTCTTACGAGCCCGGTATTAGCATGCTGTTATTACTGTGTCGGTATTAAGGGGTGCCTCCTAGGCGGAGGCGGTATCAGCGGCTCCCATGATGGCGCTATGGGGGGGTTGGAGGGCCTTTAGCTCCATGGCGGTATGGCCATTACCGGTATGGGGGTTAGTGCGTGCTCGTGCACTCGTAATCACCCGCTATTAGCGACATCATACGAGCACGGACCCGTTAGTTCCTCCATGCCAGTAAAGAATCCGTTTTTACCGCGCTTCTCGTAATGAGGCCCTTAGAGAGACATCACAGGATCAGAGGGGCTGCGAGTATACAGCGACTTTAGGGGACCAGAGGGCTGGGCAGACAGCGACTACATGGGACATTAGAGGGGCATGGGTAGACTGCAATATCTTGGCGGACCAGGTGGGAAGCGGGGGAGCATGGCGACATCGCAGGAGCCAAGGGGTTGGGCACACAGTGGCATTATAGTGGACCAGTGGTTTGGCGCAGTGATTAGATGGTCTGGGTAACAGTGATACTTGGGGATCTAAGGGGTTGAGGTACATATGCACTCGGGAATCGTAGTACAGGTCAGTAGAGAGAGTAAGTGTCTTAGGGTGCGTGGGTGCACCAGTTATGTGTGCAAGTGATGTAATTGCCTGATGGTAGCTGCATCAAAGCATTAGGAGTGGTGGTGAAGATATCAGTTGAATGTGTGCATTCTGGTGGGTAGACATCCAGACTGGGTTCTGGCTGTGTTAAGCCTGTAGGACGCTTATGTGTGCAGCTAGGCCGGTTTGTCGTGGGATATAGCTGCGTTTTATTAGAGTGATGAGGTGTTCATGGGGTAGTGTTCGTATGTGAGCAGCTAGGCCGAATTTATCGAGGGGTATCGCTGTACTCTAATTGTGTGATGCTGTAGATAGTAAGCGTAGTGATATGATATGGTGGTTCATTCATAAAGCTTGTGAGCACAATGTGCTTCGAAGGTGCTCGCTGACAAGGAAGGGGATGAGGGAGGACGCAGAGACACTCCTACAGGCCATGGGCAGTGCGAATGTGAAGACTAGCTACTGCACTCGGTCTAGGGACACCCAGACTGTGCAAGTGCTAAGGCACGGACAGGGGGGCATGCTTGGGTACATGAGTACCAGAGGTGCTGGGTACATAGCGACATCGTGGGGACCGGAGTAGTGGCAAACAACAGGCATGAAGGACTAGAGCGACATTACGGGACCATAGGGGCTGGGTGTACAGCAACATCAAAGGGACCGAAGCGGCTGGGCACGCAGTGACTACGTGGGACACGAGAGGGGCTTGGGTGTACTTCAATAACTTAGGGGACCCGGTGGGGGGCTGCAGGCGCATAGCATCATCGCGGGGAGGCAAGGGGCTGGGCACACAGTGGCATGATAGTGGGCCGGCAGTTTGGGGCGCAGTGACGAGATGGCCAGGGCAACAGTGAAATGTGGGGACGTAAATGGTTGTGGGTACACAGTGACATCGAGGGGAAAGAGGAGCTAGGGTAAATTGGTGACATCAACGGACCAAAGGGCGGGGAATAGATTGACAGCATGGGGCTGGAGTGGTGGGGCAGATAGGGACATCACAGGGACTAGCGGGCTGGGCATAAAGCGACAGGGGCTAGATCGGCGGATCAGAGGGGTGACAGGGGTGCTGGGTGGGGCAGGCGTACGCAGAGACAACACAGGAGTTGGAGGGGTGGGGTTACTCGCGGACATCACAGGGGCTAGAGGGCTGGGCTTACAGCGGCAGGACCAGGAGGGTACATAGCGAACAAAGAAGCAGCATGAATATGAAATCTCGTTATTTTTTTTTTTTTTTAAACTTTTATTTTTAGCGGCACAAGGTTACATGGTGCAGGCAACAAGGGCACGAGTCCAGCCCGTGTAAAAGACGTAACAATACAGTACATTTAACATGGTACATTGGACACAGCAATACAAGGCAGTGGTCGCATGAAATATATACAAATAAGTGTGCACATAGTAGGGGTAATTACACAGGGGTGGGAGACAAGCCAGAGCTGGAGGCACTTGTGCTTCTATTGTTAAGGTATGTGTTGAATTCTGTCCAGATGTTACGGGGGCGAGATGTAGCAGGGAGCATGGATATGAATTCCTCCTCGCAATTGCGTGACCAGGTAAGCATATGGAGCCATTTCCGGTGAGCCGGAGGCGAGGGATTTTTCCAATTCTGAAGGACGCATTTCTTGGCAACCATACATGCAATATTCAAAAATCTAGCTGAACATCTAGTGTCATCGGTCGTCCAGGCGCCAAAGAGGACGGCCAGAGGATCTGGGTCAACAACAACCCCAATGATAGCAGAGAGAGTTTCTAGGATGCCCTCCCAGAAACCAAGCAGTTTGTTACAGGACCAAAACATGTGTAGGTGATCGGCCTCTGTCGCCCCGCAGCGGGGGCAGGGGCGTGTCGCAGTGTGAGCGAACCTAGAGGTTCTGTACGGAGTATAATAAAGTCTATTTAGGAGTTTGTACTGCATGGCGCGAAAACGGAAGTTGAGGGAGACTCGTTGGGTGTGCAGGCACATGTTCTCCCAGGCCCCATCTGATATTTCCAGGCCCAGGTCGTCGGCCCAGTCATCGCGTGCCTTGAGGGTGGGAGTAGGGGAAGCAGCCTGAAATATCTTGTAGAGTGAGGAGACCACGCCGCGGGCGCCCCCTGAGTTGGCAATGTATGCGATGGCTGGGTTGTCTGGGGGCTCGTCCGGGAATGTGGGCCATTTGGACCTAAACGCGGCCCGCAGTCTATAATATTGGAGGGTTTCCAAAGCGGTCCCGGTGTGACCCGGTTTCCAAGATCGGGGGTCAATAAAGCTGCCTTCAGGGTAGAAGTCCGTCAGTGCATGGTATCCCAGCTCCCCCCAGTGTCGGGCCAGCGCTGCGTCGTGTGTGGGTTCGAGGCCAGGAAAGGCCCACACAGGAAGCCACTTGTAGTACGGGAAGGCTCCAGGCGTCTGGGAAAGCATGCGAGACCAGGCCAAGAGGGTTGTGTAGAGAGGGTCGATAGGAGAGTCGGGTATGTACTGGTAATGCAGTAGCGCGGACATTAGGTCGATGCCGGTGGTCGCCAATCTCTCCAGTTTGACATGGGGACGCGTTGGTGCACCAGGATACCAGTGGGTGGCATGTTGGGCCTGAGCTGCGTGCCAGTAAAGTGATATATTCGGGGCTGTGAGTCCCCCTAGTTTGTATGGAAGTGTCATGTCCGTCCACTTTTTGCGTACTGCGCCCGCGTGCCAAAGGAACTGAGCAAACAGTGTGTGCAGTCTGGCAAAGTAGTTGTTCCCAGGCCACACGGGTACGTTGCTAAATATGTAGAGAAGTTTGGGGAGCAGAATCATTTTAATGAGGGAGAGCCGACCAGCAACGGAGAGCGGGAGGGCACGCCACCTGAGGATTTTAGTTTCGGCCATGCGTGTTACCGCCGAGTAATTGTCAGCGAGAAGGGAGGACTTGGCCAAGGATATGTGCACGCCTAAATATCTAAAACCATTCGGTGACCAACGGAGGGGGTATTCAGAGGCAGGTTGCTGGGTGGCCTTAGTGAGCGGGAAAATCTCCGACTTAGAATAATTGATAGTGAAGCCGGAGTGAGTGCCTATGCGAGTAATGTCCCTTAGTATTGAGTCAAGGTGTGTTGCAGGGTCTCTGATGTATAAGAGAACATCGTCCGCATATAGGGATATAATTTCGGGGCTGTCTTTCAGTCTTATACCCTTGCGGGCGTGGTGAGCACGGACATAGTCTGCCATTGGTTCAATTGCTAAGGCGAACAGTATTGGAGAGAAGGGACATCCCTGTCGGGTACCTCTGAACAGTGTGAAAAGATCAGAAGTTAGTGTATTGATCCTAACCCGTGCCACAGGAGAAGTGTAAAGTAATTTTATAAACTTAATCATGTTCGGGCCAATACCCATATTCTCAAGGACCAGCCAAGTGTATCTCCAGGAGACCATATCGAAGGCCTTCTGGGCGTCCAGTGTGACCGCCACTGCTTGTGCCTCTTGATCAATGCGGGACATTACATTAAACAGTCTCCTGATGTTGTGGGAGGTGGACCTGCCCGGTACAAAGCCGGCCTGGTCATCATGGACCAGATATGTCATAATGGGCAGAAATCGGTTCGCTATAATTTTTGCAAAGATCTTTGTGTCGAGGTTCATTAGGGAGAGGGGTCTATAGGACCCACATTCGTCGTCGGGCTTATCGGGCTTGAGCAGCACCGTAATGACTGCCTCGCGCATAGAGAGGGGAAGAATAGAGACGCGGAGCGATTCATCCCAGACCTCGAGTAGCTTGGGGGCGAGTATAGCGACGTGTTCTTGATAGAAATCGGCAGTCAGACCGTCGGGCCCCGGGGCTTTGCCTTTGGGTAGGTCAGAGATGGCTGTTACTATCTCGTCAAGCGTGACTGGAGAGTCCAGTTCGTCACGGGTAGCGGAGGAGATCTCAGTGGTGGGGATCGAGTCAAGGAGTTCCCGCATGTGCTGTTCAGTGTGCTCAGCAGGCTGGGAGTAGAGAGATCTGTAGAATTCGGTAAATGTGTTCAGGATTTGTAGGTCAGCCCATTGGGTATTACCCTGTTCATCTTTAAGTGAGGTGATTTGCGTTCGGCCAGATTCCCATTTAGTTAGTGTCGCTAACGTTCTCCCGGGCCTCTCTCCCTCACCATATCTCCTGGCCGCTTGAGGGCGACCAAGGAAATGTATCTCGCTGACGGCGAGTTTGTTGAAGGCTTGGAGTTCCTCAGAGATCTGGGCAAGAGTGGCGGGGACGGCACCAGAGGCGCCCTGCAGTTCCAGTTGTTTCAGTTTGCTTTCTGAACGGCTCAGCGCTGTTCTGATTGATTTCAGCACCCCAGCTTCCCGGGAGATAGACATTCCCCTGATGTACACCTTAAAGGCGTCCCACCTCACGGCGGCAGAGGTATCTCGGAGAGTATTTAGTTCGAAGAAAGACAGAATATCGTCGAGTATTTCAGCCTTAAATACCACATCTCGCAGGGCGTCGGATTTAAAACGCCAGGTGCTGAACGTCGGGACGGGTACTCCTAGTCTGGCTGTGAGTGTGATCGGGGCATGATCAGAAAGCGTGCGGGGTAAGATCTGGGAGCCCAACACCCCTCCCATGACACCTTTCGAGACAAGAAACAAGTCTATCCTAGAAGAGCTCCCATGCACTGATGAGTAGTAAGTGTAGTCTCTAAGATGTGGGTGCAGCGACCTCCAGGCATCGCAAATGTCGAGGGTCTTAATGTGAGAGTGCAACCTGCGTGCGGCGCTGGACAGAGGCCGTGGGTTGGATCCAGTCCTATCCAGGGCTGCATCAAGGATAAGATTCAGATCTCCCGCCCAAATGACCAGAGTTCCCACGTATCCCAGCAGTATAGTGGCGATCTTGTCAAAAAAATCAGGAGAATCGATATTGGGGCAATAGGTGTTGACGAGTAGATATTCTGTGTTGGCCAAAGTGCAATGTAGTATGACATAGCGTCCTTCAGGGTCAGTGTAGTTTTTATGCAGTGTGAACTTGATGGATTTATGGATCATGGTTAGAACCCCCCTGGATTGAGTGGAGTAGGAGGTAAAAAATCTAGTAGGTCCCCATGCCGGGGCCATTGTTCTGGGGATGTGGCCATTGGAGTGTGTCTCCTGCAGGAACAGTATCTTGCAATTATGTCTGTTGGCATATGCCATGATTTTGCGCGCCTTAGTGTGATTGCTTACCCCTCGGATATTCCATGACATTAAGACGGTTGCCATACCTGTGCCAGGTATCTCATTATGTAACACGTGTTCTCAATGAACGTCTCGGACCCAACAATAGTGTGCGCCCCAAGGGAAGGGGCAAAATTTACGACCGTGGCCCATTAGTGCCGGCCACATGCAACCCCGTGTGCCTTTTGTAGATAACACCCAGTTTCCCCCCCCACCCTCACCACCAACCCATGATCAGCAGTGTACATCCCACCCATCTCCAACAGTGCACAGTCGGACCGACCCCAACTTGATCCAGCCTGTGCAAGAGCCCAACAGGGGCGAACCAAAAACAAAGAAATAGGAAGCAGTGCAATCGCAATGGGGTGCGCTATTGCCGTGTGTTAGCACGCTTGGGACACTAAGGCGTCCGTGAGAAAATAAACAGTGTTTGCGGTTTAGTGATGCATGTCACAGCCATTACCTGTGGCCGCGCCGGCCTGAATGCGAAATGGGGAGATATTGCATTTGATGAAGGCAAGAATCAACATGATCACTATGAGTGGACCAACAACATGCAAAATAGAAAGTGCGTATCTGAGGGCTAAGGAACTGTGAGTGCAGCCCGGAGAGCGTGAAAAGTAGGAATAAAACAGTAGGGTGGTAGTGCGGGCAGTCCATGGATGATGAAGCCCTCAGACCGCTCAAGTAGGCGGCGATCCGGGAGAGCAAGTTTCAAATTAAGTTCAGTCATTTTCCATATCATCTCCGGCAGGTGGATGCAGAGGGATGTGTGCCTCTATGAATTTCACCGCTTCTGAGGGCACCGTGAAGAAATAAAGTTTGTTGTTAAATGTGAACTTTAGACGGGCCGGGAACAGGATGGCGTATGGAATGCTTCTCTCCCTGAGCAGGTTCTTGACCCCGAGAAATTGGCGGCGCTCCTGCTGTACTGCAATCGAGAAGTCGGGGAAGATTCGGATCACCTGCGAGTCCAATCTGAGTTCACCCTTCTCCCGCGCAAGGCGGAGGATTTGGTCCCGATCTCTAAAACTCAGAATTTTGGCGATGATGGGCCGCGGGAAATCTCCTGGTTTGGGGCGTGGGGCTAACGCCCTGTGGGCCCTTTCGATTGTGAAGAAGGGGGACAATTCCGGATTGCCCAATAGGTCTTTCAGGAGGTTCTCGACTGCGGATTCAAGTCGGCCCTTCAGTGCATTTTCCGGGACTCCAATGATGCGTATGTTATTCCTCCGTGATCTAGATTCGAGGTCGTCGCATTTAGCGCGCACTAGTTTCATGTCCGTGACAAGGGTGGACACCGTGCTTTGCAGCGTGTTAATATTGTCCTCGTTGGAGCTGATCCTGTTTTCGGTTTCGGTGATACGAGACCCTTGTTGGTCCAGTTTGGTTCGTAGAGATGCCACATTTGCATTAATGTCATCTAGCTTCTCGTGAAAAGCTGCGAAGTTTCTGGCCATGGATTCCATAACGACCGTCAGGTCTGCGGGGGGGGCCTCCGCAGGGAGCGGTGCTTCGATTTGATCGCATGATGTATGGGCCGAGTCGGGTCTCGGGGTGGCCTTAGCAAACTTGTCCATGGCGCCAGATTTACCGGTGTTCCTGGACCTGTTGGACATCGTGGCGTGTTCCAGGGAGTCAGACTCGTGAGGTTATCGTGAGACGGGGCAATGCACCGGTGCGGCGTGGAGGACCTTAAAACCGAGTGCCGGAGGTAGCGGGCGAGAGGTTCGTTCTGACGGAGCCCCGCACGGCTCTTAGGGCGGCATACAGATTGACCCAAGGGGTTGTGGAGAAATGCCGCACATACAGGGCCCACCAGCTCCTCACCTCAGGCTCGGTTCGCAGTCGTTAGTTGGTTCAGGCCAGGAGCGTCTTCAGCGGAGTCTTCAGTGGAGCCTTCCGCGGCGCCGCGCCGGGTCGGCCCACGCGTATCGGCGTAGGCCGCACAGGCGGCCCCCGCGCTCCGGCCCCGGCCCCAGTCGCAAAGCAGGTGGGCGCGGTGGCGATAGATAGGGAGGCGGCCCGCCGGGTCGCCAGCTGCGACGGAAGGAAGTCTGCGACACCGTCCGCGGCGTCGACCGGCAGCGCACGGGCCTGGTTCGAAGCACCGCGAACACAGGGTCAGAAGGTCCGATTCAGGGCCAGATTTCACAGGCGGGTGGCCCCGAGTGTCAGCTATGCGTGGGCCAAGTCCGGAGACGGGCAGAGTAGCAAACCGCAGATGGAAGCAGATGTAAAGCGGCAGCACACGGAGCTGAAAGGCTAGGCAGCCATCTTGTCGGCTGCTCAACAGCGCCCACTCGTTAATTTGAGACGCGTTAAGCAATCATAACTTTTGAAACAAAGGTTTTCAAAAGGAGATTATTCCGGGCACAGCAGCAGCATGGCTATAAGTGGGAATGCTCGAGTGTGCCAGGCGCACTGAACACTAGACCTCAGTTGTCCCAGAAAGGATGCAGAGCAAAATATTGCAGACAGCGGATTAAAAAGAAGAGGCTGTCTGAACCATCTACCTATCCAGCCAGGTGGGTAGCTGGGTGTCATTAATGTAAGTGTAAAAAGAGAAACTGAAGGAGGAAATGAGGAAGGGCAGCAGATGAACGTAGCGAATCCCCGGGGATATGGACTGGGATACTTCAGGTTCAGCAAATGAGTCTGTCTTCTCTTTCGCAGTCTGTGGGAGTGAACCAGAAGTCGTCTCAAACTCTCCCTCCTCACCTTCCAACCAGATTACCTCTAACATCCAATGTGTGTATTAGGGATCAGAGAGAGTTGTAGGGCTGGTGGGCCTGGGCAAAATAGATACACACTGATAGCAAATCAAAATGAGTCTTCAAAATAGTTACTGCTTAGTATATTTTACATTGCCTGTTCTTTCATTATGTTCTGTACCCACTGTGGCTACTTGCATGTCATTTGTGTTTACAAATGTGAGGTCACATGTAGTGCATTGAGGCGACAGAGTTAAACAGAGATTACAAAGCCATGCCTGGTGAATGTATGGGCTTTGGCTTTGCAGTGCAATTAGAACAATCCTTTATCAGTGTATTTGCAGGTACAAGAGGCAACTCGCATGATTTATACTGATCCCACTCACACAACAGTACCCTGTAGGTTCACTGATCGAAGTGAGCGGGAACGGTCGGGAGGAGTGTTCCACTATTTTTCCTGTTTATCATTCCTCTACTTTTTATGACCGTATTCACCATTTTATATAGAGGATCTTTCCATTCATGTCCTTGTGCAAGTATAAAGTTGCAATAGGATCCTTAGATAGTAGTCACTTAGACTATTGCAATGCCCCGGCCGCAACACTTGTCACATGTTGCACTATGGTTCTGCTTACCGTCTCCCCTGCCAAGACCACAGTTTCACTACTTTTTCAGTGCACTTCTACCACTGTGTAGGTACTTTAGGTGGCAGGTGTAAGGGAAATTCCCTTTTTGCAACGTTCCTTCTATTGACGGCAAGCATATCTGTAACGGACTGGGACTTGTACCCAGTTAGGACTTGCGCCCTAATACTCTTGGGTCTGGTGCGTCACAAACAAACAAACTTGTCTCGTGTTTTGGGTTGAGCAAGGTCTTTTTAGCTCCACTTGCTTGATTTACTCATTTCGTGTGCAGGTCACGGCTAATCCCCTATGGGTGCAAGTACAGGAAGACTTTCTCCCACTCATTGTTGTCACGTTGATGCTCCAGTGTTACACGGGGGCGGGATGGGAAGTTAATAGGGGAAGTGATGTAACGGGGGGCGGGATCAGGGAAGTTAGGGAAGGCTAGAGAATAAAGAGGAAGTTTGTATTGCACGCTCCGTGTCCCGCCTCTGTTTTATGCGCAACGCGCCCTAACCGTAGCAAAGCGCGACAATGGCGACGAAGGTGGGATCGGGGGCAGGGCCGTGCTGGTAGAACTCCAGCAGCCCACCCCCGCTCGAACACAGAAACGCTCGCAGCTGCGAGCCCAGCCGACAGGAGAAATCATACACGGCCCGGGCCGCGACGGTGGCGCCGCATCGAGACAACGCTCCGGTGCCTCGGGCGAGGCCCGACACACCACCAAAGGACGCCGAGGCGCCAGAGAAGAAGCCCGGACCTCGCGAAGACCGCCGGTTCGCAGCTGCGAACATCGGGCCTACGCAGCAGGAAGACCACGCCTGCTCTACAGGCCTGCAGAGGGCCGGAGGCACGTGAGCCCACGCCCATAGCTCGGCAGGCGAGCACGGAGGCCACAGCGTGCCAGGCTGAGCGCCAAGGAGCCCTGGAAAGGAGTGAGCAGGATAAAAAACCCCTCTCTTTGATGGTGCTCGTGCCCCGTGGGGCGGCCATTCCAAGACCAGAGGGAGGGGCCACACAACAAAAGAAGAGCAAGAACCAGTCTTCCAGGCAGACCACGTGGTGAAGAAGGTTGTAACGCCACCATGTCAGGACAAGATGATGGCCAAGGGGGGCAGGCATAAAGGAAATGCACTCCCAGCCCCAGGAACACCTGCACCAGACCACGTGCCCTATCATCTCCCAGATACCCTGGCGGCCCAGATGCCGGGAGCATTTGACGTGACGGACACCAGCAACATGGGTCCCCGGTGGACCAAATGGATCCGAGACTTCGACTTATATATGGGAGCCACAGGCCCAGTCACCGACGCACGCCAGGTATGCCTCTTAAAGCTAGCGGTGGGCCCGGCAACCCGAGACATCATTGACGAGATGCCCCAAGACTCCATAGATTCGATCAAAGACCTCAAGGAAGCATTAGCGGCATACTTTGCGCCCCATACAAATGTCGATTACGAGAGACACCTATTTCATAGCACCAAGCAGATCAAAGGGGAGTCCATGGACGCCTACGTCATGCGACTACGCACCAAGCTAAAGCACTGTGACTTTGCCAACTATTCAAACACAGAGGCGCTACGATCGCAGATCATCTCGGGGTGCGAATCACAGACTTTCAGACGGAAGCTACTACAGAAATCCTGCACGCTAGAAGAAATCCTGGCACTGGCACGTGTAGAAAGAGCCATTGACTCCCAGGTCGAAAGTTTCGGCAACACCACCATAGGGGAGAACGTCAATAAATTGCAACTAGAGAGGAAACCTGAAGAACTCTTCTGCTACAAGTGCGGGTTCGAGTACCCGCACGAAGGGACCTGCCCAGCCATAGGCCAACGGTGCACCTCGTGCGGCGAAGAGGGTCACTTCAAAGCCGTCTGCAGGCTGTTTCGGGACCGTGGCAGAGAAAGACCCAAGGAAAACTCTTCTCGCCCTCGAAGTAGGCACGGAGGGTCGAGGGGCAACAACCCTAGCCCCACCACAGCGGCAGCTCAACACCGAACCGCAGGTGACCAGAGAGACCGAAAGTCGGAAGAAGATCGGCAGAGGAGGAGAGAAAGACAAAAACTCACCATGCGCCCGAGAACGGAACGCAGATCGCGGCACCACGTACGATATCTAGTGGAACAATCCCCCATAGAATCTGACCCCAGCTCATCAGAGAGTGACCAAAAGAGGAAAGCCTACATGTACGCCCTGGGAAACCCCACCGCGACCGCCCACAGCCCAACGCTCATCATCAAGTTACAGGAGAGACCCACAGAATTTCTCATAGATACGGGCGCCACCGTCAATGTGGTAAGTGAGAAAGTCTACAACGATTTCCCACAAAAACCCAAACTGCACCCGGCAACCGTGAACATATACGCATATGAAGCCTAAACACCATTGAAATGCCTGGGACAGTTCAACGGTCTGTGCAGATACAAAGGCCATGAAATGAAAGTGCAAATTCATGTACTAGCCACCGAGACTGATAGTGGGTGCGTCCTGAGTTTTAGGTCAGAGGCAGACATGGGGCTAATTCACATCTTATACAACATCATGGTGCACAAATATATAGATCCAGTGGAAATGGTGAACAACCTCTATCCCAAGATCTTCAAAGGAATAGGCAAGCTCCGCAACAGACAAATACGGCTCCACGTGGACGAATCAATCCGCCCCATCGCCCAGCCATACCGGGGAATTCCAGTTAACATTCAAAAAAAGGTGGAAGATGAACTCCAAAAGCTGCTCGAGCAAGACATCATCGAGAGAGCCACCGGACCCACCACATGGGTCTCCCCGATAGTCCCAGTCCCCAAGAAAGGCTCCGAAGCCATAAGGCTATGCGTAGACATGCGACGAAAGGCCATCAAGAGAGAAAGGCACCCCGCACCAAGAATCACTGACATGATACACCTGCTGAACGGTGCAGAGGTGTTCTCCAAACTGGATCTACAAAAGGGTTACCATCAGCTGGTTCTACACCCGGACAGCAGGAACATCACGACATTTGTCACACGTGTCGGCCTTTTCAGATATAAGAGGCTCAGTTTCGGGGTGTCGTCGGCCGCTGAGACATTTCAAGCTGAGGTGCACGACGTTATAAAGCACATCCCGAACTGCTTAAACTATTCAGATGACATCTTGGTCTTCGGAACAGATGCAAACAAACACGATGAAACTTTAATGTTGGTATGCAAAGCACTACATGATGCAAATCTCACGCTCAACAGAGAAAAATGTGAGTTTCGGAAACCCACACTGAAATTCTTTGGTCATATCTTTGCCGCAGCAGGGAGGACCCCGGACCCAGACAAAGTGGCGGCACTGAACGACACGGCGGCTCCAGCAAACGTGTCCGAGCTCCGGTCATTCATGGGCCTCGCCAGCTACTGTAGCCGATACATTCGGGATTTTGCATCAGTCAGCGAACCACTCAGACAACTGACGCACCAGGACACCAGGTTCGAATGGACACAAGAGTGCCAGAAAGCATTTGAACTGATAAGGGAAAGAGTGGCCCAGGCGGAAAACATGTCCTACTATGACCCAAATAGACAGACCGAGCTCACGGTTGATGCAAGCCCCGTTGGCCTGGGGGCTATTCTGGCGCAAAAGGATCCGAGAGACCCGTCACGGAAACACATCGTGGCCTACGCCAGCCGTAGCTTGTCATCCGCCAAGACTGCATACTCCCAGGAAGAAAAGGAGGGACTTGCCGTCGTATGGGCGTGCAAACACTTCCATCTATTCTTATATGGCAAGCCATTCCAAGTTGTCATGGACCATCAAGCACTGTTGTTCCTGTATGGGAATCTGCAAGCAAAAATGCCCCCGAGAATCGCCCGGTGGGGCCTGCGTCTTCAGGACTATGCATTTGAGATTGTCCACCAACCAGGGAAAGGAGAAAACCCGGCGGATTTCCTGTCCAGAAGGCCGAGAGGGGACATCACGCCAGAACCGTCAGTGGCTGACAGATATCTTCGTTATCTGGTTCACCAAGCCGCCCCGGAGGGGGTCCACCAGGAGACACTGGCAAGAGAAACAGAAAACGACCCAGCCTGTCGCATCATCTGTGAAGGTCTGAAGTCAGGACAGTGGCGCAGGGCAAAGGAAACAGGGAGGGCAGCAGTTGGCAAGGTGCAGGAAGACGTGGAGCGGCTAATGCAAGTGAAAGACGAACTCGCAGTATCAGAGGACCACATGATCCTGAAAGATTGCAAACTTGTCATCCCAGAGGCAATGAGAGCAAAGGTCATCGAACTTGCACATGAGACACAGCGAGGCATGGCGTCCACGAAACGCATGCTCCGACAAAAGGTGTGGTTCCACACATGGACGAGCTAGTGGAGGCCGCCCTGAGGGCCTGCCCCACCTGCTGTTTAATCACGCCAAACCGACACCCGGAACCGCTGATCATGTCGGAGCTCCCTCAGAAAATATGGGAGGCGGTGGCAGCGGACTTCTTTGGACCCATTGAAGGAGGGAAGTATGTTTTGGCAGTGATGGATGAGTACTCCAGGTATCCTGAGGTGCGACTCATACCCTCCACAGCGGCGCATCACGTCATCCCCGTCCTGGACCACATATTCTCAGCATACGGGATACCGAAGGTGATCAAGACTGACAATGGGGCCCCATTCAGTGGACATCAGTTTGCTCAGTTTGCAGAATACATGGGGTTTCACCACAGGAAAGTCACTCCTCTGTGGCCCTAAACCAATGGGATGATAGAGAGATTTATGGCCAACCTGAAGAGAGCCCTTCAAATTGCCCGGCTCACTGGACAACCCTATGAGCAGGTACTGAACCAGTTGATGAGAGATTATAGGGGAACCCCTCACAGTACCACCGGAAGGACACCAGCCGAACTCATGTTCGGACAAGACCCCCAGACTCGCCTCCCCCAAGCAAAGGATGCTACACCATCGCCCGTTCTGGATCAAGAGGTACGAGACAAGGATGAAGCGGCAAAGACTCGCATGAAAGAGTATGCAGACGCTCGCCGGCGAACCCAGCCATCCGCCTTCGGGGTGGGTGATGTGGTAGCAGTCAGACAACCTGTAACGCACAAGCACACGGCCCCTTTTTGAGAAGAACCCTTGCTCGTCACTCAAAAGAAGGGGTCCATGATCACGGCTCAGGGGTCAGAGGGGTCCATCACGAGGAACTCGTCTCATTTCAAAGAACTCCCACCCAGCGGGGCCCGGAGACTAAGCGACAGGGTGCAGATACCCATGGACCATGAGTCCGATGACACATACCAAGCGGATCAGTGGGACTCGGAGGACGCTGAGTCGGAAATCGGGAGTGCCAATGTGGAATGCGGGCCTTCGCCCGAACCAAGTCAGACTCGCCCACAGAGGGCTCGGAACAGACCTCGCCGATGGATCGAGGAGATGGACTAGGAGCCCACCAGACCCTCGCTCGGTGCGAAGAGACTGGTAACTGTTTAAAAAGGGGGGAGATGTCACGTTGACGCTCCAGTGTTACGTGGGGGCGGGATGGGAAGTTAATAGGGGAAGTGATGTAACGGGGGGCGGGATCGGGGAGTTAGGGAAGGCTAGAGAATAAAGAGGACGTTTGTATTGCATGCTCCGTGTCCCGCCTCTGTTTTATGCGCAGCGCGCCCTACTCGTAGCAAAGCGCGACAATTGTTAACGTTGCTGCAGCGATACAGCATCCAGTTTTCTTTTAGGAATCAGTTTGTCCCTTTTTGATATGCACTGAACAGTTTCACAGATGGACTAAAAAATCCACAAAGATTGTAGATTTTTGTCATATTTCAGCTTCAAAATAACAGGCCTGAGAAAACTGGGATGGTTGAAACCAAGGGGCGCCCGAAGGTCTCGTCCGCTCCCTGTGCTCCCTCCACAATAGAAAAACGTTGTTAGGGCCGCACTACCTTTTCATTTTCATCAAACTCCTCTTGAAAAAGGACTGCTTTTATGGGTGCTAGGCTAAAAGAAGTTTTTCCGAGTTCTGCAATAAAAACGTATTTATTCCCCCAGAAACCCTTCGGTGGACAAACTCTGCACTCTTCCAAGGAAAACCGTTTTAATTGTGATAACTCAAAATTATAGGATTCACCTTCTACATTAATTTAAATTCATATGCAATATGTTTCTCTTAATGCCATTAATACATTAGCTATACAATTGTAAAATGTTACCAGTCAACAGAAGCTATCTTTGTCATTCCATTAACTATGTGCAATTCACCTAAATGATTAACGCACCCCGAGCATGATTTGACTTTTGCCATCTTTAGTTTACTGCAGATAATCTCCCTCCAAACTAGAGCAGGTGTCCCCAACATCCCGCGCCATAATCTCCCAGACATACTCTAAAAGCAAAATAACCTATACTATCCAAATCTTTCTTATCTTGAAGCAGAACCCTAAAGGCAGTGCAGGGACGTCATTACACCAAAATGCCAGGGGTAGCAGAAGTGACATCACACGGCCCTTGACACCCCTGATGACATCACAAGAAGTGATGCCATTTGACCCCACCCCAAAGTGATATCGCGGGAAGCGATGGAACGCGACCTTTCACCCAATGACCAAACAGGAAATGGCATTACATAGGCCCTCATTACGACCCTGGCGTTGGACCATGGTGCTAGTAGCACCATGGTCCATGCCGGTAACTTACCGACTCCGCCATGGCGGAATGGGGAATTACCGCCCCATTCCGAGGTTGGCGGGTGGTAATTCCCCATGCCTCCATGGCCCTTCCCCATTCCCATTTTTGCCCCATAGGGCTCAATGCGAATGGGGAAGGCGCTAAGTACGGTGCCGCAAATTGCGGCTCCGTACTTAGCACCAAGGTCCCTTTGCGGGTTGGTTTTTAACACCTGCAAAAAGCAGGCGTTAAAGTCTCCAACCCGCAAAGGGACCTCGTAATCAGGCGTTAAGGGTTTAACGGTGCCGCCACCTTTTACGGCGACGTTAACCCCTTAATGCCTGGGTTGTAATGAGGGCCATAGCATGGTACACTACGAAAAATATGGTTACGATATCACTATAATGTGATGTACCTTTCATACAAGAATGGATTGCCATATGTATCGTTAAGATCAGTGCGTATAGGCCCATATTGCCAAATTACTGTGAATGCAAGCAGACTTCCAAGGCCAAACGATAATGATGTGTTATTATATAGCACCTATGCTTAAGGGCTCTATATAGAAATAATATACACACAATAGCACCCAACTCATTTATCGACCTCAGAAGGATGAAAGGCTGAGTTAAGGCGTTTAAGAACAGACTCAATCAGTAACTCACCCCATGTAGTGTGCCTGAAATAAACCTTTAAGAAATCTAGCAATTATTGTATAGAATTCCAGAAAGACACATTATTTGGTATTCCTATTCTTTCTTATTTAGGGTCAATGCTGAAAGTTTTTAGACTTGTGGCACTCCTGTTCTGTTCTTATTTTTCTTATTTTTTTTAAGGGGCCTGAACAAGAAAGCCAGCCACTCCAGAAGTAAAGAGCCAACTGGTGCTGGTCACAGCCCAGGAGCTTGCATTATAAAAATAAAAAATACGTTTTTCTTTTCTCGTTTTCTTTGTAGAGGTCGCAAGGGAGACTACAGAGGTTGCAAGGGAGAACTCAGAGGTCACAGTTGCGACCTCCAGCGACCCCTAAATGACGTCCCTGAGGCAGTGGCTGTTTATCTTCATCTTCCCCAGGGACTATCTAAGGGATAACCTGCTCTGATCCATCATCAGGGTTTGTTCTTCCAGGCCCTTTCACACCAGCTCTGAGGCAGGTTTGGCTTTGGCTTTGGCATACACCCTGATAGGCCACCGACCCAACCCAGGTCAAAGTCAGTAGTGTGTGACAAAGCTGGATCCTGGGGTCGTCTAGCACGTATCCCACATTCCAGCCTGGGGATGCATGTTGCTGGGCAGATGAGGGGCAGCTGTGGCTGTGCATGTTTGGGCAGCCTCCGCCAGTTTGAATGGTGCAGATCCCTGCCACTGGAAGGCTGGAGGTGCTGTCAGCCTGGATTTGGGAGCCACTTTTGTTGTCACCTGCCCTAGAACAAAGAGTCAGAAGACTGAATACAACACAAAAGGAACAAAAGAGGGCTGCAGGACAAGCATTGCTAAAGGCATCGACTGGAGAAAATGTACCGGGGAAAACTTCACCAGGTACCTTTCTCCCAGTTTAGAATTTTTCTTTTTTACAGCCGTTCCAGCAATGCCTCAGATGTCCAAAGTGTGGAACTCCCCAATGCCTCGACTATCCTTGGAAGCAACCCTGCCGCTGCTTGGATGAAGTCTCACCTGGATGCCAGAGATGCTGCAGATCAGTTACTTGAAGAATGGGCGCCTAGTCACCCGCTGCTGCTGCTCCCCTGTGGCCTGGTGCCTTCCTGACCCTGTGCAAGATCAGCAAAGTGAGTCACCACATCCGAAGTGCCCCACAGATCAAAGTGGTCAGTCTTCATCATCGGTGAGGGACCAGAACCACTGCTAGTCCGACCCAAACCAAACCAGGCTGTGAAAAAGCAATGCATCTGGGATCCCTGGACCTCCTGACACTGGAGCAAAGGAATGAGTAGTTGTCCCCAAATCCCCTACTTGTCCGAGGTGGTCTTTCTTCAGTTTAGAATCCAGAGGCCGAGATAACAACACTCTTGAAGCCTGCCCTCCCCTCAAATGTCCCCATGAGAATTCTGCATGCAGAGTCCAATCTCTAAAACTACCTTTACCTTAGAGTAGGAGGTGAAGTTCTGGTCTAGGATTGCCTGGGGACCCCTCTGATCTTTCATTGGGAGTTGTGCCGTCCCTTCTTAGAAACCCTTCAAATTAACTTTGGTGTGTCATTATCCACACATGTTGGCATTTAGTACATTTAAAGCTTGCTGCACATAGAAATGCAATGGTAACGAGTGGCCATATTGAATAAAATGGGTGGCACAACCATTTTAGCGTGAATGGGAAGCATCGAAGGAGCCTCGAATCTGCAGAGAGATTTGGCTTGCCGAAATTAGCTAAAATATAGACCTGTGCAGGCCAGACAGTAGCTGCACAGCCCGCTCCAAGGTTACTGAGAAAAGGGAGGTTTAGATAGCTCAGGAGAGAACAGAAGATAGTAATTCCCAAGCGTTAAGCATATTTCTCTTAGATTAGGTAAAAGAATAAACAGCCTTTCAAGGCCAAAAACTCATTAATTAGAAGCTTAAAATTGAAAGAAGGATAGCTCAAACAAGTCTCCAGTGGCAGGAGAGGGTAAAGACACCCATATTAATATGAGTTGAAATCCCAATAAAAGCCAAGTACATTAATTCAAAATGTAGTTTCCTCACATGTGACCTATGATTCGAGAACAGTGTCAATGTTTTAAGCTCCAGACAAATGGACACCTTCCTTGACTCCCCAAATATTACCAGGAACGAGAGGTGCCGAACTAGGTCAAGTTCAAAGCTAGATACCCGGACGTGTGGCCTAGGGAATTAGGGATGGTTACTTATTTACTTGGAAGACACAGCTCCTTGATGCCGCTCCCAATACCACTATTTGTGCTCATCTGTTGATGACCTGTCAAATATTTCAAGGTTGGTAAAGCCATTGCTAACCAATCACAACTCTCGAAATGATGCAGTTTGTAACTGTTGCAGTAGCCAGTAATTTGTTGTTATGGTGATGTCTTTCTTACCTTTATCAATTTAGGAGTGGTCCGAGATGGGGCCATTCAATAATCACAACCAATGAAGAAACTAACACCTATTCATGCCATATGTAGGCAATTCCCCTAATCAATTGCAAATAACTAAGGTTTTTGTAACCAAGATTGTGATGTGACAAAAATAGCGACATATTTTCTGTTCTTAAACTATTGTCATGCTTGAGACAGACGAGAGCTCTGAAAACCTTGGTGTTTATGGCTGTCCCTGTTTCATCTGGATTGCTAATAAAACAGGCCATTGCCATTTACCTTGACTATTTCCTTCATTGGTCGCGGGATTTCCCGGCATGTCTGTTCCACTAGGACTGGGGCTTTGATGCTGCCACTGATTCAGGACAGGTTTGCCCAGCCCAGGTCCGTCCTTCCAGGCCCCATTGGCTCCTCTGTGCTGCTCACAAACAAGAACCAGGAAGCAGAGTGAGAATTGGTTATTAAGAAAGCAAAAAGCAATGTTTTCAACCTACTCCCATTCAAAAGTAAAAATTTGGTAAAACTCCCAACACCTTCACACCCAGCCCACCCTGTACCCCTTTACCCACACATACACAGATACAAATACATCTATATGTATATGTACTTGGTTGATTTTGACCATAAGTGCATGATCAAAGTGTAGACTTTCAAATAAATGTTTTGCACGCATACGGGCATGTCAGCCCAGCTAGGTGTGCCCTAGAATTTATGATGCAGAAAAGATGGGTTTATTCTAATGCGTTGGGGATTAATCAGAATGTGTTGCAGTGCAAATATGGAAAATAGGAACCTTTAATCATTGTTACCATTCCTCATCTTGCTCTGAATTTTTTCTCTTGGACTCTTTGCTTTGCAAACATACAGCTGTGTGTGTAATAC
The DNA here is from genome assembly GCF_040938575.1 of Ambystoma mexicanum. Taxonomy (NCBI): domain Eukaryota; kingdom Metazoa; phylum Chordata; class Amphibia; order Caudata; family Ambystomatidae; genus Ambystoma; species Ambystoma mexicanum. Next base: position 317,344,248 of record NC_090924.1, on the reverse strand, counting down.
GAGCAGCCCATGATCAGGAATGGTTTTTGTGAATCCAGGACTTGCTCTGGTGAATCGCTAAACAATAATTTTGCCTTTAGGTGGTGGGTGTTTCCCGCCCTGGCCTACACATGACTTTCTTTTAACCCCACCCCCTATTTTACACATGCAAGTGGATCTATATTGTCGTTTGATGCTTTCATTGAGTAAAAGAGCACAAGCCATGCTATTTTATATGTTGAAACCAAAGGAGGTGCAGCCCTGACTCCACCCCACATAACTCCATTCAAGGTTAGCAAATTTTACATTTCCCAGGAGAGCCCAGATTTAAGTTGGCCGCCATTAGGTAACTGTGTTCTCAATGCAAGCAGCGGGTGAGGGGTGGATGTTATAAGTGGGTGAGGGCTTTGATGGGTAGTAGAGATGGCTGAAGTGAGGGTGCAGCATTTGTTGTACAGCACCCACTGTGGCCACACCCACCCCTAGTCACTAGCATGACTGCACAGATCTCTCCTTTGCAGGTACCTGGGTTTCGTTCTGTGCTGTAATACCCCCTAAATTAACAGTAGTTCAGTTCTCTACCCCACACTCTTCCTGGGGCTAGGTCTAGATCCTGCGACCTTTGGACGGGGTCACTTGTTGCCCGGAACTCAATATCCGGCTTGCGTGTCTGTCCTTGTCACCTGGCCCTGGACCTAGTGGGAAACTGGTTCTGGACTTTTCCAGGCTCTGTTGCGATTGCTGGGCTGCTGGGATGATGTAATGGGGCGAAACCTTCTACTGCCTTGATGCATTGCTGAGCCCTGACGTTGGTGAGGGGGAATGGGTTACGTAGTGTACTCCTGTGAATTGGAGGCAGGGTAAAGGGGGGTTGTGCACTTGAGCATACATGTACCAACCACCACTGGCTCAACTGACATAGAGCCCCGAGTTGCTCAATTAATGGGCACGCATGGACACGGGTAGGGATCAGCCCAGCGCCACTATCTTCTGGCCAGGCCAACACAACTGCGGCCGTTCCCTGTCAGGGAAGAACTGCCATTTCAGAGGACAAGAGGCCTCACCCTGCAACCACTTCTTCGCCACTGGAGTTTTCCCGTCCCCCCGGAAGCACTCCCTTGTGCACCCCCTTCTTAAGGAACCCTCTGCCAACCCCACTTGCCCGGCTAACTATCGCCCAATCTCTATCACCCCCTTCCTGGGCAAGGTCCTGGAGAAACTGGCCATCTTCCAGCTGAATCTCCATACTGAATCTGTTGGTTGTCTTCATGACCATCAGTCTGGCTTCAGAGCTGCCTGAAGCACAGAAACTGCTCTCCTGAACATCTGTGAAGACCTGCTCTCCAACCTTGATTCTAACACCCCTTACGTCCTCATCCTGCTTGATCTCTCTTCTGCCTTTGGTACTGTCAACCATGCCATTCTTCTCAACCGTCTCCGTGATAACCTGGGTATCACTGGTCAGGCTCTGGCATGGCTGACCTCTTTCCTCTGTGACCGACCCTTTCAGATCCAACTTGGGTCCTTCCTTTCCCCTGTCTTCTACTCTACCTGTGGTGTTGCCATGCCTGCCCCAGGGGCGCATACATAGGCGATCAATATGGACTAATTGTTATTCATTTATCTGCGGAAAACTCTTGGATCAACCGCTATTCACTTCTTGGACCTTATTTCCCATTTGCGAGACTTTGGTGCTTTTCTATTTTTCCCAACAAACTACACGTACCACAATGCACTTGGCTATAACTATCTGTTCCTGGCTATTCCTATTGGTCATCCTTGGAACTACAATCCCCAGAAGCCCTAGGGATCAGCTCTGCTTCCACCAGCTCAGGAACAGAGAGGGAGGAGGCAGATTGTATGCAGGTGTGCTGAGCCCGGTGCGACCAATTAGCCTGCCTCTGTGCTGGGCAGGGCGGTATAAACGCTGCTGCCTGCAGGGGCTCAGTCTCTTGCATTAAGAGTCCTTCCAGCACCTTTTGCTTCAAGCTACAGATCTTTGTATGCGGTTCCTCCTTACTCCTGCTTTGGATCCAGTGCCCTGCCAGGCTCTCTGCATAGCAGCCGATCACGCTCTGCTGCTTTCCAGCCTCTGCCTTTGCCCTTCCGGGCTCCTGCCTTGCAAGCCGATCATGCTCAGCTGCTGCCTTCCAGGCTCCTGCCTTGCAGCCGATCACGCTCCGCTGCTACCTTCTGCCCTTGCCTTGCAGGCTCCTGCCTTGCAGCTGATCACGCTCCGCTGCTACTCTCCGCCCTTGCCTTCCAGGCTCCTGCCTTGCAGCCGATCACGCTCCGCTGCCTTCAACCTACAGTCTTCGTCCACTGGGCTTCCAGTCTAGCAGCCTTCTACAGTCCTCTGCAGCCTTCAGCGGCCCTGCTCCTCTGGGCTCACACCTTGCTGCCCGACCCTTCTTGGCTCCTTGCCCTGCAGCCTGCTTCACTCCGCTGCCCTAAGCCCTTTCCCTCTGGGCTCCCTTCCTTACAGCCCTACTTCTTTGGGCTTGCTCATTGCTTTCCTGCTCCTCTGAGCTTTCGACCTTGTACCCTACCGTCCTCTGCTATCCACAACAGTTCACCTACTTATTTTACTTTCTGTTATTGCAGTCCCCCTGTTTCCTGACTGCTACTCCCTTGCTTTCTTCCTTGTTTTCAACCCTCTGTTCTTATCCCTATCCAATCCTGTTATACGGCTTTCACTTCAATTCCTTCTGCTAGTTTGCTATCGACTTCCTTTTTCCTGGATTTGTCTGTTAGTGTCTTCTCTTGTACTGTTTGTAGACCCCTTTGTACATAGCTTGTCTGTTGGCTTGCGTCAGGCAACCTCTGCCCCTTCCTTTGTCTCGTTTCTGCGTTACAGACACCATAGCTGTTGTTCCAAGCCATGAGCAAACAGCGTGGGCCTCTGTTATAGCAAACTGTGCAGAAGGCTAGAGTTTTTCCTAAGGTCCGTGGAATACTCTTTTCCTATATCTGCATACACCCCTAGAGGGAATCCATTCTGTTGTACCTTATTTCCTTGCTACACTTGCCTACTCATCGTTCTCTTTACTTTCAGCTGTGTGTGTACTTATCTGTCCACCTTAGTTCGGCACAACCACCCAAACCCTTCCTGGGTGTCCTGTGCCACTCTTAACAGAGTGCCATCCGTGACAGGTGTCCCTCAGGGGTCTAACCTCTCTCCCTGGCTTTTTAACCAATACCTGGCACTCCTTGCCCACCGCATCTCCACTCTCTGCCCCAACTTCCAGTGCTATGCGGATGACACCCAGCTCATTTTCAGGCTAGCCTTTGCTCCTCCTCCCTGTCCCTCATCTCTGACTGTCTGTCTGCTATCCAGGAGTGGTGTGCCGCCAATGACCTCTGCCTTAATGCCAGCAAGACTGAGATTTTCCTCATCAACACACCGGCTCTCTCCTTCCCTGTAGCTCTCTGGCCGGCCTCTCTTGGCCCTCCTCCTGCTCCCACCTTAGAGGCTAAAAACCTTGGGGTCATCTTTGACTCCACACTCTCCTTCTCTCCTCACATCTCTGACATCTCTAAGAAGTCACACTACCAGCTGCACCTCCTCAGAGGTATTCCTCCTTTCCTCTCTTTCCCCCAGAAGCTCACTGTCTCCAGAGCCGTGGTTCTCTCTAGGCTGGACTATTGTAACAGCCTCTATCTAAATCTGCCTGCCTCTACTCTCTGCCCTCTGCAGCTTATCCAGAATAGGATTGCGAGACTTGTCCTTGGCCTCAAGCCCAGGGATCGTATCTCTCCAGGACTGAAATCTCTGCACTGGCTCCCAGTGGCTGCGAGGATTAAGTTCAAAACCCTTTGCATTGTCCACAAGGCCTTCTGGGGCCTAGGGCCGCAATACCTTCAACTCTCTCTTCCTAAATACCTTCCTTCCCGAGCCCTTTGCTCATCGGCCTCCAACTTCCTCAGGGTCAGTCGCTTCTCCAAGCAAGGAGTTGGTGGTAGATCTCTCTCTTCGGCAGGGGCCTCCCTCAGGAACAGCCTTCCTAGCTCCCTGAAACCTGAGGAGAACCATCTCCGGTTCCAGAAGCACCTCAAAACCTTCCTCTTTGCTTCTGCTTTCTCTCCCCCATTGCCCCCTGCTGAATTCCTGGCTGAAACTGCACTGGTTACCTGGCCACCCTGTCTGATCTCGGGACAAGGACCCACCAGCTGCACACCTGCACTGCCTCCCTGGCAACCCCTGCACCTGGGGACTGTTTTCTGTATCCCTTCAGTCCCCGTACCAGCACTTATGTCTGCACTTACCTTGCACTTGCCACCTCTGGCTGTTTATGATCTTATTTTTTCTACTATCCCTTGTACTGCACTTTCCCCTCTCCCTTCCCCCCACACTCTTTTCCCTTTCCCCCTTCCCATGCAGTTGCGCAATCTGAATGATACCTGGCCTAGTAAGATCGTTATCTGTCTTCCCGTTGTTCCCCCTCTATTGCCTCGTCGCGCCTCGAAACACTTGTGTATAGGCGCGTTATAAATGCCATATCATATCATATCATATCATATCATGACCCCTAGATTTTAAGCTTTTGACTGTTTACTCTAATTTAATCCCCTCTCTTTGCTTAACTTTGACTGAACATGTGATCTCTGTGATTATTTTTCATTTGGACATGTATGAATGCACCCTAGAGATGTAGTCGCACTTTGACACACTATGCATATGTAAGCCCCAATTTGAGGAGGGGGTGCAATCAATCATGTTACCCCCTAAGTCCCAGAATCCCAAGGGAAAAGCTTTTTTGTCCCAGGCACTGTTGTCTCCCCCCACCCTCCAGGCGGCAGGGCACTCAAAAGGTCAGTAGCTCCAAGTCCACACTGAAATCTGAAGACCACACAGGAGATGAGTGTGAAGGAACACTCATATTGGACGGGCTGGAAGGAGGCTCGGGGTTGTGTGCTGTCCAAGTGTCTTCCTCCAGGCTTCTGTTCCTGGGGCAGAAGTGCTTGTGACCTGATCTTAGGAAATTCACTGTATCCAGCCAATGTCAAGCTGTGAAACATGTTCCAGTTGACATAGCAATCCTACTGTTGGCCTGCATGGTGCAGGAAAGGACTAAAGTGCTGCCAAAGAACATTCCAGTAGGATCTTGCAAGTGCTAATTGGTGCTTATTGTTTCCTGTTTCGGATAATGTTTTTTTTTTTATCTAGTTGAATATCTATTTGTTTTACCACTGAATATTCAAAGATCAGTGACAACAACACACGTACGCCACAAATGGATCTTGTAGAAACCATTTGAGACGGATAAACTAGAAATCCCACTAGGGCAACTGCCAAAGTTAACAAGCACTGGCAAAGCCAACATGTTTGGCTTTCACATAGGCACTGTTTAGGAATTTGCCAGACATTCAACATTTGTCTGCTATGACCACCAGATGCCCATCTACCCAATTCATTGGCCAGTAATTGTTAAGCTGGCTGGGGAAGTGAAAATGTGCCTTCACAGATGCAGCACGCCTCCACTCTTATGTTATAAGGGGACACTGTTCTTTGCACCCGTAATCCAAAGCATTCGTTGCTATTTAAATTCTCTTCCAACACACTATTTTTCCTGTGGAAGTGTGCATAGTGCATTCAAAGTTTTAAACAAAATAGTTAGTGCATTATTCCTCGTCAGCATTCTTAGCAAATACATGACAGCAGTTGGCATTTGGTAGCTGCCCACCCAACAGTGAAACCTAAAGGAAATCTCCTCAAAAGAAGTGGTTGTCTGCCAGATAGGAGAAAAAAAGAGAATGGAAATATGACATCGGTCCAAAGTTTGAATAGTATGTTTCAAATTGTTCCTCTTCCAGAGGGGTTTAAATGTGGCTTGTTTAAGGTCCCAAGTGAGTAAACAAAGAGGTTGATTTGAGCAAAATGCAGGGAAGGGGAGCTAGATTAGTGGTCAGCGTCTGTAGGATTCCAGGTGGACAGGCATCATGCCGAGAGCCAGATCAGTGGTCGGCGTCTGTAGGATTCTAGGTGGACAGGGATCATGTGGGGAGCCAGAACAGTGGTCGGCGTCTGTAAGATTCCAGGTGAACAGGTATCATGTGGGGAGCCAGATCAGTGGTCGGTGTCTATAGGATTCCAAGTGGAAAGGGAACTTGTGGGGAGCAAGATCAGTGGTCGGTGTCTGTAGGATTCCAGGTGGACATGGATGATGTGGGGAGCCAGATCAGTGGTCAGCGTCTGTAGGATTCCAGGTGGAAATGGGATCATGTGGGGAGCCAGATCAGTGGTTGGCATCTGTAGGATTCCAGGTGGACAGGGATCCTGTGGGGAGCCAGATCAGTGGTCAGCGTCTGTAGGATTCCAGATGGACATGGATCCTGCAGGGAGCCAGATCAGTGGTGAGTGCTTGTAGAATTCCAGATGGACAGGGATCATGTGCGGAGCAAGATCAGTGGTCAACATCTGTTGGATTCCAGCTGGACAGGGATCATGTGGGGAGCCAGATCAGAGATCAGCTTCTTTACGATTCCACGTGGATAGGGATCTTGTGCAGAGCCAGATCAGCGGTCAGCTTCTGTATGATTCCAGGTGGACAGGGATAATGTGGGGAGCCAGATCAGTGGTCAGCATCTGTATGATTTCAGGTGGACAAGGATCATGTGGGGAGCCAGATCTGTGGTCAGCATCTGTAGGATTCCAGGTGAACAGGTATCATGTGGGGAGCCAGATCAGTGGTCGGTGTCTGTAGGATTCCAGGTGGAAATGGACCATGTGGGGAGCAAGATCAGTGGTCGGTGTCTGTAGGATTCCAGGTGGACAGGGATCATGTGGGGAGCCGGATCAGTGGTCAGAGACTGTAGGATTCCAGATGGATAGGGATCCTGTGGGGAGCCAGATCAGTGGTCGGCGTCTGTAGGATTCCAGGTAGACATGGATCCTGCGGGGAGCCAGATCAGTGGTCAGTGCCTGTAGGATTCCAGATGGACGGGATCATGTGTGGAGCAAGATCAGTGGTGAGCGTCTGTTGGATTCCAGGTGTACAGGTATGATGTGGAGGGCCAGATCAGTGGTCAGCGTTTGTAGGATTTCAGATGGACAGGGATCATGTGGGGAGCCAGATCAGTGGTCAACATCTGTTGGATTCCAGCTAGACAGGGATCATGTGGGGAGCCAGATCAGAGGTCAGGGTCTGTACGATTCCACGTGGATAGGGATCGTGTGCAGAGCCAGATCAGCGGTCAGCTTCTGTAGGTGGACAGGGATCATGTGGGGAGCCAGATCAGAGGTCAGCTTCTGTATGATTCCAGGTGGACAGGCATAATGTGGGGAGCAGATCAGTGGTCAGCATCTGTAGGATTTCAGGTGGACAAGGATCATGTGGGGAGCCAGATCAGTGGTCAGCATCTGTAGGACTCCAGGTGGACAGGGATCATGTGGGGAGCCAGATCAGCTGTCAGCTTCTGTACAATTCCAGGTGGACAGGGATCATGTGGGGAGCCAGATCAGTGGTCAGCTTCTGTAAGATTCCAGGTGGACAGGGATCATGTGGGGAGCAGACCAGTGGTCAGCGTCAGTATGATTCCAGGTGGACAGGGATCATGTGGGGAGCAGTTCAGTGGTCACCATCTGTTGGATTCCAGGTGGACAGGGATCATGTGGGGTGGCCAGATTAGTGGTCAGCTTCTGTAGGATTCCAGGTGGACAGGGATTATGTGGGGAACCAGATCAGTGGTCAGCTTCCGTACGATTCCAGGTGGACAGGGATCATGTGGGGGGCCAGATCAGTGGTCAGCGTCTTTAGGATTCCAAGTGGACAGGGATCATGTGGGGAACCAGATCAGTGGTCAGCGTCTGTAGGGCTCCAGGTGGACAGGGATCATGTGGGGAGCCATATCTGTGGTCAGCTTATGTACGATTCCAGGTGGACAGGGATCATGTGGGGAGCCAGATCAGTGGTTCGCTTCTGTATGATTCCATGTGGACAGGGATCATGTGGGGAGCCAGATCAGTGGTCAGCTTCTGTACGACTCCAGGTGGACAGGGATCATGTGGGGAGCAGATCAGTTGTCAGTGTCAATATGAGTCCAGGTGGACAGGCATCATGTGGTGGTCAGATCAGTGGTCAGCGTCTGTTGGACTCCAGGTGGACAGGGATCATGTGGGGAGCCAGATCAGTGGTCATCTTCTGTACGATTCCATGTGGACAGGGATCATGTGGGGAGCCAGATCAGTGGTCAGCTTCTGTATGATTCCAGGTGGACAGGGGTCATGTGGGGAGCAGATGAGTTGTTATCGTCAGTATGATTCCAGGTGGACAGGGATCATGTGGGGATCAGATCAGTGGTCAGCATCTGTTGGATTCCAGGTGGACAGGGATCATGTGGGGAGCAGATCAGTGGTCTACGTCTGTAGGACTCCAGGTGGACAGGGATCATGTGGGGAGCCAGATCAGTGGTCAGCTTCTGTACGATTCCAGGTGGATAGGGATCATGTGGGGAGCCAGATCAGTGGTCAGCTTCTGTACGATTCCAGGTGCACAGGGATCATGTGGGGATCTTATCAGTGGTCAGCCTCAGTACAATTCCAGGTGGACATAGATCATGTGGGGAGCCAGATCAGAGGTCAGCTTCTGTACGATTCCAGGTGGACAGGGATCATGTCGGGAGCCAGATCAGTGATCAGCATCTGTTGGATTCCAGGTGGACAGGGATCATGTGGGGAGCCAGATCATAGGTCAACTTCTGTACGATTCCAGGTGGACAGGGATCATGTGGGGAGCCAGATCAGTGGTCAACATCTGTTGGATTCCAGCTGGACAGGGATCATGTGGGGAGCCAGATCAGAGGTCAGCTTCTGTACGTTTCCACGTGGATAGGGATTGTGTGCAGATCCAGATCAGAGGACAGCTTCTGTATGATTCCAGGTGGACAGGGATAATGTGGGGAGCCAGATCAGTGGTCAGCATCTGTAGGATTTCAGGTGGACAAGGATCATGTTGGGAGCCAGATCAGTGGTCAGCGTCTGTAGGACTCCAGGTGGACAGGGATCATGTGGGGAGCCAGATTAGTAGTCAGCATCTATAGGATTGCAGGTGGACAGGGATCATGTGGGGAGCCAGATCAGTGGTCAGCGTCTGTAGGACTCCAGGTGGACAGGGATCATGTGGGGAGCCAGATCAGCTGTCAGCTTCTGTACAATTCCAGGTGGACAGGGATCATGTGGGGAGCAAGATCAGTGGTCAGCTTCTGTAAGATTCCAGGTGGACAGGGATCATGTGGGGAGCAGATCAGTGGTCAGCATCAGTATTTTTCCAAGTGGACAGGGATCATGTGGGGAGCAGATCAGTGGTCAGCATCTGTTGGATTCCAGGTGGACAGGGATCGTGTGGGGGGGCAGATTAGTGGTCAGCGTCTGTAGGATTCCAGGTGGACAGGGATCATGTGGGGAGCCAGATCAGTGGTCAGCTTCTGTTCTGTATGATTCCAGGTGGACAGGGATCATGTGGGGAGCCAGATCAGTGGTCAGCTTCTGTACCATTCCAGGTGGACAGGGATCATGTGGGAAGCCAGATTAGAGGTCAGCTTCTGTATGATTCCAGGTGGACAGGGATCATGTGGGGAGCCAGATCAGTGGTCAGCGTCTTTAGGATTTCAGGTGGACAGTGATCATGTGGGGAGCCAGATCAGTGGTCATTGACTGTAGGGCTCCAGGTGGACAGGGATCCTGTGGGGAGCCAGATCAGTGGTCAGCGTCAGTACGATTCCAGGTGGACATATATCATGTGAGGAGACAGATCAGAGGTCAGCTTCTGTACGATTCCAGGTGGACAGGGATCATGTGGGGAGCCAGATCAGTGGTCAGCATCTTTTGGATTCCAGGTGGACAGGGATCATGTGGGGAGCCAGATCAGTGGTCAGCGTCTGTAAGATTTCAGGTGGACAGGGATCATGTGGGGAGCCAGATCAGTGGTCAGAGTCTGTAGGGCTCCAGGTGGACAGGGATCCTGTGGGGAGCCAGATCAGTGGTCAGCGTCAGTACGATTCCAGGTGGACATAGATCATGTGGGGAGCCAGATCAGAGATCAGCTTCTGTACGATTCCAGGTGGATAGGGATCATGTGGGGAGCCAGATCAGTGGTCAACATCTGTTGGATTCCAGCTGGACAGAGATCATGTGGGGAGTCAGATCAGAGGTCAGCTTCTGTACGATTCCACGTGGATAGGGATCGTGTGCAGAGCCAGATCAGAGGTCAGCTACTGTATGATTCCAGGTGGACAGGGATCATGTGGGGAGCCAGATCAGAGGTCAGCTTCTGTATGATTCCAGGTGGACAGGGATAATGTGGGAAGCCAGATCAGTGATCAGCATCTGTACGATTTCAGGTGGATAAGGATCATGTGGGGAGCCAGATCAGTGGTCAGAGTCTGTATGATTCCAGGTGGACAGGGATCATGTGGGGAGCCAGATCAGAGGTCAGCTTCTGTATGATTCCAGGTGGACAGGGATAATATGGGGAGCCAGATCAGTGGTCAGCATCTGTAGGATTTCAGGTGGACAAGGATCATGTGGGGAGCCAGATCAGTGGTCAACATCTGTAGGACTGCAGGTGGACAGGGATCATGTGGGGAGCCAGATCAGTGGTCAGCATCTGTAGGAATCCAGGTGGACAGGGATCATGTGGGGAGCCAGATCAGTGGTCAGCTTCTGTAAGATTCCAGGTGGACAGGGATCATGTGGGGAGCAAGATCAGTGGTCAGCTTCTGTAAGATTCCAGGTGGACAGGGATCATGTGGGGAGCAGATCAGTGGTCAGCCTCTGTTGGATTCCAGGTGGACAGGGATCATGTGGGGGGGGGGCAGATCAGCTGTCAGCATCTGTAGGATTTCAGGTGGACAAGGATCATGTGGGGAGCCAGATCAGTGGTCAACATCTGTTGGATTCCAGCTGGACAGAGATCATGTGGGGAGCCAGATCAGAGGTCAGCTTCTGTACGATTCCACGTGGATAGGGATCGTGTGCAGAGCCAGATCAGAGGTCAGCTTCTGTATGATTCCAGGTGGACAGGGATAATGTGGGAAGCCAGATCAGTGATCAGCATCTGTACGATTTCAGGTGGATAAGGATCATGTGGGGAGCCAGATCAGTGGTCAGAGTCTGTATGATTCCAGGTGGACAGGGATCATGTGGGGAGCCAGATCAGAGGTCAGCTTCTGTATGATTCCAGGTGGACAGGGATAATATGGGGAGCCAGATCAGTGGTCAGCATCTGTAGGATTTCAGGTGGACAAGGATCATGTGGGGAGCCAGATCAGTGGTCAACATCTGTAGGACTGCAGGTGGACAGGGATAATATGGGGAGCCAGATCAGTGGTCAGCATCTGTAGGATTTCAGGTGGACAAGGATCATGTGGGGAGCCAGATCAGTGGTCAACATCTGTAGGACTGCAGGTGGACAGGGATCATGTGGGGAGCAAGATCAGTGGTCAGCTTCTGTAAGATTCCAGGTGGACAGGGATCATGTGGGGAGCAGATCAGTGGTCAGCCTCTGTTGGATTCCAGGTGGACAGGGATCATGTGGGGGGGCAGATTAGTGGTCAGCGTCTGTAGGATTCCAGGTGGACAGGGATCATGTGGGGAGCCAGATCAGCTGTCAGCTTCTGTACAATTCCAGGTGGACAGGGATCATGTGGGGAGCCAGATCAGTGGTCAGCTTCTGTAAGATTCCAGGTGGACAGGGATCATGTGGGGAGCAGACCAGTGGTCAGCGTCAGTATGATTCCAGGTGGACAGGGATCATGTGGGGAGCAGTTCAGTGGTCACCATCTGTTGGATTCCAGGTGGACAGGGATCATGTGGGGTGGCCAGATTAGTGGTCAGCTTCTGTAGGATTCCAGGTGGACAGGGATTATGTGGGGAACCAGATCAGTGGTCAGCTTCCGTACGATTCCAGGTGGACAGGGATCATGTGGGGGGCCAGATCAGTGGTCAGCGTCTTTAGGATTCCAAGTGGACAGGGATCATGTGGGAAACCAGATCAGTGGTCAGCGTCTGTAGAGCTCCAGGTGGACAGGGATCATGTGGGGAGCCAGATCAGTGGTCAGCTTATGTACGATTCCAGGTGGACAGGGATCATGTGGGGAGCCAGATCAGTGGTTCGCTTCTGTATGATTCCATGTGGACAGGGATCATGTGGGGAGCCAGATCAGTGGTCAGCTTCTGTACGAATCCAGGTGGACAGGGATCATGTGGGGAGCAGATCAGTTGTCAGTGTCAATATGAGTCCAGGTGGACAGGCATCATGTGGTGGTCAGATCAGTGGTCAGCGTCTGTTGGACTCCAGGTGGACAGGGATCATGTGGGGAGCCAGATCAGTGATCATCTTCTGTACGATTCCATGTGGACAGGGATCATGTGGGGAGCCAGATCAGTGGTCAGCTTCTGTATGATTCCAGGTGGACAGGGATCATGTGGGGAGCAGATGAGTTGTTAGCGTCAGTATGATTCCAGGTGGACAGGGATAATGTGGGGATCAGATCAGTGGTCAGCATCTGTTGGATTCCAGGTGGACAGGGATCATGTGGGGAGCAGATCAGTGGTCTACGTCTGTAGGACTCCAGGTGGACAGGGATCATGTGGGGAGCCAGATCAGTGGTCAGCTTCTGTATGATTCCAGGTGGACAGGGATCATGTGGGGAGCCAGATCAGTGGTCAGCTTCTGTACGATTCCAGGTGCACAGGGATCATGTGGGGATCTTATCAGTGGTCAGCCTCAGTACAATTCCAGGTGGACATAGATCGTGTGGGGAGCCAGATCAGAGGTCAGCTTCTGTACGATTCCAGGTGGACAGGGATCATGTCGGGAGCCAGATCAGTGATCAGCATCTGTTGGATTCCAGGTGGACAGGGATCATGTGGGGAGCCCGATCATAGGTCAACTTCTGTACGATTCCAGGTGGACAGGGATCATGTGGGGAGCCAGATCAGTGGTCAACATCTGTTGGATTCCAGATGGACAGGGATCATGTGGGGAGCCAGATCAGAGGTCAGCTTCTGTACGTTTCCACGTGGATAGGGATTGTGTGCAGATCCAGATCAGAGGTCAGCTTCTGTATGATTCCAGGTGGACAGTGATCATGTGGGGAGCCAGATCAGAGGTCAGCTTCTGTATGATTCCAGGTGGACAGGGATAATGTGGGGAGCCAGATCAGTGGTCAGCATCTGTAGGATTTCAGGTGGACAAGGATCATGTTGGGAGCCAGATCAGTGGTCAGCGTCTGTAGGACTCCAGGTGGACAGGGATCATGTGGGGAGCCAGATTAGTAGTCAGCATCTGTAGGATTGCAGGTGGACAGGGATCATGTGGGGAGCCAGATCAGTGGTCAGCGTCTGTAGGACTCCAGGTGGACAGGGATCATGTGGGGAGCCAGATCAGCTGTCAGCTTCTGTACAATTCCAGGTGGACAGGGATCATGTGGGGAGCAAGATCAGTGGTCAGCTTCTGTAAGATTCCAGGTGGACAGGGTCATGTGGGGAGCAGATCAGTGGTCAGCATCAGTATTTTTCCAAGTGGACAGGGATCATATGGGGAGCAGATCAGTGGTCAGCATCTGTTGGATTCCAGGTGGACAGGGATCGTGTGGGGGTGCAGATTAGTGGTCAGCGTCTGTAGGATTCCAGGTGGACAGGGATCATGTGGGGAGCCAGATCAGTGGTCAGCTTCTGTATGATTCCAGGAGGACAGGGATCATGTGGGGAGCCAGATCAGTGGTCAGCGTCAGTACGATTCCAGGTGGACATATATCATGTGAGGAGACAGATCAGAGGTCAGCTTCTGTACGATTCCAGGTGGACAGGGATCATGTGGGGAGCCAGATCAGTGGTCAGCATCTGTTGGATTCCAGGTGGACAGGGATCATGTGGGGAGCCAGATCAGTGGTCAGCGTCTGTAAGATTTCAGGAGGACAGGGATCATGTGGGGAGCCAGATCAGTGGTCAGTGTCTGTAGGGCTCCAGGTGGACAGGGATCCTGTGGGGAGCCAGATCACTGGTCAACGTCAGTACGATTCCAGGTGGACATAGATCATGTGGGGAGCCATATCAGTGGTCAACATCTGTTGGATTCCAGCTGGACAGAGATCATGTGGGGAGCCAGATCAGAGGTCAGCTTCTGTACGATTCCACGTGGATAGGGATCGTGTGCAGAGCCAGATCAGAGGTCAGCTACTGTATGATTCCAGGTGGACAGGGATCATGTGGGGAGCCAGATCAGAGGTCAGCTTCTGTATGATTCCAGGTGGACAGGGATAATGTGGGAAGCCAGATCAGTGATCAGCATCTGTACGATTTCAGGTGGATAAGGATCATGTGGGGAGCCAGATCAGTGGTCAGAGTCTGTATGATTCCAGGTGGACAGGGATCATGTGGGGAGCCAGATCAGAGGTCAGCTTCTGTATGATTCCAGGTGGACAGGGATAATATGGGGAGCCAGATCAGTGGTCAGCATCTGTAGGATTTCAGGTGGACAAGGATCATGTGGGGAGCCAGATCAGTGGTCAACATCTGTAGGACTGCAGGTGGACAGGGATCATGTGGGGAGCCAGATCAGTGGTCAGCATCTGTAGGAATCTAGGTGGACAGGGATCATGTGGGCAGCCAGATCAGCTGTCAGCTTCTGTACAATTCCAGGTGGACAGGGATCATGTGGGGAGCAAGATCAGTGGTCAGCTTCTGTAAGATTCCAGGTGGACAGGGATCATGTGGGGAGCAGATCAGTGGTCAGCATCAGTATTTTTCCAAGTGGACAGGGATCATGTGGGGAGCAGATCAGTGGTCAGCCTCTGTTGGATTCCAGGTGGACAGGGATCATGTGGGGGGGCAGATTAGTGGTCAGCGTCTGTAGGATTCCAGGTGGACAGGGATCATGTGGGGAGCCAGATCAGTGGTCAGCGTCTGTTGGACTCCAGGTGGACAGGGATCATGTGGGGAGCCAGATCAGTGGTCAGCTTCTGTACGATTCCATGTGGACAGGGATCATGTGGGGAGCCAGATCAGTGGTCAGCTTCTGTACGATTGCAGGTGGACAGTGATCATATGGGGAGCCAGATCAGTGGTCAGCTTCTGTACGATTCCAGGTGGACAGGGATCATGTGGGGAGCCAGATCAGTGGCCAGCTTCTGTACCATTCCAGGTGGACAGGGAACATGTGGGGAGCCAGATTAGAGGTCAGCTTCTGTATGATTCCAGGTGGACAGGGATCATGTGGGGAGCCAGATCAGTGGTCAGCGTCTGTAGGATTTCAGGTGGACAGGGATCATGTGGGGAGCCAGATCAGTGGTCAGTGACTGTAGGGCTCCAGGTGGACAGGGATCCTGTGGGGAGCCAGATCAGTGGTCACCGTCAGTACGATTCCAGGTGGACATATATCATGTGGGGAGACAGATCAGAGGTCAGCTTCTGTACGATTCCAGGTGGACAGGGATCATGTGGGGAGCCAGATCAGTGGTCAGCATCTGTTGGATTCCAGGTGGACAGGGATCATGTGGGGAGCCAGATCAGTGGTCAGCGTCTGTAGGATTTCAGGTGGACAGGGATCATGTGGGGAGCCAGATCAGTGGTCAGTGTCTGTAGGGCTCCAGGTGGACAGGGATCCTCTGGGGAGCCAGATCAGTGGTCAGCGTCAGTACGATTCCATGTGGACATAGATCATGTGGGGAGCCAGATCAGAGATCAGCGTCTGTACGATTCCAGGTGGATAGGGATCATGTGGGGAGCCAGATCAGTGGTCAACATCTGTTGGATTCCACCTGGACAGGGATCATGTGGGGAACCAGATCAGAGGTCAGCTTCTGTACGATTCCACGTGGATAGGGATCGTGTGCAGAGCCAGATCAGAGGTCAGCTTCTGTATGATTCCAGGTGGACAGGGATCATGTGGGGAGCCAGATCAGAGGTCAGCTTCTGTATGATTCCAGGTGGACAGGGATAATGTGGGGAGCCAGATCAGTGGTCAGCATCTGTACGATTTCAGGTGGACAAGGATCATGTGGGGAGCCAGATCAGTGGTCAGAGTCTGTATGATTCCAGGTGGACAGGGATCATGTGGGGAGCCAGATCAGAGGTCAGCTTCTGTATGATTCCAGGTGGACAGGGATAATATGGGGAGCCAGATCAGTGGTCAACATCTGTAGGATTTCAGGTGGACAAGGATCATGTGGGGAGCCAGATCAGTGGTCAACGTCTGTAGGACTCCAGGTGGACAGGGATCCTGTGGGGAGCCAGATCAGTGGTCAGCATCTGTAGGATTTCAGGTGGACAAGGATCATGTGGGGAGCCAGATCAGTGGTCAGCGTCTGTAGGACTCCAGAAGGACAGGGATCATGTGGGGAGCCAGATTAGTAGTCAGCATCTGTAGGATTCCAGGTGGACAGGGATCAATGTGGGAGCCAGATCACTGGTCAGCTTCTGTGCGATTGCAGGTGGGCAGGGATCATGTGGGGAGCCAGATCAGAGGTCAGCTTCTGTATGATTCCAGGTGGACAGGGATAATGTGGGGAGCCAGATCAGTGGTCAGCATCTGTACGATTTCAGGTGGACAAGGATCATGTGGGGAGCCAGATCAGTGGTCAGAGTCTGTATGATTCCAGGTGGACAGGGATCATGTGGCGAGCCAGATCAGCGGTCAGCTTCTGTATGATTCCAGGTGGACAGGAATAATATGGGGAGCCAGATCAGTGGTCAACATCTGTATGATTTCAGGTGGACAAGGATCATGTGGGGAGCCAGATCAGTGGTCAACATCTGTAGGACTCCAGGTGGACAGGGATCATGTGGGGAGCCAGATCAGTGGTCAGCATCTGTAGGATTTCAGGTGGACAAGGATCATGTGGGGAGCCAGATCAGTGGTCTGCGTCTGTAGGACTCCAGAAGGACAGGGATCATTTGGGGAGCCAGATTAGTAGTCAGCATCTGTAGGATTCCAGGTGGACAGGGATCAATGTGGGAGCCAGATCACTGGTCAGCTTCTGTGCGATTGCAGGTGGGCAGGGATCATGTGGGGAGCCAGATCACTGGTCAGCTTCTGTACGATTCCAGGTGGACAGGGATCATGTGGGGAGCCAGATCAGAGGTCAGCCTCTGTATGATTCCAGGTGGACAGGGATCATGTAGGCAGCCAGATCAGTGGTCAGCGTCTGTAGGATTTCAGCTGGACAGGGATCATATGGGGAGCCAGATCAGTGATCAGCATCTGTAGGGCTCCAGGTGGACAGGGATCCTGTGGGGAGCCAGATCAGTGGTCAGCATCAGTAAGATTCAAGGTGGACATAGATCATGTGGGGAGCCAGATCAGAGGTCAGCTTCTGTACGATTCCAGGTGGACAGGGATCATGTGGGGAGCCAGATCAGTGGTCAACATCTGTTGGATTCCAGCTGGACAGAGATCATGGGGGAGCCAGATCAGAGGTCAGCATCTGTTGGTAGCCAGGTGGACAGGGATCATGTGGGGAGCCAGATCAGAGGTCAGGCTCTGTACGATTCTAGGTGGACACGGATCATGTGGGGAGCCAGATCACTGGTCAACATCTGTTGGATTCCAGCTGGACAGGGATCATGTAGGGAGCCAGATCAGAGGTCAGCTTCTGTACGATTCCACGTGGATAGGGATCGTGTGCAGAGCCAGATCAGAGGTCAGCTTCTGTATGATTCCAGGTGGACAGGGATCATGTGGGGTGCCAGATCAGAGGTCAGCTTCTGTATGATTCCAGGTGGACAGGGATCATGTGGGGAGCCAGATCAGTGGTCAGCGTCTGTAGGACTCCATGTGGACAGGGATCATGTGGGGAGCCAGATCAGCTGTCAGCTTCTGTACAATTCCAGGTGGACAGGGATCATGTAGGGAGCAGATCAGTGATCAGCATCAGTATTGTTCCAAGTGGACAGGGATCATGTGGGGAGCAGATCAGTGGTCAGCATCTGTTGGATTCCAGGTGGACAGGGATCATGTGGGGGGGCAGATAAGTGGTCAGCGTCTGTAGGATTCCAGGTGGACAGGGATCATGTGGGAAGCCAGATCAGTGGTCAGCTTCTGTACGATTCCATGTGGACAGGGATCATGTGGGGAGCCAGATCAGTGGTCAGCTTCTGTACGATTGCAGGTGGACAGGGATCATGTGGGGAGCCAGATCAGTGGTCAGCTTCTGTACAATTCCAGGTGGACAGGGATCATGTGGGGAGCCAGATCAGAGGTCAGCTTCTGTATGATTCCAGGTGGACAGGGATCATGTGAGGAGCCATATCAGTGGTCAGCGTCTGTAGGATTTCAGGTGGACAGGGATCATGTGGGGAGCCAGATCAGTGGTCAACATCTGTTGGATTCCAGCTGAAGAGGGATCATGTGGGGAGCCAGATCAGTGGTCAGTGTCTGTAGGTTTCCAGATGGACAGGGATCCTGTGAGGAGACAGATCAGTGGTCAACATCTGTTGGATTCCAGCTGAAGAGGGATCATGTGGGGAGCCAGATCAGTGGTCAGTGTCTGTAGGTTTCCAGATGGACAGGGATCCTGTGGGGAGCCAGATCAGTGGTCAGCGTCAGTATGATTCCAGGTGGACATAGATCATGTGGGGAGACAGATCAGAGGTCAGCTTCTGTACGATTCCAGGTGGACAGGGATCATGTGGCGAGCCAGATCAGTGGTCAGCATCTGTTGGATTCCAGGTGGACAGGGATCATGTGGGGAGCCAGATCAGTGGTCAGCGTCTGTAGGATTTCAGGTGGACAGGGATCATGTGGGGAGCCAGATCAGTGGTCAGTGTCTGTAGGGCTCCAGGTGGACAGGTATCCTGTGGGGAGCCAGATCAGTGGTCAACGTCAGTACGATTCCAGGTGGACATAGATCATGTGGGGAGCCAGATCAGAGATCAGCTTCTGTACGATTCCAGGTGGATAGGGATCATGTGGGGAGCCAGATCAGTGGTCAACATCTGTTGGATTCCAGCTGGACAGGGATCATGTGGGGAGCCAGATCAGAGGTCAGCTTCTGTACGATTCCACGTGGATAGGGATCGTGTGCAGAGCCAGATCAGAGGTCAGCTTCCGTATGATTCCAGGTGGACAGGGATCATGTGGGGAGCCAGATCAGAGGCCAGCTTCTGTATGATTCCAGGTGGACAGGGATAATGTGGGGAGCCAGATCAGTGGTCAGCATCTGTAGGATTTCAGGTGGACAAGGATCATGTGGGGAGCCAGTTCAGTTGTCAGAGTCTGTATGATTCCAGGTGGACAGGGATCATGTGGGGAGCCAGATCAGAGGTCAGCTTCTGTATGATTCCAGGTGGACAGGGATAATATGGGGAGCCAGATCAGTGGTCAGCATCTGTAGGATTTCAGGTGGACAAGGATCATGTGGGGAGCCGGATCAGTGGTCAGTGTCTGTAGGACTCCAGGTGGACAGGTATCATGTGGGGAGCCAGATTAGTAGTCAGCATCTGTAGGATTCCAGGTGGACAGGGATCATGTGGGGAGCCAGATCAGTGGTCAGCATATGTAGGATTTCAGGTGGACAAGGATCATGGTGGGAGCCAGATCAGTGGTCAGTGTCTGTAGGACTCCAGGTGGACAGGGATCATGTGGGGAGCCAGATTAGTAGTCAGCATCTGTAGGATTCCAGGTGGACAGGGATCATGTGGGGAGCCAGATCAGTGGTCAGCTTCTGTACGATTGCAGGTGGGCAGGGATCATGTGGGGAGCCAGATCAGTGGTCAGCTTCTGTACGATTCCAGGTGGACAGGGATCATGTGGGGAGCCAGATCAGTGGTCAACTTCTGTACCATTCCAGGGGGACATGGATCATGTGGGGCGCCAGATCAGAGGTCAGCTTCTGTATGATTCCAGGTGGACAGGGATCATGTGGGGAGCCAGATCAGTGGTCAGCATCTGTAGGGCTCCAGGTGGAAAGGGATCATGTGGGGAGCCAGATCAGTGGTCAGCATCAGTACGATTCCAGGTGTACATAGATCATGTGGGGAGCCAGATCAGAGGTCAGCTTCTGTACGATTCCAGGTGGACAGGGATCATGTGGGGAGCCAGATCAGTGGTCAACATCTGTTGGATTCCAGCTGAAGAGGGATCATGTGGGGAGCCAGATCAGAGGTCAGCATCTGTTGGATTCCAGGTGGACAGGGATCATGTGGGGAGCCAGATCAGAGGTCAGCTTCTGTAAGATTCTAGGTGGACAAGGATCATGTGGGAAGCCAGATCACTGGTCAACATTTGTTGGATTCCAGCTGGACAGGGATCATGTGGGGAGCCAGATCAGAGGTCAGCTTCT
This sequence comes from Ambystoma mexicanum, assembly GCF_040938575.1. NCBI lineage: Eukaryota > Metazoa > Chordata > Amphibia > Caudata > Ambystomatidae > Ambystoma > Ambystoma mexicanum. The sequence goes on along the minus strand of NC_090924.1, from coordinate 317,323,989 downwards.
GTACGATTCCACGTGGAATGGGATCGTGTGCAGAGCCAGATCAGAGGTCGGCTTCTGTATGATTCCAGGTGGACAGGGATCATGTGGGGAGCCAGATCAGAGGTCAGCTTCTGTATGATTCCAGGTGGACAGGGATCATGTGGGGAGCCAGATTAGTAGTCAGTGTCTGTAGGATTCCAGGTGGACAGGGATCATGTGGGGAGCCAGATCAGCTGTCAGCTTCTTTACAATTCCAGATGGACAGGGATCATGTGGGGAGGCAGATCAGTGGTCAGCTTCTGTAAGATTCCAGGTGGACAGGGATCATGTGGGGAGCAGATCAGTGGTCAGCATCAGTATGATTCCAGGTGGACAGGGATCATGTGGGGAGCAGATCACTGGTCAGCATCTGTTGGATTCCAGGTGGACAGGGATCATGTGGGGAGCCAGATCAGTGGTCAGCTTCTGTATGATTCCAGGTGCACAGGGATCATGTGGGGAGCCAGATCAGTGGTCAGCTTCCGTACGATTCCAGGTGGACAGGGATCCTGTGGGGAGCCAGATTAGTAGTCAGCCTCTGTAGGATTCCAGGTGGACAGGGATCTTGTGTGGAGCCAGATCAGTGGTCAGCGTCTGTAGGACTCCAGGTGCACAGGGATCATGTGGGGAGCCAGATCAGCTGTCAGCTTCTGTACAATTCCAGGTGGACAGGGATCATGTGGGGAGCCATTATCAGTGGTCAGATTCTGTAAGATTCCAGGTGGACAGGGATCATGTGGGGAGCAAATCAGTGGTCAGCGTCAGTATGATTCCAGGTGGACAGGGATAGTGTGGGGAGCAGATCAGTGGTCAGCATATGTTGGATTCCAGGTGGACAGGGATCATGTGGGGGGGCCAGATTAGTGGTCAGCATCTGTAGGATTCCAGGTGGACAGGGACCATGTGGGGAGCCAGATCAGTCGTCAGCTTCTGTACGATTCCAGGTGGACAGGGATCATGTGGGGAGCCAGATCAGTGGTCAGCTTCCGTATGATTCCAGGTGGACAGGGATCATGTGGGGAGCAGATCAGTGGTCAGCGCCAGTATGATTCCAGTTTGAAAGGGATCATGTGGGGAGCAGATCAGTGGTCAGCATCTGTTGGATACCAAGTGGACAGGGATCATGTGGGGAGCCAGATAAGTGGTCAGCGTCTGTAGGATTCCAGGTGGACAGGGATCATGTGGGGAGCCAGATCAGTGGTCAGTGTCTGTAGGACTCCAGGTGGACATGGATCATGTGGGGAATCAGATCAGTGGTCAGCTTATGTACGATTCCAGGTGGACAGGGATCATGTGGGGAGCCAGATCAGTGGTCAGCTTCTGTACGATTCCATGTGGACAGGGATCATGTGGGGAGCCAGATCAGTGGTCAGATTCTGTACGATTCCAGGTGGACAGGGATCATGAGGGGAGCAGATCAGTTGTCAGCGTCAGTATGAGTCCAGGTGGACAGGCATCATGTGGTGGTCTGATCAGTGGTCAGCGTCTGTTGGATTACAGGTGGACAGGGATCATGTGGGGAGCCAGATCAGTGGTCAGCGTCTGTAGGACTTCAGGTGGACAGGGATCATGTGGGGATCTTATCAGTGGTCAGCTTATGTATGATTCCAGGTGGACAGGGATCATGTGGGGAGCCAGATCAGTGGTCAGCTTCTGTACGATTCCATGTGGAAAGGGATCATGTGGGGAGCCAGATCAGTGGTCAGCGTCTGTAGGATTCCAGGTGGACATGGATCCTGCAGGGAGCCAGATCAGTGGTGAGTGCCTGTAGAATTCCAGATGGACAGGGATCATGTGCGGAGCAAAATCAGTGGTCAACATCTGTTGGATTCCAGCTGGACAGGGATCATGTGGGGAGCCAGATCAGAGATCAGCTTCTTTACGATTCCACGTGGATAGGGATCTTGTGCAGAGCCAGATCAGCGGTCAGCTTCTGTATGATTCCAGGTGGACAGGGATAATGTGGGGAGGCAGATCAGTGGTCAGCATTTGTATGATTTCAGGTGGACAAGGATCATTTGGGAAGCCAGATCTGTGGTCAGCATCTGTAGGATTCCAGGTGAACAGGTATCATGTGGGGAGCCAGATCAGTGGTCGGTGTCTGTAGGATTCCAGGTGGAAATGGACCATGTGGGGAGCAAGATCAGTGGTCGGTGTCTGTAGGATTCCAGGTGGACAGGGATCATGTGGGGAGCCGGATCAGTGGTCGGAGACTGTAGGATTCCAGGTGGACAGGGATCCTGTGGGGAGCCAGATCAGTGGTCGGCGTCTGTAGGATTCCAGGTAGACATGGATCCTGCGGGGAGCCAGATCAGTGGTCAGTGCCTGTAGGATTCCAGATGGACGGGATCATGTGCGGAGCAAGATCAGTGGTCAGCGTCTGTTGGATTCCAGGTGTACAGGTATGATGTGGAGGGCAAGATCAGTGGTCAGCGTTTGTAGGATTTCAGATGGACAGGGATCATGTGGGGAGCCAGATCAGTGGTCAACATCTGTTGGATTCCAGCTAGACAGGGATCATGTGGGGAGCCAGATCAGAGGTCAGGGTCTGTACGATTCCACATGGATAGGGATCGTGTGCAGAGCCAGATCAGCGGTCAGCTTCTGTAGGTGGACAGGGATCATGTGGGGAGCCAGATCAGAGGTCAGCTTCTGTATGATTCCAGGTGGACAGGCATAATGTGGGGAGCAGATCAGTGGTCAGCATCTGTAGGATTTCAGGTGGACAAGGATCATGTGGGGAGCCAGATCAGTGGTCAGCATCTGTAGGGCTCCAGGTGGACAGGGATCATGTGGGGAGCCAGATCAGCTGTCAGCTTCTGTACAATTCCAGGTGGACAGGGATCATGTGGGGAGCCAGATCAGTGGTCAGCTTCTGTAAGATTCCAGGTGGACAGGGATCATGTGGGGAGCAGACCAGTGGTCAGCGTCAGTATGATTCCAGGTGGACAGGGATCATGTGGGGAGCAGTTCAGTAGTCAGCATCTGTTGGATTCCAGGTGGACAGGGATCATGTGGGGTGGCCAGATTAGTGGTCAGCTTCTGTAGGATTCCAGGTGGACAGGGATCATGTGGGGAACCGGATCAGTGGTCAGCTTCCGTACGATTCCAGGTGGACAGGGATCATGTGGGGGGCCAGATCAGTGGTCAGCGTCTTTAGGATTCCAGGTGGACAGGGATCATGTGGGGAACCAGATCAGTGGTCAGCGTCTGTAGGGCTCCAGGTGGAAAGGGAATATGTGGGGAGCCAGATCAGTGGTCAGCTTATGTACGATTCCAGGTAGACAGGGATCATGTGGGGAGCCAGATCAGTGGTTCGCTTCTGTATGATTCCATGTGGACAGGGATCATGTGGGGAGCCAGATCAGTGGTCAGCTTCTGTACGACTCCAGGTGGACAGGGATCATGTGGGGAGCAGATCAGTTGTCAGTGTCAGTATGAGTCCAGGTGGACAGGCATAATGTGGTGGTCAGATCAGTGGTTAGCGTCTGTTGGACTCCAGGTGGACAGGGATCATGTGGGGAGCCAGCTCAGTGGTCATCTTCTGTACGATTCCATGTGGACAGGGATCATGTGGGGAGCCAGATCAGTGGTCAGCTTCTGTATGATTCCAGGTGGACAGGGATCATGTGGGGAGCAGATGAGTTGTTAGCGTCAGTATAATTCCAGGTGGACAGGGATCATGTGGGGATCAGATCAGTGGTCAGCATCTGTTGGATTCCAGGTGGACAGGGATCATGTGGGGAGCAGATCAGTGGTCTACGTCTGTAGGACTCCAGGTGGACAGGGATCATGTGGGGAGCCAGATCAGTGGTCAGCTTCTGTACGATTCCAGGTGCACAGGGATCATGTGGGGATCTTATCAGTGGTCAGCCTCAGTACAATTCCAGGTGGACATAGATCATGTGGGGAGCCAGATCAGAGGTCAGCTTCTGTACGATTCCAGGTGGACAGGGATCATGTCGGGAGCCAGATCAGTGATCAGCATCTGTTGGATTCCAGGTGGACAGTGATCATGTGGAGAGCAGATCATAGGTCAACTTCTGTACAATTCCAGGTGGACAGGGATCATGTGGGGAGCCAGATCAGTGGTCAACATCTGTTGGATTCCAGCTGGACAGGGATCATGCGGGGAGCCAGATCAGAGGTCAGCTTCTGTACGTTTCCACGTGGATAGGGATTGTGTGCAGATCCAGATCAGAGGTCAGCTTCTGTATGATTCCAGGTGGACAGTGATCATGTGGGGAGCCAGATCAGAGGTCAGCTTCTGTATGATTCCAGGTGGACAGGGATAATGTGGGGAGCCAGATCAGTGGTCAGCATCTGTAGGATTTCAGGTGGACAAGGATCATGTTGGGAGCCAGATCAGTGGTCAGCGTCTGTAGGACTCCAGGTGGACAGGGATCATGTGGGGAGCCAGATTAGTAGTCAGCATCTGTAGGATTGCAGGTGGACAGGGATCATGTGGGGAGCCAGATCAGTGGTCAGCGTCTGTAGGACTCCAGGTGGACAGGGATCATGTGGGGAGCCAGATCAGCTGTCAGCTTCTGTACAATTCCAGGTGGACAGGGATCATGTGGGGAGCAAGATCAGTGGTCAGCTTCTGTAAGATTCCAGGTGGACAGGGATCATGTGGGGAGCAGATCAGTGGTCAGCATCAGTATTTTTCCAAGTGGACAGGGATCATGTGGGGAGCAGATCAGTGGTCAGCATCAGTTGGATTCCAGGTGGACAGGGACCGTGTGGGGGGGCAGATTAGTGGTCAGCGTCTGTAGGATTCCAGGTGGACAGGGATCATGTGGGGAGCCAGATCAGTGGTCAGCGTCTGTAGGACTCCAGGTGGACAGGGATCATGTGGCGAGCCAGATCAGTGGTCAGCTTCTGTACGATTGCAGGTGGACAGGGATCATGTGGGGAGCCAGATCAGTGGTCAGCTTCTGTATGATTCCAGGTGGACAGGGATCATGTGGGGAGCCAGATCAGTGGTCAGCTTCTGTACCATTCCAGGTGGACAGGGATCATGTGGGAAGCCAGATTAGAGGTCAGCTTCTGTATGATTCCAGGTGGACAGGGATCATGTGGGGAGCCAGATCAGTGGTCAGCGTCTTTAGGATTTCAGGTGGACAGGGATCATGTGGGGATCCAGATCAGTGGTCATTGACTGTAGGGCTCCAGGTGGACAGGGATCCTGTGGGGAGCCAGATCAGTGGTCAGCGTCAGTACGATTCCAGGTGGACATATATCATGTGAGGAGACAGATCAGAGGTCAGCTTCTGTACGATTCCAGGTGGACAGGGATCATGTGTGGAGCCAGATCACTGGTCAGCATCTGTTGGATTCCAGGTGGACAGGGATTATGTGGGGAGCCAGATCAGTGGTCAGCGTCTGTAAGATTTCAGGTGGACAGGGATCATGTGGGGAGCCAGATCAGTGGTCAGTGTCTGTAGGGCTCCAGGTGGACAGGGATCCTGTGGGGAGCCAGATCAGTGGTCAGTGTCAGTACGATTCCAGGTGGACATAGATCATGTGGGGAGCCAGATCAGAGATCAGCTTCTGTACGATTCCAGGTGGATAGGGATCATGTGGGGAGCCAGATCATGTGGTCAACATCAGTTGGATTCCAGCTGGACAGAGATCATGTGGGGAGCCAGATCAGAGGTCAGCTTCTGTACGATTCCACGTGGATAGGGATCGTGTGCAGAGCCAGATCAGAGGTCAGCTTCTGTATGATTCCAGGTGGACAGGGATCATGTGGGGAGCCAGATCAGAGGTCAGCTTCTGTATGATTCCAGGTGGACAGGGATAATGTGGGAAGCCAGATCAGTGATCAGCATCTGTACGATTTCAGGTGGACAAGGATCATGTGGGGAGCCAGATCAGTGGTCAGAGTCTGTATGATTCCAGGTGGACAGGGATCATGTGGGGAGCCAGATCAGAGGTCAGCTTCTGTATGATTCCAGGTGGACAGGGATAATATGGGGAGCCAGATCAGTGGTCAGCATCTGTAGGATTTCAGGTGGACAAGGATCATGTGGGGAGCCAGATCAGTGGTCAACATCTGTAGGACTCCAGGTGGACAGGGATCATGTGGGGAGCCAGATCAGTGGTCAGCATCTGTAGGAATACAGGTGGACAGGGATCATGTGGGGAGCCAGATCAGCTGTCAGCTTCTGTACAATTCCAGGTGGACAGGGATCATGTGGGGAGCAAGATCAGTGGTCAGCTTCTGTAAGATTCCAGGTGGACAGGGATCATGTGGGGAGCAGATCAGTGGTCAGCATCAGTATTTTTCCAAGTGGACAGGGATCATGTGGGGGGGCAGATTAGTGGTCAGCGTCTGTAGGATTCCAGGTGGACAGGGATCATGTGGGGAGCCAGATCAGTGGTCAGCGTCTGTAGGACTCCAGGTGGACAGGGATCATGTGGGGAGCCAGATCAGTGGTCAGCTTCTGTACGATTCCATGTGGACAGGGATCATGTGGGGAGCCAGATCAGTGGTCAGCTTCTGTACGATTGCAGGTGGACAGTGATCATATGGGGAGCCAGATTAGAGGTCAGCTTCTGTATGATTCCAGGTGGACAGGGATCATGTGGGGAGCCAGATCAGTGGTCAGCGTCTGTAGGACTCCAGGTGGACAGGGATCATGTGGGGAGCCAGATCAGTGGTCAGCTTCTGTACGATTCCATGTGGACAGGGATCATGTGGGGAGCCAGATCAGTGGCCAGCTTCTGTACCATTCCAGTTGGACAGGGAACATGTAGGGAGCCAGATTAGAGGTCAGCTTCTGTATGATTCCAGGTGGACAGGGATCATGTGGGGAGCCAGATCAGTGGTCAGCGTCTGTAGGATTTCAGGTGGACAGGGATCATGTGGGGAGCCAGATCAGTGGTCAGTGACTGTAGGGCTCCAGGTGGACAGGGATCCTGTGGGGAGCCAGATCAGTGGTCACCGTCAGTATGATTCCAGGTGGACATATATCATGTGGGGAGACAGATCAGAGGTCATCTTCTGTACGATTCCAGGTGGACAGGGATCATGTGGGGAGCCAGATCAGTGGTCAGCATCTGTTGGATTCCAGGTGGACAGGGATCATGTGGGGAGCCAGATCAGTGGTCAGCGTCTGTAGGATTTCAGGTGGACAGGGATCATGTGGGGAGCCAGATCAGTGGTCAGTGTCTGTAGGGCTCCAGGTGGACAGGGATCCTCTGGGGAGCCAGATCAGTGGTCAGCGTCAGTACGATTCCATGTGGACATAGATCATGTGGGGAGCCAGATCAGAGATCAGCTTCTGTACGATTCCAGGTGGATAGGGATCATGTGGGGAGCCATATCAGTGGTCAACATCTGTTGGATTCCACCTGGACAGGGATCATGTGGGGAGCCAGATCAGAGGTCAGCTTCTGTACGATTCCACGTGGATAGGGATCGTGTGCAGAGCCAGATCAGAGGTCAGCTTCTGTATGATTCCAGGTGGACAGGGATCATGTGGGGAGCCAGATCAGAGGTCAGCTTCTGTATGATTCCAGGTGGACAGGGATAATATGGGGAGCCAGATCAGTGGTCAGCATCTGTACGATTTCAGGTGGACAAGGATCATGTTGGGAGCCAGATCAGTGGTCAGAGTCTGTATGATTCCAGGTGGACAGGGATCATGTGGGAAGCCAGATCAGAGGTCAGCTTCTGTATGATTCCAGGTGGACAGGGATAATATGGGGAGCCAGATCAGTGGTCAACATCTGTAGGATTTCAGGTGGACAAGGATCATGTGGGGAGCCAGATCAGTGGTCAACGTCTGTAGGACTCCAGGTGGACAGGGATCATGTGGGGAGCCAGATCAGTGGTCAGCATCTGTAGGATTTCAGGTGGACAAGGATCATGTGGGGAGCCAGATCAGTGGTCAGCGTCTGTAGGACTCCAGAAGGACAGGGGTCATGTGGGGAGCCAGATTAGTAATCAGCATCTGTAGGATTCCAGGTGGACAGGGATCAATGTGGGAGCCAGATCAGTGGTCAGCTTCTGTACGATTGCATGTGGGCAGGGATCATGTGGGGAGCCAGATCAGTGGTCAGCTTCTGTACGATTCCAGGTGGACAGGGATCATGTGGGGAGCCAGATCAGTGATCAGCATCTGTAGGGCTCCAGGTGGACAGGGATCCTGTGGGGAGCCAGATCAGTGGTCAGCATCAGTAAGATTCCAGGTGGACATAGATCATGTGGGGAGCCAGATCAGAGGTCAGCTTCTGTACGATTCCAGGTGGACAGGGATCATGTGGGGAGCCAGATCAGTGGTCAACATCTGTTGGATTCCAGCTGGATAGAGATCATGGGGAGCCAGATCAGAGGTCAGCATCTGTTGGTAGCCAGGTGGACAGGGATCATGTGGGGAGCCAGATCAGAGGTCAGGCTCTGTACGATTCTAGGTGAACAGGGATCATGTGGGGATCCAGATCACTGGTCAACATCTGTTGGATTCCAGCTGGACAGGGATCATGTGGGGAGCCAGATCAGAGGTCAGCTTCTGTACGATTCCACGTGGATAGGGATCGTGTGCAGAGCCAGATCAGAGGTCAGCTTGTGTATGATTCCAGGTGGACAGGGATCATGTGGGGAGCCAGATCAGAGGTCAGCTTCTGTATGATTCCAGGTGGACAGGGATAATGTGGGGAGGCAGATCAGAGGTCAGCTTCTGTATGATTCCAGGTGGACAGGGATAATGTGGGGAGGCAGATCAGTGGTCAGCATTTGTATGATTTCAGGTGGACAAGGATCATTTGGGAAGCCAGATCTGTGGTCAGCATCTGTAGGATTCCAGGTGAACAGGTATCATGTGGGGAGCCAGATCAGTGGTCGGTGTCTGTAGGATTCCAGGTGGAAATGGACCATGTGGGGAGCAAGATCAGTGGTCGGTGTCTGTAGGATTCCAGGTGGACAGGGATCATGTGGGGAGCCGGATCAGTGGTCAGAGACTGTAGGATTCCAGGTGGACAGGGATCCTGTGGGGAGCCAGATCAGTGGTCGGCGTCTGTAGGATTCCAGGTAGACATGGATCCTGCGGGGAGCCAGATCAGTGGTCAGTGCCTGTAGGATTCCAGATGGACGGGATCATGTGCGGAGCAAGATCAGTGGTCAGCGTCTGTTGGATTCCAGGTGTACAGGTATGATGTGGAGGGCAAGATCAGTGGTCAGCGTTTGTAGGATTTCAGATGGACAGGGATCATGTGGGGAGCCAGATCAGTGGTCAACATCTGTTGGATTCCAGCTAGACAGGGATCATGTGGGGAGCCAGATCAGAGGTCAGGGTCTGTACGATTCCACATGGATAGGGATCGTGTGCAGAGCCAGATCAGCGGTCAGCTTCTGTAGTTGGACAGGGATCATGTGGGGAGCCAGATCAGAGGTCAACTTCTGTATGATTCCAGGTGGACAGGCATAATGTGGGGAGCAGATCAGTGGTCAGCATCTGTAGGATTTCAGGTGGACAAGGATCATGTGGGGAGCCAGATCAGTGGTCAGCATCTGTAGGGCTCCAGGTGGACAGGGATCATGTGGGGAGCCAGATCAGCTGTCAGCTTCTGTACAATTCCAGGTGGACAGGGATCATGTGGGGAGCCAGATCAGTGGTCAGCTTCTGTAAGATTCCAGGTGGACAGGGATCATGTGGGGAGCAGACCAGTGGTCAGCGTCAGTATGATTCCAGGTGGACAGGGATCATGTGGGGAGCAGTTCAGTGGTCAGCATCTGTTGGATTCCAGGTGGACAGGGATCATGTGGGGTGGCCAGATTAGTGGTCAGCTTCTGTAGGATTCCAGGTGGACAGGGATCATGTGGGGAACCGGATCAGTGGTCAGCTTCCGTACGATTCCAGGTGGACAGGGATCATGTGGGGGGCCAGATCAGTGGTCAGCGTCTTTAGGATTCCAGGTGGACAGGGATCATGTGGGGAACCAGATCAGTGGTCAGCGTCTGTAGGACTCCAGGTGGAAAGGGAATATGTGGGGAGCCAGATCAGTGGTCAGCTTATGTACGATTCCAGGTGGACAGGGATCATGTGGGGAGCCAGATCAGTGGTTCGCTTCTGTATGATTCCATGTGGACAGGGATCATGTGGGGAGCCAGATCAGTGGTCAGCTTCTGTACGACTCCAGGTGGACAGGGATCATGTGGGGAGCAGATCAGTTGTCAGTGTCAGTATGAGTCCAGGTGGACAGGCATAATGTGGTGGTCAGATCAGTGGTTAGCGTCTGTTGGACTCCAGGTGGACAGGGATAATGTGGGGAGCCAGATCAGTGGTCATCTTCTGTACGATTCCATGTGGACAGGGATCATGTGGGGAGCCAGATCAGTGGTCAGCTTCTGTATGATTCCAGGTGGACAGGGATCATGAGGGGAGCAGATGAGTTGTTAGCGTCAGTATAATTCCAGGTGGACAGGGATCATGTGGGGATCAGATCAGTGGTCAGCATCTGTTGGATTCCAGGTGGACAGGGATCATGTGGGGAGCAGATCAGTGGTCTACGTCTGTAGGACTCCAGGTGGACAGGGATCATGTGGGGAGCCAGATCAGTGGTCAGCTTCTGTACGATTCCAGGTGCACAGGGATCATGTGGGGATCTTATCAGTGGTCAGCCTCAGTACAATTCCAGGTGGACAGTGATCATGTGGAGAGCAGATCATAGGTCAACTTCTGTACAATTCCAGGTGGACAGGGATCATGTGGGGAGCCAGATCAGTGGTCAACATCTGTTGGATTCCAGCTGGACAGGGATCATGCGGGGAGCCAGATCAGAGGTCAGCTTCTGTACGTTTCCACGTGGATAGGGATTGTGTGCAGATCCAGATCAGATGTCAGCTTCTGTATGATTCCAGGTGGACAGTGATCATGTGGGGAGCCAGATCAGAGGTCAGCTTCTGTATGATTCCAGGTGGACAGGGATAATGTGGGGAGCCAGATCAGTGGTCAGCATCTGTAGGATTTCAGGTGGACAAGGATCATGTTGGGAGCCAGATCAGTGGTCAGCGTCTGTAGGACTCCAGGTGGACAGGGATCATGTGGGGAGCCAGATTAGTAGTCAGCATCTGTAGGATTGCAGGTGGACAGGGATCATGTGGGGAGCCAGATCAGTGGTCAGCGTCTGTAGGACTCCAGGTGGACAGGGATCATGTGGGGAGCCAGATCAGCTGTCAGCTTCTGTACAATTCCAGGTGGACAGGGATCATGTGGGGAGCAAGATCAGTGGTCAGCTTCTGTAAGATTCCAGGTGGACAGGGATCATGTGGGGAGCAGATCAGTGGTCAGCATCAGTATTTTTCCAAGTGGACAGGGATCATGTGGGGAGCAGATCAGTGGTCAGCATCAGTTGGATTCCAGGTGGACAGGGACCGTGTGGGGGGGCAGATTAGTGGTCAGCGTCTGTAGGATTCCAGGTGGACAGGGATCATGTGGGGAGCCAGATCAGTGGTCAGCGTCTGTAGGACTCCAGGTGGACAGGGATCATGTGGCGAGCCAGATCAGTGGTCAGCTTCTGTACGATTGCAGGTGGACAGGGATCATGTGGGGAGCCAGATCAGTGGTCAGCTTCTGTATGATTCCAGGTGGACAGGGATCATGTGGGGAGCCAGATCAGTGGTCAGCTTCTGTACCATTCCAGGTGGACAGGGATCATGTGGGAAGCCAGATTAGAGGTCAGCTTCTGTATGATTCCAGGTGGACAGGGATCATGTGGGGAGCCAGATCAGTGGTCAGCGTCTTTAGGATTTCAGGTGACAGGGATCATGTGGGGATCCAGATCAGTGGTCATTGACTGTAGGGCTCCAGGTGGACAGGGATCCTGTGGGGAGCCAGATCAGTGGTCAGCGTCAGTACGATTCCAGGTGGACATATATCATGTGAGGAGACCGATCAGAGGTCAGCTTCTGTACGATTCCAGGTGGACAGGGATCATGTGTGGAGCCAGATCACTGGTCAGCATCTGTTGGATTCCAGGTGGACAGGGATTATGTGGGGAACCGGATCAGTGGTCAGCTTCCGTACGATTCCAGGTGGACAGGGATCATGTGGGGGGCCAGATCAGTGGTCAGCGTCTTTAGGATTCCAGGTGGACAGGGATCATGTGGGGAACCAGATCAGTGGTCAGCGTCTGTAGGACTCCAGGTGGAAAGGGAATATGTGGGGAGCCAGATCAGTGGTCAGCTTATGTACGATTCCAGGTGGACAGGGATCATGTGGGGAGCCAGATCAGTGGTTCGCTTCTGTATGATTCCATGTGGACAGGGATCATGTGGGGAGCCAGATCAGTGGTCAGCTTCTGTACGACTCCAGGTGGACAAGGATCATGTTGGGAGCCAGATCAGTGGTCAGCGTCTGTAGGACTCCAGGTGGACAGGGATCATGTGGGGAGCCAGATTAGTAGTCAGCATCTGTAGGATTGCAGGTGGACAGGGATCATGTGGGGAGCCAGATCAGTGGTCAGCGTCTGTAGGACTCCAGGTGGACAGGGATCATGTGGGGAGCCAGATCAGCTGTCAGCTTCTGTACAATTCCAGGTGGACAGGGATCATGTGGGGAGCAAGATCAGTGGTCAGCTTCTGTAAGATTCCAGGTGGACAGGGATCATGTGGGGAGCAGATCAGTGGTCAGCATCAGTATTTTTCCAAGTGGACAGGGATCATGTGGGGAGCAGATCAGTGGTCAGCATCAGTTGGATTCCAGGTGGACAGGGACCGTGTGGGGGGGCAGATTAGTGGTCAGCGTCTGTAGGATTCCAGGTGGACAGGGATCATGTGGGGAGCCAGATCAGTGGTCAGCGTCTGTAGGACTCCAGGTGGACAGGGATCATGTGGCGAGCCAGATCAGTGGTCAGCTTCTGTACGATTGCAGGTGGACAGGGATCATGTGGGGAGCCAGATCAGTGGTCAGCTTCTGTATGATTCCAGGTGGACAGGGATCATGTGGGGAGCCAGATCAGTGGTCAGCTTCTGTACCATTCCAGGTGGACAGGGATCATGTGGGAAGCCAGATTAGAGGTCAGCTTCTGTATGATTCCAGGTGGACAGGGATCATGTGGGGAGCCAGATCAGTGGTCAGCGTCTTTAGGATTTCAGGTGACAGGGATCATGTGGGGATCCAGATCAGTGGTCATTGACTGTAGGGCTCCAGGTGGACAGGGATCCTGTGGGGAGCCAGATCAGTGGTCAGCGTCAGTACGATTCCAGGTGGACATATATCATGTGAGGAGACAGATCAGAGGTCAGCTTCTGTACGATTCCAGGTGGACAGGGATCATGTGTGGAGCCAGATCACTGGTCAGCATCTGTTGGATTCCAGGTGGACAGGGATTATGTGGGGAACCGGATCAGTGGTCAGCTTCCGTACGATTCCAGGTGGACAGGGATCATGTGGGGGGCCAGATCAGTGGTCAGCGTCTTTAGGATTCCAGGTGGACAGGGATCATGTGGGGAACCAGATCAGTGGTCAGCGTCTGTAGGACTCCAGGTGGAAAGGGAATATGTGGGGAGCCAGATCAGTGGTCAGCTTATGTACGATTCCAGGTGGACAGGGATCATGTGGGGAGCCAGATCAGTGGTTCGCTTCTGTATGATTCCATGTGGACAGGGATCATGTGGGGAGCCAGATCAGTGGTCAGCTTCTGTACGACTCCAGGTGGACAGGGATCATGTGGGGAGCAGATCAGTTGTCAGTGTCAGTATGAGTCCAGGTGGACAGGCATAATGTGGTGGTCAGATCAGTGGTTAGCGTCTGTTGGACTCCAGGTGGACAGGGATCATGTGGGGAGCCAGATCAGTGGTCATCTTCTGTACGATTCCATGTGGACAGGGATCATGTGGGGAGCCAGATCAGTGGTCAGCTTCTGTATGATTCCAGGTGGACAGGGATCATGAGGGGAGCAGATGAGTTGTTAGCGTCAGTATAATTCCAGGTGGACAGGGATCATGTGGGGATCAGATCAGTGGTCAGCATCTGTTGGATTCCAGGTGGACAGGGATCATGTGGGGAGCAGATCAGTGGTCTACGTCTGTAGGACTCCAGGTGGACAGGGATCATGTGGGGAGCCAGATCAGTGGTCAGCTTCTGTACGATTCCAGGTGCACAGGGATCATGTGGGGATCTTATCAGTGGTCAGCCTCAGTACAATTCCAGGTGGACAGTGATCATGTGGAGAGCAGATCATAGGTCAACTTCTGTACAATTCCAGGTGGACAGGGATCATGTGGGGAGCCAGATCAGTGGTCAACATCTGTTGGATTCCAGCTGGACAGGGATCATGCGGGGAGCCAGATCAGAGGTCAGCTTCTGTACGTTTCCACGTGGATAGGGATTGTGTGCAGATCCAGATCAGATGTCAGCTTCTGTATGATTCCAGGTGGACAGTGATCATGTGGGGAGCCAGATCAGAGGTCAGCTTCTGTATGATTCCAGGTGGACAGGGATAATGTGGGGAGCCAGATCAGTGGTCAGCATCTGTAGGATTTCAGGTGGACAAGGATCATGTTGGGAGCCAGATCAGTGGTCAGCGTCTGTAGGACTCCAGGTGGACAGGGATCATGTGGGGAGCCAGATTAGTAGTCAGCATCTGTAGGATTGCAGGTGGACAGGGATCATGTGGGGAGCCAGATCAGTGGTCAGCGTCTGTAGGACTCCAGGTGGACAGGGATCATGTGGGGAGCCAGATCAGCTGTCAGCTTCTGTACAATTCCAGGTGGACAGGGATCATGTGGGGAGCAAGATCAGTGGTCAGCTTCTGTAAGATTCCAGGTGGACAGGGATCATGTGGGGAGCAGATCAGTGGTCAGCATCAGTATTTTTCCAAGTGGACAGGGATCATGTGGGGAGCAGATCAGTGGTCAGCATCAGTTGGATTCCAGGTGGACAGGGACCGTGTGGGGGGGCAGATTAGTGGTCAGCGTCTGTAGGATTCCAGGTGGACAGGGATCATGTGGGGAGCCAGATCAGTGGTCAGCGTCTGTAGGACTCCAGGTGGACAGGGATCATGTGGCGAGCCAGATCAGTGGTCAGCTTCTGTACGATTGCAGGTGGACAGGGATCATGTGGGGAGCCAGATCAGTGGTCAGCTTCTGTATGATTCCAGGTGGACAGGGATCATGTGGGGAGCCAGATCAGTGGTCAGCTTCTGTACCATTCCAGGTGGACAGGGATCATGTGGGAAGCCAGATTAGAGGTCAGCTTCTGTATGATTCCAGGTGGACAGGGATCATGTGGGGAGCCAGATCAGTGGTCAGCGTCTTTAGGATTTCAGGTGACAGGGATCATGTGGGGATCCAGATCAGTGGTCATTGACTGTAGGGCTCCAGGTGGACAGGGATCCTGTGGGGAGCCAGATCAGTGGTCAGCGTCAGTACGATTCCAGGTGGACATATATCATGTGAGGAGACAGATCAGAGGTCAGCTTCTGTACGATTCCAGGTGGACAGGGATCATGTGTGGAGCCAGATCACTGGTCAGCATCTGTTGGATTCCAGGTGGACAGGGATTATGTGGGGAGCCAGATCAGTGGTCAGCGTCTGTAAGATTTCAGGTGGACAGGGATCATGTGGGGAGCCAGATCAGTGGTCAGTGTCTGTAGGGCTCCAGGTGGACAGGGATCCTGTGGGGAGCCAGATCAGTGGTCAGCGTCAGTACGATTCCAGGTGGACATAGATCATGTGGGGAGCCAGATCAGAGATCAGCTTCTGTACGATTCCAGGTGGATAGGGATCATGTGGGGAGCCAGATCATGTGGTCAACATCAGTTGGATTCCAGCTGGACAGAGATCATGTGGGGAGCCAGATCAGAGGTCAGCTTCTGTACGATTCCACGTGGATAGGGATCGTGTGCAGAGCCAGATCAGAGGTCAGCTTCTGTATGATTCCAGGTGGACAGGGATCATGTGGGGAGCCAGATCAGAGGTCAGCTTCTGTATGATTCCAGGTGGACAGGGATAATGTGGGAAGCCAGATCAGTGATCAGCATCTGTACGATTTCAGGTGGACAAGGATCATGTGGGGAGCCAGATCAGTGGTCAGAGTCTGTATGATTCCAGGTGGACAGGGATCATGTGGGGAGCCAGATCAGAGGTCAGCTTCTGTATGATTCCAGGTGGACAGGGATAATATGGGGAGCCAGATCAGTGGTCAGCATCTGTAGGATTTCAGGTGGACAAGGATCATGTGGGGAGCCAGATCAGTGGTCAACATCTGTAGGACTCCAGGTGGACAGGGATCATGTGGGGAGCCAGATCAGTGGTCAGCATCTGTAGGAATACAGGTGGACAGGGATCATGTGGGGAGCCAGATCAGCTGTCAGCTTCTGTACAATTCCAGGTGGACAGGGATCATGTGGGGAGCAAGATCAGTGGTCAGCTTCTGTAAGATTCCAGGTGGACAGGGATCATGTGGGGAGCAGATCAGTGGTCAGCATCAGTATTTTTCCAAGTGGACAGGGATCATGTGGGGGGGCAGATTAGTGGTCAGCGTCTGTAGGATTCCAGGTGGACAGGGATCATGTGGGGAGCCAGATCAGTGGTCAGCGTCTGTAGGACTCCAGGTGGACAGGGATCATGTGGGGAGCCAGATCAGTGGTCAGCTTCTGTACGATTCCATGTGGACAGGGATCATGTGGGGAGCCAGATCAGTGGTCAGCTTCTGTACGATTGCAGGTGGACAGTGATCATATGGGGAGCCAGATTAGAGGTCAGCTTCTGTATGATTCCAGGTGGACAGGGATCATGTGGGGAGCCAGATCAGTGGTCAGCGTCTGTAGGACTCCAGGTGGACAGGGATCATGTGGGGAGCCAGATCAGTGGTCAGCTTCTGTACGATTCCATGTGGACAGGGATCATGTGGGGAGCCAGATCAGTGGCCAGCTTCTGTACCATTCCAGTTGGACAGGGAACATGTAGGGAGCCAGATTAGAGGTCAGCTTCTGTATGATTCCAGGTGGACAGGGATCATGTGGGGAGCCAGATCAGTGGTCAGCGTCTGTAGGATTTCAGGTGGACAGGGATCATGTGGGGAGCCAGATCAGTGGTCAGTGACTGTAGGGCTCCAGGTGGACAGGGATCCTGTGGGGAGCCAGATCAGTGGTCACCGTCAGTATGATTCCAGGTGGACATATATCATGTGGGGAGACAGATCAGAGGTCATCTTCTGTACGATTCCAGGTGGACAGGGATCATGTGGGGAGCCAGATCAGTGGTCAGCATCTGTTGGATTCCAGGTGGACAGGGATCATGTGGGGAGCCAGATCAGTGGTCAGCGTCTGTAGGATTTCAGGTGGACAGGGATCATGTGGGGAGCCAGATCAGTGGTCAGTGTCTGTAGGGCTCCAGGTGGACAGGGATCCTCTGGGGAGCCAGATCAGTGGTCAGCGTCAGTACGATTCCATGTGGACATAGATCATGTGGGGAGCCAGATCAGAGATCAGCTTCTGTACGATTCCAGGTGGATAGGGATCATGTGGGGAGCCATATCAGTGGTCAACATCTGTTGGATTCCACCTGGACAGGGATCATGTGGGGAGCCAGATCAGAGGTCAGCTTCTGTACGATTCCACGTGGATAGGGATCGTGTGCAGAGCCAGATCAGAGGTCAGCTTCTGTATGATTCCAGGTGGACAGGGATCATGTGGGGAGCCAGATCAGAGGTCAGCTTCTGTATGATTCCAGGTGGACAGGGATAATATGGGGAGCCAGATCAGTGGTCAGCATCTGTACGATTTCAGGTGGACAAGGATCATGTGGGGAGCCAGATCAGTGGTCAGAGTCTGTATGATTCCAGGTGGACAGGGATCATGTGGGAAGCCAGATCAGAGGTCAGCTTCTGTATGATTCCAGGTGGACAGGGATAATATGGGGAGCCAGATCAGTGGTCAACATCTGTAGGATTTCAGGTGGACAAGGATCATGTGGGGAGCCAGATCAGTGGTCAACGTCTGTAGGACTCCAGGTGGACAGGGATCATGTGAGGAGCCATATCAGTGGTCAGCGTCTGTAGGATTTCAGGTGGACAGGGATCATGTGGGGAGCCAGATCAGTGGTCAGTGTCTGTAGGTTTCCAGATGGACAGGGATCCTGTGGGGAGCCAGATCAGTGGTCAGCGTCAGTATGATTCCAGGTGGACATAGATCATGTGGGGAGACAGATCAGAGGTCAGCTTCTGTACAATTCCAGGTGGACAGGGATCATGTGGGGAGCCAGATCAGTGGTCAGCATCTGTTGGATTCCAGGTGGACAGGGATCATGTGGGGAGCCAGATCAGTGGTCAGTGTCTGTAGGATTTCAGGTGGACAGGGATCCTGTGGGGAGCCAGGTCAGTGGTCAACGTCAGTACGATTCCAGGTGGACATAGATCATGTGGGGAGCCAGATCAGAGATCAGCTTCTGTACGATTCCAGGTGGATAGGGATCATGTGGGGAGCCAGATCAGTGGTCAACATCTGTTGGATTCCAGCTGGACAGGGATCATGTGGGAGCCAGATCAGAGGTCAGCTTCTGTACGATTCCACGTGGATAGGGATCGTGTGCAGAGCCAGATCAGAGGTCAGCTTCTGTATGATTCCAGGTGGACAGGGATCATGTGGGGAGCCAGATCAGAGGCCAGCTTCTGTATGATTCCAGGTGGACAGGGATAATGTGGGGAGCCAGATCAGTGGTCAGCATCTGTAGGATTTCAGGTGGACAAGGATCATGTGGGGAGCCAGTTCAGTTGTCAGAGTCTGTATGATTCCAGGTGGACAGGGATCATGTGGGGAGGCAGATCAGAGGTCAGCTTCTGTATGATTCCAGGTGGACAGGGATAATATGGGGAGCCAGATCAGTGGTCAGCATCTGTAGGATTTCAGGTGGACAAGGATCATGTGGGGAGCCGGATCAGTGGTCAGCGTCTGTAGGACTCCAGGTGGACAATGATCATGTGGGGAGCCAGATTAGTAGTCAGCGTCTGTAGGATTCCAGGTGGACAGGGATCATGTGGGGAGCCAGATCAGTGGTCAGCATCTGTAGGATTTCAGGTGGACAAGGATCATGTGGGGAGCCAGATCAGTGGTCAGTGTCTGTAGGACTCCAGGTGGACAGGTATCATGTGGGGAGCCAGATTAGTAGTCAGCATCTGTAGGATTCCAGGTGGACAGGGATCATGTGGGGAGCCAGATCAGTGGTCAGCATACGTAGGATTTCAGGTGGACAAGCATCATGGTGGGAGCCAGATCAGTGGTCAGTGTCTGTTGGACTCCAGGTGGACAGGGATCATGTGGGGAGCCAGATTAGTAGTCAGCATCTGTAGGATTCCAGGTGGACAGGGATCATGTGGGGAGCCAGATCAGTGGTTAGCTTCTGTACGATTGCAGGTGGGCAGGGATCATCTGGGGAGCCAGATCAGTGGTCAGCTTCTGTACGATTCCAGGTGGACAGGGATCATGTGGGGAGCCAGATCAGTGGTCAGCTTCTGTACCATTCCAGGTGGACATGGATCATGTGGGGCCCAGATCAGAGGTCAGCTTCTGTATGATTCCAGGTGGACAGGGATCATGTGGGGAGCCATATCAGTGGTCAGCGTCTGTAGGATTTCAACTGGACAGGGATCATGTGGGGAGCCAGATCAGTGGTCAGCATCTGTAGGGCTCCAGGTGGACAGGGATCATGTGGGGAGCCAGATCAGTGGTCAGCATCAGTACGATTCCAGGTGTACATAGATCATGTGGGGAGCCAGATCAGAGGTCAGCCTCTGTACGATTCCAGGTGGACAGGGATCATGTGGGGAGCCAGATCAGTGTTCAACATCTGTTGGATTCCAGCTGAAGAGGGATCATGTGGGGAGCCAGATCAGAGGTCGGCATCTGTTGGATTCCAGGTGGACAGGGATCATGTGGGGAGCCAGATCAGAGGTCAGCTTCTGTAAGATTCTAGGTGGACAGGGATCATGTGGGAAGCCAGATCACTAGTCAATATTTGTTGGATTCCAGCTGGACAGGGATCATGTGGGGAGCAGATCAGTGGTCAGCATCAGTATGATTCCAGGTGGACAGGGATCATGTGGGGAGCAGATCACTGGTCAGCATCTGTTGGATTCCAGGTGGACAGGGATCATGTGAGGAGCCAGATCAGTGGTCAGCTTCTATATGATTCCAGGTGGACAGGGATCATGTGGGGAGCCAGATCAGTGGTCAGCTTCCGTACGATTCCAGGTGGACAGGGATCCTGTGGGGAGCCAGATTAATAGTCAGCCTCTGTAGGATTCCAGGTGGACAGGGATCTTGTGTGGAGCCAGATCAGTGGTCAGCGTCTGTAGGACTCCAGGTGCACAGGGATCATGTGGGGAGCCAGATCAGCTGTCAGCTTCTGTACAATTCCAGGTGGACAGGGGTCATGTGGGGAGCCATTATCAGTGGTCAGATTCTGTAAGATTCCAGGTGGACAGGGATCATGTGGGGAGCAGATCAGTGGTCAGCGTCAGTATGATTCCAGGTGGACAGGGATAGTGTGGGGAGCAGATCAGTGGTCAGCATATGTTGGATTCCAGGTGGACAGGGATCATGTGGGGGGGCCAGATTAGTGGTCAGCATCTGTAGGATTCCAGGTGGACAGGGATCATGTGGGGAGCCAGATCAGTGGTCAGCTTCTGTACGATTCCAGGTGGACAGGGATCATGTGGGGAGCCAGATCAGTGGTCAGCTTCCGTATGATTCCAAGTGGACAGGGATCATGTGGGAAGCAGATCAGTGGTCAGCGCCAGTATGATTCCAGTTTGAAAGGGATCATGTGGGGAGCAGATCAGTGGTCAGCATCTGTTGGATACCAGGTGGACAGGGATCATGTGGGGAGCCAGATAAGTGGTCAGCGTCTGTAGGATTCCAGGTGGACAGGGATCATGTGGGGAGCCAGATCAGTGGTCAGTGTCTGTAGGACTCCAGGTGGACCTGGATCATGTGGGGAATCAGATCAGTGGTCATCTTATGTACGATTCCAGGTGGACAGGGATCATGTGGGGAGCCAGATCAGTGGTCAGCTTCTGTACAATTCCATGTGGACAGGGATCATGTGGGGAGCCAGATCAGTGGTCAGATTCTGTACGATTCCAGGTGGACAGGGATCATGAGGGGAGCAGATCAGTTGTCAGCGTCAGTATGAGTCCAGGTGGACAGGCATCATGTGGTGGTCAGATCAGTGGTCAGCGTCTGTTGGATTACAGGTGGACAGGGATCATGTGGGGAGCCAGATCAGTGGTCAGCGTCTGTAGGACTCCAGGTGTACAGGGATCATGTGGGGAGCCAGATCAGTGGTCAGCTTATGTATGATTCCAGGTGGACAGGGATCATGTGGGGAGCCAGATCAGTGGTCAGCTTCTGTACGATTCCATGTGGAAAGGGATCATGTGGGGAGCCAGATCAGTGGTCAGCTTCTGTACGATTCCAGGCGCACAGGGATCATGCGGGGAGAAGATCAGTTGTTAGCGTCAGTATGATTCCAGGTGGACAGGGATCATGTGGGGATCAGATCAGTGGACAGCACCTGTTGGATTCCAGGTGGACAGGGATCATGTGGGGAGCAGATCAGTGGTCAGCGTCTGTAGGACTCCAGGTGGACAGGGATCATGTGGGGAGCCAGATCAGTGGTCAGCTTCTGTATGATTCCAGGTGGACAGGGATCATGTGGGGAGCCAGATCAGTGGTCATCTTCTGTATGATTCCACATGGATAAGGATAATTTGGGGAGCCAGATCAGTGGTCAGCATCTGTACGATTCCAGGTGCAAAGGGATCATGTGGGGAGCTTATCAGTGGTCAGCCTCTGTACGATTCCAGGTGGACATAGATCATGTGGGGAGCCAGATCAGAGGTCAGCTTCTGTACGATTCCAGGTGGACAGGGATCATGTCGGGAGCCAGATCAGTGGTCAGCATCTGTTGGATTCCAGGTGGACAGGGATCATGTGGGGAGCCAGATCAGAGGTCAACTTCTGTACGATTCCAGGTGGACAGGGACCATGTGGGGAGCCAGATCAGTGGTCAACATCTGTTGGATTCCAGCTGGACAGGGATCATGTGGGGAGCCAGATCAGAGGTCAGCTTCTGTACGTTTCCACGTGGATAGGGATTGTGTGCAGAGCCAGATCAGAGGTCAGCTTCTGTATGATTCCAGGTGGACAAGGATCATGTGGGGAGCCAGATCAGAGGTCAGCTTCTGTATGATTCCAGGTGGACAGGGATAATGTGGGGAGCCAGATCAGTGGTCAGCATCAGTAGGATTTCAGGTGGACAAGCATCATGTGGGGAGCCAGATCAGTGGTCAGCGTCTGTAGGACTCCAGGTGGACAGGGA
This sequence comes from Ambystoma mexicanum, assembly GCF_040938575.1. Lineage (NCBI taxonomy): Eukaryota > Metazoa > Chordata > Amphibia > Caudata > Ambystomatidae > Ambystoma > Ambystoma mexicanum. Next base: position 317,301,641 of record NC_090924.1, on the reverse strand, counting down.
TCATGTGGGGAGCCAGATTAGTAGTCAGCATCTGTAGGATTGCAGGTGGACAGGGATCATGTGGGGAGCCAGATCAGTGGTCAGCATCTGTAGGACTCCAGGTGGACAGGGATCATGTGGGGAGCCAGATCAGTGGTCAGCTTCTGTACGATTCCAGGTGGACAGGGATCATGTAGGGAGCCAGATCAGTTGTCAGCTTCTGTACCATTCCAGGTGAACAGGGATCATGTGGGGAGCCAGATCAGAGGTCAGATTCTGTATGTTTTCAGGTGGACAGGGATCATGTGGGGAGCCAGATCAGTGGTCAGCGTCTGTAGGATTTCAGGTGGACAGGGATCATGTGGGGAGCCAGATCAGTGGTCAGTGTCTGTAGGGCTCCAGGTGGACAGGGATCCTGTGGGGAGCCAGATCAGTGGTCAGCGTCAGTATGATTCCAGGTGGACAGGGATCATGTGGGGATCAGATCAGTGGTCAGCACCTGTTGGATTCCAGGTGGACAGGGATCATGTGGGGAGCAGATCAGTGGTCAGCGTCTGTAGGACTCCAGGTGGACAGGGATCATGTGGGGAGCCAGATCAGTGGTCAGCTTCTGTATGATTCCAGGTGGACAGGGATCATGTGGGGAGCCAGATCAGTGGTCATCTTCTGTACGATTCCACGTGGATAGGGATTGTGTGCAGAGCCAGATCAGAGGTCAGCTTCTGTATGATTCCAGGTGGACAGGGATCATGTGGGGAGCCAGATCAGAGGTCAGCTTCTGTATGATTCCAGGTGGACAGGGATAATGTGGGGAGCCAGATCAGTGGTCAGCATCTGTACGATTCCAGGTGCACAGGGATCATGTGGGGAGCTTATCAGTGGTCAGCCTCAGTACGATTCCAGGTGGACATAGATCATGTGGGAAGCCAGATCAGAGGTCAGCTTCTGTACGATTCTAGGTGGACAGGGATCATGTCGGGAGCCAGATCAGAGGTCAGCTTCTGTATGATTCCAGGTGGACAGGAATCATGTGGGGAGCCAGATCAGAGGTCAGCTTCTGTATGATTCCAGGTGGACAGGGATCATATGGGGAGCCAGATCAGAGGTCAGCTTCTGTATGATTCCAGGTGGACAGGGATAATGTGGGAGCCAGATCAGTGGTCAGCATCAGTAGGATTTCAGGTGGACAAGGATCATGTGGGGAGCCAGATCAGTGGTCAGCGTCTGTAGGACTCCAGGTGGACAGGGATCATGTGGGGAGCCAGATCAGTGGTCAGCATCTGTTGTATTCCAGGTGGACAGTGATCATGTGGGGAGCCAGATCAGAGGTCAACTTCTGTACGATTCCAGGTGGACAGGGACCATGTGGGGAGTCAGATCAGTGGTCAACATCTGTTGGATTCCAGCTGGACAGGGATCATGTGGGGAGCCAGATCAGAGGTCAGCTTCTGTACATTTCCACGTGGATAGAGATTGTGTGCAGAGCCAGATCAGAGGTCAGCTTCTGTATGATTCCAGGTGGACAGGGATCATGTGGGGAGCCAGATCAGAGGTCAGCTTCTGTATGATTCCAGGTGGACAGGGATAATGTGGGAGCCAGATCAGTGGTCAGCATCAGTAGGATTTCAGGTGGACAAGGATCATGTGGGGAGCCAGATCAGTGGTCAGCGTCTGTAGGACTCCAGATGGACAGGGATCATGTGGGGAGCCAGATTAGTAGTCAGCATCTGTAGGATTGCAGGTGGACAGGGATCATGTGGGGAGCCAGATCAGTGGTCAGCATCTGTAGGACTCCAGGTGGACAGGGATCATGTGGGGAGCCAGATCAGTGGTCAGCTTCTGTACGATTCTAGGTGGACAGGGATCATGTGGGGAGCCAGATCAGTTGTCAGCTTCTGTACCATTCCAGGTGAACAGGGATCATGTGGGGAGCCAGATCAGAGATCAGCTTCTGTATGATTCCAGGTGGACAGGGATCATGTGAGGAGCCAGATCAGTGGTCAGCGTCTGTAGGATTTCAGGTGGACAGGGATCATCTGGGGAGCCAGATCAGTGGTCAGTGTCTGTAAGGCTCCAGGTGGACAGGGATCCTGTGGGGAGCCAGATCAGTGGTCAGCGTCAGTACGATTCCAGGTGGACATAGATCTTGTGGGGAGACAGATCAGAGGTCAGCTTCTGTACGATTCCAGGTGGACAGGGATCATGTGGGGAGCCAGATCAGTGGCCAGCATCTGTTGGATTCCAGGTGGACAGGGATCATGTGGGGAGCCAGATCAGTGGTCAGCGTCTGTAGGATTTCAGGTGAACAGGGAACATGTGGGGAGCCAGATCAGTGGTCAGTGTCTGTAGGGCTCCAGGTGGACATAGATCATGTGGGGAGCCAGATCAGAGGTCAGCTTCTGTACGATTCCAGGTGGACAGGGATCATGTCGGGAGCCAGATCTGTGGTCAGCATCTGTTGGATTCCAGGTGGACAGGGATCATGTGGGGAGCCAGATCAGAGGTCAACTTCTGTACGATTCCAGGTGGACAGGGACCATGTGGGGAGCCAGATCAGTGGTCAACATCTGTTGGATTCCAGCTGGACAGGGATCATGTGGGGAGCCAGATCAGAGGTCAGCTTCTGTACGTTTCCACGTGGATAGGGATTGTGTGCAGAGCCAGATCAGAGGTCAGCTTCTGTATGATTCCAGGTGGACAGGGATCATGTGGGGAGCCAGATCAGAGGTCAGCTTATGTATGATTCCAGGTGGACAGGGATAATGTGGGGAGCCAGATCAGTGTTCAGCATCTGTAGGATTTCAGGTGGACAAGGATCATGTGGGGAGCCAGATCAGTGGTCAGCGTCTGTAGGACTCCAGGTGGACAGGGATCATGTGGGGAGCCAGATTAGTAGTCAGCATCTGTAGGATTGCAGGTGGACAGGGATCATGTGGGGAGCCAGATCAGTGGTCAGCGTCTGTAGGACTCCAGGTGGACAGGGATCATGTGGGGAGCCAGATCAGTGGTCAGCTTCTGTTCGATTCCATGTGGACAGGGATCATGTGGGGGAGCCAGATCAGTGGTCAGCTTCTGTACGATTGCAGGTGGACAGGGATCATGTGGGGAGCCAGATCAGTGGTCAGCTTCTGTACGATTCCAGGTGGACAGGGATCATGTGGGGAGCGAGATCAGTGGTCAGCTTCTGTACCTTTCCAGGTGAACAGGAATCATGTGGGGAGCCAGATCAGAGGTCAGCTTCTGTATGATTCCAGGTGGACAGGGATCATGTGGGGAGCCAGATCAGTGGTCAGCATCTGTAGGACTCCAGGTGGACAGGGATCATGTGGGGATCCAGATCAGTGGTCAGCTTCTGTACGATTCCATGTGGACAGGGATCATGTGGGGGAGCAAGATCAGTGGTCAGCTTCTGTACGATTGCAGGTTGACAGGGATCATGTGGGGAGCCAGATCAGTGGTCAGCTTCTGTACGATTCCAGGTGGACAGGGATCATGTGGGGAGCCAGATCAGCTGTCAGCTTCTGTACCATTCCAGGTGAACAGGGATCATGTGGGGAGCCAGATCAGAGGTCAGCTTCTGTATGATTCCAGGTGGACAGGGATCATGTGGGGAGCCAGATCAGTGGTCAGCGTCTGTAGGATCTCAGGTGGACAGGGATCATGTGGGGAGCCAGATCAGTGGTCAGTGTCTGTAGGGCTCCAGGTGGACAGGGATCCTGTGGGGAGCCAGATCAGTGGTCAGCGTCAGTACGATTCCAGGTGGACATAGATCATGTGGGGAGACAGATCAGAGGTCAGCTTCTGTACGATTCCAGGTGGACAGGGATCATGTGGGGAGCCAGATCAGTAGCCAGCATCTGTTGGATTCCAGGTGGACAGGGATCATGTGGGGAGCCAGATCAGTGGTCAGCGTCTGTAGGATTTCAGGTGGACAGGGATCATGTGGGGAGCCAGATCAGTGGTCAGTGTCTGTAGGGCTCCAGGTGGACATAGATCATGTGGGGAGCCAGATCAGAGGTCAGCTTCTGTACAATCCCAGGTGGACAGGGATTATGTCGGGAGCCAGATCTGTGGTCAGCATCTGTTGGATTCCAGGTGGACAGGGATCATGCGGGGAGCCAGATCAGAGGTCAACTTCTGTACGATTCCATGTGGACAGGGACCATGTGGGGAGCCAGATCAGTGGTCAACATCTGTTGGATTCCAGCTGGACAGGGATCATGTGGGGAGCCAGATCAGAGGTCAGCTTCTGTACGTTTCCACGTGGATAGGGATTGTGTGCAGAGCCAGATCAGAGGTCAGCTTCTGTATGATTCCAGGTGGACAGGGATCATGTGGGGAGCCAGATCAGAGGTCAGCTTCTGTATGATTCCAGGTGGACAGGGATAATGTGGGGAGCCAGATCAGTGTTCAGCATCTGTAGGATTTCAGGTGGACAAGGATCATGTGGGGAGCCAGATCAGTGGTCAGCGTCTGTAGGACTCCAGGTGGACAGGAATCGTGTGGGGAGCCAGATTAGTAGTCAGCATCTGTAGGATTGCAGGTGGACAGGGATCATGTGGGGAGCCAGATCAGTGGTCAGCGTCTGTAGGATTTCAGGTGGACAGGGATCATGTGGGGAACCAGATCAGTGGTCAGTCACCCTCATTACGACCCTGGCGGAAAGGGGAAAACGATGGCGGAAATGCAATACCGCCATCGAAAAGCGCTCGGTGCGACTATGACCCGTCACCGCAAAGTACGAAGCCATTAGCGACACCGTAGTGAACGCCAACGCTAACTGCACTAAGCACGCGCGCGCGCACCATGCCAAACCGCAAACACCACCATGGTGCAACGGTACGGCAATTCCGACCCTAGCGGACATGTACCTAACGCCATCAGGCATGGCGGAATGGACCATTCCGCCATGGCTAGAAATACGGCATCGTGAACCAACCGTAAATGGCCCACTGAGTGCCTGTACTCCACTCCCTGGCCACATTGCACAACTCCTGGCAGGCGCAATGTACTCACACCATGCAACCAGTGAAATCTACAATTCACCCATGCATGCCAACGTAGAAATGCATGCAGGTGTTCGAAGCGCCCCGTGAGTGGGCATCCATGTACGGCATTTCACCATAGCCGTACTGATGCAGCACAGGCATGTGAAGGTACAAGACATCAAAATGGAAATCAAGAACACATGACACAAAACAACAGTAGTCCCCCATCGCTTGCCACCAGCGCAAGGCAACATCCAAAACAGCATCCTGAGGGGGATTGCACCAGACCTGTACTCTTGCCAGTAAACAAACCAACCATCAGCAGAAGCATGTACCACACAAGTTGGCAGAGTGACTGAGCAGCCAGGCACATCCCAAGAGGGGCCGATGGGAGCTGCAGGGCACAGATGGCATGAATACAGAAGCTATTCCAATGGACATGACCCCAGTCCCCCTCCAACAAACGCACGCAAACACAGGCACCTGTGACCAGCCACATTCTGAACATCCCATCATACCATCAATCGACCTGGCTGACAGGCACCAGTCGGCCAAAAGCCAATCCCCCGCCCCTGAACAGCACATCATGTAAACAGTCACAATGGCAGCCCCTATCCGTGACCACACTGTGCTACGTAGGCAAAAGCGGCCAGTACTGTACCACACAACTCAACTCAGAAGGCGGAACACAATGCAGATCATCTCGCAATACATACCGCCACAAATCGAAAATCGCCACATCACCTGCAAAGAATAACGCAACACGCCAAATATCGGAATACAATTTAAATGCACATCCAAATGACAAAGGCCTCACAGCAATTTGTAAAATAACACCAAAACATCCATCATCACCGAGGGCTGCATCTGCAATAATTGACCAGCTTCCACTTGTGTGACGCCCTGTACCATCATGGCACACAGGGCCAACATCAACGTTCCAAAAGGCAACATGGAAGCGGCAAGAACCGCAGGTCCGTCCCATGAGGCAGGCACTAGTCCAGCTGAAAGGCCGAAATGTTGCACCTAGCCACCAGAACAGCGTAAGGGCATGTGGCCCATTGGCGATCGTCCCATAAGATCGTAATGCTGCTCCACTGATTCACCCGAAGCTGCAGGTGTCGAGAGTAAAAACCATCTGGAGGAGTGGCGTACAGATGGCATCTGCAATAGGGCAGGAGATACCTGTCACCAAAATGAAACACAAATTAACCGATTGCACTACATGACACATGATGCATCACTATCTTCATTCAACACACCAAATCCACACCCATATGCATGCTAGGCCACTCCAAAGGAATATACACACCCCTAAATCAGTATCGATACATAACGAAACCAATCGAGGTTAATACACCATTGGCAACGTCGGTTACTGTGCATGCGTCCGTCAAGATAGAACCCATGACATGGGATTAGTAACGTGCCTAGACACAAGTGTATGAAGGCGCGTCGAGACAGGGAGGATCCGACAAGGGCAGATAGACGTAAGTCCCACTATGGCAGCCTTGCATCACATAGCGCAGGGGAAGGGGATTGAATCAAAAAACACATGTACATGGCAGACCCTAAATGGAATCATCTGTCCATGCATCCATTCATCATTCCCTCATCCCGCAATGAAAACGCATGAACATTCACTCACATAATATGTGAAACTTCCATCGCGTCTGTGCGTAATGCAGTCTGCAAAAACCACTGTGCTCCTGGCCGGATCTGTAGTGTCGTGAAGCTAGATGGACTTGGGAACGTCCTGCCTTATCGTCCACTACGCTATTGCGCATCCCATTCAATTCATGTCATTCATTGCTTGCTCGTTATGGGCCCTGTCCCAAGGACATTCAACAATAGAACGTTACATTTCCAGGCAGACCTGTGGGCGTCTCCTCACCGCTACTTCGCAACCAAAAATCCTGGCCTTCGAATTCCTCACTTGCAACATTACGTCGAAAAGGCTTCTGTGAACGCTTGCATTCACAATTACATCAATGTAGTGCGGCTGTGTGTCATAATGCTAACTGGCTGCAATCACAAATGGGACGCCACGCCCGTCGGTGAAGTACGATACTGTGCTGCATGAGGGTCGGCCATCGATCGAGCCCTACATACCACTGACTCTTCACAGGTATGTAAGCGGCTGCAATCATAGCATGTGTAACAATGGGAGCATAGCATGAAAATCAGTCAAAGTACATCACACTGCCATCGGGATTTGATACATGATTCCAACCCCAAGATGCCATGCGGCCAAATGCAGCCTTACGTGCGGGACGTGCTCGGCCAGAAGGGATTGCATCTGCCACAGATTCATTCAATCAGCACAGGTGGAGGCCATACAGGCCGACAGCACATATATAGCAGACCCAAACCCCTCCCACAACCACTCCCACTCCAAAATGCTACCGGCAGGACTAGCGATGTTGGGCCTGGGGCACCAGATAGCACTGCAAGTGCTACAACTACAAGAAGACGACGAACAACAACAGGTACAACAACCGGGCGCACAGGGGAGACGGAGGAGAAGGAGGAGGAGGAGGGCAAGGCAGGGTCAGCAAGGCCCACAAGCACTGCCACTACCACCACGCAGGCGGCCCGCAATCCCACGCCTCCGAGCTGATCCGTTCAACCTCACTGCTGAGCAGATCCACACCCTCTACCGTTTGGACCGGGACACCATAATCGCCATTGTGGACATGACACATGCTGACCTCGTGAGCATGATAGATAGCCCAACCGCCATCCCACCCCTACTGAAGGTGGTGTCTGTACTCCACTTCCTGGCCACAGGCACCTACCAGCACACAGTGGGACAGTTGCATGGCATTTCACAGCCACTGTTCTCACGGACACTCTCCCAAGTGCACGATGCCCTCCTGAAGCACGCCGACGACCACATCACACTACCACGCACGTACCAGGAGATTACCAACGCAAAGGTGGGATTCCATGCACTTGGCGGCATCCCGGGTTGCATTGGTGCCATCGACTGCACCCATGTTGAATTGGTTGTCCCACATGCCATGGAGGTCCAGTACCGCAACCGGAAACAATTTCATTCAATCAATGTGCAAATGGTGTGTGACTCCAACAAGATCTTTACGCATTGTTGTGCCAGATTTCCAGGATCTACCCATGATTCTATGGTCCTGAGGAACACAAGAATACCACGCTACATGGAGCGACACGCAGGGCACAGATCCTGGCTACTCGGTGAGTCTCATTCCATGCATGACATCGTGGCCCATTTGATGCGTCAATGACCTTGCAGGAGGGGGGGGGGGCTACTTAGCACTATCATTCCACTGACACCCTTTATTCGTCCCATACAGGTGATGCCGGGTATCCACTGAAGAGATGGCTCCTTACACCAATCCGGAACCCACAGAACCAGCATGAGGAGGACTACAACCATGCCCACTCACGTAGCCGTGTGGTCATTGAACAGGCATTCGGCCTACTGAAGGCTCGTTTCCGCAGCCTCAGCAGGTCTGGCGGGGCACTCATGTACAGCCATGAGAGGGTTTCTAAGATGGTCATGGCATGTGTCATGCTGCACAACATGTGCATACGTAGGAATGTGCCCATGCCCCCTGACGCTGTACTGCATGCACCTGAAGATGATGATGATGAGGGTGGGGATGTGGAGGGACGCCAGGGAGTCCATGAGGCACAGGATGCACGTGCAATCCGACAGAGCATCATAGATGCATGCTTCTAGCAACCACGCATGGTGCCTATTACACGGAAAGGGGACCTGTGGCACTGTGTGTGTGTAGTACAGGCACATAGTGGACTGTACGCCTATGAAGGCCTCGTACGCAAATATCAATGTCCACACATGTCATTGGATGATAATGAAGTGCTGTATTGTTAATGTGATTTGATTCATACACCCTATGGACCCGCCACCCAGTGAAGCCCAACACACCCCCTCCACCCTACTTCCTCCCCCCCCAACACCAGTGTCCAGATATGCATGCTGCCCGTGGGTAGACGCTATTGCAAGCCCCCTCTACGGGTATCAGGGGCACCCCTGCCCGTGGAGCGCAGGTTCCTGCCAGATCTGCGTTGGGGGCTGCCCTGGACGGAACTTGCCACGGATGACGTCTCTGCCTGCTCGCGTCCATGCATGTCTCTGAGGGTTTGTGAGAGCTCCGAGAGCACACGGCGCACAGCAGCAAGTTCAGCACAAACGTCTTTGGACGTCGCATGCAGTTCCCCCCTCAGGCTCTCGGTGCTTCTCTCCATTTGTGCTCTCAGGCTCTCGGTGCTTCTCTCCATTTCTCCCCTGAGGCTCTCACTACTTTTCTCTATTTGTGCCCTGAGTGTCTCGGTGGATGTTTCCATGGCTGCCCTGGAACCCCCGCATTCATTTGCATGGTCCTTGAGTAGCGTGGACGCTTCCTGCTGTTGCTCGATCAGCAGGTCGAGGGACTGTTGCCTCTGCTGGGCCATGGACATTTGCGGTGGTGTGACAGGGGGGCTGCTCAACACATGTTGCCTTGGCACAGGACTTGTGGGGGTTGGCCAGTCGTCGTCTTCAGGGTGCCCCTGCGTGGTTTCGTCATGGTGTAGGGGATGGAACATGCAGGGGGATTGGGAAAGGTCATGGATGGTACCTACGTCGCCAGCACTGTTTTCCGTGTCGGAGCATGCTGGCATGACAGCTGTGTCACCTATGGTGCTGCTACCACCAGAGGCAGTGCCATCAGATACGTTCTTTGGGGGGACCTGTGGTGCTGGGGTTGTGGACTTGCTGGCTGCTGGGGTGCCTGTTGCAGTCCCCTCCAGTGTGCTGGCACTTGATTCCTGCTGCTGCCGTGTCTTGATCCTTGCACCTGAGGTGGAGGCTCTTGGGACGTTGGTCCTGGCCCTCTTTGCAGGCGTGCTGGTAGGGGTGTCCTGCAGCTCGTCGTTGGTATCGGACCCTGTGGTGGAGTAAAGAGGGGCGAGCGTTAGTTATGGGTCTGTCGGATTTGGAATGGCAACGTGTCAAATGCATTGGGGTGGTACATGAGGCTGATATGGGACTGGGCCTTGGAGGTGGTCTCATTTTCGTGTGGATTGAGGATGCATTCATTTGGCTGCCTGCAGTTAGGGGGTGCATGCTGCACATGTAGGGGTTGTTTATGGCATCTTGATTAATTTGTTTATTCATTCTGACTTTTAGAGGGCGCTGTCAGGGCAAAGTATGTATTGCACTATGGGGTCACATGGTACTGCACATGTTCGTGGTTTGTGGATTTCGCATTGTTTCTCTTGGCAAACCTACCTGATTCTCCGGATGTCGGCACTCCTTTCTCCATCCCTCCGACTCCCTCTATGCTCTCCATTCCTATGGTGGAGGCGCAGATCTCCTCCCAGGGGGTCAACTTGATGGGCGACTCTGATCCCCCCCCGGTAGCTGTGGCGATGTTCCTGTTCGCAGAAAGTATGCTGCGTACGCGGATCCGCAGGTCGTCCCACCGCTTGCGACATTGCTGTGGCGTGCGGGGTGTTGTCCCCACCGCACTTACGCGCTGTGCCACAAGGGCCCATATGGCCTTCTTGTTGGCAAGGGCCGTCCTGGTCATTTGACTGGAGAAGACGACGGCGCCATTTTCCTGCAGGGTCTCGGTCAGCACGGTCAGTTCCTCTCGGGAGAAGTGGACCTGCCGCTTGCGATCACACGCTTTCTTGGCTACCTTTCCCATATTTATTTTTTGAACTGGGGTTGCTAACGGGTTGGGATGTGTGTCAGGGTCGGATTTTTAATGGTTGTGTTGGGATTCGGATTTTATAGTTGTGCGGCGTGCTGTTTCCCGTTCCGGCCACATGCTTTTACTTCCGTTTCCGTATATTTACGGTGCCCGTAATTTGCGGTGCCCGCTCATTACGGTGCCCGCTCATTACGGTGACCGCTAAGATGGGTGGCGGTATTGCACCTGGTGCAGCGTACGGCGGCGGTAAGGGCCGTTTTGGGGTCATTTCCGCCATCGCAGCCTTTCGGATTCCGCCATGGCGTAATGCTCGAGCCCGATGGGTCGTAATTAGCCGCACTTTGCTCCTTCGTGCAATGGCGGAAACGCTATTTACGCTGTTGCGGTCCGGTCAGTCAATTTCCGCAAGGGTCGTAATGAGGGCCAGTGTCTGTAGGGCTCCAGGTGGACAGGGATCCTGTGGGGAGACAGATCAGAGGTCAGCTTCTGTACGATTCCAGGTGGACAGGGATCATGTGGGGAGACAGATCAGAGGTCAGCTTCTGTACGATTCCAGGTGGACAGGGATCATGTGGGGAGCCAGATCAGTGGTCAGCATCTGTTGGATTCCAGGTGGACAGGGATCATGTGGGGAGCCAGATCAGTGGTCAGCGTCTGTAGGATTTCAGGTGGACAGGGATCATGTGGGGAGCCAGATCAGTGGTCAGTGTCTGTAGGGCTCCAGGTGGATATAGATCATGTGGGGAGCCAGATCAGAGGTCAGCTTCTGTACGATTCCAGGTGGACAGGGATCATGTTGGGAGCCAGATCTGTGGTCAGCATCTGTTGGATTCCAGGTGGACAGGGATCATGTGGGGAGCCAGATAAGAGGTCAACTTCTGTACGATTCCAGGTGGACAGGGACCATGTGGGGAGCCAGATCAGTGGTCAACATCTGTTGGATTCCAGCTGGACAGGGATCATGTGGGGAGCCAGATCAGAGGTCAGCTTCTGTACGTTTCCACGTGGATAGGGATTGTGTGCAGAGCCAGATCAGAGGTCAGCTTCTGTATGATTCCAGGTGGACAGGGATCATGTGGGGAGCCAGATCAGAGGTCAGCTTATGTATGATTCCAGGTGGACAGGGATAATGTGGGGAGCCAGATCAGTGTTCAGCATCTGTAGGATTTCAGGTGGACAAGGATCATGTGGGGAGCCAGATCAGTGGTCAGCGTCTGTAGGACTCCAGGTGGATAGGGATCATGTGGGGAGCCAGATCAGTGGTCAGCTTCTGTTCGATTGCATGTGGACAGGGATCATGTGGAGGAGCCAGATCAGTGGTCAGCTTCTGTACGATTGCAGGTGGACAGGGATCATGTGGGGAGCCAGATCAGAGGTCAGCTTATGTATGATTCCAGGTGGACAGGGATCATGTGTGGAGCCAGATCAGAGGTCAGCTTATGTATGATTCCAGGTAGACAGGGATAATGTGGGGAGCCAGATTAGTAGTCAGCATCTGTAGGATTGCAGTTGGACAGGGATCATGTGGGGAGCCAGATCAGTGGTCAGCGTCTGTAGGACTCCAGGTGGATAGGGATCATGTGGGGAGCCAGATCAGTGGTCAGCTTCTGTTCGATTCCATGTGGACAGGGATCATGTGGGGGAGCCAGATCAGTGGTCAGCTTCTGTACAATTGCAGGTGGACAGGGATCATGTGGGGAGCCAGATCAGTGGTCAGCTTCTGTACGATTCCAGGTGGACAGGGACCATGTGGGGAGCCCGATCAGTGGTCACCTTCTGTACCATTCCAGGTGAACAGGGATCATGTGGGGAGCCAGATCAGAGGTCAGCTTCTGTATGATTCCAGGTGGACAGGGATCATGTGGGGAGCCAGATCAGTGGTCAGCGGCTGTAGGATTTCAGGTGGACAGGGATCATGTGGGGAGCCAGATCAGAAGTCAGCATCTGTAGGACTCCAGGTGGACAGGGATCATGTGGGGAGCCAGATCAGTGGTCAGCTTCTGTAGGATTCCATGTGGACAGGGATCATGTGGGGGAGCAAGATCAGTGGTCAGCTTCTGTACGATTGCAGGTGGACAGGGATCATGTGGGGAGCCAGATCAAGGGTCAGCTTCTGTATGATTCCAGGTGGACAGGGATCATGTGGGGAGCCAGATCAGTTGTCAGCTTCTGTACCATTCCAGGTGAACAGGGATCATGTGGGGAGCCAGATCAGAGGTCAGCTTCTGTATGATTCCTGGTGGACAGGGATCATGTGGGGAGCCAGATCAGTGGACAGCGTCTGTAGGATTTCAGGTGGACAGGGATCATGTGGGGAGCCAGATCAGTGGTCAGTGTCTGTAGGGCTCCAGGTGGACAGGGATCCTGTGGGGAGCCAGATCGGTGGTCAGCGTCAGTACGATTCCAGGTGGACATAGATCATGTGGGGAGACAGATCAGAGGTCAGCTTCTGTACGATTCCAGGTGGACAGGGATCATGTGGGGAGCCAGATCAGTGGCCAGCATCTGTTGGATTCCAGGTGGACAGGGATCATGTGGGGAGCCAGATCAGTGGTCAGCGTCTGTAGGATTTCAGGTGGACAGGGATCATGTGGGGAGCCAGATCAGTGGTCAGTGTCTGTAGGGCTCCAGGTGGACATAGTTCATGTGGGGAGCCAGATCAGAGGTCAGCTTCTGTACAATTCCAGGTGGACAGGGATCATGTCGGGAGCCAGATCTGTGGTCAGCATCTGTTGGGTTCCAGGTGGACAGGGATCATGTGGGGAGCCAGATCAGAGGTCAACTTCTGTATGATTCCAGGTGGACAGGGACCATGTGGGGAGCCAGATCAGTGGTCAACATCTGTTGGATTCCAGCTGGACAGGGATCATGTGGGGAGCCAGATCAGAGGTCAGCTTCTGTACGTTTCCACGTGGATAGGGATTGTGTGCAGAGCCAGATCAGAGGTCAGCTTCTGTATGATTCCAGGTGGACAGGGATCATGTGGGGAGCCAGATCAGAGGTCAGCTTCTGTATGATTCCAGGTGGACAGGGATAATGTGGGGAGCCAGATCAGTGTTCAGCATCTGTAGGATTTCAGGTGGACAAGGATCATGTGGGGAGCCAGATCAGTGGTCAGCGTCTGTAGGACTCCAGGTGGACAGGAATCGTGTGGGGAGCCAGATTAGTAGTCAGCATCTGTAGGATTGCAGGTGGACAGGGATCATGTGGGGAGCCAGATCAGTGGTCAGCGTCTGTAGTACTCCAGGTGGACAGGGATCATGTGGGGAGCCAGATCAGTGGTCAGCTTCTGTTCGATTCCATGTGGACAGGGATCATGTGGGGAGCCAGATCAGTGGCCAGCTTCTGTACCATTCCAGGTGAACAGGGATCATGTGGGGAGCCAGATCAGTGGTCAGCTTCTGTACGATTGCAGGTGGACAGGGAAAATATGGGGAGCCAGATCAGTGGTCAGCTTCTGTACGATTCCAGGTGGACAGGGATCATGTGGGGAGCCAGATCAGTGGCCAGCTTCTGTACCATTCCAGGTGAACAGGGATCATGTGGGGAGCCAGATCAGAGGTCAGCTTCTGTATGATTCCAGGTGGACAGGGATCATGTGGGTAGCCAGATCAGTGGTCAGCGTCTGTAGGATTTCAGGTGGACAGGGATCATGTGGGGAGCCAGATCAGAGGTCAGCTTCTGTATGATTCCAGGTGGACAGGGATCATGTGGGGAGCCAGATCAGTGGTCAGCGTCTGTAGGATTTCAGGTGGACAGGGATCATGTGGGGAGCCAGATCAGAGGTCAACTTCTGTATGATTCCAGGTGGACAGGGATCATGTGGGGAGCCAGATCAGAGGTCAGCTTCTGTATGATTCCAGGTGGACAGGGATCATGTGGGGAGACAGATCAGAGGTCAGCTTCTGTACGATTCCAGGTGGACAGGGATCATGTGGGGAGCCAGATAAGTGGTCAGCATCTGTTGGATTCCAGGTGGACAGGGATCATGTAGGGAACCAGATCAGTGGTCAGCGTCTGTAGGATTTCAGGTGGACAGGGATCATGTGGGGAGCCAGATCAGTGGTCATTGTCTGTAGGGCTCCAGGTGGACAGGGATCCTGTGGGGAGCCAGATCAGTGGTCAGCGTCAGTACGATTCCAGGTGGACATAGATCATGTGGGGAGCCAGATCAGAGATCAGCTTCTGTACAATTCCAGGTGGATAGGGATCATGTGGGGAGCCAGATCAGTGGTCAGCATCTGTAGGATTTCAGGTGGACAAGGATCATGTGGGGAGCCAGATCAGTGTTCAGAGTCTGTATGATTCCAGGTGGACAGGGATCATGTGGGGAGCCAGATCAGAGGTCAGCTTCTGTATGATTCCAGGTGGACAGGGATAATATGAGGAGCAAGATCAGTAGTCAGCATCTATAGGATTTCAGGTGGACAAGGATCATGGTGGGAGCCAGATCAGTGGTTAGCGTCTGTAGGACTCCAGGTGGACAGGGATCATGTGCGGAGCCAGATTAGTAGTCAGCATCTGTAGGATTCCAGGTGGACAGGGATCATTTGGGGAGCCAGATCAGTGGTCAGCTTCTGTAGGATTGCAGGTGGGCAGGGATCATGTGGGGAGCCAAATCAGTGGTCAGCTTCTGTACGATACCAGGTGGACAGGGATCATGTGGGGAGCCAGATCAGTGGTCAGCTTCTGTACCATTCCAGGTGGACAGGGATCATGTGGGGAGCCAGAGCAGAGGTCAGCTTCTGTATGATTCTAGGTGGACAGGGATCATGTGGGGAGCCAGATCAGTGGTCAGCTTCTGTAGGATTTCAGCTGGACACGGATCATGTGGGGAGCCAGATCAGTGGTCAGCGTCCGTAGGGCTCCAGGTGGACAGGGATCCTGTGGGGAGCAAGATCAGTGGTCAGCATCAGTACGATTCCAGGTGAACATAGATCATGTGGGGAGCCAGATCGGAGGTCAGCTTCTATACGATTCCAGGTGGACAGGGATCATGAGGGGAGCCAGATCAGTGGTAAACATCTGTTGGATTCCAGCTGGACAGGGATCATGTGGGGAGCCAGATCAGAGGTCAGCATCTGTTGGATTCCAGGTGGACAGGGATCATGTGGGGAGCCAGATCACTGGTCAACATCTGTTGGATTCCAGCTGGACAGGGATCATATGGGGAGCCAGATCAGAGGTCAGCTTCTGTAGGATTCCACGTGGATAGGGATCGTGTGCAGAGCCAGATCAGAGGTCAGCTTCTGTATGATTCCAGGTGTACAGGGATCATGTGGGGAGTCAGATCAGAGGTCAGCTTCTGTATGATTCCAGGTGGACAGGGATCATGTGGGGAGCCAGATCAGAGGTCAGCTTCTGTACGTTTCCACGTGGATAGGGATTGTGTGCAGAGCCAGATCAGAGGTCAGCTTCTGTATGATTCCAGGTGGACAGGGATAATGTGGGGAGCCAGATCAGTGGTCAGCTTCTGTATGATTCCAGGTGGACAGGGATCATGTGGGGAGCAGATCAGTGGTCAGCATCTGTTGGATTCCAGGTGGACAGGGATCATGTGGGAAGCAGATCAGTGGTCAGTGTCAGTACGATTCCAGGTGGACAGGGATCATGTGGGGAGCAGATCAGTGGTCAGCATCTGTTGGATTCCAGGTGGACAGATATCATGTGGGGATCCAGATTACTGGTCAGCATCTTTAGGATTCCAGGTGGATAGGGATCATGTGGGGAGCCAGATCAGTGGTCAGCGTCTGTAGGACTCCACGTGGACAAGGATCATATGGGGAGCCAGATCAGTGGTCAGCTTCTGTACGATTCCAGGTGGACAGGGATCATGCGGGGAGCCAGATCACTGGTCAGCATCTGTAGGATTTCAGGTGGACAGGGATCATGTGGGGAGCCAGATCAGTGGTCAGCATCTGTAGGGCTCCAGGTGGACAGGGGTCCTGTGGGCAGCCAGATCAGTGGTCAGCGTTAGTACGATTCCAGGTGGACAGGGATCATGTGGGGAGCCAGATCAGTGGTCAGCATCTGTTGGATTCCAGGTGGACAGGGATCATGTGGGGAGCCAGATCAGAGGTCAGATTCTGTACGTTTCCAGGTGGACAGGGATCATGTGGGGAGCCAGATCAGTGGTCAACATCTGTTGGATTCCAGCTGGACAGGGATCATGTGGGGAGCCAGATCAGAGTTCAGCTTCTGTACGATTCCACGTGGATAGGGATCGTGTGCAGAACCAGATCAGAGGTCAGCTTCTGTATGATTCCAGGTGGACAGGGATCATGTGGGGAGTCAGATCAGAGGTCAGCTTCTGTATGATTCCAGGTAGACAGGGATCATGTGGGGATCAGATCAGTGGTCAGCATCTGTTTTATTCCAGGTGGACAGGGATAATGTGGAGAGCAGATCAGTGGTCAGCATCTGTTTTATTCCAGGTGGACAGGGATAATGTGGGGAGCAGATCAGTGGTCAGCGTCAGTATGATTCCAGCTGGACAGGGATCATGTGGGGAGCAGATCAGTGGTCAGCATCTGTTGGATTCCAGGTGGACAGGGATCATGTGGGGAGCAGATCAGTGGTCAGCATCTGTTTTATTCCAGGTGGACAGGGATAATGTGGAGAGCAGATCAGTGGTCAGCGTCAGTATGATTCCAGCTGGATAGGGATCATGTGGGGAGCAGATCAGTGGTCAGCATCTTTTGGATTCCAGGTGGACAGGGATCATGTGGGAAGCAGATCAGTGGTCAGTGTCAGTACCATTCCAGGTGGACAGGGATCATGTGGGGAGCAGATCAGTGGTCAGCATCTGTTTTATTCCAGGTGGACAGGGATCATGTGGAGAGCAGATCAGTGGTCAGCGTCAGTATGATTCCAGCTGGACAGGGATCATGTGGGGAGCAGATCAGTGGTCAGCATCTGTTGGATTCCAGGTGGACAGGGATCATGTGGGAAGCAGATCAGTGGTCAGTGTCAGTACCATTCCAGGTGGACAGGGATCATGTGGGGAGCAGATCAGTGGTCAGCATCTGTTGGATTCCAGGTGGACAGATATCATGTGGGGAGCCAGATTACTGGTCAGCATCTGTAGGATTCCAGGTGAATAGGGATCATGTGGGGAGCCAGATCAGTCATCAGCGTCTGTAGGACTCCAGGTGGACAAGAATCATATGGGGAGCCAGATCAGTGGTCAGCTTCTGTATGATTCCAGGTGGACAGGGATCATGTGGGGAGCCAGATCACTGTTCAGCATCTGTAGGATTTCAGGTGGCCAGGGATCATGTGGGGAGCCAGATCAGTGGTCAGCTTCTGTACGATTCCAGGTGGACAGGGATCATGTGGGGAGCCAGATCACTGTTCAGCATCTGTAGGATTCCAGGTGGACAGGGATCCTGTGGGGAGCCAGATCAGTGGTCAGCGTCAGTACGATTCCAGGTGGACATTGATCATGTGGGGATCCAGATCAGAGGTCAGCTTCTGTACAATTCCAGGTGGACAGGGATCATGTGGGGAGCCAGATCAGTGGTCAGCATCTGTTGGATTCCAGGTGGACAGGGATCATGTGGGGAGCCAGATCAGAGGTCAGCTTCTGTACGATTCCAGATGGACAGGGATCACATGGGGAGCCAGATCAGCAGTCAACATCTGTTGGATTCCAGCTGGACAGGGATCATGTGGGGAGCCAGATCAGAGGTCAGCTTCTGTACGATTCCACGTGGATAGGGATCGTGTGCAGAGCCAGATCAGCAGTCAGCTTCTGTATGATTCCAGGTGGACAGGGATCATGTGGGGAGCCAGATCAGAGGTCAGCTTCTGTATGATTCCAGGTGGACAGGGATAACGTGGGGAGTGAGATCAGTGGTCAGAATCTGTAGGATTTCAGGTCGACAAGGATCATGTGGGGAGCCAGATCAGTGGTCAGCGTCTGTAGGACTCCAGGTGGACAGGGATCATGTGGGGAGCCAGATCAGCTGTCAGCTTCTGTACAATTCCAGGTAGACAGGGATCATGTGGGGAGCCAGATCAGTGGTCAGCTCCTGTAAGATTCCAGGTGGACAGGGATCATGTGGGGAGCAGATCAGTGGCCAGCGTCAGTATGATTCCAGGTGGACATTGATCATGTGGGGATCCAGATCAGAGGTCAGCTTCTGTACAATTCCAGGTCGACAGGGATCATGTGGGGAGCCAGATCAGTGGTCAGCATCTGTTGGATTCCAGGTGGACAGGGATCATGTGGGGAGCCAGATCAGAGGTCAGCTTCTGTACGATTCCAGGTGGACAGCGATCACATGGGGAGCCAGATCAGCAGTCAACATCTGTTGGATTCCAGCTGGACAGGGATCATGTGGGGAGCCAGATCAGAGGTCAGCTTCTGTACGATTCCACGTGGATAGGGATCGTGTGCAGAGCCAGATCAGCAGTCAGCTTCTGTATGATTCCAGATGGACAGGGATCATGTGGGGAGCCAGATCAGAGGTCAGCTTCTGTATGATTCCAGGTGGACAGGGATAACTTGGGGAGCGAGATCAGTGGTCAGAATCTGTAGGATTTCAGGTCGACAAGGATCATGTGGGGAGCCAGATCAGTGGTCAGCATCTGTAGGACTCCAGGTGGACAGGGATCATGTGGGGAGCCAGATCAGCTGTCAGCTTCTGTACAATTCCAGGTAGACAGGGATCATGTGGGGAGCCAGATCAGTGGTCAGCTTCTGTAAGATTCCAGGTGGACAGGGATAATGTGGGGAGCAGATCAGTGGTCAGCGTCAGTATGATTCCAGGTGGACAGGGATCATGTGGGGAGCAGATCAGTGGTCAGCATCTGTTGGATTCCAGGTGGACAGGGATCATGTGCGGGAGGCAGATTAGTGGTCAGCGTCTGTAGGATTCCAGGTGGACAGGGATCATGTGGGGAGCCAGATCGGTGGTCAGCTACCGTACGATTCCAGGTGGACAGGTATCATGTGAGGAGCAGATCAGTGGTCAGCGTCAGTATGATTCCAGGTGGACAGGGATCTTGTGGGGAGCAGATCAGTGGTCAGCATATATTGGATTCCAGGTGGACAGGGATCATGTGGGGGCCATATTAGTGGTCAGCATCTGTAGGATTCCAGGTCGACAGGGATCATGTGGGGGGCCAGATCAGTGGTCAGCGTCTGTAGGACTCCAGGTTGAGAGCGATCATGTGGGGGGGGGCCAGATCAGTGGTCAGCTTATGTACAATTCCAGGTGGACAGGGATCATGTGGGGAGCCAGATCAGTGGTCAGCTTCTGTACGATTCAATTTGGACAGGGATCATGTGGGGAGCCAGATCAGTGGTCAGCTTCTGTATGACTCCAGGTGGACAGGGATCATGTGGGGAGCAGATCAGTTGTCAGTGTCAGTATGAGTCCAGGTGGACAGGCATCATGTGGTGGTGAGATCAGTGGTCAGCGTCTGTTGGATTCCAGGTGGACAGGGATCATGTGGGAAGCCAGATCAGTGGTCAGCTTATGTATGATTCCAGGTGGACAGGGATCATGTGGGGATCCAGATCAGTGGTCAGCTTCTATACTATTCCATGTGGACAGGAATCATGTGGGCAGCCAGATCAGTGGTCAGCTTCTGTACGATTCCAGGTGGACAGGGATCAAGTGGGGAGCAGATGAGTTGTTAGCGTCAGTATGATTCCAGGTGGACAGGGATCATGTGGGGATCAGATCAGTGGTCAGCATCTGTTGGATTCCATGTGGACAGGGATCATGTGGGGAGCCAGATCTGTGGTCAGCTTATGTATGATTCCAGGTGGACAGGGATCATGTGGGGAGCCAGATCAGTGGTCAGCTTCTGTACGATTCCAGGTGGACAGGGATCATGTGGGGAGAAGATGAGTTGTTAGCGTCAGTATGATTCCAGGTGGACAGGGATCATGTGGGGAGCAGATCAGTGGTCTACGTCTGTAGGACTCCAGGTGGGCAGGGATCATGTGGGGAGCCAGATCAGTGCTCAGCTTCTGTATGATTCCAGGTGGATGGGGATCATGTGGGGAGCCAGATCAGTGGTCAGCTTCTGTACGATTCCAGGTGGACCGGGATCATGTGGGGAGCTTATCAGTGGTCAGCCTCAGTATGATTCCAGGTGGACAGGGATCATGTGGGGAGCAGATCAGTGGTCAGCTTCTGTACGATTCCAGGTGGACAGGGATCATGTGGGGAGCCATATCAGTGGCCAGCTTCTGTGCGATTACATGTGGACAGGGATCATGTGGGGAGCAGATCACTTGTCAGCATCAGTATGAATCCAGGTGTACAGGGATCATGTGGGGATCAGATCAGTGGTCAGCATCTGTTGGATTCCAGGTGGACAGGGATCATGTGGGGAGCAGATCAGTGGTCAGCATCAGTATGATTCCAGGTCGACAGGGATCATGTGGGGAGCAGATCAGTGGTCAGCATCTGTTTTATTCCAGGTGGACAGGGATCATGTGGGGAGCAGATCAGTGGTCAGTGTCAGTATGATTACAGCTGGACAGGGATCATGTGGGGAGCAGATCAGTGGTCAGCATCTGTTGGATTCCAGGTGGACAGGGATCGTGTGGGAAGCAGATCAGTGGTCAGTGTCAGTACGATTCCAGGTGGACAGGGATCATGTGGGGAGCAGATCAGTGGTCAGCATCTGTTGGATTCCAGGTGGACAGATATCATGTGGGGAGCCAGATTACTGGTCAGCATCTGTAGGATTCCAGGTGGATAGGGATCATGTGGCGAGCCATATCAGTGGTCAGCGTCTGTAGGACTCCACGTGGACAAGGATCATATGGGGAACCAGATCAGTGGTCAGCTTCTGTACGATTCCAGGTGGACAGGGATCATGTGGGGAGCCAGATCACTGGTCAGCATCTGTAGGATTTCAGGTGGACAGGGATCATGTGGGGAGCCAGATCAGTGGTCAGCATTTGTAGGCCTCCAGGTGGACAGGGATCCTGTGGGGAGCCAGATCAGTGGTCAGCGTCAGTACGATTCCAGGTGGACATAGATCATGTGGGGAGCCAGATCAGAGGTCAGCTTCTGTACGATTCCAGGTGGACAGGGATCATGTGGGGAGCCAGATCAGTGGTCAGCATCTGTTGGATTCCAGGTGGACAGGGATCATGTGGGGAGCCAGATCAGAGGTTAGCTTCTGTACGTTTCCAGGTGGACAGGGATCATGTGGGGAGCCAGATCAGTGGTCAACATCTGTTGGATTCCAGCTGGACAGGGATCATGTGGGGAGCCAGATCAGAGGTCAGCTTCTGTACGATTCCACGTGGATAGGGATTGTGTGCAGAGCCAGATCAGCAGTCAGCTTCTGCATGATTCCAGGTGGACAGGGATCATGTGGGGAGCCAGATCAGAGATCAGCTTCTGTATGATTCCAGGTGGACAGGGATAATGTGGGGAGCGAGATCAGTGGTCAGCGTCTGTAGGACTCCAGGTGGACAGGGATCATGTGGGGAGGCAGATCAGCTGTCAGCTTCTGTACAATTCCAGGTAGACAGGGATCATGTGGGGAGCCAGATCAGTGGTCAGCTTCTATAAGATTCCAGGTGGACAGGAATCATGTGGGGAGCCAGATCAATGGTCAGCTTCCGTACGATTCCAGGTGGACACGGATCTTGTGGGGAGCAGATCAGTGGTCAGCATATATCGGATTCCAGGTGGACAGGGATCATGTGGTGGGCCAGATTAGTGGTCAGCATCTGTAGGATTCCAGGTGGACAGGGATCATGTGGGGGGCCAGATCAGTGGTCAGCTTATGTACGATTCCAGGTGGACAGGGATCATGTGGGGAGCCAGATCAGTGGTCAGCTTCTGTACGATTCCATTTGGACAGGGATCATGTGGGGAGCCAGATCAGTGGTCAGCTTCTGTACCACTCCAGGTGGACAGGGATCATGTGGGGAGCAGATCAGTTGTCAGTGTCAGTATGAGTCCAGGTGGACAGGCATCATGTGGTGGTGAGATCAGTGGTCAGCGTCTGTTGGATTCCAGGTGGACAGGGATCATGTGGGAAGCCAGATCAGTGGTCAGCTTATGTATGATTCCAGGTGGACAGGGATCATGTGGGGAGCCAGATCAGTGGTCAGCTTCTATACGATTCCATGTGGACAGGGATCATGTGGGGAGCCAGATCAGTGGTCAGCTTCTGTACGATTCCAGGTGGACAGGGATCATGTGGGAAGCAGATGAGTTGTTAGCATCAGTATGATTCCAGGTGGACAGGGTTCATGTGGGGGTCAGATCGGTGGTCAGCATCTGTTGGATTCCATGTGGACAGGGATCATGTGGGGAGCCAGATCAGTGGTCAGCTTATGTATGATTCCAGGTGGACAGGGATCATGTGGGGAGTCAGATCAGTGGTCATCTTCTGTACGATTCCAGGTGGACAGGGATCATGTGGGGAGCAGATCAGTGGTCAGCGTCAATATGATTCCAGGTGGACAGGGATCATGTGGGGAGCAGATCAGTGGTCTACGTCTGTAGGACTCCAGGTGGACAGGGATCATGTGGGGAGCCTGATCGGTGGTCAGCTTCTGTACGATTCCAGGTGGACGGGGATCATGTAGGGAGCCAGATCAGAGGTCAGCTTCTATACGATTCCAGGTGGACAGGGATCAAGTGGGGAGCCAGATCAGTGGTCAGCATCTGTTGGATTCCAGGTGGACAGGGATCATGTGGGGAGCCAGATCAGAGGTCAGCTTCTGTACGTTTCCTTGTGGACAGGGATCATGTGGGGAGCCAGATCAGTGGTCAACATCTGTTGGATTCCAGCTGGACAGGGATCATGTGGGGAGCCAGATCAGAGGTCAGCTTCTGTACGATTCCACGTGGATAGGGATCGTGTGCAGAGCCAGATCAGCAGTCAGCTTCTGTATGATTCCAGGTGCACAGGGATCATGTGGGTAGCCAGATCAGAGATCAGCTTCTGTATGATTCCAGGTGGACAGGGATAATGTGGGGAGCCAGATCAGTGGTCAGAATCTGTAGGATTTCAGGTCGACAAAGATCATGTGGGGAGCCAGATCAGTGGTCAGCGTCTGTAGGACTCCAGGTGGACAGGGATCATGTGGGGAGCCAGATCAGCTGTCAGCTTCTGTACAATTCCAGGTAGACAGGGATCATGTTGTGGAAACCAAAAAATTGATATGAGGCCGGGAAGCCCAAAGGAAACACACCAACACAGGTTACAAAGGACATACAAAGCGCTTTATTCAAAGTTACAACAATTACCAAAGTCAATTGACATACGGATAGCTATTTGGCCCTCAGAGTAACAGAACGAACTATCAACGGTAGTTCGCCGTGTTAGTGTGAGAGACCGTACATTGGGGTACTTGGGTTTTTATACTTTTTATCCAGCTCTGGCCAACCCCCTCGCGGGTTAACCATTCTTGGGACCAGGCCTAGGGTTCGTTGCCAGGTCAATCCCATAATGTATGCATTTTGATCAGTTCCGCTGATACAGTTGTTCATTTACACATAGGTCAGGGATAGGACAAGGTCTCAGTTTGCGACCCCAACAAGTGGCCTGCGGGCATATTACTTATTCATGTGTGCGGAGGTCACAACGGCCAGAATCCCACTCGAAATGTCATTCGGCCTCCATTTTGTTGTTCAGGGTGACTTCCACACTGCAAGAGGACCTAAAATGGCAGCTAAATCCTAGATGGCGATTTGCACAATACATTAAGGTCAAGACCTTGCCGCGGAATCTATGTACACAGTGTTTTTAGACAACTTGGCGTAGGCCAACATACATTCAAACAATGCGATAGGAGGTACAATATTATTTCGATTTCCACAGACCCTCCTTTTGGCCTATGCCAAGTGCTAAACATCATCCCTAATACTTTCGAAAATAACTCCATGTATTATCATCCATAGGTTCCGCCTCATTGTCTGTAATGTCTATAGCCATAAGGTCGTTCATAAGAACCTCTTGTAACATGAATTCTTTAGATGCTGTATCTGTGGTATATATTTTATGCCCTATTGCGCTCAGTGCTTGAGCACAACACCCCCTATCATTCCACACATACTTGGGAGGCATTGAAAACAACAACAAAGGAATAACAGAATCCATAAAATAACCAAAATAACGGAAAGCACCTTCCAACCCCAAGATCGCAAAGAATCCCAAAACCAAGTACTAAGGTTCCAGTCTCCTACAGGGATATGGACTTCAGAACTGAGAGTATGCAAGTTCTGAATTGCTTTAAAAATTGTTGGTGAGGAGTCTGGTACGAAAACACAACAAGCGGACCCCACTAATTTGCATAATCCACCTCGTTCTGCCAAGATGACATCTATTGCCATCCGATTTTGAAGTGCTACCAATCTTATCGCCTTTTGCTCTAAGGTCTGAAGTGGGACAATGGAAGACCAGGCTTCCGTCCTTCACCTCTCGCGCTTGGCCTAAAGGGTCACGGCCCAGGCACCCGCCACGAGAAGAGTTTGCCCATCTACCAGACGACCAAATACCCTGGTACAGGAACATACGGATGTGTCCATCTGCCTGCCCATCAGCCCGCCCTGCCCATGCCGACACCTGCGGCACGGATCAACTAGACTAAAACCTACACGTCATTAGAGAGAGATGCCATGACGACCTAGCCAACGGTCAGCACACCTGTGCAAATATACACACTGGACACTCCCGCACCAATCTACACGAAGAATATACTCAGTGCTATGACGTAGGCGACAGACATACTCACGGACGTGCATCTTTATTATTTTCCACATAGGCTCTCAAAATGCAGAAACGCAAGACGCATCATGAACCCATCTAAAAAGCTTGCTTACGCTTCTCCTAAAACCAGGTGCCACAATGAGAAATATAATGAAGACCCGATACTGGTCATAAGACAATATGGTACTATAACCTAAAGCGCCTGTGCACCAAACGGTTCCACCTATACACCAGGCCTAAGTAGGCCGCAAGCAAGAGCTTCCATGGACGTTAAAAGAACAAGAGTCAGGTTGCTGATCCTGCAGAATGAGCCCGGCGAAAGCAAACAGTCAAGGTCGCAATGTTGCAAACCCACATTCCGAAAGCAGACCATCAAGGGCACGATGTTGCAACCTCGCACGCCGCACACCAACGTTAAAGTCACACCTGCAAATTAAACCAGGCACACAGTGGAAAAACAATATTAATTGTGCAGAATTCTGCCTCAAACACGGTCCCACCTCACGTGACCAAGCCGAACCTGACAGGATGCCAAGCCCAGGAGGAAGAAGGCGTCTGGATCCCTCGTTACAAGACATAGGCAGATACAATTAAAAGGCTCAATGGACATCTGCGACAGTGGGAGTAGTCGGCCTTCCAGCTTATGAATAAGTCCTCACATTGTCTGCACGTACTCATAGTGAAACATTGTTGCAAATGACAGGTACACCGAGAGCTGGGAACAGCGATGGTCCCAGGCTGGGAAGCTCGCGGGCGCACCATTCAGAACATGGGGCTCCTATCACTGACGCCATTAACATTAACCAATCATCAGGTCTCTTCATGTAACAATTCTCATGTATCTAATTGTAGGGACAACCCAGATATATCACCTGACTAACCCTTGTCCACTAAAATTGTTCTCTATACGTATGCTATACTAACCCTACCACTCGAGCAACCAATTAAGAGTGGCGATAGGTTTTTTCTAACTTTCCAAGGTGACGCAAGTAGCGCGTCATACTAAGGTAAAAAGGGCCTGCGAGCCCTACGATTGTGTGTGTGTCAGGACGGACGCGTACGATCCTTGACCCATCCCTGCCGTTTTTGTCTAATAAACAGCAGAGTCACCTTGCTTCTTGCGTGTGTCTCATACTCTATCTCTTTTGGGATATATGTGAGGAGTTGGGGCCTCCCTGCCCGGAGGTCTGCGGACGGCCCGGCCGACCCCGGCAGAATTTCCCCCCCGACAAGTTGGAGGCACTGCTGAGATCTGTTTAAGATCCGCCTTTTTATTTTTACTTTTTTCCAGGCACTCCCGTTGCGAGGAGGCCCGGCGGCGCGGCCCCCTCTGACGTTGCCCCCTTCTGAGGACTACAGGACCATCGCGGAGCTGCGAGAAGACCGGACAGCGCAATCCGGATATTGGCCCTCGGGAGCCGGTTGAGAAGTATCCCGCCCGCGGTTGGCGAGTGTCCAGACGTGGTCTAGACGAGGGGAGGTGACGAGCCGCTTGGAGGGGTGCACGCAGTCGAGCGGCCCCGCATCAAGAGAACTTGGTGAGCATGCCACGCACAACAAGCAATGTGAAATTGTGAGGAAGGGGGGAGGAATTAAATACGGGAGGTGGGAGGTGTTGCACAGGTGCGCGGCGAAGGTTTGACAATTTAGTGTTGGCAATGGAATGAATGGTAGTCGAACGAGTGCGAGAGCAGTCGGCTACGTCACGCGAGAGAGGGGGCGGAGCACAAAAACATCACGTGCGGCCGCTCGTAGAAACTGATTGGCCTAGGTCGCGACTACGTGTAAGGGTGGGTGTGTGTGGTTTCCTACGATTTGGCATTTATTGATCAATGAGTAGATGAGGATCCCTATTGTTCGAGCAAGAAACTCGATAGGTAGATGACGTTTCCCTGTAGGCGGTAGCTAGTTAGTTGCCCAATATGGAAGATAATTGGCTGGTTAAGCCCTCCTGTCGGCGGTTATATTATTGATTTGATTACCTTGTTCCAGGAGTGACAGGAAGACAGCTGTAAGGTTAACGGGGGTAGATTGCAAGTGTATTTTGAACTTAAAGAATATATGAAGAACTTACCAGTAGCTTGAAGAGATCGGTGACGTCACCAGTAGGGCTTTCATAGGATATCGCGAGCACAAGGCATCTTCGTTTTGAGAGTGGTGGGGAAGAGAAGTGTGGTAAGGGAGTGGAAACGGAGATAAATGGTAAATGAGTTGATTGGGGAAAGGCGAAAAGGGGGACGTGGCTGCGCACAGAGAACGCCGGCCACGGCAAGTGTAGAAGGGGGAGGAGCACGTGAAAATAGGACGACTGTATAAGAGCATCATAAGGGGTACGCAGCCGCAGGGGGCTACGTGCGCCTCGGCCGCAGGGGGCCGTAAGGGTGTTGTATAAAGAAAGAAAGACAGAAGAAAATATACAAATGTAAAATACCATATTTTTTATAATTTTCCTTAGCGGACTATCCTAAGTCCCCAAACTTACGGGGCCAGGTAACGATATAAGGTTGTATATTGTAAACTGCTAGTGAGATAAACTGCTACCAGATAGGGGAAGGATAACAAGCGGAGCTCTACTATGTCATACGGGACAGGATCGGGAGGGTGGGGGAACACCCTCACTACCCCACTACAACACATATGCACAACACTGCCACCCCATAGGGAGAAACTGATTAGGTATAGCATAGAATGGACCCAGGGGACGGATAACAAAATGCTAACACCGTGGCCACCTAATGGTAGCTTCGATCCATATGCCCAACATTCACTGCTAAACCATCTGCACAATACATACAAGGGGAAGAAGTTGGCAAACCATGTGGAGGTGTTTAACTTATGGAGGATGTTCCAAGGGTCCCGACCAGGACCAAATGGAATGTTCACTATGGGGGAAATACCGGAAGAAAAAGAGATTAAGGAGGAAGGAGAGGATGGGAAAAAGGGGAGTTAAGACCAAAAGAACACGGGGAACGGACGAGAGGGAGGAGAAAAGAATAATACATCAGATGACATAAAAAAGGAACCGAGCAACGAAATACCCATAGCAAAGGGAGTGAAAACAGAGGGAGGGGGGTTGTACCCTTTAATAGAATTAGGAGAAATAGAAAGAGGACAGTTAAGGGCGGCTGAGGGATACTCGAACCCGGCATTCAGCCCTCCACCATATGTGGCTCATAGGAAGATGCCAGCAGGGGAGGGGAGGACTGGAGAAGACCAGACTGTGGAAATAGGAAATGATGAGTGGGTAGCTGCACAGATATTATTAAAAGTACGAGGTTCATTAACAGGAGAAGAGAAGGAGGTAGTAAAGAAAAGAGACGAGGATAATGCCAGGGAGAGTGAAATGAGGGGGGAAGAGCTATTACGACAAAAGGAAGAGATTTTGGAGGAACGACTAGCAAAGCAAAGGGATGAGCAGAATGAATTGATCAAACAGCTCGAGAGGGAGGAGAGAGAGAGAGCGAGGAAAAGGAAAGAAGGTAAGAACGAATTGGAAAAAATAAGGGAACGGAATGAGGAGCACAGGAGAGAAGCTGAAAGGGTAAAAGCAGCAGCAGAAAGGGTATCAAGAGTAGTGCTGCGAGAAAAGAAAAGGGAAGAAGAAGAAAAAGAAAAAGAAATGGCAATGTGGAAGAGGAGGTTACTATCAGAAACAACTAAGAAATACGAAGAAGGGAGGGTGATAGAGAGTATAGTAGAAAGAGAAAGGGTGAAATGGGAAAGGAAGAAAGAGGATGAAAGAATATTGGAACAGATGAGCAGTGAAGTGATGGAGGAATTAAAAAGGAAAAGGGAGGAAAATAGTAGGGAGATGGAGGAGAGAAATGAAGGAGAAAGAGAAGATAGGAGAAGGGAGAGTGAAGCATGGGGGGATGTATATAGAAACACAGAAGTAGCGACAACATCAGCACAAGGGGGAGCGGTTGATAAAGGAGAAAAAGGAGAACTGGACCTAATAGACTTACAAACAGTAACAATAAAGGGGAAAAAGACCGAGTGGGGGATGCCGTTTATGACTGACTTTTGTAGTGAGGAAGAAGAAGGAGTGGAGAAGGAAGGAAGAAAAAGTGAAAGGGAAAGCTTAGATAAACTATACCTCACCCGAACCAACACAGACTCACCATGGATCAGTAGGAGAAAGGATGAGCTGGAGAGAAGTGAGGAGGGAGAGCAAGGACTAGCGGAAAGACAGACACATGAGGCCGCACCATCCCCATCCCCATCACGCCCTCCCCCATCGCACCCAACATGCTCAACCACCTCACGCTCGTTACGCAAAATAAAACTCGCGCCCTTCACAGACGAACTGACACCCTATGCATGTCGGCTTAGAGACCTCCCTAGTCGCAGGCAGGAAAGACGAATATACATGCCCACATAAAATACAGGAAATGATGGAAGAAGGGGAAAAGATGGAGAAGAAAGAGTTACGAGCAGGGGAAATAAGGACGAAATTGAAGATGTAGAAGAAAGGGAAGAGGAGGAAGGGTGTGAGGACTCGATATTATGGAACACAAAGGGTGAAACGAGACATAACTTAATGCCACTTTTGGAGAGAGGAGGGGTTAGACCACAGTATGTCCCTTGGAAGCATACAGATAAAGAAAATATAAAATGCAGGCTTCCATCATTAAGTGGAGGTGCGGGTAAGTGGATATATGAAATGGAAAAACACACCGCAGGACAGAAACTGGCAGTAGGAGATGTAAAGGGCCTTTTAATATCAATATAAGGGGATAGAGCGGATGACATTTGGAAGAGAGCGGGATTCCATGGGGTAACAATAACAAACACATCGCATGATGGGGCACCATTCGCAAACTGCAGACATGCACTATGGCAGGCACTGAGGGTACAGTACCCAGACACATCAGACATAGGAGCAATTACCTCCCGCAAGATGCGTGAGAATGAAGATCCTGTTGATTATATCCAGGAGATCCAAGAGAAGTGGCGCATGGAAACTAGAGAGCAATGGGATAAAACACCAGCAATATTTTATCATATACTAGTACAAGGGCTCCCAGAAGGAGTTCAGAAACAACTAAAGAAAGTAGTGGGAATGGAAGCAAAACCATGGCCAGAAATACAACTGACTATAGTGCATCATTGCAGGACATGGCAAGGAAAAATGAAACAAAAGGAAGAAGACAGGAAAACGGAAGAGGCTAAACTAGTACAGAAAAAGCTTACTAAATGCACAATGGAAGGGGCACTAATAACTACGCCCACAACAATGACCCAAAACCCCACACAAGTAGTGGCTGCACAAGATTCCGCCCAAATACCACCTCCACAGACTATAACACAACAGGCGCCGCCACTGCAACCATACACAACCAACATGGGAGGAGGACACCCAATGCAAGGAGCTGGGTATTATAATTATAACAGGGGGAGAGGAGGATTTATGAGAGGGAGAGGATACGGATATAACACCCAACAGCAGGTGGGAGGACTTAGAAATTCCTACCCCACAGGGCAACCAGTATACCAGGACAACACAGGGAGCTTCCCATGGCAGAGTAGGGAACCACCGGTGTGTTGGAGTTGTGGACTATTAGGGCACATGTCACGCACGTGTAGAGTTAGACCAGGAACACCATCATGGAGTGAACAGGGACAACCAAGGCCCTCACAGGAACAGCAGGGCCTACAGCAACAGCAGACGTTGCAACAGGGAAATGAACAACAACAACAAATAACACAACAACAGCCACAGACATATTCACTGCCACAACAACAGGTAGCGATGACACAACAACCCCAAGC
Organism: Ambystoma mexicanum; assembly: GCF_040938575.1. Lineage (NCBI taxonomy): Eukaryota > Metazoa > Chordata > Amphibia > Caudata > Ambystomatidae > Ambystoma > Ambystoma mexicanum. The sequence continues at coordinate 317,270,497 of NC_090924.1, read as the reverse complement.
ACAACAAACACAACTGGGTAGGGTGACGGTCTTGGGACACAACCCTTACACAGGAAATGTCCAATCGTTGTACCCTCAATAGGACAGCCCACAGACGGCCTTGGTGTGTCCCATCCTGTCAGTAACACCTAATAGTGCGGAGGAACCACGCATAGAGGTAACGATAGGTGACAAAAAATTATCATTCCTTGTTGACACCGGGGCGACCCGGTCTTGCATAAGGGAAGGTAAATTTAAGATGTCAGGCGAAGCCATGAACACCCAAGGATTCTCTGGGGCTAGAGGGTTGGTTCCCTTTACTGATAACATTCCCTTATCTATTGGAGATTATGATCTGTCAGTTCCACTTCTATATTATAGTGCCTCACCAGTAAATATACTGGGGAGAGACATAATGAACAGGTTGAATATGACGATCTCCTTTACTGAGGACGGCATAATTTGCTCTACTCCAGGGATTAACATGCTCACAGCATGACAGATTATGCAAGCATACTGCGGACAGACAGCGATTAGGGCGGAGCCAGTAGATGGCGAACTATTCCAGTATGGGACAGATATGGCATTTGCATGGATGCCAGGGATAGAAGGGAAAATATGGAGGAGGCCAGCAGCCTATCTGTTCAGACCAGAAACACCTGTTAATGAACCAGAAGGAAAGGTGGTTCTAATGGACATTGAGAGCATTATTGCAACAGCTGTTTACATTGCTGTACATGCCCAAGACAGAGAAGGAAGAGCATGGAGGGCAGTGATAGCACTAGCAGAAGGATGTAGGCTCACCCAGGTGTCAGATGAGGAGCTGTTTTCAGAAGAAAAGGAGGAAGGTGAAATGGTGTTCATGATGAGTCTGGAAATATGGCTAAGAGTGGCTTATAAACAAGTAGCACAGAAAATTGCAATGGCATTTGAGGCACCCGCCTGCACCCCAGTCCCCTTCTTTAAGGAAGATATGTCAAAGGTACCCAAATTATTGTGGACTACTAGCCCCTATGACGTGGGGTGCATAAAAAGTATAGGGGGAGTAAGGATAAAATTGAAAAAAGGTGCAATACTCTCCAGAGTGAAACAGTACCCACTATCAAAAGAGGCAGATGAGGGCATATATGAAACCGTTACGGCCCTTATAAACAATGGCATATTGGTCCCCTCAGAATCACCATGTAACACGGCTGTATACCCAGTGCGCAAGGCTAAAGGGGGGTCTTGGCGCTTCATACAGGATCTCAGGCCCTTAAACAACATAGTAGAAGCAGAATATCCCATAGCAGCAAACCCGGCAACAATATTGTGTGGCATTCCAGCAGAAGCATCACGATTTACAGTGATAGACCTTAAAAATGCTTTTTTCTCAATACCGTTGCACCCAGACTCACAAGACCTGACAAGCTTCACTTACAGAAACATAAAGTGGAAGCACACCAGATTACCACAAGGGTATTGCGAATCACCCTTAATTTTCAATAGAGTAATAAAGATGGATTTGGGTAACATTGAAGTGGAAAGCACAGTGTTGCAGTATGTGGATGACATAATAATTTGCAGTACAAACGAAAGAACATGCAGAGAGGACTCCTTAAAGATGTTGACAATATTGGCTGAAAAAGGTTACAAGGTAGACATGGAAAAGATACAGTACTGTCAAGAACAGGTACTTTACATTGGTCAACTTATATCCCAGCATGGAAGAAAGATTGCACCACAAAGAGCACAGGCCATTTCAAGCACTCCAATGCCACAAACTGTGAGGGAACTGCAGCAGTTCCTGGGGCTGTGCAACTACTGTAGAGCATGGGTATTTGATTACAGTTCGTACATAGGACCCCTGCTTGAGGCGTTAAGGGAAGCTAATAAAGGGGAGAAAAAGCTGGGGTGGACAATGGAAATGAAAGAGGCTTTTGATGAATTGAAAGATGCGATATCAACTGCTCCAGTACCGGCATCCCCAGACTATGAGCGACAATTTTTTATATTTTCACATTGCGACCCAGCAGTAATGAAAGCAGTGTTGGCTCAAAAAACAAGCATGGGCTACAAACCAGTAGCATTTTACAGCGGCCACTTAGATCCTGTGATGTTAGGTCACTTCCCTTGCGAACAGGGTCTCGCCGCAGCTGCTTTTGCGGTGGAAAAAGCATCAGCAATCACCATGGGGTGCCCAACTACACTGTTTGTGGAACATGCACTATTTGCGATATTGAATAAACCTAAGTCCACTCCAACCACACAGAGGGCATCAGGTTATGAGATCATTTTATCCAGAGCTGAACTATCAATTGTTAGATGTAGCACGGTCAACCCTGCAAGGTTCCTAGCAGAAGTAATTGAGGAGGGAGATTATGCCCATGACTGTACGCAAATAACTGAAATGTACTCATGTACTAGCAAGGTTGAAGAAAACGCACTAGAGGGAGGTGAGCTCTTGTTTATTGATGGGTCATCAACTATCGATCAAAGGGATGGTATAAGGAGAACTGGGGCAGCAGTGGTAAAAATGATGGCGGTATGGGTGTGTGTGGCTATGAAATGTGTACAATTACCACAGCATTACTCCGCTCAAGCAGCAGAATTAGTTGCACTGATCTTGGCGTTGAAGGAAAGCTTTGACAAACGAGTGACCATATACTCCGACAGCGCATATGTTACATCCACTGTCCACTCAAGGCTGTCGAAATGGAGAAGAAGAGGGTTTAGGAGAGCTGATGGCACTCCAGTGCAACATGCCCTCTTATTGGCTGAACTAATTGAAGTAATAAATGACCCCCAAGAATTAGCTTTAGTAAAATGCACCGCACACACCAATGGTGAAGACCACATCTCGAAGGGGAATGCAGCAGCAGACGCACATGCGAAGTATGCTGCATATTTTGGTGAGATATGGAACCCCCCAGAGTCACAGAGAGGGAGAGGGAGGGGAATGGCTAAGGAGATGTTGATAAGAGAAGGGTACACCCATCTCCCAGCCACACAGATTATGGAGCTACAAGCGGCTGCACCAATGGCCGAAAAAGAAATATGGGTAAAAAGAGGATGCACAATGTCACCAACCGACGCACTATGGCGCCAGGGTGGCACTGGAAAGGTTGTAATACCATTGGCACTTTTGAACCCCGCCCTGAGCCAACTACATCATCCAGCCCACACAGGCAAGGAAGTAATTGCAGCACGAATTAGAGAAGATTGGTTCTGCCCCGAGTTAAATTCTCATGTGTCAAATTTTATCAGCAATTGTCTCACATGTCAACAGTTTACGGCCGGCCATACCCTAAAGGTGATAAGAGGTACTATACCCTGGCTAGAGGGACATTTCCGGCATCTCCATATTGACTATGTTGATATGATCAACATATGTCAAGGAAATAGGTATATGATTGTAGTAGTATGCCCATTCTCTAGGTGGATTGAAGCAGGGCCCTGTTCACACCCAGATGCATTTAGAGCAGCTAAATTCCTAGTGAGGGAGGTCTTCCCCAGGTGGGGAGTGTGCGAGGTGTTAAGGTCAGACAATGGCCCACATTTCGCAAACGAAATGTTCCAGCACATCACATCCTTGCTGAACATAAAGCATAAATTTGCATGTGCATACCACCCACAGGCCAACCGTGTATGTGAACGCCTGAATGGCCTATTAAAAGGAGGCAATTGCAAAGATACAGCAAACAACAAAGAAGAGTTGGTTATATTGCCTTCCATTAGCCCTATTTGAGCTAAGGAATATACCAGGGTCCGACCACCACCTCACCCCTCACGAGGTGGTTACCGGACGTCAAATGCGCCTTCCCCTAACGCCAACATCAAGAGCATTTACCGACCACGAAAGTACAGCGAGTGTTCTTGGTGATGAAATGTACCAATATGTGTCTTCTTTGATTACTAGTGTAGTGTTTGTGTCTCAACAGCTCGAGCGCACACGGGGCGGGTCTAACAGCAATCAGCAAGAAGACGCGGATAAAGAATTGGAAAAGGAAAGACTGTGTAAAATTGCTAAAGGTGACCACGTACTACTTCGCAATTTCAACAGGAAATTGAATAGTCCACGATTCACTGGCCCCCATCTGGTAGAGGAGGTATCAACGAGAGCAGTAAAGCTACAGGACAAGCGTGCCTGGAACCACCTACACGATGTAAAGATCTACAAACTCCAGACCCGCCCCAGCGCCACCGACAGGTCCATTGGGAGAACAGCAACAACATCACCAATGGAAGAAGAGAGTTCTACCACAGCCAACGACCCAAGTGTTCCCATACCCTGTCACTCCCCAGATTCCCCAGAGACAATAACTGAAGACGAAAGGGGTGATCCCCATACTGCCCACCCCATGGTCACACGCTCAAAGAGTAAAAATACTTCCGCCAGTTGAGCCCAAACCCCCTGCCCATTGACCCCTACCCCCACTGCAGTAATAACTGAACTGAAGGACATTGCCTTCACACGTACACATGTAAACACGTGAATGCTCTCTTTTCTTTTCTCTCGCACATGCAGGAACTGCGTATTATTGTACTGCCAAGAACATAGATAACTAACAAATTCACTGCCCAGGAGTAGATGGTACCCTCAGACGATAACTACCCAGAAGAATTGTCACACCAATTTGTATATGAAATAAAAAGGCCAACGTACCTGAAAAGGAGAAGGGTACGTGTCTACTACACAGCATTCCTCTCGGCCATAGAATATTCAATGCCCCACCTCCACCCATACTTGCCTGTCCTAAGAGATAGATCGCTTAGATTAGCGTGGGAACAGCTCTTCGCCTGGGCACTGAATGACTATTTGATAGGGAGAGCTTAAAAAAAACAACAACTAACATTTAATAACCAGCATATTGAGAATTTTCAGGCGGGCAACTTTAACATCGCAAGAATACGCTGCCGGACTGCAGCAAGGTAAGAGCAAAATGCCGGTGAAATTAGCATACGTAATAAAGATAATAGGGATTTTGATGATCACCGGGTTCTTGGCTGCCTCTGTATGGAGGTACAGCTATGCTTTCAATATTATTGCTGTACCCAAACCTAATACACCCCCATCCCCAGCTGCAACAGGTGTTACGTCAGGTGATACTAGTAAAATTGCACACAAGCAAAATAGAGTTCAACGCAGCACATACTCAGATAATAAAGGTATTGATAATTATATACAAGATTCAGCACACGTCTCAAACAGCATATGGTACCAACACATGACCCGCATTGGTAAGCAGACAACAGAAGACAGCTGCTACGTTTGCTCATTAATACCATACGCCATGAGCGCTTCTCGAACATTCGTTGCCACAGAAATAGATGAAAAGACAGCACGATGCATAATATACTTGGCACTGTTCCAAACGAAAGGAAGATTCCAAGGGACAGTGGTGCATATGGTGTGGAAAACACGAGACTCATACCCATATGAAAACAACTTCCTCAAGACTTATTTGAGTTACCACAAGAGCAGTCTACATGCTGAAGCATTCAAATACATAACAAGTGGTCCTGCAAAAGGGGAAACAAAGAAAGTAACACTGCAGTATTTACCATGTGATTGGTACGCCACTGAAGTTCCTGGTAAACCAGGATGTTGGGAGAGGCCACTGGTGACGATAACGGGGAAGGTGTACCTGGACAACAAATGGGAGATAGGAGTGATTGGCAGCAACATGGTAACAAAAGAAACTATCTCAACTATCGATGCACACAACCACAGATGTTGGACGACTTGGATCAAGTACGTACCCATGCTCACGTGGATAGAGACGGATGAAGACCCAATAACAATACTGCCGCTGACTGCGCCTAAGGTATGCTACCAACATAAAGGAGAGGTGGACGTAGGATACAACACCAACTGTGCAAGCATGATGGAGTTACCTGAGGGAGGAGCAGGAACAGCAGTAATAATGGACCATTATTGGGCCTGTGGAGATAAGGCATACCATACACTGCCCCCCCTGTGGAATGGTGTGTGCACAATGGTGCACGTCAATGTACCATCACTAGTGGTACCCCAGAAGCATGTGAATGTGGCGAACTTTCCCAAAATGGATGAAGGGGACAAGAGGAAGAAGAGATCTGCACCACCTCAGGAGGGGCCAGGGAACAGGAACAACAGCAATGATACTGTCCTAAATAGAAGGAAAAGACAAGGAGAACCTCTGACAGGAAATTACCTGTGGGGAAGGTCGGAAACGGCACTCACTTCAATTCCGCCAGAACACAGACTATTCAGCAGAGCAGCAATGTTCTTCTCCTCAATAATCCATCCGGGACTGCAGGCTTACGCAAACGCAAAATGGCTCCAGATAACTAGATGGGAACTAATGATGACCATCAATTCTACAGTAAATTGATTCAACGCAATAAAAGAGGAGCTGCGAGCTATAAGGATGGTAGCACTCCAGAACAGATATGTATTGGACCTCCTCACAGCCATGGAAGGAGGAGTTTGCGCAAAGATAGGACAATCATGCTGCACGTTCATTCCTGCCAATGATGCTGACAATGGTACACTGACAGAAGCAGTTTCACAATTGGCCCAGATGCACTCCAAAATGATGGATGAAAGTAAAGGTGTGAAAAAGGATGAGAGCTGGTTTTCACTATTATGGTCATGGATGCCATCTTGGAAGTCAGATGGACTGAAAATTATAGTTGGTTGTACTATTTTGGCTGGAGCTACACTGATCATAATAAGATTTTAGAAGGCCCGGAAGGCACGCACCACTGACAAGTTGCTTGAAATGGTCGGTATGCACCCCTTGATGCCAGCAGATGACGGCCAACACACAGGCATAATCATACAAGAGAGAGAGAAGTTGCGCAACCAGATCATCACCAACCATCTGGACCCACCATCGGTGAAGATCGAGAACCCAAGAAACCCCAGGAGCTACATAGGGAAATGGGTATACTGTACTCCTGGAGGAACCTGTGAATATATGTATTGGTCATTTGAAGATCATGTGAACCACTATGGACATTTAGGAGGAATAACTGAGATATGGAGAGTAAGAGGAGATAATGAAAAGGATATGTTTGTGGTCGACAAGTCGACCAGAGGGGGGACTGAAGTGGGACAATGGAAGACCAGGCTCCCGTCCTTCACCTCTCGCGCTTGGCCTAAAGGGTCACGGCCCAGGCACCCGCCACGAGAAGAGTTTGCCCATCTACCAGACGACCAAATACCCTGGTACAGGAACATACGGATGTGTCCATCTGCCTGCCCAGCAGCCCGCCCTGCCCATGCCGACACCTGCGGCACGGATCAACTAGACTAAAACCTACACGTCATTAGAGATGCCATGACGACCTAGCCAACGGTCAGCACACCTGTGCAAATATACACATTGGACACTCCCGCACCAATCTACACGAAGAATATACTCAGTGCTATGACGTAGGCGACAGACATACTCACAGACGTGCATCTTTATTATTTTCCACATAGGCTCTCAAAATGCAGAAACACAAGACGCATCATGAACCCATCTAAAAAGCTTGCTTACGCTTCTCCTAAAACCAGGTGCCACAATGAGAAATATAATGAAGACACGATACTGGTCATAAGACAATATGGTACTATAACCTAAAGCGCCTGTGCACCAAACGGTTCCACCTATACACCAGGCCTAAGTAGGCCGCAAGCAAGAGCTTCCATGGACGTTAAAAGAACAAGAGTCAGGTTGCTGATCCTGCAGAATGAGCCCGGCGAAAGCAAACAGTCAAGGTCGCAATGTTGCAAACCCACATTCCGAAAGCAGACCATCAAGGGCACGATGTTGCAACCTCGCACGCCGCACACCAACGTTAAAGTCACACCTGCAAATTAAACCAGGCACACAGTGGAAAAACAATATTAATTGTGCAGAATTCTGCCTCAAACACTGTCCCACCTCACGTGACCAAGCCGAACCTGACAGGATGCCAAGCCCAGGAGGAAGAAGGCGTCTGGATCCCTCGTTACAAGACATAGGCAGATACAATTAAAATGCTCAATGGACATCTGCGACAGTGGGAGTAGTCGGCCTTCCAGCTTATGAATAAGTCCTCACATTGTCTGCACGTACTCATAGTGAAACATTGTTGCAAATGACAGGTACACCGAGAGCTGGGAACAGCGATGGTCCCAGGCTGGGAAGCTCGCGGGCGCACCAATCAGAACATGGGGCTCCTATCACTGACGCCATTAACATTAACCAATCATCAGGTCTCTTCATGTAACAATTCTCATGTATCTAATTGTAGGGACAACCCAGATATATCACCTGACTAACCCTTGTCCACTAATATTGTTCTCTATACGTATGCTATACTAACCCTACCACTCGAGCAACCAATTAAGAGTGGCAATAGGTTTTTTCTAACTTTCCAAGGTGACACAAGTAGCGCGTCATACTAAGGTAAAAAGGGCCTGCGAGCCCTACGATTGTGTGTGTGTCAGGACGGACGCGTACGATCCTTGACCCATCCCTGCCGTTTTTGTCCAATAAACAGCAGAGTCACCTTGCTTCTTGCGTGTGTCTCATACTCTATCTCTTTTGGGATATACGGGAAGAGTTGGGGCCTCCCTGCCCGGAGGTCTGCGGACGGCCCGGCCGACCCCGGCAGAATTTCCCCCCCGACAGGTCATATTGTAGAGTATGTCCGTGGTCCGGTTGATCGTTCTCTCCAATACCCTTGCTAATCTCCTAATGTTCTCTGAGTTTGCTATTTGTCCCCAAAAGGGCACAATCGATTTAGCTATGTCCCCCAATACTTGCCCAGGGGTATCTCCATTGTTGTCTCGCCGTGGGTGAGCCTTAGAAACCTCCAATGTACTAGCTACAAATACCCCTGGTAACAATATTCCTAAATAACAGGTTCTCTGCCAATCCTTGGGCAACCAGGGAATTGCTAAACTACCACAAACAAAATAAACAGGCCCTCCTACATACAGAGGCCTGTTTTCCCCAGTCTAATTTACAATATTTTTACAAGTTTTAAAATCTCCCATTGGCCTAGTGCCATTTCTCTGTACACAGAAGGGAACCGAGTCGGGACTATGATTTATAGAATAAGAAGGAGGTACAGCATCCTTATTGCCTATCGGAGCCATTTTAAAGGAAATCAGAGTTTGAAAAGGAAGAGATAGTTTGTCAGACGGCCTAATAGAAGCGACGTTAGGTTTACTTCTATTTGCGAAAAGCGAGCATCCCAGGGGAGTCAATTCACGTTTCTCGAAATCATCTAAATTAGTTCCATCAAAGTTCCCTGAGATGCTATCATTCGATCGGCCAAAGAATAGTGCTCTAAGAGAGGCATAGCAAGAAGTCGTTAAAGGTAGAGGATGTATATACCATCCCAGTCCCTTGTTCCCATGTTGCGGTAAGTGAGTACAAATCCAACAATTACTCTTATTAAAAATGGCATGAGTAGCATTCATTACTATCATCAGAGTGTTATTATGATACTTCTGTCTATGTTGGGAGTCTCTAGGGGAAAGAGTGTGAAGGTGTACAGAGGGAGTCAAAACAGTTCGTATGATCTTGGTCGGTAATAAAGGTTTCAAAGGATAGATTTCTTCGAAATACCAAAGTCCTACAGCAGCAGTTGCAAAAATAACAATAATCAAAATCAAAACACAACAGTAAGTTTTCGGGGCCCAGGCACATTGTTCATTGTTCGATTTGGTCACCCCCTTATTTACAAGTTCAGTACGGGGAGCAGCGGTGAAGGTGGCAGGCATCGTAATTTCTCAATCGCCGGCCCCAATGTTCGTTGCTGGCGAAACTACGGTCGCGTGATTTCTTAGTCCTTCCCAACCCTAGCCAGCAGAATCCCTTTTTGTTCAACAAAACTTTCTCATAACAAGACAATTTTCCAAACACTTCCTTTTTTCCCAGATGCACGAAACTTGTGCCGTAGTTCTATTTCCTTGGTCGAAGGTTGTACCTGATGGTACCCGAAATTGTCTGGTCCAGAAGCAAAGTATCGTCACTTCCTGAGGGAAGCGACGTGTCGGTGGCGACGGAAGTCGCGGAGCTCGAAACAGTGTTTTCCGGAAGTGATTTTTCAAGAGAGTGCGGAGACGAAATGGACTGTTCCCCAAGCTCCTCAGGCTCAGAGAACTTCTCCGACCCACTCACAGCGCTGTTTGCTACTCCAAGATCAGAGACTGTAGCATCAGCCAGGGGTTCTGCTTCTTCTGTAGCGTGTAGCGTCGGGTGAGGAAGTTTCTTGACGTGCGTCGCGTGAATCCAGTTCTTCTTTCCAGCCACCCGCACTGCTGTCCTGGTGACCAATAATACCTGATGGGGTCCCCGCCAGCGAGGCGCGAGACAGGAAGACCTCTCGTAGGCCTTCACGAGGACCCAACTTCCAGGCTGTATATCGTGTCCTGGGCCCGTGAACCGTACAGGTAAAGCAGAATTCACCTGGTGGTAAATGAAATACAGATTTTTAGTTAACTGGTTACAGTAGTCTACAAGCAATACATTCTCCACCTCCCTCAGGGCTTTAGGTTTCGAGAGACCCCAAATGTTAGCAGGTCTCCCCATTACTACTTCAAATGGAGAAAGCCCAGTTCTAGTCTGAGGTGTGGTACGCATAGCTAATAACACAATAGGCAAAGCATCTGGCCATTTCAGTTTGGTATCAGCACATGTTTTTGTAAGTTTATTCTTTAAAATACCGTTGTGTCTTTCTACCAACCCAGCACTTTCAGGATGTCTAGCTGAATGAAATCGTTTCTCAATACATAGGGCTGCACATATTTGCAAGATTACTGCTGCGATAAAGTGAGGACCATTATCCGACCAGATTATCCTCGGGAGCCCAAATCGAGGAAAGAATTCTTTTACCATAATCTTTGCAGTGGTCATGGCGGTAGCATCTTTGACGGGGAAAGCCTCGACCCATTTACTGAAGGCACAAATAATGACAAGAACATATTTTAGATTATTGCATCGTTCCATCTCAATAAAATCAAAGTGGATGACCTCAAAGGGGACAGAGGGGGGCCCGAAACTTCCCCTTGGAGTCACTGTCCCTTTACCCACATTGTGCTGTAGGCAGATCATGCAGTTCTGGACGTGCCTCTTTGCAGTTTCCAGAATTTTGTCATTTACCCAAACCTGTTCTAACATTTTCGTGATCTGCTGGGCACACACATGCGTAGGACCGTGTGCCATTGTAACCATTGCCAATACATAAGAATCAGGAAGCAACCATTTCCCTTCGGATGTATCCACCCAACACCCTTCGTCATCCAGTTTCCCCATTCCTTCAGCCCACATTTTAGATTCTTCCATTGTGGCATCAGTTTGAATATCTCGCACAGACCCAATACCTTCATCCATTATACAAGCATCTCTCATTCCCCTTGAAGCATACATGTCCGTGCTTAGGTCTGTGGCCGTTTGTCTGGCTATCAAATCCGCAAAGGCGTTCCCTTTTCCTACATCATCTATGACCTTGCGATGTGCTGCACATTTCATGATCGCTAACTGTTTAGGGAGTGAGAGTGCCAAAAGTAATTGCACTATCAAGGGGCCATGCTGAATCTTGGTCCCATGTGAGGTCAGGAACCCTCTTTCCGACCAAAGCTTTCCGAAGTTGTGAGCCACCCCAAATGCGTACTGGCTATCAGTATATATATTGACTCTTCGCCCTTGGGAAAGTTCACAAGCTCGGGTCAACGCTATAATCTCTGCGGCCTGCGCGGAGTTATGCGAAATTCTCTTAGTTTCGACAACTTTGCTCAATGTAGTAACTGCATAAGCAGCTGTAGATGTACCATTCGAAAGTTTGAAGCAGGAGCCATCACAAAACAGCTCCCCTTCTGCATTCTCCAAAGGAGTATCTATGAGATCTATCCTGCCCTTCGTTTCTTGTTCAGTGGTATACAGGCAGTCATGTAATTCTTCGTTACCGGAAACAGTGTTTTGCGGGAAAGGTAAGAGTTCAGCCGGATTAAGAACACAACACCTCTTAATTTGAATATGAGGGGCAAACAAAATTAGTTCATACCTTGTTAACCGTGCAGAGGTGAGGTGTTGCGTTTGGTGTGAGGTACCATCAAAATCAAATCATGGCCTAGGACCATTCCCTCACTCTGTTTTACAGACGCGGCAGCAGCAGCGACAGCGCGCAAACATCTTGGCAAAGCGCATGCGACAGGATCAAGGGCGGAGGAGTAGTAGCCGCACGCCCTATTCTTCCCTCCGTGTTCCTGTGTTAACACAGCCAAAGCACATCCATCACATTCATGCACAAACAACACAAAGGCCTTGTGATAATTTGGAGTACCCAGAACCGGTGCAGAACATAGCGCGGTTTTGAGAAGCTCAAATGATCGTTGATGTTCCGATTCCCATGGCAGTGGCAGAGAAATGCCCTTCTTCGTCAAATCCAACATCGGTTTTATCACTAGTGCGAAATTCGGGATCCACAACCTACAGTAGGACGCCATCCCTATCAGGACTCTGACTTCCTTCTGTGTATTTGGAACAGACATGCCAGAAATGTGTTTTATTCTTTCAGGTGTCAATCTTCTCCCCTCCTTTGACAGGAGGTAGCCTAGATAGGCAACCTCCTGACAACAATATTGAAATTTTTTAAGCGAAGCTTTGTGACCATTTTTAGCTAGATGGACAAGCAACAGTATAGTGCCTTCTTTGCAGGCCTTCTCAGAATCTGCAGCCAAAAGTAAATCGTCAACATATTGAAGCAGCGCGCAAGTAGGTGGCAATTCAAGGGTGTCGAGCTGCTCTTTTAAAGCTCTACTATAAATACTGGGACTTTCAGTATACCCTTGAGGTGCCCTTGTAAATGTAAATGAGCGTCCCCCCAAGGTGAACGCAAACAGATATCTGCTTTCTTTATGTATAGGGATACTAAAGAAAGCGTTTTTTAGATCCACAACGCTGAAGTGCGTAGCCGTAGCAGGGATCATTGTTAATATCGTCGTCACATCAGGCACAATTGGAAATTGTGGGGCGACCACTCGGTTAATAGCACGAAGATCAATTATAAACCGGTATGGAATTGCATTGTCGCCTTTCTTATATACGGGTAAGATCGGACAGTTACACAAACTACCTGTAATCTCCTCGATCACCCCACGATGTACAAAATCAGAGACAATGCATTTCAAAGCACGTTCACCTTCGACTGATATTCTATACTGCGGGATGCGTGGCAGTTTCACCCCATGTTACAGGACTATTTTAACGGGCTCAATCTGTAACACTCCGACATCATTGTCGTCCACCGCCCACAAGCATTCCGGGACAATGCTGAACTCGGGAGGTAAAGGTCGAATCAAGAACTGAGAATTAGGAAGTTGCTGTGGCGAAACCGTTAGCCGTACTCCATCCGAAGAACAATGCATTACTGCGTTCAATTTCTTTAACACATTCAACCACAGCAAATTCTCTCCACAGTTTGAAGTGAGAAGAAAAGGGCAATGGTCCGTGAAGGGACCCAAAGAAACGGATACCGGCGCAGAAACCAGACAGACAGTTGGTATACCAGAACACCCTACGGAAACATTTGTTTGCCCTGACAGTGGGATGTTTGGAACCCTAGAATGATCAATGGAGCACTTCTGTGCTCCAGTGTCAATCAAAAACTGGTGTTTCCTATTCCCTACTAATAATTCAACGTAGGGGCCTTTCTGATTAACGGGAATAGGTGAAGCTTCCAAACCCTGCTTCGGGCAATCCTAATAAAATAGAGCCTCATCAGAAGGGAGCTCTTCAGAAAGGTAGGCAGCAGAAGGGTGATCAAATATGTTTCTCGAGTCCGTACTCGAGATCTGATTTTCCCGTGAAAAAGGTTGCTGAGAATCTTGCAAAAGCTGACCTCTGTCAGGGCCCCCTGCTCCAGGGTGGCCCCTAGGTCGTCTACCCATACCCCCAAACGCACTGCTTGACCTCTGGCGAAGGACAGGGCACTGTGCTCGCCAATGACCTTCCTGGCGGCAATAAGCACATTGATTAATATTTACAGGACTCAGAGGAGCATTTCCTTTTGGAACTTACTGACCTCTAGTTTGTGTCATACCTCCTCTGGGGTTTCTAATAATTTGCTGTAATAATACTTTAGTTTTCAAATCTCCCTTTCTCTTTTCAATTTTTTCCTTCTCATTATTAACACGGTTCTCATAATACTGAGCCATGTGCAAAACCTCAGATTGAGATTTTGCCTGCCAAGCGCTCTCAGAGGACATAATTTGTGACTGGATGTCAGGTAACAATCCACGTACAAATTTGTCCACGAACAACCTCTTCCCCGACTCTGTACCTAAATCCTGTCCACTGAAGTCAGAAAATACCTGCTCGAATCTATTGAAAAATTCGGTGGCGCCTTCAGTTCTCCCTTGAACACAGGCCGTAAGCTTGTCCCAAATAATCCTTTTTTCTGGAATTATAGTTTTTAGTTTAGCGACAATCCTATCAGGTAAAGTAAGTATTACCTGTGGTGGTTTCTCACCAGCTGGTCTTTCTCCATCAATTCTAATCATATTTGCCCACGTATCTCCCAGCCCCGGCACATCGTCTATTGTCCGAACCTGTTTCCATACATCTACGGGTAGGAGTACAGGGAATAACAAGTCAATGTCACTCAAGGTGAACACAGAGGACTGTAAAACGGACTCTATTTCTTTATAAAACCCGTCGGGTTTTTCCTAATATCAGGAACTGATTGTCTAATTGTGTTCACTTCCTGTCGTGAAAACAGGACGTGAACGAATTGTGATACATAATGTGCAGGGACATCCACAGTGGGGGCACCAGTCGCTGCGTTGGCGGGGATCTCAACTTTTGGGACAAAGGTCGGAGGAACCTCTCTCATAGGCAACTGAGATATAGGTACCTCCGGGCGCTTACTAAGCAATAGAGCTAGGTCGAGCGCTAAGGCAGCTGTAGAAGTGTCGGGCGAAAAAGCCCTTTTACAAATCCCCAATAATTCTATGGGGCAACTAACCCTCTTCCTTACACATTCCTCCTGCAGGTGCTGTACCATCACCTGAATTACCTTTCTTTGCATGTCTACTGTATACTGACTATACGTGTCATACACTTCGTCTGGTGGTATCGATGAATACGAGATCCATCGAACCGCATCTTTGGTACAAATTCGTACTTCCTCAGGTGCCGCTCTACGGCATGGAAGGAACCGTTTCTGTACATATATTCTATCGTCTTCATCATCCTCATCTCGTGATTTTTCAAAGTCTTTCCTAAACTCAAACAATCTTTCAACATGTCCATATACTTTCTGCTCTGTGTCCCTCGAAAGTGCCAAAGCATTCAGATCTCTCACCCCTTGTGGAAGATCCGAATTTTGTAATCTACCCCACATCACACACAAATGAGTCCCCAAACCTTCGATAAAAACATTTTTCTCGGGAAAACTATTCAAATTAGATAATGTAGAAAAAACATTAGCTTGATCACCTTTCTCCATGCAATGCTTAGCTTATGCAAACAATTCCTGTTTCCTATCTGCAGAAACAGTACTACGAGTCACAATCTTTGACCCTGCACCTGGATCGACTCCAATCAATACGGGGCCACTCGGGAGCAGAGGTATAGGTAAATTTAACAAAGGTGCAACTATCGGTGCAGGGGTAAGGGGTGGCGCGATAGGCGGAGGAACAATAACCAAAGGACTAGGAACAATAGGCTGTACAGGGGGAACAGGAATAGCAACAGGAACAACAGCAGGAATGGCCAGAGCGCCCAAAACAGGAGCATACGGAGGTGGCGCTGAGGCATTGGGCCTGCGTTCATTTAATAATTTCTCAATAAATTCCTCAGACACATGGAAATCTTTAGAGGGATACATTTTCTGGATCCCGAGTGAAAAGGCTCTATCCATATTTTTAACTGATTCTGACCGCTTTTCTTTATCATATAATAATGCTTTTTCAGCGTTTGTTTTATGACGACGTGCATGTTTATCCCTACTTTTAAGCTGCTGTAATGCTTCTTCCTTCCAATTCTGTAACACATCAAAGGCTGCTGGTCTAGCCTTTTTCTTTAACAAGATTGATTCTAAGTATTCAATACGGGGGATCTCAAAACTACCGTTGATTGGCCACTGAAATTCGGAGGCATGTCTGGTCTGTCTGTGCCAAATATCATTAAATACTATACTTCCAATGCCATACTTACAGTACATAGTACATGCCGGTGACCCCTCCTGTGGTGCCGGGCGGCTAAATTCCAAGGATTGTCGATCGCTGCGGAACAGAGCCCTAAAGCAGCTAGACAATTTCCCAGGCATTTCACATAAAATTGGCGTTACCTGGTTCAATAATTGTGTCTGCAGATACAATACGCCAAATTCAAATTGTCAGGGTTAAATTAAGAGCCGGGTCACGACTGCACCTGACCAAACCTAAGGAGGACCGTCCGGTTTACCAAAGAACTTACCTAACGAATTTTACCTTGTGTTTGGTGGTTTCGGCAAATCTGCCCGCCTCAAAATTGGACCCTTGTCAAGATGCCGTGTCAGACCACACGACTATCGTCCAAGGATCGGATCGTGCAGCGCTGCCGAGGTATCACGTCTCGATCGGTCGGGCCCGCAGAATCACACCAAAGTCAATTGACATACGGATAGCTATTCGGCCCTCAGAGTAACAGAACAAACTATCAACGGTAGTTCGCCGTGTTAGTGTGAGAGACCGTACATTGGGATACTTGGGTTTTTATACTTTTTATCCAGCTCTGGCCAACCCCCTTGCGGGTTAACCATTCTTGGGACCAGGCCTAGGGTTCGTTGCCAGGTCAATCCCATAATGTATGCATTTTGATCAGTTCCGCTGATACAGTTGTTCATTTACACATAGGTCAGGGATAGGACAAGGTCTCAGTTCGCGACCCCAACAAGTGGCCTGCGGGCATATTACTTATTCATGTGTGCAGAGGTCACAACGGCCAGAAACCCACTCGAAATGTCATTCGGCCTCCATTTTGTTGTTCAGGGTGACTTCCACACTGCAAGAGGACCTAAAATGGCGGCTAAATCCAAGATGGCGATTTGCACAATACATTAAGGTGAAGACCTTGCCGCGGAATCTATGTACACAGTGTTTTTAGACAACTTGGCGTAGGCCAGCATACATTCAAACACTGCGATAGGAGGTACAATATTATTTCGATTTCCACAATGTGGGGAGCCAGATCAGTGGTCAGCTTCTGTAAGATTCCAGGTGGACAGGGATCATGTGGGGAGCAGATGAGTTGTTAGCGTCAGTATGATTCCAGGTGGACAGGGATCATGTGGGGAGCAGATCAGTGGTCAGTGTCAGTATGATTCCAGGTGGACAGGGATCATGTGGGGGGGCAGATTAGTGGTCAGCGTCTGTAGGATTCCAGGTGGACAGGGATCATGTGGGGAGCCAGATCAGTGGTCAGCTTCCGTACGATTCCAGGTGGACAGGGATGATGTGGGGAGCAGATCAGTGGTCAGTATTAGTATGATTCCAGGTGGACAGGGATCTTGTGGGGAGCAGATCAGTGGTCAGCATATATTGGATTCCAGGTGGACAGGGATCATGTGGGGGGCCAGATTAGTGGTCAGCATCTGTAGGATTCCAGGTGGACAGGGATCATGTGGGGAGCCAGATCAGTGGTCAGCGTCTGTAGGACTCCAGGTGCACAGCGATCATGTGGGGGCCAGATCAGTGGTCAGTTTATGTACGATTCCAGGTGGACAGGGATCATGTGGGGAGCCAGATCAGTGGTCAGCTTCTGTACGATTCCATTTGGACAGGGATCATGTGGGGAGCCAGATCAGTGGTCAGCTTCTGTACGACTCCAGGTGGACAGGGATCATGTGGGGAGCAGATCAGTTGTCAGTGTCAGTATGGGTCTAGGTGGACAGGCATCATGTGGTGGTGAGATCAGTGGTCAGCATCTGTTGGATTCCAGGTGGACAGGGATCATGTGGGAAGCCAGATCAGTGGTCAGCTTATGTATGATTCCAGGTCGACAGGGATCATGTGGGGAGCCAGATCAGTGGTCAGCTTCTATACAATTCCATGTGGACAGGGATCATGTGGGGAGCCAGATCAGTGGTCAGCTTCTGTACGATTCCAGGTGGACAGGGATCATGTGGGGAGCAGATGAGTTGTTAGCGTCAGTATGATTCCAGGTGGACAGGGATCATGTGGGGAGCAGATCAGTGGTCTACGTCTGTAGGACTCCAGGTGGACAGGGTTCATGTGGGGAGCCAGATCAGTGGTCAGCTTCTGTACGATTCCAGGTGGACGGGGATCATGTGGGGAGCCATATCAGTGGTCAGCTTCTGTACGATTCCAGGTGGACAGGGATCATGTGGGGAGCTTATCAGTAGTCAGCCTCAGTATGATTCCAGGTGGACAGGGATCATGTGGGGAGCAGATCAGTGGTCAGCGTCAGTATGATTCCAGGTGGACAGGTATCATGTGGGGAGCCATATCAGTGGTCAGCTTCTGTGCGATTACATGTGGACAGGGATCATGTGGGGAGCTAGATCAGTGGTCAGCTTCTGTACGATTCCAGGTGGACAGGGATCATGTGGGGATCAGATCAGTGGTCAGCATCTGTTGGATTCTATGTGGACAGGGATCATGTGGGGAGCCAGATTAGTGGTCAGCATCTGTAGGATTCCAGGTGGACAGGGATCATGTGGGGAGCAGATCTGTGGTCAGCGTCTGTAGGACTCCAGGTGGACAGGGTTCATGTGGGGAACCAGATTAGTGGTCGGCTTCTGTATGATTCCAGGTGGACAGGGATCATGTGGGGAGCAGATGAGTTGTTAGCGTCAGTATGATTCCAGGTGGACAGGGATCATGTGGGGAGCAGATCAGTGGTCTACGTCTGTAGGACTCCAGGTGGACAGGGTTCATGTGGGGAGCCAGATCAGTGGTCAGCTTCTGTACGATTCCAGGTGGACGGGGATCATGTGGGGAGCCATATCAGTGGTCAGCTTCTGTACGATTCCAGGTGGACAGGGATCATGTGGGGAGCTTATCAGTAGTCAGCCTCAGTATGATTCCAGGTGGACAGGGATCATGTGGGGAGCAGATCAGTGGTCAGCGTCAGTATGATTCCAGGTGGACAGGGATCATGTGGGGAGCCATATCAGTGGTCAGCTTCTGTGCGATTACATGTGGACAGGGATCATGTGGGGAGCTAGATCAGTGGTCAGCTTCTGTACGATTCCAGGTGGACAGGGATCATGTGGGGATCAGATCAGTGGTCAGCATCTGTTGGATTCTATGTGGACAGGGATCATGTGGGGAGCCAGATTAGTGGTCAGCATCTGTAGGATTCCAGGTGGACAGGGATCATGTGGGGAGCAGATCTGTGGTCAGCGTCTGTAGGACTCCAGGTGGACAGGGTTCATGTGGGGAACCAGATCAGTGGTCGGCTTCTGTATGATTCCAGGTGGACAGGGATCATGTGGGGAGCCAGATCAGTGGTCAGCTTCTGTACGATTCCAGATGGACAGGGATCATGTGGGGAGTTTATCAGTGGTCAGCGTCAGTATGATTCCAGGTGGACAGGGATCATGTGGGGAGCAGATCGGTGGTCAGCATCTGTTGGATTCCAGGTGGACAGGGATCATGTGGGGAGCAGATCAGTGGTCACCGTCTGTAGGATTACAGATGGACAGGGGGCATGTGGGGAGCCAGATTTAGCCTTCAGTGCCAAGATTTGACTTCATCTGTCGAAAGAAGCAAAACATTGTCACAGTTGGGCTCTCCCATAAAACTGGAAATCATGTAGTTTACCTGACTTTTTTCCCTAACGTTTTATGCTTATTGTTTAAGGCAATACGATCACATAATTCGGATAATTTGTGATGGAAGAATTGGAAATGTTTTTCACAGAATCACTAGTGGCAAGTGTTTCTGTTTCATCACTTAAGGGTAGATGAGCTGATTTACGAATCAACATTTTTTTTAAAAATGTGTGGCATTTTGTTGACCTTCAGAATAGTAACTTTTTTTTCGGCACTGTCGATACTGGCTTTGTAGTTGCCGAATCGTGCCAAATACTGGGCTTTGGATTCTGTATAATCGGACTTCCACCGTTTACGCTCCACCGAGCGGCATGATGCTTCCTCGCTGGCAAGAGATTGGGAAACCACAACAACTGATGGTGGTTGAATTTGGAAGTAATGGTTTCCAAAGGGCAGCAGGCCCCAATGGTGTTGTTCAGCCATTCCCTACAGAGCTGTAGGGAGGGATCCAAGTGGTCTGTATTCAGTGAAGGAGGTTTGGTTTAACTTTGAATTCAATTCATCCGACTCTAAAATATTCCACGGGTTTAGCACCTTTTCATCTGTTTACTTTTACATTAGTAGACAGGGTGAAAAATATGGCTTTGAAGACAATGCCAGAGTGGTTAGTCCAGAGGAAATGATGGCGTGAATAGTTATTCACTTTTTAAATGAGCATATGTGGTCAATTGTGTGGTCGCCTCCTTGGATAGGCTTCATCAGAAGCGTTGCTAGGGGGTGCGTGAGGGGGCTATAGCCCCGGGTCTTTTGGTTGTAGCCGCGGATAGAAACTCAGGGACTACAACCAAAAGGCTATAGCTAGCCCCGAATCCCGCCAGTCCCTACATTAGCTTAGCCCCCGATCTTTTCCAGACCTAGCAACACCACTGGGCTGCTTCATCTTCACCAAGTGATACTGGCTGATAGTGCATTGTTTGTCATGAAACAGAGTATTTTCATCAGTCGCCCAAATCCTTCAATTGCACAACGGCAGAACCTGTGTGTGGCGGAAAGCAATTTCTGAGGTAGTTCCTTCGGGAAGACAAGGGAAAAATATTGTCGGACATATGGGGTCGATAGGAAATTATAACAGACTCGGAGTACGTGCATGTTGGACTACAGTGTAAGAAGAGATCTTAGACCTTAATTGCACCATACCATGCACTTCCTTATTTCCTCGATTTAAGAAGCTATCCTCAGGCCTCATCCATCAGGTGTGTGTGTGTGATGCCCTCAGGGGTTGGGTGTCTACAGCTGGCGCAAAGGAGGTTTGCTTGTGGCAGCTGCTCCTGTCTTGAAGAATCTGCATTGCTAAAATGAAGGCACTTCTGGTAATTTAAAACGGCAATTTCTTTGTTGGGACACATTTGCTGGTAGCACTTTATGCCTGCATGTTACAGTCCCGATAGTAACTTTCCAGTCATCATATTGTTTCAATAAGCGGTGTTTTTTGGCAGGGGCCATATTTACTAAACGGTCCTTTGGTGCTTCTCTAGATTGAGACAAGGCATCTCGGAGAGAGAGCCACGGGACCAGCGTGACTACATTAAGAAATGCTTTGCAGAAAATTCGTTAAAGAAGCATTCAGCCAAGGAGCGCCGAACTTGAACCGGTGCAAATCAAATCTTCTTCAGTGCAGCTTTCCCACAGGTGCAGTCTATCTGCCTCGTTATTAGCGCAGATAACGCTTGATTCACTCCGTGGGCCTCTTCCCCGAACGAACTGTCTTTCCTAGGCCCCGGGGCAGTCTCATTTGGGTGGTGTGATGCGTAAGTGAAGCAGCTTGATGTCTTTGTTGACACAACTGTGCGTCCCCCACAGAAAGCTGAACTCGCACACGGATACATTTCAGCCGTTTCTTGAAGGGGAAATACCTTGACCCCGAACTCTTGACCTTATTACTTTCGTCTCTAACCCCACAGGCTCTCAATCTCAAGGCATGTCGGCGCGGCCGGCACGTGACCTCGCCCGTGGGTGACACTGCTGAAAGGTCCCGAGCAAGGCGGGAAAACGCCGTGTTAAAATATGCGTGAAATGCGGTTTTCCTACCGCGCAGGTCCCTTTACAGAAGTTCGTGGAAAAATCAGAGCCGAACATTTGCCCAAACATGTATTGTGGTACATTTAAAGGATTAGTAAACACTTCTGACTAATTTATTAATTTATTTGCATTTTTAAAGCGCTCACCCAGCCTGCGGGCATCGAGGCGCTGTTACAGGAATAACTTTTAAAAAACAATTTAATAGCGTAATTGTTTTTTTTGTCTTCGTTGCGCGGACCGAACCTGTGTTGCTTAGTGTCGGCTTCGTATCGTTTTGCTTCCAAGGAGAACCCGTTGCCGCTGAGCTATCCTTGCGGCCGTAAATGCAGGCTTTGTTTATAACACTTTCCATGCTGAAACTTTCAGGAACTTGTTTTGTTGATCTATTTCATTTTTAAAAAAATTAAAACCCTTTGCTATTTATTATAATACTCCACCCTGAATAACTTGCTGAGCTCTCTCGATTATGAATTCTTCTTTCTTCTTCTTCAATAATTACAAATAGTTCTGAGCGGGATCCACACTCTTAACTCTGCGCTCCCCAGCTTTTCTGTGCTCCGCACCCCTGCTGCCACACTCTGTGGAACTTCATCACGCTAGGCAGCACCAACATGACATCACACAGGGGCTGGATGTGGGCAAGGCCGATGCTACATAACCCGCTTGGAAATCAATTAAATTCATACTGACTGTGAGGAATTCGACCATCCGCACTTGCCTGGGCTTTTTTGAAATGTTTAATTAAATTGAATGATGGTAGATCAACTTCAAGAAAATGTGTGGCGCTAATCCACACACATTTTCCTATGCTCACACCACGACTAACGCATAGACCCGTTTACTCATGGTGGACACAGCCTCCAGGCACAGTCCGCCCAGTCATATTTAGTTGCGATAGGACAGCTGGGAATACACCATGTCATCTCTGGAAAGGGGAAGGGCCCACCTTTTCCCTGCCATGGCCAGCCTGATTAACTAATAAAGGCTCCATGGATCCGCCCTGCTCTTTTGTTGGGCCCTGCTGCTAGTGGCAGAGATTACAATACTAATAGAGTGTTCGTCAAACAGGCCCACATGGGGCCAGGCTGCAGAGGCTAACAAACGAGACATGAAACCCAAAAAACATTTCATATGTAACTGTGTCAACCTGAAGCCAACTCCTGCCCCCAGCGTCATTGACAATGAACTATCATGTCTGGGTATGCATGTTTGCAGTAAGCCCTCTGGTAGGGGAACCCCATTCATTAGGCACGATAATGTGTTTTGCAGGAGCAAGAGATTCTGGTCTTGCCGCAGCTTCAATAGAGACCTGCTGCTTTAATAAGGAACCACAGATATATCCAGTAACTAGAGGGACTATTTAATCAACAACAGACAGTAAGATGGGTGGGATTTAGTATCACATGTGTTCACCCCTTTACCTATCCTGTTGCAAAGCACTCTGGTAATGACCTCATGCATACAGGCGATTGTTGGTGGGACCCCAGGATTGGTTCTTTAAGATAGGCTTAGCCTACACCAATCACTGTGGCCCACTTTGATTTAAAAGAGGTCTGAGCCCCTCTTTCTGCAAATCATCTGAATCCTTCCCAAGGAGTAGCAAGAAGATCTCATCATTGGATCCTGGCTGAAGGTACAGTCTGCCTTACATCTTCTGCCAGTGAAGGAAGGCCAGGACCTCCAAAGAGGGAAACACAATCCCTCCCCTAAACACCTCCCAGGGAACAAGAGGGAGATAAATACCTCAGAGGACCCTTCGCCTGCTCCAGAACTGTTACCCAGCCAGCACACAGCATGCACTGCTAGGCTCTGCAGCAAGCTTCCAATGTAGGAAGCACCAGAAGGTCTCTGAACCTACAACAAAGGACAAGGCAGCTGCCTGCAACACACTCCTCAGCTATGAATCATCCACCTTAAAGGACGACACAAGCCCATTGAGAAGATGGGAGAAGTGTCTCAATGACCATCTACCGACGTCTGCCTTAAAGGACATTTTCGAACCAGTGAAGTTCCTCAAGCTGCAACCGACTGCAACGTTGACCATTGTCAAGCCGCAGTCCTTTAAAGACATCCAAGACGTTTTGACCAGTGCTTCAGAACCACCGACCAGCACTGAGACTTCAATTCCTGACCCCGGCCGCCATATAGGCCAGCCTGCAGCCGTTCGTCCAGCTTCGCTCACCGTACCGTCTTGCCGCCTCATACCTGCAGCTGACTCCCATCCTGAACTCTGTTACAGAAGCCTGCAAAGCAACCGGAAGCCGACTCTAACCTGTCGAGCACCAAGAACACCTACACACAAGGTACATTTTGGTTCTGTCCCCCGGTCCTTCCCAGAAAGCACCTAGAGACATTTTAAGACCCATTGCTCCCTTTGTACTAAAGCCAAGAAGCCTTAACAAACGGTTGTGGTTATTAACCATACCGACTACCCTCCTGTCAGTATACAGAGTGCATCCCTTTTCCTTCTTTGAAACTGTCTGTTCTCTGCATTCCTTTACAGGGCGGGTTGTATTTTGTACTGTTGCTAGAACTGTCTGTTGTGATGTAAGAAAAGGAAATATTTTTGATGCAACTTTGACTAGCCGGTCCCTTTTATAATTGGCTAATAATCGTATTTTCGCTGTGTTGCAATTAACCAACAATCCACAACCTTTCAGAGATAAGCTTGCTGTTCCACCCACGCTAGCAAAATTGGACAAGGAGGTTTATAATTACCTTTTTATTCCAATCTGTTTGATTCCCTTCGGTGTACTAGAGGTGTGGTTGATGGTTTAAAAACCTATATTCACCCTTGGACCACTAGTGCCCCGGAAGTTGATTCGTCACACTGACTGTATCTTTCAGGTAGCCCTACTCTCTCTCTCGTGTCCTTTGTTGACTGTCCATCGTTTATATTTCGGGTTTCATAGTCACCATGTGACCCGTCCATTTCTGCAGGTTCTTCTTTCACCTTTTCATAAGCTTCAGGAAGAACTGTATTCTCGTTTATTTGTTGTGATTTATTTCTTTGATTTTGTCTTCCAGCTTCATTCTTCCTTTACAATGCCACCCAAGACAAATTCCACATATAACCCCCTTCAGTAGTTATGCTGTCATTGTGTATCTACGTAACAGAATTTCTGTAGATTGATGAAGTGTTCTGGGTCTTATGTGGCATTCTACTTTTCACTAGGTCCCCAATGTTCAACTTATGAGACAATGTGGTGCTCTTCTTCATGAATAGTTCTCCTTGGCGTCTCTGTTATGTTCATGCTTGCATGTGTCCATAAGGGTTTAACTTCATTTTTGCCTTACGTCCCCTCATGAGTTGGGAAGTGGTGGAATTTAGGATATCTAAATCTGCTGACAGTGTTCTCTGCACTGTTTCACGGCAGTCTGGGCCGTTAGCTCAGGATAGTTGTATGGACTCTGTAGCGAAGCAGACGTGTACGTCACTGATCGACCCCACCCTCTTACCTCCAACCTAGTGGACGAATAACAAGAAGGCACTGTGCATGACACCTGGTATAATTTCAATCGAGTGTATGAGAGACATTACACACTCAGACAGCTGAACCGAATGTGCCCTCGAACTGAAGTAGTAGTAGGAGATCTAGAGGTACCTCTGAATATCGAGGAGCTGTAAGGAAAACCTGACAGGTGCAAAGTGACGTCATGAAGAGAAGAGACAATGACGCACTGAAACGATATAAGAATACTTAAAGAATGATGAGATAATGGAAGATACAGAGTAAATATATATATGAATGAGAAGAAACCATATATACAAAGAAGATAAGAAATCAAATGACTAGTGAATGTATGCACACAAAAACGCAAGGTAGAGGAGTTACATAGAAGCTTGCTGCAGTAGAAAACATAACATGGGTGAAACGGTCATGTTGGAAAGATGGACAACGGCTTTGAATAATAGTAAGTGAAAGGAGGAAAGGAAAGAGACCAGGACTGCAGAGCTGACATAGGCTGGAAATACTGATATAAATTTGTGCATGAACAAAGAATAGCTGTTGGCCAGACAGAGATTAAGGATGCCACAGCGAGAAGCTACTGAAGGGTACAAGGGTAGTCAAGGAGGATAAGCAATGTATGCAGGACATATTTCTCTTAGATTAAGTAAATGGGTGAACATTTGTGAATGCCAAGTATTGATGATTAAAGATGCAGAAAAGGTTATGTGAGACAGAACAACCAAGTCTCCAGCAGCCAAAGAGGTTAATGACATCTGACACAATTGAATCAAAAAGCATTAAATAAAAGGAGAAATGGACAAAATCATGGTCTCTTCACATGTGGTGTAAGACCAGGAAAACAAGGCCTATTCATAAGCTTCAGGCAAAGAAAACTATGTACCCTAACTCCCTTACAGTTCCGGAGAAGAGAATATCATGCAAGGTCAAGTACAAAGGAGAAATCTTGGCTGAAAGCTTGGCTGATGAGAGATGGTAGACTAATTGGGCAAGTTGGCAGTAGTCTGACGTTCTTTGCACCTGGGTTTAGTTTTTCTTACGTGCTGCTAACGAGCCGAATGTCCAAGGTTGGGAGAGAATACTAACCAATTAGAGGGCCTACGGGGCGGTGGACCATACACTGTTGGAGAAGCCAATCTGCTGCTGTTATGCTGCTATGATCTGTATTGTACCTAGTTAGAGGGAGGTCCACCCATGACTACCAGACAAGGAGCAGCCAATAATGTTATTAACATTTATAGAACCTATAAGCGCAACCACTATAAGTGCCTTCTCTAATACAAATTTATAATATATATTGCAGCAGTCGCAATATAAGCACAGAGGGTGCAGATCCTGGTAAAAATCACAACTACATTGGCACAAATTAGATATTGCCAAAAAAGGAATACAAAGCCAACAAAGACTGCAGATTTTCAATAAAACATTAGTTTTAGGCTTTCCTTCAGGCAGAATCAGTGCCCCTTACAAAACTTAAAATGACAGACATATTTGAGAGAAGAGAAGAAGAAGCGTAAGAACTGTTCTTACGACACAGACAAACACCAGGAGATGTTGCAGCATCTCAAACTTCTACCTCATCAAGAAATCTATTTGCAAAATTAGAAGCTGTATCAAAGAAAGAATTAGCAAAATGGTGGGAGATGAAAACACTAAGAATGTACATGGATGTAAGGAATGTTAACTGCATGAAACTAATGCAATTGAGTGAGAGGAAATTTAAACACAAGAAATTATAACTGCATGAATTTAATGCAATTGAGTTGATAGGAAACTCAAATGAAAGTTGCATGAAAACTAATGGAATTGAGAGAAAACTGTAAAATACGGAATTTAAAATTATGAAAACTGCATGAAAATGAATGCAAGTACAAGTTTGATATATGTATAAGAGTAAATAAACCCTTTGAAAAACCAACAAATGTGTGAAGAAACTGTCTATACCAGGAGCGCAACCACTATAAGTCCCTTCTCTAATACAAACCTATAAGTATATATGTTCCTCTAACCAATCCCTCCACCCTATAGGTTTTATTTTTTTGCACGTAGGATGACATCATAGCTGACTCACATCGAGGTATAAAGCCTTAATGTACCTGAAATGTAACTGAGAGTGTGTGGACTACAACTTGTTGTTTGCCAGGTTTTCCTACTTTATTGAACTGATAATAAAGTAGTATTTTGCCATATTCTTTGAGTCTATCCGGTTATATGGGTGCAAGATTATTATTTGTTATGGTAATTCTATTCTGTGCATAGAAATGCCCAAAAAGTGCTAATGCACATGTTGATAGCAGTGCGGATGGTTCAGATCCAGATCCTCAGATTCTTGACATCTTCCACCATTAGTCGGAAGAATACAGAATTTCCTGCGGAGAGCGGTGCTACAACACGTGTGAACCGAGGTGGTTGGCAAATGCCCCTTTGAAGAAATTCCTGTCCGGTCCCTGCATGCGCCCCGTGGACTGAAGGTGAAGTGGTTGATTGGGGAAGAGTCGACACCGAATGCCTCGAGCTGAATAACGGATGTAAGTAGAAACATCGAAAGTGGCAAATAAAAGGGGAGGGGCCATATTACATGTATATATATATATATATATATATATATATATATATATATATATATATATATATATATATATATATATATATATATAGAGAGAGAGAGAGAGAGGCGCGCATTCAAGGAGTGCTTCAGGAGTGCTATTGTCGCAAGTTGTGGCTCCAAGACCCTTACTTCTCTTGTGGAACTATTGCAAGACTTGTGGTATGAACCTGGATTATACACCAATACAATATCTTGGGACAGCCACCTGCCACTAGTGGTTGCTTATTTTACCTCTCTGATACAATTTCAGGTTCTCTAATCCACTTTTAAACAGAGAATACTGCATACTCTGTTTACGTGCAAGAGCGGAGGGATCTGGCTGGTTAGATTGTATGCTTAGCCAGATCCGCCGGCTCTTATACCCACAGACATAGTTGCAAATGGTAAACTGTGCGCAGTCTGCTGGAGGTAAACTTCTCCATGCTAAAGTATAGACTGAACACTTACAACTGCTGAGGCAGCGGGTTGTTCGCGTAAGAGCATGCAATCAGCTCTGCCGACCTGAGTTCCCAATTATCCTCCCTAAGAGAACTCCTGTACACTGTTTGCAAACATGGATCTGGTTATGGACTGGTAAGCCTAGTGCCTACCCAGTGATTGTCCAAGGTGCTAAGACTTTTGCTTTTTAAAACGGGGCAGATTCAGTGTTGCAGTTCTATGTTCTCTTACATATACAGTAAAATAATTGCAAGAGTTTTTCTTTTTTACCACCTTATTAGCTCATCTTGGTCAAAATTCACGGGTTCCTCAACGTCGCACTGTTATTTAGAATTGCAGTTGTTCCCAATCAAACAGGCAGCCAGTTTCGGTGGCCAGGCCCCCCCAAGACAAACAGAGGCTAAAGTGAGAACAACGTTCATTTCATTCGAGTGAAAAGTTACAATAAATTCTCATTTAATCTAATTTTACGATCTGGGTGGAATTATCCAAAACGATCTAAGCCGAGAAGACCTAAGTGATTCACTTATACCAGTGAAATAGAGAGCTGGATGTACCCAGCACATTAATACAATTTAGAATACTAAACTAGAACAAATCCTGGTAGCTGCATACACTCTGAAAACAGGTATGCCTTCAAAAGTGGATACACTTAAATTAATAGAACGGTTGAAGCAAACCCCACTCAAAAACAATAACAGATAATAATTCAAATGTAATTTCAT
This sequence comes from Ambystoma mexicanum, assembly GCF_040938575.1. Taxonomy (NCBI): domain Eukaryota; kingdom Metazoa; phylum Chordata; class Amphibia; order Caudata; family Ambystomatidae; genus Ambystoma; species Ambystoma mexicanum. Next base: position 317,241,470 of record NC_090924.1, on the reverse strand, counting down.
CACGAATGTGGGTGCATGCTGCCTCAATGACGGCTCACATAAGATCATTTTATGTGGCGTAATCAACAAAGGGGAATTCCCTAATCTTGGGGACAAGGACAGCAGATCTTAGTATGCCGAAAGAGCAATGTGACATGTCATCACCTCCCATGCTAATTGATTTGCTAACTCCAAACCCGATTCAGAGCCCTAGCAACCATACTATGGAAGCTGTAGCCTTGAACTCTAATCTCGATCAATTGAGTCAAAACAAAAATGAACAGCAAGAAAAAATCTCTGATCCAGTGAATGACCAAGGAACCTCGACTATAGCACAGGTACGCAACCAAAGGAAAGCACCTATAAACACAGAGGACCCTACGATAAACAGCTTGTCAACGAAGGACACTGATACAGATACAAACAAATATCTGGAACAAATTAATATATGTTCTACAGGACGCGCGTCGATTACCTCCTTACCAGCAGGATGTATAACACCTTGAACTATGCTGCCTTTAACTGCAGAGACAAAAAAAAGCTCAGTCAAATCTTTCTCAATCACCTTTAATGTCTGACAGATCGATACAAAACTCATCGAAATTGTCAATACCCTTTAGTAATCAGACACCAGAGAAACAACAACAAAATAGGAGTGAACAACTCTCAAAACTTCCGACGCATGTTGAAGGCGTGCTCTTAGAGGTGATGCTTACTGCAATTAATTCATCTATTACAGCACTCACCAAACTTTGAGGCTATGGACAAGAAGGTAAATGATCAGACCAACTTGATTAAAAACTGTCACAGCAAGAGCAGACAAATGCTTGTGAAAGGAGTATTGACAGCAAAGAGAGATCACTGGTGATAGTAGACAACAAGCAACTCCCTATATTAAATATTTCAATATTTTTACCATCTCTGACTCTGCTATTCCATCGATGTCAGAGATGTCGCTAATTGAAATGGGCATTATAGAAGCCAAGGAAGAAGCAGAAAGAAAAATGAACTTCAACATCTTCAAAAAGCCTAAGGATAAAACAAAAAACAACCAGATTGAACAACAACAAACAAAAACTAAGAATATTAAGTCTAACTGGGCCTCATTACGACCCAGGCGGTAAGTTACCGCCTGGGTCGTACCTTTACCACCATGGCGTAAACTACGTTTACGCCATGGTGGTTGGTGGACTTACCGCCCCATTCCGAGGTTGGCGGGGCGGTAAGTCCCCAATCCCCATTTACCCTTCCCCATTCCCATTTTTGCCCCATAGGGCATAATGGGAGTGGGGAAGGCGTTAATTACGCCACCGTAAATTACGGTGGCGTAATTAACAACAAGGTCCCTTAGCGCCATGGATTTTAACACCTGCAGGTGTTAAATCCTCCATGGCGCTAAGGGACCTCGGAATCAGGCGGTAAGGGTCGGCGCTGTTTACGCCGCCGTAAACCCCTTACCGCCTGGGTCCTAATGAGGCCCACTGACTACAAACCCAAGCAAGTTCCAAACAATGTATTAAGGCCTTATTAAACCCAAAAAAGGACAATCAGATACTATCAAGGCAATTACCAAGAAATATATAAAAAAAAAGCATGAGCAAAGGTAGTCAAAACACTTAAGGAACCAACAAAAGATTTAATGTCAAACCAACAAGAGCCCTTGGATATGTAATTGGACTAGATCGAAGCACAGAAATTAACCGACAATCAGCATGGTAACAGAGAGATCGATACAAGGGAATCTTACATAACAGTCAAGGATCGGAGTAGTTCTGATAAAAAGACAACATTCCAAACGCTAGAACAAAGGAGAATAGAAATAGCTAAATCAGTAGCACAATATATGTGCAATTCACAACCTGCACAGAGGACGGTCAATAACGAACATCCACCCACAAGACACCTGGTAAATAAATGATAAACCAGCCAGTAAAACAAGTGCACAGAAAATGAAGAAACAACACCCTATAAACGAGGCAACAACATAGCCCAGTAAAACAAAAATAAATAAGAAAGTAGATTCAAATTGTCACAACATTATCATTCAGTGCAGAGCGGGACAATTCCCTACATATGATTTAAATCGGACCTCCATATTAAACATTTTCAGTGACGTCCCTTGCTTGGAAGATTTAACTACCACCAACATTAGCCAAGTTGACTTCTTATACGAGCCTGATCTCACCGCGGCCAGACTACATATTCAATCCGGAATAGTTTTAAATGCAATCTGGCTAGCAAAGCATGATCTATACAACCTTGGCTTTGAAATATTCCAAGATTATAATAACAAGGAAAACATACAGCAAGGAAAAAAATCCGACTATTTCTGTTCCGAGAAGCAAGGAGGACAATTTAACAACAAATAGATATCCAAAAATAAGACAGTGGAAGAGATATCAAGGTCTAACATCAGAATTACAACAATGCAAAAACCACTTTATTGTCGCCTGCAGACACAAGTCTCAATCAAGCACAAACATACTTTACAAAACTGACTTGCAAAAAATACTTAACAAACAATTACTCAGCAATTTCAATCCTTCTCTTTCATCAACTGCAACACTCGAGGACATAAACATTTAATACACTCAGTAAAAAATGATCGTGAAAAAAGTGATACAGTAGCCCTACAGGAAACCTGGCTGACCGAAGCACCGGTGTGGAATGATTTCACTGTTCTAGTAATACCAGCCATAACCCAAACCAAAGGCAGGCCTATGGCTGGTCTAATGGTAGCCACAAACATTTCTACAGGATGCAAGATCGAGAGTTGGGAACAACCAAATAAGTATATGCAACTAGTTAAAGTAACTATTCACGATAGGAGCATCACTCTGGTCAACATTTACTGGAACCATCAGGGTATTCCTACAGAAACTTTCTTCAAAAACATGGAGATGCTTCTAGACAAAATTGCTCTAGAGCCCACCATATCAACAACCATCATAGCTGGTGATTTCAGTATAGATTGCCTAACTAACGCCAAGAAAAATCAATCATTTGCAACCCTTCGATGGTCGGCTCTGATGACATCCAGAAATTTGACAATACTAAATGGAACAATTGAAACGGATAGTCAACCAATTAGTACATGGAAGAGATCTAACCAACAGGCCATTATAGATTATATATACAGATAGACACTTCCTAGTCTCTGCAGACACCTTTGAAGTTAGACATCAAGAAATCAGCGATCACAACTAGCTAGTGCTAACCTGGAGATGGCCTTGTCCAGCAAAAATTGATCACCGCCCCAAATATAGTTCGAAGGTGATGGTGACAGGAGGGTGTAAACGGTTACATTGGTCGAATGCCCAGCTGGCTAGCTTATATCAAATCATCAACAGCAAATTGCAATTAAATAAGAACATAGACGGGCATTATGTTGCTGCTTTGCAGGTTTTAAACAAACAGTGACAAATAAAGACAGATCCACCTTTAAAAATAAACATGTCTACGACAGTGAAATTTACCAACAAAAAAGAAGTTGGAGTAGAAAAATAAGGTAGATTCGAAATCTGTCCTTAAAAGAAAGACTCACGCAAGCAAGACAGCTTAAATCCAAATATAAGAACTGAATGATAGCTCATAAACCTCAGATGTATCAAAACAACAGTCAATCGATGCTCCAATCAATAGCAAAAAAGAACTCAAAAGAAATATGGAAACTGATTGACTAAGCCACCTATAACACACAGGCACCTTTACAACTAAATGCAATACCAGAATCTGAGTGGAAAAGACATTTTCCAAATCGTTATGCTTCCATTGAACAGGATCAGTACAATTGTCAAACACATAGGTCTTCCTTTAACTCACTAAAATTTGACTTTGAAGACAAAGTTTTATATATCGAAATTGAGTAAATCGAAAGATCCTGGGCCAGATGGCCTAACAAACTACATGCTTAAAGAAAAACCTGACAAATGGGCAGAAATAATATACCAAAAACACACGTTCTGGACTAATGGGGGGGATACCTGTTGATTCCCCTATTACATGTATCACACAAAAGAAATATCACACGTTTACAATGGTAGAGTTATTTTAAACATTCCTACCAAATGTGTGGCCTAAGTCTAACTTGCCCTCCAACACTCTACCTGAACCCTTGTGAATGTTCTATCCCTAGCCAGCGCTGGTGGTCCGCTTATCTAGGGTGAGGGTAAAGGAAGAAGAATCCAGCTCTTATCTAGTTCTAATCACCATTAATGCTTCAAAGAGGTAAACATGTGTGTAGTTTGCTTTGCAAATGAAATTACTCAGTTTTATTTGTTTTCTTTGCTCTGCATTTGCACACTTTACAAATATACAGAACGAACACTGGATTGCTCTGTTTGGATTTCTTTAACAGTGAGCACCGTACGCCGGTGTTTATAACAACACACCTTGCACCCACAACTAGTTATGGTGCAGTGTTTGTTCTCAAAAAACAGCTTTCCATCCAAATGGGTAGAAAGGTATTGTGCTAAAAAAACAATTTCTTTAATCTATTGCCCCAATCTTGTTGTACAGGGTAACCTCTGGCCTACCAGTTTCAGTGGTGTCAAAATCATTTACCCACTTTCATCAGGGCCACAGCATTTGTTACAATGCTGTCAAACAAGAGAGAATTTGTCTCTGCACAGAAAAACACCCCACCTGCAGATGAGACAAAAAGATGGGAGGGGAATGAACAAAGAGAATATGGAGATAATTTTAGTATACCTTCATGTTCCCATGCTTATATCTACTACTGTGTTCCAGACCACAGTTGCATTGCTTACCCATATAATGTATTTGTCTCAGGTTCAAGGGGTGGATCAGGTGATTCTTAATTAATTGGGATGCATGTTTTTGCTGCATTCCATTGCAACCTGCAAGAATATAAGTGTCTGTCAGTTTGCAGTAGTAGAAGGCTCAGTTTCACACGTGTATAACGTGTGTATATTTTAATTAAATGGATCTAGTATAGGCTCTTTAGTGCACCTGTCCATGCTGGGCAGCGGTGCGTGATACAACGTGTAGGTACTAGCCTACCAATATTCTAGAATAAGAGAGAGGATCGTACCTGCTTAATCTGGTCACGAAGGATAAGGAAACCTGCTTCTTCACGTCTGCGAATCACTAGCATGTCGGGTACTCTCCTGATGCCTATTTACTCACCGCGTCCATTTCCGCATACATCATATGTCATATGTGTGCATGCGTACTGCAGGGCCTACCGTCAATGAGCTTGAGGAAGGACTCCAATGCAGTGTCTATTGGGCACCATCTTGGAGTGATGTCTTTCTTTATATATCTTGTGGCTCTTTCCCATACACTGGTCTATGAACACCCTCTGTACTGATTTGTCGGTTTTATCCTGAACGCATATTTATACTTATTTCTAGTACCTTTCTGCCCATCTGTGTTGTGGGTCTTTCCAGTGGAAGAAGGAATCTGCGTCTGTGCTTGAAGTGTTTCAAAGGCCACATTTATGGGTGGGTGGTGTTAACTATGGAGCCATCTAGGATGGGCACATTCTAGCCTCATCCAATAGGTGGTTGCTATCCCCAGATGTGGTTAGAGAAGGGTGAAGTGCTGGCAGAATTATAAGACCCCAAACGCCTGTGGTAGGTGAAGAAAGTGCCCGCATCCGGACGGTGTCTATGTTATCCAAATGACCCTGCAGTGTTTGTCCCACTAATAGTTGTAAAAGTGTGCAACATGTTACTGTAGGATCTGGGCTTTATAGTGTGGCCAGAGTCTGCCAGTTAGTCTGCTCATTCAGACCGATGCGGTCTGTTTGAAGGCGATAAATCCATAATTGTTCACGTTTGTATAAAAGATTGTGTACATTTGCGCCTCTCATGGGGATAGTCAATTTTTTAATAATGGTCCAGGTGAAATTAGTAGGGTCATGGGAGCATTCAGTTTCTTTGTGCGCATGCACGATCTGTGTTTTGCCAGTCGTGTTTTGATTGGGCATGTGGTCATACCCACGTACCACAGCCCACATGGACATGTGATGAGGTACATGACGTTACTGCTGTTGCAGTTAGTTAGTGTTTTTGAGTCCATGGAAAATGCCAACCAATTTCAATGGTTGTGGGCCTGGTTGTATTTGGGCAAGCACTACACTGTCCGCATGGTGTATGTTCCATTGGGGGGGAGTTGGTTCCACAGAGTGGTCGGGGTACGTTCCCTTGGTTCCTTGTATGTTTTGATAAGTAAATCCCATAAATTCCTTCTCCTCTTCATTGCAAATCTTGGTTTTTCCAATATCGTATCTCCAACATTTAAAATGGGCCACAGTTTTAAAATGTCTTTTTTCAATTTGTTTCATTTTGTTTGCCATGGGTGAGAAACTCAGGACTGCTGTGATTTTTGCGGACTCGGTCCTTCCCCCTGTTGCTCCAGAGTGATATCCCGGGGAATATTCTTAGCTCTTTTCCGGGCTTGTCTGATGGTGCGTTTGGGGTATCCATGGGCTTTGAGTTTTTCAGCAAGGTGGCCAGATTGGCTATCATAGTCAACTGCGCTTGAACAATTCCAGCGTTACCGGAGGAACTGTCCAAAGGGTAGGTTGTGTCCCAGGCTCCAGGGGTGGTAGCTGTCAAATAATAATAGTGCATTACGATCCGTCGGTTTGTTGAACACTTTACTGTTGATCATTCCCTCTCTTGCCAGTAGATGTAAATTTAGAAAGTCTATTGAATCCTTGCTGTGTGTTTCAGAGAAAATTAGGAATCTGTTTTGCTCATTCAGCCATATCATGAAGTTCGCAAGGTCTTCCTCATTACCATTAAACACCATCAGGACATCATCTATATATCTAGACCACATTTCAATTTGTGTTGTCCATTGGTTAGGCATACCATAGATGGTTCTGTCTTAAAAGTCTTCCACGTATAGGTTGGCCAGGCTTGGTGCAAATGTAGCACCCATCGTGGTACCTGATATTTGTCCGAAGAAAGACTCTTCATGTAGGAAAAAGTTTTTGGTCAGAGCGATTTCTACCCATTGCATCACCAGCTCATTGGTGTTTCCATTGGTGTAGTTTTGTTTCTCAACACCTTCTCGACCACTTGCAGGGTTGCCATTTGCGGTATTTTCATATACAGCAACTCTATATCTAGAGTAACCAAGAGCTGTAACTCATTTTATATACTTCAGGTTTCAGGAAATAATCTACGAATTGTGTTAGGGGTTAACCCTGGTACGTTTGGGGTATCCACTGGCATTGAGTTTTTCAGCAAGGTGGACAGAGTCTGTGACCAAGCAATGGATACAAAGGCCCCCCGTACATGGGCGTCACTCGGTGCTTCCCTCCACCTAGCAGAAACACTCTACCATTCCCTGAATCAGCCACCCGCCATATACAAGAGTAGAACAAATCCAATAAGACCATCCTGCATTGAAGACTTTAGCCATTTGGTTTTATACCTCTAGATAAATTAGAGTTACCCAAATAGCTAACCATCATTGGATCCGAGAAGGAAACCACTATACAGTCCCCCTCCATCCGTTGGGTTTTTGGCTTACCCAACCTACCCTTCTTGCCAATAATATAAGGCTTGGATCAATACTCGGTCCGATCACGTTGGTGTTGATCCAGTGGGTCAATTTATTCATAAATGAAATGGTTGATTTGAACCCACCCTTTGGAAGCCCCAGTACAGCCATGATAATCCCCACAAAAGGGGCTGCTGCAGGTGGTAAATTCAAAATACTCTTCCAGCACTCCTATATGCACAACAGCCCCAGTATCCCCTATCAAAGGCCTAAAGCTTAAATTGGTCCTCCCCATCTCCGGAATGTTAGATTTAGCAGTTGCTAAGCTAAACTTTGTGATTATTTCCTTATCCTTTACCGGCATCAGTGGCCCACCATCCTCTGTGCCTGGACCAAGACCCTCCCTACTCACCCCACCCCCTGGCAGTGTTTTACCATTTGTCTCTACCCCAACCCCAACCGTACCTACTTCTACCACTCTTTTTGTTAAAACTGTGATTGAGTCATCCAAGAAGCCAGTGTGTCCATTACCCCATACTTGAATGCCTGCAATGACTCAAGGATGGTTTGAAGGGGCTTGAGCTTTGCATCTAGAAGAGATTCCAGCCAATATTTATCCTCCTCCCCCCAGGAGGAGGAATGTAGATCCTGGCTCGGTTCCCTATCCGGGCTCCCACCCATAAGGCTACTCACCAATGGTTCTGTTGCTAGCACCCCCCACGCCTTCCTCTCTCCAGTCCCTTATCCTCCCCCCTACCCTTCCACTTCTGCTTCCTTATCTGCCTCCATACTAGGATGCTCAGGGTCCTGAGGCATATGAACCCCAAGTGCCTGCTCCTGTAGATCAATTTCCTTAACCACTGTACCCCCTGAGGCCCCCATCCTCTCAATACAGCCCTTCTGTTCACTGTTGCTAACTTTGGGGTTCTGTCCGAAACCTGAAACAGCATCCCACATGGCTTTTTTGGTGAAGGTAATGCGATTCACTATTTTGGCCATGTCTTCCAAATACGGATTGAGGGAGCGTTGCAAAAGATGGGGCTTAACCTTGGCTAGCTCCCGGGCAGTTTTTAATTGTTTTCGTCTTTTAGCACTTGTGCCACCACTTTGCCTCCACGCCAAACCTCTAATAGGTTCCTGGATCCATTACATGTCTGCAGCATATCAATGTAATCAATATGCAAATGTTGAAATGGACCACTTGGTCGAGATATTAATCCTCTAATTGCTCTTAGGGTATGCCCAGCAGTATACTTCTGACACATGATGCAATTCACAATGAACTGTGCAACGTGTTCCAATAGATTGCGAACAAATCAGTCTTCTGCAATAGTTACAGCAAGACTTTCTCTGGTTATATGCGCAGGGTAATGCAAGTGTGAACTTTAATAATGCTGCTCGCATTACTGGCTTGCCAGTGCTTTCCTGTCTCAAAAATGCTTCTGTAGGGTATAATGAACACCCCCTACGTTTCCCTAGCTCTTGCTCTTCTTGTGGGGCTCTACCCTGAATCTCTATTAGTTGCGTAATTGACAGCATATTAAACCCCTCTCGAACTAGTATGCTTCTAATCAATACTTCCTTAATGCTTCTACGTCTGTGGCTTCATTTCTGCGAGCAATCAAATCTGTTAGTTTGGTATGTGCTGCTGCCTTTTTTTACGCAGATATGGCTACTGGGAGTTGTAGTGCCTTAATGAGCCTGTCCAAAAAAGATGCATGTTGCACTGGAGTGCTGTTTGCGCTGAGATAATCCCTCCCTTTCCAGCATGACAGCCCTGCGTGTATGGTTGACATCACATAGGCGTAGTCACTGTACACCGTTACTTCCTGCCCTTTGTGTTTTTCAAGCGCAACAAGTGCTTCCAATTCTGCTGTTTGTGCTGAAAAGTGAGAGTGTAGTCTTGCACTCGCCACTACCTCAAATTAACCATTTAATCTGCGTCTTACAACTGCGTATCCTGACTGCCTCTCCCCACTAGTTTGGTCCATTTTCAAAGAACCATCAATAAAGAGAATTTCCCCTCTCGCTAAAGCATTTTCTTTCACACAATGTATATCATCAGAAAATTCTATATAATTTGAGAAGTCTTTCACATGATCACCTTCTTCTACAGGTTCAGCTACAAACGTGGTTGGGTTCACTATTTTACACCTCACTATCTTAATAGCTAGGTTAGAAATCATTACATGATAATCTGAAGTTCTTTGTGACGTCGATGTACCCTTGGGTTTCTCTAAAATGGCAAATAAGGCCTGCTCCACGTAGAGAGTCATGGAACAGCCCATGGTAATACTTGTGGATTTCTCAATTGCAAATGCGGCATCAGCCAAAGATTGTTCAAATGGAAAATGTCCTCTCATAACTGGATCTAGAATCCCACTGTAGTATGCCAAAGGTTGTTCTTTGTGTGAGTACTGCTGTCCTTACTGACCCATTTGTGTGTGAAAACAAATACAATTCCTCGCTATATTTGGGAATCCCTAAAACTGGAGCTGTACAGATTGCTCATTTTAATTCCTCAAATCCTTCCTCCATTTCTTCAGTCCATTTTATCTTATCTTTTCATTATCAACTTGTGCTTTCTTAAGGGCTTGCAAAAGCAGTTTGCTATATGTGCTATAGTCGAACACGCAGGCCATGTAATAATTGCATAAAACCAGAAACTGCTGCATTTGCCTCACTGTGTTTGGTTTTGGTTTCTTCATGATAGACTCAGGTGTCACTTACTTTCCTTCATGTGAAATGAACTGGCCTATGTACAACACCTCCTGCTGGCAATACTTTAATTTCTCCTTGTCTACCTTGTATCCTTTGTCTGCCATTATAATCATTAACTGGACAGAGTCGTGTCTACATTCATCCTCTGTTTCACTGCAGATTTATATGTCATCTACTTTCTGAATTACTGCAATCTTGAGTTCAATGTTAACTAGATCCATCTGTAGGACCCTGTTAAAGATTGATGGGGACTCACAATACCCTTGAGGTAAACGAATATGCTTTAGTATCTTTTGTCTGAATGTAAAGGAAGTAAGGTCTTGTGTAGTCCTTGTGCAACGGAATCGAGAACAATGCATTTTTCAAATCGATCACTGTGAAATACTTAGCTTCAACTGGGATACTACACAATATTGTTGCAGGATTAGGAACTAATGGAAACTCAGCTTCTATAATCTGATTATGAGAGTTCAAGTCCTGGATAAATGCCCACGTCCCTCCTTTAGATTTATTAAATGGATAAAATGCAGTATTGTGCGAGGATTCCGATGGTACTTGAATTCCCTGATTCATCAGTGCTTAAATAGTCTGAAATATGCCTTCATCCGCTTGTCGAGACAAAGGATACTGTCTTGCTCGCTGTAAAATTGCTCCTGGCTTGAGTTTTATTTTAACCTCCCCTATTCCCTTTAATAGGCCTACGTCACATGGGCCTGTAGTCCAATGGACACTTGCCAACTTTTCTAAGTCTTACTGAAAGAACGCTGGTCATTGTCGCACTAGCATGATTCTCTGTGGGACTTCCCTTTTCTCTATCTTTATCAAGTATGTAGTGGTCATGAAAAACACTACCTCATCGTCGATACATTCATCTCAGAGCATATCTTCATCTGTTATGTCAGTCAATCTGTATCCCTCCTCAAGAGCTATCACTGTCCTCCATGCTCTGCCTTCGTCGTCTACTCCTTCAAGCATTACCATTTCTCCTCGTTCTACAGCCGCTTCCAATTCTATAGGAATAGTCTGCCCTTCTTCCTCATCCATAGGTATTTCTAGTCTGAATAAGAACTCATCAGGTATCATCACAATCTTCCCTACTAATCCAGGTAGCAATGTTAATAAAATGCTCATTACATACGTGAAGACCTCCGGATATACCGGGACTCCTTGTAGAGCCATTTTCCCATAAATTGCAATTTAAACTCTTCTATGTTTAAACAGTGTATTCCTGGAGTGGAGCACACTATTCCTTGGTCAGTGAATTAAATAGTTATGTTAAGTTTCGTCATTAAATCTCTTCCCAAGATGTTAACTGGCATTTGTTGTGAATATAGCAAGGGGACAGACATGTCACATTCCCCTATAGAAACAGGTCATTTGTCAGTAAAAGGAACTAAATTCGTAGCTCCAGAGAACTCTTGAGCATTCATGGCAATACCTGACATTGGATATTCTCCCTCCCTTATTTAAGAGCCAGTTGCCCCAGTGTCTACAAGAAAATAAAAGGATTTGCCTCCTATCATCACATTGACCCTTGGTTCCTCTTGAGGGTATAGTGTTACTGATAGTACTGAACACATCAGGTCACCCTGTGAGCTGTCCTATTGAGGGTACAAATTAATTCCTGTACCCATGAAAGGATTTCCACCTACCACAGTGACATTCCCTATCCTAGGTGTTGTTTATATTTGCCCTATATTCGCATTCTGTTGTGTTTACATAGGTGCTTGTTGCGATTGCCCTTGCTGTGGGTGCATTTGTACTGACCCCTGCTATTGTCCCTGTTGTGCTTGAGGTGCTTGTGCCTAATAGTATGTGTGAACCTGGGGAAAGTCCTCTCGTGTTTGTCTGTGGTATGGTGGTGAAGAAGCTATCCCCCTTATTAAAAGTCAGCACTTTTGGTTGTGCGTTTCCTCGGCTTCTACGTACACATGAAATATGACCTGTCATCCCACAATTCCAACATACTGGCGGTGGCCATCACCCCAATCTGCCATTAGATCCTCCCTGAGTATTCTGACTTCCACCCAGGGCATTTTGAAATCAACCCTGCATGTTCAGAAATCTACCTCCTCTTCCTCTGATTCAGAAATTCACCTCCTCTTCCTCTGAAGTCTACACCTCTACCTCGTGGCCAAAACCCCATACCCACTTTGATCCAGTGGGTCTGCATTATTCACCTGTGATGTACCCATTGTTTCTTGTGTTCCTACTCCTTATCTGCTTGTCAATACTGCCCCTTCTATAGCAAACTTTGACAATTTCTTCTGAACTTACTTAGCTTCCTCAATCTTTCTGTTCTCATTTTTCTTTTTGTTTTTCTCTTGTAATAACTGACAATGATGCACAATAGTCAACTGTATCTCAGCCTATAACTCTGCTTCCATCCCGACTTGTTTTTTCATAAGTCTCTGTACCGGTTTTGGCTATCGCTGACACAAAATATGACAAAATAGTGCCATTGTTTTTTCCCACGGTTCCCACATTTCATGCTGCCATCTCTCTTGAATATCCTGAATATAAGCAATAGGATCCTCATCTTGTTTCATTTTGCGTGTCATAATTCCACCCATATCTGACGTTTCAGGATACTGCACCGTGAGAGCCCTCCAAACATCTGCGATACAAATTAAATGGTGCTCCATCATGCGCTGTGTTTTGTGCTGTCACACTCGCATATCCCGCTAGTCTACAAATGTCATCAGCGCTCTTCCAAGAACAGTTGCCAGTAGACCTTTTATGTCCCCTTGTATTGCTCTCCCCAAAGTGCACGGAACAAACATAAATCACCAATGCAATTACAGAGCAAATACTTTGAATGTAGACAGACGCAATAAATCACAGCCACGCACTCTTAGAAGATAATCAGCTCTTATATGGATATTTATTCAAAGCTCAGAAATACATAGAAATAACTCACAAAAATAATATGGACATAAATCACAGAAGAAATAAAGAATTCAAAAGAGAATTACATCACTGTGAGCGTAACAGAATTCCTCATCTCGCCCAGAAGCGGCTGGAAGACCCCGGGAACAGCCAGGCCAAGAGCACCACAGCTCACAGGAAGGCCGGACGTAAGCGTCCTTCTCCGGCTGAAGTCTCACCTGACCACCTCTGGGCTTCTGCATATATACACACTCCACAAAGGGGAGTCAATTCTCGAACCTTCTGGAAATTGCACTTGCGCAGTTGAGCAACAGCCGACGGTTGCCAGCTGGGTCAATCGAGAGCTCCCCCCAAGAAGTGCAGTGCCTCCCTTCTCTAAAAACACGCTACACGGAGAACAGTAGCAAACCATAACAAAGTTAGCTTTCCCAGCAGAAATGTCCTTGACTGCATACCAGGTTTGGAAAGCATGTTTTTCTCGGCACCATGAATCTAACACTCAGCAAAATGTGTGCAGCTTTTCACTGCGGTATGAAGTAAATATCCATCATGGCTTTGAGCGCTCCCAGAATACATTGCGCACCAGCGCCATTTTAGATCAAGCATAACAATTCCACCCTTGGATATTTACCTTCCATACCCTGGTGGCACAGGTCTCTGAAACCTACGAAATGTTAAAACTAAATTGGGAATACATTGAATGCAACAGCAACAAGCAATTATGATCGACAATATAATAAAAATGCAAGCAAAAATGTAACGTAGTGTACCCCCAATATCAGGTATCCATGAAAATAACCAATCCCACCAATTTCTATTATGACCTTGAGACACTTGAGAAATGAGATCCCTCAAACCTCGAATATGACTTTCAATAGATCGTGAATGGTCACTTAAATTGAAACAACACATACCTTCAAATGCGTTACACCCTAAATTATGTTTTAGCAATAGATAATCTACAGCAGCTCTGTTCTGTAAAGTTGCTTTTCTAATAACTTGACTATCAAGGAGTAATTCTTCTAAAGCTTGTGAAGTATGATTAAGACTTTTGACTACTAAACATGCTAATTTCATCAAAGATTTGTAACCTCCAGCAGCTAAACCCCAAACTCCCACCAATGAAAGGGTTAATGCTAGAACCTCAGCTTCTGATAACAAATGTACATGTGAATCACAGTCAGGAAATAGACCTACAGATTCGAAAGTTGACCTTTTACCTCGAGTTATCGCTGGGTGTAAAGGAAACATCATTAGTCCTAATCGAGTTAAAGCACATGGACCTCCAGAAATGTTAGCAGGAATATAAGTGTATGTAATGTTACCACATGAAAAGAGCCATCCTGTTGGAAGTTTCACATGATTCAAGTGACTAGCAGTTATCACTGTATGATTGCAGGACATAGTGTTATTAACACTGGTGCATTTGCGTGAAACTCGAGAACATAGTCGCCTCTCGAACATCGTATAATTGCACTGATTGGTCAACTCCATTTGTCGGCATTTGCCAATTTCTTGTGCCTTGCAGGTCATAACGTAACATACATCACCTTGAGTTATATTGTAAGTAATAACACGTGTCAAATTTCTCCATTTACGATCGGTCTCTTGGCAGAACCGACAGTATTCGTAAACTGAAAAAGATTGTCTAATATCTGAGTCTTGAACTAAAGAATCGTTGTGTGTGACGCCGAAGATATGCTTTAAAACAGGAACAGGCGTCGGCACTGCTACTAAACACGTAGTCAATAAAGCTTCAGCATTGGGCACATCAGTAAGACAAAAGTGTGATATGTTCAGTACTTGCTGTGTCAGATATATCCACATATTCTCTTCTTGGGTAATCATAGGAGAGTGTTTTGCCTTCCTTCAATCGTATCTTGCACGAATGGCATCAAGGTTGTTTTCACTTGCTCCTAATGTGTTTGTCTCATTTCACGAATCCATGTCTTCTGTCTAGCTGGCTTTTCGGCACTGGCATAAGGTTGCTTGGGGGCAACATTATTCATCACTATCAGTATCCCCTTGATCACTGGCACAGATGTGACATTTTTCGTTGGTAGCAGCAGACTGTTTAACTCACCCAAATGGAGTCCATTTAGTGCCACAGTTACACCAACCAGACACAGGATCTACAAAGCAAACCCAGACAAGAGATATCAGTGTTGCACATCACTCTCTCAGGTAACATTTGTCTGCGGGTACATATTGCCATTTCTTTCTACCAGGCTCCATAACTAAAACTACTTGATCTTTGCCTGATGCAATGACATCTGCGGGCACTGGTGGGCCACTTAGCTTTTCCACCCACACCTTTGCACCCGGTACCATACTGTCTAAAGAGCCAAAACCGCGGTCCCCATGGGTAGTTAACACTGTAGGAGGCTCCCCCTTCTTAATCATGGACAATTTAATGGGAATGACTATCAATTGGGCCACTCGATCACCCTTGTGGATGGACAACAATTGATTCCCACTATTCATTAGGATGACTTTAATCTCGCCCTGGTAATCAGCATCAATTACCCCTCGCAACACTTGAACTCCCTTTAATGCTAGGCCAGATCTAGGGGCAATCCATCCCATATGTTCGGGGGGAATCTGTACTCCAATCCCTGTTTCAATTACAACTATTCCTCTTGGATCTAATCTGATTTCTTCGTGGGAATGCAAGTCTACCCCTGCTGACTCTGGAGTTGCTTGATAGGGAGCTAAAGAACCTGGAGTAATTTCCCAGTACAACAGTGTTTCTCTGACTGAATTGGGTTGAACCTGTAAAGTAGGAGTCATTAATCGCATCAAAGGAGTTTCATGTTCATATACAGGCCTAGCACGAGAATCACTCGCATACAGGGCCCAACAAGAGCCAAGACTGCCCTAAGGACAGCCACTACAAACACGACCAGGACCCCACTTGGGGCTCGCAGCATTGCTTACATGCCTTGAGAAAGACCCTCCGGGTCAAAACACATGTCGGCTGACCGAGCTAGCGCACAAATGCCAGAACAGTGTTCTAGACACTCACCATTGTATTGAGAAGAACCACTCCAAATACCATTAAAAAAAGCGAACCTGTATCGCACTAACTACCGTGTTAGAAGGATTATTTATCCCGAAATTTGAAGCAAGATAACCAGGAGCAAACTCACTTCTCCTACGCACCAATTTGGGGTCCAGGCTAAACCCCAACCCACTCCTGTGATCTTGCGACACCAGAACAGTCCTCCAACCCAAATAGAAGTGGCGCTCAGCACGGGCAGGTTCCAATTCTAGAGCCATCCCAGACCCTCCTTTGTTTAATACTTGCACCGCATCAAACACACGATCACGCCAGCCTGCCAAACTGGCATCTCCAGATTTGCGCAACTGTTCTTTCAATAACCCATTCATACGTTCAATTAACCCTGCAGCAGCTGAATGGTAGGGGACGTGATACACTCACTCAATGCTCTTTTCCTGACAAAACTCCTGGTTTAGTTTGCCGTTGAAATGTGACCCATTGTCACTTTGAATCTGCAAAGGCACTCCATAATGTAATATGATCTGATCTAACAAGCTGATGGTATTCAGTTGGGTTGCATGTTTGCACTGCAAAACCATCAAATATCCTGAGTATGTATCCACAATAGTGCATGCATACTGACAACCTCTGCTGATTGGCATGGGACCCATATAATCAATCTGCCAAATTTGACCTGGTAATTTTCCTCTTTTTAATGTGCCTCGAACAATTTGGGGTATAGGTCTATGTAATTGGTGTTGGCACACGGGACATTGCAAAATGATTGTTTTCACTATTTCTAAAGGAAGACCAATTCCTCGAGCTTGTGCCCACCTGATAGTATCCTTTTCTCCAAGGTGCCCACATTTCTGATGGGCCTGTCGGGGGGAAATTCTCCTGGGGTCGGCTGAGCCGTCCACGGACCTCCGGGCAGGGAGGCCCCAACTCCTCCCGTATATCCTAAAAATGAGTATGAGGCACACGCAAGAAGCAAGGTGATTCTGCTGTTTATTGAACAAACGGCAGGGATGGGTCAAGGATCGTACGCGTCCGTCCTGACACACACTCTTCATCATGGGCTCGCAGGCCCTTTTTACCTTAGTATGACGCGCTACTTGCGTCACCTGGGAAAGTTAGCAAGAAACCTATCGCCACTCTGGATTGGCTCCTCGAGTGGTACGGTTAGTATAGCATACGTATAGAGAGCATTGTTAGTGGTTGAGGGTTAGTCAGGTGGTATACTTGGGTTGTCCCTTCAAATTGATACATGAAAATTGTTACATGGAGACCCCTGAGGATTGGTCAATGTTAGTGGCGTCAGTGATAAGAGCCCCATGTTCTGATTGGTCCGACCACGAGCCCCCCAGTCAGGGACCATCGCTGTTCCCAGCTCGCGGTGCACCTGTCATTTGCAACAATGTTTCACTATGGGTATGTACAGACAATGTGAGATTTATTCATGTGCTGGAAGGCCGGCTACTCCCACCGCTGCAGATGTCCTTCGAGACGCTTAATAGTATCTGCCTGAGTCTTGAAGCGGGGAATCCAGGCGTCTCCCTCCTCCCGGGCCTGGCACCCTGTCAGGTTTGGCTTGATCACGTGAGGTGGGACCGTGGTTGAGGCAGAATTCTGCACGATTAATATTGGTTTTTTTTTCACTGTATGCCTGGCTTGATTGCAGGTGTGACCTTGGCGTTGGCTTGTGGCATGCAAATTAGCAACATTGTGCCCTTGACTGTCTGCTTTCGCCGGGCTCATTCTGCGGGATCAGCAACTGAACTCTGGCTCATTCGATGTTCAAGGGACTCTTGTTTGAGGCCTACTTGGGCCTGGTGTATAAGTGGAGCCATCTGATACACAGGCGCTTTAGGTTATGGTATCATATTGCTTTATCTCCAGTATCGTGTCTTCATTATACTTTTCATTATTGCGCATGGTTTTAGGAGAAGCGTGAGCAAACTTTTTTAGATGCGTTCATTGTGCGTCTGGCGTTTCTGCATTTTGAGAGGCCTATGTGATAAATAATAAAGATGCGCGTCTGTGGGTGTGTCCGTCACCTATGTCGTAGCATTGAGTATGTTCTTCGTGTGGATTGGTGTGGGAGTGTCCAGTGTGTATGTTGCACGGGTATTCTGACCGTTGGCTAGGCCGTCAGGGCATCTCTAACGATGTGTTGAGTTACTGCTGGATGATTCAGTCGAGTCCTTCCATGCCGCAGGCATCGGCAAGGGTATGGCAGGCTGGCGGGCACGCGGTAGGCCACATCCGTATGTTCTTGTACCAGGGTATTTGGTCGTCTGGTAGATGGGCAAACTCTTCTCGTGGTGGGTGCCTGGGCTGCGATCGTCTAGGCCAAGAGAGAGAGGGGATTGGTGGGAGCCTTTTCTTCCATTCTCCCACTTCAGTCCCCCCTCTGGTCGACTTGTCGACCACAAACATATCCTTTTCCTTATCTCCTCTCACTCTCCATATTTTAGTTACTCCTCCCAAATGTCCATAGTGGTTCACATGGTCTTCGAATGACCAATACATATATACACACGTTCCTCCAGGTGTGCAGTATACCCACTTCCCTATGTAGCTCCTTGGGTTTCTTGGGTTTTCGAGCTTCACAGATGGTGGGTCCAGATGGTTGGTGATGATCTGGTTGCGCAACTTCTCTCTTTCCTTTATTATTATGCCTGTGTGTTGGCCGTCATCTGCTGGCATCAAGGGGTGCATACCAACCATTTCGATCATCTCGTCAGTGGTTCGTGCCTTCCGGGCCTTCCAAAATCTTATCAAGATCAGTGCAGCTCCAGCCAAAATAATGAATCCAACTATAATCTTCAGTCCATCTGACAGCCAAGATGGCATCCACGACCATAATATCGAAAACCAGCCGTCGTCCTTTTTCACGCCTTTACTTTCATCCATCATTTTGGAGTGCATCTGGGCCAATTGTGATACTGCTTCCGTCAGTGTACCATTGTCAGCATCGTTAGCAGGAATAAACGTGCAGCATGATTGTCCTATCTTTGCGCAAACTCCTCCTTCCATTGCTGTGAGGAGGTCCAGTACATATCTGTTCTGTAGTGCTACCATCTTCACTGCTCTTAGTTCTTCTTTTATTGCGTTGAATCCATTTACTGTAGAATTAATTGTCATCATTAGTTCCCATCTAGTTATCTGGAGCCATTTTGCGTTTGCGTAAGCCTGTAGTCCCGGATGTATTATTGAGGAGAAGAACATTGCTGCTCTGCTGAATAGTCTGTGCTCTGGCGGGATTGAAGTGAGTGCTGTTTCCGACCGTCCCCATAGGTAATTTCCTGTCAAAGGTTCTCCTTGTCTTTTCTTTCTATTCAGGACAGTGTTGTTGCCGCTGTGTTGGTTTTCTGGTTCCTTCTGGGGGTGTACAGATCTCTTCTTCCTCTTGTTTCCTTCATCCATTTTGGGAAATTTTGCCACATCCACATGTTTCTGGGGCACCACTAGTGATGGTACATTGACGTGTACCATTGTGCATATGCCATTCCACAGAGGGGGCAGTGTGTGGTATGCCTTGTCTCTGCAGGCCCAGTAATGGTCCATCACCACTGCTGTTCCTGCTTCCCCCTCAGGTAACTTTGTCACACTTGCACAGTTGGTGTTGTATCCCACGTCCACTTCTCCTTTATGTTGGTAGCATAATTTAGGCGCAGTCAGCGGCAGTATTGTTATTGGGTCTTCATCCTTCTCTATCCACGTTAGCAGGGGTACGTACTTGACCCAGGTCATCCAACATCTGTCATTGTGTTCAGCAATACTCTTAGTATCCTCTCTCGTTATCATGTTGCTGCCAACCACTCCTATGTCCCACTTGTCACCCAGGTACACCTTCCCTGTTATTATTATCAGTGGTCTTTCCCAACATCCTTGTTTACCAGGAACTTCAGTGGCGTACCAATCACATGGTAGGTACTGTAATGTTACTTTCTTTGTTTCTCCTTTTTCAGGACCGCTTGTTATGTATCTGAATGCTTCAGCGTGCAAACTGGCCTTGTGGTAACTCAAGGAATCCTTGAGGAAGTTGTTTTCGTACGGGTATGTGTCTCGTCTTTTCCATACCAGGTGCACCGTGTTCCCTTGAAATCTCCCTTTCGTTTGGAACAGTGCCAAATATATTATACATCGTGTTGTTTTTTCATCAATTTCCGTGGCAACGAAAGTTCGGGAAGCGCTCATGGCGTATGGGATCAATGAGCAGACGTACCAGCTGTCTTCTGTTGTCTGCTTACCTATTTGAGTCATGTGTTGGTACCACATGTTGTTCGAGATATGTGCTGAATCTTGTATGTAGTCGTCAATACCTTTGTTGTCTGAGTATGTGCTGCGTTTAACTCTATTTCCCTTGTGTGGGATTTTGCTAGTACCACCTGACGTAACACCTGTTGCAGCCGGGGGTGGGGGTATGTTAGATTTGGGAACAGCCAAAATATGGATAGCACAACTGTTCTGCCATACAGAGGCAGCCAAGAACCCGGTGATCATCAAAATCCCTATCATTTTTATTACAGATGCTAATCTCACCGGCATTTTGCTCTTACCTTGCTGCAGTCCGGCAACTAATTCTTGCGACGTTAAAGTTGCCCGCCTGAAAATTCTCAATATGCTCGTTATTAGTGTTAGTTGTTGTTTTCAAGCTCTCCCTATCAAGTAGTCGTTCAGTGCCCAGGCGAAGAGCTGTTCCCACGCCAATCTAAGTGATCTATCTCTTAGGACAGGCAAGTAAGGTTGGAGATGGGGCATCGACTGTTCTATGGCCAAGAGAAATGCTGTGTAGTAGACACGTACCCTCCTTCTTTTTAGGTACTTTGGCCTTTTTATGTGATAAACAAATTGGTGTGATAATTCTTCAGGGTAGTTATCGTCTGATGGTAGCATCTACTCCTGGGCAGTGAACTTTGTTAGTTATTTACTTTCTTAGCAGTATAATAATACACGGTACCTGCATGTGCGAGAGAAAAAAAAAAGAGAACATTCAAGTGTTTACATGTGTATATGTGCAAAATAATGTCCTTCAGTTGGGTTACTGCTGCAGTGGGAGGGACGTCGATAGGCAGGGGTTTAGGGCTCAACTGGCGGAAGTCTCTTTACTCTTTGATCGTGTGACCATGGGGTGGGCGGTGTGGGAATTACCCTTCTCTATGCCAGTAGTTGTCTCTGGGGAATCTAGGGGGTGGTGGGGTAGGGAGACACTTGGGCCCTTGGCTGTGGTAGAAATCTCTTCCTCCGTCGGTGACGCTGTTGCTGTTCTTCCAATGGCCCTGTTGGTGACGCTAGGGCGGGTCTGGAGTTTGCAGATCTTTACGTCGTGTAGGTGATTCCAGGCACGTTTGTCCTGTAGCTTTACTGCTCTTGTTGATACTTCCTCTACCAGGTGGGGGCCAGTGAAACGTGGACTGTTCCACTTCCTGTTGAAATTGCGGAGTAATACGTGGTCACCTTTAGCAATTTTGCACAGTTTTTCTTTTTCTTGTTCTCTGTCTTCGTCTTCTTGTTGATCACTCTTAGACCCGCCCCGCGTGCGCTCGAGCTGTAGAGACACAAACACTACACTAGTAATCAAAGAAGACACATATTGGTACATTTCATCGCCAAGAACAGCTGCAGTGCTCTCATAGTCAGTAAATGCTCTTGAGGTTGGCGTCAGAGGAAGGCGCATTTGACGTCCGGTCACCACCTTGTGAGGGGTGAGGTGGTGGTCGGAGCCTGGTCTATTCCTCAACTCAAATAGGGCTAGTGGAAGGCAATACAACCAACTCTTCTTTGTTGTTTGCTGTATTTTTGCAATTGCCTCCTTTAGTAGGCCATTCATGCGTTCGCATATACCGTTGGCCTGTGGGTGATATGCACATGCAAATTTATGCTTGATATTCAGTGAGGATGTGATGTGCTGAAACATTTCATTGGCGAAATGCGGGCCATTGTCTGACCGCAGTACCTCGCGCACTCCCCACCTGGGGAAGACTTCCCTCACTAGGAATTTAGCTGCTCTGAATGCGTCTGGGTGTGAGCAGGGTCCAGCTTCAATCCACCTGGAGAATGGGCATACTACTACGATCATATACCTATTCCCTTGACATACGTTAATCATATCGACATAGTCAATATGGATGTGTAGGAAGGGTCCCTTTGGCCGGGGTATAGTACCTTTAATCACCTTCAGTGTGTGACCAGCCGTGAACTGTTGGCATGTGAGACAATTGCTGATGAAGTTTGTCACATGGGAGTTTAACTCGGGGCAGAACCAGTCTTCCCTAATACGTGCTGCAATGACCTCCTTCCCTGTGTGGGCTGGGTGGTGTAGTAGGCTCAGGGCGTTGTTCAATAGTGTCAGTGGCATTACCATCTTTCCAGTGTTACCCTGGCGCCATAGTGCGTCAGTTGGGGACATCGTACATCCTCTTTTTACCCATATTTCTTTTTCTGCCATTGGTGCAGCTGCTTGTAGTTCCATTATCTGTGTGGCCGGGAGATGTGTGTACCCTTGTCTTATCAACATCTCTTTAGCTATCCCCCTCCCTCTTCCTCTCTCTGACTCTGGGGGGTTCCATATCTCACCAAAATATGCAGCATACTTTGCATGTGCGTCTGCTGCTGCATTTCCTTTTGAGACATGATCTTCTCCATTAGTGTGTGCGGTGCATTTGACCAATGCTAACTCTTGGGGGTCATTTATTACTTCAATTAGTTCAGCCAACAAGAGGGCATGTTGTACTGGAGTGCCGTCTGCTCTCCTAAACCCTCTTCTCCTCCATTTTGACAAACCTGAGCGGACTGTGGATGTGACATATGCACTGTCAGAATATATGGTCACTCGTTTGTCAAAACTTTCCTTCAACGCCAAGATCAGTGCAACTAATTCTGCTGCTTGAGCAGAATAATGCTGTGGTAATTGTACACATTTCATCGCCACACACACCGGTACCTCTGTCATTTTTACCACTGCTGCCCCAGTTCTCCTTATACCATCACTTTGGTCAATTGTTGATGACCCATCAATGAACAAGAGCTCACCTCCATCTAGTGCGTTCTCTTCAACCTTTCTAGTGCATGAGTATAACTCAGTAGTCTGCGTACAGTCGTGTACATAGTCTCCTTCCTCAATTACTTCTGCTATGAACCTTGCAGGGTTAACAGTGCTACATCTAACAATAGATAGTTCTGGTCTGGATAAAATTATCTCATAACCTGACGCCCTCTGCGTGGTCAGTGTGGACTTAGGCTTGTTCAATATAGCAAACAGTGCATGCTCTACAAACAGTGTGGTTGGGCACCCCATGGTAACTGCTGATGCTTTCTCTACCGCAAAGGCAGCTGCGGCGAGACCTTGTTCGCAGGGGAAATGTCCTAACATCACAGGATCCAGGTGGCTGCTGTAAACTGCTACTGGTTTGTAGCCCATGCTTGTTTTTTGAGCCAGTACTGCTTTCATCACTGCTGAGTCGCAATGTGAGAATATGAAAAATTGTCGTTCATAATCTGGGGTGGCCAGTACCGGGGCAGTGGATATTGCATCCTTTAGTTCATCAAAAGCCTCTTTCATTACCATTGTCCACCCCAACCTTTTCTCCCCTCTGTTAGCTTCTTTCAATCCCTCAAGTAGGGGTCTTATGCATGAGCTGTAGTCAAATACCCATGCTCTACAGTAGTTGCATAGTCCCAGGAACTGTTGTAGTTCCCTTACTGTTTGTAGCAGGGGCGTTTTTGAAATGGCTTGTGCCCTTTGTGGTGCAATCTTTCTTCCGTATTGGGATATGAGCTGACCAATGTAAAGTACCTGTTCCTGACAGTACTGTAATTTTTCCTTGTCTACCTTGTAACCCTTTTCAGCCAGTATTGTCAACATCTTCACTGAGTCTTCTCTGCATCTCCTCTCACTGGTGCTACAAATTATTATGTCGTCAACATATTGCAACACTGTGCTTTCCACTTCAATGTTGCCTAAATCCATCTGTATTACTCTGTTAAATATTGAGGGTGACTCGCAGTACCCTTGTGGTAATCTGGTGTGTTTCCACTTTGTGTTTCTGTAAGTGAAGCTTGTCAGGTCTTGTGAATCTGGGTGTAGGGGTATTGAGAAAAAAGCATTTTTGAGATCTATCACTGTGAATCGTGATGCCTCTGCTGGAATGCCGCACAAGATTGTGGCCGGGTTTGCTGCTATAGGGTATTCTGCTTCCACTATGTTGTTCAAAGGCCTGAGGTCCTGTATGAAGCGCCAAGACCCCCCCTTGGCCTTGCGCACTGGGTATACAGCTGTGTTACATGGTGATTCTGATGGGACCAATATGCCATTGTTAATAAGGGCCGTTATTGTTTCATATATGCCCTCATCTGCCTCTTTTGATAGTGGGTATTGTTTCACTCTGGGTAGTATTGCGCCCTTTTTCAATTTTATCCTTACTCCCCCAATGCTTTTTATGCACCCCACGTCATAGGGACTGGTAGTCCATAATGATGTGGGTACTTTTGCCATATCCTCCTCGAGGAAGGGAACTGGGGTGGACGTGGGTGCCTCAAGTGCCATTGCAATTTTCTGTGCCACTTGTTTGTACGTCACTCTTAGCCATATTTCTACACTCATCATAAACACAATTTCTCCTTCTTCCTTTTCTTCCGAGAACAGCTCCTCATCTGACACCTGGGTGAGTCTACATCCTTCTGCTAGTGCTATCACCGCCCTCCATGCTCTTCCTTCTCTGTCTTGGGCATGTACTGCGATGTAATCAGCAGTTGCTATTATACTCTCTATGTTCACCAAAATCACCTTTCCTTCTGGTTCATTTGTAGGTGTTTCAGGTCTAAACAAGTAGGCTGCTGGTCTCCTCCAAACTTTTCCTTCAATCCCTGGCATCCATGCAAATGCCATGTCTGTCCCGTATTGGAACAGTTCACCATCCACTGGCTCAGCCCTAACCACTGTCTGTCCACAGTATGCTTGCATAATATGTCGTGCAGTGAGCATGTTAATTCCTGGGGTTGAGCAAATTATGCCGTCCTCCGTAAAGGAGATCGTCATATTCAGTCTGCTCATGATGTCTCTCCCCAGTATATTTACTGGTGAGGCCCTATGATACAAAAGTGGGACTGACATGTCATAATCCCCTATAGATAAGGGAATGTTATCAGTAAAGGGAACCAACCCTCTAGCCCCAGAGAATCCTTGGGTGTTCATGGCTTCACCTGACATCTTAAACTTACCTTCCCTTATGCAGGACCGGGTCGCCCCAGTGTCAACAAGGAATGATAATTTTTTGTCACCTATCGTTACCTCTATGCGTGGTTCCTCCGCACTATTAGGTGTTACTGACGGGATGGGACACACCAAGGCCGTCTGTGGGCTGTCCTATTGGGGGTATAATGATTGACCACTTCCTGTGTAAGGGTTGTGTCCCAAGACCGTCACCCTACCCAGTTGTGTTTGCTGTAGTTGTGTATTGGTAGACGATATGTTATTATCTTGGATTTGTGTGGGTTGTTGTACCTGCTGTGTTTGGGGTTGTTGTGCTATCGCTACCTGTTGTTGTGGTAGTGGATATACCTGTGGCTGTGGTTGTGTTACCAGTTGTTGTTGTCCATTTTCCCATTGCAATGATTGCTGTTGCTGGATGCCCTGCTGTTCCTCTGTGTGTCCTTGTTGTCCCTGTTCACTCCATGATGGTGTGCCTGTTCTCACCCTGCATGTGCGTGACATATGCCCTACTAATCCACAGATCCAACACACCGGTGGTTCTCTGCTCTGCCATGGGAAGTTTCCTGTATTGTCCTGGTATACTGGTGGCGCGGTGGGGTAGTAATTTCTAAGTCCTCCCACCTGCTGTTGTGTATTATATCCGTATCCTCTCCCTCTCATTATTCCGCCCCCTGTTGTAATTATAATATCCAGCTCCTGGTGTTGAGTATCCTCCTCCCATGTTAGTTGTATATGGCGGGAGTGGCGGCTGCTGTTGTGTTATGATCTGTGATGATTGTATTTGAGAGGGATCTTGTGCAGCCACTACTTGTGTGGGGTTTTGAGTCATTGTTGTAGGTGTGGTTATTAGTGCTCCTTCCATCGTATATTTATTAAGTTTTTTCTGTACTAATTTAGCCTCTTCCGTTTTTCTATCCTCTTCCTTTTGTTTCATCTTTTCTTGCCATGTTCTGCAATGATGCACTATCGCCAGTTGTATTTCTGGCCATGTTTTTGCTTCCATCCCTACTACTTTCTTCAGTTGTTTCTGAACTGCCTCTGGGAGCCCTTGTATTAGTATATGGTAGAATATTGCTGGTGTTTTGTCCCATTGCTCTCTAGTTTCCATGCGCCACTTCTCTTGAATTTCCTGGATATAATCAACAGGATCTTCGTTGTCACGCATCTTGCGCGAGGTAATTGCTCCTATGTCTGATATGTCCGGGTACTGTACCCTCAGTGCCTGCCATAATGCATGCCTGCAGTTTGCGAATGGTGCCCCATCGTGTGATGTGTTTGTTATTGTGACCCCAGGGAAGCCTGCTCTCTTCCAGATGTCATCCGCTGCATCCCCTAATATTGATATTAGAAGGCCCTTTACATCCCCCACTGCCAACTTCTGTCCTGCAGTGTGTTTTGCCATTTCATATATCCATTTACCAGCACCTCCACTTAATGATGGGAGTCTGCACTTTATATTTTCCTTATATGCATGCTTCCATGGGACGTATTGTGGTCTAACCCCTCCCCTCTCCAGGAGTGGCATTAGGTTGTGTCCTTGTTGGCCCTTTGGGTCCCACACAATCGAATCCGTACACCCCTCCTCTTCTTCTCTATCTTCTATGTCGTCAATGGGGTCCATATAGCACGTAGCTGTTTCGCCTCCCTCTTTTCCCTTTCTTATATTTTTTCCTTTATTTAATATGGGCGTGTGTGTTTGTTCTCTCTGCCTTCGTCCAGGGAGGTCTCTAAGTTTCCCTGCATAGGGTGTCAGTTCGTGTGGGAAGGGCGCTAGTTTAGATGGGCACGCCGCACGTAATGAGCGTGAGGTAGTGGAGCATGTAGGACGGGATGGTGACGGTGTGGCTGCATGTGTCTGCTTTTCCACTGTTCCTTGTTCTTCCTCCTCACTTCCCTCCAGTTCTTCCTTTCTCCTGCATATCCAAGGTGATCCTCCGTTTGTCCGAGTGATGTATAGTTTATTTAGGCTTTCCCTTCCACTGTCTCTCCCTTCCCTCTCTATTCCTCCTTCTTCCTCACTGCAAAAGTCCTCCATTGGTGGCAACCCCCATTCTGTCTTGTTCCCCTTAATCGTTACTGTTTGTAAGTCTATTAAGTCTATTCCTTCATTGCCTCCTTTGCCACTTGTTCCCCCTTGTTGTGATGTTGTTGCTGCTTCTGTGTCTCTGTATATGCACTTTCTTACTTCACTCCCCCCTTTCCTTTCTTCTCTCTCCCCTTCATTTTCTTTCTCTATTTCCTTACCAATTTCTTCTCTTTTCTTTATAAATTCCTCCATTGCTTTAATACTCATCTTTTCCATTATTCTTTCTTCTTCTCTCTTTCTTTCCCATTTCGCTCTTTCCTGTTCTAATATGCCCTCTATCATTCTTCTTTCTTCGTATTTCCTTGTCGTTTCTGATAGTAATTTTCTTCTATATATTTCCAATTTCTTTTCCTCTTCTTCTTCTTCCCTCATTTTGTCACGCAGTGCTGCTCTGGATACCCTTTCTGCTACTGCCTTCACCCTTTCTGCTTCTCTCCTTTTCTCCTCATTTCGTTCCCTTATTTTGTCCAGCTCATCCTTGCTTTCTTTCTTTTTTCGTGCTCTCTCTCTTTCCTCTTTCTCGAGCTGCTTGATCAGTGTATTCTGCTCATCCCTTAATCCTGCTAGTCGTTCTTCCAAGATCTCTTCCGTCTGTCTTAACAGCTCTTCCCCCTTTCTTTTCCCCTTTTCCCCTTTCCCGTTGCTCCTCCTGTTGTCATCCTCGTCCATCTTCCTCACTACCTCCTCCTCCTCTTCTGTTAATGAACCTCGTAATTTTAATAATATCTGCGCAGCTACCCACTCATCCTGTCCTATTTATGCGATCCGTTCCTGGCCAATCCCTCCTTCCCCTGTGGGCATTTTCGTGCAGGCGGATCCCGTCGTGCTATTCTGTTCCCTTCCTGTGTGGCTACCTGAGGCTATATATGGTGGCGGGCTGTATGGCGGGTTCGAGTACCCCTCAGCCGCCCTCAATTGAACCATGTCCCGTAGTTCTGTTAAAGGATATAACCCCCCTTCCTCCTTTTTCACCACTTTCGCTAGGGGTATGTCGCCGGTCTGTTCCTTTTTTATTTCCTGTTCACTTATGTTGCTGCTCTTCTCTCCCTCTTCTCCATTCCCCGTGTTCTGTGGGCTTTCACTCTCTTTTTCCCCATTCTCTCCTTCCTCTTTAATCTTTTCTCCCTCCGTTGTTCTACCCATAATAAACATTCCGTTTGGTCCTGGTCGGGACCCTTGGAACATTCTCCATAAGTTAAACACCTCCACGTGGTGTGTCAACTTCTTCCCCTTGTATGTGTTATGCAGATAGGTCAATAGCGAATGTTGGGTATATGGATCGAAACTACCATTAGGTGGCCATGGTGTCGTCATTTTGTTATCCGTCCCCTGTGTCCATTCGATGCTATACTTGATCAGTTTCTCCCTATGGGGCGACAATGTTTTACATATGTGTTGTAGCGGGGTAGTGAGGGTGTTCCCCCACCCTCCCGGTCCTGCCCCGTATGACATAGTAGCTCTTTACTTGCTGTCCTTCCTCTATTTGGTAGCCGCTATCTTACTGACAGTTTATAATATACAGCCTCTTACCTGGCCCCGAAAATTTGGGGACTTGTGATAATCCGATAACCAAAATTAGTAAAATATAGCATTCACGTTTGTATATTCTTATTACGTTCTTATACAGCTGCCCCACTTCCACTTGCTCCTCCTCTCTCCTTTACACTTGCCATGGCCGGCGTTCTTCGTGCGCAGCCACGCCCCCGTTTCCGCCTTTCCCCCGGTCTATTCACTACCGTTTATCTTTGTTTCCACTCCCCTACCACAACTCTCTTTCCCCCCACTTTCAAAAATAAAAATGCCTTGTGCTTGAGATATCCTATCAAAACCCTACTGGTGACGTCACCGATTTTTTCAAACTACTGGTAAGTTCTTCACATGTTTTTTAAAGTTCAAAATATACTTTCAATCCACCCCCGTTAACCCCACAGCTGTCTTCCTGTCACGCCTGGAACAAGGTAATCAACAATATAATCGGACTGCGCACGCTGCGTCGCCTCGCGTGTGATACGCCCCTCGACAGGAGGGCTTAACCAGCCAATTATCTTCCGTATTGGGCAACCAGCTAGCTACCGCCTACAGGGAACCGTCATCTATCTATCGAGTTTCCTGCTCGATCAATAGGGATCCTCATCTACTCATTGATCAATAATCACCAAATCGTAGGAAACCGTGCACGCACACACACCCTTACAGGTGGTCGCGACCTAGGCCAATCAGTGTCTCCGAGCGGTCGCACGTGATGTTTTCGTGCTCCGCCCCCTTCTCTCCCGTAACGTAGCGGACTGCTCTCGCACTTGTCCGGCTACCATTCATTTCATTGCCAACACTAATTTGTCAAACCTTCGCCGCGCACCTGTGCAACACCTCCCACCTCCCGTATTCAATTCCTTCCCCCTCCCTCACAATTTCACATTGCTTGTTGTGCGTGGCATACTCACCAAGTGCTCTTGATGCGGGGCCACTCGACTGCGTGCACCCCTCCAAGCGGCTCGCCACCTCCCCTCGTCTGGACCACGTCTGGACACTCGCCAACCGCGGGCGGGATACTTCTCAACCGGCTCCCGAAGGGCAATATCCGGATTGCGCTGTCCGGTCTTCTCGCAGTTCCGCGATGGTCCTGTAGTCCTCAAAAGGGGGCAGCGGCAGAGGGGGCCGCGCCGCCGGGCCTCCTCGCAACGGGAGCACTCAGAAAAGATAAAAATAAAAGTAGACCTCAAACAGATCTCAGCAGTGCCTCCAACTTGTCGGGGGGAAATTCTCCCGGGGTCGGCTGAGCCGTCCACGGACCTCCGGGCAGGGAGGCCCCAACTCCTCCCGTATATCCTAAAAATGAGTATGAGGCACACGCAAGAAGCAAGGTGATTCTGCTGTTTATTGAACAAACGGCAGGGATGGGTCAAGGATCGTACGCGTCCGTCCTGACACACACTCTTCATCATGGGCTCCCAGGCCCTTTTTACCTTAGTATGACGGACTACTTGCGTCACCTGGGAAAGTTAGCAAGAAACCTATCGCCACTCTGGATTGGCTCCTCGAGTGGTACGGTTAGTATAGCATACGTATCGAGAGCATTGTTAGTGGTTGAGGGTTAGTCAGGTGGTATACTTGGGTTGTCCCTTCAAATTGATACATGAAAATTGTTACATGGAGACCCCTGAGGATTGGTCAATGTTAGTGGCGTCAGTGATAAGAGCCCCATGTTCTGATTGGTCCACACACAAGCCCCCCAGTCAGGGACCATCGCTGTTCCCAGCTCGCGGTGCACCTGTCATTTGCAACAATGTTTCACTATGGGTATGTACAGACAATGTGAGATTTATTCATGTGCTGGAAGACCGGCTACTCCCACCGCTGCAGATGTCCTTCGAGACGCTTAATAGTATCTGCCTGAGTCTTGAAGCGGGGAATCCAGGCGTCTCCCTCCTCCCGGGCCTGGCACCCTGTCAGGTTTGGCTTGATCACGTGAGGTGGGACAGTGGTTGAGGCAGAATTCAGCACGATTAATATTGTTTTTTTTTCACTGTATGCCTGGCTTGATTGCAGGTGTGACCTTGGCGTCAGCTTGTGGCATGCGAATTAGCAACATTGTGCCCTTGACTGTCTGCTTTCGCCGGGCTCATTCTGCGGGATCAGCAACTGAACTCTGGCTCATTCGATGTTCAAGGGACTCTTGTTTGAGGCCTACTTGGGCCTGTGTATAAGTGGAGCCATCTGATACACAGGCGCTTTAGGTTATGGTATCATATTTCTTTATCTCCAGTATCGTGTCTTCATTATACTTTTCATTATTGCGCATGGTTTTAGGAGAAGCGTGAGCAAACTTTTTTAGATGCGTTCATTGTGCGTCTGGCGTTTCTGCATTTTGAGAGGCCTATGTGAAAAATAATAAAGATGCGCGTCTGTGGGTGTGTCCGTCACCTATGTCGTAGCACTGAGTATGTTCTTCATGTGGATTGGTGTGGGAGTGTCCAGTGTGTATGTTGCACGGGTATTCTGACCGTTGGCTAGGCCGTCATGGCATCTCTAACGATGTGTTGAGTTACTGCTGGATGATTCAGTCGAGTCCTTCCATGCCGCAGGCATCGGCAAGGGTATGGCAGGCTGGCGGGCACGCGGTAGGCCACATCCGTATGTTCTTGTATCAGGGTATTTGGTCGTCTGGTAGATGGGCAAACTCTTCTCGTGGCGGGTGCCTGGGCCGCGATCGTCTAGGCCAAGGGAGAGAGGGGATTGGTGGGAGCCTTTTCTTCCATTCTCCCACTTCAGGCCCATTTGGCCAAACCCTCCAAATCGTCTTCCTGAGCCTCTGCATCCACTGATGAAATCTTGGTGTGTTCGTCTGCAACAGAATTAAACCAACGTTCTAATGAATCTGTGGCACAATGCCCGTCCACATGATATACAGTGACTTCACTTTGTAATAACATTTCTGCAATATCTTGCCACAGTTCTTTTCCCCACAACTCATTCGAATGAATCTTCCATCCATTATTTTGCCAAGTTGGCAACCACACTGCCAATCGATTTGCCACTGACCATGAAACTGTGTACACATAACATTGACCTGGGGTCTCTTGTTTCAATGCTTGTAAACTGTGTAAAGCTCTGCGAACTGACTGCTCTTCCCTTTCCCTGTCGTTGTCAACATCTTTTTTGTTTTGGGATTCTACGACACTGCTTTCCAGTACCGCTCAGGTCACACATATCGAGCTGAACCATCCGTGAACCAAGCATGCTCTGTTTGCTCTACGGTCAAATCGCTGTAAGGGACTCCCCATTTCACGGAAGACTCACGTTTTTCAGACACTTCCGGTGGTATGTTATCTGAGGGCGGTATATTGGCTACTTGCTCATGTAATTTTGCCACTCCATCCTTTCCTGATTTGGCTCTGTCTTGAATATACCATTTCCACTTAATTATGCTGGCTTCTTGAGCATGTCCTATTCAATGCGTTTTAGGAGAGCTCAGTACCCATTGCATGATTGGTATTTCTGGTCTCATGAATACATCATGGCCCACCGTCATCTGCTCGGTATCAACAAGAGCCCAATAACACGCAAGCAATTGCTTCTCAAATGGAGTGTACGAGTTACCAGCGTCAGGCAACTTATGACTCCAAAATCCCAATGGCACACGTTTCCTTTCTTGTTTCTGCCACACACTCCAGTTAGCATAATTGTCTTGTACAGACACATTTAATTCCACTTCTCCTTCCTTCAAGGGCCATAAATCAAGCACCAGCTGCACGGTCTCTTTCGCCATCTCAAAGGCTTTTTGCTGCTCTTCCCCCCACTCAAACTCGTATTTCTTTCGTGTCACCTTGTAGAGGGGGGCCAATATCTGCCCTAAATGAGGAATGTGCTGTCTCCAAAACCCAAACAGCCCTATAAACTGCTGAGCTTGCTTTTTGTTCATTGGAGTGGTGAATTCAAGTATTTTCTGTCGGGCTTTTGGCACCATTTCCCGATGCCCATGATGCCACTGAATCCCTAGAAATATCACTGTTTCAGCTGGACCTTGAATTTTACTTGTATTAATCTCCCACCCTTCCTTGTTCAATCCTTCCAAAAGGACATCTAACTGGCTTTGCACACTGTGCTCATCCTTGCCTTGGATCAAAATATCATCAATGTAATGAGAGATGTGTATGTCAGGTTTACACGGTATCTTGTCTAAGTGCTCTGCCACCAGCCGGTGACAGATCGTCGGGCTGTGTATGTACCCAATAGGTAGCCTCGTGAAAGTGTACTGACGTCCACTCCACGAAAATGCAAACTGTTCTTGACACTCGTCAGCACTTGGCACGGAGAAAAATGCATTAGCTAAATCGATCACTGCATACCAAATCCCCTCAAACCTTTGGACATTTTCAATCAATGTAATAGCATCTGGGACTGCGGGCACTAAGGGAGGAGTGTGTTTATTCAACTCCCTGTAATCCACCGTCATCCTCCACGACCCATCTCCCTTTTTACTAGGCCAGAGAGGATTGTTCCATGAGGTGATAATAGGGCGTAATACACCCGCCTCCACGTATTATTTGATGGTGTCTGAAATTTCCTTGTGCCCCCCAGGAATGCGGTATTGTTTCATTGTTACCCACTTGGTTGCCACTGGCACTTGTACTGGGGGCATCTTAAATGTGCCTACGGTAATGGGTGTACAAATTAATGCACTCACCCCAAACTAGTACGTTTTACCGCCAAGTCCCAAGGTTAACCCTTCCAAAATGTCAAAGCCAATTATATATTCAGGTATCGGGACAATCAACACTTGGTATTTCTGCCTATTCAAATTGCCTATTTTCATCTCCACTCTCGTTTGTACTGCGGGGGTCTCCTTTCCCCCTAGACCTGTAATAGTAAACTGTTTGCCTTTAAATCGTGTTGGATTACCATGAATCAAAGAGGCCTCCACCCCAGTGTCTATCAATGCTCGCACCCCTTGTATATTTCCTGGCCCCCAAAAAATCTTAACATCAACATGAGGCCGCCCATCCACTTTTATGCGGGCAAACGATGTCAGAGCTTGGCCGAAGCCCTAGTCAAACTTGAATGAGTGTGACTCGACTCCGCCTCTAGCATCGCACTCACCACCTTTCTCAAATAAGCATATGTTGGCTGGTACGGGGAAGGTGTCCCCATAGACCCTTTGTCCTGTTCTTCCACAGGGGGAGCAGAAGGTGAGGTGTCCCCCTGTGGCGTGGTGACTACTTGTTTCTTAACCTGTTTATAGCGCTCTTTGGCTGCAAGTCCTCGTTATTTGTATAATTCATACATTACTCTGGTTTCGATGCCATCAATTTCTTCGTGTGGCACGCCATCTTTTAACAAAGCCAAAAACATGTCTTTTCGGGACACTCGGGAGTCTCTGCTATCTTGCTGCCTGCCTTCGGTTCTTCTCTCACTACGCCCCTCTCTCTCCCGTGGCTTGTTATCACTCTTATCCCACTCTCCCAAATCTGCAAGTTGCCGAATGGCATCTGCTACCTCATCGGTAGCCTTGCCCGTCATACCTACGAGCAAAGTCATAATGACACTTTTGTATGCGGGTGGCGCCGTTCTAATCACCATGTTTCGAGTTGAAACTGAGAGCGGCATGGCTCCCATGTGATCAGGAGTATCTATGTGAATAGCCTCTTTCATAGCATGCTCTCTGACTTCTTGAATTGCTTCTCTCAACGTATACCACTTCGTTTCTTCACTGGGCCAATCTGTGGTAATAGGGTATTTACGGTTACATGCTTGGGCTACCAGGTGCAACAAAGACACCTGCGTATCTTGACCATTTGCATCAGGGGGCGGTCCTGCTCTTAAGACCTCCGGTACATTGGTGTCAATTGACAGGGGTAAAAATCGCGGTGAATCCGTAGAATCTACCAACAATCCTGCAGCACCCCCATCTAGTAATCTCACCATCCATGTCAGTAAAGCTTCCCCTGATTTTTGCCTCAAACGGTTAATAATTTCCCCAACCTCCTGTTGTGTGTAATCCTCCAGCGTGGTTAAATCCACCATTCCGCCAGCAGGATTCTGCGGGTGGGGTCCGGCTCACCGTCTTCTAACGGGTTTAGCCGTCACTGTTTTCTATTTCGCCTCTGTTTTGGGGTCAGACTCATCTGCGGAACTACTTTCTAGACTGGTCGAATCAAAAATATCACCATCCCACTTATCCGGATCCCAGTCTACGCCAGCGGTAGCGATTACAGTTGCCACCTTTCTTTTGTTGACCCCTCCCCGTCTTTTCCTATACTTATTCCGGGCTACTCTGACTGCTGCCCTCTCGGCCACCGCCTGATATGTGTCGGCCTTATC
Organism: Ambystoma mexicanum; assembly: GCF_040938575.1. Lineage (NCBI taxonomy): Eukaryota > Metazoa > Chordata > Amphibia > Caudata > Ambystomatidae > Ambystoma > Ambystoma mexicanum. Next base: position 317,206,280 of record NC_090924.1, on the reverse strand, counting down.
TTTAAACAGTTTCATTTGAATCTGCTGCATTAACGCAGTCTGCCGTTCTGCAGCTAGCTCTCTTTCTAATCGCAAGACTTCATTTTTCATTTCCACCTTCATTTGATGTATTTTCCTATAAGCATGCAAAAGAACACAACCTCATCTACCTAATGCCACACATTCTTTGCCACGTTCTATTGGAACTTGTTGCAAGCATGCCATTACATCAGCTGGATCGGCATCTCCCAATCCTTGATCCCATGTTTCACTTAAACCGGCACCTCATGCCCACGCTTGAGCCAACTTATCATATGGACTCTTTGTCCAGCCTGGAATAACATCAGCGCAGTCAAACGCCAGCGGTAACGCTCTTCTTCCTGAACAAGCTACTCATTATCACAAACAAAATAGAACCTCGTTGAATCTATATATTTTCTTCTCTCCACGTTACAATCACTCCCACAGGCACTCACACACTGAAAAAAGGAAAAAAAAAACCTTCACTATTCCAAAACTTCACTTACACGACAACCAAATCCTATCTACGTTTCAACAGATTCTTGAATACTCGGCACAACTCATCACAAGTATCCTGTTCGTGACGCCAAACATGTATTGCTCTCCCCAAAGTGCACGGAACAAACATAAATCACCAATGCAATTACAGAGCAAATACTTTGAACGTAGACAGGCGCAATAACTCACAGCCACGCACTCTTAGAAGATAATCAGCTCTTATACGGCTATTTATTCAAAGCTCAGAAATACATAGAAATAACTCACAAAAATAATATGGACATAAATCACAGAAGAAATAAAGAATTCAAAAGGAAATACATCACCATGAGCGTAACAGAATTCCTCATCTCGCCCAGAAGCGGCTGGAAGACCCCGGGAACAGCCAGGCCGAGAGGACCACAGCTCACAGCAAGGCTGGACGTAAGCGTCCTTCTCCGGCTGAAGTCTCACCTGACCACCTCCTGGCTTCCGCATATATACACACTCCACAAAGGGGAGTCAATTCTCGAACCTTCTGGAAATTGCACTTGCGCAGTTGAGGAACAGCCGTCGGTTGCCAGCTGGGTCAATTGAGAGCTACCCCAAGAAGCGCAGTGCCTCCCTTCTCTAAAAACACGCTCCACGGAGAACAGTAGCAAACCATAACAAAGTTAGCTTTCCCAGCAGAAATGTCCTTGACTGCATACCAGGTTTGGAAAGCATGTTTTTCTCAGCACTGTGAATCTAACACTCAGCAAAATGTGTGCAGCTTTTCACTGTGGTATGAAGTAAATATCCATCATGGCTCCGAGCGCTCCCAGAATACATTGCGCACCAGCGCCATTTTAGATCAAGCATGACACTCCTATTGCCAGCGTGTTTCCTCCTGTCATTTTCTATAATTCGTATATCCATCTCCCAGCCCCCGAAGTTAATCTAGGGAGCTTGCATTTTAAGTTATCCTTATCCATCTGAGGCCATGGAATATATTGCGATCTTGCTGCCCCCTTCTCTAGCAAGGGGAAATGTGATCACCCCATCCCATAGTGGATTCCCACTATTTGTTTACCGAGGGCATTGGTAATCGTCCCTATTCGCCTTTGTGCTGGTAATGGCCTTAATCTACTCATATAAGGTGGAGATTCTACTCTCTTGCTACACGATCACCTTTGTGGAAGCTCAGGATATGGTATAGGATCTGGTGTCCTTTCCTTAGGGTGTTCCAGATACGACCATTTTACCTCTTTATCCATCTGTTGACTTTGCAAGGGGACGCATATATCCTCTCTCTCCCGGTCTCACAACTTGACTCTCTTTCCTCATCTGACATTGCTAGACCCCAACTAGTGTGACTATTATCCTTCTCTTCTTCGTCTAAATGTAATCTACTCAAAGACAGTGCTCGGCGTTCATCACTAAACATGTTTTCCTATTCATCCCGTGGTTTAGGTATCGAGGATCGGTCACCGCTCCCTTGAGTCCCATGCTCTCTGTCCTGCCTTATTTGCTGATATATCTTATCAATCCTTTCTCCAATACTTTCTGCATCATATCTTTCCTCTTCCTGTGCTACTTTAGGTATTTTCTGACTCTTTTCTCTCAACGGGAGAACGTCACTTATCGTGTCCCATTGCCCCTGTATTTCATTGCTTGGTCATATTCGTTTTTTAAGAATAAGACTGGCATCAAGGCCTTTCTGTCTTCTGTTTTACCTCTTCATCCACTTCACTTCACCTTCTTGCATCCCTTCTTGCCCTATCTTTCTTCTTCTTCTTCTCTCCTTCTCTGTAACCCTCACTTTTTGTGCTTCTTCTTCCTCGCTCTTTCTTTCTCTCCTATCCCTTTCTTTTATCTCTTTCTTTCTAGTGTCATACTTTCTTTGTTCCTCTGCCCGGTTTTTGTCTTTTTCTTGTTCCTCTCTATATATCTGTTCCCGTCATTCCCTGCTTTTTCTCCCATGCTCATCCTCCCTCATTCTCTTTTCCCATTGCCTCTCCTTTTTTTGCTCGTCTTTATCATCCTTTTCGCCTAACCTCCTCAATACTTTTCCCATCTAACTTGAGTAATATCTGCCCTCCTATCCATTCGTTTTGCATGAGTGTTACCTTGTCAGCTTTATCATTCTCTCCTTTCCATCTCTTAATTTCCCTGTCTATATCTGTCGATATATTTGATCTGTCACCTCTTTCGTCTTTATCTTGTAAGAATTTACAGGTATCTTCCTTCCTTTTGCTCTCATCTGGACTGTCATCACTACTATAAGTGAGGAGTTCATATGTTGGGTTACTATACCCTGCCGCTGCTTTTAATTCCTTTAAGGGATAAACTCCTATCTCTTCGGTATCTACGCTCTTAATAAGGTAAGAGGAGCTGAGGGCTCAATGCCCTCCCCTTTATGCTGATTAAGCATCCATTCCTCCTGTACTGGGTGTTCCTCCTCTTCTTGCTACATTTTCCAAAGTTCTAAAACTACCAGTCTATTCTCTAATTTCTTTCCCGTGTACGCAGCGTGCACGTATATGGTAATGTGTTGAAATACTGCCTTTGACAATGATCCCCCTTGTGGCGATGGCACGAACATTTGATCAGTTATGCTCTTTACACATTCTGAACTGTATTGTTTGAGCTTGGGTGCATATCATGGTAATGTTTTACAAAGGTGCATGAGAGGAGTGGCCTCCATAATGACAAGCCACAATTGACTGTTGATACTTATCAAGACGTCAATAAATCTCTATCTATCACAAGGCTTATTACTCACCACTTTTAATCTTAAAACAACAAATATGAGCAAGCACCATTAATTGCCACTAAATCCTCTTTTGTTTCAACAACCTATCTGTTCTCTGATTGGTGGCAATCGTTTACTACACTTTGGGCCTCATTACACGTTGTGCGGTAAAATCCGCAAATTAGCGGCATGGCACCCTTAACGTGTCCGCGCTAATAGTGTACAATTACGAGTACGCGGACACGAGCATTGCGCCATGCCGGTAATGCCCCTGCTGCCTTGCCGCTAAACTCCCCCAAAAGTCACTTACCGTCTTCCCCGACAGTGCAGATAGCAACTCTGGCTTGACGCAGCATTCAAATAGCGGTCACCGCTAATAGCGGTGACCGTTAAATACCGGAACCGGAAAAAGCGTGATCGCACAGGAACGGGAAAGAGCACGGCGGCCATCTTTAAAAACACAATCCATTGCCATCCTCTGCCCCCTGGACCTGTTTGTGTTACCTTGCTGTCTGAGATCCATTGCAACACTGTTACCATGCCCAAGGCACTCAAAAGAACCACAGACCGCCAGCAGAAGGAAAAGTTCTCTACTGAGGAGTTACTCATGCTGACTCAGACCTTATCGGACAATGCTGCAGTGGTCTTCGCAAATGACATGCGGCGGGAGACCCTCCTTAAGAAAAAGGCTATCTGGGACGAAGTGGCAATGAAAGTGAGTGCTGTGGGCAGCAGCACGCGCACTGTATGTGAGTGCAGGAAAAGATGGGATGACCTGAGACTCCGGGTCAGAATGATCCTGGCAGAGAATCATAAGACTGCCACCGCTGGCGGATCTGGGTCGCCAATCAAGTTAAAGGAGTGGGAGGAGACATGCGCCAACCTCATCGGAGTCGAATGTATTGAGGGAGTTGGGAGGATGGTGCATAGCGTGGCAGACACTTCTGATGGAGGTAAGTGCACTGATGCAAGCATGCAATGTGAGTGTACAGGTCCCCACAAATGTCAGCCCTGGATCACCTCATGGATGGCCAACCATCACGACATGCATCCCATCCTGCCCATGTCAGTGCCAGACCCAAACACACACACATGCACACATCAACAGAGCCAAGTGCCACACACAACACTGCATGGATGAGCCACTGAAATTACACATCACCTGCATCCTTCACAATGAAGTCCAAACGGCCCCAACTGAATTCATGATGTAGCCTGCATTGAGTACATTGAACCATAACCAATGACATCCCCCTTCTTGCCCCCGACAGGGTTACATACAGACAGCGAGGAAGAATCCCAGGCACCCCCTGTGCAGAAGAAAAAAAGGCCACAGCCCAGCAAGGACGCCCCAACGACATCAAGGGGAAAAGGCTCAAGGCTCCATTTGCAGCGTTCAAAACATTGTTTGAGCGCCACTGCCAGTGCCACGCCAAACACTACTGCCCTGCCTCTGGAGGTTCACTCCCCCCCCCCCAATCACGGCCACCGAGGGTCCATCCTCAGCTGCAGCCAGTTCGGCAGGAGAGGCGGCAGCCATTGCCCCATTGTCTGATGTGGATGAGCCTACAGATCTCGAACTGGCCATGCACACAACCCCAGAGCCATCACCCCAACACACACCTGGCTCCAACGTCACTGGTGACGAGACCATGGAGGCCTTCAGTAGCCCCCCGGAGCCTACATTTGTACACTGGCCAGCATCAGAATGCGCAGCAGTCACATCCTCACAGCCCGACACTGCCCTTGACCAGGCCAGCATCATCCAGCGGCAACAGGCTCTCACTGTGCTGGTTGGTCAGCACGTCGAGGAGGCTGCCCGTCTCAGGGCAGAGCTCGGGGAGACATCCAGGCACTCCAGGGAGGGGATGGAGTCGTGCACAGACAGGCTGTGTGGGGAGCTCATACGCGTCCGGGAGGTGCTCACACGCATTGCGGATGCAATGGACCGCCAATTCCCACCACCACCAGCACAAGGACAGTCTGCCACCTCTTTGTCCACCAGTTCGCGGCAGACATGCCCACTCAGATGCTCTGCACGCACCACCAGGCGCACCTCCAGCCAGCCCCCAAATGCTGGTACTGCCAATGACCAATAGGGTGTGAATGTCCATTCCCCTGTGTGCATGCCTGGACGCAAACATTGTTGGAGACTCATGAGGGACAGTTGTGGGGGGTAGGGGGATGGGTGTGATGGACAGTTGTGGGGGGTGGGGGGAAGGGTGTGATGGGACAGTTGTGGGGGGTTGGGGGAGGGGTGTTGGGACAGTTGTGGGGGGTGGGGGGAAGGGTGGTGGGATGATTGGGGACTTGCACATTTTTCTGTTTCAGTTCATAAATACACTGTTGTTTGAGCAAAACACAGGCCTGGACTCCTTCATTGAGTATGTGCAATTTATTGACACCAAGGTCCATTGTGAGCTAGTAAACAGACACCAGTGCATCACCAGCCATATACAGGTGACTACAGGTGACAGTACGAGTACATGTTACTCAGAAGATTTGGTTGATCAAATGCTGTCTCACAGCACGTCCCTCCTGGCCATCCCCTCTTGCATGACCTGCATCCCCTTCACCTCCATCCTCATCCCCATCATCATCCTCATCAGGTGCCTCCATTTCAACGTCAGGGGGCAGTGGCACATTCCGTCTGATACACATATTGTGCAGCATGACACATGCCAATCTTGATCTTTGCCACCTTATTATGGCCATACAGGAGAGCGCCACCAGACCTGCTAATGCACCTAACCCGTGACTTCAAAAGTCCACAAGTCTGCTCGATCACGAGGCGGGTACGGGTATGTGCACGATTGTATTCTTCTTCGCGCCTGTTCTGTGGGTTCAGTACAGGTGTGAGGAGCCACCTCTTCAGGGGATAGCCGGCATCACCTATATGGGGGAAGGAATGGGGTCCTGTTATTTTTCAACACAAGCGTGGCCTGTTCATGTCACATACTTTGACCTATCATTGGGATTCAGGTGCACAATCAACTGCATAAATTAAAATGGTCTGTGTAACTGCTTTGTGCAAAGGTGAGCGCAAGCCTGCATGTAGACATGCCCCATTGATTCCTCCAACAGTAATTGACATGTTCTGGGTGAGGCCAGGTCATAGGTGTCCCTGTGGCCAGGCACATTTGGTACCACACTGGTGGTGTACTGTCCTTCCAACATTGCTGTTGCCATGCTGAGAGGCATCACTTCAGTGGTGCCATGGGTTCGTGGTGCATTGCCATGGCTAGGGGATATCCCTTCGCATGCATCGAAGTGCACAATGCATTGTTGATGTTGTGCTGTAGGAATGCTGCATGACTATGTTGACGGCATGGATGACATTTGTGTATTTTGTGGCGTGGAGTGTCGTGCAATGTGGATGAGGATTGATATTGGATGTTACTAGAATTGGATTGTCAGCTGTGTTGTGTAGCATATACTTGCATGTCCGTTCATCTCAAGTACGTTGCTGCCCTCCCAGATGGACATTTGCGTACATCTGTATGTGCATTTGGGCGACGGACTACAGACTACACCCAGTTGGAGTATCTATCTACCCCCCCATGCACCCCCAGTTGGAGTATCTATCTATCCCCCCCCCAATCACACTGCCATGTGCTTGGCCTGCTACTCACCAAGTAGCCACGAACGTTGTCCCATTTGTCGCTCCATGTAGCGGGGGATAGTTGAGTTCCGCAAGACCATGGAATCATGGGTAGATCCTGGAAATCGGGCACAGCAATGTGTGATTGACTTGTTGGCGTCACATAACATTTGGACATTGATGGAGTGGAATTGCTTCCTGTTTCGGTACACTACTTCATTGTGATGTGGGACGACCAATTCCACATGTTTACAGTCGATGGCCCCAATGCAACTTGGGATGCCTGCCAGTGAATAGAAGCCAACTTTGGTGTTTGCAATCTCCTGGGCAGTCCGTGGCATGGATATGTGTTCGAGTGCATGCTTCAGGAGGGCATCGAGTACCTGGTTCAGTATGCGTGAGAATACTGGTTGGGAGATGCCATGCATCTGCCCCACTGTATGCTGGTAGGTTCCTGTGGCCAGGAAGTGGAGCACTGTCACCACCTTGAGTAGAAGGGGGATGGCAGTTCTGATGTCTATGAGGCTCACAATGTCGTTGTGTATCATGTCCACGATGCTGGTGATGGTGTCCCGGTCCAGACGGTACAGGGTGTGTATCTACTCAGGTGTTAGGTTAAATGGACTGGCTCTGATCCGGGGAATTGGTGGGTGCCTCTGTGGTATGAATAGGTGGCGTGGTGGTGCTTGCTGTGCCTGTCTAGCCCTCCTCCTCCTCCTGCCTCTCCTCTGTACTGCCTGTTGTTGTAGCAGCAGCGCTGCAATCAGGTCCTCCAGGCCATGTAATGCTGCCAGTATTGGAACCATCTTGGTGTGGGAAGCGGTGTGGGAAGGGGTGTGGTGTGCTTCTTTTGAGCAGCCACAGTCTCCATTGCCTCCACCTGTGCTGATTTTGGCCACCTGTGGCAGGTGTTAACACTGCTTAGTTCTTTTAACGGGTGGTTCGCGATGGCGGTATTAGCGTCATGTCAGTAAGGGCTTTTGGGGGATTTACCATGCCGCTATTGCCATGTGCACTTGCCTTGTGATGGTGTGCTATTAGCGGCATGTCGTTATTTACGGGATGGCGGGTCGTGCGCACGCAGACTGACCGCTATTAGTGGCACCGTACTTAGCGGTGCCGCTAATGACGGTGAGCCGGGTCCTAATCCGCATGGGCATTTAACGTTACCGGTATTCCATTACCGGTAATGTTAAATCCCTACCGCCATCCGTGTAATGAGGCCCTTTAACTCAAAACAACATCACTCCCAACCTTCACAACTTACTACCTCTCAAGACTTCACACAACAAATAATAATGAAAACAATACCACAATACACATTAATAATGTTTGTGATATCCTTCCCTTTTCTCTATAATTATTTATAGCGAGAGGTATTCTCTCCCACCTCCAATTATACTACACCGTACAGAGTTTAAGACTCCACCTTGCACAGTCCTGACTGTGCATATTCTCTCTCTTAATATTCCGACTGGAATTTGAAAGTTCTTCTTCTATTTCCCTTGAAATAGAGTTACTTAAGCATTCCATTATTTACACAAACTTTCCAGTTACCCAGAATTATCACAATCCTACCCCTTTATATTGCCATTTCCCTTAGTCTACTTACATCCGTTAATCAACTCGAGGCCTTCGGTATCGACTCCTCCTCCAATCCGACCACTTCGCCTTCGTCCGCAGAGCGCCCGTGGAAACCGAGCAGGGATTTCTTCAAAGAGGGACCTGCCCACCCTCTCGATTCTTCTTGCACGTTTATTTCTATCAGCCATTCTCCACAGGAAACTCCACGATCTTCCATCTAATGGCGGAGGATGCCCGATCGTCCGAAACTCTGAAGTCGAACTAGTTTAGATCTGAAATCATCCGCACTTCTACCTCGTGAGCTTATGGCCCTTTGGAACATGCATACGTAATGGATGGGATTACACCAGAATAATTCTGAGTCCCAATAACCGGACAAACTCAAGAAGATAGCAAATTACTGTTTTATTAACAATTATATAAAACAGGGAGGTTACAACGAACATCAACGGATGTACGCTCATTCTCTCAATGATCTCCACAAAAAATACAATTCTAATATTCAATTATGCATCAGAGTGATGTCATACTATGTGGCAATAGTGAAAAACCTATCAAGGGTCGGGATTGGTTAAGGGAATCATCTAGATATGCAATCATATAGGAGGTAGGATTGTTATTGGCTGTCCTTTATCAGGTAGAAACTTATGCGTTCCTCTTCAAACATGTTATTTAAGAAAACATAGTTGTATAGTTTTTAAGTGGTCTTCTAAACTATAAGGTGGAAAGTTACTGAACATGTAAATTGTGTGGGGCTGCTGGTCAGAACAGTCTTATCAGGACTGCCTGGGGTCCAGATCTTTTCATCCCGTAGTGCCCCACACCCTCTCTGTGTGTCAGCGCTGTGTTGTGGCTTTCCTTAGGGAGGAGGGGACGCCTTAGTGCTGCTCTGTGCAGTCCTGCTTGAATCCATAGGCCCTTTAAGTGAGGTAGCGCTGTATGGGAAGGATGGGGATGCAGATTTTACTCTGACACCAATAATAAGACCGACTCAGGAAGTTGGCAAAACATAACTGTTTTTTTTGCAGTTTTCTATAACAGGGAGTACAACGGACATCAACGGATGTTCGCTCAAGTCTCTCTCGAGAGTTCTCAAAGCATTTGATAAAAAATGACATTTATATAGTAAAAATGTGTCATCATTGACGTCATACTACGTGGCAAAATAAGAAAACCTACTTGGGGTTGTGGTTGGTCTACAGGGAACATCTAGGTAGACTTTCTATGGGGGATATGATTGTGATTGGGTCTCTAGAGCCAGGTGGACAGCTTATGCCCACCCCTAGTGCAAGTCATCTTCGCCGTCATTAAAATACATGACGTTTTATTGGCTTTTGAACAATAGGGCTCTTTGCTACATGGCCCTCTACGATTGGTTGGCACGCTTGCACCCTTCTGGAATATTCCACTAACCTGTAGCACGCAAGCTGGTACCCCGGGTGCTTGTGGATGGACTTGACCATGCCTCCCCACTGAATTAGTCCATCATCCAGCATCACACCTACTGTCTGCCATTAGAATTGTCTTTGAACTCGGCCTTGCAAAGTATCACTGCGCCTGAGAATAGAAGGGAGTGTGAGCATGGTCTTGTCTTCAAGTCTCAGTGTAGCTTGCCCAAAGTCTATTTTCATCGAGACCATGTGACAGAAGACCATGTTTATAGCTTCTTCTTTCGTATTTAAAACTATTAAATAAAGTAAACCTGCCACTTCTACTGTTTTTCCATTACACCTCAACAGGAGCTCGCCTCGCTTCTCACGTTCACTGTATATTCTCGAATAGATAACCAGTTTCTTGGCTGCCCCAACACTTGACACTGTGCCAGACAACCTTTCTTGAATCTTCCCTCATCATCAGCTATTTTCTTCTACTGTGCCACACTTTCAGCCCTTCTGTTCATGGGGACCTAGTCTGCTAAAACACGATGTGGAACATCAAGAGTCTATATACAGATATATATTTGTGGCACCGCCTGCAGTCTATTCACTGCATATAGCCAGCCTTCAGGAATACTTAGTCTACTTGCGTTTCAGCATCTGTACAATTATAAAACGGCTTGCATTTTCTTCAGTGCTCTCTGCAGGTGCAATCTTCATTGTGCACATGAAATGTTGCTCAATTTTGTACTTCATCATCAGAATCTATAAGGTCCATATACTTTCTTCTTCGGCATCTCTTCTTGGTGTGTCACCTCTGCTTCATGTGACATCACCAGTCTCTTGCCTTTGTCACTTCACACTTCTTTCGGAACCTCCTTTACAAGACTTTAATTTCTACGCGGGTACATCATATAGGGCTTTCTCAATGGATACCTTGTTTTGAGGATTCTTCGCGGTATAGGGACCATTATTGGTGTCGTGCATGTCACAATTTCTGGCTTCAAACATATAGGAAGAATGAGGGCGGGACTTCCGGTAGAGGAATTTGGCTCCTCCTCTACACTCCCCCCTCTGGTTGATTCATCAACCACTCTCCCATCAGTCTTCACATCTAGACATCCTCGTCTGAAAAAGTGCTTCTTTGGAGTCCATATCTTCATTACTCCTTTCAGAGATCCTGATGATTTTACATGGCCATCAACACTCCAGGTCATGTGACTACATTGTCCATACGGGCTGCAGTAGATCCATCTTTCCACATACTTCTTGTGGTTTCTCGGATACAGGAACTTCGTTCCCTCAGGTGCTAGAATGCTGGCTCCTACATACTTTCTGATTTCTTCATCTGTCAACTCAGACTCGACATTGATCATGATCTTCATTCCTAATGCTTCCTTTGCTGTCTTCTTGCACTGTGTGATTATTATTCTGATCACACAGAATCCAAACATGATCATCACCAACAATGATCTGAGGGACTTGAAGCTATTTGCCATCCGTTGTGGAACACGTGAGAAGATTGATGCAAACCAGCTGTCACCTGCAATATCTTTTACTTTGTGTCCATCTTGATGTCCAAGTTCGTCAGCATCGTTATGGCCTATGTCAAGGTCCCTTTCTCGTCATCGTGAGAAGGTGTGAATGTGCAACATGATACTCCAATTTTGGCACAAACACCTCCATCTATAGTTGTAATCATGTCCAGAACATATCTATTCTGAAGAGTCATCAGTCTTACGGCTCTCAGTTCTTCCTTGATCGCGTTGAATCACTTTATGGTAGTGTTGATCATCTGTAGAAGCTCCCATCTAGTAATCTGTAACCATTTGGCATTCGCCATCGTCTGGATCGCTGGCATGAAGATTGTCACGAATACTGCAGAAGTCTGACTGAACAACCTGTGTTCATACAGAATAACATTGAAAGCTTCTATGGATTTAGCTGAAAAATAGTTCTCCCTCTTTGTTCGACTGAGAAATTCAACTGATCTCCTCTTTCTCGGGTGAGCATCTGCTTTTGGGAACTCCCCTATGTTCAGGTCACTCTTTCGAATCACCAATGCTGGAACATGGACAATCTCTATAGAACACAGCCCTCCCCAGTCCTTGGGCAGCTTCATATATGCTCTGTATCCAAAGGCCCAGTAGTGGTCCATTATCACTACTGTTCCATCCTTCATTCCTGGTACATCGAAAATTCTGCTACACTGCTGATTCATGCCAACTTTTCTTGTGCCATTGTATCTGAAGCATAGTTCTGCCCCAGCCAGAGGCACTATCTGCAACTGGCCTCCTTTGTCATCAACCCATGTCAGCAACTTTACAATCTTCGCCCAACGATGTTTGCATTCCTTCTCCACAGTATTTATAACTTGTTCATAATATCCTGTTATTGCTACTGCTCTGCACACTATCAGGCCTTCCTCCCAACCCTCTTGAGAAAGTACTGTTCCCTTGATTTGCAGCTGACCTCTCTGCTTACATCTTCGTATTTCTTCATAATTCTTTCCTTGACAATCAAGCTTTTTGTTTATTTCCCATCTGATTCCTGCTCCATTCATTCCAGGCTGTTCATATCTTATCACATGATCTCTGGTGTGTGGTCTCTCTCTTGGCTTTAAATCTTGCACATAATCATCTTCTTCTGAAGCTGCCTTTTCGATCACCCGTACCAAGGATGCTGTTCAACCCTGGAACTGACCTCTCATATGGCAGAGTGCAAGGTGCGTCAGGCAGTGAGCTTTCTGGACACCTACTTCTATAGCTATGAATATCTTGGTATTCCCCATGGCATAAGGTATGAGAGCACAAACATAGCAACTCTGCTTGGATGTCCTTTCTCCCACCTTTTTATGTGCTGATACTACAGGTTATTCCCTAAATGTTCTGTACTGCCTAGATCATTATTTAACTCATAATCATCTTCCCTTGTGCTTCTCCTTTGTCTCCCTCTTGCAAGTACACCAATAAGGGTTCTTCCTACAGGGGGAATCATAGTAACACTTGTCAGAGAAATGGGTGACCTTACACGTGTCACTGGTGTGGGGCTAATCACAAATGGCCTTGGACTTTCTGTAACAGGTAATTCTGCATAAGTCACAGGAGTTGGAAGAATCGAAGGGACTTCTACCTTACTTGGACCAATGAAGTAGACAGTATGGATTAGCAAAATCAGAAAAACATTAATAAATGCTGAGCACGCATATATTATGTATCAATACATTAATCCCCACCATTTACGATTCTCCACACATCGTTGAGTTTGCTCACTTTACGAAACTGTACCACTCCCAACATTCCTCATTGTGCCTGTGTACTGCTTTATGGAAGGAAAACCCCTTTTTAATCAGGCAACCTTGTCAAATGATCAGCTAACTGCAGGATCTGTTCCACTATCGTCATAAGCAGCCTCCTAATTGCAGGGCCATTTTTAGGACCTAGCAGAAAAACACAAATATTAGTATTGCACCTAACAAGAGCAGGATAGGTTTGAAGTATATAAACAAAAACCGCAAGAAGTAGTCTATGGGCATCAGCATCTGACAGAACCATTGGATTAACCAAAATGAAACTTGGTGAGGAATTAATATGGAAACTGCTCATGTTTCCAGTTGTCAAATTCAAACTCTAGATTTGGCATATTTAGAAAGTCAACACTTTCCAAAGTGCAATTCAAAGATTCCTGTGACTCAAGAACTTAGTTTTGCATTCCTGCTATAACATCTATAAAGAGTGTCCGGGGTGAGCCACAGTCCAAATGCACACTTGCATTTATTTAATCGGCAACCTTGGCATCCTATTTCTTTGTTATCGATCAAGTCTGCACATGCTGAACTTCTTCTTCTTCTTGTCTTCCTTCTGAATCAATGGTTGGGGTTGTGTCGTTCTCACCAGCGTAAGTCTTTATGTCACTTAAGTGACTCCAGGCGCATCTTTTTGGACTTTTACTGCTGAGGTAGTAACATTCTCAACAATGTAAGGACCACTAAAGCGTGGCTCGTGCCACTTCCGGGTAAAATTACGCACTAGAACTGGGTCTCCAACAAATAGTCTGGTCATGTCAAATAAGCATGTAACTCATTTCCTAACATTTCTGCAGTCTTCTGGGCATCACTTCTGCTCCTTGATGGAGAAGACAAAGGCGTTCTCCTTCGCCTCCCTGTCAGTAACTTGCGGGGTGTGATTTGGTGATCTGACCCCGCCTGATTCCTTAATGAATATAAGGCTAGCGGTAGACAACATAGCCATCCCTTCTTCAGTGTCAATTTAAGTTTTCCAATCCTCTCTTTAAGAATACCGTTGAGTCTCTCACATAATCCGTTCACTTGCAGGTGATAAGCAAAAGAAAACTTGTGCTTAATATTCAATAATAGAGTAATCTGTTCAAATACTTCATTAACAAAATGAGCCCATTATCGCATCTCAGAACCTCACACACTGCCCATCTTGGAAATACTTCTTGTACTAAAAACTGCTTCGATCCACCTGGAGAAGGGACACACCACCACTATCATATACCTGTATCCACTACATACTTGCAGCATATCAACATAGTCAATATGTAAATGCTGAAAAGGACCATTCGGTCGAGGAATCACTCCTCTGATCATTTGCAGTGTATGCCCAGCGGTAAACCTTGGACATACGATGCATTTAACTACATGAAATGCAATGTGTTCTAACAGGTTCGGTGCAAACCAGTCCTCCGCAATAGCTGCTGTGAGGCTTTCCCTAGTTACAAGTGCAGGTTAGTGCAGCTGTTCAAGTGCTACCCTTAACAAGGCTACAGGCATCACTGGCTTTCCAGTGCTGTCCTTGTGCCACAATTCTTGCTCTTCCTGTGGTGCACGTCTTGAACCTCCATCAACTGTGTTCTTGATAAATAATTAAACCCTTCATTTACAATCCTAATAGTGACTACCTTCAACTTAACATCAGGAGTATCAAAACTTGAAATATCTGGTGAATATGCAACCCTTTTGGCTTCTTCATCTGCGGCTTCGGTCCCTTGAGAGATAAAGTCAGTTTGCTTAGTTTGTGCTGTGCATTTAACTATTGCAATGGCTACTGGGAGTTGTAGTGCCTTGATAAGCCTGTCCAATAATGCCGTTTGTTGCACTGGAGTGTTGTCCGCTCATAGGTAACTCTTCCTTTTCCAATGTGCTAGCCCTGCGTGCACGGTTGACATCTCATAGGTGGAGTCACTGTACACCGTTACTTCCTGCCCTGAATGTTTCTCGAGCGCGACAAAAAGCGCCACAAATTCTGCTGCTTGCGCTGAGAAGTGAGACAGTAGTCTTGTACTTGCTACCACTTCAAATTCCCCATTTGCTCTATGCCTCATCACGACAGCACCTGAACGCCTTTCCCCATTAGTTTGATCAATTTTTGAAGACCCGTCAATAAAGAGAATCTCCCCCCGCTAGCACATTTTCCTTTATGTGTGGGATGTCATCATAGAGTTCCTCGTAGTTGCGCAATCATGCACATGCTCATCCTCTGCCAGAGGCTCAGCTACAAATGTGGCAGGGTTCACTATTTTGGACTTAACCATTTTGATTGCTGGATTCGATATAACTAACTCATATGTGGAAGCCCTCTGAGATGTCAATGTACCTTTAGGTTTCTCCAAAATGGCAAACAAATCATGCTCAACAAACAATGTCATAGAACACCCCATCACAATACTAGTAGACTTCTCTATTGCGAATGCGGCTGCTGCCAGTGACCTTTTCGCAAGGAAAGTGTCCTCTCATAACTGAATCTAAAATCCCACTGTAAAATGGCAGGGGTTTGTCATGACTGTCCCATTCGTATGTGAAAACAAAGAGAATTCCAGATCATAAATGGGAATTCCTAAAACTGGAGCTGTACAAACTGCCTTCTTCAATTCTTCAAACCCTTCATCCATTTCCTCAGTCCGTTCTATGTTTTCCTTATTCACTTGTGCTTTCTTCAGAGCCTGCAAAAGGGGTCTTGTGTATGAACTATAATCAAACATCCACGCTCTAACATAGTTGCATAATCCCAAAAACTGCTGCATTTGTTTTATTGTGTGCGGTTTTGCTGTTTTCATAATCGCCTCAGCTCTTTCAGGTGTGATTCTATTCCCCTCATCTGAGATTAACTGACCTCTTCTTTACAATATTGCAACTTCTCCTTATCCACGTTCTATCCCTTGTCTGCTAGAATAGTCATTAACTGAATCAAATCTTGTCTGCACTCATCTTCTGTCGTGCTACAAACCAAAATATCATCTACTTATGGCAAATCACTTTTCAAATCAATATTGCCTAAGTCCATCTGAAGAACCCTGTTAAAGATCGATGGAGACTCACAGTACCCTTGGGGCAAACAAGTGCTCTTCAGTTTAGTTTGGTAAAACGTAAATGGCGTAAGTTCTTGGGAGTCCGTATGCAAGGGGATTGAGAAAAATGCATTTTTACTGTGGTTGTGCTGGAATACTACATAGTATCGTCGCTGGATTCAGAACTAAAGGAATCTCTGCCTCTACAATCTGGTTAATCAGTCTCATATCTTGTATGAATCTCCATGACCCTCCCTTCAATTTTTTCACAGGGTACACCGCGGTATTACACTGTGACTCTTACATCACTAAAATACCTCCTTCCATCAGGGCTGATATAGTTTTAAAAATACCCTCATCCGCCTCTCAAGACATTGGATACTGTCTTGCTCGAGGTAAAATTGCTCCTAGCTTCAGGGTAATCTTACCCTCCCCTGTCCCCTTCACTAGGCCTACGTCATAGGGGCCTGTAGTCCATAAAGAGTTTTGCACTTTTTCCAAGTCTTGATAAAAAAATACTGAGCGCTGCCGCACTATCACCATTCACTGTGGGATCTCTCTTTTCTCTATTCTGATCCAATATGTAATACTCATCTTGAATATTAATTCATCATCTGATGGATCATCACTAAACATATCCTCGTCAGTGACGTCAGTCTATCTATACCCTTCCCCATTGGCAATCACTGGCCTCCATGGCCTGCCCTCATCATCTGTTCCTTCGAGCATGGCCAATTCCCCTCACACTACGGCTGTATTTTACTCTAGGGGAATAGTCTGCCCCCCTCTTCGTCCATAGGTATCTGTGGCCTGAACAAAAAATCAACAGGTATTCTCATAATCTTTCCCACTAAGTCGGGTAGCCATGTCAACGAAATGCGTATCCCATAAAGAAAGACTTCTGGCTCTGATGACATTCCTCTCAGAGCCATTTCACCTGTAAATGCCAATATGAATTTGCCTACATTCAAATAATGTATCCCTGGAGCAGAACACACTATGCCTTCATCGGTAAAAGAAATCATCATATTAAGCTTTGTCATTAAATCTCGTCCAAGAATGTTAACCGGTGTCTGTTTTGAATATAATAATGGAACAGACATGTCACACTCTCCTATGGAGTAAAAGGAACTCGACTCGTAGCTCCAGAGAAACCTTGCACATTTATGGCATTTCCCGACATTGGGTATTTTCCCTCTTGTATACATGAACGAGTAGCCCGAGTGTCTACTAAAAAAGAAAAAGATGTGTCTCCTATCGTCACATCAACCCTTGGTTCCTCTTGAGGGTCTGGTGTCACGATAGTACTGAACACATCAAGTCGCCCTGTGTACTGTCCTATGGTGGGTACATGCATATCCCTGTACCTGTAAAATGACTTCCTCCCACCACTGTGACACCCCCTACTCTAGGTGTCAATAACTGTCATGTGTTTGCATTCTGCTGTATCTGCATGGGTGTGTGCTGTGACTGCCCTTCTGGCAGATTCAATGATGCTTGCTTTGGCTGCAATGCCTATTACATTTGCTGCGCTTGTGCTTGAGACAATGTCTGATCTTGGGCAAACCCATCCCTATCTTGTGAGCTATATGCTGGAGGATAATCCGTCCCCCCTCTTGAGAATTGCCCATTCTGTACATACCCTTGGCTTCCACATGTGCGCGCAATGTGCCCTGTCATTCTACATGTCCAACATACAGGAGGAGCTCTTCTGACTAGCCCCCCTTGGTTGAATCCTCCTTGCACATTCTGATTGTCATTCTGCATATTCTGAAAAACGCCTTGATTTTTCTGAAAACCACCCCTTCCTCTGTAGCCCATTCCTCTACCTCGTGGCATAAACCCATTCCCACCTTGATCCATTTGGTGTTGATTATTCACCTGCGATGCACCCACTGCTTGTAGCATTCCCAATCCTTCTCTGCTTGTCAGTACCGACCCTTCTATGGCGTACATCAACAATTATTTCTGAACTAACTTGGCTTCCTCAAGTTTTCAAGCATCTTCCTTCTTCTTTTTTTTCTCTTGTAACAGCCAGCAGTGATGCACTATGGTCAACTGTATTTCTGCAAATGGCTTCGCTTCCATTCCCACTAGTTTCTTGAGCTGTCTCTGTACCTGTTCTGGCAATCCTTGACACAAAATGTGCTAGTATACTGCCACTGTCTTCCCCCATGGTTCCCTCATTTCAAGAGTCCACCGTTCCTGAATACTTTGAATGTAAGCTAGCGGATCTTTGTCATCTTTCATTTTACGTGCCATAATTGCACCCATATCTGACGTATCAGGATACTGTACCCTGATCACCCTCCAGACATCTGCTCTACAATTGTTGAATGGCACTCCATCGTACGCTGTGCTCTGTGCTGTGACACTTGAGTAGCCGGCTCTCATCCAAATGTCATCAACCCTTTCCCCAAGAATGTTTGCTAAGAGATCCTTAATGTCCCCTATCACCCGAGTATTTCCCCTGTCATTTTCTCTAGCTCATAGATCCATTTCCCCACACCGTTAAACTGGGAAGTTTGCATCTTAAATTATCTTTATCCATTTGTGGCTAGGGAATATACTGTGGTCTGGCCCCTCCTTTCTTCAATACAGGGAACTGTGTGAACCCAAATGCGCAATCAGCTCCCATTGTTTGCCTATCCATAGTGGGGACAATGGTTCCTAATCGCCTTCTGCCTGGCAATGACCTCAGCCTGCTCACATATGGTGGTGACTCTCCCTTCTCGCTATGTGGTCATCCTTTAGGTCACTCTGGATATGCTATAGGATCTGGCGTCCTATCCTTAGGCTGCTCTAGATCAGTGACCGCATGCACTTTCTCCCTCTTCCCCACGGAAGGTTTCTCTCTCTTCGTCTGACATATCTAGTCCCCAGCTAGTATGGCTTTCGTCCCCTTCACCTTTATTTAAAATCAGCCTAGTTAGAAGGGACCTCGTGGCAATCGGGCTTTGTAAAAGGGAGAGGGACTTCCCTTAACATATTCCTAATTAATCTGTTAAAATATAAATTTAAAAAACAAAGTACAAAATATATGTAGCTTTCGTGGACTTATCTAAGGCCTTTGACATGGTCAACAGGGAAAACCTATGGCTCAAATTAGCAAAATGGCAATGCCCCCTAACAGTGTTGCATAACATCAAACAATTATAAACCAACACTTCGGTAAGAATACGATTGGATAAGTCAAGGCTAACATCTAAACAAATAGACACCATTATGGTGTTAAAACAAGGCTGCCCATTAGCTCCTGAATTATATAACTTATACACTTCAGATATGGACTATACATTTCACGCTGCATGAGTATTTCCACCATTGATTGGAGGAACACCAGTAGGGAGACTATCATCTTACCAGATCAGACACCAATAGGACTCCAGTGACAACTGGATGCACTGGAAAAATATATTGAGACAAATGGCTTAGTAATCAACTCGCAAAAAACCTGAATACTGACCTTGTCAAAAACAAAAACACAACAAGAAAAATGATTTCAGTTGGTTCCTCAAAGGGAAGAGACTTCTAGAGTTAAATTCAATAATATACCTAGGAGTATGTGTCAACAACAGCCCAACTGAGGCACAAAGGAAAGATCATATATGTAAAAAGGTCAAAAACCTGAGTGCCCATGGAAGAATTCTACTAAAAAGATACTGTAGATTTTCACTGGCACCATAAATACATTTTTACATAATGAAAGTGATCCCAATTTTGTCATATGGAGTAGAAACCACATTTGACTTAGCCGACAAGATCTGGGCACAGTATGAGGGCATGTTTTGGCGAGCGGTATTGCAACTGCCAAAATCGTTGCCAATACAAGCAGTAAGGAGAGAACTTAGCCTGACATCACTGAAAGTGATAGTGGAGTGGAAGATCATTTAATTCTACAGAAAATGTCACGAAAAGCCACTAACAAGGGGTTTTGTGGTACTAAACAAAGCGCTTAATAGCAACAAGCAACCACAATTGCTAAAGTGGCAAGTTAAATGTGAATTACTTCTAACAGAGTTGAACGAAACAAAGGAGTATTTTTTGACAAACCCCTCGAAAACAAAAAAAAGCTGTACACAAAAGACTGGGCACAGACGCTGGAGGAGTTAAGTCTCTATAAGAGTTACGAAGATTTTTGGTCCACACCGAGGAAAATGAACATGCTCCCAGGATACCTAAGACTGTTCCCAAACTGGTTTTCTAGGTTGCAATTAATGAGGTTCCGTCTGAACACTTTACCCTCAGGAGAATAACCATTCAGAGAAGATTGAAACAAAATGACACGCCAAATTACAGAATTTGTTTAAAACCAAACATAGTGGAATCAATTAAACATCTAACCTTAGAATGTAAAGGTTTAACAAAAGAAAGAGAAACATGCCTGAGAGAAATTGCAAAAAGCACCCCAAACAGAGACCTAGAGACATGGTGGAACGTTTTTATTGAAGGGGAGAAAATAACGACTAATTTGGCTTTGGTTAGACTGATAATCATGATCTTCAAGAAAATAGAAAACCTCCCTGAGTATTCTACTTAAGAAAGTCTGTTAAGACTTGCGGACTCAGCAGTGTTCCGGTGTTTTAAGTTATTTGAATGTGAATGTGATTGTGACAAAAATGTATTTGTTTGTATTTTGGCTTAAGGTTTTCATTCTGGTAAACCAATTGAGGGCAAATAAATAAATACAGTTTTTTTTTTAACTCAGCCTGTTTAGGAACAAGGCTCTATGCTCAAGACTGAACGGTACGTCCAGGGACTGTTCTCCCTTTCCGCAGCTTCCCAATTTGCTACTTACTCTTAAGTCTTGATAGGCTTTATTGATCCTCTCCCTGATGCTCCCTATGTCAAAATTCTCCTCTAGGGTTACCGTAGATGGTCCTGATGTTTCTCCCTGTGACAGGAGGAGCTCCTCTATATTGCCCCATGATATTACTGGACTTGGTTCCATTAACCCTTTCTGAATGCGATCCCTTTGTCTTCTTTTTCACTCTGTTCCTTCACCTGATTCTCTTAGCTTTCTCACTTCCCATCTAACTCTTTCCTCTTCTTGTCTTTTTTCTTCTCTTCTTTCATTCGCTCTACGCTCTTCTTCCGTTCATCTTTGTATTCTTTTATCCCTTAATTTCTGTGCTTCCTCGTCTCCTCTCTTCTTTTCTTGCCTAGCTCGCTCTTCGTTTGCTTTCTGTCTATTGTCATATTTCCTTTGCTCCTCTGCCCTTTCTTCGTTCTTTTGCTGTTTTTCCTGATACATTTGTTCTTGTCTCTGCCTGCTCTTTCTCTTATGTTCATCCTCGTTCAATCGCTTTTCACATTCCTTGTCTTTTCTGTCCTGTTCATCGTGATCTTCCCTTTGCCTAACTTCCTCTATACTTTTCCCATCGCGCTTGTGCAATATCTGTCCACCCATCCATTCGTTCTGCATGAGCGTTACCTCATCAGCTTTATCCTTTTCTCCTTTTCATCTCTTAATCTCTCATTCTATCTCTTTTGATATATTCGGTCGTTCACTCTTTTCTTCCCTGTTTTGTACAATCTTAAAGGTCTCGTCTCTCTTCCTAGTCTTCTCTGGACTATCATCACTATTATAAGCAGGAGGTACCTATATCGGATTAGTATACCCCATCGCCACTTTTAGTTCCTTTAACGGATACAAAACTACATCTTTTGTACTATCACCGTTTATTTTGGGCGAGGTAAGGGGGGCAGAAGGCTCAACACCTTCCTCCCTACACTGATTAAGCATACAATCCTCAGGAGGCGGATCCTCCTGCTCCTCCTAGTACATCTTCCAGAGTTCTAAAATAGCTAACTTCTTCTCCAATTTCTTCTGTGTGTGCACAGCGTGCAAGTATGTGGTCATGTGTTGCAATATCTCTTTTGACATCGATTCCCCCTTGTGGCCATTGCATGAACATTCTCTCTGCTGTACCCTTTACCCACTCCGCACTATACTGTTTGAGCTTAGGCACGTGTTTTGGCAGCGTTTTGCACAGGTGCATCAGTGGAGTACCTCCCCCATTGTGACAAGTCTCAATTGACTGCCAATACTCACCGTTAGTTACACAGATCTATTTCAGAAAAACAACAAATATGAGCGCTCTCCAACCTTTGCTGCTCAAAGCCTCTACTTCTCAATTATCTCAATCTATCTTTTCAGTCAGCGCCGACAATGACCTAAAGTAGATAACAACTTTTTATCTCTTCTTTAACCTCACAGTTTATTCCCATCGCTCTTCGACACCTCTTTTCAATTACAAAATATACAGACAGACTAGTCGACTTTTCACATATACACCATGGTACTCCTTTTCTCCTAGCCCCTAAAATACCCCGATTGGAGTTTGAGTCATTCCATATTATAAACCTGTTTATGTGCTGCCTATTTACCCCATTGGGGTTTTGAAATAACTCCTTCTAGACCTGCCTTGAGGTAGGAAACCAGGCTCTGTAAAATGCCCCTTGTTTAAACGCTCCTCGTTATATATCAAATGCTCTTCGTTTACACTAGAAAACCCCCCGTTACTTTTCTCTGTTTCCACAATCCCATCCCCTTATTTTGCCAGTCCCTGCAATCTACTCACCATTCGCTCTTCAGCTCAAAACCTTCGGCATTGTCCCCCTCCTCCACTCGACCACCGTCACCTTCAGTCTGCTCAGCGCCTGTGGAAACCAAGAGGGATTTCATCAAACAGGGGCCTGTCCCACCTGCATCAATCCTCTTGCAAATTTTCTTTATCAGCCGCTCTCCTCAGGCAACCTTGCACTTTTCCGGCTAGATGGCAGAAGGCGTCCGATAATCCGAAGCACTGGAAACCTACTGGTCGATGGGTACTCTAACCATCCTCCCTCAGCTACCATTTGAACCAGAAAGCCCTTTAAGCGAGGTAGCACTATATGGGATGGATGGGGATGCAGATTTTACCCTGACACCAATGATAAGACCCACTCAGGAAGTTGGCAAAACATAACTGTTTTGTTTGCAATTGTCTAAAACAGGGAGTACAAGAGATATCAACGGACGTTCGCTCAAGTATCTCTCTCTCTCTCTCGAGAGAGAGAGAGAGTTCTCAAAGCATTTCATAAAAAAATTACATTTATACAGTAAAAATTAATCATTATTGACATCATACTACGTGGCAAAATAAGAAAAGCTACTTGGGGTTGTGGTTGGTCTACGGGGAACATCTAGGTATACTTTCTATGGGGGATAGGATTGTTATTGGGTCTCTAGTGTCAGGTGGACAATTAATGCCCACTCCTAGTGCAAGCCATCTTCACAGTCATAAAATACAGGACGTTTCATTGGCTTTCACACTATAGGGTTCTTTGCTACATGGCCCTCTATGATTGGTTGGCTCGCTTGCACCCTTCTGGAATATTCCACTCGCAAGCAGAATGCAAGCTGGTACCCCAGGTGCTTGTGGGTGGACTTGACCATGCCTTCCCACTCAATTAGCCCATCACCCATCATCACTCCTACTGTCTGCCATTCGAATTGACTTTGTACTCGGCCTTGCAAAGTATCATTGCGCCTGAGAATAGAAGGGAGTGTGACCATGGTCTTATCTTCAAGTCTCGGTGTAGCTTGCCCAAAGTCTATTTTCATCTAGACCATGTGACAGGAGACCGTGTTTTTAGCTCTTTCTTTCCTATTTAACACTATTAAATGAATAAAACCTGGCACTTCTAGTGTTTTTCTATTACACCTCAACAGGAGCTTGCCTCGCTTCTCACGTTCATTGTATCTTCTTGAATAGATAACCAGTTTCTTGGCTGCCCCAACCCTTAACACAGGACCAGATAACCTTTCTTGAATCTTCCTGCATCGTCAGCTATTTTCTTCTACTGCGCCACACTTTCAGCCCTTCTGTTCATTGGGTCCTAGTTTGCTAAAACACGACATGGAACATCCAAATTCTATATACATATATATATTGGCAGCACTGCCTGCAGCCTATTCACTACGTATAGCCAACCTTCATGAATACTTAATCTACTTGCGTTTCAGCATCTGTACAATTATAAAACGTCTTGCATTTTCTCCAGTTCTCTCCGCACGTGCAATCTTCATTCCGCACATGAAATGTTGATCAATTCTTTACTTTGTCATCAGAATCTATAAGGTCTATATACTTTCTTCTTCAGCATCTCTTCTTGGTGTGTCACCTCTGCTTCATGTGACATCACCAGCCTCTTGCCTTTGTCCCTTCACACTTCTTCCGGAACCTTCTTTAAAAGACTGTCATTTCTCCACGGGTACATAATTTAGGGCATTCTCAATGGATACCTTGTTTCAAGGATTCTTTGTGGTATGGGGACCGTTATTGGCATTGTGCATGTCGCAATTTCCGTTTTCCAACATATTGGAAGAATTGGGCGGGACTTCTGGTAGAGGCATTTGGCTCCTCCTCTACAAGTTCAGAAAATCTAGTGAGGCCTGCCCAAGGCTTCAAACTATGTCATCCATGAGCTCAAACAATGGAGGACGGAACCTAGATGTATACCCCGACCCACATGGAGCTCCACCACTAGTAAAAATGTTAAGATTGCAGTCTTGGCCCATGGTGCCTTGGGTCCTGAGTGGAAGCGTGGCTGACCATACACATGAGGATGAGAGCCTGCTGCATAGTCACCAGCATTGGGGGATATAAGCCCTTTTCGGATGGCCAAATGGTTCCATTGGCATGTCCAGACACTTTTGACTGGGGTGGCCCAAGTGGAGCATTGATTTATGCAGGGGTGGCATGAAGTACGAGTGTGCACACACATAATGCTCATAGTGTAAGATAATGGGGTGGCACCTGTGGTAGTCGATCAGATTCAAGGGATACAACGTGCCACCCCAAAACACTCCCTCGACAAGCCACTGAATGGTTCTCAATCAATAATAAAGATCCTCCAGAGGACTGTGCTGTACTATAATACTCTTTCTAAGTGAGTCTGTGGTATCAAGATCCCAGTCCCATGTCAGCCAGTAGTCCTGCCAGGCTTAACCTAGGAGGGAAACAGAGAGTAACAAGCATTGGTAAAGTCAACAACTTGGGCTTTTGTTAATATATGATAAGCATTTGCTAGCCACTGATATTATGGTACTACATGGCCATAAGATCGAAACAGCTGGAAAATGTAGTGATTATCTGGACATTTAATAGCAGTACTTGGCAAATGCCTATTTAATACCCATATGCAATCCCCAAATGCTGCCTTTCTCAATGCTTGTTTTTAACAGGACTTCAGTGCGGGGGGAGATTGATAGACAAGCCAAGATGGATGCTCTCATTTGATCTCCCGTAAGCACCTTAGTTAATCCTTTTTATTATCCTTTGACCGCTGCGCTTACTCATCTGCAACTGGCCAGCCTTGGTAGGGAACGCTAAGCACACTCATCTGGAGTGATTGGAGATCTGGAGTTGTCTCCTGTGGTTTCTGGTACATCAGTGATAGAGGTCCAGTCGGATGTTTGTCCTTCCTACCTCCACCTCTGAACTATGCAGTGGCTTGTGCTCTGCTCTCCCGATCCGGTACTCAATCAAGCGGTGAGCGTTGGGTTGACGTCTCGGGTCCGCTGCTTCAAATTGGCGATGTGTTTGTGATCTCGATCATACCCAGCTTGCCTGAGGGGCTTCTTTGGAGCTGTCTCATGGTGTGGCAGGGAGTCGTGGGCCCACCCCGTACTGGTTGACATTTCTATTGTTATGCAATGAACAATTTGACGTTTAACTATTCATCTTCTTCCTCCTGTAATAGGAACACAAACAGGTCTGAAAGAGGGATGGTCACCAATTGAAGGCACGCCCCTTAACACACACGCCAGAATGAATACAACCTGCAAGGGAAAAAAGATTGCTTGCAAAGATAACAAGTTTTAATCGCACAAAAGTAAAGGTGAAAGCAAAGGACTCTGCTGCTTGAGAATGATCTGCCAGAGCCTACAGTTAAGGAACAAAGGGAAGTTTCTATGAGAATCAGCAGCACAAACTCATCTGCCCTCAGCGTTTGGGCCTGTTCAGGTTTCTCCACCGGGCCTACGTTTACCATGCAGCCATGCAGGACTGAATGGGCCATAACTATAACAATGGTGTCTCTTTATATGCACGCACTAAGTCTATGCATGTATTATTCCTACAATATTGTATTTGTGTCGGGTTTCTTATCACGGCTCTCTCCCCCCTGGTATATCCCACATCTGCCTATGGGAATCGCCTCACTCGAAAGCGCCTAGGAAGGCTAATTCCCTTCCCAACATTATACACGTTGGTTCTTGTTAAAATGATGCAGCAAATTGACCAATATCTGGATCAGGTGGGATTGTATTGGTTTACGCCTGAAGAGAAGGGCGTGTTGAATGCCCCAATAACCAGTCAGGCAGTAGGAATAACCAGTCAGGCAGTAGGACGAAGTGTATGAAAAGAAGTAATGGAACTATGTTCCCTGCTGGCCCGCCCACGCTCCACACAAACCTCATGGTCATGCCACGCCCCTCCCACGCAAAATACAAACCCAATACCTGAGTGTGGACTTTCCTCCATGCCTCCCCCACCGCTGTGTAAAGGGTGAAATGAACACCGAAAAGAATGCAGTTTAAACAACCCCTGTTAGCTGTATGCATTGTACCCCACAGCATGCAGCTTTACGCACCGATCCCTTTCTTATCACCCAGCATTTTTAGGGGCATGCTAAAGATTAAAGCCACCACTCCCACCAGCCCATTAGCTGCATGCACAGCTGTGCCTGTATTATTTTCGCGTTAAGTTGCTTAAATGCAAAAGAACAATTCGGATTACTTTGGTATCAGGGCTCTGATGGGGCTCGGGAAAGGGCTTTGTCCCAAGCAGGCTGCTGAAAAAATAACAACCCAGCAGTTCTACGATAGCTCACTGTGTTATGAGGTATGAGTTAATCCAACAGGTCCCAAGTTCGAATTCCCAGTAGGGCGATAGCAGAAAAAAGCACCTGCTGTTTAAGGGAACGTCATACATCTGGCAGCGTGAACCCCAGCAAAGTGCAAGTTTCCCCTCCTTCTTGCACTTTCATTTTTTCAAAGAGAACCATTCCAAAACAGTTTCTTTTGAAAAGGAAAAGCATGGGAACTGTGAAACGTAACTGCTCCCGCCCACTTTGTAATGCAAAGTCTTGGGGGTCGAGGGGCGGGGGAGGGAAATCTCCTGGGAACACGGCCTCTCTGCTGACTTCTACAAGGAATATGCCGCTGTTTTGGCCCTTCTCCTCTTCGCTGTAAATAGCCATGCAGTGGACAATGGGAGCCTACCAGAACCTATGAGGGAGGCTGTGATTACACTGCTTTTAAAGCCATCCAAAGGACCCTATTGACTGCTTGGCCTATCAACAATCTTACCCATAAATACAGATAATAAGATCCTTGCTAAAATCCTGGCCAATAGGCTTGCTCTTTTTATGTCAAGATGTGGTCTAGCTGACCAGTCAGGTTTTATCCAGGGGAGATCCACTTCATATCGGTTGCGACAAATCTTTTGTTCAGCTTCACGCTTTAAGCCCTGATCTTTCGGTGGTTGCCGCCATCCTAGATGCAGGGAAGGCCATTGACTCCATTGATTGGCCGTTTATGTTCATTGTCCTCTGCAGAATGGATATGGGGCCCACCTTTGTATCCTTCATTTCTCTTCTTTACAATCGACCGGTAGCGAGGTTGAGTATGAATGGGTTATTATCAGACAGGTTTCAACTGGGTAGCGGTACAAAACAGAACTGCCCACTCTCCCGTTTCTTTTTGCCGCTGACAGCTCTTCTAAGGGAGACATATATGCATTGCGGAATACAATTGCTGTCCCATAAACCTGCTATTTCCCTCTGCGCAGATGACATAACTTTATTTGTTAAACAAATCAATCTGAAGTCAGTGATGGATGATACTCAGAAATGTGGTTCTTTCTCTGGCCCCAGAGTGAAGGCCTCTACGTCAGACCTATTTCCTCTTACTGAGGAAACCCCTGAACTTGAAGATAGATTAGGGGTTCAATACCATGCTATCAAGACTAGCGGGGAGATTGGGAGGAGCCCTGTGGCACTCTTTCAAGAGAACTATGGTCAATAGAGTAGACAGAGTCAAAGAAACAGTCCTTAAATGGACCAATGTGCCACTTT
Source organism: Ambystoma mexicanum (assembly GCF_040938575.1). Lineage (NCBI taxonomy): Eukaryota > Metazoa > Chordata > Amphibia > Caudata > Ambystomatidae > Ambystoma > Ambystoma mexicanum. The sequence continues at coordinate 317,178,073 of NC_090924.1, read as the reverse complement.
CTTTGTTTGGAAGAATCTGTTAGTTCCCAGATTCTTTTCCCTATTCTGTCAATGTCCCTCTCATTCTAGCCCAATCATTTTCAAGACACTGAGGTAGACTCGTCCGGAATGTATATGGGCCGGTAGAAGAGTCAAAGCTCATTGGAATAAACTGTCAGCCCTGCTACTTAGAGTAGGTGGCCTTGCCCTACCAGACTTGAGTGCTACTACCTGGCAGCGCAGGCACAGTTATTATCACACTGGTAGTCATCGAACTCGGATCGATCCCACGTGCAAATCAAAAGGGCGATTGCTGCTCTGGCGTTTCTTAGATCTGTTATTCGCAGGGGTCCCATAAAGAAAGTTGGAGAAATTAATATTGTGCTGTGTGCATGCGCGGCGTGGGCCCATGTAACAGCTAAACTGGACGAAAAACGGTGCTCCCCATCACACATATTCCTGGGATCACACTCACTAGTGAAAAGCTGTACATTCAATGCTTGCAAAAAATCGTTTTAGCCACGTTCTCTGGTCTATGCCAGGACAGTCTATGCCAGGACAACCCTTTTTTTAACTCAGGATAGACAGGAAGAACCGATGGCACGAGCTCACTGGAGATTTGTTTGTATGTCAGAATGCGCAACACATTAAAAAAGATTTTTGAGACGTTTCCGAATCAGCCACAAACATTCCAGATACTGCATGAGACTGTCTGTGCGGAGGGCTGGTGGGTGGAGGGGACTGTGGGGGTTTTCGGAGGATCTGACCTCTTGGTGACATGCTTAGATAACTGAGAAAAAGTGGGGCTAATCGGATTCGCAATGCAGGGTACGGGAATGGACCCTGTCACAACCGATTGCAGTTGAAGTGTGGAAGTGCTGTTGTGCGCAAATCAAACATGGTATCCAGTGATTTTAGCGAAAACTTTTTATTCAAGGCATTTTTTACCCCAAAAAATTTTCCGAAAAAATACAGAATGTTTACTAAATATTTTCAGGCTGATTCATGGAATTGATGTGCGCTGAAATTTTCGGCACAAGCGTGCGAAAGCGTGCGAAAGCGTGCGAATCGCAGTGCCAGTGCGAAAATCCCATTGAAACCCGCACACAGCGATTCATGGAAGTCTGTGCGCGTGTAAATCCCAGGATGTGCGCCAAAATTCTGCGTGGGCACGCTGGCGCACACGTCTCCAAACAGCGTGCGCTACGCACACAGCGAAATCGCACATAGCGCGGCGCACACAACAAAAGTAGGAGGAACAGGGGGCGTGACACGCGGAATGGGGAACAACGCGTGAAAATGTGGGTGTCACGGGGGAAGTACAGGAGGCAAATGCGCAGAACGCCCACACGCACGTTCAAAACACGTATTCATGGAATCGAACGGGGCTAACGCGTGCGCCAAAAAAGACGCGCTAATCCGGAAACACGTACGCCAGCAGGAAGCAGGCGTACGTGGACCCGTACAGCATAAAAGTGCGCGCAAACAACAAACAAGCTCAGACGCCAGGATAAATATACCGTTCCAAGCAGCAGTGGTCGTGGGATACCGCAGGAGGAGGAGGAGGAGGATAGTCAGGCCCAGAATTTTCACACCCAGAACCAGCCTTTTTGGGATGCCTGATGACCAGGTGTATGGGAGGTACAGGTTTCCACCTCACATAATACTTGACCTGGTGAGTGAGTGGGAGGATGTCCTCACATCACCCATCCTGTGCTGCCAAGCACTCAGCCCCCTGGAGAAGGTCCTCAATGTACTGTACTTCTTGGCCACTGGATCATTTCAGCGGACAAGTGCTATAGTGGGGGGGGTGTCACAGGCCACGCAGTCACGCTGCCTACACCAGGTCTTAGCCATCATGACTTTACAGCCATCAGTCCGCAGGCACATATACCTGCCCAGAACACCTGCAGAAAGACAAGCTGCCGTCCAGGATTTCTACGGGGTGGCACAATTCCCCAAAGTCCTAGGTGCCATTGATTTCACCCTTGTGGCTCTACGTCCCCCCAAGGCATCAGAGCACATCTATAGAAACTGCAAGCGCTGGCATTCCATCAACGTGCAGGTAGTATGTGATGCCAAGGGAATCATCACCTCAGTATATGCCAACTATCCAGGGTCCACCCACGACAGTTTTATTTACAGAATGACAACCCTATACCGGGACCTAGAAGCTGGGTGGCATGGTGATACATGGCTGCTCGGTGAGTATAAATGCCACAGCATATGCATGCATGTCACATACTGAGTAATGTCACAACCCCACTAATGATACCCATCACCACCTCCCCAGGGGACAGTGCCTACCCTCTGACAACCCACATAATGACGCCAATTCGGAACCCCACCACGCCACCCGAGGTAAGATACAACACAGCCCACATTGCAACCCGGGGCATAGTGGAGCGCACATTCGGATTGCTCAAGTCACGCTTTCGCTCCCTTGACCGTTCTGGCGCACAGCTGTTATACGCTCACCCAGTAGTGTGCAGGATCATAGTGGCAGCATGTGTCCTGCACAACGTTTGCGACACGCTGGGGCCTGCCAGTGGACATGGTGGTGCCCCCACATCCCCAACCACATGCACAGCTGCTGCGTATGGGAGGGGAAAGATCACAGGGTGAGGCAGCCCGTACGCAGCTTGAGGCTAATTACTTCACCTAAAATCACACCCCTGTGGAGTACACACAGCCCTGGCACATACCAGCTGACAATCAATGATGATGACATAAGGGACAGTCAACTGTCACAACCATACCAGCCTGAGATTGGTCACCTGGAAGTGTTACATTGGGCCTCATTACGACCCAGGCGGTAAGTTACCGTCTGGGTCGTACCTTTACCACCATGGCGTAAACTACATTTACGCCATGGTGGTTGGCGGACTTACCGCCCCATTCCGAGGTTGGCGGGGCGGTAAGTCCCCAATCCCCATTTACCCTTCCCCATTCCCATTTTTGCCCCATAGGGCATAATGGGAGTGGGGAAGGCGTTAATTACGCCACCGTAAATTACGGTGGCGTACTTAACAACAAGGTCCCTTAGCGCCATGGATTTTAACACCTGCTAAAAGCAGGTGTTAAATCCTCCATGGCGCTAAGGGACCTCGGAATCAGGCGGTAAGGGTCGGCGCTGTTTACGCTGCCGTAAACCCCTTACCGCCTGGGTCGTAATGAGGCCCATTGTGTGCATCCCTACCTACACAAACACCACCAATGCTGTGTCATCAAAAGACACACTTCTATGCTACTTAATTCATTACCCCCTTGCAAAATACAACATGAAAACAGTGTCATGTCACCCAACCCCTCCCCAGCACCGCCACCCAACACACCATGGCATGTCATGCTATGTGAGAGCAAACAAAGCAATCCCCAAAACCTGACACAAGTGTCACAAAGTACAGTGTCCCTAATTGAAACTGGCCACACACAATATGCTCCCAGTAATGTAGAACTAACAACACACATGACCAAATACTTACCAACAATAAAATGCAGCTACACAACCTCAATCATAGCAAAAACATGACAGTACTAAGTTAAAGTAGTGGTAGTCTTACAACCTGATTATGCCAGCACATCGACCCCTTCCAACTGTACAGTGTTGCTGCCACGCAAATGTGTAAGTGCACTGCTTACAACATGAACTCCATCTCCAAAGTAGACGGCCTTGTGAAGACATGAGGAATGAACCTGCAAATTAGGAGGAAGACATGGATGCACAAGCACATATCAATACACCATGCAGTGTACAATACAACAACAATATCCACTAGGAATGTATACACAGTATTGACTACAGACTGCCCACACAGCTCATGGGAGTCCAACGTCACTGTGTAATTCACTGTCACTTGGGCACACCCTTTGCAAGCCCATGGAAACGGGAAGCAAGAGGGGTGTGTTTCTCAGGAACCCAAGCATCTAACCCAAACTTAGGACAAGCCTGCATGTGCCCAGCCGGAATACAGTGGATGCCCACGGGAGCCACACAAGGCAACACACTGTAAAAAAAATCAAAAATCAAAAATCAAAAATGGCCATGTGGGGGCTGGGGGGTGGGGGAGGGGGGGTACCCAGGAGGTCCGAGGACAGGGTGCAAACCAACAGCCACCTGTGTGGATGTTGGGAAAAAAAACACCTCCATGGGCTCATGGCCTGCACGGCTATGCCATTGTGGGAGAACTGCAGCTGTTGCTCTCATCACCCTCTGCTGCTGCATCAGGAGGTGGTGGTGCTATGGGAGGCAGCCCACACAAAGCCCTGGTATGGTCCTCCATGGCAGCAAGCATGCGGGTGTGGAAGGTCTCGTTCTGGAGGATTATAGTTCGGAGATCCCCATGCAGCACCTGACGTGATGCCCGGATCTCCTCCCCAGTTTCCTGCATCTCAGCTGAGAGCAAACGTGTGAGCCGCTCCAGCTGCTGTTCTGTCCTCAAGTTAGTGGAAGCCTCAAGGTCAACAAGAGTCTCCCTGAGGTGATGGAGTTCTACCCTCAGGGCTTCCCTGTGGCCCTGGGACACTATTGATATCGATTGGCGTAGAGTCTCCAGTGCCTCCCGTCGGTCCCTGTTGGACGCCAACATGTCTTCCCTGTGTGATTGGCAAATGGAGTCTGTTGCTTGCTGTAGTTGCTCCATCTGCCTTTCAGGGGGGACAATGGAAGTGGCCACCCTCTCCATTGCTTGAGCCATCATCTCAACTGATGCTGCCTGTTGGGTTGCCATTCCCATGGGCGAGATTTTAGGGAGGTACAGGGGTGTTTGTCCCCCCCAACTTTCATGGCACACTATGTTTTCCCCATTCATTTGGCTGGGGCATCTTTTCTTCAGATGTCATGTACCCCCCAACATTTTCAGCAAAGTTACTCCACTGGCCATACCGTACATGGATTGTTCCCATACGGTACTGCCTGGTGGCGTACGGCCACCGCGTCGGCGGGCACCACACCTGTTTGGGGCAAGGCGATCTGCGCCTTGCTGTGCCGGCACTGCCTGAGGCTGCAGGACTGCATTCCCCCTCTGATCTGCTGGCCCAGGAACAGGATCAGATGTTGTGGAGTGTGACCCTGCATCCGTAACCGCCAAAGGCGGACTTACCAACACTGACATCCCCATAGAGGGTTCTACCCCTGGTGCAGGTGGGTTGGACAGAACAGAATCCTTGCCAGAAACACTTACCTGCGACGGCACATAGGTCTCATCATCCGAATCAGCACCTGAATAGAGGTCTAGGGAGGTGCACCCAGAGACACCCCTGGACAGAATGGTCTGCAGCAAGATTGGGTTCTCACCCAACACCACACCACGTCCCCCACTGGTGCCCGGTCGTGCCTGAGATTCCTCCTGGGTCTGCACCATCTCCTCAACCTCAACAGCATCCAGTGTGTTATCCCCTGCAAAAACATGAAAGACAAAAAATGGAAACAGGCATTAGCACCATAGCACACAAATAGGCCTGACAAGCTACAGAACCAGTACATGATTTACACATGTCCCACATGACTATAACCCTCCCATGCATGCACTGTCACTGAGTTGGAAGGGGAGGCAAAAGGCAGACACTGATGACACCAAGATGGAAGAGCAACACATTTGCTGCATGCTGGGTAGCACTGCCATCACACATTGGCCTGTGAGTGGCATGTCCAATACACATACATGACACATGCCATCACACAGATGGCATGTACCATAGCCATGGTACATTCCACAAGTACATCCATATGTCAGTGAATGAGTACTGTCAGCCATCCATGTGAGATGGACATGATGAGATGAAAAATGCTACATAGTGTGACAAAATATGCATGTGCCACACACTGCAACACATCCAGTGTTCAAAAATACAGTGATTGCAGGCCGATGTACACATCAATGGTTGTGCACTTCAACATGACAGGAAACAACTATCATGTTCCACATTCAAGCAGGCCCTAAAAATGTATGTGATCAGGCCAATACTCAATCAGCCTGAATGGTCAAATCATTCACCTAACAAGGTAACACATGTGGCCAATGCAGGGTTCATCAATGACAGAAGCATGTAACAAATGTGACAATAGGGCTGAGGAATGCGTAGCAAAAGTGGGAGAATTGAAACAATCAGCCTGAACGAACACTGAAAAATACAAACAATGTTGTTGCAAGATGCCACTTCAAGGGCAACTGCCATAATGTTGCGCTAAATTAGTACTGTGGGCAGAAGGGATACTGTCACACCCAAATCCAAGGCCACTGAATGTTTTGGATGAAGCACATGGGTGACCCATACCACTCAGGCACACACTCCCTCACCTGGCACTCAATCAGAACCCGTCACCCAAACAACATACACATGCATTACACACACATGCATGGGCACTCATCGGACAATGCATCATAATCAGGTAGTTCTCCCACACCTTGGCTCTGTTCCTCTGTGATTAAGGCCCCAGCAACAGACTCATGTTCAGTGAGTTTGTTGTCCTCTTGTGGAGACCCACCGCCAGTCACCAGAGTAGCAGCATGATTTGAGGCCAGCTTGTTCTTTGCTCTGCGTTTCAGGTCATTCCACCGCTTGTAGCAATCATCAGCTGTGCGCCTCACAAATCCAAGGGCACTTATGCGGCTGGTGATGATCTGCCAGTGTGCCTTACTTTGACCAGTTGTGGTCTTGGACCCTGCAGTCACCAGCATTTCGTGGCTATGTGCCAACACATAGGACACAAGTGCATCAAGTTCTGCGTCATTAAAGCAAGGCTTCCTTGACGTGCCGGAGTGTGTAGCCGTGTCTGGGGTCTCAGCCTGTCGTTCCAGAGCACCCTTCTTTCTCTTCTTCAAAGGTGGAGCAGAGCCAGAGTGGCTTACGCCGCTCTGGTCAGTAGGGGCAGAACCACCGGTGGACTGGGTAGTAGGAGTGTGGTAATGCACAATGACCATAGGTCTTGATGCAGGCATTGGTTGCAGGGTAATGTTGTTAGGGGGAATGTCAGTTTGATGGACCTGGACTGACACTGTCCTGGCCGGGAGAGTCAAAGCTGGGGCGGATGGAGCTGCAGCTGCCCCTGCAGCCTCCCCACCCTGCATACTTGGGGCAGCAGATGACATAGCTGCCCCAGATCCACGTGGCTTGGTGACAACAACTTGCACCGCCACACGTGGCCTAGACTTGCTGACCTGGAAGTCAGCCTGGGAGTCATCCTGTGCCAGGTCAGGTGCCACAATGGGCTGGTCCAACAGGGGCTGAGCTGGGATGGTGTCAGCCACGTTTCCCTCAACCATGGGGGGGGCATGGATGTCCCTGATTGTTCCTCCACACATGGGGGTATAGGGGCACCCTGCAAATCCCTGCCACGTCCCCTACCGCACCCACCACGCCCGCCTTTTGAAGGTCGGCCACATTTGCCTCCCTTACCGCTTGGTCGCCTCCCAACCATGGCACTGATGTTGTTGTGCGTATGGGAGTTGCATTGCAGTAAACTATTGTCCTGGGCAATTGGGGGTCAAAGGGGTAGGATACTAGTTGGAATTCGTACCCTAGTGCTCTAACAAGGCTGTCTGTGACCCCTGGGGGAAGATGACGGGTCACGCAATGCACAGGCTGCCCAAAATCAAAAATTAACGTGCACGCAACCCCTCGTAGACCACGTGCGTGAAAAAATGAACCAGCACTACGCTGTGGCACCCAGAAACACAAAAATAAGCATACGTGTAATACACGCAGCCTACAATGACCTCTGAAGGGGAACGCGACACACGGGGCAAGCACAGTTGCTAAGTATGTGCGGAACTCACCGTCTGCCTGGAAAAAGAACGTGAAAAACACGCGCGTGTGCGCGTTGGCAAAACCCCGCCAAAAGAAGAATTGTATGCTGTCCAAGGAGACAGGACAAAAGGAGAAGTGAACTCTGTTTGAGGAAACAGTCCCAACAAAAAATCAGAAAAGAGCTGTCAGAGGTAACAGGGAGTACGAACTAGAAACGCTGTGAAGTAATCGCGTGTGAACCGACAAGAAGTACAGATTTCACCCACGCGCTCTCAATGAAAAGCATGTGCAAGGAAATGGCGTGCTACATGTAGCTTTTAAACTGGCCCACACGTACACGTCAGATACGCGTGTACGCAGGCCCTTTCCTCCAATTACACGCGATGACACTCGGACGTGCAGTTTTTGCACGTGTTCTCTGTCATCACGTGCTATGAGGGAAACAACCGCACGCGTAATGTAACTTATGCGCTAAGGGCCTTTGGTCCAATGAAACCGTGTGCGTGTGCTGACACGCTTACGCGCTAAGGCCCTTTCCTCGAATTACATGCTGACGTGCAATTTATTCACGTGCCAAATCACTCCGTATCAAGCTGGCCATGTGAAAACACACGGAAGACCACGCTCCTGCCCAGAAGGCCGAATTACTGCCCCCCAGATCCCCGAGCACGCTCCCACCTGCCATCTGCTGCTGCCTAACTGCCTGCTGCCCATGTGCCCTGCCATTTGCTGCCTGCACGTCAGCCAGGGGTGTAGTTGCTGTGACCACCCCTGCTGGAACCTGTCAGGAAAGGAAGAAGGCGATGGATATGGCAGGGGAAATGTGCACAAAATACACAGTAAACAACCTTGAATATAACAACGTGCATTCAATACCCAAGATTCGTGTATACCACTATAAGAAAAGGAATGTAGGGTAAGCACTTAGAACCTCCTTATGACTGAAAGGAAAGTCGGCAAACTCCTTACCCACTATGCTATTACAGATACTGACAGCGCTAAGCCCACGTAGAGGGCAAGCAGGGACAGAATCTGTAAGCTGACACTCTAGACGGTACTGGATAAGGAATTTGGAAACAGTACTCACAAGGACCGGAATGACCACATGAATGCCAGTACTCACGAAGACCGGAAAGACCACTTGGATGTCCGTATTCACGAGGACCGGAAAGACCACTCAAAAGTCAGTACTAACCCACAACCCTGTAAATCAAACAAGAACCCAGAAGGCAGTAAAGGCAAAGAGTGAGGATGACTAAATACCTAAACCCAAGTCAAGAGGCAAGAAGGAATAATACAGTGTGGAAAACAAAAGATAATCACACAGGAGCTAGTTACAACAGCTTCCCACACCTAATAATAAAATAGGAAATAAATGTAAAAGTGTAAAGGAAAACATGGCATGGATCCCAATAGAAGGCAAGGATCAGGAGCAGTGAAAACGATTTCAAAAGGGAAACTTTCCCACCCATCCAAGGTGAAAAGGCAGGAAACTAAACCTGTAAAGGAAAGATTAATGCAACAAGTCTTTCAGTAGCAAAGGGCAATTTCTAGGAAACAGTGAACACAGGCAATTGGGCTACAACAAAAGGAAAGCTCAGAGAAAGGCTGCCTGCAGACAGAGAAAGGGAGAAAGGGATTTCCAAAAGGCAGAAATCAATTAGGCATACAAATACGAATTCCAGGACAAGGAACAAGAAACACTAACTAGAACTGGGCACAAAAACTAGGAACCAGGAACAAGGGACCAGTCACGACAGGAACGCTGCAACAATGACCAGCGCCGGACTGAAGCAAACTGAGGCTTTTAAAGCTGCCAAACGAGCACACCCCTCAGGCGTGCCGCCTGCTGCACCTGCAGCCACAGGTGTTGCCTATCCTCCACCCAGCCTTGTGCTGCAAGGGAGGAGATGAAGAAGTGAGCCAGGCATTCTGGGAAGCAGGAGGTGAAGCAGTGAGCCAGGCATTCTGGGAAGCAGGAGGTGAAGCAGTGAGCCAAGGCATTCTGGGAAACATAGTCATTTGATTTAAGTAACATGCTGGCTGCCAGAGAGGGGACGAAGCAGTGAGCCAGGCATTCTGGGAAGCAGGAGGTGAAGCAGTGAGCCAAGGCATTCCGGGAAACATAGTCATTTGATTTAAGTAACATGCTGGCTGCCAAAAACCTGGAATGGATCCGGAAGGGAAGTAACTTGGAATATAAGGGTCTAACGTTCTCAATTCATCAGAACACTGTAGCATAGGGTTCGAAGGAAATGTCCAGTAGGGAATAAACCCCAAAACATGCCCCCAAGTGGCGGGAACGGGAGCGGGAGCGAAGGGAGCGAGCCGTGACACTATACCCCCTCCCACGGCCGACTCCAGGCGGCCGTTACTCGCACAAAACATCTTCTTTCCATGACAGGAGCGCATCGTCTTCAGAAGTGGCACTGACGGAAACGATGACCCACGGGCAGAAGCAGAAGGACTGGAATGAATAGAATCAGGCCGCAGTCTATAAGAGCCATAGGCAGGTTTTCGGTGAGGAAGAGACTCATGGGTCGAAGAAAGGCATGAAGGACTTGCAGGACCCGAAGCAGAGTTGGAAGGTCCAGGTAACTTAGTCATTGGAAGAGGATATGCATACATCTTTGAGGAGAGAGGCAGGCTGGTGCTACATGCCTTAGACAACGGTAGAAGTTCTGTTAGCCTTACTGCCGAGAGTGGACACACAGGAGGTGAGGAAACAGCAGGTTTCAGGAAATGTTTATGTTCGGAAGAGGAAGGTGGCGGCTGAGGTAGAGATTCGGATACTATGTCATCCATTTGATTAAAGGCCTGTGGTTGAGGGTGACCAAGGTTCGACTGCATCAGTCCCACGCCTTGGGGACCTGGAAGTCCAATGGGTTGTACGAGGTTGGCACTCGTGGTGTCAGTCATGTAGCCACCTTGTTGCTCATGGAATACAACCGCAGGAACGTTTGGCATACCGATAGGAGTGATAAACGCAGTACTTGGCACATCAGGCACATTCGCAGCAGGAGTAATAACGGGCACCTTTTGAACTGCAGCAGTCATGTCCTTCCTTTGGCTACTAGCACCCGAATGGTGCAGCAGTTGGGGGGCCGTGCCCGTCCCTTCCTTCAGGCTCATGTGTGATCCGGCAACAAAAAGGCTGTCAAGCGGCTGATCCAAACCGGTCCCCAAATGTGAACCGTCCAGCCCGTTATCCTGGTTGGCTACTTGTTCGAAGTCTGAGCCATGGCGGATGGTATCCGTCTCCCAATTGTAACACTCCAGGCAAGTCCAACGGCCTTGCATGTAAGGCCCTCCCGAGTCGTGATCCAGCTTGATGTTTCTGGTAGAAGATTCAGACTCGGATGTAGCATATGCGGGAGGTGCTGATTCTACAGTCAAGCAGTTGGGAGTATTAACTTGTGTAAGAGGCAGGCCTTCTGGTGATCCTCCTGAAGCATAAGAAGGGCAGATTGGACATTCATCCGTAATAAATGGTTGTGATTTAGGAGGTAGCACAGAAGTAGATGAATCTGCAACACGATCAAACAGAGCATACAGGTGCACCTCCGATATTGGCAGCGAGGCTGAACAGGATACAGGTTTTTCTTGAACTGAAGCCAAACTAGCAGTAGGCTCTGGGACTGAAGACAGGCACTCAAGATGTGCTACCGGAGGCTCCGTGGCTGAAGGATAATCCGCTGGATGAGTCACTGTAGCCGAAAACAGGCATGCCAGAGGAAATTCAGAGGCTGAGGGCATGCAAGCTGGAGCCGTCACGTTAGCTGATGACAAACTTGTCAAAGTCTTTGACTCTGACCACGTACATGGTGAAGGCTCTTGAGTGATTGGCAGACATAGCAATTGTTCATTGATCGAAGACACGTTAGACAATGATGACTGCAGAGCCGTGGACTGGATAATCGAAGAGTCAATGATTGTAGGAGGACAAACAGAAGTTCCAGAAGTCAACAGACACATTTGTGGCTCAGGAATGGAATGCACCTCTAGGGCGGTTGACTCCTTGGCACCAGTAACCAAAGATTGAGCTGTAACCATGCCGTCCCTCTCCTTAGTGGATGACACAGAGTCTCTTCCTTTGTGAAAATCAAAATCAACCAGAGGGATCACCATAGTACAGTCTCTGTTAATCAGGATATCGTCAAATGTCCATTCCTTTGTCTCAACTTCTGAAGGTGGCAGATTATCAATCAACAGTTCAGGAATCGCCTGCCGGGTCTTTGTTTTAGTATACTGTGGAATGAGTCCATCAAAACAAGAATTATGTACTGTCTTTGATTGTTCATTGTGACAAAATTTGGCAGAAGAAGGAATGAACACAGAGGTAGCATCGTTTTCCACATCAGCTTGAATGTTTACTTCAGTCTCAGCAGCTAGATCAAGGGCAGAACCTAAGCCTACGGTAGTGACTGATTCTGTGTATGTCGCCATTGTGGGTAATGTTTGGGAATCAGAAGCATGTATGTGTTCAAACTCTGAATTATGACTGACTGCTACAGAGGAAATCTTAGGTAAAGGAGTGACTTGTAAATCCTCAACTAATAGCAATTCCTGACAAACGGTAGAACAATCGTCAGAATCTGTGCTCTGAATAAGTGCTGTGCAAGAAAGAGGACTTTCACTCCCAATAGAATTTTCATATTGACAAGTATCATGACCTACTAAAACCTCCTCACTCAGAGATTGAACAGTCTTCACTTCATCAACGGATAAAGTTTGAGGTGTAGTCAGAAAAAATCGTAAAGTTTTATTCTCCTCTAGTAAACTGATGTATTCTCGTTTTAACTCCTCAAATTCAGCTTTTAGCATGCCCAGGCTTAACTGTACATCCCTATCAGTAGGCACAAGGGAAGGCATGGTGACATCAGGGCTGGATCCAGCCCTAGCCATCTGGAAGTGCATTGATTGTATATTGTCATCTACTGCTTGCAGGTCTTGTGATCTATACTCTCTCTTACCGACGTGGTCTGTGTTTCTTTTAAGCAGACTATTGGCATCAGACCCCTTGGCATTAGTGACCACAGTAAGAATCTGTGCAGAGGAGTAAGCAGTTGACTGAGGGCTGAAAACTGAAGATATGTAATGAACCCCTTCATTCTTTATGTTTGAATCATGAAACTGTTCAATCTGAGGTAAAGCACAACCGGAATCATGGGGTTCAACAACAGATGTACTCGTATTTAGTGAATCTAACAGTGTTTTATTTTCCGCTGCTAAGGCTTGTGCGGACATATCTGGATCAAAATTAAAGACAGAATTAGGATCAGGCAATGTACGATGGGCCACCCAATGGGAAAAATACTTTGCACGTAAATACCCTTTCGTGTCAAGGAGTTCATTTAAGTCAGGAGCAGAGATTCGATTTTCACGGGTAATTGTAAGGGAAGCCTTCTGTATAGACTTGTTAGAGGCCTTGCTGCCTTTCCTTCGTAATCTGGCCATGTTCAAACGGGAACAACGGCTGGTCATTCTGTCAGGAAAGGAAGAAGGCGATGGATATGGCAGGGGAAATGTGCACAAAATACACAGTAAACAACCTTGAATATAACAACGTGCATTCAATACCCAAGATTCGTGTATACCACTATAAGAAAAGGAATGTAGGGTAAGCACTTAGAACCTCCTTATGACTGAAAGGAAAGTCGGCAAACTCCTTACCCACTATGCTATTACAGATACTGACAGCGCTAGGCCCACGTAGAGGGCAAGCAGGGACAGAATCTGTAAGCTGACACTCTAGACGGTACTGGATAAGGAATTTGGAAACAGTACTCACAAGGACCGGAATGACCACATGAATGCCAGTACTCACGAAGACCGGAAAGACCACTTGGATGTCCGTATTCACGAGGACCGGAAAGACCACTCAAAAGTCAGTACTAACCCACAACCCTGTAAATCAAACAAGAACCCAGAAGGCAGTAAAGGCAAAGAGTGAGGATGACTAAATACCTAAACCCAAGTCAAGAGGCAAGAAGGAATAATACAGTGTGGAAAACAAAAGATAATCACACAGGAGCTAGTTACAACAGCTTCCCACACCTAATAATAAAATAGGAAATAAATGTAAAAGTGTAAAGGAAAACATGGCATGGATCCCAATAGAAGGCAAGGATCAGGAGCAGTGAAAACGATTTCAAAAGGGAAACTTTCCCACCCATCCAAGGTGAAAAGGCAGGAAACTAAACCTGTAAAGGAAAGATTAATGCGACAAGTCTTTCAGTAGCAAAGGGCAATTTCTAGGAAACAGTGAACACAGGCAATTGGGCTACAACAAAAGGAAAGCTCAGAGAAAGGCTGCCTGCAGACAGAGAAAGGGAGAAAGGGATTTCCAAAAGGCAGAAATCAATTAGGCATACAAATACGAATTCCAGGACAAGGAACAAGAAACACTAACTAGAACTGGGCACAAAAACTAGGAACCAGGAACAAGGGACCAGTCACGACAGGAACGCTGCAACAATGACCAGCGCCGGACTGAAGCAAACTGAGGCTTTTAAAGCTGCCAAACGAGCACACCCCTCAGGCGTGCCGCCTGCTGCACCTGCAGCCACAGGTGTTGCCTATCCTCCACCCAGCCTTGTGCTGCAAGGGAGGAGATGAAGCAGTGAGCCAGGCATTCTGGGAAGCAGGAGGTGAAGCAGTGAGCCAGGCATTCTGGGAAGCAGGAGGTGAAGCAGTGAGCCAAGGCATTCTGGGAAGCATAGTCATTTGATTTAAGTAACATGCTGGCTGCCAGAGAGGGGACGAAGCAGTGAGCCAGGCATTCTGGGAAGCAGGAGGTGAAGCAGTGAGCCAAGGCATTCCGGGAAACATAGTCATTTGATTTAAGTAACATGCTGGCTGCCAAAAACCTGGAATGGATCCGGAAGGGAAGTAACTTGGAATATAAGGGTCTAACGTTCTCAATTCATCAGAACACTGTAGCATAGGGTTCGAAGGAAATGTCCAGTAGGGAATAAACCCCAAAACATGCCCCCAAGTGGCGGGAACGGGAGCGGGAGCGAAGGGAGCGAGCCGTGACAGAACCGAAGACTCCTGACTGGGATTCCATCGCTCCACAGCCCAGCCCCAGGACCTAGTTGCCCACCCACTCCTGCCTCTGGGGTTGCCATGTCCAGCACAACACCATCTGGCAGCACTGGCAACCCCCAGCCAGAGAGGCAGAGGGCCACCAGCTTCACTGCCACCGAAGTTGGTGTCCTGGTGGAGCAAGTCCTGGGGCAGTATGATGCCCTCTTTGGAAGTTTGCTCGCCGACAATGGACCGACCAGGATCTGGATGGACATTGTGACTGCTATCAACGCGGAGGGGGTGGCAGTCCGCGACTTTCATCATGTCAAGAAGCGCTGGGAGGACTTCAGGTCCAGGACCCTCAACAGGGCCAGCTGTCGAACCATCAATTGAGGGGCCTGGAACGCATATGCCCAGCACTCTACGTTCAGATCCTTGAGAAGCAGACCCGTCTGGAGTCGAGCGGTAAGTGTACATGCATGTTGATAGTACGCTGTGCGTGTCGTGGTATGCCAGTAGTTTGCACATGTGTTTATGTAGGGCCATGTAGGGATGTGTATGAACATGGGCGTGAGGCTGCCACATGTGAGTCCTCTCAGTTGTGAGACACATTGATGGTGTATGTGTTGGTAAGCATGCTGGGCAAATGCAGGTGTGGGAGCACACATGTTTGAATTTCTGTGTATGTACATTGTCATGGTTGTGGCATGGATGGTGGTTCATAATGCATGTATCTGCACTGTGTACATGTGCATGTATGTGTATCTGACAAGTGTGCAACTGTGATGCAACATGGATGCACGTGACACTGATATGTAGAAGGATGAATGGCAGATGTGACATGTATGGCGATCTCATCACTGCAACAGTTGGAGGAGATGTAGACATGCATGTAAGTTTGGTGGCGTGTGTGCATGTCTAGTGCACTCCTTGTTTTTCATGTGATGTCAGGCTCACCTTTGGCTGTTCATGCTGTTGTATGTGTATGGATGGTGCTGCCTGGTGCAATATTGCTGTTGAAATGTTCATGTGTGTGAGTTAAAATGACGTGTGTCGTGGAGTGTGATGCCGTGTCTGTAGTTAAACAATGCCACTCATGTGCAACAGTCATGTGTGTATCAGTCCATTGTACAGTGCCCTGATGCCTGTGTTTTATCTCTCCCTGTCTGCAGCGTCAACTAAAGAAGAGGGCGGAGAGGGTGCTGTGGAGCACAGCGGCAGGGATCATCCCGCCAGCCGGAGACGCAAGGCCCGGCTCCCCTCCCAGGTTGTCATCTTGTCGGGAGTGAGCAGTCCGGTGCCACGTCCCAGGCCACAGCTGCCGAGGGAAGGTCCAAGAGGCGGAGGTCGGAGTTGGACTCCTCGGCAGCAGAAGGGGCAGCTGAGACCCCACAGGGTCCGACGGAGGAAGATGGCACAGAGTCATCCAGGTTGGTGGGGGGTTTGGTGGAGGAGGAGGCCGTGCAAGGGGCAGACACAGGATCTGGAGTTGGGGATTCCACTGGTGCTAGTGGTGCAGTGCAGGGGAAGGGACAAGAGGCAGCACAGGCCACCGCGGAGGTGCCTGTGTGTAATCCTGTCCCCGATATTGTGACTGCATCATCCCGCACCAGCAGGGATGCCTACGTCCAGACCCGTTTTCAGGGAGGGGATCCGCTTACAACAACTGGCCTTCCTCTCCCTGCGGACGTGGCTATCCTGGACCGGGTTGAGCCTGTCCTGGGTGGGGTGGCGTTGCGTCAACGGGCCATGCGAGGTGACCTGCAGTCTTTTCATGAGGAGACTGCACGTCATCTCGAATGGCTCGTTGATGGCGTTCACCTACTGGGACAGCTCACCAGGGCCGGATTCCTCCATTTGCTGGACCTTGTTCTGACCCCCTCCTCAACTGAACCCCCTATGCGCCAGCCATACTCCATGCCATCTTCCCACCCATGTATCACCTGGGTACCCTGTGGAGCTGCCTCTGACCCTGCGGCCAGGATGGTGGAGGACACATCCCTGCCACAGTTGGGAGTCGGACGTCCAGCAGGGGTAGCCACATCAACAACTGCACCCCAGCCGGAGGAGGATGTGCAGGCAGCAAGAGCCAGGGCACAGGCAGAGGCACAGCAGCAGCAGCAACAAGGTGGGAGCCATGATGGCTCAGGGCCTTCGTCATCGGAGGGGCAGGCATCGGCCATAGAGCAGGATGACCCAGGACTGGAAGTGTCTTCTGTGTGGCAGCAGTTAGGCCATGCTATAGATGCGGAGCGGCTGCGGGCAGAAGAGGCACGGTTCACGATGGTCAGGGCGGAGAACTCCATGCGGAGGGCCCTGAGGTGGGCCGAGTGCCTCGAGGCAATTCGCAGGGAGTTGGAGGAGAACATGTCGTCGTCCCTGCGAACCCTCAGGGCCATGGAAGAGGACCGCCTCCAGGACATTGAGCAAGAGTTCGATGATGTCCTGGCCCGGGACATCCAAAAGTGAGCCGTCGGACTAGCCCGCTGCCATTGTAAATAGTTTTTAGAGTTAGGTTCCTTTTCGTTTTCCTTTTATTTGTGCTCAATGGACAATGCCACACACATTTGTATATAGTTATATTTTTAGATAAGGTAGGTTTAATTTGTTTAGTTGGGCTCATGGACCCTTTACATCGTTGGACAATGGATTGATTTATTTTTGGGATTTTTGCACATGGATTAATGGATTTTTATTTTGGACAATGGATTGTATATAGTTACATCATGGATTCATTTGGATTTTTTTTTTCATTATGGACATGGAGTAATGTTTTTTTTTCAGGACAATGTATTGTAAATAGTTTGACTATGGATTGATTTTGCTTTTTTATTTATCATTATGAACATGAAACAATGGATATCTTTTTTTTATTTACCTTTTTTTGGATTTGCGTTGATGGAGGGAGAGGTTGGACTGTTTTTCTTTCAATTCTTTTTTTTTGCATTGCTTATCATTTTCATTCACTCATCTTTTTCACATGCTTTTCATTTCATGTTTGATATTTTGGTATGCTTTCATTTCATTTATTTATTTATGTACATAATACATTTTCATATTTTAGTTCCATGTGTGGGATTTGCTCATTGGGTTGATGCATGTGAAATTGTGGGTTTACACAAGCAATGCCAACCAGTGTATGTGTGTGATGGACATGTGTTGATGTACATAGTTGAGTTTTGGTTTGTGTCTTGAGATAGGCATGTCAGTGTGGGGTGGATTGGGAAATCATTGCGTCTCAAGAATGGGGTGGCGTGATGTGGTATTTTTTGGTGTAGAAGTGGGCCATGACTGTGCATCTTTATTTCATGTAGGGGGGGACATGAGTGGGACATGAGTGGGGGCCTGCTGGCAGGTGCCCCAGACTCCTGAGGTGTGGGGGTGCAGGGGGACATGAGTGGGACATGAGTGGGGGCCTGCTGGCAGGTGCCCCTGACTGCTGGGGGGTGGGGCTGCAAAGGGACATGAGTGAGTGATCAGTAGTGCAAGCTGACATGTGGCTTGGCTTGGGGGCATGCCCATGGTAGATGGGCTGCCTGCGGGACATGACCAGGGGTGCAGGGTAGTGCCCTGTGGTGTGGGCTGCCTGCAGGGGCTGTGGGGGGTGTAGAGAGAACACCTGGGAGGACCCACACTGCCAATTCACGTGTAGGAATCCCCGCGCACCCCCAAAATTCAGTACACCACTCTGACAGCAAAATCGTGTTTGAAACTTCCCGCGCACCTCAGGGATACACGTACCCCACTCGCATAGGGCCAATATTCCTGGGGTTCGCGTGAAGTTTTACATGCGAAAGGGCCCTGTGCGAGTGGGGTACGTGTATTCCTGGGGTTCGCGTGAAGTTTTACACGTGAAAGGGCCCTGTGCGAGTGGGTGTCACAGCTCGTTCCCTTCGCTCGCGTTCCCGTCACTTGGGGGCATGTTTTGGGGTTTTTTCCCTACTGGACATTTCCTCCGAACCTTATGCTACAGTGCTGTGACGAATTGGGAGCGCTAAAACCTTATTTTCCAAGTTACTTCCCTTCCGGATCCATTCCAGGTTTTTGGCAGCCAGCATGCTACGTTAATCTAATGACTATACTTCCCAGAATGCCTGGCTCACTGCCTCACCTCCTCCCTTGCAGGACAAGGTTGGGTGGAGGATAGGCAACACCTGTGGCTGCAGGTGCAGCAGGCGGAACACCTGAGGGGTGTGCTCGTTAAGGAGCTTTAAAAGCCTCAGTTTACTTCAGTCCAGCACTGGTCATTGTTGCAGTGTTCCTGTTGTGACTGGTCCCTTGCTCCTGGTTCCTAGTTTTTGTGCCTGGTTCCTAGTTCCTATTTCTTGTTCCTCTGCCCTGGATTTCGAATTTATGTGCTTAATTGATTTCTGCTTTCTGGATTTCCCTTTCTGTCTTCCCCTGTCTGCAGGCAGCCTTTCTCTTTACTTTACCCTTTGATGCTGCCCAATTTGCCTGTGTTCTCTGTTTCTTTGAAGCTGTCCTTTGCTACTGAAAAACTTGATGCATTAGTCTTTCCCTTTATAGATTTAGCTTCCTGCCTTTTCTCCTTGGATGGGTGGGAAAGGTTTCCTTTTGTGATATCATTTTCTCTGCTCCTGATCCTTACTTTCTATTGGGATCCATTCCATGTTTTACATTGCGCTTCTACATTTATTTCCCATTGATTATTTGGTGTGGGGTGCTGTTGTAACTAGTCCCTGTGTGAATGCCTTTTGTTTTCCTCTCTATTCTATAATCACTTTTCCTACTTGCCCCTTGACTAGGGTCTTATGTATTTAGTTTCCTCCACCCATTGCTGTTATAGCCTTCAGAGTCCCTGTTTCATCAACTGGGTTTGTGGGTTTACTGACATTCACAGAATCCTTTCCGGTCCTCGTGAGTACTGTTTCTAAGTTCCTTATTCAGTATCATCCAGAGTGTCAGCTCACAGATCCTGTCCTTGCTTGCCCTCTACGTGGGATTAGCGCTGTCAGTATCTGTAATAGCATAGTGGGTAAGGAGTTTGCCGACTTTCCTTTCAGTCATAAGGAGGTTCTAAGTGCTTACCCCACATCCCTTTTCATATATTGGTATTATTGTTTCACTCTATTTGCACTCCTGGGTTTTAGTATACACGAGTCTTGGGTATTGTATGCACGTTGTTAGATTCAAAGTTGTTCACTGTGTGATTCCGTGCACATTTCCCTTGCCATATTCATTGCCTTTTTCCTTTCTTAACAGTTGGGTACGTGTATTCCTGGGGTTCGCGTGAAGTTTTACACGCGAAAGGGCAATGCCCGTGCACGATACGTCACAGACGTGCTTATGCGCTAAGGGCCTTTAGTCCAATGAAATCGCGTACGTGTGCTGACGCGCTTACGCACTAAGGGCCTTTCCTCGAATTACACGCATACATGCAATTTTTGCACGTGCCAAACCACGCGTGCCACGCGTACACACACGGAAGACCACGCTCCTGCCCTGAAGGCCATTTTCCTGCTCCCCAGAGCCCCGAGCACGTTCCCACCTGCCATCTGCTGCTGACTGACTGTCTGCTGCCCACGTGCCCTGCTATTTGGTGCCTGCACATCAGCCATCTGCAGGGGTCCAGTTGCTGTGTCCACCCCTGCTGGAACAGGCGACTCCCGACTGGGATACCATCGCTCCACAGCCCAGCCCCAGGACCCAGTTGCCCATCCACTCCTGCCTCTGGGGTTGCCATGTCGGGCACATCTCCATCTGGCACCACTGGCAACCCCCAGCCAGAGAGGCAGAGGGCCACCAGCTTCACTGCCTCCGAAGTTGGTGTCCTGGTGGAGCATGTCCTGGGGCATTATGATGCCCTCTTCTGACATCACACGCCAACAAGGAAGGACGGGAGAGGATCTGGGACGACGTAGTGGTTGCCATCAACGCGGAGGGGGCGGCAACCCGCGACATCAAGCACGTCAAGAAGCGCTGGGAGGACTTCAAGTCCAGGACCCTCCACAAGGCCTGGCGCCTCGGGGAGTGGGACCGGGCACGCATGAGTAACATCCAGATGAGGGTCCTGGAATGCGTAGGCCCAGCGCTTCACGCCCAGATCCTTCGGAGGCAGACCAGTCTGGAGTTGAGCGGTAAGTGGCCAAGCATTGCTGTGTGAGACAGGGCATGTTGCAGTGTGCTGGTAGTCTGATGCTTGCCTGTATGTGTGACATAGGCCATGTATGGATGTGTGTGTGCAGGGACATCATGGTCATGCATGTGAGACCAGTTATGTGTGAACCACATGGTTGGTGCATGTGTTTTAATGCAACATGGGGAGCTCTATGTGGAATGCACACATGAAAGCATGTCTGTCTCTGTTCCTGAACATGGAGGGGGGGTGACGAATGGGTGCTGATGTCATGTACATGTATGGTGCACATGTGTGTGTGTGCCTGAGAAGTGTGTGTGTGACTTTGAAACACCATGGATGCATGTGACTTTGAAGGCAACATCTTGGTTTACAGGGGCCCTTCTACATAGATGTTGATGTTGATTGCAGGCGCTGGGACTGTTTCTGCATGTGTGTTGTGTGAATTCACCCATGTGTTGTGGAATGACAGGATGGAAGTGACATTTGACAGTGCCACTCATGTGTTATTGCTTCCTGTCTAGGGTATTTCGTACTGTACCCTGATACTTGTGTTCTATGTCTCCCTCTAGGCAGCGTCAAGTGAAGAAGAGGGCGGAGACAGCGCTGTGGAGCCAAGCGGCGGGGATGCCTCCACTGGGCGGCGACGGAATGCCCAGCCACCCTCCCAGGAATAACCATCATCCGGGAGCGAGGGGGCTGGTGCTGCATCTGCCACAACGGCTGTGGCGGAAGGGCCGGGTGAGCCCCCACAGGGGCTTCCAATGGCGGAAGACGGTGTGGAGACATCCAGGTTGGTGGTCTCCACAGAGGAGGAGGAGCCCGCTACTCAGCCGCACATGGGGCCTGGTGGGGGTAGTACCACTGGTGCAGTGGTGCAGTCCAGGGCCAGGGTCAGGAAGCAGCACAGGTCACCACGGAGGGGCCTGTGCATGTCGCTGTCCCTGACCCTGTGACTGCACCACCATGCACAAGCAGGGAGGCCCCGTCCCAGGCCCGTCCGCAGCTAGGGGAGAGTGCCATGTCATCTGCCTCTCCACTACCTGCGGCGAGGGGTCCCACGAACGTATGGGCTCCGTCCTGGTTGGTGTTGTGTTGCGCACGCGTGTCATTCGTGATGACGTGCGTTCTTCCTGGGTGGAGAACACACGCCATCACAGAGAGCAGCGTCGTGACGTGGCACTGCTGGGAGGGGCCCTGATTGGTGGGTGCCTACATGTGTTGCGCACTCTGGCGGAACTCTCCTCCTCTGTGGAGACTATGCGCCAGTCGTTCTCCACACCGTCTTCCGGCCCAGATTTCACCAGGGCCCCCTGTGGACCTGGCCCGACCAACACAGCCAGCTTGGTTGAGCTCACATCCCTGCCACAGTCGGGAGTCGGCGGCCCAGCAGAGGTGGACACCACATCTGGAGACCAGCTGATGGAGGATGTGCAGGCACCATCAGACACGGCACATGGACAGCAGCAGCAGGAGCAGGCTCTAGGTGGGAGCAATGATGGCTCGGGGCCATCAACATCGGAAGGGCAGGCATCGGCCAGAGGGCAGGAGGACCCAGGAATGGGAGTGTCTTCCGTGTGGCACCGGTTGGGCCAGCACATAGGTGTGGAGCGGCGGCGGGCGGGAGAGGTGCGGCTCACCATGGTCAGGGCGGAGTTCTCCATGCGTCGGGCTTTGAGGCGGGCAGAGTGCCTCGAGGCAACTCACAGGGAGTTGGAACAGGCCATGAGTGCCTCCCTGCGAGACCTCGCGGCCAGGACAGAGGCCCGCCTCTGGCAAATATACATGGAGTTCGATGATGCCCTGGCCCGGGACACCACAGAGTGAGCCACTGAATTTGCCCGCCGCCATTGTATATAGTTAGATAGTGTTCGGTTTCCTTTCGTTTTTTATTTATTTTGGTTGCGCTTGGACAATGCACCACGTTTTTGTATATAGTTTTTTATTAGGTAGTATTTTTGATAGGTTTCATTTCATCAGTTGGACTCATGGACCCTGGATTGTTCATCTGTACATAGTTCACCATTGGATTATTCTCTTTTTTTTTAATTTTCACCATGGAGCAATGGTTTTCACTTTCTTTTTTCCCTTGGATTTGCTTTGTTGGACTGTGACTTTGGAAACCATTTCTTTTGGATTTCTTTGGATTATGATTTCTTGTTTTTTATTCTTTTACGGACATGCAGCTTTTCTTTTATTATTCCCATTGTTGTGTGTTGGATTTTAATTACATTCATGTTGTGTTTAATACATGTTTTTCTTCATACTTCGATGTGTGGTATTATCTCATTGGTTTCATGCATGTCATGATCCATAATTCACTGCGGTGTTCCACAAGGCTCTTGTACAGCACCTACGCTGTACAACCTCTTTACAAAGCCTCTCTTCGATAAACTGGATGCACTTGGGATCGCCTACACCAACTGCGCAGACGACACCCAAGTGCTCCTCCCCCTAACCGGATCATACCACACAGACGCCCTGGCCCTAAAACACATGTACGCAACTATTCAAGCCTGGATGGCCACTAACGGCCTATGTCTTAACGGGGATAAGACTGAAATCCTGATCCTCGGCCAAAAGTCTACACTCGCCAGGCTAGATAGCCTCTATGTCAATTTTAACATCGACAACTGCACTATCCCAGTCCTATCTTCTGTAAAAACGCTAGGGGTCTACATTGATGCAACCCTGTCTATGGACAAACAAGTCAATGCCATTGTCTCTGCATCAGCGCTAAGCACCAAATTCATAAACGTCATCAAACCATTCCTCACCAAAGAAAACTGCCTATCAATAGCAAGAGCTACCATAGGCGCGAAACTTGACTACTGTAACGCTCTCCTAGCCGGCACCTCTGAAAAAAACCTAAACAAACTGCAAGTCACACAAAATAACGCTCTGAGAGCAGCCTTAAGCATCTCCTAAAGGGACCACATATCACATTCAAGACAATCCGCTCACTGGCTCCCTGTCAAAGAACGTATCACTTTCAAGGTTCTGACCACTACCCACAGATGCATCCATCACACTGCACCACCTTATCTCTCAGACACTATTCACAGACCGGCCTCATCCAGACCTACAAGACTTTGCTACACCAACCAACTCACAGTACCACACATCAACAAGATTACAGCGGGAGGTGGGGGCTTCCCCTACATAGCACCTAGACTATGGAACAATCTCCCTCACGCTCTAAGAGCAGAATGCTCCCTCACAACTTTTAGAAAACAACTCAAAACCTCTCTCTTCAACTAACTTCCACTACCCACAGCCAAACATACACACGTTGCTATTGTTTTTGTATTGTAGAAACCTGCATGCGTGTATGCTTCTAGGATGTAACTAAGTGTCGCTTTCTTATTGTAACCAGCGCCACGATGCTTCAGGGCTGTTTCTGTGCGCTTAACAAATACGAATAAATAAATAAATAAATGATATGGGTTTTCACATTCTCTTGCACCCATTGTGTGTGTGTGTGATGGACATGTGTTCATTTACATAGTTGCCATTGGGGTTGTATCATGTAATTGCCTTTTCTATGTGGGTGGATGCAATACTTGGTTGGGTCTTTGGGCTGGGGAGGCTGGCCATAAGGGCCATGATTGAGGATCGTCATGACCTGGGGGCAGGGGGACATGAGTGGGGGCCTGCTGGCAGGTGCCCTGCACTGCTGGGGGTAGAGGTGCAGGGGGACATGAGTGGGACATGAGTGGGGGCCTGCTGGCAGGTGCCCTGCACTGCTGGGGGGTGGGGGTGCAGGGGGACATGAGTGGGGGCCTGCTGGCAGGTGCCCTGCACTGCTGGGGGGTGGGGGTGCAGGGGGACATGAGTGGGACATGAGTGGGGGCCTGCTGGCAGGTGCCCTGCACTGCTGGGGGGTGGGGGTGCAAGGGGACATGAGTGGGGGCCTGCTGGCAGGTGCCCTGCACTGCTGGGGGGTGGGGGTGTAGGGGGACATGAGTGGGACATGAGTGGGGGCCTGCTGGCAGGTGCCCTGCACTGCTGGGGGGTGGGGGTGCAAGGGGACATGAGTGGGGGCCTGCTGGCAGGTGCCCAGCACTGCTGGGGGGTGGGGGTGCAGGGGGACATGAGTTGGTGATCAGTAGTGCAAGCTGACATGTGGCTTGGCTGGGGGGCATGCCCATGGTGGATGGGCTGCCTGCGGGACATGACCAGGGGTGCAGGGTAGTCCCCTGTGGTGTGGGCTGCCTGCAGGGGCCGTGGAGGGTGTAGAGGGAACACATGGGAGGCCCCACACTGCCAGTTCACGTGTAGGACTCCCTGCGCACCCCCGAAATACACGTACCCTGCTGAAATTGCGTGTGAGACTTCCCGCGAACCCCAGTAATACACGTACCCCACTCGCACAGGCCCTTTCGCGTGTGAAACTTCCCGCGCCCCCCGAAATACACGTACCCTGCTGAAATCGCGTGTGAAACTTCCCGCGAACCCCAGTAATACATGTACCCCGCTCGCACAGGGCCTATCGCGTGTGAAACTTCCCGCGAACCCCAGTAATACACATACCTCACTCGCACTAGGCCTATCGCGTGTGAAACTTCCTGCACACCCCCGAAATACACATACCCTGCTGAAATCATGTGTGAAACTTCCCGCGAACCCCAGTAATACACGTACCCCGCTCGCACAGGACCTATCGCGTGTGAAACTTCCTGCGAACCCCAGTAATACACGTACCCCACTCGCGCAGGGCCTATCGCGTGTGAAACTTCCTGCGAACCCCAGTAATACACGTACCCCACTCGCACAAGGCCTATCGCGTGTGAAACCTCCCGTGCACCCCCGAACTACACGTACCCTGCTGAATTTGCGTGGGAAACTTCCTGCGAACCCCAGTAATACACGTACCCCGCTCGCACAGGGCATATCGCGTGTGAAACTTCTCACGAACCCCAGTAATACACGTACCCCACTCGCACAAGGCCTATCGCGTGTGAAACTTCCCGCGCAACCCTGAAATACACGTACCCTGCTGAAATTGCGTGTGAAACTTCCCGCGAACCCCACTAATACACGTACCCCACTGGCACAGGGCCTATCGCGTGTGAAACTTCCAGCGAACCCCAGTAATACACGTTCCCCACTTGCCGTGCTGGTACAGGGTGAGCGCAGCCCTTTGCGCTGGATTGGGGATTTTGATGGCTTTTCACTGCGCGAGGGGCATTCTTGGGGGCGTAACTGGCACTGCTGCAGGGTTGCTGCGTCACTGTGCGCCACGGCTGGTTTTGGTAGCGCGGAAATAGATTTTAGCGCACGTGGCTTGCGCAGAGATTCGCACGCGCACACTGTGCGCCAGCCGCGTGCGCCACTTGTGCGCTAAATTCTATGAATTACCCCCTTTATATGCTGGGGTAAGGGGTTAAAACAGGTGGGAAGGGTGCTGGGGGCGGGGGTAAACCCATGGGGAAATGCAGGGTTTGGGAGGTAAGCCCCCCAAATTGAAAACAAATTTAAAATTCAATATTTATTCAGTACATTATTGGTCGAATAAAAAGTTTTCGTTCATTCACTTTACATTTTTGCATCAGATCCACTACACCCCTACGCAACTACATAATATTATCCTTCGATCTCTTCCGGGTGTGCAAAAATGTGGATTTGTACCTGCAAATTTTTTGCACCTGGCTGTGAACGGTGGCCCTATCTTTGAATTTACCGTGCAAAGTATCTCAAACAAGCAGTGAAATGGTGGGTGTTAATGTTGAGGTCTCGCCTGCGATTACCCTGCTGGGCTACACGACAGTCTTCTCTGCTTATAGTAGTTGATTGACGGGCCTATTGCTTCAGTCACTAACAAGTTATGTAAATGACAAATAAAACCCTGGAGACCCCACACCTCCCTAACTATCTGTCATTGAATTCCACTGATACAATACAGACAGTGTTTCATCCCTTCACCTCCATCCTGAAGAAGGCCATTCCAGCCACCTACGTCCAGTTCTCGTACCCTGTGGCCGAAACACTACAGTGTCGATCTATGACACAACTCCACCCAATACTTACCTGTACACACCCGTTGTGTTTTTTCCTATGACAATACCCATGGACCAACTGAGGTGCTGGGCTGCATTCACTCTTGTGTTGTAAACCCATGTTGATTGTGTATCCAAGAGATTTTGCACCACCATAAGGCTAATACCCTCCACACTCTTGAGGGTGGTACCAAGTGGTACACCTACATACCAAATGTATAACTGTCCGTCTATCTGTCATTATGCAAACAATTGATATATTGTATGTATCATTACTAGAATTCAGAGATTAAACAAATACATCCTGAATTTTTTGTTTGAATATACTGTTGTTCAGCCGACATATGTGCATTGATTCTTTTTTTTATCGTAGCTGCTGGGGCAACATGTCAGTGTATTTCTTTGCACTGCTAAATGTTGCTGACATACTTTTCTTTTGCAATAAAGCATGTGTACCATACATTTCTGGTGTGCTCTGTACCTTGAGTCCTTTCTATGTCTATGAGTGTGGGAGTCGACATTCAGTGTTCGTCATTTTTATGACGCTCAGTTGGCATACACGTTTTTGGCCGTGTGCATGGTTATGTCGATGACATGGCAGTCACGTTACTCTGAGTCCGTAGGTGTTAAGCAAATAACATTGAATCACAGGAAGATTTCAGCTTTCCGAGATTCAGACATTGTTTTTCCAGGACATTTTACATTTTTTAAACACTGAACGATTCAGTAGTCCCACATTTCGGTGACTATGGGTTTTCTCCAGTGACGTCATTTAGGGGTCACAACGACCCCTGAGGTCTCCCTTGCACCCCTAAAAAAAAGTGTTTTTGATATTTTTTTTTGCAAGCTCCTGGGCTGGGTCCAGCACCATGTGGCTTTGTTTCTGGAGTGGCTGGCTTTCTTGTTCAGGCCTTTTAAAAAAATTAAAAAATTAAAAAACAGGGGGTTCCACAAGTGTACCACTTTGAGCCGTGGCCCTAAATAAGAAAGAATAGGAATAACTAATAATTAGTCTTTCTGGAATTCTATACAATAATTGTAAGACTCAAATGTTTATTTCAGGCACACTTCAGGGGGTGAGTCACTGATTTAGTCTGTTATTAAAGACCTCAAATTCACAATGCGGACAAAAACTTCCAAAATGCATTAAAGCGTAGAATAAGCATCCATTCTGGACTATGTATTTTGCTTTTTGCAAGTTGCAGTTATAGCATGTTTTTTTCTGCTGTTATCTCTGTTATGATCATCACAAGACAGTCCATCTCGGTGTCCTCGGTCACTTGACAAAATCCTTGTGCCTAAAAGTTTGTGTACAGTGTAGAAATGCTTGACCATTGCACATAAAGTGGCCCTTGATTTCATTGTGCCACAATGAATGCCTTGTTGTAATGTGTCTTCCTTTCCTATTTCCATGGCATGCTGTTCAGGATGCTTGTTTGCATGTATGAGGTAACGAGTAGCCAGAGTATGGGATGCCGTGTAAGGCCAACCTCTGAAGCCTGAAAAGTAGATCCACCCAGACTTGACATATGTCCAACTTTGCACTAGACCTGTAGATGAACTAGCCTGCTGTTAAATCTGTTACCAGTTTAATGGTATCGACTACAGAGTGTAATCTGTTTTTTGACTTTGAGACCATTCAGACATGTAATTGCTAATTTTACTATAGCGGGTAAGATAGCTATAGCCAGTAAGACAGCTCAGTGGGTTGACCCCTCCCTGCAGCGATGTGGGGGTGATCGAAAGGTGGCAGGTTCGAATCCTGACAAGGCCACCTCAGCCATTCATCCTTCTGAGGTTGATAAATGAGTACCAACACAGGTTGGGTGGTTTTGTATGTATATTTGTTCTATATAAAGTGCCTAAGCGTAAGTGCTACATAATAACACATCATAATCATTTGGCCTTGGACGTCTGCTTGCATTCACAATAATTTGGTAATATGGGCCTATACACACTGATATTAACGATACATATGGTGATCCATTGTCAAGGATGGCACTCTAATAAGAGTGGCACAAGACACCCAGAAGAGTTTGGGTGCTGAAATAAAGAGGACAGACAAGTACACACACTGCAGAACGGAAAGAGAACGAAGAATAGGGAAGAGTAGCAAGGGAAAAGGTACAGAGTGAATACCCTCTTGGGGTGTATGCAGAATAGGAAAAGAGTATTCCACGAACCTTGGAAATACTCTAGCCTTCTGCACAGTTTGCTATAACAGAGTCCCACGCTGTTTGCTCATGACTTGGAACAGCAGCTATGGGTGTCTGTAATGTAGAAACAAGACAAAGGAAGGGGCAGAGGTTGACTGATGGGAACCAACAGACAAGCTCTGAACAAAAGGGTCAACAAACAGTACAAGAGATGTTACCACAGACAAATCCAGGAAAGGAGGAGATAGCAAACTAGCAGAAGGTATAGAAGGGAAAGTCGAGTAACAGGAAAGGATAGCAGAGGACAGTAAGGTACAAGGTAGAGAGCTCCGAGGAGCAGGGAAGTAGTGAGTAAGTCCACAGGAGTAGGACGGTAAGGTAGAAAGCCAGAGGAAAAGGGTTTAGGGCAGCCGGAGAGAGGTAGGCTGTAGAGCAGGGAGGACAAGGGCTAAGGCAGCCGGAATGAGGCAGGCTGTAGAGCAGGGAGCCCAGAGGACAAGGGCTAAGGCAGCCGGAGTGAGGCAGGCTGTAGAGCAGGGAGCCCAGAGGACAAGGGCTAAGACAGCCGGAGAGAGGTAGGCTGTAGAGCAGGAAGCCCAGAGGACAAGGGCTAAGGCAGCCGGAGTGAGGCAGGCTGTAGAGCAGGGAGCCCAGAGGACAAGGGCTAAGACAGCCGGAGAGAGGTAGGCTGTAGAGCAGGGAGCCCAGAGGACAAGGGCTAAGGCAGCCGGAGTGAGGCAGGCTGCCGAGCAGGAAGCCCAGAGGACAAGGGCTGAGGCTGGAAAGCAGCAGAGCGAGATCAGCTGCAATGTGGAGAGCCCGCAGGGCAAGGGCGGAGGCTGGAAGGCAGCAGAGCGAGATCCGCTGCAATGTGGAGAGCCCGGCAGGGCAAGGGCGGAGACTGGAAGGCAGCAGAGCATGATCCGCTGCAATGTGGAGAGCCCGGCAGGGCAAGGGCGGAGACTGGAAGACAGCAGAGCGTGATCCGCTGCAAGGTGGAGAGCCCGGCAGGGCAAGGGCGGTGAGGAAGGGAGCCTGGAAGGCTAAGGCTGGAGGCAGCAGGGTGGAGCAAGCAACAAGGCAGGGAGCCCAGAGGAGCTGGACTGTAGCAGGAGCCCAAAAGGCTAGGGCTGTAGGCAGCAGGGTGTAGCAAGCTGCAAGGCAGGGAGCCCAGAGGAGCTGGACTGAGGCAGGAGCCCAAAAGGCTAGGGCTGTAGGCAGCAGGGTGTAGCAAGCTGCAAGGCAGGGTCCAAGCAGGAGTGATGGTAAACAGCATACAAGGATCCGAAGACAGACGCGAAAGGTGGAGGAAGGACTCTTAGTGCAAGAGGCTGAGCCACTGCAGACAGCAGCCTTATATACTGCCTAGCCCAGCACAGAGGCAGGCCAATTGGTTTCACCTGGCGGATCACACCTGCAGGCAATCGGCCACCTCCCTTTCTGTTCCTGGGCTGGTGGAAGCAGGACCAGACTCTAAGGCTTCTGGGGGGTGTAGTTCCATAGAAATCCAATAGGAACGGCCAGGAAACAATGCTTGCGGCCAGGTGCATTATGGTATGCGTAGTTAGTTGACAATAATCATTAAGTAGCAAAGTCCAAATGGAGCAAAAATGGATGTGCCCATGGCGCATGCATGACATCCATTCTTGTGTGAAATGCATATCACATTACAGTGAAATCGTAACCTTATTTTTCATAGTGTACTTAGGAACAATGCTATGTGATCCCACTTACTGTCAAGGGGTGAAAGATTGCATTCCATCGGTTCCAGTGATGTCACTTGGGGTGGGATCAAATGTCATCACTTCCTCTGATGTCATCAAAAGTCAAGGGTCGTGTGATGTCACTTCCGCTACTGCTGGCATTTCAGTGAAATGATGTCCCTGTTTTTTTCAGTCGGGTCCATAACATAAATAGAAAGGTTAAGAGTTGATGGGTGGTACCTCCTCAAAAGTTAGGACTAAGATTAGGAAGCTGGTTTTGCAGGTCAATGAGATGGAGAATATCAACACAGAGGAAAACAGATTAAAAGATCTCCAGAAGGGTGCATTGTCTGAAACGCGTTGAGAATATTTGGGAATCTTTGATTTACCAACAAGGAGGATATACTGACCTGTTAAATTTGAGCAAAGAAATTGAATTATCGAAAGAGCTGCAATGACTTGCTTTGATTAATGTGTAAAGTTTATAAGTATATGTATGCCCATCATTATATTAATGGGTTCAGGAGACCTAATGGGTCGATGTATATATGTATCAAAACAATGCAAGACATTTAGATAGATAAGGAAGTGCTATAACCCGACGAGAGTGTGTCCCAGGTCCCTTTTAAGGTTTTGGAGAATAATAAATGTGTAAGAATGGAATGGCAGCCAGAGCTCATGATCAAATAATGGAATGGTCCTGGCAGCCCATGATTGCAGAGTAGAGTTGGCATGGCCGCTGCTGTGATCTCTTCATAGATAATGAAGGAGATCATTCATCAGCCCGATGACCCACTGAAATATGGCCTCCACTCTGAGCTGCAATGGTGGCATGAGGTGAAGGGCTGCTGACCATAGGAAAGATCATGGCACGAGACAGGCCTCAAGATTGCTGTAGTACTACTGGCTGATCCCAGTCCAAAAGAAACCTTAAGAGGACGTGGTTCTCCAAGAGTGCACTACTCCCAACAGGATGTCACAGGAAAGACAGCAGTGGAAGAACTGTACGCTCAAAATACTCACATAGACTACGGAAAGCAGTCCTCGATCAGTGGAATCTAATATCCAAAGTAGGTGCTGTGAAGAAAACGCCATTAGACGCTCAAAACATGCAGAGGAGGAACCTCAAGGATCATTTAGCATAGACCCTACAGAAAACAGATACTCCACCTGGCACCATCACAGCCTTATGGGACTTGCCACCAGGAATGGGACATTTCCCCTCTGGAAACCGTGCAGCCTGCCCTTTCGCCTTTCAAGAAGTTCAGTATGTCCACAATGGAAGGAAATGAATCCACACAAACAGAAAGAAAATCCCCATAATATATAGACGGTAGGCATATGTCAACCTTTGGGCGAAATAATCTTCCTGGATTTAGTTCCTGCCATCGCAAATACCCAGCCCCTAGTATTGTGTCTACCCAATAACAATATGAACTATAGTTGAAATGGAGCAGTTAATCTGCGCTGAGCAACAAGGCGATGTTCAATTTGGGGGTGTGCCATGATCCTCAAAAGCTTTAAATAAATGTCAAGGAAACAGTTTGAAGGAATTGCAATTTAGCTGTTTATTACTCAATCATGAGGTTGTGGATTCTTTTCTAATATTGCAATTTTGCTATTAGTATTCATAGTCTATTCTTCATATCCTCAATGTTCAACCAATTTGGTAATGGTCATCAAAACTAAGGGTGCATTTCATGGGATCATTTGTGCCGTAAATCGGGACATTGTGCGCCAAACCACACGTGTATCTAAGTTTGTCGATTCACGGAATCGACTGTGCAGGACTTTTCTGTTTTGTGGGGGCACTTCGCGCAGGCTCGGAACTTCTCTGCCAACGGCCAAGTACCTTGCGCGAGAAACCTCGCAGAGCGTGGACGTGGCCTACGCATAGACCCGAGTTGGGGCCAGAACACGCAAGAACAAGGGAAAAAGGGGGCATTATGAGGGAGCCCATCACATGCCCACTTTTGAATGGAATAATACGTATTCATGGATGTGACGCGAACCCTCTCGGCAGGGAAATGGTTATGCAATACACTCATACTATCCGCCACACGAAGGCAGGCATATAGACACTTGTGCATAGGAATCCCCGTGCGGAGGTAGAATGAGCATCGATTTAGGGGTGCCTGCATGCAGTCAGGGTTCCGATCGCAATTGGGAGTGCTCGTAAGCAGTGTAGTGGGGTGCAGGAACCGTTTATGGGGGTTTGCACGCATGTGTACTGGAAAATGACAATTTTTACAATACGTGGTACGCATGTTGAGGGGATGCACGGAATGGTTATGCGGGACCCCACACACCCCCACCGGAGTCCTGGCTTGGTTGAGGGGGGTACGCATGCTGTTTTTCCGAGGTGCATTGCTATGCATGCGAAGAGTGTGCAAAGTTCTGTTTCCATGGCTGGAAGGGCTCTGTGTGTGGCATGTCGTGGGCATTCCAGGCTTGACTTGCACATGGGGTTACTTTGCGTGGACAATTCCATGAATATGCATTGCACGCAGACTTTCGTATGCATGATGGGTTTCGCAGGTTTGTTCTCGGCGGGCAGGTTTTGCAGGATCTATGCACACTTTTCCATGAATCGGTCCCATAATCTTCAATTGTTCAAATAAAACACTAAATCATCAATGTTCATCCTAAATGATCAATGCTTTTGCATGAGGTTTTCAACATAATATTCCATTCTTAAATGTTCAACCAAAATAATCCGTTCCTCCAAATTACACTGTTGCTTTCAAAGAGTTAAGTATATCCAAAATACATTTTCTGTGTATTCCTCTCTACACGTTTCACCACATTGTTTATGTGCCTCATAAGGACAGAAAATGTAGACTCAAAGTATCTCAAAATATTAATGCCATTGACAAAAAGTCCATTGTCCTAGGTTCTCTCTTTGATGTTACAGACTTGTTTTGGATTATTTATCAAGGTTTGATAGCCCTGTAGAGTTCTGGACTGAATGAGATAATTCAGCCTTTGCAGGATCCTAGAACGCCAAATCCACGCAGATCTGCATACTAAAAATGTGATATATGGTATCTGTGATATCTGTGGGGACAGACTCCTAATTACTTCAGGCCAAACCAGGTCCACCACCTAAGGAACGAGTGCATGCGTTGTACATAAAGCAAGTTCTTTTGTACAATTTTCCAAGGTGCAATTAGATGGTGCTGTCGGACCAAACTAAACCAAGTCTCAACAAACCACTTCAGTTCAAATCTCATATACATTTTTGCAACAGTTAAATTACTCCAAGATACTTGATTACAATCCACCCCAACATATAATTGGACAAAACCCTCTTCAAAGAAACCCAATTTTTTCCCAATTCCAACATTTTCACTGGCTGGTTTTATCTTAATAGTCATCTTCAGATCATATGTTGAACATGTCCCTTCGTAGGATTCGTCTGTGGTAGGTCATGACATCCGCACATGGTTAAACATTGCTATTGAAACATAATTCATTATTAGCAATAACTAGCCTAAGCTCTTAAGCATTAACTTTCAATTGGCACATGGTTCATGTAAATATATTTCAAGCAATGTGTGAAGGCTAGGTGAACAATTTCTCTTTGAGTTAGCGATGCTATCTCATTCCCCAGGTCACTGTTCCATTGAAACTTTCCAATCTACAAAACTGCCACTTTATCACACTATTGAATCTCCTGGGTAGCCTTGGGCACTGGCTTACCCCACGTCTTACCGTTGACCAAAACTGTCAACTTTGAATTCGTCTGTATCAGTTTCGAAGTCCCCCTCTTCCTCCTCGTCTGACAAGCTGGAGTCCGGAGATGGTATCTTCTTCCTTCCCCTGACCCTGTAATACTTTTTTTAATGAAGGTAAGGCCTACCACAGAAGGAAACCACAGTGACCACACAGAATCAGCAGGCCAGTGACCTTGCTTCCGGAGTAACCAAAATAGCAGGGGAAAAAGCCTCCAGGCACAAAAAAAACCTTGATGCTGTGGAGTGGTGCAACAGTGGAAAGAAGTATGACGGTTAGTGTATCTGTCCAGAGAGCCCTTGAGGGATGTCTTGATCCAGGTCTGGCAGCAGGGATAAGAGTCCAGAGAGGGGGAGATCTGAGAATACCTCTAAGGTGAGCTCCAATAGTGTGTGTGCGGTGAGGACCCAAAAGGGGGCAGTGCCGCAGAGATTCCAAGAAATGTCGGGAAGAAAACAAAGGCAAAGGCAAGCGGACAAGGACAGAAAGAGAGGGCGCAATCAGGTCGAGACCTGATCGCAGGGAGCGGGAGCCGAGCAGAGTGATGCCAGAAGAGGAAAGAAAATGCTGCCAAGTCCGGCGGAGAAGCGAGAGAAAGAAACCGCAGACAGGGCAGGAAGCCGCAGCAGAAGTGAGGAGAAAGAAAAGGCACACAAGCCATCTGAGGGACGGGGAGCAAAGCAAGCAGAGTGCCGCAAATGAAAACACTCGCATTAGGACCCCAAAGTGGAATGCTAAGGGTTGCAATGCACCGACTGCCGGGAGGGAATGTAATAAGAACCTCCCAGCGGTGGCCATCTTGGAAATCAACTAGACTGTTCCAAAAGGACAGTGAGAGACGTGATGGCACAGATTAATGGAGTTTGACCCTCCATTGATTTCATAAGCACCAGCCCCCTGGGTGCGTGACAAAAACAAAATAATGAAACCCCTCCTGTCATGCATCAGGAGATTACATCTTCTATCTACGATACTTATCAGACCATAAAACACATGGCTAGTTCTTGCAGCTGTGCTGGCCACGAAGGTTATAAAGTTACTTATTTACCAATCCCCTGTCTTCTTCAGACCCTGACTACCGTGATTTTAATTCATTCGTAAAAGCCGACTATATTGAGATTCCCCATGAATTTGTATGAATGTGCATGTCTGTTTTTACATTTTGGTGCGTTTAACATTGTATCTTTCTACGCATGTGCAAGCTAATATGTATCAATTCTAGACAACAGTAACACTAATGTAACATATCCCATCTATAATTAACTACACTTACATTTGAAATTGCAACATCGTCGCCAAGTTTGCCCCCACTCCCAGTTATTAATATGGTGCGTATAACATGAACCCCCCATAATCATGGGGACATTTCCTGACCACCACGACACATCCTGTGCCAATGAGAATTTCTTCATGTTGGGATGACTGTTCAATCTGTCAACATTGCATTGGTGGACTAGATCGAAGTCTCTCAATTCGCCTTTAGTTGAAAAAGTCCATGGGCGCAATGACATGAATGTCAAATGGTCAGTCGTGGAGGTGTTGAAAACAGGCAAAGGAGCCCTTCCCATTGAGCGTCTGTTACTAAAAACTCAGCAATGGCAAATTCGAATCTTCAGTGGGAATGGAATCTGCTATTAGAATAACTTCCCCTTAACTCTAGACTCACTAATGCCGTCCGTAGCAATCATATATCATGTGACAGTGGGTTGTGACAGATCGAGATCGTAAGTACTGGCCTTTTCCCCATGCATGCAGTTATCCGAACGCAGTTCCTATTTTTTGTCCAAACCTCACCAAACATGGCGCCCCTGGATTCAGAGCATGGGACTAGTTTGAATTGATGACACTCTAGATGGGGAGATACACTTTACAGCATGTCACACCTGGGAGCATGTCCCCCACACGTTGGTACAATAGATGAAAATTGCTTCATCGACACGGTCGGCCCAGCTCATCGCCATTCTGCTGTACGAAGAAGCAGTTGAGTGATCTTCTGACGGTTTTGTAATTCACAGCGAGCTGAGCCACTTTCAAGCTTCCCATAAGTCTCTTAGCAGCCAGAAGTAGTCGCTCATACAACCAAAGTGCCCGTTTTTGCTTCCTCTATAACTCCTTTTACAGGTCCTTGCTCTATTACGTGCTGTGGGATGTATTTGTGATATGGGTTGAAGTGCAGCTTCATCATAGGAATAAGATAACGACTGACCAAACAGGCCGCCCTGTAGGACATCAGTAACTAGCAACTCTGTTTAGGTAAGACATGCTCTGAGGTATGATATGATATGATATGATAAGTCATTTATAACGTGCCTGTACACAAGTGTTTCTAGGTGCGACAAGGTAAGGAGTGGGAAACAGAAGGTGGACAAAACAATGATCTTACTAGGCCTTGCGTCATTCAGATTGCGCAAGTGCAGGGAAGAGGGAGGGGAGAAGTGCAGGTAGTTCAATAAGTCCAGAGGGAGACCCCAGCCGAGGAGAGATATGCCTCCCACTCTCTGCTTGGAGAAGAGTCTGACCCTCAGAGAGTTGGAGGTGGATGAGCGGAGAGCTCGTGAAGGAAGATGTTTAGGAAGACAAAGTAGGAGGTAGTGAGGTCTCAGGCCCCAGAAAGCCTTGTGAATGATGCAAAGGGTCTTGAACTTGCTCCTTGCAGGCACAGCCACAGGGAGGAGAGGTATAGTCATTTTTCCAGCAGTAGAGATCTAGGGTATGATTACATGTTTAGAGGTCCTCATCTCAGTCTCCTTGCCTTTTCGGGTCTCAGTACCCAGCCTTAAACATGACATATTTATATACGCATTTGACGTCTGGACTGAATTTGAGTGCCCGTGCTAAAGATCCTCTCACGTGAGCTGAGAACTCATTTGGACTTTGTCAGAATTTAGGTGCCAGGGTAGTCAGGATTCTGCTTAGGGTCCCTCCAGCACAGGACATCTGGGCACACATATTAATGACCTTGTTGTATAGATGAATCAGGCAGCATTTCATATGCCCCTAGATGCATGCCACAGTGGTGTCTTATATACATTTGTTGAAACCCCAGCAGACACTGGTGGCAAATAATTCTGAGATCAGAACCTTAGAGAACACATATTTAGATACATTATTATTACTAGCCAATCAAAATTGACACAATAATGAATTATTACCGTTATCCTGAAAGGGGCCCCTAGGGGACCCTGACATCTATGGAAACAAGGCGGGTCACCACACACGATAGAGACGCCAGACACGAGGTTGTATTCCCAAAGCTAGGGTTTTATTGCAAAGCAAAAGTCTCAGTTGGCCAACTCAGTCTCACGCCCCGCGACGTGTATCTCTAGACCTCGAGGGACGCAAGAGAGCGAATTACGTACATCAGTTACATATATACAAAATGCATATCAAACAATCAGCTATGACATGTATAACACCCCTCTTCATTGGGTTTCTTTGAACTTGGTGTGATGATGGACATCTTCGACCACTATGACACCTTCAAACATCTATTCTACTAACAATTTGCAATTTGTGAGTGCATAGGCATCTTTCGGTTATTGAATAGAACACAGCACTTCTGTTTTTGGAAGCAAACTACATACAGGGGGGAGTTGCATTCCGGACCTTGCTATCTATCAGGTGCTATTCGTGTCCTGGGAGCCGACATGCTCTTAGCGGGCTCAGCAAAGGGGGGCCGATCGAAAAGCATAATTCAAGCCTTTAGCAGTATTATTCTAACATATTCTACCATATAACGAGACTGGCTGGCAGCTGTGAAATGATTAAATGCCCTCTGGCTCTGCTTCAAGGCTACATTAAGGAGGGAGCCGGGCATTCTTCCTGGCGCTGCCTACGTTTGTGTTTCAGCAAAACTCTTGTTATCCTCTCGGCCCTGTGGCCTTGTCCTTTTCATATACAGACATCAATGTTCCACAGTCGAGCAGTGTAAACGGAAAATATACTGCGAAGCAATAGGAACAGAAAGCAATGAGCAATGGTTAGAAAAAAAAATGGCGATTCTTGTTACATCAAAATGGCCGTTCATTGGAAAACTCAAAAAACCTATATTCTGTCGTATCGTGCATGAGACGGTTGGCCCTCGGCCACCAAAATGCGTTTGCGGTCTCAATTAGATTTCTAGACTGACAAACCCTCCTTTGGCCGTGTGCCAAACGTCTCATCTATTTATTGAAACCTCCTCTAGTGATGATGAATCTGAAGTACTTATGTCTGAGTCTCGCATGCTATCGTGGACATCATTGTCTTCATTAATATCTATTGCCATCAACTCTTTCATTACTCTCATCTCATTTGGGTCTGGGCTAGTTCGATCATGAGGTTGTTTTTTCTTTGTTATCCTTTGCATGCATCCTTCCGTACATCCCTCAGTTACCTCTGCACAAACTATGGGTAAACAATGTATACAACAACAACACGTTAGGAATATTCTGAACACCACTACTAGCATTGAGATCAGCTTCCATCCCCAAGATCGTAGTATTCCCCAAAACCAAAATCCTATTTCCCAGCTCCCTTCTCCCATGGGGAGTTCAGAGCTTAGAACGTGCATTTTCTTTATTGCTTCAAAGATCGTGGGGGAATAGTCATCGACATAAACGCAACATGCTGATCCCACTATTTTGCAAATTCCCCCACGATCAACCAGGATTACATCGAGAGCCATTCTATTTTGCAGCGTCATTAGCGTGATTCCTCTTTCTTCCAACGTCATGTTAAATAATATATCTGTTGTTGTGTTTATTGTATTGTTTAGGATTCTGAACAGTTGCCTTATACTGTAGGAGTTCACTATCTGTCCTAAAAATGGAATTAATAATTTCGCTACATCAGTTGCTATTAAAACACCTTCGTCAGTCCTCTTGACTCTAGTTCTGGATAATTTGGCCATGGCTGCTGTTTCCAAGAGGAATACTCCTGGGAAAAATAGCCCGAGATAACAAGTACCTCCCCAGTTTCTGGGCAACCAAGGGTATGCTTTCTCTCTACATATAAAATAAACTGGATCACCTACGTATACTGGTTCTATTTCCCATTTTAGTACCACTGTATTCATACAACCAGTATATGTTCAGACTGAAAAAGATCCTTTCTTTTTTAGGCAAAAAGGGACAATTCTTGGGCTATAATTCACTGTGTAAAATGGGGGAATCGCATCTTTGTTCCCTTCTATTCTTACACGAAACGTCATTACAGATGTTTTTTCTGGCGGGGGAGAATCTATCTCGTCTATTTTGTCGTGTTATCTTTCGTGTGCTTTTCCTCGTGGGCTCTGGGGCTATTACTTGTGCTTTATGGAAAATGGAACAACCCACAGGCTTCATTATTATCTCCTCAAACTCATTCATGTTGGTTCTGTCTAATTGACCCGTATTACTCTTATTCCACTTCCCATAGAACATTGCACCTAAAGATGCACTACATGCAGAACTTAATGGTAATGACTGCACATACCACCCTATTCCTTTCCCAGCAGTTTGTTTTCTTCAGGATTGCATGTGTCATGTTCATTATCAGAAGTAAGGTGTTATTCGTAAAACCTTCCCTGTGTTTTTCTTCCATTGGGGGTAGGGTATAAGTGATCACCTGAACCGGGCTTTCAGTAGTGGATATATTAATTATTGGTAAAAACATTTCTAATGGGTGTATTGTTTGTACCCACCATAATATTAGGGCTGTCGATATTGGTGCTACCATGCCCATAAAGCACATTATTATCGTTAGTGTCAGCATACAATTTGTTTTACCATGCGTTTTTCTTAAACTTATAGGCCCTCATTACGACCCTGGCGGAGAGGGGTTTACGCCAGCGTAATGCATGGCGTACCTCTCCGCCAGATTACGACTTTCCGTAGCGCCATGGTGATTTTTACGCCCGGATTTTCCGGGCGGAAAAATCCATGGCGCTACGGGACCTCTTGTTAATTACGCCACCGTAATCTACGGTGGCGTAATTAACGCCTTCCCCACTCCCATTATACCCTATGGGGCAAAAATGGGAATGGGGAAGGGTAAATGGGGATTGGGGACTTACCGCCCCGCCAAGGTCGGAATGGGGTGGTAAGTCCGCCAACCCCCATGGCGGAGTTGGCAGCTCTGCGCCATGGTCCATGGTGCAAATTGCACCATGGACCTCCGCCAGGGTCGTAATGAGGGCCATAGTCTTTATAACTGACTCATTCTTAGCGGTGGTGGTGCAGGAGGAGGCTGGAACCGGTCCCGGCATGTTTCTCGTCGTCCTTCTTCTTCCTTATCACAGTTTGTTGTGGATATCGCTCTACGTCGCGCTTGCTCTGATGTCTATAAGTTCAATGGATTTCTCACAATTCAGTTTTGCCTGTCCTTTTCTTTTTTTTTTAGCCGGGATTCGATTATTTGTTTTTAGGCGAGATCACTTGTCCCTTCTTATACTGCTCAGAGGACCTTTGATCAGTTATCGCCTCAGTATCATGTGCGCCCAGCTTGTCCGCTCTGGTTCCGGACACATGTACTGTTAATTAATTATCTCAGTTGTCATAGTACCATGTGCGCCCAGCTTGTCCGCTCTGGTTCCGGACACATGTACTTTTATGATCGCACAGAGGAGCCGCGAGTCTTGAATTGTCCGACTTGCACAATTCTCACGCTTCTCTCCTCTACACCCCTGGTTCCTTCCTCAGTGACCATTAAGCATTCGTGGGGGGGTGATTCATTCTTCCCAATTTCTTTTATGGTTAATGGCATTAATTCTGCAGGATTCAAAGCGCTACACCTCATAATTTGGATATGGGGCACAAACAAGATAATCTCATATCTTGTCAATCTAGCAGAGGTGAGGTGTTGCGTCTGTGTCCTATTTAATAGAACATCTATGGCATGTGGCACCATCAGAATTAAAGTGTGCCCCAATACCATCCCTTCCGTTTGTTTCACAGACGCAGCAGCCGCCGCGGCAGATCGCAAACATCGTGGAAGTGCGCACGCTACAGGGTCCAGCGCAGAAGAAAAATTGCTGCACGGCCTATTTCTTCCACCTTGTTCCTGTGTCAAAACCGCCAATGCACATCCTTCACTTTCACACACAAATAGTCTAAAAATGTTCATATAGTTCGGCGTACCCAAAACTGGAGCCGAGCATAATGCAGTTTTTAATCCATCAAATGCTCTCTGACATTCCTCATCCCACTGCAAAGGCATAACCGCATCTTTTCTAGTCAAATTCACTAATGGTTTCATAATCAACGCAAAATTACCAATCCATTGTCGGCAATATGAAGCCATGCCTATTAAGGCTCTGACTACTTTTTGTGTCTTTGGAATAGGCATACAAGAAATACTTTCTATGCGTTCTGGCGTTAGTCTTCTCCCTCCTTTCGAAAGTAGGTAGCCCAAGTAAACTACCTCCTTTCGATTATTCTGAAATTTCTTCAAACTAGCTTTATGGCCATGTGCCGCTAGGTGTGACAGTAGTAATACAGTGTTTTCTTTACAAATCTCCTCTGTGTCTGCAGCTAGCAATAAATTGTCTATGTATTGCAAAAGTACACAACCCACGGGTAATTCCAGCATGCCTAGTTGTTCTTTTAATGCTCTACTGTAAATACTTGGACTTTCCGTATAACCTTGCGGAATCCGCGTAAATGTAAATGATCGTCCTCCTAATGTGAATGCGAACAAGTATCTACTGTCCTTGTCCACTGGAATACTAAAGAATGCGTTCTTCAAATCTATTACACTAAAATATTCTGCTGAAACAGGTATCATTGTCAATATTGTAGTGACGTCTGGCACTAGAGAAAATTGCGGATGTGCTACCTTATTTAATGCGCGTAGATCAATTATGAAAGGTATAGTACCTCATTACCTCCTTTCTTATAAACCGGAAGGATCGGGCTGTTACATTTACTGCCTGTGATTTCCTCTATTACCCCTAATTTCACCAAATCGGTAACAATACTCTTCAATCCTTTCTCACCTTCAGCCCAAATGTTGTACTGGGGTATTCGCGGTAGGGTAACACCTTCTTTTAAAATAATCTTTACTGGCTCTATCTTTAAACATCCCACATCGTTGTCATGCATTGCCCATATACAGTTTGGTACTTTACTTAGTTCCCCTGATAACGTTTTAGACATAAATTCTGACACAGGGGCATCATGTGACCATATCGTTAGAAACACTCCGTCTGCCGTGCAATGTATAACAGAACCTAGTTTTTTCAACAAATTTAATCCCAACACATTTTCTCCACAATTTTCTGTTAGAAGGAAAGGACAATGTTCGGTAAATGGTCCTATGGTAACTGGGACTGGTTTGGACACTGGGTTTATGACTGGTGTACCTGCGAACCCTACGGAAATATTCTTTTGCCCTGACAGTGGTATATTCGGAACCAAGTGATGGTCTATTGAACACTTCTGTGCTCCTGTATCTACAAGAAAGCGGTGTTCCTCATTCCCGACTCTCATTTCTACGTAGGGTCCTCTCTGATTCACGAGAATAGACACTGGTTCTCACCCCTGTCCTGGGCTGTCCTATTGGGGAAATGACACATTGTCCGATGTGTAATCATTACTGTTACCGTAATACGTGTTTGTCTGTGTATCGAAAACATTTCCACTCTTCCCTCTATTTCCCCCACTCTGATTTCCATATTGTTGATTTTGCTGTCC
This sequence comes from Ambystoma mexicanum, assembly GCF_040938575.1. Taxonomy (NCBI): domain Eukaryota; kingdom Metazoa; phylum Chordata; class Amphibia; order Caudata; family Ambystomatidae; genus Ambystoma; species Ambystoma mexicanum. Next base: position 317,134,975 of record NC_090924.1, on the reverse strand, counting down.
CTGACTCTGGTTTGGGGCATTTTGGTTTTGGCCTTGGTTTTGATTACCTCCGTTATTGTGATGCTGCTGCATACTATTCCTATTTGGTCCATTCGCTCCTGGGTGTCCTCTATGCTGTCTCCTCTGACCAGACCCATTTCTGTTCTGTAGATGCGGGCATTGCGCTCGCCAATGCCCTTCCTCTTTACAATATGCACACTGATTCGGCCCCACTGTTCCCCCATGCATATTCGAACTACCCCTTACTTGTGCGTTCCCTTGCCCTCTATTATGTCCTACTACTTGCTGCATTAATACCGTGTTCTAATTAGACATTCCTTCAAGTCTGCCCCCACCTGTTTTAGCAACGATAATTCGTTCACCATCTCCTTCTACCCCGGCGATGGTAACTGCCGTCGTTTATTATGCGACCCCTTTTCCCCCTTCCCAGGTCTCCCGATATCCCTACTCCTGTACGTAGGTGTAGTAAACATTTTGGCAGGTGCAGTAAACATTTCGACATAATCATTATCTAATTCATCTCTAAACTCAAGAAGTCTATACACATGTTCTCTTACTTCTTCATCCCTTTCCCTGGAGCGTGCTAATGCATTCAAATCTAACAATCGCTGCGGTGGTAATTTCCCAATTAGCTGTTTCCATCTCTCCACCAAACATTCACCCATACATTCCAACACTACCTGTCTTTCGTTGCTTCTATGAAAGTCATATATCGAAGCCAGTGTTGCCGTCCCATCATTCCCGTCTATATACATCTCTGCCTGTTGCTGCCATTCCACCTTCCTTTCCTTGCTGATTGCGCTGCGGGTTACCCTCGTGCACTGCCGTTGGTCAGTCCCACCTCTTGCCCCCGTGGTTTCAACTTCAACCCCGGGAGGAACGGACGGTACCTGAGTCTGTGTCTAAAGCGGGAGGTGCGGATGGGACAATGGGAACAGCAAGTGTTTGTTGTGGGCCTGGTTTCCTAGTAGGAAGTGTTTTGTGCGCGGTCTGTGGCTGTGGGAGGGCTTGAGCTACCGGAGAGGGAGTTTGAGCTACGGGCGGGGTCCGGGCAATAGCTACTGACGTATCTGGTCTTACTTCTGATCTTGGGCCTTGTTTTGTATGGGTCAATATATTTTCTATCAATTCATCTGTCATGTGTAATTCTCGTTGTGGGTATATTTTTTCTATATTCAACTGGTCACGCCTGCCTGCCCTTCTTAGACTCTCAGTCCACTCCTCCTCTTCTTTTTCTTCCGCTACCTCACCTTTTGATTTATGCCTGCGCGCATGCTTTGCTCTGCTTTTAAATCGGAGCATTGCTTCCTTTCTCCAGTCTTTAATAGTTTCAAATGCTGCAGGACGCGCTTCTTTCTTATTAACACCCTTTCCAAGTTATCTATCCTCGCCATCTCAAAACTACCATTAATCGGCCACTGATGGTCTTGTTGCTTATGCCAAGTCTCACAGAATATTATCGCACCCACTCCATACTTCACATACATCTCATACGCCAGCGTTCCCCCAGGTGGTACAATTTGGCCATTTTCCAAAGATTGTCTACCACAGCGGAAAAACCCTGCTAAGGTGGACAATACCCCAGGCATGTTTTAACCTTCCCCTTGGTTAATCAACCTTACTTAGGGCGTTTGATTTTGCAAAGTCAACTCTCAACCAATATCAGGATGCTTTGAATCGGGGAATGACTCACCTGATAAATCAAGTCGTCTGTATACTGATACGCCAAAGGATGCCGTGTCTGCGTTTCTTGGCTTCCACCTCGTTTCGGGACCCTCGCCTCCTTGTTCTCTAGCCAGGCACGTTGATCAGGGATAAGATGTGTGCAGATCTGCAAAGGAGTCTCTATTCACTTTTACAGGGCGCCCCGAACACCTCTTGATCCCGGCTCGAACGTCCCGTCCTCGCCGTTCTCTGCCTTTCTCAATTACAACGTTACGCGAAGGAACACGTGGGGGAGGGTCCCTATTCGGGCACCATCTTGAAAGGGCCCCCTAGGGGACACTGACATCTATGGAAACAAGGCGGGTCACCACACACGATAGAGACGCCAGACACGAGGTTGTATTCCCAAAGCTAGGGTTTTATTGCTAAGCAAAAGTCTCAGTTGACCAACTCGGTCTCACGCCCCGCGACGTGTATCTCTAGACCTTGAGGGACGCAAGAGAGCGAATTACGTACATCAGTTACATATATACAAAATGCATATCAAACAATCACCTATGACATGTATAACACCCCTCTTCATTGGGTTTCTTTGAACTTGGTGTGATGATGGACATCTCCGACCACTATGACACCTTCAAACATCTATTCTAGTAACAATTTGCATTTTGTGAGTGCGTAGGCATCTTTCGGTTATTGAATAGAACACGGCGCTTCTGTTCTTGGAAGCGAACTACATACAGGGGGAGTTGCATTCCGGACCTTGCTATCTATCGGGTGCTATTTGTGTCCTGGGAGCCGACATGCTCTTAGCGGGCTCAACAAAGGGGGGCCGTTAGAAAAGCATAATTCAAGCCTTTAGCGGTATTATTCTAACATATTCTACCATATAACGAGACTGGCTGGCAGCTGTGAAATGATTAAATGCCCTCTGGCTCTGCTTCAAGGCTACATTAAGGAGGGAGTCGGGCATTCTTCCTGGCGCTGCCTACGTTTGTGTTTCAGCAAAACTCTTGTTATCCTCTCGGCCCTGTGGCCTTGTCCTTTTCATATACAGACATCAATGTTCCACAGTCGAGCAGTGTAAACGGAAAATATACTGCGAAGCAATAGGAACAGAAAGCAATGAGCAATGGTTAGAAAAAAAAATGGCGATTCGTGTTACATCAAAAGGGCCGTTCATTGGAAAACTCAAAAAACCTATATTCTGTCGTATCGTGCATGAGACGGTTGGCCCACAGCCACCAAAATGCGTTTGCGGTCTCAAATAGATTTCTAGACTGACAATCCTGTTCCCCTCCCTTTTATTTTTATTTTTATTGGATTTATTTATAAAGTGCTTAAACCCGAAGGCATCAAAGTGCTATAACAGAAAATAATAATAATAACAATCATAAACAATAACCTGACTAACAAAAACACATGAGACAGAAATACTAATCCAGCAGCCAAGAGATCAGGAAACATGAAAACATGAACAACGAATTGAAAGATTCACTAAAGAAAAATGTGTTTACTTTTTTCCTAAAGGACACAGGAGTTGTTCTCTTCAATTGTTCTCCTATAAGTGTAAGTGAAAGCTGTCACACCATCCCATGCAGTGTTAGAAATTCCTCTGGAGGAATGCCAGATTGTGATGAAACTCTCTTGAAAGCCCAAAGGTCTAAACTCGTCAGGCCTTGCTTCTCGTGAATGCTTCCTCTATGTTTTATGAATTACTGTCAAGTAATGATACAAGCACTAGGGTAAATTGTTGGAAATAACTGTTGTCTCTGCTCGGGCTGTACAAAGTGTGGGCACCAGCAAACGTGGACAACCACCATTTCAAATTTTGGCTTGTGGTGTGTACGTTGCCAACGTCTACGGGCAAGTGGTACATTGATCTACTGAGCTATCTTGCTTGCTGTTAAACTGTGCCAATATGCCCACCTAACCTCTTCAGGGATATTTTGGAAAACACAATTTGAAACAAGTACTTCAGAAGAAAGGGGTAATGGTTTAAAATAAATGTGTAGGGTTTGTTATAGCAACAGCCTTACTCTGGCATGGAGAGTGCTACCTAACTAGCAATCGCTTATGCCAGGGCTGCCTTCTATGGAATTCTGTGCATCGTTTTCAGCTGAGGGGACAAGAAAAGTGTAGTGCCCTCATAGCTGCCCATTTCCCTGCATACTCCTACCACAGACTCTACTTGGTCTCCAGCTTTACACAGTTTAATTGCTGGTCTGTGCCCGTACCCATTTTTGCATATTTAAACTGAGTTTATGGCCCATTTGGAGCGTGCATGCAATAAATGGGATCACACAGAATAACAGATAAAGATCAAGGAATTTGTCATTATTCGTTTTCATAGTGGGAAGAACCATATGCATTCTGTCTTCAGCAGAATTATTAAGATGATAGAGACTGTGAAAAATAAGGAATAAAAAGACACAATCATGCATATATATATTGCCTAGAAATCTGGGCATCCATTTCTCGCGCCATCCTACTGCTTGCTGAACTTGTTCACTCTCTATGATCATGTCATCTTCTTCATTAATAATTTTTAATACAATAATCAAATACTTTTATATTTGCAACTGTAAAATGTGTTCAATTATAGCAATAAGATGTCTTCTTTTCAAAGGATAGTTTTTAGGATGCTGTAAGGAAGTGTTAATATTAACGTTTCTTCTGACAAGAGCAGGGTGGGATTGAAGTATGAACACAAAAACAGCAACCACAAGCCGATGAACATCGCTATTGACAGGTACCATGTGGTTTTATCACTTTTAAAACAGATACTCTCCACAAAATTAATCTGCATACTGGTCTCTCTTCCAATTTCTGATCAAAAACTGATGGGTAGGCATAATTCTGATGCATTTGTCACAACTTTGATATATTTCTAAAAGTTCATTTCAAATTCTGGAATTCCTCTGCAAGTCCTTGCACACTCTGCTAAAATGTATATAAGGAGCGTCTATTGAATTTCAGTCCAAATAAAGTGTGTGTTTATCACTTGTTGCTTTTTCGTCCTTCTTCTTAGCCATCGATCGGGTCAGCACACGTGGAAATTCTTCTTCTTGTCTTGCTTCTGGATCAGCAACGGTGGGATGGAAGGTCTCGCCTTTATAAACTTTCATGTTTTTTAGGTGCAACCAAGCTCATTTTACTGATAGTTTGACAGAAGCGGGGGACACTTCCTCAACAACGAAATGGCCATTACCAATAAAACAGGGCTTGTGCCACTTTCGGGTGAAATTTCTGAATAGGATCAAGTCCCAAACATATAACTTAGGTGGTGGTAATAGTTCACTTGGATTGGTTGCTGAATTATCTTCTTCCGTGTTCTCAGACCGTCTCCCCTGACGCATGAATTGATCTAAAATAAAAGAAATAGTGGTATTCATATATGTCAAATAACCATGCATCTCATCACCTTAAGCTTTGCTACACTCTGGGCATCACTCCTAATCCTAGACTGAGGCCTAAGGGGCGTTCTCATTCGATAACCTGTCACCAGTTCATGCGGGGTGAGGTGGTGGTCCAACCCTGGCTGATTCCGAAGGGCATATAATGCCAGGAGTAGGCAATACAGCCATCCCTTTTTCAAAGTCAATTTAATCTTGGCGATCCTTTCTTTGAGGCGGCCGTTGAGTCTCCCATATATCCCATTCACTTGCAGGTGATAAGCAGAAGAAAACGTGTGTTTTATGCTCAATAGAAGCTCTATCTGTTCAAATAGCTCAATGACAAAATACAGCCCATTATCGGATCTTAGTACTTCACACGCCCCACCTTGGGAACACCTTTCATACTAAAAACATAGCTGCACAAGTGGCATCAGGGTGGGCACACGTACCCGCTTTGATCCACCTAGAGAAGGGACACACCACCACTAATAGATACCTATATGCATTACAAGTCTGCAGCATATCAACATAGTTAATATGTAAATGCTGAAACAGACCATTTGGTCAAGGTATTACTCCTCTAACTAAGTGTATGCCCAGCAGTAAACTTTTGGCACACAATGCAATTCACCATAAACAGTACAACATGTTCCAACAAATTAGGAATGCACCAGTCTTCTTCCATATTGGCAGGAAGACTTCTCTAGTTACATGTGTGGGGTAGCGCAGCTGTTCAAACGTGACTTTCAAAAAAGTTACTGACATCATTGGCTTTTCAGTGTTGTCCTGTCATTATAATGCTTCTGTGGGGAATAAAGAACACCACTTTCATTTCCATAGTTCTTGCTCTTCCTGTGGTTCACTTCCCTGAATCTCTATTAATTGTGCTATTGAAAAAGTATTAAACCCCTCATGTACTAAAATGGTTTCAGCCAAAATTTCTTTAACATTCTCAGTATCAAAACTCTATATTTCTGGAGCACATGCAACCCTTTTGGCTTCTACATCTGTGGCTTCATTCATGCAAGAAATAAAATCTGTTTGTTTAGTATGCGCTGCACATTTAACGACCGCTATGGCTACTGGGAGTTGTAGTGCCTTAATGAGCCTATCCAATAAGGACGCATGCTGCATTGGAGAGCCGTCTGCACGGAGGTAGACCCTCCTTTTCCAACGTGACAATCCAGAGTGTGCGGTTCACATCCAATAGGCGGAGTCACTGTATACTGTCACTTCCTGCCCTTGATGTTTCTCAAGCACAACAATAAGCACCACTAATTCTGCTACTTGTCCTGAAAAATGAGATGGTAGCCTTGCACTTGCCACTTCCTCGAGCTCTCCATTTCATCTGTGTCTTATTAATGCGGTGCCTGAATGTCTTTCCCCAGTAGTCTGATCAATTTCAGAAGAACCGTCAATTAAGGGAATCTCCCCTCCCACTAAATCATTCTCCTTCACACTGGGTATATCATCATAAAATTCAACATAGTTTGCACAGTCATGCACATGATCACCTTCTTCTACTGACTCAGCTATGAAGGTGGCTGGGTTCACTATTTTACATCTTATAATCTTAATTGTTGGGTTGGAAATCAATACTTCATAGGCTGAAGCTCTGTGGGATGTCAATGTGCCCTTGGGTTTCTCTAAAATGGCAAACAGAGCATGCTCCACATAAAGAGTCATAGAGCAGCTCATGACAATGCATGTGGACTTTTCAATGGCAAATGTGGCAGGTGCCAGAGATTGTTTGCAAGGAAAGTGTCCTCTCATAACTGGATCTAGAATCCCACTGTAACATGCCAATGGTTTGTACCCAATGTGTTTTTTGTGTAAATATGGCTGTCATGACTGTTCCATTTGTGTGTGAAAACAAAAACGAATCCTCACCATAGTTGGGAATCCCTGAAACAGGGGCTGTACAAATTGCTTGTTTCAACTCCTAAAATCCCTTCTCCATTTCTTCAGTCCATTCTATTTTTGTCTTGCTAGCTTGTGCTTTCTTTAATGCTTGCAGAAGTGCCTTTGTGTATGTGCTATAATCAAACAGACAGGCTATAATGTAATTACACAAACCTAGAAACTGCTGCATTTGTCTCACCATGTTCGGTTTGGGTGTATTATAATTGCCTCAGCCCTTTCAGGTGTCACTTTCTTTCCTTTGTGTGAAATTAACTGACCAATGTATAACAACTCTTCCTGACAGTACTGTAACTTTTCCTTGTCCACCTCATATGCTCTGTCTGCTAAAATAGGAATTAGTTGGACAGAATCTTGCCTACACTCATCCTCTGTGGTGTTATAAATCAATATGTCATCCACGTCCTGTATCACCACGATTTTAAGATCGATATTGCTTAGATCCATCTGCAGGACTCTGTTAAAGATTGATCGGGACACACAGTACCCCTGTGGAAGCCGAGTATGTTTTAGTCTCTTTTGGCGAAACATAAATGAAGTCAAGTCTTGTGAGTCTTTGTGCAACGGGATCAAGAAAAATGCATTTTTCAAATACTTCACTGTAAAATATTGAGCTTTTCCTGGAATACTGTGCAATATTGTCACCGGATTGGGAACTAAAGTAAACTCAGCATCCACAATCTAGTTAAGAGGTCTCATATCCTGGATAAGTCTCTACAACCCCCCTTTAGAGTCCTTAATCAGATACAGCAAGGTATTGCCCAATGATTCTGATGGGACCAGAATCCCCTGATTCATCAGCGCTGAAATCGTCTGAAATATAACTTCATCTGCTTCTCAAGACATGAGGTACTGTCTTGCTCAGGGTATAATTTCTCCTGGCTTAATCTTTATTTTAACCTCCCCATCCCATTTAATAAACCTACATCATAGGGGCCTTTAGTCCACAGGGCACTCACACTCAGCACTCTTTCGAGATCCTCCTGAAAAAATGCATTATCGCCATTCTCTGTGGGACTTCCCTTCTTTCTATCTTTATCCAGTATGTGATGCTCATAAAGAACACCACTTCATCATATGTTCGGTCCTCCCTGAGCATGCCATCATCAGTTATGTCAGTCAATATACACCTCTCCTCAAGAGCTATCACTGTTCTCCATGGTCTACCCTCATAGTCTATCGTTTCAAGCATTGCCATCTCTTTTCTTACTATAGCTGCTTCCAGCTCTATAGGAATAGTCTGTCCACCTTCCTCATCCATAGGTATTTGTGGTCTAAATAAAAACTCATCAGGTATCCTCACAATCTTTCCTAACAAACAAAGTCACCATGTCAAACAAATGCTTAGTCCATATAGAATAAACTCTAGATCTACTGGAACTCCTCATAGATCCACTTGCCCTGTGAATGCCAGTATACATTCTCCCACATTAAAATAGTGTATTCCTGGAGTGGAGAACACTATTCCTTGATCAGTGAATGAAATCGTCATGTTGAGTTTCGTCATTAAATCTCCTCCTAAAATGTTAACTGGTGTCTGTGGCGAATATAACAAATGGATGGACATGTCACATTCTCCTATGGAGACCGGTAATTTATCAGTAAATGGAACTAGATTCGTAAGTCCGGAGAACCCATGAGCATTCATGGCAATACCTGACATTGGATATTTTCCCCTTATATACACAAGTGAGTTGCTCCAGTGTCCACAAGAAAAGAAAAGGGTTTGCCTCCTATCATCACATCGACCCTTGTCTGGTGTCACAGATAGTACTGAACACATCAAGTCACCCTGTGAGCTGTCGTATTATGAGTACAAGCTCATCCCCTTCGCTGTATGGGGATTTCCTCCTACCACAGTGACACCCCCTATTTTATGTGTTAGTACTTGTCCTGTATTCGCATGTGGCTGTGTTTGCATGGGGGCTTGTTGTGACTGCCCCAGGGGTGGATTCATTTGTGTCCGTCCCTGCTGTGGGACTTGCTGCATTTGCAGTGCTTTTGCCTGGTAAGATGTGTGATCCTGGGCAAAGCCCTCTGCAATCTGTGTGCTGTAGGGCGGAGGGTAAACTGTCCCCTCTCTGGAAAACTGGCCATTTTGTGCATTCCTTTGGCTCTCGCATCTGTGCGCAATATGTCCTGTCATTCCACAATTCCAATATACTAGGGGAACCCTTCTGTTAATCTCTCCTTGGTTACATCCTCCCTAAGCACTCTGATTCTGATTCTGTGCGTTTTGAAACCCACCTTGGTTATTCTGAAATCTGCCTCCTCTTCCCCTATAACTCATACCTCTGCCTCGTGGCGTAAAACAATACCCACCTTTGTCTATCTGGTGCACATTATTCACCTGTGATGTACCTATTGCTTCCTGCATTCCCAATCCTTGTCTGCTTGTCAATACTGCCCCTTCTATGGCAAATTTTGACAACTTTTTCCGAACCAACTTGGCTTCCTCGATTTTCCTATTATCATCTTTCTTCTGGTGTTTCTCTTGTAATAACCGACAATGGTGCACTGTTGTGAACTGTATCTCAGCCCATGGCTTTGTTTCCATCCCCACTTGCTTTTTCATCTGCCTCTGTACTGGCTCAGGCCTGAGCCACAAATGTGCCTGTCGACTTCTGGGACTTCAGTCTGTCCTCCTACAACTATTGACTCTTCGATTATCCAGTCCACGGCTCTGCAGTCATCGTTGTCAAACGTGTCTTCAATCAATGAACAATTGCTATGTCTCCCAGTCACTCAAGAGCCTTCACCATGTACGTGGTCAGAGCCAAAGACCTTGACAAGTTTGTCTTCAGCTAACGAGATGGCTCCAGCTTGCATGCCCCCAGCCTCAGAATTTCCTCTGGCATGTCTGAGTCACCTCTGGCAGTGACTCATCCAGCGGATTATCCTTCAGCCATGGAGCCTCCGGTAGCACATCCTGAGTGTCTGTCTTCGGTCCCAGAGCCTACTGCTAGTTTGGCTTCAGTTCATGAGAGACCTGTATCCTGCTCAGCCTCGCAGCCAATATGGGAGGTGCACCTGTCTACTCTGTCTGATCATGTTGCATATTATTCTACTTCAGAGTTACCTCCTGAATCCCAACCATTTACTACGGATGAACGTCCAGCCTGCCCTTCTTATGCTTCAGGAGGATCACCAGAAGGCATGCCTTTTACACAAGTTGATTCTCCCAACTGCTTGACTGTAGAATCAGCGCCTCCCGAATATGCAACATCTGAGTCTGAGACTTCTGCCAGCTCTCTCTTCAGAAGCATCAAGCTGGATCACGATTCGGGAGGGCCTTACATGCAAGGCCGTTGGACTTGCCTGGAGTGTTACGAGAGGGAGACAGATACCATCCGCCATGGCCCAGACACCGAACAAGTAGCCGACCAGGATAACGGGCTGGATGGTTCGCATTTGGGGGCCGGTTTGGATCAGCCGCTTGACAGCCTTTTTGTTGCCGGATCCCACATGAGCCTGAGGGAGGGGACGGGCATGGCCCCCCAGCTGCTGCACCATCCGGGTGCTAGTAGCCAAAGGAAGGGTATGACTGCTGCAGTTCAAGATGTGCCTGTTATTGCTCCTGCTGCGAGTGTGCCTGATGTACCAAGTACTGCGTCTATCACTCCTATCGGTATGCCAAACGTCCCTGCGGTTGTATCCCACGTGCAACAAGGTGGCTACATGACTGACACCAGGAGTGCCAGCCTCGTACAACCCATTGGACTTCCAGGCCCCCAAGGCGTGGAACAGATGCAGTCGAACCTTGGTCACCCTCAACCACAGGCCTTTAACCAGATGGATGATGGGAGAAGATCTGAACCTCTACCTCGGCCGTCACCTTCTTTTTCTGAACATGAACATTTCCTGAAACCTGCTATTTTCTCACCTCCTGTGTGTCCGCTCTCGGCGGGGAGGCTATCAGAGCATCTACCATTGTCTAAAGCATGTTGCACCAGCCTGCCTCCCTCCTCAATGATGTATGAGTGTTCGCTCCCAGAGACTGAGCTTCTTGGACCTTCCAACTCTGCTTCGGGTCCTGCAAGTCCTTCATGCCTTTCTTCGACCCATGAGTCTCTTCCTCACCGAAAACCTGCCTATGGCTCTTCTAGACTGCGGCCTGATTCTATTCATTCCAGTTCCTCTGCTTCTGCCCGCTGGTTATCGTTTCCGTCAGTGCCACCTCCGAAGACAAAGCGCTCCTGTCATGGAAGGAAGATGTTTTGTGCGGGTGACGGCCTCCTGGAGTCAGCCGTGTGAGGGGGTATAGTGTCACGGCTCGCTCCCTTCGCTCCCGTTCCCGTCACTTGGGGGCATGTTTTGGGGTTTTTTCCCTACTGGACATTTCCTCCGAACCTTATGCTACAGTGCTGTGACGAATTGGGAGCGCTAAAACCTTATTTTCCAAGTTACTTCCCTTCCGGATCCATTCCAGGTTTTTAGCAGCCAGCATGCTACGTTAATCTAATGACTATACTTCCCAGAATGCCTGGCTCACTGCCTCACCTCCTCCCTTGCAGGACAAGGTTGGGTGGAGGATAGGCAACACCTGTGGCTGCAGGTGCAGCAGGCGGCACACCTGAGGGGTGTGCTCGTTAAGGAGCTTTAAAAGCCTCAGTTTACTTCAGTCCAGCACTGGTCATTGTTGCAGTGTTCCTGTTGTGACTGGTCCCTTGCTCCTGGTTCCTAGTTTTTGTGCCTGGTTCCTAGTTCCTATTTCTTGTTCCTCTGCCCTGGATTTCGAATTTATGTGCTTAATTGATTTCTGCTTTCTGGATTTCCCTTTCTGTCTTCCCCTGTCTGCAGGCAGCCTTTCTCTTTACTTTACCCTTTGATGCTGCCCAATTTGCCTGTGTTCTCTGTTTCTTTGAAGCTGTCCTTTGCTACTGAAAAACTTGATGCATTAGTCTTTCCCTTTATAGATTTAGCTTCCTGCCTTTTCTCCTTGGATGGGTGGGAAAGGTTTCCTTTTGTGATATCATTTTCTCTGCTCCTGATCCTTACTTTCTATTGGGATCCATTCCATGTTTTCCATTGCGCTTCTACATTTATTTCCCATTGATTATTTGGTGTGGGGTGCTGTTGTACCTAGTCCCTGTGTGAATGCCTTTTGTTTTCCTCTCTATTCTATAATCACTTTTCCTACTTGCCCCTTGACTAGGGTCTTATGTATTTAGTTTCCTCCACCCATTGCTGTTATAGCCTTCAGAGTCCCTGTTTCATCAACTGGGTTTGTGGGTTTACTGACATTCACAGAATCCTTTCCGGTCCTCGTGAGTACTGTTTCTAAGTTCCTTATTCAGTATCATCCAGAGTGTCAGCTTACAGATCCTGTCCTTGCTTGCCCTCTACGTGGGATTAGCGCTGTCAGTATCTGTAATAGCATAGTGGGTAAGGAGTTTGCCGACTTTCCTTTCAGTCATAAGGAGGTTCTAAGTGCTTACCCCACATCCCTTTTCATATATTGGTATTATTGTTTCACTCTATTTGCACTCCTGGGTTTTAGTATACACGAGTCTTGGGTATTGTATGCACGTTGTTAGATTCAAAGTTGTTCACTGTGTGATTCCGTGCACATTTCCCTTGCCATATTCATTGCCTTTTTCCTTTCTTAACAGTTGGGTACGTGTATTCCTGGGGTTCGCGTGAAGTTTTACACGCGAAAGGGCAATGCCCGTGCACGATACGTCACAGACGTGCTTATGCGCTAAGGGCCTTTAGTCCAATGAAATCGCGTACGTGTGCTGACGCGCTTACGCACTAAGGGCCTTTCCTCGAATTACACGCTGACGTGCAATTTTTGCACGTGCCAAATCACGCGTGCCACGCGTACACACACGGAAGACCACGCTCCTGCCCTGAAGGCCATTTTCCTGCTCCCCAGAGCCCCGAGCACGTTCCCACCTGCCATCTGCTGCTGACTGACTGTCTGCTGCCCACGTGCCCTGCTATTTGGTGCCTGCACATCAGCCATCTGCAGGGGTCCAGTTGCTGTGTCCACCCCTGCTGGAACAGGCGACTCCCGACTGGGATACCATCGCTCCACAGCCCAGCCCCAGGACCCAGTTGCCCATCCACTCCTGCCTCTGGGGTTGCCATGTCGGGCACATCTCCATCTGGCACCACTGGCAACCCCCAGCCAGAGAGGCAGAGGGCCACCAGCTTCACTGCCACCGAAGTTGGTGTCCTGGTGGAGCATGTCCTGGGGCATTATGATGCCCTCTTCTGACATCACACGCCAACAAGGAAGGACGGGAGAGGATCTGGGACGACGTAGTGGTTGCCATCAACGCGGAGGGGGCGGCAACCCGCGACATCAAGCACGTCAAGAAGCGCTGGGAGGACTTCAAGTCCAGGACCCTCCACAAGGCCTGGCGCCTCGGGGAGTGGGACCGGGCACGCATGAGTAACATCCAGATGAGGGTCCTGGAATGCGTAGGCCCAGCGCTTCACGCCCAGATCCTTCGGAGGCAGACCAGTCTGGAGTTGAGCGGTAAGTGGCCAAGCATTGCTGTGTGAGACAGGGCATGTTGCAGTGTGCTGGTAGTCTGATGCTTGCCTGTATGTGTGACATAGGCCATGTATGGATGTGTGTGTGCAGGGACGTCATGGTCATGCATGTGAGACCAGTTATGTGTGAACCACATGGTTGGTGCATGTGTTTTAATGCAACATGGGGAGCTCTATGTGGAATGCACACATGAAAGCATGTCTGTCTCTGTTCCTGAACATGGAGGGGGGGTGACGAATGGGTGCTGATGTCATGTACATGTATGGTGCACATGTGTGTGTGGGCCTGAGAAGTGTGTGTGTGACTTTGAAACACCATGGATGCATGTGACTTTCAAGGCAACATCTTGGTTTACAGGGGCCCTTCTACATAGATGTTGATGTTGATTGCAGGCGCTGGGACTGTTTCTGCATGTGTGTTGTGTGAATTCACCCATGTGTTGTGGAATGACAGGATGGAAGTGACATTTGACAGTGCCACTCATGTGTTATTGCTTCCTGTCTAGGGTATTTCGTACTGTACCCTGATACTTGTGTTCTATGTCTCCCTCTAGGCAGCGTCAAGTGAAGAAGAGGGCGGAGACAGCGCTGTGGAGCCAAGCGGCGGGGATGCCTCCACTGGGCGGCGACGCAATGCCCAGCCACCCTCCCAGGAATTACCATCATCCGGGAGCGAGGGGGCTGGTGCTGCATCTGCCACAACGGCTGTGGCGGAAGGGCCGGGTGAGCCCCCACAGGGGCTTCCAATGGCGGAAGACGGTGTGGAGACATCCAGGTTGGTGGTCTCCACAGAGGAGGAGGAGCCCGCTACTCAGCCGCACATGGGGCCTGGTGGGGGTAGTACCACTGGTGCAGTGGTGCAGTCCAGGGCCAGGGTCAGGAGGCAGCACAGGTCACCACGGAGGGGCCTGTGCATGTCGCTGTCCCTGACCCTGTGACTGCACCACCATGCACAAGCAGGGAGGCCCCGTCCCAGGCCCGTCCGCAGCTAGGGGAGAGTGCCATGTCATCTGCCTCTCCACTACCTGCGGCGAGGGGTCCCACGAACGTATGGGCTCCGTCCTGGTTGGTGTTGTGTTGCGCACGCGTGTCATTCGTGATGACGTGCGTTCTTCCTGGGTGGAGAACACACGCCATCACAGAGAGCAGCGTCGTGACGTGGCACTGCTGGGAGGGGCCCTGATTGGTGGGTGCCTACATGTGTTGCGCACTCTGGCGGAACTCTCCTCCTCTGTGGAGACTATGCGCCAGTCGTTCTCCACACCGTCTTCCGGCCCAGATTTCACCAGGGCCCCCTGTGGACCTGGCCCGACCAACACAGCCAGCTTGGTTGAGCTCACATCCCTGCCACAGTCGGGAGTCGGCGGCCCAGCAGAGGTGGACACCACATCTGGAGACCAGCTGATGGAGGATGTGCAGGCACCATCAGACACGGCACATGGACAGCAGCAGCAGGAGCAGGCTCTAGGTGGGAGCAATGATGGCTCGGGGCCATCAACATCGGAAGGGCAGGCATCGGCCAGAGGGCAGGAGGACCCAGGAATGGGAGTGTCTTCCGTGTGGCACCGGTTGGGCCAGCACATAGGTGTGGAGCGGCGGCGGGCGGGAGAGGTGCGGCTCACCATGGTCAGGGCGGAGTTCTCCATGCGTCGGGCTTTGAGGCGGGCAGAGTGCCTCGAGGCAACTCACAGGGAGTTGGAACAGGCCATGAGTGCCTCCCTGCGAGACCTCGCGGCCAGGACAGAGGCCCGCCTCTGGCAAATATACATGGAGTTCGATGATGCCCTGGCCCGGGACACCACAGAGTGAGCCACTGAATTTGCCCGCCGCCATTGTATATAGTTAGATAGTGTTCGGTTTCCTTTCGTTTTTTATTTATTTTGGTTGCGCTTGGACAATGCACCACGTTTTTGTATATAGTTTTTTATTAGGTAGTATTTTTGATAGGTTTCATTTCATCAGTTGGACTCATGGACCCTGGATTGTTCATCTGTACATAGTTCACCATTGGATTATTCTCTTTTTTTTTTAATTTTCACCATGGAGCAATGGTTTTCACTTTCTTTTTTCCCTTGGATTTGCTTTGTTGGACTGTGACTTTGGAAACCATTTCTTTTGGATTTCTTTGGATTATGATTTCTTGTTTTTTATTCTTTTACGGACATGCAGCTTTTCTTTTATTATTCCCATTGTTGTGTGTTGGATTTTAATTACATTCATGTTGTGTTTAATACATGTTTTTCTTCATACTTCGATGTGTGGTATTATCTCATTGGTTTCATGCATATCATGATCCATAATTCACTGCGGTGTTCCACAAGGCTCTTGTACAGCACCTACGCTGTACAACCTCTTTACAAAGCCTCTCTTCGATAAACTGGATGCACTTGGGATCGCCTACACCAACTGCGCAGACGACACCCAAGTGCTCCTCCCCCTAACCGGCTCATACCACACAGACGCCCTGGCCCTAAAACACATGTACGCAACTATTCAAGCCTGGATGGCCACTAACGGCCTATGTCTTAACGGGGATAAGACTGAAATCCTGATCCTCGGCCAAAAGTCTACACTCGCCAGGCTAGATAGCCTCTATGTCAATTTTAACATCGACAACTGCACTATCCCAGTCCTATCTTCTGTAAAAACGCTAGGGGTCTACATTGATGCAACCCTGTCTATGGACAAACAAGTCAATGCCATTGTCTCTGCATCAGCGCTAAGCACCAAATTCATAAACGCCATCAAACCATTCCTCACCAAAGAAAACTGCCTATCAATAGCAAGAGCTACCATAGGCGCGAAACTTGACTACTGTAACGCTCTCCTAGCCGGCACCTCTGAAAAAAACCTAAACAAACTGCAAGTCACACAAAATAACGCTCTGAGAGCAGCCTTAAGCATCTCCTAAAGGGACCACATATCACATTCAAGACAATCCGCTCACTGGCTCCCTGTCAAAGAACGTATCACTTTCAAGGTTCTGACCACTACCCACAGATGCATCCATCACACTGCACCACCTTATCTCTCAGACACTATTCACAGACCGGCCTCATCCAGACCTACAAGACTTTGCTACACCAACCAACTCACAGTACCACACATCAACAAGATTACAGCGGGAGGTCGGGGCTTCCCCTACATAGCACCTAGACTATGGAACAATCTCCCTCACGCTCTAAGAGCAGAATGCTCCCTCACAACTTTTAGAAAACAACTCAAAACCTCTCTCTTCAACTAACTTCCACTACCCACAGCCAAACATACACACGTTGCTATTGTTTTTGTATTGTAGAAACCTGCATGCGTGTATGCTTCTAGGATGTAACTAAGTGTCGCTTTCTTATTGTAACCAGCGCCACGATGCTTCAGGGCTGTTTCTGTGCGCTTAACAAATACGAATAAATAAATAAATAAATAAATAAATGATATGGGTTTTCACATTCACTTGCACCCATTGTGTGTGTGTGTGATGGACATGTGTTCATTTACATAGTTGCCATTGGGGTTGTATCATGTAATTGCCTTTTCTATGTGGGTGGATGCAATACTTGGTTGGGTCTTTGGGCTGGGGAGGCTGGCCATAAGGGCCATGATTGAGGATCGTCATGACCTGGGGGCAGGGGGACATGAGTGGGGGCCTGCTGGCAGGTGCCCTGCACTGCTGGGGGTAGGGGTGCAGGGGGACATGAGTGGGACATGAGTGGGGCCTGCTGGCAGGTGCCCTGCACTTCTGGGGGGTGGGGGTGCAGGGGGACATGAGTGGGGGCCTGCTGGCAGGTGCCCTGCACTGCTGGGGGGTGGGGGTGCAGGGGGACATGAGTGGGACATGAGTGGGGGCCTGCTGGCAGGTGCCCTGCACTGCTGGGGGGTGGGGGTGCAAGGGGACATGAGTGGGGGCCTGCTGGCAGGTGCCCTGCACTGCTGGGGGGTGGGGGTGTAGGGGGACATGAGTGGGACATGAGTGGGGGCCTGCTGGCAGGTGCCCTGCACTGCTGGGGGGTGGGGGTGCAAGGGGACATGAGTGGGGGCCTGCTGGCAGGTGCCCAGCACTGCTGGGGGGTGGGGGTGCAGGGGGACATGAGTTGGTGATCAGTAGTGCAAGCTGACATGTGGCTTGGCTGGGGGGCATGCCCATGGTGGATGGGCTGCCTGCGGGACATGACCAGGGGTGCAGGGTAGTCCCCTGTGGTGTGGGCTGCCTGCAGGGGCCGTGGAGGGTGTAGAGGGAACACATGGGAGGCCCCACACTGCCAGTTCACGTGTAGGACTCCCTGCGCACCCCCGAAATACACGTACCCTGCTGAAATTGCGTGTGAGACTTCCCGCGAACCCCAGTAATACACGTACCCCACTCGCACAGGCCCTTTCGCGTGTGAAACTTCCCGCGCCCCCCCCGAAATACACGTACCCTGCTGAAATCGCGTGTGAAACTTCCCGCGAACCCCAGTAATACATGTACCCCGCTCGCACAGGGCCTATCGCGTGTGAAACTTCCCGCGAACCCCAGTAATACACATACCTCACTCGCACTAGGCCTATCGCGTGTGAAACTTCCTGCACACCCCCGAAATACACATACCCTGCTGAAATCATGTGTGAAACTTCCCGCGAACCCCAGGAATACACGTACCCCGCTCGCACAGGACCTATCGCGTGTGAAACTTCCTGCGAACCCCAGTAATACACGTACCCCACTCGCGCAGGGCCTATCGCGTGTGAAACTTCCTGCGAACCCCAGTAATACACGTACCCCACTCGCACAAGGCCTATCGCGTGTGAAACCTCCCGTGCACCCCCGAACTACACGTACCCTGCTGAATTTGCGTGGGAAACTTCCTGCGAACCCCAGTAATACACGTACCCCGCTCGCACAGGGCATATCGCGTGTGAAACTTCTCACGAACACGTACCCCACTCGCACAAGGCCTATCGCGTGTGAAACTTCCCGCGCAACCCTGAAATACACGTACCCTGCTGAAATTGCGTGTGAAACTTCCCGCGAACCCCACTAATACACGTACCCCACTGGCACAGGGCCTATCGCGTGTGAAACTTCCAGCGAACCCCAGTAATACACGTTCCCCACTTGCCGTGCTGGTACAGGGTGAGCGCAGCCCTTTGCGCTGGATTGGGGATTTTGATGGCTTTTCACTGCGCGAGGGGCATTCTTGGGGGCGTAACTGGCACTGCTGCAGGGTTGCTGCGTCACTGTGCGCCACGGCTGGTTTTGGTAGCTAAATTCCATGAATACGCTGTGCGCGGAAATAGATTTTAGCGCACGTGGCTTGCGCAGAGATTCGCACGTGCACACTGTGCGCCAGCCGCGTGCGCCACTTGTGCGCTAAATTCTATGAATTACCCCCTTTATATGCTGGGGTAAGGGGTTAAAACAGGTGGGAAGGGTGCTGGGGGCGGGGGTAAACCCATGGGGAAATGCAGGGTTTGGGAGGTAAGCCCCCCAAATTGAAAACAAATTTAAAATTCAATATTTATTCAGTACATTATTGGTCGAATAAAAAGTTTTCGTTCATTCACTTTACATTTTTGCATCAGATCCACTACACCCCTACGCAACTACATAATATTATCCTTCGATCTCTTCCGGGTGTGCAAAAATGTGGATTTGTACCTGCAAATTTTTTGCACCTGGCTGTGAACGGTGGCCCTATCTTTGAATTTACCGTGCAAAGTATCTCAAACAAGCAGTGAAATGGTGGGTGTTAATGTTGAGGTCTCGCCTGCGATTACCCTGCTGGGCTACACGACAGTCTTCTCTGCTTATAGTAGTTGATTGACGGGCCTATTGCTTCAGTCACTAACAAGTTATGTAAATGACAAATAAAACCCTGGAGACCCCACACCTCCCTAACTATCTGTCATTGAATTCCACTGATACAATACAGACAGTGTTTCATCCCTTCACCTCCATCCTGAAGAAGGCCATTCCAGCCACCTACGTCCAGTTCTCGTACCCTGTGGCCGAAACACTACAGTGTCGATCTATGACACAACTCCACCCAATACTTACCTGTACACACCCGTTGTGTTTTTTCCTATGACAATACCCATGGACCAACTGAGGTGCTGGGCTGCATTCACTCTTGTGTTGTAAACCCATGTTGATTGTGTATCCAAGAGATTTTGCACCACCATAAGGCTAATACCCTCCACACTCTTGAGGGTGGTACCAAGTGGTACACCTACATACCAAATGTATAACTGTCCGTCTATCTGTCATTATGCAAACAATTGATATATTGTATGTATCATTACTAGAATTCAGAGATTAAACAAATACATCCTGAATTTTTTGTTTGAATATACTGTTGTTCAGCCGACATATGTGCATTGATTCTTTTTTTTATCGTAGCTGCTGGGGCAACATGTCAGTGTATTTCTTTGCACTGCTAAATGTTGCTGACATACTTTTCTTTTGCAATAAAGCATGTGTACCATTCATTTCTGGTGTGCTCTGTACCTTGAGTCCTTTCTATGTCTATGAGTGTGGGAGTCGACATTCAGTGTTCGTCATTTTTATGACGCTCAGTTGGCATACACGTTTTTGGCCGTGTGCATGGTTATGTCGATGACGTGGCAGTCACGTTACTCTGAGTCCGTAGGTGTTAAGCAAATAACATTGAATCAGCGAACCCCAGTAATACACGTTCCCCACTTGCCGTGCTGGTACAGGGTGAGCGCAGCCCTTTGCGCTGGATTGGGGATTTTGATGGCTTTTCACTGCGCGAGGGGCATTCTTGGGGGCGTAACTGGCACTGCTGCAGGGTTGCTGCGTCACTGTGCGCCACGGCTGGTTTTGGTAGCTAAATTCCATGAATACGCTGTGCGCGGAAATAGATTTTAGCGCACGTGGCTTGCGCAGAGATTCGCACGTGCACACTGTGCGCCAGCCGCGTGCGCCACTTGTGCGCTAAATTCTATGAATTACCCCCTTTATATGCTGGGGTAAGGGGTTAAAACAGGTGGGAAGGGTGCTGGGGGCGGGGGTAAACCCATGGGGAAATGCAGGGTTTGGGAGGTAAGCCCCCCAAATTGAAAACAAATTTAAAATTCAATATTTATTCAGTACATTATTGGTCGAATAAAAAGTTTTCGTTCATTCACTTTACATTTTTGCATCAGATCCACTACACCCCTACGCAACTACATAATATTATCCTTCGATCTCTTCCGGGTGTGCAAAAATGTGGATTTGTACCTGCAAATTTTTTGCACCTGGCTGTGAACGGTGGCCCTATCTTTGAATTTACCGTGCAAAGTATCTCAAACAAGCAGTGAAATGGTGGGTGTTAATGTTGAGGTCTCGCCTGCGATTACCCTGCTGGGCTACACGACAGTCTTCTCTGCTTATAGTAGTTGATTGACGGGCCTATTGCTTCAGTCACTAACAAGTTATGTAAATGACAAATAAAACCCTGGAGACCCCACACCTCCCTAACTATCTGTCATTGAATTCCACTGATACAATACAGACAGTGTTTCATCCCTTCACCTCCATCCTGAAGAAGGCCATTCCAGCCACCTACGTCCAGTTCTCGTACCCTGTGGCCGAAACACTACAGTGTCGATCTATGACACAACTCCACCCAATACTTACCTGTACACACCCGTTGTGTTTTTTCCTATGACAATACCCATGGACCAACTGAGGTGCTGGGCTGCATTCACTCTTGCGTTGTAAACCCATGTTGATTGTGTATCCAAGAGATTTTGCACCACCATAAGGCTAATACCCTCCACACTCTTGAGGGTGGTACCAAGTGGTACACCTACATACCAAATGTATAACTGTCCGTCTATCTGTCATTATGCAAACAATTGATATATTGTATGTATCATTACTAGAATTCAGAGATTAAACAAATACATCCTGAATTTTTTGTTTGAATATACTGTTGTTCAGCCGACATATGTGCATTGATTCTTTTTTTTATCGTAGCTGCTGGGGCAACATGTCAGTGTATTTCTTTGCACTGCTAAATGTTGCTGACATACTTTTCTTTTGCAATAAAGCATGTGTACCATTCATTTCTGGTGTGCTCTGTACCTTGAGTCCTTTCTATGTCTATGAGTGTGGGAGTCGACATTCAGTGTTCGTCATTTTTATGACGCTCAGTTGGCATACACGTTTTTGGCCGTGTGCATGGTTATGTCGATGACGTGGCAGTCACGTTACTCTGAGTCCGTAGGTGTTAAGCAAATAACATTGAATCACAGGAAGATTTCAGCTTTCCCAGATTCAGACATTGTTTTTCCAGGACATTTTACATTTTTTAAACACTGAACGATTCAGTAGTCCCACATTTCGGTGACTATGGGTTTTCTCCAGTGACGTCATTTAGGGGTCACAACGACCCCTGAGGTCTCCCTTGCACCCCTAAAAAAAAAGTGTTTTTGATATTTTTTTTTGCAAGCTCCTGGGCTGGGTCCAGCACCATGTGGCTTTGTTTCTGGAGTGGCTGGCTTTCTTGTTCAGGCCTTTTAAAAAAATTAAAAAATTAAAAAACAGGGGGTTCCACAAGTGTACCACTTTGAGCCGTGGCCCTAAATAAGAAAGAATAGGAATAACTAATAATTAGTCTTTCTGGAATTCTATACAATAATTGTAAGACTCAAAGGTTTATTTCAGGCACACTTCAGGGGGTGAGTCACTGATTTAGTCTGTTATTAAAGACCTCAAATTCACAATGCGGACAAAAACTTCCAAAATGCATTAAAGCGTAGAATAAGCATCCATTCTGGACTATGTATTTTGCTTTTTGCAAGTTGCAGTTATAGCATGTTTTTTTCTGCTGTTATCTCTGTTATGATCATCACAAGACAGTCCATCTCGGTGTCCTCGGTCACTTGACAAAATCCTTGTGCCTAAAAGTTTGTGTACAGTGTAGAAATGCTTGACCATTGCACATAAAGTGGCCCTTGATTTCATTGTGCCACAATGAATGCCTTGTTGTAATGTGTCTTCCTTTCCTATTTCCATGGCATGCTGTTCAGGATGCTTGTTTGCATGTATGAGGTAACGAGTACCCAGAGTATGGGATGCCGTGTGAGGCCAACCTCTGAAGCCTCAAAAGTAGATCCACCCAGACTTGACATATGTCCAACTTTGCACTAGACCTGCAGATGAACTAGCCTGCTGTTAAATCTGTTACCAGTTTAATGGTATCCACTACAGAGTGTAATCTGTTTTTTGACTTTGAGACCATTCAGACATGTAATTGCTAATTTTACTATAGCGGGTAAGATAGCTATAGCCAGTAAGACAGCTCAGTGGGTTGACCCCTCCCTGCAGCGATGTGGGGGTGATCGAAAGGTGGCAGGTTCGAATCCTGACAAGGCCACCTCAGCCATTCATCCTTCTGAGGTTGATAAATGAGTACCAACACAGGTTGGGTGGTTTTGTATGTATATTTGTTCTAGATAAAGTGCCTAAGCGTAAGTGCTACATAATAACACATCATAATCATTTGGCCTCGGACGTCTGCTTGCATTCACAATAATTTGGTAATATGGGCCTATACACACTGATATTAACGATACATATGGTGATCCATTCTTGTGTGAAATGCATATCACATTACAGTGAAATCGTAACCTTATTTTTCATAGTGTACTTAGGAACAATGCTATGTGATCCCACTTACTGTCAAGGGGTGAAAGATTGCATTCCATCGGTTCCAGTGATGTCACTTGGGGTGGGATCAAATGTCATCACTTCCTCTGATGTCATCAAAAGTCAAGGGTCGTGTGATGTCACTTCCGCTACTGCTGGCATTTCAGTGAAATGATGTCCCTGTTTTTTTCAGTCGGGTCCATAACATAAATAGAAAGGTTAAGAGTTGATGGGTGGTACCTCCTCAAAAGTTAGGACTAAGATTAGGAAGCTGGTTTTGCAGGTCAATGAGATGGAGAATATCAACACAGAGGAAAACAGATTAAAAGATCTCCAGAAGGGCGCATTGTCTGAAACGCGTTGAGAATATTTGGGAATCTTTGATTTACCAACAAGGAGGATATACTGACCTGTTAAATTTGAGCAAAGAAATTGAATTATCGAAGGAGCTGCAATGACTTGCTTTGATTAATGTGTAAAGTTTATAAGTATATCTATGCCCATCATTATATTAATGGGTTCAGGAGACCTAATGGGTCGATGTATATATGTATCAAAACAATGCAAGACATTTAGATAGATAAGGAAGTGCTATAACCCGACGAGAGTGTGTCCCAGGTCCCGTTTAAGGTTTTGGAGAATAATAAATGTGTAAGAATGGAATGGCAGCCAGAGCTCATGATCAAATAATGGAATGGTCCTGGCAGCCCATGATTGCAGAGTAGAATTGGCATGGTCGCTGCTGTGATCTCTTCATAGATAATGAAGGAGATCATTCATCAGCCCGATGACCCACTGAAATATGGCCTCCACTCTGAGCTGCAATGGTGGCATGAGGTGAAGGGCTGCTGACCATAGGAAAGATCATGGCACGAGACAGGCCTCAAGATTGCTGTAGTACTACTGGCTGATCCCAGTCCAAAAGAAACCTTAAGAGGACGTGGTTCTCCAAGAGTGCACTACTCCCAACAGGATGTCACAGGAAAGACAGCAGTGGAAGAACTGTACGCTCAAAATACTCACATAGACTACGGAAAGCAGTCCTCGATCAGTGGAATCTAATATCCAAAGTAGGTGCTGTGAAGAAAACGCCATTAGACGCTCAAAACATGCAGAGGAGGAACCTCAAGGATCATTTAGCATAGACCCTACAGAAAACAGATACTCCACCTGGCACCATCACAGCCTTATGGGACTTGCCACCAGGAATGGGACATTTCCCCTCTGGAAACCGTGCAGCCTGCCCTTTCGCCTTTCAAGAAGTTCAGTATGTCCACAATGGAAGGAAATGAATCCACACAAACAGAAAGAAAATCCCCATAATATATAGACGGTAGGCATATGTCAACCTTTGGGCGAAATAATCTTCCTGGATTTAGTTCCTGCCATCGCAAATACCCAGCCCCTAGTATTGTGTCTACCCAATAACAATATGAACTATAGTTGAAATGGAGCAGTTAATCTGCGCTGAGCAACAAGGCGATGTTCAATTTGGGGGTGTGCCATGATCCTCAAAAGCTTTAAATAAATGTCAAGGAAACTGTTTGAAGGAATTGCAATTTAGCTGTTTATTACTCAATCATGAGGTTGTGGATTCTTTTCTAATATTGCAATTTTGCTATTAGTATTCATAGTCTATTCTTCATATCCTCAATGTTCAACCAATTTGGTAATGGTCATCAAAACTAAGGGTGCATTTCATGGGATCATTTGTGCGGTAAATCGGGACATTGTGCGCCAAACCACACGTGTATCTAAGTTTGTCGATTCACGGAATCGACTGTGCAGGACTTTTCTGTTTTGTGGGGGCACTTCGCGCAGACTCGGAACTTCTCTGCCAACGGCCAAGTACCTTGCGCGAGAGACCTCGCAGAGCTTGGACGTGGCCTACGCATAGACCCGAGTTGGGGCCAGAACACGCAAGAACAAGGGAAAAAGGGGGCATTATGAGGGAGCCCATCACATGCCCACTTTTGAATGGAATAATACGTATTCATGGATGCGACGCGAACCCTCTCGGCAGGGAAATGGTTATGCAATACACTCATACTATCCGCCACACGAAGGCAGGCATATAGACACTTGTGCATAGGAATCCCCGTGCGGAGGTAGAATGAGCATCGATTTAGGGGTGCCTGCATGCAGTCAGGGTTCCGATCGCAATTGGGAGTGCTCGTAAGCAGTGTAGTGGGGTGCAGGAACCGTTTATGGGGGTTTGCACGCATGTGTACTGGAAAATGACAATTTTTACAATACGTGGTACGCATGTTGAGGGGATGCACGGAATGGTTATGCGGGACCCCACAAACCCCCACCGGAGTCCTGGCTTGGTTGAGGGGGGTACGCATGCTGTTTTTCCGAGGTGCATTGCTATGCATGCGAAGAGTGTGCAAAGTTCTGTTTCCATGGCTGGAAGGGCTCTGTGTGTGGCATGTCGTGGGCATTCCAGGCTTGACTTGCACATGGGGTTACTTTGCGTGGACAATTCCATGAATATGCATTGCACGCAGACTTTCGTATGCATGATGGGTTTCGCAGGTTTGTTCTCGGCGGGCAGGTTTTGCAGGATCTATGCACACTTTTCCATGAATCGGACCCATAATCTTCAATTGTTCAAATAAAACACTAAATCATCAATGTTCATCCTAAATGATCAATGCTTTTGCATGAGGTTTTCAACATAATATTCCATTCTTAAATGTTCAACCAAAATAATCCGTTCCTCCAAATTACACTGTTGCTTTCAAAGAGTTAAGTATATCCAAAATACATTTTCTGTGTATTCCTCTCTACACGTTTCACCACATTGTTTATGTGGCTCATAAGGACAGAAAATGTACACTCAAGTATCTCAAAATATTAATGCCATTGACAAAAAGTCCATTGTCCTAGGTTCTCTCTTTGATGTTACAGACTTGTTTTGGATTATTTATCAAGGTTTGATAGCCCTGTAGAGTGCTGGACTGAATGAGATAATTCAGCCTTTGCAGGATCCTAGAACGCCAAATCCACGCAGATCTGCATACTAAAAATGTGATATATGGTATCTGTGATATCTGTGGGGACAGACTCCTAATTACTTCAGGCCAAACCAGGTCCACCACCTAAGGAACGAGTGCATGCGTTGTACATAAAGCAAGTTCTTTTGTACAATTTTCCAAGGTGCAATTAGATGGTGCTGTCGGACCAAACTAAACCAAGTCTCAACAAACCACTTCAGTTCAAATCTCATATACATTTTTGCAACAGTTAAATTACTCCAAGATACTTTATTACAATCCACCCCAACATATAATTGGACAAAACCCTCTTCAAAGAAACCCAATTTTTTCCCAATTCCAACATTTTCACTGGCTGGTTTTATCTTAATAGTCATCTTCAGATCATATGTTGAACATGTCCCTTCGTAGGATTCGTCTGTGGTAGGTCATGACATCCGCACATGGTTAAACATTGCTATTGAAACATAATTCATTACTAGCAATAACTAGCCTAAGCTCTTAAGCATTAACTTTCAATTGGCACATGGTTCATGTAAATATATTTCAAGCGATGTGTGAAGGCTAGGTGAACAATTTCTCTTTGAGTTAGCGATGCTATCTCATTCCCCAGGTCACTGTTCCATTGAAACTTTCCAATCTACAAAACTGCCACTTTATCACACTATTGAATCTCCTGGGTAGCCTTGGGCACTGGCTTACCCCACGTCTTACCGTTGACCAAAACTGTCAACTTTGAATTCGTCTGTATCAGTTTCGAAGTCCCCCTCTTCCTCCTCGTCTGACAAGCTGGAGTCCGGAGATGGTATCTTCTTCCTTCCCCTGACCCTGTAATACTTTTTTTAATGAAGGTAAGGCCTACCACAGAAGGAAACCACAGTGACCACACAGAATCAGCAGGCCAGTGACCTTGCTTCCGGAGTAACCAAAATAGCAGGGGAAAAAGCCTCCAGGCACAAAAAAAACCTTGATGCTGTGGAGTGGTGCAACAGTGGAAAGAAGTATGACGGTTAGTGTATCTGTCCAGAGAGCCCTTGAGGGATGTCTTGATCCAGGTCTGGCAGCAGGGATAAGAGTCCAGAGAGGGGGAGATCTGAGAATACCTCTAAGGTGAGCTCCAATAGTGTGTGTGCGGTGAGGACCCAAAAGGGGGCAGTGCCGCAGAGATTCCAAGAAATGTCGGGAAGAAAACAAAGGCAAAGGCAAGCGGACAAGGACAGAAAGAGAGGGCGCAATCAGGTCGAGACCTGATCGCAGGGAGCGGGAGCCGAGCAGAGTGATGCCAGACGAGGAAAGAAAATGCTGCCAAGTCCGGCGGAGAAGCGAGAGAAAGAAACCGCAGACAGGGCAGGAAGCCGCAGCAGAAGTGAGGAGAAAGAAAAGGCACACAAGCCATCTGAGGGACGGGGAGCAAAGCAAGCAGAGTGCCGCAAATGAAAACACTCGCATTAGGACCCCAAAGTGGAATGCTAAGGGTTGCAATGCACCGACTGCCGGGAGGGAATGTAATAAGAACCTCCCAGCGGTGGCCATCTTGGAAATCAACTAGACTGTTCCAAAAGGACAGTGAGAGACGTGATGGCACAGATTAATGGAGTTTGACCCTCCATTGATTTCATAAGCACCAGCCCCCTGGGTGCGTGACAAAAACAAAATAATGAAACCCCTCCTGTCATGCATCAGGAGATTACATCTTCTATCTACGATACTTATCAGACCATAAAACTCATGGCTAGTTCTTGCAGCTGTGCTGGCCACGAAGGTTATAAAGTTACTTATTTACCAATCCCCTGTCTTCTTCAGACCCTGACTACCGTGATTTTAATTCATTCGTAAAAGCCGACTATATTGAGATTCCCCATGAATTTGTATGAATGTGCATGTCTGTTTTTACATTTTGGTGCGTTTAACATTGTATCTTTCTACGCATGTGCAAGCTAATATGTATCAATTCTAGACAACAGTAACACTAATGTAACATATCCCATCTATAATTAACTACACTTACATTTGAAATTGCAACATCGTCGCCAAGTTTGCCCCCACTCCCAGTTATTAATATGGTGCGTATAACATGAACCCCCCATAATCATGGGGACATTTCCTGACCACCACGACACATCCTGTGCCAATGAGAATTTCTTCATGTTGGGATGACTGTTCAATCTGTCAACATTGCATTGGTGGACTAGATCGAAGTCTCTCAATTCGCCTTTAGTTGAAAAAGTCCATGGGCGCAATGACATGAATGTCAAATGGTCAGTCGTGGAGGTGTTGAAAACAGGCAAAGGAGCCCTTCCCATTGAGCGTCTGTTACTAAAAACTCAGCAATGGCAAATTCGAATCTTCAGTGGGAATGGAATCTGCTATTAGAATAACTTCCCCTTAACTCTAGACTCACTAATGCCGTCCGTAGCAATCATATATCATGTGACAGTGGGTTGTGACAGATCGAGATCGTAAGTACTGGCCTTTTCCCCATGCATGCAGTTATCCGAACGCAGTTCCTTTTTTTTGTCCAAACCTCACCAAACATGGCGCCCCTGGATTCAGAGCATGGGAATAGTTTGAATTGATGACACTCTAGATGGGGAGATACACTTTACAGCATGTCACACCTGGGAGCATGTCCCCCACACGTTGGTACAATAGATGAAAATTGCTTCATCGACACGGTCGGCCCAGCTCATCGCCATTCTGCTGTACGAAGAAGCAGTTGAGTGATCTTCTGACGGTTTTGTAATTCACAGCGAGCTGAGCCACTTTCAAGCTTCCCATAAGTCTCTTAGCAGCCAGAAGTAGTGGCTCATACAACCAAAGTGCCCGTTTTTGCTTCCTCTATAACTCCTTTTACAGGTCCTTGGTCTATTACGTGCTGTGGGATGTATTTGTGATATGGGTTGAAGTGCAGCTTCATCATAGGAATAAGATAACGACTGACCAAACAGGCCGCCCTGTAGGACATCAGTAACTAGCAACTCTGTTTAGGTAAGACATGCTCTGAGGTATGATATGATATGATATGATAAGTCATTTATAACGTGCCTGTACACAAGTGTTTCTAGGTGCGACAAGGTAAGGAGTGGGAAACAGAAGGTGGACAAAACAATGATCTTACTAGGCCTTGCGTCATTCAGATTGCGCAAGTGCAGGGAAGAGGGAGGGGAGAAGTGCAGGTAGTTCAATAAGTCCAGAGGGAGACCCCAGCCGAGGAGAGATATGCCTCCCACTCTCTGCTTGGAGAAGAGTCTGACCCTCAGAGAGTTGGAGGTGGATGAGCGGAGAGCTCGTGAAGGAAGATGTTTAGGAAGACAAAGTAGGAGGTAGTGAGGTCTCAGGCCCCAGAAAGCCTTGTGAATGATGCAAAGGGTCTTGAACTTGCTCCTTGCAGGCACAGCCACAGGGAGGAGAGGTATAGTCATTTTTCCAGCAGTAGAGATCTAGGGTATGATTACATGTTTAGAGGTCCTCATCTCAGTCTCCTTGCCTTTTCGGGTCTCAGTACCCAGCCTTAAACATGACATATTTATATACGCATTTGACGTCTGGACTGAATTTGAGTGCCCGTGCTAAAGATCCTCTCACGTGAGCTGAGAACTCATTTGGACTTTGTCAGAATTTAGGTGCCAGGGTAGTCAGGATTCTGCTTAGGGTCCCTCCAGCACAGGACATCTGGGCACACATATTAATGACCTTGTTGTATAGATGAATCAGGCAGCATTTCATATGCCCCTAGATGCATGCCACAGTGGTGTCTTATATACATTTGTTGAAACTCCAGCAGACACTGGTGGCAAATAATTCTGAGATCAGAACCTTAGAGAACACATATTTAGATACATTATTATTACTAGCCAATCAAAATTGACACAATAATGAATTATTACCGTTATCCTGAAAGGGGCCCCTAGGGGACCCTGACATCTATGGAAACAAGGCAGGTCACCACACACGATAGAGACGCCAGACACGAGGTTGTATTCCCAAAGCTAGGGTTTTATTGCAAAGCAAAAGTCTCAGTTGGCCAACTCAGTCTCACGCCCCGCGACGTGTATCTCTAGACCTCGAGGGACGCAAGAGAGCGAATTACGTACATCAGTTACATATATACAAAATGCATATCAAACAATCAGCTATGACATGTATAACACCCCTCTTCATTGGGTTTCTTTGAACTTGGTGTGATGATGGACATCTTCGACCACTATGACACCTTCAAACATCTATTCTACTAACAATTTGCAATTTGTGAGTGCATAGGCATCTTTCGGTTATTGAATAGAACACAGCACTTCTGTTTTTGGAAGCAAACTACATACAGGGGGGAGTTGCATTCCGGACCTTGCTATCTATCAGGTGCTATTCGTGTCCTGGGAGCCGACATGCTCTTAGCGGGCTCAGCAAAGGGGGGCCGTTCGAAAAGCATAATTCAAGCCTTTAGCGGTATTATTCTAACATATTCTACCATATAACGTGACTGGCTGGCAGCTGTGAAATGATTAAATGCCCTCTGGCTCTGCTTCAAGGCTACATTAAGGAGGGAGCCGGGCATTCTTCCTGGCGCTGCCTACGTTTGTGTTTCAGCAAAACTCTTGTTATCCTCTCGGCCCTGTGGCCTTGTCCTTTTCATATACAGACATCAATGTTCCACAGTCGAGCAGTGTAAACGGAAAATATACTGCGAAGCAATAGGAACAGAAAGCAATGAGCAATGGTTAGAAAAAAAAATGGCGATTCTTGTTACATCAAAATGGCCGTTCATTGGAAAACTCAAAAAACCTACATTCTGTCGTATCGTGCATGAGACGGTTGGCCCTCGGCCACCAAAATGCGTTTGCTGTCTCAATTAGATTTCTAGACTGACAAACCCTCCTTTGGCCGTGTGCCAAACGTCTCATCTATTTATTGAAACCTCCTCTAGTGATGATGAATCTGAAGTACTTATGTCTGAGTCTCGCATGCTATCGTGGACATCATTGTCTTCATTAATATCTATTGCCATCAACTCTTTCATTACTCTCATCTCATTTGGGTCTGGGCTAGTTCGATCATGAGGTTGTTTTTTCTTTGTTATCCTTTGCATGCATCCTTCCGTACATCCCTCAGTTACCTCTGCACAAACTATGGGTAAACAATGTATACAACAACAACACGTTAGGAATATTCTGAACACCACTACTAGCATTGAGATCAGCTTCCATCCCCAAGATCGTAGTATTCCCCAAAACCAAAATCCTATTTCCCAGCTCCCTTCTCCCATGGGGAGTTCAGAGCTTAGAACGTGCATTTTCTTTATTGCTTCAAAGATCGTGGGGGAATAGTCATCGACATAAACGCAACATGCTGATCCCACTATTTTGCAAATTCCCCCACGATCAACCAGGATTACATCGAGAGCCATTCTATTTTGCAGCGTCATTAACGTGATTCCTCTTTCTTCCAACGTCATGTTAAATAATATATCTGTTGTTGTGTTTATTGTATTGTTTAGGATTCCGAACAGTTGCCTTATACTGTAGGAGTTCACTATCTGTCCTAAAAATGGAATTAATAATTTCGCTAAATCAGTTGCTATTAAAACACCTTCGTCAGTCCTCTTGACTCTAGTTCTGGATAATTTGGCCATGGCTGCTGTTTCCAAGAGGAATACTCCTGGGAAAAATAGCCCGAGATAACAAGTACCTCCCCAGTTTCTGGGCAACCAAGGGTATGCTTTCTCTCTACATATAAAATAAACTGGATCACCTACGTATACTGGTTCTATTTCCCATTTTAGTACCACTGTATTCATACAACCAGTATATGTTCAGACTGAAAAAGATCCTTTCTTTTTTAGGCAAAAAGGGACAATTCTTGGGCTATAATTCACTGTGTAAAATGGGGGAATCGCATCTTTGTTCCCTTCTATTCTTACACGAAACGTCATTACAGATGTTTTTTCTGGCGGGGGACAATCTATCTCGTCTATTTTGTCGTGTTATCTTTCGTGTGCTTTTCCTCGTGGGCTCTGGGGCTATTACTTGTGCTTTATGGAAAATGGAACAACCCACAGGCTTCATTATTATCTCCTCAAACTCATTCATGTTGGTTCTGTCTAATTGACCCGTATTACTCTTATTCCACTTCCCATAGAACATTGCACCTAAAGATGCACTACATGCAGAACTTAATGGTAATGACTGCACATACCACCCTATTCCTTTCCCAGCAGTTTGTTTTCTTCAGGATTGCATGTGTCATGTTCATTATCAGAAGTAAGGTGTTATTCGTAAAACCTTCCCTGTGTTTTTCTTCCATTGGGGGTAGGGTATAAGTGATCACCTGAACCGGGCTTTCAGTAGTGGATATATTAATTATTGGTAAAAACATTTCTAATGGGTGTATTGTTTGTACCCACCATAATATTAGGGCTGTCGATATTGGTGCTACCATGCCCATAAAGCACATTATTATCGTTAGTGTCAGCATACAATTTGTTTTACCATGCGTTTTTCTTAAACTTATAGGCCCTCATTACGACCCTGGCGGAGAGGGGTTTACGCCAGCGTAATGCATGGCGTACCTCTCCGCCAGATTACGACTTTCCGTAGCGCCATGGTGATTTTTACGCCCGGATTTTCCGGGCGGAAAAATCCATGGCGCTACGGGACCTCTTGTTAATTACGCCACCGTAATCTACGGTGGCGTAATTAACGCCTTCCCCACTCCCATTATACCCTATGGGGCAAAAATGGGAATGGGGAAGGGTAAATGGGGATTGGGGACTTACCGCCCCGCCAAGGTCGGAATGGGGTGGTAAGTCCGCCAACCCCCATGGCGGAGTTGGCAGCTCTGCGCCATGGTCCATGGTGCAAATTGCACCATGGACCTCCGCCAGGGTCGTAATGAGGGCCATAGTCTTTATAACTGACTCATTCTTAGCGGTGGTGGTGCAGGAGGAGGCTGGAACCGGTCCCGGCATGTTTCTCGTCGTCCTTCTTCTTCCTTATCACAGTTTGTTGTGGATATCGCTCTTCGTCGCGCTTGCTCTGATGTCTATAAATTCAATGGATTTCTCACAATTCAGTTTTGCCTGTCCTTTTCTTTTTTTTTTAGCCGGGATTCGATTATTTGTTTTTAGGCGAGATCACTTGTCCCTTCTTATACTGCTCAGAGGACCTTTGATCAGTTATCGCCTCAGTATCATGTGCGCCCAGCTTGTCCGCTCTGGTTCCGGACACATGTACTGTTAATTAATTATCTCAGTTGTCATAGTACCATGTGCGCCCAGCTTGTCCACTCTGGTTCCGGACACATGTACTTTTATGATCGCACAGAGGAGCCGCGAGTCTTGAATTGTCCGACTTGCACAATTCTCACGCTTCTCTCCTCTACACCCCTGGTTCCTTCCTCAGTGACCATTAAGCATTCGTGGGGGGGTGATTCATTCTTCCCAATTTCTTTTATGGTTAATGGCATTAATTCTGCAGGATTCAAAGCGCTACACCTCATAATTTGGATATGGGGCACAAACAAGATAATCTCATATCTTGTCAATCTAGCAGAGGTGAGGTGTTGCGTCTGTGTCCTATTTAATAGAACATCTATGGCATGTGGCACCATCAGAATTAAAGTGTGCCCCAATACCATCCCTTCCGTTTGTTTCACAGACGCAGCAGCCGCCGCGGCAGATCGCAAACATCGTGGAAGTGCGCACGCTACAGGGTCCAGCGCAGAAGAAAAATTGCCGCACGGCCTATTTCTTCCACCTTGTTCCTGTGTCAAAACCGCCAATGCACATCCTTCACTTTCACACACAAATAGTCTAAAAATGTTCATATAGTTCGGCGTACCCAAAACTGGAGCCGAGCATAATGCAGTTTTTAATCCATCAAATGCTCTCTGACATTCCTCATCCCACTGCAAAGGCATAACCGCATCTTTTCTAGTCAAATTCACTAATGGTTTCACAATCAACGCAAAATTACCAATCCATTGTCGGCAATATGAAGCCATGCCTATTAAGGCTCTGACTACTTTTTGTGTCTTTGGAATAGGCATACAAGAAATACTTTCTATGCGTTCTGGCGTTAGTCTTCTCCCTCCTTTCGAAAGTAGGTAGCCCAAGTAAACTACCTCCTTTCGATTATACTGAAATTTCTTCAAACTAGCTTTATGGCCATGTGCCGCTAGGTGTGACAGTAGTAATACAGTGTTTTCTTTACAAATCTCCTCTGTGTCTGCAGCTAGCAATAAATTGTCTATGTATTGCAAAAGTACACAACCCACGGGTAATTCCAGCATGCCTAGTTGTTCTTTTAATGCTCTACTGTAAATACTTGGACTTTCCGTATAACCTTGCGGAATCCGCGTAAATGTAAATGATCGTCCTCCTAATGTGAATGCGAACAAGTATCTACTGTCCTTGTCCACTGGAATACTAAAGAATGCGTTCTTCAAATCTATTACACTAAAATATTCTGCTGAAACAGGTATCATTGTCAATATTGTAGTGACGTCTGG
Source organism: Ambystoma mexicanum (assembly GCF_040938575.1). Lineage (NCBI taxonomy): Eukaryota > Metazoa > Chordata > Amphibia > Caudata > Ambystomatidae > Ambystoma > Ambystoma mexicanum. The sequence continues at coordinate 317,100,350 of NC_090924.1, read as the reverse complement.
CACTAGAGAAAATTGCGGATGTGCTACCTTATTTAATGCGCGTAGATCAATTATGAAAGGTATAGTACCTCATTACCTCCTTTCTTATAAACCGGAAGGATCGGGCTGTTACATTTACTGCCTGTGATTTCCTCTATTACCCCTAATTTCACCAAATCGGTAACAATACTCTTCAATCCTTTCTCACCTTCAGCCCAAATGTTGTACTGGGGTATTCGCGGTAGGGTAACACCTTCTTTTAAAATAATCTTTACTGGCTCTATCTTTAAACATCCCACATCGTTGTCATGCATTGCCCATATACAGTTTGGTACTTTACTTAGTTCCCCTGATAACGTTTTAGACATAAATTCTGACACAGGGGCATCATGTGACCATATCGTTAGAAACACTCCGTCTGCCGTGCAATGTATAACAGAACCTAGTTTTTTCAACAAATTTAATCCCAACACATTTTCTCCACAATTTTCTGTTAGAAGGAAAGGACAATGTTCGGTAAATGGTCCTATGGTAACTGGGACTGGTTTGGACACTGGGTTTATGACTGGTGTACCTGCGAACCCTACGGAAATATTCTTTTGCCCTGACAGTGGTATATTCGGAACCAAGTGATGGTCTATTGAACACTTCTGTGCTCCTGTATCTACAAGAAAGCGGTGTTCCTCATTCCCGACTCTCATTTCTACGTAGGGTCCTCTCTGATTCACGAGAATAGACACTGGTTCTCACCCCTGTCCTGGGCTGTCCTATTGGGGAAATGACACATTGTCCGATGTGTAATCATTACTGTTACCGTAATACGTGTTTGTCTGTGTATCGAAAACATTTCCACTCTTCCCTCTATTTCCCCCACTCTGATTTCCATATTGTTGATTTTGCTGTCCCTGACTCTGGTTTGGGGCATTTTGGTTTTGGCCTTGGTTTTGATTACCTCCGTTATTGTGATGCTGCTGCATACTATTCCTATTTGGTCCATTCGCTCCTGGGTGTCCTCTATGCTGTCTCCTCTGACCAGACCCATTTCTGTTCTGTAGATGCGGGCATTGCGCTCGCCAATGCCCTTCCTCTTTACAATATGCACACTGATTCGGCCCCACTGTTCCCCCATGCATATTCGAACTACCCCTTACTTGTGCGTTCCCTTGCCCTCTATTATGTCCTACTACTTGCTGCATTAATACCCGTGTTCTAATTAGACATTCCTTCAAGTCTGCCCCCACCTGTTTTAGCAACGATAATTCGTTCACCATCTCCTTCTACCCCGGCGATGGTAACTGCCGTCGTTTATTATGCGACCCCTTTTCCCCCTTCCCAGGTCTCCCGATATCCCTACTCCTGTACGTAGGTGTAGTAAACATTTTGGCAGGTGCAGTAAACATTTCGACATAATCATTATCTAATTCATCTCTAAACTCAAGAAGTCTATACACATGTTCTCTTACTTCTTCATCCCTTTCCCTGGAGCGTGCTAATGCATTCAAATCTAACAATCGCTGCGGTGGTAATTTCCCAATTAGCTGTTTCCATCTCTCCACCAAACATTCACCCATACATTCCAACACTACCTGTCTTTCGTTGCTTCTATGAAAGTCATATATCGAAGCCAGTGTTGCCGTCCCATCATTCCCGTCTATATACATCTCTGCCTGTTGCTGCCATTCCACCTTCCTTTCCTTGCTGATTGCGCTGCGGGTTACCCTCGTGCACTGCCGTTGGTCAATCCCACCTCTTGCCCCCGTGGTTTCAACTTCAACCCCGGGAGGAACGGACGGTACCCGAGTCTGTGTCTAAAGCGGGAGGTGCGGATGGGACAATGGGAACAGCAAGTGTTTGTTGTGGGCCTGGTTTCCTAGTAGGAAGTGTTTTGTGCGCGGTCTGTGGCTGTGGGAGGGCTTGAGCTACCGGAGAGAGAGTTTGAGCTACGGGCGGGGTCCGGGCAATAGCTACTGACGTATCTGGTCTTACTTCTGATCTTGGGCCTTGTTTTGTATGGGTCAATATATTTTCTATCAATTCATCTGTCATGTGTAATTCTCGTTGTGGGTATATTTTTTCTATATTCAACTGGTCACGCCTGCCTGCCCTTCTTAGACTCTCAGTCCACTCCTCCTCTTCTTTTTCTTCCGCTACCTCACCTTTTGATTTATGCCTGCGCGCATGCTTTGCTCTGCTTTTAAATCGGAGCATTGCTTCCTTTCTCCAGTCTTTAATAGTTTCAAATGCTGCAGGACGCGCTTCTTTCTTATTAACACCCTTTCCAAGTTATCTATCCTCGCCATCTCAAAACTACCATTAATCGGCCACTGATGGTCTTGTTGCTTATGCCAAGTCTCACAGAATATTATCGCACCCACTCCATACTTCACATACATCTCATACGCCAGCGTTCCCCCAGGTGGTACAATTTGGCCATTTTCCAAAGATTGTCTACCACAGCGGAAAAACCCTGCTAAGGTGGACAATACCCCAGGCATGTTTTAACCTTCCCCTTGATTAATCAACCTTACTTAGGGCGTTTGATTTTGCAAAGTCAACTCTCAACCAATATCAGGATGCTTTGAATCGGGGAATGACTCACCTGATAAATCAAGTCGTCTGTATACTGATGCGCCAAAGGACGCCGTGTCTGCGTTTCTTGGCTTCCACCTCGTTTCGGGACCCTCGCCTCCTTGTTCTCTAGCCAGGCACGTTGATCAGGGATAAGATGTGTGCAGATCTGCAAAGGAGTCTCTCATCACTTTTACAGGGCGCCCCGAACACCTCTTGATCCCGGCTCGAACGTCCCGTCCTCGCCGTTCTCTGCCTTTCTCAATTACAACGTTACGCGAAGGAACACGTGGGGGAGGGTCCCTATTCGGGCGCCATCTTGAAAGGGCCCCCTAGGGGACCCTGACATCTATGGAAACAAGGCGGGTCACCACACACGATAGAGACGCCAGACACGAGGTTGTATTCCCAAAGCTAGGGTTTTATTGCTAAGCAAAAGTCTCAGTTGACCAACTCGGTCTCACGCCCCGCGACGTGTATCTCTAGACCTTGAGGGACACAAGAGAGCGAATTACGTACATCAGTTACATATATACAAAATGCATATCAAACAATCAGCTATTACATGTATAACACCCCTCTTCATTGGGTTTCTTTGAACTTGGTGTGATGATGGACATCTTCGACCACTATGACACCTTCAAACATCTATTCTAGTAACAATTTGCATTTTGTGAGTGCATAGGCATCTTTCGGTTATTGAATAGAACACAGCACTTCTGTTCTTGGAAGCAAACTACATACAGGGGGGAGTTGCATTCCGGACCTTGCTATCTATCAGGTGCTATTCGTGTCCTGGGAGCCGACATGCTCTTAGCGGGCTCAGCAAAGGGGGGCCGTTCGAAAAGCATAATTCAAGCCTTTAGCGGTATTATTCTAACATATTCTACCATATAGCGAGACTGGCTGGCAGCTGTGAAATGATTAAATGCCCTCTGGCTCTGCTTCAAGGCTACATTAAGGAGGGAGCCGGGCATTCTTCCTGGCGCTGCCTACGTTTGTGTTTCAGCAAAACTCTTGTTATCCTCTCGGCCCTGTGGCCTTGTCCTTTTCATATACAGACATCAATATTCCACAGTCGAGCAGTGTAAACGGAAAATATACTGCGAAGCAATAGGAACAGAAAGCAATGAGCAATGGTTAGAAAAAAAAATGGCGATTCTTGTTACATCAAAATGGCCGTTTATTGGAAAACTCAAAAAACCTATATTCTGTCGTATCGTGCATGAGACGGTTGGCCCACGGCCACCAAAATGCGTTTGCGGTCTCAATTAGATTTCTACACTGACAAACCCTCCTTTGGCCGTATGCCAAACGTCTCATCTATTTATTGAAACCTCCTCTAGTGATGATGAATCTGAAGTACTTATGTCTGAGTCTCGCATGCTATCGTGGACATCATTGTCTTCATTAATATCTATTGCCATCAACACTTTCATTACTCTCATCTCATTTGGGTCTGGGCTAGTTCGATCATGAGGTTGTTTTTTCTTTGTTATCCTTTGCATGCATCCTTCCGTACATCCCTCAGTTACCTCTGCACAAACTATGGGTAAACAATGTATACAACAACAACACGTTAGGAATATTCTGAACACCACTACTAGTATTGAGATCAGCTTCCATCCCCAAGATCGTAGTATTCCCCAAAACCAAAATCCTATTTCCCAGCTCCCTTCTCCCATGGGGAGTTCAGAGCTTAGAACGTGCATTTTCTTTATTGCTTCAAAGATCGTGGGGGAATAGTCATCGACATAAACGCAACATGCTGATCCCACTATTTTGCAAATTCCCCCACGATCAACCAGGATTACATCGAGAGCCATTCTATTTTGCAGCGTCATTAACGTGATTCCTCTTTCTTCCAACGTCATGTTAAATAATATATCTGTTGTTGTGTTTATTGTATTGTTTAGGATTCTGAACAGTTGCCTTATTCTGTAGGAGTTCACTATCTGTCCTAAAAATGGAATTAATAATTTCGCTACATCAGTTGCTATTAAAACACCTTCGTCAGTCCTCTTGACTCTAGTTCTGGATAATTTGGCCATGGCTGCTGTTTCCAAGAGGAATACTCCTGGGAACAATAGCCCGAGATAACAAGTACCTCCCCAGTTTCTGGGCAACCAAGGGTATGCTTTCTCTCTACATATAAAATAAACTGGATCACCTACGTATACTGGTTCTATTTCCCATTTTAGTACCACTGTATTCATACAATATGTTCAGACTGAAAAGGATCCTTTCTTTTTTAGGCAAAAAGGGACAATTCTTGGGCTATAATTCACTGTGTAAAATGGGGGAATCGCATCTTTGTTCCCTTCTATTCTTACACGAAACGTCATTACAGATGTTTTTTCTGGCGGGGGACAATCTATCTCGTCTATTTTGTCGTGTTATCTTTCGTGTGCTTTTCCTCGTGGGCTCTGGGGCTATTACTTGTGCTTTATGGAAAATGGAACAACCCACAGGCTTCATTATTATCTCCTCAAACTCATTCATGTTGGTTCTGTCTAATTGACCCGTATTACTCTTATTCCACTTCCCATAGAACATTGCACCTAAAGATGCACTACATGCAGAACTTAATGGTAATGACTGCACATACCACCCTATTCCTTTCCCAGCAGTTTGTTTTCTTCAGGATTGCATGTGTCATGTTCATTATCAGAAGTAAGGTGTTATTCGTAAAACCTTCCCTGTGTTTTTCTTCCATTGGGGGTAGGGTATAAGTGATCACCTGAACCGGGCTTTCAGTAGTGGATATATTAATTATTGGTAAAAACATTTCTAATGGGTGTATTGTTTCTACCCACCATAATATTAGGGCTGTCGATACTGGTGCTACCATGCCCATAAAGCACATTATTATCGTTAGTGTCAGCATACAATTTGTTTTACCATGCGTTTTTCTTAAACTTATAGTCTTTATAACTGACTCATTCTCAGCGGTGGTGGTGCAGGAGGAGACTGGAATCGGTCCCGGCATGTTTCTCGTCGTCCTTCTTCTTCCTTATCACAGTTTGTTATCGATATCTGTCTTCGTCGCGCTTGCTCTGATGTCTATAAGTTCAATGGATTTCTCACAATTCAGTTTTGCCTGTCCTTTTCTTTTTTTTTTTAGCCGGGATTTGATTATTTGTTTTTAGGCGAGATCACTTGTCTCTTCTTATACTGCTCAGAGGACCTTTGATCAGTTATCGCCTCAGTATCATGTGCGCCCAGCTTGTCCGCTCTGGTTCCGGACACATGTACTGTTAATTAATTATCTCAGTTGTCATAGTACCATGTGCGCCCAGCTTGTCCGCTCTGGTTCCGGACACATGTACTTTTATGATCGCACCGAGGAGCCGCGAGTCTTGAATTGTCCGACTTGCACAATTCTCACGCTTCTCTCCTCTACACCCCTGGTTCCTTCCTCAGTGACCATTAAGCATTCGTGGGGGGGTGATTCATTCTTCCCAATTTCTTTTATGGTTAATGGCATTAATTCTGCAGGATTCAAAGCGCTACACCTCATAATTTGGATATGGGGCACAAACAAGATAATCTCATATCTTGTCAATCTAGCAGAGGTGAGGTGTTGCGTCTGTGTCCTATTTAATAGAACATCTATGGCATGTGGCACCATCAGAATTAAAGTGTGCCCCAATACCATCCCTTCCGTTTGTTTCACTGACGCAGCAGCCGCCGCGACAGATCGCAAACATCGTGGAAGTGCGCGCGCTACAGGGTCCAGCGCAGAAGAAAAATTGCCGCACGGCCTATTTCTTCCACCTTGTTCCTGTGTCAAAACCGCCAATGCACATCCTTCACTTTCACACACAAATAGTCTAAAAATGTTCATATAGTTCGGCGTACCCAAAACTGGAGCCGAGCATAATGCAGTTTTTAATAAATCAAATGCTCTCTGACATTCCTCATCCCACTGCAAAGGCATAACCGCATCTTTTCTAGTCAAATTCACTAATGGTTTCACAATCAACGCAAAATTACCAATCCATTGTCGGCAATATGAAGCCATGCCTATTAAGGCTCTGACTACTTTTTGTGTCTTTGGAATAGGCATACAAGAAATACTTTCTATGCGTTCTGGCGTTAGTCTTCTCCCTCCTTTCGAAAGTAGGTAGCCCAAGTAAACTACCTCCTTTCGATTATACTGAAATTTCTTCAAACTAGCTTTATGGCCATGTGCCGCTAGGTGTGACAGTAGTAATACAGTGTTTTCTTTACAAATCTCCTCTGTGTCTGCAGCTAGCAATAAATTGTCTATGTATTGCAAAAGTACACAACCCACGGGTAATTCCAGCATGCCTAGTTGTTCTTTTAATGCTCTACTGTAAATACTTGGACTTTCCGTATAACCTTGCGGAATCCGCGTAAATGTAAATGATCGTCCTCCTAATGTGAATGCGAACAAGTATCTACTGTCCTTGTCCACTGGAATACTAAAGAATGCGTTCTTCAAATCTATTACACTAAAATATTCTGCTGAAACAGGTATCATTGTCAATATTGTAGTGACGTCTGGCACTAGAGGAAATTGCGGATGTGCTACCTTATTTAATGCGCGTAGATCAATTATGAAAAGTATAGTACCTCATTACCTCCTTTCTTATAAACCGGAAGGATCGGGCTGTTACATTTACTGCCTGTGATTTCCTCTATTACCCCTACATTCACCAAATCGGTAACAATACTCTTCAATCCTTTCTCACCTTCAGCCCAAATGTTGTACTGGGGTATTCGCGGTAGGGTAACACCTTCTTTTAAAATAATCTTTACTGGCTCTATCTTTAAACATCCCACATCTTTGTCATGCATTGCCCATATACAGTTTGGTACTTTACTTAGTTCCCCTGATAACGTTTTAGACATAAATTCTGACACAGGGGCATCGTGTGACCATATCGTTAGAAACACTCCGTCTGCAGTGCAATGTATAACAGAACCTAGTTTTTTCAACAAATTTAATCCCAACACATTTTCTCCACAATTTTCTGTTAGAAGGAAAGGACAATGTTCGGTAAATGGTCCTATGGTAACTGGGACTGGTTTGGACACTGGGTTTATGACTGGTGTACCTGCGAACCCTACGGAAATATTCTTTTGCCCTGACAGTGGTATATTCGGAACCAAGTGATGGTCTATTGAACACTTCTGTGCTCCTGTATCTACAAGAAAGCAGTGTTCCTCATTCCCGACTCTCATTTCTACGTAGGGTCCTCTCTGATTCACGAGAATAGACACTGGTTCTCACCCCTGTCCTGGGCTGTCCTATTGGGGAAATGACACATTGTCCGATGTGTAATCATTACTGTTACCGTAATACGTGTTTGTCTGTGTATCGAAAACATTTCCACTCTTCCCTCTATTTCCCCCACTCTGATTTCCATATTGTTGATTTTGCTGTCCCTGACTCTGGTTTGGGGCATTTTGGTTTTGGCCTTGGTTTTGATTACCTCCGTTATTGTGATGCTGCTGCATACTATTCCTATTTGGTCCATTCGCTCCTGGGTGTCCTCTATGCTGTCTCCTCTGACCAGACCCATTTCTGTTCTGTAGATGCGGGCATTGCGCTCGCCAATGCCCTTCCTCTTTACAATATGCACACTGATTCGGCCCCACTGTTCCCCCATACATATTCGAACTACCCCTTACTTGTGCGTTCCCTTGCCCTCTATTATGTCCTACTACTTGCTGCATTAATACCCGTGTTCTAATTAGACATTCCTTCAAGTCTGCCCCCACCTGTTTTAGCAACGATAATTCGTTCACCATCTCCTTCTACCCCGGCGATGGTAACTGCCGTCGTTTATTATGCGACCCCTTTTCCCCCTTCCCAGGTCTCCCGATATCCCTACTCCTGTACGTAGGTGTAGTAAACATTTTGGCAGGTGCAGTAAACATTTCGAAATAATCATTATCTAATTCATCTCTAAACTCAAGAAGTCTATACACATGTTCTCTTACTTCTTCATCCCTTTCCCTGGAGCGTGCTAATGCATTCAAATCTAACAATCGCTGCGGTGGTAATTTCCCAATTAGCTGTTTCCATCTCTCCACCAAACATTCACCCATACATTCCAACACTACCTGTCTTTCGTTGCTTCTATGAAAGTCATATATCGAAGCCAGTGTTGCCGTCCCATCATTCCCGTCTATATACATCTCTGCCTGTTGCTGCCATTCCACCTTCCTTTCCTTGCTGATTGCGCTGCGGGTTACCCTCGTGCACTGCCGTTGGTCAGTCTCACCTCTTGCCCCCGTGGTTTCAACTTCAACCCCGGGAGGAACGGACGGTACCCGAGTCTGTGTCTAAAGCGGGAGGTGCGGATGGGACAATGGGAACAGCAAGTGTTTGTTGTGGGCCTGGTTTGCTAGTAGGAAGTGTTTTGTGCGCGGTCTGTGGCTGTGGGAGGGCTTGAGCTACCGGAGAGGGAGTTTGAGCTACGGGCGGGGTCCGGGCAATAGCTATTGACGTATCTGGTCTTACTTCTGATCTTGGGCCTTGTTTTGTATGGGTCAATATATTTTCTATCAATTCATCTGTCATGTGTAATTCTCGTTGTGGGTATATTTTTTCTATATTCAACTGGTCACGCCTGCCTGCCCTTCTTAGACTCTCAGTCCACTCCTCCTCTTCTTTTTCTTCCGCTACCTCACCTTTTGATTTATGCCTGCGCGCATGCTTTGCTCTGCTTTTAAATCGGAGCATTGCTTCCTTTCTCCAGTCTTTAATAGTTTCAAATGCTGCAGGACGCGCTTCTTTCTTATTAACACCCTTTCCAAGTTATCTATCCTCGCCATCTCAAAACTACCATTAATCGGCCACTGATGGTCTTGTTGCTTATGCCAAGTCTCACAGAATATTATCGCACCCACTCCATACTTCACATACATCTCATACGCCAGCGTTCCCCCAGGTGGTACAATTTGGCCATTTTCCAAAGATTGTCTACCACAGCGGAAAAACCCTGCTAAGGTGGACAATACCCCAGGCATGTTTTAACCTTCCCCTTGGTTAATCAACCTTACTTAGGGCGTTTGATTTTGCAAAGTCAACTCTCAACCAATATCAGGATGCTTTGAATCGGGGAATGACTCACCTGATAAATCAAGTCGTCTGTATACTGATGCGCCAAAGGATGCCGTGTCTGCGTTTCTTGGCTTCCACCTCGTTTCGGGACCCTCGCCTCCTTGTTCTCTAGCCAGGCACGTTGATCAGGGATAAGATGTGTGCAGATCTGCAAAGGAGTCTCTCATCACTTTTACAGGGCGCCCCGAACACCTCTTGATCCCGGCTCGAACGTCCCGTCCTCGCCGTTCTCTGCCTTTCTCAATTACAACGTTACGCGAAGGAACACGTGGGGGAGGGTCCCTATTCGGGCACCATCTTGAAAGGGCCCCCTAGGGGACACTGACATCTATGGAAACAAGGCGGGTCACCACACACGATAGAGACGCCAGACACGAGGTTGTATTCCCAAAGCTAGGGTTTTATTGCTAAGCAAAAGTCTCAGTTGACCAACTCGGTCTCACGCCCCGCAACGTGTATCTCTAGACCTTGAGGGACGCAAGAGAGCGAATTACGTACATCAGTTACATATATACAAAATGCATATCAAACAATCACCTATGACATGTATAACACCCCTCTTCATTGGGTTTCTTTGAACTTGGTGTGATGATGGACATCTCCGACCACTATGACACCTTCAAACATCTATTCTAGTAACAATTTGCATTTTGTGAGTGCGTAGGCATCTTTCGGTTATTGAATAGAACACGGCGCTTCTGTTCTTGGAAGCGAACTACATACAGGGGGAGTTGCATTCCGGACCTTGCTATCTATCGGGTGCTATTCGTGTCCTGGGAGCCGACATGCTCTTAGCGGGCTCAACAAAGGGGGGCCGTTAGAAAAGCATAATTCAAGCCTTTAGCGGTATTATTCTAACATATTCTACCATATAACGAGACTGGCTGGCAGCTGTGAAATGATTAAATGCCCTCTGGCTCTGCTTCAAGGCTACATTAAGGAGGGAGTCGGGCATTCTTCCTGGCGCTGCCTACGTTTGTGTTTCAGCAAAACTCTTGTTATCCTCTCGGCCCTGTGGCCTTGTCCTTTTCATATACAGACATCAATGTTCCACAGTCGAGCAGTGTAAACGGAAAATATACTGCGAAGCAATAGGAACAGAAAGCAATGAGCAATGGTTAGAAAAAAAAATGGCGATTCGTGTTACATCAAAATGGCCGTTCATTGGAAAACTCAAAAAACCTATATTCTGTCGTATCGTGCATGAGACGGTTGGCCCACAGCCACCAAAATGCGTTTGCGGTCTCAAATAGATTTCTAGACTGACAATCCTGTTCCCCTCCCTTTTATTTTTATTTTTATTGGATTTATTTATAAAGTGCTTAAACCCGAAGGCATAAAAGTGCTATAACAGAAAATAATAATAATAACAATCATAAACAATAACCTGACTAACAAAAACACATGAGACAGAAATACTAATCCAGCAGCCAAGAGATCAGGAAACATGAAAACATGAACAACGAATTGAAAGATTCACTAAAGAAAAATGTGTTTACTTTTTTCCTAAAGGACACAGGAGTTGTTCTCTTCAATTGTTCTCCTATAAGTGTAAGTGAAAGCTGTCACACCATCCCATGCAGTGTTAGAAATTCCTCTGGAGGAATGCCAGATTGTGATGAAACTCTCTTGAAAGCCCAAAGGTCTAAACTCGTCAGGCCTTGCTTCTCGTGAATGCTTCCTCTATGTTTTATGAATTACTGTCAAGTAATGATACAAGCACTAGGGTAAATTGTTGGAAATAACTGTTGTCTCTGCTCGGGCTGTACAAAGTGTGGGCACCAGCAAACGTGGACAACCACCATTTCAAATTTTGGCTTGTGGTGTGTACGTTGCCAACGTCTACGGGCAAGTGGTACATTGATCTACTGAGCTATCTTGCTTGCTGTTAAACTGTGCCAATATGCCCACCTAACCTCTTCAGGGATATTTTGGAAAACACAATTTGAAACAAGTACTTCAGAAGAAAGGGGTAATGGTTTAAAATAAATGTGTAGGGTTTGTTATAGCAACAGCCTTACTCTGGCATGGAGAGTGCTACCTAACTAGCAATCGCTTATGCCAGGGCTGCCTTCTATGGAATTCTGTGCATCGTTTTCAGCTGAGGGGACAAGAAAAGTGTAGTGCCCTCATAGCTGCCCATTTCCCTGCATACTCCTACCACAGACTCTACTTGGTCTCCAGCTTTACACAGTTTAATTGCTGGTCTGTGCCCGTACCCATTTTTGCATATTTAAACTGAGTTTATGGCCCATTTGGAGCGTGCATGCAATAAATGGGATCACACAGAATAACAGATAAAGATCAAGGAATTTGTCATTATTCGTTTTCATAGTGGGAAGAACCATATGCATTCTGTCTTCAGCAGAATTATTAAGATGATAGAGACTGTGAAAAATAAGGAATAAAAAGACACAATCATGCATATATATATTGCCTAGAAATCTGGGCATCCATTTCTCGCGCCATCCTACTGCTTGCTGAACTTGTTCACTCTCTATGATCATGTCATCTTCTTCATTAATAATTTTTAATACAATAATCAAATACTTTTATATTTGCAACTGTAAAATGTGTTCAATTATAGCAATAAGATGTCTTCTTTTCAAAGGATAGTTTTTAGGATGCTGTAAGGAAGTGTTAATATTAACGTTTCTTCTGACAAGAGCAGGGTGGGATTGAAGTATGAACACAAAAACAGCAACCACAAGCCGATGAACATCGCTATTGACAGGTACCATGTGGTTTTATCACTTTTAAAACAGATACTCTCCACAAAATTAATCTGCATACTGGTCTCTCTTCCAATTTCTGATCAAAAACTGATGGGTAGGCATAATTCTGATGCATTTGTCACAACTTTGATATATTTCTAAAAGTTCATTTCAAATTCTGGAATTCCTCTGCAAGTCCTTGCACACTCTGCTAAAATGTATATAAGGAGCGTCTATTGAATTTCAGTCCAAATAAAGTGTGTGTTTATCACTTGTTGCTTTTTCGTCCTTCTTCTTAGCCATCGATCGGGTCAGCACACGTGGAAATTCTTCTTCTTGTCTTGCTTCTGGATCAGCAACGGTGGGATGGAAGGTCTCGCCTTTATAAACTTTCATGTTTTTTAGGTGCAACCAAGCTCATTTTACTGATAGTTTGACAGAAGCGGGGGACACTTCCTCAACAACGAAATGGCCATTACCATTAAAACAGGGCTTGTGCCACTTTCGGGTGAAATTTCTGAATAGGATCAAGTCCCAAACATATAACTTAGGTGGTGGTAATAGTTCACTTGGATTGGTTGCTGAATTATCTTCTTCCGTGTTCTCAGACCGTCTCCCCTGACGCATGAATTGATCTAAAATAAAAGAAATAGTGGTATTCATATATGTCAAATAACCATGCATCTCATCACCTTAAGCTTTGCTACACTCTGGGCATCACTCCTAATCCTAGACTGAGGCCTAAGGGGCGTTCTCATTCGATAACCTGTCACCAGTTCATGCGGGGTGAGGTGGTGGTCCAACCCTGGCTGATTCCGAAGGGCATATAATGCCAGGAGTAGGCAATACAGCCATCCCTTTTTCAAAGTCAATTTAATCTTGGCGATCCTTTCTTTGAGGCGGCCGTTGAGTCTCCCATATATCCCATTCACTTGCAGGTGATAAGCAGAAGAAAACGTGTGTTTTATGCTCAATAGAAGCTCTATCTGTTCAAATAGCTCAATGACAAAATACAGCCCATTATCGGATCTTAGTACTTCACACGCCCCACCTTGGGAACACCTTTCATACTAAAAACATAGCTGCACAAGTGGCATCAGGGTGGGCACACGTACCCGCTTTGATCCACCTAGAGAAGGGACACACCACCACTAATAGATACCTATATGCATTACAAGTCTGCAGCATATCAACATAGTTAATATGTAAATGCTGAAACAGACCATTTGGTCAAGGTATTACTCCTCTAACTAAGTGTATGCCCAGCAGTAAACTTTTGGCACACAATGCAATTCACCATAAACAGTACAACATGTTCCAACAAATTAGGAATGCACCAGTCTTCTTCCATATTGGCAGGAAGACTTCTCTAGTTACATGTGTGGGGTAGCGCAGCTGTTCAAACGTGACTTTCAAAAAAGTTACTGACATCATTGGCTTTTCAGTGTTGTCCTGTCATTATAATGCTTCTGTGGGGAATAAAGAACACCACTTTCATTTCCATAGTTCTTGCTCTTCCTGTGGTTCACTTCCCTGAATCTCTATTAATTGTGCTATTGAAAAAGTATTAAACCCCTCATGTACTAAAATGGTTTCAGCCAAAATTTCTTTAACATTCTCAGTATCAAAACTCTATATTTCTGGAGCACATGCAACCCTTTTGGCTTCTACATCTGTGGCTTCATTCATGCAAGAAATAAAATCTGTTTGTTTAGTATGCGCTGCACATTTAACGACCGCTATGGCTACTGGGAGTTGTAGTGCCTTAATGAGCCTATCCAATAAGGACGCATGCTGCATTGGAGAGCCGTCTGCACGGAGGTAGACCCTCCTTTTCCAACGTGACAATCCAGAGTGTGCGGTTCACATCCAATAGGCGGAGTCACTGTATACTGTCACTTCCTGCCCTTGATGTTTCTCAAGCACAACAATAAGCACCACTAATTCTGCTACTTGTCCTGAAAAATGAGATGGTAGCCTTGCACTTGCCACTTCCTCGAGCTCTCCATTTCATCTGTGTCTTATTAATGCGGTGCCTGAATGTCTTTCCCCAGTAGTCTGATCAATTTCAGAAGAACCGTCAATGAAGGGAATCTCCCCTCCCACTAAATCATTCTCCTTCACACTGGGTATATCATCATAAAATTCAACATAGTTTGCACAGTCATGCACATGATCACCTTCTTCTACTGACTCAGCTATGAAGGTGGCTGGGTTCACTATTTTACATCTTATAATCTTAATTGTTGGGTTGGAAATCAATACTTCATAGGCTGAAGCTCTGTGGGATGTCAATGTGCCCTTGGGTTTCTCTAAAATGGCAAACAGAGCATGCTCCACATAAAGAGTCATAGAGCAGCTCATGACAATGCATGTGGACTTTTCAATGGCAAATGTGGCAGGTGCCAGAGATTGTTTGCAAGGAAAGTGTCCTCTCATAACTGGATCTAGAATCCCACTGTAACATGCCAATGGTTTGTACCCAATGTGTTTTTTGTGTAAATATGGCTGTCATGACTGTTCCATTTGTGTGTGAAAACAAAAACGAATCCTCACCATAGTTGGGAATCCCTGAAACAGGGGCTGTACAAATTGCTTGTTTCAACTCCTAAAATCCCTTCTCCATTTCTTCAGTCCATTCTATTTTTGTCTTGCTAGCTTGTGCTTTCTTTAATGCTTGCAGAAGTGCCTTTGTGTATGTGCTATAATCAAACAGACAGGCTATAATGTAATTACACAAACCTAGAAACTGCTGCATTTGTCTCACCATGTTCGGTTTGGGTGTATTATAATTGCCTCAGCCCTTTCAGGTGTCACTTTCTTTCCTTTGTGTGAAATTAACTGACCAATGTATAACAACTCTTCCTGACAGTACTGTAACTTTTCCTTGTCCACCTCATATGCTCTGTCTGCTAAAATAGGAATTAGTTGGACAGAATCTTGCCTACACTCATCCTCTGTGGTGTTATAAATCAATATGTCATCCACGTCCTGTATCACCGCGATTTTAAGATCGATATTGCTTAGATCCATCTGCAGGACTCTGTTAAAGATTGATCGGGACACACAGTACCCCTGGGGAAGCCGAGTATGTTTTAGTCTCTTTTGGCGAAACATAAATGAAGTCAAGTCTTGTGAGTCTTTGTGCAACGGGATCAAGAAAAATGCATTTTTCAAATACTTCACTGTAAAATATTGAGCTTTTCCTGGAATACTGTGCAATATTGTCACCGGATTGGGAACTAAAGTAAACTCAGCATCCACAATCTAGTTAAGAGGTCTCATATCCTGGATAAGTCTCTACAACCCCCCTTTAGAGTCCTTAATCAGATACAGCAAGGTATTGCCCAATGATTCTGATGGGACCAGAATCCCCTGATTCATCAGCGCTGAAATCGTCTGAAATATAACTTCATCTGCTTCTCAAGACATGAGGTACTGTCTTGCTCAGGGTATAATTTCTCCTGGCTTAATCTTTATTTTAACCTCCCCATCCCATTTAATAAACCTACATCATAGGGGCCTTTAGTCCACAGGGCACTCACACTCAGCACTCTTTCGAGATCCTCCTGAAAAAATGCATTATCGCCATTCTCTGTGGGA
This sequence comes from Ambystoma mexicanum, assembly GCF_040938575.1. NCBI lineage: Eukaryota > Metazoa > Chordata > Amphibia > Caudata > Ambystomatidae > Ambystoma > Ambystoma mexicanum. The sequence continues at coordinate 317,084,387 of NC_090924.1, read as the reverse complement.
CTTCCCTTCTTTCTATCTTTATCCAGTATGTGATGCTCATAAAGAACACCACTTCATCATATGTTCGGTCCTCCCTGAGCATGCCATCATCAGTTATGTCAGTCAATATACACCTCTCCTCAAGAGCTATCACTGTTCTCCATGGTCTACCCTCATAGTCTATCGTTTCAAGCATTGCCATCTCTTTTCTTACAATAGCTGCTTCCAGCTCTATAGGAATAGTCTGTCCACCTTCCTCATCCATAGGTATTTGTGGTCTAAATAAAAACTCATCAGGTATCCTCACAATCTTTCCTAACAAACAAAGTCACCATGTCAAACAAATGCTTAGTCCATATAGAATAAACTCTAGATCTACTGGAACTCCTCATAGATCCACTTGCCCTGTGAATGCCAGTATACATTCTCCCACATTAAAATAGTGTATTCCTGGAGTGGAGAACACTATTCCTTGATCAGTGAATGAAATCGTCATGTTGAGTTGCGTCATTAAATCTCCTCCTAAAATGTTAACTGGTGTCTGTGGCGAATATAACAAATGGATGGACATGTCACATTCTCCTATGGAGACCGGTAATTTATCAGTAAATGGAACTAGATTCGTAAGTCCGGAGAACCCATGAGCATTCATGGCAATACCTGACATTGGATATTTTCCCCTTATATACACAAGTGAGTTGCTCCAGTGTCCACAAGAAAAGAAAAGGGTTTGCCTCCTATCATCACATCGACCCTTGTCTGGTGTCACAGATAGTACTGAACACATCAAGTCACCCTGTGAGCTGTCGTATTATGAGTACAAGCACATCCCCTTCGCTGTATGGGGATTTCCTCCTACCACAGTGACACCCCCTATTTTATGTGTTAGTACTTGTCCTGTATTCGCATGTGGCTGTGTTTGCATGGGGGCTTGTTGTGACTGCCCCAGGGGTGGATTCATTTGTGTCCGTCCCTGCTGTGGGACTTGCTGCATTTGCAGTGCTTTTGCCTGTTAAGATGTGTGATCCTGGGCAAAGCCCTCTGCAATCTGTGTGCTGTAGGGCGGAGGGTAAACTGTCCCCTCTCTGGAAAACTGGCCATTTTGTGCATTCCTTTGGCTCTCGCATCTGTGCGCAATATGTCCTGTCATTCCACAATTCCAATATACTAGGGGAACCCTTCTGTTAATCTCTCCTTGGTTACATCCTCCCTAAGCACTCTGATTCTGATTCTGTGTGTTTTGAAACCCACCTTGGTTATTCTGAAATCTGCCTCCTCTTCCCCTATAACTCATACCTCTGCCTCGTGGCGTAAAACAATACCCACCTTTGTCTATCTGGTGCACATTATTCACCTGTGATGTACCTATTGCTTCCTGCATTCCCAATCCTTGTCTGCTTGTCAATACTGCCCCTTCTATGGCAAATTTTGACAACTTTTTCCGAACCAACTTGGCTTCCTCGATTTTCCTATTATCATCTTTCTTCTGGTGTTTCTCTTGTAATAACCGACAATGGTGCACTGTTGTGAACTGTATCTCAGCCCTCGGCTTTGTTTCCATCCCCACTTGCTTTTTCATCTGCCTCTGTACTGGCTCAGGCCTGAGCCACAAATGTGCCTGTCGACTTCTGGGACTTCAGTCTGTCCTCCTACAACTATTGACTCTTCGATTATCCAGTCCACGGCTCTGCAGTCATCGTTGTCAAACGTGTCTTCAATCAATGAACAATTGCTATGTCTCCCAGTCACTCAAGAGCCTTCACCATGTACGTGGTCAGAGCCAAAGACCTTGACAAGTTTGTCTTCAGCTAACGAGATGGCTCCAGCTTGCATGCCCCCAGCCTCAGAATTTCCTCTGGCATGTCTGAGTCACCTCTGGCAGTGACTCATCCAGCGGATTATCCTTCAGCCATGGAGCCTCCGGTAGCACATCCTGAGTGTCTGTCTTCGGTCCCAGAGCCTACTGCTAGGTTGGCTTCAGTTCATGAGAGACCTGTATCCTGCTCAGCCTCGCAGCCAATATGGGAGGTGCACCTGTCTACTCTGTCTGATCATGTTGCATATTATTCTACTTCAGAGTTACCTCCTGAATCCCAACCATTTATTACGGATGAACGTCCAGCCTGCCCTTCTTATGCTTCAGGAGGATCACCAGAAGGCATGCCTTTTACACAAGTTGATTCTCCCAACTGCTTGACTGTAGAATCAGCGCCTCCCGAATATGCAACATCTGAGTCTGAGACTTCTGCCAGCTCTCTCTTCAGAAGCATCAAGCTGGATCACGACTCGGGAGGGCCTTACATGCAAGGCCGTTGGACTTGCCTGGAGTGTTACGAGAGGGAGACAGATACCATCCGCCATGGCCCAGACACCGAACAAGTAGCCGACCAGGATAACGGGCTGGATGGTTCGCATTTGGGGGCCGGTTTGGATCAGCCGCTTGACAGCCTTTTTGTTGCCGGATCCCACATGAGCCTGAGGGAGGGGACGGGCATGGCCCCCCAGCTGCTGCACCATCTGGGTGCTAGTAGCCAAAGGAAGGGTATGACTGCTGCAGTTCAAGATGTGCCTGTTATTGCTCCTGCTGCGAGTGTGCCTGATGTACCAAGTACTGCGTCTATCACTCCTATCGGTATGCCAAACGTCCCTGCGGTTGTATCCCACGTGCAACAAGGTGGCTACATGACTGACACCAGGAGTGCCAGCCTCGTACAACCCATTGGACTTCCAGGCCCCCAAGGCGTGGAACAGATGCAGTCGAACCTTGGTCACCCTCAACCACAGGCCTTTAACCAGATGGATGATGGGAGAAGATCTGAACCTCTACCTCGGCCGTCACCTTCTTTTTCTGAACATGAACATTTCCTGAAACCTGCTATTTTCTCACCTCCTGTGTGTCCGCTCTCGGCGGGGAGGCTATCAGAGCATCTACCATTGTCTAAAGCATGTTGCACCAGCCTGCCTCCCTACTCAATGATGTATGAGTGTTCGCTCCCAGAGACTGAGCTTCTTGGACCTTCCAACTCTGCTTCGGGTCCTGCAAGTCCTTCATGCCTTTCTTCGACCCATGAGTCTCTTCCTCACCGAAAACCTGCCTATGGCTCTTCTAGACTGCGGCCTGATTCTATTCATTCCAGTTCCTCTGCTTCTGCCCGCTGGTTATCGTTTCCGTCAGTGCCACCTCCGAAGACAAAGCGCTCCTGTCATGGAAGGAAGATGTTTTGTGCGGGTGACGGCCTCCTGGAGTCAGCCGTGTGAGGGGGTATAGTGTCACGGCTCGCTCCCTTCGCTCCCGTTCCCGTCACTTGGGGGCATGTTTTGGGTTTTTTTCCCTACTGGACATTTCCTCCGAACCTTATGCTACAGTGCTGTGACGAATTGGGAGCGCTAAAACCTTATTTTCCAAGTTACTTCCCTTCCGGATCCATTCCAGGTTTTTAGCAGCCAGCATGCTACGTTAATCTAATGACTATACTTCCCAGAATGCCTGGCTCACTGCCTCACCTCCTCCCTTGCAGGACAAGGTTGGGTGGAGGATAGGCAACACCTGTGGCTGCAGGTGCAGCAGGCGGCACACCTGAGGGGTGTGCTCGTTAAGGAGCTTTAAAAGCCTCAGTTTACTTCAGTCCAGCACTGGTCATTGTTGCAGTGTTCCTGTTGTGACTGGTCCCTTGCTCCTGGTTCCTAGTTTTTGTGCCTGGTTCCTAGTTCCTATTTCTTGTTCCTCTGCCCTGGATTTCGAATTTATGTGCTTAATTGATTTCTGCTTTCTGGATTTCCCTTTCTGTCTTCCCCTGTCTGCAGGCAGCCTTTCTCTTTACTTTACCCTTTGATGCTGCCCAATTTGCCTGTGTTCTCTGTTTCTTTGAAGCTGTCCTTTGCTACTGAAAAACTTGATGCATTAGTCTTTCCCTTTATAGATTTAGCTTCCTGCCTTTTCTCCTTGGATGGGTGGGAAAGGTTTCCTTTTGTGATATCATTTTCTCTGCTCCTGATCCTTACTTTCTATTGGGATCCATTCCATGTTTTCCATTGCGCTTCTACATTTATTTCCCATTGATTATTTGGTGTGGGGTGCTGTTGTAACTAGTCCCTGTGTGAATGCCTTTTGTTTTCCTCTCTATTCTATAATCACTTTTCCTACTTGCCCCTTGACTAGGGTCTTATGTATATAGTTTCCTCCACCCATTGCTGTTATAGCCTTCAGAGTCCCTGTTTCATCAACTGGGTTTGTGGGTTTACTGACATTCACAGAATCCTTTCCGGTCCTCGTGAGTACTGTTTCTAAGTTCCTTATTCAGTATCATCCAGAGTGTCAGCTCACAGATCCTGTCCTTGCTTGCCCTCTACGTGGGATTAGCGCTGTCAGTATCTGTAATAGCATAGTGGGTAAGGAGTTTGCCGACTTTCCTTTCAGTCATAAGGAGGTTCTAAGTGCTTACCCCACATCCCTTTTCATATATTGGTATTATTGTTTCACTCTATTTGCACTCCTGGGTTTTAGTATACACGAGTCTTGGGAATTGTATGCACGTTGTTAGATTCAAAGTTGTTCACTGTGTGATTCCGTGCACATTTCCCTTGCCATATTCATTGCCTTTTTCCTTTCTTAACAGTTGGGTACGTGTATTCCTGGGGTTCGCGTGAAGTTTTACACGCGAAAGGGCAATGCCCGTGCACGATACGTCACAGACGTGCTTATGCGCTAAGGGCCTTTAGTCCAATGAAATCGCGTACGTGTGCTGACGCGCTTACGCACTAAGGGCCTTTCCTCGAATTACACGCTGACGTGCAATTTTTGCACGTGCCAAATCACGCGTGCCACGCGTACACACACGGAAGACCACGCTCCTGCCCTGAAGGCCATTTTCCTGCTCCCCAGAGCTCCGAGCACGTTCCCACCTGCCATCTGCTGCTGACTGACTGTCTGCTGCCCACGTGCCCTGCTATTTGGTGCCTGCACATCAGCCATCTGCAGGGGTCCAGTTGCTGTGTCCACCCCTGCTGGAACAGGCGACTCCCGACTGGGATACCATCGCTCCACAGCCCAGCCCCAGGACCCAGTTGCCCATCCACTCCTGCCTCTGGGGTTGCCATGTCGGGCACATCTCCATCTGGCACCACTGGCAACCCCCAGCCAGAGAGGCAGAGGGCCACCAGCTTCACTGCCACCGAAGTTGGTGTCCTGGTGGAGCATGTCCTGGGGCATTATGATGCCCTCTTCTGACATCACACGCCAACAAGGAAGGACGGGAGAGGATCTGGGACGACGTAGTGGTTGCCATCAACGCGGAGGGGGCGGCAACCCGCGACATCAAGCACGTCAAGAAGCGCTGGGAGGACTTCAAGTCCAGGACCCTCCACAAGGCCTGGCGCCTCGGGGAGGGGGACCGGGCACGCATGAGTAACATCCAGATGAGGGTCCTGGAATGCGTAGGCCCAGCGCTTCACGCCCAGATCCTTCGGAGGCAGACCAGTCTGGAGTTGAGCGGTAAGTGGCCAAGCATTGCTGTGTGAGACAGGGCATGTTGCAGTGTGCTGGTAGTCTGATGCTTGCCTGTATGTGTGACATAGGCCATGTATGGATGTGTGTGTGCAGGGACGTCATGGTCATGCATGTGAGACCAGTTATGTGTGAACCACATGGTTGGTGCATGTGTTTTAATGCAACATGGGGAGCTCTATGTGGAATGCACACATGAAAGCATGTCTGTCTCTGTTCCTGAACATGGAGGGGGGGTGACGAATGGGTGCTGATGTCATGTACATGTATGGTGCACATGTGTGTGTGGGCCTGAGAAGTGTGTGTGTGACTTTGAAACACCATGGATGCATGTGACTTTGAAGGCAACATCTTGGTTTACAGGGGCCCTTCTACATAGATGTTGATGTTGATTGCAGGCGCTGGGACTGTTTCTGCATGTGTGTTGTGTGAATTCACCCATGTGTTGTGGAATGACAGGATGGAAGTGACATTTGACAGTGCCACTCATGTGTTATTGCTTCCTGTCTAGGGTATTTCGTACTGTACCCTGATACTTGTGTTCTATGTCTCCCTCTAGGCAGCGTCAAGTGAAGAAGAGGGCGGAGACAGCGCTGTGGAGCCAAGCGGCGGGGATGCCTCCACTGGGCGGCGACGCAATGCCCAGCCACCCTCCCAGGAATTACCATCATCCGGGAGCGAGGGGGCTGGTGCTGCATCTGCCACAACGGCTGTGGCGGAAGGGCCGGGTGAGCCCCCACAGGGGCTTCCAATGGCGGAAGACGGTGTGGAGACATCCAGGTTGGTGGTCTCCACAGAGGAGGAGGAGCCCGCTACTCAGCCGCACATGGGGCCTGGTGGGGGTAGTACCACTGGTGCAGTGGTGCAGTCCAGGGCCAGGGTCAGGAGGCAGCACAGGTCACCACGGAGGGGCCTGTGCATGTCGCTGTCCCTGACCCTGTGACTGCACCACCATGCACAAGCAGGGAGGCCCCGTCCCAGGCCCGTCCGCAGCTAGGGGAGAGTGCCATGTCATCTGCCTCTCCACTACCTGCGGCGAGGGGTCCCACGAACGTATGGGCTCCGTCCTGGTTGGTGTTGTGTTGCGCACGCGTGTCATTCGTGATGACGTGCGTTCTTCCTGGGTGGAGAACACACGCCATCACAGAGAGCAGCGTCGTGACGTGGCACTGCTGGGAGGGGCCCTGATTGGTGGGTGCCTACATGTGTTGCGCACTCTGGCGGAACTCTCCTCCTCTGTGGAGACTATGCGCCAGTCGTTCTCCACACCGTCTTCCGGCCCAGATTTCACCAGGGCCCCCTGTGGACCTGGCCCGACCAACACAGCCAGCTTGGTTGAGCTCACATCCCTGCCACAGTCGGGAGTCGGCGGCCCAGCAGAGGTGGACACCACATCTGGAGACCAGCTGATGGAGGATGTGCAGGCACCATCAGACACGGCACATGGACAGCAGCAGCAGGAGCAGGCTCTAGGTGGGAGCAATGATGGCTCGGGGCCATCAACATCGGAAGGGCAGGCATCGGCCAGAGGGCAGGAGGACCCAGGAATGGGAGTGTCTTCCGTGTGGCACCGGTTGGGCCAGCACATAGGTGTGGAGCGGCGGCGGGCGGGAGAGGTGCGGCTCACCATGGTCAGGGCGGAGTTCTCCATGCGTCGGGCTTTGAGGCGGGCAGAGTGCCTCGAGGCAACTCACAGGGAGTTGGAACAGGCCATGAGTGCCTCCCTGCGAGACCTCGCAGCCAGGACAGAGGCCCGCCTCTGGCAAATATACATGGAGTTCGATGATGCCCTGGCCCGGGACACCACAGAGTGAGCCACTGAATTTGCCCGCCGCCATTGTATATAGTTAGATAGTGTTCGGTTTCCTTTCGTTTTTTATTTATTTTGGTTGCGCTTGGACAATGCACCACGTTTTTGTATATAGTTTTTTATTAGGTAGTATTTTTGATAGGTTTCATTTCATCAGTTGGACTCATGGACCCTGGATTGTTCATCTGTACATAGTTCACCATTGGATTATTCTCTTTTTTTTTAATTTTCACCATGGAGCAATGGTTTTCACTTTCTTTTTTCCCTTGGATTTGCTTTGTTGGACTGTGACTTTGGAAACCATTTCTTTTGGATTTCTTTGGATTATGATTTCTTGTTTTTTATTCTTTTACGGACATGCAGCTTTTCTTTTATTATTCCCATTGTTGTGTGTTGGATTTTAATTACATTCATGTTGTGTTTAATACATGTTTTTCTTCATACTTCGATGTGTGGTATTATCTCATTGGTTTCATGCATGTCATGATCCATAATTCACTGCGGTGTTCCACAAGGCTCTTGTACAGCACCTACGCTGTACAACCTCTTTACAAAGCCTCTCTTCGATAAACTGGATGCACTTGGGATCGCCTACACCAACTGCGCAGACGACACCCAAGTGCTCCTCCCCCTAACCGGCTCATACCACACAGACGCCCTGGCCCTAAAACACATGTACGCAACTATTCAAGCCTGGATGGCCACTAACGGCCTATGTCTTAACGGGGATAAGACTGAAATCCTGATCCTCGGCCAAAAGTCTACACTCGCCAGGCTAGATAGCCTCTATGTCAATTTTAACATCGACAACTGCACTATCCCAGTCCTATCTTCTGTAAAAACGCTAGGGGTCTACATTGATGCAACCCTGTCTATGGACAAACAAGTCAATGCCATTGTCTCTGCATCAGCGCTAAGCACCAAATTCATAAACGCCATCAAACCATTCCTCACCAAAGAAAACTGCCTATCAATAGCAAGAGCTACCATAGGCGCGAAACTTGACTACTGTAACGCTCTCCTAGCCGGCACCTCTGAAAAAAAACCTAAACAAACTGCAAGTCACACAAAATAACGCTCTGAGAGCAGCCTTAAGCATCTCCTAAAGGGACCACATATCACATTCAAGACAATCCGCTCACTGGCTCCCTGTCAAAGAACGTATCACTTTCAAGGTTCTGACCACTACCCACAGATGCATCCATCACACTGCACCACCTTATCTCTCAGACACTATTCACAGACCGGCCTCATCCAGACCTACAAGACTTTGCTACACCAACCAACTCACAGTACCACACATCAACAAGATTACAGCGGGAGGTCGGGGCTTCCCCTACATAGCACCTAGACTATGGAACAATCTCCCTCACGCTCTAAGAGCAGAATGCTCCCTCACAACTTTTAGAAAACAACTCAAAACCTCTCTCTTCAACTAACTTCCACTACCCACAGCCAAACATACACACGTTGCTATTGTTTTTGTATTGTAGAAACCTGCATGCGTGTATGCTTCTAGGATGTAACTAAGTGTCGCTTTCTTATTGTAACCAGCGCCACGATGCTTCAGGGCTGTTTCTGTGCGCTTAACAAATACGAATAAATAAATAAATAAATAAATAAATGATATGGGTTTTCACATTCACTTGCACCCATTGTGTGTGTGTGTGATGGACATGTGTTCATTTACATAGTTGCCATTGGGGTTGTATCATGTAATTGCCTTTTCTATGTGGGTGGATGCAATACTTGGTTGGGTCTTTGGGCTGGGGAGGCTGGCCATAAGGGCCATGATTGAGGATCGTCATGACCTGGGGGCAGGGGGACATGAGTGGGGGCCTGCTGGCAGGTGCCCTGCACTGCTGGGGGTAGGGGTGCAGGGGGACATGAGTGGGACATGAGTGGGGGCCTGCTGGCAGGTGCCCTGCACTTCTGGGGGGTGGGGGTGCAGGGGGACATGAGTGGGGGCCTGCTGGCAGGTGCCCTGCACTGCTGGGGGGTGGGGGTGCAGGGGGACATGAGTGGGACATGAGTGGGGGCCTGCTGGCAGGTGCCCTGCACTGCTGGGGGGTGGGGGTGCAAGGGGACATGAGTGGGGGCCTGCTGGCAGGTGCCCTGCACTGCTGGGGGGTGGGGGTGTAGGGGGACATGAGTGGGACATGAGTGGGGGCCTGCTGGCAGGTGCCCTGCACTGCTGGGGGGTGGGGGTGCAAGGGGACATGAGTGGGGGCCTGCTGGCAGGTGCCCAGCACTGCTGGGGGGTGGGGGTGCAGGGGGACATGAGTTGGTGATCAGTAGTGCAAGCTGACATGTGGCTTGGCTGGGGGGCATGCCCATGGTGGATGGGCTGCCTGCGGGACATGAACAGGGGTGCAGGGTAGTCCCCTGTGGTGTGGGCTGCCTGCAGGGGCCGTGGAGGGTGTAGAGGGAACACATGGGAGGCCCCACACTGCCAGTTCACGTGTAGGATTCCCTGCGCACCCCCGAAATACACGTACCCTGCTGAAATTGCGTGTGAGACTTCATGCGAACCCCAGTAATACACGTACCCCACTCGCACAGGCCCTTTCGCGTGTGAAACTTCCCGCGCCCCCCCGAAATACACGTACCCTGCTGAAATCGCGTGTGAAACTTCCCGCGAACCCCAGTAATACATGTACCCCGCTCGCACAGGGCCTATCGCGTGTGAAACTTCCCGCGAACCCCAGTAATACACATACCTCACTCGCACTAGGCCTATCGCGTGTGAAACTTCCTGCACACCCCCGAAATACACATACCCTGCTGAAATCATGTGTGAAACTTCCCGCGAACCCCAGTAATACACGTACCCCGCTCGCACAGGACCTATCGCGTGTGAAACTTCCTGCAAACCCCAGTAATACACGTACCCCACTCGCGCAGGGCCTATCGCGTGTGAAACTTCCTGCGAACCCCAGTAATACACGTACCCCACTCGCACAAGGCCTATCGCGTGTGAAACCTCCCGTGCACCCCCGAACTACACGTACCCTGCTGAATTTGCGTGGGAAACTTCCTGCGAACCCCAGTAATACACGTACCCCGCTCGCACAGGGCATATCGCGTGTGAAACTTCTCACGAACCCCAGTAATACACGTACCCCACTCGCACAAGGTCTATCGCGTGTGAAACTTCCCGCGCAACCCTGAAATACACGTACCCTGCTGAAATTGCGTGTGAAACTTCCCGCGAACCCCACTAATACACGTACCCCACTGGCACAGGGCCTATCGCGTGTGAAACTTCCAGCGAACCCCAGTAATACACGTTCCCCACTTGCCGTGCTGGTACAGGGTGAGCGCAGCCCTTTGCGCTGGATTGGGGATTTTGATGGCTTTTCACTGCGCGAGGGGCATTCTTGGGGGCGTAACTGGCACTGCTGCAGGGTTGCTGCGTCACTGTGCACCACGGCTGGTTTTGGTAGCTAAATTCCATGAATACGCTGTGCGCGGAAATAGATTTTAGCGCACGTGGCTTGCGCAGAGATTCGCACGTGCACACTGTGCGCCAGCCGCGTGCGCCACTTGTGCGCTAAATTCTATGAATTACCCCCTTTATATGCTGGGGTAAGGGGTTAAAACAGGTGGGAAGGGTGCTGGGGGCGGGGGTAAACCCATGGGGAAATGCAGGGTTTGGGAGGTAAGCCCCCCAAATTGAAAACAAATTTAAAATTCAATATTTATTCAGTACATTATTGGTCGAATAAAAAGTTTTCGTTCATTCACTTTACATTTTTGCATCAGATCCACTACACCCCTACGCAACTACATAATATTATCCTTCGATCTCTTCCGGGTGTGCAAAAATGTGGATTTGTACCTGCAAATTTTTTGCACCTGGCTGTGAACGGTGGCCCTATCTTTGAATTTACCGTGCAAAGTATCTCAAACAAGCAGTGAAATGGTGGGTGTTAATGTTGAGGTCTCGCCTGCGATTACCCTGCTGGGCTACACGACAGTCTTCTCTGCTTATAGTAGTTGATTGACGGGCCTATTGCTTCAGTCACTAACAAGTTATGTAAATGACAAATAAAACCCTGGAGACCCCACACCTCCCTAACTATCTGTCATTGAATTCCACTGATACAATACAGACAGTGTTTCATCCCTTCACCTCCATCCTGAAGAAGGCCATTCCAGCCACCTACGTCCAGTTCTCGTACCCTGTGGCCGAAACACTACAGTGTCGATCTATGACACAACTCCACCCAATACTTACCTGTACACACCCGTTGTGTTTTTTCCTATGACAATACCCATGGACCAACTGAGGTGCTGGGCTGCATTCACTCTTGTGTTGTAAACCCATGTTGATTGTGTATCCAAGAGATTTTGCACCACCATAAGGCTAATACCCTCCACACTCTTGAGGGTGGTACCAAGTGGTACACCTACATACCAAATGTATAACTGTCCGTCTATCTGTCATTATGCAAACAATTGATATATTGTATGTATCATTACTAGAATTCAGAGATTAAACAAATACATCCTGAATTTTTTGTTTGAATATACTGTTGTTCAGCCGACATATGTGCATTGATTCTTTTTTTTATCGTAGCTGCTGGGGCAACATGTCAGTGTATTTCTTTGCACTGCTAAATGTTGCTGACATACTTTTCTTTTGCAATAAAGCATGTGTACCATTCATTTCTGGTGTGCTCTGTACCTTGAGTCCTTTCTATGTCTATGAGTGTGGGAGTCGACATTCAGTGTTCGTCATTTTTATGACGCTCAGTTGGCATACACGTTTTTGGCCGTGTGCATGGTTATGTCGATGACGTGGCAGTCACGTTACTCTGAGTCCGTAGGTGTTAAGCAAATAACATTGAATCACAGGAAGATTTCAGCTTTCCCAGATTCAGACATTGTTTTTCCAGGACATTTTACATTTTTTAAACACTGAACGATTCAGTAGTCCCACATTTCGGTGACTATGGGTTTTCTCCAGTGACGTCATTTAGGGGTCACAACGACCCCTGAGGTCTCCCTTGCACCCCTAAAAAAAAAGTGTTTTTGATATTTTTTTTTGCAAGCTCCTGGGCTGGGTCCAGCACCATGTGGCTTTGTTTCTGGAGTGGCTGGCTTTCTTGTTCAGGCCTTTTAAAAAAATTAAAAAATTAAAAAACAGGGGGTTCCACAAGTGTACCACTTTGAGCCGTGGCCCTAAATAAGAAAGAATAGGAATAACTAATAATTAGTCTTTCTGGAATTCTATACAATAATTGTAAGACTCAAAGGTTTATTTCAGGCACACTTCAGGGGGTGAGTCACTGATTTAGTCTGTTATTAAAGACCTCAAATTCACAATGCGGACAAAAACTTCCAAAATGCATTAAAGCGTAGAATAAGCATCCATTCTGGACTATGTATTTTGCTTTTTGCAAGTTGCAGTTATAGCATGTTTTTTTCTGCTGTTATCTCTGTTATGATCATCACAAGACAGTCCATCTCGGTGTCCTCGGTCACTTGACAAAATCCTTGTGCCTAAAAGTTTGTGTACAGTGTAGAAATGCTTGACCATTGCACATAAAGTGGCCCTTGATTTCATTGTGCCACAATGAATGCCTTGTTGTAATGTGTCTTCCTTTCCTATTTCCATGGCATGCTGTTCAGGATGCTTGTTTGCATGTATGAGGTAACGAGTACCCAGAGTATGGGATGCCGTGTGAGGCCAACCTCTGAAGCCTCAAAAGTAGATCCACCCAGACTTGACATATGTCCAACTTTGCACTAGACCTGCAGATGAACTAGCCTGCTGTTAAATCTGTTACCAGTTTAATGGTATCCACTACAGAGTGTAATCTGTTTTTTGACTTTGAGACCATTCAGACATGTAATTGCTAATTTTACTATAGCGGGTAAGATAGCTATAGCCAGTAAGACAGCTCAGTGGGTTGACCCCTCCCTGCAGCGATGTGGGGGTGATCGAAAGGTGGCAGGTTCGAATCCTGACAAGGCCACCTCAGCCATTCATCCTTCTGAGGTTGATAAATGAGTACCAACACAGGTTGGGTGGTTTTGTATGTATATTTGTTCTATATAAAGTGCCTAAGCGTAAGTGCTACATAATAACACATCATAATCATTTGGCCTTGGACGTCTGCTTGCATTCACAATAATTTGGTAATATGGGCCTATACACACTGATATTAACGATACATATGGTGATCCATTCTTGTGTGAAATGCATATCACATTACAGTGAAATCGTAACCTTATTTTTCATAGTGTACTTAGGAACAATGCTATGTGATCCCACTTACTGTCAAGGGGTGAAAGATTGCATTCCGTCGGTTCCAGTGATGTCACTTGGGGTGGGATCAAATGTCATCACTTCCTCTGATGTCATCAAAAGTCAAGGGTCGTGTGATGTCACTTCCGCTACTGCTGGCATTTCAGTGAAATGATGTCCCTGTTTTTTTCAGTCGGGTCCATAACATAAATAGAAAGGTTAAGAGTTGATGGGTGGTACCTCCTCAAAAGTTAGGACTAAGATTAGGAAGCTGGTTTTGCAGGTCAATGAGATGGAGAATATCAACACAGAGAAAAACAGATTAAAAGATCTCCAGAAGGGCGCATTGTCTGAAACGCGTTGAGAATATTTGGGAATCTTTGATTTACCAACAAGGAGGATATACTGACCTGTTAAATTTGAGCAAAGAAATTGAATTTTCGAAGGAGCTGCAATGACTTGCTTTGATTAATGTGTAAAGTTTATAAGTATATCTATGCCCATCATTATATTAATGGGTTCAGGAGACCTAATGGGTCGATGTATATATGTATCAAAACAATGCAAGACATTTAGATAGATAAGGAAGTGCTATAACCCGACGAGAGTGTGTCCCAGGTCCCGTTTAAGGTTTTGGAGAATAATAAATGTGTAAGAATGGAATGGCAGCCAGAGCTCATGATCAAATAATGGAATGGTCCTGGCAGCCCATGATTGCAGAGTAGAATTGGCATGGTCGCTGCTGTGATCTCTTCATAGATAATGAAGGAGATCATTCATCAGCCCGATGACCCACTGAAATATGGCCTCCACTCTGAGCTGCAATGGTGGCATGAGGTGAAGGGCTGCTGACCATAGGAAAGATCATGGCACGAGACAGGCCTCAAGATTGCTGTAGTACTACTGGCTGATCCCAGTCCAAAAGAAACCTTAAGAGGACGTGGTTCTCCAAGAGTGCACTACTCCCAACAGGATGTCACAGGAAAGACAGCAGTGGAAGAACTGTACGCTCAAAATACTCACATAGACTACGGAAAGCAGTCCTCGATAAGTGGAATCTAATATCCAAAGTAGGTGCTGTGAAGAAAACGCCATTAGACGCTCAAAACATGCAGAGGAGGAACCTCAAGGATCATTTAGCATAGACCCTACAGAAAACAGATACTCCACCTGGCACCATCACAGCCTTATGGGACTTGCCACCAGGAATGGGACATTTCCCCTCTGGAAACCGTGCAGCCTGCCCTTTCGCCTTTCAAGAAGTTCAGTATGTCCACAATGGAAGGAAATGAATCCACACAAACAGAAAGAAAATCCCCATAATATATAGACGGTAGGCATATGTCAACCTTTGGGCGAAATAATCTTCCTGGATTTAGTTCCTGCCATCGCAAATACCCAGCCCCTAGTATTGTGTCTACCCAATAACAATATGAACTATAGTTGAAATGGAGCAGTTAATCTGCGCTGAGCAACAAGGCGATGTTCAATTTGGGGGTGTGCCATGATCCTCAAAAGCTTTAAATAAATGTCAAGGAAACTGTTTGAAGGAATTGCAATTTAGCTGTTTATTACTCAATCATGAGGTTGTGGATTCTTTTCTAATATTGCAATTTTGCTATTAGTATTCATAGTCTATTCTTCATATCCTCAATGTTCAACCAATTTGGTAATGGTCATCAAAACTAAGGGTGCATTTCATGTGATCATTTGTGCGGTAAATCGGGACATTGTGCGCCAAACCACACGTGTATCTAAGTTTGTCGATTCACGGAATCGACTGTGCAGGACTTTTCTGTTTTGTGGGGGCACTTCGCGCAGGCTCGGAACTTCTCTGCCAACGGCCAAGTACCTTGCGCGAGAGACCTCGCAGAGCGTGGACGTGGCCTATGCATAGACCCGAGTTGGGGCCAGAACACGCAAGAACAAGGGAAAAAGGGCGCATTATGAGGGAGCCCATCACATGCCCACTTTTGAATGGAATAATACGTATTCATGGATGCGACGCGAACCCTCTCGGCAGGGAAATGGTTATGCAATACACTCATACTATCCGCCACACGAAGGCAGGCATATAGACACTTGTGCATAGGAATCCCCGTGCGGAGGTAGAATGAGCATCGATTTAGGGGTGCCTGCATGCAGTCAGGGTTCCGATCGCAATTGGGAGTGCTCGTAAGCAGTGTAGTGGGGTGCAGGAACCGTTTATGGGGGTTTGCACGCATGTGTACTGGAAAATGACAATTTTTACAATACGTGGTACGCATGTTGAGGGGATGCACGGAATGGTTATGCGGGACCCCACACACCCCCACCGGAGTCCTGGCTTGGTTGAGGGGGGTACGCATGCTGTTTTTCCGAGGTGCATTGCTATGCATGCGAAGAGTGTGCAAAGTTCTGTTTCCATGGCTGGAAGGGCTCTGTGTGTGGCATGTCGTGGGCATTCCAGGCTTGACTTGCACATGGGGTTACTTTGCGTGGACAATTCCATGAATATGCATTGCACGCAGACTTTCGTATGCATGATGGGTTTCGCAGGTTTGTTCTCGGCGGGCAGGTTTTGCAGGATCTATGCACACTTTTCCATGAATCGGTCCCATAATCTTCAATTGTTCAAATGAAACACTAAATCATCAATGTTCATCCTAAATGATCAATGCTTTTGCATGAGGTTTTCAACATAATATTCCATTCTTAAATGTTCAACCAAAATAATCCGTTCCTCCAAATTACACTGTTGCTTTCAAAGAGTTAAGTATATCCAAAATACATTTTCTGTGTATTCCTCTCTACACGTTTCACCACATTGTTTATGTGGCTCATAAGGACAGAAAATGTAGACTCAAAGTATCTCAAAATATTAATGCCATTGACAAAAAGTCCATTGTCCTAGGTTCTCTCTTTGATGTTACAGACTTGTTTTGGATTATTTATCAAGGTTTGATAGCCCTGTAGAGTGCTGGACTGAATGAGATAATTCAGCCTTTGCAGGATCCTAGAACGCCAAATCCACGCAGATCTGCATACTAAAAATGTGATATATGGTATCTGTGGTATCTGTGGGGACAGACTCCTAATTACTTCAGGCCAAACCAGGTCCACCACCTACGGAACGAGTGCATGCGTTGTACATAAAGCAAGTTCTTTTGTACAATTTTCCAAGGTGCAATTAGATGGTGCTGTCGGACCAAACTAAACCAAGTCTCAACAAACCACTTCAGTTCAAATCTCATATACATTTTTGCAACAGTTAAATTACTCCAAGATACTTGATTACAATCCACCCCAACATATAATTGGACAAAACCCTCTTCAAAGAAACCCAATTTTTTCCCAATTCCAACATTTTCACTGGCTGGTTTTATCTTAATAGTCATCTTCAGATCATATGTTGAACATGTCCCTTCGTAGGATTCGTCTGTGGTAGGTCATGACATCCGCACATGGTTAAACATTGCTATTGAAACATAATTCATTACTAGCAATAACTAGCCTAAGCTCTTAAGCATTAACTTTCAATTGGCACATGGTTCATGTAAATATATTTCAAGCGATGTGTGAAGGCTAGGTGAACAATTTCTCTTTGAGTTAGCGATGCTATCTCATTCCCCAGGTCACTGTTCCATTGAAACTTTCCAATCTACAAAACTGCCACTTTATCACACTATTGAATCTCCTGGGTAGCCTTGGGCACTGGCTTACCCCACGTCTTACCGTTGACCAAAACTGTCAACTTTGAATTCGTCTGTATCAGTTTCGAAGTCCCCCTCTTCCTCCTCGTCTGACAAGCTGGAGTCCGGAGATGGTATCTTCTTCCTTCCCCTGACCCTGTAATACTTTTTTTAATGAAGGTAAGGCCTACCACAGAAGGAAACCACAGTGACCACACAGAATCAGCAGGCCAGTGACCTTGCTTCCGGAGTAACCAAAATAGCAGGGGAAAAAGCCTCCAGGCACAAAAAAAACCTTGATGCTGTGGAGTGGTGCAACAGTGGAAAGAAGTATGACGGTTAGTGTATCTGTCCAGAGAGCCCTTGAGGGATGTCTTGATCCAGGTCTGGCAGCAGGGATAAGAGTCCAGAGAGGGGGAGATCTGAGAATACCTCTAAGGTGAGCTCCAATAGTGTGTGTGCGGTGAGGACCCAAAAGGGGGCAGTGCCGCAGAGATTCCAAGAAATGTCGGGAAGAAAACAAAGGCAAAGGCAAGCGGACAAGGACAGAAAGAGAGGGCGCAATCAGGTCGAGACCTGATCGCAGGGAGCGGGAGCCGAGCAGAGTGATGCCAGAAGAGGAAAGAAAATGCTGCCAAGTCCGGCGGAGAAGCGAGAGAAAGAAACCGCAGACAGGGCAGGAAGCCGCAGCAGAAGTGAGGAGAAAGAAAAGGCACACAAGCCATCTGAGGGATGGGGAGCAAAGCAAGCAGAGTGCCGCAAATGAAAACACTCGCATTAGGACCCCAAAGTGGAATGCTAAGGGTTGCAATGCACCGACTGCCGGGAGGGAATGTAATAAGAACCTCCCGGCGGTGGCCATCTTGGAAATCAACTAGACTGTTCCAAAAGGACAGTGAGAGACGTGATGGCACAGATTAATGGAGTTTGACCCTCCATTGATTTCATAAGCACCAGCCCCCTGGGTGCGTGACAAAAACAAAATAATGAAACCCCTCCTGTCATGCATCAGGAGATTACATCGTCTATCTACGATACTTATCAGACCATAAAACTCATGGCTAGTTCTTGCAGCTGTGCTGGCCACGAAGGTTATAAAGTTACTTATTTACCAATCCCCTGTCTTCTTCAGACCCTGACTACCGTGATTTTAATTCATTCGTAAAAGCCGACTATATTGAGATTCCCCATGAATTTGTATGAATGTGCATGTCTGTTTTTACATTTTGGTGCGTTTAACATTGTATCTTTCTACGCATGTGCAAGCTAATATGTATCAATTCTAGACAACAGTAACACTAATGTAACATATCCCATCTATAATTAACTACACTTACATTTGAAATTGCAACATCGTCGCCAAGTTTGCCCCCACTCCCAGTTATTAATATGGTGCGTATAACATGAACCCCCCATAATCATGGGGACATTTCCTGACCACCACGACACATCCTGTGCCAATGAGAATTTCTTCATGTTGGGATGACTGTTCAATCTGTCAACATTGCATTGGTGGACTAGATCGAAGTCTCTCAATTCGCCTTTAGTTGAAAAAGTCCATGGGCGCAATGACATGAATGTCAAATGGTCAGTCGTGGAGGTGTTGAAAACAGGCAAAGGAGCCCTTCCCATTGAGCGTCTGTTACTAAAAACTCAGCAATGGCAAATTCGAATCTTCAGTGGGAATGGAATCTGCTATTAGAATAACTTCCCCTTAATTCTAGACTCACTAATGCCGTCCGTAGCAATCATATATCATGTGACAGTGGGTTGTGACAGATCGAGATCGTAAGTACTGGCCTTTTCCCCATGCATGCAGTTATCCGAACGCAGTTCCTATTTTTTGTCCAAACCTCACCAAACATGGCGCCCCTGGATTCAGAGCATGGGACTAGTTTGAATTGATGACACTCTAGATGGGGAGATACACTTTACAGCATGTCACACCTGGGAGCATGTCCCCCACACGTTGGTACAATAGATGAAAATTGCTTCATCGACACGGTCGGCCCAGCTCATCGCCATTCTGCTGTACGAAGAAGCAGTTGAGCGATCTTCTGACGGTTTTGTAATTCACAGCGAGCTGAGCCACTTTCAAGCTTCCCATAAGTCTCTTAGCAGCCAGAAGTAGTCGCTCATACAACCAAAGTGCCCGTTTTTGCTTCCTCTATAACTCCTTTTACAGGTCCTTGGTCTATTACGTGCTGTGGGATGTATTTGTGATATGGGTTGAAGTGCAGCTTCATCATAGGAATAAGATAACGACTGACCAAACAGGCCGCCCTGTAGGACATCAGTAACTAGCAACTCTGTTTAGGTAAGACATGCTCTGAGGTATGATATGATATGATATGATAAGTCATTTATAACGTGCCTGTACACAAGTGTTTCTAGGTGCGACAAGGTAAGGAGTGGGAAACAGAAGGTGGACAAAACAATGATCTTACTAGGCCTTGCGTCATTCAGATTGCGCAAGTGCAGGGAAGAGGGAGGGGAGAAGTGCAGGTAGTTCTATAAGTCCAGAGGGAGACCCCAGCCGAGGAGAGATATGCCTCCCACTCTCTGCTTGGAGAAGAGTCTGACCCTCAGAGAGTTGGAGGTGGATGAGCGGAGAGCTCGTGAAGGAAGATGTTTAGGAAGACAAAGTAGGAGGTAGTGAGTTCTCAGGCCCCAGAAAGCCTTGTGAATGATGCAAAGGGTCTTGAACTTGCTCCTTGCAGGCACAGCCACAGGGAGGAGAGGTATAGTCATTTTTCCAGCAGTAGAGATCTAGGGTATGATTACATGTTTAGAGGTCCTCATCTCAGTCTCCTTGCCTTTTCGGGTCTCAGTACCCAGCCTTAAACATGACATATTTACATACGCATTTGACGTCTGGACTGAATTTGAGTGCCCATGCTAAAGATCCTCTCACGTGAGCTGAGAACTCATTTGGACTTTGTCAGAATTTAGGTGCCAGGGTAGTCAGGATTCTGCTTAGGGTCCCTCCAGCACAGGACATCTGGGCACACATATTAATGACCTTGTTGTATAGATGAATCAGGCAGCATTTCATATGCCCCTAGATGCATGCCACAGTGGTGTCTTATATACATTTGTTGAAACTCCAGCAGACACTGGTGGCAAATAATTCTGAGATCAGAACCTTAGAGAACACATATTTAGATACATTATTATTACTAGCCAATCAAAATTGACACAATAATGAATTATTACCGTTATCCTGAAAGGGGCCCCTAGGGGACCCTGACGTCTATGGAAACAAGGCGGGTCACCACACACGATAGAGACGCCAGACACGAGGTTGTATTCCCAAAGCTAGGGTTTTATTGCAAAGCAAAAGTCTCAGTTGGCCAACTCAGTCTCACGCCCCGCGACGTGTATCTCTAGACCTCGAGGGACGCAAGAGAGCGAATTACGTACATCAGTTACATATATACAAAATGCATATCAAACAATCAGCTATGACATGTATAACACCCCTCTTCATTGGGTTTCTTTGAACTTGGTGTGATGATGGACATCTTCGACCACTATGACACCTTCAAACATCTATTCTACTAACAATTTGCAATTTGTGAGTGCATAGGCATCTTTCGGTTATTGAATAGAACACAGCACTTCTGTTCTTGGAAGCAAACTACATACAGGGGGGAGTTGCATTCCGGACCTTGCTATCTATCAGGTTCTATTCGTGTCCTGGGAGCCGACATGCTCTTAGCGGGCTCAGCAAAGGGGGGCCGTTCGAAAAGCATAATTCAAGCCTTTAGCGGTATTATTCTAACATATTCTACCATATAACGAGACTGGCTGGCAGCTGTGAAATGATTAAATGCCCTCTGGCTCTGCTTCAAGGCTACATTAAGGAGGGAGCCGGGCATTCTTCCTGGCGCTGCCTACGTTTGTGTTTCAGCAAAACTCTTGTTATCCTCTCGGCCCTGTGGCCTTGTCCTTTTCATATACAGACATCAATGTTCCACAGTCGAGCAGTGTAAACGGAAAATATACTGCGAAGCAATAGGAACAGAAAGCAATGAGCAATGGTTAGAAAAAAAAATGGCGATTCTTGTTACATCAAAATGGCCGTTCATTGGAAAACTCAAAAAACCTATATTCTGTCGTATCGTGCATGAGACGGTTGGCCCACGGCCACCAAAATGCGTTTGCGGTCTCAATTAGATTTCTAAACTGACAAACCCTCCTTTGGCCGTATGCCAAACGTCTCATCTATTTATTGAAACCTCCTCTAGTGATGATGAATCTGAAGTACTTATGTCTGAGTCTCGCATGCTATCGTGGACATCATTGTCTTCATTAATATCTATTGCCATCAACTCTTTCATTACTCTCATCTCATTTGGGTCTGGGCTAGTTCGATCATGAGGTTGTTTTTTCTTTGTTATCCTTTGCATGCATCCTTCCGTACATCCCTCAGTTACCTCTGCACAAACTATGGGTAAACAATGTATACAACAACAACACGTTAGGAATATTCTGAACACCACTACTAGCATTGAGATCAGCTTCCATCCCCAAGATCGTAGTATTCCCCAAAACCAAAATCCTATTTCCCAGCTCCCTTCTCCCATGGGGAGTTCAGAGCTTAGAACGTGCATTTTCTTTATTGCTTCAAAGATCGTGGGGGAATAGTCATCGACATAAACGCAACATGCTGATCCCACTATTTTGCAAATTCCCCCACGATCAACCAGGATTACATCGAGAGCCATTCTATTTTGCAGCGTCATTAACGTGATTCCTCTTTCTTCCAACATCATGTTAAATAATATATCTGTTGTTGTGTTTATTGTATTGTTTAGGATTCTGAACAGTTGCCTTATTCTGTAGGAGTTCACTATCTGTCCTAAAAATGGAATTAATAATTTCGCTACATCAGTTGCTATTAAAACACCTTCGTCAGTCCTCTTGACTCTAGTTCTGGATAATTTGGCCATGGGTGCTGTTTCCAAGAGGAATACTCCTGGGAAAAATAGCCCGAGATAACAAGTACCTCCCCAGTTTCTGGGCAACCAAGGGTATGCTTTCTCTCTACATATAAAATAAACTGGATCACCTACGTATACTGGTTCTATTTCCCATTTTAGTACCACTGTATTCATACAATATGTTCAGACTGAAAAGGATCCTTTCTTTTTTAGGCAAAAAGGGACAATTCTTGGGCTATAATTCACTGTGTAAAATGGGGGAATCGCATCTTTGTTCCCTTCTATTCTTACACGAAACGTCATTACAGATGTTTTTTCTGGCGGGGGACAATCTATCTCGTCTATTTTGTCGTGTTATCTTTCGTGTGCTTTTCCTCGTGGGCTCTGGGGCTATTACTTGTGCTTTATGGAAAATGGAACAACCCACAGGCTTCATTATTATCTCCTCAAACTCATTCATGTTGGTTCTGTCTAATTGACCCGTATTACTCTTATTCCACTTCCCATAGAACATTGCACCTAAAGATGCACTACATGCAGAACTTAATGGTAATGACTGCACATACCACCCTATTCCTTTCCCAGCAGTTTGTTTTCTTCAGGATTGCATGTGTCATGTTCATTATCAGAAGTAAGGTGTTATTCGTAAAACCTTCCCTGTGTTTTTCTTCCATTGGGGGTAGGGTATAAGTGATCACCTGAACCGGGCTTTCAGTAGTGGATATATTAATTATTGGTAAAAACATTTCTAATGGGTGTATTGTTTCTACCCACCATAATATTAGGGCTGTCGATACTGGTGCTACCATGCCCATAAAGCACATTATTATCGTTAGTGTCAGCATACAATTTGTTTAACCATGCGTTTTTCTTAAACTTATAGTCTTTATAACTGACTCATTCTCAGCGGTGGTGGTGCAGGAGGAGGCTGGAATCGGTCCCGGCATGTTTCTCGTCGTCCTTCTTCTTCCTTATCACAGTTTGTTGTCGATATCTGTCTTCGTCGCGCTTGCTCTGATGTCTATAAGTTCAATGGATTTCTCACAATTCAGTTTTGCCTGTCCTTTTCTTTTTTTTTTAGCCGGGATTTGATTATTTGTTTTTAGGCGAGATCACTTGTCTCTTCTTATACTGCTCAGAGGACCTTTGATCAGTTATCGCCTCAGTATCATGTGCGCCCAGCTTAACCGCTCTGGTTCCGGACACATGTACTGTTAATTAATTATCTCAGTTGTCATAGTACCATGTGCGCCCAGCTTGTCCGCTCTGGTTCCGGACACATGTACTTTTATGATCGCACCGAGGAGCCGCGAGTCTTGAATTGTCCGACTTGCACAATTCTCACGCTTCTCTCCTCTACACCCCTGGTTCCTTCCTCAGTGACCATTAAGCATTCGTGGGGGGGTGATTCATTCTTCCCAATTTCTTTTATGGTTAATGGCATTAATTCTGCAGGATTCAAAGCGCTACACCTCATAATTTGGATATGAGGCACGAACAAGATAATCTCATATCTTGTCAATCTAGCAGAGGTGAGGTGTTGCGTCTGTGTCCTATTTAATAGAACATCTATGGCATGTGGCACCATCAGAATTAAAGTGTGCCCCAATACCATCCCTTCCGTTTGTTTCACTGACGCAGCAGCCGCCGCGACAGATCGCAAACATCGTGGAAGTGCGCGCGCTACAGGGTCCAGCGCAGAAGAAAAATTGCCGCACGGCCTATTTCTTCCACCTTGTTCCTGTGTCAAAACCGCCAATGCACATCCTTCACTTTCACACACAAATAGTCTAAAAATGTTCATATAGTTCGGCGTACCCAAAACTGGAGCCGAGCATAATGCAGTTTTTAATCCATCAAATGCTCTCTGACATTCCTCATCCCACTGCAAAGGCATAACCGCATCTTTTCTAGTCAAATTCACTAATGGTTTCACAATCAACGCAAAATTACCAATCCATTGTCGGCAATATGAAGCCATGCCTATTAAGGCTCTGACTACTTTTTGTGTCTTTGGAATAGGCATACAAGAAATACTTTCTATGCGTTCTGGCGTTAGTCTTCTCCCTCCTTTCGAAAGTAGGTAGCCCAAGTAAACTACCTCCTTTCGATTATACTGAAATTTCTTCAAACTAGCTTTATGGCCATGTGCCGCTAGGTGTGACAGTAGTAATACAGTGTTTTCTTTACAAATCTCCTCTGTGTCTGCAGCTAGCAATAAATTGTCTATGTATTGCAAAAGTACACAACCCACGGGTAATTCCAGCATGCCTAGTTGTTCTTTTAATGCTTTACTGTAAATACTTGGACTTTCCGTATAACCTTGCGGAATCCGCGTAAATGTAAATGATCGTCCTCCTAATGTGAATGCGAACAAGTATCTACTGTCCTTGTCCACTGGAATACTAAAGAATGCGTTCTTCAAATCTATTACACTAAAATATTCTGCTGAAACAGGTTTCATTGTCAATATTGTAGTGACGTCTGGCACTAGAGGAAATTGCGGATGTGCTACCTTATTTAATGCGCGTAGATCAATTATGAAAAGTATAGTACCTCATTACCTCCTTTCTTATAAACCGGAAGGATCGGGCTGTTACATTTACTGCCTGTGATTTCCTCTATTACCCCTAATTTCACCAAATCGGTAACAATACTCTTCAATCCTTTCTCACCTTCAGCCCAAATGTTGTACTGGGGTATTCGCGGTAGGGTAACACCTTCTTTTAAAATAATCTTTACTGGCTCTATCTTTAAACATCCCACATCGTTGTCATGCATTGCCCATATACAGTTTGGTACTTTACTTAGTTCCCCTGATAACGTTTTAGACATAAATTCTGACACAGGGGCATCGTGTGACCATATCGTTAGAAACACTGCGTCTCCCGTGCAATGTATAACAGAACCTAGTTTTTTCAACAAATTTAATCCCAACACATTTTCTCCACAATTTTCTGTTAGAAGGAAAGGACAATGTTCGGTAAATGGTCCTATGGTAACTGGGACTGGTTTGGACACTGGGTTTATGACTGGTGTACCTGCGAACCCTACGGAAATATTCTTTTGCCCTGACAGTGGTATATTCGGAACCAAGTGATGGTCTATTGAACACTTCTGTGCTCCTGTATCTACAAGAAAGCGGTGTTCCTCATTCCCGACTCTCATTTCTACGTAGGGTCCTCTCTGATTCACGAGAATAGACACAGGTTCTCACCCCTGTCCTGGGCTGTCCTATTGGGGAAATGACACATTGTCCGATGTGTAATCATTACTGTTACCGTAATACGTGTTTGTCTGTGTATCGAAAACATTTCCACTCTTCCCTCTATTTCCCCCACTCTGATTTCCATATTGTTGATTTTGCTGTCCCTGACTCTGGTTTGGGGCATTTTGGTTTTGGCCTTGGTTTTGATTATCTCCGTTATTGTGATGCTGCTGCATACTATTCCTATTTGGTCCATTCGCTCCTGGGTGTCCTCTATGCTGTCTCCTCTGACCAGACCCATTTCTGTTCTGTAGATGCGGGCATTGCGCTCGCCAATGCCCTTCCTCTTTACAATATGCACACTGATTCGGCCCCACTGTTCCCCCATACATATTCAAACTACCCCTTACTTGTGCGTTCCCTTGCCCTCTATTATGTCCTACTACTTGCTGCATTAATACCCGTGTTCTAATTAGACATTCCTTCAAGTCTGCCCCCACCTGTTTTAGCAACGATAATTCGTTCACCATCTCCTTCTACCCCGGCAATGGTAACTGCCGTCGTTTATTATGCGACCCCTTTTCCCCCTTCCCAGGTCTCCCGATATCCCTACTCCTGTACGTAGGTGTAGTAAACATTTTGGCAGGTGCAGTAAACATTTCGAAATAATCATTATCTAATTCATCTCTAAACTCAAGAAGTCTATACACATGTTCTCTTACTTCTTCATCCCTTTCCCTGGAGCGTGCTAATGCATTCAAATCTAACAATCGCTGCGGTGGTAATTTCCCAATTAGCTGTTTCCATCTCTCCACCAAACATTCACC
Source organism: Ambystoma mexicanum (assembly GCF_040938575.1). NCBI lineage: Eukaryota > Metazoa > Chordata > Amphibia > Caudata > Ambystomatidae > Ambystoma > Ambystoma mexicanum. The sequence goes on along the minus strand of NC_090924.1, from coordinate 317,058,187 downwards.
CATACATTCCAACACTACCTGTCTTTCGTTGCTTCTATGAAAGTCATATATCGAAGCCAGTGTTGCCGTCCCATCATTCCCGTCTATATACATCTCTGCCTGTTGCTGCCATTCCACCTTCCTTTCCTTGCTGATTGCGCTGCGGGTTACCCTCGTGCACTGCCGTTGGTCAGTCCCACCTCTTGCCCCCGTGGTTTCAACTTCAACCCCGGGAGGAACGGACGGTACCCGAGTCTGTGTCTAAAGCGGGAGGTGCGGATGGGACAATGGGAACAGCAAGTGTTTGTTGTGGGCCTGGTTTGCTAGTAGGAAGAGTTTTGTGCGCGGTCTGTGGCTGTGGGAGGGCTTGAGCTACCGGAGAGGGAGTTTGAGCTACGGGCGGGGTCCGGGCAATAGCTATTGACGTATCTGGTCTTACTTCTGATCTTGGGCCTTGTTTTGTATGGGTCAATATATTTTCTATCAATTCATCTGTCAGGTGTAATTCTCGTTGTGGGTATATTTTTTCTATATTCAACTGGTCACGCCTGCCTGCCCTTCTTAGACTCTCAGTCCACTCCTCCTCTTCTTTTTCTTCCGCTACCTCACCTTTTGATTTATGCCTGCGCGCATGCTTTGCTCTGCTTTTAAATCGGAGCATTGCTTCCTTTCTCCAGTCTTTAATAGTTTCAAATGCTGCAGGACGCGCTTCTTTCTTATTAACACCCTTTCCAAGTTATCTATCCTCGCCATCTCAAAACTACCATTAATCGGCCACTGATGGTCTTGTTGCTTATGCCAAGTCTCACAGAATATTATCGCACCCACTCCATACTTCACATACATCTCATACGCCAGCGTTCCCCCAGGTGGTACAATTTGGCCATTTTCCAGAGATTGTCTACCACAGCGGAAAAACCCTGCTAAGGTGGACAATACCCCAGGCATGTTTTAACCTTCCCCTTGGTTGATCAACCTTACTTAGGGCGTTTGATTTTGCAAAGTCAACTCTCAACCAATATCAGGATGCTTTGAATCGGGGAATGACTCACCTGATAAATCAAGTCGTCTGTATACTGATGCGCCAAAGGATGCCGTGTCTGCGTTTCTTGGCTTCCACCTCGTTTCGGGACCCTCGCCTCCTTGTTCTCTAGCCAGGCACGTTGATCAGGGATAAGATGTGTGCAGATCTGCAAAGGAGTCTCTCATCACTTTTACAGGGCGCCCCGAACACCTCTTGATCCCGGCTCGAACGTCCCGTCCTCGCCGTTCTCTGCCTTTCTCAATTACAACGTTACGCGAAGGAACACGTGGGGGAGGGTCCCTATTCGGGCACCATCTTGAAAGGGCCCCCTAGGGGACCCTGACATCTATGGAAACAAGGCGGGTCACCACACACGATAGAGACGCCAGACACAAGGTTGTATTCCCAAAGCTAGGGTTTTATTGCTAAGCAAAAGTCTCAGTTGACCAACTCGGTCTCACGCCCCGCGACGTGTATCTCTAGACCTTGAGGGACGCAAGAGAGCGAATTACGTACATCAGTTACATATATACAAAATGCATATCAAACAATCACCTATGACATGTATAACACCCCTCTTCATTGGGTTTCTTTGAACTTGGTGTGATGATGGACATCTCCGACCACTATGACACCTTCAAACATCTATTCTAGTAACAATTTGCATTTTGTGAGTGCGTAGGCATCTTTCGGTTATTGAATAGAACACGGCGCTTCTGTTCTTGGAAGCGAACTACATACAGGGGGAGTTGCATTCCGGACCTTGCTATCTATCAGGTGCTATTCGTGTCCTGGGAGCCGACATGCTCTTAGCGGGCTCAACAAAGGGGGGCCGTTAGAAAAGCATAATTCAAGCCTTTAGCGGTATTATTCTAACATATTCTACCATATAACGAGACTGGCTGGCAGCTGTGAAATGATTAAATGCCCTCTGGCTCTGCTTCAAGGCTACATTAAGGAGGGAGTCGGGCATTCTTCCTGGCGCTGCCTACGTTTGTGTTTCAGCAAAACTCTTGTTATCCTCTCGGCCATGTGGCCTTGTCCTTTTCATATACAGACATCAATGTTCCACAGTCGAGCAGTGTAAACGGAAAATATACTGCGAAGCAATAGGAACAGAAAGCAATGAGCAATGGTTAGAAAAAAAAATGGCGATTCGTGTTACATCAAAATGGCCGTTCATTGGAAAACTCAAAAAACCTATATTCTGTCGTATCGTGCATGAGACGGTTGGCCCACAGCCACCAAAATGCGTTTGCGGTCTCAAATAGATTTCTAGACTGACAATCCTGTTCCCCTCCCTTTTATTTTTATTTTTATTGGATTTATTTATAAAGTGCTTAAACCCGAAGGCATCAAAGTGCTATAACAGAAAATAATAATAATAACAATCATAAACAATAACCTGACTAACAAAAACACATGAGACAGAAATACTAATCCAGCAGCCAAGAGATCAGGAAACATGAAAACATGAACAACGAATTGAAAGATTCACTAAAGAAAAATGTGTTTACTTTTTTCCTAAAGGACACAGGAGTTGTTCTCTTCAATTGTTCTCCTATAAGTGTAAGTGAAAGCTGTCACACCATCCCATGCAGTGTTAGAAATTCCTCTGGAGGAATGCCAGATTGTGATGAAACTCTCTTGAAAGCCCAAAGGTCTAAACTCGTCAGGCCTTGCTTCTCGTGAATGCTTCCTCTATGTTTTATGAATTACTGTCAAGTAATGATACAAGCACTAGGGTAAATTGTTGGAAATAACTGTTGTCTCTGCTCGGGCTGTACAAAGTGTGGGCACCAGCAAACGTGGACAACCACCATTTCAAATTTTGGCTTGTGGTGTGTACGTTGCCAACGTCTACGGGCAAGTGGTACATTGATCTACTGAGCTATCTTGCTTGCTGTTAAACTGTGCCAATATGCCCACCTAACCTCTTCAGGGATATTTTGGAAAACACAATTTGAAACAAGTACTTCAGAAGAAAGGGGTAATGGTTTAAAATAAATGTGTAGGGTTTGTTATAGCAACAGCCTTACTCTGGCATGGAGAGTGCTACCTAACTAGCAATCGCTTATGCCAGGGCTGCCTTCTATGGAATTCTGTGCATCGTTTTCAGCTGAGGGGACAAGAAAAGTGTAGTGCCCTCATAGCTGCCCATTTCCCTGCATACTCCTACCACAGACTCTACTTGGTCTCCAGCTTTACACAGTTTAATTGCTGGTCTGTGCCCGTACCCATTTTTGCATATTTAAACTGAGTTTATGGCCCATTTGGAGCGTGCATGCAATAAATGGGATCACACAGAATAACAGATAAAGATCAAGGAATTTGTCATTATTCGTTTTCATAGTGGGAAGAACCATATGCATTCTGTCTTCAGCAGAATTATTAAGATGATAGAGACTGTGAAAAATAAGGAACAAAAATACACAATCATGCATATATATATTGCCTAGAAATCTGGGCATCCATTTCTCGCGCCATCCTACTGCTTGCTGAACTTGTTTACTCTCTATGATCATGTCATCTTCTTCATTAATAATTTTTAATACAATAATCCAATACTTTTATATTTGCAACTGTAAAATGTGTTCAATTATAGCAATAAGATGTCTTCTTTTCAATGGACCGTTTTTAGGATGCTGTAAGGAAGTGTTAATATTAACGTTTCTTCTGACAAGAGCATGGTGGGATTAAAGTATGAACACAAAAACAGCAACCACAAGCCGATGAACATCGCTATTGACAGGTACCATGTGGTTTTATCACTTTTAAAACAGATACTCGCCACAAAATTAATCTGCATACTGGTCTCTCTTCCAATTTCTGATCAAAAACTGATGGGTAGGCATAATTCTGATGCATTCGTCACAACTTTGATATATTTCGAAAAGTTCATTTCAAATTCTTGAATTCCTCTGCAAGTCCTTGCACACTCTGCTAAAATATATATAAGGAGTGTCTATTGAATTTCAGTCCAAATAAAGTGTGTGTTTATCACTTGTTGCTTTTTCGTCCTTCTTCTTAGCCATCGATCGTGTCAGCACACGTGGAAATTCTTCTTCTTGTCTTGCTTCTGGATCAGCAACGGTGGGATGGAAGGTCTCGCCTTTATAAACTTTCATGTTTTTTAGGTGCAACCAAGCTCATTTTACTGATAGTTTGACAGAAGCGGGGGACACTTCCTCAACAACGAAATGGCCATTACCATTAAAACAGGGCTTGTGCCACTTTCGGGTGAAATTTCTGAATAGGATCAAGTCCCAAACATATAACAGGTGGTGGTAATAGTTCACTTGGATTGGTTGCTGAATTATCGTCTTCCGTGTTCTTAGACCGTCTCCCCTGACGCATGAATTGATCTGAAATAAAAGAAATACTGGTAGTCATATATGTCAAATAACCATGCATCTCATCACCTTAAGCTTTGCTACACTCTGGGCATCACTCCTAATCCTAGACTGAGGCCTAAGGGTCGTTCTCATTCGATAACCTGTCACCAGTTCATGCGGGGTGAGGTGGTGGTCCAACCCTGGCTGATTCCGAAGGGCATATAATGCCAGGAGTAGGCAATACAGCCATCCCTTTTTCAAAGTCAATTTAATCTTGGCGATCCTTTCTTTGAGGCGGCTGTTGAGTCTCCCATATATCCCATTCACTTGCAGGTGATAAGCAGAAGAAAACGTGTGTTTTATGCTCAATAGAAGCTCTATCTGTTCAAATAGCTCAATGACAAAATGCAGCCCATTATCGGATCTTAGTACTTCACACACCCCACCTTGGGAACACCTTTCATACTAAAAACATAGCTGCACAAGTGGCATCAGGGTGGGCACACATACCCGCTTTGATCCACCTAGAGAAGGGACACACCACCACTAATAGATACCTATATGCATTACAAGTCTGCAGCATATCAACATAGTTAATATGTAAATGCTGAAACAGACCATTTGGTCAAGGTATTACTCCTCTAACTAAGTGTATGCCCAGCAGTAAACTTTTGGCACACGATGCAATTCACCATAAACAGTACAACATGTTCCAACAAATTAGGAATGCACCAGTCTTCTTCAATATTGGCAGGAAGACTTCTCTAGTTACATGTGTGGGGTAGCGCAGCTGTTCAAACGTGACTTTCAAAAAAGTTACTGACATCATTGGCTTTTCAGTGTTGTCCTGTCATTATAATGCTTCTGTGGGGAATAAAGAACACCACTTTCATTTCCATAGTTCTTGCTCTTCCTGTGGTTCACTTCCCTGAATCTCTATTAATTGTGCTATTGAAAAAGTATTAAACCCCTCATGTACTAAAATGGTTTCAGCCAAAATTTCTTTAACATTCTCAGTATCAAAACTCTACATTTCTGGAGCACATGCATTCCTTTTGGCTTCTACATCTGCGGCTTCATTCATGCAAGAAATAAAATCTGTTTGTTTAGTATGCGCTGCACATTTAACGACTGCTATGGCTACTGGGAGTTGTAGTGCCTTAATGAGCCTATCCAATAAGGACGCATGCTGCACTGGAGAGCCGTCTGCACGGAGGTAGACCCTCCTTTTCCAACGTGACAATCCAGAGTGTACGGTTCACATCCCATAGGCGGAGTCACTGTATACTGTCACTTCCTGCCCTTGATGTTTCTCAAGCACAACAATAAGCACCACTAATTCTGCTACTTGTCCTGAAAAATGAGATGGTAGCCTTGCACTTGCCACTTCCTCGAGCTCTCCATTTACATTTCATCTGTGTCTTATTAATGCAGTGCCTGAATGTCTTTCCCCACTAGTCTGATCAATTTCAGAAGAACCGTCAATGAAGGGAATCTCCCCTCCCACTAAATCATTCTCCTTCACACTGGGTATATCATCATAAAATTCAACATAGTTTGCACAGTCATGCACATGATCACCTTCTTCTACTGACTCAGCTATGAAGGTGGCTGGGTTCACTATTTTACATCTTATAATCTTAATTGTTGGGTTGGAAATCAATACTTCATAAGCTGAAGCTCTTTGGGATGTCAATGTGCCCTTGGGTTTCTCTAAAATGGCAAACAGAGCATGCTCCACATAAAGAGTCATAGAGCAGCCCATGACAATGCATGTGGACTTTTCAATTGCAAATGTGGCAGGTGCCAGAGATTGTTTGCAAGAAAAGTGTCCTCTCATAACTGGATCTAAAATCCCACTGTAACATGCCAATGGTTTGTAGCCAATGTGTTTTTTGTGTAAATATGGCTGTCATGACTGTTCCATTTGTGTGTGAAAACAAAAACGAATCCTCACCATAGTTGGGAATCCCTGAAACAGGGGCTGTACAAATTGCTTGTTTCAACTCCTAAAATCCCTTCTCCATTTCTTCAGTCCATTCTATTTTTGTCTTGCTAGCTTGTGCTTTCTTTAATGCTTGCAGAAGTGCCTTTGTGTATGTGCTATAATCAAACAGACAGGCTATAATGTAATTACACAAACCTAGAAACTGCTGCATTTGTCTCACCATGTTCGGTTTGGGTGTATTATAATTGCCTCAGCCCTTTCAGGTGTCACTTTCTTTCCTTTGTGTGAAATTAACTGACCAATGTATAACAACTCTTCCTGACAGTACTGTAACTTTTCCTTGTCCACCTCATATGCTCTGTCTGCTAAAATAGGAATTAGTTGGACAGAATCTTGCCTACACTCATCCTCTGTGGTGTTATAAATCAATATGTCATCCACGTCCTGTATCACCACGATTTTAAGATCGATATTGCTTAGATCCATCTGCAGGACTCTGTTAAAGATTGATCGGGACACACAGTACCCCTGGGGAAGCCGAGTATGTTTTAGTCTCTTTTGGCGAAACATAAATGAAGTCAAGTCTTGTGAGTCTTTGTGCAACGGGAACAAGAAAAATGCATTTTTCAAATACTTCACTGTAAAATATTGAGCTTTTCCTGGAATACTGTGCAATATTGTCACCGGATTGGGAACTAAAGTAAACTCAGCATCCACAATCTAGTTAAGAGGTCTCATATCCTGGATAAGTCTCCACAACCCCCCTTTAGAGTCCTTAATCAGTTACAGCAAGGTATTGCACAATGATTCTGATGGGACCAGAATCCCCTGATTCATCAGCGCTGAAATCGTCTGAAATATAACTTCATCTGCTTCTCAAGACATGAGGTACTGTCTTGCTCAGGGTATAATTTCTCCTGGCTTAATCTTTATTTTAACCTCCCCATCCCATTTAATAAACCTACATCATAGGGGCCTTTAGTCCACAGGGCACTCACACTCAGCACTCTTTCGAGATCCTCCTGAAAAAATGCATTATCTCCATTCTCTGTGGGACTTCCCTTCTTTCTATCTTTATCCAGTATGTGATGCTCATAAAGAACACCACTTCATCATATGTTCGGTCCTCCCTGAGCATGTCATCATCAGTTATGTCAGTCAATCTACACCTCTCCTCAAGAGCTATCACTGTTCTCCATGGTCTACCCTCATAGTCTATCGTTTCAAGCATTGCCATCTCTTTTCTTACTATAGCTGCTTCCAGCTCTATAGGAATAGTCTGTCCGCCTTCCTCATCCATAGGTATTTGTGGTCTAAATAAAAACTCATCAGGTATCCTCACAATCTTTCCTAACAAACAAAGTCACCATGTCAAAAAAATGCTTAGTCCATATAGAATAAACTCTAGATCTACTGGAACTCCTCATAGATCCACTTGCCCTGTGAATGCCAGTATACATTCTCCCACATTAAAATAGTGTATTCCTGGAGTGGAGCACACTATTCCTTGATCAGTGAATGAAATCGTCATGTTGAGTTTCGTCATTAAATCTCCTCCTAAAATGTTAACTGGTGTCTGTGGCGAATATAACAAATGGATGGACATGTCACATTCTCCTATGGAGACCGGTAATTTATCAGTAAATGGAACTAGATTCGTAAGTCCGGAGAACCCATGAGGATTCATGGCAATACCTGACATTGGATATTTTCCCCTTATATACACAAGTGAGTTGCTCCAGTGTCCACAAGAAAAGAAAAGGATTTGCCTCCTATCATCACATCGACCCTTGTCTGGTGTCTGTCGTATTATGAGTACAAGCTCATCCCCTTCGCTGTATGGGGATTTCCTCCTACCACAGTGACACCTCCTATTTTATGTGTTAGTACTTGTCCTGTATTCGCATGTGGCTGTGTTTGCATGGGGGCTTGTTGTGACTGCCCCAGGGGTGGATTCATTTGTGTCCATCCCTGCTGTGGGACTTGCTGCATTTGCAGTGCTTTTGCCTGGTAAGATGTGTGATCCTGGGCAAAGCCCTCTGCAATCTGTGTGCTCTAGGGCGGAGGGTAAACTGTCCCCTCTCTGGAAAACTGGCCATTTTGTGCATTCCTTTGGCTCTCGCATCTGTGCGCAATATGTCCTGTCATTCCACAATTCCAATGTACTGGGGGAATCCTTCTGTTAATCTCTCCTTGGTTACATCCTCCCTAAGCACTCTGATTCTGATTCTGTGTGTTTTGAAACCCACCTTGGTTATTCTGAAATCTGCCTCCTCTTCCCCTATAACTCATACCTCTGCCTCGTGGCGTAAAACAATACCCACCTTTGTCTATCTGGTGCACATTATTCACCTGTGATGTACCTATTGCTTCCTGCATTCCCAATCCTTGTCTGCTTGTCAATACTGCCCCTTCTATGGCAAATTTTGACAACTTTTTCCGAACCAACTTGGCTTCCTCGATTTTCCTATTATCATCTTTCTTCTGGTGTTTCTCTTGTAATAACCGACAATGGTGCACTGTTGTGAACTGTATCTCAGCCCATGGCTTTGTTTCCATCCCCACTTGCTTTTTCATCTGCCTCTGTACTGGCTCAGGCAAGCCCTGACATAAAATATGGTAAAATAATGACACTGTCTTTTCCCATAGCTCACTAGTTTCAAGCTGCCATTTCTCCTGAATATCCTGATTGTAAGCAATAGGGTCATCATCTTCCTTAATTTCGCGTGTCATAATTGCACCCATATCTGATGAATCAGGATACTGTACCCTGAGAGCCCTCAAACATCTGCTCTACCATCATTAAATGGCGCTCTCTTGTGCACTGCGGTTTGTGCTGTCACACTTGAATATCTGCTCTCCTCCATCTTCATCAGCCCTAGGTCCAGGAATGGCTGCCAGGATCCCTTTTTATGTCCCCTATGACCAGTGTATTTCCTCCTGTCATTTGTTCTAATTCGTATGTACATTTCTCAGCCCCCGAAGTCAAAGTAGGGAGCTTGCATTTTAAGTTATCCTTGTCCATTTCCGGCCATGGAATGTATTGTGGTCTCTCTCCCCTTCTCTAATAAGAGGAATTGCGTGAACCCCATCCCATAGTCTGATCCCACTATTGGTATATCCATGGCAAGGACGATTGTCCCTGTCCGTCTTCTTGTCGGCAGTGACCTTGACCTGTTTACATATGGGGGTGACTCTACCTTCTCACTATGCGATTGTCCTCGGAGACGCTCAGGACATCCTGTAGGATATGGCATTCTTTCTTTAGGCTGTTCCAGATCTGACCATCTAACTTCCTTATCCATTTGCTAGCTTCCTTCAGGGGCGCACGCGCTCCCTCCTTCTGCCCCAAAACCAGACTCTCTTACTTCATCCGATATGTCTAGGCCCCAACTAGTGTCACTATCATCCCCCTCACCCTTGTCTAAATTAAGTCTGCTGAAAGACAATGACTGACGTTCATCACTAAACAGGTTTCCCTCCTCACTTTGGGATTGTGGTACTAAGGATAGATCACTATTCCCTCAAATTCTGTACTTGCTACCTTTACTTTACTTTACTTTTTATATTTGTAATGCACACCTGGGACCCCGAGGCATAAGGGTGCAAATGTGTATACATATATAGGAGGATATGAAAACAGACAATCAGCTATATTAAAGGAAAGTCATATAGGTCATCTAACAGCAGTGTCTTTAGTTTTTTCTTGAACAACGCTGCAGAGACCAGTTCTCTGAAATCTGGAGTTATCGCATTCCAGGCCCTGGGGGTGGCCATAAAAGATGGACATTTGGAGGTCTGAGTAAGGGTACATTCAGGAATTTGGAGATGGTTAATCTTATTGGAATGGAGATTCCTCGTGTGGGGTTTGTTAATCAGGGCATCTTTCAGATATGAAGGACCATGGCCCTTCATACATTTATAAGTGATCACCAGGAGACGAAATTCCACCCTGGCTTCCATGAGGAGCCAATGTAAGTCTTGTCTCCTACTGAGACCAGTAATGAACCTAATGGCACTATTCTGAATAGTTTGCAGTCTTGAGCTTTCTGATTTGTTGAGGCCTATCAGAAGGCTGCTACAATAGTCAATTGTAGAACAGATAATAGCTCTGCCTACGGTTTCACAGTTGGCACAAGAGATGAAAGGCCAAAGTTGTGCCAATAGTTTTATGTAGTAGGCTGTCAAGGAGACCAGGCTACTCATTTGGGTATGCATTTTAATATTTTGATTTAGCAGGATCCCAAGTGTATTAATTGTTGATCGACCTTATCGATCCTTTCTCCAACGCTTTCTCCATCATCTCTTTTGTATTCTAGCACTACTCTAGATACTGCTGGCATTAATTCTTTTATTGGAAGAATCTTTTCCAGTCTGTCCCATCGTATTTCTGGGCTCGGCCTCATTTGTTCCTTGTGGATGAGACTGTCACCGAAACATTGCTGTCTCCTCTTTCGCTCCATTTCTTCATCCACCTCTCTTCTCTTTCTCGCATCCCTTCTAACTCTTTCTTCCTCTTGCCTTGGTTCTTCTCTTCTTACTCCTTCTCTTCTTTCTTCTTCTTCCCTTCATCTCTGCAACCTTTTGTCCCTTAGTCTTTGTGCTTCTTCCTCCTCTCGCTTTCTTTCCTTTCTATCTCTTTCTTCTATCGCTCTTTGTCTACTGTTGTATTTTCTTTGTTCTTCTGGCCACTGTTCAATTTTCTCTTGCTTCTCCTTATATATCTGTTCTCATTGCTCTCTGATTTTCCTTTTCTGCGCATCTTCTTTTAATCTCTTCTCTTGTTCCTTATCCTTCCTTTCTTGTTCATCCTTGTCTTCTCTTTGCCTGACTTCCTCAATACTTTTCCGGTCTATTTTGAGTAATATCTGCCCTCCCATCCATTCATTCTGCACGAGCGCTACCTCGTCAGCTTTATCTTTTTCTCCTTTCGATCTCTTAATTTCTCTGTCTAATTCTGTCAACAAATTAGAACACTTACTTTTTCCTCCTGGTCTTGTATGAATTTATAAATCTCTTCCTTTCTTTTATTCTCTTCCGGACTATCATTACTACTGTAAGTGGGGGGATTCATATATTGGATTAATATACCCCATCGCTGATCTTAATTCCTTTAAAGGATACACTCCTATCTCTGCCGTAGCAACACTCTTTGCTTCAGGCAAGGTAAGGGGAGCTGAGGGCTCAATGCCTTTCCCCTTATGCTGATTAAGCATCCACTCCTCAGATGGTGAATCTTCCCGCTCTTCTTGATACATTCTCCAAAGTTCTAAAATTGCTTGTCTTTTCTCTAATTTCTTCCCTGTACAGACGGCGTGCAAGGATGTGGTCATGTGTTGCAATGCCGCTTTTGACAATAATCCCCCTCGTGGCCACAGCATGAACATTTTATCTGCTGTGCCTTTTACCCATTCTGCACTGTACTGTTTGAGCTTGGGCATGTGTTTTGGCAGTGTCTTGAATAGGTGCATGAGAGGAGTATCCCCCATAATGACGAGTCTCACTTCACTGTCAATACTTACCGGACCGTTAAAGTAATGTTTTTTACCTCGGTTTAAATCTCCACTTTTAACGTTTAGAACAACAAATATGAGCAAGCACCATCAATCGCTGCTCAATCCTCTTGTTTCAAATAGCCTTTGTATTCTCTTGATTGGCGCCAATTGTTCTTGTGAACACTATCTTTAATCGCTGTTACCTTCTCAACTCTTCACAATTTCTATCACTCCTCGATACTTTACTCAACAAACAACATGTAGACTAGTCATACATTTACACATTATGAACACTGTGATCACCTTCCCTCGCCTTTACTTTTTACCCTGTACAGGGTTTAAGACATCACTGTATCCGGTCCTGACCGCATGTTTTATATTTCACCCTACGCCCGCTGGAGTTTGAAATGTCTTCTTATAATTCCCTTGAATTAGGACTTTTAGGCTGCCTCTCTTATCTCTACAATTATTTCCCATTACTCAAAAAATTATCACAATCCCATCCCTTTATTTTGCCATTCCCCTTAGTCTACTCACCATTTATTAATCGACTCGAGGGCCTCAGTATCGACTCCTCCTCCAATCCGACCACTTCGCCTTCCGTCCACAGAGTGCCTGTGGAAACCAAGCAGGGATTTCTTCAAAGGGAGACCTGCCCAACGACTCGGTTCTTCTTGCAAGTTTATTTATATTCGGCCGCTCTCCACAGGAAACTCTGCGATCTTCCAGCTAATGTCAGAGGATGCTCGATCGTCTGAAAATCTGGAGCTGAACTAGTTTGGATCTTTGAACCATCCGCACTGTTACCACGTGAGCTCATGGCCCTTTTGGAGCGTGCATGCAATGGATGGGATCACACAGAATAACTCTGACTCCAAATAACAGAACCAACTCAGGAAGATGGCAAAGTACTGTTTTATTAACAATTATCTAAAACAGGGAGTTTACAACCAACATCAACAGACGTATGCTCAGGTTCTCTCAGCAATCTTTTTACAAAACATAGTTTATATCTCAAAAATAAGTCAGAGGAGATGTCATACTACATGGCAATTAATTAAAACAACCTATCAAGGGACGGGATTGGCTAAGGGAACATCTAAGCACACATTCTATAGGAACTAGGATTGTGATTGCCTGTCCATTATCAGGTGGACAACATATGCCTCCCTCTAATACATGTAATCTTCTGAAACCTTAGATCCACAATTTCTCATTGGTCTTCAAACTATAAGGTCCTTCAATATACTACGATTGGTTGGCACGCTTGTGCCATGTCTGGAACATTCAGTTCACTTAGCAGCACGTAAGCCCAGACCCAGGTGCAAGGAAATGGGGCCTGACACTACCTCCCCACCCAATTAGCCCAGCATCTCTCATCACCCATGCCTTCTGCCATGGAGATTGTCCTTGAACTTGGCCTTGCAAAGTATCCTTGTCTTTAGAATACACGGGAGTGAGAGCTCTCACAATCGTGTTCTGGGACTCCAAGCTCAAACTCTGTTTTCATCCTTGACTCACGTGACAGGAGACCACGATTTGGACCATTTTGCAGGTTTTAAATGCTTTAAATGAATAAAACTTAACACTCTTGGTGTTCTTTCTTTGCACCTTAACAAGGGAGGATTAATCCTTCGTATGTTTGCTCCTTTCCAGAATAGAATGCTGACCATGGCTGCTTCAGTCTTGACTCTAGGCCAGACAAACTCGCCATGCAGCTCCACGATTCTGCTTATTCTTGATGCAACACAGTTTTTCCCTTCTCTCTTCATGGGTCCTGACTTACTAAATTCATGATACCGAAGTCCAGCTTCTATGCAATGGCGGCTTTGCCTGCATTCTATTTACTACGTATAGCCAGCTTCTATGATGACTTAGTTTACTTGCGTTTCAGCATCTGTACAATTGTTGAACAGTTGATTTTCTGCAGCACTTTGTGCACATATAATCTTCTTTGTATTTAAAAGTTCACTTAACTCTTTATTTCATCATTAGTTTCTGTAGTATCCATACATCCTCTTCAGCCAGTATGTCGGGACGTCATGTTATGTCTCTTGTGACGTCACTAGCTTCTTTCATTGCCCTTTTTCATATTCTTTCAGTGAGTTCCTCCCTTAGGTTGTCATCATGTCGGGGGTACATTCGATAGGGTTATCTCAACAGGTATCTTCTTTCGAACACACGCTGCAGAATTTGCACAATGGCAGGTGTCAAACACGGTATGGTCTCATTCTCCCAGCATATGGGAGGAAGGGGGGTGGGGTCTCCTGCAGAGGTGTATAGCTGCTCCTCTACAAAACATTATGTTCTAGAAGCCTTGTTTTGCCTACTTTTGCCAGGACAGTGATTACGGCCTACAGCACTAAGCGTTATTAAGTGAAAAAAAGCCAATTTTGCTATAGGTTGGAATTCGTGTAGTGAGTACTGGTATTGTTGGCACCAGACAAGACTTTCCTCAGGGTGGTCGTACTGCCACAATGCCACAATAGAGGGTATCATTAAATATTTCTGTAAATGTGATAGCTTTAGAATCAGAAGAACACGTTGCAGGGTGTTGTTTCCCTTTATGGTAGCTCTGTGTGTTGAGCACCTGCTCAAGCAAGAAATGTCTGCATTCCAGGCGAGGTTCACCTTTTGTTGGGGTCAACTTAGCCCTTTATCCTTCTGAAGTCTGATCATTGAGTGCCATTTCATCTAGTAATAATAGCACCTATTATTACGGGGCTTGAGAAACAGCAGAAGAGCTCATTATATGCAGGTAGTTAAAATAAGTACACTAACAGTGCTTCTAATTTTTTTCTATGCTTGTCAAATAACTTAACTACACCTGTTTATACGATAGTGAACAATGTACTGCATATTTAATTACCTCCACAAAACCGCAAAACCTCAAAATGTAAATGTACCATTTTATACACAAAAGCATTATTTGTACAGTGTATTTAAACTATGGTACGTAGAACTGATTAGTCACATATTGAATGCAAGGAGGAAACTTCATAAAAAGTGTAAATAAAGCACAACCATTCAGAATTCACCATTGCTTATTGTTCCCCCAAACCATACACCACATTTCATATGCATGCCACAGTTCCACAGTGAAGGCCACATTGCTGAACACATAGGGCCTCATTACAAGTTTGGAGGCAGCCATGGAGCTATAGCTCCATGGCAGCTTCCAAACCGGGCTCCTGCAATGGGGACATACCAGGTCATTCTGACATAGGAGGACCCGGTAAGTGCTCTGTCGGGGTGATCTCCCAGGGGCCGGCAGAGCCGTCCGCGGACCTCCGGGGCTGGGGAGGCCTCAACTCCTCCCGTGTCCCAAAAGGATTATGAGGCACACACAAGAGCAAAGTAATTACTGCTGTTTATTATAACAACGGCAGGGATAGAGCTTCGCCCGTATGCATCCGGGGAGACCTTCTCGCTGTTAGGAGGGCTCACAGGCCCTTTTTACCGTAACTACTCGCGGCATCTGAGAAAATCGTCACAAAACCTATCGCCACTTTGGGTTGGCTCCCCGAGTGGTAGGGTTAGTATAGAAGCTTATATGAAAGTAGGTTATTGAGTAAGTACGGGTCAGGTGGCACACTTTGGGTGTCTCTAGCACTTGCTACACTGAACTTGTTACATGGGGACCCTCGATGATTGGCTAATCAAAATGGCGTCAGTAAAGAGCCCCGTGTCCCCTGATTGGTTCCCTCGTGAGCCCCCAAGCCTGGGACCATCGATGTTCCCACGCCGCGAGGTACCTGGCGTTTACAACATTGTGTAACTATGTGTTAGCGGGGGACAATGGACAGGTCTTTGCTAGTGGCGGATGATCACGCCTTTCCCATCGGTATAAATGTCCTACTCGGTGCATCGTTGTTGCAACCTGTGTTCCAGGCTTGGGACCCCGGCGACTTTCTGTCTCGCAAGTCTGGCACCTTGTCAGATTGGCTTGGTCACGTGTGGAGAGACCGTAGCTGAAGCATAATTACGAGCATTTAATTTGGCTTATTGGCCCGGGGGTGCTTGGCGGTGGCAGGTGTAACCTTGGCGTTGGGAGCTCGGTATGTGGGTTGCAACATTTCGGCCTTGCTGATGGGCTCTCGCTGAAGCTCGTTCTGCCTGGGGACTCTTGCTTGAGGCCTATTCGGGCCCAGTTCCTGGGAAGTAGTGTATGGTCTACAATATGCGTGCCACAGGGCAACAGAGTATCACAAGTAGTAGTACTGTATGTACATGTGACAGCATCTCTATAGGGATCAGGTAGCATAAAGCGTCAGCAAGCGTATACACAAGTTCTTCAGGCATCTTGCGTTTCTGCGGTGCTGTTGGGCCTATGTGAAAAATAACAACGATGCACGTCCGTGAGTGAGTCAGTCCGCTAGGTCATAGCACTGGGCATGTTCTTCGTGTGGGTTGGTGTGTGAGTGACCAGTGTGCATGGTGGCACATGTGTTCCTGTCAGTTGGCTATGTCGTCATGGCATCCCTAACGATCTTGATGGCTTGTGCCTGTTGTTTCAGTCGATCTGGTCCATGTCGCAGGCGTCAGCTTGACCGGGACATGGTAATGGGCACGCTCCTCGTTCATGTGGGCCGCTAGCACATGGTACTTTGTCATCTGGTAAGGAAGTGAGCGGGTCAAACTCCTCTCTTGGGGGGTGCTTGGGTCGTGATCCTCTTGGCCAGGGTCTGGATGAGAATGGAGGTAAGGGGGTGTCCCATTTTCCCACTACAGTCCCCCCTCTGGTCGACTAGTCGACCACAAAATTATCTGCTCGTCTTTCTCCGCGTGGCCTCCATACTTTTGTTATCCCTCCTAGATGTCCATACTGGTTCACATGATCTTCAAATGACCAGTACATGTATACACATCCACCACCGGGTTTGCAATAAACCCACTTTCCAACATAGCTCTTCGGGTTTCTTGGGTTCTCTACCTTCACAGACAGCGGGTGTGAGTCTGATTCTAGTATCTGCTTGCGCAATCTTTCTCTTTCTCTTATTATTATATCTGCGTTTTTATCATCTTCAGCTGGCATCATGGCGTGCATTCCAATCATTTCCATCATCTCGTCAGTATTCCGGGCTGTCCGAGCTCTCCACAATCTTAATCCTAAAATGGCCGCCATTCCCAATATTATACATCCCGCTATTATTTTAAGGCCGTCTGACAACCACAATGGCATCCAGGACCATAAATAAGAGAACCAGTTGCCGTCTTTCTTCACTCCCTTAGCTTCTTCTTCCATTTTTGCGTGCATTGTGGCTAGTTGTGACACTGCTTCAGTAAGTGTACTGTTGTCTGCGTCGGTAGCAGGTATGAATGTACAGCACGATTTTCCAATTTTTGGGCAAACTCCTCCTTCCATTGCGGTGAGAAGATCCAGTACATATCTATTCAGCAGCGCTACCATTCGCACTGCTCTCAATTCTTCTTTTATTGCATTGAATCCGTTTACTGTTGAGTTTATCGTCATCATTAGCTCCCACCTGGTAATTTGCAGCCATTTGGCATTTGCGTATGCCTGCAGTCCCGGATGTATTATAGAGAAGAAAAACATTGCCGCCCTGCTAAACAGTCTGTGTCCTGGTGGGATATCGCTAAGAGCTGTTTCTGATCTCCCCCACAAGTAATTCCCCGTCAGTGGCTCCCCCTGTCTTTTTGCTCTTGACAACACGTTTGTTCTAGTATTCCTTTTTTCTTCTGAAATTGTTGCAGATCTCTTTCTCCTTTTATTCCTTTCATCCATTTTAGGGAAGTTTTCTAAGTTCACATCTTTCTGTGGTACCACTGAGGATTGTACATATATGTGTACTATAATGCACAATCCATTCCATGATGGTGGCAAGCTGTGGTAAGCTTTATCTCCACAGGCCCAATAGTGATCCATTAGAACTGCTGTACCGGCACCCTCCTTCGTTATTGTCACTATTCTTTTGCAGTTGTTGTTCCTTCTGACGTGGACGTCTCTGTTGTGTTGGTAGCATAGTGTTGGTGCAGTTAGAGGAAGTATGGACACCGAGTCCTCGTCCTTCTCCAACCAAGTAACTAGTTCAGCTGTCTTTATCCATCCATTGAAACACTTGTTGTTCTCTTCGCCCATTTTTGCCATATTTGGCTTTGTTAGTGTTATCATTTCGCTGCCCACAACTCCATCTGTCCATCCCTCCTTCGTGTATACCTTCCCGTATATCAGCAATGGGGTCTTTCCTAGCACCCCATTACTCCAACAACTTCACTTGCGTGCCATTCACATGGTAGATAGCTCAGCGTTACTTCCTTCGTCTCTCCTTTGTCTGTCCCATCCGTCACATATTGGCGCCCTTCTGCTAGTTGCCAATAGTGATTGTACATGTGTAATGTCTTTATGAAGTTATTTTCATATGGTTATGTATCCCTCGTCTTCCATTTAATCATCGCCATTCTCCCTTGAAATCTTCCTTTTGTCTGGAACATGGCCAAATATATCAGGCACCCTACTGATGTTGCTGGTACTTCAGTAGCCACAAAAGTTCTCTAGGCACTCATGGCGTAAGGGATCAGTGAGTACACATAGCAGTTGTCCTTAGTCGTCCCCTTACCAATTTTAGACATGTGCTGATACCACATGTTGTTTGAGAGGTGTGCAGAATCTGTGAGATATGTGTCAACCCCATTATTATCAATGGACATGCTGTGTTTAACCCTCCCCTCCTTATTCCTTCCTTACTCGTGCCACCTGGAACCGTACCTGTTGCAGCCGTGGTAGGGAGTTCATTAGTAGGGGGTGCAGCCATAACAAGGGAAGCATAGTGTGCTTGCCAGACAGTGGCAGCAAGTAGACCAGTGATGAACAATACCCCTATAATTTTTAATACAATAGCTAATATCACTGGCATGTTCCTCTTACCTTTGCTGCGGTCCTGCAGCTTGTTATGTCTGATGATAAAGATGCCCTCCTGAAAATGTCTAAGAACAAGCATTAATTTGTTAGTTTTGTTTACTTTAAGCCCTCCCTATTAGGGAGTCGTTTAATGCCCAAGCGAAAAGCGGTTTCACGCGTACCTTAGTGATCTATCTCTTTGGGCTGGTAAATGTTCGTGAAGATGTGGGAATGATTGTTCTATGGCCAGAAGAAATGTGTTGTAATACACACGTATTTTCCTTTTCTGTAAATACTTTGGTCTTTTTATAACATATACAAATTGGTGGGACAGTTCTTCAGGTGTGTCGTTGTCTGTGGGCAGCATTTACTCTTGGGCAAAACGCAATGTTAGTTACTTTTCTTTAATTTTAGACAGTAGAACGTGGTACCTGCATGTGCGAGACAAAAAGAAAGAGAACATACACGTGTCTACAAGTGTGGTGCAATAATACAGTTTGTTAGACAATGTCCTTCACTGTGGTAGTGCAGGGGCGGTACTGGCCGGGTCAGTGTTTGTTTGCTCTGGGACCTTGTGACCATGGGGTGGGCTTGGGCGATTGTCAGTTCGAGTCCTTATGTGCTTCTGGCGTTTGGGAGGGGACAGTGCCTGTGTCACTGGTAACTTTTATTAATTCTGGTACTGTGTTTTCCTCTGTTGCTGCTGCTGCTGCATTGGCCCTGTCATCGATGCAAGGGCGGGTCTTATCTTTGTAGGGCTTGACGTCATGCAGGTGGTTCCAGGCGCTGTTCCACCGGCGGTTAAAGTCTCGGTGGAGGATGTGGTCCCCCTCCTTAATTGGCCACTGCGAAGGTTGTGCCAGTCCTTCTGTTTCCTTGTCCTCTTGCTGGGTGGTCTTCGATCCGCCCCGCATCCTCTCGAGCTGTTGAGAGATAAAGGTGACACTAGTAATCAAGGAATTTACATATTCTATCATTTCATCACCAAAAACATTTTATACAGAGTGACAGTCAGTTATGGCCCTTGACGGTGGAGTCAGCGGAAGGTGCATTTGTCGCCCGGTCACCACCTCGTGGGGTGTGAGGTGTTGATCTGACCCTGGCCTGTTTCTTAATTTAAATAGTGCTAAGAGCAAACAAAAGAGCCAGCTCTATTTTGTTGACTGCTGTATCTTTGCTATTTCTTCTTTCAGGAGGCCGTTGAGACATTCACACACGCCATTCGCCTGCGGGTGATATGCACATGCGAACTTATGTTTGATGCTAAGAAGGGTAGTTATTTGTTGGAACAGTCTGTTTGCGAAGTGTGGGCCGTTATCTGACCGTAATACCTCGCACCCCCCCCACCGTGGGAAAACTTCCATCACTAGGAACTTGGCTGCTCTAAAAGCATCTGCATGGGAACATGGCCCAGCTTCAATCCACCTTGAAAATGAGCAGACAACTACAATCATGTATCTGTACCCCTGACATACGTTGATCATGTCGACATAGTCTATGTGGAGGTGCAGGAATGGTCCCTCTGGCCAGGGTATAACACCTTTTATCACTTGCAGCATGTGACTGGCCATAAACTGTTGGCAAGTAAGGCAATTGCTAATGAAATTTGCAACATGTGAATTTAACTCAGGACAAAACCAACCTTCCTCAATTCGTGCTGCAATCACCTCTTTCCCTGTGTGCGCAGGATGATGGAGGTGCGCCAGGGCTATTTTCAATAAGGCAAGGGGCATAACTACTTTGCCCATTGTTATTTTGTCGCCATAACACGTCTGTAGGGGACATTGTGCACCCCCTTTTGACCCAAAGCTCCTTTTCTGCCATGGGTGCTGCTGCCTGTAGCTCCATTATTTCATTCTCACGGATATGAGTGTACCCATCCCTCATCAGAATCTGCTTCGCCCCCATTCTCCCCTTCTCTTTTTCTTTTCCTGGGGGAATCCATATCTCTCCATAATACGCAGCATATTTGGCATGTGCGTCTGCTGTTTCATTACCTTTGGAAATGTGATCATCTCCGTTTGTATGGGCCTGACACTTCACCAGGGCCACCTGGGCTCTTCAATTACATCAATTAAATCAGCAAGTAATAGGGCATGTTGCATTGGTGTGCCGTCAGCCCTCATGAAACCTCTGCGCTGCCATTTAATTAACCCAGAGTGTACAGTTAATGTGACATATGCACTGTCAGAATATATAGTTACTCTTTTGTCATTGCTTTCTTTGAGTGCTAAAATTAAGACCACTAACTCCGCTGCTTGGGCAGAGTATTGTTGGGGTAGCTGGACACATCTTACTGGAACGTATGGCCAGTCCTCAGTCAATTTTACCACTGCTGCACCAGTTCTGTGTACCGCATCGCCCTGGTCAATTGTTGCAGACCCATCAATGTACATTATTTCTCCCCCCTCTAGGGCAATTTCCTCAACTTTCCTTGTGCTGCAATATGTGTCGATGGCCTGTGTGCAGTTGTGTGCATAGTTGTCACCTTCCACTACTTCTGCCATAAATCTTGCTGGGTTCACAGTGTTGCACCTCACAATTGTTAACTCAGGCTTTGATAGTATAGCCTCATACCCTGATGCCCTTTGGGTTGTTAGTGTTGATCTGGGTTTGTTCAGGATGGCAAAAAGGGCATGCTCTACATACAATGTTGTTGGACATCCCATTGTTATTGATGATACTTTTTCCACCGCAACTGCTGCAGCAGCCAAGCTCTGTACACACGGGAAGTGACCTAACATTACAGGATCCAAGTGCCCACTGTAAAATGCTATTGGTTTGTGCCCCATGCTTGTTTTTTGTGTTAGCACTGCTCTCATTACTGTCAAGCTGCAATGTGAAAATATGAATGTGTACATCGTAATTTGGTGTGGCTAATACTGGTGTGGAGGAGATGGCATGTTTCAGTTCCTTAAACGCTTCTGTCATCTCTGTGGTCCATGTCAACTTTTTATCTCCTCTCTGTGCTTCTTTTAATGCCTCAAGTAATGGCCCTGTTTATGAGCTATAATCACAAATCCATGCTCTGCAATAATTGCATAGGCCCAAGAACTGCTGCAATTCTCTCACTGTCTGTGGCTGTGGTGTGTTTGTTATGACCTGTGCTCGTTGTAGTGCGATGTGCCTTCCATTTTGTGAGATGAGCTGTCCTATGTAGAGCACTTGTTCTTGGCAGTACTGTAACATTTCCTTGTCTACCTTGTACCCTTTTTCTGCTAACACTGTGAGCATCTTGATAGAGTCTCTCCTACAGTTCTCCTCCGTTGTACTGCATATCATTATGTTGTCGACATATTGTAATACTGTGCTTTCCATTTCAATGTTTCCCAGGTCCATTTGTATCACTCTGTTAAATATGGACGGGGACTCACAGTACCCTTGGGGCAACCTTGTATGCTTCCACTTAGTGTTGTGGTATGTGAAACTTGTCAAATCTTGTGAGTCAGGGTGTAGTGGTATTGAGAAGAAAGCGTTTTTGAGGTCAATCACAGTGAATCGTGATGCCTCTGCTGGTATTCCGCATAGTATAGTGGCTGGGTTAGCCGCTATAGGATATTCTGCCTCTACAATATGGTTGAGGGGTCTTATGTCTTGGATGAAATGCCAGGACCCTCCTTTAGCCTTGCGCACAGGATACACAGCCGTGTTACATGGGCTTTCTGACGGTACTAATACACCTCTCTCAATAGTGCTGCTATTGTTTCGTATATTCCTTAAATGCCTCTTTCGATAATGGGTATTGCTTTACTCTCGGTAGTATGGCCCCTTTTTAAAGCTTTATTTTCACTCCTCCAATGCTATGATGCAGCCCACATCATACAGACTGGTGGTCCATAGAGATGCAGGTACTTTCGCCATATCTTCCTCATAAAATGGCACAACTGTGGCTGCTGGTGCTTCTAGCACCAATGCCATCCTCTGCGCTACATTTCTGTAGGTGACCTTCGCCCAGATGTGGACGCTCATCTGAAACACTAACTCTCCTTCTTCATCATTGTCTGAGAAGAGCTCCTCATCTGATACTTGTGTCAGTCGGCATCCCTCTGTTAGGGCTATTACTGCTCTCCATGCCCTCCCTCCCTCGTCTCGGGCATGTACTGCAATGTAGTCTTGTGTTGCCACAATGCTTTCAATGCTCAATGGTATCCTTGCCCCTTCCTTCTCACCTGTTGGTGTTTCAGGTCTGAAAAGGTAAGCTGCTGGCCTCCTCCAAACCTTCCCTTGGATCCCTGGCAACCATGCTATTGCCATGTCTGTCCCGTATTGAAATAGTTATCCATCTATTGGCTCAGCCCTTGCTACTGTTTTGCCGTAATAGGCCTGTAATATTTGTCGTGCTGTGAGCATGCTTATTCCCGGTGTTGAACACATTATTCCCTTATCAGTAAAGGAAATAGTCATGTTCAATCTGCTCATTATGTCT
Organism: Ambystoma mexicanum; assembly: GCF_040938575.1. Taxonomy (NCBI): domain Eukaryota; kingdom Metazoa; phylum Chordata; class Amphibia; order Caudata; family Ambystomatidae; genus Ambystoma; species Ambystoma mexicanum. The sequence goes on along the minus strand of NC_090924.1, from coordinate 317,035,121 downwards.
CGGCCTAGTATGTTCATTGGTGACGTTTTCGAGTATAGTAGTGGTAATGACATATCATGATCTCCAACTGATAAGGAGATGTTGTTTGTAAAGGGAACCAACCCTCGAGCCCCAGAGAACCCTTGTGTGTTCATGGCGTCGCCTGACAGTTCAAACTTCCCCTCTCTTATGCATGATCTAGTGGCCCCTGTGTCAACCAAGAAGGAAACATTTTTGTCACCTATCGTCACCTGTATGCATGGTTCCTCCGCAGGGTTAGGTGTTACTGATAGGATGGGACACATCAAGGATGTCTGTGGGCTGTCCTATTATGGGTATAGTGACTGTCGGTTTCCTGTGTATGGGTTGTGACCCAATATCGTCACCTTCCCAAGCAGTGTCTGTGCTATAGGTGTGTTAGTAGACGTTATTGCGTTGTCTTGTATTTGGGTCAGTTGTTGCCCTGTTGGAGCTTGTGGTTGTTGTTGTACGATTGGCTGTTGTGGTGTTTGCACGTGCGGTTGCACCTGTGGCTGTTGCTGCAATTGTGGTTGCAGTGTCTGTTGTTGTGGCATTGCTGTTTGTTGTGAAGGCAATTGTTGTTGCAATCCCTGCTGTTGGTAAACGTGTTGTTCTCCCATAGGCCCCTGCTGTCCCTGTTCCCCCCAGGCTGTCTGCGCTGGTCTCATTCTACATGTGCGAGACATGTGTCCCACTATCCCACATATACAGCATGTCAGTGATTCCCTTGCTTGCCATTGAAGTCCTCCCGGGTAGTCCTGGTACCCCTGTTGCCCCTGCTGGTTATACCCTCGGAATCCTCCCCCCGGCTGATTAGTGGGTGGGCCATAACCTCTCCCTCTCATTTGCCCGTCCCTCCCTCTATAGCCGTTCCAGTATCCGTTTCCCATGTGCATATAACCTCCCCCCATTTGTTGTGTACATGTCTTGTGGTTGTGTTGTGTCTTGTGTCACTGTTGCCTGAGGTTGTGCGGGGCCTGTTATCAGCGCTCCCTCCATGGCGTATTTGGATAACTTCTTCTGAACCAGTTTAGCCTCCTCTGCCTTCCTATCCTCCTCCTTTGGTTTCATCTTCTCCTGCCACATCCTGCAATAGTGTACTATAGTTAGTTGTATTTCCGGCCATCCTTTAGCTTCCATCCCCACTAACTTCTTTAGTTGTCTCTGTACTTGTTCCGGGAGCCCTAGTATTAGTATATGATAAAATATTGCTGGTGTTTTGTCCCACTGTTCCCGTGTTTCCAAGCGCCACTTCTCCTGAATTTTTTTACTGGATGTACTCAACAGGATCTTCATTCTCACGCATCTTGCATGATGTAATGGCCCCTATGTCCGAGGTGTCTGGAAACTGTGTTTGTAATGCTTGCCAGAGTGCATGCCTGCAATTGGCAAATGGTGCTCCATCATGTGCTGTGTCATGTACTGTCACCCCAGGAAATCCCACCCTTTTCCATGTGTCATCAGCGGCATCCCCCAATATGGAAACTAGGAGGCCCTTCACGTCTCCCACCACTAGCGTCTGCCCTGCAGTATGTTTTTCCATCTCATATATCCATTTCCCCGCTCCCGCACTTAGTGATGGGAGTCTGCATTTTATATTTTCCTTGTCTGCATGCTTCCGGGGGATGTATTGTGGTTTCGCTCCTCCCCTCTCCAGTAGTGGTATTAAATTATATCCTCTTTCCTCTACCTTCGCCCTCCCATATGTAGTCATGGCATTATGTTCATCTTTTTCCTCTATGTCTAGTATTTCTTCGACGTGGCCAGTGTTGCAAGTGTGTCCCCTTCCTTCCTTTGTATCCCCCTTCCCCTTCTGGTGTCCCTGTGGTCCTATGACATGTGTACCTTCTTTCTCTTCCTGCCTACGTCCAGGGAGATCCCTAAGCCTATCAATATCTGGAGTGTGTAAGGGTGTTTGTGTCAGTGGACGTGATGTTTGTGCAGATGTGGGGGAGGGTGGTAGTGGTCGCTGCTTTTTCCCTGTCATGTCCCTATCCTTCTGTTCCCTCGTGCCTTGTCCTCCCCTTTTTTCGCATGCCCATGGTGAGTTGCGATTTGTGTGTGTAATGTACAGTTTGTCTAAACTTTCCCTACTGTCATTCCTTCCGTTTGTGCTCGACCCTTCCTCTTCTTCACTGCAAAACCTGTCAGTTAATGTCGATCCCCACTCTGTGCGTTTGCCCCCTACTGTTACCGTGCTTAGATCAATTAAATCTTCATTTATACACTCACCTCCTTTACCCTCTGCTACTCGTGTTGATGTTGATGCCATTTCATTATCGGTGTGTGTGTGTCTCCACGCTCCACTCTCCGTCCATATGTTTCTTTTCTCTTCCTCCTTCTTCCCCGCAACTTTATCACCTATCTCCTATCTTTTCCTTTTTATTTCTTCCCATAATTCTTCAGTTACCTTCGCTAGTATGCTCTCTTCATCCTCTTCTCTCTCCTTCATCCTCCCTTCCCGTCTTAGTATGCTTTCTATTAATTTCCCTTCTTCATACTTCCGTGCACTTTCAGTTATGATCCTCTTTTTCCACATTCCCATTTCTTTGTCAATCTGTTCTCTCTCCTCCTCCTCATCTCCCTTTGCTCTGCACGTGCCATTCTTTCTGCTATTGCCTTAATGCTCTCTTCTTCCTTTTTCCTTTCTTCCTCCTTCGCCTTCATCCTCGCCAGCTCTTCTTTATGTGCTTTCTTTTCACTCTGCTTCTTCCGTACTTCTTCCTCGAACTGCCTGAGCAGGGCACTTCGCGTGTTCCTCAATTCTGCCAACATTTCCTCCAATATCTCTTCCTCCTCCTGCGATAGTCGCCCTTCTCCTCCTATCTGCTTTTCCCTCTTCTCTTCTTTATTTACCTTTTTTACTGTATCCTCCTCTTCCTTACTTACTGTTCCTCGGAGCTTCAGAACCACCTTCGCTGCTATCCACTCTTCTGGTCCCATGTCGGCGAACCTCCCCAGGCACCTCCAGTCCTCCCCCTTCCTTACATGCACAGTCGTTGAGTCTACCGTACCTACCTCCCCTTTCTTCTTCTGATAATCATCCGTGGGCGCATATGGCGGGGGGCTGTATGTGGGGTTGGAGTACCCTTCAGCAGCCGTTAGTTGTTGTCGGGCCGCCTCCCTTAGTTCTGTTAGTGGGTACAGCCCCCTTCCTCCTTCTTCACTACCTTTCCCACTTGCACATCTTCTGCCCCTTCTTGTTTCACCTTTACCTTTGTTACCGCAAACAAACCTTCCCCTCCTCTTCACTTTCCTCGGTGTTGGGCACATTCTTATTTTTCGTATCTCCGCTTCCTCCTTTTTTTTCCCTTCCTTCACTTGCAGTCCTTCCTCTGTTCCCTTCTCCTCTTTTACCCCTTTTACTGTGTACATACCTGTATCCCCTGGCCTAGTTCCCTGGAACATCTTCCAGAGGTCAAATACTTCTAAATGGCTTGCTAATTTCTTCCCTTTATAGGTGTTGTGAATGTATGTTAACAAATTATGCTGTGTGTGTGCATCGAAGCTGCCGTTAGGTGGCCATGGTACCCTTATTTTATTGTCCGTCCCTTGTGTCCATTCTATAATGTATTTTATTATTTTCTCCCTGTGTGGTCTCACTGTCGTGCAGATGTGCTGAAGTGGAGTTGTTAATGCACTTCCCATGTTTCTCCACCCCACTCCTGGCCCCGATCAATAGTAAAACGTCATGTTACAAGTTTTGCGTTTTCAAATATCAACCTTTTACCTGGCCCCGTAAGCTGGGGACTTCGATTGTCCGCTGAAAAGGAAGCAACTTTTATATAACAGTTTATTTCTTATTACTAGGGCCCCCTTCGACCTTGGTACACAAAGCCCCCTGCGGCGATGTGTCCGGTGGGGCGTGCCTCTGGGCGGCCCCACCTTCCTCTTCCTACCTTACCCCGCAACTCCTCCTCCTCCCTTCTTCCGCTCGTCTTCTTTTCAAACCACACCCCTTACTTTCGCAAACCCTCGTTGAGTGCTGCACGGCCGCCTCATCCCCCGTTGCCCTCCCCCATCTGGACACGGCGGGCGTTATCCGTGCATGGCCGCCCCTTCCCCTTATCCTTTTCTTCCGCACCCTCCGTCCCTAACCGTCCTTGGATAGACGCAAGACAAGACGTGAAGTATATTGTGGTGTCCTATTCAAAACCCTGTGGGTGATGTCACCAATCTCTACAATGCACTGTAAGTACCTACACAATGTCAAATCATTATCAATGCGCGCCTGTTCGTTACCCTCTCATCCCCCCTTTAACCCTACAGCTGTCTTCTCGGCTCTACTGGAGCACGGAAATACACAATCAAAATAATCGCTCGCCAGAGGAGCTTAACCAGCCAATTATCTTCCACACTCGGGAACAATCTAGCTACCTCCTGCGGGAAAACATCATCTACTTAACGAGTTTCAACACTCACTTAGTAGGGAACCTCATCTACTCATTGATCTATAATGTCAACTCATAGGAAAGCCACGCCCCCCTGTAACACAGGTGTCCGAGATCTCCAACCAATCCGCGCCCTTCAGCAACCACTCGTGGGTGCTCGAAGCCCCACCTTATCCACTCCGTTACTCTATAGGGGACAACCCTCGTGTCTGTCCCCTTACTCGTCACACCTTTGTTGCCACGGAACAGCCAAAATCAATTTCCACACACTGGGCCTCATCACAAGTTGGGCTGTATCCCGGCTGTAATACAGCCTGAGTGTAATAGCCCTAGCACCGATCGGTTCGGAGGTATTACCGCCGGATCACGGGTTGGGTGTTAACGGTAAATCCCCATTTTACATTGGGTCCATTGGATTCAATGGGGCATTTTCAACGCTAATTATGCGGGCTAATACAGCCGGCGGAAATACAGCCAAAAACAGGGGATTTTCACCTCCAGAGAAAGGGCCTGATCACGGCTTTGGCGGTAACCCTTAAATCTGGCCGTAGCGCTAATACTGCTGGATTTAAGGGTCCGCCGAATCAGGGCTTTGGCAGATTTTGCCCCAGCTCTGAGCTGGGGGGAAATCCGCCAAAAATGTGCGCTATTACCGCCGACGGGAAATCCGCCGGCGGTAAGAGCGCAAAAATTCCCCATTGAGCCCAATGGGGAACGGGGCATTCCCAAATGGGCTCAATGGGGAATGGGGAATTACTTTACCGCCGAACTCGTGATCCGGCGCTATTAGCGCCGGGGAGTTCGGTGGTAGGGCTATTACCGCCGTAAATGCCCAAGTCGTGATCAGGCCCAAAGGCTGGAGGTAAAACAGCCCATTTAGCGCCCAACTCGTGATAGGGCCAGCCCTTAAATGCGGCTATAATACCGTTACCACCGCATTTAAGGGCTACAGCCCAACTCGTGATGAGGCCCACTGTGTCTACCACTCTCCTCCCTCTTTACAACTCCTCCCCCCTCCCGCACAACATTGCATTGCTGGTTGGGTGTGCCATACTCACCAAGTCCTCGTGAGCCGGGGCCGCTCGACTGCGGGCACCCCTCCAGAAAGCGGCTCGCCACCGCCCCTCGTCTGGATCACGTCTGGACACTCGCCAACCGCGGGCGGGATAGTTTTCAAGTCGGCTCCCGAGGGCCAATGTCCGGAGTGTGCCGTCCGGTCTTCTCACAGTTCTGTGATGGTCCTGTAGTCCTCGAAAGGGGGCAACAGCAGAGGGGGCCGCGCTGCCAAGTTGCCTCGCTGCAGGAGGCCTGGTAGTCGTGCCCTTAGAGCAATTTAGGCAGATCTCAACCAGATCTCAGCAGTGCCTCCAACTTGACGGGGTGATCTCCCGGGGGCGAAAGCACACCTGTTTTTTTATAAATTGGAGTTGGTTATGTTTGTGAGAGAGATTCTCACCTTGCTTAGTCTGAATACAAAAATAGAAAGGGCGGCAATGTTGAGGGGCATGAGGAAGGGCCTTACAAGAGGAAACGCAAGGGGGTCATTCCGGCGCCACTGCTATGATGATACCATCGTTGGGTACCACCCCATTGAGCCGCAAGTCACAGAGCTTGCATTGTAGTTTTGGGAGTGCCGGCCCCAGGTCTGCCAGCGCCCTGTGTGAGATTTGTGTGCCCCCCAGCCCTCGCTCCGTCCACCACAAATGCAGAACAGCAGGGGGCTCTGAACAACAGAACTGAACCCCCTGCTGTTCTTGTAAGGTGCGTTTAAGGGCACCTTGCCTCCAGCTCAGTGTCATGTAAACAGCACCTATTAAAAAATCAAGTCGTGATTCTTTAATAGGCTCTGTTTACATGACACTGAGCTGAAGGCAATGCACCCTCTATTTGCTGCGCCGTGGAGGGGCACCCTTGAGCGCACCTTGAGCCGGCACTGGTCTCGGGTACACTGAGGCCAAGGCAGCATAAGAGGGGGAGAAATGTTTTTTGTTGGTCAGTCCGAGGCTCAGAATCTCCCCCATAGAGTTCTGCAGCTTTCTTCTTTTTGTTCTGGTTGTTTGTGGGGGGCTACTAATGTAGACATTAATTGAAAAGAACAGCTGTGTTTTTTCAGAATTATGAAGCTAGAAATCCTCCCCATATATGATGTAGACTGTTGGGGGTCCTTTTAATTTAAATCCTAAATTGCACAATGGCGGCCACTTCCGTTTGCACTTCTGTGGAAAAGGTCCCCATCATACAATTTGTAAATGTTGCTCCACGTTTGATGTAAAGTGTAAATTCCTCCCGCAATTAACGACAGTGGGAGGCATTTACAATGGATTCCTGGGAATCCTCCTGCTTTTACCAGGTGGTCACTTCAGGCGGATTCCATAGGAATCTATTGCATCACCATCACCATGAGAAAGCATGCTGGTGGAAATGCATCCACATTCATCAGGCAGAGCGGGAATAGCTTGTTGACATGTGAAGTCCTGCGCCCCTGCTCTGCCCGACCAATAATGGAACCTACCTAAAAATGTACCACCAAGTTCACTACCATTTCAACCAAACCACAGGACTCGCAAAATAACCCCCAGAAACTTGTCTATGTTGGGAGTGTGGACCATGCTTTTGAACTCCAACGAGGCAACGCTCGTCGAGGGAACGGCTCTGCATGGTAGTCAAACTCGAGACAGAGATGCATTGCCTTTCAGTCCGCGACGGGTTGAGATACGATTTCTTCTTGGCAGAGCATAGCTTCCTGGTGGAAACCTTTCTCTTGACATCGGTAGATGATGAAAACCCCTTTCAGGCACACCTTCCCTCTCTCCTAGGCAGCCACTCTCAGGTGCAATCCAATGCTCAGACATGTTCCACGTGCGAGAGTATTCTGCTCCAACTGTCAAATACTAGGCAGCCATCTTGGCTTGCAGTGGTTTGCAAGGTCCTGGACACGCCATTTACACACCTAGTTGACCATGTGGACTTTGTTAAAACACATACAACATGTTTTCTTGGGGGAACAAGCAGCAGCGTGGAGTCCCCTTTCAGCGGCCTGCGGCAGTGCACTCAGGTTTAGATGGTTCCTTGAGATATTCAAGAGCCTATTTTCCTATTGATATGTTCATGAATCTTATTGTTTTAAATGGTCATTGTGTGTTATCCGGGTGCACGCCGTGCTTTGGTATGTTTTAGTGCTTTGATGCATGCTGGGGTCCTCTCGGAATTTGGGGCAGGGGGCTAGAATTCAGATGGAAAGATGATTGTCTTTAAAGGTTGGTTGGGTGGAGCGGCTAAGAGGGGTCCAATATCTATATCACGAAAAGCATGCATTCTAACCACATTACTTAATCCTTCAATATGTGGCGTAAATGTCAAAGAAATGGTTTCATTATTTACCATTAACTCTTATAATCAATGACCAATCACAGCTGTACATCCATCATGCAAATGCCCTGTGCTTCCCCTCACCCCTTTGTACTGGGAGGGACCTGTGTGACCATAGAGTGCGCCCGGCATACACAAAATATTGCATTTGCTTATTGAGCACATCTGTGAATATTGTGGGTGCTAGATGCTGCTAATTGTGGAGTATGTATCCAGGGCCGGCACAAGGAATCGGGGCCATGTGCAGCAAATTAATTGTGGGGCCCCTTCATTTACATAGTGACATTACAAGAAGTGACATCCCTCCACCCAGACCTCGGAAGGATGAAATTTAGGATGAAACTTTAGGGGATTGGAACCCGTGGCCAGCAGTTCATACATAGATCTCAGCTGTAGGCACATTAACCGAATGGATATCATTGCTGCATGCCTATTGATTTAGCAAGATGGACGATACAGAGCACCGTGGTCATTAGTGCGCATGAGCGCGGTGTCCTAGACAACGGAGTGTTTATCTCCGCGCGGTGCAGAACGGCGCGGCTTTCTGCAGTCCACGTCTCCGTCCGCATCTGCACGCCGAAGACACTTTGGCCCTCATTACGACCCTGGCGGAAATCGTGGCGCAATATGCACCATGGAGCACGGCGGAAAGCTGCCGATACCGCCATGGGGGTTGGCGGATTTACCGCCCCATTCCGACCTTGGCGGGGCGGTAAATCCCCATTCCCCATTTTACCCTTCCCCATTCCCATTTTTGCCCCATAGGGTATAATGGGAGTGGAGAAGGCGTTAATTACGCCACCGTAAAATACGGTGGCGTAATTAACAACAAGGTCCCGTAGCGCCATGGATTTCTCCGCCCGGAAAAACCAGGCGGAAAACGCTCCATGGCGCTACGGGAACTCGTAGTAGGGCGGACGGGTCCGCCGCGAATACCGCTGGCGTAAACCCACTCCGCCAGGGTCGTAATGAGGGCCTTTGTAGGGATCCGCTGTGAGTTAAGACGATAGATGGAACTGTAAAACTGCATGAGGGGAAGTGAGTGGTCAGATTTCTGATGACCCGCTTGCCTCACTTATTTATAATATGGGACAGTACTCGGTGAAATAGTACAAGTGAAAGGATCTGCATTCCTTACGGCTCACATGCCACAGTCGAGTTTTTATATAATGTTCCATGTCTTAAAAGTACTGCGCTCGACGCACTCTAATGCAAGAATTGAAGGGCTTGTACTAAGCACGGGCCGGGGATTACACGTAGCTGGACTTAAACCCCCAGATACACACTGTGATGGTACAACACATCGTGCTTGTCACAGGACAACTAAGATGAGATACCCACGGAGTATAGCAGTGGGAGTAGGTATTGGTGTACTGTTACCTAATTAGCAGGGCTAAACAAGTTTTTAACTATTAACTCAGTGCATGCTCTAGACACTAATGAGTCGCCGTCCATCTTTCCTAGGGCATCACCTACTGCGAGACAAGTATTCCGACTAACCATACTTACCTAAGATGGATATCGGAGTGGGAGATACCAAGACCACTGGTAGGATACCTGTGGTATTCATGCCCAGGTAAGTTTCAAAGTATAGACACAGCACAGGTTTTATTTACTTTTTAACTAATGGAATAAGACCAATGACTATGTCTTGATAGTGATGTATGTTATTGTTTTATGTAGGTTATCCAACAGTGTGAGTAATGAAGATATCTGGTTACAGAAGGACCACAGCAACTAGTTATAATTTGAAGTATGACCGTAGAAGGTAAGTTAAAGTTTGCACTCACTTTTTTAACCTAAATTGCCGAATATCCAATCTCCAATACTAAAATATGTATTGTTATTAATTTCAGAAATACAGAAGAATGTGAATAAGACTATTGGTTACATGTTTAAGTTGAACAAGCACTGATGAAGGATGACATATCCGAAACGCGTCAGCTAACTGCTGAATGATTGAACCAAGACCAAAATTGTATATGGTTTCACTGCTGTATTAAGGGAAATGAATTTGGTTGTATTACAAAATAAACACTGAGACATACGTAAAAGAACCGCATTAGTGCTGTATTGTGAAGTCTTGCCATTTGAAAAACACTAATGTAATTTTGATGGTGAAGGTGAACCGTTCACTTGAAAGTTTTGTTTGAAATTTTGTCTAAATCTAAATTTGAGTAAAAATTATATGGAGAACTGTGGAATTGTTACTTTCATTGGTGTAATTTATAGTATCTCCTTTGGGTTAATACACGAAGTAACATTTAAGAATTTTGTGTAACTCAAGAAAATTAGGAGGTCAATAGACCCCAACAGAGTGCATAAGGTTTGCTGTTGGCGACAACAGGTCATATGAGTTTTTGTTCAAAACTGGTCTTGAAGGGCCAGGACATGATACCCCCTTGCACCAGAAGTCATAGAATCTCATTCCTAAATTTATAAACTTTACAAAATAAATAGACAGACTTATCACTATTGAGAATAATACACTGGTGTGCCCCTCTACGCATCACTATGTTACTCCTTCTATTGATGCATATTGATTTATGACACATTGTGTATATATATACACACACACACACACACACACACACACACACACACACACACTCTCTCTCTCTCTCTCTCTCTCTCTCTCTCTCTCACTTTTGACATCTTTTATTCTACTTGGTCAGTTATTCTGTGTGCCCATCGTTACAAAATTGCATTAAATGTAGGTCACTTCACTTTTGTCTGTTACTCAACACAGACTTTATGAATCGCAACCAAAGCATTCTGCGGCCTAATTACATACATTTGAAAAATGTTCAACTGCATGGCAATAAGTAAAAAAAGCTGCAGTAGCTCAGTGGGTAATACATATGAGCAGGAATCATGGGGCAGCCTGAAAATTCCAACGCTTAATTCCAGCGTTGCAGCTCTAAGATTGAGCACTGCCATACATGTCAACATGCCCCATTCCATTCAGGAGATGCTACTTCTGTCCTGGTTTTAACTATGTATTCTGGGACTTCTAGTCCCAGATTTCCCCATTATAAATCTGGGACTAACAGAAGGCACAGTTAAACCTAGGACCGGATTAGCATCTCCTGACTGGAGTGAGGCAAGTTGGCAAGAATGCAGTGTTACAGCTGGGAGTGTCTTTGAGGAGTCAGTGGTCAGTCATATTGGAGGCCCTGTGAAACTGACCAAAAACTGTGGACACAGTGTCACCTGATTTAGCAATATTTAGCCTAACTAACATTGCATAGTATGGCATAACAAGGCATACACTCTGGGGAAAGGCTGTTTTGCATTGATGTAGGCAAATAAATGTGACCAACTGTTCTTTTTCCAATGTGAAAAAGCTTGTCCCCAATTGTTATTAGGTGGACTGTTCCACAAGATATGGTAATAGTAACCACCCGAAAACATCTCTACACACACGCCCCTCCTCTCCCAAAAAACAAAGGCCACGCAATGGAATCCACACCACTCGAAAACACTTGTCTACACTAAATTTCCCTGAATAGCAAGCACACTAGCCATGTGACAAATCAACTTCTGTGGCACCAGTTGTCGAGGGATGAATATCGGTTTCTAAACCATCAATCAACCCCACACCTCTAGTACACCAGAAGGGATCCAAACAGATTGGAATATAAGTAAATTAGAAGACCTCCTCGTCCAATTTTGGTAACGTGGATGGAACAGCAGGTTTATCTCCGCAAGGTCGTGGATCGTTGTTTAGTTGCAACACAGTGAAAATACAGTTATTACCCAATGATAAAAGGGACTGTCCAGTCAAGGTTGTATATGATATGATATCATATCATATCATATTTTATTTATATTGCGCTCATACACAGGTGTTTCAGAGCGCGTCAAGGCAAGGGAGGGGAACAGGGGACAACAAAACAACGATCTTACTAGGCCCAGTGACATTAAGAACGTGCAAGTGCATGGGAGAGGGGGAGGGGAAAAGTGCATGGAGGGGAGGGAGAAAGTGGAAAGTGCAGAGCAAAGGAGAAACAGGATAAACAATCATAACAAAACTAAATAAATAAATAATAAAATCAGCACAAAGTGGTAGTGCAGCCAAGTGGCAAGTGCTAGGTTTGAGGCAGCAAATCAGGTGGGTCTGATAAGTGCAGGAGGGAAAATAAATCTCTAGTAGAAATATCTAATTTATTATTACTACAACAGACAGTTCTAGCACACTACAAATACGACCACACTGTAAAGGAACACAGAGGGCAGACAGTTTCACGAAGGAAAAGGAATGCACTCTGGATACTGACAAGAGGGTAGTTAGTAAAGTAATCAGTCTTACTGTTGAAGGTTATTCGGTTTCAGCACCAAGGCGGCAAATGGTTGTAACTCTCTCTAGGGGCCTTCGGAGAAGGACCAGGGGGGTAGAACCATAATGTACCTGGTGCTGAAGAAGTTCTTGGTGCTCAACAGCGTCGAGGTGGTTCCAGGGCTCATCGTAGCCCTTGAGACAGAGTTAGTGGTGGGAGACCGCAGCGGGTACCAGGCGGCAGGCAGTTCGGCAATAGAGGCTGGACAGATGTCTGCAGGCTGTCCGGCACTGCAGCTCAGGGACAAGAATCGTCTCTGTGCTGGTTGTTGGATCTGGAATGCTGGTCGAGGCATCTCGGACAGCTCTGGTGACTGCGGCGTTACAACTGTCAGCGGTGCAGCCGGATGCGGTTAGAGGACTCGACTGTCTCAAAAATGTAATTAAAAGATGGATGCTGGATGATGCTTGTGTTGCACTCCTCCAAGCTTCTTCGCAGGGCTTGTGTCCTTTCAAGGTGGCAAGCCCAAAGCTCAGGAGAGTGTTTGCAGGCAACAGGCTTGTCCTTTGTTCAGATACTCTCCGGCACTTCCCACCTAGGAAGCTTGTTGGCAGAACCTAGCAGGGCTCAATGTGTGTTGCCTGGGTACTGGTTCTGGAGCTGCTGGATGGGTCCTCTTTGTCCGGTATCTCCCTCTATTCCCTGGGAGATGTTTAGGGGAGGGATCTTGCTTTCCTCTTGGAAGTCCTGGCCTTTCTTCACTGGCAAAAGATGTAAGGTAGTCTGTAACTTCAGTTCAGGACAAAATTAGTCCTTCTTACTCTCTTCGAAGTTTTCAGATTATCTGCTAAGTGAGGAGTTCAGTCCTCTTTTAAAGCCAAATGGGCCCCATGATTGGTGCAGGCTAAGCCCACCCTAATGAACCAATACTGGGTCCCCACCAACAATCTTCTGTTATGCATAAGGTCAGGACCAGAGTGCTCTGGAACAGGACAGACAACATATACCACCCATCTCCTTGTCTGTTGTAGATCAAAGCGTCTCTCTGGTTAACTGAGCCCTCTGTGACTGTCGATTAAAGCACAGGGTTCCCTTGAAGTTTGTACTGTGATCAGACTTCCTGTCTCCCCCAAACCACATACTTTTCCCCTCTGAAAGGGGTCAGCTCTGCAGGGGTTTGCCTACGGTAAATATTGGACCCAGACATGCATTTCACTGCCTTTCATACAGAGGGCTGGGAACTAGCTTTAAGTTGACACATTGCATACCAATTGGGTGTTAGCCCCACGTTTCCTGTTGTCTATTCCGGCAACCAAGGCCCTTCAGGATTGCTTCAATTATCTCTCATTAGTATGCACTGCCACCAGCCAGAGGACAAAGGAAAACAGATCCATGGGGCCTTTGATATTTAAATTAGGCTGCCCATGGTGGAGGAAGGTGTACCTTCCCTCTCCTTGAGATGCTTTGATGTACCCGGGGCTTTCATATTCCCGCTGAATATGACAGTGGAAGATGGCGTCTGTAGGCTATGTCTTCCCGGAGTACATGTGACTCCGTTTTGTGCGCTAAGCAGACGGACTGTTTGTAGAATGACCTCACACCGTCCTCAGAAGTTGGACTCACATTATTCCTTTTCATTATTAAAAAAATCAAAAATGCCCAGGCAAGCGCACTCTCGCTGTACGGATGGTTGAATTCCTCACAAGCCCATCGTTGGCAACATGATCCATGCCAATCTGTAGGCTCTGATCCAGTCTTGTTTTATTTCTTTGCATTCTTGGACCCATAGTTCTGATTTTCACTTTTTAAAGCCCAGACTACAAGTCCCAGAATGCAGCACAAAAGCCAGGACTGTATAAGCACCTACAGATTCGAATGGATCATGTTGGCAACTATGCTAGCCTACCACAGATACACCAACTGAACTCTCCACACTCCTTAAATGTCATTCCAGCAGACGCCACAATCAATCTACGTTGCCATCCTGGAGCATTCATTGCACCAGAAGACTCACAAAATATATATAACTTACAAACCACAAAGAGCCCTATCTTTTGAGATCCGCACACATCAACATCGTAACAATGCAACCTTGTCCTGCTCATATGTTAGTCGCATACTCTGCCGCTTGCATATCCTGAAACTCCAAGAAACTGTGAAAATGGTAGACTATGTGCTATACAGGATTCAATTACATAGCATAACAGGGCATAAACAAGAGTTTCACTCATTCTCCTGTGGGGCAGTACTCTGGAGGGCCTGTGCCACTTTCGGGTCTGGCAGAAAAACATGACCAACATTAATGATTGCTCTTCTGTTGCGAGTCCTCTATAGTACAACGGATTACTTTATGTGCCCAGGATCACACACTGTGGTTAAAGAGTGAAACTTGGATTTTCACACACTGTACAGTTCAGGCACATGAACACATGCCTTCTAAATTCCACTTGTTCCAAATATTTACATTTTGGATTTCAAGACCTACAATAATGCTGTCTTATATAGCAGTGCTCTCGGGTTTCCCATGGCCATGCGTGAGAAAGCCACCCAGCCCTGTATATGCTCTGAATTCTCTGACTTGTAGTTTTTTTTCCTAAAGTCCCAGAATACAAAGGGAAAAAACCGGACTGGATGACCTCATGTGTGGCCACAGGAAACTTGAGAAGTCGTATTACTTGCAAAATGCACATCTCAAATGAAGACAGCCTTACAATATCTACATTCTTAGAGAAACATGTCCAGCCAAAATAGTGTTGTTTTAGCTTCAGAATCCACATGCTGACTGGAAAACTAGGAGTCACAGAATCCAAAATAATACAAGCCTGAAAAATTGTTTTTTACAACACTATATTAATCACTTTGAGAATCACAGAAAAAAGTGTAGTAACGTCATTTGGATAAATATGCTGTTGTGTATGGTGGTAGGAACATCTGTCCACAAATGCAAAGCAGTAGCTTTTCTGTATGTCTGTCTTAGACATCACGACTAACGTTTAAAGGAGAGCTTTCTCTCCTTGTGCATATGTTTGAGCATTCGGAACCGATGGGAACACTTTTGGCTAGGTCAGATGGAAGGGTCCCACCCATCATTGCCAAATGCCCAAACATTTACAAAGGGAACGAGTACTCTACGGGACCAAGAACAAAGGCGTAATTGTGCTGCTGGCGTCCTTTTAATGACTTGTAATGATTGCAGGTCGCTAAAGGGCTGCCAGCATCCCTTTCGAGGATGCTCTGTGGACGTAGAAAGAAGGTCAGCCTCTGCGCTTGGCCCCATGAGCACGAGGCCAAGTGCACCTGCACATGCTGCACTTGCGTAGCGCCGGCCCTGCATGCATCACAACATCCCCTCTCTGGGCTCCTTGGAATCTAATGTACACCCCACCTACCGCTTCTCTTCTTCACATGCTGTATCCACGGTTCTGGTTCAGAGGCTGTTCGCAGCGCTTCATTGGCAGGGCTCAAACAATTGTGGCTCACGTGTGCCAGTCCCGCTCACCGCTTGCTCCACCCACCATCAGCGCCCCCCATTGTTGCTGCTTCATGTCACCATGTTTAGGGCTAGTGGTGGTATGGATGGGCTAGAGGGCATGGGTTGAGGAAGCATCTTGCATTACACTTGAAAGAAACAATTGCTATTGTGGGTATATGGCCCCATTATCCCCCAGAGGCAAGATAATGCATTAAAACATTGTCACGCTGCCGGCTCCCGGTTGCCGCTGGAGGCTTTGGAACGCTTGACGTTGGTGGCGCCATTAGGTTGTTCCAGGGTTGCTTTCCTACTTCCTGGTTTTCCGCTCTAGTCTTTTCTGTTCTGTCGCTCTGTTTCCGTATTTAGCCCCGCCCCTCTCTGGGTTCAGCACGTTGCAACTTTGTCTTTCCGCTCTGTTGCTTTGCTCTTGTGTATCTTTTCGCGTCCCGCCTTGCCTTCCTTTCCTTTGCCTTGTTTTCCTTCCGGGCTTACTGATTCATTCTTTTCCCGTTTTTCTTTGCCCCGCCTTCTTCTGTGCTTTCCCCCTTTCACTAGCCTCCGCTCAGCTTTGCTGCACTTTGCTTTCGCCTTTTCCCTTCCTGGGCTGCTGTTTTTCAGCTCCTCGGCTTGCCTCCTTCACTTTGCTGCTCCTATGGTTCCTTCGGTCCTGTGTTTGGTTACGTTCTCCTCTCTACGCCTCTGAACGTACGACTTGCCTTAGTTTGGTCCTTTGCTCCTACTCCTCGCAGAGTATCGTTCCTGGGTGCCTGCTTCAGATCATCAGACATCAAGCCCTGGGTTATAAAGGCACCGCAGCAACACCCTTCAGGGCACCGCTACGGTAGTGCTCCGGAATTCCATCCTTCTAGTCCTGGACAGTTCAAAATAACCTGGCAGTCTACCGTCGCTACTTACACTGAGAGGTTTTTTAAGCTGCTGCTTTTTTCCTCTCCAATTGGTCTCTGCGGGAAGGGGGCCCACTGCTTCCCTGTTTAGCAGGGAATCAGGGTGGCTTCTTACCGCGGACGACTGTATCTCTTCTCTAAAAATAAGAAACCAAAGAAGAAGCTTACCCAGCGAGAAGCATCATCATAAGAAACAGGTGAGGAGGAAGCGGAGGTGGACATTGATATAACTGACAACCCACCTATCACGGCTAAGATTGACAAACATACGTGTGGGCCATCCTTGCTGTACAGAGAGTAATAATGATTCGGATAAAATGGTAGAGAACCTAAGCAAAGAATGTTATTCATCCATTTTGTAAAATGCCTGACACACATGGCTCTTTGGAGATTCACTTGTCTGAGGATGTTTTGAATAATAAAGACCTACGTAATCTATAGGAAAATAATTAACTGTAGTTTAAAAATGATGTTTGCTTGAATTAAACAGATGCAGTAATAAAAAATCTCAAGACAAAAGCACTCGATGCCCATGGCCCATGTGGCGCGGACTGTTAGTGTGCTTTAAAAATCCAAGAAATGAATAAATTAAATAAATAAATAAATCAAAACATAAAGACAAGTTACCACTGTGTATTGTTTTCCTTTTCAATTTAGCAAAGGAGGCAGTGGTGGTAGAAGTCATCAACATCAACATTTATTTAAAAAAGCAGACTGTCAGACGGAATGTACATATTCGTTTTGTTCAAAGTACCTTCAATTCAGCAAGCCAAAGTATTTAGCATAACATGCAAAAATATAAATTTCACAAAATGTCATTAATCCAATTACAGGTTCTATGAGAACTTTACCAACTGCTAATTAGGGTCAGCAAGGCTAACAATTGTTGCTAGATGAAAAGTACCTCTAAGGCTGACTTCTCCTTTAGCACAGTTATGCCAAAGGCACTGATTCTTGGTGTTAAGAGTTGAACAAATTATATAATACAACGTTTACTTGGTGGGGAAGCTCTCCTGTGGCATGCTGCATGCATACAATTACTACGAGCAGGTGATCGTATCACATCAGACCTTTTGTTGTGTGATTTCAGTCTTTAAAGTACATTTGCAGAACCTAGAGTGCATGTTTAGGTATGCATTGCATTCTAGTAATTGAAGTCTTCAAAAGATTATGGGGAAAAATGCTCTTTACATATTGCTAGACGGATTTATATAATTGTGACATTGACTTGTGTAGTGATGTGTGTACTTTTCAAATCATCTCTTTTAAAAAGAATATTCTTGAAAGCCCAGCCTTGACCCACGTGACATTTGTGCCAACTAGATCTGATAAGATAGTTGGTTAAGTGCCTAATTTGCAGACTTGTCTCAAATCCATCTTCACCACTTAATAAAAGTGTTTGACCCTGGGCAAAATATTGACGATGATACTCATTGTGCCTTATCTTGTGAGCTGGTAAGATAACGCAGCGTGTTGCGTGCTCGCTGCTGCGATCTGTGTTTGATCTGCAGGTCACAGATTCGAATCCAAGCAAGGCCAAGTCAGCCTTTCATCCTCCCAAGGTCGATAAATGAGTACCAACTCCGGTTCGGTGATATTGTATGTATATACTGTCTATGAGAAGCACTTAGGCGTCGGTGCTATGTAAATAACACATCATTATCACTTTCTGCCAAAATGAGCAGGCCCTAGAAGCTGTCCAGTTCACACTGTATGTTATTACCCCCCACCAAAAAACTCCTCTTATTGCTACATGAAGAGAATATTAATAGTAATAACATTGATAGACCATTCACATATTGCACGTGACAACGCTCACGTGTCTTTAGGCTGACCCAGAGCTCCTTCTTGCAAAGTCATTTCCTATGATGATTCCCCTGAGTATCCAAGACTCATTTCATTTTTTTATGTCATTTACTTTGTGTTGTCATGTCAACACAAATGGAAATTAGGGAGATTTTGCCACACACAGCCTCACACATCTTTAAACCGTCCATGTAATAATTGCTGCCAACTGCAACAGTTATTGTTAGCATGAAACCTACATAAATGCTGTTGAATAAGTCATTATTACTAGTATGATATTACTTGAGATACTGTACTCTAGCGCTCTATGGAGCAGCTCTACCATGAGAGCTGGAAGCACTTTAAAGAGCACTAGGTTGTAAGCAAGTTGCATAACCCGCCAAATGAAGAGAATACCACAGAAGAGAAAGGAGGGTGGAGTGACACTGATAAAAGGCAGTGAATGCAGCACACAAATAGAAGATGCAAAGAGCAATGGTCTTCCTCAGAAGTGGCGACAGAATGATACAAATGAGAAGGGCATGGCTCAGCTTTAAAATCACGGGCCAGCAATTACCCGGCAACCTAGAAGGGAAAGCATCCCTCACACAGAATGGGTTACTCAGCACTCCAAGCTTTTTAAACACCTCGCTCGCACAGAACATGTGTGCTTGAGCAATGGTGGTGCAATTTCTCCTTGCGGACACAGAACAGGCCAGTCAGTCAGGGCAGCAGCGCCGCAGGCTTCAATTTCACAAGGAAGCACAGTATGGATCATATCAGTGAAACATGCCCAACCTGGGTCAAAGCAGTGCAAGCTGCCCTCATGTGGAAGAGTGCCACCGACTCATTTTGATGATGTGTCTGCCTGCTAAAGGCTTGCATTAATATCGTTCGTCCTTGGTTCTTGCTCCAACTACTCTGACTCTTCAAGTCTGTTCTTCATTTGAATTTTCATATACTTCCTTTTCTAAGCCTTATCCTATTTTCTTTCTACTTATCTATTTGTTTATTTATTTATACAGCGCTCCAAACCCGTAGGCATCTGCTATTGGCCTCCTGGTTTGGTTGGATCATTCTGTGACGACATTGAAATATTAATTTCTTCTGTTCTTCCATCGATTACTCCTTTTATTCTTCTGGGAGATTTCAATATCCAGCGTTCTTCCGTACACTCCGCTCTCCCTTTTCCTGCTGTTCTTGACTCGTATTTCCTCTCTCCACTTCTCACTCATCCTTCTCATATCTCAGGCTCTTGTTTAGACATCACCTTTATTCTTCCCTCTCTACTTCCCCTGTGTCTTCACTCTCGGTCTATCTTTCTTCTCATCATCTTCTTTCCATCTGAGTTTTCTCTACATCTCGTGTCGCCTCGAAAGACTCTTGCTTAAGTCCAGGTCTGAGGGAGACTACAGTTTGTATTCTTCCTACCGTGCTCTTTATGATGACTGTCTTTTCTCAGCTAAATGTTCTTATTTATCTGATCTTTTGCATACTCAGTCAACTCATCCTAAAATTCTATTTCATACCCTCTCACATCTTCCTTTTCCTTCTACTCCTGATCGCTCTACCGACTCTACTCTATCTGCCTCTAGTTTTTCTTTGTTTTTCTCCTCAAAGGTGGCTTCTCTCCGCTTCGCCGTTGACTCATCCATCCTGGCATCTACCATTAGTTTTTCTACTTTGCCTCCTAGTACTACGATTTCCTGCTTCTCCCCAATTTCTAATGACAAAACCTCTCTTATGTTGTCTCAGGCGCACCCTACTACTTCCCCACTTGATCCTATTCCATCGATACTTATTCCTAAAATCTGTCCTTCTCTAGTTTCCTATCTTACTTCCTTTTATAATATCTGTCTCTAAACCTCTGTTTTCCCCTGCGCTTTTAAGCATGCTTGTATTATTCCTATTCCAAAGAACCCACTGCTAACTCTTCACTTGCCTCTATTTTTGTCATATCTCTTGTCTCCCATATCTCTCTGAACTACTTGAATGCCTTGTTTACTCTCAAGTCCCTACCTTTGTCTCTGTTCATTCTTTTCCCCCTCGCTTTCAGTTGGGATTTCGGCCTTGACACTCTACTGAAACTGCTCTTGTTTCTGTTTCTAAATCGTTTGTTTTCTGCATGTTACTCTAAACATTCATCTCTTCTTATTCTTCTTGACTTGTCTGCAGCTTTTGACACTCTTCATCACCCACTTATACTGACTTCTCTTTCCCCGTTTGGGTTCTCTGGGTTTGTTCTTTGATGGTTCAGGTCATACCTGTCCCAAAGGACGTTCTCGGTCCCTTGGGCAGGCTCTTCATCGGACACATTCCCACTTGTTCACGGTGTCTCTCAAGACACAGTTCTTGGTCCTTTTCTCTTCTCCCTCTGTACCACTGCTCTGGGTGAAATTATTTCTACCTTTGGTCTATCTCACCACTTCTATGCAAACAATTCTCAGCTCTTTCTTTCCTTCTCATCTTTCACTTCTGAAGTTCACAATAACCGTTCTACATGCTTATCAGCCATTAACTCCTGGATGTCGGAACATTTTGTTGTACTAAATGCTGTGAAAACTGAGGTACTTTTCTTTCCGGCTAATACAATCCTGTCTCCTCTCCCCCCTTTTTTATTTCGTTTCCTCCCTCTCAGATTCCTATTTCATTCATGGCTCGCAACCTGGGACTTTACTTTGATTTATCGTTTAAGTATCATATTTCTGTATCCTCACATGCCTGTCACTTTCATCTATATAACATTTGATGCTAGTAAATTGCGTCTTCCTCTTACTCACGTTGCCCCTCTGAACTCTGTTTTTGATGCCTCAATTTATCTTCTCTAGCTTCTTGCCTCCGTGACTATATTACTTCTTCCCTCATTACTATTGGCTGGCTCCCATTTTATTCCTATTTTAAATGTAACTTTCTGTTTCTTGTCTTTTGTTAGGAAAGATTTAATTTATGTGTAATTTTCCCTCCATTTGTGGACCCCGCCAAACTTTTTGTTTTTGTGTGGCTATCCTATCCTGACTTTTGCCAGTGGAGCAGAGCTTTCAGCTGAACTCCCCTGGGCTTTGGCTCACTTGTTATGGGGAAACTGACACATCCTTCAGACTGTCAGTACTGGTAAACTATGTCTCCCTTAGTCTTTGACTATGTTGCCATTTCTTGGCAACTTTTTAACTGTGCACAATGTACCTTTCAGTACCGTGCGCTGGGGTACTTTTTGTTTTATGGCCCTAGACACCCTCGTAGGATTTTTTGGTGATTGTACGAGTGTGCCTGGGATGAACTGGTGGCAGAAGTTACTATAAGTGTTTTACTTCTTTTTACTGAATCACATTGCGTTTACCACGTTTGGTTCAAGACTGTGGCCAGGTCCGAAAATGGCTGAGCCACAAAGTCTTTTGTTCTGTCCCATGGCCATTTTGTCCCTTGCCTTCACCCAGGACGCGAATGCAGCCTCCCACGAAAATCGATCTCTATCACAGGCTTCTGCATGTCACGTGTGTGTGCCCAGGAAGCGAGTTTGAGACTGTCTGGTCCCAATCCACACCACTGGTGGCAGGATGTCTGGAGTGCCTGAATGACTGGGACCACTGTAGGCTGTGATTGGTCTATGACTAGGATGCCTGCATGAGAGCAGATCTTCGATTGGAAGTCCTTGATTTTGGTGCAAAGCTAATCTTGGATAAGAGAAGGGGCTCTGCATCCATTCCAGGTCGATCACCTAAGCTACCCCCAAACTACAGAAAGAGACAAGTATCCTGTAATGAAGAAACAGACTCATTTTTCCGCCAGACACACTGTAGAAGGTTTGGCACCCTTCGTCCTCTGTTTTCCCATTGGACCCGTTTTCTTCATTGATAAAGAAAGCCTTCCAGGGCGCTTTGCCTCTTTTGAGTAGTGGGAGCAACTTATCTCATCACCCCCCTGCTTACTCACCGAACGAGCCCCTTCGGAAGGGTTCCTGGTCCAACCAGTAAACTGTCTTGCTCTGCCTCACGCTATCCCGCAGAATCGCTGCTGTCTCGAGTTGAAACCCGAGACTTAGGACATCACTTGCTTTTGGTCCCGTTCTCTCTATCGTCAAATATCGCAGGCCTAGCTCCTCTAGGTCCCGAATTGGGAGAGTGCGTAACGCTGCACGCATCTGTGATTGCCGCATCACTACCTTTGCTGTAGGTGTCTTGCTGGCCTGCTCTCCTGTGCCCTGAAGTCTGCTGTAGTGGAATTTTCTTTGTATCTCTTTCGGAAGCTGAGAAAAAGCAACTGTCCCGTCATGAACAATATTTCTATCCCGCAGCCTCAGAGTGCTGGAGCAGCGCGAAACTGCAGGACTCAAACCTACTACCGACCTTGACAAAGTTTGGTCCGGACTGTGCCAAGGATCGGTGAGTCCTTGCATTGCTTACCGGTTCCCCCCCTGGCACAACCAATCTCTTTTACGCACAAATATCCCTTAAAAGGTATTCATTTATGGCTGGGTTAGCCTGCGCTCCCTAGCTATTCTCACCTTTTGAAAACTGCTCTGCCATCAAGGGAAGATCCTACTAGAATAGTGGGAATCAACTCTTCAATGCCTCATGCCCCTTCCTGACTGGATACAGCTCTCCCAAGAAGACCCACTTTTTGTTCTTCCTGCGCAATCGTGTGTTTTTACGCACAACTGTACTCTCGAGCACAAGGCTCCCCACTTCTTAGGGCTGGACTCGAAAGTTAGGGAACGTCTCTGAAGAATTGTCGAATGCTCCTAGTGTGTTAACTGACCCTTCTCTTTACAGGTTGTGGCTTTGTTTTACTCATTTGTCCCATTAGGAAACGTATTGCATATGGGTTAAATAGTAAAGTATGTTGTGTGGTAACTGTTTCTATATAACTGAAGTTTACTTGTGCCTATTGGTCCGGCCGACAATAGATGTATAGATTTTTTCATGTACACTTGTCTAAGAGTAATTTGTGGTTCCTTACTGTGTGTGTTCATTGTGGGCTTCCGATCACTCTCACCCCTCCTGAGACTTAGGGGGTCATTAGAAGTGCGGCGGTAAGGGGTTAACAGAACCGGTAAGGATGCCAGTGCCGTTACCCCCTTACCAACGCATTCCAAGGTCCCTTAGCAGGTCCCACTATGGCCGGCTGGTAAAACCAGCCGTCCTTAGCGGGAGCCGCTAAGGGACCAGGGAGCTAATAACGGGCCTGTATTTTACGGGCCCGTTATTAGCTCCCTCCCCATTCCCATTGAGCCCTATGGGGGCTCGAATGGGAATCGGTAAGTCCCAATTTTGAATGGGGACTTACCGGGTCCTCCAAGGTTGGAATGACCCGGTAAATCCCCATTCAGAGAACCCGGACACGACTTTGGAGGCAGCCATGGTGCTAATAGCACCATGGCTGCCTCCAAACTCGTAATGACCCCCTTAGTCTTGAACGCCTGCCAAGCTACCTAGATTGGTCTGGCTTGTCCAGAAGGTTCCCCTGTTTCACTAAACCGAGGGTGGCTTCTAAACTTCTGCCCACTAGGTCAGAGTTTAGAAATCCATCTTAACATCTTTAAATCTCTCTATCTTTCCACTCTTGTTTCATTCTATACTCCATCTCGTTCTCTCCGCTCTCTTTCTCAATTTCTTCTTGTTGTCTCTCATCGTCATTGTGCTCAAACACATTTTCGTTCTTTAGGGCTCATTACACGCTATTGGCGCCATGGTTGCCGCCGGTATTTTACCGTGTCCGCCTTGGTGGATGGCGGAATTACCGCCCTACTCCAAGGTGAGCGGGGGCGGTAATTCCCCATTCACCAAGGCCCTTCCCCATTCCCATTTTTGCCCCCATAGGGCATAATGGGAATGGGGAAGGCGCTAACTACGGTACCGCAATTTGCGGTACCGTAATTAGCACCAAGGTCCCTTTGCGGCACCCTACTTTAACGGCTGGTAAAACCAGCAAAGGGAACTCGTAGTAAGGCGGTAAGGGTTAACGGTCACCGGTAGCATTACCGGTGACCGTTAACCCTTACCGCCTTCCGTGTAATGAGGCCCTTTTTCTTTTGTTGGCTCCTTTGCACTGGAAAGCACTCCCACTTTCTTTTCGTTCTATTTCTTTATGTTCCTTCTTTCGTGCTTCTCTGAAGTCCTATCGTCTCCATTCTGATTGACAAGGCTGATTGTTTCCTGTTACTTGCATTTCCCATTTTTATTGTACTGTTTTTATGATCTTATGTACAGCGATTTTGGCTTAAGGCACTATATAAATCCCAAATACAAATAAAATATGTAAGCACTGCTCAGAGCAAACCAAGAAGAATTGACACTGCTGGCCACTTGCTCGAGTGCAGACGAATCATGGAGGCTCTGTGGTGAGGTGATTGCCATCCCGAGAGAGGCGCGAGGGACTGGTGAGCAAACAACCGTGTGTATTTCGTTTCAGTTAATAGGCCCCTTATACAAACACATGTAAAGTAATCAGGTATTTTCTTCCAAACAATGCTGCAGGCTGTGCAGATTAACGCTGAATCTGTCAAGCTTCTCTTGTGCGTAAATCATCTTAAAGGACTTTTGTTCCTGAAAATAAAGCTACAATCTCTTTCAGTGTAATTGCCTGTGCAGTGGAATTAGCTACAATGTAACAGGTGCACAGAGGTTTGAAATTGCGTGGAACCTAATGTAGACGCAATGGGAAGTGGCAGTTCTAAGTACAGTCAAGCTAATTAAAACAAATGTCCTTTCTAAGATGGCGCTTCGGGCTAGCCGCGCCCCCCGCCAGGCCAGCAACGGCGATGCGATATTCTGCAGGTGAGGCTTCGCCCAGGGGCCTACTCCCTTCCCGTAACTCATGCATTTCTTTTTGCTGTTAGAAGTGCCCAATGCGTGGCCTATCTGCAGCGCCCTACTTGTAAACTGGACACTGCTGGCACCTGCCAGGTATTCAGGGTTTCGCCTTCCCAGGTGATACATTTTATTGTCCCTCTAGTTCATCTGCTTTTCTTACACATCCATTCATTATCATATTTTTCCTGTATTCCTTTTTCCCTTTTCCATTGTTTTCTTCTGCTTCACTTTCCTTTCTCAAGACCTTCCCTTTATATTCACTGAACAAACGTAATTCTGTACTTTTTCCTACCACTCTTCCTCCGACCTTTCTGCCTAATTCCCTTTTGCGCATTTTCTTTTTTCTTCCCTCTGTACTATCCCCCATCCTTTCTCCCTCTCCTGTCTTTTACCTTCAGGCATTCTTTATTTTGTCCTCTTTCCCCCGCACCTCCTTTGCTGCTTTAAGCCTACATTTTCTAACTTCCCTTTTCCTGCCCTCCCTGTCTTCCTTTTCTTTCCTCGTGCCCTTTAGTCTTCCTTCCTCTCTTCCCTTTTCCCTCTCACAGTCCTATATCGCTCCCTTCTTTCCTACTCCCTAGGTCCCTACATTGCTCCTCGTCCCCTCCCTTTTCCCCTGACACATTTCTCTTCATCTAATACCCCACTTTCCTTGCCATCGCTCCTTCCTTCATTAACTTGCTTCCTCCCTTCTAATCTCCCTTTCTCCCATTCTCTTCATTCCTCCTTTCCTTCCCTCACCCGTCCCCTCTTCCTTTATTTTCTTCATTTCAGGAATAATTCCTCCTTCTATAGCTTTATTCCTCTCTACTTCCCCCCTCCTTTTGTCCTCCCTCTTCACTGCCTACCTTGCTTTTCCCATTGTCCCTTCCTTCTTTCCATCTTTATTTGTCCCCTTCTCCCTCTGCTCCTTTTCTCACCATTCATTCTCACCTCATTTCCTCAATCCTTTCCTTCTTCCTCAAAACATTTTTCTTCCCTTTTTCCTCCTGCATTTTCCATCCCTCCCTTTGTGTTCTCTCCTTCTGTTGCTGACTATCTCCCTTTCTCCCTTCATTAATTAGTGCCCTTTCCCCACTTATGCATCTTTCCACCCTCTTATCCTTTTTTCCCTCCCGCTTATCTCTCCCTCTGTTGTGATCAGCGGGGCTGGCAAAGGTAAGAAAACACTATATTTATGGGTAATTGGAGCGACTCCACAGCACTACTACTCCCTGCAGAGCCGGTCCGAGGCAGGGCCAGTCTGTGTGGTGGCCCAGGGCCCCGCTGTCAGAAGCTATCAGAGCGCCCCACTAGGCGCCAGTGTCTGCCTCAACTGCTGTGCAGCTTCCGTGTACGAAGCTTGCGTGAGGCCACAATGTTGCCTCCCAACCTCCTGTGACTCTCTAGAGAGAGACACCCGTTCCCAGAGGCCCATTAGATACTGCAGGCCCTTTAATGAATGCTTATCACGTTCTTTCTTCAAGCAACGCATTAAAGTGGGGGGGCAATTAACTAATGATGGCCCATTTAAGTCTTATGACACTGGACCATGTGGCAGTGTTGGCAATGACATATTGATTTAGGTTTGTGACCTTTCGTAGATGAAAGGATTTACCCACCTAAGACCATTTATGAGGTTAAAAGGTGACCTATAATAACATTGGCCCTTTGTTTTACCACCAATGTTTTTTGCACTTCATTGCTGGTGTCCACTTTACATTTTTTGCACTTTATAGGTAGTTTTAACTTTCAGCAGACATTAGTCTACGGTGAGGTTTTTAAACATTGTATGTGTAATGTTTACACAAAGGATGTGTTGGTTTTAGGATATGCGTGATGTCTTAATTATGTTTCACCAATGTAATGCACGGTGCATGTTTTATGATGCTGTTTTAAGATATATTGAAGAATCTAATTTTGTTTAATAAATTTACATGTATTAACATCTACTGTTATAAGCTTTTACTCAGTACGTGTTTGGTACATGGACCGAGTAGTCCTTACACATGAGGAGAGTTGAAAGAGACACACGGGTCCCTAGTTTCAGAGTGCCCATTGCTTGTTGTGGGGCTGAATCCCTGTGTCGTTAAATTGCCCCTGGTCTCTTTTTGTGTTGGTGCATTGAAGAGACATTGATTTGGACGAGATGTTCATAACGTTTCTGTGTTAAGAAATGCCAATAGGCATTTTCAGTCTGAAAGCAGACACAAAGCACCACTTAAATCTACTCTCTACTCCAAATCAATTGCAATATATCAAACAAAACAGTTTTAAATTAGCTACATTGTTTTCAGATGTTCATATTTAATGCACCAAAAAGAGTTTATTTTTGGTAAAATGTGATATTTTCATCACATCATATATGAACCCTGCATTTGTCAAACACTGAAACACAAACAGGTAACCTTTTCACACAGTATATGCTATTAAAGGTCTTGGAAATACATTTTCAAAACCCAAAGGCCATTTTTTTGCAGATTGCTGAATTGCATTCTGGTATTTGTAGTCTCCCAGTCGAGCTGGGGGAATAATGCCACAGTTGTACACTTTTTGCTTAACATACTTCTGTGAGGATTTATATATTAGAGTGGGTACCTTACTATCTGGTATGTGTACTTTCCAAGTCATCTATATAAAACAGAGTATTGTTGAAAGCCAGGCGTGGGGTTTAGGAGGGGGAATGATGCAAGGGCAAGCGAGTCCTGCATTTTTGCCAAGGATGTGGCAAGAGAGGTTGCAATCCTAGAGACTGGGCAGTTATTTTTCAGTGGTTGTGGCCATGTGCTGCTTTTCCGGGAACAGGAAAAGACTGCATGTACGTAGACTGTTAGGGAGAATTCTCCAGAATAGCTCATTTCCCTTACCTACTGAGTCCCTGAGCAGCTTTGCTGGATTTCTAGGATTTATTTTTTCACCTGGTAAGAGTGTGAGCCTTTTTTTCCACTCTTACATGTGTTTTGCTGGGTGTGTTTAACATTTCTTGTGTTCATAGCCTGTGCAGCCTCGCCTACTCCACAGGCATCATCTTTTTACTATGTGTTACACAGCACCTTCAGTGCAGTGACACAGGGTTGTCTTTCAGACTTCTCCCTGGCTCCATTTTTCTGGGACTGACTACTGTCTCCCAGAAACATGTAAAGTTGTCATTAACTTTATGAAGTCTCTCTAAACCACAGACCCAGTACACCCCATTTTACATGGAGTACTGGAAAGGGTTAATTCTTACCCCGTTTTGTCTATTTCTCTTGGAGCATTGTTTCTCTCCCTTTTCATCAAGACTTGGCTGGTGGCAGTGGTAACTACCCTATTTTTCCTACCGCGGTTATCTTAAATAACCTTGGTATTGTTTTAGGCTATCTTGGTAGCCTGGAACTTAAACCCGCTTGAACATATACATTTTTATACGGTTCCGGCTGGGTTTATTCGCCATTTCTGTTTGGAAAAGGCTTTCTCGTGTTTTACTCTGTACGCCAAACCAGATTTGGCCCCTTTGTTCACTGTCTTTTCGCGGGCTTCTGCACAGAAGCCCTCCTTAAGGCGCCTGAAAGTCTCAGTAGGCAGGATGTGAGGGAGGGGTTTTAGGACCCTTGCCATGGGTTCCCTTGGTAACCTAAGTCGCACTCATGTTTGATTTGCTGGGTGACTGTCCCCGCCAGGACGGCCACCCTGCTGTGCGATTGACAGCCAGGCTGTGTGAATGGGGGAAAACTGCATAAAAAGCAGGTCTCTGGGACTGGAAAGGCAGAGTCGCCACTGGAACGAAAGAATCAACAAGGAGCTGACGGAAGAGGACCCCTACCACGACTGAACCGCCCGGTGAAGCCCTGCTGCAGGTCCGAATCCACGAACTCCAATGACAGAGAAGATCTTCCAGGAATCTTCTTCCCCTGAGCTGGTGGGACCAACCAGTTCGCCCAAATTGCAAGCCTGTACTCCCTCCTCTGGTCGAATTCGCTGTACACAGCTACAGTCGGCCAGATAGCCAGGAAGGTCGGACCCTGCTTGGGTTTTAAGGAGCGCACCTTTTATTTGTTGTTTTGCTCTGCTGCTGGTTTCTTCGCTGGGTAGTGCAGTACCCTCCGGTCTTCCTACTTCATGTCAGTCCGACAGTCGCTTCAGGAACCGTGAGCCTGCAGGAACTACCAGGAACGTCGGCCGCAGCTACAGCTTCTTCTCCATTTAAAGGTACTGTGCAAATCCGGTTGCTCGTTTCGTACAACGCATTGAAGGTGTGTGAAACCTTTCACCAAGCCGAGGGCTTGTCCTTTTCTTCTCTTTAAGCTAACTTTTCTGCCAACCAATTTCGTCCGGAACTCTTGGCAAAAACTTAACCGTGAACTACCCTGAACTGTGGGATCTTGAGCAAAAGACTTTTGTCCTATTGACTTTGTCCCTAAGCTTATTTGATTTCATTCCATCATTGTAGTTCCTCTTTCTAGATTGCCCTGCTTACTAACCTGTTGGTGCTGCTCAATTTGAGTCTAACTTTGTTTTTCCCTCCCTTTTTAAATTGCTGGAGTGCCATTTTGCTCACATTTCATTTTGAGTTTAACTTGTCCAGAATCTATTGGGAGTGGTGTGGTGTATTAGTAACGTGATTTTTCACCTGCTTTACTTTAGTGAAATGTTATACAACTCATGTGTAAATAAATGGATATTCTTTTACTCAGAAACCTTGAGTCAGTGTTGGTTTGCATCATAGTTATTGCTGTCCTTTGTGTAACTATTTTATACCGCTCACTTACTCTTGAGATAAGTCTGTCTGCTCAGCCATCGCTACCACTTTCAGGTCTCAGAGCGCTCAAATAACATAAGGAATTCTTATCCCACAGAGTGGTACTCATTTTATCGACCTCAAAAGGATGAAAAGCTGAGTTGACCCTGCCGGGATTCGAACCTGCCACAACAGGCTGCACACAGATGTCAGGGGCAAGCGCTTAGCTCACTGTGCTATCTGTCCGCCATATTGAGATTTAATATAGTGGAAGCCACCGCGTATTTGTCTACATGTTGACAGCATCTTTTTAATGTAACTTCCCATGATATCTTTGCATACTAAAGACTCATTCTGTCATATAACGGATGCCACTAGCTATGCAATTTAGGGGGGCCCACACATCTTTTGCCACCAAGGGCCCCGCAAATCCCAGGGCTGGCCCTGACTCACTGCACACATGACCGCCAGCTCTGGAACCTCCCTTTGGTTCAGGAACATGTGGAAGCTCTGTGCCTGCCCTTTGACATAATGATCGGCTTTTTACCTGATGCCATAAATCTGCTCCCTTTACCCCCTGCCCCAGAGTCTTCGACCAGTCCTCGCTAAATGGAAATATGCAGCATCCGGGGATGTTAATAGGTACATCTTCACAGGATTCGCACTCAGATGACGATACAAACGGCTCCTCTAGGAGTGAGTCAGACAGGCTTTTACGAGATTCACTTTTTGTTATGCGTTTGTTTATAGAAAATGTACACAATCACTGCGGGACACTGCTTACTTGAGATAGTGAGAGGAGGTCACGGACTGTCAGCACTGCACAGAGAGACACAGCAACGTGATTCCATGAACGGAAGATGGTGACCCCTGACCCGGATTCACTGGATCCAGAAATGGCAGGATGTCAGGGGAGCTGGTGAGGTCAGTCAGCCATGACTACAGGCACGTGCGCCAATACATACCACGCCTGAGATAAAACGGGGGATCTGGATTTAGAAGTAGCAATCTCCAGCGAAGGCGTCAGGGCACATGAAAAGCCAACAGTCAGGCGCCACCAAGCTCCACCCATCTGCCTGACAGATGGGTCTAAACACCAATCCCTGCCAGGCTGGAGAGAAAAAGGGAGCCGCAAACAGAATCTTTCTTTTTTATACATATAATAATCTGTGGCTTGCACAAATAGGAGGACACACCCACCTGCAGGGATCAACTTCATCAGAGGGCCCGGAGCCCAGCGCTGCAGTGTTAGGCTCCTGAATACTGAAAGTCACAAGTGCAGGTGCTCAGCCTGCCTACAAACTTAGTTCTGGCGCTGGACACCGGAAAGCCCCTGCACAAATGAAGCACTGGCTGTTGCTCTGTAGCCAGTGCCCCAGAGAAGACATTGATAGCTGGAAGGTTTAGAATTAATCTGAATCTCTGAGCGCTCTTCGCGTGCCAAGCCATTAAAGAAGGGCAAAGACCAGATTCAAATCGGGCTTGGTCCCAAACCAAAAGGGGCAGTCCAGCCCGATCTGGTTGGTAGCATCCTTTCTGCATGAGACCACAAGCATCCCCAGACATGATTCGGTTTCATTGGGTGTCATCAGTGAGGTGTAAGTTGGGCCGCTAGGCCCAGCAGGCATGGGACCCACGTCTGGGCATACCCGTCCCACTCAGGGTGACTGAAGCAAAACAAAAGAGTTGATGGCTTGAAGGTTTAAAATTAATCATAACCAGGGGCACAGTTCTGGGAATCCCTCTAGATCACTGTTCTTTATCCTGCCAAGCGATTACAGAAAGGGGGAAAGACCACATACAAATCAGGCTTCCTCCCACCCGAAAAGATGCAGTCCAGCCTGAACTGCTTGCTGTATCCACTGTCCTGGTTCAGAGGCTGATCCTCTATGGTCAGTGCCCCAGAAGTGGCCTTGGTTTGCATATATGCATAGCACGCAAGGATCCTTCACGTTCTTCCTCTGAGACTTAGATTTGACTTTTGCAGTTCTGGCGGCTTTAACGATTCCCAATTTTGAGAACGGTAGTCAAGGAAGGTGTGTCCCTTATTGAGGTCTGGTGATCAATGGCCTTCATTGGCTCTCATTGGCCATGAGGGAACATTTAATAGGATTTCCACATATATCACATCCATACCTGAATGGTTGTATATTACATATGTCTGGACAATATTATCATTATCAAACAATGGTCCATCTTCCTGCCCCTCATTGTCCAAACTCCAGACTCTTACCACAGAGCTCTGTCTGCCAAAGCCCACCTCTTTAACCAGACATTACGAGCAAAACTTTACCCACATCCAAGAGAGAGAGAGAGAGAGGGAGGGAGAGAGGGAAAGAGAGAGAGACAGTGCGTGTGTGCGTGCGTGCGTGTAGTTGAGTTGCCTAGCAAATAAAGAGCTTTTTGGCAAGAGAACATTCTCAACATTTTCAGGAAACACTTGCAAATGTTCCTCCAGAAGGCTAGGTATTGGCTTTCTTTGTATGGGGGTTCCTTCCTTCTTAGCAACACCCTCAAGCTGCCTCCCAGGTGGGGGTCATCCCTCCAGTGTCTTATGCCCAGTGGAGGGCACGGGCTGTGGGGCATGGGGCAAGGTATGGGGACATTCTGCTACACCGGGTAATACGGTTCAACCAGTTCCAGAATTTTGATCCACTGGACATTTGTCCTAAAAGGTGTTGGCCCTTAACCTGCTGACCCAGCTCAGCAGCCACTGGGTTTTCATTCACATACTTTACAGAATAGA
The DNA here is from genome assembly GCF_040938575.1 of Ambystoma mexicanum. NCBI lineage: Eukaryota > Metazoa > Chordata > Amphibia > Caudata > Ambystomatidae > Ambystoma > Ambystoma mexicanum. The sequence continues at coordinate 317,002,668 of NC_090924.1, read as the reverse complement.
AGAGAGGGGCAGTAGCCTCATTCTGGGAATCGCTTATAATACAAGATGGACGCTGGCATTAGCATATACATATAAAAGTAAAGAGGGGGGGCGCTATTTTTCAAGCCATGCATCATCCTGATAAAAACGGGATCAGTTCGAAAGTTTATACCTCAATACAGGTGCGGGGTGGGAGAAAGACAGTTGTACCAGAAAACGAACACCTCACCTAATAGTCAAGATGCCTAAAGCTCTTGGTAAATACTGTTGGCTAGTCCTCTTGGGCTGCAGCAACCAGAGGCCTTGCTATGGGTCTGCGGGGGGCTGAAGCCTGGAGGGGCGATATCCCCAGGTCTTTTGGTTGTACCCCCGGATAGAAGCTCAGTGGCTACAACCAAAAGGCTAGCTAGCCCCGAATCCCGACATTAGCGTAGGCCCGATCTTTTCCAGACCTAGCAACGCCCCTGACAGCAACACTCCCAACAGCGAGCTATGGCTACATTCGTGATCCAACCTGACTCAGAACCAAAAAAGGGGGGGGGGGTAATTACTGGATGGGCATCTTGAGTATCTGTCGAGTCCCCCGCACTGAAAGGAGTCAGCAGAATGCAGGTGGGGTTGGGGTGGTGGGGGAGGAGGGCGGTATGATGTCAACAGGTGTGAAGATCTAGGAGTGTGAGTCTCCTTGGGGTGGCCAGATGAGGTTGCAGTGTGGCAAACCTCTTCCTTTCTGTTACAGGAGGAGCTGTGCGGTAATGGCCTGAGGGTGCATGGATCCCACGGCGCAGAAGGACCAGTAATATAAAAGTACGCATGCCTTCCTCTGTATTTCTCAGTTATTGTACCTTTTTCACGTACGCTGTTTGCGTGCGCAACGTATTGATGGGAGGAGCCATTGCGTTCAGTCTGGTGTTTTATTGGCGCAGAACACGCTTTGTCAGTGGGGTAAAGAGATGGGCTGGTAGGCTCCAGTAAGACTTCCCGGAAGCCCCCGTGACAGACCTGCATGTATTACAAGAGCCACAACAGTCTCCTGTTGGTTGCGAGCCCATCCATCACACCCGGTGGCAGTGCCGAAGCCCTACCACCGATGTTTATTAATGGGGGACCTCCCCGGTGACCTATTGACAGATTTCAGTTCACTTCTCAGTGCAGAGGGAGTTAATCAGGTGCTCACTCATGCAGGCCTGCGTGCATCTCTTCTGACAGGGCTTGTGAAGGAAGGTCCGGTTAAGCCGATATTTAGGGTGACCAGACGTCCGGAATTGCTCTCGGTTTTGAGGAACGCGGGACGTGGCCAACAGTTATAAACTAAACACACATCATAATATTTTCACAATTTTGCCATCTGAGGATGGGCTTGAACCGCCAAAGTTTCAGGTATTGTTCAAATTGATTTATTAACTGTGCAAAAGATACTGGCGGAGAAAGGCGTGAATATAGAAAACCATGTAGTGTCAAACGGAGCAACGGCTGTATTTGTTAGTAACCTGCTTAGATCTACAGACAAACCTTCGCAATTTATATGGGGATACTTAGGAATGGTGAGGAGGGTCGGGTTAAAGGGCGGGGCGGGGTGGAGGGGAGCGAGGAGGGAGTGAGTTGTTAGTCCTTCTTTTATGTTGTTGCCTGTCCTGTGTTTTTATCTTGAAAATCTGGTCACCCTATCGATGCTGCGTCACGCAAACGAACCTCTGCCATGGTCTTCAATGTGGTCCGAATTTTAGCGAGTCACGAGCTATCTCACTTATGTAGCCCACAGGCATGCGCTGACAGGGAGGTCAGCAATCCCACATTTCCAGAAAATGACTCATGGATATAGGTGAAAAAAATGGACACATGAATAAAGACCAGAGGCAATAAAGGTGATACAGCTGGTTTTGGGTTAAATAAGGCCGAAACCTCAACTATCACAAAGAGGGCCACATGATTGTAGAAAAGCTCCATGCGGATCACTTGTTTGCACCCACCCTCCTGAGGGCGAGAGCGGCCGTACCGTTCAAACTTCCTGGCTGGAGTAGAGAGAGTAAGGCCGCTTCGGACCGGGCTTATGAGGTACTGTGGGTTCACCAGTGATGACAGGCGATCCCAGCGTGAAGACGTCATCAGATGATACTGTGGTGCCAGGTCGCTGCCCATTTCCTCCTAGGCCTAGGGCCATCTTTCCTCTGAGCACAAGATGCCCCGGCCCTCAGGGACAGTCTCTCACTCCAAACATCCCAAGGAGATCTGGGGCTTCGCCTTTTATGCAGCACACAAGTCGAAAGTACACATGGGTGGACGTAGTCTGCCCACTATGTTTAGAGGGGGCAATCGGTGCCTCTTATGCCAGCTGTGGAAGCAGTCGCTGCCCTTTTTAAGTCTGTGACTGTGGAGCAGAGCAGCCCAGCAGAGTCTCGTGCTGATATTAGATTCCTTATGGCCGTGTCTTGTTTTGAGTTGCATTTGTAAAACTTCTTCTCAAAGGCAAACGCTGACTACTTCATTGCCACGATTGCTTGTATGGCGCGTTAAACACATGTGCTCTGAACTGCAGGTTTAATCGCACTATGCATAACAGCAAGCATGGTGCCTGTGCCAGAGAATTCACCAAAAGCAGGGGCTGGCACAGACTGTCCCTTTAAGTCTAAAAATCGGTGGGGGAGTTCGCCAAGACCTCAGGATGCCCCTTGCCAGGTGTAATGAGTGCAGCTAGCTCTGGGTGTAAAGCTGACCTCACTTTGCATTGTGGGACTTGCAGTCTACATTTAAACAACGGACAATAGCACTACACGTCCATTTTAGAATTCAAAATGGCATGATTTAAAAGCCTGGAATTGCACGACTTCACCTCCTGGCTCCACATGCTTTAAAAAAATAAGTAAATTTGGCTGATCAAGAGTGGCATAGAAGACAATGAGGAAGGCGTTTATCGTGCTGTATTCTTAGAACAGACACACTGCCCATACAGTAAACGTACTGTAGAGCTACACAATCATCTCCCCCTTCCCTTGCACTTCCGTCTGTACACTTGCATGCTCTGAATTCACCAGGCCTGGTAAGTCTGTCTTGAGCCCCTTTGTCTCCCCTCCCTGATCTGGCTACGCCTGTTACACTTTCATGCACTTGCACTAGGAGAACTGCCGTCAGGCCTAGTACGCTAGTTACTTTCTTGTGAAATCATTCGGAAACTTCAAGGCCTAAGAATGACTACTGTATTCCCTTGCTCCCTTCCCGCCTTGAAGCGCTTTGAAGCACTTCACTTGTGTATAAGCGCTGTACACATAAACAATGACAATTACATTAATAGCCTTTGGTATTGTAACAAACCTTTTACAGACAAACACAATGTGATAATCAAGACGTGTCTTAAAATCTAGACTGTTGGATAGTAGATTTTTGTGAGCATTCGCTCCCAGTTTTGACATCTTATTGAATTTTCACATTCTGTTGTAATTAATGAACGTATTTGTTTAAAGATTATTGCACATGTCACTTTATGGCGACTAATAATTCCTTTCTTGTACTGTGATAACGAGTATGTATTTATATTCGTATACCTATTTGTATTGAAAATTCTGTGTCAAGTCTGGTAAGGTCAACTCAATCTCTGATTGATGTTCTATTAAGGGGTTATATTTGTTTGAACCCCCTGTGAGTCACCCAACTTGTGCAGAGTTGATTGGGGCTTTTTTTAATCTGAAGTTTGTATTATTCCAGGTCGACCCTCTTCCCCTTCTCCTCCTGGTTTCTCTCTTATAATAATAATATAGCGCTATGAACTCTCAGGTACCTGACCACTGCTTATTATTCCCACGGTGTGTGCTGCTCATTTATCGACCTCGGAAGGATGAAAAGCTGAGTTTGGCGGTGCCGGGATTCGGACCTGATTCGGCAGGCTTTGCACGGATGTCAAAGTGATCGCTCAACTCGCTGTGCTATTTCTCCGGCTCATCCAATTGGCATTGGAAGCCGTTGGTCAACATTGCTAGGCTGATGGTAATTCTGCATCCCCCCTCAACAGTTCCTTTCCAGGCAGGTTACTACTGCTGTTGGTCAGAAGACACAGGAGTGCCATGTCAATCTAAGCAAGTGCATATCAAGCCAAGTGGCCAAGTGCACTCGCATACTCTAAAGGGGTCTAGCATTGCCAGGCTGTCATTTCACGTCCTCTGGTGGCACTTTGGCTGTCTGGGTGGTGGTCCCCTATGCTAATAATCACACAGACATATTTGTTTAGGGCAGTGGTCTTTATACTTTTTTGGCCTGGACCCCCCCATAGCAAAATTTGGGCAGGCCGGACCCCCCAAAAATGCCAAATGGACAGTATGTACAAATGGCTATGAACTATTGTGCACTGTCACCACACCCTACTCCCAGTATAGGCCAGGGGCTCCCCCACCTGCTCCTATCACAGTCGCTGGGCTCCCTCATCCCACTCCTACCCAATTCCTGGGCTGCCCCCACCCCATCACAGACCCTGGGCTCTCCCCACCCTGCTCGCACCACTATCCCAGTGCTCCTGCCCATCCTGCTCCCACCACAGTCCCCGGACTCCCCCCACCCCGTTCCCAACAAAGTCTGTGGTTAAGTGGGAGCTGGTGCATTTTTTAAGTGGTGGGGCATACATATTTCCCACAAAAATGCCATAGCGACCGAGCGCAGAGAAGGAGCCCAAACCAATCTAGGGATGTTCGAGGGGTTTTCCCCTGTGAATTTTTAAAAAAAATAATGGGTTAAAATGTTACTTTTTACAGTATACTTAAAACAAATTGGTAAAAAGCCAAACAGTTTGCAATTGGTGCTGGGGGGCCAAGGGGGAAAGCATGGTATATTTGACTGGACATCTATGATAGATATCCAGTAAAAAAAAAATACCATCCCTTTCCCCTGGGTTCCACAGCGCCTCCGAAGGAGAGCTGATTTTGGCAGGTGGGTAGGGGGATTGTGCAACAAAGGCATTTTTAAAATGCATTGTTGTACAACCTTCCTTCCACCTCGACCCCCCACTCACCAAAATTAGCTCAACGGACCAAAAGAAACACACACACACACACACACACACACACACACACACATTCACAAAGCAAGCACTCTATCATTCATACGATCACCCATCACCATACACTCACTCATAACACAAGCATACACACATTCATACACATATTTAAATAAAAAATAAATGAACATAAACGTACTTTCTGCAGGGCCTGCGCTTGGGTGCTGAAATGCCCCAATCCAGGTTGCTCTGTCCGTATGTCTGAGGAGGCGCAGGAGCTCCCCCTCGCACATACAGGCATGCAGTGCCCCAGCCACCATTTCCAATGAGCTATGCAAGGCTGGCAAAGCAAAACGCCCCCCAGCCTTGCATGGCTCAGTGAACATGTGCGGCTGGGGAACTTAACTGTCAAAGGGAAACAGTGTTTCCCTTTGACATTTCAGCCAGCCCAGGAGCACTCCCTCAGCTGGAAAAAGCAGCTGAGGGAGGGCTCAGTGTTTCACTGGGCTGGCTCCTTGGCTCCTCAATTATGAGTGATGGGGCCACTGGATGGACGCACCCTTGCCCATTATGGATGAGCTACCAGACTTGGACTGGCCTATAGGGCAATAGAGCAATGCCTGTACCAAAAATGCAAAATGCTAGTGTACGCCAGTCTAAATGGGCCAATTTGTTGGCCAATATGGGCCATTTGATGAGTTGCTTCACTATGCAGCTATTAGTTTTGACCATTGTTGCTGAATACATATTCTTTAAATATCACAATTTGATTACATTTTAACAAAAAACACCACCTTGGGTACTGTTCAAACAGTCTGTGACCAAAGGAATGAATATTCATTTGCAACTGTCGGCCACTTTTTCATTGGTGCCTGAGACAGTTTTATGGTCCAGTCCGACCATGTGAGCTGCCCCTGCCCATTTCCTTCAAACTGCTTTTACATGTTTACTCAGCCCCCCTCTGGAGTCTGCACCTCCATTCCGGAAACTCACAATGTCAAATTCAAACACGCTGAATTTGTTTGTAACATACGTTTTTGTAATAGTTACTGTGCATTTATGGTTGTGTCCTGAGATGTGCAGTAAGACGGCACTAGAGCTGGTGCTTCTTCTAAGCAAGAATAGGTCAGAACATCATCGATCAACGGGTTCTTCCACTGCTCCTGCTTCCTCCCTATGGACCCCATCGTAGATTCAGGGCTTTAAGTTGGCTGGGGGAAGCCGGACTGGAGCCCTAGCAGTTTCCAAAAAGTACCTCTAAACCGGGACTCTTCCTGGTTTCCCCCGCTAGTACCAACTTCTGCAGGCAGTCCTTTCACTGCACACACCGTGGGAAGTAAAGGGAATGGAGAAAATGTGTAGAGTAGACCTGCTGGCCACGACGTTGACATGCCACCCACCCTCAAGCACCTTTGAACCTAGAGCAGAAACAGGAGAGAAGCAAATTCACCAGAGAGGGGGAGAATGTCCTGGGCTGATAACCTGAACATGGTACTGACATTCTGCATGGTCTGAGGGTGAAGTGACACGTCCCATGAGGAGGATATGGTTTTCCTGAGTCGGTCTTCTGTGGCTCTCCTGAAGTATACAGCTTTCAGGGAGACCAAATTTGTTTCTGCCCAGTATTGTAGGAACGGAGCTCTTGGTGTCTGGACCTTATCCTGCCGCCGTCACAAACCATTGTTTCTGTGTTGTCAAGCCTGACCCCCAATGTCCTTCCTTAGTACTTGGTGGTGAAGGTTTGAAGAGCTCCGAAGTCTGCAGCGAGTTTTCTCAATTTCTCCTGGTGGGGTGTATCTTCTAGTGTTTCCCCCACATCGCGTGCTGCTGATATCTGTAGTATGGATGATCAGCATGGATTGATTTAATGGCAACCCTTTTAACTGGTTGTCCAAGGTAAGCCACCATGTGATGACAATGCATGCCTTCAACCACCACAAAGGATGTTTCTATCACTGTTACTCTCATTTTACTTGTAGCCATAAAAAAACAGAGCACTACGACCCCTTAGTGGTATCTGTGTTTTTTCACTGCTATCAGCAACGCTGGGGAGGCTCTAGAAAATGTGCACCTGACAATATGGCTCTCGCCCGCAGAGAGAGAGACAAAGATATATATTGAGATAAAGAGAGAGAGAATGAGAGAGACAGAGAAGAAGAGGAAAATAGTGAGTGTATGAGAGAGAGCGAGAGAGAAACAGAGAGAAAGAGGGATAGAGAAACAGAGAGAGCGAGAGAGAAACAGAAAGAGAGAGAGAGAGAATCGAAGAAACGTAAGTCAGCGTATAATAATCTAGGTACAGCTAGAGTGATTTTTAAAGTGCAAACCTATCTTGGAGAAAAAGGAGCACTGCACATAATCGAACACCCCAGGTGCTACAAAAAGGGTGCATGGGTAGCAGAGGTGGCTAGAATGGGTGGCGTGAGCAGGGGTTGAACTCCCCGTTAGGAGAAGTTCAAGAGAGGGAGAAATAGGACTTAGTGGAGCGATCAGAGATTGGAAAGCTGTTCTCTGAAAGCTCTTCCGTCCATCTTGAAGTGTAAGATGAAGGGGGCCAGTCTTAACTGCATTGGTAACTTGTTCCACAGACACCAGTGTGAATAGTAGGAAAATGATTGCTCCTCAGTTAGTTTGTCCTTCTCGATGTTCTTTGTTTCCAGGCAGGTGAAGTTGTGGCTTCTGGTGGTGTGTTGGCCTCCAGAGATGCTGAGTTTCTGGGCAGGGTAGACTGGTATTATGGTTGTAACTCGTTTGTGGGGGATGCAGGCTGTTTTGAACATGTTGTGTGCAGCCCCTTCAGAATGGGAGATGTTGTTGTACAGCCTTACTCCTGTGATAAAGTGTGCTGAAGCATGCGGGCTGGCATTCAGAGGTGCCAGGATGGCACCAGGGCCACCTGTGAGTAAAGTGTTGCCACCGCTCAGGTGGAAGATGAGCAGGGCTTGGACAACATCCTGCAACATGGGGGGAATGAAAGACCTGACTTTGTGGTGGAGAGCAAGCTGTTACCATGCTGTTGCAATCGTCATGGCAATGAGTGTTTTGAATGAGTGGTTCTGTCCTCTTTACAGCAGATCGATTGTTCTCTGGCCGAGTGTTAAGCCAATAGTACATTGTGCTTGATGTCTTTCAACCTATTAAGGACTTGCTTGGTGGGGTTTCGTAAGCAAATTAATGTGGTCTTTGTTGGTTGAGGTTCAGGCAGGTGCTAGACATCCAGGCTTCAATGATCTACAGACAGTGCTTTCACTGATGGATGCATGGCTGGATGTTATTGGTGTGACTGATCTGTAGGGTTAATTAATGTGTTAATGCATTTTCTATGAAAAAGTGTATGGTTCTAAATTTGCAGGTTTAATATAGCAATAACTAAATTGCTAGTAGTCATTTGAACCTTCAGAGAGTGAGTGGTATATCAAGTACGTGATGTTACAGGCAGTTCTTAATTCTATATTTGGTGCCTTGATGGTTCTTCTTAGCACACAGTGGGACCTCGTAATAAGTGCTTGGTCCTCTTCTGGATCTCACCTTTAGAGAGGCAGATGTACACGTCGTCTATTGAGCCCACCCCCTGTATAGCGTGGTCAGAGTCCTCTAGCAGTCACCCCATTGATCAGCAGAGTACACTTGGGCCACTCAAAGCCTTGCAGCCACAAAAACAGGAGACTCAGCCATGGGGTAAAGTTACTGTCCTTTATTAGCAAACAAACATAGCAGAGATCACACCAGGAAAATAAGTTTCATCTAGAGCTCTCAGCTTCTAAGCATGTGTCACTCGGTTTTATCCAGGGGTGACATCACAAATCCAGGTTCCCCCGCAGAAACCTATCAGGCATTTGTATTGGTCAGTTTGGGTAAGTTAAATATAAAGTAAGTATACGTTAGTTTTGTAATTGGTTAGCCATATCCAGTGGCTCCTCCTAGGACCACCTCTACTAGCACCTGTCTGCACGGTTGCAGGGTCGCCGAAAGACCATTGGCCCTTGCAACTAATTATATCCCCATGTGAAAGGTGAATTTGGATTGGACAGAATGTGTCCTCCCAGCCCTGGGACCCTATACAGTTCTCAGACTGAATGTACCTCTTCAAGGTAATGAGAAAGAACATGGAGGTGTGAAGCGTTCTGTAATGTTGCTATTCTTTGATCACCCAAGCCTGTGAGAGTGCAGTCAGTTAACGGATCATGAGCAAAACTTGTATCTTCTTCCCTCTGGTTCTCTGAGAACAGTTTTCTCCATCATGTCAAGACCACGATCTGAAGCCCTTTTGTCTATACTTATGAAGATTTTAGACTGAATTTCTGTGGATAGCTCACTCTCCGTAGCTGGAATTTTCCTGCTTCCACTTTGTCATTGGTTGCCTGTCCTGTTTCTGCTCACCTCGAGCTTCGGTAATCGTGTCAGCTTGTCTGTGTTTCCTGAATTTTCATTTCCTTTCTTGCTCGTTTCAGAGACCTATAACTTCTGTGGTGGTCCTTATGGCGTCTCCATGTTAGTGGCAGTCAAGCATGCGCAAGCTAAATGTATGGATTCTTGGCATATTGCGGTTTCAGCTTTAGCGAAAGATATGAATGTAGAGATATGTACATGTTTTCGTCCTCTTACCTACGTGGGTTATAAGGATGTGCTTCGTGCCTATATGCAATAAACAAGTGTAGGTCCATGTAGCTTCATGAATGGATATATATGTATTTCATGTATAAGTGTGGCTATGTCGTGATGTCAGTGATGGTGTCATTGGTTTCTGATTTCCCAGTCAGTTAACCTGATTGATCGATTTCAGTTCAATGCCGTACAGATCATCAATTGGCTGTGGTCTGAACGGTTGTCTAAAGGAATACCACTTTTCACACCTGCGATACATCGATGATTGTGGTCATGGGCCTAAGAGTGATGCACATCTACTGTTTCTCTGCCTTTGTGTCAATAGTCGTGCGAGGGGTTATGAGGGTCAGACTTGGCCCCATGTCTACACTCCTCACCTCCATCATACTGGAGGAACAGCAAGAGAACACTGTGCATGACACCTGGTATCATCCCAATACCCCATCAAAGGTATGAAAGATGTTATGCACTAAAACGACTGTATCAAATATACACTCGAACTAAGGCGGTAGCCATGAGTTTGCAGACACCACTGCATATAAAAGAGCTATAATTAAAGTCAGACAGAAGAGAAGTGACGTCATGAAGAGAGAAGATACATAGACACACTAAACCTGATTCATAGATGTCCAAAGAATGAATATTTAACTAGCAACAAAGTAAATTTATATGCGAAAATGAAGAAAACTATAAACACTTAAAATAAGTAACAAGAGATGTAGTAGATGTATATACGCAGAAACACAAGGTAGATAAGACAATGGAGAAGCTTGCTAAAGTATTAAATATAACGCGAGTAAAGCCGCCATGTTGAGAAAATGGACGTCGGCATCATATAATAGTAAGCAAGAAATCTCGAGGAGAGAGACCAAGGCTGCAGAGCTGACAGGCACTGAAATACAGATTGTGCATGAACAAAGGGTGTTTGCTTGGCTCAGGATCAAGGATGCCACAGCAAGAAGCAACTGCAAGGAATGAAAGGAGTCGGAGAGGATATGCCATGTTTGTAAGACATATTTGATTGCCAAGTAATGAACAATCAAAGATGCAGAAAGCACATGCCAAACGGAGTAACCAAGTCTCCAGAGGCCAAGAGGAGTAATATCACCCAATACAATTCAATCAAATAGCACTAAATAGAAGCTCAGAATGGACAAAATCATGGTCTCGTCACATGTGGTGTAAGACTGGGAGACCGCCTGTTCATAAAGCTCCAGGCAAAGATAGCAGTGTACCTTCACTGCCTTTAAAGTTCTGAGGAAGAGAACAGCTAACAAGGTCAACTACAAAGAAGAAGCCTTTGCTTAGGGCCTAACTGATGAGAGATGGGTTTTGTTGCTTACATGCTACTAATGAGCCGAATGTCCAAGGTTAGAAGAGAGTGCCAACCAATCATGAGGGCCTAATTAATGATACACCATACATTGTTGTAGAAGCCTATCTGCTGCTGGCATTATGCTATTATCTGTATTTTACGTAGTTAGAGGTTGTTCAAGGCGTGCCTACCAGATAAGGGGCAGCCAGGGATGATACTAACACTGATATGTTATGTTATGTTATGTTAAAGGTATTTAGATAGCGCACCGTCACCAACGGAATTGGTCCCCAGGCGCTCTGGCGGTTCTGTAAACAAGAGGAGTGTGGGTAGGGTTAGTCGGGGAGAGGGGAGTAGGAGATTGGGAGGGATAATGTGCTGTTGGCAGCTGCAGCTCAGTGTACACCGGCTGCTGGGCTTTGGTGCAAGTATCGGATCGGGCGAGACCTCATGTGCTGTAGGTGCTGTTTATGTGTTGTTGATGCGGTGTGGTAAAGTGTGTGTGGATTGCTGGGAGAGAAATGGATGTGTGAGTTTGTGTGGGTTGAGTGTGCAGAAAAATGAGGGTTGATTCAGTGGGGTCTGTATCCTGATTCTGGTACTTCTGTTCCGTTTGAGCTGTATCCCTGTGGGTGGTGATGTTGCTCGTTCCTTGTGGGTGCCGTCTTGCTTTGGTGGTGCCGCGTGGATCCAGATGTGTCATATTGAGTATTGTATTGAATGTTTCCTTCGGGTGTGGAGCTAGGGTGGTACTATCTGTTCCCTTGTTATCTAATGTGACGCTGGTCCATTGATTCTTTGAATGGTTCGGGGTCAGAGTGCTGTTGATGAGGCGCCCTAGTGCATTCGTCTTGGTCAGCCTGTGTATTCAGTCATTAGTTTCCTTCTATCATGACTATCTTTCAGTTAGTTCTTTGGTTTCCATGGGCTGATTTCCTTAGGGCTATTGTTTAGTTGTAGTTTGTGTGTGATGTTGCATTGCGCTTCCCGCTGTATCTTGATAAGCATTGTTTTATGTGGGTGCTTATTCTGTTTCTCAGCCTCTGGGTTGGAGCTAATGGTACCGGTTTCCTATTCCCTTGCTGTCTGCCGTGATTAGGTTTTTTGGGGAATGGGTATAGTTAGGTCAGGGTCCCATTGGTGAGTCGTCCTGATGTTTCTGTCTTCGTCTTGCTATGTATTCGGTCTTTGGTCCTATTACGGCTGTCTCTCAGTTAGTCGTCAGCTATGTCGTAGGGTATGAGCCTTAGGATTTGTATATGTATATTTGTTTACCTGTATATGAATTACAGGTATGTATGTTCCCTTAACCAATCCCTCTGCCCGATAGGTTTTTACTGTTCGCCACGTAGGATGACATCATAGGTGATGTGCATCGAGGTATAAAGCCTTTTGCGTAATGAAAATGCGCTGAGAGTATGTGAACTTCAAACTGTTCGCCAGATTTCCCTACTTTACTATGTTGCTGCTACCTGGGGCAGTGCGATTTTGCAAGGCATTTCCCCTGGGCCAAAAGTTGCCTAGCTTTGCTTGCGTACATGTTTGCAAAGGCTGGTGCAAAATAGCAATGCTCCCGTGGAAAGGTTATTTCATGCAAGTTCCCATTGTCGCTGCTCAGCAAGGGCTCGAGACAGCCCAGCAGTAGGAACAGCAGCAACAGAGAGGGAGCTGCGATGGGGAGCCGGGGGAGCTGGCCCCACTCTGGACAGGTGCGGATCCCGGTCAGATGAAGCACGAGGGAGGGTGGGGGGGTCAGTGACACCTTAGACCCATGACCCTTGTTTGACATGACAAAGAGAAGCTGTGCAGATTGCCCTATCGCTTTCAGTGTTTAAAAAGCCAAGCATTCCAGACGCCATCTGCAGCTCAGAAGCTAGCTTTACCCGCAGGCCTCCCCAAGTCCCCCAATTGTATACACAAGCGCACAAACAATACGTGCGCGTATCAACACACGCGCACACAAGCGGACACATGCAAACATGCACGCACAACACACACACACACAGATCTACACAGATGATACGCCACCCACTCAAACCCGCATATGCAACAAGAAAAACGGAGGTGAATGCACAGATCTAGTCCTACTCACGTGCGCATGCGCGCGCGCACACACACGCGCTCATATGTCCTTACCCAAAGGCAATAACATGAATGCAATGGTTCTCATGCTAAATATTGTCAGACAAGTGTTAATGCGAAGGACAGGCTTGCTCCTGGATGTGGTTAGACAAGGCCACTCCTATCCTGGAAGTGGTGCGGAAGTGGTCCCACCTGATTCTGCAGCGACACCCAAGGCCTTCTTGAAAAGGATGCGGTCTTCAGGTCTCTTTGGGAGGATGGCAAGCTGGGTAGAGTCTTCCGCCGTGAATCAAAAGACTTTCAGAAGCAGTCACTAGTTTATCCTTCCATTTGTCTCCAGACCCCTACATCTCTTCGTCGCAGACTTCAGGCTGGAAGTCCGTAGCATGGGCACTTCCTTCCGGAGAAGCCTCAGAACTCTGATACCCATTGGTAATCTGACTCAGCATACACGTTTCAGCACGTAACATAACAGGAACCCCGAACTCTCATGTGTTTGCCTCATTGTCTCTTCTGCCCCTGCAAGTGGACTGCACCATGAGTTTGGTGCAGGTTAATCAGAGGTTACGCCCGGGAGCAAGCCACTGGAGGGCAATGTTTGGACTGGGGCACTTGTTATGTAATAACAGCCCGGCTATTGACATCTTTGGGACTTGGGCAAGGCAGAACAATCGAAACAGCCAGTTGTCATCATAAGTATGTCCAGACGCTAGCAGGCATTCCTCAGCATAACAAGGAGGCAGAGGATGCATGCGTGGTAGTCCGATAATGTTAAAGGTAAACAGATCCTGGGTGGCATGTTGCATCCCTGCACAGCTGGTCAAAGCACAGTGCTTGCCACTTTTTTCTATGACACAGCAGTAGAGCTCTGCCTAAAGCAAAAATGGGTCTGCAAACATACTGAAATATACCCAGAACGTTTGCCAAATTCCAGCCTTGCAGGAAACTTGTCTACCTTCTGCATAGACACTGCACCAGGCGTGCTTCTCCAGTGAGCACCTGGAGACTGCGCTTGGGTGGCAGCGGTGTGCGGTATAAAGCAACATAACATAACAATCATGTATTTGGTAAGGAGAGTGGAGGAGTCTAAGACTGCATGAAACCACCCCAGAAGTTCTATTATTATTGATTGTGATGGAATGACTACTGCTCTGCCACATTACAGGGGTGAGTAGGGCTTCTATCCTCTTACTCAGCCCCACACTCCTACTCAAACAGCCCTGATATCAACCATAAAGGTGAAACAGGCTCGGCATGAATGGTACCCCTCCTTTGGCTCTTCAGGGTAGTATGGGCCAAGGGCAGGGTATTTTCTTTAGTCGGCAGGGTATTTTCTTTAGTCGGGTGTGATCAAACATGTAAGCATCCAAAATAACAGTAGTTCAGTGCCAAAATAAAAATAATGTCCACTCAAGTTCTATAAAAATAAGACTTTTACTAAACTAAGAGATCAGGCACAAACAACCCACCACTTTAATGAGGGACACAGGGGGCCTCATTATGAGTCTGGCAGTAGCCATGCTGGTAAACACCGGCACGGCTGCCGCCAGAGTTATTCTTTTCTGGCACCCGGCAATGGGGACCTACCAGGACATTACAGCCCTGGCGGTCCTGGTAATTCCCCATTGCCGGGTGCCGGAAAATATTTCTCCCCATTACCATTCGAATCCCATTGGACTCAATCGGAATGGGGAGGACGGATGCACCGGCACCATTCACGAATCGTGCCGGTGCATCCGTCAAGGCCTGCGAGCGGGTGCCGTTTCGCCCGCCAGGTCAGACCTAGCAGGCGGAAAGGCAACCGCTCGCTGACCTCGGAGTGTGCCGGTCTGGTAACAACAGTGCCGGTAGCTTACCGGCACCAGTGTTACCGGACCGGCACACTCGTAATGAGGCCCAGAGAATGCAGACTTTGGGAGAAAAGGGCACTCTGGGTATTGAAGAACAGGTGTCTGCAGGTAAACAGCCTTGTAGGCAGGTGAAATAAGCTCAAGAAAATGTCTTTAAGGCATAACATGTGGCCTAAATGTCACTAAGGCCCATAGAACTAGGCAAACGTGGAAAAAAAACACGTACGTATATATCTTTTATGTCCTTTCAGGATCTCAACAGCGTCAAGACGGTTTTCTGGTCATTTTTTCAGTGGATCGCTTCAAGTTCACTTTAGCACACTGGCTCAAGGGAATTCAACAAAGTGATATGGTTCAACAGGTGGCAACGGCTCGTGGCTCGAAGAAGCTTGGGACAGCAGGCCCTTATCGAGTTAGCATGCCTCCAAGGATCGATGGGGTCTCAATGCGGGAAAGATGTAATTCGGTTTCAGCTGCAAACTGGCTCAATTGCATAGCAACAAAGAAGTGCAGTTGAGCAAGTGGGAAAGGCTCTAGGCTTGGAGAAGTTTGGAACAAGAGGGCAATGTTCCGGTTAGCATATTTTGAGTTTACATTTTTATTATCACAACAACAAGTATAGAAGCGGAAACAAGGCTAATGGTGAACAATTAATCATATAAAAAGTCAATTAAAGGCAAACCATATTAAACAACTCATCAGTAATTAGCAGGATACATCATACAGAAAAGAGAAAGCTGAGGAAAAAGAGAGAAGGAGAAAAAAGAGAGGAAAAGAAGAAATACCAAAAGCCAGCACTGAAATCAACATTCATAACAAATCATACATCAGACATAGGAATTCATCAAGTCCATGGCAAGAAGATTCAGGCGAGTAAACATAACATCAAGTAACCTCAGTAGGGATGCACAGTTTTTGAGGCAAAGTTCAAAGTTAACCATACACATCAAGAAAATAGCTCCAAATGTCCCAAAATGTGTCTAGTTCATTTTTTTGTTTGTAAATGGCTTTTTCATACGTTGAAACTGTATGAAGCTCTTCCACCCAATCATCAATATTAAAGGAAGAATTTGATTTCCAGGACCTCAGTACAAACTTCTTAGCAACCATGCATGCACGTAGCAGCCAAACTTTCTTACCAAACTCAATGTCCTCCAGCTGAGAAACATCACCCAGAATGAGCAGAGAGGCGTTCATCGGGATGGCAATTTGCAAAACTAAGCTCAGTCTTTCACAGAACTTTTCCCAGAACTGCTTTGTCTTGAGACAGGACCACAGCAGATGACCAAGAGAGCCTCTCAGACATTTGCACTTCCAGCAGAGATCGTCATTCAAAAGTCCCCTCCTAAACAATTTCACTGGCGTCCAGAATGCCCTAAACATTAGCTTTGTTTGTGATGCACAGAGGCCCCAGTCCAAGCTTACCAGACGAGTGTTCCCCCAGCATCTCCGCCAACAGTTCATGTCGACCTCCTCTCCCAGGTCCCCTGCCCAAACCGCCGGTAATCCTGCATCCCCTTTCCGAGTGGCCTTTATGATTCCATACATGGTGGCAGCAGGATGGGATGCACCAGAGCATACAACCAAAGCTGTCCAAGCTGCACTTCGAGCCTCCAGTTGTGATACCTCAACACATGCTGAAATTATAAGTTTCAATTTTCGATATTCTGAATAGGAACAGTTCGTCATGTCATATTTCTGGCCAAGTTGGGCGTATGGGATCCAATTACCTTTCATAAACAAATCCTTAAAGTATTTGACACCAGCCAGAAACCATTGAGCCCAGAAGACAGTCTTACCCCGATATTTCAAAGTTGGGTTGTTCCATAGGGAGGCATCTGGATGCAAGTAGGGATCACTACCCATACAATTCGATAGTACACACCAACAGTCTTGCAAGAACAAGGTTAGTGCACTAGAGCTTCTCAACTTACATCTCTTAGTAGTTAACAGAGCTCCCGGGTCTAGCTGAGAGACTGCCCCACACACCCACAAGGTTAGATCAGACCGTACCGACCGCTCATGGGAATACCCAACAACCCTGCACAAGTGGCGAGTGATGAACGACAGATGATAGTCTAGAAAGTTAGGCAGATTCATCCCCCCTAGATGTAATAGCAGTGGAAGTTTCCAAATCGGAAGTCTCTGAGGTTTCCCGTTCTAAAGAAAGTTTTGTATAATTCTATTGATCTCTTTGAAAATGTTTCCTGGAATCCTAACAGGGAGCAAACTCAGGATGTTGTTTATTCGAGGTGCCAGGTTTATTTTAATACAGTAAATTCTTCCCCAGGTTGACAACTTCAAAAGACTCCACCTCTCCATGTCTGATTTGACAATCGGAAGGAGCCATGCAAAGTTCAAAATCGGAAGTTTCATAACATCAGCACCAAGCCACACACCAAGCTATTTCAATTTCTCAGCACACTAGCGAAAATGAAAATGAGCACAAGCAGGCCGCACACACAGGGCATTGATGGGCAGAATCTCAGACTTACTCCAATTAACTTTATAACCTGAAACCACGGAGAAGGAATCAACATCAGGCAAGAAATACCATCAGCAGGGTTTTGAAGGGCAAGCAGTAAGTCGTCCGCATACAGCCAGACCAGATTATCCCGGTCGTTTCCAATTATCGGTTGAAAGCCCATGTCCGCCCGCAAACCAACCGCAAGCAGCTCCATAGACAGAATGAACAGGAGAGGTGACAGTGGGCATCCCTGTCTTGTGCCACGATGAAGAGCAAAAGGTTCCGAAATGAGACCATTCGTCAGCACACTTGCCATAGGATTATTGTACAATAGCTGAACCCAACCTATGAACCCTTGCCCAATGTTCATTCTCCGCAGGCATGCAAATAGAAAGTCCCACTCCACACGATCAAATGCCTTTTCGGCCTCCAGAGAGATAACTGCACTAGCAACAGAGCGATTATGCCCCTTTTCGATGATCAACAGCAGACGCCTTATATCATCAGCCACTGCCCTTCCAGAGACAAAACCAACCTGGTTCTCGTGTATCAGAGCTGGAACTACCTTCTCCAGTCGCACTGACAGGATTTTAGCCAGTATCTTGCAGTCACAATTTATCAGACTTCAGCACTGTAATCAACGCATGTCTCATACTTCCCGGCAGCGTACTGGACTCAAAGGCATCATTGAAAACTTCACACAAGAGCTGTAGTGCAGAATCAGGGAGGACTTTATAGAACTCATTAAGTAGACCATCAGCGCCAGGCGATTTGCCCACAGACAGCTTCGAAATCGCCAGACGAATATCGCCCACGTCCACACTCCCTTCAAGGCCGGCTGCCTCCTCAGGTGTCAGGCGAGAGGAAATATGGGAATCAAGGAAGGACTCAATCTCCAGACCCCCACAGGTCAGTTCATATTCATAGAGACGTTCATAGAAACCACAGAATAAGTTGTTTATACCTCTCTGTTGCATATTTTGAAGGCTCTCAAAAACAGTTAGAAGTTGAGAGAGTGTCAAAGGCAGCTCTGTTGGATCTTTACAGAGGCTAGAAGAGTTTGGACCTCTCTAAGCTGCTCAAAGCAGTTCAAAATTGTAGAGGGAGGTAACAGCAGCTTCTATTGGTCATATGTTTCAGTTGGATCCTTCACTGGATACCTGAGTATTGGTGACTCTATCGGACGGGAAGATTACCACAAATACTTTCAGGGCTTGTCACAGTCTTGGATATCAATGTCCAACTTCCTCCAGTAGGCTACTTTATATTTCCACAGAAGTGGTCAGGGAGAGGGTCTGCGCCCTACATGGAGGTCCTTGTCTTTACCCAATGGCTGAGGTATTTGGGCAGCCTTAACCCCGAAAGGTTTCTAGTGAAACCTTCTTCAACTAGCCCCCAGATAGTTACAAGACTATTCTTGAAGATGATGTAAGATACCCCCTCAAAAGGATCCCAAAGTTCATTCAATTAAGGAAAGAGTCACACATCCCTATTAAGTCAATTTGCAGCAGCGGTGTGACAAATCAACTTCTGGGGCACCAGTGGTCCAGGGATGAATATCGGTTTCTAAACCATCAACCAGCCCATCCCTCTAGTACACCAGAAGGGATCCGAACAGATTGGAATACAAGTAAATTATAAACCTCCTCATCCAATTTTTGGTAACGTGGACGGAATGGCAGGCTTATCTCTGCAAGGTTGTGGATCGTTGGTTAGTTCCAACACAGTGAAAATACAATTATTACCCAATGATAAAAGGGACTGTCCAGTCAAGGTTGCATAAACATATCTGCTTTATTATTACTACAACAGAGAGTTCTAGCACACTAACAAGTACAACCCACCATGTAAAGGAACACATAGGACAGACAGTTTCACGAAGGAAAGGGATGCACTCGGCATACTAACAGGAGGGTACTAGGTAAAGTAATCAGTCTTACTGTTCAAAGTTATTTGGTTTCAGCACCAAGAGGCAAAGGGTTGTAGCTGTCTCTAGGGACCTTTGCAGAAGGACCGGGGGGGGGGGGGGGGAGGGGCAGAACTACAATGTACCTCTTGCTTAAGAAGTTCTTGATGCTCGACAGCATCAAGGTGGTTCCAGGGCGCTCGGCAGCTCCAAAGACAGAGTTTATGGTAGAGACCGCTGCGGGTATCAGGCGGCAGGCAGATCGACAAGCGAGTCTGGACAGACGGCTGCAGGCTGGCCAGCGTGGTGACTTGGGGCCAAGAATCATTGTCTCTCTGATGGTTGGCAGATCTGCAGCGCTGGTCAAGGCGGCTTGGACGGCTTTGGTGACTGTGGCATGACAACAGTCAGTGGTGCAGGCGGGCCATTCGAGGGCACGACTGTCTCGAAAAATGTCCTTAAAAGATGGAAGCTGGTTGATGCTTGTGTGGCACTCCTAGCTTCTTCATTGTGTCGATCATTCAAGGCGGAGAGCCCAAAGCTCAGGCGAGTATTTGCAGGCAACGGCCTTGTCCTTTGTCCAGATACTGTCCGGCACTTCCCACCTAGGAAGCTTTCTGGCAGAACCTAGCAGGGCACACTGTGTGCTGGCTGTGTACTGGTTCTGTAGCTGCTGGACAGGTCCTCTGAGTCCGGTATCTCTCTTTGATGCCTGGGAGATGTTTAGGGGAGAGATCTAGCTTCCCTCTTGGAAATCCTGGCCTTCCTTCACTAACAGAAGATGTAAGGTAGACTGTACCTTCAGCCGGGGTCCAAATGAGGCCTTCTTCTTACTTCTTTAGAAGTCGTTGGATGATCTGCTAAGTGAGGGGTTCAGCCCTCTTTTAAAGCCAAATGGGCCCCAGTAATTGGAGCAGGCTAAGCCTACCTTATTGAACCAATCCTGGGTCCCCACAAACAATCTTCTGTTATGCGTGAGATCAGGTCCAGAGTGCTCTGCAACAGTAAAAGGTAAGCGGTGACAACATATTATTATTATTATTATTATTATTATTATTATTATTATTATTATTATTATTATATACCAGTCCCACCCATCTTCCTGTCTGTTGTAGATCGAAGTGTCTCTCTGGTTAACTGAGCCCTCTGTGACTCTTGATTAAAGCACAGATCTCCCTTGAAGTATGTAGCAAGAGCAGACTTCTTTTCTCCCCCAAATCACATACTTCTCCCCTCTGAAGGAGGTCAGCTCTGCAGGGGTTTGCCTACGGTAAATAGTGGACCCAGATATGCATAGTTGACACATTGCATACCAAAGGGGTGTTAGCTCTGCCTTTCTGTTGTCTGTCCGGCAACCAAGCCCCCTCAGCAGGCTTGCCCCAATGATCTCTCATTAGTATGCACTGCCACAGCGGATTAGTCAAAGGCAAAGTAGATCCATGGAGCCTTTGATATTTAAGCTAGGCTGCCCATGGCTGGAGGAAGGTGTGCCTTCCCCCTTCTGGAGATGCTTTGATGTACCCGTGGCTGTCACATTCCTCTGAACATGATAGGTGAGGACATGCGTCTGTAGGCTGTGTCCTCCCGGAGTACACGTGACTATACGTTTTCATGCCAACTTCTCGCTGAGTCAACTTCCCCAAAGGTAGTGTACAAGGTGTCTTACACTGTTGGCAGATGACACAGGAAGAAACGCATTCCCGGACTTCTTTTTGGATATCTGGCCACCAAAAGTTCCTGTTGATGTTCTCCAGGGTAACACGGATCCCCAGATGACCAGCTGTCTTGTCATCATGACACATGAGTAATACGTCATGTTGCAATGAGGGGGTAGGTATATAGAGGGACTTTCCAGGAAACAAAAGCCCCTGTTCCTCATATAACACAAATTTCTTTATGTCAAGGGATATAGAAGGATCCTGGGGTTTTGTGGCTCTTCTCACCCGCTGAAGGAAGGTAGTCACCGTAAAATGAAAAGAGGCCTTGGGAAACAGTAGTTCTGGAGCTAAAGGAACTCTGACACAGGAATTTGTACTGGAAAGAGCGTCCGTCATTTGGTTTTCAATCCCAGGCAAAAATGTAAACAGTAAGTCATAGTGAGAAAAGATGTAAGCCCATCGGGCTTGCCTACTGTTTTGACATTCTTGTTGTTGCAAGACTTTCAAGTTGCAATGGTTCGTCCCCACTGTTACCTGATGTCTGGAACCCATACTGAGGTGATGCCACTCTGTACATGCCATCTTGATAGTCAAGAGCTCTTTGCAGACAATGGGATGTTCACAGTTGTCGTCAAAGAGCTGTTTGAGCACAGCCCCAATGGCAGTGTTAGATGTATCAATTTCCAGAATTAACAGCCTTTGTTGGTCCAGGACACATAGTATAAGAGCTTCCATGAAAACTCAGTGAGATCTTGGAATGCTCTTCTAGCAGTGTCATGCCATAAACAACACGTTCCTTTCTTCAAGAAAGCTGTCAAAGGCAGGATTTTCAAGGAATAATTGGGGATAAATTTGTTAAAAAAATTTGCAAAGCCTAGAAATCTCTGGATGTCTTTGATGGAAGATGGTTCCTTCCAATGTTGAATGGCATGAACTTTTGAAGGATCCATTGAAGCTCCTTCCGCAGATAACACAAATCCCAAGTAGCTCACTGAAGATTTATGAAAGGCACACTTTTCTAGTTTCTCATATAGATGGTGATTCAATAGTCGTGAAAGGACTTCAGACAAATGGCTTTGATGTTCTTGTAAGTTTTTGGGAAAAAATTAATGTATCGTCAAGATAGACGAAAACTGAATGCAGCATCAGGTCTGAAAATAGATGGTCCATGAATCTTTGAAAAACGGCAGGTGCATTGGCCAATCCAAAGGGCATCACACGGTATTCGTAGTGGCTGAAGGGAGTGCAGAAAGCTGTTTTCCACTCGTCGCCACTACGAATCCGGAGGAGATGGTATGCATCTCTGAGACCCATCTTTGTGAATATGGAGTACCCACTGACTGCTTCTAAGATGCCTGGGATCAATGGAAGGGGGTATTTTTCTTTCACAGTGATGTTGATTAAACCCCTACAGTCAATGCATGGTCATAGTTCAGGAGTTCCCTTCTTGGGGATGAAGAACAATGAGGCCTGGCAGGCAATTTTGAGTCCTTTATCATTCCGTTCTGTAAGTTAGTTTGCAAGTATGATCATATGGCCTCCTTCTCAGGCTCAGATAGAGTGTACATTCTAGATGGAGCAATCTTTGGGTCTATGTGGGGGCAGGTCCTTGTACTCTTCCTCTGTGAAGATGTGTTGGTAATCTTGGTTTAATTCAGGCATCGTAGATAGGTGGGAGGCTGTCCAGTTGCTCTATTTCTCCACTTGCATGTGGAATCCAATTGCTCCATTGTTTAGACAATGTGCAAGACAATGTTCACAACCCAAGAACCTGGTTCCAGCCGTCCAGCTCACAAACGGATTGTGCAGCCAAAGCCATGGAATGCCCAATATAATTGGATAATGAGCTGCCTTAATAAGATTGAATGTGATGGATTCAGTATGTGAAGAAATGCGCACTGATAGCTCAGCAGGTTGTTCCAGGATGGATCCAGATGATAAGGGAGTACTGACAACCCCTACTACAGGTATGGAGACCGAAGTAGGTTTCCGGGCAATACAATGTTCCTTAGCCCATGGATCATCAATGAAATGTCCTGCCGCTCCACAATCAATGAGGGCAGGAACATTGATTGGAACCGAGTGCAGTAATTGGATTTTGACTTTGGGGAACCAACATAATGGTTTCCTGAGGGATCTGTGTGTGGGAACATACAGCTACACCCCGCTCTGTGGTTCCCCTTACGGACAGGGTTTGGCGTTTCCCGCTTGATGAGGTGGGGCGATCGGACAACCTTTAAGGAGATGTTTGTTTGTACCGCAGTACATACAGAGTGCAGAGTCCTTCGTCTGTTCCATTCTTCAGGAGTCAAGGTCCTCGTGCAATGTCAATCTGCATGGGTTCCTCGTCTGAGGACTGGTGCAATTGAGGACGGAAATTATCTGAGGATCGTGGCAGGCAGCCCCTGCATTTCCCTGCCAGCCTTTCTTGTAAATGGAAATCCACTTGTAGTACTAAAGTGATCATTTCCTTCAGGTTAGGGGGCCTTGGTACTCGTGATATCTTATCCTTGAGATCCTTAGATAGCTTGCGATGAAATAGTGTAAATAAAGCATCTTCAGGCCAGGCAGCCTCTGCCAAGTTAGCGATGTAGGACAATACATCTAATAAACCCTGTCGTATCTCAATTAATTGCTCCTGAGCCATTATGGTAAGTTGTTGTTGCTAACATGGCCTGGAGACTGTTGTCGAATGCCGGATAGGAATCCAGGACTTGATTGTTTGTAATTACCAGAGGAGTGGCCCAAGCCAGGGCACCTCCAGCCAAGTTTGATACTATAAAACGAACCCTCGAGCGGTCAGTTGGAAAAAACGATGGTTTTAACCTGAACCGCATTACACAAGACTCCACAAATTCTATGAGTTACTTTGGGTTGCCTTCAAATGTACCCGATATCAGGGCTGTGGAAGGGAGTTCAGGTCGTGTAGGCACAGCTGCCACAATTTGACGAAAGATAGCGTTCTCAATCTTTAAATGTTGTACTTCTTGCATGAGTTCCTGCAGGGCTGTCATGACATGTTACATTTGATCCTTTGTAATGGTATTGGGCGTCGCTTGCTATTGCAACTTGGTAAAATGACCTGTGAGCAAGCCAGGAAGTGTCTGAATGGCAACCGAGTGGCAAAGCTGCAGGTCAGAGACCTGGAAGCCTCCTCTGAGCCCTAATAGGGAACAGGGCAACAGAAAGTGCACTATGGGCCAAGCCCAAGGGAAAACCCCCATAGGTAGAAAACCTTCCTCTTGGAATCCGGAACCAAGTGGAGTGAGTGTCGTGTTTTCCTCCAGTCCGGATTTTGGTGCATTGTCATGTACGAGAAATAGAGGATGAGGAGCGCAGTAGGTATCCACAGCAGACAAAGAATCCTGCCGGCAAAGTAAGTAGTGACCAAACCGGGAACAAGACGGAGGAAAGCAAGAGGGAGGCAGAGCAGAAGTCGGCAGCTGGGACCCGAGAGGCCGAGCAGGGAAAGGCAGAAGCGGGAAGGTAACAAGGAAGGGACTGGAAAAGAAGGCAGAGAAGAACACAGCGTCTTATTGCATAGAAGGAACGGAGCGACGCGGAGAGCTCACCTTAGTGCTGCATTATATGCAGCTTTCCATGGTGTGCCGCGTGCACCGCACAAGAGTGATCCCGGGTGCCATCTTGGGAATAGGCTGAAATGCTGCTACTGTTCCTGCATATTGACCTTATTCACGGCCATCTTGAAGAGGAAAAAACCCTGTGAGGGTGTCTTCTGAGCCATTGTTGCCAGAGAGACCACAAACTGGCTGAGTTCCTGACACTAGTGTTTTAAGTGCTGTGTATATTGTGACAGGCTGTTAAGTAAAGCACCTAGCGCATATTCCTCCTCGAGGAACCTGCCATTTATACAGCATCTCACCATTGACACCACCCGCTAAACAATTCTACATTGCCACAAAAGAAAGAGCTAGTGGCATCCGACACACTAGTCTGTAGGTATTTGTGGTCATGTGCTCACTAAAGCACCAAGCGCGCATTTTTCCTCAAGCATGAGATGTGCGACATCACACACTCAGCCAATCTGCCACTATTGTCACCAACACCCTCCAAACATTTTTATATTTATACATTGCTCCGAAATCACATGCCTGTGAAATCTAGTGCGCTTGGCTTGTGCTATTTTTCAGGTGTGTGTACCATCACTGAGCACTAATTTCTCCGCAAACCGGCAATGACTTTCAATATACACTCAAACCATCTGCTACTAACGCCCCTCCCCATTACCATCACCGCAACCTGCCAAACAATGTTATGCTCCCCCACATCAATTGCATGTGCAATCTACTGCACTTTTCAGTCACACGCGTAGGTGAAATACCTCAGCAAGCTGGTGCAAGATTTGCAGGCAGGAAGAGTACGTTTGTCTGAAATAAAATACTCAAGAACCCAGGCTGACTATAAAATATGGATGAATGAAAGATTATGTTTAAATAATGTTCCATTGCACTCAATAACATTGTATCATATAATGTTCCTTACACATACACACTAGAATCCCAAGTTCTCTCGACTAAACAAAAGATGTATTTCGAAATAATGCCTTCTCTCTCTCTCTCTCTCTCTCTCTCTCTCTCTCTCTCTCTCTCTCTCTCTCTCTCTCTCTCTCTCTCTCTCTCTCTCTCTCTCTCTCTCTCTCTCTCTCTCTCTCTCTCTCTCTCTCTCTCTCTCTCTCTCTCTCTCTCTCTCTCTCTCTCTCTCTCTCTCTCTCTCTCTCTCTCTCTCTCTCTCTCTCTCTCTCTCTCTCTCTCTCTCTCTCTCTCTCTCTCTCTCTCTCTCTCTCTCTCTCTCTCTCTCTCTCTCTCTCTCTCTCTCGCGCTCTCTATCTGTAAAGTTATTAAATGCACTTCAGTTCCGCTCAAGCCTTATCCGCAAGAACAGACTCCTTTCATACAATCACCCCAGCCCCTCTCTCTAATATAAGTTCTCAAAGAACAAAAGCCAGCAGTGGCACACTCTTGCATCCATCCTGAGAGTTCCCCAGAGGTGCTGAAGCTTGCCTCAGCTCCGCTGCTCGAATCCCATGAAAGGTTGCAAATGACAGCAAATTCTTAACACAGCGACAACTGAGTTGATTCGCGGGAAAGGCTGGAACATATGAAACCATATTTACTGGTAGAAAAACTCTCAGTCTCACAGGAATTATACATAAGGATACATCTATAAATTATCTCGCGTGGTTGATTACTAGTGAAGCATGGGATTGGTATGACATCAGTTTACATATCGGTTTACCATGCGTAAGCACATGTTGGTTTATGAAACTATAAGGGGTAGGACGTAGAGGTCGTGTTCAAGCTGCGCATTTTAGTTGTAGTTGCCTTAAACCTAGAAGGCACTGAGCGCTTGCGGATCTTCTCATAACCGGCCATCTGTCCATTATTATGCCAACATACATTACTTTTGCTCATTCCTCTTAGCCCCTTCCTTTCCCAAACAGTAAGCTGCAGAATGAGACATGTCTTCTTTTTGGCATAAAAAGGCAGCAGATTTATTTTCACACACATAATAAAAACACGGTAAACAATTGTGAAAATAGCTCCGAATGTGCAGCGACTACTCCGTGTCCAAACCTGCACCCCCCTTTTCCCAACACAGTCCATAGTAGGCACAACTCCCCCATCCCTTCGTGTCTAAGACCCACCTGCCCCTGCAGGTGTTCCTGGGCTGGGAGAGCGCCATTTGTTCGGGGGAAGCTGAGCTCTCATTGTTACGACTAGACGCCCCCACTGCTTAGGCTCCCAAGAGATGCTGGTCCGAGAAGAGCAAAGACCCTTCTGGCTTACCCATGGCTCATTCGGAGTCTGTCTATTGTCACTGGTAGCCAAAACACTACCTCGCCATCCTGCAACGCCAACGGCCAGGCCTTGCCGTAGCTGTCTCTTATGTAGGGTGGGTGGGTGGAAAACAAAACTCCTTTTCTGCTGCGGCAGGTGCCCTTCTTCTTGAGGGGCTGGATGCTACCTGCCCCGGACGCCCGCCGCTTATATGGGGCTTAGCCCAACCCTTTCCTTTGTTGCCCTTTGCAGGCTTCCCTAGCGCTTTGGCATGCTTCTCATTATCCCTCCCCCTTACTCAGGGAGGAGGTAGGTGGAGGACCCTGCCTGAGCTATCGGGGTGCCTCCTCCATTTTTTGTGTTTTTTTCCGTCGTCACCTTCATAACTCAGGCATTTGTCCATTACTATGCCAACATACATTACTTTTGTTCATTCCTCTTGGCCCCTTCCTTTCCCAACCAGTAAGGTGCAGAATGAGACATGTCTTCTATTTGGCATAAAAAGGCTGCAGATTTATTTTCAGACACATATAATAAAAACACAGTAAACAATTGTGAAAATAGCTTCTAAGGTGTGGCGACTTCTATGTGTCCAAAACCTGCTTCCCCCTTTTCCCAACACAGTCCATATAGGCACAACTCCACCAAACCTTCGTGTCTGAGACCTGCCTGTGTTCCTGGGCTGGGAGAGCGCCGTTTTTCCGGGGGAAGCTGAGCCTCTCATTGTTACCACCAGACTCCCCCGCTTCTTAGGCTCCCAAGAGGTGCTGGTCCGAGACGAGCAAAGACCCTTCCGGCTTACCCATGGCTCATTCTGTCTCTTGTCACTGGTCGCCAAAACACTGCCACGCCGAAGGTGGGTTACCGGCCACCGCAGCTCCCCCCTTTCCGACTTCCTAATTCCAATGGCTATGTGCATAACTCCAGTAACTCCCTGCCCAATGCTGACAAAAGCACTCTGTCCTTGGTATAGTCTACCGGGGACTACCAATTGATCAGGAACCCCAGGTCTCGGCTTTTACCAACTGTGAGGCCACTTGTTTGTCATACTTCACCCTCAATCCGCTCCTTTCCATTTTCTATTAGTCCAAAACTCCACAACCCACTTATCCTTGCTCCGCCTGCCCTTGGAGGAGTTACCATGCTGGGAGAGCGCCGTTCCTGACGGGCGAAGTTGAGCTTTATTCCTTTGTTAGACTTTCAAACCCAACTTTGCCTTCATTCCCCCTGTGTCTCAGTCCTATCCCTTTTTTATCAGGCAAAACCTGCACCCTTCAATAATCCTCGGACTGACGACCCTTGCCGGAGATCTTGTGCTGGCGTAGCGCCATTTCCGACAGGGCAAGATGACCTTTTCATTCCTTTAATAAAGCCCCTTTCACCTTTGTCCTTTCAAAAGGGAGGCTCCCCCTTTCCATTTTACTTATCATGTAGGGCCAATCTCCCCCACCCTAATCCTCTGCGGATGGGCTGCTTTTGCAGAGGTTTTACTGGGCTGGAGGAGCGCCGTTCATGGCGGGGAGGAGCTGGCCCATCCTCTTTTTAAATAGACCTCATTCACCTTTCTATTCCTTCAGCAGGCCAAAGCTCCCCAGCCATAGAACCAGTAGACTGCCTCCCCGCAGACGATACCAGGCTGGGGGAGTGCCGTTCCAAACCCAGACAATCTGACTTGTCCTTGTTTCCTTTCAGGCCACCCTCTGCCCTCCTTCTGGCACTTAAGTAGCTTCTTACTACCAACCGATACTGCTATCTACCAGATGAACCACTCCCAATGTTTAACGATGTACCCCACTGTATGCCTGATGGTAGTGGTAATGCCTGACTCATGGCCCCCACTCAAAACCTCAGAAATCCTGCTATCGCCTGGGCCAGCCACCACGTTAAAAGAACCCTGTTTGTCATTATTTGAAAGTCGTTAATCCTAACGCTGCTTTCTCAATTCTAGTACCGACGGTGCTAACATAACCCCCTAAATTGAAATCTGGCCTTCGTGAGTGTTAACTTTTCTCAGCGCCCTGTGTGCTTCAGCGCCCCGCCAGATCCGTACTGTTAGTGTGAACAGGCGTACTTCACCCCATCAACACCCCACAATTTCCCCAAGCAGTGGGGCACCTACACCATAATATCCTCCACTCTGTTTAATCTCCTACTGACGCACAATCGCTAGTAAGAAGAGTTATTTCAAGACTCAATTGACAACTGGCCTTCGTTACAGTTAACTTTTACCCAGAGTTTCGCGTGCCTCCTTTCCTTTCAATACTGTACACTCCACCATCTACTTTGATGCATGAGGCACGTACCCAATAATGCCCTCAAACTCTACTTTTAAACCCTGCTGACCGCTTCAGACCACGTCCAGAAGCAGATGGCCCCTAACGGCATCAACCCATTACCCAGGTTATTAAGACTGCGGCATCGCTGCCGATCAACCCATTTCCCAGTTTATTCAAACTGCGGCAAAACCGCCGATCAACCCATTTTTCAGGATATTCAAACTGCGGCATCACCGCCGATCACTGCAACCGGTGCCTCACCCTGTGTGCTCCCTGCCAGAAGCCCTTTACAATTATAACAAGGCTGCCATCAGGGTCTGTTGAATTCACGCCCCTTCCGTGTAAGCGAGCCCCAACCCTGGTGTTTTAATTGGGCTATGACCCCACACTCCCTTTAAACTCCAGTACCTCAAGCGGTCGGGCTTGCCTGTTCTAAGGACATCTTCGACATAAGAACACGTCCATCCGGTGTTCTAAAGGGGCCTTAATCCACACAACTCCCCCTCCCCCTAAAGTCCAGTGACTTGGTTGTATTACATGTAGCACCTCTACCCCTCGAACTAACATGCCCACTCGGTGTTCTACCTGGGCCATACTCCCCTCAAAGCGACCGACAATCATGAACATTTGTGGGGACATTTGCAAACATTCTTACCCTGAGATATAACCACCTCTATGTGTTAAAGTGCCACCTCAAATTCTCTACCTTACCCCCAGACTGCGCACCTGTCTTGTTTAATGTGATACTGTGCCCTCCCAGTTGCCTACTCACCGCGGCCGTCCAATGCCACCAACGCCTCCGCTTGTCGTGCAGACTGCTACAGCCGACAAGCAACTCGGTTTTAAAAACAGTGAAAAAACTATGGCACCCACTACCAAGCATGGCCCCTCCTATAATAGCCATGCCACGTTACCTGCAGATTATTGGCCTCGAAATATCGTAACGTAAAAGGAAAGCTGAACCCTGTGCTTCAACTTCCCCCTTGCACCCCAAGTGCATGCATCCTTCTATGGTAATGTCCATGTGTCTTCTTAAACCAGGTATTTTGCCAATCTGACCTCCTATCCCCGATGTGGCATATAAAAGCTATACCATATCTACCCGACTCATACTGCTGCAAAACATATTAGGAATACTACTTCCATTACTAAAAGTAACAGGGGTAAGGGACAGGGGTAAGGGCACTACCTCCTTCTTGCCACTGGCCCCTATTCAATCAGTACATTTTGTAAATATGCTCAGCTAACCGCCACTGCGACCCATAACAAGCATATTAAATTATCTTCCTGCTAGCCAATTGCCATTTCAACGCAACCTGCGCGTGCCGAGGAGACCCCTCAACTCCTCAATTAGGGCACCAGGGCAACGTGCACCATAAAGAACATGGAGCGCTGCTGAACCCATGGGTAGCACCCATCGCAATAAACACTCAAAGGCCACGATTACAATAACGAACACGCGGCGCATGGACTAGAGAAAATGCCGACAATTACAATCAAGAACGGCTACAAGCGGATCTGTAAACAACAAGGAAGTATAAATCCCACAAATGATATTGGGCCTCATTCCGAGTAGGGTGGTAAGGGTTAACGGTCCTCAGTAACGAGACCGGTGCCGTTAAACCCTTACCGCCCTACTACGAGTTCCCTTTGCGGGTCCTCCGTTAATGCCTGCTTTTAGCAGGCGTTAAGGACGGGACCCGCAAAGGGACTTTAGTGCTAATAACGGTACCGTAATTTACGGTACCGTTATTAGCGCCTTCACCATTCCCATTGAACCCTATGGGGGCTCAAATGGGAATGGGGAAGGGCCCTGGTGAATGGGGAATTACTGGTCCCTCCAACCTTGGAATGGACCGGTAATTACTCCATTCACCAGGGCGGAGTCGGAACGATTTTGGATGCAACCATGCCGCAAATAGCGGCGT
Source organism: Ambystoma mexicanum (assembly GCF_040938575.1). Classification (NCBI taxonomy): domain Eukaryota; kingdom Metazoa; phylum Chordata; class Amphibia; order Caudata; family Ambystomatidae; genus Ambystoma; species Ambystoma mexicanum. Next base: position 316,971,826 of record NC_090924.1, on the reverse strand, counting down.
GGGTACCTCCAAAGTTGGAATGAGGCCCATTGTGTCCTTGCAACTTAATGTGTTTCTTGAAGTAAATGCAAACCCCAGGGTTCATTTGCTTTTTGAGATGGCCTGCATGCCTACGATGAAAGGAAGTAAATGTGTTCCCAGGAGATCTAAAGTTTTCCGTGGCTTTGCGTGATTAGGGCATCCAGTCCTAAAGAGACATCGCACATCAAGCGAGAGTGTCGCACAGCATTGGATTGGGTTCCGGTGTCGCGCACAGCGCGCTGAAACGTGCGTGTCCCAGCGAGGCTTAACCCAGCCTGACAGTGAATTAAGACAGGTTCAGGAGAAGTCTACTGAATTCGGTAATGGGCTTGGTCGTCAGAAAGCCCGGAACCCAGGCTTCCCTGGGGGTAAGTTTGTCCATGGTGTACATGAGGTAAGTGACACGCCGGTAAGTAGACCACTCCATAGGTAGACATAACACTGGCACAGCCAGGTCCCAGGCAGAGTTGGACTGGGAACCAAAAGTGGCCCTGGAATCCTTTTCAAAAGTGGCCCTATTTTCCACTGAACGAGTGTCAGTCTCTGCTCTTTAATGAGGCACCTCTATTGCCCATTGGACACTGGGCAAAGCTGTTGGCAGTACCACTGTCGCAGGAGTGATGAGTTGATTCTCAACATATGTCATACCACCATATTCTCAATTTTTTAAAAATGCATGTACTCATTCGTTCTTGTCTTTTTGTCACACCACCCTTCCTTAGTTCTTCCCTCCTGTTAGTTCCCTCAACTCTCCTTTTAAACCTCTTATCCACTCTTCAACCCCTCCCTCCAGCCAAAACTCTTCTTTTCTCTCCTCTGTTGTCAAATCTCCCTCCCATCCCTTTCTCTTGCTACCCTTTTCTTTCCGTCTCTCCCATCCCATATATTTCCCCTTTCTCTTGCTTTCTTCTGTATCTACCACCTACACCTCACTTTCTTGCTACACCTCTTTCACCCTTCACCTCAGTCTTGCCACATCCCCATCCTGGATGGTCCTACGTTCCTCATATTACATTTAGAGCACTTAGCATCTATTGATGATGCTGTTTTTCTGCTCTTCGTTTGACACGTGTTTCCCCCGCTCTGAACGGCATTTTAATACCTCCCTTCCATCCTTGCGTACTCAATGGCTAGTCTCTTCTTCCCCTTCTTTCTCTCTATAATACTACTGCTCCCTTACCATCTGGCTCCTTGCAAACTATCCTACTCTCTTTCTTTAAGTCCTCAATGTTCTCCACATCCCAATGCCCATTAATTTGTGACCACCATCCCACGCCTACCCCTTTCTTCCATTCCAACTTCCAAAGAATGGTTCTCTTACCTGCTTAACCCACCCTCCCACTCACTACTTCCTTCCTTTCTCCCCGATTACCCCATTGATATGGATTACAAATGACCCCGTGCAGACAGATGAATCTTACAGAACACTAGTGGAATTCCCACAATTTGACTTAACATCACATCCAAGACAATCTTAATACTGTAATAAGGAAAACACTAAGAATGCCGCCACTGCGGGTAGGTGATGGGGAGATAAATGAATGGCAGAGCATTCTTGCATCTTAAATTACAGCACAACAGACCCTAGGACATATGCCCAACCATAATACCATTACAAGTACACTTTGAATGCTAATCTGCGTTTTTAGCAAACTCAGTATTTTGAATTGAAATCCACATTTGAGTCTTACCTGAGCATCTCCATGGCTACTGGGCGGCCCCCAAACAACCAATGTTGTCAACACCTCGGCATGCCTGAAAATGAGCATGCCACTCCTTCCTGGACCACTCCATGTCTTCCCCTGTAAAATGTCCCTCTTTGCTCTGTGCCAGATTGCCACATCCCACTGGAGGGATCTGGCACTCACAATTTCACGCTCTCTATGCTTGATTATTTTTACAGAGCTGTTGGTTTGTGGGTGGAGTGGTGATGTCCCAGTTCTTAGGGTCAAAAAAGGACATGTGTACCCCTGTGCTCCGCTGCCAAGTGCCTAATTCTGCCACTTTTCTGTTACTAAGGTTCAAAACGTGATCAAAAACACTTCATGAAAGAAATGGAAATCCCTCCTGCGTTTTTCCCCGTCTTTCTTCGTCTTATGTTTATCAGGAAATTGTTTTTTGTTTGTTTCATATTTCTTTATTGCAAAAGAAAAGACATACAATCCTCAACATATAACATGTCGATAAACAGCATCAATGGTTCATCCCATCTACAGCGCATTCCAATGACCACCACCCAGCAGTAATACTTCTGCCCTCAAGATGTGTGGGGTCAAGTATTCTTAAAATCACGGGTAATGGCCACTTCCTCCGGGGCATATTGCTTCCAATACTTACACTATCCACCTCTGTCTTTCCCCATAGACTTAAATCACGGAGATATCAGGTGCAGGGATTTCATCCCTCCCTGAGTATGTACCCTCATGTTCCGTTAGCTCAGGCTGGTTCAGTCTAATATCCCTTTTGGCCCTTGCCCACTTCATCCTGTCTTTGGCCTAACTTCCTACCAACCAGCTGGTTGAATGCCCTCACTTCATGGCCAATGTAAACATTTCATTAACAACCAGCTCGTTCTTTTACTGGGGTAAAACCCAGCAGACACATTGTGACTGTCGCCGACAGCGACCAGCCTTGCCTTGCACTTGATGACACTCCCAGCACATGTGTATAAATGAGGACCCTGGACAGCCACATTTAGGGCAGCGAGCACTAAAGTGTAAACCCTCTGTGATGTGCTAGGCATAGGCTCGTTGCAAGCATTTAAAGTGTGTCACGTATTGCCACAGCTGAGCTCTGCTCCATTCTGTCTTCTAATACATGCCCCGTATCGGTGCCACAGCTCTCCTCTCACTTCGAGACACCCCCGTGTCCTCCAGCTGCTTGCTTCTGTCTTGGCGTACACCATACTTGCCAACCCTACCGATTTCGGCAGTAGGATACCGCTTTTTAAGCAGTCCTACCGCCTACCGATTTAGTGGCAACAAATACTGATTTTTTTTTTTAAAAGACAAAAAATATATATATATTTTTTTTATTATTCTTTTTTTTTTGGCCTGGCTGCCTGAGCCGGCACAGCATGATCAGCATCCTGATATATGAAATATCTGATGTGTCAAGGGCATGAAAGGCATCAGGGCCTTTCAACCTTTTAGTTGAAAGTGGCCATGAGCCTGAGGGAGGCCCCCAGCAACTGCCGCATTTTGCCACTCAGCAGTTGTATAACACAGGAATATATTTTTCTCTATATTACTTTTGTTCTGGGGCTTGCCTTACAAGCTGCATGTGCGGGAGTCCTTGCAGCCGGCCGTCACTTCCCTTGGGGTATACAGAAGTGTTATCACCTTGATGTCTTTTCACACCGGATCCTCCAAAGCAGGCACTTGTTCAAAAAGAAGTATTTATAGCTTTTCAGTGGGTATTTTGTGTTCAAGCTTCCTGCTGTCTGGTCATCTCATGATTTTCCTGCGGGTATGTTTGAAGAGGAAAATATGTGTTAATGAGGAAGAAGCCGGTCACACTGCTCACTTATTTGGTACATTTCTTTCTAATGATGGGTCAGATGATTTTTGGATAGGCCACACCAGGCAGTCTTTTCCTGTGATCTCTTCAAGGCCATATGTGCTTTCAGGTCATTTTCTGTGGTGACTGAAGGCCAAAGTTCATGTGACATCATTTTATGGGATATCATCATTATGCTAGTTCTATTTTTGAAACTTTAAGATTCCTACAGATTTTTGGTCACAGAATGTTGGCATGTATGGTACACTACAAAACCAGGCTCTCCCCATATCCCAGGGTAAAGTGGCTCTTTCAAACTCATAGACCTGTCCTCCTCATTTAGAAGTCCCCATTGTTCTGTTCCCCTTGCCACTGAGCTTGCCTGTGCAGGGCATAGGACAGATCCCACACCCCGTACTGGCACCTGCGACATATACTTGTGCCCTTCGATTCTGACGCTTTTATTACAGACTTAAGGAATCATTTGCACTTTCCCTGGCAGTTGCTCGATTGGGGGTACTCGATAGTTCCCGAGGCATGAGTATTGCCCCATAAGCGGCGTTCCGATCCATAGTGCGACGTATTGCAGGAGCGCAGGTGAATAGTGAAGTCTACAATCAGGAGCGCCAATCCCCCCTCCTCATATGATAGTCTGCATCTGAATTCACCGTCAATTACTAATGTGGGGACCCCGTGAAATATGGGCAGCAGTCGAGGGGGGGCACCTTTTTTGATACTGCCACTGTGCCAGTCTTCCACCCATTTCTCGAACTGATTTAGGGCCTGTGTGCCATATGGGTTTTCAGCAAAACCAAATAAAGCATCAAAGTCATAAAATAGATTGAGCGAAATTTTACAATCTCTACATTGAAATGATCTATTTCTGCCTTGGCATGTCAGGTAATCATAAAATTATCTTTCCAAAGCCGAATATAGGAATTATTGTTAAGCCAAACCTCAGTACATCCCAAACGAGGCTGTTTTCTGTGCTGCACGTATACTCTATTAATTTCTTTACACAGCAGACAAGACAAGCGAGTTTACAAATTCACTTTCCAATGATGCACTTAATGGAAGAACAGTGATGGTGTAATACATCTGATGGCTATAATATAAACGCATTGCTGGACCTGCACATCCTGGTGACAGCATATGCCACATTTGTAATGTGACTCAAGGAACCATGCAAACTTCCAGCTAATCCCGTGACACAGTAATTAGCTAATGCACCTGATTTTGGCAGATTTCAGCATTGAAACGAAGGCGAAGGAAGCAATGTGCCCAGGATCACACACGGATGCTGGGATTTGAGCACAGGACTTTTACATAAAGTGCCACCGATTTATGCACTACCCAAAGCACACTACTTAATACTGCAATGTTGACATCTCTGTCACTTACCAGTGTGCATTCACACTGAGCATTGTGAAATCATGCACAAGCTGACTTTATAGCTAAAAAAAAACAAACCTATTTAGTAGTGATCGTAATCGATTCACACTTGAAATCAGTGAAGAAGTGGCAGCGCCGGTGGGCTGCGGCCTAAGCACACTGACCTGCTGCTCACCTCATTGTTGGACTCGGAGCACTCAGCAGACTAGCACTGAGGTCACCCGCGCTGTGCCTGCGCTGCATCTTCATGTGATGTGAGCACAATAGGGCCACAGGGCACAGCCAGTTCCCCGGTGGTGCTCCCTCACATTGCGCAGGTGCAAGCCTGGCCCGTCAGCCCCAGTCAGAAAAGAGAAATGCAGCAGCCAGCCGCCACCGTGATAGCGAACCGTTCCACATTTATGATTTATGTATCCTTCCCTCCAAGACCCTAAGCAACAAAAGAGGCCTGTAGAGATGTGTCTTTGGAATGTTGGGGCACGCAAACCAATCTCCTTGTATTCTTTCGGAGCTTGGTTCGCGTGACCCAGTTAACCGTTGGAGGCTTTGAGGAGTGGATGGGCACGGCGGGCCCCTGTTGAAATAAACTAACCTTTACCACTCCAAGTGCCTACCGTCTTCATTTCATTGGCGACTCGAGGGGGTCCGCCACGGCACTCAGACGGTCCGCGGCGAGTGAGCAGCTGACCCGCCGCAAGCAGCCGCAGCGCCACCCCGAGCCCCTCCCTCCAGGCCTCTCCAGCGCGGACGGCTGACGGCCCGGGGCTGTGTGGAGCGGCGGCGCTGCTGGAGCTGCCGGAGCCGCTTTAGGAAGACACGCAGGGCTGTGAATTCAGCCGCGCTCTCCTGCCCGTACATCCACGATAGAGGTGAGGAGGAGGAGAGACAAGGGAGGCAGGGGCGGACACAGGGTGGCCGCTCAGACCAGTGGTGGATCCGCCCAATCACGAAGGGAATACAAGGCCAAACCGGCCCAGAAAAAAAAAAAGTTGAAGGTTTGAAGCCAGGGAGCTTTAAGCGGGCATTGACATGGGCATGAACATGAAAGGAAGTGCATAGAGCAATGGTGCTGTGAACTATTGTTAGCATTGCCAACAAGCTAACCTGAAGAGAAGGCAATTGCGAGTAAATTGCAAAGTGGTCAAGTGGGAAAGAACTGACAAGAAAATTCAAAACTTGCTGGGTGGAGCAGGTGACATTTTCTGTCCATCATGGCTGCAGCTAGTATGGTCCCGCCCCCGCCTTTCTTATCTGAACCAGGAGCACCGCCCATAAGGTGGGACTCCTGGCAATTGGGGGCGACAAATTTGCTGCAGGAAGGAAAGAAGCGATTCTCCTGCACAACCTGGGCACTGAAGGTTGTAGTGTCTATGATGGCTTGCCTCAACCCCCACTGGAGGGGCAAGTTGATATGGACCAGTACAATATAGCTGAAATAAAACTGGAAATAAACTTTGAAGCAAAAAAGAACACAACATTTGAAAGGCGCAAATTCTTTCAGAGAGTTCAAGATCCACAGGAACCAGTGGAAAACTTTGTGGCAGCGCTAAGATCCTTAAGTCACACCTGTGAGTTCGGAGTGCTGACTGACTCATTGATACGGGATCAAGTAGTATGTTGCACCAGCAACATGAAGATACAGGAGAGGTTGTTGACCAAGGATGTATCTCTGGAAGTAGCAATTGAGATTGCCCGGAGCATGGAACAAACCCATAAATACATGTCCACGATGAAAGGTGAAAAACCAGAGGGTGAAGTAGCGGCTTTGAGAGCATTCAAGAAAATGAATTTGAGTAGAGAAGTCAAATGCTACAAATGTGGCAGCAATCGCCATATCTCTACGAGCACGTTTTGTTCTGCAAAGAACATTTTCTGCTTGAAGTGCAAGAAGAAAGGACATTTCGCCAGAGTGTGTAGAGAATCAGGGCAAGTGCAGTACATAGGGTCAGGTGCAAGAATCTCGGAGCAGGAAGAAAACACGGATGTTGCTCAACTGACTCAGGGCAAACACGTGCTGGAAGTCTCGGAAGTGTCAGGCAAACGGAGTGCTCCAACCAATGTATTTATGATGAACGGGAGAGTGGTGACGTTGAAAGTGGATAGTTGCTCTCCATGGACTCTGATTTCGAGGAAGACATATGAAGTCTGTTTGCAAAGAAAAGTGGGTGAATTGAAGGAGCACGGCATAGAGCCATATGCCTATGGAAATGTGAAGATAGACGTGTTAGGCAAATTCCAAGCAGTGATTAAGTATAAAGGCAGGAGTTGTGATTCAGAAGTATTTGTCACACAGGAAGGCTCGTCTTTGTTAGGCTGGGAGGAACAGCGCAAACTCAGGATCAGGATACAAGCAAGTGCCAAAGAGCCAGTTTCAGTGGCTGAGATTCGTGACAAGTAGGAGGAGGAGTTCCCGACAGTTTTTAAGGGAGAATTGGGGATGGTAAGAGATTTTGAACATGAGATTGGCTTAAAAGCAGGAGCAATCCCCAAGGTGCATAAGGTGAGGCCGATACCTCATAACCTGAGAGAGAGACTAAAGACTGAGATTGAGTCCTTATTACAGAAAGGAAATATTGAAGAAAGTGAGAGTTCAGAATGGCTATCGCCAGTCGTCGTGGCAGCCAAGGCAAATGGTGATATAAGACTTTGCGTTGATATGAGGGACATCAACAGGAACATTCTTGTGGACAGGCACCCTTTGCCGATAATCAGTGACAAGTTGTCGACTCTCGATAAGGCCAGAGTATTCTCTGTGATTGACCTATCTCAGGCGTATCACCAGATTCCCTTGAAGGAAGAATGCCAGCATTTGACGGCGTTCATGACAGTTTTTGGAACTTTCAAGTATCAAAGGATGCCATTCGGTCTTGCCTCGGCAGCGGCAGTATTTTAGAGAGTCATGGACAAAGTTATGGAGGGTGTGAGGAATGTTGTAGTGTTCCAAGATGATATGCTTGTGTTTGGGAATTCTAAGTCTGAACATGATGAGGTTTTGAGGCAAGTGCTGGGAAGGTTGTCGAAAGCCGGTATGATTGAGAGAAGGGACAAGTGTAAGATTGCGGTGGGGAAGGTGGAGTATCTCGGGCATGAGATCGATGAACTGGGTATGAGACCAAAAAAGTGTTTGGTAGAAGCTGTGGAAAAAGCCCCTGTGCCGACAGACAAGGACCAAGTGAGGTCTTTTTTAGGCCTTGCAGAATATTACCATCGTTTTGTGAAAGATTTTGCTATAGTGTCGGCCCCAATAAGAATGATACTTAAAAAGGGGTCGAGATTTGAGTGGTCTCCGGAGTGTGGAAAGGCACCTGAAAGTATTAAAGAAGCAATTAGTAAAGCACCGTCTATTGGGAGGTTTAATCCCATGGATAAAACAGTTCTGATTGTAGATGCTAGCTTGATGGGGTTGGGAGCCACATTGGTACAATTGTTAAAGAGAATAAGGAGAGAGTTATTGCCTTTGCCTCAAGAGCGTTGAGGGGGGCGGAGTCCAAATATTCAGTGATCGAGAGAGAGACTTTGGCCATGTTTTGGGCTGAGGCACATTTTAAATTTTTCTTGTGGGGCAGGCGATTTGTAGTTCGCTCTGATCATAAGCCATTAGTACAGTTGTTTGAGAGTGGAAGGTGGGCTTTAGGTTCACCAAGGATAAGCAGGTGGGGTTTGGGTCTTCAAGGGTATAATTTTGACCTGAGTTTTCTGCCTGGGAAGAAGAATGTGGTAGGAGATTGTCGATCGAGGATGCCTTTAAGTGAAACAGACATGGTGGAGGATGAGACAGTGGAAGAATCGGTGGTAGCTGAAATTAATGAGGCAGTGGCTCAAGAAAAGTGGTTGCAGGGAGAAGATTCTGATGAAGAGCTCAAGTTGATCAAAGAATGGACGGTGAAGGGATGGCCCCACAAGAATAGTTTGGAAAGGAGATTTGACATATGGTGGGAAGTCAAGGAGGAGTTGAACATAAGTGAAGGCAGATTGAGGAGAGGACGATGTGTTGTACCTCCAGTGGCGGTCAGGCAGACTCTTTTGCAACTGGCTCATGGGGGTCACCCAGGGGAAGGTGCGATGAAGAGAAAACTCTGACAGAATTTCTGGTGGCCGCGCATTGACAAAATGGCGGAAAGGTGGGTGAAGGAATGCATGGAGTGTCAAATGAGTGACAAAACTAAGGTGACGAGGGAAACCCCGTTAAGTTTTAACAAGGTGCCAGAGCAGCCGTGGTCTAAGGTTGCTGTGGTTATTATGGGACCCATTATGGGTTTGGGAGATGGATTGAAGTTTCTGTTTGTGCTGGTGGATTTCCACACAAAATGGATTGAATGGGAAGCAGTAAGAGAAGTCACAGCTAGTGAGCTCATTGCGTTTTTAGAGAACATTTTCCTTAGAGAGGGGGTGCCCACTGAACTTGTTTCGGATAACGGGGTTCAGTTTGTCTCGTTGGCAATGAAGAAATTTCTCAGCAGTTATGGCATTAGACATGTTAGAACTGCGTTATATCACCCAAAGGCCAAATACCTAGTGGAGAGAGTAAACCGTTTTTTGAAAGAAGGCTTGCAATTAGCCATGAGGGTAAGGCAGCCGTGGAAGCAGATGTTCGAGATAATGACATGGAATTATCACACTACTCCGCATTCAGTGACAAAGATATCACCATTTGTTTCTCTTAAGGGAAGGGAACCAGGAACTAAATTGTGTCCAGGGTGGTTGGGGGTAGCGGGAGTAGTTCAAGTGGATAGAGAACAGATAATGAAATGTATCAGGGAGAGCCAGGAGAGAAACAAATTGTGTTTTGATGCTCGTGAGAAAGTGAAGGAGCGTGAGTGGAAGGTAGCAGATATGATATATATAAAGAATCCCAGACTGGTGAACAAATGTTTGGACAGCAAGTTTATGGGTCCAAAAAGAATTTCTGCAGTAAGGAAGAGTGTGGTTATATTAGAAGGAGGAGAGGTCTGGTCTAAAGGGAAAATTGTGAAAGCATATGGAGTGGATAGGAGAGTGGAGACAAATGAGTCTAATAACGACAGAAAAAAGAAAAGAGATGAAGAGGGTGGAAGTGTTGAAGGTGGGAGTGAGAGTGCCCAAGGTGGAGGTGCTCATGACAGTTCCGGTGGAAGTGTTCAAAGTGGGAGTGAGAGTGCCCAAGGTGGAGGTGCTAATGACAGTTCCAGTAGTTATCAGAGATCCAGGTCTAAACCGGTGTGGATGAAAGACTATGCATCTTATTGAAAGACTATGCATCTTATTGAAACATTGAAAAGAATGTGTTACATCTGTGATTAAATTGTTAATTGTTTTGGTTTTGACAAAGGTTGTTTGTCTACGTTTGTATTCATCTTGATACAAGCGTAGGAGTTATATTTATGCAAATCTTCTCATATGTGATTATTCTCTATTTCATGTTTAAGGTAGTGATGTTAATTTTAGCTTCACAAAAATTTTATTGAAAATGATTCTTGTTTTCATTAAGGAGGGAGGTGTGTAGAGATGTGTCCTTGGAATGTTGGGGCTTGCGAACTAATCTCCTTGTATTCTTTCGGAGCTTGGTTCGCGTGACCCAGTTAACCGTTGGAGGCTTTGAGGAGTGGATGGGCACGGCAGGCCCCTGTTGAAATAAACTAACCTTTACCACTCCAAGTGCCTCCCGTCTTCATTACAAGGCCCCATGTCCCGAGGCCTACCGGGGAAAGTCCTGGTGTCCCAGTGGGTCAGTCCAGCACTGGTCCTGGTCACCCGCTCCTCGAGCCTTCCCTGCATCTGGGGCCTAGGTGTTTTGGTGGTTAGTTCAGGTGAGGGAGGGTGCTTTAGATATTGGAGGAGGATAGGTTTAGTGCTAGGGATAATCAATTTTACATTAAGTGAAGTGCTAAAATAGCCAGGGGTACCGTAGATAAGGTACCCCCCTTACCGCTTTAGTGCGCGGCCTCCTCATTGGTATCCTTTAGGTGGGTAACATCGTTCCAGCAATCCAGGGCCCAAGGCAGCGCAGCGCTTCCACGAGGTTTGGCCAGTCCAAGGTGGACGGGTGGCAGGCAGCGGAGTCTCCTGTGGGTGCCGGGCATTGGGGCACCTGTGTGTCAGTTGGGGTGCAGTAGGGGCACTAAGTTGGGGGGCCGGCTTCAGGTCTGGCGGGCTATTGTGCGGCAGACGCTGGGGTCATCAGGCTCACGGGCTGCCTGTGGCGTCGTTCTGTGGGACAAGAAGTGCGGTGACGCTTAGCAGCCGCTAAAGGACTGGGCGGAACCCTTAAAGGGGCCGCATCCATTGAAGGAAGGCTAGAGCCTTGTAATTGAAGTGGGAGAAGCTGCGTTACGCTCCCCGGGGGCCGGAGGCTTTAAAAAAAAAGTAAAAATAGAAATATACGCAGTTTAAGCATCGTGTAGTGAGGGATTTTAGGACCTGATTTCTTTTTCAATTAGGGTATATTAGCCTGTTCACTGCCCTATGGGCATATTTAATACAGGGTGCTATATTGATTAACATAGAATAAAGGGCAGTATTTAGGAAAGGCAAATTAACTTTTGAGCAGTTGTGTTTGCCAGCAGGACAGCTCTATTGGTATACCTGGGGTTGCGGGGGGGGGGGGTAATTAGGGGCCAATTTAGTTTTATTTAGGGGCACTGGGTTGTTAGGGATTTTACAATTATAGGCTTTTCCGGTTTCTTAGTGCTTTAAAGGGGAAGGCTTGGGGTTAGGTAGGTAGTTCAGCGGTGCGTTGCGCAAGTGCGCAGTAGCACTGCTTAAGCAGGATGGTGGGACTAGTGGATGCCAAGGCACTGAGGGAAGCCTTAGAGATTATTAGCAGGGCATCCAAAGCCCAGCTTGAGGGGGCTGTGGGTGAGGTTATGGATGAAGGAGAGAAGGCCGCAGCGGAGGGCAGCGGCAGATGGGGCTCTCGCGGCAGTGGTGGCTTGTAACCCCACGGCAAGCAGAGGGGAGGTCTGGGAATCCAGGGGTAGAAAGATGAGGAGGGAAATTGACAGAAGAGCGTCCGGGGGGGGAGTGCAGTTGGTAGAGGGGGCTGAAAGGGGTTTTGGGGATAATGAGCAGGTGGATGTAGGGACGTCAGGAGTGTCCAGAAAGGTGTAGGTCGAGCGGGGCAGGAAGGTGGAGGTGATGGGGTGCAAAGAGGGGAGACGGGGCAGAGGGGCAAGGGCAGAAAATACCTGCAGATGAGTACAGGGGGAGGAGAAGAGAGCGGTCCCCATCAATTAGTGAGGTTAGGGAGGGGCACAGAACGCCCCCTGAGTAGGAGGATTTCGGGCAGAGGGCACAGAGCAGCCCCTGCTGTTGCGGAGGAGGAATATGGAGAGGGTTTAGGAACGGCCCCTCCTCGACCTGCGCAAGGACAGGCTAAAGGGCACAGCACGGCCCCTAGCGAGGAAGACCACAGGGTGGAGGAGAGGACCTCTCGTCTGAGAGACGAGGAACAGGAAGGGGTTTCTGCAGCCCCACCGAGAAGACACTGAAGGAGTGGCGGGGCAGATGCCCCAGACTCACAAGAGAAGGATCTACCTGGCCTGAGCATGTGCTCGCAACAGCAAGGGTAATTCAGGGGTGATGATGAAGAGATGGAAGAATATGTGGGGCAGTGGGAGGATGAAGGACATAGGTTGGTGAGGAGGAGGGGTAGGGCAAGAAGGGGCATTAGGTGGGATTGTGAAAGACAGGAGCAAGGTTTTTGGGGGCAAGCGGTCGGGGGAATAATTGGCTGGGTGAGACTGCTGACATGTTTTGTCCCCGCAGCAGGAGCCCTTTAAGGAAGGAGACAGGGAGCATTGGAGTGGAGGCCAGGCTGCAGACGGGCGATGGCAGAGCGGAAAGAGGTGAGCTTGAAGGGGACTGGTCAACTGCATGGCAGAGGGGGGACACGAGAACGGGGGTACGCAGGAAAGGGTCAGGATTGCAAGGGGTGAGGAGAGAGATGGGGGTATATGCTATGGGAGCCTTGTTTGGGGAAAGGGGAAATTGCTCGGTGGAGGTACTGACTGACAAGGTGATTGAGCCATTGGCGCTCGAGGTACAGGTTTCAAAAGAAAAAGAGGTAGATGTGAAGGGCAAGGAGAAAAAGCTGCCATACACGGGCTTCACAAAACCTTTGGGAGCACATTTGATGATAACAACGAAGGATAAGATACAGGCAGGGGAATTTGTGGATGTGTTTAAGTTGCTTCATAGGGAAGTGAGAGCAAAAGAGGGCTCTAAGGAGGAGAGGGAGCTGGCCTAATGCCCTATGGTACCGGTGATGATTGAAAATTGGATGTTGGCATTCATTATCTACGCAAGTGTCTATTGCGAGAAATTTCCAGAGAGATGTGTGGCTCTGCTAATGTACATGGATGTGATTAGAAAGGCATTTACGAGTTTTGGGGGCTTCGCGTGGGTGCATTACGATGAAGAATTCAGGGCAAGGAAGGCAGAGGACAGCCAGGCGGCCTGGGGTGAAATAGATATGGATCTCTGTCTGCAGTGGATGGCACTGCCGAAGACTGCCCCGACATTGCACACAGCAAGTGGTTTGCCTGTGCCTTTCCGGTCCTTTCTTTGTCGCCCCGCCCACGAGGGGGTAGGGGGAGCAGACAGAGGGCAACCCTCAGTGGCATGCTGGGCCTTTAATATGGACGGCTGCACAAGGAATGTGTGTAGGTGGGAAGTACCCACTTACGCAGTGTTTCCAACAAGGAGACAGGGGGAGGGGGAGAGGATCCGGCAGAGGGGTTGTAGGGAAAGGCTTTTACTCCAATTAAATTGGAGGTGTTGGACAAGTGGTTGGAATTTTATCTGGACAGGGAAGGGGCAGAGATCTTGGGAGAGGGTTTTCGTCATGGTTTCAGGCTAGGTTACCAAGGGCCAAAGGTGCATCGTTGGGCGAAGAATTTGAAGTCTGCCAAGGAGTATATGGAGGTGATGAGGGAGAAATTGGGCAAGGAGATAGCAGTGGGGAGGGTGGTAGGGCCATTTGATGATCTGCCAGGGGATTTAGTGGTGTCCCTGCTGGGCGTTGTACCCAAGAAAGTTACAGGGAATTTAGATTGATATACCACTTGTCATAGCCTGAGGGCATGTCCAGGGCTGGACTGCCCCACCGGGACACCGGGACATCCCCCGCTGGGCCTCGGGGCATAGGGCCTCTTTAGCTCTCTGCGGAAGTATACATAATTAGAACGAAAGAACGAAAATGGGTGTTTTACAGTTAATTGACTGCTGCTGCTGCTGGCTGCACTGGGTCGGGCTCGAGTCACACCTGCGCATTAGGGGCCCAGGCACCATCTGGTGAACTTTGCGTGCCTTGCTGGCTGTGGCAGGCGACTTGGTGTGTCGTGTGTCTTATTATCACATTGCGAAGGTGCAGGGCTGAGCACAGGCACACAGCGGCGGGTGACGTCACGTCCTCAGACAGTGCACTGGCTGCTCCTGCTCTGAGTACGTCAGTGCTGCTGCCTGCTAGTCCACAACGACCACGATGAGGCGTCTGCGAGCTGCAACTGCAAGCAGGGAAACACGTGCAAGAACCGTCTGCAGCATACTGAAGTTCAGGTGCGTGACTGAATCGTAGATTGCTTGAGGGGGCGCTGGGCTCCAGTGCTCTGAGTGTTTCCTGCATTCACTCTCAACAAAAAGAGCATGTAAATGAGGGCGACGATCTCTGCTCTTCATGGCATGTCCACTTGTCCCGACAAAAGCAAAATGTTGAAATGCGACACTCCTTAGCATAGCCCCAAAGCTGCATCCAGCCAGTGCACTTGCCTACTTCCCTACCATAGGGTGACTGCTCTGCCGGCCGGGTTACATCTGCCGGAACAGCCTTGTGTAAGGGAAAGGGCGTATAAACGGCAGCATCTGGCATTGCTGCCAGATAGTTCAGAAAATAAAGGAAGTGGAACAGATGAAGAGAGTATAGAATAAGTGATGGGACAGAATAATTGGGGGGAACTGTGTAATCGAAAGAGGAGGGGATTGAATGGGCAGTAAGTGGGAAATAGATGCAAATAGTGACGGCACAGAGTGATAGGTAATGTATGTGCACTCATTGTCTCAGTAGCTTTCGGAGAGGTGGCCATCCTCAAAATAGATCATTAGTGCCGTCGGGCACTCTGTAAAGACCCCATGCCTCTAATAAACACAAATCTACTGCTGCTACTCCTGAAACGACTACAACAACCCTTAAATACCAAGTGGAAGAGCCTATGGATACCTAAAATCTATCTGGAATTAAAAAATACACTGATATAACACATCTTCTATCGGCGGTTGGGGGGGCTTTGGCGGTCTGTTTTGCCATATTTTTTTGGGTGAACAGGCTTTCAATGCCCTTTTCCTATGTCTATTGCGACGACTTTATAAAAACTGCCCTGGTTTTTCATTTTTTTTTAAATATATAATAGTGTTGTACCCTTCACAATTTTAAAACGTGTATACATTTTCTTTTTTTTTGTTGCTAGACTAATGGTAAGCTGGCTGAAACCTCATGCCAGTGCACTGAAGACAAGCTATGACCAAAGGACCGCCCTTTTCTGCTCCACTAATAACCCAATGCCAAACTCCAAACCCCCACCTTTTTACTTACAGGACTGGAAGCGCCAAGAAGTTAGGCAAACGGAAAACCTTCTATAATGGCAAGACCAATTAACACAACACAATTTGTGTGACACACTCGACTTTCCCTGTCGAAGGCTGTGGTAAATAAGCCGTGGTAGATGCCTGCTATGCGGGGAGTACATTTTTTATGGAAGAGCCACAACGAGTTGGTGCTTATTTCTTTGATTTGTGCAGTATTCCAGGTCTAGTACAGTTGCAGTTAACATTTGGGAAATGAGTAGCCATCTCACAGTGTTCCATGGTTGCATTTCCCGCTCGCCGTTCACATTTGTTGTAACCGTTTACCCAACTAACGTCATTTTACATAATGCGCCAAGAGGCCACCAAAATGGCCGAAGTTGCACTATAAAAGACTCCTTTGGATTAGGGGACATTTTGACCTATTGTGTTTGTTGTTAAGGCTGGCTGTGCATCTCACTGCTTAGTAAGCATGGCCGCTGGATGGCTTTGTTCGCCCTAGTTTTCCAAAGTTTCTTTCTCTTGTCTGGGGCATGGGCCTGTGTAAAAACAGGGCCTTGCGACTGCACGGATGGGTGAGGTGGTGAATTATTTCATGTTTTACTTGGGAGCTCCCCTTCAAACGTGCTCATTGGCTTTTCAAGTTAGGTACTGGTAACATGCACACTGCAAGTGTTTGTCCAGAGACTGCCTATTTCTTCACTTTGGAAGTCATTGTCCAAAAATAATCTAAATAGCTATTACCCAAGTTAATTAATCATATTGTGCACAAGACAAGGCATCCTTTGAAGCAAAACTACAGGGTGGGCAAGTGCCTAAAATGAGTGAGAGGAGTAGGGGGATCTTCAAAATTAATGTTGAGGTAGACCTTTGACCTAGTTTGTCAGAGGCAATGAATCATCATGTCAAATAGCTGATGGCACACAGGAGCCCACATTCAAGGAATTATTAGTTTTAGTTAGAGTGACACCTCCCCTCCCCCACCCGCCCCTCACCAGGATATATGGGCATCCCATTTACAAATCAGCCATATTAGAGGTTTTTGTAAAAATCGGTAAAGTAAAGCAAATCAATAGTATGCATCTCCGTGATGCTTTAATTTGCTAAAATAAAGCTTGGGCAGGAAATGTGGTGATACACTGACATGAAGCAATCTATTTAGTTATAGTACCAATCTGGCCTGTTCGACAACTGGCACTGTCACCTACACACAATCTGCCATTACAAATAGGTGGGTAGATGGCAGGGATCTGACGGGCTTCAGCTTTGTTAGTTAAGGTTCCTCACATAGCACTTTCTACCACTGCCAGGCTGTCTCAAAGCACTGAGGCTGCAGAGGAGGGAGACAGGGAGTAGAGTAACTAAGGAGGCGACATGATGTTATCATTGTGCTTATATAGTGTTTAACACACTTTCTGGCTGTGTAAATGGTCTGAGGATGAAGAGCAAAGATCATAGGTGAAGTATGTGGAAAGATCGAGAAAAGGGGAAAGACAGAAAATAATATTGTGCTGGTTTTTGTGTACCACTTTACATCACTGTCAGTCAGAGTCAAAGGGGTTAGGGGGTGGGTAAGTTGGGAAGAATGTGTGAGAGAATTAGGTAACATAGGTGGTCATTTTCATGAGTGCCATAAATCCACTCAGAAGTGGACTACCGAAACTGCAGAAGAGTGTGCAAGGCATTTACATATGATTTTGATGAGTTTACGCCCAATACAGCCTTCTGATGTAGAACAAACAATCCAAATAGATATCAGTCTGTGTAAATTCGGCATGTAACAACTGTGTCGCCCCACTTCCCACCACCAGGATTTTGCAAAGTAAAACCAAAGCCAAAAAGTGGCAGAACCCATCTCAGTAGATCCAACATAAGTAATAAGGTACTAAAAAAAGAGCCCCCACAAAGGATTCCTGCCAGTCCACGCCCATAAAGCCCAGCCCTGCATCAGCCCCTCCTTGAAAAAATCTCTTTGCCTGTTTTTCTGCCCTAAACTTATCCTTCATAATTTCACCCATTGCAACCGCCTCCCTCCGCTTGTGAGCGACCCTGACTGCTGCTGCTAAATTACTACCCCTGCACTCCCCTGACGGATCCAGCCCTTTATGCTCCCCTGACTGCAGCCATTCCCCTCCATCCCTCCGGTGCCCCAACTGCTGCTACCCGTTCCTGCTCCCTGTGCCCCTGAGAGGACAGTTGCTCCCTCCACGACTGTTTTGATCCCTCCTCTGCCCTCCTGCTTCCCCTGCTCTTTGCACCACCATCTTGCCACTGCAGCCACCAACCTCCCTTGCTTGCCCCAGAGTCACCACCTTCTCTTCCGTCATCCCCACAGAAACCCTTATCAATCTGCCTATTACCTGCTGGCGCTGGGGCAGCTTCAGTGCTGGGGTATCCGACAGGAGGTCGAACACATACCTCAGACACATACTGCACTGCACACAGCACAGCCCATCATTACAACCCACCGTAGTGCTGTAACCTTCTTAATTGCACCGTGCATCCCTTTCACTTTGCGATATCATGAACTTATTTAAAACATGATTTATTAAATCCATATATGTTTAAAACATGCTTGAAATGCACTCATTTTGACAAATTCTATTCAACATTTTCTTGGGGATACTCTCAATCCCCTCAGAAGGTTTGGGCTCACGTGCTGTGCTCGCTCCTTCAGTGAAATATGGGGCCACTTTGGAAAAAAATCCAGCTCAATATGGGGCCCTTTTTGAAAAAAAATTCCAGGGCCACTTTTGGTTCCCAGTCCAGCCCTGGGCATGTCTGTCAACGATTTTATTGCTCCGGAAGAATGTGGGGTTGTACACGCAAGTGTGGACCAGGCGCTGGGTTTGGTGAGGAAATCTGGGTGTGGGGCCTTCATGGCCAAGTGCGACATTAAGGCGGCTTTCAGGTTGTTGCTGGTGAACCTGGAGGATTTTTGGCTGCTGGGAATGCAATTTGATGACCGCATCTACATTGACAAAGCTTTGCCGATGCGGTGCCCAATTTCTTGTGCCTTGTTCGAGCGTTTCAGTTCCTTTTTGCAGTGGGTTTTTTCATATAGTTAGGGTTCTGAAGGGATACTACATTACCTAGATGATTTTCTGTTCATTAGTGGGGCGGACAGAGAGAGGGAGTGCGGGGAGATATTAAAGATGTTTCAGGACCTGATGGGAGAGCTGGGGGTACCTTTGGCAGAAGACAAAATGGAGGGACCGGCAGTGGTGTTAACCTTTTTAGGGGTTGAATTGGACTCATTGGCCATGACCTCACGCTTGCCACATGACAAGGTGAGCAAACTCGTAGGATTGCTGGAGAAAGCGGTGTGGGCTCTGAAAATGACTCCCGTGGAAATGCAGAGACTGGTGGGCATTTGAATTTTGTATGCAAGGTGGTGGCCCCAGGGCGGACTTTTTGTAGAAACATGACGCGGTCTATGGCGGGAGAAAAGTGCCCACATCATTGGGTAAGGGCGTCAGGTGCAGTTCGGGAAGACTGTAGCATTTGGCTGCATTTTCTGGAGAGTTTTAACAGATTGTCCATGTGGCTGCAAGGGGATCTGGTGTCTTGGGAAGTGCAGATATTTTCAGATGCAGCAGGCGTGGGAGGGTTTGGAGTGTTTTGGGGGGGGGCAGATGGCGTGCAGAGAAGTGGCCATTGTGTTGGTTGAAGGAAGGGAGGAGCGTAGCATTTCTAGAATTTTTTCCTTTGTTGGTTGCGATGGAGTTGTGGGGGAAGGACTTGCAGAACAGGAAAGTGAATTTCAACATTGACAACAAATGCGTGGTTCATGTAGTGAACAGGGAGTCGGCAAGGGATCAGAGGGTGGCGAGACTGATGAGAGAGTTTGTTCTGCTTTGCATGGAACGGAATGTGGTGTTTAAGGCAACACATGTGCCGGGGAAGGGTAATGGTATTGTTGATGCATTATCTCGTTTTCAATGGCAGAGATTCCGTGGATTGGCTCCAGGAGTGGAACAGGAGGGGGAGAGGATTCCGGAGGAGCTGTGGAAGATGGGAAGCTGAGAGCGCTTTCCTTGTTGGAGGGTTCGCTTGCCCCGCATCTAGGGAGGCATACAGGAGAGCATGGGAGGATTTCATAAAAGGGGGAGCTCGTAGTTGGAAGGTCAAGGGTAATGCGGAATAGCGGAGAAGGGATGATGTCATTAACTTCCTCTTGAGGTGCATGGATAAGGGTTGGTCTAAGGTAACTATAACGGGGAAGATGGCAGGGATTGCTTTCGATGGGAAATGGTTTTGGGGATTTCAGCCGAGCGGTTGAGAAATGGCGAGCAGGATGTTGGAAGGATGGGCAAGGGAGAGTAGGAGGGGGAAGGACAAGAGGAGACCGGTATCGGCAGACCTACTAGCCAGGTTGTGTGGGGCTGTGAGGGGGATTTGCTGGTCGGCCTGGGAAGGAGACTTGTTTGCAACTTGTTTTACATGGCTGTTCTTTGGGGCCTTTAGGGTTTCGGAGCTGGTGGGAGGAAAGAGTGGAGTAAGTGGACTGCATTGGGAAGATGTTTATTTTACAGAGTTAGGGCTGGACATCAGGGTTCAGAGGTCTATGGTGAATCAAAAAGGAAAGGGCTCTTGGGTTTTGCTGGGTCGGGGGAGCAAGGATTTGTGCCCTGTGTGAACAGGTTTGGCGTGGAAGGAGCTATGTGGGGGAAGGACGGGTTTGGTTTTTCAGCATGAGGATGAGGCGGCAGTATCAGCAGCACAAGTTTTGGGGGTACTACGGAAGGTGTGGTAGCAGTAGGGGGAAAGGTGGAGGAGTTTGGAACTCATTCATTTCGGATGGGTGCGCATCTGAAGGTAGTAGATTGGGCTTATCAGAGGATAAGTTGAAAAGTTTGGGATGGTGGAAGTCTGGGAAATACAAAGGGTACGTCAGGTACTTGGGTAAAGGTGCCATTTTGAAATAAGGTTTTGGGGAGTACAGGAGTGTCGAATGTGGTGGAGTCGTTGTGATTTGAAAGTGATATTGTAATTTCTTTTTCAGATGCTGCTCGGAGGCCGGGGGAGATGCTGCAGATTTGGATTGTGGGCCACTCTATTGTTAAGTGGGAGGGGAAGGAGGCGGAGAAAAGAGTTTTTGGCAAGCAATTGGGTTGCAGCTACAAGGTGGCACTGGGAAGGTGGTCCGGTTAAGGGGGGCTTCGCTGGGATCAACTGCTGCCTAAGTTGGCGGGGTTGAAGGAACGCTATGGGTCTTCTGAGGGAGTGATAAATCATGCAGGGGAAAATGACTTGGTAAGAGATACAGGTGTGGCTCTTCTTAGGAAAATGAAAAGGGATTTGGTGTGGGTCCAGGAGATGTGGCCCAAAGCACATGTAGTTTGGTCTAAGTTAATGCAAGGGAGTCCCAACAAGCTACCTTTCGATGTCTACACCTATACCAAATTTCAACGCAGAAGAAGCTGGTTACTTTTTCAAATTCTTCCAATAGTAGTGATTCAGACACTACTCAAAATGGCCCTAGTACAAATGGGGCGGCCACACCCCAGAGAGGTCAACAATTTTTTCAACAACAGGGCAATCACGGCAGAAACAGACCATGGAGCAACCATCCGATGCGAACTCGGCAATGGATCCCTCCACAAATTTGGTAAACCCGATATTTAACCTAAGCATGCATGAATTGTCACCAGCAGAACAATCCGTGCCAAGCAAGGGCCTATCTTTTGTTCCTGCCTGTAAGGCAAATGCTTTTCAGACCAAAATTGAAATGAGAAATCTCTTCCGCATCATCAGACTCAAGTACTTCTTCCACGATAAAGGTTCCAACAAAGAAACAGAGGATAACCGATCAGGAAAAAAGCCACCTTCCACTTTTACATCATTACAATCTATGGTATCACCAGAAATCTTGGCCTTTGAGAATAAAATTTTATGAGACATGAAACATCTATGTGAAAACAAAAATCAAAAAAGATAATTTGTCCAAATCCGTGCGCAGAGCTCTCAAAAATCTTGAAAATAATTCTCTGTTTGTGATTAAACCGGCTGACAAAGGCAGTGGAATTGTCCTTTGGGATTCCCACTTATATAAATTGGAAGTGGAAAAACAGCTGTTTGATACATCGGTGTACAAACAAATTCCTGCGGATTCTACCAATGAAATCCTGGAAGAAATAGTAAGCCTGATGACACACGCCTCAGAGGAGGGATGGATAAACGATGATGAAAGGATGTTTCTCATCAATAGACAACCGGTCACTCTGGCTTTTTACTGCCTCCAAAAAGTTCATAAAGACCTTAATGCACCTCCAGGCCGCCCAATTGTATCGGCCATCAGCTCGTTGCTAGAACCACTGTCGGTATATGCAGATTTCTTCCTCAGGCCTTTCGTAAGTAATATGAAGTCATTCGTACAGGATTCGACCTCCATGAGTAAAATCCTGCATACACTAACTGTGGCACCCCAAGATATGTTTGTCACACTTGATGTGACTTCTCTCTATACTAATATACCGCAAACTAAATGTATAGAAGTCATGCTTAAACTGTTGGAAACACGTGAGGACAAACGCCCTCCATCCGCATTTATTGCAGAATGCATTCACCTGGCCCTGACAAGAAATGTCTTCATATACAACAGCGTCTTCTTACAATAGCTCCAAGGCACAAGTATGGGGGCTACATTGCCCCCGACCTGGCCAACTTGTACATGGACCATTTTGAAACCACCAATGTCTATGCAGTCAATAACCCGTACCTGGCGAACATCCGAGCCTGGTACCATTATATCGATGACATTTTTTTGGCCTGGTGAGGCACACAAGACGAATTAGGTGCATTTAACATCTGGCTTAATGCAAGAGAAGTCTCGATCAACTTCACATGTGAATTTAACAAAGAGAAAATTGCCTTTTTGGATCTATTGATCTATCGCATGCCTGACAACAAAGTTGGGACCAGCCTGTACAAAAAGCCCACCCAAAAAAACACGCTATTACAATTCCAAAGTTACCACCCACAATCGCTAAGGGAGAACTTACCTTTCAGTCAGTTTCTTCGCATTACGCAGAATTGCACTGATAAAGCGGACTTCAAATACCAGAGTCAGGCACTCAAACAAAATCTGAAGGCAAGAGGATATCCATCCCATATTGTCAGAAGATCGTATAAAAGGGCAGCCAACATCTCAAGAGCCGAGTGTCTATCCAAACAAACTAAAACTATGGTAGACAAAATCACTTGTGTCTCTTCTTTCACTCCAATTAGCAACGATCTAAGAAAAGTGATACTTACTAATTGGCAAATGATTAACACTGAAGACTTCAACATTCCACCTCCACGGTTCACTTTCAAGCGGTTGACCAATCTTAGCGATACATTGGTTCATACCTATCCTCTCACAAAAATAGGTGAACAGACCCAGTCCACACTCTGGCACCTACCACCAGTGGTAGGACACAAAACCTAAAAAGTATCGATTTGAAAGGTAGAACGTGGAAGATGAATGCCTTTAGTAATTGTGCTAGCAAGTGGGTTGTCTATTGTATCAAATGGCCCTGCTGGCTGTTTTACATTGGTAAGACTAAAAGACCAGTGCGCACCAGAATTGGCAAACACCGCTGTTGTATTAAAAATGGCACTGTAGACGAACCACTTGTAGATCATTACAAGAAAGCTAAACATTCACATGGTGACATCTTTTGGTGCGTGTTACAAAAGATCGACAATCATCCACGTGGTGGGGATCGAGATCTAAAACTCTGCAGACTGGAACAAAATTGGATATATAACCTTGACTCAGTCAAACTCGGTCTAAATGTATATAGTGAGTGGGGTTTATTCATAAGGAAATGACCACATAGTATCATAACCACAATATAGACCACTCCTGTGGTACAAGTAATACTGTCCAGATATATATCGGGCACACACACATTAGTAGTAGTATTTTTTCAGACTGTCTTTGACTAAATTCCATTGGTATGAATGCCCCCCGTTTTTACATGACATTATTGTTCCAGCGCTCTGTATGTACGCGCAACTTTGTTGTACATCTTAACAAACAATGGGCCTCATTACGACCCAGGCGGTAAGTTGCCGCCTGGGCCGTGACTTTACCACCATGGCGTAAACTACGTTTACGCCATGGTGGTTGGCGGACTTACCGCCCCATTCCGACCTTGGCGGGGCGGTAAGTCCCCAATCCCCATTTACCCTTCCCCATTCCCATTTTTGCCCCATAGGGCATAATGGGAGTGGGGAAGGCGTTAATTACGCCACCGTAAATTACGGTGGCGTAATTAACTCCATGGTCCCTTAGCGCCATGGATTTTAACACCCGCTAAAAGCAGGTGTTAAAAGCACCATGGCGCTAGGGGACCTCGTAATTGGCGGTAAGGGGTCGGCGCAGCTAACGCTGGCGTTAACCCCTTACCGCCAGGGTCGTAATGAGGCCCAATGTCATCTGCACCAGCATCGCTGGGATGCAATGCATCTGCATATTCAATCCGAGGTTTGCAAGATGGCCGGCATAACAGGATGAACTCTTTCTCCTGTAACGAGCTAGCCTTTCGAGAGCGATATGACGTGACCCTGCTACAATATCTTGTGGCGCCGTCACGTGATGCACAGCCATCAGAGGAACACACTAGCTCTCTGGTTCCGTGCGTGGCTCGTCTCCGGCGTTAAGGACCACCTGCACTGCCGAATAACAACAAGTAAGCGATTGAATCCATACAATTCTGGCCCCTCTTTCATGAGGAACGTTATTAACTTCCTCCGTGCCTTCCTTTTCTTGTCTTGCCTTTCTTTAGGTACCGGCGTATCTCAGCCGCCCATTACAACACACGCAGTGTTTTTCCCCGCAGCAGCCATTTACACAAGAGCATCTGTGGCTACAACAGGTAGGCGATTTTACATATCCCCTCCCTGTTAAATAATGATTGTGCAACACAGACCCCACTAGATTAAAAAACACGTTCGGTTTTTCTGTTACAGTTGCATACTGAATATGCGAAAGTGGCGGATTTGTAAAAAGCATCGCGATATTCAGTTACTTATGAACTAATATATGACTCACAAGAAGCCATTAAGGTATGTCTGGCTCCTCAAATAATGTTGATAGAAAAGAAGACATGTAGGCAGTAATTTGAAATTAGCGGTCTTCTGTAGATTGCTATGTGTGCCCACCCCTCCTCCATTCCCTTTCGTTTCTGTTTTCCCGGCTGCTTCCCTTGTTGTTTCCCCATGTATCTGGCACTTGACACCAATTCATATAGTAGATGCACTAGTTGCACTAAATAAATGACGCCCGTTGAAGAAGGCAAAAGTAAGAGAGACTATGAAATGTATGGCATAGAATCGAATTAATTTCTAAGAAGTAACTTTTACGACTGGATAAATTAGACAAATACAGTCCCACTAAAAAAAGTGTGTGATGCGCACCGAGATAGACTGAGAGATTGATAGTATGGCCTCATCCACTGCTTGATATGTGAAGAACAATCATGGGCTCTGGCTGCTAGATTTTGATATGTATGTCTCTGTTTTTATAGATATTTGGAGCTAACTGTGCAACAACACTTGTGAAACGCTATGCCCCCCAAGATGAGGGATTGATGTGTCCTGAGGAAAGCCTTATACAAAGGACTAATCAGTATATGAACAAGCGACAGTCCTTTGGCCCATCTAAAAATAAGGCTGGAAACAGATCTACTCTTGTCGACACAATTCAGATGGGGACTTTGTATAAAAGCAAACATGAATGGGCTATTCTAAAGTCACCCACGTGTTACTAACATCACTTAAATATAATGTATTCCATGAGTGAACGCAATGACAAAACTGTTGAATAATTGTCTCTACAATAACTTTGTTTTATGTATTTTTTATTTACAAATGGGACCTATTGGTCTTTTTGATATGATCTATCACTGAATAATAAATATATGATATATTTTTTGTAAAACCTTAGCCCTCGATCTTTTTATATTTGCTAAAAAAAGATGACTCTACAAGTGTATGTGGATTGAGACCTTGTTCTGTCACCTCTGGTGTAGACATCGAAAGGTAGCTTTTTGGGACTCCCTTGTATTTCCTTTATGCAGTCCTCCCTCCACAAACCCCTACCAAAAAAAGAGGACCATTGTTGCATCAGTGTGCTCACTGTTTGTTCCACTGTTTGGTCTAAGCTGTTGCCGCAGAGAGTGTGGAGGGGAGCGAGAAGTGAGGGAGCAATAGAGCGTGCTAGGAAGGGAATAAATAGAGAAATGGAAACATTTTGTTCGTCGGTGGTGGTGAAGGTTTTAGAGCACAAAGAAATAGTTTGAGGGTTTCAAATTTTTCAGGGATGATGGTGTTCACCTGTCCATTTACAGGAATAGTCATAACTTGGCGGATTTGACCTTGCAGGTGGAAGAGATAGTAAGGAGCTGGAGGTAGAAAGAAGTGGTAGGGGTAGGGCAGAAAGAACACCTCGGTGGAGGGTTCTTCTGTTTCCGGGGGCATGGCCCCTTTAGAAGAGGGGGGGAGTGAAGCTCAATGGGGGAATAGCGCGGGAAAGGATGGGGGTGGTGCTGTTTGCACAAACGGGCTACCCCAGGGGAACAGGTTTTGAAGATGGAGGAGCATGGCCCTGGGGAGAAAGCGGGACGCATTGAAAAGATGGTTAGGAGACGGTAGGGACCAAGGGATAGGTAGGGAGGAAGTGGATCTAATTCATTATTTATTTGTTGGGGGGAAATGAAAGTGTTGAATTATTAAATTGGTTGTTAAAACAATTTGTTAGTCTGTAAGGCCGAGGAGCCAGGTTAGCGGTTAATTGTGAGCTTTGGCCTCTCACCTTAAAGCAACCTTTTCCATAACAAGCGAGTCTGGGTGTTTTGTGCAGTAAGCCCAAAAGTGCGATTGCTGTGCAGTTATGTTGTGAAGAATTTAGGGCCAGATTCAAGGAAGCGCTTTCTCCGTATACTTGTGTGCATGGAATACACAAGTGGAGAAGGTACTTGCTTTCTGTGGGTGGGCAGGTCCACAGAAGTGAAACAGCGCATGCAATGGTTCTGGGCACTTTGGCGAATTGCCATAACAATCCAATCCTGCAGGCCGATAACATCTCCAAAGGAAGACAGACATACACACGGAAAGACTGCTTCCCTGTCTATTGCAAGAGCCACGTGGCACAGGTCGCCAAGAGAGTGGCCATTGTTGATATCAGGATATCAGTAGGAGAAGACCGATACGAGTATGGGGTGTGGTGTCAACGGGCATGTCCAGGGGGAGTGCTACAGATCACCTACTGAAACAGGGAGTCACTGAGACACCAGTGGTTACATGACTGTACTGGTCACCTAGGCAGTGGGGGAGACAGGAGAAGAGACAGAAGGCTGGCGAGCTCCTCAAATTAAGCCAGTCTACAAGACGTCAACCAGAGGCCAGAGGCGCTGATGCTAAGAGAGAAGGCCAGAATGGAAGGGGTGTCGGCCACCAAAGGCACGCTTGCGTACTGAAGACCTTGGGAGCAGGTGACGGAAAGCCACATCCAGTCGAGTGGGAGGCCTCACATGGTAATGGGGCCCACATGCTCAGGTGATCAGTCTGGGGCACCAACAAGTGGAGGGACAGAGATAGGAATGCACAAGATTGGGAGAGAGAAAAAGGAAACCGGGAGGTAAAGAAATACTGCATGCTGGGAGAGAGAGTCCAACACCAGCAATGGACAGAACCACAAAGCCACCCACCATTGTGCCTTGCACTCTGTGGAATAGCACACTCTGTTACTAAGAGAGCATCTATGTGTAAAACATTGCATTCTGGGACAGTGAGTGACATCCCTCAGCATCAAAGAAACAAGCAAGAGAGCATTGACCCCTTACACTCTGGTGCAAAGAAGAATCCATTTAGGACCAGAGAGCTTTCTGTGGCATTGAGTCTGAGCGCGCCACAGGAGGGGCTAAAGAGACACGCTTCCATTTGTGCCCTATAGAGGTCTATGCCACTTTGACTGTCATGCTTCAAAACCAGATGTAGGGCAAGTGCTACGAAGACAGGGATTCACACAGACCTCGGTCTGCATGTCATAGAACCAAATGGAAATGCGCATGCCTGGCATGAGCGCTAGATTTCCTTTTTCACATTTCCACCTGCACTTGCAATAACAGACGTTGAAGGCATGTCACTCAGAATGCACTCATGGAGCCCACTTGAGTGCATGTGGTGTTGTGTCCCTTTAAGGACAACGAGCCCCTGTGAAGGGCTCATGCTCATGTCACATGTCAGTGACCATGTGACCAGATCAAAAAAAGGGATGAGTTGTTTCCTGCTCATCAGTCTTGAACAACTGACTCCTTCCTGCTGTGTCGTTCTTGCCAACGCAAAGCTAGCGCTGCGTAGCAGGCAGAAGGCCTACCCTGCAAGGCCCTACACCAGGATGGCGCCCCTGCAGGGCAACGCTGTCCTCATGTTCCTCTGCAGCAGCAGAGCCCCTGCATGGCAAAACTGCATGTGTAGGCCGGTGCACCTGCTGGGCAACACCGGCTGCATGGCCGTGATGTCCTGGGTGCCCCCAGGCCTTTGAAGTTCCCTCCTGTGTGTTCCCTGTCCCTTGATGTCAGCTGGGGGCCCCCAGCAAATCCTCAGGCCGGCCTGTGAGCCTGCGAGCCAGCCCGTAACTGCTCAGGCCAACGTGTGTACTGTGTGCCCCCAGCGATAGTCAGACTGGCCTGCGCGATTGCAGGTCCAGTCACAACAATGGTGACAAATGTGCAATGGACCCCCGCGGTGAGTTATCCGCGCTCCGGTCAGGGTGGTCCAAAATCAGTAAATGTGCCCCCGCAGCGAAGTGAGATGCAGCGGCATCCGAGGGCAGCAAGAAAGTGAAGCCTTGCTGTGTGAGCATGGCGGAGGAGAATGCTGGCTGTGGCGTATCGGCTTCTGCCCCAGGCCCAGGGCCGTCTGGAGGATGGCACGATAAAGGGCCTGGGAGTTTAGGCGCAGAGTGGGGGGAAACGGCGGGAAAACTGTGGGGAGGGGCGGCCAAATGGCACCCGCAACACAAAAGGCCCAGGGAAACTCAGGAAATGACACCTGGGAAAGGTGTCAGGGGTAACAGTAGGGAACCGGGGGGAGGGCTGGCCCCCAAGGAAAGAACAAAGGGGCTTGGGGGTATAAGTAACCCCAGGGAATAGGAAAAGGCACAAACCAGGTAAGGAGCTCACCTCTCTCGGGTAAACTCCTAGGCCCTGGAAAGGGGAAAGAATAAACGTTTGCTCTTGTGGGGTCGCGGTTTTTTCGGGCTACCTCTGTTGCAGTAAAGGAAACGTCTACTCTTGCGGGTTCACGGTTTCTGATACTGCTGTTCATCCACTCACCTCGATCAAGGCAGCATTGTGGGGACCGTAGAGTCGAGCCAGTGTGGGAAATCAGCCGACGTGTCCAGAGGAATAGTAGCTGCAGCACGGTACAGGAAGAAGCCAGCCGAACAGATCGGGCAGTAGCGGAGCAGCGTCGTGCAAACCGACGGGTTCGGAAAAGGAACTGACAGCAGCCCAGGAAGCAAGCCAGGGAGCCAGGTTGGATTGGAGGGCCAGTGGGCGTTTCCAGAAGGAAGCGGAGCAGCAGCCCGGCAAGCCAAGAGGAGCATCCATCGGGAGCCGGGGAGAAGGCCACCGAGGGAGCCCGGGAGAAGCGGAAATCACACGGGGATCGAGTGCGAGCAGGTTTGAACTGAACAAGAGGGAGGGGCTATCCACCGCACTCGCGCCAGCCGGGAATTTCGATACATTGGCCCGGGCCGTTTCCTAGGTCACAAGCAGCTCGAGGAACACAGTGCAAAGGGGGAGGCAAAACATTTAAAGGGACAGACACGAACAGGAAGGGCAAGGGAGGCCCGGGGCAACAGTGAAAGCACATTGAAGAACAGCGCTTTCAAAAAACAGATGAAAGAGCAGCGGCGAGCATAATTGGGAAGTCTGGAGTGGCGGACAACTCTGTGGCACCAAAGCATTGGTGCAACGCTAGCAATTCAGACAGCCCAATTCACAAGACACACGGAGCAAAAAAGCAGAGGTATCAACAAATAAGGCAGGACAGAAGAAGAAGAAGGGAAGAAGCAGCTCTACAGAAAGAATTCAGACAAGAAGGATGAGTGAAGAAAGAGCAAGAAGGGCCCAAGAATTCAGCGACTGGTCAAAGAAGGCGGAAAAGGAATATGGAGCACAATGGGTGCTGGAGGTGATGCAAAAAGAGGAGAGGGCAAAGGCAATGTCACCTTTGCTGTTCATAGAACCCAGCAGCAGCGAGGGAGAAAACTAAGTGCTGCAAGGACAGAAGAGGGGTAGAGAAGAGCCAATGAAAGTGCAGGACCAACCGGAAGGCACCCAGGAAGAGGAAAAAGAAGGAGAAAAACAGAGGTACTGTGAATAATAATGTGGGGAATAAAATTGTTGCTATGTTAAAAAATTGTGTCACGGGTACGGGTAAGTTGCCCAGAACCAATGACAGAAGGGGCAGAGGCAATAGGGGACCCAGAGAGGAACAGGAACATTCTTCATCCGAGGGGGGGAGCAGCGAGGATGAAGAGAGGGGTCACTTAAAGGCTTCGGTAAAATGGAGAGGTGTAATGAGCAAGGGGAAACAAGCTGGGACGGGGGGCGGGGGCAGAACCCACAGAAACCCCAGTCCCAGCAGTGCATGGGGCACCAGTGGTACCAAACCCAGGGGGGGTACCGCAAGGTACCAACCCACAGCCAGGAACACCAGTAGGAACAACAGTAGTACCAGTGGCAGGGAACCCACCGCAAGGTGTGGCACCACCATTGGCACCAGTAATACCGAACCCGGATGCAGTACCACAAGGTACGACTCCACAACCGGTAGCACCAATAGGAATATCACCAGTATCAGGGGCAATGGCGACAGCCACAGCAGACAAGGAAGGGGGACCAATCATGACGAAGTATGGCAGACCAACAATGGGGAAGGACGCACAGGGCAGGTCCATGAAGGCAATGGCTTGGTATATAAATGACAAAGTAAAGGAAAAAATATGGAGAAAGGAATTAATTGACATTTATACGCTGCTAGATTGTCAAAAAAGGGGGATGAATGTGGCATTGGAGGACATCAGGGAGGATGAGAAAGCCCTACTGAAGAGAGGAGCAGTAGTAAGAAGCTTTGACAACTGGATGGCAGCCTTCCAGATAATGTCCACCATTATATTGCAGAAATTCCTGGAGGATGTGGTAGCATTGGTTGCATATCAGCAGAGGGTGTTAAAGGTGTACAGGGCATTTGAGTGGAATGCATTGCAAGAATATGACCATGAGTTCAGAAAAGAGATGGACTGCTTTCCCGACATGGGTTGGGATGAAGAAAATTTTAACCTATACATTTTTAATGTATTGAAAGAAAAATGGGAAACCAAGGAAAGGAACTCCGGAGGGCAGCAGAGGAGGCAGTATTGGCAGAATGATTACAGATCAGATTATAAATACAATAACAGGAGATATGAAAATAGGTACGACAGATCTAGGGATCAAAGTTTTCAGAGCAGGCAGTTTGGGGCGCAGAGAGGGTGGGAGAGCAGCTTGCCACCTACAACGCAGGGAGGCGGCAGTGGGAACAGCGGGACAGGGCGGGCAGAGCCAGGAAAATGTCGAAATTTTGAGAAAAGAGTACCATGCAGCTGGGCATGGAAATGCAAATTCAGCTACAAGTGCAAAAAATGCAAAGGTGATCATAGCACCTCAAAATGCACAAGGGCAGCAGGAAGCAGCAACAGAAGCAATGAGAAAAGGAACTAGGTCCAGGGACAGGAAGGGGGCCACACCAGTTAAAATTGAGAGAATGGAAGGGTGGCTCCAATCATTCCCAGACCAGGAAACTGCGCAGGTGATTAGACAAGGTTTTCAAGAAGGGTTTAACATTCCATTCAGAGGGCAAGGATCACAGAATATTCCCAAAAACCTAAAATCTGCTATGGAGAACAAGGAGATAGTGACCCAAAAAATTCAGAAAGAGATAGAGCTGGGTAGGATTGGGGGCCCGTTTGACACGTTACCATTTAAAGAATTCATATGCTCACCACTAAGGCTAGTGCCAAAGAAGGAGAAGGGAGAATACAGACTGATCCACCACCTATCATACCCACCCGGGGGGTCTGTCAATGACAGCATCTCACAAAGTGAAGCGTCAGTAAACTACTCTGATTTTCAGGAAGCCGTGGAATTGGTCAGAAAGGCAGGAGAAGGGGCATGGATGGCAAAGGCGGACATTAAGTCAGCTTTTCGGTTGTTACCAGTCAACAGCAAATCACAGAGATGGCTATGTATGAAGTGGGAGGGCAAATACTTCATCGACAAATGTCTACCTATGGGTTGCGCCATATCATGTGCGTACTTTGAGAGGGTAAGCTCATTCATGCAATGGGCAGTCACAAAAGAGATGGGGGAGGCCAACATAGTACATTACCTGGATGATTTTTTGTTCGTAGGGCCCAAGGGTTCAAAATTATGCAAAGCGACTCTGGACAAATTTGTAGAGATATCAAGTGAGTGGGGGTTTCCACTGGCCGGGGAAAAAACAATGGGCCCAACACAGGTTATCCAGTTTCTAGGGATAGAAATTGACTCAAGGCAAGGGGTATGCAGGATCCCCGAGGCCAAAGTAGCAGACCTGCTAGAAACAATGAAGGAGCTAAAAGGGAGGAACAAGGCTACTGTAAGAGAACTACAAGCATTGGCGGGGAAACTAAACTTTGCGGGAAGAGTCATACCACAAGGGAAAGTATTTCAGAGGAGCATTGAGCTGAGAACAAGAGGAGCCAGGCTGGGCCACCACAGAGTCAGGCTAGGAGGAGGAATTAAGAGAGACATAGAAATTTGGTCAGACTTCTTGAGGTTTTTCAATGGATCAGTGATATGGCGTTTACCGATAAACGATGAGGGGAAAAGGGTGTTATTCACTGATGCAGCAGGGGGTTTTGGATTTAGCGCAATACTAGGGAGGAGGTGGTGTGCAGAAAAATGGCCTACAGCATGGCAGGAGGCAGAATGGACAAAGAACATAACGCTGCGAGAACTCTTTCCAATCTGGGTAGCATTGTGCGCATGGGGAGAGGAACTGAACAACAAAGAGTTGGCAATATGGTCGGATAATATGGCGGTAGTACACGTATTGAATAGGGGGAGCGTGTCATGTCCAATAGTACTGGAGTTAATGAGAGCAATCACACTGGAATGCCTAAAAATGAATATATGTTTAAGGGCGAGGCACATCGCTGGGGAAGCAAATGTGGTGGCTGATGCCTTATCTCGTTTTCAGTGGGGAAAGTTCAGGGAGCTGAGGCCGGACGCCAACAAGGAGGGGACCCCCACGCCACGGAAGGCATGGGTACCGCTGGAAACACTGGAAAAGAAAGAACGGTTGGCTGCAAGGTCAACTCCAAAGTCACAGGAAAACCTCAGGAAACAGAACGGGTCATAGACAAGCTGACCAGGAACGCCCTAACGTACAAAACGGGTAAGCACTACGAAAAACATGTAAAAGATGTTTTGGGGGAAGCAGAAGTGCAAGATGTGGGTGAAATTTCAATGGAAAAAATGTGTGCATTTTTGGAAGGGGCATTTGCCAAAGGTAAAAGGAAAAGCTGGGCGGCAGCACACTTAGCCTCAGTAGCGTACACCACAAAGGTAGCCGGGGTAGCGGATCCAACGGACAGCCCCAGAATAAAACATGCAATGAAGGGGGTGAAAGTTAGAGGGGAGGAAACCGGACAGCAGAATACCACTACATTTTGGGAAACTAGTAATTCTGTTAAAGTTATTGCCGGGGATATGCAGTAGCACGTATCAAACAGCTTTGTTCAGGGCAGCATTTGCCCTGGCATACTATGGGGCATTTAGAATTGGGGAACTGGTGGCGCGGAACACAATAGCAGGCGATGGCCCGGCAAAGAGCGAAATTAGCATGGGAACCAAGGGGATGTCCATAATGTTAAGGAAATCCAAGACCGACCAGGCAGGTAAGGGGAGAGCAATAGAACTCAAATGCATCAGAGAGAAGGACCACTGTCCCAGATGCATCACCCAAGAATTCTTAGATATCCGTCCAGAAGTGGGCGGGCAACTATTAATACATAGGAACGGCGGTGCACTCAGCAGGTACCAGTTTCAGGCGATATTGAAACAGGCAGTAGCCAAAGCAGGATGGGACCCAACCGAATTTGGTACACACTCTTTCAGGATAGGGGCAGCAACTTCAGCATGGGCAGGGGGCCTGGGAGCAAAAGGTGTAAAAAAAAGATTGGGGGTGGAAATCAGAATGTTTTAAAAAGTACATAAGAGATGAACACTCTATCTCCCCCATCTCCACAGAGACGACCCCCTACAAATCAGCATGGATAGTGGGGCACTCCTTCGTGACACGGGCAGGCAGGTGGAATGAGGAAGTGAAACAAGGACTCCATTTCAAAATCACAATCACATCCTGGTGGGGCCTCCCGGGAATGCACTGGGAGGACATTCACGACAGGTTGTCGGACCTGATCGGCTTCAGGGACCCCCCCCCCCCCGAGTACCTGGTTATATACCTCGGGGGGAACGATTTGGTCAGCACAAATAGGGGAGAATTACAGAGAAACATTTGCGAGTCCCTGCATAGCATAGCACACAGTTGGTGGAAGACCGAAATCTTTATGTCTGAGATAATAGCACAAAGAATTTGGTACGGGGCGCATCGGAGGCAGTCAATCGAAACAGCAAGGAAGAAATTAAATAAAACAGTGGAGAAGTACTGTAAGAGCACAGGGCTCCATTTCATAAAACACGGTCTCTCCCAGAACAACCCAGAAATGTTTCACCAGGACGGGGTGCATCTATCAACCAAGGGAACGGGGTGCATCTATCAACCAAGGGAATGGGGGTGTTCTCTGACAACATTTTTAGGGCGCTGGAGGAGCGGGATGCAAATAGAGGCGCTTTTGGGGGGGACCTGAGCAGCTGAGGTAACACCCACTCAGGTGTGGCGGCATGTGCCCAGGAACGGATGCCCAAAGGTAACAAAGACTTGGGAGGAGAAGCCTTGGGCATCTCCCGACTGGACACAATGTACCCAAAAGCAAATTATGTGATATATGTGTGTATTATGTTTTTTCTGCAGGAAAATAAATTGCCTACGGCCTACAGATTTACCACAAACAAAAATGGTCTGCTACATTATTTCTCAGGTAGGGGTCAGGTAACAGGAGCAAAGGGAGCCCACATTACTCAGCCTATGCCCCAGGCCCAAGCCGTCCGGAGGACGGCACGATAAAGGGCCTGGGAGTTTAGGCGCAGGGTGGGGGGGAAATGGCGGGAAAACTGTGGGGAGGGATGGCCAAATGGCACCCGCAACACAAAAGGCCCAGGGAAACTCAGGAAATGACACCTGGGAAAGGTGTCAGGGGTAACAGTAGGGAGCCGGGGGGAGGGCCGGCCCCCAAGGAAAGAACAAAGGGGGTTGGGGGCATAAGTAACCCCAGGGAATAGGAAAAGGCACAAACCAGGTAAGGAGCTCACCTCTCTCGGGTAAGCTCCTAGGGCCTGGAAAGGGGAAAGAAGAAACGTTTACCACCCAACCCACCCTACAAAGATAACGAAAGAAGGAAGAAGCAGGCAGGAGCCGGAACGCTGAGTACTTTCTCACGGTACACGGTCCCAAGAAAGTCGTAGGCGGCATTTGTGCCCAGGAACGGATGCCCAAGGGTAACAAAGACTTGGGAGGAGAAGGCTTGGGCATCTCCCGACTGGACACAATGTACCCAAAAGCAAATTATGTGATATATGTGTGTATTATGTATTTTCTGCAGGAAAATAAATTGCCTACGGCCTACAAATTTTCCACAAACAAAAATGGTCTGCTACGTTATTTCTCAGGTAGGGGTCAGGTAACAGGAGCAAAGGGAGCCCACACTACTCAGCCTAATGTTCGGAGGCTGTGGGGTCCCCGGGCCGGCAAGGAGGTGAACACACCATCTCTGACATCGCAGGTGTGGTGAGGAGGTAGGGAGAAGCCCTGCGGGGCACTCAACAGATGTGAGCCCTGCAGGTGGCGTAAAGCAAAGTACTCCCTGTTGGAGCAAGGTGGAAAATGAGGAGCTCCATGTCGGGGAAAAAGGAAAATGCAGCAGCCCTCAGAGAGCTCCCGGGCCCATCGACGGTGAGATGAAAATAAAAAATTGAAAGAAGCAGCGCAGCCGACACACTGGGAGCAACTGTCAAACTCAAACTAAGATCCCGGGCCGTGAAGGCGGTGAGTGAAAATGCCAGCATGTGTTTGGAGGGCAGCCCACATCGCTGGAAAGGAAACAGCGGACAGGCTTGCAGCTCTGCAGGGGTGCGTGTGAGCCCTTCTACGCCACCAGTAGTGAAGCATGTGGCCCTAGACACCCTGCCACCAGAACTGTGGGATTGACTGTCCTAAAATGATGCTTTGGGCAACTATGAACTGGTTTCCTGCAACTCTGCAAGTGCTTAATGTTATGTGAAGCTGTGCTCCTGCACATTGTCGGCATGCTTTAAATGGTGCCAGGAGCTCACAATGGTGCCTTTCAGCGGTTTGAGTTCCACTCGCCCAGGTTAATAAAGGGTCCTTTTAAAATGGGGTGGAACTACCAAAGTGCCACCAGCAGTCCACCGACCCCGACGGTTGCCGTCAAGATATGTATAAAGCCTAGTGCATGTTTTCTGTTGGTAACTGCCTGAATCTAAGTGTGTGAGATTATCGCTTACCCCACCCATAACCACAAGCGTTGCTCTTCGTGATTTCATGTGTTTGATGTCTAGTGATGTTTGTCATTTGTTGGTTCCTTATGGAGAAGGAGGAGTGTGGTGCTGTGCCCCTTTGAAGGGCTTGGACGCATGTCACAAGCCAGTGACCATGTGACCAGATCAATAAAAGAGATGAGCGGTTTCCTGCTCATCAGTCTTGACCAACTGACTCCTGCCTGCTGTGTCGTTCTTGCCAGCGCGATGCCAGCGCTACGTAGCAGGCAGGGGGCCTACCCTGCAAGGCTCTGCATCAGGATGGTGCCCCTGCAGGGCAACACCAGCTGTGTGGCTTTGATGGCCTGTGTGCCCCAATCCATTGAAGTGCCCGTGTGATCATGGGCGGACAGTGTGTTCCTTCCCTGTCCTGTGATGTCGGCTGGATGAACCCCTCAAGTCCTCGGGCCGGCCGGTGAGCCTGCGAGCCAGCGCGTAACTGCTCAGGCCAACGTGTGTACTGGGTGCCCCAGCGATGGTCAGACTGGCCTGCGTGATTGCAGGTCCATTCACAACAGTGCAGCGCTGTCAGCAGCCCTAGCCTCACGGGGGTTCCGTTTCCCAGGGCATGTTCAAGTGCAGCATCAACATGGAAGAAATCAGAAACGAATGACCTGCAGCGTTTCGTAAAATGTGAATGCAACCAACTATTTGTAGGATAGTCCACCTGAGATAAAATATACCCACAATTTTTGCTGTCAAAACACTCAAAAATGTTAAGAAAGAGCAACTTCCCAAAAATATTAATGTCTACGGGAGTTAGTTAGCAGCAAGGTGACTACTGTACAAGGTTACCCTTGGGGTGGGTGGGGGGCTATCACAGAGTTTCTGGTCAATGAATTCTCTCTGTGATGATGAGTGAATATTTTCAACTCAGGAGCGAGAAAACTGTTGAACTTAGGAGTGCTAAAGTGGACATTGGTTCTATGTTCATTTTTCGCCAGTCATTTTTTCGATGGGTTTTCCCCGAAATATTTTTCTAAAAAAAAAAACATTGAAACATTGTTTTTATTTGGGGTGTGTATTGTTTTTATTTGGGGTGTGTGGGAGGGTTCCCTCCCAAGCCCCCTCTTGCCCTATTAATGTAACTCTATTCCTGACCCCTCCGCCCCTTATATAGCCTTCCACACCCCCCTGTGTTTTTCGATGGGCTTTTTCAAGAAAGAAAATCGTCAAAAAAGACATCAAAAAAATGACTGGCGAAAAATGAAAGTTGTACCTCCTCTTTGTGGGAAGCCCCTAGACTTTTGGCATTTCCCCTGTTGGTTTTCGTGGATCTTTGACTTTATTTTGTAAACAGAGGGACCTCTATTGAAGCCCCCCTGTCACTGCAAAGGCGTTTTGCGTGCTGTCCCATTGTAGCACATATGGCTACTAGGACAGGGGTGCTTCTTAAACACCACAATTTCGTCCCAAGGTGATTCAATGACCCTAAAAGTGTGTTGGGGAGTAGGCTGTTGGCAGCTGTAAATCAGTTTTGTCTTCAACAGGGGTACTCTCAATGTTACCACGTTAGTATCCCAATGTGCCTGCATTGTGGCCATTGGGGTGTTAATGCATGTTTAAGCCCTACTCCCAGCCATTTGGTTTTGGGACATTCCTTTGTCTCTGTAGACAATAAGACAGGCCTACTATAGCCGCTGTGCTTATTTGGGCTCACTCTCAGCCCAGTTGTTCACCTTCTAGAGTTGTTTAAATTGGCTTAGCCTTTTTTCCTGCCCCAGACAATCCCAATACACATCCTTGTGGGTGGACCTCAGTGTTTGGCAGTTCTGAGGGCCATTCTCTTAGGCTGGCCATCACAATCGGTGTGCCTGCATGGTGTGTGATTGAGGGGCTGGCAAAGTGCAAGTGTTTATCTAGGAGAGACCCTGTGCATTCCTCAGACTCCTAGCTGAATTGCAGGAGGATTGATGTAAAGATGGGCTGCTGCTTCTAAGGACCAGGTTTGGCCTTACTGGCTGACCCTCTGCAGTGACGTAGCACAAACTTTGCGGGCCCCCTTGCGAGCCTTGATGACCACCCCCCCCCACGCTCAGCAACAAATCACAGGTTGCACCACACTCTGGGCTGGCCTAGCCTATCACCCCTGAAAAGAAGCACTGTATTTACTGAGCTTTCTCACCATCTCTGAACCAAATTTTCAGTGAGTGACATTGTAAGCAAACTGGGTGCTTGGGTCCCAAAATTTTCTTTAGAATCATTTTAAGGGGACCCCGGGGTTTGGGAACTCTTCAAGGCAGTCTCATCTGGTGTTCCCTGAAGTTGGTTGCCTCTATGGTAGCACCTTCAGGGTAGCACTAGTACTTACCAGGCTTTAGCGTATAACCATGATTTGCCTACAGAATGTTTTCCATTGATTCCTATGGGACATTTCTTACAATCTTTTGAACTACTCCAAAGTGACTAAAAAGTGTACTGACTTTGGCACTTTTAATGGGTCCTCCTTAAGGCGTTGGAGTTTCTCACACACAATTGGATTTTTAGCATTTGCCTATGAATTGTTAAAGAATTTAATGTAATACATAAATGAATTACAACCCTGTACACAAAGGTTTATTAATGCATCTAACCTTGGTTATTTTGGCTCCAGCTACTTCTACATGTGTATTTAGACTATTTAGTTCTGGTATAATAAGTCCACCTTCACTTAGGCCTCCCTTGATCCCTCTTTCTCCATCCCCCCATCTCTCCTCCTTCTCGCCCATAGCACTTAATGAGTTCGCCAAGACTGTTTGCTCTATGAAAACCTCCTCTAAACTGATGCTTCCCTGCTCCTCCAGAACTTTCAAGCATTTCCACCCTCGGTCCCTCTCTGGCTGAGTTCTGCAACCACTCTTTTGCCACTGGATCCTTCCCATCACCCCTCAAGCACTCCCTTGTGCACCCCCTCCTAAAAAAGCCATCTCCGGACCCTTCCTGCCTGGTTAACTACCTCCCCCTCTCCACCACCCCATTCTTGGGCAACCTTTTGGAGAAGTTGGTCATTCCCCCAACTAATCTACCACACTGAATCTGTTGGCTGTCTCCACGACCATCAATCTGGCATCAGAGCAGCCAGAGACAAAGAAACAGCTTTCCTGATCACCCGTGCCGACTTGTTCTCTAACCTTGATTCCAACTCTCACTCTGTCCTCAAGCTCCTTGATCTGTCCTCTGCCTTTGACACTGTCAATCACGCCACCCTCTTTAACCGACTCTGAGATACTGTAGACATCACAGACCTGGCACTGGCCTGGTTGACCACCTTCCTGTCGAATGGACCTTCCCAGGTCCAGCTCTGCATTTTCTCTCCTCTACACCTCTCTATACCTGCGGCGTCCCTCAAGGCTCTATCCTCTTGCCGTGGCTCTTCAGTATTTTCCTTGCCCCTCTTGCTCACTTGATATCTACCTTCTTATTTCCAGTGCTATGCCGACAACACTCAGCTCTCCTGTAAGCTTCCCTCCTCTACCTCCTCGCCTTCTTCTATCATTCTCGATCGACTGCTATTCAGTCATGGTGTGCTGCTAATGATTCCCATTGGTGCTCCCCCTCCATCCTCCCCCCTTACTCTCTGGCCACCCTCCTTGGGCCCCCTACCTGCTTCCTCCTGTGAGGCAAAAAACCTGGGTGTCGTCTTCAACTTCAGTATACAGTGTTTATATCGAATATTTTATATTGAATCCCACATATATCTAAATATATATCTTGAAAACTTTATATCGAGTATATAATATATTTAGGGTGGGGTAAAGGGTTAAATTGTTTTGGGAAACCGTCTGGATTGGTTTTTAGGGGTCGGAAAACAGGGTTTGGCGGTGATCCCCCCCACCAAAAAAAATGCATTCAATATTAAGGTTTTCAAGATATATGTTTCAATATCTGGGCGTCATTATACAAATCTTGTTATAAAGACATGTAACCTTTGACTCCTCTCTCTCCTTCTCACCTCATATCGCTGACCTTGACAAGAAGTCTCACTTTTAGCTCTACCTCCTCAGAGGCATTCTCCATTTCCTCACCTTCCCCCAGAAACTCAATGGGCCTCATTATAAGTTTGCCAGTCCAGTAACAGCGGTACCGGTAAGCTTGGCACCGTTGTTACCGTACTGTCAAACTACGAGTACAGCTCGTGGGTGTCTTCCCGCCCACCAGGTTTGACCTGGCGGGCGAGCGTACCGCCACTCGCGAGCAGAACATGTCGTATGCACTGGCACCATTCTGAATGGTGCCGGTGCATCCGACCTCCCCATTCCCATTGAGCCCAATGTGGCTCAATGGGAATGGGAGCATTTCATTTTGGCACCCGCAAAGGGGCAATTACCGGGTCCGGCAAGGCCATTATGACCCGGTAATTCGCGTGCGCCGGAAACATTTCTCAAGTTTGGCGGCAGCCTGCCGGTTTTACCGGCAATGCTACAGCCAAACCTGTAATGAGGCCCAATGTCTCTAGAGCTCTGGTTCTCTCCAGGCTGGACTACTGTAACAGCCTCTTCCTCAATCTGCCTAATTCCTCCCTCCATCCCTTTTCAGCTAATCCAGAATAGGACTGCAATACTTCTCTTTGGCCTCAAGCCCAGGGACCATATCTCTCCTGCCCTTAAATATCTCCATTGGCTCCCGGTGGCCGCAAGAATCAAATTCAAGACCATGTGAATTATCCACAAGGCTTTCTGGGGCCTGGAACAGCGCTATATCCAACTTTCTCTCCTTAAAAACCTCCCTGCTAGAGCCCTTTGGTCCTCTATCTCAAATTCTCTGCAGGTCTGACGTTTCTCCAAGCAGACAATGGGGGGTAGATGCCTTTCTTTGGCAGGACCCTACCTCTGGAATGGCCTCCCTGCCCCTCTCAGACTTGAGCCGGATCTCCTCAAGTGGTGGAAGCTTTGCAAGACCTTCCTCATCTCCGTCTCCTTCCATCTCCCCCTCCCTTGCTGATTCTCTTGTGCTGCTGCGACTGGCCTCCTGGACACCTCAGAGTCATACAAGGGCCAGGCCTCCCTCGACCAGTCTGCCTCAGCACCCTCCCTTAGTAGCACTTGCCCCTAGGCACCCTCCCTGACTAGATTACTGAATCTGGTTCACGCCTGCTCTGCGCACTAACTGTCCCTCATCACGTCCTCACTGCACTGCACGACCTTGAGTCTAGCCCTCCCCCCCCACCTAGCACTTACCCAGCCCCTGCAACCTCCCTTTTACCTTCCAGCACACCCTTACCCCCCTGCACATCCTGCTTGCTGCACTTGCACAATCCGAATGTCACAAGACCTAGTAGGACCATTATTGTTGTTATCTTCCTCTGTTCCCCATCCCCCCTTGTCTTGTGGCACCTGGAAACACTTTCTGCTGTATAGGTGCCATACAAATGTCCAATAAAAGAAAAATTAAAAATGTGTATCCTGACTTTTAGCAGCCCTCTGGGTGTTGTATAAAATTGTTTAACCCCTTCATTTCCTACAGGTGCAAAGGTAAGTACATGCATACTTGTGTGTGAGACCTGTTTTTACTGCATACTTGAAGTTGTGAGGAATACTGTGACAGTACACGGATTGGCATGGGGTGGGGGCTGATCATGCCTGTGTCTAAGGATCCCCTTTTTCTTCCCACCCCTTAGCATTACAGTGTATAGACCTCGCTTCCAAGGGTATACCTTATGTTTAGGTGTAGGAGTAGGAAGCGTTTCTGATAGGCCCTTTCAATGTTTTTATCTACACTGTGTTTTACTCTGCGTTGAGTCCTAACCTGAAGGTACTTGTTTCACTTTCTAGTGACTTTTGTGTAACTATGCAATAAAGTGTAGTCTATTCTTGTGGGTTACCTATTAGGACTAATTGTAGCTATCTGCCAGCCTTGTCCTCTCCCTCGAGTGAAGCCTGACTGCTCTGCCACAGCTCTGCATAGAGAGAGATTGGTATATCTTTTGGTTGGAACCCTGTCTTCCCCTTAGGATATATGGTTCCACTCCCATCAGCAGATATGGTGGCGGTAGTCTGTTGCTGGTCCTCCATTGCTTCTAATTCGGACCCTGATTTCCTTCCTCCGCTAGGGCATTTGCTGGGATTTCCCCAACATGTGTAAACTGCATACACACTACACTTATCAGGCTATGCCATACAGAGGGGCTCAGTTTAATACAATCTTTAATAGCACTGAGAGGACCATGACTGCTAACACTTGTGTGTCAATGGTCCCCTCCATGGAATTATGATTGTTTTTGGTAACGGTGTACTTAAGGTATAGAAATCGGGCATTCCTTGACTTCACTACCTTTTGACACCCATTATCCAAAATAACCATGAATTCCACCCGCCATGTACTGACGGCATTAACATGGATCGCTGTGGATTCCAGCATCTTCACCATCAGGAGAACTCATTAAAGTGACGACTCGTTAAGATTTTTGTCACAGAGCTACTGGGGGAGTTCCCAAGTTCCATGCTACATATTCACGAAAATGGCATGCATCATACTTTGCTTGAGTAACATTTCTCAGCCTCTAAAAATGATCTTCTTTTTATCTCCTTACTTATGGTCAAACAACCTCTCTTGGATGACTACGTGAAGACTACACGTAAACCACTGATGCCCAGAAGTGTCCACAAAGCTTAATCTAATTAGTTTATTCCTTCCCAGGTCTCGTTGCTTTAATACTAAGACTCAGTGGAGGCTTTTGTGAAGTTAAGAAAAAATGATATCAGAAAATCCAAAGGAATATGTCTTAAATAAGATCGATATATGCTAGGTTTGTGAGCTTAACTTATTTAAGATGGTACACCATTTTCAGTGTGGCCCTTCAGCGCTGGCAATTTTTTGGCTCAGCGCATTCACCGCACATCCCCTTTTGGCGCACTCTGCGGGAGACAGCCTGCAGAAAGCAGGGACCAACCAGCACTGCTATGTTATTACTTCCTGTGATGAATCGCAGTTCATGCCTTCTTCCCAAGGCCCCATGAG
The DNA here is from genome assembly GCF_040938575.1 of Ambystoma mexicanum. NCBI lineage: Eukaryota > Metazoa > Chordata > Amphibia > Caudata > Ambystomatidae > Ambystoma > Ambystoma mexicanum. The sequence goes on along the minus strand of NC_090924.1, from coordinate 316,928,666 downwards.
GCTAGGGCGGTGAGCCCGCTCTGTAACACCCTCCCTAGGGATGGAGAGAAGTGGGACCTCACCATGAGAGACTCCCCATTTGGGGCAAGGACTCACGTTCCTGTGAGGAACTCCCTAAGCCATATCCAATGGTGGCATATATAGGACTATCAGATATGCAGAACACTATTGAAGCCTGAGATTGGGCAAGAGCCGAAACTGAAATAGACACCTGCAGACAAGAAAGAAGATCTTTCTCTTTAAGGAGAGACCTCCATATAACTGAGACGAGTAGAATGATGATGGAGAAGGAGGAGGAACAGCATTCGTCTAGACATATTGAACTCCACAGAGGGAGCGCAGAGCGTAAGCAGAGGAAGCCCCCTGACGCTGTGATACCTGCGAGAGGTGGAGCCAAGGAGAGCCGCTCGCCCGCAACTTTCCAAAATGGTCTGAATGTGAAAGCAAGATGCTGGAGGCCCAGCAACTACATGCAGTAAGGAGAGAGCGAGGCGGGAATCCCAATCCCGGTGGTCACGTGACTATGAAGACTTCGTGGTGGGCCGTGCTCCCATCCAATGATGCCAAAACCACTACATCGAGGAGGCAGCCAGACATCTGCTTACCCGCAGCCATACCTGGTTTTAGGGAGAGAAACAACCGAGAGTGGGACGCTGACGGAGTTAACAAGATCATGAACCGGAGCAAACAAAGTAAACCTGAGCAGCTGGAAGCCCCTGGCGACGTTCCCCTGGAGAGTCAGGCGTAATTGGGAAAACAGAAGAACCAGGAGGCCATTGGAGAATCGTCATAAACCAAAAGAAACTTGAACATATGATCCTTTGGGTAGCCTATCATGCAGTGGATGGGAAACAGAGTAACTCTTACACCAAATAACAGAACCAACTCAGGAAGATGGCAAATTTGTCTGTTTTATTATCAATTGTCTAAAACAGGGAGTTACAACGGACATCAACGGATATCTTGTGCCTTGAAACACTTGTGTATAGGTGCGTTGTAAATGCCATATCATATCATATCACAACAGACATCAACGGGCGCCGCACAAGCATTCTCAAAGCATGTCATAAAAAATTACATTTATATAGTAAAAATTTATCATGCATGAAATCATACTACTTGGCAAATAAGAAAAACCTATGGGGGGTTGTGATTCGCTCAAGGGGAAAATCTAAGTATACTCTCTATATGGGGTTGGTTGTGGACATCTACAATCAGGTAGACAACTCATGCCCACCCCTAGTGCAAGTCATCCTCAACACTTATTAGATACATGGCGTATTATTTGCTCTCAAACTATAAGGTCCTCTACAATTGGTTGGCACACTCGTGCCAGTCTGGAACATTCAGCTCTCTATCAGCATATAAGCTCACACCCCAGGTGTCAGGAGGTGGACTTGACTGCACCTCCCCATCCAATTAGCCCATCATCTCTCATCACCCATGGCTTCTGCCATGGAGATTGTCTTTGAACTCTTGCAAAGTATCCTTGACTCTGACAATATATGGGAGTGCAGGCACACGCTATCGTAGTTATGGAACTGCATGCCCAACTCTATTTCCATCCTTGGTTCACGTGACAGGAGACCACAATTCAGCCCATTTTGCAGCATTTAACTGTCCTAAATGAATAAAACTTGGCACTCATGGTGTTCTGTCTTTGTACCTTAACAAGGGATGGTTCAGCGTCTCACACTCACCGCCTTCAAGAATAGATAACCAGTCTTGGATGCTTCAGCCTTGACACAAGGCCAGACAGCCTTTTCAGCATCTTCCACAATCCCAGCTAATTCTTTGCTGCAACACAGTTTTCAATCCTTCTCTCTATAGGTTTGAACATACTTAAGTTGTGACACTGATGTCCAGCTTCTATATAATGGTGGCTGTGCCTGCAGTCTATTCACTACATATCGCCAGCTTCTATGATCACTTAGTCTACTTGTGTTACTGCATCTGTACAGTTATTGAAGAATTAGCTTTTTTCTGCAGTGCTCTTCACACGTGCAATCTTATTTTCTCATATGAAAGTTTATTTGATTCTTTACTTTGTAATCAGTTTCCATAAGATCCATGCATTCTCTTCTTTAGCCAGTCTTCTCCCTGCGTTATGTTAGTTTCTTGTGACATCACCAGCTCCTTCTCTTGTTCTTTCATATATCCTCAGGGACTTCCTCCACGAGTTGTCATCTCTTTGGGAATACATCTGATAGAGTTTTCTCAGCGGGTACCTTCTTTCGAATATTCGCAGTGGAATGGTCATAAAGGCTGGTGTCAAGATTGACACAATTTCAGGCTCCCAGCATATAGGTGTGAGGGAGGCGGAACCTCCTGCAGAGGCATTTGGCTGCTCCTCTGCACTCCCCCCTCTGGTTGATTCATCAACCTCAACTTCACCAATCTCCACATTCTGGCATCTTCTCTTGAAGAAATGCTTCTTTGGGATCCAGATCATCATCACTCCTTTCAGGGATCTGGCCGATTTGACATGTTCATCCACACTCCAGGTCATGTAACTGCACTGTCCATTCGGAATACAATAGACACATCATCCCACATATATCTTGTGATTCTTCGGATACAGGAACTTAGTTCCTTCAGGTTCTACTATGCTGGCCTCTTTGTATTTTCTGACATCTTCATCAGTCAACTCTTTGGGTGCAAACCCTGACTCGGTCATGATCTTCATTCCTACAGCTTCTTTGCTGTCTTCTTGCACTGTGTAAATATTATCCTAATCACACAGAATCCAAACATCACCATCACTAATACTGCTCCAAGAAATTTGAAAATGTTCGCCATCCATTGTGGAATCCATGAGAAGATAGGCACAAACCAACTGTCATCCGCAATGTCCTCTGTCTCATCGGTTCGTCAGCAGCGTTATGGCCTCTGTCAAGGTCTCATTCTCGTCATTGTGAGAAGTTATGAACGTGCAACATGATGGCCCAATTTTGGCGCAAACTCCTCTTTCGATTGCAGTGATCATGTCAAGGACGGTTACCAGACATTTGGTCGAAAAAAATTGGTCGACCAGACAAATGGTCGAACCAATTTGGTCGAAAACCAAATGGTCGAATGTTTTTTTTTTTATTTTCACCCCTTTTTTTTGGGGGGGGGGTTCCCCCCCTAACCCCCTTTTTTTTCTAAAAACTAATTTTTGTAAAAAACGAAAACCCGAAAAATAAATATATAATTAAAAAAATTAATTCGACCATTTGGTTTTCGACCAAATTGCGTCGACCAAATGTCATTCGACCAGTTTTAGGTCGACCAAATGTCTGGACACCGTCAAGGACATATTTCTTCTGTAGGGTCATCAGTCATATGGCCCTGAATTTTTCCTTGACAGTATTGAATCCCTTTACAGTGGTATTGTCTGCAGGAGCTCCCTTCTTGTGATCTGAAACCATTTGGCATTGGCCATCGTCTGGGTCCAAGGCATGAAGATAGTCGTGAAAATTGAGTCATTCTTGCTGAACAGCCTATGCTCATACGGAATGGCGTCATATGCTTCTATTGAATTGGCTGAGTAATAGTTCTATCTCCTTGTTCGGTTGAGAAATTCAAGTGATCTTATCCTTCTCAAATGGGCATCTACCTTCAAAAATTCTCCAATGTTCAGGTCTCTTTGAGAAAGCACCAAGGCTGGAACGTTGATAAGCACCAAGGAACATGTCTCTCCCCAATCCTTGGGCAGCTTCATGTAGGCCCTGAGCCCACAAGCCCAATATCGATCCATCAGGACGGCAGTCCCTGCTCCCATTCCAGTAACATCAATGCTAGACTTGCAGCCTATGTTATCTCCCACATGCTTCTTTCCATGTCTCCAGAAGCACAATGTCGCATTCGCCAATGGGATCACAACCATATGACCTGATTCATGTTTTACCCATGTCAACAGCTTGGCATATTTGGCCTATGAATTCAAACATCCATCGTTCACCCTTTGCACCTCTTGTACAGATTATGGCTTTAATAAATGAGCTGTACAGGACATCAGTCCCTCTTCCCATCCTTTCTTGGATTTCACTCATCCATAGACCAAGACTTGTGTTTGTTCCCAACATCCAGGTGATCCAGCTATTTCAACTCTATCAGGGCAGTCCATTCTCTTCATTTCTTTAATGACTACCTCTTCTTGTCCTGTCGCCGGACATAATCATCTTGCTTTTCTATGCAGGTTCTTTTTCCATCTGTGTAGTTTTGATATAGTCATCCTGGAATGTAAACAACCATTTTGCTCTCCATCGCAAAGTGGCCCATCTTCCTTGAAACTGTCCTCTAGTCATGCATGCTGCGAGGTGAATGAGGCATCTGGCATCGTGTTCTGAAACTTCTCTAGAGATGAAGGTTTGTACTTTATTTAAGGCATAGGGCATGAAAGCACAGACATATCAATTCACTTTGGATGTCCTCTCTCCCACCTTTCTCACATGTTATTACCCAAGTGTGCTTCATTGTCTAAATAGTTATTTATACCCTCACTATCTTCCTCTGCATTCCTCCTAATCCTCCCATATGCAAGGTTTGTGTACTGACCACGAAGTGAATCAAAAGTAGTCTTCATAGTGGAGTGAACCAAAGGGACATCTGTCCCTTATTAGGACTAATGTGATAAAGTGTGTGAAACAGGAGAAACAGAAAGACAAAAAGAGCAATTGTAAGGCATACACTATGCATATGACCAAGGACATCCATCCCTCTCACCATCCTGGTACTGGTTGTGCTCGTTCATTCCCTAAAAATGTGTTAACCTCATCATTCCTCCTTTCTAATATAATCATAAGAACATTATTTTACTCCTGAAACAGTAGTATGTGCTTAATGATTGCGATTAACAACCTTCTAATCACAGGGCCATTTTTGGGATCCTGTAAAAAAAGTGTGAATATCAAAGTCTCTTTTGACAAGAGCAGGATAAGCTTGAAGGATAAATCCAAAAACATCAAACACAAGCCGATGCACATCCCTGTTGGTGAGAAACATAGGGTTATCCAAACAGATACTCATTGAGAATTGAATCTGAATAATGATCCTGTTTCCAGTTCTTTATTAAGAACTGTCATTTAGGAATAACTTTTGACACATCCATGAGATTTCTAAAGTTCATTTTTCAAGATTCCTGTGACTCTCAGCAAAGGATCACACTCCTGCTTAAATATCTATAAAGAGTAGTCCAAATCCACAATCTGCATTAACACCTGTTAGCTTTATCATCCTTCTTCTTTGTCATCGATCGAGTCTGCACACGCTGACATTCTTCTTCTTGTCTTGCTTCTAGATTGGCAGCAGTGGGAGGGGCGGTCTCGCCTTTATAAGGTGTTGTATCATTTAAATTAAGCCAAGCTCGCTTGCCTTGGACTTTTACTGCGGAGGGGGTTATATTTTCAACGATAAAGGGCCCAAGGAAACGTGGCTCATGCCACTTTCGGGTAATGGTTTTATCTACATGGTGTCACAAAAAACAGTTTAGGTGCTGATAATAGTTCACGTGATCCGCTTGCTGGATTCTCTTCATTTGTGTTCTGAGACAGACCCTCTGACGCTTGCATTGATCTGAAATGAGAGATATGCTAGAGGTCATACATGTCAAATAGTTATGCAACTCATCACCTAACAATTTTGCTGTACTCTGGGCATCACTTCTACTCCTCGATGGAGGTGTAAGAGGCATTCTCATCTACATCCCTGTCACTAATTCGTGGGGGTGAGGTGATGGCCTCAGCCAGGCTGATTCCAAAGGGCATATATAGCTAGGGTAGGCAATTTAGCCATCCCTTCTTCAAAGTTTATTTTATTTTGACAGTCCTCTCTTTCAGGAGGCCGTTGAGTCTCTCACATATACTGTTTGCTTGCAGATGATAAGCAGAAGATAACTTGTGTTTAATACTTAATGGGAACCCTATTTGTACAAATACTTCATTAACAAAATATGGCCCATTATCGAATCTCAGCACTTCACACACACCCCATCTTGGAAAGACTTTGCGTACTAAAAACTTAGCTGTGCAAGTGGCATCAGGGTGTGTACATGGACCTGCCTCTATCCACCTAGAGAAGGGACACACCACCACTATCAGATATCTGTATCCATTACATACTTGCAGCATGTCAACATAATCAATATGTAAATGCAGAAAAGGACCTTTGGTCGAGGTATCACCCCTCTAATCATTCTCAGTGTATGCCCAGCAGTACATTTTTGACACACGATGCAGTTCACTATACAAAATGCAACAGGTTCTAACAAATTTGGAATAAACCAGTCTTCCGCAATTGTTGCGGCAAGACTCTCCCTAATTACATGCGTGTGGTAATTCAGCTGTTCAAGTGCTATTTTTAACAATGCTACTGGCATAACCATCTTTCCAGTGCAATCCTGTCACCATAATGCTTCTGTGGGGGATAGAGAGCATCCCCTATGTTTCCATAATTCCTGCTCTTCTTGCGGTGCACTTCCTTAAATTTCCATAAATTTGGTCATTTTTTATTCTATTAAACCCTTCTTGCATCACCATTACCGTGACTCTACTCTTGGAGTATGAAAACTCGAAATTTCTGAAGAATATACAAACCTTTTGGCTTCTACGTCTGCAGCTTCGTTCCCACAAGAAATAAAATCTGCCCGCTTAATTTGAGCTGCGCATTTCACGACCGCTATGGCCACTGGGAGTTGTAGTGTCTTAATAAGCCTGTCCAATAAGGATGCATTTTGCAGTGGAGTGCCGTCTGCGCAGGGGTAGCCCCTTCTTTGCCAACGTGCTAGCTCTGTGTGTATGGTTGACGTCACGTAGGCGGAGTCACTGTACACCATCACTTCCCGCTCTTCATGTTTCTCAGCGCAACAATAAGTGCTACTAATTCTGCTGCTTGGGCTGAAAAGTGGGACGGTATTCTGGCACTTGCTACAACTTCAAATTTCCCATCCAAACTATGCCTTACTACAGCTGTGCCAGAATGCCTTTCTCTACTAGTTTGATAATTCAACATAATTAGCACAGGCATGCACTGCATCACCTTCTGCTATTGGCTCATCTACAAATGTGGCAGGGTTCACTATTTTACATCTGACAACTTTAATTGCTGGGTTTGAAATAATTACTTCATAGGCTGCGGCTCTCTGAGATGTCAATGTACCTTTGTGTTTCTCTAGAATGGCAAACAGAGCATGCTCCATGAAAAGGGTCATAGAACAGCCCATGATAATACTTGTAGACTTCTCAATTGCAACACGCCAGCCGCCAATGACTGTTCACAAGGAAAGTGTCCTTTCATGACTGGGTCTAGGATCCCACTGTAATATGCTAAATGATTGTACCCCAATGTAGTCCTTTGTGTAACTACTGCTGTCATCACTGTCCCATTTGTGTGCGAAAATAAATAATTCCTCAGCATAATTGGGGATTCCCAAAACAGGGGCTGTGCAAATCACTTTTTTCAACTCCTCAAACTCTTCCTCCATTTCCTTAGTCCATTCTATCATTACTTTGTTTACCTGTGCTTTCTTTAAAGCCTGTAAGAGAGATCTATCTTGTATATGTACTGTAGTCAAACACCCAGGCCCAAACATAACTACATAGCCCCAAAAATTGTTGCATCTGTTTTACCGTGTTTGCCATTGCGGTTTTCATAATGCCCTCAGCTCTTTCAGGTGTCACCTTTTTTCCTTCATGTGAAATCAACTGTCCTATGTATAACACCTCTTCTTGACAATACTGCAGTTTCTCCATGTCTACCTTATATCCTTTGCTAAGATAGTCATTATCTGAGCTTCTTGTTGAGCTGAGCGGGTTCGAGCGGTCGTTCGCACCCCTGTGCGGCCATTTCTGAGGCTGCCCACCAGTTCCAGGCCCCGTTGGGCTTACAGTGAGTGTGTGCTTTTTCTTTTCAGGCACTGTTTGATTGTCGTGCTCCGTGCGCGTTGTGCTGCCCCCCCCTCCCCCTCACTTCCTGGTCCTCCTCTCCCTCTCCCATCCCGCCTCCCTGCCCGCCCACCCCCCTCTGATTGGTCTCTGCCTAGTCCTCCCAGGACTACACGATGACCGCTCTCCACGCTCGCTTCTTGTTGAGCTGAGCGGGTTCGAGCGGTCGCCCGCAGCCCTGTGCGGCCATTTCTGAGGCTGCCCACCAGGTCCAGGCCCCGTTGGGCTTACAGTGAGTGTGTGCTTTTTCTTTTAAGGCACTGTTTGATTGTCGCGCTCCGTGCTCGTTGTGCTGCCCCCCCTCTCCCTCACTTCCTGGTCCTCCTCTCCCATCCCGCCTCCCTGCCCGCCCACCCTCTCCCCTTTCCTGCCCTCCTCCTGCCTTAAATCTGACCCCCCCTGGGAAGCCCCCCTGCCCGGCAGCCCCAGCTAAGGGCCCCTTAGGCAAAGGGCGGCTCCCAGTTGTGTCTGCAGGTGTCCGCATGGGACGCCAGGCGCCGTTCGGCGCTCTTCTGTTAGCTCTACCCTCTCTCCCAACCCACTCACCAACACCTGGCATGGTGTCTACACCTACTGCGTTACGCAAATTGTGGTAAATTAGGGCTTTTCTCCCCTTTGCAGGACTCTCAAATTTAGGGGGCCTCTCCTTTGGGCACCTAATGTGCAATACTGTGTTGCTGTGCGCTCTGACATTGTGATAAATTAGGGCTTTTTCTCCCCTTCGCAGGACTCTCAAATTTAGGTGGCCTCTCCTTTGGGTACCTAATGTGCAATACTGTGTTGCTGTGCGCTCTGAAATTGTGGTAAATTAGGGCTTTTTCTCCCCTTCGCAGGACTCTCAAATTTAGGTGGCCTCTCCTTTGGGTACCTAATGTGCAATACTGTGTTGCTGTGCACTCTGAAATTGTGGTAAATTAGGGCTTTTTCTCCCCTTCGCAGGACTCTCAAATTTAGGTGGCCTCTCCTTTGGGTACCTAATGTGCAATACTGTGTTGCTGTGCACTCTGAAATTGTGGTAAATTAGGGCTTTTTCTCCCCTTCGCAGGACTCTCAAATTTAGGTGGCCTCTCCTTTGGGTACCTAATGTGCAATACTGTGTTGCTGTGCACTCTGAAATTGTGGTAAATTAGGGCTTTTTCTCCCCTTCGCAGGACTCTCAAATTTAGGTGGCCTCTCCTTTGGGTACCTAATGTGCAATACTGTGTTGCTGTGTGCTCTGAAATTGTGGTAAATTAGGGCTTTCGCTCTTTCCTGTCTGCTTGCTCTCGTCAGTCTTCCCCCCCACTCCCTCCTTATTCCATGGTGCTCTCTATCTCCTCTATCTTCTCTAACTGCTTCTCTATTGACTATCCTGCTCTCCTCACTAAATCTGGTAGGAAAAAGTTTAAAAAGGACATTCTGGTCTCCAACCCAGGCCTCCCTATCGCTGATTTCTACACCAATGCCTCCTCCAAGGAAACTCTTACTGACATCCTCTTTTTCATGCCTTCTCCTGACCTATGGACCCTTCACATAGTCTCTGTGCTCTCTCCCTTCTCCTCTTCTCCCATTAATGGTGGCACCCGATGGGATGTCCTCTTGGCCTCCTTCCACTCCTCTAAGGCCATCATTAATGTCTACACTAATGGGACCGTCTTGGTCCAAGGCCCTCAGGCCAACCTCCACCTCTTTGATAGACGCTTCCCGCGCCTCATCAACTTCCTTTCCTCTCCTGCTGTCCCTGCTTCTCTGTCCTCGGCTACCTTGCCTCCACCCTCCCACCCTGCCCCATCTCGGGCTTCTTCTTCACCTCCGCAGGGCGTACCTCTGATTTGTACCCCTCCCCGGAAGTCCTTCAAGGATGGCAACCTTCTCCACATTGCCACTCTCAACTCTTGCTCTGCCGTCAAACATTCCTCTGATATCTGTCACCTTCATGAGGAACTGGACTTTGACATCCTCGGTCTCACTGAGACATGGTTCACTGCCAGCTCTGTCACCAGCTTTGACACACTCCTACCTGACGGTTACAAGATCCTCTCCGTGCCTAGGCCCAAACAAGCTGGGGGGGGTGTGGCCCTTATCTTCCCTGAGTGGATCCCTGCCACTCCTACTCAGACCTACTCCTCTTTTGAATGCCTTGTCTGCCGACTCTCTCTCTCTCCCAGCCATTCCCTTACCGTGGCTACTATCTACCGGCCACCTGGTCAAATTTCCTCCTTCCTCTCCAAGTGGGCGGACCTCTCCTCCTCACTCCTGTCCTCAACCACTCAACTCCTCTTTCTTGGAGACTTCAACATCCACCTGGATGCCTTCTGTCCTCCCTCTGGACTCTTTCGGGACCTCTGCGACTCTCTCTCACTCTCTATTCTCCCGTCTGGGCCGACTCATTCTGCAGGGCACACTCTTGATGCTCTGATCTCTTCTGACCTTTCCCTCTCTGTCCCTCTCTCCACACCTCTCTCCTGGAGTGATCACTTTCTCCTATCCACCCACCTCACCCTCCTTACCCCACAGGCAAAGCCACCCCCATCACTGCCACCCTCCTTCTCGGTCATCCGACCCATGAAGCGCGTGTCAGTGGAGGCTTTTGCTGCCACCTTCTCGCCTCCCCCTCCCCCTTCGGCTGACTCCCACCATGATACAGCCCTCTCCAATCTCCACTCTGCTATATCTGATACTCTTGATATCCTTGCCCCTGTCATGAGAATCCGCCTGAAGCCCAAAGCCAAATGTAACTCTTGGTATGACTCGGATCTCGTCACCCTTAAACGCAAGTGCAGGGTGGCTGAGAGGAAATGGCATGCTTCATGTTTATCCTCTGACAAACTGGCCTGCCACCTGCTCCAAAGGCAATATCGGCACTCCGTTTTCATCAAGTAGAGAGCCCTTATCCAAGCCCGCATCTCTGCGGCATCTAATAACTCGGCTGAACTCTTTAAAATCTGCAAGGAGCTGGCCAACCCTGCTGCAGTCTCTACCTCTCCTGTCCCCTCCCAGACCCTCTGCACGGCACTGGCCTCTCACTTCATCTCAAAAACTCAGGACATCCTGTCCTCACTCTCCTCCTATCACCTCCCCCCCCTATTCCCTGCTCTTCCTCTGGCCCTTCTGTTGGCACCCCTCCTCCCTCCTTCTCTGACTTTCCCCTTTTTTCTGCTGACAAGGTTTCGAGACAAGTCCGATCTATGAAAGTCTCGTCAAAACAGGTCCACCCCTGTTCCTCCAAAACCATCAAGGACCACATCAACTCCCTGGCTCCTGCCCTGGCTGACTTCTGCAATCACTCCTTCGCCTCTGGAGTCTTCCCATCCCCCCTCAAGCACTCCCTTGTGCACCCCCTTCTTAAGAAACCCGCTTCCGACCCCTCCTGCCCGGCTAACTATCGCCCAATCTCTATCACTCCCTTCCTGGGCAAGCTCCTGGAGAAACTGGCCATCTCCCAGCTTAACCTCCATGCTGAATCTGTTGGTAGTCTTCATGACCATCAGTCTGGCTTCAGAGCTGCCAGAAGCACGGAAACTGCTCTCCTGAACATCCGTGAGGACCTGCTCTCGAACCTTGACTCTAACACCCCATGTATTCTCATTTTGCTCGATCTCTCTTCTGCCTTTGATACTGTCAACCACACCATCCTGCTCAACCGTCTCCGTGATAACCTGGGTATCACTGGTCAGGCTCTGGCGTGGCTGACCTCTTTCCTCTCCAATCGACCCTCCCAGGTCCAACTGGGTACATTCCTCTCCGACATCTTTTTCTCTACCTGTGGTGTCCCCCAGGGTTGTAATCTCTCCCCCTGGCTGTTCAACCAGTATCTGGCACTTCTCGCCCACCGCATCGCCGCTCTCTGTCCCAACTTTCAGTGCTATGCGGATGATACCCAGCTCATTTTCAGGCTACCCTCTGCCTCCTCTTCCCCATCCCTCATCTCTGACTGCCTTTCTGCTATCCATGAATGGTGTGCCGCCAACGACCTCTGCCTTAATGCCAGTAAGACTGATATTCTACTCATCGGCACATCCACTCCCACCTTCCCTGCATCTCTCTGGCCGGCCTCTCTTGGCCCTCTTCCTGCTCCTACCTGCACGGCAAAAAACCTCGGGGTCATCTTCGACTCCACACTCTCTTTCTCTCCTCACATCTCTGACGTCTCTAAGAAGTCACACTACCAGCTACACCTCCTCAGAGGTATCCTTCCTTTCCTCTCCTTCCCCCAGAAGCTCACTGTCTCTAGAGCCCTGGTTCTCTCGAAGCTGGACTACTGTAACAGCCTCTACCTAAATCTGCCTGCCTCTACCCTCCGCCCTTTGCAACTCATCCAGAACAGGACTGCGAGACTTGTCCTTGGCCTCAAGCCCAGGGACCGCATCTCTCCAGGACTGAAATCGTTACACTGACTCCCAGTGGCTGCGAGGATTAAGTTCAAAACCCTCTTCATTGTCCACAAGGCCTTCTGGGGCCTTGGGCCAAAATACCTTCAACTCTCTCTTCCTAAATATCTTCCTTCCCGAGCTCTTCGCTCCTCCGCCTCCAACTCCCTCAGGGTCAGCCGCTTCTCCAAGCAACGAGTTGGCGGTAGATCGCTCTCCGCAGCAGGGGCCTCCCTCTGGAACAGCCTTCCTGCCTCCCTGAAACATGAGGAGAACCATCTCCGGTTCCAGAAGCACCTCAAAACCTTCCTCTTTGCTTCTGTCTGCGCTCCTCCTCTCCCCTGCTGATCTGTTCTGTTTTGAGTTGTTAGTTGTTAGCTAATAAGCTTAAAAGGGTGATAACTGATACATGCGTTTCTTCTATTCAAACCGAAGAGGGTAATACTTTGCACAGAAATGGAGATATCTGCGATTATTTTAGGAAATTTTATGAGACACTATATAGGGAAGATATTAATCCTGACACAAATAGTTTGGAGGTGTTCTTTGAAAAGATTTCGGTTTCAAGATTAGCTCTAGAAAAACAAGCCTTACTTGACTCTGCTATCGAGGTTACTGAGGTATGTACTGCCATATCTCAAATGAATGATGGGAAATCACCTGGACCAGATGGGATAGTTTCAGAATTTTATAAAAAATATGACACTCAATTGGCACCAATTTTATGTGACCTTTACAATGACTTTCTTATGTCTGGACTAATGTCTGATTCAATGAAAGAGGCATTGATTATAGTGATTCCAAAACCTAATAAAGATCATAGAAATTGTGGAAATTACAGGCCTATTTCATTGCTGAATGTAGATTTAAATTTTTTTACAAAAATATGGGCAAATAGATTAAAGTCATGTATGGGAGATCTGGTTGATGAATCTCAGGTGGGTTTGATCCCTGGTCGGTTTGGTTATGATAATATTAGGACTGTGTTGAATGTGATTGGTGAACATCATGGTAAGGACTCGAATAAAATTATTGGTTTTTTCGATGCTGAGGAAGCCTTTGACAGGGTTAATTGGAAATGTATGGATTATACTTTGAAAAGGATGGGATTTGGGCCGTTTTTTATGAAGATGATAGAATGTATACATCATGATGTTAGAGCTCACGTATTGGTCAATGGAGTTATTTCGGGTTCATTTCCATTGTTGAAAGGTACGCGGCAAGGGTGCCCGTTGTCACCATTTTTGTTTGACTTGGCGCTGGAGCCTCTTGCTGCATATATTAGACAATGTAAATTGATCAAGGGAATTGTGGTTGCGGGGGTGGAAGTTAAAATGTTATCATACGCGGATGATATGATGCTTTTGTTGTCGAATCCAGAAGTGTGTGGAGATGTAATTAAGGATATGTTTAAGGAGGTAGGTGACATTTCGGGTAATAAAGTAAATTGGGATACAACTGAGATTTTTCCGTTGTCTAGAACATGTGATAGTAATATTTTAAGCTCATGGAATTGTAAGTGGTCGCCAGGGGGGGTCACGTATTTAGGAATATATATTATTGGGGGATTTAAACAAATTGTTACAATATAATTTGGATCAGGTAACTACGAGCATATCATTACTAATAAAGAGATGGGAGAGATTGACATTTAATTTATGGGCAAAGATTAATGCGATCAAAATGGTTCTCTTACCCAAACTCTTATATGTTTTGCAATCCTTTCCTCTCATGATTTATAAAAAACAATTGATAAAGGTTGATAGACTATTCCAATCCTTTTTGTGGGGTGCTGGGAAAAAGCCTCGGGTTCCAAAATATATAATGATGCAAAGTGTGGAGAAAGGGGGATTTGGTTATCCAGATTTACTGAAGTATTATAAAGCATTTTTACTTAAAAAGAGTTCATATTATTTTAGGGAAGTGAATGAAAAGGAGCCGATTTGGCTGAGTATGGAAAGGGGTATATGTGCACCATATGATCTGGGGAATATTTACAGTATGGGTAAATTGCCAAATAAACGATTGAAGCTAATTCCCGTGGTGGCAACTAGACAGGTGATAGGGTCATGGTTTCGAGAAAATGGGCAGGGCTATGGCTTCAGCCCGGATGCTTCTATTTGGTATAATGAAGCTCTGCAAATAAATAATAAATGTCTAAACTGGATTAGTTGGATTAATAAGGGAATTCTGAAGCTAGGGGATGTGATGGATGGGAGCCAATTGTTGGGATTTGAAGATCTACAGTGTAGATATGGTTTGAATCGGAGAGAATTGAATAGATACTTGGCTCTAGCTTCCATGATTAATTTAAGGATAGGTATGGCTGGGGGTTATGTTGGGGAAAAACCAGAATTTAGCAAATTATTGGAAGGTCAGGAATATTGTGTACGGACTTATATACAATTTATGCCTATTGGTGAAAATATCCAATCAGCATGGACTGGACTGAAGGAATGTTGGTCGCATGATATTGGGAGGGTTATTACTGATGAGGAGTCGAGTGACATACTGAGGGTGAATTTACATTTGGGAGCAGACATGGGTTTGCGTTTGATTCGACAGAAGATCATTGGAAGGCTATATTGGACACCGGTTAAGATGTTTAAATTGGGTCTTCAATCTTGTGATTTATGCTGGTGCTGTGACATTGGTAGAGGCACCCTGTTACATTTACTGTGGGAATGTCCGAGAGTGCAATTGTATTGGCGGGATGTCATTGATAGGATTGATCTGATTTATGGAATAAACTTACAAAGGTCTGCAGCTAATATAGTTCTATTGTCACATAAAAATAGATGTGTGCGTTCTAGAAAATGTACTTATTGGATTGATAGGGCAGTGATGGTAGCAATTAAATTAATTCTCCGAATTTGGAAAAAGAGGAAAAAGCCTAATGTCGACAAGTGGTTAACGGAGTTGCATATTCTATCACAGTATGATAAGGTTTCATTGGAAAATAAAGATAAAGGTGAGGAATACATAAAGTTATGGGGCCCATTTTTGGCTCTTTGTGATTAATGTGACAGTGGAGCTGATCTGGTGGATATGTCATCTGAGGGGGAAAGGGGGATAAGGCAGAGGTGATGGTGTTGTTTTTTTTCTTTTCTGTTTTTTTTTCTCTTCGCCCCACTTGTGTTGTCTCTTGTGTTGTTCTGTGTATATTTGTCAGTTTGCTGTTATGTTTCGCAGGATAAAGCTATTATGACAGATTGAAGATGTATGATGCTTATATTGTTCTGTAAATTAAGTTGTGACGCTTTACTGTGAGACATTGTTTACTTTATTGGTAGTTGTTGATGTTCATTGCAAACTTAATAAAGTGTTTTAAAAAATAAAAAAGAACCTTCCTCTTTGTCTCTGCTTTCTCTCCTCCTCTCCCCTGCTAAAATCACTGAACCTGCACTAAATCTGCAACTGGCCCAGTCCCTGATCTCGGTCCTTGGCCCAGCTCTCTCTTCCCTGCACTGCGGGACTGTCTCTGTATCCCTACAGCCCCTCCTCCCGGCACTTACCTTGCACTTGCCACTTGCTGGCCCTTATTATTTATCTTGTATTCTACTAACCCTGTACTGCACTTTCCCATTTCCCTTTCCCCTTGCACTTTTCCTTTCCCTTCTACCCTTGCACTTGCGCGATCTGAATGACACTTGGCCTAGTAGGATCGTTGTCTGTCCCCCCTTCTTCCCCACCCCCCTCGCCTCGTCGCGCCTTGAAACACTTGTGTATAGGCGCATTACAAATACCATATCATATATCATATCATTAACTGAATCGAGTATTGTCTGCACTCATCTTCTGTGGCACTACAAATTAAAATGTCAACTTCATATTGTATCAATGTACTCTTAAGATCAATGTTGGTTAAGTCCATCTGGAGGACTCTGTCAAAGATTGATGGGCACTCACAGTACTCCTGGGGCAAACCAGTGTGTTTTAGATGAGTTTGGCAGAACTTAAAGGAAGTCAAATCTTGTGAGTCCTTGTGCAACGGGATCGAGAAAAACACATTCTTCCAATCGATCTGCATGAAATATCGAGCTTCCACCGGGATATTGATTAGTATTGTCGCCAGGTTAGGAACTAAAGGAAAATCTGACTTCAAAATCTGGTTAATCGGTCTCATGTCTTGTATAAATCTCCACAATCCTCCCTTTGATTTTTGATGGGATACACCACGGCATTGCACAATGATTCTGATGGCACCAGAATACCTTGTTTCAGCAGTGCTGAAATTATCTTAAATATACCCTCATCAGTCTCTCGAGACATTGGGTACTGTCTTGCTTGAGGTAAAATCACCCCTGGATTCACCTTTATTTTGACTTCCCCTATTCCCTTTAACAATCCTACAGCATAAGGACCTGTAGTCCATAGGACGCTTGGCACCTTTTCCAAGTCCTCCTAAAAAAAATGCTGGAACCTGCCCCATTATTGACATTGGGGGTCATTACAAGGTTGGCGGTAAGTGGTTAACGGCGCCGGTAAAGGTGCTGGTGCCGTTAAACCCTTACTGCTGCATAACAAGGTCCTTTAGCGGGTCCCACTAAGGGCGGCTGGTTTTACCAGGCGCCCTTAGTGGGAGCCGCTAAAGGACCAGCATGCTAACAACAGGCCTGGTTCTAACGGACCCGTTGTTAACATGGTCCCCATTCCCATTGAGCCCTATGGGGGCTCGAATGGGAATGGGGATGGGTTCCCTGAATGGGGATATACTGGTTCCTCCAAGGTTGGATTGGCCCGGTAACTCCCCATTCAGGGAACCTGGTCCCGGTATGCGGTAAGGGGGTAGGCATGGCGCTAATAGCACCATGGCTACTTCCAACCTTGTAATGACCCCCCGTCACTGTGGAATTTCCCTTTTCTCTATTCTAATCCAGTATGTGATGCTCATAAATAACACTACTTCATCATCTGTTTGGTCTTTTCTAATCTAAACATGTACGCCCCTCCAGTTAAATATTTCACCAGCTGACACTGTTCCACTTTATCCCGTTTTATCTTTAGTTTCCCTCTCCTTGTGCTTAGGGTCGGTCTAATGTTGTCCATCTAGTTTAAGCAATATCTGTCCTCCCACCCATTTGCTCTTGTCCGCAGTCAGCCCCTTTCTTGTCACTCTCTTCCAGCTTTGTCTGTAATTTGCAATGATCCTTATACTCATCGTGAATGAGTCGTGACTTTGGATTATTTAACTTGGCTCTGTTTATTGTGTCTTCGCTGCTATATGCGGGAGGTGCGTACACAGGACTAGTGTAGCCTGCTGCTACCTTTAAGTCTTTCAATGGGCAAAATTCCTATCGCTCGTTGGTGGGTCAGTGCTCTGGGAAGGAGGAGAAGTGGGCGCTTTGCCACCCATGTCATGCTTGTTAAGTATCCACTCTCTTCTGGGTGGGTTTTCCACCTCGTCCCTGAACATCTTCCATAGTTCTACAACCGCTATCCTGCTTTGTAACTTTTTTCCCTTATATGCGGTTTGTAGATATGCAATCATGTTTTGCAGCACAGGTTTTGAAAAACTGCCCTCTTGGGGCCAAGGTTTTATCGGGGGTCCATTCCACACTGAATGATGTATTCATGAATCACTGACATTGTAGCAAGATGGTAAGTGAAACTTCTTATTTATTACAGTATGCCATCGACCCTGTGCTGTTTCCCACATTCACTCGCAATTGCCTTCCACGTGCACCCATTCCATTCCATGTACGCACCATACATTTAAAACCTCATGCACCCAACATTCCAACAGACACTTACACGGGAGCACAGGTAAAAGACAAAGACACTGCACACACCCCTTGCCCCAAAAATAAAAAAATAAAACAGTATGGAGGAATTCTTAGTAGAACTGAAAACAGAAAACAATTCAAACAGAGAGGTCTCTGAGATGCTCTTGGAGAAATCTAATCAGTGTTCCTGCGAAGGCCTCAAGGAAGAGTTCCTTCCACCTCAGTTCATGACATGTCTTTGGACCAAACCAGGAGTTTTCTCATTCTTCCTCTCGAGCCAACAACTTGGTTGGCCCCAGTGACACCCTCCTCCCAACCGGTATTGGTAACTGTCTCCACAGCAATCCTGTTCGCATCTACTGCAGCATCCACATCAAACAACTAATTGCTATTACACTCCTCACCATTGTCATCACGACCCACATCTGTGCCTTCCCATCTCTACTTACATACTCGATCCATGTACCAAATCAAACCATCCTGGATTCTAACAACATTGTGAAACACTTCCTTCACTCTTACAGGCCTAGAATACAATGACTCTCCTTTTTTCGTCAATCTTTCCTTCTTGATTTTGACCAACTCGCCAGCTACCACAAACTTGTGCAGAACTGCCATTCACTGCTTCACGCAAATGTTCACTCTTGTTTCCACTTGATTTCCTTCTATTCACCCATACAAGATTCAAAGCAGTGTTGGGCTATATGCCTCTCATCAGCAAAAACAGAGATTTTCCAGTGTCAGCTTGAACAGATGTAATAATGTTCCCTAGTTTCTCTTCTATTGACTCCTCCGCAGACATGTTGTTTCTGATGGCTTGTTCCACAGCTTCAACAACTACCCTGTTACACCTCTCTACAAGCCCATTAGTTTGTGGGTGATAATTTGCTGAGAACTTCCACTCAATGCCGGACGACCTTGCATTCCTCACCGTCTCACCACTCCTAAATTGTTCACCATTGTCACTAATTACAGTTTTAGGATACCCTTCCCTTCTGAACCCACGCTCCAGGAAGTTTATAGCATCAGATGTGCATACCTTACATGCCAGTTTAATCTCAAGCCACTTAAAACAATAGTCCACCATGACAATTAAATATGTGTTTTCTCATCTGGATTACTATACGGGCCCACAATGCCAATTCCAACTTGTTCCCATGCTTCCTCTGGCCTGTACATGTCCACCAATTCTGACTTATGCACCTTACAACTCTTGTCTGAGTTCTGAGAGGGCCCACAACATTTTAAGAACCTTTCAACTTTAAGGTCCATGCCAGGCCACCAATATTTAGAATGGACATTCCGCTTGGTGCCTGTTGACCATGGGTGTCCTTGATGCACCCTCTCAATTAATCCCTTTCTGAGACTCTGGAGTGCTATCAACTTGTCAACTCTCACCAACAAATCATCTTCAATGGAACATTCTTCCCTAACCTTCCTAAATGGAAGACATGCCTCATCCAATAGACTTTTATTTGGCCAACCTCTCACTGTGTAATCCATCACTTTACACAACACCTAATCACCTTTCAGCTCCTGGACCCACTTTTCTTTAGGAATGACATATAAAACCACAGCAACCACCTCTAAGTCATCAACCTGAACCCCGCCATCTGACTTCAGAGGTAATCTCGAAAGAAAGTCTGCCACTTTGTTTCTATTCCCAGGCACGTAAATGACTTCAAAGTGGTAATCCTGTAACCTTAAGCTCAGCCTCACAAGTCTAGGTGGGTGTTGGCTTGCACATTCCATTTACCAACAGAACCTCCACTAAAGGTTTGTGATTGGTGTATATCGTAAGTTTGTTACCCCACACATACGTCCTGAAATAGTTTACCGCCCAGACATAGGCCAATAACTCCCTTTCAATCACGGAATACCTGCTCTCAACCTCTGTTACAGCATTGGCCGCATGGCAGAAGATACTATCGTGCCTGCCGTCAATCACCTCCGACATCACTGCCCCAACCCATTAACACTTGTATAAACAGTGAGCTTAGACTTCCTTCCAATCACAAATCCCCCAAGATTTTACCTGTCAAACAAACTGATCTTTATGCATTCATCAGATTTCTCACATTCAGCATTCCACTCAAATTTCACCTCCTTCTTGAGTGACCTTCTCATCGGTTCTGTCAGGCTGGCAAAATTGCATACACACGTGTTATATTATTCACACAGCCCTAGGAACGACCAAAGCTCTTCCTTGTTCCTGGGGTCGGGCACATTCTTGATGGCCTCCATAGCACCAACCTTAGGTTTAAAACCCTTGCCGCTCATTACATGCCCCAAATACTCCACCTCAGGTTCCTTAAACCTGCATTTACTCTTCTCTACTTTCAAAACCTTCTCATGCAACCTGCACAGCATATCACGTAGCCTTCCATCATGATTACTTTACCCCTTTCCAAACAGATGACGTCATCCCGGTAAACCAATGTTCCTTTTAAACCCTTCAGCACTTTGGTCATTGCCCTCTGAAATACTGCATACACAGATGCTAGTCCAAACGGCATTCTTCTGTAGCAGTACATACTGATAGGTGTTATAAAGGCTGTCAAGTTTCTGCAACCCTCTGTGAGGTTGATTTGATGGTATGGGTTAGACAAGTCTGATGTGGTGTAAAGATCTGCCCCCTCAATGCAGTTCAACATTTCCGAAATTATGGCCAGTGGATATTTTTCCACCAATATATTCTTGTTTAAATCCCTGAGATCTACACAGATTCTTCATTTTCCATTCTTAACTGCAACAACGATGGGGGTCACCAATTGAGATAACTCTACTCTTTCATTGATCCCTTTGTTTTCCAGTCTAATTAGTTCTTGCTCCACACTTCCCACTAATGCAAAAGGAATAGGTCTCACCTTGGTAAGCACAACTAGAACTGCTCCAGGCTCTAATATAATTTTATGAGCATAGTTCTTAAGTAGCCCCAACTCCTGATGAAACATGTCACCAACACTTTTCCTTTTCTCCAGACTACTCTCCACACTTGGTTAGCTGCTCTTCACTAGTAGCACAGGCTTATCCTCACATGGATCTAGTCTAATCATCAAAGCAGCCAAATCTCTCCTGCCCAGGACACTTTCTTTGCTATGTAGACCTTTACCTCCACTTGACGGTCTTTGAAATGCACCATGCATTTGATCCAACCTGTGATGTGAATCTTTGAACCTTCGAACCCTCCTGGGTTCTTTATGTCAGGTTGATGACCTTTGGTCTTCATCCATTGGCATTTAAGTTTTTCCCATGTCCCGGAGGTTATAATTGTGTATGGAGAACAGCTGTCTACCATCACCGACAACTTCCAATTCGCAATCATTAGGTCACACCTCAGGCATTTTAATTCTCTATTGGCTGATTCATGTACCACCATGACTCGTTCCTCTTCTGAGTGTGTGTTGTCCTGTATTAAAGACCCCTTCTTTTTGTTTCTACAAACCACCGCAGATTAGCCCTTCATCCTGCATATTGCACAGGTCTGGTTAATAGCAGGGCAGTTTTTTCCATTTGGCATAGTGGCCTACCTTGTCACACCTGAAGCACCTATCTCTTTCCCTGCTTTCATTTGTGAACAAGACATTTCTCACTCCTCTCTTAGAATCTCTGTGATCCTGATCTCTTGGTCTTGTGTGTTTATCATTTAGTAAGGACTCATCACCTTTTGTTTCCTGCTCCTTACTACATTTACAAGAGGTTGTTCTCCTGGCTCTTTCTCCACTTGATTTCCAGTTTGTGCCTGAAGGACATCCATCTTCTTATTCTTGATCTCCTTTGCATAAAGATGAGTGTGTTTGACATTTTTGACTATGGCCATAGACTTAGATAGTGAAGCATTCCCCACCATCAACAGCCAATCTTGAACCAGTGGGTATTTTGTCTGTATGATGATTTGATCCCTGATCCGCTCATTCAGTGTGATGCCTGCCTCAAAGTGACATGTGTGACCTAGCATATTGAGAGCTGATACATACTCCTCCACTGGTTCATCCTCTTTCTGAATCCTTTTATGGAAATTATATCTATTGATGGCGACGTTGATCTCTGGGGCATAATATTTGTCTAACTGTCTCAAGGCTCGTTCATGTTCATCAAGTTCCCCTGCCTCTTCACCAGAACATTTCGGCAACTCCCTGTATTTGCGTTGGCCCTCTTCCCCCAGGGCATGTAAAAAAAGCAATTTCCTTTTATGTGGTGTCAAGCCTACCTGTTTAAAAGACTTAATGTAATTCTTCCAATATTCTTTTCACTCTGGCCACATTATGGCTGGCTAAACATGATTCGGCAGGAAACTCTCCAGTGGGTGTACAGTGGTGACTTGCATGTTTAAACTATGCAACATGTTAATTTACTTGTGACTACTATGATGTGGGTGAGTTTTCTTGCTGGGCACTGTGACTAAATTGCGTGTCACGAGCAATGCTGATAGGGATACAGACCGTTTTTTTACTGAAGAGGCACTGTGACTAAAATGAGTGGCGAGAGTAATGTAGATTACTGCTTTGGTCTGAACTAGCCCTGATGGCTATCTCAAAATGGTGGCATGTTATGCAACGTCTCTGGGTGCTTTACGCTAGCGCGGCTGCTGCATGCATAGTAAACGGACAACTTCCTGAAATTAATATGCTGTGTCTCATATACTGCTGCTTTTAAATTACATGCATTTGGCCCACCTGTAGGATAATGGCCGTAGGATACTGGAGATCTCGCCTGGAGACCGGACTCAGTATGGAGAGAGCTGCCGATGGGTGGCGCTTCCTGTCAGCTCACTGCATGAGTTCTCAGTCGTTGGCAAGCTCATCGTCAAATGATGTATTCAAGAATCATTGACACTGGAGCAAGAAAGTAGTGACCCTTCTTATTTATTACAGGATGCCAACGACCCTGTGCTCCCTCCAACATTCACTTGCAACCGCCTTCCACGCGCACCCGTTCTATTCCATATACGCACCCAACATTCCAAAAGACACTTACACAGAAGCACAGGTAAAAGACAAAGACACTACGCTATTCATGCACATTTTGACCTTATATTGCGGGAGGGACTCGCACATATGCATTAGCAGAGTGTCTCCCATTATGGCACGTCACTCTTTTGACTGCCGATAATTATGTGACCTCCAAATGGGCTTTTGTTTTGTACCTCAAATATCCTCACTTTATTTTCACAATCCTTCATCAACTATATTCTCCAAATTTTAACACTTCAAAAGTCTTCCTGTGAGCATCTCTGGCTCCACCAACACCAATTTGGAGAGTGCACTGCAGTCACAGTCCCTTCTTCAACCTTCGCCTCTTAAGGCCAATCCAAACCTCGGGCCCGTGCTAATGCTAAAACAACCTTTCCTCACACGCTCGAGTTCACAGCCTCAACAACATCGACAACCTTGAGTCGGCTCCCCACTCTTTGGCTACTGCCTCTCATCACAACAAATCAAGATCATTTCCACCTGTTTGCTGCAATCTGGGTGCCCTTTATCCTGGGCCAACAACCTCCTCTTATCAACCTAACCTACCCCCAACAACAACCATTATATAGATACAACATATGAGTACCACAATAGTCCCACAGCTGGCATCTTGCCCAAACAATGGCAAGGGTAACACCTCTTATAATTGCCCCGTTAAGCTTTCAGGGGTGTGGCCCTTCTTCTGTGCCTCACTCGGTCACAGGGTAACTCCTCTTTGGTTTTTCTTTTCTTTTATTCTTTCTATAATACGTCATAAGGTGCCACCTTCCGTAATTCTAGCAGAGCCCGTAATTCTAGCAGAGCTCTAGCCACAGGGTATCTCCTTCTTCATACAATATATACAATCCTTCCCTCCCCCTAGGTTTGCCAGATTACTTTTCTCATACTTACATCTGTTGATCAACCGCCACCTACGGAACCACCTCTTCCCACAATATGCCACTCTGTCTTCTGGTCTGTATGGTGTCCCGTGGGGAGTGGGCAGGAATTTCTCCAAGGGGGCTCCTGACGACCATCTGAGTTTTCACGCGTGAATGGCAATCCTGTCCTCATGGGGTGCGATGCAGTCCTTCAGGCTCATGGTGGGAAAAAAGGTGGTATAATCACAGAGAGCATTGGTGAACCATCCTCTGCTACTATATGTCGAGATTGGGTAAGACGCCCCCTCTCGGGTTTGCAGTGGACAGGCAGGGAGCGCCAAATGCCCAAAAAATTTAAGTGTCCAATAATGTGGCAAAAGTACTGTTTTATTAGCAATATCCAAATAAAACACGGATAGCAATGGACATCAGGTGATCTCCAGTTATCACTCATCTAGGTACAAGCTTGCCATGGAGTTTTACTTCAATACGATGTCACAACCAAATGATACATTGTGCAAACATAGGTGGGATGTGATTGGGTTAGTAGTATGGTAGAGTATGTATTCTATATGGGTTTAATAATCTAATTGGTCTGGCAATATTAGGTAGCTCCGCCTGGGGCCTCCTTCAAAAAGATACATGGGAGACATGTCATCAGGGTGGTCATCAGGGTGCGTTATGAGTGGTGGCTGCAACATTGTTAGGCTGAGCGTTAAAGGTGGACGGTGATCGGTCAGGGATAGCTTTTTCAGCCTTGGCCGTCTGGACTGTTACCAGCACATGAGCAACCATTGAAGGTGATGAGAATGGCACCAAGGTGCTGCATGTCCCACTAAAGTTACCATTCCCTGATTCCCTAGGCCTCGAGCCAGGACATGGCGCTTTCAACTTTACACTGTATTGTATCTTTCACCCAAATTAGATGGATGGGAACAAAGGTCTCTGTCGGCCCATGTCTGTCTCTAATGAATAGGCATTCTCTGCCGGCTGCAAGTCACGTGTGTGGGGACTGTGTTTCAAATTATTCTGCTCAGTATTTTATGAGGATTTTAGCCTTTTTACTATGGGTGTCATTGCCTCCTTGGCCTCTAGAGACCTGTTCAAACTTCTTTCCTCTTGGTGTCAGGTATGAGCTGGTGGGAACCTGACCTTCCTGCAACATTAGTTTGTTTGCTTCTTCAGATAGAGTTATGTCTGTCGTCTGGGATCTGCTAATTGTCTCTGCTTTTTCAGTGCTGGTTCAAACCTCTCTTTCCCCGCTTACCTTGGCACGCTGTGCACTGGCTATCTGTGCTGTTCAGGCTTGACTCTTTTGCTGGCTCAGCAAGACAGGGTCTCTCTGCTGTCTCATGGCTTCTCAATGTCTCCTATTCACCTAACGTGACTACGTCCTCCTTAGTTTACATGGCCACTTATTTTAGTTCCGTTCTGCATATAGCAAGCGTGTATATGTATTCTCGGGTGACTTGCATTTCAGCACAGAAAAGAGAGTATATGTTTTCTACCCTAGTAGATGCAAGCATATTCTTTGTATCTAAGTACAATTTGACATAGTGTTTGTGTATCTTCGTGGTGTTTGGATATACATGTGCTTGTGTCTAATGCATCTACGTGTGCTGGCCTCAGCTGTGACGTCATTTGCCTCTTTCATGATTACATCTCATCCAAGGGTTCCATCGGCTGCAGATGTATTGCTTCAGTGATGTCATCTGAGTTGGGTCTATAAGGTTGTCTCAGGGAATAACATCTCTCGCATAAGCGATACAATGGTGGTGAGGGAGTAGATGCCGTGAGCAAGGTTCACCATTCATGTCTATACCGTTGAAACAGGGGGAGGGCCGACTGATGGACACGTTCATTTGCCTCTTTCCAATGCACTAAACCAAACTACAGAAAATCCAAATCAAACATTGGCAAAGCCAAAATGGTTGCCTCTTCTATAGACAACACATAAGCATATGTCAGGCATTAGAATCCTATGCCCTACATACTCACAACTTTGAAGATGTTTTGGGATCATATATCCAAGTTTTTGCATCATTGCGAGGTATTGAAATCAAATGTCCAGATGCCACACATGCTAAGTAGTCCCATTAAATTCTCAAGTACTTGCACTTTTGGTGTGGTTTGCCAAGAAATGCTGAAGTCACACATTGCTATGCATTTTTTATCAAATGCAGTCGGACTGCAATTCGCACACAAAGTATTGAGATCAAATGGAATGCAAGTGTGTCTGTTCAGTGTTTGTGTAAATGTGCTATGTGTGCTGTGTGTGTGTGCCCACATGAAGTTGAAGTGTAGTGTGAGGGTGTATGTGTCTATAGCAGAATATGTTGTGTGAAGATGTGTTTGTTCAATGTGTGGTTGCATGTGAACTGTGTGTATGGACAAGTTGTGGGCATATGTGCAATGTGTGGGCATATATGCAGTGTGAGGAGTGTATGTGTATTGTAGGACTTTGTTAGGCAGTCTGAGGGTTTGCATGTGCAGCATTTCTCTTCTCTCTCCTCTCTGTAGAAATGTGTTGGCCACAATCAGGACTGGCCTTAGGGGAGGGCGGGCCGGGTGACCGCCCGAGGTGCCATGGCCCCCCAGGGCACCATTAGCCCCCACCACGCCAGCTCGGGGGAG
The DNA here is from genome assembly GCF_040938575.1 of Ambystoma mexicanum. Lineage (NCBI taxonomy): Eukaryota > Metazoa > Chordata > Amphibia > Caudata > Ambystomatidae > Ambystoma > Ambystoma mexicanum. Next base: position 316,902,202 of record NC_090924.1, on the reverse strand, counting down.
TCTTTCAAGGGATCCCTCAAACTGGCATAGTGGGAGAAGGCGCGGCAGGCGGCCTTTTGTTATTAAATCCGCCCGCGGAGTCAGGGCGCATTTAATAACAATAGGATGCACCCTAGTCACATGATTACCTCCTCGCTCCGACGCGGGAGCGAGGCGGTTTGCATTGGAATAGGGCGCTCATGCATTAGCCACAATGAGGCACAAATCAGCAACTCCACAAAAATCCCCATGAAGTCCTATGGACTACCAAAATGGGATAAACACCATTTTAGCACCACTCATTGGGGGTCATTCCGACCTTGGAGGTAAGTACAGGGCTTTACCGGCATGGAGTAAAGAACGAGTCCGATCTGGTCACAGACCGCTAATTGCGGCGCATTACGACATCGCGGGCATGAGCTTTGCACCATGCCAGTAAAGTACCTAGCGGCATGCCGCAAAAGGGCCCGAAAAACACCCCACCGGCATGATGCATGCCGTAATTAACAATACCGCCATGGAAACAGCGATGTCCATAAATAACGGAACCGGAAATATCGTCATCGCACAGAACGGGAAGGAGCGCGGCGGCCATCTTTAAAAACACAATCCATTGCCATCATCATCAGGCAGCAACCTTGGGAGCATTCTGACCACTGGAAAAGGCAATCACACCCTGCAGGAAAGCCAAAAGCTCCAAAGAAGACGGCAGACCGGCTCCGCAAGCAGCGATTTAGCCCAGAAGAGTTGCAGGCCTTGGTAGACACACTGCAGGAGCACGCTGACATTGTGTTCAGCAGGGACATGCGCCGAGAGTCGGTGCTCCGCAAAAAGAACATCTGGGCACTAGTCGCCCAGAGGGTGAGCACAGTTGGCACCACCCCCGCACACCCAAGGACTGCCGCAAGCGGTGGGATGGCCTGCGGTTGAGGGTGCGGAGCATCCTCTCCGCCAACCGCAGGCAGGCACTGCAGACCGGAGGGGGCCCAAGTTCCCCAATGAAGTTGATGGCATGGGAGGAGACATGTGCTGCACTGATTGGAACGGAATCCATAGAGGGCGTCGGCAAAATGGGTGAGTGTCCATAGTCTACACTGCCAATGCCAATTACATGATATATACACTCCCAAGGGCCGTCCAAGGCGCCTTATCATGGTGCCCACCCCCCCATCCAAATCATCCTGAACCAACTGCCACCCAAGCTACGTCCAAGTGCAAGACATAACGCACATCTCACACAGTGCACAAACTGGCACATCCCATGATGCACACTGTGCAGATGGGTGGCCAGTGTGCGAGTCAGACTGCAGAGTACCAGGCCTGGATGATTGACTCCGACACCTATGTACATATCATACACATGATTATAAAGTAGTGCTGTTGCATACCCAAAAGGCCACAAACCCCAAATGATTGAAATGTGAATGTAGCCATTAATGTCATTAGCGTCTCAAACAATCACTCATGCCGTCCCTCTCTTCTACCCCTACAGGCAGTGACCATGAGAGCGGGGAGCCCGAGACCAGCTGGATTGATGAACTAAGGGCAATGCGTCAGGTGGTAACGGAAAGTACAAACCGCCTTTGCGAAGACCTTGGACGCATTGCAGATGCCCTTGAGGCTGCGCATCCCACTCAGCCGCCTCAGCAAGAGGACACCCCCTCATCCGGTCACCCAACCCCGGCAAGCCCACTGCGACATTCTCTACGCACACTGCGTTGCCAGGACATGCCTCCCTCAGGCCCCGGGAGCTTGGAGTAGTCAGCATAGCTGCCACAAGTGGCCTTGATGGACACAATGGGACTACTGCTGGGGAGTTGGGGGAGAGGGGTGGTGGGTGAGGATGTTTTGGTGAGGATGTTTTGGGGAGTTGGGGGGTGGGGGGTGGTGGGTGAGGGTCTTTTGGGGAGTTGGGGGGCAGGGGGTGGTGGGTGAGGTTGGTGGAGGGTATGTTAACACTTATGCAGTTAAATTTTCAAAACACTGTTTGTGTCGCAAAGTTACACCTGTGTGGACATTCATCGTTGAGCATGTCTATCCCCACACCCAGTGCCCTATGTGCCCATGTCATGCCACCCTCTGCTGACTTGTGTTTCGGTTTTTTATGTCCAATCAATATTTGCCACACGACATGTCCCTACTGTGCACCAGCACCATGATGCTGTCCTGCCCCTTCCTCCTCCTCCGACACGCTATCTTCATCTGGTGTCAGCAGTTCCATGTCAGGGGACAGGGCCACGTTCCAAGGGATGCACATTTTGTTCAGCATTACACATGACATGGGGGTCTTGCACACCGACGCATTGCAGTAGATGGGTGCCCCACCCGACCTGCTTAGGCAACTCATATGTGCCTACTACAAGCCATGTGCCAGCTTCATCTCCACACATGCACGGGTATGGGCAGTATTGTAGGCCTCCTCGGGCCTGTTCTGTGGGTTCCTGACTGGGGTCCTGTACCATGGTGTCAAGGGACAGCCACCATCACCTGCATGTGTAGGCAATGAAGGTGATTGTTTGGACTGTCATGGTGGAGGAGTGAACTTGTCTTACATGGCAGCAGGTTGTTAATGGCCATACGCACATGTCCTTGGATGCATTCACCCCATTCATGGACCCGATATGTGTCCTGTGCAATGGAATGATGTAGGGAGAGCATCTTCGACATGGTCTATGAACTATGGCACGCACATCTTGTAGAACAAGCATCATTTGTACATGCAGCAGTCTTGGGGTAAGATCCTTGAAGTGCTATGTACTGTGTGATTCGGTAGTTGGGTGTGTTGGCTTTAGTCAGTAGCATATTCATCATACAGCACTGATGGAGACTTCCACCACTCCTATGGGTGTGCCGAACCGGTGATGCGGTCTGGTATCCCTGCTGGCCTCAGTTCAATCCACTCCCAGGGATGACTCTCCGGTGTGGTGATATGCTGGAGGCAGCTACATAGTGCATATGCAGTGTGTCTTCCTATCTGCCCTTACGGTGTGTGATGGCCGCCAATGAGTAGTGCATGTGTTGTGGGTTGTGGCCTTGTCACATGTTGGTCATGTAGTGTTAGGTGTGTGCCTTACTACATCAATGTAGGTATCTGTACTCATGTGCCGTTACACTGGCTCTGTGGCACGGTGTTTGGTGGGGTGCACATCGTGCACTGGCGTCGACATTTCATCCCGGTTTGCTCATGCAGGCACCCACCTCATGACACCGATGCACTGGCATGACACAGTCAGACAACTCACCAAGCAGCCAGGCACGTCGTCCTGCATGCCACCCCATGTGGCTGGGTAGCGTGGGGTTCAGCTGGGCCATTGAGTCATGAGTTGGTCTTGGATGTCGGGCCCACCCATGTGCGATGATCTTGCTTGCGTTACATACCGTCTGCACGTTGGTGGAGTGGTATTGCTTGCGGTTGTGATACGCCACCTCCATGCAATGCAGCTCCGCCTACTCCACGTGGGTGCAGTCAAGGGCACCTATGCAATTTGGCATGCCTGCCAATGCATGGGAGGTAACTTTTGTGTCGCATATCTCCTGGGTAGTCCATGGTAGGGATGTGTAGTCCCTTGTGTGCTTGAGGAGGTGACCCAGTACTTGGTTCTGTGTCCGTGAAATAAACGGTTGTGATATGCCATGCTTGGGCCCCACTGTGTGCTGGTAGGTGGCTGTGGCATGGTGGTGGGGCACAGGCACCACCTTCAGTTGAGGGGGGATAGCGGTGTGCATTTCGTTGATGCTCACTATATTGTCATTTCTCAGGCCAACTATGGTGGTGATGGTGTCACAGTCAAGCTGGTACAGGGTGTGGATCTGCTCTGGGGTAGCTTGAGGGACCGGACCTGATGCGTGGGAATGGGGGCTGCTGGGGTGGTGACAGTGGCTGCACTGCTGCTGCATGCCGGGCCTGTCTCAACCTCCTTCTCCTCCTGTGTCTCCTCTGTGGTGGGGCCTGGTGTTGTTATTGTAGTTGTGCCCTTGCAAGCAGGGCCTCCTGCTTCATGTACTGCTACCACTATTGTCATCTTGATGTGGGAGGAGGTGTGGTGTGCGGGTGTCGACCTTTTCTGCTGTGGCAGACTCCATTGGCTACACCTGTGCTGATTGTGTGGACCTGTGGCTCTGGGAACTACTGCTCAGGGTTCTTTACACCTTCTCTGAGATGCATGTATGTACTCCATGCCGGTAAGGTACTTAACGGGCTTGAGGAGGCCGTTATTTACGTGCGCGTGTTCCTTGTGATCAGCTCCGGTTTACGCCATGCTGCTAATTTCGGCATGATGTGTCGCGCGCACGACCCAAGATCGCTATTTACTGCATCGTACTTTACGGTGCCGTAAATAGGGGTCTGGTGGTTCCATGTAATAATGTCGCCACAAAAATCTCGCCATGCAAAAATACCTCTGAAAAATGGCCGTTTTTTTGTGGCAACATTATTGCATGGAACATGCGGGGGACACACCCGCAACCCCTAAACTTTTTATTTTCTTTTTTTTTTTTTTTGCCACTGTCCCCATATATATGGTCACCCATATAATATCGCCGGGACCTTTTCCCGGCGATATTATTTACGGCGACCATATATATGGGGATAATATTACCTGATACCGGTCTGGTTGGTCGGAATAGGCCGTAGCGGTAAAGGATGCTGTTAATCACTTACCGGCATCCTTTTTCCCTTACCTCCAAACTCAGAATGACACCCATAATCTGGCAGAAATTCTGCTGGACCAAGTCGTGTTAACGGTAAATGAGTTGGACAATTTCACAGAAAAATCACGGAATTACCACCATACAGATAAGGAGGACCATTAAGCATCTTTAACGGAACTATGACATCCAGCCTCCTTTCTTCTAGCCGAATCTGGAGGTGGCAGGTGACGAGGGATTTAGTATTAGTAAGGGCGGCTAGTAGAAAAATCTCTGTGATAACGCAGGAATGATGGTTTAAACAAAATACTCCAAGCTGTTTCTCAGACTTTCTTTTCTTATACAAAAACGAGGCCGTACGTGTGCCTTCACAACAGTCTCTCTTTCCTTGTGTTGTTGGGGGGGGTGGGGGCACCTCTTCCAGTTGCAACAGAAGCGCCTTTCACGTGGATGCAAAGTGATATCAACACCCATCCCCTGGCCTGGTCCCAAAATGGCCCGCATTTGGATTGTCTGCTGCCGTCGACACTATGCACACATGCAGAGATGTTTGCGTGGGACCTGCTCAATCGGCAGAAAAACATATAAATAATGAATTCGATAAAATTAGAAAAATGCATAATTGATGACACTCCTTTCGATTATGTAAACAGCATCGAAGACCAAATCCCCTGTGAATCCTGTACACTTCAGAGCATGCGATGCAGCCAGGAATACCCGAGCAGTGGGTTGTGTGCTGTTCATTACAGAGCCGCAGCAGCATTCCGCATTGGTCGTGGCGTCCACCCGCCCCCCATCTTCACCTGTTCTGATCTGGTGATGCGGCGGAGGCGTCCATGTTGCCTAATCCCGAGCTGTGCATGGGCGGGGCGGTCCCCAAGGCTGGATTAAGTTTCCGGGGCACCCACTGTGCAATCATTCAGTGGGGTCCGGGTGGGAACATCTCTGTAGCAAAGGCATTAATCAGCCAAAATATCCTGCTAGGATTGGAAACTGTCACCGGCAGGCGTCAACTGGTTCTCTGCCTCAGTCCAGGTAACATGCAGGTGGCTAAGTGACTGCGATTGCAACCTGTAATTTAGGCTGACCAGACGTCCCGGTAACATGCAGGTGGCTAAGTGACTGCGATTGCAACCTGTAACTTAGGCTGTCCTTCCTATCTGCCCTTACGGTGTGTGATGGCCGCCAATGAGTGGTGCATGTGTTGTGGGTTGTGACCTTGTCACATGTTGGTCATGTAGTGTTAGGTGTGTGCCTTACTACATCAATGTGGGTATCTGTACTCATGTGCCATTACACTGGCTCTGTGGCACAGTGTTTGGTGGGGTGCACATCGTGCACTGGCGTCGACATTTCATCCCGGAGATGAAGCTGGCACATGGCTTGTAGTCCAGACGTCCCGGTAACATGCAGGTGGCTAAGTGACTGCGATTGGAACCTGTAACGTAGGCTGACCAGACGTCGGCTGACCAGACGTCCCGGTTTTGCCAGGACTGTCCCGGAATTTGGAGCTCTGTCCCTCTTTGTCAAGATTATGTTTCCATTGGAAACTGCAGTGGTCCCAGTTTTTGGTAGTAGGCCTTTATAGCTGGCAGGCAGGAATGCACAATCTCACACAGAAGAAATGCTGCATTTTACAACTTAAGACAGTGTTAGTTGGTGATAAATTAGTCATAGTCATATATTAATATTGTGTGTTCATTTGAACAGTAACACTTAAACCCCCTTCTCCTCCAACTGTTACTAAAGTGTAGCCCCTTGACAGCCACTTTCAATAGTTAGTCCTACTTTTGTGTCAGTTGCCCTGTCCCGGCTTTTTACTTTTTAAATCTGGTCACCCTACTGTATCTGCCGTGCTATCTTGCCAGTTTACCCTAGGGGATTTTCAAAAAGTGCCCAGTAAAGGCCCTTATGCTGCCCCTGGGGGACCACCTTGTTTTTCCGGTTTTACCCACTTGGCCGTTGACTTGTACCAGCCTCAAGCCCTTGACATAAGTTGCACCATGTTCCCATTTACCCTGTGCCCTTCTTCCCCAGCCGCTCAAGCAAAACCCTTGGGCCCTTTCCATGAGTTTTGTCAATCATGAGGGGAGAAGCTCCCTGCTGTTTTGTTTCATTATGTTGCCATCATTATGTTGCCATGTACATTTTGCTGCCTCAACTCCCATTAAGGAGGTGTTACAGGTCTGATGCTTTGTTTCTAATGTTTAATTACAAGGGGGCCAGAGGAATGTATGTTTGTAGTGATTTAGGAAGGCAGTAGGCTATTTTGTCAGGCAGGTTTGGTTACTATTAGGTGAGGTGAGGTCGCTAGGTGGGTATGCAGTGTATCAAGGTGTGTTTTTTCCCCTAACATCCCTCTACCTATCCAATTTTGTTACCCTAACCCTCTTCCCGGTTTCCCTACTTCCCCCTACCCATCCACAACCTCTCCCTCCTTCCCCCACTGGCTGCCACGTGGTCACCTGTCATTTCTATCATCAGGAACCCGTGCCAACCGTGGTGGGAGCATCACACATCCGGCCCCCGAGCTAAACAAGTTGTGCACCCCTGCATTGAGGTTGGGGCCACTAATATGGAACTCCTTTCGGGGGATGCCTGGGATGTTGGCCATTTGGTTTCCTCTTTACTCGTCAGAAGATGCTTCGGTTTTACATTCATAACACAGCTCCCAAAACGTGTGTAGTTAATTTACATTGTTGCTTAAAAATGCACAGTACAGCCCCTAATTACGTAGACATCTGGCCATTGCCATATATGTGAGACATGGCTGCCTCTTCAGAGTATGCACTTTGCTCATTTGCTGGCACTGTTTGCCAACCACAGGGTACATTTGCTCTGCTTACCTGACTCTGCTTCCATTAATTTAGGATAAGTGGCTTTCTTCCAACTAAGCTAGAGCTGTGCATTTATAATGGAATGGTAGGACAATCAAATTGCCCACCAACAAAACGCTGCCAATTATATAGTTCTGCGTTATAACACGACATGTGATTTTCTTCAGGTCAGCCGACCATGCCCTAACATGGAAGCTTGAGCCCTCCCACTTGCAACCCCCACCGACCAGGCCCTAACATGGAATCTTCAGCACCCCACATCCACCCCCGCCGATCAGGCACTAACATGGAATCTTCAGCCCCCCACATGCACCCCCGCTGATCAGGCCCTAACATGGAAGCTTCAGCCCCCCACAAGCACCCCCCGCCGACCAGGCCCTAACATGGAAGCTTCAGCCCCCCACATACACCCCCCACCGACCAGGCCCCAACATGGAAGCTTGAGCCCCCCACATGCACCCCGCACTGACCAGGCCCTAACATGGAAGCTTCAACCCCCCACATGCACCCCCAGCCGACCAGGCCCTAACATGGAAGCTTCAACCCGCCACATGCACCCCCGCCGACCAGGCCCTAACATGGAAGCTTGAGTCCCCCCCACATAGACCCCCCACCGACAGGCCCTAACATGGAAGCGTGAGCCCCCCACATGCACCCCCCGCCGACAATGCCCTAACATGGAAGCTTCAGCCCCCCACATCCACCACCACCGATCAGGCCCTAACATGGAAGCTTCAGCCCCCATATGCACCCCTGCTGATCAGGCCCTAACTTTAAAGCTTCAGCCCCCCAGATGCACCACCTGCCGATCAGGCCCTAACATGGAAGCTTCAGCCCCCCCACATGCACCCGGCGCCGATCAGGCCCTAACATGGAAGCTTCAGCCCCCCACATGCACCCCCCGCCGACCAGGCCCTAACTTTGAAGTTTCAGCCCCCCAGAAACAAACCCCACCGATTAGGCCCTAACATGGAAGCTTCAGCCCTCCATAGGCACCCCCCGCCGACCAGGCCCTAACATGGAAGCTTCAGCCCCTCACATGCACCCCCCACTGACCAGGCCCTAACATGGAAGCTTCAGCCCCCCACAGGCACCCCCCGCTGACTAGGCCCCAACATGGAAGCTTGAGCCCCCCACATGCACCCCGCACTGACCAGGCCCGAACATGGAAGCTTCAACCCCTCACATGCACTCCCAGCTGACCAGGCCTTAACATGGAAGCTTCAACCCGCCACATGCACCCCCACCGACCAGGCCTTAACATGGAAACTTGAGCCCCCCCCCATGCACCCCCCACCAACAGGCCCTAAATGGAAGCGTGAGCCCCCCACATGCACCCCCCGCCGACAAGGCCCTAACATGGAAGCTTCAGCCCCCCACATCAACCCCTGCCGATCAGGCACTAACATGGAAGCTTCAGCCCCCACATGCACCACCGCTGATCAGGCCCTAACTTTGAAGCTTCAGCCCCCCAGATGCACCACCTGCCGATCAGGCCCTAACATGGAAGCTTCAGCCCCCCACTTGCACCTGCCACCGATCAGGCCCTAACATGGAAGCTTCAGCCCCCCACATGCACCCCCCGCCGACCAGGCCCTAACTTTGAAACTTCAGCCCCCCAGATACACACCCCACCGATTAGGCCCTAACATGGAAGCTTCAGCCCTCCATATGCACCCCCCCACCGACCAGGCCCTAACATGGAAGCTTCAGCTCCTCACATGCACCTCCCACTGACCAGGCCCTAACATGGAAGCTTCAGCCCCCCACAGGCACCCCCCGCCGACCAGGCCCTAACGTGTAAGCTTCAACCCCCCACATGCACCCCCCGCTGACCAGGCCACAACATGGAAGCTTGAGCCCCCCACATGCACCCCGCGCCGACCAGGCCCTAACATGGAAGCTTCAGCTCCCCACATGCACGCCCAGCCGACCAGGCCCTAACATGGAAGCTTCAGGCCCCCACATGCATCCACATGCTCAGCATTGTCTCCCTTATGTGACTCTGGGAATGTACATGATAGGTTGTTGGGTGCAGGTGCTAAAGGGGGCTGGTGGCCATAGACGTGTATACTGAGATCTGGGTAGGCAATAAACATAGAGCTGTAGTGAATAATCGTTCCTCCTACACTAGGCCACATTTAAATTATCAGCCTGCAATTATGTTTCAGGTTACTTTTGACACACGTACAGGCATTTACATTTGATTAACTTCTGCGGCCTCCAAATGCATTTTTAATCAGGAAACAGAAGTGCTGGGAGTCCTTTCACTAGGATACGTCCTGTTGGTTTGCATTGCTTTTCTACACAGAGCGCTGAGGTTAGTGATGGGGTAACATTTTTAGGGAAGGAGGGAAATCAAGGGGTGGGGCAAGGGGCTACACACTCCAGAACATTCCGGAGATGTTCATGGCATTCTGAAGGCATGGCTCTTTGCAATATGGGGATTGCAGTCTCTTATTTGAAACGGAAGAAGCAAAACCACAAGTCCCAGAACGCAGATGAAAACCGGGACTGGATGGGCAACTCACAGAGGATCTGGTGGCTTCTGACATGTGATGCTGACGCATCGAGTCACCTTGTATGACAGTAGGAGGAGGGGCCCATCATTTGATGGGTACAGGGTATGCAATAACGGAGTAAGGCAGAAATGGACTAAGGAAAAGTGTGCCATGCAGTAGCGCCCCGAGACCCAAACCCAGGCAATGCTACCTTTTTTCATTTTCAGCACCTTATTTGGTTTGTGAATGAGGACCCCATTAATGATGTTAAAGGCTGCAAGGGCTCCTTTGCGTGACTTTCACGTGGCCTGGTAATCTTCAGGGATGTATCCAGCATGTGAGGACCCCTTCAGGTGATGTGGAATGCTATGTGGGCCCGGCCCTGCAGAAACATCTAGCACGTCTGCCAGGTGCACACCAGGAGGGTCCTCCTTATTGGAAAGATAGGAGTGACTTAAGAAGAGACAGGGTTGGGTTGCTAGGGTGCAGCGGGTCCAGGGAGCTGGGGCATCCCTGAGGGCGAGGAGCCCCAGAGCACTGTCGGAAGAGGACACCACGTCGTGCCGTGCGTGCGCATCTGGGGCCCTGGTGGGATATAGCCACATGCCCCCTTTGAGACCTCAGTGGTATGGGGGGGACATTATGCGTGCCACACCAGGGAAGAGACTAAGGGCCTCATCATGACCTCGGCGGTAATGCCGGCGGTATTAGCGCGGGGGCTATTAGCGCAACCGCCATAGCCCCTGGCGCTAATAGCGCGGGATCACGAGTTGGGCGGACTTGGAAGTCCCCATTCCCCATTGATCCCATTCGGGAATGCCCCATTCCCCATTGGGCTCAATGGGGAAATTTCGCGCTCATACCGCCGGCGGATTTTCAGCCGGCGGTATGAGCGCGAATTCTCGGCGGATTTCACACCAGCTCAGAGCTGGGTTGAAATCTGCCGAGGCCCTGATTCGGCAGACCCTTAAATCCGGCGGTAATAGCACTACCGCCGGATTTATGGGTTACTGCCGGGGTCGTGATGAGGCCCTCAGAGTGCAGAACCCATGGGTGTCGCTTGGCTTGAGCAACACATTTTGCAGCGTGTTAATCTCTGATCTATTCCATTTACAGGCCCATTTCTTGGCCTGGCCCGGGTGCACTGCCACTGCTTTTGCAGGTGCTATTGGTCTGGAGGACTGGGGCCAAGGCCATGGGAACCTGACCCCCCCCCACGACATCACACACTCAGTCACGCTGTCCCCGCCTCGACCAGAGAGTCACACGCCATCACACACACAAAGACACTACGACTCAGTCCCTTACCTCAGCTAGCTCCAGGTTGGGTCGAGTCTCTCTCTAGTCTCCCACTCCCTTGCCTCGATAATCAAATGCCGTTGCAGAGTCCTCTGCACACGTCGCTGCCTGGCTGCTTCACTTCACTCTGGCCTCTGGACAAACACAGGCTGAGGCTGCGCAGCAGTGCACTGTGCATGGGCACGTGCAGTTTATTCCCCGGCCTGGGCAGGTACCAAATGCAAAGGCGCGTGGCATGCAGCGAGCAGAAGTACTTTAAGCCTGCAATCTGCAGAACTTGTACTTTTGCACGGTGCCAGCTGCAGTCTGCAGGCTCAAGCCGAGGGTACACGCAGGGGGATGGAGTCCACCCACTTTTTTCAGAGGGTGACTCAGTCCCCCACAGCTAAAATGATAAACAGTAAATGTCCTCTTAGAATTTTTGCATTAAAGACGACCACAGGGATCAAACCATAGTGGTCAGGTTTGTAGGCCGGACACTTCACCACTGCATTATATAACCTGATGAAAAATAACAAACAACTAAAGCTAAAATGTCTCATTTTGGTACTGCAATTCCCAGGGAAAACATTTGTATTGGTTCTTGGAGTTTAAAACATGCACATCTTTGAACGATTTCAAAAACACTATTAGAAGAAAAAATCCTCTCTGGGCTTTGTGTGTATGTTGTTTTTATGAAAGGCAAATGACATTCGTCCTCTGCAATTTGGGAGCTTATGCAAAACAAATGTAATGAAATGTGCATATTTCACCTTGATATGCTTATTTGTGGTGACATCACATCCCATTGCATTTGTTGACGTGTCCCCCAACTTTAATTTTTAAGACTTGACCCCTGACTGCAGAAGTATAATAACACGCTGCAAATGTTTATACGCTGCATGCCTAACACTTACATATTTTACTTACATATTCTGGGAGGGGGGATAGATGCCATTATATCCCCCACTTAAAATGGTGGGGGATTGGTCCCCCCTTTCCTCCTCATGTCCTACGCCCATGATCGAGGCAAAGAAAGTCACGTATGATTCACTGAGTCATGTGGCCCAATATGAGTCCAAGGAGATTTTTTCAATCCTGAAAGTGGAGTTTCAGTCAAATCTGATTAAAATACATTGAATGGCTAAAGAGAGGCTATTTTCTCCAGTTATATAGTAGAATCCTCAAAAAATAGATTATATAAATAAAATAAACAATATTGCAGAGGCAATATCTAGGAGATTGTTCACTAGACAATAAATGCCTACGTGTGATAGTAAAAGTGGAGTTTTGGTTTTAGTATTGTTGTCTACTTTATTTGTCTAGATATTACTTTTAAATACTTCAATTGCAGGTGAATAAAACTAGCTTTTGTTTATATGGCAATGATTTTATAATGCTGGAGAAGGGTTGCAGTGCGGGTTCCCTAAAACAGGGGCGCATTCTAGTGATTTCGCCCTGGGCACTATGTTGTCTAGAAACGCTCCTCACAGAGGCCTGCCCATATATTCATGTGTTTTGACACTATTGTGAACCCCAGCTGAATATATAGCTGGTTTAAAGATTCACCGCTGTAACACTTTTAAGCATTTCTTCAGTTACACACGGTCTGTATTGCTTCAAAACTCACTTACATAACAACTATTTAGAGTGCAAATATTCAGGACAGAGACAGCCTTTCTTGTCAATATTACTTTTGGGAATGTCAGAGAAGAGGGTGGAAGTCATATAAGCACCGAGCAGGGTGCATGCCGCTAGCGAACAGGCCTTTAAGTATACTGTCCGGCTTTGATACTGTCCCAGTTCAAAAGCAATGTACAAAAAGGAAATATATTACACATGCCATAATAGTTGCCCTTTCACATTTGTGATTTAAAACAATGTCGTTGTGTGCAGCACCTCTTCCATGGCTCTGCTGCCTCTCCATCCCCAATGCACCCGGCACCTCTTCCATGCCTCTGCTGCGTCTCCATCCCCAATGCATCCGACAGCTCTTCTGGCAGCTCGTCCATGGCTCTGCAGCCTCTCCATCTCCAATGCACCCGGCAGCTCTTCCATGCCTTTGCTGCCTCTCCATTTGCTATGCACCCGGCTTTCTCTTCCATGGCTCTGCTGCCTCTCCATCCCCAATGCACCAGGCAGCTCTTCCATGCCTTTGCTGCCTCTCCATTTGCTATGCACCCGGCTTTCTCTTCCATGGCTCTGCTGCCTCTCCATCCCCAATGCATCCGGCAGCTGGCCAATGGCTCTGCTGCCTCTCCAGCTCCAATGCACCGGCAGCTCTTCCATGCCTCAGCTGCCTCTCAATCCCCAATGCACCCTGCAGCTTTTCCATGCCTTTGCTGCCTCTCCATTCGCTATGCACCCGGCTTTCTCTTCCATGGCTCTGCTGCCTCTCCATCCCCAATGCATCCGGCAGCTCTTCCATGCCTCAGCTGCCTCTCAATCCCCAATGCACCCTGCAGCTTTTCCATGCCTTTGCTGCCTCTCCATTCGCTATGCACCCGGCTTTCTCTTCCATGGCTCTGCTGCCTCTCCATCCCCAATGCATCCGGCAGTTCTTCCGGCAGCTCGCCAATGGGTCTGCTGGTCTTTCCAGCTCCAATGCATCGGCAGCTCTTCCATGCATCAGCTGCCTCTCAATCCCCAATGTACCCGGCAGCTCTTCTATGGCTCTGCTGCCTCTACATCCACAATCCACTGAGCAGCTCCTCCATGGCTCTACTGCCTCTCCATCCCCAATGCACCGGCAACTCTTCCATGGCTCTGCTGCCTCTACATCCACAATACGCCTGTGCAGCTCTTCCATACCAGGCTGACTCTTCACTCTGTCTACTTTTACAGTACTCACAGGACCCCCACAACTTACCCATCCTCAGTACCATTGGGCTGTTCTCACAGAGCCATATTTCCCGGCCTTCATCAGCTGATATGGGTAGCTCTTACAGGACCCGCTGTCGTTTCTTCCTCAATGAACGTGGGTAGCTCTCACAATGCCTTGCTGCCTCTCCTCCCTCAGTGCACAAGGATAGCATTTACAGAACCCTGCAGTCCCTCCCTCCCCAGCGCACATGAGTATCTCTCACAGGACCATCTTGCCTCACCTTCCTAAGTGGGCTTGTAGCATCTCAGACAGCCCTGCAAACTGAAATATTACTAACATTCGCCAATGGATTCCAAACGACATGTGTGCTGCAGATGCTGACTTTGTGTAAAGGCACATGTGACAAGTTTAAAACTGCAACAGTGCACATGGAAAGAAAAGATACATTTTTAACACTGGGCATTTGGAAGCTAAAAAGCAGGAATGATGCCATACATTAAAAAATATAATAAAGGGTGTCTGGCTAGGTCCTGGAACACACGTTTTTGGTATCTTCAACTTGACTGCATTTATCTATTTGTTTACAACTGATTATGCATCATCCTTCTGTTTTCTTCCCAGAATCCGTGGATCTAACACACCATTGGTGGGCGTAGCCACCTCCTGGTCAACCAACGGTGCCCAGGTCTAACAGAGTAAACTTGATACTCTTTATTTCCGACAAGCAGTGTATTTATGATACCACTTCACTAGTCTCCATCATGAATTGCTGAGGGGAACTGTTGAACAGCGTTACCACCACATCATTCTTGAGACGGTAAGCTCAATATGAATGCACTTTTCAGTTTATTTATTTGCACAAATCAGCCACTAATAAGTATTGTAAAGTAAAAATAACACGTTATTGAGGGTATCCAGTTAATATGTTGAAAAAAAAATTTAGAATGACAAAAATGTCGAAAACATGTTACCGAATTTTTTTTTTTTAATATATTCTTTTCTAATTTACATGTTTTTTTTTGTTTCACGAGTAAAAACAAGGGTTAAAAAAATAAAAGAAAAAAGGGGGGCTGGGAGGGAACCCCCCATTGCAAACAAAAAATAACAAAAGAAAGACATTCGAATTTTCTTTTTTTCGGTAACATTTTTTCGACATTTTGGCATTCGAAATTATGTAATTCGAAATATTCACTATGAACCGATATAGAGATCAAAACACCACCTTAATAGCCTTTCCATATCTTTATTGTACTCTGACAGATACCACACGGACAGAGTTACCCTTCACCCCCATCCTGAAGAAGTCCACGCCAAAAACTAGCTCCAATCAACTGCTACAGTTGGCCGAAACACTACAGTGTCGATCTGTGACACAACGCCTTGTCCTATCTTTATTTTTATACATGTTGTTCTGTGTTATGTTTTATTAAACCCATGGACCATTGGGAGTCCTGGGCAGCACTTACTCCTTTTATGTACTAAAATGCCTATTTGGGTGTTAGAGATTGTGTACTAATGTGAGGCAAATATCCTCTGAATTGAAGAGGATGGTATGCAGTGAGATCCCCCATTGTTAAAGTAAAAACACCTGTCCATCTACTGTTACTTTGTGATTAAGGAAAATCTCAATATTTTGCTACTATTTTGAGATTAAATAAATTAATCCATAAATCTTGCTGTTTGGATCTCCCATCCTGATTTTTTCTTAAACACTGCCTTACATTTAAGAAATAAAATCGAATGACCGATTGCGTTTTCAGGAATTAACAGACTTAATTTCAGCACATAAAATGACATTTATATGGAAAGGCCTATTTCGTTTTGTGTAAAATTGAACACTGGTTTCTTATGTAACTATGGCCTATCTGTGTGACTAATATCCAGAGGGAACTTATGTATGTTCAAACATTATGTAAAGAAAGAGTTTATTTCTTGCCAGCAGGCCCTGGTGCAGTATTGAAAGTTACATGTACACAGTGTATAAATGTAATATGCTAGCCTTTCAGAATTGTGAACTGCAACTTGTTTTTCTCTCTGAGCTGAAACTTCGGCCCCAAGACCTTTGGAGCTGGGGTTTTCAAGGAAACAGGTTTGGAGCTTCAGTTAAAAATATAAGAAATGTTGCAAGAGAGATCGGGATGGCAAGGATTTACAGATAACATGACCAACAGAAATTACCTTTAAGGTCAGGTCCCCCATAAAGTGTGTATTAGCCCAGAACAAAGACCCTTTGAAGCTCAGAAGAAGAGGGTAGAATAAACATTGGCCTGATCAGATGGCCTGGTCACATGTTTAAGGAGAAATTGAAACTTAGAGGGGAAATGAAACTGCTTGGGGTGGTCTGAATGTGAAACTACCTCTCGTATAATGCATTGCCATATGTTTGACATTGAACAAATGTTCCTAAATAAAAAGGGCATCATGCGTCCAAGTTAGCAGAGCCTGGATTCATATTAAATGGTATAAAGAGCCCATTTGGACCTTGTAAAAACAATTTTTTTGGAATGTACATAACTTAAGTTATGAACAAAATTATGATTCTGCCATTTTCATAAGTCTGAGGAACTGGAAAATTGGTGAAGTGGTAGACGGTGAAATTAATGTTGGAAGTATGTAATGTCAGAGTTGTAACTATTATGGCGCAGCCACAAAGCATGAACAACTGTTGCTCTACCCAGGAACAGCATGCCGAAATGAAATGCGTTTTTTCCGACTTACCATAAAATGAAGAATTAGAAAATATATAGATTTATGTAGTTATCTGAAAAATTAGCATAGCTGCCATGTTGTTAGATTTCCAGAACCCAAAAGGCAAAAGCCACCTGTCATTTTTGGATGATGTATTCTTTTGTCCTCCTTCAGCTTCCATAACCCATACCTCCCAACTTCTGGTCCTATAAGCAGCCAGTGGGCGTCTTGGTGGGAAGTGAAAGGAGAGTGCTAGCCAATCCTTACCATGGGAATTATGATAATGTAGGAGTGTCATCAACCTTATTAGAGATCAATTTTGCATCATAACAGGGCCTTTTCACTATATTCTTGGAGGTTGTATACTGTCAGACTCTTGCGAGGAACAACTAGCAGAGAGGCCTCAATCCTTGCATTGGAGACAGTGATAGAGAAATCCAGAAGCTAGCTGGGACACCCATCAGAGGAGCCAGATGCAGTATGGGTGCAGAAAAAAATCCCTGACTGAAGCACTTGACCAGATCTGTGCTGTCTTCAGAGGAGCCCTGCTGCTGTTTCCCAGGATGCCATAATAAAGGCCTCCCATGTAAATAGATTAATCTAAATGGCATCAAAATTCAGAGGGAGGAAACTGTCAGCCTTAATCTCCATCTCACATTGCAGGTAGGGGGTCGTACTGGGAAGACCCTTGGCACATTTTATTGAGTCTAATTCAAATTAATTCCACTATAGAAAATACCCCTATCCATTTAAATTGAATTGTGTTGGGAACCACCTGCCTTAATCCTTTGCATTAAATTGTTGGGAGGTGAAGCTGTGTAGATCCTTAGCGCATTGTACTGAAGTTACATCAATTAATTCCCATATAGAAAATTACGGGATGAGTGTTGTTAGAGTTTGAAACTAACAACGTTCATGCCCCGTGTGTTATAGCCAGCATAGACGATAAAGTACTTGGGTGACTCTAACTTTCTGAAAGCCTTGTCTTCTATACCGAAGGGGGTGTCCGTAATCCCCAAAAAGTAACCCTATAATGCTGCTATGCAAGTGAATGTAGAGGATCCAAAACAAAATTTCCCATGTATTCCCTTGTATCCCAGCCATAATTACCAGCATTACATCTCCTTTGAATGTGTGTTGAAAAACGATTTTCCCACCGAGTTCCTTTTCCCAACCATGCCTTTCTAATAAAAGCCTAAAAAACGATTTCCCCATTTTTGTTCCTTTTCCCAACCTTGCCTTTCAAATAAAAGCCTAAATAACAATTTCCCCATTTGAGTTTCTTTTCCAAACATTGCCTTTCTAAAAATAAAGCCAAAAACGATTTTCCCATTGAGGTTCTTTCTCAAACATTGCCTTTCTCATAATAAAGCCAAAACTATTTTTCCATTGTATTGTGAATGTTATCTATTGGTTAATTTGCAATAAAATCTGATGTAAGTCGTGACTGCATATTTCAAAATTCTACCTGTGTTGTTTAATAACGGAAAGTAATTTGAATTTGTGATAATTGTGTAGTGACACAGCATTGGTGGCTGATGTCTGGTCTTTATTAAATTTTGTCAAACCTTAAATAAATATATATTCTTACTATACACCGGCCTGGTTCCTAGCCCATTGGTGGTATAGAGGGTATTTGTTGGGGTGGTGCGAGACGGGTTGAAGGCCTCACTAAAGTTGAATCTGTATAAGCGTGTTGGGTGCGCGCCACCTTGCTTGGGGGAAAGGAACTCCCTGAGTTGAGGGTGACCACCTAATAAACCACGACAAAGCAGGGTTCTCGTCCGGCATTAGAGAGAGTTTTCACTTGTGACAGTGCAGTAGAAGAAGACTATTCAATTGGGTGTAAATGCATTGCAGTGGGTGGAAAGTTGTGTTGCATTGTGAAGGTGCCATTCAGATCTGTACCCTGGGTTCCAGGGCGGTGTATAGATAAAACAGTGTTGATTTTGAGCTGTCATTGTGGGTGGAAACTATGCTTAGGAACAGGGTTGAGATTTCTGCCCTTGCATAGAGAGTATATCAGGTGCAGAACACATTTCAGAATGAGCACCAAAGAAATCAATATGGCCAGGAAGCACCTCCTTTCCAAATTGATTATTAAAGGTGAATGGGTAGAACAAGAACACGAAATGTGGCAAGCTAGAATGATGCAGGAGGTTACCTCTGCAAATGTTGATATGTGGCTGGATAATGGACTGTTACATTAGGCCCTGACAAACCTTTTCATGACACAAACCAGCAAAAATGAGAAAATTAAAATGGCTCAGCTCACAGCATATATGTATTTTCATATGCTGATCATGGACAAAAGACACCAGGATAGTTTGGCCTCTGTGCAAAACCAGGCTGAATTTTTGAATCAAGCACAGAAAGAGCTGGAACAATTGGAAGTGAAAGCGCAACAGAGCCAAATCTGAGAAAATATTATTGAACAGTTAAAAGATGAGTTGAAAGCACAGCAGCAAGACATTTGAGAGCAAAAGGCTCAATGTTCTGCACTGCAAGGGGAGTATAAAGAATGTTTTGAAAATCTGAGAGCAAGTCAACTCAAATTAAATTAGCAGGTTGTTCACAATAGAGCATGCTTAGACGACAATTTCATATTTGAAGCACAGGTTAAACAATTGAAACCTGAAAACAGCCAGTTAATTATTAAGGAGGTTAATTCTCAGGGTAAATTTGATCAGGTGCACCAAGATCTGAACACCTTGAAACAGCAGAGAGAGCACTTGAGGGAAGAAAATAACAAATTAAGTCAAGAGAATAGTGCCCTGTTTCAGGAAGTGCATCAGTTAAGGGTGGAACTGTAGAAAAGAGGCAAACAGAGGTTCACATAGAGCAGGCAACACAGGCCAACACTGCACAAGGGGAGGAGATAAGTCTTGCGAAAAAGAAACAATCTGAGTAAGTCCAGATGATGGAAGTCTCACAGATGGAAAATTAGTCCCACTGTGAAGAGAACAAGAGACTAAGAGGCCGATTAATGACACAAAGTAGAGTGCTAGAAGCCACTCAAGCACTGATGTCAGAATTGAAAACTCAGGCCTCTGCAAATCAACAGGAGATTGGGACTGAGAAAAACAAATGTGAGAGGCTGGAAAGTGAAATAGCCAAATATAAACAGGCTTTGAGGCACTCTGACTAGTCAGGGTATGGAAAAGCGCCCTCCGATTAAGGAGTGATGAACTCCTTACCAGGGACCCCAAGCCAACTCACCACCTCATATGTACAGTGTGCAGCTGACTTCATACCTACCGCTTCTCAAGAACAGGGAAACAGGAGGCAGCTGGACTCACCCAGTCATGGTCTAATTGAGCCAGAAGGCCAGTCCTTATCAGATATTGATGAATATTAATCTCTACCAAGCAGAAGGGAAAGAGGCCGGATCGGTGGCCTCTGGGAGTTTAGAAATACTCTGGCAAGTACATCTGACCAGGAAGGCTCCTATGATGAAACGATCAGGGATTTGGACTGGCAGAAAATTAAGTTACAAAGGGACCACCAGGTCCGCACTGCAGACAGAGAAGAACAAGAGTATAGGAGTCAAAAGAGTTTTTTAAAAACCTTGACACATTCAGGGAGGAGGGGGAAATTCTCCACCATCCCTGGAAGGAGGGATGAGTAGGATGAGAACTCCCTAGTGCAAAAAGGGGAGTACAAGAGAAATGACCTGCTAGGCCCTGAAGACCCTCGCGTATGGAAACAAGGCACAATCACCATACACCAAGTGATACGACAGACACGAGGTTCAATTCCCAAGTACTAGGGTTTATTGCAAAGCAAATATTCTCAGTCGGCTGACTGGGTCTCACGTCTCGCAACGTATGTCACCCAGACCTCGTGAGACGCAAGAGAGCAAACATTCTACAACAGTATCATATATACAAAAAGACAATTGTGCAATCTTTTGTTGACACATCAAGAGCGCCCATAATGTATCTTCTTGAAATAGGGTTCGGTAATTGTCAATTATGACAAATATGACACATTATGACACTTTCTTTCTTAATGTATATTACTTGGTTTAGCAACAGTTGCAATTTGCAGTAAGCAGACATGGTTCTTTGTTATGGAGAACACAAAGCACTTGTTTAGTGAGCAAACTGTGTTCGTAGGAGAGACAAATTCCAAAGCATGCTATCTTCTGGTTTCTATTCGTGAACTAGGGGTCAGCCTGATCTAAAGAAGGCCCCGAAAGGGGGGCCGCTAGCAAAGTATAATTCATGCCTTAACGGCCTGTTTCTACAGTTTCAGCCAGACCGGCTGGCACCTGGCTTGGTGATTAAATGCCTCTCTGCTCGCCTTCAAGG
The DNA here is from genome assembly GCF_040938575.1 of Ambystoma mexicanum. Taxonomy (NCBI): domain Eukaryota; kingdom Metazoa; phylum Chordata; class Amphibia; order Caudata; family Ambystomatidae; genus Ambystoma; species Ambystoma mexicanum. The sequence goes on along the minus strand of NC_090924.1, from coordinate 316,881,135 downwards.
ACTTGTGAGGGAGGAAAACAATGTATTTCTGTACTGCTTGGAATTTCTGTCTGGGCCGGTCTCTCAACATGTAACTTGTGGCCTTGCTTCGTGTATGAGCAGAAGGAATGAAATAAAATACATTTTGCAAAGCGTTTGAACAGAAAAGCAAAGAAAGCAAATGGCAGATCTAGGGCACAAAATGGACGCTCTATGGTTATGCTGACGATTCTGTATTGGCGATGTAGGGCATATGATGCGATTGGTTTTCGGCCAACATACTATACCATCTATGCTTTGGTAGGGTAATTTCTGGACTCACAGACCCTGAGAGTCCACAGCACCACAGGGTAGAAGAGTCCAGAGCCGGTAATTCTGGGAGGTATTCCCAGACTCATAGAGGTGGGGAGCACCTAGAGGACAGGGGATGGACCACCAATAGCAGCAGCTCTGAGTCATCGGGTGAAAGGACTCAGGTGCAGTGGAGAAGAAAGTCTGTCAAACAGAAGAGCGGTCTTGTGAAAGACCCCATTCGGCAGATAAAGGCCATAAAGAGCTTCATGACTCCCTACCATAAGAATGCTAAATATTCGGTATTGGAGCATCTAGAGCTTTATGACTGAATGATGACATCATTTGGCATTAAAAACGATAACAATTCCATAAAGTTTGTAAAATGGACATTCTCCCTGGAATACTCTAGCTTCTTTGTAGGGCTGGAGAACCAAGATCACCAAAAATGGTCACCTACAAGGCAGCCATTCTGAAACACTTCTCCATTCATAGAAACCCTCAGGAGGCCTGCAAGACGACCTACAACCTGCAGTGTGAGGATGACCAAGCGCCTAGAGAGTGTGTGCAGGAGCTGAAGCAAGCATTTACACAGACCTCTAGGCGGGTGAACAATAGCCAGGAGTTAATCAACACATATTTCCATGTGGTCCAGAAATACATTATGACCCAACTAGTAAGGAATTTCCATGAGCGTAGGACCCTGGATTTGGTGATAGAACAGTCCACCTGGATTTATGAGTTCCAAAAGCCCTCTGAAAACAAAAACACTCTAAAAAACCCAAACGATCAAACACACCCACCAGTGCAAAGGTAGCGAGGTGAAAAATACTCCCACATTGGACTTGGAGATGGTGGGGCCTAAAATTACTCCCCCCACCAACAAGCAGAATGAGAGGCAGAAGAGACGATTGGATCCAACCCAATGTGTCGGTAGCTAGGCAGCGTATCAAACCAACGCTCCATCTGACCCTGCCACCTATATCACTCCACGATACAAGGGTAACAGGCCCCTCCTGGGTTATGTATGGACTCTCCCGGCACAAGGAGTGGTCCAATAAGTACTGGCACAGGAAACCTCCCTCAAAACTTCCCTCAAAACCACCCTCAGGAGGGAAGAAATACTCCACCCCCCCCCAACCTAAGTTTCTTTCCCAGATACCATTCAAAGCCCAATTTCCAGAACAATCCTCCTCTCTCTTCCCGCTTTCAGGACAATAGATTCCCAAATCAGGGAGACGGGAGACGGGAGACCTAGGATGGAAGTTTATCAGGGAAACTCCCAATACCCGAGCTACCCTGGGAGAAGGGACAGCTACCCTTTCGAGGAGCAGCAAAGGTATGAATACAGACCTCCCTACCAACCAGAAAAAATGTCACAACTGGACCGACAGGTCCAACAACTAACTCAAGACCTTGGTCGCATGTTGAGGGCTCAGCAGAACCCTCAACTGGAAACTGCTGCCCAGAATAACTCAACACCTGTGTCTGGTGCCACGGAGCAATGACGGGAAGAAACCTCTGGTAACCAACAGGTTCCAGAGGAGGGAGCCCGAGTGGAAGGGAGATGTCAAGCCCTAGCAGAAGCTTCCTTTCCCACCGGAAACAAACCCCGTGGAAACATCAGAGTCTGAACATAAATCTTCTACCCCCGAAACGCTAGAACCTAAAGAACAGAGGGTAAGTAGGAGAAATCAAAAGTCAAAGACAACCCACTTTGTGGAAGAAGTCTGTCTCATCCCCTTTGAAGTAGAAGAATCCCTGGAGGATTCAGGTAAGAAAATCTTCTCTTTCAGAGATGGAGGGATTCCATTCCCAAGGAAAAATGGGTCCCAAAAGACCCTGCTTTCCCAAACATTGTCACTCAGAGAACATAGAAATCCCATAGGTGTCCTCCCCCCAAACAGGTTTGGGGAACTGTCTCCAGGAAAGGGGTGGCAGCAAAGAATCAGCAGAAAAAGGGCACTTCCCAAACCCACCTGTTTCTGGGTGCAAAATCTTTTTTAGATTCCCAGACTCCGACACAGAAAATTGTCCAAGATCACACAGTGTTGGAGTTCAATATAAAAAAGTTAACTGCCAAGCTGGCACATAATGCACATTTTCTTTGCCCGCTTGAGAAGCAAAAAGGAAGAAGTTATACTTCCATCAAGGTACAGGGTCAGTGTGCATTATCAGCACTGATGGACACTGGATCCCAAGCCACCCTTCTATCCAAAAGGCCTTTGAAAAACTAAATTCAGGAAGGGGCAGAGTCAACAAATTCCCCTCAAAACTCTTCCTGGATTAATCCAAAATTTCGATGGAAATTCCATTTCCGTTGAAGGAACTGCAGATCTGGAAATAAAAATTGGGCGACATAGGGTGAAACACCCGGTGATAGTTGTCACTCCAGAGGACACACCTTGTCTACTGGGGAATGACCTGCTTTGGAGGTTATCACCCATGTAGAGGAGCAGTTGAATGTTTCTACAGGAAGTCCCGCCCCTGCTACCTGTATGTTGGAACCAGACATTGCGACATGAACAACACCAATAATGGTGCCTATTCCACAAAAAGCTTTTTTGATATTGATATTGATATTTTATTTCTTTCGCGCTCGTACACAAGTGTTTCACAGCGCGAGAGATAAGGTATTCATTAAGAAAACCCTATCTGATGTATACCTGGAGAACTGACAATCTCCTGGAAGGAGTCCCCGAAGGAATATGAAAATAGATGAAAGAAAGGATTGGTGACGTCACAAGAAGTAAGTGTGACACACAGAGAAGAGTGACTGAAGAAGAGGATGTATAGTCTGTGTATTTATTTATTTTTTAATTATTTTGGCTCAAAACGATTTACAATATAGGAAACCTTTAACCACGAATTTCGCCATATAAAATTTAGACTAATAAAATGTAGTGTTTCACAGAATCATAAGTCCATTGTTCAAAGATACATTTATCAACCTAATTTTGTGTAGATCAGACACTTCTGGACGATTGGTCGGTTATTCCACTTGAGACTTCATCATCTATTTTCTTAAATATAACCAAGATGAATTTGATCAAGGCCAGGCTGATGTGGGTTTTCTCTCCTTCACCAAAATATTCCACCAATCATCAACCAACCTGGTGCTATTGTCATGCATTACGTCCCCGCACCCGTCCCCGCACCTGCTAGAGTCTCTACAGCACGTCCACCCACCTTCACCTCCGGTTCGTATGTAGGACAGTGGCAGCCTGGGGTCTGCTACCCTTGTGCATGGACTGGTACCAATCACCACAGGAGGAAATATCACTTGGGACGATTGCATCCATTCCTGTATTGGCAGCTTCCTTGGCGCATTGGGTCAGGCAGAGTCAGGCGTGCTGATACCCGGCAGTCACGCTCGCTTCCGGGCCACATGACAAGAATGGCCCGCTCACGTGATCATTCCACCAGTCACGTGACACGGAAGCGCCGCTCACGTGACAAGGCTTCCATAGCAACGGGATAAAAGCCGAGTCTTCGCGTTCACACAGTGCTTCACAGCTGTTCCTTACCACCACTGTTTGGCATTCATCACAATCTTGATTCCTGCCATATTTTGATCACAGACTACGACTCACGGACTTCCTTTTGTCATTCCCTTCTGTTTTGGCACCTCTCGAGCTGATCTCTTGTTGTTCTGACCCACGGACTGTTAAACTGGACTCCTTCTGCTTCAGCCGTTGGATTTGTTGTTTTTCTACAAACTTACCTGGATTTACAAGTCAGCTCGTGACATTCCACTTGCTGCAACGCTTCTTGTTTCTTCCTCCATTGAGGCATCGAGCGGCATTCATCTACAGGTGTGCCCAGTGATTGGTACATCAAGCACAAAGTGGTGACCTATTATTGCTGTCCTACTGCGGTCACCCATACCATTCACTGAGGCTGCTGCCCCAACGCCCACCATGTGCTTTACTTCCAAGGTCCCAGTTTGGTTAGAGTTGACACTCCTCCCACACTTAGGTAAGCCATTTCTCTGACACTATTGTTAACCATAACTGACTGTTACCATTGGTGTTTGTGCTAAATAATTGTTTGCCTTACAGTGGCCTTGGGGTTTCCAGTGTTCTGTGGTTCCGGCGTTCCAGTACCTATCACCTGTGGCCTCAAAGATTGCACAGAGAGTTATATTATATCGCCCTGTGCGGTACTTGGGGATGGAGGCCTCTATAAGATACACAACAATCAAGTCTTTACAGCTATACCTTGACATAGCCTCTCCCAGGAAGAGGTCTCTCTCTCCTCTTAGTGCCGGACAGGTAAGCAATAAATGTTTCAATGATTCTTTTGAATCTTTCATTTGACATAGTCTACAAATGGGTCCGTGATCTGATTTTTCTTCTTACTCAGAACTTCTCTCGTAGGAAAGATGTTTAGTCGAAAAGGCATATATTGAGATCTAAAAAAACAGTTCAGGAAGATTCTCAAGTACGCAGGTAGCACATTCAACTTGCGCGCTGCAAATCAAAAGTCTTCATGATGTTTGTATTTTAGTATCCTCTCATGTGTCTCAATCCAATCTTTTATGTACAGTTTTATTCTTAATTTTATTGGGATCTCTCACCAGCGGCTCGTCTGACTCATTCAGGTCCTTGATAATGGCTTGGGAGATGTATTGCCACTCATTTAGTGTTTTTTCACATTGTTCATTCATCGCCTTTTTCAGGACTTGAATCCCTCCCCCGATACACAGTCTGTATAGAAACTGATGACAAAGTAAAGACTCAAGTAAGCTTTCATGTGCGGAATGAAGATTGCACGTGCAAAGAGCACTGAAGTAAATGCAAGCCATTTTATAACTGTACAGCTGCAGCAACTCAAGTAGACTAAGTAATCATGAAGGCTGGCTATACGTAGTTAATAGACTGCAGGTGGTGCGGCCACTATATATAGAATCTAGATATTCGAAGTTGCAATTTTAGTAAGCTCAAACCAATGGAGAAAGAAGTATTAATTGCTGTGAGTGTGTCGCAGCAAAGAAATAAACTGATGCTTGAAGGAAGACCAAGAAAGGCTGCCTGATCTGGTGTCAAAGACTGAAGCAAGCCAAAAATGGTAATCAGTCTCAGAGAAAGGAAGCTCATACAAGGCCGAGTTCAAAGGCAAATTGCATGGCAGAATGCACGAGTGTTGAGAGATACTGGGCTAATTGGGTGGCGAGACATGGTCAAGTCCACCCACTGATACCTGGGGTACCAGTTTACGTGCTGTTAGCAAGTTCAATATTCCAGAAGGGTACAAGCGTGCAAATCAATTGTAGAGGACCGTGTAACGAAGAGCCCTATAGTTTGATAGCCAATGATATACTGTGTACTTAATAAACAATGAAGATGGCTTGCACTAGGGGTGGGCATGAGTTGTCCACCTGACTGTAGAGACCCAATCACAATCCAACCCCTTTTAGAGCGTATACTTAGATGTTCCCCTTAAGCCAACCACAATATCACATAGGTTTTCTTAGTTTGCCATGTAGTATGACCTCACAAATTATGAGTTTTTGTTATCATAAGAATGTCTTTTATGAAATTCTCTGAGCAAGCTTGTGCAACGTCCCTTGATGTCTGTTGTAACTCCCTGTTTTAGACAATTGAAACTAAAACAGTCTATTGAGACATTCTTTTCCAACTTTCTGAGTTGGTTTTATCATTTGATGTAAGAGTTATTCTGCATCCCATCCATCGTACAATGTATTACCTCAATTAAAAGGACTGTAAGGGTTCACGTGGTAGCATGTAAGATGATTGGAAATAGGACGCATCGACCTGTAGACTCTAGAGCTTCAGACGATGAAGCACCCTCCACCAACTAGCCAGAAGATCGCAGGTTTCCTGTAGACTACAAAACTTGCAAGAAAATCGAGACGGTGGGAAGGGTTCCTCTTTGACGAAATCCCTACCTAGTTTCCACAGGCGCTTTGCCGACGGAAGGCAAAAGTGGTCGATTGGAGGAGGGAGACTATACTGAAGGCCTTGAGCTGAACGAGCGAATGGTGAGTAGACTAAGGGGAATGGCAAACAAAGGGGATGGGATTGTGGTAATTTAGGAAATAACAAGAAAAAGTAACAGGGAATTTAAAAAGTAATGAATAAGTAATGAAAAATTAACAAGAGATTTTTTTTGTAATAAAGAGTGATAGAACCCATAAGTCACTATCCAAGGGGTTTTAGAAGAGGTTATCTCACACTCCAATCGGAGTAAAACTAGGCTATGTACTGGACAGGTCTGTATAAGGAGATAATCTACACTCTGTAAGCAGGATATTATTAGGGGCAGGATGATGAGGAGATGAGGTTTGTCCCATGCACTTGTGTGATCTGAATAACACCTGGCCTAGTAGGATCGTTGTCTCTGTCTCCCCTCTGTTCCCCCTCCCTTGCCTCGTCGCGCCTTGAAACACTTGTGTATAGGCACGTTATAAATGCCATATTATATCATATCATATCACCATGGTTTAATGTAAAGAGTCAACTAGTTCGTCTGTTTATGTATTTGTGTTGAATAAAGGTGTCGAGGAGCGGCACAAACTGTTGTGCGAGAATTGAAGCTAACTTAAGAAGTTATGCTGTCTATCTAGGGAACCTGCCAGTACCGACCTAGAGTTAGATTGAGATTGTTGAGAAATAGAAGTTTTGAGCAGCGATTGTTGGAGCACGCTCATAGTTGTTGTTTTCATAAAAGTATTTTTGTAAACACTGGTAAGTATTGACAGTTAATTGAGACTCGTCACAATGGGAGACATCACTCCTCTGATTTATGTAAGACATTGCCAAAACATATGCCCAAGCTTAAACAATACAGTGCAGAATGGGTGAAGGGCACAGCAGACAAGATGTTCATGCCATGGTCACAAGGGGGATCGCTGTCAAAAGTGGTATTGCAACACATGACCACATACTTGCACGCTGCGTACACGGGAAATAAATTGCAGAAGAGATAAGCTATTTTAGAGCTTTGGAACATGTATCAGTAAGAGAGAGAGGATCCGCCACCTGAGGAATGGATGCTTAACCAGTGCATGGAGGAAGGTGCTGAGCCTTCTGCTACCCTTCCCTTGCCTGAAGTAAAAGGCGATAGTACGGAAGACATAGGATTGTATCTGTTAAAGGAACTGAAAGTGGCGACGGGGTATAGTAACCCGATATATGAACCACCTGCTTATAGCAGTGACAATAGTCCAGAGGTGACTAAGAGAAAAGAGGCGATCTTTAAGATCTTGCGAAACAAAAAAGAGAAAAGTGAGCGATCAAATGTATCAATAGAAATAGAATGAGAGATTAAGAGATGGGAAGGAGAAAAGGATATGGCTGACGAGGTAACGCTTGTGCAGAATGAATGGATGGGAGGACAGATATTAATCAAGCTAGATGGAAAAAGCATCAAGGAAGTAAGGCAAAGGGTAGATCAAGATGAACAAGATAGAAAAGATAGATAACAAAAAAGAGATTGAAGGAAGATGAAAGCAAAAGAAAGTGTAGACAATGGCGAGAACAGATATATCAATAGGAGCAGCAAAAGAAGGGAGAATGGGCAGAGGAGCAAAGAAAGCATGGCAACAGGCAGAGGGTGAAGGGGACGAGAGCCACACTAGTTGCGCATTTGACATGTCAGATGAGGAAAAGGAATCCTTCTATGGGGAAGAGGGAGGAGGTGCATGTGCCCCGAGGGAAGCTTGCAGGTAGACAAGGAAGTGAGATGGTCCGATCTAGAGCAACCGAAGGATAGGAAGGATAGGACACCAGATCCTATAGCATATCCAGAACGTCCCAAAGGATGATTGTATAGTGAGAAGGCAGAATCCCAGCCATATGTGAGCAGGTTAAGATCATTGCCAGGGAGGAGACGGTCAGGAACCATTGCCCTCACCATGGATAGGCAGACGATGGGAGCCGATTGCGGGTTAGCATTTACCCAGAACCCTTTATTGGAAAAAGGAGGAGCAAGACCACAGTATATTCCATGGCCACAGATGGATAAGTATAATCTGAGGTGCAAACATCTTCACTAAATGGTGAATGTGGGAAAATGGATTTATGAATTAGAAGAAAATGACAGGAGGAAATACCTTGGCAATAGAGGACATTAAGGGTCTCCTAGCAGCCATTCTTGGGGAAAGAGCTGATGACATTTGGAAGAGAGCAGGCTATTCAAGTGTGACAGCGCAGAACACAGAGCATGATGGAGCACAGTTTAATAATTGTAGAGCAGATGTCTGAGAGCTCTCAAGGTGCAGTCACTTTACACATCAGACATGGGTGCAATCATGACATGTAAGCTGAAAGAGGATGAAGATCTGCTTGCTTACATTCAGGACATTCAGAACGGTGGACCCTTGAAACACACGAGCCGTGGGGAAAATCAGTGGCAGTATTTTACCACATTTTATGTCAGAGGTTGCCCGAGCAGGTACAGAGGCAACTCAAGAAGCAAGTGGGGATGGAGGCGAAGCCATGGGCTGAAATACAGTTAACTGTAGTGCATCATTGTCGGCTATTGCAGGCGAAAAATAAGAAGAAAGAGGAGGCTAGAAAACTTGAAGAAGCCAAGTTAGTTCAGAATAAATTGTCAAAGTACACCATAGAAGGGGCGATATTGACAAGCGGAAAAGGCCTGGGAGTGCAGCAAGCAATGGGTACATCGCAGGTGAATAATCAGTGCCCAATGGACCAAGGAGGGAATGGGTTTGTACCACGAGGTAGAGGAAACTGCTACAGAGGAAAGGGTGGTTTCCAGAACAATCAAATGCTCAAGGAGAGTTTAAGGGGAATAGTCAGAAGGATCCCTCCCATATGTTGGACTTGTGGGATTATAGGGCACATTGCACACGTATGTGGAAGCCAATGGTATGTACCGAATGGCCAATTTCCAAGAGGCAGGACAGTTTATCCTCCAGCATGTAGCTCACAAGCTAGGGAAGGGTTCACCCAAGATCAGACAGTATATCAGGCACAAGTGCCGCAAATGCAACAGGCATTGCAACCACAGCAAGCACAAATGAATCCACCACAAGAGCAGTCACAGCAAGTACCCATGCAGATACAGCAGAATGCAAACACAGGGCAATTATTGAGACCTAGAATAGGGGGTGTCGCAGTGGTGGGAGGGAATCCTTGCACAGGTACAGGAGTATGCATGTACCCACAATAGGACAGCGCACAGGGTGACTTGATGTGTTCAGTACTATTGGTGACACCCGACCCCCAAGAGGAACCAAGGGTTGATGTGATGATAGGAGGCTAATCTTTTTCTTTCCTAGTAGACACTGGGGTTACTCACTCCTTTATACGAGAGGGAAAATACCCAATGTCGGGAATTGCCATGAATGCTCACATATTCTCTGGAGCTACAAGCCGAGTTCCTTTTACTGATGGAAAACCAGTCTGTATAGGAGAGTGTGACATGTATGTTCCATTGTTGTATTCACAGCAGACACCAGTTAACATTCTGGGAAGAGATTTAACGACGAAGCTTAACTTGACGATTTCTTTTACTGATGAAGGCATAGTGTATTCCACTCATGGGATACATTATATGAATGTGGGCGAATTTATACTGGCATTTAGAGGGCAACTGGCGCTGCAAGGTGTACCGATGGAGCCAGAAGTTTTTCTTCCTGGGGTGAGCATTCTGTTAACATGGCTAACTGGCTTAGTGGGAAGGACTATGAGGATACCGGATGAATTTTTATTTAGACCACAGGTACCCATGGACGAAGAAGGGGGAGAGATTTTTCCCTTAGAGTTAGATGCAGCCATAGAACGAGGAGAAATGGCAATGCTTGAAGGAAAAGATGATGAGGGTAGACCGTAGAGAACAGTGATTGCCATTTGGAGAAGAGTGTAGATTGACTGACATCACTGATGATGACATGTTTAGAGCTGATACATCGGATGATAAAGTGGTGTTCTTTATGAGCATTACATATTGGATTGAAATAGAGAAAAGAGAGATCCCACACGAATGGCAATAATGTGGCAGCATCCGGCATTTTTTTTATGAAGACTTGGAAAAGGTCCCAAGCACCCTATGGACTACCGGCCCTTATGATTTAGGCCTATTGAAGGGAATAGGGGAGGTTAAGATAAAGCTGAAGCCAGGAGCAATTTTACCTCGAGCAGGACAGTACCCAGTGTCTCGAGAGGCTGATGAGGGTATTTTTAAGACTATCTCGGCACTGATGGAACAAGGTATTCTGGTACTGTCAGAATCATTGTGCAACACTGCGGTGTACCCTATGAAAAAATCAGAGGTAGGGTCGTGGAGATTTATACAGGACTTGAGCCCGATTAACCAGATTGAAGAGGCAGAGTTTCCTTTAGTTCCTAATCCTTAGACGATACTATGCAGTATCCCAGAAGAAGCACGGTATTCTAAGGTGATCGATTTGAAAAATGTGTTTTTCTCAATCCTGTTGCACAGGGACTCACAAGACTTGACTTCATTTACTTTCCGCCCAATCCATCTGAAACATACTCGTTTTCCCCAAGGGTACTATGAGTCCCCATCGATCATTAACAGAGTCCTGCAGATGGACCTAGGCAATATTGATTTATAGAGCGCTGTGATACAGTACGTAGATGATATTTTTATTTGTAGCACACAACCGAAACCTCAATTCAGTTAATGACTATCCTAGCAGAGAAAAGATATAAGATAAACAAAGAGAAATTACAGTACTGTCAAGAAGAGGTGTTATACATAGACCAGATGATTTTGCATGCTCGAAAAGGGTAACGCCTGAGAGAGCTGAGGCGATCATGAAAATTGCAAAACCACACACGGTAAAGCAGATGCAACTGTTTTTGGGACTATGTAATTATGTAAGAGTATGTGTGTTTGACTATAGTTTGTACAAAATACCTCTTTTGCAGGCTTTGAAGAAAGCACAGGTGAACAAGGAGAAAATAGAATGGACTGAGGAAATGGAGGGGGGATATGAAGAGTTGAAAAGAGCAATTTGTACAGCTCCTGTTTTAGGAATTCCCAATTATGCTGAGGAGTTTTTCTTGTTTCCACACACAAATGGGACAGTCATGACAGCAGTGCCTTTACAGAGGACTACATTAGGGTACAATCCTCTGGCTTATTACAGTGGGACTCTAGACCTAGTTATGAAAGGGCACTTTCCTTGTGAACAGTCATTGGCAGCCTCCGCGTTCGCAATTGAGAAATCTACAAGTATTGTAATGGGTTGTTCTGTGACACTTTTTGTAGAGCATGCGCTGTTTGCCACTTTAGAGAAACCCAAGGGTACATTGACATCACAGATATTGATATTGATATTTTATTTCTATCGCGTTCGTACACAAGTGTTTCAGAGCGCGATAAGGCAAGGGACGGGAACAGGGGAGAACAAAACAACGATCTTACTAGGCCCAGAGGCATTGAGAACGTGCAAGTGCATGGGAGAGGGGGAGTGGAAAAGTGCATGGAAGGGGGGAGAAGTGGAAAGTGCGCAGCAAAGGAGAAACAGATAAATGATGATGAATAAATAAATAATAAAGGCAACAAACAGTGGTAGTGCAGCTAGCAATTGGCAAGTGCTGGGTTTAAGGCAGTAGACAGGCTAGGTCTGACAAGTGCAGGAAGAAAAAAGGGGGGGCTGTATGGGTACAGATACAGACCCCAGTGCAAGGGGTGTCCCAGAGGCAGTGCGGGAGGGTGGCAGGGTGAGCAGGTACCTGGGCCCGGAGGACAGAGGGTGGCCAGGTGCACGGTGCCAAGAGAGCTTTGGCATGTGAAATGATAATATAAAATCCAGCTATTAAAATTGTTAGATGTAAAATAGTGAACACTGCCACCTTTGAAGCTGAGTCAGTGACAAAGGTTGAGCATGTGCATGATTGTGCGAATTACATAGAATTCTAGAATGACATACCGCACGTAAAAGAGAACGCATTGTCAGGAGGGGAGATTCTCTTTATTGATGGTTTTTTAAAAATTGATCAGACAAGTGGAGAAAGGCACTCTGGAGCAGCTTTAGTGAGACATAAAGCAAATGGTGAGTTTGAGGTTTTAACAAGTGCAAGACTAGTGTCTCACTTCTCAGCTCAAGCGGCAGAATTGGTAGCGCTTATTGTCACGCTCGAAAATCATGCTGGGCAGGAAGTGATGTGTACTGCGACTCCATCTATGTGACGTCAACCGCATATGCAGGGTTAGTATGTTGCAAAAGGAGAGGCTGCCTCTGAGCGGACGGCCCTCCTGTGCAGCACGCATCTTTATTGGACAGGGTTATTAAGGCACTACAACTCCCAGTAGCCATAGCGATAGTTAAATGCGCAGCACATACTAAGCGAAGTGACATTATTTCTTGCAGGAACAAAGCCACAGATGCAGAGGCTAAAAGGGTTGCATATTCACTAGATATTTCAAGTTTTGATACTCCAGATATCAAGAAATAGGTAGTCACAATTATGGTAGTGGGCAAAGGATTTAATAATTTACCAAGAATGCAATTAATGGAGATTCAAGGCAGTGCACCACAGGAAGAACAGGAATTATGGAGGCAAAGGGGGTGTTCTTTCAACCCCCACAGAAGCATTATGGTGATAGAACAGCACTGGAAACCCAGTGATGCCAGTAGCATTGTTAAAGGTAGAGCTTGAACAGTTGCACTACCCTGCGCATGCAACTAGGGAAGGTCTTGCTGCAACAATTGCAGAAGACTAGTTTGTGCCAAATTTGTTAGAACTTGTTGCATTTTATGTAGTAAACGGCATTGTATGTCAAATGTTTACTGCTGGGCATACACTGCACATGACTATAAGAGTCATTCCACAATCAAATGGTCCTTTTCAGCATTTACATATCGATTATGTTGACATGCTGCAAGTATGTAATGGATACAGGTATATGATAGTGGTGGTGTGTCCCTTCTCCAGGTGGATCGAAGCAGGTCCGTGTACATACCCTGATGCCACTTGCGCAGCAAAGTTTTTAGTACGAGAAGTATTTCCAAGATGGGGATTGTGTGAGGTGCTGAGATCCAATAATGGACCACATTTTGTTAATTAAGTATTTGAACAGATAACTCTGTTATTGAGCATTAAGCAGAGGTTTTCTTCTGCTTATCACCCACAAGCGAACAGCATATGTGAGAGACTCAACGGCCTCCTTAAAGAAAGGATTGCCAAACTAAAGTTGATACTGAAAGAGGGGTGCCTTCATTGTCTGCCCTTAGCCTTTTATGCATTAAGGAATCAGCCTAGTTTGGATCATCACCTCACACCCCATGAGCTAGAGACAGGAAGGCAAATGAGAATACCTTTAACTCCTGCATCGAGGAGTAGAAGTGATGCCCAGAGCACAGAAAAAATGTTAGGAAATTAATTGAATGACTATTTGACATGTACGACGGCTAGTATCTCTGTCATTTCAGATCAATTCAAGCACCAGAGGGGTCGGTCTCAGAACACAGATGAAGACCATTTAGCAACTGGACTGTCTGAACAATTATCGGCTCCAAAGCTTTTTGCTGATGATACTGTGCTAATTAGAAACTTCACTAGGAAGTGGCACGAGCCAAGGTTCAACGGCCCGTACTTAGTCAAAAATGTTACTCCCTCAGCAGTAAAGGTCCAAGGTAGATGTGCGTGGATCCACCTCAATGATGTAAAGTGGCTGTCGCACTGCCAGCGATCGATTCAGAAGCAAGACAAGAAGAAGAATTTCAGCGTGTGCAGACTCGATCGATGACGAAGAAGAAGAACGATAAAGCTACCAATTTGCATTTGGACTGTGGTTCTCCTTGTAGATATTATAGCAGGCGTACAAACTCATTGCTTCAGCCAAAGAATATTTTGAAATTGGACTTTAGAAAATTGTTGATGTCTCATAAATATGCTTAAACGACAACACTTGGTTAAAAAGTGGCAACGCGAGCAATATCCCGATTAGTTTCTTACAACGTATTTGTTTGGCTGATCCTATGGTTATCCCATAGGGCAATGTACATCGTATCATGCTTGCTATTTTTGTATTTATTCTTTGAGCTTATCCTGCTCTTGTCAGGCGTGATTTTGACATTCATACTTTTTTGCTGGATCTTAAAAATGCCCAGTGATTAGAAGACTTCTCATAGCAATAGTAGAAGAATTACTGCAGCTACCACATACTTTATAATTACTGCAGTGAAGTGTCTTTTCCTTCCTTAAATTGAGTACACCAAACATGAGGAATGTTGAAAATGGTTCAGTTTTGGAAAATGAGCAAGCACAACGAATTTTTGAAATGCTGCAAATGGTTGGGATTAATGTGGTGGTTCATGATATACATATGTGTCACCACACTTTGAGGCCGATTCATGGAATAATTGTGCGCCAAAATCGGTGGCGCAAGCGAGTAAAATCCAGCGCATGCGTGCGAATCGCACGCAAGCGATTCATGGAAGTCTGTGTGCATGTTTTTCCAGGGAGTTGTGCCAAAACCGCGTGTGGCGCACCCGGGCGCACACGTCACTGCAACATCCCGAACGCTGTGCGCGACGCACACAGCGAAAGTGCACAACATGTAGCACACAAACCAAAAAGGGGGCGGAATGGGGAACAACGCATGAAAATGAGGGTGTAACTGGGGAAGTACTGCTGGGAAATACACGGAATGCCCACACGCTTGCGAACAACACGTATTCATGGAATGGAATAGGGGAAACCCACGCACACCAAAAGACACGCACAAACAACAAACACGTATATACAGCTACAATGAAAGTCCCATTTCTCGCAGCAGAGATCGTGGGACACCGCAGGAGGCGGAGAATAGCCAGGCCCCACATTTTTTTTTCCCAGGACCAGGCTTTTTGGGATGCCTGATGACGAGGTCTATGGCAGGTATAGGTTTCCACCTCATATCATCCTAGACCTGGTCACTGAGTGGGAGGATGAGCTCACATCACCCACCTTGTACTCCCAAGCACTGAGCCCCTTGGAAAAGGTGCTCAATTTCCTGCATTTTTTGGCCAATGGGTCATTTCAGCGGACAACTGCCATAGTTGGGGGTGTCTCACAGGCCACACAGTCACGCTGCCTACACCAGGTGTTGGCAATCATGACAGCGCACCCCTCAGTCCGCAGGCACAGATGCATGCCCAGAATACCCACAGAAAGGCAGGCCGTGGTCGAGGACTTTTACAGGGTGGCACACTTCCCCAAAGTGCTTGGTGCCATAGATTGCACCCATGTGGTCCTACATCCACATAGGGCCACTGAGACCATCTACCGCAACCGCAAGCACTGGCATTCCATCAACGTACAGGTTGTATGCGATGCCCATGGAATCATCACCTCTGTCTATGCAAACTATCCTGGGTCTGCCCATGACAGTTTCATATACAAAATGTCCGCCCTGAGCCGGGACCTGGCAGCTGGGAAGCATGGCGACACATGGCTCACTGGTGAGTACAAATGTGTGTGCTCATGCATGCATGTCACACACAGACAAATACTCAAACCCAACTAATGACAACCATCCTCACCTCCCCATGCCCCGCAGGCCGCCCATCACCCCTGGACATGCCCCACAGGCAGCCTACACCACATGGGACACCCCTACAGCCCCTGGCCATGCCCAACAGCCAGCATACACCACAGAGGGGACTTTTTCCACGCTATTGCCTGGCGCGAGCGGGGTATGCGTATTCCGAGGGGTACGCGGGGAGTTTTATACGCGATTGGCTGGGCGAGAGCAGGGTACGTGTATTCCGAGGGGTGCACGGAGAGTTTTACACGCGATAGGCCTGGCGCGAGCGGGGTACGCGTATTCCGAGGGGTGTGTGGGAAGTTTTACATGCGATAGGCCTGGCGTGAGCAGGGTACGCATATTTCAAGGGGTGCGCAGGGAGTTTTACACGCAATTGGGTTGTCGTGTGAGGACTGGCATTTTTAGCGCAATTTCATTGTTGGGGGGCTGTATGCTGGTCCACTGGCCTTGGCGCCATGTAGGGGATTTGTGCGGATGTTTTTGGTGCACGTGGCGGGGTTCGGGGCGTAACTGGTGCTGCTGCAGGGTCACTGCGCCACGGCTGGTCAGGGATGTTTGAATCCATGAATACGCGGTGCGTCAAAATTGGTTTTGGTGCAAGCGGCTGGCGCAAGCAGGCGCACGCTCCCTCTGTGCACCAGCCGCGTGCACCACTTCTGCGCTTGAATGCATGAATTACCCCCTTTGTGTCTTTCTGTTTCTCCTGTTTTGCATTCCTTGTTATCTAGATGCTCCTGTTGAGTTAGGGGCTACTATGGCTCCCCCCACTATAGGGACTACTTTTGGTTTGCTTACTTCCACTAAGATAGATTTTCCTATGATTCCCCCAACAAAGAGAACTCTTATTGATATACTTCATGAGCAGTATGTGAACCGTGCATTAGGGAGACACAACAGAAGTACAGAGGAAGACAGTGAGGAAATAAATAATTACCTAGACAGCGCAGCACATTTGGGTCATAACATGTGATATCAGCACATGAAACAGGTGGGAGAGAGAACATCCAAAGAGAGTTGCTATGTTTGTGCTCTAATACCTTATGCCATGAATGCTGCCCAAACTTTTATTTCCAGAGAAATCCCAGAGTATGATGCCAGATTTCTTGTTCATCTTGCAGCATGTATGACAAGAGGCCAGTTTCAAGAAAATTGGGCCACTTTGTGACGGAGGTCAAAATTGTCATTTCCATTCCAGGATGATTATATCAAGACTAAGCAAATGGAAACAGAGCCTGCATGGAAAAGCAAGCTAGGGCAGGACAGGATGAAGCGGTCATAAAGGAAATGAAGAAGATGGACTGTCCTGATAAATTAGAAAAGCCTTGGGTGCCTGGATGCTGGGTAACGATCTCAGCGTTAGTCTATGTACGAGTGAAAAAAAAGAAGGGATTGGAAGAAGGACTAATGTCCTGTGCATCTCATCTATTGAAGTCAGAATACGTGCAAAAAGTGCAAAAGGTGAATGACGAGTGCTTGAAGTCATGGGCCGAACATGCCAAGCTGCTGACATGGGTAAAAGATGAATCAGGTCCAATAATGGTGATCCCATTGACAAATGTGACATTGTGCTTTCAAAGAGAAGGAGAAAAGCACTTGGCAACTAATGTATGGTGCAAAACTACAGTTGACGTCCTTAGAATGGGAGCAGGGACAGCCATTCTAATGGATCGATATTGGGCTTGTGGATCCAGAGCTAATATGAAGCTACCCAAGGATTGAGGAGGAACGTGTTCTTTAGTGATCATTCATGTTCCAGCGTTAGTGATTCCTCGAAGCGGCTGTCATGGCCACTGGTCATGGGGCCAGTCTTCCCTCATCTCCAGGGTCCCAGTGGACCCAGTCCTGGCGCCTCTGGCGCCAGGCTCATGTTAAAGTGTGCTCTGCACACTCTAGGCCTGGGGCGTGTGCAACTGGGCCGGGCGTGGCCCAAGGAACAGAACTGGAAGGCACGTGCTACAGGCCCAAAGAAGGACAAGGTGGAGTTTGTAGGCAGAGTTATGGGAGGGGCCTGAACCAGCCTATATAAGGCCAGCCCATCCACGTGCCCTCGCTTCGCGTTATTCTGCTTCCAAGCAGCGTAACGCTCTCCGCTGTACCTACCTGTGCCTTGCTGGATTACAGCCTCATCTTCGAGATTTCCTGGGAGCGCTTCTTACCAGCAGTCTACCGCCTCAACTCCACGAGCGTCTTCTCTCCAGCTACTCTGTGGCTGCGGACGCGTCTTACCTGCTGCCAGTCGCTCCATCTGTTACCAACCTCTACATCGCTGAGCGCGCATCTTACCTGTTACCAGCCTCCACATCGCTGAGCGCGCCTCTTACCTGTTGCCAGCCGCTACATCGCTGAGCGCTCACCTTACCTGTTGCCAGCCTCTACATCGCTAGCGCTCCAGCTGCTGCATCGCTGACCGTGCCTCTTACCTGCAACTCGTTGTGGCCTGTGCCAGACTCTTCTTCTTACCTCCATTCCATTACGGCCTGAGTCAAGTCTTCTTCCGAGCCAACATCCCACCACGGTCGAGCCGTAGACACCCTCCTGCAACCACAAATCTTCATCGAAGGCCCGGACACCAGTCTTCATCGTCGGCCTGCAGCTACGAGGGAAAAGAACAAACAGGTTAGAATTTATGTGCGCTCACACTGCCGCACATATACATGAGACATTACAAGAATTACCACTAGACGGAATACAGTCATTCCGACCGAACTATAATCATACTAAAGACTTACCTCATACTAGGATTGGTCGCAGCTGGTCTGGATCAACCTTCCCACAGGCCAGTGATGTTAGCTCGGCCCATTCTACGCGCCCCTGCTAGGAAAGGCAGGACGGATAGCTCAACATTACAAAACTACAGGTGAGCGTCTATGGGAAAGTGCTTGCCCACCATATTCTGGCATGAAAGGGCTGGGGGAAGTCTCGGGGTCCCCACTCCGTTCTCATTGCCTCTCCTCTTCCCACAGGGGCAGCATCCATCTCCTGAACCGCAGGTCCAACCACTCTCGGAGGGGGAAGGTGACTCTGAGGAACCAGATCAAGGGAGGGCTCCAACCGTGCCACAACACCCCCGCGGGAACCAGGTGAGCGTTACAGCAACCTGAACATTGGTGAATTTCCAAAAGCAGATGCCCATTTGAGAAGGAGAAGATCCCTTGAATTTCTCAATCGGACAAGAAGGGAGAATTATTTCTCAGCTAAATCAATAGAGGTGTTTGATTCTATTATGTATGAACATAGGTTGCTCAGCCAGACTTCAACAATATTCATGACTATCTTTATGCCAGGGATCCAGACAATGGTGAATGTGAAGCGGTTGCAAATCACTCACTGGGAGCTCCCGCATACGATCAACACTACCATAAAGGGATTTAATGCTGTCAGAGAAGAATTAAGAGCCATAAGGCTGATGACTCTACAGAATAGATATTTTCTTGATTTGATTACAGCAAATGAAGCATGTGTTCGCGCCAAGGTCGTGCCATCAAGTTGCACGTTCATATCTCCTCATGATGATGAGAATGGGACCTTGATGGAAGCCATAACGTTTCTGAAAAACCTGCACAACAAACTGGAAGATGAAGTAGAAGACATTGCAGTTGACAGTTGCTTTGCAGCTATCTTCTTTTGGGTTCCAAGGAGCAGTATTGGTGATTGTGATGTTTGGATTCTATGTAATCAACATATTAATCACACAGTGTAAGAAGACAGCAAAGAGGCAATAGGGATGAAGATTATGATTGATGTCGAATCAGGGTTTGGACCCAAAGAATTGACAGATGAAGAAATCAGAAAATATGTCAAAGCCAGTATCCCAGCACCTGAGGGAACAAAGTTCTTACATCCAAGAAATCATAAGAAATTTGTGGGACGATGGATCTACTGTAATCCGAAAGGGACAATGCAGCCACATGACCTGGAGTGTTGAGGACCACGTAAAATCAGCATTTTATTATTGGCAATCAAACTAGAGGGCTCTTCATTATACGGCCCACTACAATTGGTTGGCACGCTTGTACTCTTCTTCTGGAATATTCAACTCACTAGCAGCACGTAAGCTGGTACCCCAGGTGTCAGTGGGTGGACTTGACCATGGGCCTCATCACGACTTCGGCGGTAACCCTTAAATCCGGCGGTAGCGCTATTACCGCCGGATTTAAGGGTCCGCCGAATCAGGGCTTCGGCGGATTTCGCCCCAGCTCTGAGCTGGGGGGAAATCTGCATAAAATTTGCGCTATTACCGCCGGCGGGAAATCCGCCAGCGGTATTAGCGCGAAGATTCCCCATTGAGCCCAATGGGGAATGGGGCATTCCCGAATGGGCTCAGTGGGGAATGGGGACTTACATTACCGGCGAACTCGTGATCCGGCGCTATTAGCGCCGGGGGGAGTTCGGCGGTAGGGCTAATACCGCCCGCGCTAATAGCGTTACCGTTACCGCCCAAGTCGTGATGAGGCCCATGTCTCCCCACCCAATTAGCCCAGTATCTCTCAACACTTGTGCCTTCTGCCATGCAAATTACCTTTGAACTTGGCCTTGTAGTAGCTTCCTTTCTCTGAAAATTATACAAGAGTGTGAGCACATGCTTATCAAGATTCTAGACTGCATGCCCACTTTCATCCTCAACTCACGTGACAGGAGACCATGAATTGGTCAGAATGATAGCATTTAATTGTCTTTAATAAAGAAACTTGGCACTCATGGCGTTCTTTCATTGCAACTTTAACGAGAGCTGCCCCTGCGTCTTACGTTCACTGTTCGTCGAAAACTGATAACCAGTTTTGGCTTACTTCTGTCTTTGACAACAGGCCAGACAGCTTTTCTTGGTTTTCCTTCAAGCATCAGCTTATTTCTTTGCTGTGACACACTCACAGCTATTAATACTTCTTTCTCCATGGGTTCGAGCTTGCTAAAATTGCAACATTGAATATCCAGATTCTATATATAGTGGCGGCACCGCCTGCAGTCTATTAACTACGTATAGCCAGCCTTCATGATTATTTAGTCTACTTGCGTTGCTGCAGCTGTAAAGTTATAAAACGGCTTACATTTTCTTCAGTGCTCTTCGCACATGCATTCTTCATTCCGCACATGAAAGCTTACTCAAGTCTTTACTTCTATGCGGACTATACATCCTCTTCTTCAGTAACTCTTCTCAGTGCATCACACTTAGTTCTTGTGACATCACCAATCCTTTCTTTCATCTATTTTCATATACCTTTGGGCACTCCTTCCAGGAGATTGTCAGTTCTCCGGGGATAAATCAGATATGGTTTTCTTAATGGATACCTTATCTCAAAGGCTTTTTGTGGAATAGGCACCATTACTGGTGTTGCGCATGTCGCAATGTGTGGCTTCCAACATACAGGTAGCAGGGGGCGGGACTTCCTGTTGAAGCATTTGACTTCTCCTCTACACTCCCCCCCCATGGTTGATTCATCGACCACTCCTTCATTAGTGTTCTCATCTGGATTTCTTCTTTTGAAGAAATGCTTCTTCAGAGTCCAGATCTTCACCACTCCCTTCAGGGATCCGGCGGTAATAGCGCAAATTTTATGCAGATTTCCCCCCAGCTCAGAGCTAGGGCGAAATACGCCGAAGCCCTGATTCGGCGGACCCTTAAATCCGGCGGTAATAGCGCTACCGCCGGATTTAAGGGTTACCGCCGAAGTCGTGATGAGGCCCATGGTCAAGTCCACCCACTGACACCTGGGGTACCAGCTTACGTGCTGCTAGTGAGTTCAATATTCCAGAAGAAGAGTACAAGCGTGCCAACCAATTGTAGTGGGCCGTATAATGAAGAGCCCTCTAGTTTGATTGCCAATAATATCCTGTGTACTTAATAAATGATGAAGATGACTTGCACTAGGGGTGGGCATGAGTTGTCCACCTGACTGTAGAGACCCAATCACAATCCAACCCCTTATAGAAAGTATACTTAGATGTTCCCCCTTAAGCCAACCACAATCCCACACAGGCTTTCTTAGTTTGCCACGTAGTATGACCTCACAAATGACGAGTTCTTGTTATAAAATTAATGTTTTTTATGAAATTCACTGAGTAAGCTTGTGCAACATCCCTTGATGTCTGTTGTAACTCCCTGTTTTAGACAATTGAAAATAAAACAGTCTATTGAGACATTCTTTGCCAACTTCCTGAGTCAGCCTTAGCATTTGATGTAAGAGTTATTCTGCATCCCATTCATCGTACAATGCGTTACCCCAATTAAAAGGACCATAAGGATTCACCCCTGATTGAACAAGGTCCTTTGGACTCAGACTAACCTGCCAATGAAATTAAAACGAAGTACACATTATGTGAGTTTGAATGGCACATGCCACATGATTGAACAGTATTCTGACAACAACAACAAAAAATCAATTTTAGGAACAATCAAGTCCCAGACATCACTGTCATTTCTGTAGGAGAACAAACTGGTGATGGGAACCCTTCTCCGTTTTTGAAAATCAATCTCCCTCCCAGTTTTAAGTGGCATTCCACACTGGAGGGAAATACTCTGAAGTTTTATACCATTCCACAATCAGAGGAAAACCCAAATCCCATGACAAAAGATGAAGAAAAACCAGCTCAAAGTTTGACCAACATCCAGATAAAGGGTGAACAGCTGTTTTTCCCAATTCGTGTAAATGAGGCGGAGGAGCCTGTTCTTGCCAGAGTATTCCTGACTAATGGAAGACTCTTTATCAGAGAAGGCTTATTCAGGAAACTCCCAAAAGATCAGACCATTTCCACATTTAAAATGTTTAATTGATTGAAAAATGGGAAATGGGCCTAGAAACTCCAAATTCCAAACATCTCCTGCCTAGCAGGTATATGTTAAAAATGTCCATTGGTGACAAAAGCATAGAACATAATTGTTGGGTTGTGAGAGATGTCCCCTGTACCTTTTACTGAGGAAGCAACATTCTCAATCGATTTGCAATTAATATGGACCTAATTAATACCAGGGCCTAGTCCTCACTGGAGGGTAACCCCGTGGGCTTTGACAACATTGAGAAAGCATTTCCGGTCAGCTCAATTGCTGCTGTATGCAGTTGAAGTTCAAGTGAGAGCAGAGGTTATCATCCCATGACAGGTGCTACAATATACAATTCCCCTAAAAATTAAGCAAAGACAGAACCTCAAAAACCAGGACACCTATATTAATTTGAATTATCATCTCCCACAACAAGGTTTGTATTTACATCCGACACTCCTAGTTGACCTACAACACGACATCCTTTGAAAAGGTGGATAACAGCGACTCTCAAAGTATCACTTTGAGCGCAGACACCTTTATTGGAATGACGGTTGATGCCCAACATTATTCTATTGATTTAGGTAATGAGATCATTGGACCAATTCCAAATGTCTGCTTCCATACAGACGACGGTATTCTTCCAGAAAAGATTTTAACTAGGCAAGGGGCAATTTCTTGGTGTACTCTTCCTGCTCTCATGTTGTGGAAGAGGTGACCTATGACATCATGAAGGATGAGGTGGTATTCAGAGTCAACAGTGACTACCTCCCATCCTTGCAACCTCACGTCCAGGCCAACACCATAACAGGAGATCTCTCCGCCCAACTGGAGGATACTGCCGAAATTGCCAAGCCCAAGGTCTTTCCAGGCTTAAAGCAGATGGTTGAAAAATGAATTAAACTTGCTGATGCCTGTGAGACAGAGGAGCAAAAACAGAAGCTGAAACAGGTGTTTCTGGATTTTCAGGATATCTTTGCAGTGGATTCATATGATTGTGGATGCATAGAGATACATTCAACTACCATACCCACAGACCCCGAGATGGCTCCAGTATTTGTTAAGCAATACTGGTTACCTCTTATATCTATGGAGTCACTCACTGAGATTATTAAAAACGTAGAATCCCGTTGGATTATTCATCCAATCCACAGTACCTTTAACAACCCGGTACTGGGGATATTCAAACCCAATGGCCATTAATTTAATATCTTCCTTCATAAGGCCATGCCCGATTTGGGCAAAAGGGGAAACCTGGTCTATGTAGATGATGTATTAATCAAAACTGTGGAGCAACACATAGCTGAAATACGCCATGTTCTGACCCAGCTGCAGAAAACCGGATCAAAACTGTCCTTTCAGACGGCACAGTTGTGTAAGACCCACATGAACTTCTAGGGCACAAAATCACCCCTGGGGGTCACAGTCCCCAGATGAAAAAGGTGGAAGCCCTATTGAAATTGAAAGACCCTACTACTCTGTGAGAACTATGAAGCCTTCTTGGACTCACTAATTATAGTAGAAAGTTCATTGAGGACTATGCAGAGGTCACGTGGCCCTTGGTCCATTTATTAAAGGCCGGTGAGAGTGGGGTCCGGAACAATCCGAGGCAGTAAAACAACTAAATCGAAGCCTTTCCCAAGCCCATTGTTTGGCTTAGCCCATAAAGAACAAGGAGTTCTTCTTGGAGACGGGGTTCTCAGATATTTGCTTAACAGCGGTATTATACAAAAAGCACAACAAGGTCAACAAAGTAATCTCGAGCAAGACTTTGTAATCTGAGGAGGAGAAATTCAATGATTGAGAAAAGGCACTCCTGGCAGCGGTGTTGGCATTGAAGAATTGCTGCCTATTCATCCAGAGGGAGCACACCATAGTGGAGACCCCTCTCCAACCCTTGCAATATCTCCAAAGTAACTGAATCCAAACAGGGAACATGAGTAATTCCAGAATTACTTCATGGATTCTGTCCATGCAAGGCTTTCCTGTGGAGGTCAGATATGGCTTAAACAAGAAGAGTCAACAAGGGCAAGGATTGGCCGACTTGCATGACTATGATCAAGAAAACTGTCTCGAAGACGAAAGTATAAAGACCAATGTCAATATGGAGGCATACCTTACTTTCCCGCACAAAGTCTATGAGGAAGTCACGTGTCAGGGATACCCACTGCTTAAATGGTTGGGTGCTCCTATCATGTTGAAAATAACGGGGGGAAAGAATGAGTGGCTGGGACTGGGAATGCCTAGATGAATGATGCCCCAGAACCCTCTGATGGGTACAAAATAGGTCCCCGAAGTAGTCAGGTGGCAGAGTTAATGGCAGTACATCAAGCCATCCTCACTGCCGTGCAACACCAACTCAAAGAACTGGTCATAATCACTGATTCAGATTATGTCAGGAATGGGTTCATGAAACACCTGATTATTGGGACAATCGAGGCATGCTGTGTGCGAATTACAAACCGCTCAAGCACACAAAAATGAATCCAATCAATGGATGATCTAGTGACCTCTAATGAGATGACCATCATTTGGAGAAAAAAATCACAGGTCACTCCAAAATAGAGGGACCAGACAAAACTGGAAATGACTTGGCTGACCAGTTGGCAAAAACCTGAGCCATTGGCAGGGATCTCATAGTAACCGAATCACTGTTTGGCGAAATCCAGGTCGCTGCTGTCACCAGGTCCCAAACCCATATCAATAAAGAAATCTCAATTGCCCAGTGGAGTAAAGAAACCCCAGATGAATATTTGATCACTGCACAAAAAGAAGACCCCATTTTTGGGAAATGTTATCAACATATTGAAGACCCCATGAATTTTCCTCTGACAGAATCCGATTATATCGGGAAGGAAAACTTCTGGGTGTTGATGAAGTTTTCCAAATTGTTCCAAATACACTTATGATCAATCACATCTCTCTCGTTTCGGCCTTCTCAAAAGGATTGAGTCGGAATGAGGAAGTCATTTTACCAGCAAGGCGATGACCAATATGTGGGAGTTACTAGGGGTAAAGAGAAAACTCTACATTGCCTACCGCCTAGCCTCAAATGGGGGAGTTTAGAGGTCAAATAAAACAATTGTGGACATCTTGAACATGTTTGTAGTGGACTCTGCACCAAGTTGGGACATCCGAATACTGCTTGTCCTAATGGCCATTAGGTCCACGCCATCTTCTGCAACAAAAATGTCTCCATTTGAGCTCATGACTGGACGAAAAATAGTGCTACCTCAGCATCTGCTCTACAGAACTCAAGAGCAGTCCCTGATCAACACGTCCACTACCCATGCGTATATTGAGAATTTATGGAAACACCGTCAGCATGCTTTTGCTTACACTCAGCACAATTTAGAAAGGTCAGCTGAAGGGATAAAAGCCTACTATGACTTAAAAATGACCAAGAAAGAGTATGAAGTAGGAGACATGGTCTACCTGTAAAATTTCCAAACGAACCGGACCAAGGAGCGAAAGTTCTTCCCCTCTTGGCGCAGTGCCTTTGAACTTGTCAATAAAATATCACCTGTCGCCTATAAGATCCGCATTCCTAAAGGAGAACATACAGAAGAAAAATGGGTCCATATCAATCAGTTGAAGAGCTGTCACCCCAGACAGGTGCTATGACTGATTGAAGAACCCAGTGAGGGTAGAGCCCAGGAACCATCTGAAGAATGAAAGGAATAGATGGAAACCCGGATGGAGAATATCACACATTAACAGGGAGTAAAATAATTCATACTTATAAGGAATGTACCAAAATTAGAGAAGATAATGTTGTTGAATTGTGTATGACAAGTGAAATGAATGTTAACATTTCGTTGCAATGTATAATGTTGTTTGTTTTCCATTTGTATGCCTATTTACGGGGTAAAGAAGTACTGTATACAATGTATAATCTCTCTTTTACTCTCGGCAGATTCAATAACTCCTTACCTTTACAGCTTGGAGGTAGGAGAGCCTAGAAGGGGAGGAGTTCCAGGACCAAACCTCAAAATCCAAAAAGAATGGAGTTCAGACCAGAGTGCCACTCCCTTAAGACAGGAAAAGAGCAGAAGTTCTCCAACGAGGAAATTCATGGAATGAGCCAGATCAAAAATAAAACAAAAACCCCTCTCTCCCTTGCTCTTTTCTACGGGTTAACCGAGTCAAAGCCCCATGGAAGGGGACTTGTGGGGTAAAAAGACAGCCCCGGAGTGACAGAGATGGAGAGGCCATGCTAGGCCTCATTGTGATATTGAAGATGGCTAAGTGTGGATTTCCATTGAAATATAAAAGGCAGTACAAAACAGTGATTTCGCCATAAGGCCTAGTGAATGAGCGAGAATGGGCCCCCCTCCATTTTGTTAGAATATACAGGTACTCAGCTGAAGAAAAGTGTGACTCAGAACTAAAATATTAATAACATTGTCCAATGGATTCCAAAAAGACATGTGTGCTGCAGATGCTGACTTTGTGTAAAGGCACATGTGACAGATTTAAAACTGCAACAGTGCACATGGAATGAAAAGATACATTTTAAACATTGGGCACTTGGAAGCTAAAAAGGACGAATGATCCCTTATATTTAAGAAATAAAGTCGAAAGACTGATTGCATTTTCAGGAATAAAGAGACTTAATTTCAGCACATAAAATGACATTTATAGGGGAAGGCCTATTTTGTTTTTGTGTAAAAGTGAACAATGGTTTCTTAACTAACTATGACCTATATCTGTGACTAATATCCAGAGGGAAATTATTTCTGGTCAAACATTATGTAAAGAAAGGGTTTATTTCTTGCCAGCAGGCCCTGGTGCAGTATTGAAAGTTACATGTCCACGGTAGGTAAATGTAATATGCTAGCCTTTCAGAATTGTGAACTGCAACTTGTTTTTCTTTCTGAGCTGAAACTTCAACCCCAAGACTTTTGGGGCTGGGTTTATCAAGCAACCAGACTTGGAACTTCACTTAAAAATATAAGAAATGTTGCAAGAGAGATTGGGACTGCAGGGATTTACAGATAACATGACCAACAGAAATGACCTTTAAGGTCAGGTCCCCCATAAAGTGTGCATTAGCCCCGATCAAAGACCCTTTGAAGCTCAGGAGAAATGGGTAGAATAAACATTGGCCCGAGCAGATGGCCTGTTCACATGTATATGGAGAAATGGAAACTAGAGGGGAAATGAAACTGCTTGGGGTGGTCTGAATGTGAAACGACCTCTCATATGATGAATTGCCACATGTTTGCCACATGTTTAACATTGAACACATTTTCCTAAAAAAAAGAGCATTGTGTGTCCCAGTGAGCCCAGCCTGGGTTCAAATTAAAGGGTATAATGATCAAAATTATGATTCTGGCATTTTCATATGTCTGAGGAAATAGAAAATTGGTGAAGTGGTAGATGGTGGTAGATGGTGAAATTAATGTTGGAAGTATGTAGTGTCAGAGTGATAACTGTTAAGGCGCAGCCACAAAGCATGAAAAACAGTGCCAAAAAAATAAATGGTATTTTCTGACTCACCATAAAATATTGAATTAGAAATTATATAGATTTATGTAGTTATCTGAAAAATGTGCATAACTGCCATGTTAGATTTTCAGAACCCAAAAAGGTAAAAGCCACCTGTCATTTTTGGATGATGTATTTGTTCCTCCTCCTTCAGCTTCCATAACCCATACCTCCCAACTTCTGGTCCTATCAGCAGTCAGTGGGCATCCTGGTGGGAGGTGAAGGTAGAGTACTAGCCAATCCTTACCTTGGGAATTATGATAATCAGGGTTGGACTGGGACAAGAAATAGGCCCGGTCACCCAGAAAAGCTGGCCCACCCCTCGCCTCAGAAAACTGGCCCACCCCTCGCCTCACAACCCTTGACCTCTGATGACATCACCGGAAGTGATGTCATTAGACCCCACCGCAAAGTGACATCCTGGGAAGCGATAAAACACAACCTTTCACCCCTTGACAAAACAGAAAGTGGCATCAAATGGCATTGTTCCTTAGTACACTGCGAAAAATATTGTTATGATTTCACTAATTAGATATACATTTCATACAAGAATAAAAAAACATATGTATCATTAATATCAGTGTGTTTAGATCCATATTGTCAAATTACTGTGAATGCAAGCAGACGTCCAAGGCCAAATTATAATATGTTATTGAATAGCACTTACGCTTAAGCTCTTTTTTATAGAACAAATATGCATACAAAATCACCCAACCTGTGTTGATACTCATTTATCGACCTAAGAAGGATGAAAGGCTTTATGAAAAAAAAGATTTGAAAAACAAAGAAACCAGCCCCCACTCCCCAGGGACGATTTTGGCTTGGCCCTGGGCCAAAAGGAAGAGGGGCCAATCCGACCCTGATGATAATGTAGGAGTGTTATCAACCCTATAAGAGATCAATTTTGCATCAGAACAGGGCTTTTTAACTATATTATTGGAGGTAGTCTACTGCCAGACTCTTGCGAGGAAACACTAGCAGAGAGGCCTCAATCCTTCCATTGAAGACAGTGACAGGGAAATCTAGAAGCTAGCTGGGACCTCTATCAGAGGAGCCAGAGGTAGTATGGGTGCAGGAGAAAATCCCTGACTGAAGCACTTGACCAGATCTGTGCTGTCCTCAGAGGAGCCCTTCTGCTGTTTCCCCGGATGCCATAATCAAGGCCTCCCATTTAAGTAGATTAATCTAAATAGCATCAAAATTCTGAGGGCGGAAACTGCCAGCCTTAATCTTCATCTCGCATAGCGTGTAGGGGTGGTACTGGGAAGAACCTTGGCACATTTTATTAAGTCTAATTCAAATTAATTCAACTATAGAAAATCCCTCTGTCCATTTAAATTGAATTGTTTTGGGAATCGCCTGCCTTAATCTTTTCTATTAAATGGTGGGGAGGGGGAAGCTGTCTAGATCCTTAGCGCATTGAATTGAAGTTAAATCAATTAATTCCCATATAGAAAATCACAGGATGAGTGTTGTTAGAGTTCAAAACTAACAAAGTTGATGGCCAGTGTGTTAGAGCTGGTAAAGACAATAAAGTACTTGGGTGACTCTACCTTTCTAAAACCCCTGTCTTCTGTACCAAAGGGGTTGTCCATAATCCCAAAATAAGTAACCCTGAAATGGTGGGGGGGATAGGAACTCCCTGAGTTGAAAATGAGAGCGTGATTAATTTTGACAAAGCAAGTATCATTTACAGGATCCTGCTGTCTCTCCTTCCGCAGTGCACATGAATGTAATTTACAGGATCCCACTGCCTCTCATTTCGCAGTGCACATGGGTAGCATTTATAGGATCCTGCTGCCTCTCCTTCCACAGTGCACATGGGTATCATTTACATGACCCCGCTGCCTCTCCTTTCGCAGTGCACATGGGTAGCATTTCCTCTCCTTCTGCAGTGCACATGGGTAGAATTGACAGGATCCTGCTGCCTTTCCTTTCACGATGCACATGGCTAGAATTTACAGGATCCTGCTGCCTCTATTTCCGCAGTGCACATGGGTAGCATTTACATGGGTCGCATCCTCCTCTCAACTCCTCCTGTTGAGTGACCTCAACATCCACCATGACTCTCGGGACTTGTCTGGACCTTTCCGCAACCTATGTGATTCTGATTCTCTCTCCCTCTCTATTCTACCCTCCGGCTGGATGCTCTCATCTCCACTGACATCCCACTCTCTATCCCTCTCACTACCTTGGTCTCTTTGACTGACCCCTCTCTTCTATCAATTCACCTAAAGCTCTCTTCTCCTCTGACAGCAACACTCCCGGCACAGCCACTGGGTTTCAAGATCACCAGACACATGATAAAGGTGACAGTGGCTGCTTTTGCCTCCACCTACTCTTCACCTCCCTTTCCTGTGGCTGACTCCCACGCTGACACAACCCTCGTTGTCCTTAATCTCTCTTTCCCCAAAACACTCTTGATATTCTTGCCACTGTCATGAGGGTCCGACTGAAGCCTTCCAAAAAGTGCAACTCTTGGTACGACTCTTAGCTGGCTGCCCTTAAACGCAAGTGCAGGGCAGCTGAATGGAAATGCAATTCATCTGGTGTACCATCCGACAAACTGTCAGAGAAAAGGCTTTCTTGAAAGTTGATCTGCCAGGCGACTCCTTTTAATCCTTTATTTACTCCTTTGTGTTGGGTTATAGTAATACCAAATACTAGTCGCAGTTCGGAGTGTAACGGTATAAAGCCTAAAACGTCATAACATGCTTAACATTTGAGGAAAAACTCCCGGACTCTGCGCCATTAGGTAGTGTTGTACTTTAATTAATGCTCAGTCAAAATAAGATGCTCACTTCTTGATTACATGTGTTTTGGCTCGGCTGAGTCTTTCTCAAATCAGGACTATAACTACACACATATATTCAACCCCATTTGCAAAAACAAAAACACAATTTGTCAAAAACCAAACAATTCATTCATAAAAACCCCACAGCCCAACGTGATTCCACAGCTCTCAAAATGGAAACCAAAAAGAAAATAAATTAAATGACAGAGATTACGGGTTGGTTGATGGGGAGGATTGCAAGGGGATGGAGAAAATAGAATAGTGAGAAACCAGAGAGAAAATTCCAGTATTCATAAACGAAAAGCAAGAGAGAAAAAGACAAATAATAATATTGCGTTAGTCAGATTGTAAATCCATTATCATCATATGTTACAAACTTGGTCTGGTGTTGGCCAAACATGTGTCAACACCCCCAAAAATATGCGGTTGCTTACCAGAAATACTTTAATTGAAGGTTCCACGTGGCGGTTTTGGATAAGTTATTAAAGGGTTTAATCCCAAAGTCCAAATCTCTGTGGAGAAAGGTATTACAATTGCCCACATTATATGCAAAGCTTTACCATCATTCGTTAATACGTGCACTAGATTATTACAGGGTAACTGATTATCAATAGATTATCTATTAATTGTCCTGCTCTCTCTCGTTTTGCTGGTATATCTCATTTAGAGAGCAAAGTGCTTATATCTCGTTAATGCTGATGGTTCTAATCCATAGCCAATAATTCTAAATATGTCATGGTAGTTATTCGTAATTTGTTACTCGATTGTTTAGTCAGTTTGTCAACAAATATTAATATTGTTCGTATACTTATTGGTATTGTCATAGACTCATTTTAGAGTCTTCCTGTGATCCGATTCTAAACAGAATGAGGAAAAAACGCTTACCGTACAGCTTCAGTCTCTCGAGTCGACTAGCACGGACTTCCGTGAGCCGGCGCCATTTTAAATTTAATGTTGATATACTGTAACCATGGCAACGTTGTACATACGTTGCTATGGTGCATGCACTCCCTTCCCCAGCACGGACTAGTTCCACAATGCTGGGCGCCATCTTGTAAGGGAGGCTGGTAACGTGTTATTCAATATAATCAACTGAGCTCACCTTAGATGATTGAATTTCAAGCATGGAATTGGTCATATCTTCAAAATGAGATAATAAGTGGATATGGTGCTCCCATGGCAATGTTATACAGACACTCGGGGTCATTCCGAGGTTGGAGCTAAGGGAAAAACGATGCCGGTAAAGGATTACATGCATCGCTTACCGCTACGGGCTATTCTGACCAGCCTGACCGCTATTAGCAGCATCGTAAATTACGGTGCCTCTAATAGCGGCATGGGCGCGGGCACGCGTCCCACCATGCCGGCAATAGCGGCATGCCGTAAACTGGAGGCCATCACAAGTGAAGCTGACATGCAAATACCAGCTTCATGAAGGCGTCAAAATTGGTTACCGGCATGCCGTAAATACCGGCATCGCAGACCAACCGTAAAATGCCATGTGCAGTGTTCCCAACTGCCACAGGTACACACAATCAGCACAGCTGGAGGCAATGGAGTCTGGCCCAGTACAAAAGGAGAACACCCACACACCTCACCCCCTCCCACACCAAGATGATACCAATAGTAGTAGCATTTCTGGAGCTGGAGGACCTGCTTGCATTGCCACAACAGCAGCAACAACAACAACGCCGGCACCACAGAGGAGACGCAGGAGGAGAAGGAGAGTAGCCAGGCCCAGCATGCCCCACCAGTGCAGCCACCGTTACCACGCAGGCAGCCCCCAATCCCTCGCATCAGAGCCAGTCCTTTCAACCTAACCCCTGAGCAGATCCACACCCTGTACCGTCTGGACCAGGACACTATCACCACCATTGTGGACCTGGTACACAACGACATTGTCAGCCTCATTGAAATACGAACCGCCATCCCCCCTCTACTGAAGGTAGTGTCTGTGCTCCACTTCCTTGCCACAGGCACCTACCAGCACACAGTGGGGCACATGCATGGCATATCACAACCCTTAATTTCTCGGATTCTGGATGCCCTCCTCAAGCACACAAGGGACTACATATCCCTACCACGGACTCCCCAGGAGATTTTTGATACAAAAGTTGGCTTCCGTGCACTGGCAGGCATGCCAAATTGTGTAGGTGCCCTCGACTGCACCAACGTGGAGTTGGTGGTCCCGCATGCCATGGAGGTGGTGTACCGCAACCGCAAGCAATACCACTCCATCAATGTGCCGATGGTATGCAATGCCAGCAAGATCATCACACATTGTTGTGCCCGATATCCCGGATCAACTCATGACTCTATGGTCCTGCGGAACTCCACGCTACCATGCTTCATGGAGCGACATGCTGGACGACATGACTGGCTGCTTGGTAAGTTGCATGACTGGCACATGGCATTGAAATGGGGGGAGAGATGCACACACCACCATGCTGTCAATGTTGATGTGACTGCACGATGTGCACATCACCGAACACT
The DNA here is from genome assembly GCF_040938575.1 of Ambystoma mexicanum. Taxonomy (NCBI): domain Eukaryota; kingdom Metazoa; phylum Chordata; class Amphibia; order Caudata; family Ambystomatidae; genus Ambystoma; species Ambystoma mexicanum. Next base: position 316,847,842 of record NC_090924.1, on the reverse strand, counting down.
GTGCCCCAAAGCATCACAAACGGTACATGACACCCAAATCCCATAGGAATGAAGTAAGGTCGACACCTATCACTACATGACTAACAGTAAACCACCCCACATCCCACAATACGTGCACCACTCATCAGTAGAACTCACCCTCCGTAACACCATCCAGCAACATGCAGTGCATATGCACTATGTTGCAGTCTCCAGCAAACCACCACACAGGACAAGCATCCCGGGAAGTGCATTGAACTGAACCAACTAGGGAATCCACTGTCTGTCACAGGGCCGCCACACCCACAGGAGTGCTGCATGTCACCATGGGAATAATGAGCGCTGATTGCCTAATATTGCACAGACTACTGCCAACGCTCCCTCTAAGTAAATCTCACAGAACAGAACACATCACAAATTTGACACAAACACAGCTGTATGCATACATGATGCATGTGCAACAAGACGTCAGTGCACACCATGTATCATCTTGAAGATGCAACCCACACCGTTAGTCCATGGCACAGGACACATTGAAGGACTGAAAATGGCATAAATACATCCAGGGACATGTGCATGTGGCTAACGATAATCTGCAGGCATGTGTGACTAGTACAGCTGTCCATCATGAATCGACTAACATTTACCTTTTATTGCCTCTCATGCAAGTGATAGTGGCTATCCCTCGAAGCCGTGGCTCCTCACCCCTGTCCGAAACCCACAGAACAGGCATGAGGAGGACTACAATCGTTCCAATACCCGTACCCGTGTGGTCATCGAGCAGACCTTTGGCCTGTTGAAGGCACGTTTTCGCTGTCTTAGCCGGTCGGGTGGGGCACTCCTCTACAGGCATGAGAAGGTGGCCAAGATCATTATGGCATGTGTCATGCTGCACAATATGTGTATCTGCCGGAACGTGCCCCTGACATTGAACTGCTACCACCTGGTGATGATGAAGGGGATGAAGAAGGTGTGGCTGGACATCATCGCGGTGCCGATGCACAGGAGGGACATGCTGTGCTCCAGTCAGTGATTGCACAATATTTCTGACACACATGGCAGCTGAGGCTGACATGATAGTTGGACAGAGGGCACTGGGTGTGGGGGTAAATGTACACTATGCACTGTATATGAATAAATGACACATGCTCAATGATGAATGTCCACTCAGGTCTTGCTTTTCACACAACGGGTGTATTAAATATGACAATGATAACAAAAGTGCAAAAACCCTCCACCACCCTCACCCCCTCTCCTTCCCCCCACAACTCTCCCACACACCCTCAACCCCCTCCCGCTCCTCCCACAACTCCCCCACACACCCTCACCCCCTCTGCCTCCCCCCCACAACTCCCCAACACCCACACCCCCTTCCGCTCCCCCACAACTCCCCCACACATGTCCCATGAAGTCTCCAATGTCTACATGAGGCTGCCCTGACTATCAATTTGCACTCCCTGGTCCAGGTGGCGGCATGTCTTGCCGGCACAGGGTACGTGCTGACCTGCGGAGCGGGCTCGTCTGGGTCGAGCTAGATGATGACGGTGTGCCCGCCTGCTCGGATTGGGTAGCCGGATGCCCTGCCTCTATGTGGAGGGCCGAGACCTCCTCGCAGAGGCGGCTGGTGTTATCTGCAAACATTTTGGCCATGGAGGCGGTGTTCTCCATGATGGACCTGCCTAGAGAGGCGAAGTTCTCACGCCACTCCTGTCTGGCCAGTGTATTGTCTGCAACAAACTGCCGCACAAGGGCAGTCAGCTGTTCTGAACGCTGCAGCCCCGCGGGTGCACCTGTGGAGGTTGATGTTCCCTGGCTGTCCTACTCAGCCTGCTCAGCCTCTATAATCAGCAATATGGGACTGAAGTGCCCTTCCATTTGCTCCTGGCCAGACTGCTCCGGGGTGGTGGTGTGGTCAGTTTTCGAGGGATGATATTTGGGAGGATGCATGTAGACTGGGCATGCGGACCACATCTGATGCATCGTCCTCAACGAGCACCCATATGTCATCCTGTGGGTCGTCCACAGACAGGGGTACTGTGGCTGCCACCTCCCCAGCCAAACTGGACTCCTTTGAATGTGGTGCCTCGCCTGATTCCTCAGGATGGCCAATGGGTGGTGGTGCTTCGGCCTCTACGGCCCTTGGCAGCACGAGTGTACTGGCAACCTTGGTTTGTCTTGCCTGTTGATGCACGGCAGCCCCTGGGTTGTCTCCTCGAGGTCGAAGGGCGGTTGGCATCATCCCGGGACCTCTTCCAGGGTGTGGTGTTTGCGGGGGTTGCGTCCTGTTCATCGCTGTCATGGTCAGAGCCTGTGGGAGTCGAAGAGAGGGACGGCATTAGTGATGTTTTGACAGGCATCATACATACATTTGGACAATTGATAATCCACACAATTGTGGGTAATAGGCATTTGTGTTTGGATGAGCACATTGTTTGATACATGGGTGGGTAATGCAGGCATACGTCGGCATCACTAATGTTGGCCAAGAGCTATGATATCTGACATGCATTTTATTTGGGGCCTGCATGCTGTGTGACTCATTGCATTTACATCTTTGTGTGGTATGTGTCAGGTACGGCATTGCCTTGCAGCAGGCATCTGCATGTGTCTGCGATGTGTCTGCCTACTTTGCTATGAGTGTGTGTGTGTGTTGGACCATGGCTTGACTTTTTGGACTGACTTATTGGTTGACTTTCATCAGACTCGGCATTACAGTGTTTTCTTAAGACACTCACCTCCATCGCTCAATGTTGTGGCGCCACACTCCATCTCGCCAACACCTTCGATCCCCTCCATTCCGATCATGCTGGCGCAGATGTCCTCCCATGGGGTCAGCTTGATTGGTGAGCTGGGACCTCCTCCTGTTCCCATTGCCTGGCTCCTGTTCACTGAGAGTATATTTGTAACTCTGAGTCGCAGGTCGTCCCAGCACTTACGGCAGTCTTTGGTGGTGCGTGGGGTGTTTCCAACAGCACTGACTTTCTGGGCAACAAGTGCCCAGATCTCCTTTTTTTTCAGAATTGCCTTCCTCTTCATGTTGTTGGAAAAGACTATCCCAGCATGCTCCTGCAGTGTCCCGACCAGCATCTCCAGCTCATCCTCATTAAATCTATCCTTCTGCTGGCAGGCAGCTCCCTTCTTAAGGGCCTTGGGCATAGTGGTGTGATTGGAGAATGTTTTCTGAACAACAGTAGAGTCCCACGGGTCCTTTGTGGTGAGGATGGCAATGGATTGTGTTTTTAAAGATGGCCACCGTGCTCCTTCCCGTTCCTGTGCGATGATGCTACTTCTGGTTCCGCTTATTAGCGGTGACCGTTATTAGCGGTCACTGCTAATAACGGTCACCGCTAATGCCACATTGGGCCATGCTGGTAGTGCTATCTGCGCTATGCATGATGCCGCTAAGGGCATTTTTCGTGCCTTTAACGGCATGGCGGTAATGACCTTACTGGCATGGCGCAAAGCTTGTGCCCGCAAAGTCGTAATAGTCCTCTATTAGAGGACTAATGACTGCCCGGACACGCTATTTATTCCTTGCCGGTAAGGACCGTTACTTACCTCCAAACTCGGAATGAACCCCACTGTCATGGTGTGTCTGCTCCCTTAATTAATGCACAGGCGTATTTCCTAAGCTCTACGCCATCTTATATTCGTAGAGAATATAAGATGGCCATCCAATATGTTTACCATTCTAATTAGGATTTAAATATGTAATTAGTGTTATCTCGCAAAAACAAGTTTTGTCATTAAGCTTAATAAGGTGACAAATATCACAACATTACATCTTTACTTACAGAAATAATTATTAAGTCTCACCTATACGGTATTTTAATATGTGTTACATATGCAAAGTATTGAATACACAAAGTCTCATCTGCTCCAAGCTCGCTCTTAGCGGCATCCCATGCCTCGTTAGATCATGTAAGTACTTACTGTGCTCGCTGGATTCATTTACTGATTATCTTACAATTTGTCATTAACATACCTTGCCTGCAAAGTAATAATTACCCATTGAGCATATTAGAGACTTAATGAGCCTGGAGAGCATTTATAATGGAGCCTAATTCATTCAGAGTAATATGGTTAGATTTAAGAATTGTTAACAGCAAGCTCATTAGTGAGATTTACTTTATACACCTACAGGAATTATGCCATCTCATTTTCACTGTTAAGACCTGTCACTGTTGTGTTTAAGAGGCAAATTATACGCGCTTCAGCCTGACGCAGCGCTTTTACCCTGTCACCACCTCTCTTATTCAGGATTACATGCTGAAGTCCTATAAATCTAATATCAGATTTATCATGCATTTGGTGAAAAGTTTGCCAATGACCCCACCTAAACCATTTAGCCCATATTGCTTGGGAACCAGAGTGTGAGACACGTGCGGTACCATTGAAAATACTGATACAGAGAAGAGTCCTGGAGGCAAGGTTCCCATTGAGAAAGCCATAACTGCATACGAAACAGTATGATGGACATTTGAATGAAATCCCAGAAGAAGCAGGACCAATGAATGGGAGAGAAGATTGGTGACGTCACCACCACCGCCACATGAAGCAAACTGGCGTACATGGAAGAGATGCAGGGTCAAGAGAATGAAGATATTCTATAAGGCATCAGGAAAGTATCAAAGATAAGTGACATCTTGGGATCAAGATGAAGAAACTTATGCTACAGAAACGATGAAGATATCAAGTTATTTTAAATGTGTACTGATGTAAAGAAAAGCAAGCAGACGAGGTATTCTTGAGGCTAGCTTTATAGTGAATAGATTGCGGCCTACTCTGAATGTATTTGCACAGTTTGGAGAGGTTTGGTCCAGGGGGGGAAAAGTTATAGGGGGGTCCCAAAATTTCTTTTTTTCCCACAGACTGACTGGGGGGGAAAACTTTGCGCACGCCTACAGCCCAAACCGCTGGACGGATTTTCACTAAATTTGCGGCAGGAGCAGCTGCTTGGTCCTGAAAGAGCGCTTTTGTAAATTTGGGGAAAATCCGTCCAGAAGTTCTTTTTTAAAACGATCAAAAAGTAGGTCTAAAAAAATTAGTGATATCTATGTCCGCTCCGTGGATATACTTCACTGTTCGCTCCGCGGACAAGAAATCGATTGGCTAATTGCTCGCATCATGTCCGCGGACATGTGACACATTCGCTGATTGGATGGTGAAGAGCGTGAAGTGCGTCAGATTGTTCCGATGCACCCGCCATCTTGGATCTGTGTTTTGGTGTCCGCGGACATCGCAGCAAAAACATATTAAAAAACACAACATTGCACTTGTTAAACTTATCAAATACTGTCTGGTGAGGTGAGGGTTGATGAGGATGGGATGGGATATAGCAGCAAGAAGCAAAAAAAATTGTGTTTTTTGTCACAAAAGTCACACGGTACATTTGGAGGTGTTCTACAATATAATATGCCTAAAGTACAGGCGAAGGACTAATGTGTCTGTGTTAAAATGTAATTAAAATAATAATGGAGTCAGACTGCCGCCCCCTAGAGTTTGGCATCTGAGGCAGCCACCTGCAGTGTGTGATGCAAAGAGCGGCCCTGCACGTGTATGAGAATAACAGTTCTCATGGCGGCGGTGAGGAAAGTTGTTGCAAAGTGAGAATGTATTTTGATTCTGAGTGAAGGTCACCAGCTTTGAATTTTTGGCTGCAAGCTAAGGAAGCCCACGCATGGGGCACACAGTATAAGGTTCAATTGTTTTTTGACCTTGACAGAAAGGGACCATTCCGTAAGGAATGCAATGAGAGGAGGTTTGTAATAATGAAGATTTGATAAGGTTATGCATTCGAAAAGTGTGCAAGGAACATGTAAATTCAGTTCATGAAGAATCTTTGGTGCAAACGCAGTGAGCGTTACGGTCTGACTTACGCCAGAGAATGGAAATGGTGAATATAATGTAAGTTTGATTTTCGACGATTGTATACCAGAACGAGCATTAACTTATTATTATCTGAAGATTATTTTTGGGTTATATTCTATTAGTCTGTTCTGTGTTGCTTATTGCAATGTAACGGAAGTACTATCTTTGTGTGTAGTTGTCTTTTTTACGTGGTTATGGGGAGTGCAGCATCGAGGTGCATGCAGACCACCACTAGGTCCACCCAGGTTCAACGCTAATATTTCATTAAAATGTCATGTATGACCATATCGAATTGTGTATCAGTTTCCACGTTGTTTTCTCTTTGTTGACATTGTTTGATGTGTGTGCTAATCGTTAGTTTAAACTCTATGCAGAATTAATAAGTCAATAGATGCATTGTAATAAAGTTCAGGTATTGAGACACATTTTCTGTTATGTTTTCGAAACAGATATTTTCTGGCTTTCTGCGATTGTCATAGATTCCAGATGCCAACTGACGGCTTTTTTAATCGGCAGCTGCACATATTTGTCAACGCCTGGATCACAATGACTGTTTTTTGGGACGATCGCCCAGGGCCCATGTGCCCGTACGCTGTACTAGCGATTTGGAGTAACATAACATCCTTTATGGTGGTCTAGGCCCAAGTTGATGTAGAAGCCCTGGAATTCACTGTGCGACCCAAGCGGTTCTTTTACCGAAAACGAACACCTTGTGTATGCAAAAAGAACAACGTGTGCCTCACGATAAACATTTTGGATCGCGAGCGAAGAAACAAATTTGCAATTTGATTGAATATGGCAATAGTCGGATGTTCTTGGAGCATTTATTGTGAAATAGAAGTCCTTTACAAATTGTACAGTGATATTGTTTTCTTTTAAAGTACGGTTTAATATTCCGAATTGTGACGTGCTGTGTTGTTAGTCGATTTGTGTTGATTTTTGGGTTCTGCGTCACGTAGGTGATTATGGCCGCGTTTGGCTACGCTGAAGAGGAACGTCACTGAGAAAGGTGTAGAATATCACTAGAGTTGGTGATGTGAGGTTCAGGAGCGGGGCATATGATTTAGTGACGTCAGGGCAGTTTACCTTAGGCACATGCAGCAATAGATAAGAAGAGCAGCAGATGGACGCGCCCTGCTGCCAGATTTGGTATGTTTTTAAAAGAGGAAAAGTGAGGTAAGGTGAATTGGAAATGTTTGCGATAGATCAACCTATGTATAAAAATACATGGCCGAACACTCGGGACAATAATATATTCTGAGCATTGCACTTGTGAAACTTATGAAATAATGTCTGGGAGGTGAGGGGTGATGACGATCGGTGGGATATTTCTGACCTGATTTCGAATGAGTTTACACATTTTAGTTGGATTTTGTGCAGAGGGGGTAGCTTATATGACTATTGTATGTGCATTCATTTGATACTTTTGCTAAAATAAAACGTGGGAGGATTTCCAGCAAACTTGCGTAAGTGGCATTGGCACAGGTCTACAAGCATGGTTTTACAAATGTGGCAGTATTTTCTTATTTGACAAGTGTCAAAAAAAATAGCGATATAGCTTTAGTGACTGAGGGGTAGCCTGTGGCCATGGGTAGTGACCAGAATGTCCAGTTCATTATATAAGGTCATGATCCGGACAATCTGGCTACTGGCCATGACTCGAAGGGACAAAACATACGATTAAAGTGGTCATGTCCACCTGGAACTGGCTTTGTGGTAAAGTTATTCGAAATTAGGATAGCTTTGAAAGGGAAGAAAAGTTTGCTTGTGGTAATATGGTCATAGGGTGTTCTTTTTGCCTTCTGCAGGCTGCCATGGAAAGCGAAGAGGGGCCCTGTATGGAACCCCCGCCTTCCCTTTACATGTGGCCATCTTGGAAAAGGATTTTCCTTCCTATACCGGGACGTCAGAGGCGTCCCGGTGTAGGACGAAAAATCCTCTTTTTTAGTACCACAGTTTCCCGCTTTGGGAACCTAGGTTGCTAATGGTCTTCATCCCCCATTCAGGGGCTGGAAGGGGGGGATAATGGTCCAGAGACCTCGTTATCCACCCTCGCTTCGATTGGGCTGATAACTTGGGCTGCTGGGCCAGGAACCATCATTCCAGTCCCTGGAACGGAGGATGAACGCCCCAATATTGCCATTAGTATAACACCAAATGCAAATGGGAATGTTGGAAAATTTTATTGAGTTTATGTAGTTTAATGAGAAATATAAAGTAGATGGGGTCTATACGTTTTTTTTAGTTCTATTTTTTAACTGTGAAAGGTGGTTCCAAAAGGAACATTTCTTTTGTTGTTTTTGGATGTATTTTTTTTTTTTTGGCAGGAGAGCTAAGAACAAAAGGTGGGGAGGTAAATGAGGGAAGAGGCACCAAACACTAATATGGAGGGGCAGGTGGACAGGGGAAAATGTTGCGCATGTGTTATTTCTAAGGTAGGGGGCAGTGTTTCTCATGCTCCTTGATTACAGCAGTGGTGGTGTCTCTTGGGGAGGAGGGATGGCTTTAGCTGATGCCATTTTAAGAAAAATAGCAGTTTTGCTAAAAGTATGTATTGTGTACTAGATTGTTAATGGATGAGTAGGAATAGGTGTTGCAGCTGTGCAAGGGAAATTTTGAAGTTGAAAGCACAGATCTTATCGTGAAGTGCGTACGGGTTCTCGGACTCGTCATCATGCCGTGTGCCAGTATATGGTCAAGCGGCACTGTCTGGAAGGGGTGCAATGAAGTCAGATGTTCGTAGACTTTATGGTTAAGTTGCACTAATGAAAAACTATGAAATTCAGTAAAAAAAACGTTGTTAAAGGGACGTTATGGTTAAGATGCGCTACTAAAAACCTATGAAATTCAGTGAAAAAACGTTGTTAAAGGGACGTTATGGTTCCAAGTAAAACCTAAAAAACCCTGAAATTCGCCTGTTATGGTAAGCTAAGCAACCATAACTCGCGCCACCATCGTGCACTGCTAAGACTAACACCCAGGACATCAAAGATGACATCACAAATGTCATTGATGACATCACTGATGACATCACATGTGCATTTACTTTTCATGAAAACTCTGTACAAGGGATTCTTATTATAATGTTGACAAAAAAGTGTCAATGATCATTGGAATAAATATCATGAGCTAATTAGTGGATTAAGCAATGCATTGATATAAATAGAATTCTACTATGAAGTTCTATCCAGTATACTAAGCTACTCATGTAGAAACATAGGCATTGTGTGCAGCTTACATGATGGAGGTGCAATATTCATAATCTTGCCATGTTGAATAGTGAAATGATAACTGCTTTCTTATTAGAGTTTTGCGTACTGTGAAACATGTAATTAGTAGCTAATAAAACCCACTTACTACAATTGCATTATTACAGACAAAACACAAAGAGACAACAACACATACAAATATGAGTATATACAAGGAAAGTGAAGTAAGCAAAAAAGCAGCAGTAGTAGCAGAAAGTGTTCATAACCTAACTGATTATCTTCATGCACAGAAAGGATTGCTGTCTTTCAAGCCTGTGTCTTCCACTATGTATATGTTTCATATGATGTGACTGGACCCTAAGGGAATTACTGTAAGAACATACTTGAAGGATAAGTCTACAAATATAGTACCTTTTCAATTTTTAGTTCCTGACTGCTACTGAAGAAAACCATGTGGCCTAGTGTCATGATGCCTACCCCCGGAGCACCAGGCCAGGCCCAGCACCCCCGGGAGCAGGCATCACACCCCCGGGTAAAAGCCCAGCGGCCCTTTATAGGGGCTCTTTGGACTCTGTCCTGGCGCCGTTGGCGCCAGGCTCATGTTGGACATCAGTCCTGGCGTCACAGGCGCCAGGCTCATAAAGGGAAGTGTTTGGTGCACTTACCTGAAGCAGACCATGCTGCACACTCACCTGATGCAGACCATGCTGCATGAAGAACCAAGCCAAATGAGGCTTAGGAGGAACTATTTTTCTGAAGGAACTATTTTGTTACTTGGGTGGGGCTGTGGAAGAATACTCACCTGGAACTTCTTCCAAGGCTATTTAAGCCACACCCGGACAGCCACACGTGCTTCGCGTTGTTCTGCATCCCAGCAGCTGAACGCTCACAGTGTCTGCTCCTGCACCTGGACTCCAGCCACGCCCGCCTCGAACCTGGAACACCTGTAAGGGAATAAGAGAAGAGAAAGGTGAAAACCAAGAACTATTTCAACCTTCTTACCTGCATCCGGAATCTTCACGCCAGCATTCCTGAAGGAAGACTTCCATTTAAAAGCACCGCGTTGCTCGCTGCAGCGCCGCGCTTCACTCACCTGTTCCCGAGACGCTGCCCGGCTCCATCGCGGCTCTCAGTGCCGGTCGCCACATCTCTGCACCGCACCTAAGGGAGAGAAGAAGAGACAAAAGGTGAGCAAGGGAACACAAGAGGAAAGCCGGATTTTCAGCCATATTACTTACTGGCTATTCTTGGTGAGTGTCAGGAAGGTCAGTAGACTCCTCTTCTTCCTGTGATACCCCAGACTCCCCTTCCTCCCCTTCCTCCTCACCTTGAAGTCTCCGGCGTTGAATTAGCGTAGGATTGTCCTTAGTTCGAATCTTCACCCCTTTTTTTTGAAGATAGGGACGACCAAGGTAGGACGCCACAGTGACACCCTCTTGGGTGATCTGTGGCAACCCTCCTCGGGCGCAGTTATTCGGGGAAAAAGCCAATGGCACAAAAAACCCCGGAAGAGGCTGCAGTAGAAGGAGAGGAAATCGGATGAACACGGTCCAGTTATCGAAGAAATTCCAGGAAGAATCAGGTAAGATCCAGATCAAAGAAAGTTCCAGAACAATGAAACAGAAGAGGGCAAGGCGAAGCAATCCAAATGGCAGGCAGAGGTCGGTACACGGGAATCAACAGGAGGTAACTCAGGTACAGATTTAGCAGGCAAGGGCTGGGCGAGGCAATCCACAAGACAGGCTGAGGTCGAATCCGGGATATCACTGATAGAAAAGAAGGAGGATAAGAGGAGGAACAAGAGTGGAAACAGACTAGAAAAGACGAAAAAAAGAATAGAAAGAAGAACTCAAGACGGAAGGGAGGAAGGGTGATTAGATGGGAATGGAACCGACAGGGAAAAGAGGGCAAGAAGGAGGGGAGGAAAAACCTAGATGAAGTTCGGAGCGAAAGAAAGGGAAGAAGAAGAGGAACAAAGAATACGGAAGGGAAATCTGTTGCTACTTAGGAAAAAGACAGCGGCGCAGGAACAGGACGAAAACACTGTACGTTGCAACGCACCTGAACCCGGAAGTGAAAAGGCTTAAATACCGAGTTCAGGTACGCCGCAACGACAACTAGACCTGCACTGCACGCTCAAAATTTACGTGACGGAACCCGCTAGGGCGGGCACAGCTTCCACTTCTTCCAAAGCCGCCAGTTTCCCTGCGGCGTGACAGTGAGCCATTCCACATCTCGGGTCGGCGCCTCATCTCTGGCAGGTACCGCACCCCGGCCCCTATGGGGAAAGGACAAAAGACATTACTGGGGAATTATAAAGACAATTAGAGGGGTCGCCCTCATCACTGACTCACCTGATTTTACCCCGGCAATTTAACCCCTCAACGCATTGCCTTTGTTCTGCACCTGAAATAAAGGACAGAAAAAGACAACATAAAAGGAGGCTCATACTTGAACTTTTGCATCTTCATACTTACGGCGTATCGCTCAGTAAAGTCAAGTGGATTTGCCAGCGCCATTCTGAAAACCAGTGAAGTAACTGGACGAACGCGCGCCCCTGCACCAGAAGCAGGATGGAGAGTTCATCCTTCCAAACCATAAGGTGAGCTTAAACCGGGGGTTTTGGAGGAAGTCAGAGGAGAACGAAGGGGGAAAGGGGGGAGCAAGCACATTATTCAGCAGACAGTTAATCCCCTTTCTCATCTGCAGAAGGATATTCCTACGGGCCAGACAAGCAAGTTTTGGGGGTCCTGTTCAATCGGTGGTCTGAATTGTGCGCATCACGCTTGAAGAGGCCACAGCAACCCAGACCAGACCAGCGCCTCCGTGGGAGCCAGGTGAGCGTTACACCTAGATATGTCAGTAAAGGAAAAAAGGGGGAGCCAGACATGTGATGTCATCAGTGATGTCATCAATAACATTTGTGATGTCATATTTGATGTCCTGGGTGTTAGTCTTAGCAGTGCACGGTGGTGGTGCGAATTATGGTTGCTTAGCTTACCTTAACTGGTGAATTTCAGGGGTTTTTCGGTTTTACTCGGAACCATAATGTCCCTTTAACAACGTTTTTTCACTGCATTTCATAGGTTTTTAGTAGCGCAACTTAACCATAACGTCCCTTTAACAAATTTTCTTTTTTAACTGAAAAATAAATATATATATATATATATATATATATATATATTCAAATTTTTATCACTCCGACTAAACGGCGTGATCTTGAGCCACACTCCCAGAGTGAAATTCCAATTTCGTGTTCCAAGCTCACCAGCCACAAATTGCGGCGTCGTCCAAAGAAAGATTAAAAGTTTATATTTATTTCAAACATTTGATTAAAATCCATTAGGAAAACTTCCAGCCCTCGCCCAGCCTGACGAAAGAGTGTTCCACAGATGACGCATTTCACTACAGCTTGTGGCTTGGTCACATGATCTTGGTAACATCTCTGACACTCCTTTATTCCCTTATTCGACACACATCAGTGCTTCCATGTGATAGGCATAAAAACAAACATAGGACTAAATCTAAGCAGTCAATCCTGTCACAGATTAAAGTGCAGCCATTATTAAATTCCATTCGGTACATTATCTAGTGACATTGATTTAGGTGTTGAGGATGTTTTAACATATTTTAGCGGGTGCCATGCCATACTTTATTTTATAACACATAAATCATGTATATTATAGCCCAAAACATTGCATTGTGTAATAGATATATACCATAATTATCAAATGCATAATGCATATTTAATCATCAAATCTTATTTCGCAATTACAATAAAGTGCATAGTGCAATTCCGTACAAGATGGTAACAATGATATAACGGGGATATTATTTTCTGTAAATCCATCCCGTAAATGACACTAGAAAATCAGGCAATGATTAACATGGTACCCAGTTCTGTTTTTCAGCCGCTATTCCGAATATGTATTTAACATAAAGTGCATAGTGCATCCAGTAGGTAGACTGCAGTGTTCGATTTAAAGTACCTAGATCTATTCACAAAATATGTGGCCCAATGCCCGTCTCTGGTGTTTCAACCAAACATCAATACCAACAAAGGCGAGGGAATATACGGGATATTTCAGGATGTCAAAAGTTACTGCTAAAAGGCTCACTGCCAACCAAAAAAAGGAAATATTTGGCAGGAGTATTTAAAATGTTACAAGAACAATAATCATACACAACAGTGTGAGGGAATTGGCAATCCATCAATTCTACATTAGCAATAGATATTATTTTTCACTAAAGTTTGTACAGAAAATTATTTTCGTGCTAAAATTGTTGTTCTGCAAAACGTATATATCATCAGTACAGTACTTGTTTCATAAGTTATTCACCCAAAAATGTATACAGTTCCTCATCGATATTGTGCCCTAATGGAATCTTGCTCTCAAAATCAATGATATATCGTGTTTCCCGTTGCTTCAAAAGTTTCTCTCTGTCTCCTCCTCTTAAACCGATGTTAATTTGTTGTAAACCCATAAATGAAAAATCACAGTTTCCCTTCGTGTTTCTCCCAAAAGTGTTTGGCTATGGGGTATGCAAAGTCTCGATTTTTAATCACTCTGATATGCTGTTGGATCCGTATTTTCAACTTGCATTTGGTGCTTCCAATGTACCATTTTCTACATGCATACACAATGTACTCCGATTCGCATGCGATTCTTTCGGTGATCGTGATAGTTTTCTTAAGTACTGGATGTAGATAACTTGAGCACTCATCTGCAAATTGGCATATCTTACATTTTTTGCATTTACAGAAACTTTTGTTCATGCCGATTAGCCACATGGATTGACAGGGAGTTATTGGAGGTGCCATGTAGCTGCTGACCAACCTATCTTTAATGGATTCACATTTCTGGAATGAGAAATTCAGGAAGCTGCCCAATGATTGTTTCAGGTCTGTGTCTACCAATAATGTGGTCCAGTGTTTACGAATGATGGTTTTGATGGCCTTCGTTGATTGACCATATGTTAATATGAGGCGAGTTGTTTCATCTTTATCCAAACTTTTGATTTTCTTAGTATTGTCCAATAACAGCAGCAATCTATCACATTGCAGTGCTTTCAAATAAGCCCGTTGGATAATTTGTTTTGGGTAACATTGTTTCATAAAACCCAAAGCTGTCATTTTACTCTCCTCATCATAACTGCTCATTTCAGAACAGTTTCTCCGTAATCATATAAATTCACCGTACAGTATACTCCAAATCAGATTTTGACTGTGTGTACTTTTTGCATGTAGTGGAGCTTTAACCCCGGTCGGTTTTCGAAACAATCTGCTCTTAATTTTCCCACCCTCTATAAAAACTGTCACATCCAGGAAGACCACCTTTTTGGGACTATGTGTCTCAGTGAATTGTAGATTGTAACTGTTGATATTCAACTGTTTCACAAAGTCCATTCATTCTTCAGATGAGCCCTTCCAAATGATAAAGAGGTCGTCAATGTAGCGCTGCCACATGATCACCTTGCTTGTGAGATTACCATTTTCTTCTTTCCACGCCTCATGTTTTTCCCAGCACCCCATAGTAAGATTTGCGTATGCCGGGGCAAGATCGTGCCCATTGCCGTTCTCTGTTTTTGTCTTTAGTGTTTTTGGTTGAATAAAACTACATTATTTGTTAGACATAGATGGATCATAGCCATGATCATTTTGGAATGTCGAGTGTAATTCAAGGATCGAGTGTTCAGAAAATATGCACAGGCCTTCATTCCTTGTTCATGTGTGATCGATGTGTATAGAGACACAACGTCCATAGTTATTAGGAGGAAATCCGGGTCGCATGGTAGTTCATTTACCCTCAGCAGAAAATCCTTTGTATCCCTCAGATAGGACGGTAATGTCAAAACAAAGGGAAAGAGGGATTTGTGGATGTATTTTGACATATTTTCTAACAATGAACCTGCCAGTGTGATAATGGGTCTACCTGGAGGTTTGGAGGCACTTTTATGGATTTTGGGAAGGAAACATATCGTAGGTGTGGTTGCATGGTATTTGTAGAGGAACCTCACATCTAGGTCTTCTAACATTCCTTTTTCAGACCATTCATTGGGGAATTTTTGCACTTTAGATTCCAAATTTCCCATCAGATTCTCTGTTCATTTCTCATAAAAGGTTCTGTCATTTAATTGTCTATTTGCCTCATGTACATACTGATCTCTATCCACGAGTACAATGTTACGACCTTTATCCGATGATTTGATATTTATATATATTGAAGTGAGTAAAGAATGGATGTTTCCACTACGTATTATAGCAGAGCTGGACCAGAGAAGGAAGGCCTCTTTTCCAGTGTCATTTATGCTATCATTTGTCACTGTGAAGAGATCTATATAGGGAGCACAATCCAAGATTTCAAAACCAGAATACGAGAACATTTCTCATCTATAGGCAGCCAGGACATCATTTTACCATTAGCTCAGCATTGGCAAAAAACACCAGTGGAATGATAAGAGACTGCTGAGATTTATAGGCCTGAAAAAAGTGACACTTGGACCAAGAGGGGGAAACCAGGAATCAAAACTAAGACAAGAAGAAGCCTGTCACGCTCACCTGGTCACCTCGGGGGCGTCACTCGAAGATGCAGGAATGATGTCTGCCCTGGCGTTACACGGCTGGATGGAGAGACTTGCACGTGACTTCTCCTTCCCTATCACTTCCCCGAATGCTTTTGCCTACAAGGTCGAAATAGGATGTTAGCACCGTGAGGAGAGGGGCTGAGTTCCCACCTCCTGTAACCTCCTAATGACCCCTCTCTACTTCAGCCTCACCTTGGTTTGTTTAGTGGTGGACTCTCCGTCCTGCAATCTCTTGCAGGGGCGCAATATGACAGTCTCTCCCTGGATCAAGTTCCTTCACTGATCCTGTGGGGATGTAGCATAGTCTTGAATTGCTTGACTCAGCAAGTAAGTCTCTATACCAATAGGTGCTTGGAATAGTTGCTTAAATGTCTTTATTACCCAAGTTTAAACCTTTTATTCAACTTTCTTTTAGGCGCGGTCTTGAGCAGTTTTTTAATGAAGATTTGACTAGTCCTTCAATGCTGAGCAGATTCTATGCAGGTGAGTATAGCGTTCGCAAGTGGCGCCGAATGTCTCTACAATGGTTTCTTCCCATGCGCGACTAACCTGCTGTGTTCTTTTCTTTCCTGCAAACAGGTGCAGCGTGGCTCCGGAGCGGCGATCGGAGGAACCGCTGCATAGGAATCCCAAGGGAAGCAGTCTTTGTGTGAGTATCAGCTGTTCTTGCAGATGTTTTCTTTTCTGCAGGTGCGGCGAACTGAAGAGCAGCTGAAGGAGCAGCCGCTCAGATGGAATCCTTCAGGTAAGGTCGAAAACTCAGTATTAATTCCTGTTTCTTTCTTCTCTTCTTCTGTTCTCAGGTTCCGATGGATGGAAGTTCCAGAAAGGGCGTGGCTGCTGGTGTTCAGGTACTGGAGCTAAGCAGACACGGTGAGCATTACGCTGCAGGAGTGCAGAATAACGTGAAGCGTGTTCTGTTGGTAGGGTGGGGTTTAAATAGCCTTGTAAGTAGTTCCAATAAAATAGTCCCTCCAGCCTCATTCTGCAATCACAGGTAAAGTAGTCCCACAGCCACACCCAGGATAAGCCAGATGATTCAGCCCCCTTTGACTGGCCTGTATGTAGTCCCATGTAGTGCATTACCAGATGGAAAATTATGAGCCTGGCACCAACGGCGCCAGGACTGAGTCCAGGAAGTCCTGGGACTACCCTTTGGGGCTTTATAAGCCCTGATGGGTGTCAGTGATTGGAAAAGGCCCGCCACCTCCAAGTCTTTTGGAGCATGCACCATGACAAAGCCAAACTGATCTGTACATTTCGCTCAGTAGAGAGGGGTCTGAACTCGGACAACGAGATGGCTTCTTTTTTGTAATTAATGGTTTAGAGATTTGGCTTGAATATATTTTTCTTCAATCATGCATACCAAGCGGAATGCATATTTCCTTGACACTATGGCAATGTATGGTATTACATCATAATTGATCTTAGTATGGCAACAACAAACTGCGACTGGAATTAATAATGACAATAATGAGGAAACCGCTCCAATCAACCAATTAGATGACCAATTAGAATCCCGGAACGCAATCACACACGTATTTCCCACCTCATTCCCAAGACAAATACTTGGGGTTTAGGAAGAGGTCTGTTAATTCCACCTTAATGAATATGCAAAGCGTAAAGTACCATTTCACCTTTACAATTACACACACACAGAAAAATGCACAGCAACTGCAACAAACACTACCTTTTTCAAGAAAAGACAGAGATGCAATCACGCGTAGCAATCTGATGGTATACGTTATAATCATAATTAGAAGCAAACTTGTTTCCAAACAATTGGACAAACTTAGGTATCATTAATGATAAATATGCAATGTCAATAAGATAACATGTCCGTAAGCCCAAAGTATGGCCTCCATAATAGACAGAGTAGTAGGACTAGATTGCTTGGCAACAAAGGAAACAACAAAATGGTGTTCGATTCGGGCTCGCATTGAACGAGGACCGATTTTCACGGAACGGAGAACTGGAGGTAAGCGCTGCTCCGAGCCCCCTATACTGACAGTAGTAGCATAGATACACGTGTTCACACGTGGAAATTACCAACCGATGATAATATAACGGTGAGGTGCGGGTAAAAACCATTGGCATTTCACATTACATTTCCATTATCACTCAATGCATGTAACAGATCAAGCATTCATTACTCAAATGGTAAATAATCATGTAAGCAGCAACAGACTGGGTCTCTCTCATTCAAGATGCGAGCATAGCTGCAGGTACATATACACCTTCTAATTCTAATATCAATACTCACCAAACGAGGGAAACAGACAACAACTGTTAGTATATTCACATAGAGTGTCATAATCCAAATTTAGAAGGCTGTCAATATGCAAGCCATAAGTAGACTATTTACTTCTGCGTGTGATCAATATCAGCAGGTTAGCACATTTTGGCCTTAAGACATACATAATCGTGCTATACGGACTCGAGTCAGACTGTTAACAGGTCCAAGCACAAATATGTAACTTTTTCTTTGAATAGGCTGGGATTTAACCCGAGACCTGATAGAAAAGACGTTAAGACATACAAATAAACAACCAAAAATTGGGTACGCGGAATTAGGTTTTTCTTGAATACCATACATGCCACAGTTTTCAACATTTGAATGATACGAATGCAATAATGCAATGTTTTTTGTTTTTTCTATTTATGTATTCTTCTTTTCAATACCCACAAATACTCCTAGCCTTTAGCCCTCCCGAAATGGCCACTCACTTTGTTTACATTTGGATTTTTTCTTTTGGGGTTTTGCAATGAATGTTACAATTGTGGAACACACAAAATGGCCGCGTTTCAAATTGTTTTACTTTGTTCAATCATAATTAATAATGTATATTGTTTGAATTAATTGAAATTATATCACAAAAATGTTATTTCCTTTTCAACAAATGGTTATTGTCAACATCACATGTTCTTTATATTCAGCCCTGATTTGAAAAAGACGGAAGTACCGTCGAAACACGTGTCATCACAGAGGGCATTGTCAATACATAAAAAATTAACTAAACACTGAGAAAGAGGTCATTTGTCTTCTTTTACGGCACACCTTGGGCGCATGAGTAACTTTGAGTGTAACTGCAAACACAACTCTTTTCCAGTGTGTCACAGTTAAAAACAATTGAACAAATTAACAGGAGTGCAACTCAGAAAGGCAAGGCTGGACGAGCCCCAAGAAGCCAAGGTCTTATCGGGCTGGGGTGAGCAGATATTCGATACAAATCGTGTGAAAGAATGAAACTCCTGTTCAGAAGACATGGACAAAAACAAGGAAGACATCAGAGGTTTATTAGAAAATAGTATTTTAAATGCACTAGAGCTCGTTTTTGTGGTCTTCATTCACATGGAAGGATGAAGTTGGTCGAACATGACAATCACACCTACGCATGAGGGCAGAGCGTGCCTTCACTCCCCTGAATTCTCCAGAGCAAAAGAACACTTCCAAGGACAAGTTCAAAGCCATAATTGACAGCAGACCACTGAGGTGATGAAAGATGAATATGCTAATTGGTGGGAAGCTATGTTTAAGACTAGCTCACCAGCACCTGGAACACCAGCCTGCGTTCAGCTAACATAGGTGGAAAAGTATTGACAGAGAGGTTAGAGTGCCTACCAATTGTAGGGGGCCGCGTGATTAAGGGTCCTTTAGTTTGTGTAGTCAATGGGACGTCGTGTATTTAGTGATGTTGACAGTCATCTGTTTAAGGGGAGGGCTTAGTTTCACCACCTCATGTTAAGAAACAAATCACTTTTCTTCACTCTCTTTGACTAGTATGGATCATATACCTAGATGTTCCCTTAGAATATCCACTAGGTTTTTGTAGTTTGCCACGTAGGATGACGTTAGTAAATACGTAGGTTGACGTCTTCAATGACGATTTTG
This sequence comes from Ambystoma mexicanum, assembly GCF_040938575.1. Classification (NCBI taxonomy): domain Eukaryota; kingdom Metazoa; phylum Chordata; class Amphibia; order Caudata; family Ambystomatidae; genus Ambystoma; species Ambystoma mexicanum. The sequence continues at coordinate 316,828,306 of NC_090924.1, read as the reverse complement.
TGTTATAAAAGAATGCTTTTTTTCAAGATGCATTGAGAGACCTTACACAGAGACCACTGATGTCTGTTGTACTCCCTGTTTTAGATAATTGATATTAAACAGTTATCTTTTTTGCCAACTACCTGAGTCATTTTGATTATTGATGTTTCAGTAACTTCTGCATCCCCATCCATCTCAAGGGTATTGCTAACTCGCCTTAAAGGGCTGGGGTCTTCCAGTTCACGTGGAAGCAAAGAGGATGGTTAAAAATCCATCGAGATAGCAGGGTTTGGGGTCCTGGAAATATCTCACGACCTCTGCCATTCTGGCTTGAAGCTCCCTGTAGATAGCGGAAATAGTTTTAAATGATCATACTTGCAAGCTAGATGAAACGGGTCCCTTGTTTTCAGGCAGAATGCTGAGCATTGAAATATTAGGTAATTGACTTGTAATTGACTTGAGGAGAGGCCAAGCAATTAAAAGGTATCGTGAGGGAAGGTGCCACGATAAAGAGTACGCCCAGTTTCCTGCGTTGTAAAGACGTAACAGAAGGAATCATTTCTAGACCCCTATTTACGGGTGAAGTAGGCAACGAACTTAGTTAAAGACGAGTTTAAAGACAACAATTCACATCCCAATCGGGGTATTTTTTAGGGGTAGGAAAAGGTTAGTCTTGAGGAGAGGACAGAAATATATGTGGCTGTTCGAGTATGTCTTTTTGTCCGTTTGTTTTATGTGACTGTATTTGGTGAAAATACAATATAGGAATTGATAGATGTAAAAAGAAACCACGAGATTTGAGAATTAATTATTTAGTGGACATTGAATTGATGGTGTTTATTGAAAAAGTAGATTAAAATAAAAAACGTGATATAGAGGGGTTGGAGCCTGCGACGACTTGATGCATGCTCATATTGTTTAGTTTTTCTGAAACGTATTTTTGAACTCTGCAAAGAGTAAGGGTGAGTATTGACAGCCAAGTGTGACGAGTCAGAATGGAGAATATTACTCAACTTATGCACCTCTGCAAACAGTTGCCGAAACACGCACCCAAACTTAAGCAGTACAGTGCAGAATGGGTTAAGGGCACAGCAGATAAGATGTCCATGCCATGGCCACAAGGGGCATCCTTATAGAAGGCAGTTTTTCAGCATATGATGACATATTTGCATGCAACACATATGGGGAAAATGTTAGATAAATGATTAGCGAGTTTAGAGCTCTGGAAAATGTACCAAGAGGAAAGAGAAGAGCCACCTCCTGAAGACTGGATATTGAATATATGCAAAGAGGGGGGTGAGGAGCCTTCTGCTCCACCCAGCGTGCCTGAAACAGATGGCAATAGTAAGAAAGATGATGAGTTATACCCATTAAGAGAGTTTAAGGCAGTGACAGGATACAGCTATCTGGCATATGAGTCGCCTGCACAAAGCAGCGACGAGGGCCCACAGAAAATTCCTGAGAAAGATGTGATCTCTAAGGTCCTGAGGGACAAGGAGAGATGCGACAAGGAGAGAAGTGATCAACCAAGTACATCCTTTGATATAGGACGAGAAATAAAGAGATGGAATGGAGAAAAAGATAAGACTGATGAGTTAGCACTTATATAGAACAAATGGATGGGTGGTCAGATTTTGCTCAAACTCGATGATCAGAGCATCGAGGACGTAAGGCAAAGGGAAGATCGAGATGAACAGGACAAAAAGGATAGAGGAAGAGAGGAAAGATTGAAAGGAGATGGAGCGAAAAGGAAGGCTAGACAAAGACGGGAACAGTTGTATCAAGAAGAGCAACTGAAAAAGCAGGAAAGAGTAGAGGAGCAGAGAAAGTATGACAACAGAGTACAATCGAAGAACGAGAAAGAAAGTGAGAGGAAGAGGAGGAAAAGAATTTAAGGGATAAAAGAATACAAAGACGAATAGACAAAGAGATACGAAGGGAAAATGAGAGGAGAGATATGAAAACACAAGAGGAAGACAGGGTAATAGAGGAAGCAAGGAACTGAAGAGAGTTTAATGATGAACTAGAATGAAAGAGGAGGCAGAGAGCATGCAGCATTGAGCATGTAGAAAAAGAGCTAATGGATCCTAATTCAGTAGTGGCATAGGAAGACATGGAAGAGTTTTTCCCAGCACATGAGCCAATAGCAGGCCTGTCTACAGCAAATCTAGAGGATGGGTTTGACTCTAAAAGCATTGGGGACGCTATCGATAAAGTATATAATGAAATGAGGACTAACAAAGTTCTGCAGAGGAAGGGAAACAATGATTGACTCAAGAGTACGCACTTGTACAACAAAGAAGGAGCCTCATGCAGTTCTGAGCCAAAGGAGCTGTCTTTAGATAGACTGAATCTGAATAGAGATGAAGATGAGAGAAGTCACACGAGTTGGGGACAGGATATGTCAGACGAGGACAGGGAAACCTTCCATGGGGAGGAGGAAGGCAATGTATGTGGCCCTGAAGGGTGTTTCTCAATGGATAAGGAAGTAAGATGGTCAGATCTAGACCTACCCAAATCGAGGGCATCAGAATCATTGATGCAGCTAGATCCACCTAGAGGGTGATCCCATGGTGAGAGGGGGACTTGCCACCTTATGTGAGCAGGTTAAAGTCACTGTCAGGTAGAAGGTGGAGCCGAACCATTGTCCCTGCTATGGATAGACAGACAATGGGGACGAGTGTGAGTTTGGGGTTTCACAGTTTCCCTTGTTAGAGAAAGGAGGAGCCAGGCCACAGTACATACCTTGGCCACAGATGGATAAGGATAATTTAAGGTGTCAACTCCCGAGTTTAACTTCTGGTGCTGAGAAATGGATACATGAATTAGAGAAAATGACAGGAAGAAACATGTTATCTATAGGGGATATTAAAGGTCTCCCAATCGCCATCCTTCCGGAAAGGGCTGGTGACGTTTGGTCAAGAGCAGGATATTCTGGTGTTACCACGGTAAACACTGCTCATGATGGAGCACCGTTCAACAACTGTAGGGTGGCGGTCTGGAAAGCACTTAGAGTACTGCATCCGGACACGTCCGACATGGGAGCTAAAATAGCAAAGAAGATGCAGGAAGGGGATGAGCCTCTTGTTTATATTCAGAATTTCCAAGAGCAGTGGGCTTTGGAGACACGTAAGGCTTGGGAGAAATTCATACCTGTATTTTATCATATATTTTGCCAAGGGCTGTCAGAAGCAGTGGAAAAGCAGCTCAAGAAATCAGTGGGCATGGAAGCCAAGCGGTTTGCAGAGATTCAGCTGACCATAGTGCATTATTGAAGGCTGCTGCAAGAGAAAAATCGAAAGAAAGATGATGCTAGGAAAAGTGAAGAGGCAGAGTTAGTGCTGAAAAAACTATCAAAGTACGCCATTGAAGGGGCGATGTTGTCTAGTGGAGATGGATAGGGTTCTCAACAAGCAGCAAACATGCTGCAGGTGGATAACCAAAGGCAGTTCAATCAAGGTAATAATGGATTTATATCACAGGGAAGCAGAGGTCTTCAAGCTAGAATCTTCCAGAATAATCAGGGAAACTTCAAGAATAATCAAAGTGGGTTTCAAAACATACAGAACGGTAGTCAAGGCATGCAGGAGGGGCAAATTAGGAGACCTCCTCCTATATGTTGGACATGTGGTATGTCAATGAATTATGCTTGCACATGTAGAAGTCAAGGATTTGTGCAGAATGAGCAATTCTCACAAGGGGGAACCGCAAACCCACCTGCATATTCGCAGCAGAATGGAGATGGGTTTGCTCAGAATCAGACAGTGCAGCAAACAAAAGCGCTGAGAATGCAACACGATTTACAAACACAGCAGGTAACAATGAATCCAACACAAGGGAAGCCACAGCAATCACCCATGCAGCTACAGCAAAGCACAAGAACGGGACAGTTAATGACTCCTAGAATAGGGGGTGTTACTTTTGAGGGAGGGAATCCTTTCACAGATACGGGGATGAGACTGTATCCACAATAGGACAGCTCACTGGGAGACTTGATGTGTTTGATACTATCAGTGACGCCCAATCCTCAAGAGGAACCGAGGGTTGACGTCAATATAGGAGGCAAATCTTTTTCTTTTTTAGTAGACACGGGTGCAACATGCTCATGTATACGAGAGGGGACATTTTCAATGTCTGGAAATGCCATGAATACTCAATGTTTCACAGCAGTTACAAGTAGAGTTCCTTCTACTGAAGAATTGCCAGACTCTATAGGAGAGTGTGACATGTCTGTGCCATTGTTATGTTCAAGGCAGGCACATGTCAATATATTAGGTTGCGATTTAATGACCAAATTGAACATGACGATTTTGTTCACTGATAAAGGCATAGTATGTTCAACACCAGGAATGCATTATTTAAATGTGAGTGAATTTTTTATGGCATTTGCAGACAAATGGCCAAACGAGGAGTACCGTTAGAACCAGACGTTTTACACTATGGGGTATGCATTCTGTTAACATGGCTGCCAGGTTTAGTGGGCAGAACTATGAGAATACCTGATGAATTTTTATTCAAACCAAAGATACCTATGGATGAAGAGGAAGGATGAGTCTTCCCTTTAGAATTACAAGCAGCCATAGTGCGAGGAGAAATGGCTTTGCTTGATGGAAATATTGGAAATGATTATAAAGAGAGACGACGGTGCACAGTGATTGCCATTGGGGAAGGTAACAGATAGATTGATGTCACTGATGAGGATATGTTTGGAGATCATCCGTCAGAAGACGAAATAGTATTTGAGATGAGCATTACTTATTGGGTAAGAGCAATTAAACATGAGCTTCCTCAGAAAATGATGTTAGCACAGAAACGCCCTGAGTATTTCAATGAAGACATGGCGAAAGTACCAGTTTCATTATGGATAACAGGCCCTTATGACATAGGCCTATTGAAGGGGGTTGGAGAAGTGAAGATTAAATTGAAACCAGGAGCTATTTTACCTCGAGCACGACAGTATCCTATGTCTCGAGAGGCAGATAAAGGTATTTTTAAGACGATATCTGCTATGATGGAACAAGGCATCCTAGTGATGTCAGAGTCACTGTGTAATACCGCAATTTATCCTGCGAAGAAAGGGAAAGGGGGGTCGTGGTGTTTAATTCATGATTTACGCCTGATTAACCAGATTATAGAGGTCGAGTTTCCTCTAGTTCCTAATCCGGCGACAATCTTATGTAATATCCCTGTTAAGGCATGATATTTCACTGTGATTGACTTGAAAAATGTGTTTTTCTCAATCCCATTCCATTAAGACTCTCAAGATCTGACACAATTTACGTTAAGACAAACTCGTCTGAAAAGTACTCGCCTGCCCCAGAGTACTGCAAATGGACTTAAGCAGTATTGATTTGGAGATTGTTGTGTTGCAATACGTGGATGGCATATTGGTCTGTAGCACCTCAGAGGAAGAGTGCAGATGTGATTCAGTTCAACTGATGATTATTCTTGCAGACAAAGGATATAATGCAGATAAGGAGAAATTGCAGTATTGTCCAAAAGAAGTACTGTACATAGGTCAGTTAATTTCACATGAGGGAAAGAAAGTTACTCCTGAGAGGGCTGAGGCTATTTTGAAAACAGTAAAGCCACTCACGATAAAGCATATGCAGAGATTTTTGTGACTGTGTATAAGGCCCCTGTTGCAAACCCTGAAGAAGGCAGGCAAATCAGGAAAAAATTGTCTGGACTGTGAGATGGAAGAAGGGTTTGATGAGTTGAAAAAGGCAATTTGCACAGCTCCAGTTGTAGGGATTCCCAATTATGCTGAGGAATTATTTTTGTTCTTGCACACGAATGGCACTGTTATGACAGCTGTACTCACGCAGAGAACCACGTTGGGTTACAAGCCCCTTGCATATTACAGTGGGATTCTAGACCGAGTAATGAGCGGTTATTTTCCTTGTGAACAATCTTTGGCAGCTGCCACGTTAGCTATTGAGAAGGCTGCCAGCATAGTAATGGGGTGTTCTATGACTTTATTTGTTGTGACGGATCAAAGACCAGAATTAAGGCATCCAACCATATACTAATGACATGCCAGTCTTGAGGATTTAAAGTCAAATATATTTATTCAATAACAGCATTTGATCAAATGGATCTCAGCACCCCACTATGTGTAAGAGGCTGACACCATGAGGAGAGAGAGAGCGAGCACAAGTATAACGGGCACATATATAGCAAACTTCACAGCATTAGAAGGCATTGCCCGGCCCCCTTCGTCCAGACATCATCAGGCTAGGTTTCAAGGGGTTACTGTGTAATTCATTATACCAAAACATTCTACACTCTTGCTGCCAGTGCCAAGACAATTTACTATCTGAGAACCGGGTGCATCTGGATGGAGCAAAACATATCATGTTCCCTATAATGAGGTGGCATTCCTTGTCTTGCCATCCAATGTTAACTCTCTGTGCTAAGGTCAGACAGTTCTCAAGCAGAAATGAATAATAACTCCCGCGCTGGAGCACATACAGCCATGTATAATTCTTTCTAGCTGTTTGCTATAATGGCCTAACTAGACAGAATGGCACCTGGATTTGCATATTATTCATGTTTATGTAGAGCTTCAAGGTTCTCTCATTATAAGACAAAACAAATCATGTGGCAGCCTGGCATTCCTAACTATGTAAGCACTCAAAGTTCAAGCAGCGGTTGGTTACTGTGCTCAAGCTGAAAACCAGAATATATATATGCAATGAGCAGAGAGCAGAACAAAAACTCAAAATGGCCTACTTACACATAATGGCTTCTCAAGCAATGATTTTCAGGTTCACATGTTGCGACATTGTTTCATGATGCAAAAAGTGATACGAGTGGCTTAGGCCAATATATAATCAGACGGCATAGTTGCATTTACATTTCTACAAAGCCTCCTTTTGGCCTAGGCCAAGAGAATCACCCAAAAACTGCATCTTCCTCAGACCAAGTGTCTGCACTGTTGTCATCGGAATAACCTCAATCATTCTCATCGAAAATATCAATGGACATGAATTCTTTAATCGTGACATCTTGTGCTACCATTGCATTGTTGGTGATTTGGGACAGTTCAGGTTTCAGCTTGATCTTTGTGACAGCCTCCGCACAGCTACCCCCTATCATGGTGCAAACGGCGGGTACAACAGAATAGTACAATACTGAGTATTATGGCCAAGAATGAGAATATCTTCCAACCCCAGGATCTGAGCATGTCCCATAACCAGCCACCAATGTTCCAATCACCCTTGGGGGCATGAATTTCTGTACTTAGTAGATGCAACCTTTTTATCGCTTTAAGTATTGTGGTGGAGGAGTCAGGTACGAAAACACAGCACGCAGACCCCACTAATTTGCATACACCACCACGCTCAGCCAGGATGACATCAAGCACCATCCTATTTTGAAGGGCCGGCAGGCTGATTGCCTTTTGCTTTAAAGGGATGGTCTAGTAAAAAATTGTATTTAAAAAATAGATAGGCAACATAAAAAAAAAATACTAGCATTCTCCGTTTTAAAACTTCCTATGTAAAATTTTGAGCTATTCAAGCTCAAAATTCGCAAAAGCAAGCACAGGGGCGCAGCCATTTTGTGAAATGGAGGCCCTCCTGTGCTGGCTTTTGCTTTTGCGGCACTAATGAAGGAAAAGCCAGCCAGCTGTAGTAAACAAAGGCTACCGCTGGGTGGCTTTCCCTTCATTAGTGCTGTAGGCGGAGGACGGGGACCGGAGACCAGAGCAGGAAAGCTGCAGCTGAATCTCGGTAAGTGCTATTTATTTTATTTACAAAAAATAAGCACTAGCTGTGGTTTTTTTTCTACGTTTTACGGGCTGGAGGAGCCCAGAAAACTTAGAAATAAAACCGCAGCTTTAAAAGTGTTGTATTTATGTTTGCGGTCGCTTTTGAAGCGACCGCAAACATAAATACAATGTTATTGTGTTGGAAAACGCTGCGGGTTTTCTTTCCAAGTTTCTCAGGCTCCTCCGGCTCGGAGGAGCCTGAGAAACTTGGAAAGAAAAACCGCAGTGTTTTCCAACACAACCGCGTGTGTTTCTGCCTGCTGTGGCTATCACTTTGGGTCTCCGGTGCTCCCAGGGGAACACCGGAGACCCAAAGTGAAAGCCACAGCAGGCAGAAACACACGCGGTTATGTTTACATGCCACGTAGTGTTTCTACCTGTAGCTAAATGTTGCTAAATGCTGCGTTGTCTGCATAAATCTGCTTTCCCATTTGGGGCTCTCGGGCTCCCCGTGGGAGCCCGAGAGCCCCAAATGGGAAAGCAGATTCAGGTAGAAACAATGCGGTTGTTTTCCGCAATGCCGCGTTGTTTCTGCCTGAATCTGCTTTTCCCCCCGTGGGGAGCCCGAGAGCCCCAAATGGAAAAGCAGATTCAGGCAGAAACAACGCGGTTGTTTTCCGCAATGCCGCGTTGTTTCTGCCTGAATCTGCTTTACCATTTGGGGCTCTCGGGCTCCCCGCTTCAAAAGCGACCGCAAACATAAATACAATGTTTTTAAGGCTGTGGTTTTATTTCTAAGTTTTCCGGGCTCCTCCAGCCCGGAAAACTTAGAAAAAAAACCACAGCTAGTGCTTATTTTTTGTAAAAAAAAATAAATAGCACTTACCGAGATTCAGCTGCAGCTTTCCTGCTCTGGTCTCCGGTCCCCGTCCTCTGCCTACAGCACTAATGAAGGGAAAGCCACCCAGCGGTAGCCTTTGTTTACTACAGCTGGCTGGCTTTTCCTTCATTAGTGCCGCAAAAGCAAAAGCCAGCACAGGAGGGCCTCCATTTCACGAAATGGCTGCGCCCCTGTGCTTGCTTTTGCGAATTATGAGCTTGAATAGCTCAAAATTTTACATTGGAAGTTTTCAAACGGAGAATGCTAGTATTTTTTTTTTTATGTTGCCTATCTATTTTTTAAATAAACATTTTTACTAGACCATCCCTTTAATGTCATATCATACATTATGGGCCTCATTACATTACAACCCAGTCGGCGCCGTTAACCCTTAACGCCTGATTACCATTTTAACGCCTGCTTTTAGCAGGCGTTAAAATGCAAGGCGCTAACCCGCCTTGGTGCTAATTACGGCACCGTAATTTACGGTGCCGTAATTAGCGCCTTCCCCACTCCCATTATGCCCTATGGGGCAAAAATGGGAATGGGGAAGGGTAAATGGGGAATGGGGATTTACTGCCCCACTCACCTTGGAATGGGGCGGTAAATCCGCCATCCACCATGGTGTAAAAGGAGTTTACACCATGGTGGTAAAGTAGGGAATTTACCACCTCGGTTGTAATAAGGCCCTATGTCTGTTGTTTCATTGATTGTCTTCTCCAGGACTCTGGCCAATCTCCTAATGTTGTACAAGTTGATTGCCTGTGCCCAGAAGGGTACAAAAGATTTTGCCACATCCCCAAAAATTTCCCAGGCTGTATCACCATCTGTCTGCCGCCTGAGGCGTGCTTTGGAAATTTCGGAAGTAGTTGCAAGATATACTCCTGGCAAGAGTATCCCCAAGTAGCAGGTACCTCCCCAATCCCTGGGTAACCATGGGTATGCCTCATCCTAACATACGAAATAAACGGGACCCCCTATGTACAATGGTTTGTCTTCATGCCCTAAAACAGCAGTATTTGCGCACCGATCAAAATTGCCCATTTGGCGAGTGCCATTTTTTCACATACAAAATGGAACAGAGTGTGGGCTATGGTTTATTGTGTAGGAGGGTGGTATGGCATCCATGTTGCCCATGGAAGCCATCTTTAAAGTAATCATAGATTGATAGGGTCTGGAAAGCCTATCAACGGGTCTGGTCGATGCAATGTTTGGTTTGCTTTTGTCTGCAAATATCGAACAACCGAGTGGTGTCAATACAACTCTCTCAAAATCATTAATGTTAGTACCATCGAAGTTGCCTGTAGCACTATCATTCCATCTTCCAAAAAAATTAACGCTCTAAGAGAGGCATAACAGGCAGTAGTCAGAGGGAGAGGATGTATGTACCAACCCAGCCCTCTCTCCCCTTGCTGTGGGAGATGTGAGCAAACCCAGCAGTTTGTTTTGTTCAGGATGGCATGTGTGGCATTCATTATGAGCAAGAAGGTGTTGTTGTCATAACCCCCTCTATGTTTAACATCCCGAGGATGGAGAGTATGAGAAAGGACGTGTGGGGTAACCATTGTGGTTCTGCTCATAGTTGGTAACATTGTCACACCTCAGCGCCGTTCCACACTGCGACCCTGTGCTTCATACTTACCTCAGGGCTGACAGCGGAAAAGGACATCTGGCAAAACTATTGCGCTTCGCCGTTCTGTTCGGCATTCTGCAGCGCCATTCTTGATGAAGTGGAGAATGCCATGGAGGCTAACGACTACTGCACCAGCCAGACGGTTTCGAACTATGATTCCCATGCAACCTAAGGGAATTCGTAGTCCATAACGTCACATGTGCCTCCCCTCACTTGGCTCCACCTCCTCAGTGATTTAAGTGGCTGCAGCCCGGAGGACGCTGCTTCTGTTTGAATGTTACAGCCGGCGCTTAAGTTCTGTCCTTATCGCCTTGTTCCTGAAGCTCCTCTTTTCAGTTTCCAGTCTGCTCAAAGGAATACTGTTTCCTTCTCCTTCAGTCCGTGCTCCCGTGTACCAAACTCTCTTTTGAAACAAGGACTGCCTGTCTGCTGTTTGTTACCTTCTTGCTTGCCTGTGTACCGAATTGAGGATTGTTGTAAGGACTGCCTGCCTGCTGATTCTGTTACCTTCCTGCTCGCCCGTGTACCGACTTGAGGATTGTGGTAAGGACTGCCTGCCTGCCGATTCTGTTACCTTCCTGCTCGCCCGTGTACCGACTTGAGGATTGTGGTAAGGACTGCCTGTCTGCTGATTCTGTTACCTTCTCGCCTGTGTACCGAATAGAAATACTGCCCAACGGACTGCCTTAGCACTTTTCCTTAAGTTCTAAGTATTTTGTTTTTGTGCGCCTTTCCCACGCACCCTAGCCTCACCTGCACTCCTCCTCTCTCTTGTTCTGGAATCCTTCCATTTGGCTCCTTTAAAAGACGTTTTCTGTTATGGATTCTACCTGGTTCCGCCCTACAAGTGCACTTTGAGGACGCCTTGCAGTTGTGCACCCACCCGGATCTAGTGCGTCCCTCGTTCCGCCCGGGACTAGTTACCCAACTAACATTTCCCGTTTATTATTTTACACTGTCGTTGTGTTCTGCATCCTGGAGTACAAGAAAACTTTGACTTCCTCGGGGAATATCAGGGCATTGTAAATTCAGGATCCAGGGACTGGGTTGTTCAGGTACTATTCTGTCTTATCTCCATCTATTGGTAATTGCTGTTATTCCAAGTGATTAATCGTGCGTTGTTTCTTGCAGCTGGGTCCGTGGCGGCGTGTTTCTCCCCGCTCTTTCGGGTGATCGGTCCCTCTGTCTGGCACACCTATCAGCAGAGGGTCATGTCATCAGAAAGGTCATTTTCCCTCATAGAGAGGAGGCTCGGGTGGAGGCTCCAACCCAAGCTCTTCAATCAACGTACAGTCTCGCTGATCAGGCCTCCTGTCTTGTCTACTCTCGTTCGATGAGTAACAAAAACAGAAGCCATGGAAGAGACGGACCCTTTGGCTGCTCTGGTCCGTTTGGTATCCGACCTACGGTCGGATATGACGGCCGCACATGATGCCTTGCACCACCGAATTGATGGTTTGCAACGCTTCCCGCCTCCCCACACACTGGGGGTTGACACGTCTGGTGCCACTGCTTCAGGTTCCGGTGTCTCTTCAGCCTCCACATCGGGATTTATGACATCCCCTGTTCTCATGGCCACACAGTTTCCATTGGCCCCGCCGGAACGCTTCACTGGCGATCCAAAGCATTATCGGACATTTATTAATCAATGTAAACTGCACTTTCTTTGCCGCCCCACAGCCTTTCCCAATTCGACCACGAAGGCGGCTTTTGTCCTCTCGCATCTAGGGGGGACAGCTGCAGCCTGGGCCAATCCGTTACTTGAAGCAAATAGCTTTTTCTTATATGACTGTGATGCTCTCATCACCGCCATGAACAGGGTTTTTGATACCCGTTATAAATCCCAAGCTACAGACCTAGGGTTCCCGAATTTACGTCAGGGCACATCTTCTCTGTTCACTTATCTTACCAGGTTCAATCAACTCGCTGCTGAAACAGACTGGCCCGAAGAAAAGAAGTCAGCAGTGTTCTATAAAGGGTTGTCAGAAGAGCTGAAGGACACCCTAGCCACGGTACCAGTAGTTCCTACCGTATTCGGTGAACTCCTAGGCTTGTTATTACAGATTGACGCTAGAAGAGCGGAAAGGAAAGGAGAACGCAAGTCGACCACACCAATACCCCCTCCCTTGGATTCTGTCAGTCTTCCTTCCTCTGTTCCGGAACCTGTGCAGGTGGGGGCCGTCCGAGGTCCTTTAACACCTGCACAACGGTAACACCGGCGATCACACAATTTATGTATGTATTGTGGATCGGCCGAACATGTGCTAAAAGACTGTCCAAAAAGACCCAACAAAAAGGCGGGAAACGCCAGAACCCGGCGATAGATGGAGTCCCTACGCTGGGGGTATACTCTTTGGACTCTCATGGGCTCGCTTCCGCCCCAGTCAGCCTGCCGGTAATCTTTACCGTGAACCCTGACACTTCATTTTCATCCCTTGCCATTATTGATTCTGGGGCCACCGGTAATTATATGGACTACGAATATGCTGTAAAGAACAACGTGCCAGTCCTGTCCAAAGCCCAACCCGAAACTGTACATGCAGTTGACGGTACATCCTTGATCTCCGGTCTGGTTACCCAAAACACGTCACTGGTCCGGATGCAGACAGAGGAAGGGCATGTGGAGACCTTATCGTTTGATTTAATCAAAGCTCCTCAGTTTCGGGTCATATTGGGAATTCCTTGGCTACAACACCATAAACCCGCTATCGACTGGGCAAACAGGGTGGTTCAGTTTCATTCCTCCGTGTGCAATGAAAAATTCTTTCAGAACACAAATGTGTGTCCAGAATCATCCTCTCAGGCGTTGGTAGTGTCCATGGCTGTCATCGGGGCCGTTTCTACCACTACGCATATTCCTTCGGAATACCTCTCCTTTCAGGATGTGTTTGACAAAGGGGGGGCGGATCATCTACCGCCTCACAGACCATATGACTGTCCTATTGATCTGGTGCCAGGATCTAAAATTCCGGTTGGGAGAGTGTATTCACTCACCATACCCGAGGACAAAGTACTGAAGGAGTACATCGACAAATCTTTGGTCACTGGGTTTATTAGACCCTCTAAGTCTCCTGCAGCGTCTCCTCTCTTTTTTGTCCCGAAGAAAGAGGGAGACCTCCGTCCTTGTGTTGATGATAGAGCATTGAATGCTATTACAATAAAAAATCAGTACCCCCTTCCACTGATTTCGGTCCTTTTGGACCAACTCGGTTCTTCTGTCATCTTTACCAAATTGGATCTCCGGGGCGCCTACAATCTCGTCAGAATGCGTGAAGGGGACGAGTGGAAAACGGCAATCAAAACCCGGTATGGACTATTCGAGTATCTAGTGATGCCCTTCGGACTCTGCAATGCTCCGTCCACTTTTCAGGCCTTTATGAATGACATCTTTCATGACTGTCTTGACCAGTTTGTTGTTGTTTACCTGGACTACATCCTGATATACTCACCCTCCAGCGAACAACACACTGGGCCTCATTCCGAGTATGGCGGTAAGGGATAGCGGCCACCGGTAACGAGACCGGTGGCGGTAATCCCTTACCGCCATACTCCGAGTTCCCTCTGCGCCCTCGCCCTTAACGCCTGCTTTGGGCAGGTGTTAAAGTCGAGGGCGCAAAGTGGCCTCCAAGCCAATAACGGTGACCGTAATGAACGGTCACCATTATTTGCATCTTCCCCATTCCCATTGAGCCCTATGGGGGCGCATTTGGGAATGGGGAAGAGCCTTGGTGAATGGGGAATTACCGCCCCGCCAACCTTCGAATGGGGCGGTGATTCCGCCATCCACCAAGGCGCTGCCGGTCCGGGTACGGCGTCAACCAAGGCGTTAATAGCGCCATTGGTTAGCGCCGTACTTGGAATGAGGCCCACTGAGCATGTACACTTTATATTACAACGACTTAGAGAAAACCATCTATTTGTCAAAGCAGAGAAGTGTGTATTCAACTCTACCGAGGTCGAATTCCTCGGTTATGACCTTACCAACCAGGGCATCAGAATGAGTTGTTCCAAAGTTAAGGCGGTACTTGAATGGCCTGTTCCTACCTCAACCAAAGCCTTGAAGTCCTTTCTAGGATTTGCGAATTTCTACATGCGTTTTATCCACTCATTTTCGTCCATTTCCGCTCCCCTCACGGCTCTGACAAGCTCTAAAAAACCATATCGATGGAATGAGGAGGCACAGAATGCCTTTGAGGCTTTAAAAGCTGCGTTCTCCACCGCTCCGGTGTTACAACATCCTAATCCTCACTTACCCTTTCTAGTGGAGGCTGATGCTTCTGGTTCCGCCATTGGGGCGGTTCTGTCTCAGCGTTGTCCTGACTCAGGGGAGATCCATCCAATTGCATATTATTCTAGAAAACTAACCCAATATGAGCGTAACTACCCCATCACTGAAAGAGAACTTCTCAGAATGGAGGCACCATTTACTGGGTGCACGTCATCTGGTCACAGTCTTCTCTGACCATCGGAGTCTCCTGGCGTTTAAATCAATTAAATGCCTCACCGCTCGGCAGGCCCGCTGGCATCTCTTCTTTTCCCAGTTCAACTTCACCATCACCTTCTGACCGGCCCGGCTCAATACATGTACCGACGCATTGTCGCGTCTGGATCACAACCCGGGCAGTTCTGCATCAGACCACTCTCTATTGTTGCCTTGTAGGGTGGTTTGTGGTTGCACACCTCAGCCTTCGCTTCGTTCCCTGGTCTCGGACTGGGTTTCCTCACATGCGGAAGAATGCATGGCCCTCAATCTCGATGTAGTACAGGGATTGCCATACATTCAGGGTCGTTTATACTTGCCGCCTGGGGAGGCGCGTCTCCGCACCCTGGAATGGTCTCATGACTCATTGATAGCGGCCCACACGGGTCAACAAAAAACTCTGGACTCCTTGCGTCGCTGGGCATGGTGGCCCTGCATGTCTAGGGATGTGGTTGACTATCTGGCCACTTGTTCTGTGTGTGCCCAATGCAAAATATCACGTTCCAAACCAGTGGGTTTATTACAACCACTTCCGGTGCCGCACAAGCCATGGTATATGGTCTCCATGGACTTCATAGTGGATCTGCCGCCGGTGGACGGTTTTGATACCATCTGGGTCGTCATTGACTATTTCACCAAAATGGCACTCTTTATTCCATGTATGGGTCTGCCTTCAGCACCAGTTTTGGCATCTTTGTTCCTCAAGAATGTCTTCCGTTTCTTTGGCCTACCGTCCATCGTGGTGTCAGATCGCGGCCCACAGTTTACCTCGCGATTTTGGAGAGCCTTAACTGCATCCTTACGCATTGACGATCGGTACAGCACTGCCTATCATCCCCAGACAGATGGGCAGACTGAGAGAGTCAACGCTACTCTAGAGCAGTTCCTCCGTTGTCTGTGCCTACGCTTTCAGTCTTCCTGGTTGACGATGTTGTTGCCAGCTGAATTTGCCTATAATAACTCTTTGCACTCGGCTTCTGGTGTGTCACCTTTTCACGCCCTGTACGGGCAGCACCCACGATCGTTGCCCTTGGATCCTTCTGTTCCCCTGGACAATCCGGCAGCTCAGGCATGCGTTCGGGACATCAAATCCGTCCACATGGCAGTTCATTTGCATCTCCTTACTGCCCAGAATAGGGCCAAGAAATATGCTGACCGGCGTCGGATTCCTGCACCGACATACAAAGTGGGCATGAAGGTCTGGTTGTCGACACGCAACCTGAAAATCCCTGGTAAACGCATGCTTTTGCCCAAATTTGTGGGTCCCTATTCTATCACTGATGTGGTTAGTCCTGTGTCGGTGCGGCTCTCTCTACCCGCCTCCTGGAAATTGCATCCGGTTTTTCATGTATGCCTCCTGAAGCCCTGTCCTCCTGCTACTCGCTTACCACTCCGCCCTTCTCCCATCCGGGTGCAGGGCGATGTTGAATACGAAGTGGCGGATATCCTGGACTTCCGACTACGCAGAGGTCACCCGTTCTACCTAGTTGACTGGAAGGGCTACGGTCCTGAAGATAGATCTTGGGAACCGCTGCATAATATTCATTCTCCTAGGCTTCTGCGCCGCTTCCATGCGCGCAGGGGGTTGGTGCCACCTTTGGGGGTGGATGCTGTCACACCTCGGCGCCGTTCCACACTGCGACCCTGTGCTTCATACTTACCTCAGGGCTGACAGCGGAAAAGGACATCTGGCAAAACTATTGCGCTTCGCCGTTCTGTTCGGCATTCTGCAGCGCCATTCTTGATGAAGTGGAGAATGCCATGGAGGCTAACGACTACTGCACCAGCCAGACGGTTTCGAACTATGATTCCCATGCAACCTAAGGGAATTCGTAGTCCATAACGTCACATGTGCCTCCCCTCACTTGGCTCCACCTCCTCAGTGATTTAAGTGGCTGCAGCCCGGAGGACGCTGCTTCTGTTTGAATGTTACAGCCGGTGCTTAAGTTCCGTCCTTATCGCCTTGTTCCTGAAGCTCCTCTTTTCAGTTTCCAGTCTGCTCAACGGAATACTGTTTCCATCTCCTTCAGTCCGTGCTCCCGTGTACCAAACTCTCTTTTGAAACAAGGACTGCCTGTCTGCTGTTTGTTACCTTCTTGCTCGCCTGTGTACCGACTTGAGGATTGCTGTAAGGACTGCCTGCCTGCTGATTCTGTTACCTTCCTGCTCGCCCGTGTACCGACTTGAGGATTGTGGTAAGGACTGCCTGCCTGCAGATTCTGTTACCTTCCTGCCCGTCCGTGTATCGACTTGAGGAGTGTGGTAAGGACTGCCTGTCTGCTGATTCTGTTACCTTCTTGCCTGTGTACCGAATAGAAATACTGCCCAACGGACTGCCTTAGCACTTTTCCTTAAGTTCTAAGTATTTTGTTTTTGTGCGCCTTTCCCACGCACCCTAGCCTCACCTGCACTCCTCCTCTCTCTTGTTCTGGAATCCTTCCATTTGGCTCCTTTAAAAGACGTTTTCTGTTATGGATTCTACCTGGTTCCGCCCTACAAGTGCACTTTGAGGACGCCTTGCAGTTGTGCACCCACCCGGATCTAGTGCGTCCCTCGTTCCGCCCGGGACTAGTTACCCAACTAACATTTCCCGTTTATTATTTTACACTGTCGTTGTGTTCTGCATCCTGGAGTACAAGAAAACTTCGACTTCATCGGGGAATATCAGGGCATTGTAAATTCAGGATCCAGGGACTGGGTTGTTCAGGTACTATTCTGTCTTATCTCCATCTATTGGTAATTGCTGTTATTCCAAGTGATTAATCGTGCGTTGTTTCTTGCAGCTGGGTCCGTGGCGGCGTCTTTCTCCCCGCTCTTTCGGGTGATCGGTCCCTCTGTCTGGCACACCTATCAGCAGAGGGTCATATCATCAGAAAGGTCATTTTCCCTCATAGAGAGGAGGCTCGGGTGGAGGCTCCAACCCGAGCTCTTCAATCAACGTACAGTCTCGCTGATCAGGCCTCCTGTCTTGTCTACTCTCGTTCGGTGAGTAACAAACATAGTATCAAGCGGATTTAAGTGCTCCAATACCATAACAGGATTATCAGAGCTATTGCAACACATGCGTATACCGTGATCAATATACATTTGGCCTTCAAGGACCATCGTATCATTTGCACATGTCTAACTTCATCAAACTGGTCATCAGCATTGTCTGCACGGGCAGCCCCAAACAGAGGCATAGTTCTCTAAACGTTTTTCAGCATCTGTTTTACAGCTTCGCTGTCGAACTCTTACAGTTTCTTCATAGGCAGCACCTGATCGCACTGTTAGTCTTGTCTGTAGGCAGCTTTTCTGTCCTTGCCAACCCCTTTCCCTCTTTCAAACTTCCAGCAGAGGGTTGATGAGGGGGCTGGCGTGATTCAGGTATCCTTCAATTTGTTGGTTCAAACAAAACGCAAGTAGATCACAGAGGTGTCAGAACAATGACCAAAGACCGTACACCTTCAAAAAGCACCGGGAAAACGTGTGTTAGTGCCTCCTTCTGGCTCATACACTGTCATGGCCACTGGGCAGGAGGCCAGTGCTTCACTTCATGCAGGGACCCAATGGACCCAGTCTTGGCGCCTATGGCACCAAGCTCATTTCAAAGTGTGCATGGCACACAGAACACTGAAGGCACGTGCAGCAGTGCCGGGCGGGGCCCTATTATCACAGGGAAGGCACGTGCAGAAAACTGAAGGAGGAGCAAGGTGGGGCCACAAGGCGGGCCTAAGCGGAGTGGCTGGGGCCAGGCTATCTATGCCCTCCCCGCCCGCATACGGTGCTTCGCGTTAGTTTGCTGAGTCCCGCGTAACGCTTACCGTCATTCAGAAGACTCTTACTGATTCAGCACGTGCGCCTTCAGTCTCCGGAACCCTCCAGCACCTACCTGGCTCAACACGTGCATCTCCAGTCTCCGGATACCTCAACCATCTTACCTGGAATTAGCCACACCATCGCAGGAAACACCGCCATCTGCTTCACACTCTGCAGTCGCTGCGCACGCCTTACCTGAAGCCACACCATCGTCGGAAGCACCGCCATCAGCTTCCACTCTGCAGTCGTTGCACACACCTTACCTGAGGCCACACCATCGCTGGAAGCGCTGTCATCTGCTCCCGACTCCGCTGCAGCTGCCTTCATCTTACCAGTCTTCCGGAATCCTCTGCAGGTACCGCCCAGCATCCTTACCTGTTCTGAATTCCACCAACACGGGGCCTTCATCGGGTGCAGCCTCCACGCGGATCTTCATCTCCGGCAGCCAGTAGGAGTCGGACTGCACTCTCCGGCCATCGCCGACCTGCCGCGCCTGCAAAGAGAATAAGAGAAACATTGCTTTGCCCTGACAGTGGTATATCTGGAACCCGCTGATGGTCAATTAGCATTTCTGCGCATCTGTGTCTACTAAGAATACATGCGCCCTATTCCCAATTCTCATCTCTACGTAGGGCCCTTTTTGATGAATGGGAATAGGTACTGGTTCCAGACCCTGTTTTGGGCTGTCCTATGGGAAAAGAACATCATCAGATGTAAAGTCTTCAGTGTAATATGCATTGGAGGGGTTATCGAATATGTTCCTGCCACCTGTATTCTGTTGTTGGTTCCCTTGGCATTCTTGGGGTTGTGTCTGTGGCTGTGATTGTGAATTACTTGCATAATTATTCCTTCCAGGGCCCCCTAGGCCTGGACGTCCCCTTGATCATCTAGATAGGGTACCATTCGCTCTCTGCTGGAGGATCGGGCATTGTGCGCGCCAATGCCCTTCTTGTCTACAGTATGCACATTGGGTAATGGATGGGGGACCCAACTGGGCCTGGTCCTGTGGTGCATACTGTCCTCTAAACTGTGCGTTTCCCCCTCTACCTTCCCTTGCCACTTGATGAAGCAAAACCCTTGTTTTCAATTCCCCTTTCTTTTTCTCCATCTTATCCTTCTCTGCATTCACTCTATTTTCATAATACTGAGCCATGTGCAAAACCTCAGATTGCGTCTTTGCTTGCCATGCGCTTTTATACGTCATAATCAGTGTCTGTATTTCGGGCAACAAACCTCGCACAAACTTGTCGACAAACAATCTTTTACCTGGCTCCATACTCAGATCTTGTCTACTGAAATCCGAAAACACTTCCTCAAACCTATTAAAATATTCTGTAGCACCTTCTGACTTGTTTTGCATGCAAGCAGTGAGTTTGTCCCAAACAATCCTTTTTTCTGGGACAATCGTTTTCAATTTAGTGACAATGTTCATAGGCAATGTTAAGATAATCTGCAGCGGTCGCTCACCAGCCTTCCTATCCCTGTCTGCTTGTATCATGGCAGCCCATGTGTTGCCTAATCCTGGCCCGTCATCCACGGACCTAATCTGTTTCCATATGTCAGCCGGCAAAATAACAGGAAATAACAAATCAAAGGCCCTCATTCCAAGTATGGAGGTAGTCATGGCGCTATTTGCTCCATGACTACCTCCCATACAGTGTCCAGGTCCGACCTGGTTCAATGGGGACTTACCGGTCCATTCCAACCCTGGAGTGACCGGTAAGTCTCCATTGAAAAATCCATTCCCCATTCCCATTTGAGTCCCGATAGGGCTCAATGGGAATGGGGTAGTAGCTAATAACAGTACCGCAATTTGCGGTACCGTTATTAGCTCCGAAGTCCCTTAACGGGTCCCATCCATAACGCCTGGTCAGACCAGGCGTTAAGGGAGGGACCCGCTAAGGGACCTCGGAATAGGGCGCAAAGGGATTACCGGCACTAATGTCCTTAACGGTGCCCGGTATCTCTTTGCGCCCTACTCGGAATGAGGCCCAATATCTGATTCAAGTTCCTTATAGAATCCAGAAGGATTCTTTCTAATATTTGGAATCAACTGTTTAAGTGTTTTTACTTCTTGGCGAGAGAATGGGACATAGACAAACTGGGAAATATAATGTGCTTCAATCGTGCGTGCATCACCTCCATTAACGGCTGGAATTTCTACCTTGGGAACAAATGTTGGCGGAACCTCTCTCATAGGTAACTGCATAGTCGGCGGGTCAATCATGGGAAGGTATAAACATCTATTCAACAATAGGGCCAGATCAAGAGACAATGCAGTCAATGGGGTTTCTGGTGAAAAAGCTCTTTTATAAATCAGCATTAAATCAGCCGGCCAACATGCTTTACGCTTCATACAATCGTCCTGTAAATACTCGACCATCACATGCAACACTTTCCTTTGCATCGCAGCAGTGTATTGACAAAATGTATCATGAATTTCAATCGGGGGAATAGTGGCATCTGAAATCCACCTAAAGGCATCCCTCACACAAATATGCATCTCTTCACTAACCGGTTTTGAAGGAGGGAAATACTGCTTCTGAACATACGATGTCTGCGTCTTTGCTTGCCTACAAGTGATTTGTGTAATCGATCAAGTTCTCTCTTGATCACAAATATTCTACTTTGCATCTTCGCACTGTTATTGCAAGTCTGGGCAAGCACCACCTTGTCACGCAAGTCTTGCGGCGCAACTTCATCTGTTAAATCACCCCATATCTCAACCAAATATGAAGCCTTCAATAAGTACCCTTTGGTAAGTGAAATCCCCATGATCCAACAAAGCAGATAAAGTGGCACCTTCATCGCCCCCTTCAACATATGTTTCCGCCCACTGGTGCAATTCGATATGCCTTTCTTTGCTAACTGTACTAGGGTTTCCCTATAATCATTATAAACCTCCGACAATGAGGCAGAACCACTCGGGCATGAGTCAACATGCAAATCTGCCTCGCTAGGCGGCGGAGGAAATGACGCTGGCGGTGCAGATGTGAGAGAGGGAGTAGCGACAACAACAATTGGCACAGGTGCCAACAAAGGAGGGGGCACAAGCAAGGGAGCAGCCAGAGACGATACATAGGGAGGCGGTGCAGTGGAATCATCAATTGGGTCATTTATCAATTCATCTGACGCATGCATATCCTGAGAGGGATATATCTTCTGTATCTCTAACTGGAATGCCCTGTCTAAACCTCTGATTTTATCTTCTTGTCTCTGTTGGTCATGCTCCAATGCTTTCTCAGCATTAGTCTTATGTTTGTGTGCATGCTTTTCTCTACCTTGCAAGCGTTGTGTCGCTTCCTTCCTCCAGTCGCTGATAGTGTCAAATGTGGCAGGCCTAGCCTTTTTGCGTAACAATACAGTTTTTGTTATTATCGGGCCAGCTCAAAACTGCCGTAATTTGGCCATTGAGGTTCGGGTTCATGCCTAGTTTGTCTGTGCCAAATCATATTAAAAACTATTGCTCCTAGTCCATATTTTACGTACATTACATATGCCGGCGACACTTCGGGTGGCGCTGATTGGCCATTTCCAAAGATCGACTTCCACAATGCAAAAATCTAGCAAAGCAGGATGCCAATTATCCAGGCATAGTTACAACCCGTACTCTCTATACCTGGGCGTTTGCTTCTTTCAAGGCAACTCTCAACAACAAATATCAGGGATATTGGGTAGCGGGGCACGACTCACCTGATTTCAACAATTGTCTTGAAAGACGCAGTCGTCGTGTCAGGCGTGTCCTGGCCCAAACTGCCTCGATTCCGGGACCCTCGCCGCTGTGCTCACAAGACGCGGTCTGCCGGCCAGAGAAGGGCTGTGTGCAGATCTACGGAGGAATCACTTCTCACTTTGCATAGGGGCGCCCCTAAGGCACATACCGATCTCGGTCCGGTCACTTCGTCCTCGCTCGTCTCTGCGATGGGGCATCAGTGGGAGGGTCCCTGTTCGGGCGCCATCTTGATGGATCAAAGACAGGAATTAAGGCATCCAACCATATACTAATGACACGCCAGCCACGAGGATCCAAAGTCAAATATATTTATTCAATAACAGCATTTGATCAAATGGATCTCAGCATCCCACGATGTGTAAGAGGTGGACACCGTGAGTAGAGAGAGAGCGAGCAAAAGTATAACAGGCACATCTATAGCAAACTTCACAACATTAGAAGGCATTGCATTGCCCCCTTTGTCCAGACATCATCAGACTAGGGTTCAAGGTGTTACTGTGTAATTCATTATACCAAAACATTCTACACTCTTGCTGCCAGTGCCAAGACAATTTACTATCTGAGAACCGGGTGCATCTGGATGGAGGAAAACATATCATGTTCCCTATAATGAAGTGGCATTCCTTGTCTTGCCATCCAATGTTATCTCTCTGTGCTAAGGTCAGACAGTTCTAATGCAGAAATGAATAATTACTCCTATGGTGGAGCACATACAGCCATGTATATTTCCTTCTAGCTGCCTGCTATAATGGCCTAACTAGACAGAACGGCACCTGGCTTTGCAGATTATTCATGCATATGTAGAGCTTCAAGGTTCTCTCATTATAAGACAAAACAAATCATGTGGCAGCCTAACATTCCTAACTATGTAAGCAACTCGAGTTCAAGCAGCGGTCGGTTATTGTGCTCAAGCTGAAAACCAGACTATATATATGCAATGAGCAGAGAGCAGAACAAAAACTCAAAATGGCCTCCTTACACAAAATGGCTTCTTAAGCAATGATTTTCATGTTCACTTGTTGCAACATTGTTTCATGATGTGAAAATTGATACGAAGGGCTTAGGCCAATATATAATCAGGCGGCATAGTTGCATTTATGTTTCTACAGTTGAACATGCTTTGTTTGCTATTTTGGAAAAACAAAGGTACGTTGACTCCTCAAAGGGCTTCTGCCTATGAGGTAGTCATATCGAATTCGGCGATTAAAATAGTCTGATGCAAAATAGTGAATCCTGCCATGTTTGTAGCAGAACCAATGGCAGGGGACGAGCATGCACGTGATTGCTCGAATTATGAGGAATTCTATGACAAACTCCTGAGGGTGAAGGAAAATGTGTTGGCAGCTGCTGGGGAGATTCTCTTTATTGACGGTTCTTCTTGAATCGATCAGAATGATGGAGAAAGATATTCAGGTGCCGCTGTGGTAAAGCACATGGCCAATGGAGAGTTTGAAGTATTGATAAGTGCACGACTACCGTCTCACTTTTCGGCACAGTCTGCAGAATTAGTGGTGCTGATTATCGCGCTCGAGAGACACGCAGACCAGGAAGTAACAGTGTACAGTGATTCCGCCTATGTGATGTCAGTGGTACATGGAGGGCTAGCATGTTGGAAAAGGAGGGGTTACCTCCAAGCGGACGGCACTCCAGTGCAGCAGGCAGCCTTACTGGACAAATTTATTAAAGCACTACAACTCCCAGTA
Organism: Ambystoma mexicanum; assembly: GCF_040938575.1. Taxonomy (NCBI): domain Eukaryota; kingdom Metazoa; phylum Chordata; class Amphibia; order Caudata; family Ambystomatidae; genus Ambystoma; species Ambystoma mexicanum. Next base: position 316,804,386 of record NC_090924.1, on the reverse strand, counting down.
GCCATTGCAGTAGTTAAATCTGCAGTACACACTAAACGAGCAGACTTTATATCACGTGGAAATCAAAAGGCAAACAAAGAAGCAAAAGGAGTGGCATGTTCAGATATTATTATGTTGTTTGACACGCTTGATGTGAATGAAAGTATGGTGGTGATGATGTCATGATCTCTGCTTCCAAAAGGTCAGGGTTTTCCCAACTCCCTTGGAAGCAGATCCATAACCCAGGTTCTGAGTGCCAACCAGTCCCAATTGGGACCTTTTGGACCCAGTCCTGGCGCCAGTGGCACCAGGCTCATAAATATGCCCAGTCCCAGCGCTGGAAGCGCCGGGCTCATAATGCTTGGGTGGATTTACCTGCAGCAGACCATGCTGCTTACTTGCCTGCCAGTTGAGTCTCTGATCCTCTTCTGTTTGGAACTACTTTTCCTGTTGGGTGGGGCAGGAGCCACTCCCTAGATTCAGAACACTGGAACTCTTCTGGAAAGCAGGAACTCTTTTCTTAGGCGTGGCTGTGGAAGGAGACACCTAAGCACTACAGGAGGCTATTTAAACCACACCCGATGGATGAATCTTGCTTTGCGTTATTCTGCATCCTCAGCAGCAGAACGCTCATCGTGTCTTCTGCATCTGATCCTGGGCCTAAGGAAAAAGGCTTACCATTCTGAATCCAGTCTTCAGCAACACCTATAAAGACAAGAAAGAACAGGTTAGCATTACAGTCTTCAGTGACAGCTCTTCACTTACCTGGTCCATCGGCTGTCACCAACGCCTCGCGCTGCATTCCGGCATCTGAAAGACAAAGGCTTACCTACTCTTCGTGCGCTCCGGAGGTCTTCACACTGCATTCCGGCATCTGAAAGACAAAAGCTTACCAACTCTTCGCACGCTCCAGAGGCCTTCGGCGCTGCATCCCGCATCTGAAAGACAAAACAAGGTGCGTTTAAAGACATTGGGGAACTTTAATACTCACGTGCCATTACTCCTTTCCACATCTAACCCAGTGGGTATTCCGGCACCCTGCAGCCGCCCCGAACTTGTACCTGCAAAATAAAAAGACAGTTAGAGCGCATCGTGAAGCAGGCAACAAGCGCTTACTTACGTGCTTCCAGGCGCTTCTATTCATCACAAGGGCTCCATCTTCAACTCACTTCAGCCCGCCATCCGCCATCGCCGGAACCCTGCAAAACAAGAGACATCATTACTAAAGACTTTAAAGACATTAGAATTACTCGAAACTTACCGTTCGTGCAGTAAACGACGGACAGCAGTCCTCTGAAGTCAAGAGGCCTGCTCAAGTGAAGAAACTGGTTACAGCACCCTGCCTCGAGGCAGATGGAGAGCACGGCGTTCACTTACCTAAGACATCTTACCCTTTTTCCAGACATACAGTGCACAGAGGTCCAGCCCAAAGAGCCAGCCGTGTGTTACACATCACCTTTGAAGATACGGTATACGCCCAGTCAAGACCGGCGCCTCTACGGGAATCAGGTGAGCGTTACAGAACGCAAAGCCTACCACAAAACTCCCGTCCAGGCGCTATGGAAACCTCGGATACCGACCAGCTAGCCCAGTTACTTGGGGAACTAAGGGCAGAAGTGCATGCAGCCCGTCAGGAAACAAACGCTCTAAGAAGGGAACTGATTATTTCCAAGGAGCGAACAGATGATCTCGCTAGACAATTGCTACAGTCACAAGCCGGACAGACCCCGTTACCTGCATCTGGGGGAAATCTTCCTTCTACATCCTCTATGAATCCAGTGCAGATCAACCTACCTGGGAATGTACCTCTGGCTCCGCCCGAACGATTTTCTGGTGACCCAAAGAGGTTTGCAGTATTTATCAATCAGTGCCGGTTGCATTTCTTATGCCGGCCAGCAGCCTTTCCAACTGATCAAGCTAAAGTAGCTTTCGTGCTTTCGTACCTTAGTGGCAATGCGGCAGACTGGTCGATCCCTCTAGTAAATCAAGATGATCCGGTCCTCCATGATTTTCAAGCTTTTCAGCTCAGTATGGAAAAACTGTTCGCAAGACATTCACAGGGGCAGGCCTTGGACAATGAGCTTCTTTCGTTGCGACAAGGTAATCAAGACCTTTTGGCTTATATTGCGTCTTTCAACCGACTGATAGTGGAAACTCACTGGCCTGAGGACAAAAGGATTACGCTGTTTTATAGAGGTCTACGCGGAGAGCTCAAAGATGTGTTAGCCCAAGTAGTGAATCCCCCACAAGATTGTTCGGACTATATAGACTTAGTCGTTCAAATAGATCACAGACTGCAGAACAGGAAGGCCGATCGTTCCAAGTTTGATGCTCGAGTATTTTCCAAACCGCCAACTCCTTCCAAAGGAGTAGACTCCGGGGAACCCATGCAAAAAGGGGGTCTGAAAGGTCCTCTAACACAAAAGGAGCGGGAAAGGAGAAAACAGTTGCAATTATGCCTCTATTGCGGAAACTCAGGGCACTTTCTTCGAGACTGTCCGGTGAAACCTGCCAAGAAGGCAGTAGGAGCTGCAGTTACCAAAGTTACAAACTCTGAGCAGGGAAACGACCTCGCCCGACAAGAATAGAGGTCCTCTTGCCGAGCGTGAAAACCAGTTCCGTGACCTCGCATTTCGTGATACCTATGGTCCTCATTAGCCCTGATAATCCGGATCGATTACATGCAATTGAAGCTTACATCGACAGCGGTGCCATCGGCAATTATGTGGATCATGAAATGGTTTTGAGGATGAATCTAACTCTTTGTCCCAAGGCTGTAAAGGACGTCATTACTACGGTGGATGGTACGGAGATAGCCTCCGGGCCAGTAACGCATACCACTCAAGAAGTGACGCTAGTAAGTCAAGATGGACACCATGAGAAGATCGTGTTCGATGTGATCAAGGCCCCTCAGTTTCAGATTATTCTAGGAATACCTTGGTTAGAGAAACACAATCCTCTGATCGATTGGCGAGCAAGAACGGTCCAGTTTCCAGAATGTGTCTCTACTTGTCACCCTCCACCTGGTGTTGCACTGGCAGCAATTTCTTCAGAGAATCCCCAGTTACCTCCCGAATACCTAGAATACCAAGATGTTTTCCGAAAGGATCAGGCTAACTCTCTACCTCCTCATAGGTCTTATGACTGCCAGATCGACCTGATACCTGGATCTACTCCTCCTTGTAGTAGAATTTATGCCCTCACCGAGCCTGAGAACCTTCACCTTCGACAATACCTGGATCAATACCTGGCAAATGGGTTTATTCGTCTTTCCAAGTCCCCTGCTTCTTCAGCTTTGTTCTTCGTTCCAAAAAAGGAAGGAGACCTTAGAACTTGTATAGATTATCGCTCCCTGAACCAGATCACCGTTAAGAATAGATATCCGTTACCTTTGATCCCTGAACTCTTGGACCAAGTCAGAAAAGCATGCATATATACAAAGCTGGATCTTAGAGGAGCTTACCACTTGGTACGAGTAAAAGAGGGCGATGAATGGAAGACGGCCTTCCGCACCAAGTATGGGCTATTTGAATATCAGGTCATGCCCTTCGGACTTTGTAATGCCCCGGCCGCCTTTCAATATTTTATGAACGATGTCCTCAGAGAGCTCATAGATGTGTGTGTTGTTGTTTACATTGACGACATCCTCGTTTATTCTTCATCGGAATCTGAACATCGGAAACACGTGAAAATGGTCCTCGAAAGATTGCGTCAACACAAACTTTTCGCTAAGTTGGAAAAATGTGTTTTCAACGTGACTGAAGTTGAATTCTTGGGATTCATATTATCACCTGGCGGAGTGCGTATGGATTCAAAGAAGGTCGATGCAGTTCTCAAATGGCCATCACCATCCTCCGTAAAAGGTGTGCAAAGCATGTTAGGCTTCGCTAACTTTTACCGCAGGTTTATCCCCGAATTCTCTCGAATAGTCCAGCCCATCACTGCCTTGTTAAAGAAAAACAAATGTTTTGAATGGTCTACCGAGGCGGAACAAGCTTTCCAGGATTTGAAGACTAAATTTATCTCTGCACCAATCTTAAAACACCCTCGCCCCGAACTCCCCTACATCGTGGAAACTGATGCTTCAAGCCTTGCCATGGGGGCAGTTCTATCACAAAAGGACCCGCTAACCAATCAGTTGCATCCCGTGGCATTTTGGTCCCGCAAATTCTTGCCTCCTGAAATCAATTACACGATTACTGACAAGGAACTTCTGGCTATCAAGTCTGCCTTTAAGGCTTGGCGGCATTATCTGCTGGGGGCCCGACACACCGTTACTGTGATTACGGATCACCGAAACCTGCAATATTTGAAAACCGCAAAAGCCCAATCCTCTAGACAACTCCGTTGGGCATTATTCTTTGCCGAGTTTGACTTCATAATTACCTATCGACCTGGTACAAAAAACGGTAAAGCTGATGCCCTTTCTCGGATGGGAGTGGAAGAACACTTGATCAACCCTAAACCTGTACCAATCATTCCCGAACAAAGAATTCTGGGTGTAATCGCCACAGAATCCATAGAGGAAGTTAAGGATAAAGCCAGGCAACTTGTAACTCCAGCAGACATACAGAATTGGCATCTGCAGGGAAAGGACTTTGCAGTAAAGGACAACTTATTGTATTTCCAAGAACGATTATACCTACCCAGCACAGATTTACAGAAAAAAGTAATCTCTTGTTATCACGATTCTTTAATGGAAGGACATCCCGGTATAGCCAAGACCTCAGAAAAGATCAAGGGCTACTTCTGGTGGCCGTCTTGGAAAAAAGATATCAGAGACTTTATAATGTCCTGTGGAGTATGCGCCCAAAACAAGAGTCAAAAGGAAAGACCAGCAGGCCTCTTACGCCCTATTGACATCCCACCTCGCCCTTGGCATACGCTTTCTATGGACTTCATCACCGATCTACCTCCATGCTCCGGATACAATACGATTCTAGTAATCGTGGACTTATTCTCCAAGATGGCGCATTTCATTCCGCTCAAAGGCTTGCCAACAGCAGCAACTCTGGCCCGAGAATTTCTCGAAAACATCGTCCGACTGCACGGTTTTCCTTCAGTTCTAATTTCGGATCGAGGTAGTCAATTTATTTCTCATTTTTGGCGAAGTTGCTGTCGGTCGGCTCAAATTGATGTGAGACTATCGACCAGTCACCACCCTCAGACCGACGGACAAACCGAGAGGACCAATCAAACTCTGGAACAGTATTTACGCTGCATGCTGCAACAAACTGAAAAAACTTGGAAAGACATCCTTTGGATAGCCGAATATGCCTACAATAACTCTGTCCATTCGGGAACTGGGAAAACCCCGTTTTTTCTTTTGTACGGCAGTCACCCTCGAACCTCAGAGTTGGATCCCCTCCAAGATCTTGAAACACCAGCAGTAGACTACCTGCATTCTGCAATCACCCAAGCCTTTAAGGAAGCTGTTTCTCACCTTCAAAGGGCTAAAGAACAATACAAGAAAGGATCAGATCAACATCGGAAGGAAGCCCCTCAATATCAAGTAGGGGATCAAGTCTGGTTATCCACCAAATATCTACCTCTAAAAGGGCCACGCACATTCAACCCAAGATACCTTGGTCCCTATTCCATCACTACCATAGTAAACCCAGTAGCGGTCAAGTTGGACTTGCCCCCGCACATGAAGATACATCCGGTCTTCCACGTCTCTCTATTAAAACCCGTGCAACCTCAAACCCGACTAACCAAATCTCCAAAACCTATCCTAGTTGATGGAGAACTCGAGTTTGAAGTCAAAAGCCTTCTGGACTCCAAGATCTCCAAATCTAAACTATTCTACCTAATTGACTGGAAAGGCTACGGCCCCCAAGAGAGATCCTGGGAACCTGCTGAATATGTCCACGCTCCTCGCCTAATCAAAAGATTTCACCGAACATTTCCTAACAAGCCAAAACCCCCGGAGAAGCCCGGTTTGGGAGGGGCCTTGAGGGGGGGTACTGTCATGATCTCTGCTTCCAAAAGGTCAGGGTTTTCCCAACTCCCTTGGAAGCAGATCCATAACCCAGGTTTTGAGTGCCAACCAGTCCCAATTGGGACCTTTTGGACCCAGTCCTGGCGCCAGTGGCACCAGGCTCATAAATATGCCCAGTCCCAGCGCTGGAAGCGCCGGGCTCATAATGCTTGGGTGGATTTACCTGCAGCAGACCATGCTGCTTACTTGCCTGCCAGTTGAGTCTCTGATCCTCTTCTGTTTGGAACTACTTTTCCTGTTGGGTGGGGCAGGAGCCACTCCCTAGATTCAGAACACTGGAACTCTTCTGGAAAGCAGGAACTCTTTTCTTAGGCGTGGCTGTGGAAGGAGACACCTAAGCACTACAGGAGGCTATTTAAACCACACCCGATGGATGAATCTTGCTTTGCGTTATTCTGCATCCTCAGCAGCAGAACGCTCATCGTGTCTTCTGCATCTGATCCTGGGCCTAAGGAAAAAGGCTTACCATTCTGAATCCAGTCTTCAGCAACACCTATAAAGACAAGAAAGAACAGGTTAGCATTACGGTCTTCAGTGACAGCTCTTCACTTACCTGGTCCATCGGCTGTCACCAACGCCTCGCGCTGCATTCCGGCATCTGAAAGACAAAGGCTTACCTACTCTTCGTGCGCTCCGGAGGTCTTCACACTGCATTCCGGCATCTGAAAGACAAAAGCTTACCAACTCTTCGCACGCTCCAGAGGCCTTCGGCGCTGCATCCCGCATCTGAAAGACAAAACAAGGTGCGTTTAAAGACATTGGGGAACTTTAATACTCACGTGCCATTACTCCTTTCCACATCTAACCCAGTGGGTATTCCGGCACCCTGCAGCCGCCCCGAACTTGTACCTGCAAAATAAAAAGACAGTTAGAGCGCATCGTGAAGCAGGCAACAAGCGCTTACTTACGTGCTTCCAGGCGCTTCTATTCATCACAAGGGCTCCATCTTCAACTCACTTCAGCCCGCCATCCGCCATCGCCGGAACCCTGCAAAACAAGAGACATCATTACTAAAGACTTTAAAGACATTAGAATTACTCGAAACTTACCGTTCGTGCAGTAAACGACGGACAGCAGTCCTCTGAAGTCAAGAGGCCTGCTCAAGTGAAGAAACTGGTTACAGCACCCTGCCTCGAGGCAGATGGAGAGCACGGCGTTCACTTACCTAAGACATCTTACCCTTCAAACCAGACATACAGTGCACAGAGGTCCAGCCCAAAGAGCCAGCCGTGTGTTACACATCACCTTTGAAGATACGGTATACGCCCAGTCAAGACCGGCGCCTCTACGGGAATCAGGTGAGCGTTACAGATGATGAGTGTGTCTGAGTGTTATAATAATTTGTCTAAGACTCAGTTGGTAGAGATTCAAGGGGAAGCACCTCAAGATGAGAAAGACTTGTGGACGCAGAGAGGGTGTTCTTTAAAACCCTCTGAAGCATTGTGGTGACAAGACAGCACTGGTAAACCGGTGATGCCTGTAGCCTTATTAAGGCTGGTGTTGGAACAGCTACACTACCCTGTGCACGTTAATAGAGAGAACCTCGCTGCGACTATTGCAGAGGATTGGTTTGTTCCAAATATAGTAGAACACGTTGCATTTTATGTAGTAAATTGTATCATATATCAAATATTTACTGCTGGGCACACACTGCGCACAATTAGAGGAGTTATTCCAAGACCTAATGGCCCCTTTCAGCATTTGCATATCGACTATGTCGACATGCTGCAAGTATGTAATGGATACAGATATATGATTGTAGTGGTATGTCCCTTTTCGAGGTGGATTTAGGCTTGTCCATGTACATACCCAGACTCCACCTGTGCAGCAACATTTTTAGTACGAGAAGTATTTCCTAGATGGGGGATATGTGAAGTATTAAGATCAGATAATGGCCCTCATTTTGTACATGAAGTCTTTGGACAGATAAGCTTGTTGCTTAGTATAAAGCACATGTTTTCATGGGCTTATCACCGGCAAGCAAATGGACTCTGTGAGGGACTCAACGGCTTGCTTAAACAGAGAATAGCCAAATTGAAGCTTACCTTGAAGAAAGGATGGTTGTATTGTTTACCACTGGAATTGTATGCGTTGAGAAATCAACCAGGATAATACCACCATCTTACGCCCCATGAAATTGTGATAGGGAGACAAATGAGGACACCTCGCACACCTTCGTCCAGAACTAGAAGTGATGCCCAGACAACAGCAGAATTGTTTGGAAAGGAGTTACGTGATTACTTAACATGCATGACCTCAAGTATCTCTTTCATTTCAGATCAGTTCAAGCGGTAGGGGTGTGGGGCAGCTCAGAACACAGAAGGAGATGCCACAACAACCGGAGTTGATAAAACTATGTCTTCCCACACTTTTCACTGGTGATTCGATCCTAATTCGTAATTTCACAAGGAAGTGGCACGAGCTGTGTTTCAACTGCCCCTTCGTAGTTGAAGACATGAAACCGTCTGCCGTCAAGGTCCAAGGCAGACGCGCTTGGATATTTCTCAGAGATGTGAAAATCTATGCTGCAGAGCCCCCTTCACCCCGACCCCTGTCAAAAGCAAGCATCAGGGAAGAACCACATCACATGCAGACTAGGTCTATGACGTGGAAGAAGGATGCAGAAGCTGTTGAATAACAGACAAAGAGTATATTGGACTGTGGCTTATTTCGAGACACTCTTTTCAGTCATTAATAAGGAGTTAAGGGAAGCTATTTGTTCTTGAGACACAGGAGTTTGTTGACATTGGGTTGAGACATGTTTAAGTCTTGATCGAGAAGGAGACCATGCCAGATTTGGAGTTCCTTTCCAACAACTGGAAGAGGGAACAGTTCCACGATTCCTTTCTCACTGAATTTCTTTTCGGAGGTGCCCATGATGATGCCCAATGACAACGTTTCACGGATTGTTATTGCAGTTTTCTTGTTTATTGTGCGCACATACCCTGTGCTTGTGGGGAGAACTACTAGCGTTCATCTGTTCCTGCAAGATCCTAAGAATGGTCCAATTGTAAGGATATTGCGTGCAGCTATCATTGAGCAAATCCATCAGCTTCCTGAGTACACTGGGGAAAACACAAATGCCCCTGTCAGCGGATAATGCACATAGATTGGTCAGCTTGGTGTTCTATTATTTGATTGAGGAGTGCCTGCATCTTATTGACAGACAAACTGTTGTCCGCACGTTCCTGAGGGATCCGAGGAATAATGTAGCACTTAATGAAATACTAAGATACATTATCACGCAGGTGAACCTTTACTCTGAGAGAACACTGAGAACTGAATGAGACGTTTGAAAGAGAAGATCCAAACATCTACTGGTTGAAGTACTTTGTTTCATGCTGAAGGAGAATCTTCATGTCTTCTGGTAAACGGCCAATTTGTGGTCTTCACTGCAAACTTTTGTTCATCATTGTATAATCAGCCAGCTGAAGTTGATCGAGGGAATTTATGGAGCATACTCAGCACCTTCCAATATATTAGATAATGTTGCCCGAATAAAGTTTATTTTTTCCTTCCTTAAAAAAAGAGTAAACATGGGCAGCATCAATAGTGATATCATTATGGCAGATCATGAGAGACGTCCACGATGTGCAAGAAGCTATTGTTGTAAATGGTCTTACTTATGTGTAATTTACACTTGCATTGCGTTCATAGTGAGACTGCTCTCACTAACAGTATGAACTGCTTACTATTTAGATCCAAATAGAGTAAAGATTCCTGTGTATTCCCCTATGCTGAATGAGGGTACAGAGGTGGCAAATACTAAGCAACCAAGAACCTGTGTAATCATCCCTATTCCAGTATATGGTGTAAAATTGCCTGTGTCTATGACGAATGTGACCAGACATCTTTCTCGAGAAAGAAGTATCGTGGAGATTGTTCTTGAGCACCAGAAACAGGCTTAAAAGGAGTGACAAATGAAGAGATTGTCTAGGAGTGAACCTACACAGGTAGCACATGTAAAAACACCCAGTCCACTGACAAATGCTCCTATGATTGGTCCAATGAGGAAGAGTTATGCTGACATGTTTCATGAGATAATTATAGAGGCCCATAAGAATATAACAAGGCCTAAGAGAAATGCTAGGGAAGATGATCATGAGCTAAATTATTACCTGTATAGTACAGCACACTTGAGGAATAACATATGGTATCACCATATGAAAGAAGTGGGAAGAAGGACCTCAAAGGAGGAATGCTTAGTGTGTGCACTCCTGCCTCACAGCATGGAGAAGTCTAAGATTTTCATAGCTATTGAAATAGATGTCCTGACTGCATATTGCATATCTCACCTGGCATTCTGTCGTACAGGAGGCACGTTCATGGGCCGAACAGACTATCTCAAATGGGCAACTGAATGGACAGATCCAGACGAAGACTACTATGTCCAAGATAAAATGACAAGGCTAAAAGATCATACTAAGAATCAAGTGATCAGATACAAACAGCCTGGAGTGAAAGGAGCTGGAATCAGAAGGGAAGTAAACAAAAGACTTGAGAGTCCAGGAAAATCTGCAGAAGACATTCGTAAATGGAAACACAGAGGCCAGATGCAAATTTGTGGAACAGTGTTATCACCAGATGATTGGGAAGAATGTGTGGTTATCTGCAGAGACTGGATAATAATGGGTCACTACCAGCCAACTATTGAGAATGCACAAATTCTTTGTAAACCTTTATGGTCAAAATTTGCTAAACTACTGACCTGGGTCGAAGGCAGGGGAGGACTCTGCCAGATAGTGCCTTTGGAGAGTGCAAAGCTGTGCTTAAGAAACAATGGGACAAGAAAAGTTGGAGATAATCAGAATTGTGGTTGAATCTTTGAGCCACAAGGAATGAACATTGGGAAAGCCGTGATCGTGGATCATTATTGGGCTTGTGGATCTAGAGTGTATATGAAGTTCCTGAGGATTGGGACGGTGTATGCTCATTTGTGAATGTTCAGGTTCCAGCGTTGGTGATTCCTAAAAGTGATTTTAATCTTGACAGTTTCCCGAAAGCAGATGCTCAGCTGAGGAAGCAGAGATCTATGGAGCTGATTAATTGAATGAAGAGGGAGAACTATTTATCTGCCAAGTCAATAGAAGCTTTTGACTCCATTCTGTATAAACACAGACTGTTCAGCCAGACTTCGTCGGTATTCACATTGATCTTCATGCCGAGAATCCAGGTTGTAGCAAATACCAAATGGCTGCAGATTACCAGATGGGAATTGCTGCAGACAATCAACACTACCATAAAGGGATTCAATGCTATCAGAGAAGAGATGAGAGCCATACGACTGATGACTCTTCAGAATAGATACGTCCTGGACATGATTACAGCTATGGATGGAGGTGTTTGTGCAAAAATCAGAGAATCATGCTGCACGTGTATACCTTCTCATGATGACGAGAATGGCCCCTTGACAGAGGCCATAAAGATGCTGATGAAACTACACATCCAGATGATAGACGAAGTAGAAGACATTGCTGATGACATCTGGTTTGGATTGCTCTTTTCTTGGGTTCCACAATGTATGGAAGACATGTTCAAGTTCCTTGGAGCCCTGATCATGTTGGTGTTGCTTGGATTTTGTATGATCAAGATAATAATCACACAATGCAAGAAGACAGCAAAGAAAGCCATAGGGATGAAAATTATTATTGGTGTTGAATCAGGATGAAAGGCCAGAGACTTGGCAGATGAAGAAGTCAGAGACTTTGTGAAGGCAGGCATCCATGCACCTGAGGGAACAAAGTTCCTGTATCCAAAGAACCATAAGAAGTATGTGGGAAAGTGGATCTATTGCAGCCCAAGTGGACAGTGCATGGCCATGACTTGGAACAAGGATGAACATTTGAAATCAGCTGGATGACTGAAGGGAGTCATAAAGATATGGATCCCAAAGAAGCATTTCTTCAGACAAGGATGTCTAGATGTGAAGGATGATGGAAGAGTGGTCAATGAATCGCCCAGACAGAACCTCCAGCTTATAGCGATTTTGCAATCCCGCAAAATGCTGCGAAAATGACCGTTTTGTGCAAAATGCTGCAAAAACTGCCGTTTTGCGCAAAATGCCACAAAACAGTGTTTTGCCAGGTTCTCAACTTTTTTTTTTTACACAAGAAATGAAATGCGCTAACACATCTCATCACTTGCAACCCAAAAATAAAAGTGCAGCCCAATCCACAAGGGACATATGAATGGGCACATTGTATATGCGCGCCCATGCAGATGGCTTTTTTCACCTCCTTGAACAAATAAAGTGGCGTTTCTACAAATTTAAAAGTGCATCCTTCATTTCGAAGCAAGATGCACTTTTAAATCTGCAGAAATTGTAGGCAACCCTACGCGCACGGGATGTGGGGCTGCCACTGCATGACAGGGTCTTTCCTGACCCTCTCATGCATTTCTTTTAAGGTATGAACCGCTGTTGTGTCGCTTGCATTTCTGTTCCTCAAACAGGATAAAAATGTATTTTTTGGGTCGCATTTTACAGTGGCAGGCCCCTGGTATGCCTGTCTCTGTGAAAGGTGCTGGGAACTTGCAGAACACTGTCCGGAGAGCGATTCTATTCAAGGTACTGCCCATTTTGATGACAAAAATCGATCAAATGGTACAATTTGACCTATTTCATCCAGTACTATCCGATCGATTTTTATAAATACCGAACATGTGTTGAGGGGGTGTCACCCGCTCCCCATGTTCAGTATTTTGGCCTAGGGTGGTTGCAGGAGTGTTTTCCCCTTTTTCCTCAAAATTGGAGGCGGAGACCGAAAAAAAAGAAAATAACGAAAAAGGGACCCTGCGGAGTCAGATCCGACCCGCGTTAGAGGGACTGATCTGGCACTTCAGGGTTGCAGGGAAGCAGCAGCGACCAAGCAGTTAAGTAGGGGAGGGGGTGGGTGGTGGTGAAAGGTACATTTTGGGTTGTTTGGCTGAAGTGCAAATCAATTCGCAGCGAAATTGACAACGGCCTAATTACACTTCGGTCAAACAACCCAGAACACCATTTAAGGCAGCTGGCCAGCGCACAATTTGCGCTACAGCTCAAGCTTTTTTTAAATGCCCCATTTTTTGAGGATCTGTGTCAAAATCTACATTTTAAAAACATAAAAAAATGGTTACACTATGAGAGAAAGGGAGAGTGATGGGTGAGATGTGAAGTGATAGGCAAGAAAGCAGAGGGAGAGCAGTGGGTCCGAGGAGGAAGCGCTGCACAAGGGAGCAGAGGAAGCAGTGATGCGGTGGGCCAGAAATCTGAGCGCAAGCAGAGGTACAGAAAGTAGAGGGAGCGTGTGGTCCGTGAGCCAGAAAGCAGAGAGGAAGCGGCTGGCCAGAAAGAGGCAGTGAGCTGCAGATAGAGAAAAAGAATGAGGGAAGAGTGCGATAGAATGGGAGAAAGGATGCAAGATGCAGAAGCAGCACAAAAGAATGAAGGACTGTATATTGCGGGAGGAATTGTACAGTGTAAGGTGTGAGTTGGGAATATGATTTGGAGTGTGGAATGGGCTGCGCAGTGCAAATTGTGACTTGACAGTGTGACATAGCACGTGAGTATTTGTATGACAGAGTGAGAGGTTAAGGAATGCAAGTTGTGATGTGGAGTTGGTGAGATGTGTGTTTGTGAGAGAGGTGTGTGGGTGTTTGGGGGATTGGAGAACATGGAAGGGGGATATATTCAGCATTACAACTGATAATGATCAATTTAGTTAATACTAGTAAATAGGCATGCCAATTAACCAAAAATGTAGCCAAATCAAACACTGTTCTGCCAAGCCAGAGACATATGGGACTCTTCCTATTAAATTAATACAAAGGATACATAATAATGATACCCTGGCTCTCTTGTAGCCTTGCACTCTGCCTATTCCCTGCAATGTGGCAATCTTACACCCTCCAGTTAATACAAAATGTCCCGCAAAAATGCCACAATAAATAAAGGTTTGTGCCGCACAATTTGCCATTTCATGCCGCTAAATTTGCCATTTCATGCTCCAAAATCCTGGAAGGTCTGCACAACCTCTTGCCCACATGAATTAAGAAGGGCATTATTAATAACAGTGGTAGTAGAGACATAGATCTACTCCCCATTCAGGCACAAAAGGGTTTGAAGTATTAGCTTCTTTGCCATATGTGTGTAATATATATGTATAGATGTGACTTTTTAGAATGACTCTTGATCATGTTGTTAATTTTATAGCAATATATTGTAAATTGTGATGTTTTTTTGATAAATATTAAAAAATGTATATTTTTGGTAACTACATGGTTATTCGCCCTTTTTTGGTTAAGGGGTGAACATGACTAAGCTCATATGCATCTGAAACACTCGCTCTTAGCAGAAGGGAAAGGAAGCTATTTTGTGGGATATTGTAAATTTTGTGTTTAACTGTCCTCACCCACACAGCCCCTAAAAAGAGGACCCCAGAGCTCTTGATAGCTGACGAGCCCAAAGAAGCCACGATCTTATTGGGCTGGCGTGAGCAGACATTGGATACAAATCGTGTGAAAGAATTAAACTCCTGTTCAGAAGACATGGACAAAAACAAGGAAGACATCAGAGGTTTATTAGAAAATAGCATTTTAAATGCACTAGAGATCGATTTTGTGGTCTTCAGTCACATGGAAGGATGAAGTTGGACGAACATGACAATCACACCTATGCATGAGGGCAGAGTGTGCCTTCACTCCCCTGAATTCTCCAGAACAAAAGAACACTTCCAAGGACAAACTCAAAGCCTTAATTGACAGAAGACCACTGAGGTGATGATAGATGAATATGCTAATTGGTGGGAAGCTATGGTTAAGACTAGCTCACGAGCACCTGGAAGACCAGCCTGTGTGCTGCTAAACTAGGTGGAAAAGTACTGACAGAGGTTAGAGTGCCAACCAATTGTAGGGGGCTGCGTGATTAAGGGTCCTTTAGTTTGTGTAGCCAATGGGATGTTGTGTATTTAGTGACGTTCACAGTGATCTGTTTAAGGGGAGGGCTTAGTTGCCCCACCTGATGTTAAGAAACCTATCACTTTTCTTCACTCTCTTAGACTAGTATGGATCATATACCTAGATGTTCCCTTAGAAACTATCACAATACCCACTAGGTTTTTGTAGTTTGCCACGTAGAATGATCTTAGTAAATACGTAGGTTGACGTCATCAATGACGATTTTGTGTTATAAAAGAATGCTTTTTTTCAAGATGCTTTGAGAGACCTTACGCTGAGACGTCCGTTGTACTCCCTGTTTTAGATAATTGATATTAAAACATTTATCTTTTTGCTAACTACCTGAGTCGTTTTGATTATTGATGTTGGAGTAACTTCTGCATCCCCATCCATCTCAAGGGTATTGCTACCTCGTCTTAAAGGGCTGGGGTCTCCCAGTTCAGAGGCACTCAACCTTTTCTCACTTTCCCTCAGCGGCTCACTGTCGCCAGAGCCCAAGTTCTCTCCAGACTGGACTACTGCAACAGCCTCTTCCTCAACTTCCCTGCTTCTGCCCTGCGTCCTCTGCAACTCATCCAGAACCGAACTGTAAGACTTATCCTTGGCTTCAAGCCCAGGGACCACATCTCTCTGGCACTAAAATCCCTTCACTGGCTCCCCATGGCTGCAAGGATCAGGTTCAAGACCCTCTGCATTGTCCACAAGGGTTTTTAGGGCCGGGGACCTACCTACCTTCAACGTTGCCTTCCTAAATCCTGTCCCTCTCGAGCCCTCCACTCTTCTACCTCCAACCTTCTGTGAGTGAGCTGGTTCTCCAAGCAGAGATTTGGAGGGGGATCCCTTTCCTCAGCAGGTGCCTCCCTCTGAAACAGCCTCCCTGCTACCCTCCGTCTTGAGCCTGATATTCTCAAGTTCTGGAAACTCCTCAAGACCTTCCTCTTCTTCTCTTCCTTCTCTCTCATCCTACTATTCTAACCTAGCTCTCTGATCGTCCTTCTCTCCCTCCTTCACACAGCTTATTGACTGGGCGCCTGGTGTACCTAAGAGTCTTGCAGGTTCCAGGCACCCTTGCCAGTCTTTCTGCACTTGCTGCAAGTCCCTACACCCCACTGCACTTGTAATAAGCCTTGAGAGCTTCTCTCTCTGCACTTCACCAGTCTCTACTGACTGGGCACACTTGGTCCCCTGTCCCTCCCTTGCCCTGCCACACTTGCACGATCTGTATACAGGCGTGCCTGAAGATCGTTCTGTCTGTTCTCCCTTGTCTTCACCACTTAATGTGCACTTGAAAAAAACGCACAATCGCCGACAGGCCTGTTTGCTGTAACTAAACTGTTGGATGTAGAATATTCACTTAATCTGCCTGTGCAGACCGTTATTGTCTTAGAAATTCAAGGGCTCTGAGCGACTGTTGTTTTCCCCTTGTTCCTTCTCTCCTTGAGCACTTTGAAACACTTGCCTATGTATAGGCGCTATACAAATAAACATTAGCCTACCAAACATTACCATCCCGCTACCTCTCCTTCTGCAGTGCACATGGGTAGCATTTCCTCTCCTTCCACAGTGCACATGGGTAGCATTTACAGGATCATGCTGTCACTCCTTCTGCAGTGCACATGGGTAACATTTCACAACCCTGCTGCCTCTCCTTCCGCAGTGCACATGGGTAGCATTTACAGGATCCGGTTGCCTCTCCTTCTGCAGTGCACATGGGTAGCATTTTACGGGGTCCCGCTGCCTCTCCTTCAGCAGTGCACATGGGTAGCATTTAGAGGATCCTGCTGCCTCTCCTTCTGCAGTGCACATGGGTAGCCTTTCCTCTCCTTCTGCAGTGCACATGGGTAGCATTTAGAGGATCCTGCTGCCTCTCCTTCTGCAGTGCACATGGGTAGCCTTTCCTCTCCTTCTGCAGTGCACATGGGTAGCATTTAGAGGATCCTGCTGCCTCTCCTTCTGCAGTGCATGTGGATAGAATTTACAGGGTCCTGCTGCCTCTCCTTCTGCAGTGCACATGGGTAGCATTTCCTCTCCTTCCGCAGTGCACATGGGTAGCATTTCCTCTCCTTCTGCGGTGCACATGGGTAGCATTTACAGGATCCTGCTGCCTCTCCTTCAACAGTGCGCATGGGTCACACTTACAGGATCCTGCTGCCTCTCCTTCCGCAGTGCACATGGGTAGCATTTGCAGGATCCTGCTGCCTCTCCTTCCGCAGTGCACATGGGTAGCATTTACAGGATCCCGCTGCCTCTCCTTCCACAGTGCACATGGGTAGCATTTACAGGATCCCGCTGCCTCTCCTTCCACAGTGCACATGGGTAGCATTTACAGGATCCCGCTGCCTCTCCTTCCGCAGTGCACATGGGTAGCATTTACAGGGTCCCGCTCCCTCTCCTTCCACAGTGCACATGGGTAGCATTTACAGGGTCCTGCTCCCTCTCCTTCCACAGTGCACATGGGTAGCATTTACAGGGTCCTGCTGCCTCTCCTTCCGCAGTGCACATGGGTAGCATTTAGAGGATCCTGCTGCCTCTCCTTCCGCAGTGCACATGGGTAGCATTTACAGGATCCCGCTGCCTCTCCTTCCACAGTGCACAGGGGTAGCATTTACAGGGTCCTGCTGCCTCTCCTTCCACAGTGCACATGGGTAGCATGTACAGGGTCCTGCTGCCTCTCCTTCCGCAGTGCACATGGGTAGCATTTACAGGATACCGCTGCCTCTCCTTCCACAGTGCACAGGGGTAGCATTTACAGGGGCAGCCGTCCTGCTGCCTCTCCTTCCGCAGTGCACATGGGTAGCATTTAGAGGATCCTGCTGCCTCTCCTTCCGCAGTGCACATGGGTAGCATTTACAGGATCCCGCTGCCTCTCCTTCCACAGTGCACAGGGGTAGCATTTACAGGGTCCTGCTGCCTCTCCTTCCACAGTGCACATGGGTAGCATGTACAGGGTCCTGCTGCCTCTCCTTCCGCAGTGCACATGGGTAGCATTTACAGGGTCCTGCTCCCTCTGCTTCTGCAGTGCACATGGGTAGCATTTCCTCTACTGCCGCAGTGCACATGGGTAGCATTTACAGGGTCCTACTGCCTCTCCTTCTGCAGTGCACATGGGTAGCATTTACAGGGTCCTGCTCCCTCTCCTTCCAAAGTGCACATGGGTAACATTTACAGGGTCCTGCTCCCTCTGCTTCTGCAGTGCACATGGGTAGCATTTCCTCTACTGCCGCACTGCACATGGGTAGTATTTACAGGGTCCTGCTGCCTCTCCTTCTGCAGTGCACATGGGTAGCATTTACAGGGTCCTGCTCCCTCTCCTTCTGCAGTGCACATGGGTAGCATTTACAGGGTCCTGCTCCCTCTCCTTCTGCAGTGCACATGGGTAGCATTTACAGGGTCCTGCTCCCTCTCCTTCCAAAGTGCACATGGGTAACATTTACAGGGTCCTGCTCCCTCTGCTTCTGCAGTGCACATGGGTAGCATTTCCTCTACTGCCGCAGTGCACATGGGTAGTATTTACAGGGTCCTGCTGCCTCTCCTTCTGCAGTGCACATGGGTAGCATTTACAGGGTCCTGCTCCCTCTCCTTCTGCAGTGCACATGGGTAGCATTTACAGGGTCCTGCTCCCTCTCCTTCCGCAGTGCACATGGGTAGCATTTCCTCTCCTGCCGCAGTGCACATGGGTAGCATTTCCTCTCCTTCCGCAGTGCACATGGGTAGCATTTACAGGACCCCGCTGCCTCTGTTTGCTCGGGGCGCGTGTGTAGATATTACAGGACCCCGCAGCCTCCCCTACTTCAGGGTACCTGCACACCTGTGCCTCTCAAAAGCAGTCATCTAGGCGCCCCTAGGCGCGCACTGGCAGCGTTCACGATCATCTTACACGCCGGTGGGGTCACGATCATGCACGCGGCGCCGCAAACTCGCGGAGACGCGCGATGCAAGGTGCCGGCGGGGCTTCTCCTGAGCGGTTCCGCAGCTGAGCTCCAATGCTCGTGTAAAGGGTCTGAACTCACCCGAAATGCTGCCGATGATGCGCCCGCGTAGAACTATATTGGAGGTTAGGCGCTCGCTCATGTGTATGCAGTGGGTGCGTGCAGCCCCTTTCCCACGTGGGCCCGTTCCTTGCGATTCGCGTATGTGCGTGTGAGTGCAGAGGTGCGTGGCCCACGGTGTGACCACACGCCTTCCTGCGGAGGAGAGGGGGGGCCGCGGCTTCAGCACTGGACAGTCCCCTGAGCTCAGCGTCTAGTGGCCGGGCAGGCGGGCACCCAGCATGAGCACTGGGCAGTCACCTTATAGCACGGGGCTTTCCCTCTGTTCTGTGTCTCCCGCCCGCCCCCACCCCCAATAAAACACCTTCTCCGGAAAACACCAACACCTCAGCCCCTCAAGGCCCCTTACTGCAGCGGGCATCATTGTGTCATGTAAGCAACTTGGCAGCGAGTGGCTGCGTCGTCCTCTCCTGGTGAGGAGGTAGGTGAGAGGTCACGGGACACAATGAACTGTCACCGGCAGCACCTGCCTCTCTGCACACCCCGCCTGCTCGGTGGGTGCTCTGGGGCTCGGTCACCCCCGCCCCCCAAAAGGCCATCTGCGTAAAAGTCCCCATACTTTAAATGGGTTTTTTTATTTTCGGGCGCCGGCACCCCCCGGGAAAACCTGGAGTCGGTGCCCCTGCCCACCTGTGCAGGTCGTTTGACAGTGACGAGTTGTCTCTAACTCTAAAAGCGGCTGCCGCGTTGCCCGCCTCCTACCGTCCCTGCCCCAGCCCGCCCCGCTGTCACGTCACCGCACCTCTGCGCCTGTTCTGCCCTCGCACCTTCCCAGGTTGGAACCCTGTGGTGCCTCCCAGTGGGAGTGGCTCTGCGCGGCCGTGGGCCCCTCCCGGTGGGCAGAATGCGGGTGATCTGCACCCCCCCCCCTCCCTCCTGCAAAGGGTTATCTCCCACCACACAGTCGGAGCCGCCCCCTGGCTCCCTCTGCTGCCCCCACCCGGCCGCCCTCGGGATCCCGGAGTACAGGAAACGCAGCCGCGATTTAATCCGATCAAAACTTCTGAGGGCAGCAGACGGGAGCGCCGCCAAGTGCGCAAGTATTGGGAGCGTGCGCCTGACAGCGGCCCCGGCCCCACTAAAACAGGAGCACCCCCGTAGTCACTAGCGAAAGAAGAGCCCACGGGACAAGCAGGCCCGGCAACAGATCACCCCAGCAGGGAAAGGAGGAGTGGATCCCAAAAGCACGAGAGCGGCTGGGATAGCAGTGGAATAAAAGCGCTGGAACCCTTCCCAGCGGAATAAGACAGAAGCGGCGGATCTCACGGCACTGAGCGGGAACGACCCCCAGAGGAAAACCCGCCGAGAAACGCATCGGCGCGGAACAGCCGCAGAAAGAACTCCCACTTTCAGAAGTTGCCCAGCAGATCCCAGAGCAACTGGAAGGAGATTCCAGGAGGACGCTGGGGATCCACCGATGGCAGTGGGGCGCCCACCGGATCCCAGTAGAGCCCAGTGAAGGCTTCTGGACCGGGTGGGTCCCAGGTTCAGGAGACGGGGCCGGGTGCGTGATCCCAGCGGAGCGGAGCCTAATGCGATTGGTCGGAGTTGGGACCAGTTGAGGGCTGCTGGCAGAGTAGATTCCGGGTCAAGGAGTGTGAACAGAGCGAGTCCCGGCTCTGAAGACGCCGCCCCAGCACCTGGTGCCGGGACTCCCCTGGTGTGTGGGGGCAGCTGGCCCGCGGAGCAGAGGAGGTGGGGGTCAGCAGCACAGGAGGAGGGCAGTGTCCTCCTCGGGGGGGAGCATGCTGCCCCTGCCCCCGGGGACCTGCCCTCGGCCCACATGGGAGGGCCCCCCCAGCTGGGGGCGCTGCTGAGGGCCCCGCCCCGCGCCCCGCTCCTGCTCAGCATGTTCCTGCTCTGCAGCTACTTCCTCTACTGCCTGAGTGGGCCCTGCTGCGAGCCCCGGGTGCCCAGCGGGGAAGCCGCCGGGGGAGGCGCCCCCGGGGCAGAGGAGGACGAGGAGGACACTGAGGAGGGCGTCCCGTTGCCTGTGTTCAGCGGGCCCGGCACGCGGCGCTACCCGCAGGCCATCATCGTGGGGGTGAAGAAGGGCGGCACGCGCGCGCTGCTGGAGTTCCTGCGCATCCACCCGGAGGTGCGGGCGCTCGGCGCCGAGCCCCACTTCTTCGACCGCGGCTACGAGAAAGGGCTGGACTGGTACAGGTAAAGGGCCGCGCAAGGGGGCTGGCGGGCTGGCGCGGGCGAGGGAGGGGCTTCAAGGCGCTGCGAGAGGATGAGTTGGTACACATAAGGGGCGCTGCTTAAGGTGCTGGTACAGGTAAGTGCCGGCTGCGCGGCTTGTGGGATGGTGCGGGTACGGGAAGGGGCACGGGGGCCGGGTGTTGATACAGGTATGTGAAGGGCATAGTCTATTGCAGCGGGGCAGGTCTCCGGGGTACGGTGCTCAGCACTGGTGCCAGGAAGGGGTGTGGCGTTGAGCACACGGGGGCGCCTCTGGACCCACGGGCTGCAAGTGCAGAAGAGAGGGGGTTTGCAGACAGCGGAACCGGCCTTCACCGGCACTGGGGGCTGATGGGGGTGGGGTGGGGGGGTCACCGGGGGCTGATCGGGGTGGGGGGGTTGGACAGGGGATTTCAAAGTTTAGAGAAGTGTTATTCAGTGGGCTTTGGGGGTGAATACTGGGCATATATATTCACATAACGTTTTCCAATGGGGTTTTGGCCATTGTGAAACGCTTCTGGGAATCAGGCTAGCCACTGGAACAGTATGCAGGCACTGCATTTTGGTTACACGTGAAGCTGCGAGTTTTCCGAGCCCGAGGTTTGCACTATCATGCGAATGAGGTGGTGGTCGTGTGGGTGCACAGAAGTGCATCCTGTTTGTGCATAATTTGCGGCCAGGGACTGCGTCAGGACCTTTCAACATTTTCAGTTGAAATCGGCCTCAGGGAGCGTTTCGGGGTCGAGGGGTGCGGTCAGGGCTTTAAGTGGGGTAAGAAATAGAGGGGGGTCCTCCTTTGGGGGGGTGGCTTGCGGGGTGGCCGTTGCCTCAAAAAGTACACAAACCCTAGTAAGGTGCGCAAACAAATATATACATGCTTGTAAGCATTTGTATGTGTACCTTACTATGGGTTGTGTACTATGCAAGCCATCTTTTATAAACATAGAAATATGCTACATATTTCTATGTTTATAAAAGATGGCTTGAAAAGTACACAAACCATAGTCAGGTACGCACATAAATATATAAATGCTTACATTTATATATTTGTTTGCGTGCCTGACTATGGTTTGTGTACTTCAAGATGGCTTGCAAAGTACACAAACTATAGTAAGGTATGCACACAAATATATAACTTTTATATATTTGTGTGCATACCTTATGGTTTGCGTACTTTTCAAGCCATCTTTTTATGTTTATAAAAGATGGCTTGAAAAGTGCACAATTCAATCCATCTTTTATAAAGCTTTGATGATGGACAAAGTCTGAGGTGTCTTTGTCCGTCGGCAAAGCTTTATAAAAGATGTGTTGAATTGTGTACTTTTCAAGCCATCTTTTATAAACATAGAAATTACTGTGGAGTCCCCAATTTCACTGAGGGTTAAAGATGCCTCAATGACCTGTGGAGGGGGTGGGGAAACGAAGGGACAGTAACTTCCTCTGGTGACCCCTTGCACAAGGAATCACCAGAGGAAGTTAAAGTGACTGACAGAAGTGCCAGCCAGCCACAGCTGACACGAAAATGGTGGGCGCATCTCCCGTCACGGCTGCAGCTGCGGCTGGATAATATGTCCCGCCGGTGTGTGGTGGGACCGGGGGGCCCCCGCAGGTCCCCGACTCAGCCCCACTTTTTGGAGACTACTGATAATTCAGTGCATTAAATGTGTGCTCTGCAGCGCCCATGTTACAGGCTGTTTGTGCTGGCTCAATCAGGCCGTCCTCTCCCTACAGCCTTGCAGTACCCAGCAGCCCAGACCTTGACTACATTAGCACCCTGGGTGGCGGAGCCTGCCAATCAGGTGGCTAGGAACGCAGGTTGACACTACCAGTGAAAGCCCACGTCCCAAGCCGCCTGATGGCTGGCTCTCCCACCCGCCATCTTCCCCCGCCAACCCTGTTTTTTTTTCCCTCTCCCTCCCCCATCCAACTTACCTGATTGCGATGGCAGGGATCGGCCTTCCCTGCCTTCCAATTCCCTGGAGGGCATGTTGGTATAGTGTTTTCTCTCCGAGAACAGGGTGCTGCGAGGCGTTCCATTCATGGAGAGAAAACACTTAAAAAACATTTTTTTAAAGCATTTTGCACCCATGTTACCACTACATAATAATAATAAATTAGCACTACAAACCCTCAGGCATATGAGCGCTGCTTATTATTACCTACAGTGTGTGGTGTTCATTTATCGACCTCGGAAGGATGAAAGGCTGAGTTTGGCCCCGCCGGGATTGGAACCTGCATCAGCAGGCTCTGCACAGATGTCAAAGCGAGCGCTCTACTCGGTGTGCTATCGGACTGGCACATGGGTGCTAATGGTGCTATGCCCCTCAGAGGCTGGGCCTACCCTATGGGTAACGGGCCGCTACCCGTGTTAAGGGACGCTCGTTTCGCTCAGGCCATTAATTTAGGCAGCGGGCCGTTACTCACAGGGAGGGGCTACCACCTCGGGGCATATCGCCTCATTATGACCTTGCTGACAAAGCTGAATAACTTTTTTAAAAGTGGTCATTGAGGGTTTCAGCTCTCCACAGGCTGCCTTTCTTTGTTCTGCTGCTGGGGTCAATAAGCCAGTCCTATGATAATCTGCAGCCACTCAACCCCCTCTCCTCACCCCTAAAGCTTAATGTAGGATTTTGCCATGAACGAAATCACAAGGCGGGCTGATGTCATGCACACATCCCCCAACGAGGCATCAGTGTTTGCAAAGTAAAGGCTCTGTCACTTTAAATGTGTGCTCGCCGGCCATATACCTCATGAGAGGTGTTAACCAGTGCTTTAGGTGGGGTGATAAATTGAGGGGGGTATCCTAGTTTGCAGGCGTGTCTTATGTGGTGGCTGGGGCTTAATAGTGGATGGGTGTGGCCTAAGAAAGAACAAGTAAGACCCCGATGCTCAGGAGTGGTTTGGCTTACATAGCTGGGCACATATCCCAACACTGTTGGCTTGCATATGCCCTCACGTAAAGTATAACGAATTGAAGTTACAAAATGTTATTTATTGGACCTTCAACTAGGGACATTGGCAAACGGTTAGGTGCTGAGGTACACTCTTTTTTGTTCAATAAGAAGTATTATTGAAAGGAATGAAAAACTATCTGATATTAATGTTTTGAATTTGTTTATACATACCATGTTGAAACAAAACATAAGTCAAAAGCTAATACCAATTTCGAAATGCACTTTGTTTGAATAATAATGAAGATTGGAAAAGAATGTTCTTTTTACTATAAATTGATTGATGAAATACATCACAAGATTGTTTGATACTATTCTTTTGAAATTTACATTTATAATAAGGTTTGAACCTACAAAAAACATATTACTTTTTGGTTGTATTTACAATAAACATTGGGTGTGCAGGGGACGGGAGAGATCCACAAGGTTGTGGACATCTGTTGTATTGTATCCTAGTACCACAACCCAGTGCCAGGGTTGTTTTTGTCTCCCCCGCACCCGATTACAGTACATATAGAAAATGTAAAGATTGAAAGTCACTGAATGCATTGGGAGTGCACTAGGACTATCTAGATTTGTACACTCTTTAAAACCATGTGCAAAGTGGGAGTGGGCTTAAAAATTAAGCAAAACAACACCCAACAAAGGGCCAGAATCGGGAAAAACCACCACTCCAGTCCAGCCACTCCCTTCCCACAATCCTTCATCATGACCGACTTGCCCGCTCCTTTCCCTCCTCACTCCCAGGTTTGGCTTTCAACAATACTCTGTTTTATTCAGACCCTTTGAAAAGTACCAATGTATAAGAAAGTACTCTGAGTCATATATAAATACTTTAAAATGTTAAGTAAAAAAAGTGTATGAGTGTAGCGCTATTGAATGGGGGACTACAAATACCAGAATGCAATCAGAATGGGGGACTACAAATACCAGAATGCAATCAGAATGGGGGACTACAAATACCAGAATGCAATCAGTGGAAGGTTAAAAATAAATAACCTGTGTGTTTTTTGTAAATGTACTTTCAAGACTCGAAGTAATGTGTGAAAAAGTAACCTGGTTGTTTTCTTTGTTTGAAAAGGGCATGCTTCATATGCAAGGAAAACGTGGGATTGAACAAAAAAACATGCGTTGTTGTGTCAATTAAGACCTACACCCCTCCATCCATCCATAACACCTTAAAATAATATGAGAGGATATTTTCTTAAAATGTTGCTTGAAAGAATTAACGGCGCACATATTTCAAACACAACAATGTGCACTGAAATATTCCCGCAGAGCAGGACCCGGAAGAGGGGTATTCTCTCAAGCTGGAGCTGACCCTGCAGGCGCGTGATCTGCACGTGTCTAGCGCGGGACAGTAATGATCTCTGATTGCGCTTTTCACAGCGAGCACCTGAAGTCACTTACAGTAACTAGCCGTGTGCACCCTCAATTTCTGCGCCCTTCTGCAGAACCGTTCCGTTTGGCAGAGTTTTAACAGTCACTGCATAGAGGGGTCCCGCTAAAGAGAGGAGCCGACATGTTCGAGAGCCACAGAGGATTTTGTGAGGAAGTGTGTGCCCCCAAAACAAGATGACCCGGATTCGCATCGTTGCTCTCTGTCGGCACAGCTCGATGAACTAAAACTTCAAATTCATTGAACGCACTCCGCTACGTTTTACTGGCATGCGTATTACGAGTAATTCGGTCTTAATCCCAAAATTACTTGGCACACTTGTGGTAATGCTCGTTTTTTACCCTCACAGTGGGATTTGTTAAAACCCACTTGTGTAGCGAAAAACCCAGGCAGTGGCTTGCTTGGGCATGCAAAGCTGGCCCCCTGCCCAAGTGACTTACCTTGGCTTCTCCATCTTGGTGGATGGCAGTCCAACATGGTGCACCCTTTTACCTGGCCTGGCCTGGCTGCACGGGACTGTCATTTCCTCTCGTTACCCCTCGCGCGAAGCGTCACGAGAGGAAGGTACAGTTTGCTTGGGGACGCAGTGCGGCTGATACGTTTCCTGCAGCTGCGACTGACAGAAGTGCCAGCCACAGCGTCGCACAAACTGCAACTTCCTCTTGCGGGTCCATATTTTCAGAACTTTTCATTTCAGTCCTTATTTTACACTTCCTTCACAGAGGAAAGTCCGAGACAGATCAATGGGAAGGTAAACCCAGAGCTGAGACGCACTTTGACACTTGACCACGGGGCTAAGGCTGGGGGAAGGGGCTGCCAATATATATTTGCAGACTAGCAGGTTCAGTGCGTCCATCTTCACTCCCCTCACCCGCCCCTCCCACCCCCACGTGATACAAATGAACCCCATGCCTGAAAGCAAGCATGCACACATTGTGAGGCTGGTTAGACACGTCATGTTTAGGTCACCACAGAGCGCGGTTACACACTACCGTGTTCAATATATTTATTAAGTGTGTATTTTGTAAATTCTAAGCGTACCTAGCAGTATTCAGCAGAACAATGCAAATTTAGAAGTTCTAACTTTTGAATGACGCTCCCGACCCCCGCCTTCAGGCTGCGTGTTATTATGACCATTGGCACTTTTTCACGCTGCAAGCGGTTGCACTTTCCAGCACTTATTGCACTTCTTGGTCCGAACCCGCGTTGCTGTGAGTTAGTTGTGTAGAAAAGTGTGGGAAAGAAATCCTCACACTTTTGTCAATGGCCGCGTAAATTCACGCCAGGTGCCATTACACGTGTATTGGTGGCGGCAGGGCAGTGCCATGAAACCATCACGTGATTCCTGGGAGACGTCATGCGACGTAAGCACCCGGGGAATCCACGCTACCCAATCAGCTTCGCGTGAACGCAGGCTTTATTCACAGAGGCCAGGCCAGCTTGGAAGCTGCTTCGCCGGTGCTTCTTACGCTGATTGCCCATTGGTCGGCTTGCCCACACCGTACCCACCACCCGTTCCCCGCACCTCTTCACCTGCTCACAAAGGTACACTCTGCAGGCTCTGTCTTCAATGTCCTGCCTCTTACTGGCACATCCATGACCATGCCATGGAAAGGTACTTCGAGCATGTGCCCCTGGTCACTAATAGCCATAATGTCTTATTGTTCAGGGTGCACTGAGTGGAAATGGTCGCTCGTAAAGTCTCTTTCTGGGCACCGGGACACCCTGCCGGATCAGGTTTTATTGCTATTACCACCCTAGGTTTTCAATCTGAACCCAGTGCTGCTGACCACAATGTATTTTGTTTGATTAAATGTGACACATTCACAGCGTCCCGTTCATACAAACAAAATACTCAACTAAAATGGCCGCCATAGAGATGGAAAGCGGGCCTCCATGTGGAGCCGCTTTTCCATTGTGGATCCGGGAGGCGGGAGCGGCGATGGTGCCGGCGCTGCCAGAGGAGTCAGGTTACTGGGGTAGGGGAAGGGCGTGGAGGTCCGCAGGATAGGGGAGTGTGTAGGAAAGATGGTGGGGCGGGTGTGAACAGCCTTCAGGTTGCTCAGGACCCGGCCTTGGATTGTGAGGTTCAGCCCACGATCCGAGTGACCTGATTGGCTGGCTCCCCCACCCCTGGTGCTAACACCTAAATAGAACACTTTCCCTCACTCACTATGTACCCTCTTTCAAAGGCGTATTCTAGACAAAATAGCCCCATGGGCAAATCTCTAGAATACACCCCATACCACAAACCCTGCACTCCAGCCTCACCTTAAAATGATTGTGATGTAAAAAAAAGATGGTTTATGAAGCCGCAATTACAGTGCTTAAAAGTAATATGAAGACAGTCTTTCCTTATATCAAGTATATGTTCATTGTTTAAAAGGCTCTCACCTAGATTTTGAAACTGCGAAAGTTTGTTACTCCTGCTGGCCGATCCATTTTAGAAAGCCCTTTGCTCTCAAATGAAATGGTACCTGTATTCAGTAGCCTCATTTTAATTTGCTGAAGTACCTCTCAGGTGTCAGCAACAGCAACTGTAAGCAAGACCCTCTGTGCACCCCACACATTTGGAAACAACATATATATATATCTTTGCATGGTGAATATGTCAAAACAAAGACAATATTTTCACTGCTCAAAAGCCATAATTTCTGGCTTTGGCAAGGCTACACTATTGACTAGTAAGCCAGACATGATTTGCTCAATAGCGTACACTGCAAGCTGAATCCCTTCTAGCAACTCTCAATTGTGTCCAAACAGGCCCAGGTCAAATACATGATTGCACAGATTGACGAACTTTGTTTAATTGGTGAATCTGGGATTTCATACCACTCTGAAATGTAGGCACTTGACCATATATCTAAATAGCTCTATTTAGTGCTGTTAGGTGTTAATGTGTGGCTTCCCAAGGCTAAAATAATATGTGTTCTTTTTAGAGATGACTTTAAAAGTACATAAATCACAGAATAAGCCAACCCGACAAGATAAATACTTACATGAGCAAAATGAGTACGACTGTAGATGTATTGACTCTATCCAAAAATGAAAGCCATTAGGCAGATCAGCGATCCATTCATGGAGGTGTAGTGAAGTGTGAGTTTGTTTGGGGTTGGAGCAGGTAGGGGTGTGTCCTCCCTGGTCTCCAGAACAAGAGATCATGGAGCGTTCTGAAATCATGATGCTGCTTAATGTAAGCTGCCATGACACAGAGATTTCCCTTGGGCCTTTCATGGTCCAAGGGGAGGACGTATCTCAGACTCCAACAAGGGGGGGGGGGTGAGGAAGTCTAATAGTGTAAGGTGCGGGCCAGGTGGCCCCATGCAGCACAAGGCACTTTACTAGAAAGCGGGGCCCGCAGCTCTGGTTTGGCAGCATAGGAATGCCTCTGCTCGAGGAGAACTTGCGTCTGTGGCTTCAAGCCGGTGATGGCATCTCAGTCCAAAGTAATAGCCATACTTGTCTTCATTTTTTTTAAATGCGTGCACTGGTTTTATACAAGAAAAAACGTTCACAAACAGTTCAAAAAGCAAATATCAACCTTACCATTACATTAAAACTACATTGAAACTATTCGCGTATTTTCATGATCCACTCTAAAACGGGATTTCATTGATTCACATCTTTAAAATTTCAATTCTCTGCCCATATCATTCAAGGCTGCCTTTATGAATTTCCCGACTGCCAATGTCAATGAAAGTTGATTTCCTGAAAATACTCTTTCCCAGAATATTTTTTTAAAACGCCCCTTTCCTTGTTGCTGACACGCCTCCCCACATTTATAGGCACAAAACCAACCAGTCAGCAAAGTGCAGGGCACCAGTCATAGGCTTGACAATGAGGATTTCTGGATGTCCACCGCTTATTCTCCAATGTTCCCCCTTCTCTCTTATCAGAGTTTGCTTTTAGGAAGAGACACACGTTTCCCTTCTCGGATTCCTTCAATTAAACTAACAACATGCCTCCCAGGCCTGTTCTCGGACCGTCTCTGCACCCTGAGCTCTGGGCACAAGCTACTCCAGCGGCAGGAAAAAGGCGCCATGAGGGTCATTCCATCAGCTTTCTAAAACCATTCTAAAGCTCACGAAAGCCAATCATGCCGACAAACCACTAGACACCTTTCTCACCTGACCTTGTTAGTTGCAACTCTTATTCTGGAAACATATCCGCAAGCAGAGCTCTCCAATCCTCCACTGTAAGCCCTATTTTTTATTATTAATATTATTATTATTATATTTTTTGAGCGCAGACCTGTCTTCAAGAAGCAACGTAGTACTGATGCATAGCTGAGAGCTTCATAGAGGTAACAACAGAACAGATATACAGCAGGGCAGGGGCCGGGGATGCAGGTGGGGCTCAGGGGAGGGGTACAGCTGTACCAGATGGCAGGGAGGAGAGGGGCGGGCGGCGTCTAGCCAGTTCGGTGCATGTCACTTTGCATTCCTGCATATGTGCAACTTCCACATTATAAAGTAGTGCCCAGAAGAACCAGAACACAGTCTGATATAAGCCTGAACGCTAGGGCTGGCTGCATTTTGTCCAGACCTCACATTAGACAAACACAAAAGTCTTATAGTTGATTGTTCACCTGGTGTGCATCGTGTTGTGCAGCACCTGACTAAAATGTGCAATATCGCGCAAAAATGGCAAACACGCTATTTTCATGTCAACCAAGCAGACACAGCATAGACTAGTCAACGTTGCTAGGATAAAAAATGAAGTGTATATGATATTGTGAAGGTATTTTTTGTGTTGAAGTGCGCATGAGCCCACCCCAGTGAGCTATGCCTTGGCCATGAATGGGGTACCCCCACTCCCACACTCGCGTCTACTGCAGCCTGCAATAAAAGGCCTGCGGAATGGCTACTTAAAATGAGCCGAGAGGCAGGTGAGGTTGAGGGGTCAGAATGACTTGCAGCCTGTAAAGCTACTCTGCCCTAATATTACCTCAATGCCTCTGAACCTCCCTGGGACAATAGAAAAAGAGACACACATTACTCTAAGGAGAAGCACCATGTTGCACGTGTTCAGGTCTGAGGATGAATACAGCCCCGATGTAGGCGCTACCACGGGGGGTTCAAGGCTGCCAGCTCCAGCCTCTGGACCCAGGGCTTGCATTATTGGCAGGGCCCCACAGGTCCCTAAAAACCTATTGCAAAAGTAGCTACAACTTGGTAGGTGGGTATTGTGAAGAATCAACTTCCGGGGCAGCACTGGTCCAGGGATGAATATCGCTTTCTAAACCATCAACCAGCCCCACGCCTTTAGTGAACCAGAAGGGATCCAAACAGGGTTCTATGTAAATTCTTCGTCTGTTTTCTTTTAGTTGTACTTTTTTTGGAAAATCTTTTGCCAAAAAAGATCATCATTTTTTTATGTGGGGCAGTGGGGTCCCCCCAAATCCCCCAATCGCCCGCCCCTATTATTTATTTCCTACACACTACCCCACCCTACACTTACTTGCTCTTCCCCCACCCCCATATATTTTGATGTATTTTTCGGCAAAACATTTTTGGCAAAAAGTGCAGCAAAAAAAAGAAACGGGGATGAATGAACGCCGTACCCCAAACAGACAGGAAACACAAGCAAATTATAAACCTTCTTGTCCAATTTTGGTAACATGGACAGAACTGCAGGCTTATCTCCGCAAGGTCCTGGATAGTTGATTAGTTGCAACGCAGCGCAAGTACAATTATTACCCAATGATAAACGGGACTGTCCAGTCAAGGTAGTAACAACATATCTGCTTTATTGTTATCACAACAGACATTGCTAGCAACAGTACAAAATACAACCAACCCTGTAAAGGAATGCAGGGGACAGACAGTTTAAAAGAAGGAAAAGGGATGCACTGTGGATACTGACAGGAGGGTAGTTGGTCTAATAATTAATCACAATAGTTCAAGGATACTTGGTTTCAACACAAAGGGAGCAATGGGTTGTAAAATGTCACTAGGAGCCTTTGGAGAAGGACCAGGGAGATAGAACCACAATGTACCTTGTGCTTGTAGAGGTTCTTGGTGCTGGACAGTGTAGAGTCGGTTTTAGGGCACTTTGCAGCTTCTGCGACAGAGTTCAAGATGGGAGACAGCTGTGGGTATCAGGCGGCAGGCAATTCGGTGTCCGAGGCTGGACGGATGACTGCAGGCTGCCATACATGGCTGCTCGGGGTCAGGGATCGTTGTCTCAGTGCTGGTCGGCGGTTCTGAACTGTCTCGGACTGCGTTAGCGACTGCAGGGTAACAACAGTCAGCGGTGTAGTCGGTTGCAGTTCGAGGGGCATGAATGGCTTAAAAATGTCCTTTCAGGTGGACGTTGGTAGGTGCTTGTTGATGCACTCCTCCTAGCTTCTTCACTGGGCTTGTGTTGTCCTTTAAGGAGGACGGCCCAAATGCCGAGGAGAGTGTTGCAACTGCCTTGTCCTTGGTTTGGTTCAGAGACTATCTGGCACTTCCCACCTAGGAAGCTTGCTGCAGAGCCTAGCAGGGCATGCTGTGTGCTGGCTGCGTACCGGTTATGGAGCTGCTGGAGAGTCTGCTGGATTCCGTATCTCCTTCTGTTACCTGGAAATGTTTAGGGGAGGGATCTTGCTTCACTCTTGGAGGTGCTAGCCCTTCCTTCACTGGTGGAAGATGCAAGGTAGACTGTACCTTCAGCCAGGCTCCATTGCTGAGTTCTTCTTTCCTAATTCTGGTGAAGCCTTCAGATGATCTGTCCAAAAGAGGGGTTCGGCCCTCTTTTAAAGCCAAATGGGCTACAGTGATTGGTTTAGGCTAAGTCTACCTTAATGAACCAATCCTGGGTCTCCACCAACAATATCCGGTAAGCATGGGGTCATAACCAGAGTGCTTTTCAACAGAAAAGGTAAAGGGGTAAAAACATGTGATACTAAGTCCCATCCATTTTCCTGTTTGTTGTGGATCAAAGGGTCTTTCTGGTTAATTGAGCTCTATGTGGTTCCTGATTAAAGCGGCAGGTCTCCCTTGAAGCTGTGGCGAGAACAGACATTCTGTCTCCTGCAAACCACATTCTCGTACCTTCTGAATGGGGTCCTCCTGCGGGGGTTGCCCTCTGTAAAATGCACTTGCGCATTCTGAATCCTCACAAGGTCTAGTAGGACTGACTCTTTATTTCTCTTCATTGTTATTATATTTGCTTTCGTTCCCATGTTCCCTCCCTGTTGCCCTGTGGACGCTTTGAAACACAATTTCTTGTTGCATAAGTGCCTTATAAATGCACAAAAAAGTAAATAAATAAACACCTAGGCCCAGACATGACAGTTCACTGTCATTGAAACTTTAGGGCGGGAGCTTGCTTCAGGATGACACAGTGCACAGGAAAAGGGGTTTTGGGGTGTCCTGTCTCCTTTGTTTAGTTTCTGCAGGCAGGGCCCATGTGGGCCTGTTTGAATTAAACTTTGAGTAGTATGTAAAGCTGCCACCAGCAGCATAAGTTAAACAAAGGGAAAGGGCAGATCCGTGGAGCCTTTGTTAGTTAATTAGGCTGGCCATAGCAGGAGGAAGGTTTTGCACTCCCCCTTCAGAGATGCCTTGATGTACTCTTGGCTGTCATTTACCAACTAAATATGACAGGGGGGACGGCGCCGTTAGGCTGTCTCCACCCAGAGTACACAGGTCTATGTGTATGTCGTGTGTCGTGCGGTGAGCATAGGAACATGTGTGTGGATTAGCCCCACACATTTTCTGGAGGTTGATCTACTATCATTCCATTTCATTTAAAATTTCAAAAAATCCCAGGCGAGTGTACACTCACTGTGAGGATGGTCGAATTCCTAGCAGGTATGCACCAGCATCTATATAGACAATATTAGTTCCTTCCTGATCCCACCCTCTCCCCCCCATGTGAAATGTGCCCTTGTGCCCATCTAGTAGTAAGCCAGGATATGCTTGTATATAAGGGGGGTCAATGTGTGGGTTGTTCTGTAAGTCGTTGGCCATGTAGGACTTATGGATCTGTAGATGGAACATACCTCGGTACTAGTCCACGAGCCCACCCCTCGCTTGATGATCCACCAAAGCCCCTCTGGCCTGCGGATGGCACCTTGGCAGGGGAGGCGACCCGACATCATATCACACATCACTATGTAACATAGCAAAAGTATAGTCACTCTCAAACACACCCACGTGATGTTGCAGAGGGGATGCATATCTTGGTTAGAGTAGCTTTCCAGACCACATCTGTCCCTTCGTCAGCCAGTTGTAGCCCAACTGACCAGAACCTTTGCGTAAAGGGCAGGGCAGCTTGAGTTCACCTGCACACAGTAAAGGAGGGTTCATTCATTCCTTTCTTTTCCCTTCATGCTGAAAGCTTTGCGCGGTGTGTGACATGGGAATGCAGACACCAGGACCAATGTGATCTTGCAAGCCAGCATCTGAAGTTGCGCGTTAGACTAGCAAAAGCTACCTTCTCTGCAAGTTCCCAAACTGAAGATGATGTGTCGGTTCGTCACGAATGTTCATACTGTGCAAATCCCCATAGATTGAATAAGGTGGGATTTCACACACTTCATGTGGAATTCTGAAATTTCAAGCCACAATTCTGAATTTCCAGCTGGATTTTTGAAATTCCAATTCTAGCACTGCACGATCATAATCTCCCAGGAATGTGCAAACCCACATTTCTGAATTCTGGTTTAAAATTCAGCTGGGCCACTGTAGTAACAATACTCTGCCGTGCCTTGAAGCAGTATACTGGACCATTATTCCGCTGGAGCAGGGATAACTACGGCTCCGTCCCACAATGTTACTCGTTACTGAATAACTCCTTTGTCCTATGTATTCCTTTGGCAATTGCATGAAGCACAACACCCACCTTCTTTCCATTTTGAGGACATGTGTGTGGGAGTTAGTTTCAACTCTTGAGTGAACCCGTCTACAGTGAGGAACACATGTGTGGAACAGTCTTCACGCTCCGGCATTGATCACCGCCTTTTGAGTTCTTTGGCTGGCGAAATTGTTCGCTTGGCCTTTTAAGCATGTGGTCCCTTGATGAAGACGTTATGATTGTTTTACTGGTTGGGTCATTGAATCATGGAACATTGGGTAGAAGATGGCTATGTGAAGAGATAGTATGCGTCTATCTCCCCCCAAAAAACGTGCATCACTGATGATAACTTGCTTTGTTCCTTGATAATCTTTTTATTATGTGGTTTGATTTTTGAGCAGAGGATATGTGCAAGGTGTAGCGTGATTGAGGTACGCTTGTAATTGCGGCATGAAGTTGTTTTATTCATTGATTGAAAGTATTTATTTACTGTTTGCTGTTTTGAAGAAAGTGTTCTTGAATATATACGATTATTTCAGTATATGATTTATTTTGGATAAACTGTTTCTTACATTGATGCCCCCGGATCTTTTCTGCATATCACTGTCTAATATTGAGCTGGGCCACTGTAGTAACAATAATGTGCTGTGAAGGGGTATCCTTTGCTATACTAACCCACTTCCCATCTGCTTTCTAGCTAACATGTTTCCCTGGCCTCTAACCTGCCTCTGTCCCCCACTTTCTCTGCCTCCATTCGAGCACTTCATCCCTCATGGTGACATCCCTAACTCCGTACCACCTACCTGCACTTAAACATGTCCCACGTTGGCTGTACTTAATCTATGTATGTCCACCCATGTATTGTTCCTGGCGGCTGTTCCATTTACTCTCCTCCGCAACCTGGTCAGAATCTCACTTGAAATCACCCCATTGTAAGAAGCTCACTGCTTCCCATCAAATCCAATTTCTGATCTACTGTGCGTTCTTTTGTGAGTGAAAGATCATTGTTACTTCCTGTATACACATTTTAAAAAAATACGCTGTATTTGTATTTGTTTGGTACTTCTAGGCCCAAGTTATTTTCCTTTTCCACATGGCTTCTGTATGGTATGGCCCACTGGCTTTCTAAAAGCATCTGCAGTGTGTGGCGGAGGCATGAGGACGCTGCGAGGCCCACATGCAGTCACCGCGGCCATGGGTAGAGTTAGGAGTGTTCCACAGCTCTGTATGGTATGGCCCACTGGCTTTCTAAAAGCATCTGCAGTGTGTGGCGGAGGCATGAGGACGCTGCGAGGCCCACATGCAGTCACCGCGGCCATGGGTAGAGTTAGGAGTGTTCCACAGCTCTGTATGGTATGGCCCACTGGCTTTCTAAAAGCATCTGCAGTGTGTGGCGGAGGCATGAGGACGCTGCGAGGCCCACATGCAGTCACCGCGGCCATGGGTAGAGTTAGGAGTGTTCCACAGCTCTGTATGGTATGGCCCACTGGCTTTCTAAAAGCATCTGCAGTGTGTGGCGGAGGCATGAGGACGCTGCGAGGCCCACATGCAGTCACCGCGGCCATGGGTAGAGTTAGGAGTGTTCCACAGCTCTGTATGGTATGGGCCATTGGCTTTCTGGAAGCATCTGCAGTGTGTGGCGGAGGCATGAGGACGCTGCGAGGCCCACATGCAGTCACCGCGGCCATGGGTAGAGTTAGGAGTGTTCCACAGCTCTGTATGGTATGGGCCATTGGCTTTCTGGAAGCATCTGCAGCGGTGGCGGAGGCATGAGGACGCTGCGAGGCCCACATGCAGTCACCGCGGCCATGGGTAGAGTTAGGAGTGTTCCACAGCTCTGTATGGTATGGGCCATTGGCTTTCTGGAAGCATCTGCAGCGGTGGCGGAGGCATGAGGACGCTGCGAGGCCCACATGCAGTCACTGCGGCCATGGGTAGAGTTAGGAGTGTTCCACAGCTCTGTATGGTATGGCCCACTGGCTTTCTAAAAGCATCTGCAGTGTGTGGCGGAGGCATGAGGACGCTGCGAGGCCCACATGCAGTCACCGCGGCCATGGGTAGAGTTAGGAGTGTTCCACAGCTCTGTATGGTATGGGCCATTGGCTTTCTGGAAGCATCTGCAGCGGTGGCGGAGGCATGAGGACGCTGCGAGGCCCACATGCAGTCACAGCGGCCATGGGTAGAGTTAGGAGTGTTCCACAGCTCTATATGGTATGGCCCACTGGCTTTCTAAAAGCATCTGCAGTGTGTGGCGGAGGCATGAGGACGCTGCGAGGCCCACATGCAGTCACCGCGGCCATGGGTAGAGTTAGGAGTGTTCCACAGCTCTGTATGGTATGGCCCACTGGCTTTCTGGAAGCATCTGCAGCGGTGGCGGAGGCATGAGGACGCTGCGAGGCCCACACTCGGCCTCTGCAGACATGGGTAGAGTTAGGAGTGCCCCACAGCACAAACGGAAGAGTGAGCTCGCATCTTACCCCCACCCTTCTGTTCTTTTGTGGTTGACGTCTGGTGCCAGGGAGCCAGGGCGTGGCTGCAGTCCGACCTGCTCTTCCTGTGGGTTTGAGGACAGGCGGCTCTTTGTGTGGCTGCTCCTAGGCCTGGCACCGCCTGCCATGCTGGGCAGTCAGAGGGTCACATGGTATGGTCCCAGGGTCGGACTAGGGCATCAAATTGGCACAGTCACTAATGAAAAAGTGGCCCACAGTCGCAAATAGCAACGTGTTGCTTTTGTGAGAGACTGCCTGAGCAGTGCTCAAATGGGAGATGTTTTGCCAAACGTGTTGCACATTGTGCATTTTGAAGAACGTGCTCGGTAATGCTGAACAATGCTACCAGCTGCACAGTGAAGTAACACATTACACTGGTACACTGAGCCATACAACTGGCCCTTTTTGACCAAGAAACTCGGCCCACAGCAGAATGTTGGGCTTGCACTTAATGCACTGCCCAATTGTCCTATAAACCAGCCTGAGCCTGGCTGTGCCCGCTGCTTCCTGCGGTCAGATATTCCAGAGAACACTCATGTGCCCAGCACCAACCAGGGGATGGCCCCTCGACTGGCAGCCGCAAGGGGGCCACGTCTGGTGGCGGGCTCAGCGCTCTCTCACAGGGTACACATGTGTGCAGCTAGTTAGATGTGCTGTTTTTGTGCAGCCTATGTACACCGTGGTTCTGGCTGCTGCTGTGCACATCTTGACACACCTGAAAGCAATACTCTAAAGCACGGTGAAGTCTCACATGCAAAATCATGACCCTAGCAGGTGGGGTTGCCAGATGACTTAATTTCAGGTGGGACACCATATCCCAGTACCGTGGTTTCACCTGGCCACCAATTGTCTGCTGGGAGTTGCAGTGTTGGGTCACTTCCACTGCATAAAATGGACTGGTGAAAGCAAAAATCAGGAGTGGAGTAGGGGACCCACATGACATGGAGTCCCCTGGCAACTCTACCAGCAAGAGGCTGCCATTCCAGTGACTAGATACATCTTGCCTGTTCTCTGCCCAGATAGGTGGGGCCGTGGGCAGCAATACCACGCCAGCCCTACCTAGCCACCAACGTGAAAGACGCCCGCATGGGGCTCCATTCACCACGCGGCGTGTGGTACCTTCTGTCGACACGATGCGTCCAGTAATCCAATGTCGTCCATATTGAAGTCATTTCCTAGAAAATGAGGAAAATGCACATGTTTTTCCAAAAGTACCAAAAAAGTAAACGTTTCTTGAAGTAAAAGCATTTTGTCTTTGCAGAAACGTGTGTCAGACACTCTCCAATGATTGGAACGACTGAGTAAAAATAGCGTAGTATCGGGTCCCAGAAACCGAAGTATCCCACACGGTGAACAAAGGCAGTCAGTCGGAATGATGACAACAATAATGGTTACAAAATATAGATGAAGACCACCGACCTTTAAAAATGCAGAC
This sequence comes from Ambystoma mexicanum, assembly GCF_040938575.1. Classification (NCBI taxonomy): domain Eukaryota; kingdom Metazoa; phylum Chordata; class Amphibia; order Caudata; family Ambystomatidae; genus Ambystoma; species Ambystoma mexicanum. The sequence goes on along the minus strand of NC_090924.1, from coordinate 316,766,184 downwards.
CGATTAAAGCGGCCGCTGGCATTAAGCGCAAGGGGTGGGGACAAAGCACGTGGCTACGTGCGTGTAGCCTGGGGTGAGTGCTGGCGGCGGGGTGCAGGGGGGAATGGGGGAGGTTTATTTACTAAGCAAACACCCCCGTTTTAAAACAGTACACATTAGAAACGTAAATAGATATTTTACTGGTCGTTACTTTTTACGGCTTTTTTTCACATTGACCTGGAAATAAATGTGCACTGATAAGTCTTAAAGAAATACGTGTAATTAAAAGGCGCAATACAAATACAATCCGCTTGAGAGATGGCAGGGTTGTGTTGCCTCCTTGTTTGCAACACTATCCCCCCCGCTTCACATGCAAGCAGCGTGCACTTCGCGCAACACACAGCATATGCGCAACATGCACTTGCGGTCTGGTAAAATAAGAATGCACGGCCTCCACGTGCAGCGGCGGCACCTGCGGGCGCTGCAAGTTTTAAAGCCTTGCTCTCGCCGGGGCAGCAGCGAGAAGCAGCAAGGCCTTTTCCTATCATAATAGCTGTACAAATAATAACATTTTTATATTGCACTTAAATCCTCTCCTCCTGCGTGCCATGTGACAGCTTAGCATCCTCTAATAAAAATCGCTCCCGGGTGCTCCGTTTTGACCAAAAGGATGAAAGTGCTTAACGTTCAGACAATCGTTCACCCCTAAAAAATGGTGGGGTCTGAAATGAGAGCCTGGTGGCCCTGAAGCGCCATAGGGCTTGCCATGCCTTATCTGACGCCTAGCCGGGCAAACTAACAGAACTAAAATATTTCACACAGACAGAGGCGTAGACAGGGTAGGGCCTGCGCAGTGCTGTGTGGGCAGGCATTTACAGATGTTAATGTCACTGTGGTGGGCAGCGGAGAAACTTTGCTGGAAAAGTTGGGGGGGGGGGCATGACATCTGAAGAAAAGGTGCCCCAGACAAATGAATGGGGAGAAAATTGTGTGCCATGAAAATTGGGGGGGACAGACACCCCTGACCCCCCCTAAAATTACGCCCATGGTGGTGGGCCCACCTACATTAGCTTCAGGCCCCGCGTTTTAGACACTCCTGGCTACGCCTCGGCACTCAGGAAGAGAGATTTGTGTCAAATGCTTTCATTGCCTCAAAGAGAGTTGGCAGCATTGGCAGATCTTGCTTTGCTCAGTAGACAGGTGGAAACATATGTGTTCAGTCCCAAAAGAGATGCACCGGGATCCCAAACAGCACAGAAAGGGGGTGCTCAAAAGAGTAGGTCCGCACACAGAATGAACTTGGAAGGCCCCTCAATCTTGAAAGGACTCCAGGCTTGTGACTGGCACTCCAAGGGAATGCCAGGAGACCCCACTTCTCGCCCTCAGTATGCAGCAGACAGCTTCGGATTCGGGAAGCCTCTTATAGTCAAGATTGCGTCGGCCAGTGGGAGGCACTGAATTTGAGTATTCAGTCAGCGTTGCCTCGTCAAAGACGAATCCAAAGTGTAGGGGGTCTTCCCTTGTCACCACCTCAAGATACTTGCCTGCGAGCACTATAAGATGTACTAAAAGCCTCTGTGGGCACAAACCTAAGCAGTTGGGACCAATAACAGGCCTTGGAGTGCTCGCTTTATAGTGAGACGGACAGGCAGGCCAGCCAATCACACAATCTTCTCAACAGGAAGCATTGCATCCTACCAAGGGCCTTTCCAGCTGAAAAATCCCCCCTTCTCACTGTGATGTAACCTTCATCATACAGTTCAGACATTTCACACATGACAGGTGTCACCTTGCTGTCCGGACAAGGGCTATTTCTGAGAACATCTGTAACAGCAGCTTCTGTCCAGCTGTGCTGTGTTAATGGCACTGGGCAACACGTTCCTCTCTGCACCCTTTAATGTCCAGATCGCAGGGCCTAGGTAAATGCACACAATATTGCTGCAGCTGATCGGATTTTTATGTGTCACTGATCTGAGTGTAAAACACCTTTGATGTTTGGCTACAGTATGAATGTGCACTGCATACATTCAAACTAACTCCAAAAATGCAGCGTTTCCTGATTTCTGATGCAGAAAGCAATTTGAGACATTTCAAAGTTCCAGGGAAATATCCTAGTTTCTCACGTTTGTTGCACCAACACTTTAAAACACATGGCAAAAAAAAATCCATGGAGGCTTCTTTTTAGTAAGTAATTCCCAGTCCATTTACAAACAAAAATAATGACAACACAACTCTATGTGTTCAACATAGTATTTAAAGTAATAGGAGTAAAGTAAACATGGAAAGGAAACACAACCGAGGCTTTGTTTTAGCCCCACAGTGCCACCTGCCTAATCTTTGGCATAACTTTGAAAATACCATCTCAAAGGCACTAGCATCCCTTTAATGACTAGGGATAAAGAAATCAGCTCAACTTCACATTGGGCCTCATTACAGGTCCGGCGGGTTGCCGCCAGACCCGAAAAAAACGACTGGCGCCTGAATTCCCAGTGCCACTGGGCTATTCCAAGTCCGCTGGCGAGAAAGTCAGGCGCCGGTAATTTTGTTAGTCCCCATTCCCATGGAGTCCTATATGCGAATGGGGACACGGGAGCACCGGCACCGTTAACAGCGGTGCCGGTGTTTCTGTGCGAACTCTACGAGTGAGTGCCGTCCCACCCGGCAGGTCTGACTCTGGCCGGCGGGACGGCACCCACCCACAGAGTTGTTGTGTGCCGGTCCGAAAACAACAGTGCCAGTAGGCTTACCAGCGCCGTTGGTTCCGGACCGGCACTATTGTAATGAGGCCCATTGTGTGCCTAGTGCACACAGCACTGAATGATTGAATGCACGACCCATTCCACTAGGCAGGAGCCTCTGCAGACATGACTCTGTCTTTACACTCTAGGATGTGCAGTTCTGCTTTTTCCTGTAATCTAGCTACAACTACAAGTCCCAAAATTCAAAGAAAAAACAAAAGCATGCATGCCTCTCCCCATTGAAATAGAGCATGTTTGCATGTATGTGACTAGTTCTACCACCAATGGTTTCCTTTCAATTTCATGCAGAAATCTGGTCAGCTACTCCGATCCTTCTATCCTTTCGTCTGAGCAGGTTGAGGGTCAGATCCTTTCATATCTAGTGCTTTGTCTTTTCAAACACTCTGCTACCCGACCTAAGAGTGAAGTACCCATCTCTTCTACACGGTTCTACGTGATTTCGCCGACCTATTTTTGGTCGTGGTACTTTTCATCGCCGGATTTTACATCGCCAGAAACCCTGTTTTTGTTATTTTTTTTTATTATGGGCGGGGGGTTCCCCCCCAGACTCCTCCCTTTCTATTATAATAATACCCCAACAAAACACCCCCCAAAATAAAAAAAGTAAAAAACGGGGTTTCTGGCGATGTAAAGTCCAGCGATGAAAAGTACCACGACCAAAAATAGGTCGGCGAAATGCGTGTATACCCTTCCACACCACCTGCAGCCTACTCCACCACAACCCAGGGCCTTTTGCAAATGTGCAAAATACTGTCTGGTAGTCCCTCTACCGGCACAAACACAGCCCATTGACCTGTACTTGGGTGGATGGCTCCCGGGAGAGTCACAACCATGCTTTAGCTCACTGCGCTTTTCACAGAGGAGACATTCCCATTTGCATATCCGTCTTTGTCCCGTCCAAAGGCAGTCGAGCACCGAAATGCTAGGCAAATCTCCTGTAAACAAGAGTACCAACAGCAACCCCAGTCACGTGTTTCGGCCTAGTCAGGCCTCATCAGTGAGGTGGAGCTGTGCCTCTCCGAGCACAGTGAGCAAGGGGTCAACGTTTGGATTACCTTGGTAACTTAGGCTGAGACCCCAGTTACCTCAAAATATGGAAAAGGAGGTCTGGGAGTCCCTCTACCAGCACAAACACAGCCCATTGACTTGTTCTTGGGTGGATGCCCTCCCCTGAGAGAGTCTCAACCACGCTTTAGCTCAGTGCGTTTTTCACAGAGGAGACATTTCCAAATGCATATCAGTCTTTTTCCCACCCAAAGGCAGTCCAGCACTATTTTTAAGAGACTTAGGGATAGTCACCCTAAGTTTCCTAGGGTCATCCAGACATGGACCCTTTGCTCACTGTGATCAGAGAGGCACAGCTCCACCTCACTAATGATGCCCAACAAGGCTGAAACACAGAGATATGTCTTCGCAGCATGCGGCCTCGCTGCCTGGGCTGTCAGGAAGCCGAGTCAACAGCCCCGAACTGACGCAGACGCGATGGACCATGGTGTACAGCCCTCCACCGACTCCTGCCGTTCTTCCAGCGGCATTAGAAGAGGTCCAAAAAATCCCCCTGGGGGTCCCGGCTGGTGTTTCAGTGTAGGCCTCGGTAAACATGAATCGATAAATGGAAGTAGATTTTGTAAGGGCATCATGCGCCCAGAAACGACATCAGTGCTCGAAGACGCCTTCGCCACAGCCAGGTGAATGCATAACGGGCCACAGGCACAATATATTTTTCAGGCCACGACAAGGTTTTGACATCAAATAGGAAACGCGTATCCCTGGTAGGGCTTCCTAACTTTATGAGGAACTGGCACACACACAGCTGTTCTGAGACTTGTCATTTAGCTTGTGCTGTTATGTAAAATGGAGCCACACATCCCAGTGAATCAAGTGTTTATTTTAAACCTTTTGCTTGGCTTCAAATTCATTACTGGCTGACCACCCCACACCTGACATGAGAAAACATTAAGTTCTGTGTCATGCATATCTGAGCGCTCACCTGAGAACAGGCGGTACCACGTATGCACACCCTTCAACCAATAGAAAAACATATGTTTACAATGCAAGATACGAGGGTATCTCTCTCTTGCACCCCTCAAGCATTATAAGTTGAGCCTTTCTTCCCTGGAACACAATAGATCTTGAACAAGTCTCTTGCCGAGCTGGAGACCAGGGATCCCTATGACGGCCCAGGCTCAGTGGGGAGGACTCCCACAGTGAGCTGGTTCGTCATTGCATGAGGACAAGGCTAAGTATGCCCCTTCTCCCGATCGCCGCTCCGCTGACGGACTGACCTTCTGCTCCTCCGCGTCTCTCGCGTGTCTAGCAGCACTGTTGTGGGTCGGGCCTTTTCAGTGGCGGACGCAGTTCTCTGGAACTCTCTTCCTTTTTCCTTTGCGGGCCATTTGTCTTTCAGGAAAAAACTTTAAACGTTCCTGTTTGTCTAGCTTTCTTGAGGGGTGTTGCCCCACTTTTTTGTCTTCTGGTGGCCTTTTTGGTTGACTTTGGATTATCAGCCCCAAGGTTCCCATGGGCCTTAGTTGCGCATAACAAATACACATAACATAACACAACACAACAGGGTGAGCTCCCAGTCCAAAGACTAAGGCCCTGATTCACAGAAGGTTTTCCTATGGGATTGCGCCATTGTAAAACACTTCGATGAATCAGGCCCTTGGGGACTAAACAGTGACAGTGAACAGAGATGCTAATGATTTACCTGCGCCCTCCCAGCCTCTTTACAGGACTTGGTAGTGATACCGCAGCACCTTAGGAAACGGGTTTAAAGCTCACCACACCAACGTGGGACAGAATGCTGCCCACACGCCGGCATGGGTTTCCACTAGTCCTACACATTTCTCAAAATGTTGACGCTACCGCTTCTAGCCAAATGTGGTGTGTTACAATTCCCCAGTCTTGAAGAAGGATGCGGGCCACTAAAGTGGATTCTAAAAATGCTGGCTTCTGGAGGGCACTGGGCACTATGCAGCACGACATGGTCGCCGACTTGGACGTGTCCAGACAACAGGCTTTTCTTCGCCCAACTGGCAGTGGTATTTTATTTATTTATTGTGCGTTTGTTAGGCGCTTATACAACAAGTAAATTGTGTTTCAAAGCGCCCACAGGACAACAGAGAGGGAACATGGGATTGAAAACAATATATAGACGGGAAGATAAAGACGCACCTACTAGGCCTTGTGATTATTCAGAGCGTGCAAGTGCAGAGAGAAGGTGGGGGTGGGGTGGGTAAGTGTACTTTCATCCCGCATGACCACATTTTAGTCAAAAAGCAGAGTAGGAGCAACTCCCCTCAAGGCACTGCAAAGAAACACCAAGTCCAAACCCATTGCACTGTTGGGCTCCTGATGTGGTTGTGATGCTCAAAGTCTCATCATTTTCGAAGGGCCCCCCAAAGGGCACTACTTCCAGAGGGCGCCATGAGCTGACAGAGGTTTTGAAAAGGAGTGCTCAGATATCTCAGGATCAGGGAGACGTTACACAGCATGACAGTCTCTACTGAGATGGAGCACAGCAGGTGTTCAGGCTGGAGTGTCTCCTCAAGGAGAGAGAGCCGCCAATATAGGGCTGCCCCACCTGGCAGACTCCAGTTTACATGCCTAGGACAGCCGAGGGTACGCATCAACACCACCTGACACACTTTGGCCAGCACACTAATAGGGATGTATTTTCTGGGTCCATAACGCACCCATGCTTCACTAATTTCCAGGACACTTCGCTCTGAAGGCTCACAGAAACTACCTTCAGGGGAAAAGACCTGTCTGTGATGAATCGTATTTTCCTTTTTTTCCTCGTGATCCATCTTCCAACATCGCGCGCTACACATGCACACAATGACAGCACCATTTCCCCACCCCCAGCATTCCCACCCGCTTGTATGCCAGTGCACCTAGTCATGTCATTTCCTGTCACGTTGGTTACCTTATCCTTACTTCACTTCCTTACTTGAGTCTGCGGCCTGGGTATCCTATGCCAGGCCACAAGGCCCTGATTAAAGGACAAGTCCTTGGGGTCATAGGACCAATACAGTGGTGATTGGCGTGGAATAAAATACTCTTTAAACAACATAACCTAAAACAACCCTGGCGGATAAACCATTAACCAATTCTGTCAACACAACGTTTTTTTTTTAATAGGTTATATATAACGAGCTTAATACCAAGAGGTTTCTAAGCACGGACCCAGGGATCGAACCTGTGTTGCTCTGTGTCGTATTGCTTCCAAGGTGAGCACGTTGCCCCTGAGCTATCCCCCAGACCTTTAGTTTAGCCGATGATGCCACTCTGGAAGATGAACATTTGCGACCAAAGGTGGGCATTGTTCATGGTGCACAGTGGGGAACTGGCAGAGACGGGATGTCCAACTACGTCACAACTAGTCTGACAGGAAATATTGCATCATACAGGGGATTTTCCAAGCAGAGACACTGCCACCACGTACAAGCTGTCATTTTGCATTCAGGCACTGGGGTTCTCGGTGACAACCAAGAGCACTTCTGTCCTAGCTCAGAAGGTTTCTCACAAAAGCCTTGATATGATATGATCGTTTATTTATATAGCGCCTATACACAATGTGATTCAAAGCGCTTCAAGGCAAGGGAGGGAACAAGGTAAAATACAATGACATTCTTACAGGCCATGAACAGTAAGGATGTGAAATTAACTATCGTACTAGGCCTGACGACATTTCTGGTAGAGTGGAGGAAACAAAAGGTGAGGGAGAGGGGTGCAGAAAGGGAGGGGAGGAACAAAACAAGCGATTATCGTACTAGGCCTGACGACATTTCTGGTAGAGCGGAGGAAACAAAAGGTGAGGGAGAGGGGTGCAGAAAGGGAGGGGAGGAACAAAACAAGCGACTATCGTACTAGGCCTGACGACATTTCAGATAGTGCTGGAGGGGTCAAAGAGCCTTTTGTTGTCACTGCTGGGTCGAGAAAAGTGAATCCTCTATGGAGGGAAATCTCATGCATCGTTAGCGAGGGAGCTCCATCTCCCATCTAACACTGCAATGGCGCATTGTCACGACGAAGCAGTTGCCATTTTAGTGCTTTGCATCGGGAAGGCCCCTTCTTTCAGGCAGTCGGTTACAAGCGTCTATGTAAGAATCAGGGTATTCCCAAAGCGTCCAGAGAAAACAAAAAATGAACTCAAAACAGTGTTGCAACGCTTTTTAACATGATGTCACTGCAGCCAAATGCTGAGACCTTGTTTCAAAAGAAAACATCTCTGTTCTTTTTAAATAGTGTTTTATAAGCCCACTGTCAAGGTTTTACCCAAACAAGGGATGTATCGTAGTTCTGGAGCTCATGGTGTATGTTGGAACTGCAGCGTTCATGTAACACCTGCAGCTCTTTCCGTCGAGTTTAAGGGAAAAACCAAAGCATGGCTTTGAACAGCGTGCGATCTCTGGCGATCCGACGGAGGCTAGCTTCACTCAGGACTTTCTGCGGGGATCTGGCAAGGGAGCCACGTGTTCCATTCCTATTTGTTGGGGTGGACCCTGATTTCCCCACGAGCACGTCAGAGACTTCCAGGAACGTGCAGCCCGTTTTTAAAAGCGCCTGCAGCGTCTGCGACCCATTGTTGCTGGAGGCCCAGCTAGAAATGAAGTCCCTTTCATGATATAGTAATGAGAAGGGCCCAGACAGGAAGGGGTCAATATATATATATATATAACTTAACAGGAAGCAGCAAAAGGCATAGTTTAACATCAGTATGCAGTGTTATGATGCACACTCCCACCTGTCTGAATGCGTGTCTGCTTCCAGTGATCAGATGGCAATAGTGCATTGTTAAAGCCTGCGCGCGTGCGTGCATGCGTGCAGCAGACCGGCTATATACATGAAACTCGTAACATCATATAATTGGGTCATGGCGGACCTTCTGGCTTTGTTGACGCTTGCTTGAGCCTGTGGGGAGCTTTCCAAATAATTGTGTTCTTTTAGTTAAAAGAAGCACTTGTGCACCTCTCTGAAATCAAAGCCTTCTGCCTGACACACATGATTTGTAGCACCTCGGACCATTTTGAGAAGTTTCCCGATCTGCTGCGGTGCACCAACTTTTCTTCCCCGTCTCCCCTATTTACTGAGGTCCATTTGCTTTTGGCCGCACATCCATCCTGCTCCGTGCAGTGCACCAGCCTTTGTTCCTCATCCATCCTGTTCCTTGCAGTGCACCAGCCTTTGTTCCTCATCCATCCTGTTCCGTGCAATGCATCAGCCTTTGTTCCTCTTCCATCCTGTTCCTTGCAGTGCACCAGCCTTTGTTCCTCATCCATCCTGTTCCTTTCAGTGCACCAGCCTTTGTTCCTCATCCATCCTGTTCCTTGCAGTACACCAGCCTTTGTTCCTCATCCATCCTGCTCCGTGCAGTGCACCAGCCGTGCACCAGCCTTTGTTCCTCATCCATCCTGTTCCGTGCAGTGCACCAGCCTTTGTTCCTCATCCATCCTGTTCCTTGCAGTGCACCAGCCTTTGTTCCTCATCCATCCTGTTCCGTGCAATGCATCAGCCTTTGTTCCTCTTCCATCCTGTTCCTTGCAGTGCACCAGCCTTTGTTCCTCATCCATCCTGTTCCTTTCAGTGCACCAGCCTTTGTTCCTCATCCATCCTGTTCCTTGCAGTACACCAGCCTTTGTTCCTCATCCATCCTGCTCCGTGCAGTGCACCAGCCGTGCACCAGCCTTTGTTCCTCATCCATCCTGTTCCGTGCAGTGCACCAGCCTTTGTTCCTCATCCATCCTGTTCCTTGCAGTGCACCAGCCTTTGTTCCTCATCCATCCTGTCCTGTGCAATGCACCAGCCTTTGTTCCTCATCCATCCTGTTCCTTGCAGTGCACCAGCCTTTGTTCCTCATCCATCCTGTTCCTTGCAGCGCACCAGCCTTTGTTCCTCATCCATCCTGTTCCTTGCAGTGCACCAGCCTTTGTTCCTCATCCATCCTGCTCCGTGCAGTGCACCAGCCGTGCACCAGCCTTTGTTCCTCATCCATCCTGTTCCGTGCAGTGCACCAGCCTTTGTTCCTCATCCATCCTGCTCCGTGCAGTGCACCAGCCATGCACCAGCCTTTGTTCCTCATCCATCCTGTTCCTTGCAGTGCACCAGCCTTTGTTCCTCATCCATCCTGTTCCGTGCAATGCACCAGCCTTTGTTCCTCATCCATCCTGTTCCTTGCAGCGCACCAGCCTTTGTTCCTCATCCATCCTGTTCCTTGCAGCGCACCAGCCTTTGTTCCTCATCCATCCTGTTCCGTGCAGTGCACCAGCCTTTGTTCCTCATCCATCCTGTTCCTTGCAGTGCACCAGCCTTTGTTCCTCATACATCCTGTTCCTTGCGGTGCACCAGCCTTTGTTCCTCATCCATCCTGTTCCTTGTAGTGCACCAGCCTTTGTTCCTCATCCATCCTGCTCTGTGCAGTGCACCAGCCGTGCACCAGCCTTTGTTCCTCATCCATCCTGTTCCGTGCAGTGCACCAGCCTTTGTTCCTCATCCATCCTGCTCTGTGCAGTGCACCAGCCGTGCACCAGCCTTTGTTCCTCATCCATCCTGTTCCTTGCAGTGCACCAGCCTTTGTTCCTCATCCATCCTGTTCCGTGCAATGTACCAGCCTTAGTTCCTCATCCATCCTGTTCCTTGCAGTGTACCAGCCTTTGTTGCTTATCCATCCTGTTCCTAGCAGTGCACCAGCCTTTGTTCCTCATCCATCCTGTTCCGTGCAGTGCACCAGCCTTTGTTCCTCATCCATCCTGTTCCGCGCAGTGCACCAGCCTTTGTTCCTCATCCATCCTGTTCCTTGCAGTGCACCAGCCTTTGTTCCTCATCCATCCTGTTCCTTGCAGTGCACCAGCCTTTGTTCCTCATCCATCCTGTTCCTTGCAGTGCACCAGCCTTTGTTTCTCATCCCTCCTGTTCCGTGCAGTGCACCAGCCGTTGTTCCTCATCCATCCTGTTCCTTGCAGTGCACCAGCCTTTGTTCCTCATCCATCCTGTTCCGTGCAGTGCACCAGCCTTTGTTCCTCATCCATCCTGTTCCTTGCAGTCCACCAGCCTTTGTTCCTCATCCATCCTGTTCCTTGCAGTGCACCAGCCTTTGTTCCTCATCCATCCTGTTCCGTGCAGTGCACCAGCCGTTGTTCCTCATCCATCCTGTTCCGTGCAGTGCACCAGCCTTTGTTCCTCATCCACCGAGTTCACTGACGCGCACCAGCTTTTGCCTCCATCCACCATTTCTACTGAGGTCCATCAGCTTTTGACCCCCGCACTCCCCCCTATTCTTTACAGTACACTAGCTTTTGGCCCCAATCCACCTGATTCACTGTGGTGCACCAGGTCGTGTGCCAGCTTTTGGCTAACTTTTGCTCCCGGCATCTACCATGTTCCTTGCAGTGCACCAGATTTTGCTTCCCCTCCACCTGATTCACTGCAGTGCACCAGCTTTTGCCCCCACCCTCCCTATTCACTGAGGTCCATCAGCTTTTGCACACCTCATCCACCCTATTCCTGGCAGAGCACCAGCTGTTGACCCGATCCACCCTATTCACTGAGGTGCATCAGCTTTTGACCCCTGCACCCCCCCTATTCCTTACAGTACAGTAGCTTGTGTTCCCCATCCACAAGATTCACTGTGGTGCACCAGGTTGTGCACCATCTTTGGCCCCATCCACCTTACTCGCTGTGCTGCATCCGATTTTGCTCCCTATCCACCCAATTTGCTGAGGTGTGCCAGCTTTTGCCACAGCATTCACCCTATTCCTTAGAGTACACCAGCTTTTGCTCCCCCACTTTATTTGCTGCTGTGCACAATCTATTTGCCCCTCCATCCACCCTATTTACTGAGTGCGCCCATTTTTTTCCATCCACCTATTCGCTGCAGTGCCAGCTTGTGTCCCCCTCCACCCTATTGACTGCAGAGCACCGGTTGTTGTCCCCCGTCCACCCCATTGGCCCTTTTAACCGAGGGATTCCTAACACTGTTGCCATTGTTCCATTCGTCCCAACCCCATTACTCCTTCAAACACATCTATCAAAGATTAGCAGCAAAAGCAGCATTAGAGAAACCTGGGAGTAAAGTGACACTGCCTCCTCCCTCGAAATCTTTCAAGATAAATGCGGGTTGAGGGGGATGAGCGCAAATTTAGAAGTACTCAGAGCTTCGACGCAAGTTCGCAGCTTTAAAATCAGTGTATGGCAAGAGCTAAGAACTCACACTCGACATCATCCATCAGCAGGCCCAGCTGAAGATGTGCCTCAGCTTGCGGGGGCCCATTTTAATATGATGGTTGGGATTCCCCTTTGCCTGGAGTGTAAAACAGTCTGGTGCACCTGAAATATAAGGGGAGACAGCCAGCGGGGAGCTGAAACACTAATTACTCACTGAAAAGCTATAAATCCTTCTTTGTCAGCAAGTGGTTGATGTGGAGGAACGGGTGTTAAAAGGCAACACAGTGATAACACTTCTTTATACCCAGAGGGAAGTGTTGGCCGGAAGGGCTCCAGCACGCCCAGCTTGTAAGGAGTGCACCTGAAAGTGCACATTTAAAGCCTCAGAATGAAAGGACTATACAAAGGAATATATTGCCGTGCTATATGACTGCTGACTGCCAATTGAGGGGAAGTTGCTGGGGACCCCCCCCTGAGGTTCGGACCCCCTTTCAACTGAAACATTTGAAAGATCTTGAAGCAGTCCTTGCCCGTCAAGATCTTGATTGTAGAGCCGGGGCTTCAATGGCAGTATTCACACCACTGCACGTTTCCTTACTGGGCAGTATTCCCATCTCTGTGTGGTCACTTTCTGGGCAGTATTCCCATCTCTGCATGGTCACTTCCTGGGCAGTATTCCCATCTCTGCATGGTCACTTTCTGGACTGTATTCCCATCTCTGCATGGTCACTTCCTGGGCGGTATTCCCATCTCTGCAGGTTCCCTTACTTCCTGGGTGGTATTCCATTCTCTGCATGGTCCCTTCCTGGCCAGTATTCCCATCTCTGCATTGTCCCTCCCTGGGCAGTGTTCCCATCTCTGCATGGTCACTTCCTAGCAGTATTCTCATCTCTGCATGGTCCCTTCCTGGGTGGTATTCCCTTCTCTGCATGGTCCCTTACTTCCTGGGCGGTATTCCCATCTCCGCATGGTCCCTTCCTAGGCATTATTCCCATCTATGCATGGTCCCTTCCTGAGCAGTATTCCCACCTCTGCATGGTCCCTTCCTGGGCAGTTTTCCCATCTCTGCATGGTCCCTTCCTGAACAGTATTCCCATCTCTGCATGGTCCTTTCCTGGGCGGTATTCCCATCGCTACATGGTCCCTTACTTCCTGGGCGGTATTCCAATCTCTGCATGGTCCCTTCCTGGGCGGTATTCCCATCTCTGCATTGTCCCTTCCTGGGCAGTATTCCCATCTCTGCATGGTCACTTCCTAGCAGTATTCCCATCTCTGCACGGTCCCTTCCTGGGCGGTATTCCCATCTCTGCATGTCCCTTTTTGTCACACTAGATGCTTTCTTTTTATAATCTTACAAATGTACAATTGGATGGATATCCATGCGTCATCAAGTCTAATGTGGTTCCTCGTTAACATGTCTGAATGGCACCGGGCTGTCCGATGGACCGGAATGGCGGTCAGCCACAATTGGTTAGGGTTTAGAAACAAAGTATGCCTTTCAGAAACATAAATGTAATTATCGGAGGGACAGGAAATTAAAGGCTGATTTAACAAAGTGTCCCAGTCTCGTTCATGCTACGTTTTTACTTTATAATCAAATTATAGACTTTTGATGAGAAACATCGCATTTTACAAAACAGAAAACTCAGGATGTCCCAGGGACCATAGTTGACATGCCTATGCTGTGACATCCGTGTGTGTGTTTGCATCTGCCAACGCAGGGTGCAGTTCCCGTGCCGACAGAGAATGACACCTGGAAACTCTACTGGAAGGTGTGTGTGCATTTGTGTGTGTCCGCAAGGCTGTGGTGGTGGGTATGCACAGTGCTGGGGTCACAATCTATGTGTGTATGTGTGCTCGTGCAGTGTTGGGATAGTTTGCATAAGCAGTGTGTCGTACAGTGCTAGCAGCATTGTGCATGTTCACTTCTGTAGGCAGTGTGCTGGTGTGGCAGTGGTGTTACTAGAGTTAGGATAAACAGCATAAATATTAGTGATCTTGACAAAACAATTTTTGTATTAACTGCTTCTCAACAGGTTTGGCAGCGGGCTGAGAAAATCTCAATTCCAATTTGGTCGCTGCATTTGTTAAGGACCAACAATGCCCACGGGCTGTGTACCCTTCCACATATCCCTCTCCTCGGCATTCCCACTCTCATGCCAATAGTTCTGCCACACTAGGTAACCCTGTTGTGACACTTATTAGCCAAAACTAAAAAGACATTGGGCCTAATTCATGGAACTTTTAGCGCAGTGCAAAGTCACTTTGCAACACTTTGTGCCGTGACGTTTTACATTATACTAACATGGTGAAACAACAGGCAAGTCTTAAAAATACTCATTATTGATAACTTTGTGTGGCCCGCATGGATCCTCAGACTGTGATTGGAGCCAAATATGGACCAGCCTCTCTCATCGCCTCAGAGGCGTAGACAGGGTAGTGCCAGAGCAGACAAGGCCCACCCAAAATCTGTAAATGCCCACTCAGAAGCACAGTGTGTGCATTTACAGATGTTAATGTCACAGCGGTGGGCCCAACTACATTAGCTCCAGGCCCCACTTGTTAGACAGTCCTGGCTACGCCTCTGCATCGCCTTAGTATCAACCTCTCAAATTGGCCCATGCACGTGATAAGCAAGAATCGTTTTGGGAAGAGCGAGAAGGAAAGTAGCAGAGTGAGAGTGAGAGGGGAAGAGTAAGAATGAAAGTAGCAGAGTGAGAGTGAGAGGGGAAGAGTGAGAGTGAGAGGGGAAGAGTAAGAAGGAAAGTAGCAGAGTGAGAGTAAGAGGGGAAGAGCGAGAAGGAAAGTAGCAGAGTGAGAGTGAGAGGGGAAGAGTGAGAGTGAGAGGGGAAGAGCAAGAAGGAAAGTAGCAGAGTGAGAGTGAGAGGGGAAGAGTGAGAAGGAAAGTAGCAGAGTGAGAGTGAGAGGGGAAGAGTAAGAATGAAAGTAGCAGAGTGAGAGTGAGAGGGGAAGAGCGAGAAGGAAAGTAGCAGAGTGAGAGTGAGAGGGGAAGAGCGAGAAGGAAAGTAGCAGAGTGAGAGTGAGAGGGGAAGAGCGAGAAGGAAAGTAGCAGAGTGAGAGTGAGAGGGGAAGAGCGAGAAGGAAAGTAGCAGAGTGAGAGTGAGAGGGGAAGAGCGAGAAGGAAAGTAGCAGAGTGAGAGTGAGAGGGGAAGAGCGAGAAGGAAAGTAGCAGAGTGAGAGTGAGAGGGGAAGAGCGAGAAGGAAAGTAGCAGAGTGAGAGTGAGAGGGGAAGAGCGAGAAGGAAAGTAGCAGAGTGAGAGTGAGAGGGGAAGAGCGAGAAGGAAAGTAGCAGAGTGAGAGTGAGAGGGGAAGAGCGAGAAGGAAAGTAGCAGAGTGAGAGTGAGAGGGGAAGAGCGAGAAGGAAAGTAGCAGAGTGAGAGAGAGAGGGGAAGAGTGAGAGTGAGAGGGGAAGAGCGAGAAGGAAAGTAGCAGAGTGAGAGTGAGTGGGGAAGAGCGAGAAGGAAAGTAGCAGAGTGAGAGTGAGAGGGGAAGAGCGAGAAGGAACGTAGCAGAGTGAGAGTGAGAGGGGAAGAGCGAGAAGGAAAGTAGCAGAGTGAGAGTGAGAGGGGAAGAGCGAGAAGGAAAGTAGCAGAGTGAGAGTGAGAGGGGAAGAGCGAGAAGGAAAGTAGCAGAGTGAGAGTGAGAGGGGAAGAGCGAGAAGGAAAGTAGCAGAGTGAGAGTGAGAGGGGAAGAGCGAGAAAGAAAGTAGCAGAGTGAGAGTGAGAGGGGAAGAGCAAGAAGGAAAGTAGCAGAATGAGAGTGAGAGGGGAAGAGCGAGAAGGAAAGTAGCAGAGTGAGAGTGAGAGGGGGAGAGCAAGAAGGAAAGTAGCAGAGTGAAGAGCAAGAAGGAAAGTAGCAGAGTGAGAGTCAAACTCGGCCTCTGGCTGCTAAGTTAACCCTCCACAACCAGATGCAAGAAATGTAACCTGAAAAGGAGGCCACAATAAAACCCAAACACTTGTCGGTTAAAAGAAAGGGGGAGAGCAGAAACAGCAACATGAACCGCAGCCATATTAGACAGGGATGGGACGGCCCCCAGGTGTATCGCAAGGCCTTGCTGGGAGAGTTCATTCACCCAAGCAAACTGGAACAAGGAAATCTCTGATAATGCGGTGGTTGCCAATAAAGGGATTGACATTGAGGAGGCCGATCTCCATGGGCGTAATTTTAGGGGGGTACAGGTGTGTTTGTCCCACCCAACTTTCATGGAACACCATTTTGTCCCCATTCATTTGGCTGGGCACCTTTTCTCCAGATGTCATGTCCCCCCCCCCCAACATGTTCAGTAAAGTTACTCCAGTGCCGACCTTTACACATAGGTGCCAATTGAAGCATGCTCAAAGCTATGGACCTGCTCCATACTACAGAGAAAGACCAAGTCGCGATGATCCTGGCCGTTGATGGTTTTCATTGGTCCTGATGGCACCGGACAAGTAATAACACATAAGGAGAAGAGGTTCCCGAGTTCACTTTTTATATGTGCCAGATTTGGCAGAATGACAAGAATCTCTATTGTATGCAGGGCACACTTGGAGTGATGGTGCAGCGCCTGTCTAACAGATAGATGGCGGGCGCTCTTTCTGTTAGCATGGTTCTGTGAGCAGCAGTGTTTCATCTGACAGTGCTGTCTTTCTAATTGTCATGTCACACTTTAAGTGCAGAGCTATGTTCCTTTATTAGTGCACTTCCTCTTGCATTGCATAGAAATAAAACCATGCAACATGAAACCAATTTGAATGGAAAAGGTCAGACAGTAGCAACCACAAGACTGCTCCTTTCCACAGTGTCGACCGGTTACTGCATTGTTCCCATCGTGTATTCTTCAGGGCTAGGTCCAATATGTGTGTATGTTCTCTAGGCATTATTGAGAGTGCAACTGGGACTCTCCACCTACTGCACCCAGTATTCTTGGCACTTATAGTAGTGCAGACCAAAAGAAACAGGCCTACTATGCGTTTTTAGGTGGGTACATCCCTATGCAAGCACTCCAAGAAAAAGGTATATAAAGTATGTGTACAAATAAGTGTCCAGTATATTGAGACAGCATACATTGAACTATTTTATGTGATTTACAAAGCCACATATATCATATCTTGTGTGATTAGTGTTAAGTGATAAGTACACACTTCTGTTTCAACATAATGTTATTGACTCCTGTTCATGGCAATATAACGAAAAGAGCAATTGGCAACTGTGTGGCCAACAGTTTCGCCTGTCTGGGCTTTGTGAAGGCAGTTTAGTCAAATATTATAACTGTGCAATATTTTGGAGTCGTACATTTACACAAATTTCTGCAGTATCACATGAATGACACGAGGTCCAAAAGGATCCAGTAATAATGTGGCTTGTATGGGCCACATGCGTAGTATCTATGGATGCTTGAGCTGAACTTGCTTGTCCATGGAGTGGGATGAGCTAATAACTGCCACTGTTCTGACATAAGGGGGTGTCAGATCCTGGTTGGATGGTGATATGTCCCCCGCATGCTGTTGAGTAGGACCCGTGGTCTTGCCCCGGAGCTCCAGTGGGCATGCTATGTGCTCTCTTGATTTGGCATCAGAAACGTTTCTGTGTTATATGAAACATGTGTTCAGTCTGAGTACTTGCATGTTAGCTGCTGTGCTGGTTGGTGATCACTGCTGCTGCAAGATAATATGAGCCTCCTGAATATTTAATCGCTATTATATGTCTGCAATAAGAAGGAACCCTGTAATCTACCCTCTTACCTCTAGGAGACAAGGTCCTGCCAGAGAGGCCCTTCTTTGTAGGCAGTGATGAGCTGCCCAAGCGTAATGGTGTCCTGGTTACACACTGGTGGCAGGGCTGTGAGTCCCATTATAGTTGTTCTTTTTGCTATTAAGACTTTTTATTCGTGTAACTTGTAGCCCATGTGTGACCATGCCCACTTAGTTCCTGGTACAGTTAGTTTCACCCAGCATCCTCAGGCAGGCCCGGTGTGAGAGAGTGAAACAATAATGGCGGGGTGCCGCGATAAGTATGTTCATACTGTTCGATACTCATAACAACCGTTGCACACTTCTTATCCACATTATCCCAACTGAGGAGCAATTTCCCCGGGTTCTGCATAGCCAATAGTTCTGTCCTGGAGATGTTTTGAAAAGTTGAATGGACTCTTTAAGTGCTACTCAGCATTTCAATAGTGAATGTTCAACAGTGAATGATTCAGGACGGATTGAATGAAGAGCAGGAAAAAGACACCATTTCTTAGGCCCAAAAATCTTTGTGCTGAACCTAGAGTTTATCCTACGGGCAGGAGAGAGTTGGCATTGTCCTTAAACCTCACCTTTGTCATTCAATTTATCAGGGAACCAACGACCACGTGATTTTTGGGCACAACCACCAGCCTGGTTCTCAAAGGATATCAAGCTACATTTTGTTGGAATCTGTTTTCAACAGCAGAGATGAGGCACCTCCTGCCTGTGTTTGCATCATCTGCTCCCCGCTTACCCATCCTTTTATCTCACACTGGCTCATTTGCTTTCCTCCAGCATACTAGGGTCTGGATACCCCTGGCGGGGGCACGGTGTTCAACACCAGGGACACGCATAGGCATTCTGAGAACACTAAGGTGGTGGTTTGGTGCATTGTGAAAGCATGTTAAAAGGCCACATAGTGAAAAGAAACCATTCCATGTTTTCCTCCTAAGACCTTCATCATGAACAATCTCCACCAATGAGGATACGAGAATGCCTCCTTGTTTGATGATGTCAGGTCAGGCATTTGCATATCATCCATTGCTTAACAAGTCCAATGTTAAAGGTTTATTTTTTTTAAAAAAAACCTCGAAACAATACATAGAAAAACGCCTTTTTGTCAAAGATTTAAAAAAAAAATATGTGACAGTTTACCTATAACTGCAGACACCGCAACAAATCACTTACTGAATAACAAATCTTTAAAAAATAGTCTAATTGCCTTGTTGCTATCTCCTTTTCCTTAATGAATGTCATAGGATCATGTGTGTCATGTTAGGAAACCATTACTGATTAAATTATACATACTTGCAGCATTATATCACATAGCCCATTCAAGATTATGCACAGATTGCATATATTACAAATTGCACAACCAGTGTATTGCCCCCCTGGGAGGGGGCCCCAGCCAATCAGCAAGCTCTTAATATGAGCTGTATTTACCAGGAAATGCCTTGGCTCTGAGCTGGCTTTAGAGCGCCTCCTCCTGCTGCTCCATGCCTTCATCACCAACATCCATTAAAACATATAAGAACGAGAGAAAAGAGAATTTTCTCTGTGTTTTCCTGCTCCTTCACTACGCCAAGAGCTGTGTTGGTCCCTTTTCAGTTCCCATTACAGTCATGTGCAGAAGAATGAAAAAGGACTAGTGTTCCTTGGGTCTGGCGATAGAGGAGAAAACACAAGGAAAGGTGCGTTTCTTATTGCTTTAATAACCGCACACTCCTATCGGTAGCTCACAGGTGCTGATGACGGTAACACTTAACTAGGCAGGCTGTCCTGGCTGGTAACATCACAGCGCCACAGCGCTAAGTGTCCTTGCTATACTCTGGCCCTTAGCTTGGGAAGTGAGCTGTTACAGGACACTACTGCCCACTTGCAGTCACACGTCCATACTATTGATGTTCACAACAAGAAAGATCATAGTCAAATACCTGTTCTATGCAAAGGTTCCCACTCGGGAAGGTCTGCAACCACGTTTTAGCTCACTGTGCCTTTCACAGAGGAGAAATACTCATTTGCATATCAGTCTTTTTATCCCACCCACAAGGGCAGTCCAGAACCGAAATGCTAGGAAATTCTTCTCTGAACAAGAGTACTAACAGCAATCCCAGACACCTGTTTCGGCCTAGTCGGGCCTCATCAGTGAGGTGAAGCTGTGTGCCCCTCTAAGCACAGCGAGCAAGGGGTTCACGTCTGGATTACCCCGGATAAAAACCCAAGTTCACAAAAATTCCCATATGCCTAATTTGGAGAAGTTTGATGGGCATTTCTTGTTGAAAAAGAGTCTTTTGGGTCAAATATATAAAAATGGACCGTTTTTTTTTCGAGGTTTTTGTCATGCACTTAGAGCTCGTGGGTTCTGTTTCTACCCACTTGTCGGATTTTGCCATGTTTGAATTGTGCGATTCCCAAAAGGGCACGGTGTGTGTGCTTACACTGCTCTTTCCATTCATGTCTGTGTTTTCTGTGCATTGCGTGCATGACAGGGCCCATATGAGACATGCTGGCTGCACTGCGCATGCCCAAAATATAAATGCATTCTGAACATTTGAATAGCGAACAACTCAAAATGACCTGATCGATTTTCAAAATATGTGTTGTGTGCACCAGTAACCCACGAGCTCAGAGTGAGTGACAAAAACCTCGAACATCAAACCGCTACATTTTTATATATTATATATTTGTCCCGAATGACTGTTTTTTTGTTTTATGGAAACCTCCCAATAAAAACCTGTTTTTGAACTCGAAAACGCCCATCAAATTTAGACACATGTTTTGTGATATAGGCACGCCTCCTTCTTTGCCTCATTTGGTGAACTCTAATGCCCGAGTTCAAAAGTTATACATTTTTCTATGCACAGACTCGTGTTACCTTAATTATAGTATCAATGTGCTCTTAGCATTCTTGCAGTAACTTGATCATCACCAGGCCTTTGCACTGCAGTTACCCCTATTTAAGTCATAAAGGCTGCTTTTAGATTTTGGCCGGCAGAAATGGTGAGGAGCACCCCGGGATTTGTAAATGGAACGTGATTTTGCAAAGGTGGTTGGGAAGGGAAAGGGCCTAATTCATGGAATTTTTAGCGTGGTGCAAAGTGACTCTGCACTGGTGAAAGTCATTTTGCTTTGCCAACAAACACCCTGATTCCCAGAGTGGTGTAAGGTATATTTGTGTAATATGGTAATTTCTTAGTCGTTCATATAGGATAATGACCAAGTACATTTTTTCCAGCTCAATGTCCTGCGTGATGTTACATGGTCATCATCTCCCCTTTTCTAGTGTTCTCTTGTAGGCCCTGATAATGTATTCTAATGTTATTATCCCACATAGTATAAACTATTCTGATTTTAGATGCAGGAATAAATCACTGACTACTGCTTCAGATCTACCCAGTCATATAAAATAATATAATGGGAATAATTAATAATAATGAATAATAATCATGTTTGCATTTATATAGTGCTACGAACCCTCAGGCTTATTAGAGCTGCTTATTATTACCCATGCTGTGTGGTGGGAATAGTTTGTCAAACCGTTTCTGTAAGCAAAATCGCCTCTGTATCTCAGTTCTATGGCTGAGATTGCTTTGATTGGAGATTGGCATCTCTGCTTTGAAAGAGCAAGCACAGTGACAATACGGAAGCATAGAGACTCGGAGGAGTCTGAGGCCAGGGTGGTGGATACGGACGTGGAGATGTGCCTGATCGAGTTGGGTGTTAAACCTGGTTCTCAGAGTAAACCTGGCAGTAACTGCATTGCATTCTTGGGCGATGCACGCAGAGACATAAAGGAAGGGAAACGTCCAAAATGACCTATAACAAATGACCAAATGCATGATTGGGCTGAATTTCGGCCGTACGAAAATTCCGAACAGCCGAAACTTCGAACAGATCACGCATTCAGTGCTAGGGGCTGCGTGGGTGTCCCTAAAAAGACCCCAAAAAAAGAAAAAATAATAAATAAATACAAAAGGAGGGTTGCAGAAGTGTCCCCCGCACCCTTGCTCACTATATTGTGAGCAGGGGTTGCGGGGGTGTCCTCTGCAGCCGTCCCAATAAAAAGGAAAGGACCTCGCAGCGCCGGTTCCCGATCATCGAAGTGAAAGGGAACAGGCATTGCAGGGACCCTGTGAGTCAGCAGACGCAAAGTAAGTAGGGGGTTGGGGGCGTGGGCGGGGGCCAAGTTGGAAATGTTCAGGGGAGAAAAGACTGAAGGTTATTTCGGAAAAAAAATAATTTGGATCTCAGGCTTTCAACACAGCTCCACAGGAAGAAATGGTAGAGCCAAGCACTTCCTGTCTTGTGATATGTTGTCTGTCAGGACTTCCTGTCATGTGACTTATCAAGCTCCACGTGCGTCCCCTTTCTTATTCCTAACCATTAGCCTTGAGTGAACCTTTCTTGCCTGGCACCCCATGCCCTATGGCTCAAGCTCCTGCATTTATTTGTATTCAAAAACTTTAAAAGTAACCTACCCTCCCTCCCTCATATTTAAGTAGCATGAATTTTAAAACTGAAATGCAGATGAAAGAGAAATAAAAATAAAAAAAGGTAATAACTCTCAGGTTTCTTCGGTACTCCTCCAGACTTCAAATCACTCTAAATCACATTCAAGAAAACGGATCCAAATACTATCAAATGTTTTGCTTTTCCTCTGCAGTCTAATAAAAATTCCCTCAATATTGTGAACATAGTACATTTCCTCCAACCACACATCCTTAGTTGGGAAAATTGCAGATTTCCAATTTCGAAGAATGATCCTTTGCACAACCATTGAAGCTCTCAAAATCCAAGTTACCTGAGGGTATGACAGTTCCTCTAGATCAGTCTTTTCGTCCAAGATCAAAGTTCCAAAGTCATATTCTCTGTCCACTCCTAGGACTTTAATCATCACACTCGTTATTTACTCCAAAATGATTTGACCGTATAACAACCCCACATCATATGTTCTACTGTTCCTCTTGACTGTCCACATCCTCAACAGTTGTCTAAAAGACTCGGGCCTTGCTTACACATACATTCTGGTGTACAAAATACCCTGTTCAGCAGGTTCACCTGTCAAACCCTCTCCTCTATGTTGATCAACATTCAGGGAATATTTCCACATAATGTCTCCCATCTTGACACCGTCATTTCCTCTTGAAGGCAATTTTCTAGGAATCCAGAAGTTTTGTATTTCCCCTTGAAACATTAGCCAGGAGCTTGTACATCACCAATGCCATATGCTTCTGGCTTCCCACGCTGTTCTGACTTGAGTGTCGTGTAGACCGTTGAGACCTCCGTCCCCAAGTGACGCACAGGGAAACCAAAAGAATCCCGCTGTGCGACCTTTGGGGCCACAGGTGGGAGATGTTACTTCCCGGATCCACGGAACCTCTGGAACACCGATGCTGCTGCAAAAATAACGAGGTTAAGTACCAGGCAATCACAATATATCACAAGAATCAAAGGATCTGAATAGTCTTACCTATCCGGTGTTTAGAAAACCCAGGAAACCTAGGAGGGAGGTTCGAGACTCAGATGATGCGGTCCCTAGAACAAGGGGAACACAGGCAAGCGTGGATACAGGATAAGCCACCTGTATAGCTGAAGGCGTAACTTGAATCCCAAAAAGGGAAATAGCGTAGAAGTTCAACAAAGTACCAAAGGATGATCCGAAGACAAGTGACGGTTGTGCCGAAATCCAGTAATAGGTAAACAGTTCCAAGCAAAGGTACAAAAGGGTAATCCGAAGGAGTCCAAATGAGAGTTCCAAGATCAAGGTAAACCAAATAGAGTTTCTCGAACGTAGCACCAAACAGGGTCTGAAGACAGCTGAGAAGCAATGAGTGTTCCGTGCATCAAGCCTTATATACTGTGCGTTTCGGGGTCATGTGACGTCCACCAAGGTCACGTGTGCGTTTCAGGGTCATGTGACGTCCACCAAGGTCACGTGTGCGTTTCAGGGTCATGTGACGTCCACCAAGGTCACGTGGGAAACGCCGCTCTGAATCACATGAGCAAGTGAATGATCGACGTGGAGGTGTTCCGCCGCCCCTTCTGCTGCATGTTCTCCATGGCAACTGCCAGTGCAGGAAGGGCTGCAATCGAGCCCGTAAATCGTACCTGGTACGGAACTTTCGGTCCTTTGGGTAAACCGAATCACATGAGCCTCGAACCCTGGAGGGAGTCGTGTGGGAACCCGAAGAAGGTGTTGGGGGAATGTGAGTAGTGTTCTGGTGTACAGTGGATCGGTGTGCAGAGGATCGCCTAACACATGCGAGCAATGGTGATCATTGGATCAGAGTCCCTGAGCTCCGTCAATGGTACAGCTGCCCTGAGAGAGCCATACTCTGCAAATGAACAACCCTCAAGAATATATTTGTCCTTCAAGGCTTGAAAAGAGAGCCAGGACCCTCCATACAATAGGTCACCAATCTTTCTTACACCTTCCAAATAACAATTTGGGCAAAACAGGGTTTTGCTGTTGACTTTAATCAAAGGATTCAGCCATAGTGATGCAGAGCCCATCAAGCCTGGTTTCATGTTTAAAGACACCGCAATAGTCTTCCAAATAGACCTTAAATATTCAGTTAAAACTGATTTCTTCCCCCAGCCCTTGCTCGTGGTGGAAAGCAGAGCTGTAAGTGGACCAGACCGCGCAATTGACCAGTCATTAAAAGGTTCTCTCAAAAATTGGAAAAAGTGCCTTGTCATGCAGGCCTGGTGATATCTTGTTAAGTCTGGGAAGCCAAATCCCCTGCTTTCATTCTGAAGTTGTAGTTTCCAAAGTTTCAATCTCAGTGGTTTGTGTTCCCATAGAAATGATTGACGCATATTATCCAGCTTTTGCGTTTACTTGGAGGAAGGGGGATCATGCTCTTAACATATGTGATCTTTGGCGCTGCTGTCATTTTCAGTGCACTCATTTTACCCCCAATGATCAGTTGAGTGATTCCCATTGCTCCAAATCCGCAGATAATTATTTCATCGCTCATTTTAAGTTCAAGTCCATCATAAGGTTCACATCTCCCATAAGCCACGTCCCTAGATACTTCATCTTCGTTTGACCTCATTTGAAACCATGGCCAGTCAGAACTAAACTACTGCTGAATTGCTAGTAGGGCAAAGCTTCCGATTTTGACCAATTGATTTTATAGTTTGAAACTCTACCATACTGTGCGATAAGATCCATCAAAACCGGGGTTGATGCTGTCAAGTACTTTGCTACCACGAGTAAATCATCTGCAAAGAGCCATATTTTCTGTGTTACTCCATGGTAGTTGATCCCAACTATCTTCTCCTCTGATCTGATAGTGACCGCCATTGGCTCCTGCATTTTAATGTTGCCTGCCTGGTGGACCAGACTAGTGTGACAGAGGGGCCGGCGCAGCGAGGCGGCTTTTTGTGCAGAGGAAATGGAAACATCTGAAGAGTCCTGCCTCTGTCTGGTTTCTGTTATGGCAGAGAAGAGAAATAAGCGCTCAGAGCTTTTCTGAGGCTTTCCAAAACCTGACAAACTCCCAAACCAGCAGAACTAAGTGGAACAGAGCTGATCTTCATTATATTACAAAGGCCCAGGAGCTGGATGAAGTGTCAAGAAAGTATATAGGGGAGGCCTGCACTGCCACCGCCTGTGCTGGAGGTCACGGCCATCGCTCAGGTGCAACAGTCCAACTCCCACCCAGCATCAAGTACTCAAATGTTTGCAAAGAGCCCCGCTCACGTCTGTCCAAAGACCCTCATCTTTTCCCCTAGGCTTTTGCAGAAGAACAACCTTCCCCATCCAGTGGCCAATTAAGGGGGTATCAAGAAGGACTTCGCAAAAACTCCATTCTACATACAGCAAAGCAGAACTGGGGGAACTAGAGGGAGGATATTCACCCTGTTGCAACATGGCCAGGAAATGTGAGATTCAGGTTGGCCACACTCTTTTTCTTTCCTATTGGGAGAATGGTTAACATCCTGCCCAATAAGAGAGGATAATGCATTCTGGCCAACCACATTGCACGGACCGCTGCAAACAGTTAGGCTACCTTGAGCGCTTTGCTCATCCTGATTAAACAGGCGACCCTACTTCATATCCAATCCAGTGGCCAGAATGTTTCAACGACACTGATTGGTGGAAACTCAGAGCATTCTAACCAGGCCTAGTTTCGGAGCGTGAATGCAGCCAGCATTTCACACACCATTTTACTCATGCAGACTAGTGTCTATTATCACCCAACATGTCTGTCATGAACTGTCTGGTCTTGGGTGAACTCAAAGGTCCCTGCTCACGAGAGAGGCCTAGAAAGCCTGTCTGAACAGCTAATGGCAGACCACCTTTTGGACCCCAGGGTGGCCCTTAGACATGGCCCTCTATTGCCTCGGTGTATGAGTGATGCTTCTACCAGTCCTGCCAATGCTATACCTGTTCTCTTTGTGACAGAAGCTTACAGTGCTGCTGGCCATGCTGGACATGTTATGTGTGTTTGATGGAAGTGTGTGTGTGTCTACGGTTTGTGCGGCATGCATTCTGTGCGCGAGGGATGCTTGCACTGCTCATACTCTACATGCTCTGTGCAACGGTGTGGCTCCTGTCGTGTGTGTTTGCAAGAGAGGGTTGTTGTGCCCCTGATTTTGTACTTGCCTTGTAAATACATGAAACAGTTCAGGTTTAACTTGTGTCCAAATAAAAGCTTGGAAAGTTCTATTGGTGGCATTGTATTTTTATCATTAGCATTATATAACATCCCTGGGGCATGCTTGTTGCAGGGGCAGGGAAACATACAGGCTAGGCTGATGTGTACTTTGGGGATTCACACATGATGTGTGTATTGACTTAGTTTGCATCGTTCAGCCCCTCTCCCCACATAAACTTGAAGCTAGCCTCATACCCAGAAGAGGTGCAACAGAGACAGCAGCGCACGTTTCACTTAAGTAGAGAAACACTGCATGCATGCATCACTCTCCCACAGAAAGAAATGGCGCAGCTCACGCTCTATCGGTGCACGCTTTCCTTATATTGGAGTGGCGTATTGCAAACACGGGCAATACAAGAGCTTCGCACAGAACAAGCGATGTGAGCACCGCATCGGTGCAGGCTTCTCCCTCACACTCAGGTGAGATACATCAGAAGTGCCTGCCTCCCTCATGAAGAGAGCAGGTACAGCAGCCCAGCCTTCTATTGCACAAAGAGAAAATGCAACAGTGTCTCTCACACGATGAAAAGCGAGAGCATAGAGAGCTGCGTCCCAAGCACCTCTCACATGCAGAAGTAAAGCGTGCAGCTCAAGCCCCAGGCAGCAATGCATGGGCCCTGCACAAGGTGCAAGCTATCCCAGGGGACCAGCCACGCACGCTTCTCCGTCGCATACATCAAAAGGATGCAGCAGAAAGCCCCTCCTACGTGTAACTGCAGCCCATGAAGCAGCAGTGAAACCCGCCTCAGTCTGACACAACACATATAAGACAGCAGCGGTGCATGCATCTATCTCACGTACACGGGAAAGCTGCAGCACAAGGCCCCCCCACTACAAGTGCAAGCTTCCCTCGTGCGTAAAGTGCAGCACATGCAGCAGCAGTGAAACCCGCCTCACTCGGACACAACACATATAAGACAGCAGCTGTGCATGTATCTATCTCACATACACAGGAAAGCTGCAGCACAAGGCCCCCCACAAGACGTCAACAAAAATTGGACCAATGGAAACGGGAATAGCCTCTCAATACATTTATTTATTTCATAAATACCAATAAATGTTCAATTGTCAATTTCTAAAAACTTTTATTTGCATATCAAATTCATATAAAATACTAGAACATTTCCACAAGCAAGTATCTACAAGTTCCACTCATACTCAATCACTCCTACCATTCATTCTACTTTTTGCTTTTTTGTATCAAATTATTAACATATAAATATATGGCCTCATATATGGACGGCCTCCAACCGTAATTCCACATTAAACAAAAGTCCTCCATTCGATTATCTGATGGTTCGTCTGTGTGTTCCTAATTACACCGACGTTCGTCTACACGTGTTTCAGGTTGTCTTTTTTCGGGACGTCAACATTCATTGACCCTTCGTTCATACAACCTTCTTCAGGACAAAATTTAGGGGAGTTTCCTTATTCCCATAAGCATCGAGTAGGGTGAGTATCACCACCTAAAATACAATATACAATATCAAAACACGCTAAAATAAATTAAACTCAATTTCATACATTCTCTACTAACCATAGGCTATTCCCACTTATTTGAACCACAATTAATGTGAAGGTATGATTCTAAATAGTAATCATCATGACAATGTCTATGGGTGACAAATTTTTAGCACCCAATTCCATTATTAACTGGATTAATCTGTCTACATCTCGGTATAGTAACCACCTTTATCTAGCCCCATCGAAGATGCAAACAAACATGTTGGATCACTACTTGTGGAGCATTGTACTTACTCAACTAGATTATATCTCCATTTATTGTTTTATTGCAGAACATTCAAACTCTTTCCTCAAGAGGGATTCTTCGCAGCTCAATCTGGCGGGACCTGTTAGTTCTCAATGGCCCCTAAAAGGAAAAGAGCACTTTCAATGCGGGTATAGATACAGCAGAGTCTCTCTTTTATATATATATATGTGGGCCGACCAAATACTTACAACGGCTCAGATCTTATTGTGCATCAATTCTTTACAGAGAACCGCCAACACTTGC
Organism: Ambystoma mexicanum; assembly: GCF_040938575.1. NCBI lineage: Eukaryota > Metazoa > Chordata > Amphibia > Caudata > Ambystomatidae > Ambystoma > Ambystoma mexicanum. The sequence continues at coordinate 316,737,863 of NC_090924.1, read as the reverse complement.
GGTCGTGGTGTAAATTGACACGGTCTGTGGGCCAATAAGGGGAAAATAACTTAGTGCGTTCGTGTCATTATACATCGAACTAATCATGGTAACTTTCCTTCTATTACTTTCTCCCTACACATTATAGCTATTCCCCACGTCTCATGGTGACCCTTCTAATATACACCCCCTTGTGTACTTAAGCTTTGAATATGGTCTATTAGATCTAGTAAAAAATGTATTCTACTCCGTGCTCTCCCGCCATTTAGTTCTCTCGGTTATTTTACAGACCCCGTCCCCACTAACTCACTTACCTTGTTTCTTCTATTCAGAACCCAACTGTATGCCGTCTCGCATTTCGTCTTCCAGCGTTGTCTTCCGGCATTGTTTACATAAGCGCGGCGCAGATTTATTTGTAAGTACGTGTTAGTCACGATAGAAAGAGGACTGCTGTTAGTGTTCCGTTCGTGAACATAAAGAATGGACTACTTGGCAAGTTTCCTCTCTCTTTTGTATTAGTCGCGAAAAAGAACAGATTGCCTTTAATGTTCCGTTCGTGAACTTTGAGAAAGGACTACTTAACTAATTTCCTTACTTTTTATTTTTTATTTTTTAAATTTTTTAATGAATCACGTATTCTCAGAAGCTTACGCATTTCTCAAAAAATAACCACAGATGAGGGAAGGGCTGCATCTATGCTTACATTAGCTAAACCTACTAGGGAGTTCCTAGTTTCTCATAGAAATTGATATTGTCCCATGGGCACCACGAGAATGTCTGTACATATTCTCAGAGCATTCTTCATTAGTCCAAAGTTGTAAATGAAGGCTACAAAATCTCAAAATACTCAATTCCCTCATACAATGCCGGTGCATTAGATGTGCATTTACATTTCTCACTCTTCTGGGTACGATAGGGGCGCAAAATTACACTCTCATAATCATGCATGTAGAGTGAAAAAGGAATTCTAGCACATTCCACATTTATATAGTGTGTTATCAAGGCTCCCCATTCCACCGAAACATTAAGGCCATTCTTCACCGTGTCTAAGCGATATATCCATCGTTGCTCCAATTTGTGGAGCATGGTTGACATGTCCCCACCTCTTTTCGGTAGTTTAATAGTCTGTAACACAAACCATCTCAGGTCGGTGTCTTTGTGTTGTTTCTGTCACGCCACTTTTTGGGAGACCGGGGTCTGTGGCACCCACTCCCTCTCCCATCTCCTGGCGGATCTACCCGCGCTTTCGCGCTTGGGCGTTCGCCGGGGGTAGAGGTGCTGGGGCCGGTGCTAGAGGGCTGCGGCGCATGCGCGGGAAACCACTGTCTCGGTTCCGCGCATGCGCCGTAGATTGGGCCTCTGCTCTGGGAAGGGCTTGCCTTCCAAGCCTCATTCTAGGTCCGCCGGCGCTCGGAAACGAAATGGCTTGCGTTTCAGGCCTCGTGAGTGCCGGCGGCCCATAAGAGTGGCCGCGAGCAGTTGCAATTCGCGTCTCAACGCTGTTGCTTTGGTCGTGTTGCTCGCTCCAGCCACTTGTGGTTCCTGCTTCCCTGTGCCTGGCCTTGCCTTGCACCAACCTATTCTTTGTTCTCCCTGCCTTGTGGATTCCCTGCCTGCCTGGTCCCAGTCTCCTACTACCTGCCTGGGCCCTCCTTGCTCCTGTCTGTTTTTGAGCCTCCCTGGGTCCGGTTTTCAGTTTTCCCTACTTTTCCCTGGGAACTCCCGCTTTCTTTCCTGGGCTTCTCCCTGGGTCTTTCTGGGCCAGCTTCTCCTCTTGCTTCCTGGGGCCCTCGTTCACTGTTTTGGGACATACCTTAGGGGTCGCTACTCTTGGTGGTCCCCCCTCCCGATCTGGTTCCCTCTTCCTGTTTGGTCCTGCCTGGTGCCTCATCCTTTGGACCTACTGTACCTCCAGCAGATTTGTCATCCCTGACCAGCTACGTGAATTCTGCTGGAACTTGTCTTCCCGTGGACTGGGGGCCTTTCCTTGTATTCATCTGAGAAGTATCCCGGACTATCTCGCTTCTTCACTGGATCACGTACCTCTGGAAAAGATTCTTTTGGACTTCACCAGCATTCAGTAACCTTCCATCAGACTGTGGCCTCTCCTGCCTGTGCTTGCACAGTCCCTTCGTCACGTTAATCAGGAGAGTGTCTTCCGTGACGCTGGGAGTTGGTCCATTCACCACCCTGTGTCATTATGGTGGTGGAGAGGCTGGTTCCCCGAGTCACATGCTCGTCAATTCACTGGATGCAGCCTGGCGGTCCCAACTAGAACCACAGTCAAGAAAACAGGTACTCAGTTCTCATGCACTTCTCTGCTTGACAGTTTCAGACTAAAGTGGTCCACCAAGGGTTTTTCAGCTACTTTATTCCGAATACAGCTACGGTGTTCCCCTATCCGCTGTCTCACCTCTCTAGTCATTTTTCCCACATACAACGAATTGCAGGGGCATCTGATAATATAGATAGGATTCTTAGTACGACAGTTTGTGTGTGATTTCATTTTCCATTTTGTAGCCCCATGATTGAACTCATGTCTGGTCTCTGTCAATGGACAGGACACACAGTTACCGCATTTATAATGGCCTGCAATAGGGGGTAAACCCAATTGGTTCAATATAGTTTGTTCCGAATTCGAATCTCTGTAAGTGTGCACTAGACGTTGTCTAAGATTTTGTTTCTTTTTGAAGGCAAAAATGGGTTTCTTCTCCTGCTTGTTTGATTAGGTCCAAGTTCCGGTTCACAATCTTTTTAATTTCATCGCTTACTGGATTAAAAGTAGTGACACACACTAATCTGTCTTGTTTCTTTTTTTCTTTTGGTACAAGGCATTCATCTCTGTTCCTGTTCAGGGCCCTTTTTAGATTATTCTTTACCAACTTTTGTGGATAACCTCTATCTAGTAGCCTTCATTTGAGATCCTCTGCATGTTTTTTGTATTCATCCTTTTCGGTACAGTTTCTCCGTATCCTTAAAAACTGACCATAGGGTAAATTCTGGCAAAGGCCCACTGGGTGAAAGCTAGAGTAGTGTAAAAGTGTGTTTTTATCGGTTGTCTTCCGAAAGAGGGTAGTGACCAACTGCTGATGCGACTTCTTAATGAGTAGATCTAAAAAGCTTACCTGATTTTTATGCCATTCCATCGTGAATTTGATATTAGCCACTGATGGAATTGGTTCAATGTTTCACTTGTACCCCTCCATACCATAAACACATCATCGATGTATCTGTACCAAGCCCGAAGGCCTTGGCACAGATCACCTTGTTGTTTCAGATGGCTATGCTCACCCAGAATATATTTCTCTTCGTATTGCGCCATGAACAAATTCGCCACATCTGGCGCAAAAGTTGCCCCCATGCTGACTCCCTTTCATTGCTTAAAAAGGGTTTGTTTGAATAAAAAGAAGTTCTCGGTCATCGCAATCCGTGCACATTCTTGTATAAACTCTGTGGGTGGAGTATGTGGTTCTGGTCTTGTATTCAGAATTCTACCCAACACCTCCAGACATTCTGTCTGGGGGGTGGGGGTGTAGAGTGACTCTACATCCATTGTGACTAGGATATCATTGTCCTCTAGCACATGGTTCTGAGTTATTCTTATCATATCTCCTGAATCTTTCACGTAAGATGGCATCTTACCCACAAATGGTTTAAGAAAAAATTCCACATAAACAGAGAGTGGTTCCAATAATGAATCTTTTGCCGCCACTATAGGCCTCCCTGGTGGGTCTGTCATCCTTTTGTGAATTTTGGCCAGAGTATAAAAAGCCGCCTTTTTACAACCTCTTCGCTGCTATTCCCTTTCTGCATGGTTGGTCAGGCTCTTGATTTCCTCTTCTAGTCTTGATGTTGGATCTAGAACTAACTTTTGGTAGGCGTTTTCATCGCCCAACAGACGCATACATTCTTTCTCATAATTCTCTGTAGATAGGATGACTATCCCTCCCCCCGTGTCAATTTACACCACAACCGCAAGTGTTGGAGGCTCTCTGTAAAGAATTGATGCACAATAAGATCTGAGCCGTTGTAAGTATTTGGTCGGCCGACATATATATATAAAAGAGAGACTCCGCTGTATTTATACCTGCATTGAAAGTGCTCTTTTCCTTCTAGGGTCCATTGAGAACTAACAGGTCCCACCAGATTGATGGGGCTAGATAAAGGTGGTTACTATACCAAGATGTAGACAGGATTAATCCAGATAACAATGGAATTGGGTGCAAAAAATTTGTCACCCATAGACATTGTCATGATGATTACTATTTAGAATCATACCTTCACATTAATTGTGGTTCAAATAAGTGGGAATAGCCTATGGTTAGTAGAGAATGTATGAAATTGAGTTTAATTTATTTTAGCGTGTTTTGATATTGTATATTGTATTTTAGGTGGTGATACTCACCCTACTCGATGCTTATGGGAATAAGGAAACTCCCCTAAATTTTGTCCTGAAGAAGGTTGTATGAAGGAAGGGTTGATGAATGTTGACGTCCCGAAAAAAGACAACCGAAACACGTGTAGACGAACGTCGGTGTAATTAGGAACACACAGACGGAACCATCAGATAATCAAATGGAGGACTTATGTTTAATGTGGAATTAGGGTTGGAGGCCATCCATATATGAGGCCATATATTTATATGTTAATAATTTGATACAAAAAAGCAAAAAGTAGAATGAATGGTAGGAGTGATTGAGTATGAGTGGAACTTGTAGATACTTGCTTGTGGAAATGTTCTAGTATTTTATATGAATTTGATATGCAAATAAAAGTTTTTAGAAATTGACAATTGAACATTTATTGGTATTTATGAAATAAATAAATGTATTAAGAGGCTATTCCCGGTTCCATTGGTCCAATTTTTGTTGACTATTATATGACGCCTGAAGGACCTGGGACTGTAATCAGGCACCCCTTTGTTTTATAATACCCCCACTAGAAGTGCAAGCTTCCCTCGTGCATAAAGTGCAGCACATGCAGTAGCAGTGAAACCCGCCTCAGTTGGACACAACACGTATAAAACAGCAGCTGTGCATGCATCTATCTCACATACACAGGAAAGCTTCAGCACAAGGCCCCCCACTACAAGTGCAAGCTTCCCTTGTGTGTAAAGTGCAGCACATGCAGCAGCAGTGAAACCCGCCTCACTCGGACACAACATGTATGAGACATCAGCGGTGCATGCTTCGATCTCAAATACACAGGAAAGCTGCAGCACAAGGCCCCCCACTAGAAGTGCAAGCTTCCCTCGTGCATAAAGTGCAGCACATGCAGTAGCAGTGAAACCCGCCTCAGTTGGACACAACACGTATAAAACAGCAGCTGTGCATGCATCTATCTTACATACACAGGAAAGCTGCAGCACAAGGCCCCCCAGTAGAAGTGCAAGCTTCCCTCGTGCATAAAGTGCAGCACATGCAGCAGCAGTGAAACCCGCCTCACTCGGACACATGTATGAGACATCAGCGGTGCATGCTTCGATCTCACATACACAGGAAAGCTGCAGCACAAGGCCCCCCACTAGAAGTGCAAGCTTCCCTCGTGCATAAATTGCAGCAGTGAAAGCTCCCGCCACACGTGAATATGTAGAGTGCAGACCGCAGCAGTACACACACCCATCATGCAATGTGGCATTATAGACACATCCGGCAGAATGTCAAATGCCAGACTCCAGACCTTAGCTTCCGTTCTGCATTGTTTTCTGTTGGGTTTTGGTTCTTCGGTGGTGCTTTCGTTTGCCAAAACGATTGGTTTGGAATGCAGAGAGGGGAAGTGATATCCAAGCAGTCATCTCCACAATCCTGGTGTTGCAATGTGTTGCTAGCTGTGTATGGGACCGTTTTTATTGGCTGTCTTTGCTCTCACTTCAGTAGAAAAGGGCCTTTATAGATTATTAGAAATGAGCACTCGGTTTCTTAAAACTTCTCTCACTCCTTGTTACATGCATTTGGTTTGCAGCATGCTAACCGGCTGTGTAAGTGTGACAAACACTGTACTTTTCTCAGTCTTATAAAAGCTTTAAGAAGTTATATATCTGTCTCAAACTAAAGTACAGAGAATATTGTTCAGTGCTGCGCAATGGAGAACAAGCAGTGGAATATAAAACAAGCACTGGCAAAGCCAACCGTTTTGGCTTTAGTGTTAGATGTTAGGTATCAAATAACAATGTTGTCTCTGTGTTTTTGTGAATGATAGGTGAAGTAAAGTTCAAAAGTATGTGCATTATTTAATTTGTTTACGAAAAGCTGTTTTACTAAGTTACATCGCCCCTTTGTTTGGGAGCATGCAGAGCTCTTAATTGCCCGCAAACCTGAGCTTAGGTAGACCTGAGAACAAGCCCTGAGCACAGGGGTGATCTCTATTTGTACCCCGGGGATCTCTCTATGGTGCTAATAGCTTTAAAGTATTTTTTAAGGGAAATGGGTTGTGCGCGTATAGCACTGGCTCAATCTCCAGTAAAAATATAGATGGCTGCTGCCATGGAAATAGAAAATGAGCGTAGTCCCATTTCTGTTTCCATGGCTGCTACGTGAACGGAAAAGGAGTGCACACACTGGGAGAAGGAAGCTCATGACAGGCGGTAAATCAGATTAGGACGGTGAGATTCGGGATCATGCGGTGGAGTTCAGGGGCAGGGCCGGGGTTAAGGAGGAGTGGGCTGGGATCTGAGGTGGGGAAAAGTGTCATCACCAGGGTGAGGTGCTCCGGTGCTGGGAGAACAGCACTGCTCACTTACATATTTTGCCTGCATTTCTAGCACTGGATTGGCGGAGCACCCTCTAACGGGTGCAAATAAAAAAATATTATGTGCCAGAATTGAAATATCTAATAAAAATAATGATGTTGGACATACACTATGCACTGTATACATTTCAAGCTATAGTAGCGGTATGGCGAGAGTAAGATATGCAACACAATGTGCATCATGGTATGAAAAGTGGTGTATAGGTCCTTTTAAAATAATAGTAGACAATTAGAAACGTTGAGTGCATGTATTTTCCCCTCTGAATGTGCTGAGCTCTTCCCCCATTTCGAAGTGATGTTGAACTAAGTGTCATTGTTAGCAAATGTAATGTCTGATGTAAGAAGGGTGGGGCTTCATAGACCCATCAGAATCTAAGCCGCTGATGAGCAGGATACAGACACATTGCTGCAGCAGGTGCTCAACACAGACAGCCCTCTGAAAGCCCAGCGGCATGGCGGCCATCTTACTCGGCCGCCAAAGTTCGCAGCTTTACGGAAAGTGTTAACAATGTTCTGTACTGTGTCGCCATGATGACAACTCTAAGGCATTCCCTAAGAGGTGCCAACAATGCCAACACTTACAAGACAACTCACACTATCCCAAATGCTTAGAACACCCCTCCACTGGCCTGGCAAACCAAATAAAAGGATGCCAGGATAAAATTAATACATTAAATTGGGCACATGCCCATTACAGAAACTGCATTGAAAAAGTAAGTTTAACAATTGAGTCCGCGTCGAGGCCATGATGGGGTAGGCAGGAAAATGGGCGCTGTTTCTTGGCCTATACCTTGTCAAGGATGCCCCATCCTCCCTTGGCAGGCAGTCCTGGCATGGAGGTGATTGCCAGAGAGGAAGCACTGTGCATACCAGTGTAATGCCATTAGTGGACCGAGATCAACAGATTGCGCTGCAGCCTTTTCCATTCAATTTCCTGTTTGATTCTGTGCTGTCTCTAAAAGGGCATGGTGGGCATATTAGAACTATGGAAAAGCAGACAAGATAGCTCAACGTGTCAATGCACTACCTTCCTGGAGAGTTGCAAGAACTACATATCCCAGGCCCCAAATGTGAGAGGGGGGTTGTACAAGTCCATGTGTATTGCACAGACAGAGACCAGCGTCACAGTGTCATAACAGGTTGTGTTAAGATGATTTTGTCTGAATGAGTGGACTTGGTCCTTATGTATGCATTTCCCATCAGAGCATTAACTTTAGTGTAGTTCAAAGTGTTATTTTACCACCAGAGGGTCACGATTGTTTTATTAATAAACTCATAGTCATTAAAGGTTATTTCTTGGTTGACTGTATGAATGTACATTGCACAAACGCCACCAAGTTGGCTCCTTTATGCTGTCTTCTAGGGTACAACTACTGGTGTTGCGAAAGACTCCACTCGCATGAAAGACCACTCGTCTTTCACAGAACACATAATATTATTTATTTTTTCCTGCCAATAGTTTTTGTTGTTGTTCGGGTATAAACAATTCAGTGGAAATTTCAATCAATTGTTCGAAATTTTACAACAAAAAAAACAAAACAAGACATGCACATTTGTAATTAAATGTTGCGAAAAATGCTTATTAAGGACTCAAATGGTTTTCGGAGAAACTGGGATGCGGCGGCAGGGATAGTAAGGCAGTTCTTCCTTCACTTGAGGGTATTCACGTCCTGCCCTGAGAGCAGTGCACCTGTGCCAACACAACTAACCAGAGTAGAGCACATATTCATGCAAAGTTACAAGAATCCACCCTGAAAAGAAAACGCCTGGGGCATTGAGGCCATGTCAACACTGTTCATTAAGCAATGATTGCTTGGTAATCACAGAGGGCACTGAACAAGTCTTAGGAGTATTGAGGAAATATAGTGAATATTAAGAAATCCCATAGGCTACTCCCATAGGCTACTCCCATAGGCTACTGGGCCATCCCTTAATTTATCACTGATCAGTTCCAAAGGCTGTTGAAAAAATTCCATTGGACACTCGGAATGTATTTTGGCTAGTGATCAACCTCACATGCCGCTGAGCAATTTCATACTGTACTGGGAAAACTCACTGACAACTGAGCAATTCCACAGACTACTGGGAAATCCTGCAGAGCACTGGGCAATTCCACAGACTACTGAAAAACCCACTGACAACTAAGCAATTCCACAGACTACTGGGAAATCCCACAGAGAACTGGGCAATTCCACAGACTGCTGGGAAATCCCACATAAAAAATGAGACATTCCACAGACTACTGGGAAATCCCATAGAAAACTGAGCAATTCCACAGACTATTGGGAAATCCTACAGAGAACTGGGCACTTCCACAGACTACTGGGAAATCCCAAAGACAGACGACTGGGAAATTCTACAGAGAACTGGGCAATTCCACAGAGTACTTGGCAATTCCACAGAGTACTGGGAAATCCCACAGAGAACTGGGCGATTCCACAGACTACTGGGGCATCCCACAGAGAACTGGGCACTTGCACAGACTGCTGGGAAATCCCACAGAAAACTGAGAAATTCAACAGACTACTGGCTAATTCTTCAGAGAGCTGGGCAATTCCGCAAACTACTGGGAAATCCCACAGAAAACTGAGCAATTGCAGAGGCTGATGGGAAATTCCACAGACTACTTATACATCCCACAGACTACTGGGAAAACCATCGGACAACTGAGCAATTCCACAGAATACTGGGAAATCCCAAAGCCAACAGGGCAATTGCAGAAGCTGCTGGGAAATCCCACAGAGAACTGAGCAAATGCAGAGGCTGCTGGGTAATCCTGCGGGGTAATGAGAACCCCTAGGTCTGCTAATCAGTCCCACAAGTAGCTGAGCAATTGCACAGGCACTAAATAGTTGCACAGGCTAAACCTTCTAGCAGTCCCACCAGGCAGCGGGCATTCGTGTAGGCACTATGCAATCCTAGATGCAATTGTCACATTTTACAAGATACAGAGAAATTGCAATCACTCGGAGAATCGGCCAGTCGAGTGAGACAACGTGCAGGATCCTGAACGATTACACAACCAGCTGAGAAACTGCCTGTCCTTGTACGGATGCTAATCAAGAGCACGTGTGCTTTGGACAAGCAAGATTTGGAGCAAAGGTGCCTGCTCTTTAAGGCATGACACGAGGCCCGAGCCGAGGCCTGTCAAAGACGAAAATGTCCCACAGTTCCCTCGTGCTTCCGGGAGAGGTTAACAGCTTGTAGCAGAATATGGAGAGAGGTCCATAGGGGCTAAGGATCAAGGTCTGGGCTGTCAGCTTCCCTTGCTGTCACCACCATCTCATGTCACCGTCGCGAGACTCGTCGATACAGCCCGCGAGCTGGGCGTCAAGAGGCCAGACGAGCCACTTTGGAGCCCTGTCAATATTCTGATGTCAATGAAGGCTGCGTGTAGCCGCTGCCGGCGTTAAGGGATTTGCCAATGACACTTTTCAAAACCTGGACCGACATAAAGGCAGGGCCAAAACGGCATTAGCAGCCCACTGCGCGGTGCACGTCTGCGGCCCGCCTCCCACCCCAGAGCCTCTCTCAGTTGGGAAATGGTAAGGAGACTGGCTTTACAGACGGAGCTTGCAAAGGGAACAGGCACTCTGAAAGGATCTATAATGTAAACAATGCTTTTAAGAAATGGTCTCAGCTTATTTTTGGACTGGTGAACTCGCACCAGCTGTCAAACCTAAGAAGGGAATTGCACAGATCCCAACAGCCACCACAGGCACTCAGCAGCATTTATGAAACGCAGCCCTATTTGATTTGTGACTGTTACATGAAAGCCTTGAGCGTTTCCTTTAATTTAATATTCATATATTTTAAACAAGTCATCCACCTCCAAAGGGATGTAGGAAGCCTGCGAAAAATTAGAGGACATACGTTTCTCGTTAATTATTTTAATGTGACATGTTTCTCATTCTTTTATCTTTGAGATGTTTATTGTATTGTAAACGTAGGAAGAAGATACAGTCCCAGAACATACAGAATGTGCACAGAGGGCAGCCATTTTATGTATTTGTTTTCTATTAGTGCTTTTGTAACCCTGCTGGAGGAGAGAGGCGAGTTGTGGGGGATGGGAGGTTTTGTAGAAAATTAGTTCTGGAGGGAAGAGGCAGAGTAGGGAGAGTTTTGTGCAGTTGAAACCTGTGGCTCCTGCACATCCTTAGTCAGTCAAATGTGGGTAGGGCACAAGTCGAGGGACCACGCGGGTAAACTGCAGTATGCCTAGCCCTATGCCTACTATGCTATGCTAGCCACTCCTGGTCTGATGAAGACCCTCCATTCCTCCCTCCCTACTTCTCAACCTTGATGCGTGGAAGCCTTATGATACTATGTAATGCTCCCTAATCCTAGATTGGCAAGTCCCCCATTTCCCACTCCCTACCAGTCAGCCTTGGTACACCTAAACATATGCATACTATGCAACCCACTCCTGAACTGATGAAGACCCTCAATTTCTCAGTCCCCACCTCTTAACCACGGTACACCTAACCCTATGCATGCTATTCTATGCCACCAACTCCCAGACTAACCAAGACCCTCCATTCCCCACTACCTACTTCGCAACCTCGGTGTGCGGAACACTTAGCATACTATGTAATGCTCCCTAATCCTAGATTGGCAAATCCCCCATTTCCCACTCCCTACCAGTCGGCCTTGGTACACCTAAACATATACATAATAAGCAACACACTTCTGAACTGATGAAGACCCTCAATTTCTCAATCCCTACCGCTCAACCACGGTACACCTAACCCTATGCATACTCTGCTATGCTACAGACTCCCAGACTAACGAAGACCCTGCATTCCCCACTCCCTACTTTTCAACCTCAGTACGCCTAACCCTATGCATGCTATGCTATGCCATCAACTCCCGGACTGACAAAAACCCTATATTCCCAAATCCCTACTTATCAACCGCGGTATGCCTAACCATATGCCGACTATGCTATGCTACCCACTCTCGGACTGATGAAGACCCTCCATTCCCCATTCCCTACTTTTCAACCTTAGTACGCCTAAGCATTCGTATACTATGCTTTGCTAACCTATCTTGTACTGACAATGACCCTCCATTCCCCACTCCCTACTTATCAACCGCGGTATGCCTAACCATATGTCAACTACGCTATGCTACCCACTCCCGGACTGATGAAGATCCTCCATTCCTCACTCTCTACCTCTTAACCTCAGTACGCCTAACCCTATGCATGCTATGCGATGCTATCCACTCCCGGAATCACAAAGACCCTTCCTTCCCCAATCCCTACCTCTCAACCGTGGTACGCCTAACCCAATGCATAATACGCTATGCTACCCACTCCTGGCCTCACCCCCACAAAGCACCTTTTACACTTCTTGTCCAAGGCTCTCTGTTGCTCTTTCACTGAGTTTGCTCTTTATAAATCACCTAAATGCAGACCTTGAAAAGCCATAATGGGCCAATCATAGTGTGTGGTTGGCGTGTCATGTTTGTGGGAGGCAGCAGGGTTTATCTAAATAGTCACCTGTTTGCCAGACAAATCTAATTTAGCTGTGAAATGTTCTGATCTAGAAGTAAACATTTTTAAAATGTTTGTGCCCAGGTGGACTGGCCTACTGGGAAAGTGGATGATGCGGTTTCTGGCCGAATCCCTTTCAATATTGGCACCATGACATGTAACGTTTCCATGTGTTGATATCTCCGCAAAAATATCGCCATACAACAATATCGCCATAGAACCTGGGAGGACCCCCATCATTTTTCTAATGGAGCAGGGGACATCCCTGCAAACCCCGGCCCCAATAACCCCGTAAATTATCCCCACTAATAATATCGCCTATGGCCTTACCCCACGACCATAAATATGGCGATATTATTGGTGGGGATATTACCTGATACCCATGTAACTATGCCAGTCCAACTTGTCGTTTGTATTTATTTGCATTTCTTGAGCTCCTTCCTCAAAACTCCATAGAATAGGTTAAACAAAAAAGTGGTCCATGAAATAACGTTCAAATGAAAAGAAAGAGACTAGTCAGAAATGAGAAACAGTAAGAGATAAGCTTTCAGGCGGGATCGAAAAACATGAATGGAGAGAGAAGCACGGATGTCTGGAGGGAGTTCATTCCATAATTTAGGAACTAGAAGAGAAAATGAATGGAGCCCTGAGGGAGCACACACAGAGAAGTAAGAAGGTGAAGATGTTGGCACCAGAGAGTGTGTCCAGGAACATAAGGGGAAGTAAGAGAGGGGCGATATTGGGGAGGAAGACCATGATAGCATTCGAATATGATACACTGAAAGTGAAAAAGAAGCCGTGAGTCAAAAATAAGAAGGAAGATCGAGAGAATAGAGCCTCTTTACAGAGGAACGAGAAGATACTTGAAAAAGAAGACAGCAGAATTGAAAATAGAACGAAGAGGGGTAAAATAAGAGGATGGAAGACCCAAAATCAGGGCAGAACAATAGTCAAGTCTAGAGAAAATAGAGAAAATTATAATCCTGGAAGCATGAAAAGAGAGCAGGGGGTGAATTTTCTGTAGGTTGAAGAGATGGAAACGGCAGATGCATGCAGTTGAAGAGATATCTTGCGAGAAGGAGGGTGCAGAGTCAAAACTAACACCTAAATTGCGCTAAGTACAAGATGGAAAGGAGATGGGAGAAAAAGAGTATGAGGGTGAAGGAGATAGTGGAGAAAAATATAGAATGCCCATTTCAGAAGGGTTGACAGGGAGATAGCGAGAGGACATCCAAGATTGGACAGCTTGAAGACAGGAAGAGATATGAGAATGAAGAGAGTCAGAGAAGGATGAAAAGGAAAAGAAAATCTGGGTGTCGTCTGCATAGAAGGGACGGGAAAGGTTAAAAGATTCTATGAGAGATACAAGAGGAATCGTATAGACAGAGAAAAGCAGGAGACCCAGAACAGAACCTCAGGGAACACCATAGAGCAGAGGAGAAGTGTTGCCCGGCCAAGAACCAGAGAAGGTGCAATAAGACAGATACGAGCTCAGCCATTGAAGAGCTGAGCCCGAGAAACCAAGAGAGGAAAGTGCAGAGAGAAGAGCAGGGTGATCTACAGTATCAAAAGATGCAAACCACTGGTCCAGGAGAATGAGAAAGGAGGAGAGCCTCTTGGTTCAAGGTCAAACACCAGTTAACCACCCAACTTAAACATGCACACATACCGCTGCATATTTATATAAACACAAATAAATACCTCACAACATAAATACATATGTAAATACATGAACACACACATAGGTAAATAAATATCTACATTATATATACAGGGGTGTGGCTGCTGCAGTCAGTCACACCCAAATGTCCCTTCTGTTCGGTCAGGGAAGGGTACGGTTCATTTGAGTGATGTTGGTCTTTGGTGTGAGTATGTCCCTCCCTGCTGTTCTGGGGGGCAGCCCACCACAGACGATGTCATTGCTATGGGGAGGCCCCATGCCCACGAAGGGCACCGCTGCTGTCACCGCCTCTGTGGGTCAGGGAGATCCTTAGGCTCAGCGGCCCGCCCATGTCCCTGTGGGGCACCAAGCATTCACCACTGCATAAGGCCCATGTCTGTTTCTCTTCACTGCGGTGCCCCATACTCCACATGGGGCATTGCAACCACTAACACCCCCACGAGCCCTTCATCTTCTGGTGGCACCCCATTTCCGTGGGAGTGCAACACTCACCCTCACCGCTGGTTGCTTTCCTTCACTCTCCTCTGAGAACCTGGAGGTGAGGTCTGCCTGATCTGTTATCATGCCATTGCAGCACTGACATGCAGCCCCCCCCCCCGGTTTTCCATGCTCCAGCGCAGATGGTAGTACATGCAAGTAGTTGGTCTTCACCCGGGCCACCGCAAGAACGTGGCCAGGACTTTTGTTCTTCGCCTACTGCCCACCCAACTGTGGACAGGTTGGCCACACTGTGGCACCTCTGTTTGCTCCCGCTGGCACCTGCTATACGCGGCCGGGAGTGATGTTCTTCTGTGCACGCTCCAATTGGCCCCTGAAGCAGGCCCTCATTCCTCTAGATGTGCGGACTGGTTTGGGCCCTCTGGTCTTGATGTCTGGGCTGGGCAGCCCTGTTCTTCACCCAGGCCACACCCACATGCGGCTTGGGGATTTCCTATTCTGTGAACACCGTGCTTGGTCCTGGTCCGGCCAACAAAGCCCAAGGCCACAGGGGTGCACAAGGCATGTAGCCCTGATTTCACGGATCGTGCTAGGCTGCACCTCACATACACGGCCCAGCTTTTTAGCATGCTGGAGCTCACAGAGGGCCGTCGAGGCCATGGCCCCCTAGGAACGTCCTTTATTTTCTCTATCACTGTTAATTCTAATGTTTTTCCCCTCAGTTCTCCAAGTTCTCTCCCTTGCCCAATCAATTTCTGGGGTTGGGGAGAACTGTCCATTGACTTGTCTTTAGCCAACAATTAATCCAGCCTAGGATGAAGGGGGGCGGGGGAGCTGGAAAGTTGAGTACTTGGATAGCACAGTTAAGTTGCCACTTGTATTGCCACCCTGATGTCTGTGTCTATTTATGTATCTAATTTTCCATCAGGCGGCGAGCAACATAACCCGTCTAACCGAGCTCTAATTGGGCCACAGGCTCACCTGGAACGGTCTGAGTGAAGAGGGTTCCACTTTGGGTGAAATGTACTACTGTGATGGCCTCTGCAGATCATCTCATTGGTAACTGCAAACTTCGGCTGTGATAAAGTGGCCCACCCAATGGCACGCTGTCACTATCAGTCCTTCACTGGGGCAGGCCATATGGGCACAATACAGCAGTGCCAGGGAAGCCAACTTCCTGGCATAGGAGGCTTAATGAAGAGCTTGTTTCTGAGTTAGGAGTAGGCCAAGTGGGATAGGTGTGAGCTAGACGAGTAGTCGTCTGCTGTAAATCAGGTGACCTCAATTGTTACCTTGCTTTCCTTGCAACACTAAGTGTGTGATCCTGGGCAAATCACCCACGTTATCCTCTCTATGTCTCGTTTACATCATCTGCCAAAATAGGGATCGCTTGCAAACGGGTAACCTCCCACTCAGCTCTATGCAAACTCTGGCCATTTACATCTCCACATGTTTTCTGCAGAGAGCAGATGCTTGACCCGTCCTACTTAGGAATCTGCTAAACCGTATGCCTTGATCTGACGCCATGTGGTACGAACAGGTCTGCAAACCCCGTTCCGAGTACCAGGTGGTGCCCTCGTACAGTGAGAGCCGATTCAGACCGTCCACAAATTATACAAGCCATGCACGTGTGCATCAGACAAAAGCAGTATATAGAATGGAACAAGAGGTCGGGTGGATGTCAGGCCCTGGAGATGCTATGTGGTAACTTATGTCACAATAGGTCTTAAAACCCAAACAGGCATCATCAACAGTGGAGCACACCGTCTTCCATATGTCTGGTATCTGTTGACGATTAACGGATGAGTAAAGAGAACTGGAGCTGTTTCCTTTGGACTATTAGCGCCACACCTGCTGCATGGCAGGCTTGATACAAGACCCTGCTTTGTTTTTTTTCACCGGCCAAACTTGTGACTCGATACCCGGTTCCATGCTGAGCGCTGGGCGCGGGAGGGTTCTACATGTGACGTGCTCTACGTAATGCCTGGCACGTGGGGAAAGCGTCATTCCACGCTGTGGTACGGCACGCAGACCTGCCCCGCGGCCCACATTCCCTTCCCTCAACAGATCGCTTAGAGTTCTCCTTTTTTATATTAAAAAAAAACAGCCTCGCTTTCCAAAAATCTGAATTGCGCATATTTCTAGTGAGCGGTTCGGTTTCCCCTGAGTGTGGAAACAATGCCCCGCTCTCCTTCCAGATACCTCTGGCGGCGAGGAATTCCTCCGCTCAATAATTCTGGGCCCCGCGCGCCTCTCACAGCTGTGGCGCGCGACCCAAGCCTAATGCAGGGCTGCGGCCCCCGGACCTGAAAGGGGGGGGGGGAGGGGCGCTTAAAGCAGAAACAGGCCGTGGGGCCAACGCTGCATCTGCTGTACTCAGGGGTGGATGTGGAAAAAAGGAACTTGTGGTACTCTGGCTACATCCAAAAAAGAGGGAGTGGGATTGCGTTGGGGGTTGAGGGGCGCAGTGGGGCCCTCACATAGTTGGTTCCAGTAATAATGTCTTATTACTGTAGACAAAAAACACAAATTGCATAATCAAGCAACATGACAGCACGCAAATCCTTATAGCAACATGTAGCAACGAAAAGAATATCATTATGACTTTAATTTTCACATCTGGAATGTTAAACTACAAGTCCCAGAATGCAAGATGATGCTAACCTGAAAAAGGTAGTTAACCTCACGGTACTTTTAGTGATTTACGGCATATAATAACCTAAGTTGCGTCATAAAGAAAGGCAGATATGCAGATTCTGTCACAAACCTCCAGCTCGCTGTTATTCATGACGTTCAAAACATGTAATGAGTGACCTAAAGAAATGTTATTGTTTTGCATATCAAGATAGTAGACATCATGGATATAAACAAATCGTTAAATGAGTGCTTTGTGTTGCTCACTTTAACTAGCACAGATTTGCAAGGTAACTGGTGCTTTGCGAGCGCTTTGAGTTGGAAAGGTTCCCTCATGCATATGAAAGGCTCTGCCACTGATAAATGAAACGTGTTTGCAACCCGATGTTTGAATGTCCAGGCTGCGCTGATTCTGTAATATCCAGCCTGCGCTGATTCTGTAATATCCAGCCTGCGCTGATTCTGTATTTGGCTCGGGAGAAAGAAAAGGCGCCAAGGACGTGTTTCTTGAGCCTTTGAACTCAAGGTACGCCCAGCAAAAAGAAAACCAACTAGTGGTACAGTTTACCAATGCTTTATACTACACTCCCTTCTCTGTCTTTACTGCTCTTTTCCCCAGAACAGTTTACAAAGAGTTCTTCGAAAGCCAAGCATCCACAGAGGACACTGCTTGGAAAGTGAGATAGAATGGCTAATCCCTCTCACTATCGTGAGTGGGGGGTTAGATTCTATTAAAGACACAGAGGCAATTATAATGCTTTAACTTCTTCATCTATTGGTCCAGCAGGAAAGAAAAAATACACTTTAAAGATTAAATATATATATATATATATATATATATATATATATATATATATATATATATATATATATATATATATATATATATATATATATATAACATTAAAAGATTCACAATGAACTTGTAACTGAGCTCCTAATGAGGTGGGGTCATGACCCCGAGAACAACCCAACCACTACAGGCTGACAACCCTCCGGTGACCTGAATCTGATGTTAAAAGTATGAATTATCCTTGGCTCATAGAAATATAATGTTTTCTGTTTCTTTAGGTCGGGGCAATTTTTCAAAAAAGTATTTAGTAACACATTTAAATAATATTAAGGGTCCTGTGAGGAAGAGCATGCCGCGACAGCGCTATAACCATTGTTTTATTTTGGGACGTATTGCCATAAATTACAAAAACATACACGTAAAACGAACAACCTGGTGGCTTTGCACAGGCTTGTTTTATTTGGGTCCTGGAGGGCCCAGTATAATTGAGCCACACTAATGCTGGTCTGGTGCTTTTCCGAGAGGCCGATGGCTCTTCTGAAAAGCCAGAGTTTCTGACGCGACTGGCTCCACCCATCCTCACAGGCTTTTCGGATGCAGTCCCTTGATTTCCTCATAGACCTGCCCCGTAGCGCTTTGAGAGCCCGCGACATGCAGCAAAGCCGAACCCTGGCCTGGTTCAGATAGCCACGTCCAACAGAAGAAGCATCAGAGAATCACAGTGATCTGCTGAGAACCAGGTCCTTATGCACCTGACAGGGACCCCGAGAGGCCCCTTTCCTCTGAAGGCCTTCGAACGCGCTAATCCACAGTAGAGGTGCCCAGATGGTTCCGAGGACTCTCTCTAGTGAGGCTGCTGCTATTCGATATTTAGGTTCCCAACTAAACCCCCTGCACTGACGAATGGGACCAAAAAATATTCTGCGTGGCTTTTCATGACAAACTGTAAGTAGCTTGGGGGCTTTTCTGTGTCACGTGTAAGTGAAATATTGCATAGTGTGCCCGTAGCATTGGCTGAAATTATCAGCTGCTGAGTTTACTAAATCAATAAAATGGGCCACATTGGCCTGGAAACCTGGACCCACAGTGGCCTGTGGGATCGGCCCTTTCGACATACCCTGTGGGCCAATGCGCCCCTGAGTTTGATCCCGCCACCATGAAAAGGAGCATGAACAGCCAAGCACAGCCATCTATGTTTATTTCCCTTCAAACAGGTGCCCGACATGAGTGTTCCTGCCTATAGAAAAAACTTTAAAAATAATTTCGTTATTTCAGGATGTGTAATTGAGTTCCCCATATAAATGGTAAGAATGTGCAACTATGAAGTAACAGAGCTTTAAAGAAACTCTTCATTTAAAACAGAACACCAGACTCAGCCTTATAACACTAACACAAGAGCAGGTCCATATCCAGGGTCCCCCACATGTACAATGGAATAATAGTGTTCTTCATATGACCTTACATGGCGGGCAAAACGCCTGTGTATTTTAAACGGAATCCTCTATTTTGCACTGGTATTAAGGATTGTACATCACAGATGATGCTCGTTCTTAAATGGGATTCAACGCAGGGGCAGCTCGTCCATAATGGGTGAAGGGGCATCGCCCCACTGGGTCTTGGCCCTCTCTCACTCATTATGGAGGAGCAAGCCCAGTGAAATAAGAGCACTTTCTCAGCTTATTTTTTTCAGCTGAGTGCTTTTAATTGTCAAAGGGAACCAGCGTTTCCCTTTGACAGTTACAGTTCCCTAGCTTTTCAAGCACAATGAGCATGGGTATGCCCAGTAAAGAATGCCAGCCCAGTCCGCAGGGATTCCTAACGCCTCACATGCAATGTCAAGCCTGAGCCCCCCACCGCCTTGCATGTACGCACAGTTGATTATCTGTGCATGTGAGACGCTGGAGGGCAATGAGGGAAGGAATGTCATTTATTAATGGGCATCGGATAGACGCCCAGTAAAAAAAAAGCATGACTGGCCCCCCCAGCACCTCGCATGTACACAATGTGTGCCTTTGAGGCGCTTAGGCATCAGGGGGCGGGGATGGCAGTTTTTCCTTGGCATCTATGCCCAATAAAAAATGCCATGGCTGTACCCTGGGAAACCAGCTCCTGACACACATCTGCCCCCTATGCCCCCAGCACCTCGCAATCACAAATAATCGCGTTCATCATTAATGTGATTATGTCTGAGAGCAAGGTGCAGGCGCACCATGGAGCAGGCATGGCAGGTTTTACTGGACATGGTTGAAAAAGCAAGCATGATAAGTGTTTTTATGTAGCTAGACTTGCATTTTAATGCAGCCAGTCTAGACATTTCCTGTTGTGGTATGTTGGGTAGCTTTGATAATGCAGGCATTATCAGTGGTATTATTCTGTCTGTGGCATGACATTTTGTATTGGGCATCTTTGATAAAGCAAGCAGGATCAGTGGTATTATTTTTACTGTTTCATGACATTTTGTATTAGGCATCTTTGGTAAAACAAGCATAAGTGTTATTATGTAGCTAGATTGCCATTTCAATGCAGGTAGCCTAGTAATTTCTTATTGTGGGATGCCATTTTGTATTGGGCATCTTTGGTAAAGCAAGCATGATAAGTGTTATGATGAAGCAAGACAGTCACTTTTATGCAACCAGTCTAGCAATTTCTTATTGTGGTATGACATTTTGTATTGGATGTCTTTGATAAATCAAGCATGATACGTGTTATGTAGCTCGACTGGCATTTTAGTACAGCCAGTTTGGACATGTTTTCATACTTTGGCATGCATTTTTAATGCTAAAGCAAACTGGAATATGTCCATATGTGGGTATTCTGCCATATATTGGCAGAACAAACATGGAAATGTTTCCTTATGGTATCATTACTGGCGTTAGGCGCAAAGAAAACTTGAGTATGTTCTTATTTGGGAATACTAGGGTATAATGGTGCAGTCGGCATGGAAATGTATGGGCACAGACAGTGTGAAAATGTTTTATACAGGCAGATATTGTGCGAAAAGGCATCATAAAAATGTGTTGGAGAAATTCTCCTGTGCACTGTTGGTGACATGCATCTATTGGATTTTTTTCAAACCAATTCCAAGCTGTTTGGCTTTTTACCCAATTTTTCTAAAACGTGTGCTCTAAAATGTGACAATTTTACCCTATTATTATTAGAAACTTCTTGGGCCGCAGAAGACGCTCGAACCACCCTTTATTGGTGCGGTATTCTTGCTACGCTCGGTCGCCGGGACATATATTTACACCCCTCCAGTTAAAAAAATTCAGCAGCCGCCACTGATTCAACGACTAAATGCATTTATCTCTTCCAGGAAGCTGACAGATTGAGACAGACTCATGGGCGTATGAACAAGTGGACCTGTGGTGAATGATGACACAGATCTGGCACGTAGTGCGTTAACCTGCTGAGCTGTCTGCGGCTTCTTGTCACGTTCAGTAAGAGTGTCGGTTTTGTGTGCTGGGAATAAAGGATCCTGTACACAGTACATATTCTTTAGCTCAGGGCCCAGTCGTAGACCTCCGAGACTGGCTGACCCGAGCAAAGCGTCGCTCCCAGTTCCAGCCTCCACCTTCCCTGGCCTGGCAGTCATTCCCTTTGCATGAAACTGAGCACAGGCTTCTAGCCACACAGAAGGACCCTGTTACGCAGCGGAGCTGCTCTAATTCAATTACACATCATCCTCTTTCAGCGTCAGATCAAGGGCTGCCAGATGTGTCAGAGGGCCTGGGACCGTGAGATGGGCACAGGCCTATCCTCTGTCTGAGCAGGCCAGAGGTCAGCACTTGGACGCTAGGAGTGACCTTGGCTTCGGTTTCACAGGGCATGGGCCTTGTTTGGCCAACCACGGTCCCGTCAGCAGATCTACAAAGCACTGTCTCAGGCGCGATTTTGACACAACTGTGTCCTTTCTCATCAGATGGGGTGTAAGGTTGGCTACATGTGTTCGAATCCCTCTTCCCCCGCCTGGCGAAATGCTGGTGATACGCGTCAAAATTCCCCAGTTCCTTTATATACTAAAACCGGAAGAATTTAAGTATATATTGGCTACAAATGAGCTTTGAAATCTACCTAGCAAGCTGCCTGCCTCTCCTCTCCTTCCCCGCCATGACAGCTTGGTTAGGCAGGTAGGTGCTGGTGCTTATTTCCTTGCATATCCCAAGTGAAAAGAGTTCAGTGAATTTAATGGAGTTAAACAATCGAGCATTGAAAGAAAAAAGGCATCGCTAGAAACGCATCTAGTAAAGCATCACTGGAAACGGATTTAGTGAGACATCACCGGAAACGAATCTGGTAAGTCCTCTATCTACTAAGGCATCTCTACAAACACATCTAGGAAGGCATCCAGCAAGGCATTTATAGAAACACAAACACATTTACTAAGACATCTACTAAGGCCTCTCTAGAAATTCATCTAGTAAAGCATCGCTAGAAAAGCATCTAGTAAGGCATCACTGGAAACGGATCTAGTAAAGCATCACTGGAAACGGATCTAGTAAGGCATCACTGGAAACGGATCTAGTAAAGCATCGCTAGAAAAGCGTCTAGTAAGGCATCACTGGAAACGGATCTAGTAAAGCATCGCTAGAAAAGCATCTAGTAAGGCATCACTGGAAACGGATCTAGTAAAGCATCGCTAGAAAAGCATCTAGTAAGGCATCACTGGAAACGGATCTAGTAAAGCATCACTGGAAACGGATCTAGTAAGGCATCACTGGAAACGGATCTAGTAAAGCATCGCTAGAAAAGCATCTAGTAAGGCATCACTGGAAACGGATCTAGTAAAGCATCGCTAGAAAAGCATCTAGTAAGGCATCACTGGAAACGGATCTAGTAAAGCATCGCTAGAAAAGCATCTAGTAAGGCATCACTGGAAACGGATCTAGTAAAGCATCACTGGAAACGGATCTAGTAAGGCATCACTGGAAACGGATCTAGTAAAGCATCGCTAGAAAAGCATCTAGTAAGGCATCACTGGAAACGGATCTAGTAAAGCATCGCTAGAAAAGCATCTAGTAAGGCATCACTGGAAACGGATCTAGTAAAGCATCGCTAGAAAAGCATCTAGTACGGCATCACTGGAAACGGATCTAGTAAAGCATCACTGGAAACGGATCTAGTAAGGCATCACTGGAAACGGATCTAGTAAAGCATCGCTAGAAAAGCATCTAGTAAGGCATCACTGGAAACGGATCTAGTAAAGCATCGCTAGAAAAGCATCTAGTAAGGCATCACTGGAAACGGATCTAGTAAAGCATCGCTAGAAAAGCATCTAGTACGGCATCACTGGAAACGGATCTAGTAAAGCATCACTGGAAACGGATCTAGTAAGGCATCACTGGAAACGGATCTAGTAAAGCATCGCTAGAAAAGCATCTAGTAAGGCATCACTGGAAACAGATCTAGTAAAGCATCGCTAGAAAAGCATCTAGTAAGGCATCCATTAAGGTATTTATAGAAACACAAACACATCTAGTAAGTCATCTAATAAGGCATCTCTAGAAATTCCTCT
This sequence comes from Ambystoma mexicanum, assembly GCF_040938575.1. Classification (NCBI taxonomy): domain Eukaryota; kingdom Metazoa; phylum Chordata; class Amphibia; order Caudata; family Ambystomatidae; genus Ambystoma; species Ambystoma mexicanum. The sequence goes on along the minus strand of NC_090924.1, from coordinate 316,714,582 downwards.
AGTAATGAATCTATAGATACACATCTAGTAATCTATAGAAAAGTATTTAGTAAGGCATGTATTGAGGATATTCAGCAGAAAAGGAGATACATCAGGTGGTATATAGTTTTAATTAAGCAATATATCCTGACGGGCACAGGTAATGCTCTGGGGCCGAGTTACAGGCCAGAGAGAAGAGAGGCCTTAACGGCATTACCAGAGCCACTAATGCCCCTTCCTGGAGGGGTTTATTCCTATTAGCATCCCAGCCTGTTTTACTGGATGCTAATCGAGAAATGGTGTGTTTGTCGTTTCCTGGCTTTAGACAAACTACAAAACAAGATGACTGCCATGGAGAAGGGAGGCGTAGTCCTTTTACCCTCTCCATGGTGGCCATTGCTGCGGCAGGGGAAGCACCGGAAAACTGAGTGTTCTAGATGCCTGCGAGGGACGAGGAAGCTGTAGGTAAATGGGGTGGGGTGGTGAGGGGGGTAGGTAGAAATTAGAAGTGGGGTGGGGGAAGGAAGTGCAGGGGAGCACTCACTTGCTGCCTGGCAGGGAAGATGGCAGGGAAGATGGCGGCCTCCCACTTCTAAGTAGGCTCATAATAAGGTGTTTACCATGAGGTAAAGCCCCCATTCTGAGTTTCCTGAGTAGCTGGGAGGCCCCCTGGGGTGCTAATTCAGATTAAGGAAGTTACTCCTGCATGTAAGATCTCCTTTTAGAAGCCAGGCCGCCATTCACTGTAAGAAAGACATTCCTAATCTGTTCAGGTCCCGAGTTTCCTGGAACTTTTTGATCTTTCTGTCAGTCCTGATGGGCTGAAATGGGTCTCCTGCAGACTGGAGATGTGAGTGCCGGTGAGTTTCTTTTAAAGCTTTGGGGTGGGGGTCGAGATACAAATCATTCAGTGCAGCTCTGCCTGGAGCTTTGGGCCTTCAATTCCCAATAGCTCTAGCCAGGGTCGTCAATGAGGAATGGTCATGGGAGTTGGAGGTCAAAGCATCTCGAGAGCCACAAGTTGCAGCCTCCCATTAGTCCCTCCTGGAGAGAGCACCTTCCCTGTGCCTGCATCAGAGAGGATCCCATCTCGTGTTAGTGCTTATATGAATTTGTAGTCTTTGGTTGGATTCACCTTGTTTCACCTAGTTGCATTAGCCGGAGTTTACATCTTGTCGGTCAGAGCATGCAATCCCCCAGAGCCTCTAACGTCGCCCTTCCTATCACTTCCGCCGACTCAACTGGTGTGCAGGAATGTAGCCATTACTAGCAGGGGTTGGCTGTTAGGGCACCTCTGTAACCATTATGTCCCCTACACCAAGTGAATTGTTAAAGACTTGAGTAGCAGCCCCCTTCAGCAAGAAAAAGAGACGAAGGGCAACCAGTAGTTGTAAATTTGAATGGACTCACTGCGGGCTGGTGGGTGTCTGAAAGTGGTGAATTTTCAGTGGGTCTTGTCGACGACTGATTCCTAGCATGCAATGTGATTTGTGCATCAGTGTGACTCACTGAGGAGATGGATGAAGGCCTGTTGGCCAGCGTCCCAGAAATATGCTACTTTCGAAGTTGGCGCTTTAGATTGGACTTGGGTGCAGAAGGACTTGCAAGTTGCCATCTCACCCTTTTCAGACCGTCAGGACTGGGAGACAAGATGCTAATTACCTAATTTGGCCATCCAAAAGATCCTTGCCAGAGTCCACTGCCTGCCTTGCCTCCATTTTGGTGGAAGAGGTCAAAAGGATAGGATGATGGTTCAAGAAATCAGGAAGGAAATTGAACCACTGGTGGCTAAGAGTGTTGTGTTCTCCTGCATTGCTTTTATTTTTAATCAAGCATTGCGAGTTGGTAAGTTTGCAGCTCGAGCTCTGCCCTCTGTGGGTATTCACAAGCCACCTAAGCTTCCCGGATGCCCGCTTCTGTACCTCCTCTCTTCTCTCACCCATAAGAGCTCTGGAGAACTTGGGAGAGTACCCGGTGATGACCGTGGCCTCTTGTTGCTCCGCTATCCTGGACTTTGGCGTGCAGCTAAGCAACCCAGGCCAAGATGGATCAGGAAAGTGCTGCTATGGGTTATGCCCCGGGCAGGCCAAGAGGTGCTGCTGCTTGTACTCACCTGAAGCCACCACCCCCATGTGGCAAACACTGCTGCATCGGCACACACCCGATGTTTTACGATGTAAGGTGAAAATGTGTCGTTAGAAGGCTGCCCATCCATGTGGTTCCCCAAGAGCATTTTCCCACAATCCTGACAAAGAGCTGAACTGCAAGCTTCCCCAATGTCTGAACACAAACAGCAAGACCTCCTGTTACTTCTAGAGAGTGTTGGTACCTTGGTATGCCTTTGATTTGTGCCTGACCGGGGTACCTTTTTTTTAAAAAAAAGGTCTGGCTGGGCATTGCGCATATATTGTATTGGGTGTATGTTCAAAGGATCGAAAAAAAAGGGTTGAATGGTCAAAGGATTGACTCCAAGGACCGAAAACCAAAGGATCACATTTTTTTTAAATTATATATTTTTTGGGGGGTTTCGTATAGTTAAAAAAAATGTTTTTTAGCAAAAAAACAGGGGTTGGGGGGACCGCCCCAAAAAAAATAAAATGTAAAAAAAACAAAAAAAAAACATTAGATCCTTTGGTTTTCAGTCCTTTGGTGTCGACCCTTTGACCATTCAATCCTTTTACTGTCGATCCTTTGACCCATAACCATTGTATTGTTCTGTTGTCTTGCGAGTACAACCCAATCCTTCCGCCAAACTTGGGCTTGATCCTTCAACTACTGCCCCCTGAGGAAAACCAAGGCTGGGTTCTTTCAATTTTGATCACATTGAGTTCTTTGAGTATTGACTGGGGTCAACCACGCGTACACCACCTTTGGGATCCACATATTTTCTCCACTCTCAGTAAATTGAAAAACCTGCAACATGAAAAAGCTGGAATTGGATCAAGTGGCCCTCCTGAGAGTGCTGCGGCCCAAAGAGCCGAGCAAGTGACCATCAAGAAGGGGCAGTGCCGCCAATAGGGACAACCATTGGACCAATGTTCTTTAGACATGAGGTAACAAACTGCTATCTGAGGACACTGGGTGAGGTCCCACTGCCAGAAACCTGACGGAAAGGAAAACAGTCAAACATTGCCTTGATCTAAGCTGTGAACGTACCTTGCAAGTGTTGAAATGGGAACTTCCCAAAACGATGACGAATGTGATCATCTGCTATTGAGGTGTGGTATTAAGATATATAATGGATACTCCTCCGCCTCTGATTCATTCTTGGTTTTTATATATGATGCAGTAGTTGGCCAGGCAGAGGTCCTTTATGTCTGATCGTGATAAAGCTCCGAACCAGGTCTTCTTAAGTGCAAGGAGGTGTGGGCAGCTCATGATAAGAGCAGCCCCAATAGCACATCATTGGTTGGCAATTGCATCCTGAACCAAAGCCCAAATTCCACCGTGCCTGAAATGAGGCATGGTGGAATTCGGAGACTACAGATCATGATATGATCAGGTTGGTGTCACAAAACCACAATGTTCCTCGCCACAGAGCGAGGGTGCCTCTGCTCTGGTTGAGAACCCTCTGGGAAGATTTTGCTGTTCTGAGCAATTTTTGCTGAAGTATAGGAGCACGTGATACAGCCAGGTTGACATCAAACCACAATATACCTTGCCATAGAGTGAGGGTGCTTCTGCTCTGGTTGAGAACCCTCTGGGAAGAAGTTGCTGTTCTGAGCCATTTTTGCTGTAGGATAGGAGCACCTGATACGATCATCGCCCTCGCCATAGAGTGAGAGTGCTTCTGCTCTGGTTGAGAACCCTCTGGGAAGAAGTTGCTGTTCTGAGCCATTTTTGCTGTAGGATAGGAGCACCTGATACGATCATCGCCCTCCCCATAGAGTGAGGGTGCTTCTGCTCTGGTTGAGAACCCTCTGGGAAGAAGTTGCTGTTCTGAGCCATTTTTGCTGTAGGATAGGAGCACCTGATACGATCATCGCCCTCGCCATAGAGTGAGGGTGCTTCTGCTCTGGTTGAGAACCCTCTGGGAAGAAGTTGCTGTTCTGAGCCATTTTTGCTGTAGGATAGGAGCACCTGATACGATCATCGCCCTCGCCATAGAGTGAGGGTGCTTCTGCTCTGGTTGAGAACCCTCTGGGAAGAAGTTGCGCTTCTGAGCCATTTTTGCTGTAGGGTAGGAGCATGTGACACTGTCCGCATGCCCCTTCGTGCTGGATCAATCATGTTTTGATCATCATCCCTGGTTGTTTTATTTATTCACAGGGTCTGGAAGCAGAGGACGTGCCACACACTCTGGGGTTCTTTACTCCTACCCCCTTAACAAACAGCCACCCCTGGCAGTTAGGATGACAACAATGAGTCCTTCCATCACTTTTGATTTTGGTGTAGGGGCCACTGAGGGAACTGCAGCGCGGGTCTTGCAGGGGCCCCCTTGAGTCAAGGTATACAAGTGGGAAGGTGAGGTGTGGTTGGGAAGACTTTAGGCTGCAGAGCCAAGCAGAGTACACTACACTAGGCAGGGCCTTCCCTACCCACCCTCCAGAGAGGACTGACAGCACCGCTGGCCCTCCCCATAGGGGCCGGCTTCCAGATTGGAAAGGAGGCTGGGGCAAGCCACTATGCAGGGCAATAAGAACCTAAGTCGACCAAGGAGCGGTCCTGGGGTGGGCTTCAGTACTTCATTGTGCCAGCATGCCCATCCCAGCTGCCCAGCCATTTCTGGTGGGTTCGTTTGTTAGTTGGACAGCTTTGCTTGTGGAAACTGTCTTTGCATGTTATTTGAATTCTAACAAAAAGCTTACATTTTAATACCCACAACTGGTATAGAGATACTTTGCAAGTTAGAGATCGCTGGGTGTTTCCGGTCATAATATTTTCAGACCGGAAGGAACATTTCCTTCGGGAAAAGATCTGCCGAGGTTCAATAAGGTTCTGCTGCTTCCACGGGGTCACCCTTGAAACCCGCCCAGATGATGCCCAATGAAAGCTGGGCCTTGTGACTTCCTGAACTGGAAGACCTATGTGAGTGAGTGCAGTAAGGTAAGTGGTCTTGTATAGCACCTTTCTGCCAACAATGTTGGCCTCTCTGCGTGCGGCTCTGAAAGAAAAAGCACATGGGGGGTTATAGGGCAATAGCGGGGTAGGGACGGGAAGCTGCGGTGTTGATGAGTGCCGGTCAGATAGCAGCGCTAGAGTAACTATGTAGAAATGTCCTGGTCAATGGCTGGCTCAACTTCTGACCGCAGGCCTGCAAGCGTGTTGGTGTACTGAGGTCCAGCCTAAACTTGCAGTCGCTTTTGCACAGCCCGTAATAGGAAGCAGAGCTGTGCTGAAATCTCAATACTCCTACATTTTAAAATGATAACTGGAATACCTCAGGTTCCACTTTGCGATGGATTCTTGTGGCTTTTCCGTGGAATCATGCAGCTGACGGGACGCCGGCCGACTTCTACCACGCTCCAATTCCCACTCCATCCCCGACTCGAGATTCCATTTGCGGTTTAGGGAGCATTAGCTACAAAAAATGTCAGTTTTCTAAATAATTAGAGGTTCAGTGCAGGGGCGGCGAGAGATACAGGAGGGATATAATGGCCAGATTGTGTGCGGATGCCTCGTACGCTTAGAGTTGCTCTTGGCTGCAGAGGCAGGCGTGTGCTGGCCGTCTTCCCGGGCCTCATTTGCCGCGCTATCCGTCGGGTCTCGTTTGTAAACACTGCCTCAGACGCTGCCACTCTCAGGGACTCGGTGGGCACGGGGCCAGCTTCGCTCATGCTGCCGGATGGAGCGGCGCAAGTCCCGGCGCTGCCGGAAACGCTTGCGCTGGGACTCAGGGCCCCTGGCTTTGATGGGCCGCGATTTTTTTTGGTTCTGAGTGTGACCATTTCCAAGTTCATTGGTTTATTTGATTGGCGCGGTATAGGCGGCAGCGTCGTAAAATATGCATGCGCACCTAACCATCTATGGACCTGATTCAGAAAGATGTGCACTGGGGCGGATCGGAGTAAAATGTGCTCTTGCGTCCTTATACCTGATTGCAAAGGTTAAAACTAGAGCACGCTCCGAGCTGGCGGGAGCTTCTCTGAGATGCGCTGGAGCAAATCTTTGTGAATCGCATTTGCACGTCAGCCTCTCAGTGAGGCCCCAGGTTTAGGTTTAGGTTTAGTAAATCAGGAATAAGTGTGCGGGTGTACATCAGAGATGCTAACAGAGGCATCTCCGATTTGCTGCAGGGCGTGGATTGTGAACATGCCCTATGTTTTCATTCCACGTTAGTCCCAATATACAGAGCAGTGGTTTTTCAGTGCACTATCACACATTTTCCGGAGTGATCTGGCACGAGCTCTAGTGGGACCGCCCCTTCTAAAATGCCATCTAATAACTAATCATGACCTCTGAGTGCATGGGGTAGCTATGGTTTGGGGTACATAGGCAGTACATCATAGGATAATAGAGAATATTTACCCCACGCAGTACTTTCTGTGTATCCATGATGTAAATATTTCATGGATCTATGTGATCACTGTTGAATACGAAAATGCTGAATCCGAAAACGGAGCAGTGCAGCCATCACATAGATCACTCTGTTCTGCATTCCCCTTACAGGCAACCCGTCTAATCATACTTACTTTTTAACTGCTTACTTACCTTCACTCCGGAGCCCAGCCTCGCCCATCTCCCTGTGAGGTGTGTTTCCTATTCCTAAAGTGGGTAGGGACTTCCATCGCAGGGTCCTTTTAAAAAAAAAAAAAAACGTTGTCTACCGCAATCCTTCCCAGTGAAACGTGAGGCACCACCCCCTCCCCCCGAGCCATTATACCATGCAAGGGGAGCGGGGTACCCCCGTGTCCCTTTTACGGTATAATGGGATTCAGCATTTTTGCTACTGTCTAATGCGCAGTAAATGTGCATTCTGCATTTTTTTCCACAGTAAACAAGTGTTACCACATTTCATGTGATCCCAACTAATAATTAGGTGGTATTTAAAAAATATTCGGTATTTCAAATCCACATGCTTTCACTGCTGCCAAGAAACTCATAAGGACGCCCATGCAATGTTACTCTGCTTCCTGGTCTCTCTATTCTGATGTCCCGGCACTTCACATGGTGCGGGTTCAACTTACCGCAGCCGTTCTCTCTGCGGAACGTCCTCGTACCGTCTCCGACTCGTGACGGTGAAGCCGCTGGGCTCCTCTCTGCCGCAGAGCAGCCCTTGAAACTAGAGTGATGACCGGACACCGCTGCCTTCCCTGCGCACCTTGCCTCACCGCGAGTCCAGCTGCATATCTTTTTTGTTAAACTTTTTGTTTTTTTCTAGCCTCACTCAACCATGTTCCAGTGCCTACCCCAGGAAAATACTATTTTCCCCAAGTTTGGGGGGGAAACATCTTCACTGCTTTTCTGGTCCCTTCCTGTCCCACTCTTTGATCGCCGCAGCATAAAGCAGAACTGGTATGAGATGTTTTTATTTCCCCCTGTGTGTGTGGAGTCTCGAATGACTTCCTTTGTGTATAGTTAAATCTTAGGTTGTTCTACACTAGAGGATCGAGCGATGGGTCAGACCCTTCACGTATCCTCCTTTTTCATGGGGTGACTTGTGATCAAAAGACATGGATGGTGGGATCTCAAAATGTAATCCTATGTGATTGCCCGGGCTCCACGTGGAGGGATCAGATTGAATGGGTACCGTTCCACACCTGCTAAATGGATGATGGCTCAAATATGTGGAGGCTTCTCATCATGTCTCAGGGACCGCTCCACTCCCACCCGATGGATGATGGAGACATCAGACCATGCCTCATGCGCTGCTCCGCTCAATGATTGGATGATGAAGGCATCAGATCATGTCCCATGTGTCACTCCACTCATGTCTGATAGATGCTGATCCATAGATAAGGAGGCATTCCATCATCTCGCATGCCACTGCTTATGTGCGTGATGGCTAATTATCAGAGGTGTTGAGCAGCCGGATCTTATGGCAAATCACTCCTATTACCTGCGTGATGGATGATGACCCTGAAATGTAGATGGATGGTGTCCCTCCCTATCCTCTTCCATGCATGATTTATTCATTGGTGATTTGACGGTGCACCTATTACAAACATGTCACCTCAAGGAGCACATGGCATAGCTGACGAGGTGATGGTGGGAGGTAGTTTGCAGGTACATTCAGGAGAGGTGGGCAGTGCTGACCATTTCACAGTTGATTATACATGCCAACTTACAAGTTAGTACTCCTGGGTATTATGATCTCTAACTGTATCATAAGCCATAGAAACAATTTTCTTCGATATTCCTCATTAATGATTGCTCCTTGTAAAAGACCAGTTTTAAGGCACATTCTGGATTTCCGGTAAATCAATCCATGATTTGTTTAAAAAAATGAGCCACCATTTTGTATCTGTATCATCGTTTTTTTCAAAGGTGTTCGGGCACATGGTGCATTTTTCAGATGATGATAAATGGCCCACCGGACGCGTTTTTGAAATGTACTTGACAGTTCTTCTGTACCTTTACTGCAGTATGTTCATTGGGTGATGCAGGCGGTCTTAAAGGCTTTCGTCTGTTCGATTGGGATCCAATACCATAACACCTCGAGGGATATGATTTTTGATCTTAGTTCTAGTACCACCCTCGCGCTGTTGAATTGAAGATTGTAAAGTTGGAAGATCTGCATTTCAGGTGGGCTCACGTACAGGCTGCAGCAGTCATTCAGTCAGGACACAAGGAGTACTCTAGACACCTTGATAATATGGCCAGTCGATGGATGACATATGCACATCTTTCAGTTCTATCTGCTCCTCGATGTGATAATCACCTTTTAACCATCAGGATAGCTGATGATCCATAGATGTGTGTGGCATTTCTCACACTATCTCCAGTCGCACGATGATGATGCTGTGAAGTCGTCTGCATCTTAAGATGACCCTTGTCCTTCTCCTCTCCAGCCGGATAGCTGATGATCTGTAGATGTGTCCGGCATTTCAAACTGCCTACGTACGGTCTCATGATGATGATGGTCCCATGGACTGGTGGACATCTCAGGGGGTTCCACGTCCTTCTCCTCTCCAGCCGGATAGCTGATGATCTGTAGATGTGTCTGGCATTTCAAACTGCCTACGTACGGTCTTATGATGATGATGGTCTCAGGGACTGGTGGACATTTCAAGAGGTTACATGTCCTTCTCCTCTACATCAGGATAGCTGATGATCCATTGAAATGTGTGGCATTTCAAACTGCCTACGTACGGTCTCATGATGATGATCCTGTGAAGTCGTCTGCATCTCAAGAAGATCCATGTCCTTCTCCTCTCCATCAGGATAGCTGATGATCCATTGAAATGTGTGGCATTTCAAACTGCCTACGTACGGTCTCATGATGATGATGGTCCCATGGACTGGTGGACATCTCAAGAGGTTCCACGTCCTTCTCCTCTCCAGCAGGATAGCTGATGATCTGTAGATGCGTGTGGCATTTCTCACACTATCTCCGGTCTCATGATGGTGATCCTGTGAAGTGGTCTGCATCACAAGAAGATCCATGTCCTTCTCCTCTCCAGCATGTCCTTCTGCCTCTCTGATGAGCCACAGATGTGCGTGGAATCTTACAACATCTCTGCTTTCATCATGATGCTGATCCCCGGCAGTGCTTGGAATCTCGGGATGTTCCATGTCCTTCTCCTCTCCAGCAGGATAGCTGATGAGCCTTAGATGTGTGCCGAATCTCAAACTGTCTTTGGTCTCTCCACTTCCCAGAGCGATACGGCCAAATCTGGTGGCAGATGCTGGTGTCTGAGAATGGCTCAACTGCACTCACTCTAGACTGATTATCCACGGAAGTGTCTGATATTGACCCATTTAGCAGCCGCCTTCATTCTCCCATGTCTACCGAAAAAATGAGATCAATGTATTCTAATAATTTGATCCTGGTTCCTCAAACCCTTTGGGCTGGCAGCCGGTGTTTCCTACAGTGAATCATTCATTGATCTGGTTTACCACAGATGACTGGCGGGATGGCTTCAACACTTACCATTCGCAGTTCCGTACCCGCGCCTCAGGAGAAGGCCAGCGTGCGCGGCCCTGCCAGCTCTATTGACTCATCTACCATGTTCAATTTGCTGAGGCTTAATAACGTGGGATCAGGTTTTGAACTGCTGCCGTTGGGGAGAATGAAAAGGCCACAAACGATTTCTGTCGGCCCATGTCTGTTCGTTGCACGCATGTCTTAAGGCAAGGCTCCAGGGCAGCCTGGCCCCTATTGATCAGATTCCATATAATAAACTCCCTTTTCGCAGTCGCAAGCACCAGGCTCCTATTAATTGGCTGTAATGTTACTACCTGCCAGCGATAGGCTCGTCCGCATCAAGTGCCATTAATACATCGAGCGGGTGGGCTAGGCTCGGTGAGCCGGTTCTGGGTACCTTTAAGTAAGCTGGTGCTCTCTAATTTGGTTTATATGACCTCAATATTGGTTGATCCATTTCATTGAGTGCCACAGTGCTAATTTAAGTTATTCTAAAAAAGCGTCTCAGACATTGGCTGTGCCTTGCTGCCGATTGTGTGTCTAAAGAGAGCACACGATCAGCAGGGCCGCCCAGGGAATTTATCTGAAGGAAAAGGATTTCTTTCACAGTAAAGATGGCCGCGTTGTTTACTGTTTATTTAATATGGAAAACCCCCCGAAAATCTATAGGAAATTTCCCATTAAGTGGGGGAGCATTCCAAGTGAAAGGCCTCAGGCGCAGCACTCAGCCACAACACTTTATTTTGCCTTCTTAAAATGCGATACTTATCTCAAAAGTCTGGCAAAGTCTCCAAGCATTGGCTCAGCCAAACACCATCCAGTGCGAGCCACTACGCCTTCAGCCTCCAGCAAACTGTGGGAGTTCATAAAATACCATCGATGCGGTGCCAGGAAATGAACGAAGCATCTGCCATGATTCCAGACAAAGGGCCAAACTTACAAAGCGGGTTTCAATTGGATTGCACCATTGTATAATGCTCTGGTAAATCAGGCCCAAAGTAACATACACGTAGGAATGTATAATACCATCTTTACAGAGACAGGAAATGGACTGAGCATGTACCATTCTGGATAAATTCTTGCACACTTTGGATATCATAAAATATCATCCAAGCAGAGGCAGAAATTGAAGTAAGCATCTACCATTCTACGAGTTTTGCGGTAACCCTTAAATCCAGCGGTCGCGCTATTACCGCTGGATTTAAGGGTCTGCCAAATCAGGGCTTCGGCGGATTTCTCCCCAGCTCTGAGCTGGGAGGAAATCCGCCGAAAATTTGCGCTATTACCGCCGGCGGGAAATCCACTGGCGGTAAGAGCGCGAAAATTCCCCATTGAGCCCAATGGGGAATGGGGCATTCCCGAATGGGCTCAGCGGGGAATGGGAATTCCATTACCGCCAAACCCCACGCCGCTATTAGCGCCAGTGTTATGAGGCCCAAAGTATCGTGCGCTTTGGTTCAGAAAATACCACCCGTGCAGAGCCAGCACATTGACTGAGCGTTTGCCATTCCAAGCAAAGTATTCTAAACTTTCTAATTCGTCAAATTAAATAAATAAATGTGAGTCTCAAAAGAGAATTTTCCTAACCTTGTGCATATTTGCAGAACACAAGCATAGTTTCAGGCAATAAGGCAAAGGTGTGAAATGTACTTGAATAATAGTTCTGGTGCTTCATATAGTGCAGCAGTCACCAAGAATCTAGTTCAGTACGCCCCGAGCAGGGGGGGCGAGCATTACCACTTCAGGTAATGCCCCGGGACCCATACTTACAGGCCCCATTGAAGCAAGTGCCTTAATGAAGGCCCCGGGGATTACCTGAAGTGGTAAAGCCCCCACCAATGCAAGGGGCTTATTGCTGTTAGTGCCCAGACCTGTAAAACCGTGATACTAAAAGCATTTTTTTTCTGTTCCGAAACCCTATGGCATTTCGGAACAGAAAACAAAAAAGTTGACGAAAGGGCCGCTAGGGAATGGAAAACAAGTCAATATTCCCTTTCCATGGTGGCCATTGGAAATAGATTAAAAAAAGTTAACAAACAAAATGTCCGTCATGGAAAGGGATAATGGACTACACATAGTCCCTTCCTCCATTCCAAGGTGGCCATTCAAAAAAGAGGAAAAAATGTAAACAAAAAAAATGGCCGCCATGGAAAGGAGAAGGGACTACATGTAGTCCCTTCTTCCTTTTCATGGCGGCGTGTTGCAGATCAGGAGCGGGCGCGCTGGAGACAGAAGTGTTTCCAGAGTGTCTGCTCCCAAAGAGCAGCAAAAACAGGTAAGTGGAGGGAAGGGGGGTGTCAGTGGAGGGGGTAGTGGGAGGGGGCAGAGCACTTACCTGATTACCGGGCGGGGGAAGGTGGTGGCCTCCAGCCGTGAGGCGGCTCGGAGTGGGGGGAATACATCTGGTAATTCTCCCGTTCCGAGCCTCCTTATTGGCTGCAAAGCTGCCACACACACCCCCTCGCCGAGTACTAATGTTAATGATTACTTTCATCATGACCCACAATGTCGTACTCCATTTGCGACTTCGGAAGGATGAAGGCGTGACTTGGCCCAGGAGGAGAATTTAACCCGGGTCATTTTGCTCTCACTGGAAGGCATTCGCCCTTCTCTTTGGGACTAAATTCTGCATCAGTTGAAGATTCTGTGGGTAACGCCTATTGCCGTAACTTACACTTGCGATAAATAACAGGACATTTTTGGGGATCAACCCCATTGAGGTTGGGGATGAGGTGCTTTATCGAAAAAGTTATACAAATACCATTAGTGCAGCAGTTCTCTTACATCATGACTCATTTAAACTTGGCCTGCATCACGTGATGAGTTCCAGTCAGGGACCATTAACGAATTCAATCTACCTACGGCAGATCGGTAAACTTTGAAGATTTCTCGTTCAAAGTGAGTTTTTGTAGATAGTATTTTAAAAAATATATTTTTCCTTGGAATAAATGTCCCATTCACCTGAATCATTGGATTGGCATACGAACACCACCTTTGACCTTTGACCCTGTGTCTCGCGAGGCGGGCTATATTTCTGCAGAAACTGTATTGAATATTGAATTGAATAATGGCCCAAAGTAATTAGCAGAAACCAGCAGTGCTCTGAAAATGAAAGGATCAGAAGGATGGCTAGAAATGTTATTGATAACTTCAAGGGTTTCAGATGTATTTTGTAATTAGTTCGTCAGTGAGCAATGCTGCGTGACTGTGCTCGTGTACCTTTGCTTATGTTTGTGCCATTGTTTGTGTGTGTATGATTTTGTGTCTGTTCGCATGTGTGTCATTGCTTGTGTGCAGTCTCAGACTGGCCTTTAGGGCAATAGGCCATGGCCGAAACAAAAACAGAAAATGCTGTTGTGGGCCGGTTTTCTGGGTCAAAGTGGGACACTTTTTTGCGCAATTTGGCCCATTTTGATGAGTTAAATCACTCTGTGGCTAGTAGTTCTGACCAGTGTTGATGAATAAATATTCTTTAAAATGTACAATTTGCACCACACTTCATCAAAAAAACTCCCCCTGGTTACTTTTCAATAGTGTCACAAAAGGAATTAATAGCCATTTGCACAGGTGGGCCACTTTTTAATTCAGCCTGAGACAAGGGGCCTCATTCCGAGTATGGCGGTAAGGGATAGCGGCCACCGGTAACGAGACCGGTGGCGGTGATCCCTTACCGCCATACTCCGAGTTCCCTTTGCGCCCTCGCCCTTAACGCCTGCTTTGAGCAGGTGTTAAAGTTGAGGGCGCAAAGGGGCGTCCAAGCCAATAACGGTGACCGTAATGAACGGTCACCGTTATTTGCATCTTCCCCATTCCCATTGAGCCCTATTGGGGCTCATTTGGGAATGGGGAAGAGCCTTGGTGAATGGGGAATTACCGCCCCGCCAACCTTGGAATGGGGCGGTAATTCCGCCATCCACCAAGGCGCTGCCGGTCCGGCTACGGCGTCAACCAAGGCGTTAATAGCGCCATTGGTTAGCGCCGTACTCGGAATGAGGCCCAATGTTACGGCCCAGTCCCACCCTGCTTGTGTGTACGTGTATGTGTGATTGTGTGTGTTTCCGTGTGTCTGTGTGTGTGTGGGCGGGGGACTCCAATAGGAATGGGAAGTAATTTTTTCTGGCGCCCGGGAATGGGGAATTACAGGGCCCGCCGGGAGTTTTAATGTCCCGGTAAATCCCTATTGCCGGGTGCCAGAAAAAAAATAACTCCGGTGGCTGCCGTGCCGTTTTTACCAGCCCGGCTACCGCTGGGGTCATAATGAGGCCCAATGTGTGACTTTTTGCAGTTTGCGTTTTATTACTCACTCTGGAAACAATGTCTGTTCTGAGATAAGGGCGGAGATTAGAGTTTTTTTAACATTTTTGTTTTTTAAAATAGGGTTTTACTTCAAGGGTCTTGGGGGGGGGCTTTTTTGTTGGTGTAGACGAAAGGGCAGGGCATTGTGGTTTCCGCCCATTTGTCATCATTTAGGGAGATGTGTGTGTGTGTGTTTTTTTTAATGGAGTCAGATTGTTATTTTGCATTTTTGACCTAGAGGATAGTGCGAGTGAAGCTGACCGTCCCATATGAGATCCCAGTGTCCTATTTTGACTAGGCAGTGTATATTCTTGTTTATGTAAATCAAAATGGGGTAGAGTCAACTGCCTTTAAATAGCACTTATGGCCATATAGCTGGTATACTGATGTAACTTAAGTTTATCTAAGTCACACTACTAACACTATCGTTAATGGTCTATACTTAGAAATATACAAACTGTATATAAAAACTACTAGAAGGTCTAGTCTGTATGTGTTAAAAAAAAAACAGCCAGAGCTTGCGATGTGCTTATATGTAGGGGTACCCATCAAGTGTGATACTTTCCAGTCTGTATGCACCCTGACTTTGCCGACACAGTGGTCCTAAAAGAATCTATGTGATCACTCCGCCGTGCGTAATTCCACTGACGAAAATGTTGACTCCAATTATGGCGCGGCGCAGTGATCAGATAGATTGCTTTTGCCCGCATACCCCGGCCCGCAATCCCCCAAACCACACCCCCCACTTACCTTTACTGAGGTGCACTTCTGTGTTTGTCACCGACTACCTAGTACCCCTGCGGCGCCAGTTCCTCCCACTTACGTGGTGCGGTGCTGACGCTGCTGGGTCCTTTTTTTTATTTTTATTTCTTACCAGCCACTTATCGTAATGGTAAGCGGGGGACAGCCCCACAACCCCTCTCCACTTGGTCGCAGTAATGGGAGTCTGAATAATGCGTAGGGGGAAAGTCGCAGTAACTGCCTGGTCGCAGTTATTTTGGCAACATTTTCGCATATTTCCTCCTAAAAAGGGTCCCACCAATACCACCAGAGTCAGTTGGGGGGGTCATTTGTTGGGAGCGTGCACCGCGCAAGTGTGAGTCTCTCTTCACAGTGAAGCTGTGGTGCGGTCTACACATTCAGGCATTTCAGCCAATAGTGGACTGGCCTACAGGGAACTCTGGAGATTTCGCGGAAGGCCTCGTGTGTGTGGGTACCCCCGCTTCCTGCTCCTCCGTGTGAACTGAGGTGTAAGTAGGTAAAGTGACTTGCTGAAGATCACACAGGGTGTCTATGGAGCTCAGTGACCTTCTTTTTCTTAGTGAACACACCTGACTCGCTTCTAAACTAAGCAATAGGCATTCGGGTTGAAAATGTATGTGAATGTGTGAATAAATGGCTCGAGACAACTAAACAGGTCGAGTCCACATATGAAGTAGGGGGGTGTATGGTCCTCACTGGTGCGTGTCGTGCGGTGCCCAGTAGCCCTACTCACTGCAGATGCAGCCTAACGTGTCCCCCCGTGGGCGGAGGGAGACTGGGAGGGGGGTGGTTGTGCTGACTCTCGGCCAGGGTCAAGGGCGGGGCTCAGGGACGCCTTCAAATCAAGTCCTGGCAGGAAGACCCGCGCTCCAGATCAAATGCACACAAATAAAGGGACATTATTCATGGCTCCTGGGACGTGCTCGGATGCTAGGGTAACAGCTGCTGCAGGAGAAACAAGCGGGCATCAAACGAGGCCCTCCCGGCTGGTCCTACTGGTTAATGAAGGGCCCCGTGCCTGCTCTCACCAGAGCTCCCGCATCCGCCAGAGAGATGCTCTTTGTTCTCTCTTTATTTTAATCAACTTCTAATTTCTGTCAGTAATACGCCCATAGCTTGTGCTCTTCTTAGTTTTATCTAAAGCGTCATGAAGCCACTTCCCGTCACCACAGTGAGCTCAATAAATACCATTTAGCATAAAATAAGGTTATTATGTATGGGTGTTGCACTGTCAAATTAGATGTATTTCTCGCTTGCAAATACCATGCCCCATTTTCTCCCAAGTCCATTTCTTTCTTTCTTTCTTTCTTTCTTTCTTTCTTTCTTTCTTTCTTTCTTTCTTTCTTTCTTTCTTTCTTTCTTTCTTTCTTTCTTCCTTTCTTTCTTTCTTTCCTCCCTTCACTTTCCCCTCTTCCCTCTTCCCCATGCCTCCCTTCCCTCCCTTCCTCCTTCCATCCCTTCCTTCCCTCCCTCCCTCCATTCCTCCTTCCATCCCTTCCTTCCCTCCCTCCCTCCATTCCTCCCTTCCTTCCTCCCCTCCCTTCCTCTCTTCCTCTCTTCCTCCCTTCCTTCCCTCCCTCCCTTCCTCCCTTCCTTCCCTCCCTCCCTTTCTCCCTTCTTCCCTCCTTCCTTTCTTCCTTTCTTTCTTTCTTTCTTTCTTTCTTTCTTTCTTTCTTTCTTTCTTTCTTTCTTTCTTTCTTTCTTTCTTTCTTTCTTTCTTCTCTTTCTTTCCTCCCTCCATTCCTTTCCCCCTTCATTCGAGCAGCAGAGTACCCAGAGCCCAAAGAACCCTCCCCCTGCAATGACAGAGGACTCAGCCAAGGGCAAGTTAAACTGTCCTATATTTTCCATAACAGACAGGGATCATACAGGAAAAACAGAATTCTCCAGCAATCGCAGCTCCTTAGCCTATGTCACAGGTTTTTATTACAAAATGGAACCACAAAAGCAAACCTTTCCCCAAAAACCTAAGAGCCCATTATATTGGGTGGCTCAAATGGTATTACCTATAGAGGTCGCCTATATGAGTGGGCTAACTGGTCCATCCATGTCAGGTGGCCTCGCCTGAGACTTCCCCAAAAACTATTTATTACATTGTTGCAGGGTCGCAGGACTATCATTGGCCCGTGCCCGTTACACACAGCCCCAGGGTTCCCAGTGCTCAGTGTACCTTCTCAAGGTAATGGGAAAGACTGTGTGTCCCAATTGTTGCCACTGGTATAGCCACCTAGCCTGAGAGAGTGTCTGCGTGTTGCAACATTTGTTGGGCAACATATGTATCAGTTCTTGTCTGCTTACCTGGGAACCACTTCTCCTCCCACCACGGGTAAATGGCTATTGTTCGGCTCGGCCAAGTCACGTGGCTGAGGACTGCAAAACTGAGCTTTTCGGTCTGCAATTACTAAGGATTCATTCTGTTATTTTACAGGTGGCTCCTTGCCCCTCGAGTCAGGAATGTTCCAGCCGTCCATGTCCTTGGCTGCGAGCACTGGCCCTTTGCTGTGTGCTGCAGAACCTGCATCTCTTCGTTCCTTATTCTGAGGCCTGTGGCTTCGTGCAATTTCACTACAGTCATTTTATGGTTTCTCTCTATATAGGTTATTGCTTTCTGACGAGGTTAGTTGTATTCAACTCTTCCAGGTTCCTTATACCTCTCTGAAGTTCCATATGGTTAATTGCCATGTACGGCTGCAAGCTTGCTTTGTATGACTCTTGCTTTCTTGTGTTTCTGCGTCTGGCTAGTAAAAGGAAAAAAGGCTTCTGACAGTATGTACATGTACTTGTCCTCTATCTACAGAAATCTGCATGCATGTTCTTTGTGTGTGCACGTTTCGTGACTGTGTGATGCGAGTTTGCTTCGTGGCTAATATTACTATGTCGTGGTGTTATTAATGATGTCAGCACAGCTGGATATTTATCATTAGTCGACCTGGTCCAGTGATGTGGCACCTTTATCTGCGAAGACACCAACTGGATAGGGTTTCAATGGTTGTCTAAGAGAATATCTGCTCACACATGTAGGATGTACTGGCCCTCCTGGCCGCTGGCCAAACAGTGACTGGCATCTCTTGTTTATCATTATCTGGGCTGTCACGCAAATGGGGGACAGGAGGGCCTTTCCAGGGACCCTCTCTTCAATATGGGCTTGCAGCCGGAGCCAATGTAGTTCAATGAGAGTCAAGGTGATGTGGTCGAATTTGCGGAGTCCTTTAATGAGTCTTGCTGCGGCATGCAGTACACATCTCAGGGGAGCCAGGTTAATATCCAGAAGGCCTTCCAAGAGGGCTTTTCCACCATCCAGGTAGGAGAGGACGAAAGCTTGGACAGCAGATCTGAAGTTGTTTTCTGGGATGAAGTACTTTATTGTATGCAGGAGAGAAAGTTGGTACGAAGACATTTGTGTCTTCCTTGCTATATGCTGTTTGAAGGAGAGGTGTTTGTCAATGTCAATCCCTAAGGGACATTTTTGGGGGTGGCCAACTGGGGTGTGAAGCCCTCGGAGTGCATAAAAGAGAGCCAGGTATAGATGTCTGGGTGTTGTTGGTTAGCAGTAGGAATTCAGTCTTGGAGCGGTTGACATTCAGGTTAGCACTGGAGATCCATGACTGGATCAATGAGAGGCAGGCTTTGAGTTTGTAGATGTCTTCGATGGAGGATATCTTGAGATAGAGGTGCGTGTCATCTGTGTATTGGTGGATGTGGATGTTGTATGGAGATAGGAGGGTTCCAAGCAGTTGCATGTAAAGATTGAAGATTGCGTGTCAAAGTCAAAAGCCAAGCACCAACCTTCACTAGAAGATTAGAGTAGTTAGATCGCAATATGCAGGGGCTAAGTTTCAAACCTAGTCTATTTTGCAGGTAGACAGGAACACCCCCATACAGACACTTGTGGGTAATGGTAATAACCCGAAAAGTGATACTCTCCCTAACAGGAATCCAATCAAGAGCAGTGTGAGCCCCACTAACGTGGTCCTTGGACCATAGTTGGTTAACAATACACACTGCCCCGTTTTGCACTGTCTCCAGTTTGGTCATTTTGCCCTGTGATGAACCATATGAAAGACTACTACAGTGGTCTATTTTTGCACTAATGATAGCACACACCAGGAGGGTACAAACCTCATTGGATAGGAATGGCCGCATACGACAAAGGAGCTGAAAGTAATAGGATGCTGTGCAAACAATATGATTTGTTTGAACGTTCATATTCAACGAAGCATCCAGAAAAGCTCCAAGAGTCTTAACTTTGGGTACAACAGGAATGGTGCATTCTGCAATTATAAACTCTTTGTATTCAGGCAAAAGCTTGTTTAACCTAGACTGGGTGCCAACAATCATAAGTTCACTTTTGGAATCAATAAGGGCCAATTTATTACAGGCCATCCATTTCTGAACAATATTAAAGATTTTGTTAATGTGGGCAGCATCATGTCTATAGTCCCAAGATAGCTGCAGTAATGCCTGTGTGTCGTCCGCATAATTGATATAAAAAGTGCCTTAATCATCACAAATTTCGAAAAGTGGCTTAGTAAATATATTGTGGGGGACAGGCATGAGCTAGGGGGGGACTCTGTGATCAGGTATTATAGGAGCAGCTGCTGCACAGCCTGGAAGGCGCGAAAACAGGTGGTGGCCGGAGCAACTGAGTGACAGGGCCTGGACACGTGACCAGCAGCCTCCTCAAAGCTGTCTGCCTGGAGCTGGCCTGGAGTCCTTAAGTAGATGCCTGGAAGGCCCAAAAACAGGTGTTGGGAGGAGCAACTGAGTGCCAGGGCCTGGTCCAGCAGCCTCCTCAAAGCTGCAACCTGGGACTATGACCTACAGTTGTGTATGCTTCTGAGAGGCCGAGCTCTGGCGCATCAAGGCGTCACTCATGACTAATCCTGTTTATCCACCTTTAATGACAGAAGTCTGTCTGTGTCTGCAGTGGCTGTGTACAGTCATGTGCTATGCTGTTGTGTGATAGTGCAGAGGTAGGATAAATTCCTGTACTGAGGGGTTTAGCAAGCCTGATCCAAATTGATAGATCCTCTGGTAGTAATTCACCTTGAGGCAGGGAGATTGCTCAAACTCTGAGTTAGTTGACTAGCTTTAAATAATGGCCAGTGGCTCTTCATTGTATACAATGAATTGATGATGTCTTGATGACGTCTTTCCAGATCCAGATGCATGGTGCATCAATCCATTGACACAAATTGGCACCACAATTTACCAGAGAGACCAAGGATTAAATGTCATGGGAAATGCACTCTGATTGCACTCTCTGGTGAAGGTGCTTTCATGCCATAGTTGAGCTCCGGTGGCAGAGCAGTGGAAGATCTGCTGCCCAGTGATGCCGGGTGGCAGCAAGCTTGACCTCATTTCTGTGCCAGTGAGGCTCATCTGTGTGGCAGTCCATCCAATCTGTACTGGCAGGGTGCGCCCTGTGTCCTCTATTTATCATTCGCTACCAGATCCGAAGCCAAGCAAGCTTGGATATGATGGCCAACGATATCACTTGAACACTTCCCAGAGTTGACTTGATGCCCTAGCAAATCATCCATGCAATTATCACCTGCTTCCAGCTTCCACCTGGGACACTATGATTGGAGATGATCTCAAAGACAGCGTAGTGGGTGGTAATTGAAAGCCGGTCTAAAATCTACAGCGTGCCCTTGATTTGCTGCTGTCTTCCCAATGCATGGCGTTGTACTGTTGATCGCTTCCCACATTTCAGCTGCGGCAGCTGTTGGGGGTAAGTGATTGAGGTCCCGCTCTCGCTTCATTCACGAGATCCGAAGTTGGCCGACTGACGCTTTCAATGTCCCTTCTTGGCTCTATTTACGAGACGCTGGGCTTGCGGGAAGAGACGGTATCTCCGCCTCTGCCGGGACCAGGCGTGGGAACATATATCTGGTTTACGGCCCAGAGACAGCAAGCCGAGCCTATTCAGTTGGTTCATAAAGCAGCGCCGGCGTTGCTGAGTAGAACCCATCCATCCTGGAGCAGAGCGAACAGGGATGTGGGTGGCTGGGTACGTAAATTTCCATCAGTGCTCCTAATAAGAAAGGTCTGTGGCGAAGCCGGCAGCAGCGTGCGCAGATTCTAAAGGGCGTCCAACACAAAGAAATTACCAGGAGTAACTCTGGGTTACTCGTTGAGAATCATTTTGACACTCTCTTTCCAGAGTAACTCAAGAGTTACTAGTTACTACCAGTAACTTCCTCGTGAATCAGCCCCTAAACGTGCACTTCAGATTTTAGCCTTGTCCTGGCTTCCAACTGCACTCTGAGGTGCAGGCTGGGGCGCAACACTAAGCCCATAAAAAATAAGTTAATTACAATAAATGGTCTTCATTTTGGCAGGTTATGTGAGTGGGGGAAAAGGAGGATAAAGCTAAAACGCCCAGTATCACACAGTTTGATGGACTGGTGCGGCTAGGATTCAATCTTAGACCTTCTAGTTCCACAATCCACTGGACAGAGCTCTGCAGGGGAGAGGGTTCAGGGAGGCCTCCACTCCTGGTTCTCCTGGTTCAGGATCCGGTCTGTGCCCATGCACTTTGGATGTGGAAGCATTTACCACTTGATATATATGTCCGGAAATGTTTAATGGTCTGTAGGGTGATTGCTCTGTGTAATATCATAGCAAGGTCAGGCTTTACATGATTATTTAAGGTTCACAGATGCCAGGGGTATGCAAATATTTAGCCCTGGGTTCCAGCATATGTCTGCTCCCGATCATCCTCGCCTGCACCCTAAAGGTCAGCCCATTCCACGCGTTAGAGCAGGTCATTGCATTGAGGAATGTGCATCTAATGCAGCCTGGGTATAGGACGCTTCCTTCCACCATAGCAGGAGATTGGCAAGGCAATGAAACACTGCTATGGCTCACTTGGCTGAACCCCACTGCAGACATATATATGCAGTGCCAAAAGGTCAGAAGTTCACCAGTCAGGAGGTCCTACTCAGCCTTTCATCCTTCCGGGGTTGACAAAATGAAATTTGTTGGGTTAGGTGAATACAACACCTATTACTAAATTCATAATCAATGATTCGTTTTTGACATATAAGTGATCACACTTCATGATCAATTTGTGCACATTGGTAATTCTTTGGAATTGTGTCGGCTGGTCTCAGACAAGACCCTGTTAGGTGAGCGCCTTTGTGAAGGTACGAAGCCATTTTGGCACCGAGGGGCACAGTCCTCAGTGGCATGAGCTGAGAGGCCTAGGAGGTGACAGCCATGAAAGCAGCAATATGCCCTCTCTTCCATGCCCCCGCACGGCTCCGACGCTGAAGCCAAGGTGGCATAGCAGTGGGAGAGGACATAGTGGCCTTCTTACACAGCTGTCGCTTTTGTGCGTATTTGTGCATGTGTTTGTCTTATTTTCTGTATATTACACAGACAGTATTTCTGCCCCAAAGCATATCCGTGCACAACAAATGGCAGAGGATATGTGTGTCTGGCTTCGACATTCATACTCATTTTGTCTCATAGGGTCTAGCTCAGCGTGCTCATCTTAAAGACCATCATCCTATCAGCGGCCTGGTCCCACCACCACCTGGTACTCTACATGATAAATGATGCGGGTTGTGTAGCCATACAGCGCACTTAGACCCAATGTTCTAGTCTTCCATTCTTTGGGCTGTGAGAAGAATAAGTCACTGATCACATAATTGAATGGCTGCCTATGCTTTCTTAATATACCAGGAGTTGTACTAATTCCAAAGAATGGAAGACTAGAACATTGGGTCTAATTGCGCTGTATAGCTACACAACCCACATCATTTCTCTAGCAATTGACTGAGGGACCTAGGGGGACCTCGAGTGTAGTTTCTGCTGCATCTGACCACCATTTACTATAGCAAGTTGAGGGCACCATAACCTGTTACTCCCCGATTTCTGTGTTTTCTCATGCTCACCTGTTTTCACGCCGTGAAAAATCTTTGGACAGCCGGTACGACGTCCTTTCATCGCCTGCTTTTAAACGTGCACATTACATCGAATGTGCTCATCGAATTTTTTAGGGGCGGTGGGAAAGGGCAAATAAGGGTTTGGGCGGGTGGGCAATAGTAAAAAATAAGTGTGGGTGGGGGGCTTTGGCGGGACCCGCCCCCAAATAAATAAATAAATAAACCATGAGCACATTCGATGGAATGTGCACGTTTAAAAGTCTGGCGATGTAAAAGCAGGCGATGAAATCACATGGAACCGGACAGCCAACGTCAAACCACAACGCTCAGAAGTCCTCTCAATAGCTGACACCCACCACTAAGCTTCTGGGCTCCCTTGGTGCCACCATGCAGCCAGACCATGACAACCAAGTGGAAGAGGAAGACTCCACCTTCTGTAAAGGGAGAATGCCTTACACAAGAAGTGGCAAGGCACCAACCCAACAATAAGGCCTCTCTGGAAAAGCACAGGCATCGGCCTATCACCATGCAGCTTTCCCAGCTAATCGGGAGTTCTACGCGGGGCAAAGTCGATGCTGCCATCATTCAGTGCCACAAACCTTTCAATGTGATCCAGTAATTCATTTGACCCAACTGCATATCAAAAGGACGCTGACCTGTCCAGCATCGCCACTGGCATGTTTGGTAGAACTGGCAAATTGTGTACCCAGCATCTGAGGTTATTTAGGATCATACCCATCATAGTTGGCTGCACCTGGCAGACTGAGCAGCACCGCTGCAGTTCATCCAGCACCCTTGCATGCTGGATGACATACTGGCATGGTGTGGTGCCCCCTCCCCCACCTATTTAGCAGCACACTGGATTATGGAACAGCACTCTGGCTTAAGGGGCAACACCAGGACACATTACTATGCCTCCTGGTATATGGAGAAGCAACCTGGCATAGTGAGCAGCATCCACGTTCATTGAGCAGCACCCCTGACGCTCGGAGCGGTGTCCTGGCTCATTCACAGCAGCCTGGGTTATAAGCAGCACCACAGCACAGTGGGAAGCGTGTCAGTATTCTGAGCAGTGCAGTGTCACATTGAGCATCACCCTGGCATATTGAGCGGCCATATTGATTTTACTGCCAGCCCCCTGACTTTCCTTCTTAATTGCTTCCTGACATCATTTTGAATTCTTCTCTGCTTACTTCGCCTTCATTTCTGACTTTCCCCCTATGGGCTTTGACCCGGAGACCTGATGAGGGGTCACTTGCAAATATGTGCTATAGAACCTACTGACATCGGCTTGTCTCAGATGCACACACCCCACCTGACTGGCTGAATGGAGGCTCCTGGTTGGTTGCATTTGTATGGCATAACACTATCTGCAGCACACAGGGAAGATGCCTACTGGCCAACCCTGGAAAATAACAGTAAAAGCTGCAGCCGCCCTTTGTCCACCATTGAATATGCTTACCGATAAGGAATCAAACATGGCTCCATAATAGGTTGTCCAACTCCAGGCCTCGGGGCCAGAATCCTCACGGGTTTTCAGGATATCCCTGATTAATATTCATGAGGAAATATTTACATATATTTAAAATAATTTTATGCAAATTTATCACATGAATATTAATTAGGGGTATCCTTAAAACCCCGTCTTGGAACCGGTCCTTGAGGCCTGGAGTTGGACAACCCTGTAGACCCCCTCCAAGCAAAGCAGAAGGTGCAGGATCACCCGCTCGCCCCACTGAGAGTAAGCGATCCCATGGCATCCCCGGATGTTGACTGCCCAGCAAGAGCACCCTTGCCTGCACCCAGCTGTTTGGTGCCGACGCAGCCCAAGCAGGGCAGTGAGTTGTCAGATCCCCTCTTCCTTGTAGAATTGCTTCTTTCCCGTCCCCTCAGCACTGAATACTCTGCAGCGCCACCTGACAGCAGGGGACTGTGACCTCTCGTGTTGTGCCTCTTTACCTGAGCTGACTTTGGGCATTTCAGCACTGTGTCCTGGTGACGCACTACAGAGTAGCTACCAAATGAGCCATTCTTCTGCAATGCACCATGGCTTGTGCACCTCTGCCATCCGACGGCCGCAGCCAGGCCCCAGGACCCGTTGTCATTGCTGCTGCTGCTGCTGCTGCTGCTGTTGCTGGTGCTGGGCTGCTGCTGCTGCTGGGCTGGGAGGCCTTCCTTCCCAGAAGAAGGTGAGACTCAGCATTGCTCTGACCCCTCTCGCCATCTTCCTGCAACCACAAGCCGCCTGCATCAAGATATAGACAGGAGACACATACAGACAGACCACAATCCACCCTGCCCGCTGCTCCTGAAACCCCACTAGATGAAACTCTCTGACCATGTCTCCCCATATGACATCCCTGGGG
This sequence comes from Ambystoma mexicanum, assembly GCF_040938575.1. Lineage (NCBI taxonomy): Eukaryota > Metazoa > Chordata > Amphibia > Caudata > Ambystomatidae > Ambystoma > Ambystoma mexicanum. Next base: position 316,689,257 of record NC_090924.1, on the reverse strand, counting down.
GTAACGCAGGGCCAATACCGAGGATCTGCTGGCCATGGCACTCAAGCGCTACAGGAACACATTAGAGCAAAAACTGACATTGGGTGCATACAAAAGTCCCTCCCCACCCCCACGTGTTTCCTGCGGCTGCGCGGTAAACCACAGCATCATCTATTCCTTGGTCTGCTCTGCATTAGAGCTTCCCAAACGTGTTCTGATTTTCTGAAAGACACATACACATAGCCACTGCATACAATGGGTTTGAACAAAGGAAGTCAACATAGTGCAGGCAAGGCTCTTTTTGAGCATGGGATGCTGAGAACTGGCGTGCCCTGCATATTCTCAAAGATGGCCTGCGCCTTCCATGATGGGATGGCCTGCCTTCCGGAGCACACGTACTCCAGCTCTGATGTATTATGTAGCCGGCTGACTCCATGTGTAAATCGTACATGTGTTTCGTTCACACACGTGAATCATATGCCCTAGTGCATCCCTCCACTGGCATTAATAAATATTCTAGACTCCGCCCCAATCTGTCTCATGTATTCAAAGAGATATTTCTTCTTTTAAAGTGAATGACCCGAACTGGGCATTCAAATGTCTTAATTGAATAGCTGTCTTATCTGGAGACATCTTTAGGTCGGTTGTCCAGGAAAAAAAACGAATTTTCAAAAATGAATGGAGAAATTACTGAATTCTTTGGGTAGAAAATCCAAAATTCCGACTTGCTTTTTGCACTTAAAAAAAAAATTATAATAAGGGGGAGACCCCCCACACCTCCCCTCCTCACCCCCTACTCTAACTGATACCCTTACCCCAATCCACACCTATATTTTGAGAAAACTGTAGCAACATTTCAAAATAAATCGCCCAAAAAAAGGCAGTCATTTCTTCCTCTTTTTCGGATTCGGTTTTTCTATGGATACCCTTGTCGTCTCGTGCAGAAGGGATGTGACCTAGTAGTTCAGGCTTCACTACCCCTTTTGGCTGATCTGCACAGGGTTTTCCCCTTCTGTAATGGCTTGGCAGGCTGAAAAACGATGGTCTGGAGGGTTGCCCAGAGCAGTGCCCGTGGTTATGATTTATTCAAACCCTTCAGACCAGCAACTTTTGGTTTTGATCTGTAGACACCAGAATAGCAGACCACATAAAGGCAAAATTGTCCTACCAGCTATGCTACAGCATGGACTAATGAAACCGTGTTTTGGTTTGGCGTAAAATATGCACCTGTGGAGAATGGTATTGACATAAAATGTGTTCTCCAATATCACAAGAAACAGGACAGTGCCCGGTGGGCATTGGCCAGGCTGGCAGTCTGAGAGAAGCTCTGATTCAAGGCAGCATGCCTAATCTGGCAGATCTTTCCAGGAGTCCTCCAACCTTCCCCTCTCCTGAAGCTGTGACCCTACAGTTCAAGTGCCTAGAAGTTGCTCCGTGATATTCTAAGCCTCAGACAGACTCTCATAGGGATGGGCTCGAGGTATGCCGGCAGTAGTCAAGTTTAAAATAAGTGATGCGCGGCCTCGACTGCTGAGAGAGATGAAAAAACAGAAAGGTCTGGTTCATCAATTGGCAACTGCCAAGCGAGCATTACAAAGGTCCCTCAGAAGTCATAATTGGGTCAAAAGGACCACACCCCTTTTCCATTTGCCTCAAGTCCTAGTTTGGGGTCTAGAAGTTGGTACAGCAGTGCTAATTTGGCTAGAACCTTTGGAATTGGTATGTAGCCTGCTCAAAATTGCATATGTGTGCAAGGTTGCAGGTTTTGTTAGTCATCTGATTTTTAGTGAGAGTGTGGTGACCATGGAGCTAGACACCCCTACACAAAATCAGAGACTTGAAAACCAATGTGGTGATTGCAATATTGTTTGCGCAGTCAACGTACTAGTATTTGAGATTCTTGCAAGGTACCTCGGGGAAACAGAATGGAAGTTTGGAATCTTGAGTGATAGGCCTACTAAGAAACCGAATGGATAGATTGGTGGGGGGAAATGTAGATATTTACCGCGAACGATGTAACGCAATTATGCAGAAGGACATTTTTAAAGCTGTGCTACAATAATGAGTCAAGATTTGGCTGAACCACAGATCTACGATCTTTGACTCTTGGTCCTCAGCTCAGAAAGGTACAGAGCAATTACACTGACTTCCAAAGGGCCAGGGGATTCAGCAACACCAAAGGGACCAGATGAAGGAGCAGCCACAGAAACAGCCACAGTCCAACCAAAGGTAAGACCAAGGAGACATTTCCTTGGTGGGGTGGTGGGCGAAGAGTCAAAACAACACATGGGTGTACGTGTGAGAAGGCATCCGAGGTCACAGTAGAGGTAGCATCTTGGACTGCATAGATGTAACCCATTAGAAATAGAATACCAGTACCAAAGCAAGGACCTAGGCACCCAAACTATGAGTTTAGCCTCCCATGTGGTAGAAGCACTCGTACAATCCCACTTGGAAGTGATCACTGGATGCCTTGGGGGGTGGGCAAGGGCCCTTGGGTCTGGGGTCCATATTCATTCACGATAATTGAGTTGCAGGTCTGAGGGATACCAGGGTGGAACAATACTGTGGTCCACAGGAAATATATAGAAGCCAAATAGACCTTCAGGGTCACTAGGGCCATAGGCTTCTTTCTACCACTGCCACATCATTCTGGATGCTACAACCGCCCGTCGGAGTGACACTCCCTCCATGGCTACTGCTAAGACATTGGACATGGCCATCGATGTCGTTTTTTTCTACTTGGACGTCCCTGGCCAGCTGGGCTGAATATGCAAATGTATGTGTACTAATGAGCCATGTGCCATGTTGCCATGAAGATTTGAATGTGATGCACAGAGTGGCTAAGTCAACTGAAATTTAAAGAATGCATGGATGTGAATACATCTGTGACCACTTCCTACCACCAAATCGTCCCATACGTACTGTGGGTTTGAGTCAGTACTTTCGAAAACCATTGGAGCCCCACTAGGATCTCGGAGCAGGGACATTCAAGGGTGAAGCCGAGCCGTGGTCTTCTTCTTAATTTCTAACAGGGACGTCAACGATGACGTGTTTCCTGACCCCAGAGTTGTTGTTTTGCCGACGGCAGAACTCATGTAATGGTGTAAGGGGCGTGCTGTAGGAGCCAAGGGTGCATACCTTCTGTCCTGCAATCTGTCCACTGAAGGTTTCATGAAGTCAGCACTCCAAGGTAGGGAGCTTAGGTAAGCCACCTGAGGGATGAGAGCGAGAGGCCCCCTGTGACCTCTCCAATAAAATGGCTGCCATGGAGTGTACTCTTCCTGGCAGGACCATTCACTCATCCAATGAGACTATGAATGACCTTGGCACCCATGGGTGGCAACTCTCCCTGGTGCGAGTATCCTCGGCTGGACCCAGATGTTTTGTGGCAGAGTTCCTTGGGGAAGCTAGTAACAGTTGCACCGTCTACCAAATCCCATAGCTGCGTCCCCCTGGCAACACAGCGCCAAGACCTCAGTCTCACTGCCTGAGAGTACTGGGTCATGACTTACCCTTCCTCTGCTCACAGACCCCAGTGCCAGTGTTCTTCAAAACTTCAACTGACCTTGGAGACAGCTTTAAGGCCCAGCTCCATCAGCCGGTAACATTTTGTAGCAACTGCACAGACAGTGCATGGGTTGCCTTGCACGGCGTGTGGACCTTAGTCATCCAGCTGCTACCCATGGACCCGGAGCTAGGCTGAGAGGCAATCCCTTCATAGCAAGTTGACCATCAGCACTGACCAGGCCGTACTGAATATGTGTTGGGGCCCATTTAAACATGGTTGGTGAAACCCCCTTGCTACCAGCAGCAAACAGTCTGAGGCACCCATAGAGTGCGTACATTATAATGGAGACAAATAAATACAACCGTGATAAATGTTGCTGATTATCATGAGACGGCCAGGCAGCAGGGAGCTAAAACACTAAATGCCCACTGAAAAGCTATACATCCTTTGCTGTCAGCAAGTGGCTGATGTACCCGGTGTTAAAAGGCAACGATGCGAGAACACTTCTCTATACCCTGTGGGAAGTGACGGCCGAAGGGCTGCCACAAACACAACTTGTAATGTGAGCACTGCAAAGCACACATTCCCCGGAACAAAGTAATATACAAAAGGAATATATTGCCTTGTTATAAGATGTCTAACTGGCCACACGGGGGCGGTTTCTGTGGTCTCCTAAGGCTCGAGGCCCCATTCAAATAAAAAAGTTGATGGGCCTTAATGCCGTCCCTGGCACTGACCTCCTTACGTTTTTTCAGGGACTGCGAGGAGCTTGCCTTTAGACGAAATGGCCCTGAGAAAAAACAGAACCGCTCGGATTCTTGACCCTACTGAGACCCGTTGGAGTAAATGTGCAGTGAAGCGGCCTGTTCTGCATGATCAGTGCAATACAAAACATCAGGGATGTCATTTGGGGGTGGCCAGGGGTCACAACTGCAACCCCTGAGGTCTCCCTTGCTACCCCTGCGGTCTCCTTTGCTGCCCCTAAAAAAGAAATTTTAAAAAAAGTGTTTTTTTTTTAAATGGAAGCTCCTGGGCTGTGGCTAGCACCATGTGGCTCTTCCTTTCTGGAGTGGCTGGCTTTCTTGTTCAGGCCTCTTAAAAAATTTAAAAAGAACAGGGAGTTCCACAACTTTAACACTTTGAGCAGTGACCCTAGAAAGAATAGGAATAACAAATAGTCTTTCTGGAATTCTATACAATATTTGCTAGACTCGTTAAATGTTTATTTTAGGCCCACTTCAGGGGGTGAATCACTGATTTAGTCTGTTCTTAAACACCTCAAATTCATAATGCAGACAACTATATGTGTTATGCATTTTGCAGGCTGCAGTTATAGCCTGTTTTTTTTCTGCCGCTATCTCTCTTACGATCATCAGAAGACATTCCATCCCGGTGTCCTCGGTCACTTGACAAAATCCCTGTGTCTAAAAGCTTGTGTATAGTGTAGAAATGTTTGACCGTAGCACATCAAATGGGCCTTGATTTCATTGTGCCACAATTAATGCTTTGTTGTAATGTGTCTTTCTTTCCTATCTCCCTGGCATGCTGTTCGGGATGTCTGTTTGCATGTATGAGGTAACCTGTGCCCAGAGTGTGGGATGCTGTGTGAGTGTGCTGCTTTGCCTGCGCTACTCTAAATTCTTTGATACACAATTATGAACTCTCCCAATTATATGTATTTTGCCAACCTCTGAAGCCTGAAAAGTAGATGCACACGGGCTTGACTTGTGGCCAACTTTGCACCAGACCTGCAGATGAACGGACCTGCTGTTAAACCTCAGTTACCAGTTTATGGTAGCAACTATAGAGTGTAATTTGCTTTCTGACTTTGAGAACATTCAGACATGTAATTGCTCATTTTAATATAACCAGTACGATAGCTATAGCTGGTAAGATAGCTCAGTGGCTTGAGCGCTTGCTGCATCAATTTGTGTGTGATCTGCAGGTTGCAGGTTTGAATCCCTGCAAGGCCAACTCAGCCTTTGATGCTTTTGAGGCCTATAGATGAGTACCAACACAGGTTGGGTGATATTGTATGTATATTTGTTCTATATAACGTGCTTAAGCGTAAATACTATATAATAACACATCATTATCATGTGGCCTTGGATGTCTGCTTGCATTCACAGTAATTCGATAATATGGGCCTATACACACTGATATTAACGATACATATGGTTATTCATTCTTGTTTGAAATGTATATCACATTACAGTGATATCGTAACCATATGTATCGTAGTGTACTTAGGAACAAGGCTATGTGATGCCACTTCCTGTTTTGTCAAGGGGTGAAATGTTGTGCTCCATCGCTTCCCGTGATGTCACTTCGGGGTGGGGTCAAATGGCATCACTTCCTGTGATGTCATCAAAGGTCAAGGGTCCTGGGATGTCACTTTCGCTACCCCGGGCATTTTGGTGAAATGACGTCCCTGCAATTCCTAAGTAAAAGGCATACATTCATTCCCTGAAACCGCGACCCAGTGAATTCCCTCCTCAGGATAACATTGGAAGATGACTTCAGGACCAAGGACAGCGCTCCCGCTTCTGTCCTCGGTGCTGAAGGCAAGGCTGCATGGACCGCCATCGGGCCCATGGGAAAGTAGCGGGCCCCATTGTCGTCTATGGCCATGGGAACCCCGCAGCTACTTTCAATACTGTTTACTAGCAGAACGTGTGGACTGTTGCATTACAGCGTTCATGCTTTCTACTAAAGCACTACGGCTAAGTGTATGTAACATGTGTTATGCATTGAAGAAGATGTGTCCTATTTAAAGGGGGCTACCTAGAGTGGACTTTCATATTTATTAACTTCAGCAACGCACGTGATGTGTTGTTTCTGGTACCAGTTCTCAAAGCCTTCTTTCAGAGTTTGGGTCTTGATTCCTTGACACAGCTACCACGGGGGAGCCATTGAGGATATGGGGTGCTTTCCAACCCAATATTCATAATACACGCCCTCCAGCCCATAGAGCAGGGGACTGCAACATCTGGCCCTCCAGTTGTTTTGGACTGCAACTCCCATCAGTCCTAGCCAGCTTAGTCAATGGTGATGGAGCGGGGGTGACGTAGTCCAAATCATCCAGAGAGCCACAGGTTGGAGGCCCCTGGCATGTGGCGTTCAGGCGTTGGCACTTGTAGGGCTGTTATCTCGGACCCACTTGTGCCAAGATGTGGCGAAATGACCATGATAGTGATTTCTTCTACCAGGATACCTCTTCTTAATCTACATGCAAGGAAACTAACACACGCGCACCGTTATTCACTTTGAAATGATGGTATATTTGAATTATTCCGCAGATTTCTCTCTGAAAATCCTGGGTGTTCAGCTAATTCCCAAAACCTGCTGCAAAAACGCACAGCTTGGCCCGATTCCAAATTTCGAGCGACACATGCGGCGGATGTGACGTGGAGGTGGCACTGCACGCAGTGCATGGAATGCTTTCGGTTGCCAGGCAGCCCTGTCCCGCGGTGACTGCATCGCCCGGATCTGTAGCAGGGACAGTCCTGAGGGCCAATGCGCTCCTCTGTCCAGAGGTGGCGCTCTCTGGCCACGCGGCGCCTCCGGCCGCTGCAGCAGCTGCACAGGTGTGCTGCGGCGGGCTGAGGCGAGCAGCCCGGAGACAGCAGCCGCCGTAATTGCGCTCAATGGGGGCTGACCGCGGAAGGACGGCCCTGGGAGGCAGCCAGGCCCTCAGCCCGGAATAAATCATCCACTCTTGGCTGCCCCCCTGCGTCTGCAAGCTGTTTGATCTGCATGTAGCGACGAAGGGTCATTTGGAGATGAGAGCCCTCGATTGCCCCGGGTCGCGAGCGAGGCACCTGTCACGGGGGCGGAAGAACGGGGAATCAAAGAGGCCCCTGGGAGGGCGCATCAATGCCACGGCTTCTAATTACCGCCTCCCGCCGACGTGTTCCGTGACAGGGGCGGAAGGGGGTGTCTGGGCTACTGCCCTCCCGCCTGAAGGATGTCGTGACACGCACGTGCGGGAGATCAGCCTCTGTTTATCCAGCAATATCTCGCGCAGCTTCTCTCCGCCCTCGCCTTTGTTTCGATGCGCGTTCGTTTTTCCAACTCTTTTAGAAAAGTGCCAGGCACTGCTGAAGTGTGCGGTGTGAGATACGCACACGGCCACGCTGAATAGATATCGCGATATCTGAAGTCCATGGGGTTTATCTCCCCTTCGCTTATGCCCCGGGCTTATGCTAGTTTTTTGCAACGTCATAAATGGTTGAGGGGAAATTATAAATGAGTATTCTTTACTCTGTAACATCCCCCCGCCCCACACAGCCTCCCCCACCAATGAATGGTTTAACTACCACTCCCAATCCTCAAGCAGAATTCTTTATTCCCTGAAAAGTAATTGCAGACATTAGTTTTCGCAAATCATTAATAATACCGAGGTGAACAGCTGACTGATACAGTATTGGACTCTGGCATGGCGGCAGCCTGCATTTTGGAAGTTCGATTCACGCAGCAGCCTTTCCTAATTTCGAGATCCATACATCGAGTAGCGTAATATGGGATGAAAACATATATTGTTGCAGCGCTTAAAAGCGGGAGAAATCTGACACAAAGCGCTAGGAAAAACAAATGATTACTATCATTACCAATCACTTCCCGTTCACATTCCAAGGGTTCATAGAGGCACTCGTGTCATTGCAGACAGCCAGGCAGGCTAGACAGTATGCCAGTTGCACTTCCTGTTTTTCCCTGGCTGCTGGTCAGAGCTAAACATCACCCCTGTTGCTGGAAGACCCTCAACCCATCCTTTATCCTGTTTTATTTGCCTCTTGTTTCCATGCAGAAAAACGTGTACTTTGTTTTAGGTGATTTAATGGTTAGCTTTTTTACCCTTTTTCTTCAGAGGATGTGGGTGGGCTCCAAAATGCTGATTTTGTTCCATTGTCTTCACAACTGAAGTCTGAGAACTTCTGACAACAATTTCTTGCACATCCATATTTCCGTCATCTTTGGTTGCGACACCGATGAGCGGCATCGGCTAGAGAATCAGCGAAGACAGTTGTGCAGGTAGACAACTTTGCTGTTCGTACTTAACTGCTGAGCTTCAATCAAGCGTATGCAATATTCATCCTTGGCACTTAAGGGGTTAAAGGAAAACGTCTGGAACTGAGCAGTCTGCGCAATTCTGTGGCTTGGATCTAATGAAACCCGTAGCTTGAAAGCAAAATGGAGTCTGAGCAGCAAAGCAAATATCATAGGCTGCACTCTAACAGCTTGGACTACTGGGGCAAACGTGATCTACATTACTGAGAGGCGCGAGTTCTCATCACAGCTTCCCCATTGGGAGGATAGCTCAGGGGCAACGTGCTCGCCTTGGAAGCAAGGGACACAGAGCACCACAGGTTCGCTCCCCGGGTCCGCGCTTAGAAACATCTGGGTATTAAGCGTGTTATAAATAACCTATCACATCACATCAATTTATGTGGTCTTGGACTGAATGTTTTTTCTTCCTGGCTCATAGGTCCCTTACATACCCAGACTGGAAGCACTTACACGCAGGTTAAAGGCTAATTTGAAACTCTGTATGAAACTCATGCCATTTAATTTCATGTTTCAATTTGGCAGCCAGAGTCAAGTTGTAAATTAGCAAAGCCACCGCAAGCAGCCTGTAAAATGCCCCACATCTTTGAAATGTTCCAATGTGTGTCTGATGAAGGGGCTGTCCGTTGTATGTGACACAAGCCCCCTTTATTATAGGACACAGAGGAAGCGAGACCCAGTAGTGCTGGCAAAGAATCACCACAGATGCACGGAAACAAAACAGGCCATACTTATTTTCACCACAAAATGCATGCATGCAGTGCCAACACATTTTTGCCTTTATGTTATGTTAAAGGTTTCTTATACTGTGCACTATCACCACCTGTGTGGTCCGCTGGCACTATGGCAGATCTGTAAGGCAAGATGGTGAGGGGGTGGAGGTTAGTGGGACTGAGCGGGAGAAGAGAGCTGATATGTGATGTTGGCAGCTTCAGTTCGGTTTACACCGTTCGCTGAGTGCAGGTGTGATTTTCAGTTGATAGCCGTCGTATGCTGTTGTGCTAGACTATGTGTGGTTTGTTTTGTTGTTCCATTGTAGTGAAGTACTGGCTGTTGATGGACGGGGACTCTCAGAGGTTCACAGGGCCTCCCAGGAAAGGGACAAGTAAGATGACAATCAACCCGTCTGAGCGCTGACACAGAACACACATGCATAGTCACATGTGATGACAGAGCCCACTTCTGTCCTTCATCAACGAGTGAGCATTCCACACAACCACAACCCTGAAAAGTCTATAATCATCACCTTGGTTTACAATACTATAAAATATCCATGACCAGGGTCCTCAAACAACCTAAGAAAATAGTAAGGCACTTAAACATTGATAGACCGAACAACAACAGCTAACCGTTAAGAGAAAATAAGTTTCAACAAGCTGTGCAAAATCTAAAGATATAGGCACCTTGGAACAAGTCCAAGAGACATTTCACATACTAGTGGTTCGACTTGAGAAGGGCCACCCGTGGCCATTTTCAAAATAAGGCAATGCTAGGTAGCACCTGGGGCAGAGGTCTGCGACCTGTGACTCTCCAGGTGCTTTGCAATACGACTCCCATGATCCCACAGAACTGACTGAAGGGCTAATGGGTTTTGTAGTCCAAAACATCTGGAGAGCCAAAGGTTGCAGACCCCTGACCTAGGGAGTCACTGGAAGGAGGGTGATACTAAGGGTGTGCCATTTTGTCCCTGAACATATCAAATCTTGCCCCAGTGTAAGAGGGAGGACCAACATGGCACTAACAGAAAACATGCCTGAGCTCTGGGGCCATCAGTACAGCGCTATCGTAGTAGCCGTGGCCGGCCCAATAGGCCTCACGTTGAACATTGTAAGCCATGTCTCCTAATATCTGGCCACAAGGTATACCCTGATCACCCACCATGCATGGGACTTAGGGACATACGGCTAGTGGGTGGCTACATGTGCAAACCAAACCCACCCGAAATGGGGCTTGGTGCGGTGGGATCTAACGGGGGGGGGAAATCAAAAGACGCAAATTCAACGCGTCACCTGATGCAGTAAATGAGCCAGTTTAAGTGCTACACCAGGCCAGAAGATGATAGAAAATCCATGCTGCACGGCCATTGATCCAGCCTCATCTTCTAGGAGAGCGGCTTCTCTTATTGGACGGGGAGATGGATCATCGGCTGCTACACCATCTCCAGCCACCACCTCCCTGCTTTACAAAAGGGAAGTGTGCAAAGATGTATTTTTTTGTAAACCACTGGGCGTAAGAAAGACACATTATTTGTGAGTTTACTCCCTTAATGTTTTTACAGATGAACCACCCCAGCATAGCTTGCAGCATGCTGGGGCGGCCATGTTGGAAGACGCAGGGCTGGGTCTGAGGAGAGCAAACGCGAGGGGGGAATTCTGGTGCCAGGGGCCATGATGATGCCATCAACGGGAGATGGCCTCAGAGTGACAAGTGGTGGAGGCTGCCCCACCATGCATACAATGGCTGGAGTTTTGTTGTCTCGTTGTAAAAAGTTGTCCGACAGAAGACTAGAAGGTGGTTGGCGCCTGCTTTTCTTGTATTGTTTTTTTGCAGATAGGAGTCGGTATGAAAACACTCCAAAGGCTGTAGACTGCAGAATTTGCCCTCATGGCTGATGTCATCCCTGTAACGAGGATAGCACTAACCACGCTTTAGGTCTTAGTGCCATCAACCGCCATTGACCTGGATTGATGTAAGTCATCAGGTGAGGTCTCTGCTCTAGTAGTAGTGTAGATTGCTGTAGTAAGGCCTGCGGATGCAGATGCAAGTTCATTTCTGCTATCTCATCCATTCTGTTTTCAACTGCACCCCACCAGGCGGCCGCGCCTTGCATCACTGACCGAGTGTGCGTGGCCATCCCCGTTCTACGCCTTGGAGAACACGTTCTCCCGGTCTCCCGGGAAGCACGCGGGCACAGCTGTTTTCCAGTATAAATGAGGATGGAAGTCTTCCAATGGAAAGCGCATGAAAGATTTATGCCGAACACAGCATCTCATGTTTGCAAACCGAGGCTTAAGAAACCCAACAGAGACGATTGATTTCTTTGAGTCTCTGAAGTCGGGCTGTGTCGGTTCAGCGGGGCCCGCCCAAGGACGCTTCCAATGTTCGTAGCGTAGGCCTTCAGATCCTGGCTCTCCAGTGCCGGAGACTGCTACTTCCGCCCATCCTCTCCATCTCTCATCTAAATGATGGAAAGCCCCCCTGCCCTAAGCCTCCAACATCTCTTTTTACTTATGGACTTTGGATGAGCAAGACCCAACTGTGCCCTCTCGCACAGCCACCAGATATATTGACAGTAGTGTGTGACAACGCTCGTACGCCCTGTTCTCTGTGCTTCCACACTCTGTTCAGAACACCTCAGATGTGCATCCCCATGTCATAATTCACGTCATTCATGATGTAATCAATAGTGCCATCAGTTATGCTAGCTGACAGGTGATAAGGCTTAACATTGGTATTTCCTCAATGTCGAGGTTTTTGATTACATTCTTTAAAGCTCTATAATGTGTGGTTCTGTTTGTTTTGCTCTTGCCTGTTCTGTGTGCAAATAGCCACACCAAATAATGGAGTTTGCTAGCCTCGACGCTGCCCTTTGGAAGGTAGAGCACAGAGTTAATGGTGGCTGGTGGAGTTTGACATGTTTGGCACCAGGGCACAGGTCCTAAAAAAAAAAGTGGGGGTCTCATTAACATACACAATGGGAAGTGACGTCACCCAAAATTAGCATTTCAATCTGAAATATGCACATTTCATTCAATTGTGTTTGCATAACCAAATTGCACAACCTTTCATAAAATCAACACCCAAAAATGAACCCCAGAGAGGATTTTTTTTTTCCCTGTTGAGGGGGGATAGCTCAGGGGCAACACGTTTGTCTTGGAAGCAAGACAACGCACACAACACAGGTTTGAATCCCGATCCCACACTTAGAAACCAATCTCTGGTATTAAGCGCATTATAAAAGAACAATTATAATTATAACAGTGTTGGCAAATTATAAAAGGTGTGTACGTTTTAAACCCAAGAATCAATGTCAATGTTTTCTGTGGAGAGTACAGTACAAAAAGGTGAAATTTCACCTTCAGTCCTTTGCGATTTCCCATCTGTTATATCGTGCAGTGGTGAAGTGCTCGACATGCAAACCTGGCAGCGTGATTCGAATCCCCAACACCGCATAAATTCTTACATTCGAAAAACAGAGAGCAAAGTTTCTTATTTTACCCACAACCTCTAAAATATCCTGGTGGGACCGCATCGGCCATCTTTAAAAAATTGGCAGACGTCGTCCACCTACGTGTACTCGACCTGAGCCCTATTGGCACTGATTCCTGTCAACACAGTATTTTCTTCCACAATGGCCCGGTGGCAGCATCACTCATATTGGGGTCAAAATGGCTGCCAATCCATCGCTCCTTTGGTGGCTCTTCTGCCTGATACAGCCCTCTTGTACCCAGGCATAAGCAAAGAGACCGCATGCCTCCTGACCCACAAGTGGCAAGAATGTGGCTGCTGACAAGCACGGATGTCCTTAAGAAGCACACATAGCCTCACAGGCATTTCTCTCCAGACTGTACCATCCGAAGGACTGGGCATGAGAACAGCAAGCTCGCGCCATGCATGAAGCTTTCAGCCAGTGACCAGTCCTGACTACTCTCCTTTGGCCACCTGCCGCAAATGGATCCCAATTCAATGCAGCTTGTATTGCCCACAAAGCTGCGCATGTTCCAGGTGTTGAATTCTTGTTCTCCAAGTTGAATCTACACACACCCTCCAGAAAGCTCAGAACAACCAATGCCAACAACTAATTGCACTAAAGCCTCCTCATACCTCGCTGCTAAACTGTTCAACTCCTTCTCGACGACTCTCCGACTCGAGCCATAACACCTCGAATCAGAAAGCATTAGAAGATCTGGATAGGCCAACACCTCCCCCTGCTCCCCTCCACCACACGGGGGCTCTCTGAAGCATCGGAGGTGCTGCCCCGCTCTGTCTGGCAACAGATTGATGTTCCCTCTGCTGCTTGCTTATGTTCTCTCTCTCTTTTATTCTTTCTCGTCCTCTCACCCACTCCCTCTAAACTCCTGATTCTCTCTCTCTCTATTTTCTTTCTCTCCCCCTCTCCACACACTCTCTTTCTGCGCTTAATCAGGCTCCCACTCCCTTTGCCTCCTCCTTTTCTTTCTTCCTGCTGGTCGTCTCTACCTGCCCATCCCAAACCCCGTGTGATTTCCCTCTTCTTCCTCTGCCACAATAGAAATGTTTTTCTTCTTGTACTGTAGGGCTTTAAGCAGGCTGCGGCTAGTTGGAGCAGACCCCTCTCTGCCTCCAAAAACTGCTCCCGAGACAGGACTCTACCGCTGCATTTCTCGGTCCGTCCAAACCCATCCCTCTCAGCCTCCAAACACGTCTCCCGAGACAGGACTCTACCACTGCATTTCTCAGTCCCCCCACCCCCATTAACCAGCGGCATCCCAGAAACCAACCCAGTTGCCTCTGGGTTCTCCCAGTGCATTCTGGGAGACATGGCTCGCGCAATAGGAGCAGCCTGTAACGGGGAGCTGCTAAACTAGGCAGAAAATCAGCCTTTCCTTGATATTGAAGAGTTAATTGCTCACACTTCTAGCCCATAGGGCGGTATCCAATGATAACAACGAATACATGTTAACGAATAACTTTTTTACTGAATTGAAAATACTGATAAAACACCAAATTTAAAAATAAAAAATATATATGGGGTGGGGTAAGGGATTAAAACATGTGGGCAGGGGGTTGGAGCCAAATTAAAAAAAAAAACATTTTGTATTTTGTTGGTATTTTCATTTTGTTCCAACTTTTTTTCGTTCAAACATTTTTTTCGTTAAATTCACATAGATCCACTAACCTCCTTCACCATTCTTGGCTTTCTTTCCAACCACCGCTTGCAAAGAAAGGTGGGGTTATTTTGGGATTCAATGTGTTGAATTGAAATATTAGACTGCAAGCAGTAGTGTGGGAGGCTTTGAGTCCCATTGCACGTGTTGCAAGGCAAATCACTCAAACATTCCCACTTACTAGAAGGAATTGTCAAAGGCAAACACATAAATATGACTGCATCAAAGTGAGCACAAGTAGATGAGCAGCATTTTAAATAATAGATGTTAATCTTACCCAACTACATGCTATTCAATATGTCAATTGTGTCTGATGAAAGCGAAGCCTTGGACAGATTTTGGGCATATGCATGTTTTCTCTTCTGCCACAGAACAGTGCAATGCATGCGCAGTACCTGCGGAATATGAACATCCTGCGTGATGCCATCAGTGGTCGCATCCTTGTTGTTACTAATACTAGGGTATTTATTGAGCACAAACCTAGCTTCAGGAAGCAACGTGGCTCTTTGCAAGGCATGCGGGAAGTACACGGTGAGGGAAGCAGAGGTACAAGTGGAATTCAGGGCAGCAAGGCACCTAGAAGCAAGCAGGGGAGGTGATGCCATCAGTGTGCTCATGGCCTGCACAACTAAGGGGCTCAGAGTTCAGGTGACATTGTTTGAAGAGTACAACGTCCTTTCATCGTGGGATGTTTTTTTTGCGGGGTTTATTAATGCAAACATTTCATGGAAAAAAAACAATCACATTTTTTTGGGGGGGGGTAAAAAAATTATATATATGGGATGTGGGTTTTGGTAATAGATATAAACTGAATGGGAATGGGTTTTTTTTTCGATAAAAAATTAGCAGTAAAATACCCCACAAAAAAACATCCTGCAATGAAATGACATGGAACCAGCTCGAAACACATGCCAATGTTCAAGGTTTTTTTAAACCATCGCTTTAACATCCCTTCAACTTAGGTTTTTCCACTGAATTTCAAGAGTTTTGTTGCTTTGAGCTGATTCAACTCAACAGTTCCCCTTTTCGCTGAATTCTGAATTTCAAGGGTTTGATTATGCCATATCGCACACTGCATTGAGCACTAAAGCTTCTTTTCAGATCATCAAACATGTTATATGCAGCATTATTAGTATGTTGGTAAGTTACGCTCCATGGGTATGATTTAGTAGACATTTTGAAAAAGGCTTTTTTTGTGTTCCCACCTTTGTTTCTATGATAATGTCTTGCAAGATGTTCCCCTGTGATTTTCATGCAAGGACGTTAAAACAAGTTCTGGTTATTGAGAGGATACCTGACACAGGAAATCACTGTTGGAAATGGCTTGTGTGCATGATTCAAAAGCCCCCCACAAACTTTAGATGTGTCCAAATGCTACTCTTAGCCCTCCCCACACCAACCCTGAAAGAAATAGGCCCCAGGATTCCCGTTGATATCACTTTAACCATATTCGTATTCCCTTGACACACTACAAAAAAGCTTTTCTTGCAGAAATGTGAACTTGTATGGAAAGAAACAATATTCACTAGGCAACCACACACGTTGAAACTTCTCAATTGCTGCTGATTCACCCTCTCCATCTCCCCTTCATCCCTTCCCAATATGACTTTAAGTGTTTTGTTATTTTCATTTCTCACGAGAATGCCTCGCATCTATGAAAAAAATGCAGACTTTTCATTTCTGAAAAGTCTCAGTTGCTGCAATGGACCATTGGAGATATTTAAAATATTTTAGTAGTGGGGCTACGATTTCTGCCAAATTAAAAACAACTTCTAAACAGATTTCCCCCAAACCAACAAAAGGCAATTCTATGCTGCTTTGTGCCACATTTGAAACACATGTGAATCATAACTGTCCAGTGGTTTATTTTTTGCACCTGTTCAATTAATACACATTTTCTCGATGGGAAAATCAATGCAAAAAGAAAAATAACACGCTCTTTTCGTGCTCAATAACTTTCAGACTAGTTGGCAAATGTGCACTACATTTTCCAGTCATGGAAGGCCTGGGCCACAAAATATGTATGGAAAATTGTATATAGATTGTTGAAAGGTCAATCTTAGGTTTCACCATAGCTCTACAATATTTATGCATTAAGAAAAAAATGAAAGTAGTTAAAGTTACTATCTAACCAAAAAGTAACATCTACAAATAATATAAATATCAATGTTAAGATAAAAATAAGTTTAATACTAACATGCACCCACGCTGTTACAACACATCTTCCCCACTGCATCCCTACCTCCCTATGTTTGCAACATTTATTTTGCGCTTTTTCATCCCCTTATCTTCCCCTTGCTCGTTTTCTTTCCTCCAGCAGAGTAAGGTCTGGATACCTCTGGTGGGTGAAGTATGGCACTTCAGGGACACGCGTAGGCACTCTAAAAAAATACCAAGGTGCTGATTTGGCTCATTATAAATGCATATTAACGTAACAGAAAAGTAACATTAACAATGCTCATAATATAACATAAAATCACACGAAAACCAACATTGTTGGAACCTTAACTCACCCTCTATTTTTGAATTGTTGTTCATATGTTCATGAGTTAATAGAGTTTTGTGTTTTGTGTGTACATTGCTGTTCCATGTGTGCTTGTTTGGCCTTAGACAATGAACGTTACTTGTAGTTTGGTGTGGAAAGTGGCATTAAGATTGTGGCAAGACTATACGTTTTGTGATGTAGTGATTTTAATAATTGTGGGTGTATGTTTTGAAGTATTGTGCTATACGATGTGATTGTAGGTGTTTTTGTTAAAGTCATTTAATGTAAGGGCTGATTGAAGGTGCATGTTTTGAGGTCATTTATTATACGCTATATACCATTAACATTGTAGTTACATGGTTATAGGGTATGTGTTCTAAAAATGGCTGATTGGTGTGTATGTTCTGTGCTGTAAAGGTATCATTTTCTATATTACTTTCCTTTTCGTTGTTGACAGATATTTAAGGTTCCAACAATGTTGGTTTAATGTCGTTTTTATTTAATGTCATGCTAATGTTATGCTAATGTTAATGTTAGCAGAAACATAGAAATGTTTGCAAAAGAAATAAAGCAGCTCTATTACAAAAAGATGCTGAATCCATATGAACAATATTGGTTGGCAATCATTCTCGCCTTTTTTGGGAAACTGTTAATGCAGCGACCAACAACAAATCTCGCTCCCAGGTTAATGCGGACTCTGAGTTTGGCTGCATATCTTACTTTACCGCTCTATACTCTGGCAATAATCTTTTAATGACAACCAATAATGAGGTGAAAGTTCATCTACCAGTCGGCCTCTCTATTACAAAGCCAGGCACAGACGAAATGACATCACTGATAAAGAGAGCTAAATCGTCTGGTGCCTCCAGCCCGAAAAGTCTCTCTAGAGATCTGTTGAAAAAGGATACAAGTGTATGGTATAGATCCCTAAGTCTTGGAACCTGTTGCATGTAGTTCCCATCTATAAGAAGAGTGGGGGGTCTGATCCAACGAACTATAGACTGATCGCTATTCTAGATGTTGAGAGTAAGATCTTTGCCAGTGTCCTTTAAGGGCATTTGGAAAGATGGGCAAAGGAGACGGGTAGACTGAATCGCTTACAAACAGGCTTTCAGCGACGCCACTCCACTAATAGTATTGGTGTGGTTGTGTGCGAATTACAAGAATCTGCCTAAAAGAATCTGCCGGAGCTCTCTACATAGAAGAACGTATGTCACGTCTATAGACCTTTCTGCAACATTCAACAAGGTTGATTGCAACAGGCTGTGGTCCAAATTAGCCAAATGGGACATACCGGTAGGCCTTTTGCAACTAATAATTTGTCTATATTCTAATACAAGTGGTTGCGTTCGATTAAACCAAGCTGGACACCTGTCACGTAGAGTTGCTATACATCAAGGCCTAAGACAGGGTTGCGTCTTAGCTGCCTGTCTTTTCAATTTATACGTGTCTGACATTGGTGAGTTTCTTGACATGGCTGTTTCAATTCCCCCTTAATTTGGTAGTATAAAAACCTCATGGATTGCTTACGCTGATAATTTTTTGGTATTTGATCCAGCAAAGATAGGGAATACGTAGACTGCTGTTAGCATTCACTAACTATGCAAAGGAGAATGTGTTGGTGATAAATACACAAAAGACAAAATTGCTGGTGCTCTCTAGAGGAAGAAAACATGGTTGCGGTGAATGGTTACTTCAATCAAATGAACTGGAAGTTGTCTCCAGCTTGTTATACCTAGGCTTTCACTTTTCCTCAAAGCCTAGCTTTGGAGCTACTCAGAGTTTAGTAATTTGGAAAGCTAGACAGCTATCTAGTCAACTAAGTTTAATTGACAGAAGATATGGACGTTTTTCCAATAAAGCAACCCTCCAATTTTACGATGCAAAGGTAATTTCAAAGCTAATATACGGGTTGGAGTTATGGCCAAATAAATCCCAACACTGGCTAGATATTATTTAAGGGAAGCTATGGAGACAAGTGTTGCGAGTTCCGAATGGGGTACCTGTTGCAGCCATGCAATTTGAATTACGACTAGTTTTGGTCAAAGTCCACGTCCAATGGCAGTTCTTGCTCCTGTATCATACAATTCTTACGGGTGATCAGGGTACTCTCTATTTTGAAGCATGTGAGGTCTGCCAGAGACAATTTGAACCAGGTTATGGTGGATTTTTATCCAGGTTGAAATCCAATTGTGAAGCAATATTTCTTGATTTAAATTTAGGTGTGGGATTTCTCCAAAGCCTTTGCAGCTTTGAGGCCACACCAATGGCATAAGGCGCTATACAAATACCATATAACATAACAGAAAATAACATAAATGAAACCTTCATGTTGATATTTGACATTTTTGGGTACTTACTACACACTAACGACACCTAACTGCCGAACTACACTTCTACCTCTCCAGCCCCTACACGACCCTTTGTTCCCTCAAACTACAGTGTAGATTGGTTAACTATAAACGCATGGTCGTCTGCTCTGTCATATTTGTATGCACCATGGATATACGCCAACGTAGACGTGTAAGGTTGTATATACATATCTGTATATGTATGTGTGCATATATTGATACTCACGATAATGCCTCCTTGACTTACCAAGACCATTGCTTTGTATTTAATGTATGTTGTACCAGTATTTTTGCTCCTACTGCAATCACTGCTTTATGTATTGCTACCTTGTACTGTAACTAAGTTTTAAGTCTTCTTGTTTCTGTTGTGCCTGTCTACCTAAGGGCTTGGTGCGCATTACCAAACAAATAAACAAACAAACTTTAGTTTTTTTAACATAGTAACCTGGACTTTTTAAATGTTAGTTTCAATTGTATTTCTATAGTTGTTTTGTAAATTTTGATTACTTACCCTTTCATAGTGTCTGTCATTGTGTCTTGTTTTCAGACTTTTTGCTTTGCCAATGGTTGTCCTTTTGAACATGTTTACATATTTCATAAATGGTAGTAATTTGGAGGAGCAGGTATTTGTCAATGAACAACTACAAATACTAAAAAAATGGGCTGTGTCAATGTTTATTTCAAAAATGTTTATAGCGTGATTGTCATAGTATTTGAAGCTATGACGATTTGTCAATGAACAACTAAAAACAGCCAAAATATTGGCTTTGCCATTGTTTATTTTGTACTTTTTACAATAGTGAATTGTCTTAGTAAGTGAAGCTTCGACCATTTGTTCCTCAATGAACGCTTATAAATGGCAAAACTGTAGACTTGGCCAATGCTTCTCTTTCATATATTTTCACTGGCGTGACAGAGGGTTTAAAATCGAGGTTATGACATTTCTCAATGAGCAACTACAATACTCCTTATTTCCTACTTTTTTACAGAAGTGATTGTTCGCAATAATAGACGCTTTGACACATTTTTTCCCAATGAACAACAAAAATGTAACTATTGGCTATGCCAATGCCTATTATTTTTCACAGCTGTACACAGTGATGTACGAAGTAATTGAAGGTTATTTCAATTTAACAGTAAATCGCACAGAGGGGACCAGTTCCATTTGCACTTAAGTGGAAAAGGTCTCATTGTGCAGTTAGTAACTTTTCCATCACATAGTGAAAAAAGTATTAGTATAAAATAGGCAAAAATACATTTTCTCTCTGCTTTTCCACTACATTGGGGGAAAGGTGTATAGGAAGGAATCCATAATTAATGATTGTGAGAGGCATTTACAATGCATTACTGTGGAATCCACCTGCTTTAGAAGGTGGTAATTTCCGGAGGATTCCATAGAATCCATTGTGTTAGAGCCAGCATGTAAATACATGCTGGAGGTAATGCAACTGCAGGTAAAGCGGACAGACATGTAAAGTCCATCCTGCTATCCAACTCTGCCTGAGAAATGGTAGAAAATCACAAAGATTGGTAAAAACAGCAGTGAAAGCTACTGCCACTCTTAATGCCATTTTTACTGATCTGCGGGAGTCGCAATGTGAATACCTAAATACTGGCCTCAAGCTCTCAGTGTTAATCATATTGTAATGCCCTCCAGTCCCTTTCTCTGGTTTATGTTTCTATTCTTATCCCTTCAACACCTGGCGCTCCAAAGAACACTGCTCGTGTGTAAAGGCACATTACGCCAGGACTGCCTCTGCTCTCTGTTATTGCCTACTTTCTAAGTCATTTCCATTCACAAATGCAAACAAAAGGCATCCTACAATTATTAATTGTGGGGGCATTTACACTTTTCCGCTGATTGAATTGGAAAAGTGAAGAGTAGGAACGATTTTGCCCATGTTTTACCGTTAACATTGCGAATTGGTGCAAAAGTTTTTTAAAAATTACACAGAGAAAACAGACACAGTCCACTGTGGAATTGACTCTTGAATCCAATGTTTTCCATATTATAATGGCAATAATGTGTCATTTAAACACATTGGGCTCCGGCCCATCAGCCTTCTGGAAGCTTCTCACGGGTCTCCTCTGAGAGTAGATCTGACACAGCATGTTTGGGTGCCCAGTGAACCTCCCCCCGCCCTCTGAGTATGCCTGCAGAGAGGGGAGCAGACTCTGGCACTGGGTTAGCTTCCAAATGCCCCAGGCTGAGATTAGTTTGCGAGGCAAGAGTGGAAACACTACAAATAACTCCTTCTCCTTAATGAAGGTGTCTGGGAGGCAGCTGAAGCACCCCACTACTCAGGCTTCCTTCATCCCCATCATTTCCTCGTTAAGGGGCTCGTTAGCATATTCACGTTCCGCTTACGGCCAATTAGCTCGTGGCCGCGGCCTGGTGGCAGCGCGCGCGGCTGACAGGGCCGAGCTGGGCGTCCTCGGCGGGATGTGGGAACATGGCGGCCGGGCGCAGAACAGGAGCTGAGCACAGACTGCCCACTGCTCTCCAGCTGTGTTTTTAAGTGGCTTGAAATGTAATACCGGCCTTGCAGGACGGAGACGCTCGGGTCGAAGGAAAAAAGAAGGGATTAAAGTAATTAGAAACAAAAAATGGCGAGTTCCTGTTGCAGGCAATAGATTGGCCTCGTGCCACAGTCTGAGCTATGCTCGCTGCGTATGCGATGGGCATCGCATATTGAAGGTGCCCATTTTCAGGAAAATATATTGGCACGCCTGCTATTGGCACGTTGAATCGGCAGTATTGGGGTGCTGCGTGGTATGAAACATCAATATGTAAAATAAAAACATCTTCCTGTCCAAGTTGATTTTGCACAACCGTTTATTAATTATTTGTATAAATTCGGCACAGCGCACATCTTGTGTCGCAGCTGAGCATCGCTGAACAGGAGCATCAGAGAAAATATTGGAGTAAAGGTCCATAAACTTCCTTCAGCATTCATAGAAATAACGACAGAACATGAACGGAAAAATGTGTACTTTGAACGGGCTGCTAACGTCAATAGCACACTGGGTTACCAAACCATAACCTGGGGTGCTAAAAAAAAGTATTTCAATTCATTGAACCGGACGCCGAGCGCGTCCCGTTCAACGAATGAAAATACTTATCCAAAATGGCTGCCATGGTTGTAGAAGATGGGGCTCCATATGGAGCCCCTTTTCTATTACCATGGTGGCCGGAAAAGCGAGGAGGGAAGCTGCTGAGGCAGCGGTGGGTGCCTGTGCTGCCAAAATCAGGTACATGGGATTGGGGAGGGTGGTTTGGAAAAGTAAAAAAAAAGGGGCGGGTTTTGGGGGGAATTTGGCAGCCCACGGTGGGGGAGGCAGCCTGCAGGTTCCATGGAACATGGGCTGAGATTAGCGGTTTCAGCCCACGTTTCATGGAATCTGATTAACTGCTCCCCCGCCCTGGGTTTTAATGGGTAATAATAACATTTATTTGTACAGCACTTAGAGGTTGGAGGAATTCAAAATTAAGCACTATATCGAAACAAGATATTTTGTATTATTAAAAACTGGGTCTCACCTTCTTCTTAAAGCTCACGCAGTTTCTCAAGATGCTCCGGGAAGAAGAAACGGCACCCCAGATAGCTAACCTTGATCATTGCCTGTAGACAACTGGTGACATTTTGGGACTTAAAGTATGAAACAATACTGCCTACGTGCATTTCAAAATGTCCAATGTTCATTGTCCTTAATCTATGTATTGTCCCTGGTGACTGTTCCATTTACTCCCTTCCACAACCTGGGCAGAATGCCCCTCAAACTCACCCCATTGTTAGAAGCTCACAGCGAAACGTCAAATCTGATTTCATCTCTATGGTACGTTCTTTTTTTTATCAAAATAACATTCTTCCGCCTGTATATAGATAAATAAAATGAAAAGGTTGCGAATACGCCCCTCAGGTGAGCTCCATGAAAGTAAATCCCTATACAAGGTGCGCAAGAGTAGCAGCATAAACGGCCTTGTGGTCTGCACATACCAGCATGGCCGTGGATATGTGTAGGAGACCCCAGTCAATAAAACAGATGAAGCGTGGTCTCCAGAGAAGTAACAGTGAAAGTGGGAAGCCCACCCAAGACTAATTCCAAAAATCAATGCGTGGGATAACCAAAAGAGTGAACTAAAATATGCAAATCAGGACATGGAGCCAACTGTGTGATAGAATAAACATAATCCAGGTGGAATTTGTCAGAAGTCGTTAATTATAGAAGTGACTTTTAAATATAAGGTGAAAAACTAACCAATAACGCAATGGTTTTGCAGAAATCGGCAGCAGTGGGAGGAGAATTGACAAAGGAGGGCTGGTTGTTCCACTGATCACTGGGAAGACTAGAACGAGTACATGAGAGAAGGGGCTTTGTATTCTGAGGGGCTCAATTTCAGGAGGCAATCCACTACTAGAGTCCACTAGAGGGAAACATGTATATCTGCATACTGGTCACCATAGACGGCTCAGGTACAACTGTGCGTCATTGGCTTATTGGAGGATGTCCAAGTTGAAAATGAGAGATCCCTGGCGCTCTATGTATATATTAACAGTGTTGTCAAACCTAACCCCAAATGAACCTCTAAGGGCATATGCAACACCACCAGACTCTGATCCTCTTGAGCTGAAAAGCTTGGAGCGATGGTCCAGAAAGAAGAATGCAGAGAACAGAAGTCCTGAAGCCCATCTGATCCTGGAGGATGTCTCGCAGCATCCCGCAATCGATTATATCAAAGGCTCCTTCAACACAGCAACATAACCTGTCACTGGGCTTAATATAGTATGTACATACTCTGTATTTTAGCGCGCCAACCCAGTTCAATAGCAATTATGCTACATAAAGAGAAGCAGCAGAGAAGATTTAAAGGTCGACATCCAAAGCAGAGATGACCTAAAGTGAGACTTCTAAAAATCCATGATCAAGAGCCTGAACAAAGCCTTTCAGGAGAACCATCAAGGTTCTGAAAAAACCTTCAAAGAGCACCCGCAAGATCCTCAACAAAGCCTTTAAGGAGAACAATCAAGAACAAAGCCTTTAAGGAGCACCACCAAGAACCTGAACAAAGCATTTAAGGAGCACTATCAAGAGACTTACCAAATCCTTTCCGGAGCACCACCAGGTGCCTGAACAAAGCCTTTAAGGTGCACTATCAAGAGTCTGAACACAGCATTTCAGGAGCACCACCAGGAGCCTGAACAAATCCTTTAAGGAGCACTATCAAGAGCTTGAATGAAGTCTTTAAGGGGCACTATCTAGATACAGAACAAAGCCTTTACGAAGCACCATCAAGCAACTGAACAAAGCTTTTAAGGATCACTTTCAAGAGTCTGAACAAAGCCTTTAAGGAGCACCATCAAGAGCCTGAACAAAGCCTTTAAGGAGCACCATCAAGATCTTCATCAAAGCTTCTCTGGAACAGCATCCCGAGCCTGAACAAAGTCTTTAAGGAGCACTATCAAGAGACTGAACAAATCATTTCTGGAGCACCATCGGGCATCTGAACAAAGCCTTTCAGGAGCACCTTCAAGAGCCTTAACAACGGCTTTAAGGCTCACTATCAAGAGCCTAAACAAAGCATTTTAGGAGCACTATGAAGAGCCTGAACAACAGGAGCAGCATCAAGAGCTTGGATGAAGCCTACAAGGAGCACTAATCAAGATAGTGAACAAAGTCTTCAAGGAGCACCACCATAGGCTTGAACAAAGCCTTTAAGGAGCGCTATCAAGACAGTGATTCAGGAACATCACCAAGAGCCTGAAAAATGCCTTTAAGGAGCGCCTTCAATAGCCTAAACAAAGCCTTCAAAGAACATCATTAAGAGCCCGAAGAAAGACATGAATCAAACCGACCATTGATTATAATGGTTCGTATCAATGTAACTAACATTCGCTGTCCTCAATTACAAAGAACCCTGAAATCGTCACAGTTGAGATATGAGTACTTCATTCATTCATGTTTTTTTATTTTTTCCTTTCAATTCTGGCACATGTAGTTTACTTTTCAAGAATCGATGTAACTGAAGAACTATAAAGAGTGCTCTCATTAGTTGTAAACAATTGTCCCCGCAAAGTCAAAACAAAACGGAAGTGACATTTTCGTTCAATTTAAAACATTTTGCAACTTCTCCTACTTGTTGCTCACCGCCTGACTAACTTTGCCATCTTTACTGTCCATAGTTTTTATTCAGTGCTTTGGCAATGGAGGTCACGACACTTTGCAGCAAAGAATCGGTGTCATCTCGGTCCCTGAGGGTTATATCAGGAGGCGCCCTCTCACCGTATCTTCTCTGAGCTGCTCGCTGGTCCATGTAAATGAGTTTGCAGTTACTAGGGACCCCCTGAAGAAAACATGATATTTTGCCACTTAGCACTGGTTTCCCACATTCCACACGAGCCACAGCAATGGGTGGGCCTCTACTTTGTAGTACCTGTGTAACTGCTGTCCCGTCAAAGTTTCGAAAACATAGTTTCGAAATACAATAATTTCTTTTAGTTTTTTTTTTTATTTGACTTAGTTTTACAGAAAAAAAAAGAAAACTTTTTGTCAACATTCCTCATCTCATCATAAGCACATGTTCTTTCAACGCTTCTTTCACGAAGTAGCCGCTTGACTAATTGTTTAGTCTCTTAAACAAAAGTTCTTTTCATGATTCGAGGGCAGAATGGTGTCCATGAAGTTTATTACTCCACAGGTCAGTTGTTGGTTTGTTCCAGAGATCAAATAGCTCCACCAGTCTTCCATGTTGTCATTTGTTGGTGCGTATTTCCCAATATGCAGTGATCTGACCACAGAAATGTCTGGACATCTGTTTATCAAGTGTTTTGCCGATTCAATGGCTTTGTTACAGTATCGACATATGTTATCTGTTGATTTTGGATCTCTTTTCCATGTGAGTGTCTCTTTGGTTTTGTATAAATTTAGTCGAAGTCTGATGAATTGATCTCTATGGTATCGTGAGGGAAATTTGGAAAGATATTTCGGAAGAACGCCAACTTTGTGAGTCGATAGTCCGAAATCACAGGCTGTCTTCATTTGTGTACGTTTTTCTTCATTGATGATCCAATACCATCGACGCATCCGCATTTTTGCAATTTGGCGCATCTGCAGAACCTGCTGTAGGGATATGTCAGCTTCATCTAATATTTTTGTTAATTTAGATTCCCATATTTCCAGCAAATTCATTGAAGGTTGATCGTCTCTCTTGAACAAAATCTCATACGGTTTAGCTGATGGTCTCAGATGCATTTTCCTTAGCACTGCTATGGATTTCCACACCACTGTATTGTATAGTGCTTCTATGCACAATTCATGTCGAATAGCAATAACTGACATATTTGATTGTAATTTCAGGACTTTCGCCAGAATAATGCTTCTATTTGATCCCAAAATTTTGCACTTAAGTTCCATCCGGCTTCATTCCCAAATGTGAGTGTTGGGAATACCTTTAGGTCATAGAAAATTAGAACTGGAGACAGTGTGAACTTGCCAAACATAGCATGTTGCTTTGCTCCTTGGACTGCAACCATCTTCATCCTTGTTCTTAAAATTTGTTTCCAACATCGTTCTTCGATTGAGGTATTAAACATAATGCCTAAACAACAAATTGTGTTGGTTTGTTGAATCATTTTTCCATTTACTTTCCACTGGAATTTGTTTTGACGAGCTTGGGATTTATGACCGAACAATACAATTTTTGATTTTTCTACGTTTATTTCGAGATCGTTTTCTGTTAGGAAGATCTGAAGTGCAGAGAGAAGTCTCTGAAGACCTATTTGTGTCTAGTCTAGGAGCACAATGTCATCTGCATAAGTTATCCAGCTGATGCATTTGCCGTTGATTTTTGGTGGAAAAGTCCTAGGTTGTTTGAATGCCTTTGGTAAGTCTGAGATGTACAGTTTGAATAAAAGGGCTGCCAACGGGCAACCCTGTTTGACTCCACTTTTGGTTTGAATTTCATCAGTTAGTAGTCCCTGTTTATTTAGACGTACTCTGATTGTGGTGTTTGAGTATAGAGCTATTACTCGTTGTAATACATTTTCTGGACATCGCCATGCCTTCAATTTTCTCCATACGATTCCTCTATTGATGCCATCAAAGGCCTGTTTGAGATCAATAAATCCCGCAAACAGTTATTTATTGGACTTTAAAGCTCCTAGTTTTGCTATGTTGAGCAATGTTAGATTTAGCTCCACCCGTACACCTTTGGTGAAGCCTGTCTGTCGCTCATCGAATAAATTGGCTTCTTCAGCCCATTTTGCCAATTTGATTTGAAGGAATGTCGCAAACACTTTTCCGGTTGTGTCAAGAAGGGCGATAGTTCGCAGGGTCATTATGATCGCCCTTCTTGAACACTGGCACAATCACTGCTCTCTTCCAAGTTTCCCGGATGGTTTTTGCAGATGCAATTTTTTCAAATAGGATCTTAATAAATTGGGCCCATTCTGTTATGTTTTGTTTAAGTGTTACGTTTGAAATGCCATCAGGCCCTGGCGCTCTAGAATTTTTTTATTTTTGGATGGCTTTCTCTATATCTTCTTGTGATTCTGTTACCGCCCAAGTTGATGTTTTTGGTAACTGACATGGAGAGGTCAATGCACGGTCAGATTTAAAGACCGTAGAGAAATGTCTCACCCGCTTTTCAGCGTTTACTCCGTTAGACATCGCAAATGACTGTCTAAGCTGACCTGTGTTGATTATTTCCCAGATGTGTCGAGTATCTTTGGATATAATCAATTTTAACATTTGTTCGGCCTGGTCTGGATCTCGTATTGAATTGAAGGATTTTAGCCAATTTCGATTTTTCTGATGGCGTTTATTTCTCATGATTTCTTTTCCCGGCGCTTCTGTTTTTCTTATTATTCTGAGATCTTGTTTTAGCTTTTTTTTAGCTTTGTCAAGTTTGGCACTATAAGAATGTTTTACGGCCAATAGATCGATTTTATCACCATTTGACTTGATTTTAAACTTGTGTAGTAATGCTTCATAATTTACTCCGGATTCTATTTTGTCATCATACTTCATCATCGAAGTTAAATCTACAATTTGTGAACCATTTATTCGTAATCTGTTGTTTCCAGTGTTTATTTCGACAGCTGCGGTGTATCGAATAGACCTCTCTTCAACTGGCATCCACCAGAAGAGCGTCAGCGGATCATGATCGCTTTTTTCAGTAGGTATGATAGTTAGTGTGTCGATTTGTCTTAGCAGATTTCTGGAGGCCCAAATATAGTCAAGAGTCTTTTTTGACGGTCCCCTGTGCCATGTTTTTGCCGCGGGGATATCGCCTTCAGTGCAGCCGTTTAGCATGTTGCAATCTCTTATGATCATCTCTCTTGTCCATTGTTGACCTCGATGTTGATGGAAATCTGGTTGTTTGTGATCATTAAAGGGCCTCGGTTGATTAGCTTCATTAAACCAGGAGTAGTTTATATCGCCACAGATTAAAAAAGAAGGGTCTCGAAAGGATGCTAGGGAGCTATCAATTTCTTTCGTTACTGCCGATATAAAATCATTTTGTGATATCATCGCTGGATTCCAGTATAAGTTTATGACTATGATCTAGTTAGGCTGTACTGAGGGCGCACTGTTTTCCTCGAGAATCGTTGTTTGGATGAATAAATTAGGATTGCTTGAACTTAGAACTTTCCATTTGTTACTAAGTTTGACCATTGTGATTAGTCCCAAATAT
This sequence comes from Ambystoma mexicanum, assembly GCF_040938575.1. Taxonomy (NCBI): domain Eukaryota; kingdom Metazoa; phylum Chordata; class Amphibia; order Caudata; family Ambystomatidae; genus Ambystoma; species Ambystoma mexicanum. Next base: position 316,660,306 of record NC_090924.1, on the reverse strand, counting down.
GGTCTTCCAAACAGATTTTTACCTGCTGGATTTTGTTAAATTGCATTTCCGTCTCGACTGGGCATTGACCGCAGCCATGTCTCCTGTAGACATGTTATGAAGTGAGTTCCGTTCGTCCAAGTTGCATCTTGGAAAAGATGCTCAAAGCCTCGAGTGTTCCAAGATGTCAATAAAAGTGTACTGGTTTCTCCTATCTGTTTTTGCTAGTTGTTGGTCAGCGAATTTCCACCTTTACTGACAAAATTTAAGTTGGATTTCTTTTGCTTGTGCGCATTG